>NC_064638.1:739720538-742220538 GCF_023864345.2 Schistocerca serialis cubense
GATGTTTAGGAATGTGGAAATCTCGCGTACAGTCGTATGACGCAAGTGACACCCAATGGCTTGACCACGTTCGAAGTCCGTGAGTTTTGCGGAGCGCCCTATTCTGCTCTCTCACGATGTCTAACGACTACTGAGGTCGCTGGTGTGGAGTTCCTGGCAACAGGTGCGCCTATTATGAAAAACTTAAATTTTTGGGGTATCCGGATACTTTTGATCACATGGTGTAATTGCTTCTTTAATTGTGATTACTTCTTGTTACATGGCAGTTAATCCTAAAATTGTCACACGATATATTTTATATTATAATACACACATCCCAGTTGTCAGTACAGTCGATTCTTTAATGCCACATCTTAATTGCAGATAATGTTCAATAATGACAATGATTGCTCAGCTAATCGCTTCTCGTACTATCGTTTTATTACGGTAAGAAACTTCGACCGAGCAGGCCTCGGAAGGCCCAACGGTACCGACCAGCCGCCGTGTCATCCTTTCAGCCTAGGGGCGTCACTGGATGCGGACACGGAGTGGCATGTGGTCAGCACACCGCTCTCCCGGGCGTTGTCAGTTTTCGTGACCGGAACCTCTACTTCTCAGTCAAGTAGCTCCTCAGTTTGCTTCACAAGGGCTGAGTGCACCCCGCTTGCTAACATCGCTCGGCAGATCGGACGGTTACCCATCCAAGTGATAGCCCAGCCTGACAGCGCTTAACTTAGGTGATCTGACGGGAGCCGGTGTCACCTCTGCGGCAAGGATGTTGGCATTACGGTAAGGAGGACTTATTTTCAGCAGCTTTGCGTGCTCTTTCTAGTTGGCTCACACAACACAGAACCTTACGTAAGAGAACCAGAGGGTCATAAACATGTTCGGAGCTGAAAGCACCCATCCCAAGCAGGTAGAAGGCAGAAAATTCGTGTTCCGTCTTCACACAGCAGTCACATAAGGGGCAGCCTGTGAGCCATAAAACTGCCTTGTACAAGACATTTGTAGAAACCCTTTTAGGGAAGATAAAATAGTATGAAACCCATATGTAGCCCTCACAACACTAAAGTAAGGGATCAGATGTTTCTCTGTGGCCAACAAAAGAATGTTCCTTTAAATTTCTAGTAACAGAGGCTCGGACTAACTCACAATAAGTATGTAGTAGGTATACTTTTCTGCATATGTCTATGTGCAAGGCCTTCCATTGACTGCTCTTAGAAACTTGTACCATACCATCATTGTATTTTTTTAATTCATCAGTCTTCTGACTGGTTTGATGCATCCCAACATGAAATCCTTTCCATGAAGTCCATTGCACTAACTTTTTAATTTCAGAATAGCACTTGCACCCTATTTCCTCAATTATTTGTTAAATGTATTTAAATATGTCTCTTCGTAAGCCTTTTACTCTCTGCAGCTCCCTCCAGAACAACAGAAATGTCTTAACACGCCTCCTATCATCCTATCTCTGCTTCTTGTCAGTGTTTTCCATATGTTCTCTTCTTCACTGCTTCTGTGGGAACTTCCTCGTTCTTTACCTCACCTGTCCACCTAATTTTCGGCATTCTCCTGTTGCATCGCATCTGAAACACTTCATTTCTCTTTAGTTCTGGTTTTCTCATTGTCATGATTCGCTACCAGATAATATTGTGCTCTAAAAGTACATACCCAGAAATTTATTTCTCGAAATAAGGCCTGTGTTTGATATCGGTGGATTTATCTTGGTCAGGAATACTCTCTTTGCCCATGATACTCCGCTTTTTGTGCTCTGCTTGCTTCATACATGATGGGTAATTTTGCTCCCAACATATCAAAATTCGTTTACTTTGTGATCACCAGTTTTGAAGCTAAGTTTCTTGCTATTTTCATGCCTCCTACTTCTCATTACCCTCGTCTTTTTCTGCTTCACTTTCAGTCCATATTAAGTATTCATTAGATTGTTCATTCCATCGAACAGATTCTGTAATTTTTCTTCACATTCACAGAGTATAGCAGAGTCATCAATGATTCTTATCACTAATATCCTTTCACCCTGAATTTTAATCCCACTCTAGAACCTTTCTATAATTTCCATCATTGCTTTTTCGATGTGTGTATGAACAGAGGGGTGAAATCCTGCATCCCTGTCTCACACCCTTGTCTTCCAGTCTTATCGATCCTTCGTAGTTCTTGCACATATTGTATGTTACCTATCTTCCCCTATAACATACTATTCTTCTCAGAATTTCGAACGTTTTGCACCATTTTACACTGACAAATGCTTTTTCTAGTTCGGCGAATCCTGTGAGCGTGTCTTGAGTTTTCTTCAGACTTGCTTCTCTTATCAAGTGCAATGTGAGAGTTGCGTCTCTGGTGCTTTTATCTTTCCTAAAGCCAAAGTAATCGTCACCTAACAGATCCTCTATTTTTTCCACTCTCTTGTATATTACTCTTGTCGGCAGCTTGTATGCAAGAGCTGTTAAGCGGTGAAATGAAAGTGGTAGGGGGGTTTAAATTGGTGAAGAATGGAAATGGCCCTTTTCTTTTTCATGTAATTCCTTAATTTATTCTAAACAATATCTGTATTCTAACATTTGTTTATTGAGCAACGGTTTATTTTGTGTTTGTGCTTTGTGTATATGGAAATGTCTCTGTCTCTACTGATTCTTATAGTGTTCATATCTTTTCCAGTAGCCCTTGGTGTGTGGTATTCGTGTTTTAGATCTGCAAATGTTGAACCAGTTTAAACAGACGTTCCTTCGCGAATCTTGGGTGCAAGAGAAGCAGGAGCGATTCAAATTAAGCATTTTGATGCAGGATCGTAGTTTCGTAATCCAACTCAGTGTTTAAAAAAAATGACCGAAATAAACTAAAGCTTGGACGTACCATTTGAGTAAAAAGTGCTGATATGGAACTGCCAAACAAAATTACGTAACAAGATTCAGAAAGACACTGTTGGCCAGTCGCAGTACGAACGATGGAGGAGCATTTTTGCATTTACTTGACAAATTTGGTTATGGTCCTGGAGCTGAAGTCAGAGAACCAGTGCATCTTGTTCAAACGTACTACCTTCTGCCACCACATGGACCACCGAATGCGAACTGGCTAGTGAGGCATCCAACTAAGAAAATGGTAACAGGTGGTATGAGAAAGATTGCGGTTCATCGGTACAGCCATATTGGACAGATGACAGGCGAGATTACAGAAGATGTGATGACCAGAGATAAGAGGCCGTGGAAATTTTAGAAGTGCATGGCCCATATCCGTTACGGAAATCACCAGGAAACGACGAGGAGAGACTACCATCCGACTTTTCCACTAGACGAAACTGAACTGCCAGGGGCCTTACTTGTCAATTTCAAAGATTTAAAGAAGAAAATATCGAGGGTATCACTCAGTTGAACAACAGAATAAAAGACATTGCATACCCAGTGATGTGGCATTAGGAGATCTAACTGTACCATGCATTTTGAATTCTGGTAGCAAAATCTCGGTTCCCCTGGTTGATAACGACTTGTGTGATAAGAGGTGGCCACAGAGAATATGGCGCAATACATGAAAAACGCGTGGAAGCAAAGGAGCAAGTCAGAGACAAGTTAGTGTGTCAACCACACAGACTCATTGCAAAGTTTTTGATCATATGGAACCTAACTCTAAAGGTGATTCCCGGTCTTGACTTTCTCATGTTCTACAAGGTAGTAGTGTGCTTCAGAGGTATGTGTCAGTGTTTCCAGACAGGAAAGAATAGAAGTTAACATTCAAGAACAATCGGGGTGATTTGTGCAATGAGAACTTTGAAATGCTTGGTATGCACCACAGTGATTAGTGAAGAAACCATATTACCACAAAATGAAAGTGATCGATTAATGGAGGAAGTCAAGGAAGAATTAGGAATCAGAAACAGGAGGAAGACTGAGCCACCTGATTCTGTGGTCCCTCTCAGTCATAATTTTTTTCTGACCGCAATTCTGATCGTGTTTCGTGTCCGCGTGTGTTACACAACTGCTTGTGAACACCTTGAATATCCCGACGCAAAACATCAACAACTCCAGCAGCTTCGCACATCGTATGGCCAAGGGCACGGCTAAACAGATTGCGCCTTTGTGTCACACTGTCGCGACTTAACATTCACCCACGTTTACGTACAACGTCCACTTGAATCATAAACGTCTCATTGGCCGCTACTGCCTTACGCTCACGCAGAGGCACGTGACTCGATCGCTGTGCCATCTGTAAAGGCTTAAGGACAGACGTAAGGCAAAATGCATTCTTCTAATTAAACGTATATAGCTCCAAAAATATTATACCTAAAATAGAAAAACTTGTACAACACAGTGCTTGATATTCTGTGCAATTTTTGTTTGAAAATGCCAATCGACATTTATTTTATAAGGATTTGAACTTGTTTCTATAATGTACTTTTTCTGGTAAACTAAATAAGCAATGAAACTGGAATTTTACAGTTTTCATCATCATAAGAGGCTAATGAAAGGTGTGAAATTGACTTTTGTTTAAAGTCATAGCTGCTCTGAAATTAATTTTTCAGCTTTTTGTTACCAGAGACTGCTTTACTTTCCTCGAATTTTATAGGAGAACTTTTCTCAGAGAAAATATAACTGAAAAGTGCTGCACAGCAATATTCAGTACGTAATTATTAAGAACTATGCCAAATTTCAGGATATTAGCTTTTATAGTGCCTGAGAAAAGCTACATTATAGCTCATAAAAGTCGGTTTACAGCAATTTGCATTTAAAGTTTGTATTTCAGTTTTTGACCATTTTGTTACACTTCTTGTGACTAATGCTGTCCACGTACATAATCTTTATTCTCCTCCCAGTCTTCCTGGAGTAATCTCTTCCCCTGTCTTCTTTGGTTAGCCAACTTTTGCATTTTTCCTTTTGCTACCTGAGCTTTGTCGAGTCGCGCTTCATCGATGCTTCTGAGTACCTTCTGTGTGAACGCACCTAGATGGAAGGCACCTGCAGGCACTTAATCCCACCTTCCGTTCCCCTACTGAACACTAGACAGGTATCACAACAACTGAAAAGACAAATAACGTCTCTGAACAAAGCAACCATATGAAGTGACTGTAGCTCCATTTGTATTCTGCGTTTTCACATGTACACATTTTTTTCTGCAGTTCATAATTGCCTAGGTACCTGAAAGCTGTTTTTATAACACCTAAAACAATAAGTGGCAAACCAGGAGATATTTGCACCAGGATATGTTACAAAGGGAATTTTGAGGATTATCAGCTGTGTAAAGTTTGTGGAAGAATATTGCCCATAGGACTTGCTGCTTTGTTTTCAGACTATGTACGTTATCCCGGATAGCATTTCCAGCAAAACAGATGGATATATGCAAAACTATAACTGAAATTAGTTTGTAGCATGTACTACTCAAAAAACGACGTTGTAAACAAAGGAACAAGCCAAGGGAATGTTTCCCACAGCCTTCCAGACTCATCTGCAGTTCGTTTCGATTGTGTGAACGAAAATTTAATGCACACAAAAGTTCTAGAGTAGAGGTCTGGATCGCAGCATGGAAAGAGGGGGCGCGGCACGCGCAGACGCCCAATCAAACATTTTTAAAACGTATTTCTAGCCAGAATTCGATTATGAAACCCTATGATGTTGTTTTTAAAGAAACAATCTAATAAATTAAGCAGTAGAAAAATTTTAATTTTTCGCACTTTTGCCGCACATCTGCCCTTGACGATTCATCTTTGCGTGCGCGCAGGGGTGACTAATTTTTTGTTCAGTGAACTTATTTCAGTCCCTGTCCGCTGAGATCTAAGCTAGCGATTGAAGCATTCTACTTGTTGATTCAGTTAGACTCACAATTTTTAATACGTGGAGACTTTAAAGCAAATTTTCATTGTGCTGGGAAGTCAATGACGCCTACAGAGACGCCATTTTGGATGCAACGTATAAATTTATTTTCTTTATATTAGACGATGGGTCTTCGGTATTGGTTACTGCGTCACACCAGCGAAAATCAGCTGCCGTTTTATGTAATGTTCAGTACCGTTAGCATGTACATTTGAATGGAAAGTTAATCTGTACCCAACAGGATCCGACCACTCATCAACTCGTTGATTTTATGTACAAACCAAAATCGAGATGGAATGTAAGGAAAGCAAACCGGATTAGTTAAAACATAACAGATAGAACGTGGTATTGACATATCAGAAGGATAATGTAGTAACTACAGTAAATTTGAAAAAATGTTCACTGCAGCCACATCGGGTCTCACCCTTCATAAAAAGTTGACAAGAAATACTCTGAATGTCAAAATGTCGGAAATCAACGTAAATTACTATCTGCACTGTACAAGTGCAACAGTGTGTGTGAAAAATTTTGCTATTATAGTGTAAGAAAGAGAATGCCGAAGCTAAATGATTCGCTAAACTCCAAAGGAGAAATTCATGGAAAAGTATTGTGAAAGGATTACAAGAAATACCCCTCTCTCAGGAGTCTAGGCAATGATAAGAAGAATCAAAAATAAATCTCTACGGCCAAAATCTATACACAATTGAACCGAAGACTTCATGGACACTATTGCACCTCCATCGACGCTTCGAAAATAGCGTTCACGAAGAATCACAGGTATCCAGCGAATTATTTAAGTAACCATTTAGAATCCACGAACTGGAAACAATACTTAAATACTCTAGTAACACGAAACCTGGAGCTGATCAAATAAATTACCCAGTAATATTCATCTCATCGATAGTAGCAACAAAATGCAGGTCTTTAATACAATATGGGCCAAAAGCAAAATTCCTCAAGAATGGACCATTCTACGATAGTACCTGTATCAAAGTGCAGTAAGCATCCTTCAACAGCAAGTTTGTCATCCAATTTCACTGTTATCGTGCAGCAAAGGTTTCTCAACACTTTCTCAAGCTATGTTTCGATTGGCAACTGCTTCCCCAGCTCATTCTTAACTTTCTTAAATGGTGTGAGTGTGGAAGATGGCAACAGTAACAGCTGCGAATCCTGGACCTAACTTGACCCCTTTACTCAGTTTGGATGTGGAGACATCCCTCTCTCCAACGCCTCAGCAGCAAGTGTGTTCTCATTGATCACCCAGCAGCAAGTATGTTCTGACTTAACTCTTACAAACTTGACTGAATCTGGCAATGTAGGAATTGCAGCAGACCTTGTGAGGTTCAAAGAATAATAATTTTGTTGGTAAGTTAACAAATGCTTACTCTCATGGATTTTTTCATGGTTAACCAACGATGATCTGGGGGGGGGGGGGGGGGAGGGAGGGGGAGGTAAGAGATCTCCCCCACTCCATGACAGGTCTATTACCCTGGTCAATCAAAAGGCTTGCATGTAGACATGTGGGAAAGCATGACTTCAACATAAATAATTATTGTGAGCCAATCAGAGTCTCTGTTACTAGCCTTCATGGAATGACTGCAGATAAATGTCTGGTCCCATCCTCTACCATTCTTAGGACTACACCTCGCGATGAGATGTTATTTTTCCAAAAGGATTGCTCCAAACATCTCACACGAAGCAGATACATGGCTCACAGGCCACTACCGAGGCGGCTGCTGAGCACAGATGGAGCAAAGCGAGTTCTCTGTCTTTTGCCTCCTCTGGAGCGCAGCTTTTAATTCTGAACATGTTTACAACCCTCTGTGCATTTTAAGTACACTTCCATGTTGTGTAAGGCAGCTAGAAAGGGCACCTAAGGCTGCAGAAAATTAGATGTCCCCTCATCGTACTAAAAAGAAAATAGGAGAACAAGTAATTAGCTGAGCAATCATTGGCGGTATTTAAAATTATCAGCAGTTACTATTAAGCGTTAAGGAATCGACTATACTTAGTAGTTGGGATGTACATCTTACAATATAAGATATGTTACGTGATAGTTTGGGGATAAACTATCATGTAACATCACCACCTCGTCATCTACAGAAAGGATGCTAATGAAATAAAAAAAAGTAGCACAAATCCACCAAAGAAATTTTTGGTGTTATGTAAGTACTATTTTTGTTTTTTTTCTTTTTTACGCTCATGAAATAAGTTTTATGTAATGGGTGGGAAAGGGTGACCTGGTGACACGATGAAAATACGAAAATGTGCATATCCAGAAGTCTCCTCACACTCACTGATATGTATGTTGGTCTAAGGATATATTTGAGGAATATGTAATAATATAATAATCCATACATATACTAATTATTTTAACAATGTTTATTACTGAAGGCAATATCTTGATTCACATTTGCACTCAGCTTGTGTTCAACATCCACACATACTCGAAATCAATTTACAGCTAATTGCTACACCAACACTTACTGTACTACAATGCTAAATTATTCTTTCGATTATAAACATAATGTACCACATAGTTCATCACACTGAGCAACAAAAATAATAAAAAATACATCGATATTTCTAGTGGCGTAAGTACCTGACAATCAAAATACATTGTAAGCAAACTATATAAGACTTGTATTGTATGAGTATGTGGAGGTACAGATTAGATTCAGTCTTCGCTTCATAGACCAAGAATGATATGATTCTCATGGCTGTGGAACATATCAGAAAGTGTATCATAGAAAACGTAGAACATTTGAATATAATACTCAGTTCCCTTACCATTTGTCAAGAGACTGTCAAGACATGTGAATACACTGCAGTAAACTGGAACTGTTAATATTTACAAAATTAATACTCCCTCAGAATGAAACACAGTTATTCACTTTTGATAAATCTGTCATACACAAAATACCTCAAGAGTTGCCTACTAAAATGTCATTCAAACTCTGTTTAAAATGTACTGTATTTGAAACCAAGTTTTTAATGACTGTTGGCAATTTATTGAAAATGTTCCTGAGTATTCGAACCCTTTTTGGACCAAGATACGTGATTTTATGACTTTATGTAGATTGTTCTTATTCTTAGTATTGATACTATGGATGGAACTATTGTTTGAAAATACAGACATTATTTGCAACAAATTTCATGAAGGAATGAATATCCTGAGAAGTTGTTTAGAATACCCAGTTCCTTGAATAGGTTCCTACATGATGTTCTTGAATTTACACCACAAATGAGTCTTATTACACGCTTTTGCACTCTAAAAACTTTTTCTCGACTTGGCAAGTTACCCCAGACTATAGTCCTGTATGACATAACATGAAACAAGCGAAGTATGCAAGTTTTTCATATTTGTATCTACTACATCTGACATCACTCGTGTTGCAAATACAAACTTGCTTAAGTACTGCAACAATTCTTTTGTGTACCCTGTCCAACAGAATTTATTATTGAGTTGTAATCCCAGAAATTCAGTGCTGTCAACCTATCTGCATGTCTTCATATGTTATTCTCAAGCTGGAAATAAAATCTGCATATAGTTTCCAAAGCTTCATATCATTTATTAATGTCAGTGAAAATTTGATTAACAACCATCTCTAAACCTGTGTTCCACTCGCTATCTATTGTGATGTTTGTGTCGCCTGCAAACAAGACACACTTAGCATCTGGCAATGTAATAGACGAGAGGTCATTAAATTAAAAAACAAAAACCAACAGATCCAAGACGAAACCTTGAGGAATACCACATGTAATTAATTCTCAATCAGATGAAGACTGATTACTAGCTCTACAGGTATTTTACAACATCATCCTTTGTTTCCTGTTAGGTAGGGCTCTAACCATTTTGCAGTAGTGCCAGTGACACCACAATATTCTAATTTACTTAAGAAAATTGCTGTGATTCACATAGTCAAAGACTTTTGACAGGCCACAGAAAATGCCAATATCATCTAATCTGTTATCTAAAGAAATAAGTGCAATCTCACTATACGTGTAAATAGACTCCTGTGTATCGGAACCCTTAAGGAACACAGAGTGTGTGACTTGGGCAATATATTATTAGCAGTCAGATGCTTACAAGACGCTTGAACACAAACTTTTCAGATACTTTTGAACAAGCTGTCAAAAGTGAAATTGGCCGATTGTCTGACAGTATCTCTTTAGCCCCCTCCTGCGAAGAGACTTAATTTTAGCATGTTGTAGCCGATCTGGAAATCTTCCAAAGATAAGAGATTGATTACACAAATAACTTAAGATACAACTCAACTAACATGAACACTCTTTTATTAACTTCGTGAGCATCTTATCATAACCACTGGATTACTCTGAATTTTACCGAGCGAGGTGGCGCAGTGGTTAGACACTGGACTCGCATTCGGAAGGACGACGGTTCAATCCCGGGTCCGGCCATCCTGATTTAGGTTTTCCGTGATTTCCCTAAATCACTCCAGGCAAATGCCGGGATGGTTCCTCTGAAAGGGCACGGCCGACTTCCTTCCCCATCCTTCCCTAATCCGATGAGACCGATGACCACGCTGTCTGGTCTCCTTCCCCAAACCAACCAACCAACCAACCAACTCTGAATTTTAGGATTGCATGATGGATGCTACTTCTTTAGGAGATGTGAGCGTAATTTATATTTTACTGAAGTAATTTGCAGACACTGGTCTCAGATATTCCATTGCACTGTTTACTCAACTTGATAACACCAAGCTGACAGTAAAAGAAAGAAAGTACTTGTTTAAGAGGTTTGCAACACTACATGCAGTTCTTACCAATGTCTCATGCATTTTTAGAGCTATCTGTTCCTCTTCCTTACCTTCCCCAGCTGTACCTTCACTATATCCCATATAGTTTTTATTTTGTTACCTGATGTCATTATCTTTTTCTCATAATAAAGCTGCTTAGATTTCTGGATTACCTGCTTCAGTATTTTTCAGTATTATTTGTAATGCATTACATCAGAGATGTTCCCAGTTAGTAAATAAAGTTTCCTTTTTGCCCCACACCTTTATTTCTTCTGCAATCCATGGTTTATAATTAGACTTCTGTTTGATTTCAGTTACCCTTAGGGGAAAACAATTTTCAAATGAGGAAGTAAATTTATTAACGAATGCTTTGTATTTCCCATTTGAGTCAGAAATATTGTAAACATCAATCCCGTTCATGTCTGAGTAATCTCTTAAAATTCTCAATTTTTGAATGATTTATTATCCCTCTGAATTCAGCTTTTAATAGATTATATATGCTGATAAATTTCAAAATTTAACATAAGATGCTAAATGTCATGACTAGATACCCATTTACTGTTGGTTTTGGGATACGTCTTTTTCCTCTAAATTTTTCTGCAAAGATATTATCAATAGCAGTCTCAGAGCGTTCACATATCCTAGTTGCAAAGTTCATGGCAGGAATTAAATTGAATGACAGTGCTACAGAGTGCAATAAACGTTCACTGACAGATTTTCAATTAATCCAAATTAAAATCAAATTTAATTGTAAATTTCCAAGGAAGAACACAAAATACAACTGTGGTGTATGTGAAAAATCGGAAGAAGCAGCAAATAATATTTACAGGGCAATCAGCACTTCGCAATAACGCTACAGAATCAAGTTGCAGGATAGTCTATAACCTCGCTATGCACAACAAGCCTTTTTTGGATGATGGGCCTTTTAAGCCGTGTATGGTAGAGTGTGCAAGCATATTGTGTCCTGATGTTACAAGCAAATTCGATAGCATTCCAGTCAAGAAAGACTGTGGTGCAGCGCATTTAGTTAATTTGTGATGATCTCACAGAAAGCTGAAGACTTTGAGCAAAGATTTTGTTTGGAATTCCTTGGCAATAGATGAGAGCACAAATGACTAATACACTGCTTAATTACTCATCTTTATCCGTGTAATTAATGAAAATTAATTGATCTAGAATCAGTATGGATCAGGACTTGCTTGAGTGTACTGTGAATTGTGTGGAGGAAAGTGCCTTGTCCAGGAACAAAATAATAACCATTACAACAGATGGGGCCAGAGCTTTCACAAGGAAAAATGAAAGCACGGCAAAGTTTTTAAGAAAGAAGTTACAAGCACAAGGCACAGACAGGGGTGTTTGCCTTTTCATTATATTTTGCATCAGGAGAGCCTTTGTAAAGCTGCACTGGACTTAAAGCAAATGATAGACCCTATTGTTGGTGTCGTGAACACAGTCAAAAACAGGGCACTCCACGATCAACAGTTCAGATTTCTTCTTGGGGATATGGTGGCATGGTATGAAGACGTAATTTACCACAACAGTGTGAGGTGGTTAAGTCTGGACAAAGTGTTATGAAGATTCTGGGCATCGCAAAATTAAATCCTCTTATTTCTGGACACAAAGGAGATCTCATGGTTGTATAATGAAATATAGTGTGTGAGACATGGAGATATGAGATGATGTTTGCAGCTATTATATTTGAGAGCTGAATGAAGTGAAAATGACATTGCAGGGAAAGTGGTTATTTGCACGTGAAAGGTGGACATGTAAAATCATTCAAAGCAAAATTAGTTCTATTTACGATACAAACAGATGGAGGCATTTTTGTTATTTTCCGTTATTTGGAAACACAAGACGACCAACAGTGTTTCTTGTAAGACTAGACATCATATATAGAATTGTGAGGACCAGATCACAAGAAGATTTCAGGACTAAGAAAATTGAGGCTCAGTTCAATTTGCTATCTTATTACATCACAGCTATTAACACATCAGTTGAAAAGCTTAAATGTACTGACGTACAGTCAGATGACACTGTGGAAGAAAAGTTTAATGTTGTGACAATAGTTCACTTTCACAAATCTTTGGTAGATGAAGAATTTCAATACATGAAGAAATTTGCTGGGAAAATATCCTCCATATTTGGGTCCACATATATCTGCGAACAAAGTTTTTCTTGCTTGAAGATCGACGAGAGTAAATATTGATGCTCTTTAACAGACATTAACTTGCAGGCTGTGATGAGAATTTCAACAAGCAGTCTCACTTCTAATTTCAAAAAAATTGTGCAAAAGTGTGATAGTAATATTGTCTAATTGTTCTAAAATTAAATGTGCTTACAGACGAAGATGATTTGAAATTAGCAATATAAATTGAATAAAACTATATTATTGTATTTCCAACGGCCTTGCCGCAGTGGTAACACAGATTCTCATCAGATCACCGAAGTTAAGTGCTGTCGGTCTGGGCTAGCACTTGGGTGACCATTCAGTCTGACGAACGCTGTTGGCAGGCAGGGTGCACTCAACCCTTGTGATGCAAACTGAGAAGCTACTTGATTGAGAAGTAGCGGCTCCGGCCTCGGAAACTGACATACGAACGGTAGAGTGGTGTGCTGACCACATGCCCCTCCATATCCACATCCAGTGACGCCTGTGAGCTGAGGATGACTCGGCGGCCGGTCGGTACCGTTGGACATTCTTGGCCTGTTTGGGAGGAGTTAAGTTTAGTTTTAAATATTATTGTATTGATATTTATTGTTTTCTACGGTACAATTTATATCTTTTCTGAGGTGCAAAGTTAGCTGATGAATGTAATCATTTTAAAAGAAGCGGCCCTCTGCTTCCATAAAACGGCCTATGAGCCAAAACAATTTCCCATCTCTGCTCTGGACTGACATGAGATCGGGAGAACGAGGGCTCAGTGACTCCAGCAACAAGCAACTAAATGCAGTAGTAGAACTCTCTTGCTGATCTCCTGTGGCTGTATTTAATACTAGATTGCGTTGCAATGGCGCCTAGTAATTCCAGGCGGATGGCTCAAGCCTCATCTGGATTGGCTGTAACGATGACACTGCATTAGCATGTAGCATCTCAACAGTTGTCAACTGCTGGCGTGAAATAATTTATATTCGTCAACATCTGAGTCATTACTCCAGACTTCCACACCATCATCATGTAAGGAAGTGGAGCATGACAAGGGAAGGAAGACAGAATGTCAACAACACAAATTCGGCGGTGGGGGGGGGGGGGGGGAGGCAGGAGATGAGACCTCATTTAGCATGGAATACTCGTTAGCACCCTAGCATATGCCTGGAGTGTGGCTGGAAACGCAACTGGAAAACCAGCCGCAAGGTGCATGCCAATGTCCATAGGTACAGGATGATACTGACGCAGTCGGGGTGCCAAAGCTAGTGACAGGAAGATCTATGGCATCTGTCCAGGTGGCCAGATTTGACTTCTCAACTAGCTGCAATGTAGAGTGCCAGCATGGCTACAATGCTGTGGGACTTGCAAAGATATCCCTGCAGGAGGAAGCAACTGCGCCTGTGATGTATACTGCAACAGGCTCTCTCGCTAAACCAGGTCTATGAATAAAAAGGGGGTGACAGTCTCAAGAAGAAACAGGCCTTCATTGGTTTGACGCCACCAGTGCAGCCCTGTCAGACAGTGAGAGCACATCAGAAACTGCAGCATATTCCCATCTGTGACCCTTGTCAAATACCCTGTTGCACAGGTTGCAGAGACTGAAATTGAGATGTGGGTCGTGGAACATGGATCTTCTGGTTTAGCAATGTTCTACGACAGCCCACGGAGAAGCTCTGCCACCAGCTTGGCATCCCTTGGTGAGAAGTGATATGATGATAAAATCACTTTAAAGGTGGCTCATAACATGTACATTTGAGCCTTGAAGGTTCTAACAAAACGTTCCACGTCACTCTTAGACTTGGAAGGGTCCTGTGAAGATGTGATGTATTCCATTGTCACTGCAAAATTGTTCAAACTTTCTGATGTGAACTGCACTTCGTCAGCACACACAAATACTTTTGGCAATACTTCATAGTTCATGAGGATGATGGAAGGAAACGTACTGCAAGTGTCCGCCGCCAATACCCACCTGCTACTCCAAAATGGGCCAGGAAAGTATATTAAACACTAACATTGCCCTACAGGGTGGAGTCAATCAAACTAACGCTGAGGGGGAGTGACCTGACACACTGCGTAAGTAGTAAACTGAAGTCTTCTCCTATATCTGAGAGTTCATAGTCATGTTCAAAGCGTTTGGACAATTATTTGGAGCAGGCTATGCCCCAACGACCCTAGTGTGTTACGTCGAGTATTTCCCATTCTAGAGACTAAGGTCCCACAACACTGGCATCATAACCTTTTGTATGAAGCAGGAAGCAGTGGCGTATCACGGGATGGCGGATTTCTTTAAAGCTATGAGGCCACCCACTGCGAACGATATCCAGAACAGCACTCAAATCCGAGTTCAATGCTGTTCCACTAGCCACTCGGCGAAAATTCAGGTGTGTGTGTTTGTGTGTGCGTGTGTGCGCGTGTGCGTGTGTGCGTGCGTGTGTGTGCATACGTGCGTGTGTGCGTGCGTGCGTGCGTGCGTGTGTGTGTGCGTGCGTGTGTGCGCGTGTGAGTGTGTGCGTGTGTACGTGTGTGCTTGTGTGCGTCTGTGTGTGTGTGTGTGTGTGTGTGTGTGTGTGTGTGTGTGTGTGTGTGTGCGCGCGTGTGTGCGCGTGTGTGTGCGTGTGTGTGCGTGTGTGTGCGTGTGTGTGCGTGTGTGCGCGTGTGTGTATGTTTGTGTGTATGTTTGTGTGTGTTTGTTTGTGTGTGTGTGTGTGTGTGTGTGTGTGTGCGGCTTGTGAATCAAAATCACTTCCAAACGCTACAGGAACTGCTGCAGGCAGGGAATGAAGGTCCATCACAACCTGTTAGAGAGAACACATTCCAAACGAAACGAAGGAAACTGCGTGGAGTGAACATTAATTGGAGTCGGTCACTTCGCATTAACCTATTGCCCACACAGGCATATAAGTCTGTGCGTCTTCAGTGGGCTGGAAATCATCGAACGTGAACAATAGGGCTGACTAGCAAAACGTTGTGTGGTCTGGTGAATCACGTTTTTGCCTGTATTCAAATGACGCATGCCGTCGAGTGCTCCGAAGGACAAGTGAATATTTGCAAGGTCATGTTCAAGCTGGAGGTGGATGTGTGATGTTTTTCCGGTGTTTTTCTTATCATGAATTGGGCCCGCTTTCTTAGGTGAACCTTAACATGAACTAGAATGTTTGTTTAAACATTCTCAATGACCAGGTGTTGTTGCCCTTCGGTTAGCATCTGTATTATGGATATGCTATTGATACCCCAACCGTTCAAGACAACAGCAGAGTACATGGGGCTGGAAGAACATGTGACTGGTTTTTGTTACATCTCGACTGGCCTGCAAAACCACCTGACTTGATTCCCATAGAAAATCTGTGGGACATTTTGGAACAGCGGATAAAACATCAACATTAGTATCTCCGCAATTTGGTGGAATTGCCCGATCATATTCTCAGTGTGCGACTCAATCTCGCGACGTACCTCCACAATCTATTGCACCCACATTCCGACCGTATCCCGCTGGTTATCACGTCCAGGGGCGAAATCACATGGTATGACATGACACTTGTAATGATTTCTTTAGAGGTGACTAATTCTTTGTCCGGTGAACTTAGTTACAACTTCTGATGATGTAAGCTTCTTTCCTTCTACGGCTTGGAAATTATGCACGTTGGAAGAATCTATATATTTGCATCGGAAGCCACAGAAGATGCTATTAATAGACCTAAGCCTTTTTTTTCATCTTGTCTCTCTTGGCAGAGTACATGATATCTATGAACCTTAACATTTGATTCCGGTTTGAACGGCGTATCACAAATCGCAGCGATCGCAACGTTATTCAGTAAAAGTTCGTGTTCTACAGTGTCCTTATTTGAGAGTGCTGGGCGTGCGTTCTACTGTAAAAGTTTCATAAGCAGAACTTTTTCTGCCTCTTTGTCAAGACAAAATATTGGAAATTGTCTGTTGTGTAGTTAAGGAGTCAGTCGATTTAGTTTCCAGTTACTGGGCTTTTCTTACAAGCAACACATTTCACAACTTTTTCAATAATCTTTGTCTTGCTTGGTGCTTCTGAAGAAATGGTGTATTTGTTTCCTTCGCAGTAGGAAACGTATGAAGCTGTGGGTAACATGGGTTTGGTGCAATGTTTCCTAACTGTAGCTCTCATTGACGATAAACTTCGTGCTACAGCAGAAGTTACTACAGATTTTGTTTGTTATCGAGACTACTTGTATGTTGTGATCAAATGCTGTGTATTAGAAAGACTCGCTGGGATAAGTTCCTTCTTCTATCGACCACTGAACCGCGGCAACCTTCGCGTAAAACTTCGGCACTGGGCTAATAAGAGATAGAAAAAAGATAAGATGATCGTTTTAATGCTTCAGCTGTAGCCTTGCCCCACTTAATTACAACGCACAGAACGTACGTACAACCACGTGAAACTGCCAGAAAAGCCCTTCTATGGAATGTTATTCATCTCGGGCCTCAACAAATGGTTCAAATGGCTCTGAGCACTATGGGACTTAACATCTGAGGTCATCAGTCCCTTAGACTTAGAGCTACTTAAACCTAACTAACCTAAGGACAGCATACACATCCATGCCCGAGGCAGGATTCGAACTTGCGACCGTAGAAGCACCGCAGTTCCGGACTGAAGCGCCTAGAACCGCTCGGCCACAACGACCGGCTCTTTCGGGCCTCACATTGGCTCGAATGTCGGTTATGTCATCAAAGCGTTGATCCTTCATTTGAAGTGTTTCCAGTTTTGTGATTATATTCATACTGTTTACACAAAGTCTCACCACTGGTGATGGCATTTTTCCAGAAAAGCACTGTCCGCATTTTGCATTTCAATCAAGTCGCTGCGCGTGTTGTTGTTTTTGTTTAGGAGTACAAGGTGTGTAGGACAAACTTTGCTCTTATCCGGAACTTTCAGGATAATTTGTGGAACATCTGATTTGGAGGCGTCGCTCCATTGCCATTTGCGACACAGCAGCTGACACACTGACTGTACGCCTACTGCTTAACACTGCCTGCTATCAAGTGGCCGGCTGAATGCAGCTCTGTTGTTAGTTCAAATGGCCACAGTAGGTACTGTGCTGATGGTGCTTACACGCCAGGAATAAAATCAGTCTCGAAAATGTTTATGACGAATGGTGTACGGACTTCGATTTACTAGATTCTTGGCTTCAGTATGTGGAACGTTAAGCTCGGCAGAAGCTTCCTTTATTTGTTTCGCCCATACCTCGGTGACCTCTTACCCATACAGATGCGACTGGGATTTGAGTATCCCTCTGCTGAATGATTATTACCGCAATTCTTAAAACGTTTCTGAGAAAGACATTGACTACTAATATGGTCGTATATAAGACAGCGAAAAGATTACCTAACTGTTGGTACATATGATCGAGCTTAATACCTCATCCCGTACATGATGACATATTCCAGCAAGTTTTGGGAATCAAAGGTCAAAACACAGGTTTGGCATGAGAAGGATGCTCAATAATTTCCAATTAAAACATGCTTATTTATCTCTCTGATGTCGAGAATTTTTATCAGTAATTCTATGGCTTGTAGTAATTCATCAGAATATTCGGATCAGTTTTACGGTTTACTCCGCGCCTTGTTAATCTGTGGACTGGAATGTCAGCTAATAATTGTTTGGTACGAAACAGCAACGATTCTAACAAGTTGTCTGCAATTTGCACAGAATCTAGTTTAATTCTCTCTACAGATCTGATATTTGTTATAGCCCTTCGGCAGTCTGGTTTTGCTTGATCAACTATTTATCCGAATGCCATCGGGTGCTTGTTGCCAGCTTTTCCCGCCCTTCCGTCTGCGTATATGTGAAAAGGCTATTACGAATCGACCTTGTATCGATTGTCTTTAGATTTCTTACGCACCGGTTCTGTGTCTGCCACTCTGTTTCTGGGCTACTGACCGCAGCATGTGTTAAGTTCGTTTTTAAATCCGTTTTCGAGGTCTTTTTATTACGCAGAGCAATAGGGCCTGTATCTTGTTCTACAGAGTGCTCCAAATTATTGTAATAGAACACAGTCTGCTCATTGATTATGTTTGGTAATTTCTTTGCAACTGTTTCATCAGATAAAAGTTTGCTATTCAACTTACACTTTGCGGAGTCGATATTCATGTTCAACGGCTTGATGTCTTCATTCTTGTTAATAAGGTCACAGCTACACTTACATTTACATCCCATGGCTCCTGTGCTGCCAATTCGTCTCTATTGAGCCGCGTATTGGAATGATAGCTTTCACTCTGCTGTCCACTGTCCATAATTTCATTGTAAAACACTATAAAAACATTTTTGGGCACTTCAGCAAGTGTAAGAATTCAGACTTATCTTACAGAATCAAAAAATACAGAAGGATGTGAGCAGCTGTTTCTGTTTTACCTTGCTAGGTCACAGATATCATAATGAAGTTCTTCTTCTCATTCTTCTCTGTAGGACCATCGGTAGCACCTTCATGGTTTGCATTTTCCTCTTCTCCTCCTAGAACATCTTCATACTCTCTCTTCTCTCCTGTTCTTGTTACGAGATCTTCAGTAACCTCCTCTGCTTCACTGGTGACACCTTATCATTTCCCTGTATCCTCCTCTGTCGTCGATCTCTGCCATATTGGTGGGCATGAACTACCTCCTTCAATTTTCCTTTTCTTCCATCTTCATCCGCAGTTGCGACCAATTCTTCCGGAATTCAACAAATCTCTTGGTTCTTGTCTTTCCCTTGTTGTTCTCTTTTCGTCATTCTATCCATATTAATCCTTATTACATGACGGACAAAACTTATCCTTTTCAGTCTAATTTCTTATGATATTGTCCTCATGTTTCGGTACAGTTCTTCCCTAGATTTTCGCAACCATGTCTCACCACCTCTAGTATTTCCCTCAATGTTTCTCTCTCTAGTTGTTCTACACTACCCCTTCCTAGTGTTACCGTACCGCGTTCCTCACCGTTGCCCTTTGGTTTCTGACCTTGCGTCTGTAAATAAGTTACTTTTGTTGAATGTATCTCTGGTCATACAGAAGGCTAACGACATCTTCTTCATTCTCTCCATTACGTCCTCATTGCTCATATTTCTTCCTATTATACTTTCTCCAATGTCTTAAAATTTGTCCATTCCTATGCTTTCTTGTCTTTTCTAATCCCCAATGTTATTCAGTGTCTTGTGTCGTCGTAGGTGGCACCCTTCCAGCCGATTTGTTTAGGTTTTCGAATTGTGCCTTTGCGTCTTCTTCCATCTCACTATCACCATGTAGACTGCAATAGCTAGGCCCTCTATGGGGCTTTAATGCCGTTTATGTTTCCCATGTAGGTATTTGGTAATCCCATTTTCTCATTTATTGCTCTCCACTGTCTAATCGCTTCGTCCAGGGCTATGTTGATCAAAATTGATAACATTCAACCTCCCGGTTTGTCTGATCGCTTCGTCCAGTGCTCTGTTGACCAAAATTGGTGACAACCCACCTCCTGGTTAGACACCAGTCTCGACCCCAAACTCTTCCCGGTTTGCTCCACAGAAACTCAACCTTTCCTTAATGTGTGTCACAATTTCGGTCATTAGTTCTCATGTACTGCCGTCTAGACCTCTATTCTTCAGGACCCTTCCAGAAAACTGTCTCTTGATGGAGTCATATGCCTTCGTAAAGACCAAGATGGTTACTGCCATCTTTTTGTGTTTTAATGACCAACGCTCTATCAGTTGTTTCAAGGTCAATATCTATATCCTTTTACCTTCCTAAATTCAGTGTGATTATACTTTTCATCTGTTATCCCAATCACTTCAGGTGGAAGTTTGGATAGCACCTTGTAGTCAACCTCTGGTGGATATTCCTCTATAGTTGTTCGCGTCCCACTTCTCCCCCTTCTTATATATTGGCACCATGATCGCATGGACACTTATGGGTTTCATTTATTGTTTGTTTCAAAATCAGCGGCATATACAGAAAAGTTATACTCTTCCGGTTTGCTGAGACTATCGCGTCTTAAGATCTGAAGTCTTGAATATATATTCAAGAGTGCAATAAACACTGCCGGCCGGTGTGGCCGTGCGGTTAAAGGCGCTTCAGTCTGGAACCGCGTGACCGCTACGGTCGCAGGTTCGAATCCTGCCTCGGGCATGGATGTGTGTGATGTCCTTAGGTTAGTTAGGTTTAATTAGTTCTAAGTTCTAGGCGACTGATGACCTCAGAAGTTAAGTCGCATAGTGCTCAGAGCCATTTTTTTTTGCAATAAACACTACCTGTTGAAGCAGGTCACATTATCCTCTAACCATACTATTAGAACTCTCTACTGTATATCATGGTTTATCGACAGCTTGTAATGAAAAGTCACTGCACCTCACTATAATATGTAAGACTTTGTCGTATAACACAAAGTACGCTACACAGTATTAGGCGCGACACTTACGTGAATCGCAGTTGAGGTCGTTTCACAACACTAAGAATAACGAAAAAACTTAATTTTCTTTAATGGTCTCTTTATAAAAGAAACGTCCACAATGCGTTCCATCTCATAACCTAAACCTGATACACGTTTTTTGATTCCACTGTTTATAACAAACACCACTCACAGGGATTCACTTTTGTATGACCAAATTATTTATGTTTTTGTCCCCAACCACTATGTAGTGCCTCCCTGTTATGCTTAGTAAATGCTTGATTATTTACTGATCTAAATTTTTTTGTTATTGTTGATATGAAAACATACGTTTACGACCTGTTTTAAAAATAAACATATTTTTAATCCCACCTTTCAATGGCCTACATAATATTTCGAAGGCACTACGTACTTAATGTCCTCGGACTTCTGAATATTTTAACTCGTCATTTGTAATTGCATTAACATAGCTATGCAGTGCTGCTCCCCCATCGCCAACTCTCCCTCTCCTTATGATTCATTGATGATGTCATGCATTTTTGCCAGATTCTCCCCTTCTGACAGGCCAGTTGCCCTATGTATAAAATGACAGTAAATTCAGAAATTAGTGGGAAATTCAAAATTCCGATTCACAATTGTCTACTGCAGCCGCTTGGCATTCTTTCAGATCTGGAATATGAAGGTGCCTAGAACATATGACCGGAAATCAGTAAAAAGACATGGGACCCTGTTGCGATAGCATTGGGCACATTACCGGCTCAGGTATGCAAGATTTGTCTCTATGAAAGCCTCCAGAAAAATGCGTGTTAATCCTTTATATTATTTGCCTTTTCACTAAAAGTTTTTGGTGTGACATCTTACAATACGTAGATTTAAAACCGGTAAGTGGTAAGCTTCTATCAGTAACAGTGGTTGGGTGAAAATTAAATTTCTCCTTGGTGAACACTTTACCCTTCCCTGCCTACGCGGCCCCATGTGTAGCCTGAAATGTCAGTATTGGCTCTTGAGTAAAATCGTTTGAAGATCGCTGCTCTATGGGACAGTTATTGTCTTTAAAATCATAGTCCACGAGGTGATATCCATACAGTCTAACATTGTCCATTGGTGGGATGATATTGTGACTTATTGCTCCGGGATGTACGTACATCACCATTACGGATGTCGTCTCTATAGACCTGGGTTGTCTCCGTTCCATTTGAAACATGGAGCTTAATGGATTATCAGTGTACGCTAACACCCTGTGTCGAAGACATTCCTTTCTCTGCTCAAAATACTTGCTGTCTATGCCCCAAATCAAAGTATGCTTGCTATCGCTTTGCTCTATACGCGACTCATGTGTGAGGAGGTCGCTCATCGATCTCCAATCCAGACTAGTGAAGGAGTTGTCCTTGCAAACGCATCCTGCTGTACATCTTCTGGGCGCTGAACTGAACCCTAGACAGTTTTGCAACAGCATAGGAACGAGGATGAACATTTGCCCAACTGTCCATTTATTCTAGAATGAGAATTGTTCTCAATTTTCCAGTGAAATTCCATTCCTATTCTCCCAATAAATGATGCGACGTCGTCATCCAACCAAATTAGCGATCTTATCTGTCTCATTTCACGCTCATAGTACCAAGGCTCATCCTGCTCTCACACACGTCTCTGTACGTCTGTAAAAGACAATATCAATTTCCAGAGTGGCGTCGACTACTCCGACAGCGTAAGTAATTTCGTACACGTAGACAAGTTACTCTCGTGGTGTAGAAATAGCTGCCGACTCAGACGGTCGCCTGTAAAATTCTTGAAATTTAAGAGAAAGAAAACTTCTATAGGATCTTCTCGAACTGTGATACTGCTATTCGCATTTGGTCATTCGATGATTGTTTGCGAGTGAAATGAGTTCGTTTTAGCAGAGAACTTTCTCTATGCTTTGACCGTGTTATTGAAGCAGATTCTACAGTAAACATCGACCACCAAATGTTCGACGTCCTATAAAAGTTTGTCGTACATTACAGTTCATCACAGAATCTTTTGATCAAAACTAAATAAGCTAAATTACCTTTGAAACGCACCGGACTGTATTATGGCTATTACTAAACTCCACATTAACATTATCTATCGCTTGTGAGTCTCCAAAAACACAAATTATACAATATGGTGGCTAACAATGACTGTTTCATCGCACACACTTCATACACGTCTTCTCGTTATCCTGTCTCGCAACAAAGTCCTGACACATGCCGATTTTCTTACATTTCTTCGCTCACCACGGAGCAACACTAAGTCAAAGAATAAATATTTCGTTCTCGCAGGCAAAACGCGCCGACTTGCGGTATATTAACTTTAAACCAATCCGATCAATTTGAAACATTACTATTGTCTGGGTGTAATATATTGTGTTTATCTGGCAAATACGATATGAAGTTCGTTCGGATGGAAAGGTCCCTATTCCCCCCAGAAATATCAACCCAGTCCTTCACACTTGGATGTTGGGCTGTACAGCGGGCAACAGTCGGGATTGCATCCCAAAGCTGCCTGGCGCATCCCTGGATACGTCATCGGTCTGGAATATCATTGTCTAGAGTAAAATTGCCTTCAGTGATGAATCCTACTCCTTAATGCGCCCCGATGACCAGCGGAGACACCCCAGACTGCAGCGGGATACATCTGAATGCCGCCCACCATACGGCCCCACAACCATCTCACAGACGATGTCACAGGTCATGGGAAGAATCGAGTCTATGCTCTGGGGCGCCATTTCTTTTCATCTAAACCTACATCATACTTCACAAGCCACCCAATGGTGTGTAGTGGAGGGTACTTCCGGTACCACTACCTGATCGCTCCAACCCTGTTCCACTCGCGAAAAATATGAGAAAAGAAAGGTGCCAAAGACCTTAATCTGGGCAGAGTGAAAAGCGAATAAGATATCGCAACACAGTACGCAGTTGTCATCATTATACCTGTTAAACCAGAAAGAGAAATGTGTAAAGCATCCAAAAGAAATTACGAGAAAACTGAAGGAGTGATTGAAGCATTAGATTATATAACACAAAAGAAGATGGAAGATAAGAGTTTGACATCCCGTCGACGACAAGGTCATTAGAGACAGAGCACAAGTCTGGAGTGGGAGGAAGGTATGGCTGTGTCCTTTTTTAAACGAGCATCTCGGTTTCGTCTTAATCGATTTGAGGAAAGTATAGAAAACTTGAATGTGCATGCCCGTCTGGGGATTTTAACCATGAAGACACGATCAAGCTAATTACAACACGCATAGAGGCATTTAAACATACACTCGTACGCTATTAGAACGGGAGGACACCCTAACATATCGTGCCATGTTAGGTACCCTATGTCATACACCCCATAGTGGTTTGAAGAGTATGTATATAGATGTAGATGGAAAACCAATTTACTAAACAATGGGCGAATCTTTAAGCTTAGTGCTTTCTTTGCCCACACTGAACGTCGGAACATCAGACACTGTTACCATCTCACAGACGATGTCACAGGTCATGGGAAGAATCGAGACTATGCTCTGGGGCGCCATTTCTTTTCATCTACACCTACATCATACATCGCAAGCCACCCAATGGTGTGTGGCGGAGGGTACTTCCAGTACCACTACCTAATCGCTCCAACCTTGTTCCACTCGCGAATTGTACGTGGGAAGAATGATTGTCGGTAATCCTCTGTATTTTCTCTAATTTCTCGAATTTTCCCCTCGTGGTCGATACACGAGATGTTTTTGGGGAATTGTACGTGGGAAGAATGATTGTCGGTAAGCCTCTGTATTTTCTCTAATTTCTCGAATTTTCCCCTCGTGGTCAATACACGAGATGTTTTTGGGTAGGAGGGGGGAGGGGGGAAGTAATATGTTGTCCGACTCCTCCTGAAAAGTGCTGTCCCGAAATTTCAATAGTAAATCTCTCCGTGATGCACAACGCCTCTCTTGTAACGTCCTCCAATGGAGTTTGTTTAGCATCTCCTTAACGCTCTCTCGTCAACTGAACGATCCCGTGACGAAACGCGTCGCTCTTCGTTGGATATTCGCTATCTCCTCTATCAGTCCTACCTGATAGGGATCCCAAATAGATGAACAACACTCAAGAACCGGGCGAATAAGCGGTTTATAAGCCACTCCTTTCGTGGATGAGTTACATTTTCTTCCGATGAATCTGAGGCTTGTGACTGCTTTTTTCCACTATCTGTTTTATATGGTCATTTCACTTAAGGTCTTTCTGGACAGTTACGCTTAGATATTTTACGGCAGACGCTGTCTCCAGCTGTTTGTCATCAAAAAAAATGGTGCAAATGGCTCTGAGCACTATGGGACTTAACATCTATGGTCATCAGTCCCCTAGAACTTAGAACTACTTAAACCTAACTAACCTAAGGACATCACACAACTCCCAGCCATCACGAGGCAGAGAAAATCCCTGACCCCGCCGGGAATCGAACCCGGGAACCCGGGCGTGGGAAGCGAGAACGCTACCGCACGACCACGAGATGCGGGCAATTTGTCATCAATAGCTAGCTGTACAGTAGAGGATTTCTTTTCCTATATATGTGAAATACGATACATTTATTTACGTTCAGAGTTAACTGCCAGAGCCTGCAACATTCATCATTTCTCTGCAGGTCGTTCCGCAAATTCTTACTATCTTCTGGCTTTGTTACTTTGGTATAGACAACTGAATCATCTGCGAATAGCCTTAAATAGCATCCGACTCTTTCTACGATATCATTTATTGTAAACAGCAACGGTCCTATCAAACTTCCCTGTGGTACTCCGGATATTACCTTTACATCTGCAGATTTTGTTCCGTTAAGAGCGACGAGGTTGTCTGCAAGGAAGCCTTGAATCAAAAAATGGTTCAAATGGCTCTGAGCACTATGGGACTCAACTGCTGAGGTCATTAGTCCCCTAGAACTTAGAACTAGTTAAACCGAACTAACCTAAGGACATCACAAACATCCATGCCCGAGGCAGGATTCTAACCTGCGACCGTAGCGGTCTTGCGGTTCCAGACTGCAGCGCCACTTCGGCCGGCGAAGCCTTGAATCCAATCACAAGTCTGCTCCGATACTCCGCAAGCTCGTATTTGTTTCATTAAACAGCAGTGCGGGACGGTGTCAAATCTCTCACTGAAGTGAGGAACACGGCATCGAACTGAGCGCAGTTGTTCACTGCGCTGTGGATCTCATGAAGGAACAGAGCGAGCTGAGTTTTGCAGGATCTCTGTTTGAGGAATCCATGTTGATTTTTATAGAAGAGATGTTCATTTTCCAAAAGCGTCATAATTCTTGAGCATAAAGTATGTTCCACAATTCTACAACAGATTGACGTCCATAATATAGGTCTATAATTGTGTTAATCTGTCTTACGGCCTTTCTTGAAATCGGGAATGACCTGCGCTTTCTTCCAGTCGTTAGGTACCTTTTGTTGCTCAATCGATCTACGATAAATTACTGCTAGAAGGGGAGCAAGTTGTTTCGCACAATCATTATAGAATCTTATGGGTATCTCATCTGGTCCTGACGCCTTTCCACTACTAAGCGATTGTAGCTGCGCCGAGCGACCGCTACGGTCGCAGGTTCGAATCCTGCCTCGGGCATGGATGTGTGTGATGTTCTTAGGTTAGTTAGGTTTAATTCGTTCTAAGTTCTAGGCGACTGATGGCCTCAGAAGTTAAGTCGCATAGTGCTCAGAGCCATTTGAACCATTTGATTGTAGCTGCTTTTCAGTTCCGCGATCGGTTATCTCAATAACTGCCATTTCGACATTCGTACGACGATTGAAAGGAGACACAGTGTCACGATCTTCCACCGTGAAACGACTACAGAAGACTGAAATCAGTATTTTGGCCTTGTCTCTGTTACCCTCAGTTTCTGTGCAGGTGTGGTCGCTGAGAGAATGAATAGATGATTTTGACCCACTTACTGATTTTACATGCGACCAAAATCTCTTAGGGTGTTTACTCAGGTCGGTTGACACGCCTTACTTGCAAAATCATTGTACGCTTCTCTCATTGCTCTCCTTACGCTTATTTTCTCTTCGTTCAGCTTTTGTTTGTCAGCTAGGTTTTTATTTGTCTTGTATCTGAGATGAAGTGCTCTTTGTTTAAGTAGCGCTTTTCTAACACGGCTATTAACCCATGGTGGATCTTTTCCATCCCTTAAAACGTTACTCGAAACATACTTGTCAAGGGCATATTGAACGATGCCTTTGAATTTTTTCCATTTGTGCTCCATATCTTCGTCCTCATCAACGAATACTTGGTGGTGACTGCTCAGACATTTTGAAATTTGTATCCTGTCTCCCTCGCTGAGCAAATATATCTTCCTACCTGTCTTAACATTCCTTGTAGGATCCGTCGTCATAGAAGCTGTCACATCGTTATGATCACTGGTACCTTCCTCTACGTTAACTGAGTCTGCCAGGCCCCTTTGGTCGTCATCCACGCCATCCTCACAGCGCAGCATTGCGTCGCCGACATTTGCGCCGTTTTCGTGCCCTTCATGGCGAGCCATCCTGGGCTTATATTTCAGCAAGACAATGCCCGTCCGCACACGGTGGGAGTCTCTACTCCTTGTCTTCGTGCTCGCCAAACTCTGCCTTGGCCTGCGACGTCGCCAGATCTCTCCCCAATTGAGAACGTTTGAGGCAGTGTGGGCAGGGCCCTGCAACCATTTCGGAATTTCGGCAATATAACGCGCCAATTGGACAGAATTCGATACGGTATTCCTCAGGACATACAATTGCGCTATCAGTCACTGCCAAACCGAATAACTGTTTGCTTATGGGCCAGAGGTGGACCAACGCGTTACTGACTTCCTCGGCTTCTGAAGCTCTTTCTCTTGAGCACATCCAATTTTTCTGAAATTGTTATCTATTGTTTGTCTATATGTTACCGTGAATGACAGAAATTGGAGAATGTCGACTTTCACCGGTGAATGTCAACAGATACCAAATACGTCGGTGAAAGATCGAATATTTCATTACATTGTTGTACATTCGGACCCTCTCCGGTGTGTGTCGACAATCACAGATATGCTCTGGTGGAGATCCAAAACAGAAGAGTCAAAAAACAAGGGACTGGCTCTCTCCCGCCAAATCCTTTGTTCTGTTCGGAGTCAATCAGCTTTGTCAGTCTTATGCAAGCTTTGATAACGCGAGCAACGTTTTCTTAATTTTTTTCCGATACCCTAATTTATACTAAATGGGTACTGCAGTAAATCGTGATCTTTTTCATGAAAAGTTAAATGCATTAATTGTGGGTAAACGAGACGACAATTGTTTTTATTTTTCTCAAGAAATGAACATACAGTATTATGTTTGTAAGTAGGCTGTTTAGGTTTTTTTATTGGTAACGCCGTCTCTGTATGAAAATCACTGGCTGTGCTGTGTGCAGTCTGCGGCTGCTTTGCATTGTTGTAATACTCGCCATTGTAGTGTTGGGCAGCGGCAGCTGGATGTGAACAGCGCGTAGCGTTGGGCAGTTGGAGGTGAGCCGCCAGCAGTGGTGGATGTGGGGAGAGAGATGGCGGAGTTTTGTAATTTGTGATGAACTGCTATATACACTCCTGGAAATTGAAATAAGAACACCGTGAATTCATTGTCCCAGGAAGGGGAAACTTTATTGACACATTCCTGGGGTCAGATACATCACATGATCACACTGACAGAACCACAGGCACATAGACACAGGCAACAGAGCATGCACAATGTCAGCACTAGTACAGTGTATATCCACCTTTCGCAGCAATGCAGGCTGCTATTCTCCCATGGAGACGATCGTAGCGATGCTGGATGTAGTCCTGTGGAACGGCTTGCCATGCCATTTCCACCTGGCGCCTCAGTTGGACCAGCGTTCGTGCTGGACGTGCAGACCGCGTGAGACGACGCTTCATCCAGTCCCAAACATGCTCAATGGGGGACAGATCTGGAGATCTTGCTGGCCAGGGTAGTTGACTTACACCTTCTAGAGCACGTTGGGTGGCACGGGATACATGCGGACGTGCATTGTCCTGTTGGAACAGCAAGTTCCCTTGCCGGTCTAGGAATGGTAGAACGATGGGTTCGATGACGGTTTGGATGTACCGTGCACTATTCAGTGTCCCCTCGACGATCACCAGTGGTGTACGGCCAGTGTAGGAGATCGCTCCCCACACCATGATGCCGGGTGTTGGCCCTGTGTGCCTCGGTCGTATGCAGTCCTGATTGTGGTGCTCACCTGCACGGCGCCAAACACGCATACGACCATCATTGGCACCAAGGCAGAAGCGACTCTCATCGCTGAAGACGACACGTCTCCATTCTTCCCTCCATTCACGCCTGTCGCGACACCACTGGAGGCGGGCTGCACGATGTTGGGGCGTGAGCGGAAGACGGCCTAACGGTGTGCGGGACCGTAGCCCAGCTTCATGGAGACGGTTGTGAATGGTCCTCGCCGATACCCCAGGAGCAACAGTGTCCCTAATTTGCTGGGAAGTGGCGGTGCGGTCCCCTACGGCACTGCGTAGGATCCTACGGTCTTGGCGTGCATCCGTGCGTCGCTGCGGTCCGGTCCCAGGTCGACGGGCACGTGCACCTTCCGCCGACCACTGGCGACAACATCGATGTACTGTGGAGACCTCACGCCCCACGTGTTGAGCAATTCGGCGGTACGTCCACCCGGCCTCCCGCATGCCCACTATACGCCCTCGCTCAAAGTCCGTCAACTGCACATACGGTTCACGTCCACGCTGTCGCGGCATGCTACCAGTGTTAAAGACTGCGATGGAGCTCCGTATGCCACGGCAAACTGGCTGACACTGACGGCGGCGGTGCACAAATGCTGCGCAGTAAGCGCCAGTCGACGGCTAACACCGCGGTTCCTGGTGTGTCCGCTGTGCCGTGCGTGTGATCATTGCTTGTGCAGCCCTCTCGCAGTGTCCGGAGCAAGTATGGTGGGTCTGACACACCGGTGTCAATGTGTTCTTTTTTCCATTTCCAGGAGTGTATATTATGACTTTTGATGATATCAAGGTAAATACATTGTTTGTTCTCTATTAATATCTTTCATTTGCTAACTATCCCTATCAGTAGTTAGTGCCTTCCATAGTTTGAATCTTTTATTTAGCTGGCAGTAGTGGCGCTCGCTGTATTGCAGTAGCTTGAGCAGCGAAGATTTTTGTGAGGTAAGTGATTTGTGAAAGGTATAGTTTAATGTTAGTCAGGGCCATTCTTTAGTAGGGAATTTTGAAAGTCAGATTGCGTTGCGCTAACAAAATATTGTGTGTCAGTTTAAGCACAGTCATGTATAATTGTTCAAAGGGGACGTTTCATTGTGTGTGCATTTGATTTCTTTGTTATTGTAATTATGAAAAATTTTATCAAATCATTATTGGCCACTGCCCAAACAAAATTTGTAAAATTTTTTGTGGGGAGCATGGGGGCTACGTAAGTAGGCTGTTTACGTTTTCTTATTGGCAACGTTACGTAGCGCTCAATATGAAAATCACTGGCTGTGCTGTGTGCAGTCTGTGGCTAGTTTGCATTGTTGTCTGCCATTGTAGTGTTGGGCAGCGGCAGCTGGATGTGAACAGCGCGTAGCGTTGCGCAGTTGGAGGTGAGACGCCAGCAGTGGTGGATGTGGGGAGAGAGATGGCGGAGTTTTGAAATTTGTCATGAACTGCTATATTTATATATGATGATATCAAGGTAAATACATTGCTTGTTCTCTATTAATATCTTTCATTTGCTAACTATCCCTATCAGTAGTTAGTGCCTTCAGTAGTTTGAATCTTTTATTTAGCTGGCAGTAGTGGCGCTCGCTGTATTGCTGTAGCTTGAGCAGCGAAGATTTTTGTGAGGTAAGTGATTTGTGAAACGTATAGGTTAATGTTAGTCAGGGCCATTCTTTCGTAGGGATTTTTTGAAAGTCAGATTGCGTTGCGCTAAAAAATATTGTGTGTCAGGTTAAGCACAGTCATTTGTAATTGTTCAAAAGGGGAAGTTTCATATTGTATTATTCCGCTATATGTTTGTGTACCCTTGGGTATTTATGTTTTTCCTGTATTTATATGTTTATCTGATAAGACTTATTTTGTAGAATTTTTCTAATACTAAGCTACATTCACTATGATGAGGAATACTGTTATCCTCAAATATAATTTGCATTAATAATATGTTATTTACCTTGTAAATTTGCTTAGACATTATTTATTCTGTTTTGTTTTAATGCTCATGTATAAAGTTGATGTTCCGAAAGTTATTCTGATATTTTATGTATCTACTTATGTCATAATTCCTGTAACACAGATGTATATGTCTATTTCTATTCTTTTGTAAAGCCTGTTTTGCTACAAATGTTATCTGTATTGTTATGTTCTTTAATGATGTATTCTGTACCTTTGTTATTGTATTCTCATGTTATAAAATTGTAATTGACACCAGTTTATCAAACTAAGTAACATGTAAGCATTCATTTCACTGCACACATTTCAGTTGGTCATAGTATATGGACAATATGTGAGAAGTAGGGACTGATAGTGTTTGCACGTGTGTTAATGATTCAGCAAGGGACTGGATAACAGCATTACTGGTTCGAAGGACAATTTCAGAAACTTTGTGAGTGCACAAGTGGTGGTTTATGGACTTGCTATATTGTCCGCAAGACTCTTCGATGGTGATTGTGCACCTGCACAGTCGCAACAAGTGGCTGCTGGCCATTTATACAAGGACTACAGTGGGTCTGCATCTTTGATGACCCACCAGTACCATTATCTCTACAAGGACTACAGTGGGTCTACATCTTTGATGATCCATCAATACCATTATTTCTACAAGGACTGCAGTGGGCCTGCACCTCTGGTGGCCCACCAATACCATACTCTCTACCAGGACTACAGTGGGTCTGCTCTGTGATGACCTACCTACCAATCTTCTTCAAACTGTCGAATGACTCTGCTGTGGGTTTGCTCTGTTGTGGCCCATTACCTGTCAGCATGTCAAGAGTAGGCACTGTCTTTCAGTTGGAAGGACAACAGTACTTCTTCAAGACTGCATGGAAATCCACTACTTCTGTGTGCAATTTCTTTTACTAATGAGACTTTGTGAAAAAAAAACCTGTAATTACTATTATGATGAATGATCAGGACTATCTTTACGGACTGTGAGAAAATTTTAGCTTTTGACCAACATAGTATCAATAAGTGTGTGCATTTGATTTCTTTGTTATTGTAACTATGAAAATTTTTTTCAAATCTGTATTGGCCACTGCCCAATCCAATTTGTAAAATTTTTTGTGGGGAGCATGGGGGCTATGTAAGTAGGCTGTTTAGGTTTTTTTATTGGTAACGCCACCTCTGTATGAAAATTACTGGCTGTGCTGTGTGCAGTCTGCGGCTGCTTTGCATTGTTGTAATACTCGCCATTGTAGTGTTGGGCAGCGGCAGCTGGATGTGAACAGCGCGTAGCGTTGGACAGTTGGAGGTGAGCCGCCAGCAGTGGTGGATGTGGGGAGAGAGATGGCGGAGTTTTGTAATTTGTGATGAACTGCTATATATATTATGACTTTTGATGATATCAAGGTAAATACATTGTTTGTTCTCTATTAATATCTTTCATTTGCTAACTATCCCTATCAGTAGTTAGTGCCTTCCATAGTTTGAATCTTTTATTTAGCTGGCAGTAGTGGCGCTCGCTGTATTGCAGTAGCTTGAGCAGCGAAGATTTTTGTGAGGTAAGTGATTTGTGAAAGGTATAGTTTAATGTTAGTCAGGGCCATTCTTTAGTAGGGAATTTTGAAAGTCAGATTGCGTTGCGCTAACAAAATATTGTGTGTCAGTTTAAGCACAGTCATGTATAATTGTTCAAAGGGGACGTTTCATGTTACCAATGAAGAATGGTACAGTATACTATATGAAACATCAGAATAGGCCACGGAGGAAGAACACGTATGCTTAAAGAGTTGCAAGTTAAATACAAAAATATTACATATGAAGTTGCAATGTTGTATTTAAATTTATGGAAAAACAGTGTCAAATGAAACACAGTGCACCTAAGAAAGGTATTGTTGTGCAGCCAATGGTTAGTTCTGAATTAAATTCAAGATATCAAGTTGGTCTGATAGATCTGCAGTCAAACAGAGATGGCGAATATAAGTTCATAATGGTGTATCAAGATCATTTAACTAAATTTGTCCAGCTAAGACCTTTGAAAACTAAAAAGGCTGAAGAAGTAGCGCATCACGTTCTTTCAATATTTTTAACATTTGGTGCACCAGCAATATTGCAATCAGATAATGACAGAGAATTTACTAATCAAGTCATATCCGAAATATGCGCTATGTGGAAAGATGGTAAAATAGTTCATGGAAAGCCTCGTCACAGTCAAACACAAGGCTCAGTTGAAAGGGCCAATCAGGATATACAGAATATGCTAACTGCCTGGAAGAACGATTACGATACAAACAAATGGTCACATGGTTTATCCTTTGTTCAATTTGCCAATAACACTACATATCACGAAGGAATACGCCAAAGTCTTTATGAATCCATGTTTGGCGTTAAAGCAAAAAGAGGCATAGCGAACAAATCGCAAATATTGAAACTGAAGAACAGCTCGAAGTAATTTCAAATATTTCTGAAACCGAAGAACAGCTTGAGGAAACTGTTAATGCTTATAAAAAAATTTGAACGGTGTTCATACCGAAAACCACAATCCAAAGAAAAATATTGAAGAGGACCTACAACCTATAACGTCTTCACATCATATTCTGTCCGAAAAACACGAGTTGATTTCTACAAGAAGAGCGACCGCGAAAGAAAATCTTCTACTGCAAGCAACAAAGATATTACGAACCTCAAAAAAACAATTTCCTCCTGCTCAAAAAAATGGTTCAAATAGCTCTGAGCACTATGGGACTTAACATCTATGGTCATCAGTCCCCTAGAACTTAGAACTACTTAAACCTAACTAACCTAAGGACAGCACACAACACCTAGTCATCACGAGGCAGAGAAAATCCCAGACCCCGCCGGGAATCGAACCCAGGAACCCGGGCGTGGGAAGCGAGAACCCTCCCGCTCAAATTGGTGATAATGTACGAATACAAGCCCCTGCTGTCGACCGTGATCGTACAGATAGCCGAAATGTGTTAGCGGTTGTTGTTGGAATAGAAGACTCCGACTTCTATAAACTGGCAAATAAAAATGGTACCCTCAAGCAGCTTTACACACGTAATCAGTTCGTAATTTGTAAATAAAAGTTACTTTCCATAGATGAGATTCCTTTTCAAGAAATGTCGCTGAGAGAAGCAGCTGCAGCAAATGCGAGTAGCGGGGGCAAAAACAATTTCCTCCTGAATGAAACTTCCTGGCAGATTAAAACTGTGTGCCGGACCGAGACTCGAACTCGGGACCTTTGCCTTTCGCGGGCAAGTGCTCTACCAACTGAGCTACCCAAGCACGACTCACGCCCCGTCCTCGCAGCTTCACTTCTGCCAATTTCCTCCTGCTCAAATAGGTGATAATGGCATTGCAAAAGGAAGTGTTCCACAAATAAATGCAGTTGTAAAAGTAAGGGACTCTTGTGCAATTCAAAGTGTCACAATAGTTTTAGTTGTTCCAATAAATAAGATTTGAATCACATAAGTAAGCAATTTTTTTTTGTAACTATTATTTTCTTTTCTCATGTAGAATGTACTGTGTACTTTAAATTCTTGGTCATTCCTTTCAGAAAGAGAGGTGAAAAAGTTACGCCACACTTGTGACGTTTTATAGCGACTGAATTACGGAGAAGAATATTTCGGACATACACTAAGCGACTATGTGAATGTTGACATTCACCGGTGAAAAACGACATTCTCCAGATCTCGGTGTTTCACTGTAACGTATACATATACATCACATCTGCCGATTTTCATCCCATTCGGATAATTCCTTCGTGGCGAATCTTTTTTCTTTTCTTTTTTTTGCCTTAAATTGTATTATTGAGGAAGATACAAATTCAGTAACTTACCCGCAGCCATAAAAAGTTTAAATACTAATGAAGTTTAGATTAAGGGGAGGCTAGAGAAGTTACTGGTGGCCAACTCCTCCTACTCTTTTGACCAATTTCAAAGAAGAACCAACTGATGTGCATATTATTATTAATATCAAATAAAGTGAGTGTTGTGAAACTTCCTGGAAGATTAAAACTGTGTGCCGGACCGAGACTCGAACTCGGGACCTTTGCCTTTCGTGGGCAAGTGCTCTACCAACTTTTTTTTTTTTAATCTTATTTTGTTCTATACTGTTCGTTGACTTTGTTCGTGGTGGACGTCCTATGACACTTGTTCTGGTTGCTCGTTGATCCGTTGACTCAGTTTGTTTTATTACAGAGGATAGCTAAACCCTCTGACCGAACATGCTGAGCTACCGTGCCGGCAACCAACTGAGCTACCCAAGCACAACTCAGGCCCCGTCCTCCCAGCTTTACTTGTGCCAGTACCTCGTTTCCTACCTTCCAAACTTTACAGAAGCTCTCCTGCGAACCTTGCAGAATTAGCACTCCTGAATGAAAGGATATTGCGGAGACATGGCTTAGCCACAGTGTGAAAGTGAGTGTTACATAAAACTTGACTTCTACACATCTTCAATGCTTAGACATAAATTACTTTTGTAAACTGATCGTTCTCTTGGATTAAGTGTCCGTACAATAATTATCATATGCATCTAAATGTAGTGTACGTTTACATGTTTTATCACAAGCTTGTTACCACCTCGTTACTGAAAATTTGTTTAAGGTTTTTTATCGTACTACACAAACATGAGGATCATTTCTGTAGGATCTGTGGACGCGACATTAGATTACCTTTTTCTGTAAACATGCATTACGTAATATTGTTTTATGACATGTTCATCCTCGAGGATCTCCTCACTGTGGATCTGTGCAACAAAAAGCGTGTCTAATCTGTCCATTCCCATTTCCCGTGCCAGGCAATCTCGCCTGTCTGGGTTCTGGTGCGCGGCTCCTCGCCGCTCGTGTCCTGCTGCGGACGACGCGGCCTTGACGGCCAGCCGACAGGCTGTCTCAAAGGCGCCGCCGCGGAATCTCGTATTGCGACACTCTGTGCGGCTGGCGATTCCGACGCGCTGTTGTGACGTCACTTTCGCTGCAACGCGCACAGAATCATTATACGGGCTGCAAGGCACGTGACGACAACCGCGTAGCGTTGATGGCGCACCCTCGCGTCACAGTCTCTCCAGTGCAGGTAAGTACAGGAAGGCATGCACCACCTCGCTCGGTACGAAGAGCCAGGCTGTAACGTAATGCGGAGTAGGGATGGGAAAAACCGACCGATGCCGGTATTCTACACTACTGGCCATTCGAATTGCTACACCAAGAAGACATACATATGATAAACGGGTATTCATTGGGCAAAGATATTATACTAGAACTGACATGTGATTACATTTTCACGCAATTTGGGTCATAGATCCTGAGAAATCAGTACCCAGAACAACCCCATCTGGCCGTAATAACGGCCTTGATACGCCTGGGCATTCAGTCAAACAGAACTTGGATGGCGTGTACAGGTACAGCTGCCCATGCAGCTTCAACACGATACCACTGTTCATGAAGAGTAGTGACTGGCGTATTGTGACCAGCCAGTTGCTCGGCCACCATTGACCAGACGTTTTCAATTGGTGTGAGATCTGGAGAATGTGCTGGCCAGGGCAGCAGTCGAACATTTTCTGTATCCATTTTCTGTACAGGACCTGCAACATGCGGTCGTGCATTATCCTGCTGAAATGTAGAGTTTCGCAGGGATCGAATGAAGGGTAGAGCCATGGGTCGTAAAACATCTGAAATGTAACGTCCGCTGTTCAATGTGTCGTCAGTGCGAACAAGAGGTGACCGAGACGTGTAACCAATGGCACCCCATACCATCATGCCAGGTGATACGCCAGTATGGCGATGACGAATACACGCTTCCAGTGTGCGTTCACCGCGATGACGCCAAATACGGATGCGACCATCATGATGCTGTAAACAGAATTTGGATTCAACCGAAAAAATGACGTTTTGCCATTCGTGCACCCAGGTTCGTCGTTGAGTACACCATCGCAGGCGCTCCTGTCTGTGATGCAGCGTCAAGGGTAACCGCAGCCATGGTCTCCGAGCTGATAGTCCATGCTGCTGCTAACGTCGTCGAACTGTTCGTGCAAGTGGTTGTTGTCTTGCATACGTCCCCATATGTTGACTCAGGGATCGAGACGTGTTGCTCGATCCGCTACAGCCATGCGGATAAGATGAATGTTATCTCGAGTGCTAGTGATACGAGGCCGTTGGGATCCAGCAGGGCGTTCCGTACTACCCTCCTGAACCCACCGATTCCATATTCTGCTAACAGTCATTGGACCTCGACCAACGCAAGCAGCAGTGTCGCGATACGATGAACCACAATCGCGATAGGCTAGAATCCGACCTTTATCAAAGTCGGAGACTCCTTACACGAGGCATCAGAACAACGTTTCACCAGGCAACGCCGGTCAACTGCTGTTTGTGTGTGAGAAATTGGTTGGAAACTTTGCTAATGTCAGCACGTTGTAGGTGTCGCCACCGGCGCCAACCTTGTGTGAATGCTCTGAAAAGCTAATCGTTTGCAGATCACAGCATCTTCTTCCTGTCGGTTAAATTTCGCGTCTATAGCACGTCGTTTTCGTGGTGTAGCAATTTTAATGGCCAGTAGTATAGTTCTAAGCAACCAGTATTTTTCGGTATTTATTTATTCTTGTTTCTAACATTTCTTTTTCATTTTGTACTGATAACGGGGTAAAAATCGATGTATCAATTTGCCGCAAAATATGCTAAAATTTTGAATTTTTAAACAACACTTTCTTTTGATAAAGACAAGTGATATGTATTTGTAAAGTTCCCAATTGCTTGTAATATTGGGTTATTTTGGAAAATAGGAAAAAAGATCAGTGCTATTTTAATAACGATGCCGACAGCTAGAAATGAGTACCTAATACTTGGCGTGAAAATCGGTACAGGGGTGCTGAGACGACAACGTACGTCATGCAGAGTGGCGTGGCGTGTTAGGTGCTGTGCGTGCACGTGCAGTGCGCAAGACTTGCCCACACCTGGCATGTGTAGTAGTTCCTTACTGCCGTCGTCGGACATCAGTTGTATTGCACAATGGCGCCTCCACTAGTCTGGAGATATTTTACGAAGCTGGGCAGCAGTGGGGTACCATGCTCCATTTGCTTTAAAAGTTTGAACAATAAATACTGAAAATGGCTTAATTTATTATTGAAATTTTAACTATTGTCCTGTGATTGTTCAGGGTAAATGTTATATTTTGCCTGTTATCTAAACTGTTCATTTGAATGTTTTGAAAGAACATTTTCAGTTTTGTCGGTATAAAGTCAATTGTAATCAAATTCCTGTTAAAAGATATATTTATCTATCTTACTACAAAACGGGTTTTTCATTCTAAATAATTAAAATAAAAGAATGCTGCAAATTTTACTCAAAATCTTGTTTGCCTGTCGTTTCTATGAAATAAGAAAACAGACAGGAAATTATGATAACAGTAATAATCTAAAAACTTAACAACTCAATCATAGTTTATAACTAAAATAGAAAGTAACTGATCTGCTGCCTGCGACTACATGATATGCCGTTATCTGTTGGGCCGAACAATTTGACTTGAAAATTATTCTCTAACCTTACTGTTCACCCCTTTACCACTGTCCGTTCTTTATGCCCAAATAGGGACAGGATCGTCGATTACAATATGATTTTTTCAAAAATATTCAAATGTGTGTAAGTTCCTAACGGACCACTAATTAAACTAACTTACTCTAAGCACACACACACCCATGCCCGAGGGAGGACTCGACCCTACGGCGGGAGACCCCGTGCAATCCGTTACATGGCGCCTCAAACCGAGCGGCCACTACGCACGCCATGATTTTTTTTAAGCAGAGTTTCAAAGAAATTAGATTCAATAAGAAAATACTGATGAGGAATGCAGCGAATGGAATATGGACTGAGTTTTCATTTTTTTAATAGGCCTACTTTATTTTAGATATTGATTCTAGTCCTCTCGTAGAGTAAAATGCAAAAGTCTGTGGGAGTCTTTCAATTTTACAATCTTTATTGGATGTCTATGCTTATTACTGGAAATAATAGCAATTAAAACTGAAAATCAGTTACTTCATAAATCTGGTGTTTTCAGTGGTTGTAACAGTACGATTAAGCTGGTTGTCTCAGTGATAGCCGCCATCACTAGCGTGGGGCAACAGGAACACTTATTTACGCTTCTAATCGGCAAATAAATAATTAAATCTCAGCCCAGGGTTGTATAAAACTAGACCAAAATATTTCATTTATTAACACAAATAGGTACAGAAAATTATGAACAGATTTTTAAAAGAAATGACCTTTCGACGTTCCTATCGCAAGCAGAAAGCATTGTGGGTAGAAGTCGTTTCACCCGCTAGTATTTTTAAGCAGCTCGTTTTTATTCAGCGAATGCAAACATTGTGCCTGTGGAGCATAGTAGTAATATATATGAGAACTGCACTGCAACACCACATACGTTAAGCAGAGTTTCAAAGAAATTAGATTCAATAAGAAAATACTGATGAGGAATGCAGCGAATGGAATATGGACTGAGTTTTCATTTTTTTAATAGGCCTACTTTATTTTAGATATTGATTCTAGTCCTCTCGTAGAGTAAAATGCAAAAGTCTGTGGGAGTCTTTCAATTTTACAATCTTTATTGGATGTCTATGCTTATTACTGGAAATAATAGCAATTAAAACTGAAAATCAGTTACTTCATAAATCTGGTGTTTTCAGTGGTTGTAACAGTACGATTAAGCTGGTTGTCTCAGTGATAGCCGCCATCACTAGCGTGGGGCAACAGGAACACTTATTTACGCTTCTAATCGGCAAATAAATAATTAAATCTCAGCCCAGGGTTGTATAAAACTAGACCAAAATATTTCATTTATTAACACAAATAGGTACAGAAAATTATGAACAGATTTTTAAAAGAAATGACCTTTCGACGTTCCTATCGCAAGCAGAAAGCATTGTGGGTAGAAGTCGTTTCACCCGCTAGTATTTTTAAGCAGCTCGTTTTTATTCAGCGAATGCAAACATTGTGCCTGTGGAGCATAGTAGTAATATATATGAGAACTGCACTGCAACACCACATACGTTAAGCAGAGTTTCAAAGAAATTAGATTCAATAAGAAAATACTGATGAGGAATGCAGCGAATGTAATATGGACTGAGTTTTCATTTTTTTAATAGGCCTACTTTATTTTAGATATTGATTCTAGTCCTCTCGTAGAGTAAAATGCAAAAGTCTGTGGGAGTCTTTCAATTTTACAATCTTTATTGGATGTCTATGCTTATTACTGGAAATAATAGCAATTAAAACTGAAAATCAGTTACTTCATAAATCTGGTGTTTTCAGTGGTTGTAACAGTACGATTAAGCTGGTTGTCTCAGTGATAGCCGCCATCACTAGCGTGGGGCAACAGGAACACTTATTTACGCTTCTAATCGGCAAATAAATAATTAAATCTCAGCCCAGGGTTGTATAAAACTAGACCAAAATATTTCATTTATTAACACAAATAGGTACAGAAAATTATGAACAGATTTTTAAAAGAAATGACCTTTCGACGTTCCTATCGCAAGCAGAAAGCATTGTGGGTAGAAGTCGTTTCACCCGCTAGTATTTTTAAGCAGCTCGTTTTTATTCAGCGAATGCAAACATTGTGCCTGTGGAGCATAGTAGTAATATATATGAGAACTGCACTGCAACACCACATACGTTAAGCAGAGTTTCAAAGAAATTAGATTCAATAAGAAAATACTGATGAGGAATGCAGCGAATGTAATATGGACTGAGTTTTCATTTTTTTAATAGGCCTACTTTATTTTAGATATTGATTCTAGTCCTCTCGTAGAGTAAAATGCAAAAGTCTGTGGGAGTCTTTCAATTTTACAATCTTTATTGGATGTCTATGCTTATTACTGGAAATAATAGCAATTAAAACTGAAAATCAGTTACTTCATAAATCTGGTGTTTTCAGTGGTTGTAACAGTACGATTAAGCTGGTTGTCTCAGTGATAGCCGCCATCACTAGCGTGGGGCAACAGGAACACTTATTTACGCTTCTAATCGGCAAATAAATAATTAAATCTCAGCCCAGGGTTGTATAAAACTAGACCAAAATATTTCATTTATTAACACAAATAGGTACAGAAAATTATGAACAGATTTTTAAAAGAAATGACCTTTCGACGTTCCTATCGCAAGCAGAAAGCATTGTGGGTAGAAGTCGTTTCACCCGCTAGTATTTTTAAGCAGCTCGTTTTTATTCAGCGAATGCAAACATTGTGCCTGTGGAGCATAGTAGTAATATATATGAGAACTGCACTGCAACACCACATACGTTGGAACGTCACATCATTCGGTGGCGTGCAATTCGTTGTTTTAGCGTCGTAAGCATCTTTTGACGTATTTGGAGGCGAATAACGCTAATTCCGTCAACAGTCAGCAGATATTCCCATTAAACTGAACTTTTGAAACATGACTACTATTTCACATCTATAACAGATTAAATGTTCCTTTTTGTCCTTGCACAATTTTTATTTTCTGCTTTTCGTTTTTGTAAAACAAAAAAATACTAAAAGAAAGCTACACTTCATTAAAATTGGAAATTACAGCTTGTTTTTTTTTTCACTACATGTTTTGCATTGAAGTGTGTATCTATAGTCAAGCTGTTGTTGGTTCTACTGCAGACTAATGTAAAATTTACATAATTCTAGCTTATCCGATCTCCGTCTCGCAAGTTTATGGATGCGTCGTGTACGTGAGGCAAAAACGCGAGGCTTCCTTGCGTCATGTACAGCGAACGACTAACACTATCACCAATGACATTTCTTACACAGCAAACAAAAAAAAAAACAATCAATGTTTCGATAGTGATCATTTTGATTAAAAGTGTGCTTTATCCAAGGAACGATGCCTCAAGAGCGACGGGTAGACTTTAACTTCAGTCCGAAGCCGAAAATGCTGATTGTGTGGCCTTCCCCAGACGCCACCTGGATACAGTCATTAGGATTTATTACACAAATATAACTTCCACATCGAATTCCTCAAAAACTACGAAGTGTTGTGCTACAAGCCAAAAAAACTGTCAGTTTTTTCTTCGGTATCAAACGTCTGCGCTAAATTTACTTCATTTACATGACTCATAATTCTCAGCCTTCCTTTTGCAGTGAAAATCAGTTTGCAGTCATACGTGGCCACTTCAAGGTTTTTGTGTCGGTAGCTTTCTCCTTCGAGAAATTCTTGTTTCTCCAGTGCTAAAAATACTCACGACGCAAATACTCGTCTCTACTGACGTGTCAGCGTGGTACAACATCTTGCACACATACAAGTTACGTGAGGAATGTTTTACTTCACATTCCAGCAGAAGCAGCAGGAAGTACAGCGCGTTGCCCGTCAGCCAAACCAATCGACGCTCGCGGCAGCGACAGACTCGGCTGAGTGACGCGAACGTCTATATTAAGCAGCTCGTGTCACCCGAGAGCCACAAAGGACTCTGAAAATTGGGACGGACACTGGAAACCACGTTTCTGCATCTTGTAAAATGAACTTCACATCTTGAGATGACAGCGCCTATTCCTGTTCATAGTATGTCTATGTTTTGCATCATAGGAATTTTGCAGTTCTCTCCCAAATAATTCCTGACTTAGTTATGTTAGCGCTAGGTACTCGAGTTTCGTGTTGAAGGCAGTGAGGGTTACTTTTATTGCACAAAATCGATCGAGGTGGTGCAAGGATAAGACACTGGACTCGTATTCTGGAGGACGGTGGTTCGAATCCTACGCAGATTCCGGTTTTCCGAGTTTTCCCTTAAATCATTCAGGGAGTGGTGGGATGGGTTCTGTGAAATGACACGATTTCCTTCTCCAGTTTTCCCCATTCAGAGCATGTGCTCCGACTCACATGACCGCGTTCTCGAAGGGAACTTTAACACTGATTTTCCTCTGTTTTTTCTTGCAGAAAATTTGACATTACGTTTAGCGTCAAACGAAGAATCACAGTGATCACGGGAATCTATGCTCGTTGTGCCTGTGATACTCGATAAAACGTGCGTCCCTCCTGAGTCGCACGGAATGACGAGCACCTCTTGGAACTTGGACAGGTTTGTCTAGGTACGGGCGTCGCAAACCCGGAGCTCTGCAGCTGGCGGATGGTGAGCTTTTGTATACACACACAAACACTCTCTCTCTCTCTCTCTCTCTCTCTCTCTCTCTCTCTCTCTCTCTCTCTCCCCCCGTCGATCCGAAACGTTATGACCACTGCCCAGCACCAGACTGGATGCCTAGTGGCCGTCCGAGGAGGAAAGTTGTCAAAAACTGTTCGGAGAGAAAAAAAGAGCTTGTAATATTGTTGCAGGGTAGGCTGTGCTGAGAAATAATTGTTAAGAAAAAATACATTGCGCTGTTTCTGATCTCGGTCTAAGGCGCTGCAGTCATGGACAGTACGGCTGGTCCCGGCGGAGGTTCGAGTCCTCCCTCGGGCATGGGTGTGTGTGTTTGCCCTTAGGATAATTTAGGTTAAGTAGTGTGTAAGCTTAGGGACTGATGACCTTAGCAGTTAAGTCCCGTAAGATTTCACACACATTTGAACATTTTTTTTTCTAATCTGAGTTAATTAGCATTGAAGTTAGCCAATCAGGCTGTTGCGCACGCAAATTCAAGCGGTCCGCCAGCTTCAATTGATGTCACTTGTTCTCATAGCGTAGATGATAGCGTACGAGAGCGCTCAGCCCTTGGCTCAAGTTCTATTCTCACTGCTGCCCGATGTCCAATTTTTGTATCGCTCTCTTGTTGGGTTTTACGCAACCAAAAGAAGAATACGTTTGGCGGCACCATATCTGCCGACCTGCTTGAATTTGCACACGCAACAGCGTGATTGGCTAACTCTAGTGCTAATTAACTCGGAAAAAACGCTACGTGTCGAATTTTTCTCTAAACAATTATTTCTCTGCACGACCTACCCCTACAGTTTTTCAGACTCTTTCTGACCACCCTGTATAGGCAGAGCAAAGACTAATTATGGATCAGATATTATGCGAAAGAATTTTTCCCCTTCCAGTAGCACTTAATAGAAGATCGCTGGAGCAACAAAGGGTACCTAGCGACTGGAAAAAAGTGCAGAGTTTTCCTGTTTGCAAGAAAGACAGTAGGACATATGTCTGTATTTAAACGTCCATATCGCTAATGTCAATCTCTCGTACAATCATCGGTTTTATGGTTGCGTTTTACGATGTTTCTGGAGAACGAAAATTTCTTCTGTATAAATCAACATGGTATCCGCAAACAGAGATCTTGCGAAACGCAACTCACTCGCTTTGTTTCCCCATGAGATTCGTAGCACTATAAACACCGGCGCTCAGGATCATGCTGTGTTCCTTGACTTCAGTAAGGCATTTTTCCCAGTCCCCCACTGCCGTTTAGTGAAAAACAATACGAACTTACCGAGTAACGGTTCAAATGGCTCTGAGCACTATGCGACTTAACTTCTGAGGTCATCAGTCGCCTAGAACTTAGAACTAACTAAACCTAACTAACCTAAGGACATCACACACATCCATGCCCGAGGCAGGATTCGAACCTGCGACCGGAGCGGTCGCTCGGTTCCAGACTGTAGCCTAGAACCGCACGGCCACTCCGGCCTGCCCCGAGTAACGGACCAGATATGCAAATGAACTGAAGATTTGCAGGTAGAATTCAACAAGGCGCTCTTAACGGAACAAAATCGACAGATATAAAGGCAATTTCATCAGCATCCCTAAAAAGTGTTACAACTTCTACTATATACAATCATTATAAATCATCTTGTGGATGACGTCGAAAGCTCCATAAGGCTGTTCGTAGAAGCTGCGGTTGTGTTTAAACAAGTAGTAGCGCCAGAAGTCTGTAGCAACTTACAAGAAGATCTTGCGGAGGACTGATGAATGGTGCAGCGACTGTCAGCTGACTCTGAACGTAAGTAAACGTAAAAAACTGCACTTACACAGGTAAAGAAGTCCGCTATTGAACAATTACACTACTGATGACAAGTTGCTGGAAACAGTATCTACCGTAAAATGTCTAGGAGGAACCATCCGGGGTGACTTTAAATGAAATGACCGCATAGAACAAGTAGTAGGAATAGAAGATAACAGACAGATTCATTGCAAGGACCTTAGGCAAATGCAACTCAACCACCAAAAAAGTGCCTTACAAAAACACTTGTTAGACCGATTCTTGGGTACTGCACACCAGTCTGGAACGTTACGAGATTGGATTAGTAGAAGAGACTGACAAGTCCCAACGAAAAGCGACACTTTTAGTCGCGCGGTTATTTAATCGGCACGGGAGGTGCTCAAGAAAGAGTCGGATAACATATTACACATGTCACAAAAGTTTTGCATCACCTCGGTTTCGGGAGTTCCGGAAACTGTCCAGAAAATTGGAGCAGAGATCAACATAATATCATTTCCGCCCATTCTATTGCTCATGAAAACCACACATTTCATGTTGTACCACCACACTGCGAGACCTTCAGAGGTGGTGGTCCAGACTGTTGTACACTGCGGGAACTCTAATACCCAGTAGCACGTCCTCTTGCATTGATGCATGACTGTATTCGTCGTGGCATGCTATCCACAAGTTCATCAAGGCAGTGTGGGTCCAGACTGTCCCACTCCTCAACGGCGATTCGGCGTAGATCCCTCAGAGGGGTTGGTGAGTCACGTCGTCCATAAATAGCTCTTTTCAATCTATCCCAGGGATGTTTGACAGGGTTCATGTCTGGAGAACATGCTGGCCACTCTAGTTGAGCGATGATCTTATCCTGATGGAATTAGTTCACAAGATGTGCACGACGAACGCGCTAATTGTCCATGAAGACGAATGCCTCACCAATATGCTGCCGATATCGTTGCACTATCGGTCGGACCCAAGTATCGTACAGCCGTTATGGCGCCTTCCATGACCACCAGCGGCGTACATCAGCCCTACATAATGCCACCCCAAAAAAGGCAGAGAACCTCCACCTTGCTGCACTCGCTGGACAATGTGTCTAAGGCGTTCAGCCTGACCGGGTAGCCTCCAAACACGTCTCCAACGATTGTCTGGTTGAAGGCATATGCGACTCTCATCGGTGAAGAGAATGTGATGCCAATCCTGAGCAGTCCATTCGGCATGTTGTTGGGCCCATCTGTATCGCGCTGCATGGTGTCGTGCTTGCAACGATGGACCTCGCCATGGACATCGGGAGAGGTTGCGCATCCACTACAGTAGCAGCCCTTGGGCGGCCTGAGCGAGGCATGTCATCGACAGTTCCTGTCTCTCTGTATCTCCTCCATGTCCAAACAAAATCGCTTTGGTTCACTTCGATACGCATGGACATTTCCCTAGTTGAGAGCCCTTCCTGGCACAAAGTAACAATGCGGACGCGATCGAACCGCGGTATTCACCGTCTAGACATGGTTGAGCTAGAGACAAGATGAGCTGTGTACCTCCTCCCTGGTGGAATGACTGGAACTGATCGGCTGTCGGACCCCCTCCGTCTCATAGGCGCTGCTCATGCATGGTTGTTTACATCTTTGGACGGGTTTAGTGAAATCCCTGAACAGTCAGAGGGACTGTGCCTGGGATACAGTATCCACAGTCAACGTCTATCTTCACTAGTTCTGGGAAACGGGGTAATGCAAAACATTTTTTATGTGTGTATAAGGGGCAGTTACATAAAAACCGAATACCCACCACATCGGGACCACGGAATGGTTCCATTCAAAAGTAATCACCGCACGCATTAAGAAATTTATCCTCTGGGAGACGAGACGATCAATTCTTCCTCCACAGAACGCGGTCGACCTCTGACGGATTCGCAACCGCACCCACTCTTGCACTTCGTCATCCGACTGAAACCATCGTCCGGACATGTTTTTCTTCAGGTTGACAAAGATGTGAAAATCACACGACGAAAGGTCAGGGCTATACAGATAATACTGCAGCGTTTCCCAACCAAATCTCTGAAGCGTAGCCTTCGTGAGCCTGGCAATGAAGTCCGGGCGCTATCTTTCAACAGGATGATTCCGTCCTACAGCAATCCTGGGCTTTTTGACTTTATGGAGCTTCACAGTCTCTGCTAAGTCTCTCCATAGCGTTGCGCATTGGTTTCGGTTCGACATTCGAGGAACTCGACGAGCAGAAGGCCCCTGCAGTCGAAGGAGGAGGTCATCATGTCCTTACTGGAACTTACGTTAACAGCTTTGGGTTGTCGGGGGAGGTGCGGGATGTTCCCACTGTTGGCTTTGCCGTTTGCCCTCGGGCGCTGGAAATGCTGTCGGGCGGAATCACCCTGATGCATGACAACGCCCTCCTCCACACTGCCAATCCTACGAAGCTAAACTTCAGCGATTTGGTTGCGAAACAGTGCAACATCCTCCGTACAGCCCGGACACTTCGCCATGTGATTTTCGCTTCTTTGGGAGATGAAGAAACACGTGAGCGGGTGGACGTCGGTTTCAGTCGGACGAAGAAGTCCAAGAGTGAGTGTGGTTATGGATCCGTCAGCGGCCGACCGCGTTCTGTGAAACAGAAAATGATCGTCTCGTCTCCCAGTTGCATAAATGTCTTAATGCGTGCGGTGATTACTTTTGAATGGGCGTGGTCCCATTGTCGCAGATGTTCGGTTTTCATTTGGATGCCCCTCGTACTTCCTCCCACATACGTTTCTCAAAATGGCTGCAACAAGAAAATTCGAGAAATTAGAGCTAATGCAGAGATTTACCGAGAACCATTCTTCCCATGCGCCATTCACTAATGTAACAGGGAAGGAGGCATCAGTTACTGATAACAGAAGTACCCTCCACTTCACACCTTCTGGTGGCTAGTGGAGTGTAGATGTAGATTCTAGTGAATGGGGTCCATTGTCTGGGAACGAGCGAAACTGGTCGGTTATTCACACGCTGCAATTGTATCTATGAAAATGGTTGAAGGACGGTGAAACCGAGTAGATGACATTGTGTTAAATGTGCCACCTAATCGCAGAATGTGTAGTTTTTGTCGCTTTCCAAAGCAGAACAAGGAGCGATCTATGGCAGATCTGACGACAGAGTACAGTGTTGGTGCAGGCACAAATGTTTCGAAGTACACCATTTAACGCACGTTGTTAAACATAGAGTCTGCAGTAGACGATCCGTATGTGTTTGATGTTTCCGACCGATGTGGCCGTGCGGTTCTAGGCGCTTCAGTCTGGAGCCGCGCGACCGTTACGGTCGTAGGTTCGAATCCTGCCTCGGGCATGGATGTGTGTGATATCCTTAGGTTAGTTAGATTTAAGTAGTTCTAAGGGACTGATGACCTCAGGTGTTACGTCCCATAGTGCTTAGAGCCATTTGAAACATTTTTGATGTTCATCCGACGAGATTGTCATTTACGATATCAGCGGGTACGGGATCATTGAGATTGTCCCATGGATCAATGAAAACGATTCGCCTATTTCGATGAATCACGTTTCTTGTTACGCTAGATCGATGGTCGTGTCCGATTTGCCATCAAAAATGGTTCTGAGCACTATGGGACTTAACATCCGAGGTCGTCAGTCCCCTAGAACTTAGAACTACTTAAACCTAACTAACCTAAGGACATCACACACATCCATGCCCGAGGCAGGATGCGAACCTGCGACCGTAGCGGTCGCGTGGTTCCAGACTGAAGCACTTAGAATCGCTCGGCCACACCAGCCGGAGGTGTCATTTTCCAGCAGGATAACTGTCCGTGTGACAAGGTCAGAATCGAAGTACAGTGGTTTGAGGAGCTTGATAGTAAACTCATATTGATGTCTTGGCCACAAAATTCGGCTTGTCCGAACCCAGTGGATCACATCTGTGACGCTACGATTTCGCGCTCACAAACCGCTGGCCTGTAATTTACAGAATACAGTATACATTGGACAGATAGGAAGACCATTTTAGATTAGGTACAAATAACACACATTCAGATTAACTAATTATAACAAATCAGATGTGGAGAATCGTTTGTACGAAACAGGCTATCATCTTAAGGGAATAGAAGACGACTTCAAAATCTTGTGCATAGAAACGAAAGGAAGGGAACTCGACTTGCTAGAAGGAATAGAGATCGCCTTTCGTGGGAATATTTTAAATACAGAAGTGAAAGTCAATGAAGTGAGATTTCTTAGCGGTTTTGTAAAATTATTTTAAGGCAGATAAAAATATTCAAATGTGTGTGAAATCTTATGGGACTTAACTGCTAAGGTCATCAGTCCCTAAGCTTGCACACTACTTAACCTAAATTATCCTAAGGACAAACACACACACCCATGCCCGAGGGAGGACTCGAACCTCCGCCGGGATCAGCCGCACAGTCTATGACTGCAGCGCCTGAGACCGCTCGGCTAATCCCGCGCGGCTAAGGCAGATACATGATTATAAATTTGTAATAACTTTTTGACGGAATAGTTAGAGGCTGACGATCGTAGGCTTAGGAAATGAGGAAAGGTAGGCAGCCAACAAAATAGCCTTTTGGTTGGGCCAGTAGGTGCAGCTGCACAGTAATACCGCGGACGTACTGTGTCAGTTCACAACCGCGCTCTTAGTGCCCACAGCAGAGCAGCAGTATACGGCCAGATGTAGTGTGCGGTGTGAGATTGGGCTGCCACTGACAGATGTCGACCATTTTAATGTAAGACGAAGACCCACAGTCCAATGTGCTTTTATCGTATGAACGCCGCAATTATTAGTGTTGGTAGTTTTTTAGAGTTTTTAACTTCATGAGCTAAGCTTTACTCTCTGATGATAAGAACATTTTTTCTCGAAACTCTTTGTTGGGCTGTGTGTAGGACGGGAATACTATTGATTGCTATCAGTTTTTACTGAACAAGGCTTTGATTCAACCTACGTTAATATATTGAAAAACATATACACTACTGTTTATGAAAATTGAAACACCCAGAAGGAATAATCTGAATCACTACAGAATCGTGGGTTATCTAGAACAGTGGTCTTAATCACATATTAAAGGGTTAAGATTGTACAGAGGTGGGGTGCATGTAAACCCAGCAGCGCCCTCTTTCGTGCGGCCGGACAAGTCAGAGCCACGCCCAGTCGGTGCAGCGCGGTCAAACGAAATGGGAACGTGCAGACATGTGTCGGTGTGTCTCGTCGGCGTCAAAGGGCACATTATCAGCATATGAGATGAAACGGTGCATAAAGATTGGTCTCGGGAAACGTGTTTATGATACTATGACACTGTGGCTCGTACAGGTCAGGCTGCTATGACAGTGATGCGTGTGTGCAGCCAGTGGATATAAGTGGGTCTACACAGTAACGAGACAATAGTTGGCCACATACAGCACAGGATGAACGCCATCTTGTCCGTATGTCCGCAACAGTCGCCAACCATTTCAGCTTGTACTACAACGATGGCTGCGTATGTTTTAGACTCTATTGTGGTGACTGTAATCGGGCAGAATGCATTGTTGAGTGGCATAGCGGACAGTCTAAGAGTGTTATGGTTTGGGAAGTCACTGACTATAACATGCGATCTCGTCCCCTGCGTATTTAGGACAATTTTAACAACAGCCGCTAAAGTGGGAAAGTCTTTGAGCCCATTGCACTGCTCTTGCTGTAGGCGTCCCCACATGCCATGTTTGAGGACGACAAGGATGGGCACGTGTGGTGAGGAATGAGAAAGTCTTCTTCGAAGAACGACGGTTACCACTTCTTCCCTTGCTTGCACATTAACCCGACATGTTGCTCATCGTACATATCTGGAATATGGCAGATCCGCAACTTGTTTGTTATGGTCCTCCTGCAACCACTAACGACGTTTTATAGATGCGCCTACAAAGTGCATGGCTGTGTTCTCCAGCAGCAAGTCCACGCCCTGCTTGATTCCGTGCCACAGTGCTCAGACGCTTTGACTGTAGCACGTGTACTGATTTCTCGCGGTCAGAGTGGATACGTGTCTCTATAATTATAATCATTTGTTTATTGCCATGTCCCAATTCTGTGTAATAAATTTCATTGTAATCATATGTCTCCTTATTGGGGTTGCTATTTTCCAAACAGTAGGGTACGTCAATGCAGCTTCCATTAAACTTCATCAAGACAATAAAGCAGACTAAGTAGGACGATAACGAAGTTTCTCGCGACGACATTCTAGTATAAAACATTCTCGGGTTTCTTGCTGTGTGAATTCTAGCCGAAACCTCAAGCTTTCGACAATTAATACCATCGTCTTCAAATGGGTCAAATGGCTCTGAGCACTATGGGACTTAACATCTGTGGTCATCAGTCCCCTAGAACTTAGGACTACTTAAACCTACCTAACCCAAGGACATCACACACATCCATGCCCGAGGCAGGATTCGAACCTGCGACCGTAGCGGCCACGCGGTTCCAAACTGAAGCGCCTAGAACCGCACGGCCACATCGGCCGGCCCCATCGTCTTCGCCAAGAGCAATTGCTGCTGTGGTTTCTTCTATAATCGATGGAAGGTTTCTGATTGGTTGACGCACGCCATCAGTGCGTTATGCTGCCGCAGATACGGTCAGCGTCTGCTCTGGTGGTGCCAATGGTATCGTAGGGGCATAGACCATTTGGCGGATTAAATTAGGAGTCAGGCAAGCAGACTCCATATCACAAAGCTATACTCACCATTCCCAGAGGACATTTTCAATATCCAAATCTGCGAAAACTAAGAAGGCATGGTTGTTACTGTAACATACTAGAACAACAGTTTTGTTTCTGTCGTAATACTGTTGCCTCTGCTGCAGATGACCTTCGACAATGAAAGGAAGAAATTACTGGAGGAAGTTTGACAGTGGACTTGAAAATCAGTTGCAATATGTTTTAAATAATGTTTCTAAATTTACATTTATACTCAAATCACATTGCTGTGTGTGACGGAGGAAACCTGGCGTGTAACTGTCACTATCCCACGTTTCTGTTCCAACCGCGAATGGTGTGCGGAAAGGAAAACTCTTGGCAAGGCTCCGTACGAGCTCGACTCTCTCCGATTTTACTTTCGTAATCTTTTCACGATGTATATATAGAAATCACACGCTAATATGGCGCCAGCAAAGCCAACGACATGGCACGTAAGCAATGAAGCACTTGGACTGGAGCCATACGTGCAGTAGTCCTCATACTCTCCACACAAACTATTCTAAACATAAGCAGCCTTTCACTGTCTCATCGGCAAAAACACAGCTCCGTATTACCCACAGCATTGTGATAACGATTCCATCGTCTGACACATTCACAGGCTCTGAGGATAATAGTTTCAACTGTGCTCCATTTCGCTCTGTCTATAGTAGAACAGATATCATCGCTCCATCTCGTGCTTCCTGTTACCATACATTACAAAACGTACCATACAGGCCTCAATAAGAAAACACAGCACTAGTCCCAGCCACAACGGTACGGCGTGTCACAGTAAAGGTACTCGTATGATCCTATTTTTTATAGCAATCCTTGCCAACCTAATCACAAACTGTCCTTTGAACTTTCTTCCTGAAAACCCAAAATCACTTCCTATCACCATATTATGAATAGCAAAAATCTCCTACCTATCGTATCAACAAGCAAAAAAATCTGCAGTCCCTGTATATCTTGACCTAGATAGTGTTTGACATTCGTGACATTTGCTCATGTCCATTTATTAAGAAAGCATCCCTAATATCCTGCACCTTCATCGAAACGACATCCACATGACCTGTTTTTAATATCTGTTCGGGGGCTCGTTTCTTTTCTTAATTACGTTTCTATTGAAAACGGGTCACATGGTAAATTATTTTTGTAACTGCCGAAACACATGCCACTGCTGCAGATACATTTACTGTTTTTCATGTAAATGTAAGAGCCGTTACAAAGGCAGACTTCAGCTAATCTTGCTGATGGATTAAGACTGAATGCCCAACAGAGAGTAAACCCGCAACACTGGTTTTTCTAGGTTAGTCAGTCGACAACACCAGGGACCGACTGAGAGCATCGCTTTTCACATACATCAATTCTAATTTTTCTGAAGACTGCCTCGGCTTGGTATTCCTGGGAGAAAAGATATCGCATACAAACAGTCTCGTGGCTCTTACGGGATGCTAGTATTTTCAGCAAATAAAGCCGAAAACGGTGGGCAGTGGTACTTATTAGAGAAGAGAGAACTCTGTAGCCACATTGTTGCAACTAACTAATAATTCTTTTCTATTTCAAGTAAATATTTTGTCGCCTGATACTGCATTACAAAATGTCCAACCAATAATATTTCGTAGTATCTGTTGCAAAAGAACTTGTTTCTGTTGAAAAATATAGTTTCGTGGAACTTATTGGCAGATTAAAACTTTGTCCTGGACCGGGACTCAAAAGTGGGACTTTGGCTTTTGCGAGCAAATGTTCTACTGGCTGACCTAAGCTAGCACAACTCAGGAATCGCTTTTAGAGCTTTACTTCCCACCGTACCTCATCTCTTACCTACAAAAATTCGCAGAAGTTGTCCTGCATACCTAGCGAGACACGCACTGCTGGAGGAAAGGCTACTAAGGGGGTTGTTCTCAGAATGAATTTTCACTCAGCAGCGGAGTATGCGCTGAACTGAAAGTTGCTAGCAGATTAAAACTGGGTGCTGGAACGTGACTCAAACCCGGGACCTTTGTCTTTCGCTCAAAAGCGCTCTAATGGCTGAGCTATCCACGCACTATTCACGAGCTACTTCATAGCTTACTTCCATCAGTTTCTGATCAGTGAGCACTCCACTTCAGAGTGAAAATTCACTCTAGGCATACTTTTTGTATTGCTAACAGAAGCACATTAATTTCATATCGTTATTTGTAAACATCGTTCTGTAACGTTAGCAGCAGAGAGATGGTTAAAACTGTTTCTGGTTGACTATAACGTAATGCAGTTAACAGGAAATTAACTCATTTTGCAAAATAATCGCTTATAAAATCACGTTTCGACCTTTCTTAGTATTGCTATGCACACAATAAAATGTTACACTCATGTACTGTTGCTCTTTTTGTCGTCTTTAACAATACATCCTTGTGGCGTAGAAGTGCGTCGAGATTTTTTGTTTTAGTGGTTCGAAATCTGAGTACAAGAAAACGTTTTCTGCTCAATCCCCCTACATAAAAAAAATTAGAGCCAGAATGATAGAGAACGCGTAGTGGCTGCTAACTTCGGCGATGAATGTCCAAGTAGGAAAATCTGAAATCGATGTAGTCTCTCTATAGTGAAACCAATGAAACTTATTTTTATTATATTGTTCTCATTATTTCCAAAACACCGAATAACGTGACTAAATTTTCACTAACTGCCGTTCGTCGGGCATGGGCCCTGTTTCGTGGCAAACTGTTCCTCCTACATCTAAATAAATTGCCATACAGGAGTAGCGTTTGGTTTAAACTGTCATCAAATTAGACATTAGAAGTGCTACTGTGACATCACTTACAAAGCCAGCTATTGTGATGGTAGTCACCTTGCTTCGCTGTCTGTTTGTCAATCTGGCGCACGGTCTGCCAAAAACACGGTGGTCTCAGCCCGACTGACCACTCCCTGGCCACATAACCTCTCTAGTTACAAATACGTGATTATAGTGACAAGTGTGACAGTGACTCAGTGGCTCGTGTGATGTAGCAGAAAATAATCTTAGGTCCGAGTTGCATAACAGACAAATATTGGTAACGTCAGTACCGCACGACTGTGTGTTGGGAAAGTGATCACTGCACGTGAAAACGTTATAAAAAGTAAATACACTACTGGCCATTAAAATTGCAACACCAAGAAGAAATGCAGATGATAAACGGGTATTCATTGGACAAATATATTATACTAGAACTGACATGTGATTACATTTTCACGCAATTTGGGTGCATAGATCCTGAGAAATCAGTACCCAGAACAACCACGTCTGGCCGTAATGACGGCCTTGATACGCCTGGGCATTGAGTCAAACAGAGCTTGGATGGCGTGTACAGGTACAGCTGCCCATGCAGCTTCAACACGATAACGCAGTTCGTCAAGAGTAGTGACTGGCGTATTGTGACAAGCCAGTTGCTCGGCCACCATTGACCAGACGTTTTCAATTGGTGAGAGATCTGGAGAATGTGCTGGCCAGGGCAGCAGTGGAACATTTTCTGTATCCAGAAAGGCCCGTACAGGACCTGAAATGTAGGGGTTCGGAGGGATCGAATGAAGGGTAGAGCCACGGGTGGTAACACATCTGAAATGTAACGTCCACTGTTCAAAGTGCCGTCAATGCGAACAAGAGGTGACCGAGACATTTAACCAATGGCACCCCATACCATCACGCCGGGTGATACGTCAGTTTGGCGATGACGAATACATGCTTCCAATGTGCGTTCACCGCGATGTCGCCAAACACGGATGCGACCATCTTGATGCTGCAAACAAATGACGTTTTGTCATTCGTGCACCCAGGTTCGTCGTTGAGTACACTATCGCAGGCGCTCCTATCTGCGATGCAGTGTCAAGGGTAACCGCAGCCGTAGTCTCAGAGCTGATAGTCCATGCTGCTGCAAAGGTCGTCGAACTGTTCGTGCAGATGGTTGTTGTCTTGCAAACGTCCCCATCTGTTGACTTAGAGATGGAGACGTGGCTGCACGATCCGTTACAGCCATGCGGATAAGATGCCTGCCATCTCGGCTGCTAGTGATAAGAGGCCGTTGGGATCCAGCACGGCGTTCCGTGTTACCCTCCGGAACCCACTGATTCCATATTCTGCTAACAGTCATTGGCTCTCGATCAACGCGAGCAGCAACGTCGCGATACGATTAACCGCAACCGCGATAGGCTACAATCCGACCTTTACCAACGTCGGAAAAGTGATGGTACGCATTTCTCCACCTTACACGAGACATCACAACAACGTTTCACCGGGCAACGCCGGTCAACTGCTGTTTGCGTATGAGAAATCGGTTGGAAACTTTGCTAATGTCAGCACGTTGTAGGTGTCGCCACCGGCGCCAACCTTGTGTGAATGCTCTGAAAAGCTAATAATTTGCATATCGCAGTATCGTCTTCCTGTCGGTTAAATTTCGCGTCTGTAGCACGTCATCTTCGTGGTGTAGCAATTTTAATGGCCAGTAGTGTAGAAGTACAAATAATTGGAAAGACGTGGTTTCCAGTGGTCGTCTATTAAACTGAGGTTAAAAACTGAGCATTTCGTGGCTGCTACGGCCTAAATGTGAGCTGGCGACGTGATGCGACAGGAAAGACGTTTCTCAGGGTTAAGTCAAGTTAAAATAGGTAGGCTGTCGACCGCGCAAGGTGGGAATCATAGGCGCGAGCCTGTAAAGACGTTCTCCACCGCGAGGAAGCAGCAACAATCTCTGGTGCGTGCGACCGGTTGACGCTCTTGCTACGCAACTCTTTGGCCGGCAGCAGCCGTGGGCAGGCGGCGACGGCGAGGAGTCAGCGGACGCCGCAGCCGTGGCGCCGGTGGCCGTGACGCAGCAGCAGCAGCCACCGCCTCGTCAGCAGCCAAGATGGAGGACGAAAACACTCAGTCAGCAGCTGTCCTCTCTGAAACACAAACAAGAACGCTGCGGATCCATGAGGTCCAGTATGAACTCTGCTATGAACAATATCCAGCACTCCTACGAAGATATCCTAAAATATGCTGATGACGCCATAACAGGCCAAAAGAAACTTCCCATACGAATGATTGCAGATTTGAAAAGAAAGCTCTCAATCTGGCCCACGCACCATATTAGGCTGAGAGAAAAAAATGTGGAATTAGGAAAAAAAGAACAAATGGTTGAGGGAAAACCTTATGGCTAGGAACAAAGGAATAAAAAGAAAGACGTCAAGCAACTTGGAATCGATCTTCCCAACTGGGAGAAACCGTGCTTTGTCGGCCCAGTTCCTGTAGGTCAGGAAAAATAGCGTTTATCAGTTCGACATGCCTGAAAATTTCACCCGCATATGCCAAACACTCAAACATTGCAGTTCATTAGATCGAAAGGAGAAGATGAAGCTTACGTTTTGCTCTAACTGCTCATTTAGATTTTCAGCTAGACTCCTCAGAATCCGTCCACTGTGACTTTCTTTTATTCCAATATTACATTTTAGAGTTGTGTCTTTGAATAAGTGAGATTTTACTGCACTATTGGCTTGCCCGTAAAATTTATTCAACAAACCGACTGTGCGAGTAGTCACCTCGTTTGCATTTAGGACTGTGATCCCTCTGTCTTGTAGGCACAAAGATAAGTCGAAAGTTCTGTAGAGCACCATACAGTAGACCTAAATTTTTAATGAATTCACTGCTAGTCATAATTTTGCGTAGACCATTGCATTTGCTTCTTTCCTTGCCACCTCTTTTAGGATCATTTGCGGATGTGTATTTGAATATACAAAACTCAATCGCTTATCTGCACTAGTGTCACTGAGATCCTCGCCTCCTCGTTTTGATGTGCTTTTCAACCACTTCAACATTTACAATGTTGTTATTAGTCTACAAATATTACACACGATTTCAAACTGCTAACTAGATAGCTGTATGAACACAAGACAATAGCAGTCACTGGCGGGAATAATGCTTGCCTCCAATTGTTCCAGAACCTTAAAGAAAAGAAAAGTCGAAAACCGAAGCAAGCGGTCATAATCGAAGACCATGGCAGACTAACCGCCATGTTATCTAAACAAAAAATCACTGAGGATTAGCACGCATATCGATGCCATTTTAATAATTCTTTTTCTTTATTAACAAACGTATTCTCATCCTGAATCGAAAATTTAGTATTTTATAATTTAATTTATCTTACTGCCAGTACAACGTACCAGAGCACATTCTTTTCCTGATACAGAAAGAGGAATACCATTTTACATTGGTAGGCAGTACCGGTGCCTACCGGCCCAACTAATGCAATGATTATTCGAGCAGTAAAACAGACAGGACAGGAGCACACAGTAAAGTAGCTGTGCACCGTGTGTTAGAGGTCAGTCCTTGGTAGGGAACTGTCTGCTGGATATCAAAAGGGTGTACATTGATTTTTGAGCAATTCCAGTGAAAGATTACATGTTAGTTTGCAAATGCTTCAGTTGCTAGAATTTGCGACCTTTCGCAGCAGACAAGGAGGCAGTCACATTGTGGTAAGCACAAACAGCAGAGACAACTGTCCGAATTTAAATCAACCACTTAAATGCATCCCATGCTCAGCCAGAGGCAAAACATGCCAAACAGGCGGATAAGAATGGCCGATTTACCAAATGCTCCTGCAGAGAGAAACAGAACTAACCGATCACGGCCAGTAAGGAAAGAATGCAAACCAAAAAGCACACAAACAGAATTAATAAACAGACACAGACTGAAGAGACGGGCAACGTTTGAAGGAAAAATGAACCCCGCCTCCACTAGACTGTGAAACTAGAGGAGGGACATTACACGAAGAAAGATGTTAAGACAGCATCTAGCGCCTAATAAAATGCGTGAGCGGCAACAAGTCAAGAATTTGTCTCCAACTCATTCTCTGCAAAACAGCTTCTTCAGGCAGAGTGTAATCGATCAAAACTTGAGAGTCAGGTTTCGAAGACAAACAAGAAAACTGTGTGACAAAAGACCAACATCTCCCACAAAGTGCTACTGCATTACTACAAAGAACATAACGGACGAAAGAGTGTGTGTTCATTGATCATGACATAATATACTAGGAGACATCATACGTTGTATCTCTGATATGGACAGAAAAGAAAATAGCAAATCAGTAAGAAACCTAGGTGTAAATAACAGCAGATACGACGAATTGGGTATAACTTATGGATGCCTGCTATCAGAAGAAGGGGAAGAAGAAGGGGAATACAAGGACAACATGAGCTTTGCCAGGCTTGGGAAAGAAACTGGCTTCTTGCGTTTACAAATGGTTCAAATGGCTCTAAGCACAATGGGACTTAACATCTGAGGTCATCAGTCCCCTAGACTTAGAACTACTAAAACCTAATTAACCTATGGACATCACATACATCCATGCCCGAGGCAGGATTCGAACCTGCGACCGTAGCTGCAGCGCGGTTCCGGACTGAAACGCCTAGAGCAGCTCGGCCACAGCGGCCGGCTCTTACATTTTGAGACATGCCATCAGACTGGAGAACCCCAAGGGAAGGGCAATAGTATTTCCAATCACAGAGGCTGTCGACCGTTACAGTTTGTTAGTCTCAATAACTTGTCAAGAGGTGTCAGAGAACTGTGGGGTATGCTCTGTTTACACGTCGCCAGAACTCTCTGCATTTGGTGGAAGCGTACCAAAATTTAATTAAATGTTATGGCAGGTTGCTCTTCTATTCAAATCACCTGTTTCCAAAATGGTATATATACAACAGGCATTCATAATCAACAGCAAGTTGGTAAGAGTGGCGCAAATAAATGCTAAGTGAAGCACTGTTATCATGACAGAGATAGGCGTAGATGTAATCTACAGCCAAAAATACTATATCAGAAATGGTAAATTTGTGAGACCACCTTCACAATCCCAGATAGCAGCGCAGGAACCAAACCAACGGCTGTCACTGCTGTTTTGAAAAGGGACGTTACAATCACAACAATAGTTAAGATATACGATGAGCACGCACTGACCATAAGGATACAGGCTGCAGGTTTCTATTGCGTGCTGACAAGCATCTGTTTTATGTTCAACCATGAGATAGCCCCATATTTAGACAGACTCAGAATGGCTATTGCTATTAGCGGTACAAGATGTCATGTCTTTGCTCTAGATATAAACACCCAGTCGGCACTGTAGCTGTGTAGGGAAACAGAACGAGGGGGTTCCGAACTAGCGGATGTGATACAAGAAAGAAGCTTGCACAAACTGAACACACGTAGCACTACACACACTTATTGCGGAAGAGCGGGATCAACAACAAACACATGCGTGACCTGGTCAATAACAGATGGTTGTCTGCCATTTTTAGACGTCTTGGTGCGACGGAAGAGTGATGGCACACTTGGTCACTCGGTGTACAGAAAGCCCACTCATACAGACCTATATCTACAAGCTACTAGTTGCCACCATCCAGCACAAACAATGGGCGTTCTCAAAACCTTGGTCCACCGTGCCCATACTATCTCTGACGCCAACAGTCTTCAAGCGGAACTGGAACACCTGCAAAAAGTATTTTTGAAGAATGGCTTTTCACCTAGGCAAGTGAACAGAGTGATGAAGACCTACAAACGACGGAACAAGGAAGAGGAAGAGGCTTTCAGGTCGACTGTTTATCTACCATTTATTGGGAATATTTCTTCACAGATAGGCAGAATATTGAGAAAGTATCAAGTGAGAGTCATCTTTCGTCCTCCTTCCAAAATTTCATCACTGCTGGGATCCGTTAAAGACGACCTGGGCCTGCGTAAACCAGGTGTTTACAAAATTCCGTGTGAATGCGGCAAATGATATATAGGGCAAACAACACGAACTGTGCAGGAACGCATTGTGGAACACCAACGGCATACTCGCCTTCTCCAACCCACCAAGTCCGCAGTCGCCGAACATTGTATTTCCACAGACCATTCCATGAATTACGACAACACAAAAATGTTGGCCCATACATCAAACTTTTGGAGCTCGATTATCAATGAATCTGTGGAGGAGGAGGAGATTAGTGTTTAACGTCCCGTCGACAACGAGGTCATTAGAGACGGAGCGCAAGCTCGGGTGAGGGAAGGATGGGGAAGGAAATCGGCCGTGCCCTTTCAAAGGAACCATCCCGGCATTCGCCTGAAGCGATTTAGGGAAATCACGGAAAACCTAAATCAGGATGGCCGGAGACGGGATTGAACCGTCGTCCTCCCGAATGCGAGTCCAGTGTGCTAACCACTGCGCCACCTCGCTCGGTAATGAATCTGTGGAAATAAGATTGTCTGACAACGAGACTCTCATCAATCGAGATAGCGGTTATCAGCTAAACTCTGCTTGGAATCCTGTTATAGAGAAACTTCGTAGTCGACGTAGTTATCTGCATAAAGATGGAAATCGACCTGACGCCGATACGCCAGGCTTTCACAGTGGAGGACGCGAGGCGAGGCGCACGGAGCCGTTATGAACGCGCACGCTGAGCAGCGCATGCGCAATGTCACCTCAGAAGGCTTTAAATAGCGGAGCTCAGCGCGTACTCGCCAGTACTACTACAGTGGCATTCACCTGAAGATGGCCAGAAGACTCTGCGCCGAAATATCGTGTCAGAACGTTACTGATATCCGGCAGTTCTCCCGTGTTTTTATGGAACAATAACAGTGCAGTTCGACGCGTCTCTAAGCAGGGAAGTATGAGATTGGCGATCATAACATGATCCAGTTTGATCTTAAAAACCTACGAAACCCTACAACGATATGCAGGCGGTGCGAAATGGGTTTACAGTTACGAAAGTGCGGCTGGGAGCGGCTGAGGAACGAGATTAGGTTACCAGATCCCATGTCAGGTTTTAATTTTGACATTGCAATACAAGACTTGGAACAGGCCATACGCAAAGCACAGAGTACGACAATTCCAAAATGTGTCATTTCTTTTTAAAGTCTGCGGTCTTCTGACTGGTTTGATGCAGCCCACCGCGAATTCCCTTCTTGAGCTAACCTTTTCATCTCAGACTTGCATCCTACGTCCTAGCTATTTGCTGGATGTATTCAGTGTGTTTTCAGATCTCATAAAACTACACCGCGGAGTCAAGAACTAACATCACTTAAGCAGAATCTAATGACTAAAAGGGAGTATTATCAAAGAGCATTCGGAGTAACGGAAAGGATTAGGGAATTATTAGTTTATAGGGAACACAAGAAGATGTACAAAGATAAATTCAAAGTACGCCAATAAAGAAATGGCAGACGTTTTTCGAAAGAATTCCCAGGGACGCCTCTTTCAAAACAGCAGTAAAAAAAATTCAGTCGCCACTGGTAACAGTCGACGATACAGTTGCTCAATAGTTTAAAGAAGACTTGAATCTCATTTCGAATAGGTAGCCCACTCATACAGTTATACTTGGCGGTGGTCCTCGATATAATGGCGAAATTACATAGCGGTGGCGGGCATAAAACATAGTCCGAAATCGTATGAAATCCTTTCTCCGAAAATTATTTTGAACAATTAGTTCAGGAGCCCACTCGAAATGTAAATGCTTGCGAAAACATACTTGACCTCTTAGCAACAAATAACCCCGAGCAAATAGGGAGGATTGTGACGGATACCTGGATTAGTGACCACAAGGTTGTAGCGGGACTCAATATCGCAACACTCAAACCCACCAAAAACAAACGCAAAATATACCTGTTTAAAAAAGCAGATAAAAATCTCTTGGCGTTTTCCTAAGAGACAGTCTCCACTTCTTACAAACTAGCTGTACGAAGGTAGACGAGATATGGCTCTGAGCACTATAGGACTTAACATCTGAGGTCATCAGTCCCCTAGAACTTAGAACTACTTAAACCTAACTAACCTAAGGACGTCACACACATCCATGCCCGAGGCAGAATTCGAACCTGCGACCGTAGCGGTCGCGCGGTTCCAGACTGAAGCGCCTAGAACCGCTCGGCAGACGAGATATGTTTCGAGTTCTAAGAAATAGTATCGACAGCAATGGACAGATTTACACCAAATAAATTAATAATAACAGATAGAACTTACTCCCCATGGTACACAAAACAGGTCAGAATACTGTTCCAGCAAAAACGAAAAAGGCATGTCACCTTTAAAAGAACGCAAAATCCCTAAGATTGCTGAAGTTTTACAGAAGCTCAAAATTTAGCGAAAACTTCAATGCTAAATGCTTTTAATAGTTTCCGCAACGAAACTCTGTGTGGATATCTGGCATAAAACCCAAAGAGATTCTGTCTGTATGCAAAGCACACCAGCAGAAAGACAATCAATACCTCCCACTATGAGATGACAGGGCCACTACGGGGGAGACATAAATGCAGTTTTTCGAAGTTCTTTCACCAAAGAAAACAAAGTAAGTATTCCAGAATTCGAATCAAGAACTGCTGCCCAAATGAGTAACTTAGAAGTAGATGCCCTCGGTGTCAAAGCAGCTTAAATAACTTAATAAAGGCATGCCCTCCTGTCCAGACTGTATGCCTATTAGATTCTTTTCAGAGTATGCTAATATAATAGCTCCACACTTAACAATCACATATAACCGTTAGCTCGACGAAAGATCCTTGCCTAAAGATTGGAAAGTTACACAGGTCACATCAAATACTCAAGAAAGGAAGAAGAAGTAATCCGATGAATTACACACCCATATCACTGACGTCGATTTGCACTAGGTTTTGGAACATATACTATTTTCAAGTACTATGAATTACATCGAGGAAGACCATCGGTTGACGCACAGTCATCACGGATTAAGAAAATAATGTTCTTTGCTCTCACGAAGTAATGAGTGCTACCGACAGGCTATCTCAGATTGATTCCATATTTGTAGATTCCCAGGAGGATTTTGGTACCGATCCTTGAAAGTGCCTTATAATCATACTGCATGCCTATGGAGTATCGTCCCATTTGTGCCACTAGATTCGTAGATTCGTGATTTCCTGTCGGAAAGATCACAATTCGTAGTAATTGACGTGAAGTCATCGAGTAAAACAAAAGTGATTTCTGGAGTTTCCCAAGGAAGTGTTACAGACCCTCTGCTGTTCCTAATCTATATAAACGATTTAGGGGTCAATTTAAAAGCTGAGAGTCAACTAATTTGGAAAGATCACATAGACAATATATTGAGGAAGGCAAACCAAATAGACTGCTTTCTATTGGCAGAACACCGAGAAGATGCAACAGGTCTACTTAAGAGACTGACTACACTACGCATATCCGTCCCTTGCTAGAGTATTGCCGTGCAGTTATGGGATCCTTATCAGATTGGATGGATGGAGTACGTCGAAAAAGCTCGAAGAAGGGAGCTAGTTTTATTTTATAGTGAAATAGTGGAGAAAGTGTCATGGATATGATGCGCGAGTTGGGCTGGCAATCATTAACATAAAACCGTTTCTAATTGCGACGAGATCTTTACGCGAAATTTCAGTCCAACGTTCTCCTCCGAACATGAAAATATTTTGCTGACACTCGCCTACATAGCAGAAATGATCATTGTAACAAAATAAAAGAATTCAAAGCTCTAACTGAAAGATTGAAGTACTCGTTTTCCTCGCGCGTTGTTAGAGAGTGGGACGATAGAGACAGTGTGAAAAGTGGTTCCTTAAACCCACTGCCAAGCCCTTAAGTGTGAATAGGAAATCTTCTGCGGAGCAAGATAGCTTAATATTTTTATTTCACAATGACCGATTTCGACAGAATCTTGCTGTCATCATCGGATCTTCGGAATTTCTTTTTAATTTGCATACATACCATCAATAAAATTAGAGCCCTTTCCCCTCAAAGGAAACGACAGCACGTTGGTTTGTCTAACACATAAAAAAGAACATATAGAATATCCATTGCACTATCTTTGTACCCAGAATTGGAGGTAAGTAAATACAGGGTGTTTCAAAAATGACCGGTATATTTGAAACGGCAATAAAAACTAAACGAGCAGCGATAGAAATACACCGTTTGTTGCAATATGCTTGGGACAACAGTACTTTTTCAGGCGGACAAACTTTCGAAATTACAGTAGTTACAATTTTCAACAACAGATGGCGCTGCAAGTGATGTGAAAGATATAGAAGACAATGCAGTCTGTGGGTGCGCCGTTCTGTACGTCGTCTTTCTGCTGTAAGCGTGTGCTGTTCACAACGTGCAAGTCTGCTGTAGACAACATGGTTTATTCCTTAGAACAGAGGATTTTTCTGGTGTTGGAATTCCACCGCGTAGAACACAGTATTGTTGCAACAAGACGAAGTTTTCAACGGAGGTTTAATGTAACCAAAGGACCGAAAAGCGATACAATAAAGGATCTGTTTGAAAAATTTCAACGGACTGGGAACGTGACGGATGAACGTGCTGGAAAGGTAGGGCGATCGCGTACAGCAACCACAGAGGGCAACGCGCAGCTAGTGCAACAGGTGATCCAACAGCGGCCTCGGGGTTCCGTTCGCCGTGTTGCAGCTGCGGTCCAAATGACGCCAACGTCCACGTATCGTCTCATGCGCCAGAGTTTACACCTCTATCCATACAAAATTCAAACGTGGCAACCCCTCAGCGCCGCTACCATTGCTGCATGAGAGACATTCGCTAACGATATAGTGCACAGGATTGATGACGGCGATATGCACGTGGGCAGCATTTGGTTTACTGACGAAGCTTATTTTTACCTGGACAGCTTCGTCAATAAACAGAACTGGCGCATATGGGGAACCGAAAAGCCCCATGTTGCAGTCCCATCGTCCCTGCATCCTCAAAAAGTACTGGTCTGGGCCGCCATTTCTTCCAAAGGAATCATTGGCCCATTTTTCAGATCCGAAACGTTTACTGCATCACGCTATCTGGACATTCTTCGTGAATTTATGGCGGTACAAACTGCCTTAGACGACACTGCGAACACCTCATGGTTTATGCAAGATGGTGCCCGGCCACATCGCACGGCCGACGTCTTTAATTTCCTGAATGAATATTTCGATGATCGTGTGATTGCTTTGGGCTATCCGAAACATACAGGAGGCGGCGTGGATTGGCCTCCCTATTCGCCAGACATGAACCCCTGTGACTTCTTTCTGTGGGGACACTTGAAAGAGCAGGTGTACCGCCAGAATCCAGAAACAATTGAACAGCTGAAGCAGTACATCTCATCTGCATGTGAAGCCATTCCGCCAGACACGTTGTCAAAGGTTTCGGGTAATTTCATTCAGAGACTACGCCATATTATTGCTACGCATGGTGGATATGTGGAAAATATCGTACTATAGAGTTTCCCAGACCGCAGCGCCATCTGTTGTTGAAAATTGTAACTACTGTAATTTCGAAAGTTTGTCTGCCTGAAAATGTACTGTTGTCCCAAGCATATTGCAACAAACGGTGTATTTCTATCGCTGCTCGTTTAGTTTTTATTGCCGTTTCAAATATACCGGTCATTTTTGAAACACCCTGTAGAAAGTGCAGTCATAGCCGAAGCACATCACAGGAAGATTCTACAGAAACAGATCATTGTGAAATAAAAATACCCAGCGGTCTTGGCTACAAAAGATTTCCTATTCCTGAATGACAAATAGCTTCCTGCAAACATGCGCAAGCTATACTTAGTGTAAATTGGAGAGTAGTCATGTAGACGTAGATGTAGACCATAAAGAAGGGAGATGGCACAATGACACAAGCGTGGAAGGATTCTGCTGAACATTTACTAAGCATTCTACTATAAGTGGTCTATGCAGAAGAGGACAACGAACAACAGTGCCAACTTAGAAGGCTGCTTAACGCACCATACAGAGTGCCATTGGAAGTAGTATCATGCGCACAGGAGGAAGTTTGGGATGAAATTCAGTCTTTAAACAGAGGCCAAGTCCCCAGACCGGATGGGATCAGTGGAGAGGTGCTGCAAGAATCGCAGCCAACTACTACCACGTGTGAAAGCACTTTTGAATTAGTGTCTGGTACAGGATGAGTACCTAACAGACGGATGACTGCAGTATTGCAGGACCGAGACACTGCTTCGGCGAAATCATACCGACCGATATGCCTTTCGAATACGTTGGTAAAAGTACAAGAAAGACTTCTTTTCGTACGTCTGCTTACACATAGAAATTAAGTGGACTGAATCGTAATCTGTATGGCTTTTGGGAGATATATCGAGGATGAAATAAATAGTGCTCTTGCACTTTTCGCGAGTCCTAGCTACGCCGTACAAGCAATGGTAAATATCCTGAGATCATCCAATCATTGGTGGTATTGTAAGAGGTCCATGATTAAGGAATTTGTTGCTAGCGCACTCGAGCAGATGGATTGCTCACGCGCTGCCTGCGATATGTAAGCTATAAGAGAATCTGAGACCAAAGAGCAGTGTTGTATGCAGTAGGAACTGTGTAGCAGTAAGTAGTTGCTAGCGAGCAGTCTGGTGTATCGTGTTGGCTGGGCCGGTCGTGGTGCAGCGATGGCGGAGCCTGAGCGATAGTATAAGGTAAAAGCAGCCTCGCGCATATCTAGTAATGTTATGTGAACTCCCAAGTAAATCTTTTAAAAATGTCCTAATAATAATCTTTGTGATATAAAGTAATTTTTAACAAGCATTTATTTCAATTTAAAGATTTACTAATTTCTTCAATCCATGATCATTCCTATTGTTGCAAAAGAAAAATCAGTTGCTTCCTTTCATAAATGACAAATCTATAGGCCAGCATTGCACAGAGCTGTGCCGGAAAAAGCTATTGTAAGAGCAGATAGTTGGCGACTTTATTGAGGTAAGAGTTTTTGCTTTTTATTCAGAATGATCTTACAGGGCCATGACGCAGCACTGCTGTGGTCCAAAATTTACCAGGTTACTGAATTTATTTTTTTTTTATTACGAGGTTTAGGAATTTTTCTGTTTCGAGCTTACATTAAATGAGAAAAGAATTTTGTGGGTACATTAAATGAGAAACAAATTTTGTGTGGAGGTTAAATGTGAATGAATTTCTGTAGGGAGGTTACACTACATTAGAATCACATTCATTATTCATATTATTATTTATTAATTTTTCTGTGGGGAGGTTACAGTATCCATCTCTTTTCGCCAGGCTCGGGAAGTTGAGGGTTCTGAGAAATCTTTCTTTGAAGTAAATATTTTACTACAAAAACCGTAAGTTGCAGTGGATCACCCAGGCAATAGTATGATGACTAAGGGGTACTCACAGGGACCCACCTGTGGGTCTAATCTGTGGGCTATAGTAACGGAGTCCCTTCTTGAGCTGTTGGTCAAGTAGTTGCTGGAATTGTATCATACGCAGATGACCTACTGGTTATTGTTTCAATGGATTTCAGAGCAAAATCAGAAAAGAAATGTAACGAAATTTTAGTCCTGGTGCTCGCGCAACAAGCATAAGTGGCAGTAAATCAGATTTACATTCTCCTGAAGGATAGACTGCCTAGGACACGGAATGCGTCCATCAGACTAAACAACGTTTCAGTCAAAAGACAGCAGGTGTGTCGGTATCTCAGTGGGACTGAGTCTTAAAGGTCACTTAAAAGCAGCGTCAGAACTAGTAATAAAAATTATGCAGTAGATTACTTGTACAGGAACAGTTCACAACAGAACACCAGCCGACACAGTCAGTGTGATGTGGCTGTCCTATCGTCTATAGTGTCATTCACAGCCAGAGGTTGGGCGTACAAACTGAGGCAAGCAGAGCCAGTGAGAGCCCTGAGAAGAATGCAGAGGTAAATACACTCCTGGAAATGGAAAAAAGAACACATTGACACCGGTGTGTCAGACCCACCATACTTGCTCCGGACACTGCGAGAGGGCTGTACAAGCAATGATCACACGCACTGCACAGCGGACAAACCAGGAACCGCGGTGTTGGCCGTCGAATGGCGCTAGCTGCGCAGCATTTGTGCACCGCCGCCGTCAGTGTCGGCCAGTTTGCCGTGGCATACGGAGCTCCATCGCAGTCTTTAACACTGGTAGCATGCCGCGACAGCGTGGACGTGAACCGTATGTGCAGTTGACGGACTTTGAGCGAGGGCGTATAGTGGGCGTGCGGGAGGCCGGGTGGACGTACCGCCGAATTGCTCAACACGTGGGGCGTGAGGTCTCCACAGTACATCGATGTTGTCGCCAGTGGTCGGCGGAAGGTGCACGTGCCCGTCGACCTGGGACCGGGCCGCAGCGACGCACGGATGCACGCCAAGACCGTAGGATACTACGCAGTGCCGTAGGGGACCGCACCGCCACTTCCCAGCAAATTAGGGACACTGTTGCTCCTGGGGTATCGGCGAGGACCATTCGCAACCGTCTCCATGAAGCTGGGCAACGGTCCCGCACACCGTTAGGCCGTCTTCCGCTCACGCCCCAACATCGTGCAGCTCGCCTCCAGTGGTGTCGCGACAGGCGTGAATGGAGAGACGAATGGAGACGTGTCGTCTTCAGCGATGAGAGTCGCTTCTGCCTTGGTGCCAATGATGGTCGTATGCGTGTTTGGCGCAGTGCAGGTGAGCGCCACAATCAGGACTGCATACGACCGAGGCACACAGGGCCAACACCCGGCATCATGGTGTGGGGAGCGATCTCCTACACTGGTCGTACACCACTGGTGATCGTCGAGGGGACACTGAATAGTGCACGGTACATCCAAACCGTCATCGAACCCATCGTTCTACCATTCCTAGACCGGCAAGGGAACTTGCTGTTCCAACAGGACAATGCACGTCCGCATGTATCCCGTGCCACCCAACGTGCTCTAGAAGGTGTAAGTCAACTACCCTGGCCAGCAAGATCTCCGGATCTGTCCCCCATTGAGCATGTTTGGGACTGGATGAAGCGTCGTCTCACGCGGTCTGCACGTCCAGCACGAACGCTGGTCCAACTGAGGCGCCAGGTGGAAATGGCATGGCAAGCCGTTCCACAGGACTACATCCAGCATCTCTACGATCGTCTCCATGGGAGAATAGCAGCCTGCATTGCTGCGAAAGGTGAATATACACTGTACTAGGGCTGATATTGTGCATGCTCTGTTGCCTGTGTCTATGTGCCTGTGGTTCTGTCAGTGTGATCATGTGATGTATCTGACCCCAGGAATGTGTCAATAAAGTTTTCCCTTCCTGGGACAATGAATTCACGGTGTTCTTATTTCAATTTCCAGGAGTGTACTTTTACACCTCACAGGTGCACACAGGACAACGCCTATAAAGTCCCTACGAGTAATCCCTATTACTAATAGAGGCGAAATACCCTCAGACTTCAAGGAGAATATAATGATTCCAATTCCAAAGAAAGCAGGTGCTGACGGGTGTGAAAATTACCAAACTATCAGTCTGATAAGTCACGGTTGCAAAATACTAACACGAATTCTTTACAGAAGAATGGAAAAACATGCAGAAGCCGACCTCGCGGAAGATCTGTTTGAATTCAGGAGAAATGTTGGAACACGCAAGGCAATAGTGTCCCTACGACCTCCCACAAACCTACATTTATAGCATATGTAGGCATAGAGAAAGCGTTTAACAATGTTGACTGTAATACTGTCTTTCAAATTCTGAAGGTGGCAGGGGTAAAACGTAGGGAATGAAAGGCTATTTATAATTTGTACAGAAACCAGATGGCGGTTGTAAGAGTCGAAGGCTACGAAAGGGAAGCAGTGGTTGGGAAGGGAGTGATACAGGGTTGTAGCCTCTCCCCGATGTTATTCAATCTGCATATTGAGCAAGCAGTAAAGGTAACAAAAGAAAAACTTGAAGTACGAATTAAAATCCATGAAAAAGAAATAAAGACTTTAATGTTTGCCGACGACATTGTAATTCTGCCAGAGACAGCAAAGAACCTGGAAGAGCAGTTGAAGGAAATGGATAGTGTCTTGAAAGAAGGATATAAGATGAACATCAACAAAAGCAAAACAATGATGATGGGATGTAGTCGAATTAACTCAGCTGTTGCTCAGGGAATTCGGTCAGGAAATGAGACTCTTAAAACAGTAGACGAGTTATGTTATATGGGCGAAGTAGAGACAATATAAAACGTAGACTGCAAACAGCAAGAAAAGCATTTCTGAAGAAGAGAAATTTGTTAACATCGAATACAGATTTAAGTATCAGGAAGTCTTTTCTGGAACTATTTTTATGGAGTGTATCCATATATGGAAGTGAAACATGGACGACGAACAGTTTAGACAAGAAGAGAATAGAAGCTTTTGAAATGTGGTCTACAGCAGAATGCTGAATATTAGATGGGCAGATTACGTAACTAATGAGGAGGTACTGAACAGAACTGCGGAGAAAAGAAATCTGTGGCGCAACCTGACTAGGAGAAGGGGTCGGTTGGTAGGACACATTCTGAGGGATCAAACGATCACCAATTTAGTACTGTAGGGAACTGTGGGGAGAGTAAAAATCGTAGAAGGAGACCAAGAGATGACTACAGTGAGCAGATTCACAAGGATGTAGGCTGCAGTAGTTCCTCGGAGACCAAGAGGCTTGCACAGGATAGGGTAGCATGGAGAGCTGTATCAAACCAATCTGCCGACTGAATACCACAACAACAACAATTAATAATCTTGTGAATATACCCCACAGGTCCGCAGATTCAAAGGAGAGGAGACATCTACTGGCTATAAAATCTGAACAGAGAAAGTACGGACAATGATTGGAGAGGTGCCGACCAATATAAAAGCAGTACGCAGATTGGTAGCCAAAGAATGGCTACACACTTGAACAAATACATTCACTGGCAACACAGTGTGTTCACTTCCGCCAAATGTAAAAGAATGGAGTAGAATGAAGCACTTAGTTCCCACAAGAGGTCTTGCCCACATCGTGTCTGAACATTGGCTCTACCCTTGTTATTTATATAAGTTTAAATGTAATGGAGATGACAACTGCGTGTGTAGTGACAATTGAACCATAGAACATGTCGATATTCTCTGTAGGAGCACAAATGCAACTTCACCGGCTACAGTTTATTAACCCCGCACGGAACCAACCAAATTCCACTTCTCGCTGGGTATTTGGTAAATGATAAATATTTAAAATTAACTGCCACTTGGGATCAGTTTGTGGCTGCCTAATCACCCGAGAGACGAGTATGCGACTATAGCTATACAAGAAGTTTGTCTTAAGTTGAGACAACTAAATATCTCGAAAATGACACATCGTACAAAAATAAAGTCTATGTGAAAAGTTAATATTACTAAAGGAGACATCTGTCTGTGCTACACTGACCACCTCCTAAATACCGCTTTTGCGAGGACGATCTCAACTTTAAATTTTTATTGCATATTCGGATTCTAGACCAAAAAATATGTGCGGTTTCCTCAAATCATTGTTTTCCAACAGGTGTAGATGGCGCTGTAATCGACAGATATCAAGTATGCCTGTTTTTGCAATGAAGAACCGACGCATTTGATTCTACATTTCATTTACGATGTAGATGTAAATATTTGTGTTCTACCGGTTGATACTGATGTTCAGACGTTACTTGAGTGTTGCAAATGTGATTATACAGTGTAAATAATATGACTAGACAGTGACATTTCTGACATTTAAGCTACTTATATGTACCATTGTTTTCCGTTCACTGCGGGGTTGATTGTGGTGAGTCTCAAAACTATCTGAATGCTTGATTTCTGTGGCCGTCCTCGAACCCCGGTAGGTGACTGATTTCGACGTGTTTCCATCCAACCGTCTTAATTCTAGCGCTGGTGGCTAGGCCGATACTGACGGAATACAAACCACAATCTTTGTAAGAAAGTAAAATGTTCATGAATTGATAGCCAAACGCATCTGCCGTGGATACTCACTGAAATCAAGTGTCCCAATGGTAAGAGACAAGGGGACTCACCGAAATCAGGCACCCCAATACGGGGAGGCAAGGGCACTCAAGGATATCAAGCATCCCGATGGAAACGGAAAATTATTGCACCCATCTCGTTATTCCTGGATGACCCTAAACGTACTTTCTAATCAGATACTGAAACGGTTAATCATATTGCACTGTATAACGAAATCTGCAACAGCAAAGTAAATTTCGAACACAAATATCAACTGCTAGGACATAAAGGCTTACATTTACATCGTGAATGAAATGTAGAATCATAGGCGTCGGTTCTTAATTGCATAAACAGATAAATCGGTATTGGTCGATAACAGCGCCTCTTACCAAGAATGAAAAACTGTGGTTCTTTGGCGTAGAATCCGAATATGCAAAAAAATGGGGGCGTCCTATTTGAAAATAAAAAGTTGATCCCGCTCACGCAGGAGGGGTGGTTAGAAGATGGCCAGTTGGAGAACAGACAGATGTCCCCTTTACTACTATTAACTATTCACCTATCATTTCTTCGTACGATGTTTCTTTTCCGTGATATTTAGTTGCCATTAGATAAAACAAACACTTTGTATGTACAACTCATTTGTAAATTTGATGTTTGCTGATGGAGTGTTATTTTAAGCCCTTATAGGAGCATCGATGATTGAGAAGGCACATTTAGAGCTTAGTTAAAATTTTGTAAACAACATAAGTAAATAAATAGATTTGTTAATAAATGAGATAATAAAGCAATGGTCTCTGAGTATAATAACGTAGCATAGCCACAAGATTAAAGTTCAATACTGATTATTCAAATCAATCACAAAATTACTTCGAATGGTGGCCTTACACAGATTGATATTTAAACATGGCGAAGCAGTAAAAGATTAATTGATTATCCTAGCAAAGCAAGCAGAGCGTTTACAGGCATTAACGAATATGGACAAAGGCATTGTGCAGTGCATCCAAAGCATTCAAAATGAATTAAATTCCTAAATTTTAATCGGTTCATTCAAGACAAAATGCAACAAACCATTCACCATGGCAAAAGTTAAGTCACTGATAGCTACACTTACATTAAAGTTGAAAATATTTTAATTTTAGTGACAACGGCCACGAAAGCCTGCAGACTTACGTATACTTACATTAACTGCTCAAATGTTTTGGAAGTACCGTTCTGTAAAACTAAGAATTATTGAGCTCCAAATTGCTCCTCATTGAATAATTCTATGTTCACAACTATCACTTAAACTCATGCGAATCACTGGCCGCGCAAAACTTACCAAACAACCTTACTCAATAAGAAACGAACATCAAAATCGATGCTCTGCTAGCGTGTTTAAAATCTGGCACGTTACCGACCACTATAGTCAAGTGAGTATCTTGGAATTGGAGCACCGTTCTGTTTTATAATCTTTAGATATTTGAAACGTACATCATATACACTTTTAGATAATTTGCAGACAGACATTACTCTATTACACGCTACGCATCGCAGAAAGATCAACTTTGATTTATGCTTCACATATCATGAACAGAATGGCTAAACTAGTCAAAGGCATGTCTTTATTCAGCTTTCTGCTGCCGTACTAAACTAGTTTAACAGACACTTTGCAAACATTAATTTACAAAAATGTCATTAAATAGAAGTAAATAAATTGCAATAATAGGACAAATCATTCGTGCTGAGGCTAATCTATAGCGTATCTGTGGAGAATTCTTTGTCTTGGCACTACATTCAAAAGTGTGAAATAATTCACAACAGTTTATGTATCTGTTCATATGGTAATTTTATAGCTGACAGCAAGACTTATCTGACTGTGTGTCGTACACAAAAAAAAAGGTTTAAATGGCTCTGAGGACTATGGGACTTAACTTCTGAGGTCATCAGTCCCCTAGAACTTAGAACTGCTTAAACCTAAGTAACCTAAGGACATCACACACATCCATGCGCACGGCAGAATTCGAACCTGCGACCGTAACAACAGCGCGGTTCCAGACTGATGCGCCTAGAACCGCTCGGCCACTCCGGCTGGCTGTCGTACGCAAATGTAGTACGTCTGCCGCTATAGTCACCGTTATCATAAACAATTTCGTACATTAATGTTAATAACCTTGTTAATATTTGCTTCATAAATATGGTAAGAGTTTCACTGAATTCGTCTCTGTATTAGAATTTCAGCGCTGTCGTTAAATTTTCTGTAGAATGTCTGGAATTGGTTTTCGTGTTTTTAATGAATAGCCGAAGCTATTAGCTTTAGCACAGTCATTGCCTCGCCATGTTACTCGGCGTTCAGGAGCAAGCGACGGTACAGTTTACCTGACCGTCACGGGAATTTTAAGTTGTGTCCATTCAGCTGCTTGCTTGACGGCTACCTCATCTCCTGTTGAGGCTTACAGCAGCGACTCATTGTCCTCAGCGCTCGCTTACCTACCTGGTCCAACCACTTCATGACAACTTGCCAGCTATATGAAGCCTAACCAGATCTGTAGCTTAAATATACCGTGTACAGCAGTCACACCACTCGTAATATTACAAAATTATGATACTGTACGCTACAGATGTGTTGCCCGAGCAATGTCGAAGAATGGAATGCTGCGATCTAGAGAGAGGTGTGGAGCTTTTGTGACATGTACATCTACACGGATACTCTGCAAATCACATTTAATTACCTGGCAGAGGGTCCATCGAACCACCTTCACAGTTCTCTATTATTCCACTCTCGTATAGCGCGCGGAAAAACGCACACCTGTATCTTTCCGCGCGAGCTCTGGTCTCCATTATTTTATTATGTTGATCGTTTCTCCATATGTAGGTCGACGCCAACAAAATATTTTCGCATTCGGAGGGCAAAGTTGGTGATTGAAATTTGCTGAGAAGACTCCGCTGCAACGAAAAACGCCTTTTTTTTAATGATATCCACCCCAAATCCAGTATCATTTCAGTGACACTCTCACCCCCAATTTTACGATGATACAAAACGTGCTGCCCTTCTTTGGACTTTTTCGATGTACTCCGTTAGTCCTATCTGCTAACCGTTTGCACGGTCACGGCATAGAGCGGAGCCCTCTTCTTGATGGTCCGGTTGTGCAACCCTGCGGTTGCATTACCAAACCCGGCTCGCAGCAGCCCTTCCCGGACCGCTGCCTCGTCGCAACCCCAAGATAAACCCCTTAAGAGTGCCTTGGTCGTCTTCTTCCTTCCAGCGGAAGGTGCCTCCTTACGAGCTGGCGGGGCGTCGACAATGTGGTCGGCCACTGCGACCTTGATCCCCCTGTGGTCAGCCGCGTTTGCAACCCGAACGCAGACCAGCGAGTCTGTGTCGTCAGACTCGTAGACCATCTCGTTCCGAGCGCAATTCGTCATAATGTCGAACAGCGCTGTCCACTCGCCTTTGCACTTGACGTACAAAGGGGGGACAGGCCGCGACTCGTCTTCTCGGGAATTCCTTGTTCGGTCGGCAGACCCAGTGAGTTGCACAACCAAAAGACCCTTCGTAGCAGCAGGTTTTCTTTGCGCGTACTTGTTTCCCATGCTGTGGGGCGCAGAACACGACAATCTGCAGGCGTTGTGAAAACAACACACGACAATTTGTTTCCCGCGGCGCCCACAGCACAGAACTTCTTCACGAGCTCACAACGGCCGAGTAAGCGTAGCGCGCAGCGGCAGCGATGTGCACACTTCGCTCGCTCAGGCCGCTCTGCACGTGTTTTTAATAAGTTCGTAGGAGGATAAAAACCATGTAGTATCAGAGTATATTTCATGGAACCACAAAGAACCACAAACACACACATCAGTTGTGTACTGAATTCTGCCACAAATTTTGCTCTATCAGTAATAATAATGAGCGTATGGCATTGGTGCCCGGGAGACCCCTCGCGGGGCGGTTCGGCCGCCGCTCCACAAGTTCTTTAACGCTACTACGGCGACTTGCGAGTGAATGAGGATGAAATGATGATGAAAGACACACAACACCCACTCATCTAGAGGCAGAGAAAATCCCTGACCCCGCCGGGAATCGAACCCGGGACCCCGTGCGCGGGAAGCGAGAACGCTACCGCAAGACCACGAGCCGCGGAGTAGTAAACAACACAGATACGTGTTCGTAGCAAGTCAGACAGTGAAAACCAGCAGAGGTGTTAACGAACAAAGAGATTTATGCATATCTGAAAGGCATTAGGTACAGTAATAAACCAGGAATATGATACAGGACATCGAATGTTCAACCTAAATGAAACTAACTTGGATATGTCTCTAGTGAGCATCACAGACTGGCTAAGGTTATTGATATCCATAAAAGATTAACACAAGTTAACTTAAATGAAGACACGTAAACTAATGTAGCCGTTAGATTCTTTTAGGAATCAACTACTGTCGACAAAAATGGGAACGTATAACTTAATCGATCTTTATTGACAGTAAGTTGTGTAGTGATTCGTATTTACAGTTTCTTTGTTATGTAGTTAACAATATATTTCATAATGTGCTGTGACTAAAATGTTCAGCTTAGATACGACTGTAATGATAGGCTTGTCTCTGGGTCCGCATGCTTGTAGTTGAGCCAGATTTAAATTTAATATTACAATAACAGTACTCAAGAAGTACAACTTTCATTCCTTTCATGCCATTGCTTTTCCACTCACAATCGGGCGTTAATGTTAGTAAGTTGTGTTTTCCTTGTGTTATGTACATGGATGGTCACGTAAATAAAGACACATGGTCCGTTGAATAGGGTTTACATATGAAACATGAAATTTTGTATTCAATTATTGAACAATATATTTAGCATAAATGTAATTCGGGATTCTTACAAACTTATTTTCAGTTCCCTTGGTCTTTGTTCAAGTTAACCTCTGATGTGATCCGTACCTCCATAACAGTTTCCTTAAGAACTACGTTCTACAATCCATTATATTCGCTTTAGTTGCATCTAAAGCCGAGAGAGAATAAGCTGCCTTCAGCAGTGATCATATTTTATTTAAATAAAATTTTCAGCTATGCGGGTAAATTCCTGTTGTTCTTGAACTTCAAGATCCGTGTTTGCGGAGAAGGAGACTTCGTCGTAAAATTCTACTATCACATTAACTCAGGTCTCTTCACTTTGTTAGATGTTGTAGGTACAGAAAGCAAAGACATCTGCATGGATCGAATTCCATCTATAATATGTTATTTTTACACTTCTACAGCTAGTAGCTATATGACGTCTATTATAAGCATTATGGTTTCAATTTTGTGTCTCTTAACTTTTCTTAAGCCTCCTTCAGCTATTCCGTTGCGCTCTGTGAAAGTTTTTACCACTGCGAAACTTAAAAAGCACCGTCGGTTAGATAGCGTTTATTCAGATATGGAGCAGATTTTGTATAGAGGGGTAATGTTTCAGGGAATTAAAAAACTGCGCTATAGTCACTTATGAACTCACAGCTTCAAGTGAAAAATAGTGGAAATCTTTCAAAATAACGTAGTTTTTCATGCCATACTTAGGCAATTTAATTCTTGTTGCTTATATAGAAAATTATTTTGAACTTGCATTTTCGTAGTTACTGCATTGAACTTATTTGTGTTGTTAGATGAAGTGTTTTTGAAAATATGCTGTTCACCGGTAGTTTACAGTTAACATCTGAAAAATAGGCGAGTTTGAACTACATAATTAACGTCAAGTAGCACATATTGTCTATCTCTTGTGATTACTATGGGTCAGGTTAAAAATTCTGGTGTAACCTACACAACTATGCCGCTACAAGAGAAGTCCTGATTGAAAAAGAACAAACAAAACCTATCATGGGATAAAGCTAAGTGGAGGAACTTCAAGTATGGGTTTAAATAGCAATGCTGAGCTTCACAGATTTTTCAACAGAGAGATATTTACTGCAGTTTCAAGAAAGTAATTACAAAATTTTTCCACAAATCCAGCAACATCGCCAAAAACACTTCTTTCTTCCAGAAGTCCTGTACAGCGGGCACTGACGTAACAGCATTGCCAAGGCTTTTGACTGCACGCTACGCCCGGGTCACTGTAATTCGTTATTTCCGCTTCAGGCACACAGTTCACGGAAATGACGCAATTACATGACTCTTCTACTAATTTCGTTTAGTTTTTCGCCTCCAAAACATTACCTCTTGCTTTCTTAACATGTGGACTTCCACGCATTCTTCCAGAACTGTTCTGCATACTTTGATTTATCTTTGAGTCACACTCCTTTCTGTCATTCCCTCTTCAAAATTATGTTATTTTTCATTCTATGTGTTATTTTAAAAACATCTTTAAGACAATATTTTAGTACTGTAGATAGCACGATTCGCGCAAGGTGGGGAACATTCAGAGAAAATAGGGACCCAATTTATTCAATTTATTATCTGATGCAAACAATACAACACAGAAATACTCTCTATTAAGATAGTGTGACATTACGAGGGGCCAGCTCGCGGTGCGAGAGGCAGTGGTGAATGTTCGACAGCTTGCAGTGGCCTGGCATGTGCGGAATTCAGGTACAGCTGATAGCTCTATAGAACTCGAAGAAGAATCTAGGCCATACACCGCCTTCTTGTTTGCGGGCAGGTGTTATCAGTATAGAGTAGTGACGTTTCGACTTAATATATCTGTGTCCATATTCTTCTGGGCCCTAGATAAAGTGCTAGGCCCGGCTTTTAGTTCAAGATTAACTGTATATGTTGACGACCTATTGTTGGCCAATGCCACTTGGCATGAGCATTGTGACCTGTTAGATGAAGTTTTTAGAGCATTGCGCCATGGCGGAATGACTCTAAAACTAAAGAAATGCGAGTTTGTGAAGCAGGAACTGAAATTTTTAGGGCATGTAATTACCACTGCTGGTATTACGAAGGACCCAGAGAAACTAGAGGCAATAAGGAATTATCCTCCACCCAAGTCTAGGAAATTGTTAAAAAGTTTTCTAGGGCTCACAGGACTTTACCGTAAATTTGTAAAAGGACAGGTGTTTAATGATGAAAATTTGAATAACTTCTTAGGCAAAAATGTTCCGTTTGTGTGGACTGACGGGTGTCAGGCCGCTTTCGAGAGATTAAAAGACGAGTTGTTAAGATCTAACGTACTATTTCAGCCTGATTTATCGCTACCCTTACATCTGGGGACGGATTCGTCGAATTACGGGGTGGGGGTAGAACTGTTCCAAGAAGTTGGTGAAGGAGAGGATAAGGAACACCGGACGATTACGTTCGCGAGTCGGACTTTATCAATAAGTGAGCGATACTACACGATTTCTGAGGAGTGTCTCGCTATCGTGTGAGGATTCAAGAAGTTCAAGGGTTACCTATAGGACCGTAAGGTGATTATTCATACGGACCGTAAGGCGCTCACTTATCTGAATGATTGTAAATTACTTCACAAAAGACTGACTGGGTGGTCGCTGTATTTACGGCAATTTAACTATGACATCTGTTACGTAAAATGAACCGACAATTGCGTAGCGGATGCGCTATCGTGGTTGTCCGAGTCTAATCAAGATGTATTGATAGATGAGTCAGATGGACTAGTCAAATTATACTATTTTAAAGAAGTTGAGGGACGTTAATTAATAGTGAACATCTGTAAGAATCTACGTCGTCATCAGAACGAGGACGGTTGTTTAAATATGGTGAAAACCCGGTATGACTAAAGGAGTCCAGAAGGAGAGAAATTAAGGAAGTATTACTAGATATACGATCATATCTTGAACATACGTAAGGGTGAAGATAGTTATATTTGGCAGGTATGCTGGCCCACCAAATACGTCACGGAAGTAATAGACTACTGCCATTAGGCGTATGGTCACTGTGGACCAAAGAAATGTACGAAAAAGCTGAGTGAAGTAGTGCATTTTAACAACATGTTGAAACGCATTACTGACAGAGTGAAAACTTGCGATTTATGTCAGAAGGTGAAGGTTACCAACTGTACGAGTCGTGATCCTATGCAAAGTATAAGGCCTAACGACACCTTTGAATTACTATGCGTGGACCTGTACAGACCTTTACCCAAGTCATCAGGAAACTTTGCCTACATTTTAGTAGTGTTAGAAGCTTTTTCCAAGCTCATCAAACTATACCCGATTAAGAAAGCTACAGCCAAAGCGGTTTATAGCAAGCTTGTGAACGATTATTTTGTTCATATTGGTAAGCCCAAGGCGATTCTATCAGACAATGGGGCACAATTTACTTCTAAGTTCTGGAATGAAGGCATGGTAAGTAATGGGGTCGAAGTGATCAATATTTCAGCTTACTGTCCGGCTGGAAATCCCTCTGATAGGTATACGCGCAATCTAGGCGGACTTTGCCGTACCTATTGCCATCACAACCATAGCGCATGGGGCAAATATGTAGCAGAATTTGAGAAAATTTGAGACATGAATCTACGGGATTTTCTCCAGAGGAAATCCTGTTAGATGACAGAAGTAAAAGTTTAGTGGAAGAGAGAATCAAATTCCCTCTACGGAATAACATTAGTATGAGTGTGAAAAAAGATCGTTTGCTAGAAATAATGAAGCTAAAAGCCGATGTTCGCATACGTCGTCATGACGCTAAAGCGCGTTTTGCTAAGTTTGCAATCGGAGACTTAGTACTTGTAAAAGCTCATGAGAAATCGAGCGAGATAGACAATGAAATCTCTAAATTTAAGTTTGTTTATAATGGGCCATATAAAGTCATTGGAATACCTCACACAAATGCTTATTGCTTAGAGTATCCAAGCTCTGGAAAACTATTAGGTATACGGAACATTAAAGACTTGAAATTGTACCAACCAAGGATTGATTATTACCACAGAATGGGTAATTTGTACAGTATGTAAATATAGAGTATAAGATTTAAGGATTTGCTATGTTGCCATGCTTTTGCCTGACCAAGAGGCGATTAAAGAAGTTGTAATTAATAAGTAATTAATTTTGATTAAATGATCTATAAGAGTAACTGATTATTAATCAATTGAAGAAACCGAGCTGCTAGTTTAAATTTTCAGCTAGTCACAGCAGATTAAGGAATGTAAATATGATTTTGTAACTAGCTGTAAGATTTCATGACTATGTGTTTTACTAGTCATTGCCGATGTACTTAGACGCTGTTTTAAGTTTCACGCTAGTACATGCGTGTGATGGTGGACAGTGTCGAGTTATCCACTGTGATAGTATTAACGGACTCCTTGAGATTACTCGGGAGTGAGTTTTTCCGAAAGAATTCAGTGAAACGGACGTTCTGGAAATGCCGTTACACAGGCGAGTGAGATCAAACATGCCGCACAGGCGGGCGCAACAATACTGGCGAGGCGGAGCCGCTGTCGGCTCTTGTGCCGCTGTCGGCATTCTTTGTACTTGCGAGTCTGGAAGGCGGAGTTGTTTTTCTTCCCGGACAGCTGATGTGAAAGAATTCTGCTGTCAATATTCGTTTTTTTTTTTTCGATCTGCTGTATATTATTTTCTTGTTTAGCGTTAAGGGGATTCTCATGGCGAGAATCTTAATTATGAAGAGATTATATAAAAATGTGTATTCTATGTAATTAATTATTAATGTGCGTATTTTTATCTACCTGTTTTTATGGCCATGTATTCTGATTAATTTTGTAAGTAGTATTCCATTTCTTGATACTGTTAGGAATTTTGCTGATTGTAAAATAGCCAGTCCATTTTCTATGTTTTCTATGAATTTTAATATGTTGTCAACCTGTTTTCGTTTGTGCAAGATGACAGCATGGAATAAGATTAGGAGTGTCTCCACTCAATTATTATGGTCTAAAAATTGATTTATGGTTAATTAGCCTCATGCTAAACTTTCTTGGTGTTTTGAGCATATACACTCCTGGAAATTGAAATAAGAACACCGTGAATTCATTGTCCCAGGAAGGGGAAACTTTATTGACACATTCCTGGGGTCAGATACATCACATGATCACACTGACAGAACCACAGGCACATAGACACAGGCAACAGAGCATGCACAATGTCGGCACTAGTACAGTGTATATCCACCTTTCGCAGCAATGCAGGCTGCTATTCTCCCATAGAGACGATCGTAGAGATGCTGGATGTAGTCCTGTGGAACGGCTTGCCATGCCATTTCCACCTGGCGCCTCAGTTGGACCAGCGTTCGTGCTGGACGTGCAGACCGCGTGAGACGACGCTTCATCCAGTCCCAAACATGCTCAATGGGGGACAGATCCGGAGATCTTGCTGGCCAGGGTAGTTGACTTACACCTTCTAGAGCACGTTGGGTGGCACGGGATACATGCGGACGTGCATTGTCCTGTTGGAACAGCAAGTTCCCTTGCCGGTCTAGGAATGGTAGAACGATGGGTTCGATGACGGTTTGGATGTACCGTGCACTATTCAGTGTCCCCTCGACGATCACCAGTGGTGTACGGCCAGTGTAGGAGATCGCTCCCCACACCATGATGCCGGGTGTTGGCCCTGCGTGCCTCGGTCGTATGCAGTCCTGATTGTGGCGCTCACCTGCACGGCGCCAAACACGCATACAACCATCATTGGCACCAAGGCAGAAGCGACTCTCATCGCTGAAGACGACACGTCTCCATTCGTCCCTCCATTCACGCCTGTCGCGACACCACTGGAGGCGGGCTGCACGATGTTGGGGCGTGAGCGGAAGACGGCCTAACGGTGTGCGGGACCGCAGCCCAGCTTCATGGAGACGGTTGCGAATGGTCCTCGCCGATACCCCAGGAGCAACAGTGTCCCTAATTTGCTGGGAAGTGGCGGTGCGGTCCCCTACGGCACTGCGTAGGATCCTACGGTCTTGGCGTGCATCCGTGCGTCGCTGCGGTCCGGTCCCAGGTCGACGGGCACGTGCACCTTCCGCCGACCACTGGCGACAACATCGATGTACTGTGGAGACCTCACGCCCCACGTGTTGAGCAATTCGGCGGTACGTCCACCCGGCCTCCCGCATGCCCACTATACGCCCTCGCTCAAAGTCCGTCAACTGCACATACGGTTCACGTCCACGCTGTCGCGGCATGCTACCAGTGTTAAAGACTGCGATGGAGCTCCGTATGCCGCGGCAAACTGGCTGACACTGACGGCGGCGGTGCACAAATGCTGCGCAGCTAGCGCCATTCGACGGCCAACACCGCGGTTCCTGGTGTGTCCGCTGTGCCGTGCGTGTGATCATTGCCTGTACAGCCCTCTCGCAGTGTCCGGAGCAAGTATGGTGGGTCTGACACACCGGTGTCAATGTGTTCTTTTTTCCATTTCCAGGAGTGTACATTTCCTCTGTTTTTTTTTTTTTTTGGGGACATTTTCTGAGTCTGTTTAGGTTACACGAACATCCTCCGACAATGTGGGGCACGTGTAACACCGGAATTGCATATCCTCTTATTTCCATCTATTGTACTATAAATTTTTTCCTTATTTTGTCACCTGAAGATATGACATTTCTGTGTCTTTATATATTATAGTTGTTTTACAATATATATATATATATATATATATATATATATATATATATATATATATATATATATATATATGCATTTATGTCGATGTGTAATGGTTTGTTTCGTAAATATTATTTGTATTTTTACGCTGGGTCTTGCCTAGGAAAAACTATGCTATCGAACGATTACATCGATAGGTCGTGTGGAGAACCAAAGTGTTTAGGATCTTGCGTAGTGTTAACTCTGCCGTGTGGAGCGCGGGCAGAGCAGAGTCTGGCTGGAGTAGGGCGGTGGAGCAGGTGTGTCGAGTGACGCTCCCGCGAGTTGCTGCGCTTTCGGCGTTTGGTAGCTTGTAATTGCGCTCGACTTGCTATAATACTTTCTGACACGGTGTCGCGGAAGGGAAACATTAGCTGGCACACATCAAGAGCCCGTTTCGCCTGGTGACCGTGTCGAGAAGAAGGCGCGCCAACATCCAGCTTCTGCAGCAGCGACGGCCGGCAATAAGTGACTGTCGACACCTCGATCGACGACTTCAAACGTTCAATCAACCAACAAGAAAGACTGAAAGCGCGTTAAGTTTTAGAACTGTATGGCAGACCTCAGCTTTTCAAACTGTTCCATTTGCATCACTAAAATACAGCAACTTAGCATGAGTCTTTGTTGCTCATTGTCCCAATTGCATTACCAAGCAGGGTCCCTTCCTTTTCCGAAATGAACCCGTGTATCGTTGAAATTAAAACGCCAGCATTAAAGTAATATCATTCCATTTCACTACTTTAATTTCAAAGTTCAGTTGAAGTACTCATAGCTGGCTACAATAAGGAAACAGAACAATATTTAGATTACACAAGCACAGATTAAGAGTGCGAGTTTTGTTACCGTATTTTAGCTTACCTGTGACTGCAGCTCAGATTGGTACGTACTAAATTTTACTATTGTTAATTGTTCAAAATCGTTTAATTCAAGTTCAAAGTTAAATCTCTTATTTCTAAATTGCGTAGATTCAAGTTGCTTTTGAGATGATTGTTGAGGTAGCCCAAGACTAACCGTATTTTATTTAATTTCGTAGTGCTTCAGAAACAAAGTTCACTATTAATTTCAGTCACTAAATTAACTTTCAATTTTTCTGGTTTTATTAATTCTTTTGCTAAATTAAGTCAGAGTGTAGCGAAATTTATTACTTCTGACAAACATTCAGTTTTCACACAACAAGTGTCAACCTTCAATTGCCAACCTTTTGGGGCTAATTTTATGTGCATTAACCTTTTTTTTAGTTATTATAGTAGTTGTCCATAGGACTGGCGACTGTAATTTTCCCCGAATCTCAAATATCTAATTAACGCCAGTTAATTGATAACGTAACGACCGCACATTTACTTTCTTTATTAACTTTAACCTTTTTCAAAATTAATTTGCACCAATTTCATTTGCATTTTTCCTCTTTATCGACAGATTAACTTCGGTGACGATTGCTTTTTCCCAAATTTCCAATAGGTACACGCGGTTTAGTTTTTCACTGTCATTAAGGTCGATAAGTGAGGGGGATGTTGCAAGACTTCCCTCCAATGCTGAATAAGTGATCCCTTGATGTCTTAGAAAGCGTCCTATCAACCAATCCCTTCTTACAGTCAGTGTGTGCCACAAATTTTGTTTTTCTCCAATTCTGTTCAGTACCTCCTCATTAGTTACGTGATCTACGTACATACTCTTCAGCATTCTTCTGTAGCAACAGATTTCAAAAGTTTCTATTTTCTTTGCTAAGCTGCTTATCGTCGATGTTTCACTTCCATATATGGCTACACTCCATACTAATACTTTCAGAAAAAACTTCCGAACACTTTATTTGATATTCAACGGTAATAAATGCCTCTTCTTCAGAAATGCTTTCCTTTCCATTGCCAGGCTACACATTGTATACCTTCTACTTCAGCCATCATCAGTTATTTTGCTGGCCAAATTAAAAAACTCATCTGCTACTTTAAGTGTCCTCCAGTATCACCTAATTTGATTCTGTTATCTTTGCTTTGCTTTAGTTATGGTCGTCTTATTTCCCCCTTTCAAGACTGTTCATTCCCTCCAGTTACTCTTCCAAGGCCTCGGCCGTCTCTGACTAAACAACAACGCCATCGTCAAATCTCAAAGCTTTTGTTCCATTTCGGGCGTGCAGCCCAATAAATTTCATTTTTCTTCCGATATTTGGGCTATATACCGTCGAGTCTCCTTCAGAGTGAGCCGGGTGACTGTCGCTCCAGCACTTGTTCCGCCGTTTTAAACCCGCGGACCGCGTCACTGCGCATGCAGCCACAGACACAGAAGACGCCTGAGACGTTGATCAGCGACAAAGAGGTACAACATATGTTTTTATTTCTTCTTCCTGAACTTCGATGCCTACTCCAAATTTTTCTTTGATTTCATTTACTGCTGTAACCCTTCGTTAGTTACGCGATTTACTCACCTAATCTTATGCATACTTCTGTAAGACGCTATTTCAAAAGATCTTCTTTTTGTCTGAACTGATATCATCCATGTTTTTCGTCCACACAAGGCTACACTCGAAATAATACCTTCAGAAAAGGCTTCCTAACTTAAATTTATATTCAGGGTTAACAAATTTCTCTTCTTCAGAAACACTTTTTTATCCTTTGACAGATCAGTTGTTCTAATAACCAAATAATATATATCATCTGTTACCTTTACTGTTTCATTTTACGATCTAGTTCACTCAGCATCACCTTACTTAATTCAACTACGTCCCGTTACCATTATTTTGCTTTTGTTGAAGTTCGTTTTATATCTTCCTTTCAAGACACTGTCCTTCCGTTCAACTGCTCTTCTAAGTCCTTCGCTATCTCTGACAGAATTAAAACTACGTCAGCAAACCTTGAAGCTTTGATTTATTCTCCGTAAACTTCAGTTTCTCCTCCATATATTTCTATCGTTTCCTTCATTTTTTGCTTAGCGTACGGGTTGAATAACATCGGGGAAGGACTACAACCCAGGCTCATTCTCTTCCCAACCACTGCTTTCCTTTCATGCTGCTCGACTCATAACTACCGTTTCTGTAAAAGTTGTAAATAGCCTTTCGCTCCATGTATTTTACCACTTCTTCCTTCGGAATCTCAAAGAGAGTATTCCAGTCAACATTGTCAAAAGATTTCTCTATGTCTACAAATGCTATGAATGCAGGTTTGCCTTTCCTTAATCTACCTTTTAAGATAAGTCGTATGGACCGTATTGCCTAGCGTGTTCCTACACTTTCCCGGAAACCAAACCGATCTTCCCCGACGTCGGCTTCTACCAGTTTTACCGTTCTTCTGTAAAGAATTCGTATTAATATTTTGCAACCATGACTTATTAATTGATAGTTCCGTAATATTCACACCGTCAGCACCTGCCTTCTTTGGAATTGGAATTATTACATTCTTCTTGAAGTCTGGGATATTTCGTCCGTCTAATACAACTCTCATACCAGATGGAAGAGTATTGTCACGCTGTCTCCCCCAAGGCTATCAGTAGTTCTGAGGGAATGTCATCCACTTCCGGGGCCTTTTTTCGACTTACTTTCTGTCAATTTCTTTTCGCAGTATCGTATCACCCACTTTATCTCTATTTATATCTCTTTCACTTACATAATATTGCCTTCAAGTTCATCTCCCTTGTATAAAGCCTCTGTATACTCCTTTCACCTTTCAGCTTTCTCCTCTTCAGTAATGGTTTTCCATCTGAGCTCTTGATATTCGTACAGCTGCTTCTCTTTTCTCCAAAAATCTCTTTAATTTTCCTCTATATTTCCCATAGTGAAATGTGCTTCTAAATCCCTACATTTAACCTCTAACCATTCCTCGTTAGCCAATTTGCACTTCCTATTACTCTCATTTTTAGACGTTTGTATTCCCTCTCGCCTGCTTCATTTGCTGCATTTTTATATTTTTCCTTTCATCAGTTAAATTCAATGTGTCCTGTGTTATCCAAGGATTTCTACTAGACCTTGTCTTTTTACCTATTTGATCCTCTGCTGCATTCGCTATTTCGTCTCCCAAAGCTAACAATTCGTCTTTACTGAATTCCTTTCCCGTGTTCTATTCAGTCGTTCCCTAATGCTTCCTTTGAAACTTTCAACAACCTCTGGTTATTTCAATCTATCCGCATCTCCTTAATTTCCTACCTCTTTCCAATTTCTTCAGTTTTAATCTGATGTTCATAACCGATAATTTGTGTCCAGAGTCCACATCTGCCTTTGGTAATGTCTTACAACTTAAAATCTGTTTGCGAAATCACTATCTTACCACTACATAAACTGTCTAAAGCCTTCATGTGTCTCTAGGTCTCTTCCAAATAAAAAAACCTCGGTCATAATCCTTAAACCAAGTTTTCCAATGATTAAAGTATGCTCTGTGCAAAATTCTACCCGGCGGCTTCCTCCTTCATTCCTTTCCCCCAGTCCATATTCACCCACAATTTTTCTTTCTCTTCCTTGCCCTACTGACGTATTTCAGGACCCCATCACAATCAAATTTTCATCTCCCTTGGCTGTCTGAGTAATATCTTTTATTTCATCAAACATTTCTTGAATCTCTTTATCATCTGCCGGGCTAGTTGGCATATAAACTTGTACTACTGTTGTCGGTGTTGGCTTTGTCTGTATCTTGGCTACAATAGTGTGTTCACTGTCCCGTTCTTTTTCTGATTCATTATTAAACTTAATCCTTAATTGACCCTATTTGACTTTATATTCATCTGACTATAAGCTCCGTTCCTCCTGCCACTGAACTTCATTAACTCCCACTATATCGAACTTCAACCAATCCATTTCCCTGCGTGATTAGGAGATTCAACATTTCACACTCCGATCCTCGGAACACAAGTTTTCTGAACTGGCTGCTGCATCTCTTCAGGAACCACGAATTTGTCTGGCCTCTCACTAGATACCCCCATACCCCCCCCCCCCCCCCCCAATTGCAGTTTCTCCTGCAGTATGGCTACCTGTATCGTTGATGAACGCAAGCCGCTTCTCCAATCGAAAAGTCCATGAGACTATATACACTACTGGCCATTAAAATTGATACACCACGAAGATAACGTGCTACAGACGCGAAATTTAACCGACTGGAAGAAGATGCTGTGGTATGCAAATGATTAGCTTTTCAGAGCATTCACACAAGGTTGGCGCCGGTGGCGACACCTACAACGTGCTGACATTAGCAAAATTTCCAACCGATTTCTCATACACAAACAGCAGTTAACCGGCGTTGCCTGGTGAAACGTTGTTGTGATGCATCGTGTAAGGAGGAGAAATGCGTACCATCAGGTTTCCGATTTTCATAAAGGTCGGATTGTAGCCTATCGCGATTGCGGTTTATCGTATCGCGACATTGCTGCTCGGGTTGGTCGGGATCCAATGACTGTTAGCAGAATATGGAATCAGTTGGTTCCGGAGGGTAATACGGAACGCCGTGCTGGATCCCAACGGCCTCGTATCACTAGCAGTCGAGATGACAAGCATCTTATCCGCAAGGCTGTAACGGATCGTGCAGCCACGTGACGATCCCTGAGTCAACAGATGGGGACGTTTGCAAGACAACAACCATCTGCACGAACAATTCGACGACGTTTGCAGCAGCATGGACTATCAGCTCGGAGACCATGGCTGCCGTTATCCTTGACGCTGCATCACAGACAGGAGCGCCTGCGATGATGTACTCAACGACGAACCTGGGTGCACGAATGGCAAAACGTCATTTTTTCGGATGAATCCAGGTTCTGTTTACAGCATCAAGATGGTCGCATTTGTGTTTGGCGACATCGTGGTGAACGCACATTGGAAGCGTGTATTCGTCATCGCATTACTGGCGTATCACCCAGCGTGATGGTATGGGGTGCCATTGGTTACACTTCTCGGTCACCTCTTGTTCACATTGACGGCACTTTGAACAGTGGACGTTACATTTCAGATGTGTTACGACCCGTGGCTCTACCCTTCATTCGATCCCTGCGAAACCCTACATTTCAGCAGGATACTGCGCGACCGCATGTTTGCAGATCCTCTACGTGCCCTTCTGGATACAGAATATGTTCGACTGCTGACCTGACCAGCACATTCTCCAGATCTCTCACCAACTGAAAACGTCTGGTCAATGGTGACCGAGCAACTGGCTTGTCGCAATACGCCAGTCACTACTCTTGATGACCTGTGGTACCGTGTTGAAGCTGCATGGGCAGCTGTACCTGTACACGCCATCCATGCTTTGTTTGACACAATGCCCAGGCGTATCAAGGCCGTTATTACGGCCGGAGGTGATATATATATATATATATATATATATATATATATATATATATATATATATATATATATATTCAACATGTAAACGTCACTACAGGTACTTGGATTTAGGTTATGACATGTTCTATATGCTTGCCATCATTGGCCATGATGCAGGGCAGAGGAATAGCGAAATTCTACATGACAAGCTGAAGTTTAGGAACATCGATGCTGTCGATGACCTGAATGGCTGTTTTTAGCTCAGCAATGGTGTTGGGGTTGTTGCTATACACCTTGTCTTTAGCCATACAAAATTAGTCTCATGTGTTCGGATCCGGAGAGGCCCATGCCAGTGGTCTCTGGGTTTCCAGAGCCAGTACACGGTCCCCAAAGTGGTCTTCAAGATATCAGACACCCTCTTGCTTCGACGGGGGCGAGATCCGTCTTGCACGAACCACATGTTGTCGAAATCAGGGTTACTTTGGATAATAATGGGGATAAAATCATCTTCCAAAACCTTCACGTACCTTTCAGTACGTTCCATCAAGGAATATCCCCCCCCCCCGTTTGTTTCGTGACTGCACATTGCACACCACATAGCTACCCGATGAGGGCGAAGAGACTTCTCGATCGCGAAACGCAGGTTCTTAGTTTCCCAAATCCGCCAGTTTTGCGTATTGACGAACCTATCCAAATGAAATAAGCTTCGTCGTTAAACCAAATCATATTCACATCAAAATCCTGTTCGTCAGTTCTGTGGACAATAGAGTTGGCGGAAAAGCCGCTGTTCCTTGGCCCTGGGGCTTAATGGCTAATGGGTTTGAAGTTTGTACGGGAAGAGATGCAGGTCTTCAACAACAATCTGTTGCAGTTTCTCCCAGTTGATTCCCACCTGTTGTGTAGCTCGTCTGATCGATTTCCTGGGGGCTGGTTTGAAACACAGCGCTTATCTTCTCGATGTTTTCAGGCATTTTCACCCGTTTTGGATGACCGACGTTGCCAACACGGTCATCACGAAAATTACCCGTTCCTCTCAAACTTGCGAATCGAATTCTTTATTGTTCGCACACTTGGACCGGTTGTCTTCTGCTTGAACTCGGTCGCAAACCTCTTTTCAGCAGCGGTTGGGCTGTTTTTGCTCGCATAGTAGGCTTTATACAATCGCTATACCCTTGGGCACGCTGTGCCTTGACATTTTCAGGTGATTGACTAATTAACTGACTCGATAAATTAATTAAACCCCCTGTGGGAAACTTACCAGCCCTCTCCCTCCCCTGTCCCACCTGGAAATTGACGGGAGAAAGCCTCATTTGATTGGCCATTTGGAGGGAAATCGATTTTGGAGTATGGGCTATTCTTTAAACAATTTGCACAATGTGTGGATTACTGTTTATTTAAATAATTTATGGGATACAAAGTGGTGTTTGTAATGCAGTTTACTCATTTAGTTAAAGCATTTGTCGGGGAAATTACCTGCACTATATGGAGTTCCGTTTGTGGAGCTATCTGCGACACATGTGCGGACACAGACATGCAGAAGACATAGAAAATGCATTGCAAATGTAGAATATGTGGATGGAGGTAACTGGATGCATTTGAGCACAGTCCTATACCATGACATCCGACAGGAAAATAGTGAATTTGTGCTAGATGCTGGCAACGGTACTATCTTCACAAGCAATTTTAGAATACGATACGAGAAGTGATGTCATGATCGCATGGGTAGAAGTGGCTGACTGGGAATAGAGCCCCACACATGTCGTTGTTGACTACACACAAAGGGGCGTCAGCTACCGAATTTTTCGCCACCAGCAGCTCGGAATAACATCTTGAACTTACAGTGATCAAGCAAATAGTTCTGTGTGTCACTGTGAGTCAAAAACGTCAAATATCGTTAGTGTTGACAACGAATGAAAATTCATTAAACATCAAAATTATTATCCATCAGCAGAGAGGTGTTCTCATGCTAGAGCTTGATAATACATAATGAAATCTTTAGTGCCGGACCAGGATTCGAACCCATTCACGCGCAACATGTGGAGATGTTGAGGAATCTGCAGTTTTGAACAAACAACAAATTGTAGCCGAGCTGTATTGTCATGAAGGGATGAAATTCCGCGTTAAGGGCGGTCTGAGTTGCATTCCCAGTTCAGAACCAATTTTATCGACATACAGAAGCTCAAATAAAAGATGGAATAAGTGTCCTGTGACCCTACATAACGTTTGTTTCGTCACTAGAAATAAATAACTAGTATAAGAAAGGTTACTGGTGACAGAGTTTCTACATGTCGCCACTCCAGACTTTATTGTGGTTCAAACTAATTTCTACTTGGCAGAAGAGGAATATCATTTTTAATGTGAATTGCAGACCACAGTACCATTATATCTTCTTCGCTTGGTGTAGCCAGAAGAGAATGGAATCTGTCTCTCCCTATCTAAAATCACTGACAGAAGTTCGAATCGAACCCAGACCGTAGGTATATGAACTTATCATCAGTCCAACAGACCACCAAATCCTCTTCTCCGTGACTCGTTTTTCTATTGTAACGCCGTTGCGCCACACCGGATGAAAATTCTGACACATAGGCTCCCTGTAGTAATTTGCAGCATGTTCAGTAAATTCATTTACTTGGTTGACCGAATCACCATGAACTAGCTGCCTCGGCTATCCAGTGCATACATTCGACTCTATTTTGTAATCACCGAAATAGAATCACGTAACTGCCACCTACACAGAACAGTCAACAGTGTAGGATGCAGAAATTTAAATAGGAAGTGTTCCTTTCCACTTGAGCTACTGTATTGCGCTTTCTGTTTGTTGAAAACGTCGAGCAGTGCAAAAGAAAAGTTGTAAATGTTTGTCTCTCAGAAGTCTAGACCCGGGTATATGCATTATCTCACAGTGGAGTGGAAGGCAGAAGTTCTGGAGGAATTGTTGAGTTCATGGTAAGTGTCGCGCACTGTAGATAAGATGTCGCGAGTTCGAGTACATTCACTGCTTCTGCTGTCTGCTAACGTTACAAATCTAATGGAACTTTGAACATAATTCCCTTCAATTCTCAACCCAAAATAGTCGCATGTCAAAAAAGGGGTAACTTCTGCGACATTTTGTTCTTTTCAGGCTTAATAGACATCCAGGGAGCAGAGGCATCTCGAAACTCTTGTATTATGTATGGGGATAGCGCATCGTGCCAAAATGCGCCAGAAAAGTATTTTTTACATTAGCTGTCGTGTGGTAGTGGCATTTTATTCTTCTTCAAACCTTGTTTGACAGCTTTAACTCAGAACAAGTTTTCTACATGCATGTGATCAGTAAACTGCATCTGCATTGTCCGACTGTTATAGATAACATCAGAGAATTCGCATATATCCTTGATGATTAATATCTCCCTCACGTTTACTATTGTTTTAACAACACTAAAGGAAAACTTACGAAAATTGTGCACTGTATTACAAGAAATGAAATAAAACTACCCACGATAACCTTACGACGAAAGTCTGTTTTAATAAAACTGAGTATCTGTACACAAGCGTGCCTCTATGGACACGAATTAGTAAAATACTACTCATTTAGATTTTGATTGGGTTTGTGTTTAACTGGCATGCTGTGACATACTCAAGGGGTACACAAATGTGGCATTTCATAAATAAAGTTACATATTCCTAGAACCCAAAATTTGCTTGGCAGCAGCGGAAAGAGGCGTTACCTGTTGTGCAGCATTGTAAGTTTTTCACCATTGCACTATGAGCCGAAAGTATTTTCTTGTGATTTCCTTATCGATGTTTGATCTGACTGCTTGTAGCTCTCCCACAGAAGGGATAGAAACGTTGTCGTTAGTGAGACTGGAACTGCGAACCATAACTGACACTTTTTCACAGGTCATCACGTTACCAAAGAGCTGGCGAAGAGGTATGTGTCTTAGCTTCGTCTTACGGGTCCAGTGGTTGTTAGAACTCGTAAACCGCTATTTAAAGGACGAGATTAGTTGCGGTTTCCACGTGCAACGACTTTCCTGTGCTGAAAACCGTAAATTTACAATCTTTTATTACACCTCAAGCGATAATAACTCAGATTATGACAGGTAAAATCAAGTGAACTTTGAGGCTTATTTCCGTGCACACCAGGAAGTAACTCGTCGATCACAGAGTTGCCAAACATACCCCTCCTTGTTGCCAAATCTCAGTCACAGTACCAGCAGGAAGAAGACGAACCGATGTGATCCTACAGCGGGCTGGGAAGTGACCATAGCTGGCGTCTCCAAGTCGCGGCTGCTACGGCCTGGAATACGTAATGCGTCTGATTCGGATTTCTGTAACTAGGTTTAGGGACTGGAGCGTTATTAATAATACTCAGAACTGACTGCAAACCAAGCATCATAAATCAGTAACTCTCATAGTTGTTTTTACATTTCTTTCGTAAGTGTACTCAAAACTAAGAACTCATTCACAGAAATTTTCGTGCCTCGCTGATAGTCGAGCACAACAAACAAATAAAAATAAAAAAAAGAATGTGTGTGTGTGTGTGTGTGTGTGTGTGTGTGTGTGTGTGTGTGTGTGTGACAGACAGACAGAGAGAGAGAGAGAGAGAGAGAGAGAGAGATAAAAATCTAAAAGAATGAGAGAGAGAGAGAGAGAGAGAGAGAGAGAGAGAGAGTAAAAAATCGTTGTAAAGAAATTGAATCATGGTATGTAAAGAAATCTTTCATTAAAATAACACGTTCCACAACATTACCAAATGATCTATGGAACAAGAATTAATCTAATGTAATCTAATCTAATAATGTCGTATTGAGAAATAGCAATGAAGAGTCATGAATTACCGAAACTTTCGACAATTCCAGTAACCAGGTCTAAACTTGACAATAAAAGAGGACAATTTTTGTAATAAACCGGGACTCCTATCAAGACCCTTTCGTCCCTGTTAACTAACCACGAAAGATGTGTGATATACCTCCATTCTGAAGTAACAAAGTGCGCATGCAAATAAAGATGAAGTGCATGATGTGGAGTTCTGTGACGGAGATACGAACCCAACACATAATCGGATTGTTAACTAAGTAAAATCAAATGTTACGTATCGGTTTTTCTTACCAGCTGCTAGGTGTTTGAATCTAAAACAAGGATACAAACTTTCGTGCCTAAGCGACAATCGAACTGCACACCTACTGTATATCCACGAATATAGCTTAAGTATCAGCTGCTTACTCACCAACAGTAAGATGTGTGTGTGTTTGACCAGAAATAACGGCACCTAATGCGATTGTTGGCAACACATAAACAGACATTAAAAATGCACGTTAATTTTCACTAGCAGGCCGATAAGCACGTTATAGGGCTTGAAATGACATTATGAATATTTTTGTATTGGATCAGTTTTCGGACCCACATACTTACCTTTGGAGGAGACCTAGAGGAGATGGCAGTCTTGGGAAAAGGAACGAAATAATTGTACCCATTGGTGATAAACTCGTATTCAACCAATGATTCCCACAGCTACAGGAACACTTACCTGTGATCGCGCTTAGACAAAATACTTACGCAGTGCTATCGGACGAAAAGATCAACGTAACACAAAGTGTGGGAAGTTTGTTTTACAACCTTCGTACCTGGATAACGAGCTTTTACCTATTTGAGATATCTGTGAACGTTGCTGCTTAAGACGATTTAAGATGAAACAAAATTCCTTCAGCTAAGACAATGTTTAAGGAAATCGTCTTAACGGCACTAAATCGTGGTTTGTGAATCGTTTACCGGCCTTACTCTGAAGCATTTCGCTGGTTGTAAAGCAAAAAGCTTACTGAAAAATTTCACAGAAGGAAAAGGGGGACGAAATGTCACCCACTGGAAGGTCATGTTGTTTTATTTAAATGATTACAAAATCAGGTAAAACGAACAGTCAGGTTTTCAGTATAAGCACATTACTATTGTCAGTATGATGTTGCACCGCCCAGGGCCTGTAATGATACAGGGCCCGTATAGGTCAGGCATATTGTATACAGAAGTGGAAGAGAGAGCACCACTAAATTCTACAACCTGTATGCATTGTATACACACAGAAATTACTGTTACAGTGTACTTACGGAGCCAAATGAGTGAATTGCGTTTTTTCCAGTGAGAGAGAGAGCACTGGCAAACAGTCTTCGCTACATTAGGTTACTTAAACTGGTGTCACTCTGAGCTAGAATTTGTGGTCAGCGACTAAGTGTAAGGTCAGAGAGTTGGATGCGAGTTTTGCAACTATGAAATACTTTCCTACATTACAGAAGCGAATATTAAATTTGAACTAATATTGCGAAAATTTTGTACTTGGATAGCTTAGAATGAAAATATTTCTGTTTTTTGCAAAGGAAAACAATTGATTTTCTAAAACATTGTCTGTCATACACAACTTGAAACATGTCATGTCGACCAAATCATATGGAAGATCTGACAGCGACGTATATCGGAAGGCAGTAAGATCCCTTGGCTATTGGGTTGGCAGTATTCGACAGCCATTTTTAGGTGCAAGTAAATGAAGAAAGGCAGCACGTATTTGTTATCAAGTAACGTCTTCATCAATTACTGTAGTTTTAATGTATTTTTCGAGTAATTGCTGATGTATGATATTAACATGAAAAGGATCCCGCAGAGAGGGAAAGAACCTGTTCTTGGGAAACTACTTCTATAATGACCAAAAGCACATGTGTTCCAGTAGCAGTATGAAGAAAATGATAGTAATAATGTCGGTAACAATCGAATTATCCGGTAACTTCACACTTCACAGTGGGTTTTCTCGAACTAAGAAATTTAGTGAATTTGTGAAAATTTCAAAATGGCTAGCCTATGAGGCCTAGAAGAGTCTTTACATCGTGCTGACATGAGAATAGCATAATCTCCGCGTCAGAAGCTTGCTTCTACTTAACCATTGAATAGAATCGCATTTTTTCCACCGCGACTAATTTTGTAAGCTAAGCACATCATCCGTTACAGCACACTCCTGGGGCTGGGAAATGTGGCCACAGTGGCCTGGTGGAACGAACTATCACAGGTGCAATGCGTGGGATCAGGCATTTACTTTTAAGAGGCACAAACAGATTTGCTTTACCTCTGGTAACCTCAAGAGAAAGACGTTATAATCCAGAATCCGCATTAAACATCACGTTCCTTCATTACCAAATGGACAGAGCCGGTTTACGTTGGGAAATGACAGAGCGGAAGTCATGGTAAACAGAAATACAGTCGCCAGTAAACTTACTTACATTAGAAAATTTTATTTTATTTGATGAACCGATAGTCATTTAAAGGAACAGGGTTCTTATTTCACTGATATTTGATTGAACTAGAAACGTTGAAAAATTTGGTGCTGGACTGTGATTCGAGTTCGTATCTGCTCTTTCGAGGATTTTAATCTCTCGGAACAGTATAGTTCAACTATTTTGTTCCTTTTCCCAAGACTGCCATCTCCTCTAGGTCTCCTCCAAAGGTAAGTATGTGGGTCCGAATGCTGATCCAATACAAAAATATTCATAATGTCATTTCAAGCCCTATAACGTGCTTATCGGCCTGCTAGTGAAAATTAACGTGCATTTTTAATGTCTGTTTATGTGTTGCCAACAATCGCATTAGGTGCCGTTATTTCTGGTCAAACACACACACATCTTACTGTTGGTGAGTAAGCAGCTGATACTTAAGCTATATTCGTGGATATACAGTAGGTGTGCAGTTCGATTGTCGCTTAGGCACGAAAGTTTGTATCCTTGTTTTAGATTCAAACACCTAGCAGCTGGTAAGAAAAACCGATACGTAACATTTGATTTTACTTAGTTAACAATCCGATTATATGTTGGGTTCGTATCTCCGTCACAGAACTCCACATCATGCACTTCATCTTTATTTGCATGCACACTTTGTTACTTCAGAATGGAGGTATATCACACATCTTTCGTGGTTAGTTAACAGGGACGAACGGGTCTTGATAGGAGTCCCGGTTTATTACAAAAATTGTCGTCTTTTATTGTCAAGTTTAGACCTGGTTACTTGAATTGTCGAAAGTTTCGGTAATTCATGACTCTTCATTGCTATTTCTCAATACGACATTATTAGATTAGATTACATTACATTAATTCTTGTTCCATAGATCATTTCGTAATGTTGTGGAATGTGTTATTTTAATGAAAGATTTCTTTACATACCATGATTCAATTTCTTTACAACGATTTTTTACCCTCTCTCTCTCTCTCTCTCTCATTCTTTTAGATTTTTATCTCTCTCTCTCTCTCTCTCTCTCTCTCTCTCTCTCTCTGTCTGTCTGTCACACACACACACACACACACACACACACACACACACACACACACACACACACATTCTTTTTTTTATTTTTATTTGTTTGTTGTGCTCGACTATCAGCGAGGCACGAAAATTTCTGTGAATGAGTTCTTAGTTTTGAGTACACTTACGAAAGAAATGTAAAAACAACTATGAGAGTTACTGATTTATGATGCTTGGTTTGCAGTCAGTTCTGAGTATTATTAATAACGCTCCAGTCCCTAAACCTAGTTACAGAAATCCGAATCAGACGCATTACGTATTCCAGGCCGTAGCAGCCGCGACTTGGAGACGCCAGCTATGGTCACTTCCCAGCCCGCTGTAGGATCACATCGGTTCGTCTTCTTCCTGCTGGTACTGTGACTGAGATTTGGCAACAAGGAAGGGTATGTTTGGCAACTCTGTGATCGACGAGTTACTTCCTGGTGTGCACGGAAATAAGCCTCAAAGTTCACTTGATTTTACCTGTCATAATCTGAGTTATTATCGCTTGAGGTGTAATAAAAGATTGTAAATTTACGGTTTTCAGCACAGGAAAGTCGTTGCACGTGGAAATCGCAACTAATCTCGTCCTTTAAATAGCGGTTTACGAGTTCTAACAACCACTGGACCCGTAAGACGAAGCTAAGACACATACCTCTTCGCCAGCTCTTTGGTAACGTGATGACCTGTGAAAAAGTGTCAGTTATGGTTCGCAGTTCCAGTCTCACTAACGACAACGTTTCTATCCCTTCTGTGGGAGAGCTACAAGCAGTCAGATCAAACATCGATAAGGAAATCACAAGAAAATACTTTCGGCTCATAGTGCAATGGTGAAAAACTTACAATGCTGCACAACAGGTAACGCCTCTTTCCGCTGCTGCCAAGCAAATTTTGGGTTCTAGGAATATGTAACTTTATTTATGAAATGCCACATTTGTGTACCCCTTGAGTATGTCACAGCATGCCAGTTAAACACAAACCCAATCAAAATCTAAATGAGTAGTATTTTACTAATTCGTGTCCATAGAGGCACGCTTGTGTACAGATACTCAGTTTTATTAAAACAGACTTTCGTCGTAAGGTTATCGTGGGTAGTTTTATTTCATTTCTTGTAATACAGTGCACAATTTTCGTAAGTTTTCCTTTAGTGTTGTTAAAACAATAGTAAACATGAGGGAGATATTAATCATCAAGGATATATGCGAATTCTCTGATGTTATCTATAACAGTCGGACAATGCACATGCAGTTTACTGATCACATGCATGTAGAAAACTTGTTCTGAGTTAAAGCTGTCAAACAAGGTTTGAAGAAGAATAAAATGCCACTACCACACGACAGCTAATGTAAAAAATACTTTTCTGGCGCATTTTGGCACGATGCGCTATCCCCATACATAATACAAGAGTTTCGAGATGCCTCTGCTCCCTGGATGTCTATTAAGCCTGAAAAGAACAAAATGTCGCAGAAGTTACCCCTTTTTTGACATGCGACTATTTTGGGTTGAGAATTGAAGGGAATTATGTTCAAAGTTCCATTAGATTTGTAACGTTAGCAGACAGCAGAAGCAGTGAATGTACTCGAACTCGCGACATCTTATCTACAGTGCGCGACACTTACCATGAACTCAACAATTCCTCCAGAACTTCTGCCTTCCACTCCACTGTGAGATAATGCATATACCCGGGTCTAGACTTCTGAGAGACAAACAGTTACAGCTTTTCTTTTGCACTGCTCGACGTTTTCAACAAACAGAAAGCGCAATACAGTAGCTCAAGTGGAAAGGAACACTTCCTATTTAAATTTCTGCATCCTACACTGTTGGCTGTTCTGTGTAGGTGGCAGTTATGTGATTCTACTTCGGTGATTACAAAATAGAGTCGAATGTATGCACTGGATAGCCGAGGCAGCTAGTTCATGGTGATTCGGTCAACCAAGTAAATGAATTTACTGAACATGCTGCAAATTACTACAGGGAGCCTATGTGTCAGAATTTTCATCCAGTGTGGCGCAACGGCGTTGCAATAGAAAAACGAGTCACGGAGAAGAGGATTTGGTGGTCTGTTGGACTGATGATAAGGTCATATACCTACGGTCTGGGTTCGATTCGAACTTCTGTCAGTGATTTTAGATAGGGAGAGACAGATTCCATTCTCTTCTGGCTACACCAAGCGAAGAAGATATAATGGTACTGTGGTCTGCAATTCACATTAAAAATGATATTCCTCCTCTGCCAAGTAGAAATTAGTTTGAACCACAATAAAGTCTGGAGTGGCGACATGTAGAAACTCTGTCACCAGTAACCTTTCTTATACTAGTTATTTATTTCTAGTGACGAAACAAACGTTATGTAGGGTCACAGGACACTTATTCCATCTTTTATGTGAGCTTCTGTATGTCGATAAAATTGGTTCTGAACTGGGAATGCAACTCAGACCGCCCTTAACGCGGAATTTGATCCCTTCGTGACAATACAGCTCGGCTGCAATTTGTTGTTTGTTCAAAACTGCAGATTCCTCAACATCTCCACATGTTGCGCGTGAATGGGTTCGAATCCTGGTCCGGCACTAAAGATTTCATTATGTATTATCAAGCTCTAGCATGAGAACACCTCTCTGCTGGTGGATAATAATTTTGATGTTTAATGAATTTTCATTCGTTGTCAACACTAACGATATTTGACGTTTTTGACTCACAGTGACACACAGAACTATTTGCGAGATCACTGTAAGTTCAAGATGTTATTCCGAGCTGCTGGTGGCGAAAAATTCGGTAGCTGACGCCCCTTTGTGTGTAGTCAACAACGACATGTGTGGGGCTCTATTCCCAGTCAGCACTGAACTCTTCGTCATATTATTTCTAGTTAAAACATGCTCACATGTCGCTGCTGTTGCAACAAACCCATATTTAACGTTCGTTTTCTCTAGAATATAACAGCGATAGGTGCCGGGTTGGAGTCCTGGGAAGGAAAAAATTAATGTTTCGTCTCGTCATTTCAGTTAAAACATCTAGCTACTGCCGAGAAAATCCGATATGTCACAGTTGATTGTGCTTCGATATCAATCCGATTATGTTCTAGGTTCGAATCCCTGTCCAACACAAAGCTTTACCTCACGTCATTTCAAGTAAGTTACTTGTGAAGAAGCAATATTTAACATCTCTCGTAGTTCGTTAACAGGGACAGTAGATGCTGGGTAGGAATTCGCGTCCGTTAAAAATGTCTGCGTTATGTAATTTAAAGTTGATATTTGTTAACTGATACTGTCTAAAATCGAGGTATATCACTCTCTGTATGCCTAATCAGGAATGACTGTTAGTTTCCGTCAGTCACGAAATCTTTGCTTAATCTGCATGACCTGGGTTTGAATCCATATGCAGAACGAGACGGTTCGTCGTGTCATTTGAAGTTCATACATATTCTCAACTAGCTGCTCGTGAATATCTTAAATTTTTAATGTCATTTTGTGTTAAATAATAAAGACGGTACGTTACTTCCAAGCCGGCCGCGGTGGTCTCGCGGTTAAAGCGCTCAGTCCGGAACCGCGCGACTGCTACGGTCGCAGGTTCGAATCCTGCCTCGGGCATGGATGTGTGTGATGTCCTTAGGTTAGTTAGGTTTAAGTAGTTCTAAGTTGTAGCGGACTGATGACCACAGATGTTATGTCCCATAGTGCTCAGAGCCATTTGAACCATTTGTTACTTCCAAGAGTAAATCATGAATACGACAAACTTACTACGGGCATTACCTATCTGATGTAATAATGAGAGTGGTAACATTTCAGATATGTCATTTATTGTAATAAATGTGAGCTTACAAGCCTTAAGGACAGTCTTATCTGTGATAAGGTGTTCCCTGATATTTGTAGTATCGTGGTATTACTTTACAACTTGAGTTATTGAGATACAGAACAGTGTTTCCTAGTGGAGACTTGTTGGAACCATTTTCAATAGTCAAACGACTGTACCAAGGAGTGATTAGAGGACCTGCTAGACAGCTGCGTTATGCCGGTTGCATGCGAATCAGGCGAAATGCAATTCAGGTCGTTCGGATACTTTTGAGCACGACTGTACATGGTAATGAGTATGCGACAGCAAGAGTAATACGACAAAACATTGACATGGAAGCACCAGGAATCAGGGAAGTAGTCATTTTTCGTCGACAGCGATAAGACGGCTGGAATAGAATGTTCACCGTGGATGACCACGTGGATCACAAGCTCAAATGTGATCCCAAAGTTATTGGGAACTGCCTTATACATTTTTTTAAAGTGTCCTTAGCTAAAGAGTGTTGTATTACCGGCTGGGGTGAAGCCAGCTGATAGGTATACCTGATTGAAGTCACTCTAAGGGCTCACCTTCAGAGGACGTCATGTTTCCAAGTAGAGAAGCAATTAGCGAATTTCATCAAAATATAAAAGATGATAGAGATAAAGTTCGTGATCTGCTTACAGATGTTGACCACTTAAATAATTTGACAACTCAGAAGCTTCCTTTACCAAGATAGAGTTTAGCTGGCTATTTTTCAAGGATTTCCTTGCGGGTGGGTGAGTGGCCATGTACATAAAAGACAGTATTCCTATTGAGTCCATAGACGTGTCTCGGCTACGCACTAAACAGATATTTGAGTGTTGTGCAGGGGCAGATGAATTTAGTAAAACTTAACTTCTAATTGTTGTTCTTTATAGGTACCCTAACTCTGACTCCAGAGCATTTCTGCTCAAGCGAGAGAGGGTTCTTGATTCACTGTATAGTAAGTACAAGAAATTAGTTATATATGGTGACTTCAATATAAATTTTGTGTGTGATGGTGCAAGAAAAAGTTTGTTGGTAGATGTCCTAAATTCATATGACCTGAAGCAGGCTGTGTTTTTTTCCCAACTAGGGTGCAGGGGATCAGTAGAACAGCCATAGACAATAGTGTTATTCTTTCTTTATTACTAGATGGGCATTCTGTTAGTAAGAGAGTGAAAGGCCTTTCAGACCGTGATGCAAAAATTTTAACACTAAAAGGCTTTTCTACTCAAACAAATGTCACATGTAATTACAAACTATGTGGGAAAGTCAATCCAACTGCAACAGAGAGTTTTTTAAACCTCATCAAAGAACAAGACTGGCTGAATGTTTATAGTGCCAATAACATAGATGACAGATATAATGCTTTCCTTAACACATTTCTCACGGTCTTTCAGAGTTGCTCTCCATTAGAACGTTCTAAACGGGGTGCTAGCAGTAAAAGGCAGCCTGGGTGGCTGACTAGTGGGGTAAGGATGTTATGTAGAACAAAGCGAGAATTATATCAAAATGTTAGAAGTAGTCACAATCAAGCTGCAGTAGCCTATTACAAACAGTGCTGTAAGGTGCTTAAAATGTTATTAGGAAGGCAAAGAGCGTGTGGTATGCAAGTAGAATAGCTAATTCACAGGATAAAATTAAAACCATATGGTCAGTTGTGAAAGAAGTGTTGGTTAGCAGCAAAAGGTCGACGATATAAAGTGAGTTCATAATAAAAATATTTCTGTTACTGAAAAATGAGATATATGTACAGTATTTAACAATCGTTTTCTGAGCATTGCTGGTGAATGAAATAAAAATTTAGTTTCTACAGGGAATCATATAACTCTCTTAGCAAATGCCTTTCCGACATTGATGTCTGAAATATTCCTCTGTGATGCAGGCAAGGGGGAGATTGAGTCAATAATTAAGTCACAGAAGACTAATAACTCTCATGGTTATGATGGAGTGCTTGGCAGAATATTAAAGTAGTGTGCTGCACATGTTAGCCATGTATTTAGCCATATTTGTAATTTTTCCTTTAGGAATGGTCAGTTTCCTGAACTATTAAAGCGCTCAGTAGTAAAGCCGCTTTATAAAAATGGAGAAAGGGACAAGGTAGACAATTTTAGACCTATTTATATGTCACCAGTGTTTGCTAAAGTTATTGAAAAGGCTGTGTGTGTAAGGATAATACGTCATTTTATATCATACGATTTGCTATCAAATGTACAGTTCTGTTTTAGAAGTCGTTTAACAACTGAAAATGCTATATTCTCTTTTCTCTGTGAGGTACTGGATGGGTTAAACAAAATGTTTCGAACTCTAGGCATGTTTTTTGATTTAACTAAGGCATTTGAATGTGTTGATCACAAAATATTGCTCCAGAAGTTGGACCATTATGGAATACGGGGAGTAGCTCACAATTGGCTCACCTCTTACTTCAGCAAGAGACAGCAAAAGATCATTATTCGCAGTGTTAAGAATGGCTGTGATGTGGGGTCTGAGTGGGGTACTCTCAAGTGGGGGTGTCCCAGGTATCAGTGTTGTGGCCAACATTCTTTATTTATATAAATGATATGGCTCTAGTATTACAGGTAACTCTAAAATATTTCTGTTTGCTGATGACACTAGCTTGGTAGTAAAGGGTGTTGAGTGCAACATTGGCTCGGTTTCAAATAGTGCAGTTCATGACATAAGTTCATGGCTTGTAGAAAATAAACTAACGCTAAATCACAGTAAGACTTGTTTTTACAGTTTCTAACACACAATTCAACAAAACCTGAGGTTTTAATTTCACGATTAGTGAAACTGAACAGTTCAAATTTTTAGGTGTTCAGATAGATAGTAAATTGTTGTGGAAAGCCAAAGTTCAGGATCTTGTTCAAAGACTTAATGCTGCCATATTTACGATTCGAACAGTATCTGAAGTGAGTGATCGTTCGACACGAAAATTAGTCTACTTTGGTTATTTTCATTCGCTTGTGTCGTATGGTATTATATTTTGGGGTAACTCTTCCCATTCTAATATGATATTTTTGGCTCAGAAACGGGCGGTTCGGGCAATAAGTGGTGTTAGTTCACGAACCTCTTGTCGACCCCTATTCACGAGTCTGGGTATTTTAACACTGGCCTCGCTGTATATATATTTCTTACTGTCATTTCTTGTTAACAATATTAGCTTATTCCCAAGAATAAGCAGCTTTTACTCATTTGATACTCGGCAGAAATCAAACCTGCATTTGGGTCGGACTTCCTAACCTCTTGTGTTGGAAGGTGTGCAGTATACTGTTGCATCCATTTTCAATACGATACCACTAGAATTCAAAAATCTTAGCAGTAATCCACACTTTCAAATCGAAACTGAGGAGTTTCCTCATGGGTCACTCTTTCTATTCTGTCGAGGAGTTCATTGGAAAATTAAACTGATTCTTGTTGTATTGTAGACTGTATTTTCTTAAACTTATGGCTTGGCTTTTTTGGGGTTCGTAAAAATTTTATTTTTATCTGTTATTACTTTTATGTTGTAATATCTCGTACTGACACGTTCCATGGCCTTGGAGATTTGCTTCTCAATTTGGTCCTACGGAACTTGACGTGCAAATAAAAAAGTAAATAAAAAACTACAGGGTGAATCACATGTTTTATCCTGTGCAGGATTGTTTAGGTTTTTTAAACACTAACGAACTGTATTTACAATATGCTTCTCTGTACTCTCCGTCAATCACAACCTTGCCGTGTCATCTAATAAACAGTAAGGCAACATTCTACTGTCTAATGAGATAACAGTGATACGTGCAAGATGACTGTTGTCTTTGACGTTTTCCTGGAAAAGAGAGCCGTCTGCCTCTATACTTATATGGACCTGCGTTAAAGAATGATAGGAAGTAGATGAAGTGATCAGACGAGAGGGTGAAAGGGAGATATTGCTGCATGTCCTTTATTATGCATTTAACCATTTTTTTCATTGAAACTTGAAACTTCCTGGCAGATTAAAACTGTGTGCCCGACCGAGACTCGAACTCGGGACCTTTGCCTTTCGCGGGCAAGTGCTCTACCAACTGAGCTACCGAAGCACGACTCACGTCCGGTACTCACAGCTTTACTTCTGCCAGTACCTCGTCTCCTACCTTCCAAACTTTACAGAAGCTCTCCTGCGAACATGCAGAACTAGCACTCCTGAAAGAAAGGATATTGCGGAGACATGGCTTAGCCACAGCCTGGGGGATGTTTCCAGAATGAGATTTTCACTCTGCAGCGGAGTGTGCACTGATATGAAACTTCCTGGCAGATTAAAACTGTGTGCCCGACCGAGACTCGAACTCGGGACCTTTGCCTTTCGCGGGCAAGTGCTCTACCAACTGAGCTACCGAAGCACGACTCACGTCCGGTACTCACAGCTTTACTTCTGCCAGTACCTCGTCTCCTACCTTCCAAACTTTACAGAAGCTCTCCTGCGAACATGCAGAACTAGCACTCCTGAAAGAAAGGATATTGCGGAGACATGGCTTAGCCACAGCCTGGGGGATGTTTCCAGAATGAGATTTTCACTCTACAGCGGAGTGTGCGCTGATATGAAACTTCCTGGCAGATTAAAACTGTGTGCCCGACCGAGACTCGAACTCGGGACCTTTGCCTTTCGCGGGCAAGTGCTCTACCAACTGAGCTACCGAAGCACGAATCACGTCCGGTACTCACAGCTTTACTTCTGCCAGTACCTCGTCTCCTACCTTCCAAACTTTACAGTTCTGTAAAGTTTGGAAGGTAGGAGACGAGGTACTGGCAGAAGTAAAGCTGTGAGTATCGGACGTGAGTCGTGCTTCGGTAGCTCAGTTGGTAGAGCACTTGCCCGCGAAAGGCAAAGGTCCCGAGTTCGAGTCTCGGTCGGGCACACAGTTTTAATCTGCCAGGAAGTTTCATATCAGCGCACACTCCGCTGCAGAGTGAAAATCTCATTCTGGAAACATCCCCCAGGCTGTGGCTAAGCCATGTCTCCGCAATATCCTTTCTTTCAGGAGTGCTAGTTCTGCATGTTCGCAGGAGAGCTTCTGTAAAGTTTGGAAGGTAGGAGACGAGGTACTGGCAGAAGTAAAGCTGTGAGTACCGGACGTGAGTCGTGCTTCGGTAGCTCAGTTGGTAGAGCAGTTGCCCGCGAAAGGCAAAGGTCCCGAGTTCGAGTCTCGGTCGGGCACACAGTTTTAATCTGCCAGGAAGTTTCATATCAGCGCACACTCCGCTGCAGAGTGAAAATCTCATTCTGGAAACATCCCCCAGGCTGTGGCTAAGCCATGTCTCCGCAATATCCTTTCTTTCAGGAGTGCTAGTTCTGCATGTTCGCAGGAGAGCTTCTGTAAAGTTTGGAAGGTAGGAGACGAGGTACTGGCAGAAGTAAAGCTGTGAGTACCGGACGTGAGTCGTGCTTCGGTAGCTCAGTTGGTAGAGCACTTGCCCGCGAAAGGCAAAGGTCCCGAGTTCGAGTCTCGGTCGGGCACACAGTTTTAATCTGCCAGGAAGTTTCATATCAGCGCACACTCCGCTGCAGAGTGAAAATCTCATTCTGCATTTTTTTCATTGTTCTCTCAGGGTGCATCTGTTGTGTATTATAGCATGCGGTCGACTCGTATACAATTGCCTGTACTGTGTGCGACTTGGAGCACTATCTTCATGTGATTGGTAGCAGCAAACCTCTCCAAACCACAGTCATCAGAGGACTTCCAACTCATGTATGATGGAACACGCGCATCGATGAAATCCTATTTCGGTATCCTCCTCTAGACGATCGAAGATGTATGCGAAGTAGACCATTTTGCTGTAACATCTTGGGCTTAAATTTAGTATTCAGTTTCATATATATACGAAACGACTGGTACCATACTTTCCATGCTCGTCCTATCCTAAAGGCATGCAAGGGGCTCATTGGGGAGAGGGCAAGTCTTAGGATCTTTTAGTAGGTTGGTACAGTCAGCAACATGACCATTTACATATGAAAATGGAACAAATATGGAGATGATATAAAATCGGTAAAATTCGAGGAAAACCTGTTATAATCACGAAAAATTGATGTGGGATACGTAAAAATTGAGGGAAATACAATGAAATACCCCCCCCCCCCCCACCATGAACCATGGACCTTGCCGTTGGTGGGGAGGCTTGCGTGCCTCAGCGATACAGATAGCCATACTGTAGGTGCAACCACAACGGAGGGGTATCTGTTGAGAGGCCAGACAAACGTGTGGTTCCTGAAAAGGGGCAGCAGCCTTTTCAGTAGTTGCAAGGGCAACACTCTGGATGATTGACTGATCTGGACTTGTAACACTAACCAAAACGACGTTGCTGTGCTGGTACTGCCAACGGATGAAAGCAAGGGGAAACTACGGCCGTAATTTTTCCCGAGGGCATGCAGCTTTACTGTATGGTTAAATGATGATGGCGTCCTCTTGGGTAAAATATTCCGGAGGTAAAATAGTCCCCCATTCGGATCTCCGGCGGGGACTACTCAGGAGAATGTCGTTATCAGCAGAAAGAAAACTGGCGTTCTACGGATCGGAGCGTGGAATGTCAGATAACTTAATCGGGCAGGTAGGTTAGAAAATTTAAAAAGGGAAATGGAGAGGTCAAAGTTAGATATAGTGGGAATTAGTGAAGTTCGGTGGCAGGAGGAACAAGACTTCTGGTCAGGTGACTGCAGGGTTATAAATACAAAATCAAATAGGGTTAATGCAGGAGTAGGTTTAATAATGAATAGGAAAATAGGAATGCGGGTAAGCTACTACAAACAGCATAGTGAACGCATTATTGTGGCCAAGATAGATACGAAGCCCACGCCTACTACAGTAGTAAAAGTTTATATGCCAACTAGCTCTGCAGATGACGAAGAAATTGATGAAATGTATTATGAAATAAAAGAAATTATTCAGATAGTGAAGGGTGACGATAATTTCATAGACTGGAATTCGGTAGCAGGAAAAGGGAGAGAAGGAAACGTAGTAGGTGTATATGGATTGGGGCTAAGAAATGAAAGAGGAAGCCGCCTGATAGCATTTTGCACAGAGCACAACTTAATCATAGCTAACACTTGGTTCAAGAATCATAAAAGAAGGCTGTATACATGGAAGAAGCCTGGAGATACTGACAGGTTTCAGATAGATTATGTAATGGTAAGACAGAGATTTAGGAACCAGGTTTTAAATTGTAAGACATTTCCAGGGGTAGATGTGGACTGTAGATTAAAACTGAAGAAACTGCAAAAAGGTGGGAATTTAAGGAGATGGGACCTGGATAAACTGACTAAATCAGAGGTTGTACAGAGTTTCAGGGAGAGCATAAGGGAACAACTGACACGAATGGGGGAAAGAAATACAGTAGAAGAAGAATGGGTAGCTTTGAGGGATGAAGTAGTGAAGGCAGCAGAGGATCAAGTAGGTAAAAAGACGAGGGCTAGTAGAAATCCATGGGTAACAGAAGAAATATTGAATTTAATTGATGAAAGGAGAAAATATAAAAATGCAGCAAATGAAGCAGGCAAAAAGGAATACAAACGTCTCAAAAATGAGATCGACAGGAAGTGCAAAATGGCTAAGCAGGTAGGTGGACAAATGTAAGGATGCAGAGGCTTATCTCACTAGGGGTAAGATAGATACTGCCTACAGGAAAATTAAAGAGACCTTTGGAGATAAGAGAACCAATTGCATGAACATCAAGAGCTCAGATGGAAACCCAGTTCTAAGCAAAGAGGGGAAAGCAGAAAGGTTATTGGTGGGCTCTGAGCACTATGGGACTTAACTTCTGAGGTCATCAGTCCCCTAGAACTTAGAACTACTTAAACCTAACTAACCTAAGGACATCACACACATCCATGCCCGAGGCAGGATTCGAACCTGCGACCGTAGCGGTCGCGCGGCTCCAGACTGTAGTGCCTAGAACCGCTCGGCAACCCCGGCCGGCTAAAGCAGAAAGGTGGAAGGAGTATATAGAGGGTCTATACAAGGGCGATGTACTTGAGGACAATATTATGGAAATGGAAGATGATGTAAATGAAGATGAAATGGGCGATACGATACTGCGTGAAGAGTTTGATAGAGCACTGAAAGACCTGAGTCGAAACAAGGCCCCCGGAGTAGACAACATTCCATTGGAACTACTGACGGCCGTGGGAGAGCCAGTCCTGACAAAACTCTACCATCTGGTGAGCAAGATGTATGAAACAGGAGAAATACCCTCCGACTTCAAGAAGAATATAGTAATTCCAATCCCAAAGAAAGCAGGTGTTGACAGATGTGAAAATTACCGAACTATCAGTTTAATAAGTGACAGCTGCAAGATACTAACGCGAATTTTTTACAGACGAATGGAAAAACTGGTAGAAGCCGACCTCGGGGAAGATCAGTTTGGATTCCGTAGAAATACTGGAACACGTGAGGCAATACTGACCCTACGACTTATCTTAGAAGCTAGATTAAGGAAGGGCAAAACTACGTTTCTAGCATTTGTAGACTTAGAGAAAGCTTTTGACAATGTTGACTGGAATACTCTCTTTCAAATTCTGAAGGTGGCAGGGGTAAAATACAAGGAGCGAAAGGCTATTTACAATTTGTACAGAAACCAGATGGCAGTTATAAGAGTCGAAGGGCATGAAAGGGAAGCAGTGGTTGGGAAGGGAGTGAGACAGGATTGCAGCCTCTCCCCGATGTTATTCAATCTGTATATTGAGCAAGCAGTGAAGGAAACAAAAGAAAAATTCGGAGTAGGTATTAAAATCCATGGAGAAGAAATAAAAACTTTGAGGTTCGCCGATGACATTGTAATTCTGTCAGAGACAACCAATTTAGTGTTGGAGGTCAGCGTGGAGGGTAAAAATCGTGGAGGGAGACCAAGAGATGAATACACTAAGCAGATTCAGAAGGATGTAGGTTGCGGTGGGTACTGGGAGATGAAGAAGCTTGCACAGGATAGAGTAGCATGGAGAGCTGCATCAAACCAGTCTCAGGACTGAAGACCACAACAACAACAACAACAACAATGAAATACGTAAAATCGCGAAAACCTAGTAAAATTACGGAAATTGACTGAGAATGCATAAAATTAGAGAGAAATACTGTGAAAAGAGTACTGAGCAAAATCAATAAAATTGCATGTTCTGGGAGAGGAGAGTAGACCGACGATACATATACATATCTTAATAGTAGAGACTGTGTGCAAGAGATAGGTTACCAGGGGCAGTGGTAAAGTGCAGTAAGACTGTTCCATCTCCTCTGACTACTAATCGTAGTATTTATTGTATTTTCGACTTCGACGACCGTTTTATAGGGCTGTTGTGAACATATCATAATTTCCGAACTGTAATCGGGCATGAACTCCGTCAATAGCAGGTGTCATACACCTCTGGAAACCTACAGAAACCTACACTATGTAATCAAAAGTATCTGGACACCCCCAAAAACATACGTTTTTCATGTTAGGTGTATTATGTTGCCACCTACTGCCAGGTACTCCATCTCAGTGACCTCAGTAGTCATTAGACATCGTGAAAGATCAGAATGGGGTGCTCTGCGGAACTCATGGAGATTTCCACGCTCCTAAACATCCGTAGGTCCACTGTTTCCGATGTGATAGTGAAGTGGAAATGTGAAGGGACGCGAACAACACAAAAGCGTACGCGCCGACCTCGTCTGTTGACTGACATAGACCGCCGATGGTTGAGGAGGATTGTAATGTGTAATAGGCAGACATCTATCCAGACCATCACACAGGAATTCCAAACTGCATCAGGATCCACTGCAAGTACTATGACAGTTAGGAAGGAGGTGCGAGAACTTGGATTTGACGGTAGAGGGGATGCTCATAAGCCACACATCACGCCGGTAAATGCCAAGCGACGCCTCGCTTGGTGTAAGGAGCGTATACATTGAACAGTGGAAAAACATTGTGTGGTGTGACGAATCACGGTCCAAAATGATGGGATCCAATGGCTGGGTGTGGGTATGGCGAATGCCCGGCGAACGTGATCTGCCAACAGTAAAATTCGGAGCCGGTGGTGTTATGGTGTGTTCGTGTTTTTCATGGAGAGGGGGTTGCACCCCTTGTTGTTTTGCGTGTCACTATCACAGTACAGGCCTACGTTGATGTTTTAAGCACCTTCTTGCTTCCCACTGTTGAAGAGCAACTCGGAGATGGCGCTTGCGGAGTGGTTACACGACAATAACATCCCTGTAATGGATTGACCTGCACGGAATCCTGACCTGAATCTATAGAACACCCTTGGGATGTTTTGGAACGCCGACTTCGTGCCAGGCATCAACGAGCGACATCGATTCCTCTTCTCAGTGCAGCACTCCGTGTTGAATGGTCTGCCATTCCCCAAGAAACCATCCAGCACCTGACTGAACGTATGCCTGCGAGAGTGAAAGCTATCATCAAAGCTAAGGGTGGGCCAACACCATATTGAATTCCAGCATTACCGATGTAGTGTTTGTGCTACACAGAATCGATGTTTTGTTTGGTGTGCAAGGTAGTAGTTTTATCACTTTACAGTTTGTTACTGAAGTTTATTGTAGAGAATCTTACATGGAATGTTTGTCATGCTCTGGGGATATATATCTTACATCGGAATATTAACAGCATTCAATTCCACACGACTAAAAGGTCGGAAGCTGCTCTGTTCTAGCATTATAGCGTGTTTTAAGTGCAGAACCATGTAGCCTTAGGAATGCATGTTTTTATGTTCCCTCTTACCAACACCTTCTTGTTACTGACCCCAGGCACTAGAACAATACTTTAGAATTGATAGCACAGTTGATTTATGTAAAATGTTTCAAACTCCGTCCGTGTGGAGTTCCATCAGACGTAAAAACCACACGTTTCTTCTTGTTCTTTTTAACCATCTGTTACATCATCATAACACTTTCATATTTACTATACACCGATAAGCGGAGCTAACCTCCTCGACATGCTTGCATCTGGGGAAATTTTGTGCAGTTGGAAGGGTGCAATGAGTAATATTGGCGCGGAACAGCAGTTACGAACTCGGGTAGCAGTCTGCACTTTAAATCGGTGACAGTGTTGCAAGGAGGGTTGTTCAAAGACAGTACGAGCACATCTTTCAATCTCTAACTTTATCCTAAGAATGCGAGAATGCCCTGTGACCCCTAACTGTATAGGGAAAGATAGGCAATCGTAATCGAAAATTGCGCATTATGATCGAAGTTCCAGAAATATGTATCTCACTGGCTGGTATAACTTGGTATATATGTTCGAGTATTAACAATGAATGGACGTACTTCACTATCATCTATCAACATTCGCAACGGTACTCACAAAGCAGAGGAGGGGCAGTTTTAGCGATGATACAGAAATTGAGAAGCATGTTGCCATGTCATTGGTCGGAGTTGAAATTACAGAAAAAACTGGCAAAATTGCTAAAATTCATCGCACTATCAACTGTGGTGCTCTTTACAGAACATCTACAGTGTCTTTTCCATCCCACCCATCCACTGGTATGCTGATTGACTGACATCGCTGGTTTGAGATGGAGAAGGAGTCTTGGCGGAGGGGCAACACCTTCCGGGGCGGCCAGCACCAAAACTGTGATCGAATATATGACCACAATATGAGGAATCAATCGAAATAGAACCCTGAGCCATCTGCTCCCCCGTCACTGTGAAAGATGACTTTAAATGTAGAGGTTATCAATCACCCTTGGACAGCTGTTTGGAAACGCTCCACAATGATGCACAACTCTTCCAGTTTCTGTATGTCGTGACTGTCTTTTACTTAAAATCATCCAGTGTGTGTGTTGTGGGAGCAGCAGCATAATTTCACCGTGCGGTGCCCAGCTTTCAGTCAGAGCCAATGGATTGAAACATGTTGATGCCAGTTTAGGAACTGACACAAGCCTCAAGGTCGTGATGGAAAAAACAATCTGTATGGTGGTGTAAAAGCTGTGTTACAGCCTGGATGTGTCACAGAAGAAAAAAACAACGTATCAGACAACAAAACAGGAGGCCCTCTCTTGTGACTGATAGTCTGCAGGACATGGCCTTCAAACAATACAGGCGATGAAACATTAAACTGGTCTGTGCAAGCGACTTCTATCATTCATTCAATCAATACCTGTATATTTAATAGGATCGTCACATATGCTCGATGCCAGAACGCAAACGGTATTTGTTTTCGATATATTCATCAGAAGACAGGAACGCAGTAAAATCTTATCGTGTTCTCTGGTGGATGAAGTACAGCTTTTATGGTTCGTAGTTTTTCTTTGTTGGATGTTAAAAACTAGTGACGATAGAGAGAATGTTGGGATGACAGGCATGAATGCGCCCTGAGAGCAATAGATCTCCTTTACCTGTATGTAGTTTGGAGATGCACAGCAGTGCGGCAGCAAAATCCTCGTCGTTCTTTCAGTTCTTGTACTGTCTTTTATAAAGCCTAGTGCTGCAGGAGAAAAGTTCGTTTTGGCACTGACCTCACACTTCATACACTGTTGGCGGAGCTACGACAAAATGTCCCCATTTCCAACGAGTGATCAAAAAAGACGGTCCTGCCGCACCCTCAGGTCAACCTGTTTCTACACAAGTCGCAGAAGATGGTAGATACAGCGCTCTCTTACTTCTGATCAGTTCCGACTTAAATTGGAATGATCACACCAACGAAGCTGCAGGCAGGGCGGGGCAAAGGCTGAGGAACAGTTTCAAGATGCAGAGCTACTGTCTAAAACCGTGTTGGAGTTTTTCTGTAGCACATAGGTTCGAAAAGCGACTCGTTTCAAGATACAAGAGTGGCATGAATATGGTTCTCCAGTAGCTGTTATCATTAAAAGGCGTCTCCATATGATCCAACGCAGGTGTTTAGTTGACTGGATAGACTTGATTCCAAATCGCAGACAGCCTTTCTACCAGAAATCGTAACGCTCTCAGCGACTCTCCTGTGTGCCTGTATAGCGAACACCACATTTATACAGGACGACGGTAACAAAATCGTTGTGATCGTGTTTTTAATAGCGTGGTCATTATGCAAAATATATGTTGCCAGCGGCAGAGTCCTTCTGTGATCAGCTTCAAATGTTGGTTCTCAACAGTGTTTCTCGAAAAGATCATCGTCTTCCCTCCAGAGGATTCCCATTTGAACTACCTGGTGAGTGTAATCCGACTATTGAAAAAGAAAAATTACTCGCTATGAAAAGTGACTCTCATCATCAATTTAATTCATTAGTCATTAATTTGATGTCAATGAAATGCCACCTGGAGGGTGGAGGCGATTCTTAACTTGGCGCTTTTGTCCTTGCAGCCATATCTTTTAACGGTATTTGAATCCCTCATCCAGCCATGGAGAGACAATCGTCGTAAAAAAATGATATGTATTACCGAATTTCTAAAGTGATACGTAATATAAACCTTACATTTACAATTTCTTTGTGCTGTTACCTTAAGAGAGAGTCCGAAAGTGAGGAGGCGTTCTGTGACAGTGCATTCCATCATGAGCCAAAAATGAGTTTAATATTCTAGTCTTGTGATGCAGGACGTGGCAGATAATAAATCATATTTTTCTACCTGATGAAAGAATACTTAGAGGGGATATAACTTATGCCTTAGTCCTGTAGAGGATTTTCACAAAAAGTAGCGATACTTTAGGTATGTGAAAACGTGTGTATTGTCCGATTTCTTCTGTCTTCGAAATTAACTCGTGTAAAAGGAAGGAATAACATGCCGCGTGATAAATTCGAGGTGTACAGTGAACAACACCGCTGCCTCGGATTCGGTACAACAGGTTTTTTAAACTGTTGGATCTATGTCGGGGTGGAACTGTTTAGAACTACTGTATACGTCCAAGCTGCAGCTGCTTGTTTCGCAGTGCACTGCGACTGGTTGCAGCGGCTGTCATGGGCAGTCGGCAACCGGAATAGTGGATTAACTCGGCCTGTGATGGGTAAAAAGAATGCGCCGACCTGTCTGATCTTGTCCACGGCAGTGAGGGCTGGCGAAGTGACCAGTGTGCTGGGTGAGCGCGACAGAAGCGGACGTGTGTGTGTTGCGTGAGAGAAGATTCAAAATAATGGGTGTTTGCGCTGGTCGTATTGATATGATCCGAATTTCTCTCACTCCAACCATCCCCAGATGCCCTACCTGGGCGGGGCTGGTTCACTCTGGCATATATGTGCGTCCACAACTGCGGCTGCGGCTGCGGCTGTAGTTTTGCCTTGTCCCTGAACATTGGCGCCGGCGGCGTTTGAGGGGCTTGGCGCACTGTGTGTGGACGTGTGGGAAGTGAGTGCGTGGGATGTGCGAGTGTTTCAGTGATCTCCGACATCTACCCACGGCAACTACTGCTACGCATTGAATCGTAGTTTAAGCGTGTCGTGTTTATCGCTTCTCAATGCATCACAGTGGGCTCTGTCTTGCAGTGGTATTTTCTTTTGTGTCCATCCTATCACACAGTAGGGCTTCCGCTTTCCGAATGTAGTGGAGACAACCAATTTAGGAATTCTATAGTTCTTTAAAAACATAGTCGCGACGTCAAATTCCCGACTGATAGCGATCTCCGATATCTAGCCACGGCAACTACTACTACAACGGTTGGATAGTGGTTTGAGTGTGTCGTGTTTAGTGCTTCTCAATACATCGCAATGGACTCTGTCTTGCAGTGGTATTTACTGTTTATTCTATCGTGCCGTAGCAGCTTTCTCCACCCTTCCAAATCAGAGTGGACCAATTTACGAATTCTATACTACTTTCAAAAACCCAACTGCGTTTGCGATAGTTGTATTGCGCGCACGCGTGCATTCAGTACGTGTGGGGCATGGCCGGCGCGACAGTGGGTCTCTCTCCCCTGGCCAGCACGGACGGAGCTACCCTGCACTCGGCGAATGGCGCGCTTCTTGATCCCGAGTTTCTGTGATCGGAAGGATTTTTTTTTTCACCAGATATGTTTAGTGGAAACGTTGTGGTGGAGAAGGGTGTTCTCAAGACCTCGGGTATATTTAGCGCTGCGGTCTATTTGTGACGGATATTTCATTACTTGACTTGCATAATGTTTGCGTGTGATACCCAAACGTTGTGAAGAAGGATCATCTTCAGGCGTAGGTGAGTGTTTTAAGCGATCTATTTGACTCCTGTAAATTGTTCAGTAATTAATTTGACAGGGTAGCGCAAATGGATTATTTCACTCTATTTTTGTTATCGAAATTGCTTCAGCTTTCTCTTTGTCTCCGGCATTAGGCAATAGCAATACAGTATTCTGAAGGGAGATAAAAACCTCCATCTTCAAGTTTAGAGACGTTGGTTCATACAGACAAACAGGTAGTGGCCTCTTCAGATAGACAGACACATGAAGCGAATCCTGGATTTGCCGATCCACAGAATGCTGCCACTTGATGCTTTATTTGGAGGTCGCGAGATCAAGGGAGGCTGATATCTGGTCCATGGTCAGCGGTATTTAGTAACATGATCTGTAATTAGACACTGGGCTGTTTTGACCTTCGTGGTGGCGCCGTGACAATAGACGCACACATGGGAGATCTCGAACGGTGACTACTATATCACACTTCATTCCATTCATGATCTGTAGACGCCTTTTGCGGGGTTTAACTGTCAGTGCGATATGTACACATATCAAAAAAAGTTTTTCATCACTTCGGTACCGAGAGTTCCGGAGCCTGTACAGAAAATTGGAATAGAGATCAACATAAACATCATTTCCGCCCTTTTCATTGCTCATGAAAACCACACATCGCATGTTGTACCGCCATACAACAAGACCTTCAGAGGTGGTGGTCCAGATTGCTGTACACACCGGTATTTCTAATACCCAGCAGCACATCCTCTTGCATTGATGTATGCCTGTATTCGTCGTGGCATACTATCCACAAGTTCATCAAGGCACTGTTGGTCCAGATTGTTCCACTCCTCAACGAGGATTCGGCGTAGATCCCTCAGAGTGGTTGGTGGGTCACGTCGTCCATAAACAGCACTTCTCAATCTGTCTCAGGCATGTTCGATAGGGTTCATGTCTGGAGAACATGCTGGCCACTCTAGTCGAGCGATGTCGTCATTCTGAAGGAAGTCATTCACAAGTTGTGCACGATGGGGGAGCCAATTGTCGTCCATGAAGACGAATGCCTCGCCAATGTGCTGTCGATATGGTTACACTATCGGTCGGAGAATGGGATTCACGTATCGTATAGCCATTACGGCGCCTTCCGTGATCACCAGCGGCCTACGTCAGCGCCACATAATGCCAGCCCTAAACAGCAGGGAACCTCCACCTTGCTGCACTCGCTAGACAGTGTGTCTAAGTCGTTCAGCCTGACAGGGTAGCCTCCAAACACGTCAAAGACGATTGTCTGGTTGAAGGCATATGCGACACTCATCGGTGAAGAGAATGTGATGCCAATCCTGAGTGGTCCATTCGGCATGTTGTTGGGCCCATCTGTACCTCGTTGCATGGTGTCGTGATTGCGAAGATGGACCTCGCCATGGACGTCGGGAGCGAAGTTGCGCATCATGCAGCCTATTGCGCACAGTTTGAGTTGTATCATGACGTCCTGTGGCTGCACGAAAAGCATTATTCAACAAGTTGGCGTTGCTGTCAGGGTTTCTCCGAGCCGTAATCCGTAGGTAGCGGTCATCCACTGCAGTAGTAGCTCTTCGGCGGGCTGAGCGAGACATTCCATCGACAGTTAGTGTTCTCTGTATCTCCTCCATGTCCGAACAACATCACTTTGGTTCATTCCGAGACACCTGGACACTTCCCTTGTTTAAAGCCCTTCCTGGCACAAAGTAACAATGCGGACGCGATCGAACCGCGGTATTGACCGTCTAGGCATGGTTGACCTACAGACAACATGAGCTGTGTACCTCCTTCCTGGTGGAGTGAGTGGAACTAATCGGCTGTCGGATGCTCTCCGTCTAATAGGCGCTGTTCGTCATGGTTGTTTACATCTTTGGGCAGGTTTAGTGACAGCTCTGAACAGTCAATATCCATACAATATCCACAGTCAACGTCTATCTTCGGGAGTTCTGGGAACCGGGGTGATGCATAACTCTTTTTGATGTGTTTATTTATGTTTCTCAATCTGTACAAAATAGTTTGCCACTGAAATTCGCGTAATTTGGTCGTCTGCAGAAAGTGGCGGTGGATTTCGAAATATGTCACGATCTTTTACTAAGTAATTGTTCTGATTTCACTATCTGATCTCAGACATCAGTGTGATTAAAATTAAATATAAGAGCCTTAACATCCCTGACTCTGGCAGCAAATATAAACTAAGACCATTCAACATTTCCATGCGCAATGAGAATAAAAAAGCGCCACAATTGTTTAAAATATTCCATAGTGCCTTGTTACCCACAAACTGTTTAAATAAACAGAATTCCACAGAGTGCAGTCAATTTTCCGACAAATTCTTTAACCAAATAAATAAACTCTATAATGAACATCGCCTTGTATCCCATAAATTGTTTAAATAAACAGTATTCAACGCATTGTGGAAATTGTTTAAACGATGTTCATACACTGCAATCGATTTCCTGCCAAATGGCCAATCAACTGACTCTTCCTCCCACCAATTTCCAGGCGAGGGAGGGGCGGGGGAGGGCTGGGAGGTTTCCTAGAGGGGGTTTAATTTAATTTATCGATTTAATTAATTAGTCAATCAAATTGATATCAAAAGTGTGCTTGTGTCGGTGAGAGGGTTCCAGAGGGATGGGGGAGGAGGAGGGGGAGGAGGAGGGGTGGGGGAACAATAGGTTAAGGACCTGTCAATCAAATGGAGGGATTATACCCAGGAGGTCAATCAAAAGGATAAATTATCCCGAGGTGGTCTTAATCCTCTTAGCAGAACAATAGGTTAGGGACCTGTCAGTCAGAAGAGAACGATGGTTTTGCCCTGAATGCACACTTATCCCTGATGTAGGCGACCTGCACTAACAATTTGTGCTGAACCATACTTTGCCATACTACTCAGAGAATCCGTGACACGCCAATAAAAATATTGTGGCACGCTAATAGTTTTAGTCACATATGTGATGAGGTATCTGGTAATAACGTTCGAAATTGGTAGCAATAATAAAGATCCCCACAACCCAGCTCCATGTTTCCGGTGTAATAGTGTACAATGATAAGAACATAACAAGGTGATAAAATATCTGAATGACGTGTTCATGTGAAAATTACGAAACGTGCCTCTCTACTTTTTTGCCCTTATCTAAAAGGTAATTCTATATAAAAAAAAACTCATTTCTATAACGGAGATCCCTTGGGTCGAAACACACGTTGAAGAAACGACCGAATGAGAGAGTAGACCTCTGTTTTGACTGACATGAGATGTAAAATTGTTAATAGTCACATACAGAGAGTTTGTGGGGTACTGACAAATTTATATTCTATATTTTCACATTAAAGGTCTAATGACACATTCACACGTCCGTTCATCGCGTGTCTTAGGCTGGGTATGCGCAACTACAGAAGAGTGATGAAATATTAGACTACAAAGTCTCTTCAGCGACGAGCTAATTAGAGACAGATCATCTACATCTACATCTACATTGATACTCCGCAAGCCACCCAACGGTGTGTGGCGGAGGGCACTTTACGTGCCACTGTCATTACCTCCCTTTCCTGTTCCAGTCGCGTATGGTTCGCGGGAAGAACGACTGTCTGAAAGCCTCCGTGCGCGCTCTAATCTCTCTAATTTTACATTCGTGATCTCCTCGGGAAGTATAAGTAGGGGGAAGCAATATATTCGATACCTCATCCAGAAACGCACCCTCTCGAAACCTGGCGAGCAAGCTACACCGCGATGCAGAGCGCCTCTCTTGCAGAGTCTGCCACTTGAGTTTATTAAACATCTCCGTAACGCTATCACGGTTACCAAATAATCCAGTGACGAAACGCGCCGCTCTTCTTTGGATCTTCTCTATCTCCTCCGTCAACCCGACCTGGTACGGATCCCACACTGATGAGCAATACTCAAGTATAGGTCGAACGAGTGTTTTGTAAGCCACCTCCTTTGTTGATGGACTACATTTTCTAAGCACTCTCCCAATGAATCTCAACCTGGTACCCGCCTTACAAACAATTAGTTTTATATGATCATTCCACTTCAAATCGTTCCGTACGCATACTCCCAGATATTTTACAGAAGTAACTACTACCAGTGTTTGTTCCGCTATCATATAATCATACAATAAAGGATCCTTCTTTCTATGTATTCGCAATACATTACATTTGTCTATGTTAAGGGTCAGTTGCCACTCCCTGCACCAAGTGCCTATCCGCTGCAGATCTTCCTGTATTTCGCTACAATTTTCTAATGCAGCAACTTCTCTGTATACTACAGCATCATCCGCGAAAAGCCGCATGGAACTTCCGACACTATCTACTAAGTCATTTATATATATTGTGAAAAGCAATGGTCCCATAACACTCCCCTGTGGCACGCCAGAGGTTACTTTAACGTCTGTAGACGTCTCTCCATCGATAACAACATGCTGTGTTCTGTTGGCTAAAAACTCTTCAATCCAGCCACACAGCTGGTCTGATATTCCGTAGGCTCTTACTTTGTTTATCAGGCGACAGTGCGGAACTGTATCGAACGCCTTCCGGAAGTCAAGAAAAATAGCATCTACCTGGGAGCCTGTATCTAATATTTTCTGGGTCTCATGAACAAATAAGGCGAGTTGGGTCTCACACGATCGCTGTTTCCGGAATCCATGTTGATTCCTACATAGTAGATTCTGGGTTTCCAGAAATGACATGATACGCGAGCAAAAAACATGTTCTAAAATTCTACAAGAGATCGACGTAAGAGATATAGGTCTATAGTTCTGCGCATCTGCTCGACGACCCTTCTTGAAGACTGGGACTATCTGTGCTCTTTTCCAATCATTTGGAACCCTCCGTTCCTCTAGAGACTTGCGGTACACGGCTGTTAGAAGGGGGGCAAGTTCTTTCGCGTACTCTGTGTAGAATCGAATTGGTATCCCGTCAGGTCCTGTGGACTTTCCTCTATTGAGTGATTCCAGTTGCTTTTCTATTCCTTGGACACTTATTTCGATGTCAGCCATTTTTTCGTTTGTGCGAGGATTTAGAGAAGGAACTGCAGTGCGGTCTTCCTCTGTGAAACAGCTTTGGAAAAAGGTGTTTAGTATTTCAGCTTTACGCGTGTCATCCTCTGTTTCAATGCCATCATCATCCCGTAGTGTCTGGATATGCTGTTTCGAGCCACTTACTGATTTAACGTAAGACCAGAACTTCCTAGGATTTTCTGTCAAGTCGGTACATAGAATTTTACTTTCGAATTCAATGAACGCTTCACGCATAGCCCTCCTTACGCTAACTTTGACATCGTTTAGCTTCTGTTTGTCTGAGAGGTTTTGGCTGCGTTTAAACTTGGAGTGGAGCTCTCTTTGCTTTCGCAGTAGTTTCCTAACTTTGTTGTTGTACCACGGTGGGTTTTTCCCGTCCCTCACAGTTTTACTCGGCACGTACCTGTCTAAAACGCATATTACGATTGCCTTGAACTTTTTCCATAAACACTCAACATTGTCAGTGTCGGAACAGAAATTTTCGTTTTGATCTGTTAGGTAGTCTGAAATCTGCCTTCTATTACTCTTGCTAAACAGATAAACCTTCCTCCCTTTTTTTATATTCCTATTAACTTCCATATTCAGGGATGCTGCAACGGCCTTATGATCACTGATTCCCTGTTCTGTACATACAGATTCGAAAAGTTCGGGTCTGTTTGTTATCAGTAGGTCCAATATGTTATCTCCACGAGTCGGTTCTCTGTTTAATTGCTCGAGGTAATTTTCGGATAGTGCACTCAGTATAATGTCACTCGATGCTCTGTCCCTACCACCCGTCCTAAACATCTGAGTGTCCCAGTCTATATCTGGTAAATTGAAATCTCCACCTAAGACTATAACATGCTGAGAAAATTTATGTGAAATGTATTCCAAATTTTCTCTCAGTTGTTCTGCCACTAATGCTGCTGAGTCGGGAGGTCGGTAAAAGGAGCCAATTATTAACCTAGTTCGGTTGTTTAGCGTAACCTCCACCCATAATAATTCACAGGAACTATCCACTTCTACTTCACTACAGGATAAACTACTACTAACAGCGATGAACACTCCACCACCGGTTGCATGCAATCTATCCTTTCTAAACACCGTCTGTACCTTTGTAAAAATTTCGGCAGAATTTATCTCTGGCTTAAGCCAGCTTTCTGTACCTATAACGATTTCAGCTTCGGTGCTTTCTATCAGCGCTTGAAGTTCCGGTACTTTACCAACGCAGCTTCGACAGTTGACAATTACAATACCGATTGCTGCTTGGTCCCCGCATGTCCTGACTTTGCCCCGCACCCGTTGAGGCTGTTGCCCTTTCTGTACTTGCCCAAGGCCATCTAACCTAAAAAACCGTCCAGCCCACGCCACACAACCCCTGCTACCCGTGTAGCCGCTTGTTGCGTGTAGTGGACTCCTGACCTATCCAGCGGAACCCGAAACCCCACCACCCTATGGCGCAAGTCGAGGAATCTGCAGCCCACACGGTCGCAGAACCGTCTCAGCCTCTGATTCAGACCCTCCACTCGGCTCTGTACCAAAGGTCCGCAGTCAGTCCTGTCGACGATGCTGCAGATGGTGAGCTCTGCTTTCATCCCGCTAGCGAGACTGGCAGTCTTCACCAAATCAGATAGCCGCCGGAAGCCAGAGAGGATTTCCTCCGATCCATAGCGACACACATCATTGGTGCCGACATGAGCGACCACCTGCAGATGGGTGCACCCTGTACCCTTCATGGCATCCGGAAGGACCCTTTCCACATCTGGAATGACTCCCCCCGGTATGCACACTGAGTGCACATTGGTTTTCTTCCCCTCTCTTGCTGCCATTTCCCTAAGGGGCCCCATTACGCGCCTGACGTTGGAGCTCCCAACTACCAGTAAGCCCACCCTCTGCGACTGCCCGGATCTTGCAGACTGAGGGGCAACCTCTGGAACAGGACAAGCAGCCATGTCAGGCCGAAGATCAGTATCAGCCTGAGACAGAGCCTGAAACCGGTTCGTCAGACAAACTGGAGAGGCTTTCCGTTCAGCCCTCCGAAATGTCTTTCGCCCCCTGCCACACCTTGAAACGACCTCCCACTCTACCACAGGTGAGGGATCAGCCTCAATGCGGGCAGTATCCCGGGCAACCACAGTCGTAGTCCGATCAGGGGATGCGTGGGACGAGCTGGCCGTCCCCGACAAACCCCCATCCCGACCCCCACAGTGATGCCCATTGGCAACAGCCTCAAGCTGTGTGACCGAAGCCAACACTGCCTGAAGCTGGGAGCGAAGGGATGCCAACTCAGCCTGCATCCGAACACAGCAGTTGCAGTCCCTATCCATGCTAAAAACTGTTTTGCTAAGAACGTCTGAACTAATCTACAGAGAGCGCAAACAAATCGACAAAATTTAAACGGTTATTAAAATAAAAGATTGCCTAGTAAATGCAGTAATGCTGCTACTTGCGCACTGCTGACACTGCTCGGCGGCGGAAGGAGACTAAGCGAAATTACACTATTCAGGTACTCTCAAATACTATAATACGCCCGAAATTTATGAATTAAACAATGCAAGAACCAAAAACACGCAAAGAAATTAAGAATTAAACTATGTAACAAATGAGTGAGCTAGGAGTATACGACTTGCTGCTCAGCTGCTTATCCAACGGCGGCAGGGAGCACACTGACTGCGACCAACCGACACTGGCCGTTCAAAACAAAACAGTAGACAAACGACTACGCGAATTTACACTATTCAGGTACTAAAACGCGATGCTACAACTCTCAAATACTATAATACGCTCGAAATTTATGAATTAAACAATGCAAGTACCAAAAACACGCAAAGAAATTAAGAATTAAACTATGTAACAAATGAGTGAGCTAGGAGTATACGACTTGCTGCTGCAGCTGCTTATCCAACGGCGGCAGGGAGCACACTGACTGCGACCAACCGACACTGGCCGTTCAAAACAAAACAATAGACAAACGACTACGCGAATTTACACTATTCAGGTACTAAAACGCGATGCTACAACTCTCAAATACTATAATACGCCCGAAATTTATGAATTACACAATGCAAGTACCAAAAACACGCAAAGAAATTAAGAATTAAACTATGTAACAAATGAGTGAGCTAGGAGTATACGACTTGCTGCTGCAGCTGCTTATCCAACGGCGGCAGGGAGCACACTGACTGCGACCAACCAACACTGGCCGTTCAAAACAAAACAGTAGACAAACGACTACGCGAATTTACACTATTCAGGTACTAAAACGCGATGCTACACCTCTCAAATACTATAATACGCCCGAAATTTATGAATTACACAATGCAAGTACCAAAAACACGCAAAGAAATTAAGAATTAAACTATGTAACAAATGAGTGAGCTAGGAGTATACGACTTGCTGCTGCAGCTGCTTATCCAACGGCGGCAGGGAGCACACTGACTGCGACCAACCGACACTGGCCGTTCAAAACAAAACAATAGACAAACGACTACGCGAATTTACACTATTCAGGTACTAAAACGCGATGCTACAACTCTCAAATACTATAATACGCCCGAAATTTATGAATTACACAATGCAAGTACCAAAAACACGCAAAGAAATTAAGAATTAAACTATGTAACAAATGAGTGAGCTAGGAGTATACGACTTGCTGCTGCAGCTGCTTATCCAACGGCGGCAGGGAGCACACTGACTGCGACCAACCAACACTAGCCGTTCAAAACAAAACAGTAGACAAACGACTACGCGAATTTACACTATTCAGGTACTAAAACGCGATGCTACAACTCTCAAATACTATAATACGCCCGAAATTTATGAATTACACAATGCAAGTACCAAAAACACGCAAAGAAATTAAGAATTAAACTATGTAACAAATGAGTGAGCTAGGAGTATACGACTTGCTGCTGCAGCTGCTTATCCAACGGCGGCAGGGAGCACACTGACTGCGACCATAAACACTCTGTGGGAAAAGATTGAGAAGGTAGTCTGTCCTGTCCTTTCCAAGGGAACCAACCAGGCATTTGCCCTTAGCTGTTTATGGAAACCATGGGAAATCTGTATTTGGATGGCCGAAGCACCGTCGTCAGTCCAGTGTCTAACTAACGCGCCACTTCGCTCCGTAGTTCTGTGGTCGCAAGGTGTGGATACTGGCGGTGGAAGAAACTATAATTGGTGTCTCGCTGGCAACGCAGTGAAGTAAGAAGGCTCTGACGCGATTTAGGCAACCACGGTATACAGAAATTAAGGCGACTAGATGGTAATTTAGACCCTATCCCTCCGAAGATCTACCTTCTAAAGTGTGCAGAGTTTCTTTCGTATGCCCTGCCAGTCACTAAATCGGCAACATTGCAAAGGCAGCAGTCAACAAACATCTGACTGGCATGAAGCGTACCACATATTTTGATATGCATACGATTAGCATTTCAGCATAATCGCGCAAAACAGATAGTAGTGACGTCATGTACATTCTTTGCATAAGGAAAGATAATAAAGCGAGTTTCTCGTTCTGAAAGTGCGTTTGAACTTTTCTTGTTTGTGAGAAGGTCATGTTATGCCTCGTGTAAGAAAGAGAAACATCTGCCACCACAGATTGGACTTCGACAGCGGCAGGGTCGTTGCCTATCGTGGCTTCTGTTAATCAGTCTGCGATATTCCTGCCCTCTTGGTCGGAATTTCATGATTTCCATGGAAATTTGGCACCGATGGGTTCTGGAAAGCTGTGCTCCACTCCACGTGGAATATCTATGCCCCAAGCGACTAGCGCCGGAGAGGACAGGCATCTTGTTCTTTCCACCATGCGGGATCGTAAGGTCACTTTACGCACCGTTATTCAGAAAACAGATTTGTTTGCAGCGAGGTATGGACCCAAATGTATAGTGCAGTTATGTCCCAATCACCATCGACTGGAGACAATTTTTGAGGCTTCCCTTGACAGGGCAGCAAAAACAGGCGCTCCGGGAATGGTGCATCAAACGATATGACTGGACACATCAGTGGCACCACATCGCCTTTCCAGATCAGTTCTGGTTCCATGTACAGCATCGCAATGGACAAATCAACGTGTGATGGCTCCGAAGACAATGAACATTGTCAGGTCGTAGTCATCATCGTCATACGGGCCAAGCAGCTGGAATGATGACCTGGGTTTCCTTTGGGTGAATAACATGATTACGTCTGGTTCGCAAAGCTGATAATCTGGACATTACTATTGCAGTTGTAACGTGTTAAGGCTGGTGGCTATGCCCCATCTTCGTGGACTGCGTGAGGTTATCTTTCAGTAAGATAACGCAAGACCAGATCCTGTCCATGCGTCCTGAGCTACATCGATACAGAAAGTGTTTGATTGTTTCTGAGACCAGCATGTTCTCCAGATCTATCACCTAATGGGAACATCTGGTCATGGGTTGGAAAAACTGTGAAGCCGCCATTAGATAGCCACTACAATAGATGAACTCTGGCACATATTTGAAGCCGTGTGGAATGAGGTACCCAAGTCTGTCATCCAGCTGCATCTGGACCCCATGCCCAGGCGAGCTACAGTTGTTGCTGGTGCCAGAGGCTGCCGTTCTGTGCACTACATTTAATCATGTATTTTCCGCACTATACTGCACACTAAGGTTACAAAAGACATAGGATAGCGATATGCACATATACATAAAGCGGTAGTGTCGCGTACAAAAGGCATTAAAGGGCAGTGCATTGGCGGAGCTGTCATTTGTACTCAGGTGATTCATGTGAAAAGGTTTCCAACGTGATTACGGAGACCTTGAACGCGGATTGGTGGTTGGAGCTAGACGGACGGATCATTTCATTTCGGAAATCGTTGGGGAATCCAATATTGAGAGATTCACAGTGTCAAGAGTGTGCCGAGAATATCACATTTCAGGCATTATATCTCACAATTGAGTACGAAATGGCCGTCAGATGTAACTTAACAACCGAGAGCAGCGGCGATGGCGTAGAGTTGTCAGTGCTAACAGACAAGCAACACTGCTCGAAATAACCACAAAAGTCAATGTGGGACGTTCGATGAACGTATCTGTTAGGAAAGTGTGGCGAAATTTGGCGTTAAAAGGCTATGGTGGCAGACGACCGTCGCGAGTCCTTTTCCTAACTGCAGGACATCGCCTGCAGCGCCTCTCCTAGTCTCGTGATTATGTCGGTTGGACCCTAAACGACTAGATATCGTGGGCTGGTACGGCAAGAAAGGAAGAATGAACTGTCGGTGTTAATAACGATCATCCTCCTTTACCTCCTCTGCATTACTGCAGATGACGTGTCACTGAGCACATTTGTTCTGTGCGTGCAGTACGTGTGAGGCGCCTAGTTGTTTCCACTGCACTGTGTGGAATACGAAGGTTCTGTTATAGTTCACTAACCTGCTGTCTTCAAGTTGATGTGCCCAGCGCAGAAAACAGCACGCCGGTCGTAGGTTCTGTATCTCGAGACTGAAACTGACTTTTAGCGAGGTTCTGTTCTGAAACAATGTATCACTTCTTTGGGATGCCACTCGCGTATTTGAATATAGCCGCACGAGAAGACTACATGATCTTAACACAACACCTTCTGATACAGCAAAGTACATGATCAAACACAATGTTTACGAAAATGTATCTTTACACTATTTGTGGCACGTGTCTGAGCCCCATGGCTACCGGAGTGAATCTTTTAATACTGAATATTGGCAAACACATCCTGCCACAGACAACATGTCTGTTCTTCTCGACTGGCTAATCCAGAGTGGCGAACAGGAACTTAAATAAAAATTGGGAACACATCCTACGATAGACAAAGTGTCTGTTCTTCCGGACTGCCTAATCCAGAGTGACGAACAGGAACTTAAACAAAAATTGGAAGCACATCCTACGACAGACAACATATCTGTTCTTCTCGACTGCCTAATCCAGAGTGACGAACAGCCCGAAACACTTCGCGCACCATACCAGAAAAGGCGTGACCCGAACGCTTCGGAAGTGTTTCGTCTGCAATTTCGTCAGTCTTTTTTTTATTTAAATTGTTTTTAATAATTATAAAATGACTGATTGGTAGTCAACTGTTAAGAGATATTTATATTAAAAAGTGAAGTCATTTCAATGAGTAGATTAACTGATAACAATAACTATACTTCAACGTTTTGGTGCCCTTGCTCCGAACACAGCCGCCAATCGCAGAGCAGTAGCATTATGCAGGCGGTCTTTCTCACGGGAATGGTACCGAATCTAACATCTGTCACAGGTATCTCACACTACATTTCGTCATCTATATACGTCTTGCATCTCCACTGCTCTGGGAACAGCTCCTTGGAGCCCAGTATGATGGCTGACTAAGCCAGAAATATTACACTGGTCAGATGAGTTCCGATTTCAGTTGTTCAGAGGTGATTTTAGGGTTTGTATGTGGTACAGACCCCACTGAGCTATGGACCAGGTTGTCAAGAAGGCACTTTGCAAACTGGTGGTGGCTCCATAGCGGTGTGGGCCGTGTTTACATGGAATGAACTGGGTCCTCTGGTCCAACTGGATCAATCATTGACTGGAAATCGCTGTGTTCAGCTACTTGAAGACTACTTACAGACATTCATGGACTTCATGTTCCCAAACAACGATGGAATTTTTATGGATGACAATGCGCCATATCATCGGGCCACAATTGTTTGCAACCGGTTTGAAGAACTCTCTGTACAGTGCGAGCGAATGATTTGGCCAGCGACAATACCAGGTATGAATTCCATCTAATATTTATGGGACATAGTCGAGAGGTAAGTTCGTCCACGACATCATGCACTGACAACACTTTTGCAACTGTGGACGGTTATAGAGGTAGCATAGCTGGATATTTCTGCTGGGGACTTCCAACGACTTATTGAGCCCATACCACATCGACCTGCTGCGCTTCACTGGGCAAAAGGAGGGCCGAAACGATACTGGGAGGTATCCCTTGACTTTCATCACCTCAGTGTATACACACAGTAGTTAAAATTTCGTATCCTTCTTGGTGTAGTAATTTTTAGTGACCAGCAGCGTGCGTGTTGTTCGACCGGCATCCCAGGGAGAAAAGATATGGTGGTGAGAGGTGTAACCACACCATAAGGGATATATGTCCTGTGACGAGCGCCTCCCGTCGGAGTAGACCGTTCGCCTGGTGCAAGTCTTTCGATTTGACGCCACTTCGACGACTTGCGCGTCGATGGGGATGAAATGATGATGATTAGGACAACACAACACCCACTCCCTGAGCGGAGAAAATCTCCGACCCAGCCGGGAATCGAACCCGGGCCCTTAGGATTGACATTCTGTCGCGCTGAACACTCAGCTACCGGGGGTGGACACCATAAGGGGTGATCCTGTGGAAGGAATCATACTACCTGACAGATTCAGTCTAGAATGTTTGTGAAGCAAATGTATAGTTGGTGTACTTCACTGAGGAGGGGATGAGGACCGTGTTCCTTGCAGAGAGAAATAAGTAGGGGTTACAACCCACGCCAGGCGCCACCCGATCCCAAGCGACGGCTCCTCTGGCCGCTGGCGGAACATCCTCCGGACGCGGGCGAGGCGCGCGGGGCCCCTGCCGGCCACCTTGCGCAGCACGTGACGCTGACGGCGGCGGCGGCGCGCGCGACCGGCGGCAGCCCGCAGTGGGAAGCTGACCGTCCGCGCGGTGACAGTGCCTGCACAGTCCAGCTCCCTCACACGACGACCGGCGTCCGCCGCCGCCGCTGCTGCCGCGTCCCGAGTGTATAACGCTGGCAACAGGTACCGTCCAAACTCCGCTTATCTAATCTACAATCTTGCATCAGCACTGATGTCGTTAGATAAACATAAGCACGGATGAAGGGGCCTGACATGGCCATTCTGACAGAACCCTTTCGGCATTCGTTTGGAATGACCCGTGGATACCACAGAAAGCCTGAACCGTTGATTACGGGCCAGCCGCGGTGGCCGAGCGGTTCTAGGCGCTTCGGTCTGGAACCGCGCGACTGCTACGTCGCAGGTTCGAATCCTGCCTCGGGCATGGATGTGTGTGATGTCCTTAGGTTAGTTAGGTTTAAGTAGTTCTAAGTTCTAAGGTATTGATGACCTCAGATGTTAAGTCCCATAGTGCTCAGAGCCATTTGAACCATTCTTTTTTTTTTTTTTTTTTACGGTTTGAGACCCTCCCCTCGTGGCAGCAAATTCTGTGCTATTGACAAAAGCGTTGTGTCACCTAAGACCAAATAATGTCCTACGCCGTGATCGTACCTTCACCTTGTTAGAAGATCTTCAACAACGAGGAATACAGTCTTCGCAACAATAGGCGAGGTGGTGTCATCTGATCCGAGCTGTTTTTATCTCATTGGTCACAGAAAGGACATTTCTTACTCGTATTTCTCATAACATTATGACCTACAGAACCCACATCCTTTCTGTTGGTCGTATATAGATTTTCAGACAAAAAATCCATACGAATCAAGACTGAGAGCCGAACAGGATTCGAAGCAAGGTCATTGCATGAGTAATGTTTCATTCTGCAAACGTGGCTAACACAGTCTACGCTACATCTTTTCTATCAGAAACGTTAGTTCAAAAAAAAATTAATAAACAATACTCGGTTTGTTGCTCAGCAGTACTAAGAACCTTGTTCATCTCAGGAATTCGAAATTATTTCCACATTTGCGCACATTCGTAATTGGTGAATGTTGGGTCTTGATAGATTTTAATATTCCTCTTAAACAGAATCTAGAGAAGCGCTGAGCTTAACACGCTCACTCGTCAAACGCATTGTCACTAACGTCGGATGTCTCCACGGCAGGACACAGTGAGTCTAGGTTTTCGATTTACCTAAGACGTCGATGAGAACGAACTGTACGAAAACATCCTTCTTGCTGATCAGATCCCACTGGAGATGAAAAATGATTTTAATAATTTGAACCGACTATCATCCAGGCAAATGCTACCAAAATACCAACACTTGTTATGGAATAAAATGCACTATTGACAAGTTTCACTTTCAGAGGAAATTGTGAGGTTTTTGGAAATTCCGGAGAAAGTTACTACTGGTTGAAGCTCTGATGAACTAAAAGAATGCAACTTAGGAATGCACCTTAGGGTGTACACAAATGTCTTGTCGATGTCGAAGATGTTAGAAACCAGTGTCCGCATGTTTCACATAAACCACAAAAAACTGATCAGAATTGTCAGGTAGTCTATCCAACGTCCGAAAATAGTGCAGTGTCTTAAGCAAGCGGCTACCTCGCTGTGTCAAGCTTCTGGGTGGGTCGGCAACCATGTTCGGGTATTCAGCTGCCAAAACTCTGCTTGAGAAATGACAGGCCCATATCCGAGCCCCGATTATTAAGTGTTGAAGAAGGAAAAACGGTTTACATTGACTACGGCATGCTAACACTTCAACTGATCAAACTCTGATTTACTGAGAAACGGTGCGATATTATTTTGTGCATAGCCTGACAGTGAACCGGCTGCTGCATCAGATTTACTTCTTACGCAGTTTGAATGCTGTTTGCGGATCAATAGAGCTGCTGTCAACTTGAATTGAGGAGATCGAACTTCGGTAGACCCCTGTAAGGGAATTTCTAATTTTATTGGTTATCAGTCGTTGCAGCGAGGTGTCATGTGCTCGAACCACAGAATAGGAACTCTCTTGGTTACCATGGAAATACCTTCCTATTCGTTTGGACCCAGAGACTCCAAAATAAATCACGTTTTTGATATTAAATCTGACTCATTAGATCTCCATTAACAGGTCATGCTGCTTTACCTGACTTGGAAAATAATGTATGAGGTCTTTAAGTGTTAACCTCGAAACAAGCGTATTTCCATCGACGTGCCTGACTCCTCTGTTTTACTAGAGATACCGACGATCTTTTTATTCACAAAACTTCTTCGAACTGTGATTCGACCTTAGGATCTATCAAAGAAAACGCTCAGACAGTAAGAAAGATTACTTTATTTCACAGTATATGCCACAAGTGCACTGTCAAAGATAGTCTCTTTTTTTTCTTTGAATAAGATCTTCGGGATTAATGGAAAGACTGCTCTATAATAAGCGTCAATGAAAATTCCAGAAGACCTACATTGCTCTCTTCTGCTTTTCATCATACCTCAGTTTGCTGACCAATATAAGATGTATACTACTAACCAGTAATCTGAAGCACAATAGGATCTGGTATTCTTACCAGATGTTGAAAAATATACGGCGAAGCTGTCTAGCCTTTGGAGATGCGGGATATCACGGACTGTGGGGTTTTAACGACTGCGGATGCCCTAAACCGATACCATTTGCTATAGGATTTGGCCACATACAGTGTGTGAGAATTTCCGCTTCCGTAGCTTAGTAGTCAACGCGGCTGACCGACGTAGAGGGGAAAGGTGGGGCGGGGGGGGGGGGGGGGGGGGAGAGACAGGTGCGTCCCCGGTACTGCCAGCGGGATACGTTTAGCCTCGTGAGGACAACTGATGAGCTAATCGGACGCTTAGTAGCGGTTCCAAGGTCAAGAAACCCAACAACGACTGGGAGAACGGTGTGCTGACCACATTTCCCTCCATACCGCATCCTATGCCGCCACTGGCGAGGGATGTCATGGTGGTCGGTCGGGCCCGAAATTTACTTGTTTACCTAACGTGTCAGAACGCGAAGAAACACCTCGAAGAAAACGCTATATTTACACATAGCACAGATTCAGAGAACATCGTACTTGTGAAACACAACTGGCTCTCTATTTATACTAGGTAATGGGTTCTTTCGACAGGGGATATGAAGTTGATTGCGTATTTCCAGATTTCCAGAAGGCTTTTGAAGTGTTCATCACAAGTGTCTTCTAATCGTATGCGTACCTGCGAGGTATCGTCTCAGTTGTACAGCTGTACAGTTGTACAGCTCGGTTCAAGACGTCCTGTCAGAAAAGTCACTCACAGTTCGTAGTAATTGACACGAGTGAAACACGGGTGATATTTGGGGTACCCCAAGGAGTTGTTACAGGCTTTCTGGTGTTCTTAATCTATATAAATGATTTAGGAGACGATCTGGCCAATTAAATTGTTTGCAGATGACACTGTCGTTTATCGTTTAGTAAACTCGTCAAACAGGGTGTCTCCACGATGCTAAAAGTGGCAGTTGACCATGAACAATAAAAAATCCGAGGTTTTCCAGATGAGTACTGAAAATATATATCAAATTTCGGTTACATGACTAATCACACAGTCATACAGGCTGTCGATTAAGCTAAACGCCTAGGGATTACAATTAGGAACAACCTAAGTTGGAAGCACCACTCGGAAAATGTTGTGGGAGAGGTGAACCTAACACTGAGTTTTATTAGCAGGACACTTAGGAGATGTAACATACCTACCAAAGAGAGTGCCTGCACTACGCGGGTCCTTCCTCTTCTAGAGCATTGCTCGCTGTATTGGGTCCGTACCAGATAGCGCTGACGAAGAACTTTGGAAAATTTCAAAAAAGGGCAACATGTTTTGTATTATCCTAAATAGGGGAGAGAGTGTTGTGGATATGATATACGAGCTGGGGTGGCAATGTTAAAACAAAAGCGTTTTCGATTCCAGCGATAGCTTTCCACCAAGTTTCAATCATTATCTTTCTCCTCCGGATGTGAAAATATTTTGATTTCCACCTACATAGAGATAACCAACCATTGTGATAAAATAACAAAAATCAGAGCTCGCACGGGAAGATTTGTGTGTTCATTTTTCCCCGCACTCTTTGACAGTGGAACGATCGAGAAATACTCTGACAGCGGTTTTGTGAAACCTCTGCGAAGCACTTTAAGTGTGAACTGATTTATACAGTAGTCAGGTAGATGTACATGCGGATGAAACGGCGTGAACAAGCAATCACTTGCGTGACCTTGACAGATGAAATAACCATTACCACTAATCTGATGTGAAGTGTTTTGCTGCCCATGAAATTGTATAAATACATCAGTTATTGATACCAAACATTTTAAAACGTAGTTCATGAAATTATTAAAGCGATAAAGTAAAATCGAACTGCGATTTATAAAAGAAATGCTTGGGCTACACTCAGTTCGCCGTAGAATTATGAGAAGTATAATAGCTGTGCTCATGTAACTCACAAAAAGTGGAGACTACATTTTCGTTCTTTCTTCCACATTGCTTGCAAGTAAGAACCTAACTAGTAAATTCATTACTTGCACATAACTAATCGTGGAGGACAATCAATACTTACTCATCATACACAGAAATGTAGCCCCAAATGATGAAACCGTTTGTTACCTCGTGAGAAATTAAACGTATCATTTACTAAAAATTATGATGACGGTTACCTGTATTTAGAACAAACTGTGGAAACTGTTTGTGGCTCTTCACAGTTAATGCATCACAGAGGTAAGACGATCTGCTGCAGCAATGTTGTTGTTGTGGTTTTCAGTCTGAAGACTGGTTTAACGCAGCTCTTCATGCTACTCTATCGTGTACATAACTACTACAACTTACACACTTCTGAATTTTCTTATTGTATTCATCTATTGGTCTCCCTTTACGATTTTAACCCCCCCCCCCCCCTACACACACACACTCCTCTCCAGTACTAAATTCGCGATCCCTTGATATCTTCTAATCAGGTTATGTCACAAATTTCCAAATTGTGGAAACTGTGGAGTTGGAGTGCACATGTGGGTTTTTTAGGTTAGAGAATTCCCTCCCTGGGCTCGACAAGACGCCTCCTGAGACGCGGCAAGGTAGGAGTAGGCAAAATGCAACAGGGAATAACAATATTAATCTGCTAATAGTAAACTGCAGGAGCGTCTATAGAAAGGTCCCAGAACTGTTCTCATTAATAAACGGTCACAATGCCCACATAGTACCAGGGACAGAAAGTTGGCTGAAACCAGATTAAACAGTAATGAAATTCTAAACTCAGATTGGAATGTATACGGCAGAGACAGGCTGGACAGTGAAGGGGGAGGCGTGTTTATAGCGATAAGAAATGCAATAGTATCGAAGGAAATTGACGAAGATCCGGAATGTGAAATAATTTGGGTGAAGGTCACGTTTGAAGCAGGCTCAGACATGGTAATTGGATGTCTCTACAGGCCCCCTGGCTCAGCAGCTGTTGTGGCTGAGCACCTGAAGGATAATTTGGAAAATATTTCGAGTAGTTATAGTTCTGGGTGGAGATTTTAATTTGCCGGATATAGACTGGGAGACTCAAACGCTCATAACGGGTGGCAGGGGCAAAGAATCAAGTGAATTTTTTTTAAGCGCTTTATCTGAAAACTACCTTGAGCAGTTAAACAGAGAACCGACTCGTGGCGTTAACATATTAGACCTTCTGGTGACAAACAGACCCGAACTATTTGAAACAGTTAACGCAGAACAGGGAATGAGCGATCATAAAGCGGCTACTGCATCGATGATTTCAGCCGTAAATAGAAATATTAAAAAAGGTAGGAAGATTTTTCTGTTTAGCAAAAGTGACAAAAAGCAGATTTCGGAGTACCTGATGGCTCAACACAAAAGTTTTGTTTCATGTACAGATAGTGTTGAGGATCAGTGGACAAAGTTCAAAACCATCGCACAATATGTGTTAGATGAGTATGTGCGAAGCAAGTTCGTAAGAGATGGAAAAGAGCCACCGTGGTACAACAACCGAGTTAGAAAACTGCTGCGGAAGCAAAGGGAACTTCACAGCAAACATAAACATAGCCAAAGCCTTGCAGACAAACAAAAATTACGCGAAGCGAAATGTAGTGTGAGGAGGGCTATGCGGGAGGCGTTCAATGAATTCGAAAGTAAAGTTCTATGTACTGACTTGTCAGAAAATCCTAAGAAATTTTGGTCTTATGTCAAAGCGGTAGGTGGATCAAAACAAAATGTCCAGACACTCTGTGACCAAAATGGTACTGAAACAGAGGATGACAGACTAAAGGCCGAAATACTAAATGTCTTTTTCCAAAGCTGTTTCACAGAGGAAGACTGCACTGTAGTTCCTTCTCTAGCTTGTAGCACAGATGACAAAATGGTAGATATCGACATAGACGACAGAGGGATAGAGAAACAATTAAAATCGCTCAAAAGAGGAAAGGCCGCTGGGCCTGATGGGATACCAGTTCGATTTTACACAGAGTACGCGAAGGAACTTGCCCCCCTTCTTGCAGCGGTGTACCGTAGGTCTCTAGAAGAGCGTAGCGTTCCAAAGGATTGGAAAGGGGCACAGGTCATCCCCGTTTTCAAGAAGAGACGTCGAACAGATGTGCAGAACTATAGACCTTTAGCTCTAACGTCAATCAGTTGTAGAATTTTGGAACACGTATTATGTCCGAGTATAATGACTTTTCTGGAGACTAGAAATCTACTCTGTAGGAATCAGCATGGGTTTCGAAAAAGACGACCGTGTGAAACCAAGCTCGCGCTATTCGTCCACGAGGCTCAGAGGGCCATAGACACGGGTTGGAAATGGAAATGTCGTGTGGCTAGGGCCTCCCTAGACACGGGTTCACAGGTAGATGCCGCGGTTCTTGACTTCCGCAAGGCGTTCGATACAGTTCCCCACAGTCGTTTAATGAACAAAGTAAGAGCATATGGACTATCAGCCCAATTGTGTGATTTGATTGAAGAGTTCCTAGATAACAGAACGCAGCATGCCGTTCTCAATGGAGAAAAGTCTTCCGAAGTAAGAGTGATTTCAGGTGTGCCGCAGGGGAGTGTCGTAGGACCGTTGCTATTCACAATATACATAAATGACCTTGTGGATGACATCGGAAGTTCACTGAGGCTTTTTGCGGATGATGCTGTGGTATATCGAGAGGTTGTAACAATGGAAAATTGTACTGAAATGCAGGAGGATCTGCAGCAAATTGACGCATGGTGCAGGGAATGGCAATTGAATCTCAATGTAGACAAGTGTAATGTGCTGCGAATACATAGAAAGAAAGATTCCTTATCATTTAGCTACAAAATAGCAGGTCAGCAACTGGAAGCAGTTAATTCCATAAATTATCTGGGAGTACGCATTAGGAGTGATTTAAAATGGAATGATCATATAAAGCTGATCGTCGGTAAAGCAGATGCTAGACTGAGATTCATTGGAAGAATCCTAAGGAAATGCAATCCGAAAACAAAGGAAGTAGGTTACAGTACGCTTGTTCGCCCACTGCTTGAATACTGCTCACCCGTGTGGGATCCGTACCAGATAGGGTTGATAGAAGAGATAGAGAAGATCCAACGGAGAGTAGCGCACGTCGTTACAGGATCATTTAGTAATCGCGGAAGCGTTACGGAAATGATAGATAAACTCCAATGGAAGACTCTGCAGGAGAGACGCTCAGTAGCTCGGTACGGGCTTTTGTTGAAGTTTCGAGAACATACCTTCACCGAGGAGTCAAGCAGTATATTGCTCCCTCCTACGTGTGACTCGCGAAGAGACCATGAGGATAAAATCAGAGAGATTAGAACCCACACAGAGGCATACCGACAATCCTTCTTTCCACGAACAATACGAGACTGGAATAGAAGGGAGAACAGATAGAGGTACTCGAGGTACCCTCCGCCACACACCGTCGGGTGGCTTGCGGAGTATGGATGTAGATGTAGATGAACTGTTTCTGGTGCTTCATAATAATGGCATCTCAGAGGTAAGACCTGCATCAGCGATGGGATGTTATATTGTATTTGCAGCGTCACTGGTTGTTAATACTGATTTGTTTTCCGTTATTTGCCTAAACATTTATTTGCGTGTTCCTCGGACAAGTTCACAGACAATTTTCGCTTACTTCTGTGCAGTCCTAGTAAATACATTGTTTCCAACAGCGTACCCGCCGACGAATTATTTATAACAGAAGCGCAGCTACTGAACATGAAGAAATTAACACGCTCGAGTTGCAGTGCAAGACAAAGAGGGGTTCTGCCTCGGATACTGGAACCAGTTTTGTAGTTAGTGTCACTACGCTGCTACGGGAAAGGCTTTAGCAGCTGGCAGCAGGTACGGACTCTGCGTACACCTTGACGCGAGCCTCCTCCGATATGTCTTCTCCTACCAAACGCTATTCTACTTTCTCCCATGAGTGATTGCAACTGCAACACGAAACACCTTGATATGTTGCCGTTGCTTCTGTGTTTAACACTCTGTTAGTAGCGAGGTCTTCGGGTATAAATACTTACCTCGTCAACAGAGAAGAAATGAAGGACAAATCCGGAATGTGCATTCACTTTTTCTGCAACAGTTAACCAGTGAACCGAGAATTACCCAAGTTGTCTTCACGACTATTCCTCATGTGTAGTTCCATGCACAGCAGTTAAAAATGGTTGGAAACTGAACTGTACAGCAGTCTCCGTCCTTATAAGCGAGTGGCCGTCTGTATTTGTCAGGTAATATAGTTCGTATGCCCAGCAAATATCATCCTGGACAAATTTTATAGTCTGACCTGAAAGTATGAAGCGCAACAGTGGCGCACCAAGGAAACGTTTTAAAGGCATCATCAGACTTAATCTAAAGTATGGCTGTCAACAACTCGCAAATTATTTCAAGGATGTCGTCAGTGATTGATTATCACAGTTACTTTAGCACATCTAAGTGACATATAAAATGTTTTGCTTTTTTGATTCCAAAACCAATTTTTGGATGCAAAAAATTATAGGTTGCTCTTGCATTGTTGGATTTTTACTGTGTAATAAAGTCATTGCCACAAAATGATATGAAACAGCCTAACAAAAGAATGTATTCACCATCTGCTGAATACGGATTTCGTGTGAGTGGTAACAACCAATGAAGCACATCCTTGAATTGTTCAAACCTCCATACACCTTTCTATTCACACATGTACAACCAGCTGGCAAGCAAGCCAGTTTTACAGCGGCTTTTCGAAGTGGTTCTAGTGTAACCACGTGCTTGGTGACCTTCAACGTCAGAGAGCGCCATTTTGGAGACGGCGACAGAGCAGTCGTGTGTGGGCCTTTGATTGGTCTGTACTTTGTATTCTCCATCGAGATCTGCTTCTAAACAAGATGATCGTACGATTAACACAGAAACAGTTTCTTTACTGTGTTATTGTAAATTATCACATAACTATGCATAACTGGAATAAACGGTGAATTAACTAATTCAGCAGTGAAAACTAAGCCAACAATATGTGTGTGTTCCATGTTGGAAGTGAAGTGTACTGGGTTCACAACTTAGGTAATAGCGAATAATGTATTTCGTTCTGTATTTGAGCATTCACCAGTGTAATTTATAATTGTAAGTATTCGCCAGCTGACTTTTGTAAAGTATAAGAGATCTCTTTATTGTGTTTGAAGCATTTGTTATTTGCAAAATGCTAGGAAAGACGAGCTGATGATAAACAGGAATTGCTTCAACAAAAACTAACTGTACTGAAAGAACGAAAAATCTCACTTTGATTTTAGTGAATTGCAGTAGTACGTAAGAAAACGCCTTCTGCATTCTGCACATTAATTTTTATTTTATTTATACACCAGATGCGTTTCGCCTATGTAACAATGCTTCTTCAGTTGGTGTCCTGGAATATTACTGATTCTTTCATTGTCACAAACTGGATATCAATTTAAAAATATGGCAGGACACCCACTGATGATGCCTTGTTAAAAAGATGGAACGTGTCTGGGTTCATAAATAAAATAAATTAACATGTAGCATGCAGAAGGCGTTTTTCTGTAAACAACTGCAATTTATTTACAGCTAGTGCAGAAATTGACCACCACAAGAAACTTGTTTCTTTTTAGTGTTCCTTTGTGAAAGGGAATGTTGCTTTGAAATGCAGACTTATTCACAATTTAAAATATTCTTGAGTATGGAAATGAGCTGTGAAGCTCTATAAAATTAAGTGTTGAAGAAAAGCTATTGAGATTTCTGCAATAAATATTTCCTATGAACACAAAAGTTACTAAGTAATGTTATCATGGCATAAAATATTAATAAATGCACTGATATTCTGCAGTGTTGTTTAGAGTTTAAATTTTACAACTAAAGTAGACTGATTCAGCAAATAAGATTACTTTAGAAGATTTACGTCTTTTTATATTCAAACATCCTTCAGTTTACTTAAAATCTGTAAAGAGCTCTTTTAAATTTTATTAATATATCATTGGTCCTTCTGTTTGCTCATGATACAATTTTAACAACTGTCATAGTCGTTAAGTTGTGAAGAAAATGAATAACACTCTTTCATTGACTGGTACTATGATAATAAGGTACGTTTAGATATTCCTTGAGCTATAGCAGTGAGACATTCTGGTACTAGTATTCGGAGTATTCAGAGGGAAGTAGTGTATTACACACTGGTTGCCTTTCTAGAACACAGGGCCAGCTGGTCATTGAAAGAAAATACATTTCACAAATACAAACAGCATTCTGTCACAAAGGGGTAGCATCTCAGTTTATTGTCATCTCCTGAATTTATCTGTAACAACCATCATTTCTGAACACTTTATAACTGTTATATATATTTCTGCTGTCATTAGATTAATGAAATTGACTTACCGCAACCACGAGTAGAAATACTATGAATTAGTGAATATTCACTGTACAGTTTCCTTGCCAACACTACAATTTTTGGAGTAAGGAAGTTCATTTTCAGTTCAAAAACTAATAGTTATGTATTACTTATAGAATATTAATCTTTATTCGACTATGTCAATATGATTATTATCTTAGTCTTTGATTATTTTTATATTATTGGGCATATTGATCAGCAATACCATTATCCTACTCCTAGAGCAAGTTATATTCATTATTATTTGGATTTTTTCTGTTCTAGACATATTACTACATCACTCAGCCATGAATTTCTTGTTTTATCTTTGTCCTATTTAAAGAAGCTCTGAATATTATAGTTAATATTTAAAACATTAGATATATTACAGTTAATATCATTTTATACTCAGTTCAATATCATTTTATACTCAAATCATTTATTTTTGGTAATAACTTCTTGTAATGATGACACCTATGCAAAGCAATATAAAAAAAGTTAATAGCAATGTATTTATCTGATATTTAGAACTTATTTGTTCCACTCTTATGCAGTACAGTACATCATGATGTATGAAGACATTGTTTAAGCTAATTAGTCAGTGCTTCTGCTGCTTAATACATTTTTTACATCTCTAAAGTGCTGATATGTTGCATTAGTTAGGGAAGAATAACCACAAACAATTTTAAATCATTTTTGTATAGTATCACTTCTGTTCAAGTTTTCCAACTAGTTTTATGATAATTTTTTGTAAGTACCCATAAATAGTAAAAATATTTTACACTGTTTTATTATTACTTTTAATTGAAATATAAATATTTAAATAATATTAAACAACAGTGTGTTGGAGCAATGTCTGAATTTCTGGTCCTCATCCAATATAAGCAAGATAATAGTTTAATATTGTTCAGACTGATACAATACTTGCAGATATTTTACAGTAAACATGAATGCCATAAGATATTAGCGTAATATAGGCATATGGTGGATTTTTGTTGTATGAACTGCATCTGTTTGGTCCAAATCTCTTCCTTCAAAGAACATAGCAACATTGGTCATTTGTGCTATCCAGTACAAAGGCCAAGATGCCCTTCAAGGAATCTTCAGAGCTACTGGTACCCTCAGAACGATTCAAAACTAATGACATGGTTAGTCTGTCTTGTAATTTAGTTAACGTGCTAGCAGTAGATGTGGAATGTGAGGTTGTTCATGTATATGATGCTATGTCTGAAGAGATACTAAATTAGCAAGGGATCAAATCGCGAATGTCAGATTTCTGCGCCGATACCATTACTCATTCATCTCTGTAGGACCTTTCTCTCGTCTAAATGATGAATGGTAAACTGACAGTGTCCTTGTCTGTTTATGCGATAGAGGCTGGTTGCCACAGCTCAGCCCATCATTGCAGAGGCCGCATCTGGAGCTCACACTGCTGGATGCCTGACATTCAGTCCTATTGTTGTCTCTACTTACTTCCTTGCTCTGTCTTCTTTTTCTATCATAATGGTCGTTATTTTTACAGTGATCATAGTCTCTGTTTCTTGAGTGACAGCCGGCCGCGGTGGTCTAGCGGTTCAGGCGCTCAGTCCGGAACCGCGCGACTACTGCGGTCGCAGGTTCGAATCCTGCCTCGGGCATGGATGTGTGTGATGTCCTTAGGTTAGTCAGGTTTAAGTAGTTCTAAGTTCTAGGGGACTGATGACCACAGATGTTAAGTCCCATAGTGCTCAGAACCATTTGAACCATTCTTGAGTGACAGTTACACAAGAAGAAACAGGCCCATAATGTATAAGGATGTTTATGATGCTAGAACTGACAGCGGCAATAAATGGTGTCCCAAATGGCTCTGAGCACTATGAGACTTAACGTCTGAGGTAATCAGTCCCCTAGAACTTAGAACTACTTAAACCTAACTAACCTAAGGACATCACACACATCCATGCCCAAGGCAGGATTCGAACCTGCGACCGTAGCAGTCGCGCGGTTCCAGACTGAAGCGCCTAGAACCGCTCGGCCACACCGGTCGGCTGGTGTCCCACGTGATAGTTAACAGCATTATATGTTTTAAGGATGACTTCTTTTTCTAAGTTAAAAATATTTAAGAGCCTTCCTCTCACGATCAGATACTGTACTGTCCCCCTCTTAGTTTTATCCCATAACGCTCTTTCTTCCCTGTACGCTGTGGAAATCGAGTTTGCTTGCCTAGAAAAATTGGGTGAACTGGCCGCGCTGATAGACTGACGTCACCACTGCAGGTGCCAGTGCAGAGCCATTTGGTGTTTCCTGCCGTTTCTGCTCACCTGGCACTCTGGCCGTTGACAAGTGGGCCGGCCGGCAGCTGCAGCTTCCACTGCAGGGTTGCCAGTTTCCTACTGGACAGTTAATTACTGCTCTATGTTGGGGTCCAAGCACGGTGATAAAAAAAAAGGAGGTGCCTTTGGTAGACACAGTCTGGAAAATACTTATGATATTTTCGATTAAACTCAGAGAACACACTGTTCTAAAAAATTGACATGGAGGGGTATGTATTTTTCTCCTTTCCCTTTTTACTGTAACGACGAGAGACAGACGACCTCAGCACTTCACTGATACATCTAAGAAGTGCTTTCGTCATGTGTTTGGATCGTTCCACATGAATACTGGCAATGTTTCGTTAATCAGTTGGACAGCTCAGTATTCCTCGAATATCGTTTGCAAATAGAATGTAATCACTTCCCTCTTGCTCATCATTTAGGCCAGATGTTATGAACAAAAATTAGTAACAATATGCAAAAACAAATAAATCGTATGAGTAAATATAGAGCATATGTCAGTCAATAATTCATGGAATACGAGCGATATATTCTGTTGACTAAATGTTTGTATAGTTTCCAAGTACATGGCAGAGTAGATTCAAATCCAAATACCTGCCTTTTGTGCGAGAGTACATCAAAATGAAACCTCCAAATCCGTCCCAAAATCTGACCTATATTTCATGACTGGAGCGGTCTTTACTCTGTGAACATACCATTTTCTCGATCATGTCGTTCTTTGCTACATAATGGGAGAAGAAGCTTTGCCCCAATTTCAATATATTGTGATACTGAGAGGTAGGTTAAAGATTAAATTAATATCAACTTGTGCTCTAATGGAATCTTTTGAAGCTTTAAGAACACAAATGCTGAGTGTATTAGCTGCAATACTGCGAATTACTCTTTTCAGAAAAATTGATGTAATGCATGAAAATATGTGAAGCAAGAATAATATTTTTTCGAATGTGCCTTGACAAGTCCTCTAATGAGTATCAAATATCTCTTGGAATGGTATAAAATTTTTTTATTAATGAGACTGTACAAAATGAAGTCATCATCAGTTAATACCTAATTCAGAGAGAGAATGTAAACTGGAGCGTATTTGACTGTCTACAGCTCCATACTTTTAAGTGTAACAAAATTCGTGTGAACTATCAGGTGACCTACTGAATCTCGAAAATTTTGTGAAAATTGTTTGAGGAGCAGTGGTGAACTTATTCTATTTTGTATTGATGCGCCAGAAGGAATCGCCTTTTCTTTGAAAATTTGATTCCCCAGATCAAAAACGCAGTGCACATTAATAGAAACTTGAACAGAGACAGCTAAGCAGTGCTTATAGCAGTCAAAAGAGGTACATACCATCAACAGCTGCTTCCGACTCACAGAGAACCATAGGAGTAGGTCTGAGGGAGAGACATCCAGACATCAATTTCGGCAGCATCATAGATGCCCTGAGTAACGCAGAGTTCAGGTTTCTGAATGACAGGTGACTACCCAAATGTCCACGGAGTGCTAATCAAACAGCTCTGACTCAGTTTAAAATTGATAGGATGGTGCACTCTACGGTTGAATATATATTTTTCTAGAGGAATAAATGTGTACACACGATCGTCAGGTCCCAATATCAAACATCTATTGAAAAGGATGGCTGAGTATCAGAGGGCCCACTTCATCTCCTATAAATATTCTCCACATCAGGATACTAACAGTGTTTGAATATTGCTTTGGTGCTGTCCTTTCCATTGTCCTCATACCAACATATTGCACCACTCACCACTCAAATTCCCTTCCTCCACAATTCGTGTGTACTATGACAATGATGCTGCACTGATGCTTATTTCTGTACTTCTGTACGTAAAGTTAGCAGAAGTAGTTGCGTTCTAGTGTTGGCTTCTGCCCATGACGATGAGGAGACAGTTATTGATAGTACAGCCCTCTAGATCCAACTGAAAATAAAAAGAAAAACTCAAATGTTGCGGAAAACTGCTTTTGTGACTGACTCGTAATTAATTAATTCGTACTAGCCAGCAATGTGCACTGTTACTCCATATTGCTCAGTCTTGCAACTTATTCTGGTGACGGCACTTTTAATGTATCAAGGTATTTGCGGTAGACAGTTGGACTCCATAGCAAGCAAGGTCACTGGTTCAGAGATGAAACACCATATGCATCTCGGCCTTTCGATCTGGTGGTAGCCAAATCGTCCCCTGCGCTGTAACGGATCTGCAGTTCGTTTCGGGGGCGGTGATGGGAGGCCGGGAGGGGGGGAGGGGAGGCCGGGAGGGGGGGAGGGGAGGCCGAAGCAGCGATGTCGTAATTTGCCCCTTCCCCTCCCAACATCAAATCTAACTAGTCATGACCACTTGCTTTCACACAATCGCCTTTGATTATAATAACTATAACATTCTTTAATACAATAATAATTTGTTTAAATTAATGAGTATATTTTTAGTGTAACTTCCAAGAAATTCCGTTTCAGAGTTGAAAAACATTTTTCAAACAATTAGAGAAGTACGTGTGACACTCAATTGATTTAAGAACCATAATAGCAACAAGCTCTCACGATTTTGACAGCTTCAGAATTTGTCAATATAAAATCGAAATGAGCATTTATCATTAGCAACATTTCACTTAGCACTAGCGTTTATTAACACAGGCCTGCACGATATGACTGACGAGTTCGTAGATGAGGGATTCCTCTCTCTTTCAGCAATTTTCACCGTTTGCAAATTTTCCGGTGCAGGCATCACTGACATAAAATCCTCAACAAAACAGTCAGCAACCGCATCAGGATCCAGCATGGACAAAAAAATACATAAGGCAGAAAACTTCCAATTTCACATCGTGTGTAATATCATGTGCAAGCCCCAATGGTTGTATTATTCGCTTCAGCTCTGCGTTAAATGAAATTTGCATTCATGTATTCTTGTATCTGTCCAGATTTCACTTCTAGCGTTCATTATGTCGTCTTTAAAATCTGAAAACATCGTTGATGGTGAAAATTTCAGATCTAGGTCATTACATTTATCGATAACTGTTTGAAAGATATACTTGTACGACGAAGTTTTCTTGTCGTTCAATAAAGAAAAAAAGCCCTTGGAATATAATGTCTACTAACTAGCCCAAGTATTGTAAACAGCTGACAAAAAACCTTGTGCAACACTTGAATGTTCCATCAACATATTTCGTGTCACACTGAGTAAGTATTCTAAGGTTTTCAGATTCACAAAATATTACAACTTTTTTTCAGTATCATTTTCTAGCAAGAAATTTGCACCGACTATAGTTTCCAAATTTAGCATGTTGATAGTATCATGAACCTCTTCAATACTTGTCGGCAATTTCACAAGCTTTTTTAATTGTTTTACCAAAGCTGTCAACATCTCTGGTTGTTATTTCTATCTTATCTTCTCCTTTCATGGGATTGTAAATTAGCTTTGACGGTACCTCACAAATATCTTCTGTAGCTTTTCTCTTCAGAATACAAATTATTTTTTGCCTCTGAATTTTGCCGCAAGGTATTTCCAGGTGATTGTGGCCTTCTTGAGTCTCCACAACATACAGCTCTTCAATAGAAATAGTTTCACTAAAGCTTCTGCAACCCTTAATGTTGCGCCGGGCGGTGTGGCCGAGCGGTTCTAGGCGCTACAGTCTGGAACCGCACGACCGCTACGGTCGCAGGATCGAATCCTGCCTCGGGCATGGATGTGTGTGCTGTCCTTGGGTTAGTTAGGTTTAAGTAGTTCTAAGTTCTAGGGGACTGCTGACCTCAGCAGTTAAGTCCCATAGAGCTCAGAGCCATTTGAACCTTAATGTTAAGCGTCCATCGCGAGACACCAATTTTCAACAGTTTTTGAAATCGAAAGGCGTTATCTTTAAGAACAAGCACTTTCACTCCCATTCTGTTTATTGAAACTACAGTGGGATCGGAGGACTTGTTCACTTAAAAGTGATCTGCCGTAGACTGAAGCATGAACCTGCAAACTGCTGGGAGGTCTCGGGACTATTTATTACCTGCAGGCCATTAGGTTAGTTCGGGAGGAGTGGGTCCTGTTACCCGCTACTCTGATTTCGGGAGGAGTAGGTCCTGCAACCGGCACGAGCAGCGTGTGAATGAGTGCTTTTACATGGCTACAGTGTTTACTCCAGGTCGCTAGAACATGAGTGCATCCATACGGGAGAGAAATTGAAAAGTTGCTTGTAATTTCTTAAAATATCCATTTTCGAGACTCTTAATTTCTATGCTCCTTCATTTTTCAGAAGTACCTGAGAAATTTGTAAATTTGTATGTCATATTTTATATCCTACTCGACGAGGTAGAACACAAATGGTTCAAATGGCTCTGAGCACTATGGGACTCAACTGCTGAGGTCATTAGTCCCCTAGAACTTAGAACTAGTTAAACCTAACTAACCTAAGGACATCACAAGCATCCATGCCCGAGGCAGGATTCGAACCTGCGACCGTAGCGGTCTTGCGGTTCCAGACTGCAGCGCCTTTAACCGCACGGCCACTTCGGCCGGCGAGGTAGAACACAGTTTATGATCACACACAGTGATGATGAAGCAGAGACCACAACAGGTGGGTGGTTCCTGTGGTCAATGATGGAGTAATTCATGAAGTGAAAAGATAGGTAGTAGCAAAGCCAAGAGCATAGCGAAAATCGTCGTAAGTGAAGCACAAAGGAACTAGCTGAGTCGATCACTTTATCAATGGCACTCACTGTAGGCTTCAGAAAATGGCGAGAATTGCCGAAGGAGCGCAAGGCCACGGTCAAGGGACGGGACCATGTGACATGCCTGCAGTTGTGGCGCCCTCCGTGGGAGAGAGCTGCACCCATTGTATGAAGCCGGAGTATCTCTGACCCTTCCTCCATATCGATAATCAGGCTGAGCGGAGAATCCAAATCACTGTTGGATACTAAAGCGTTTTTTTTTTATGGGTTTCATGGCCACCCCTTCTTTTGGATCCAGGCCTGCTTGTAAGAACTCAAATCGGCAGAGAGGCAGATAAGGTCGCTTACGTCACCAGTCCTAGGTCTGACAAAATCACTGTCCCGCACGACTTCACGTTATCACATTCACCGAAGTGACACGAGCACTGCCTCTTCAAAATGTTTCTTATATGTAGTTGAAATCATCATTTTTTTGGTAGTGCTAGTTCTGCAAGGTTTTCAGGAGAGCTTCTGTAAAGTTTGGAAGGTAGGAGACGAGGTACTGGCAGAAGTAAGGCTGTGAGGACGGGGCGTGAGTCGTGCTTGGGTAGCTCGATGGTGGAGCACTTGCCCGCGAAAGGCAAAGGTCCCGAGTTCGAGTCTCGGTCCAGCACACAGTTTTAATCAGCCAGGGAGTTTCATATGAGCGCACACTCCGCTGCAGAGTGAAAATCTCGTTCTGAAAACATCCCCCAGGCTGTGGCTAAGCCATGTCTCCGCAATATCCTTTCTTTCAGGAGTGCTAGTTCTGCAAGGTTCGCAGGAGAGCTTCTGTAAAGTTTGGAAGGTAGGAGACGAGGTACTGGCAGAAGTAAGGGTGTGAGGACGGGGCGTGAGTCGTGCTTGGGTAGCTCGATGGTGGAGCACTTGCCCGCGAAAGGCAAAGGTCCCGAGTTCGAGTCTCGGTCCAGCACACAGTTTTAATCAGCCAGGGAGTTTCATATGAGCGCACACTCCGCTGCAGAGTGAAAATCTCGTTCTGTAAACATCCCCCAGGCTGTGGCTAAGCCATGTCTCCGCAATATCCTTTCTTTCAGGAGTGCTAGTTCTGCAAGGTTCGCAGGAGAGCTTCTGTAAAGTTTGGAAGGTAGGAAACGAGGTACTGGCAGAAGTAAGGCTGTGAGGATGGGGCGTGAGTCGTGCTTGGGTAGCTCAGATAGTGGAGCAAAGGCAAAGGTACCGAGTTCGAGTCTCGGTCCAGCACACAGTTTTAATCTGCCAGGAAGTTTCATTTTTTTGGTACTTTTCATATTCAGGTAAAACTAGATGTCCTAGCATTATGACCTTATTGAGCAATCATAGGGCAAAATCGTTAGATAAAATTACATTGCTAGGATACCTGGTTGCTTTGAAACACTAACAAGGACAGCGTTTCATGTACACCCACACATTCGAGCCCACTTTTCGGCCCCAGAAAACATGCACAGTGCTGTCTGCATTCATTCATGCTCCATTCATAAGGTGAAGTAAGCTAGCGTTCGGACATGCAGGTTCACATCTATTACGTGCCTGTCAACATCTGTGTATAGGTTCACGCGTAAGGCGCTATTTATAGATGTGACACAGAAGCGCCCACTTCCGCTCCTAGTAACCGGCCGGTCTAGCGCTATCCTGGTTCGTAGTTTCCGCACAAGGTCAGCTGCACCACGTTGCGCAATTTTTCCGAGCTGTCTGCTGCCGGCCGCGCCGGACAAAAAGCCGGTCGCTACGATGGGCGGGAGCGCAGGCAGCCGCTGCTTTGTTCCGGTGTGCGGGCGCTAGGTGGAGGGCGTGGAGCGGCGCTGCCGCGTTTCCCGCAAAGTGGGACCGGCGTCAGCGAAAACGCGCAGTGCCTGGCGAACTTTCGCTCAGGTTTTGCATCCTGCTACTCTGCTCGTTAACAAGGGGACCACGCGTGCTCGTCATCACCGAATTCGTCTAAATTTATGGTAACTGCAGGACTTGGCCAGAAATGAAACTGAAATACGTAGGAGCTCCAGATGACCAAACTTTTTTTTTTTTTTTTTTAAAAAAACTGCGTTTTTGACGCGGGTCAAGAGAGGCATGTGCCATTAATGATAGCGCAGATCAAATGCAATGGTTGACACTGCGGAAAGAGTACACTATAGTAACGTGGAGGTAGTTGGGTCGAGAGTAATCATGTGAGGAACTTCTTTACTTTCAATTTTTACGTTACTTACACTAAAAACAACGTGAAAGCTCAGTATTTTGTATTCATTAACATTTTCAAAAATGTCATAAAAGGAAATGTAAAGGAAAATTTGAGTTTGTAAATAAATTTCCAGGGAAGGATTATAGCTACAGTGTCCACGAGAACTCCGCAAATACTTTTCCAAGCAAGGGTTGTAACTAAAGTATATAGACTTGGTATGCCGTTAGCTTCTTTTTGACCTGCGAGCAGCCAGCGGCAGGCCCCACGAACAATAAGTTACCGGTACAAGTAAAATTGGCCCATAGGCAGTTGCGGACTACGCTATCTACGGCTACGGAGCTCATTACCTTCGTACTTCTCGACGAGAAACGAAAATTTTCTAGAATATCGTATTCTCGTAAACGTTTTACAGTTCCTTCCTGGAAATTCATTTGCAATCGCAAATTTTCCTTTGCCTTTCCTTTCCATGCCCTTTATAAAAATTTTAATAAATACAATCTATAAAGCATTATTTCAATTTACTTGTATTGTAAGTAACTGAAATTTAAAAAAAAATAAAAAGATGTTCCTCTTTCGGAGTCGAGCTCACGCCCTTTGGACTTACGTCTTCTGCTCTCCCCACTGCACCAGCCACCTAACATGGATGGCTCATGCTTCACCCGACCTGCTTCAAAAACGCTATTTTTTCTAAAGAATTGGCGGCCTGGAGCTGCCACTTACGCCACTTTCATTTCTAGCCAGTCTGCAACTCGTGGTCTTGCGGTAGCGTTCTCGCTTCTTGCACGGGGTCCCGGATTCGATTCCCGGCGGGGTCAGGGATTTTTCCTCCCTCGAGATCACTAGGTGTTGTTGTGTCGTCTTCATTATCATCATTCATCCCGATTACGGTCGGAGGAAGGCAATGGCAAACCACCTCCGCTAGGACCTGGCCTAGTACAGTGCTGGCGGTCTCTCGCATCGTCCCCTACGCTCACCGGAGTATGAGACTTCGTCATCATTTCTAGCCAACCCTGCAAGAGCACCGTAAATGTGAGAGAAATCGGCGATGACGAGTAGGTGCTGTCGCTTGCAAGTCAAGCCCGTTGTGACCAAATTGTGGCTAAAGATTGCACATGCCACAGAAGACTTTTCTTACCTCGTTTATAAATCTAAGAATCATTCTCAACGCATACAGTTGTCTCAAGAATATATCTGCGGTTAACTATGTCTCTTTCGTTACATACGACCAGTACAGGCGGTCAGTCTGTGTAGCCACAACCAAAAACAACGTTTAAAACTTGGGAAATTAAGGAATGGGTTGTAGCCGTGTCTAGCAAGTAAGAGCATAGGGCATGATCTGGCTTCCAGTTGCATGTGGGAAGAGTGTCGTCATTTTCGGGAGTTTTTTTCAATTTCATGAGATGACTTTGTAACAAATACTCACTAGCGAAACTACTTTCAAGCGTGAAAGCTTAGCATGAAAAAACAGTTGCATTGTCTTTCGTGGGTGCAGAGTTTAAGTTCACCTAGTTATTGTTCCTGTGTATTTGTATTAGGTAACAGGGGGCAATTTCCGACAGCTACAGTGTCGCTCCTCACTATTTTTCACCCCAAGCCAAAATCTTCTCGCACTTTTAATTCATACTTCTTACTAATATCGCTACCAAATCTTGGTAGAAGAGATATATTTCTAAACACTCCCACAGAGGCAGACTGGTGAATTCAGATAAAAACGAGAGAAGCAATAAGCGACCGACAGCCCATCGGCAGCGAGGTCGTTAGAAATGGAGCACAGGCTCATGTTAGGCACGACAATCGGGCGTTTTCTTTCTGAAGATATCATGCCAGCATTGACCTTCATCGTTTAGAGAAACCACAAGAGCCTCAAGAGGGATGGTCGGACGAGAATGTGACCCCGATGGTTCAGAATCTGGCTCCAGCGTCTTTACTACTGTATTACCTCACTCGATTTGAAATTGGAACTCATTTACAATACTTCACGTAAATAGCATAGCTACAACAAATATATATTTCATTCATGCACGTTTGTATGTATGTCCGGACTAATACATACAGGCTGATTATGTGAGTTACAAACTTACAGGGATGATGAGGAAGGGCAAATGCATCAATTTGAGGCGAGGGACCCTGCCTCGGAAGACCGAGTCGAAAGTTATAAGAGAAAATCGTTCTGATATCTCTGACAGTGGAATACATTTACCGGTACTATCGTTGCTAAGATTGTAGGGTATACAACTTCCAGGTTGTAATGTGGACTGAAACAAGGAAAACATGTCTAGCAAACATAGCTAACGCATATCGTAAGATCTACGAGTACTTGCTAATCTTCGCTGCTGAGAAACACGCCTTTTCTATTTAATGCATTTTAGAGCCCATATTTAGTGGACGTTTTTTTCTTACTTTGGTTCATACTGCCACCTCTAAAAGTTGCCTAACCTACAATCGTAGCAACAGTACCGGTACGTATAGTCCACTGCCAGAGGTATCAGAATAATTTTCACTTGCAGCTTTCGACTTAGTCATTTTTGGACTAGGGTTCCTATGTTCAAATTGATATATTTACCTTTCTCCGTCATCCCTGAGATTGTATGTACACTGTATGTGGAAGATGCTCTTCCTACAACAGATATTACGTTCCAGCTCCGTGCCTCTGTTTGTTATAGGTGGAAACATTCAACACTTACAGCTTGAATTACAGTGGGATCTGAAGTTTTTTCTGACTCTGAAAGTACCTTTCAAATGCAGAAAAATCTTTGCTTTATATGACTATGCGAAAATGAGTCGCGATACGTATTCCCTTGTAGCTGCTTGGAAAAGCAACAGACCATAGATTCCTTGTGGAGACTGTGGAGCGTACACAGCATTCTGATTTATGTATGCTGGTTGGGCTTACAAGGGATTCATAGGTAGCAATTTTAGTCTTAATCTCACAGAGACTCATATAATGCGGTTTCAAACATGCGATAATAATCTGTTAGCAGCAGAACTGGAAGTATATGGTAATAAACTAAATGTAGCACAGTTCCTTGGTGTCCAGTTGGATATCACGTTAAAATGGCGTCAACACATAGATAAACTAATCAATCTTATTGTGTTGATCTAAAGACAAGGGTTGGCTTAATTAGCATGTTTTCACTCTATGTTGTCTTTTGGATGATCCCGTTGACGTGAAGTTCACCTCTGAAAAAGGTGTATGTATAGAGAAATGTCAACTCGGACTGTTTTATATGAAGGAGATTGTGTCCAGGAAAACTCTTATAACTCGTTATTTTGACAGTTTATTATTAACCATGAGGATTATAATACACACTGAGGTGACGTAACTCATGGCATAACGATATGCACATATACACATGGCGGTAATATTGCGCACACTAGGTATAAACGGGCAGTGCGTTGGCGGAGCTATCATTTGTACTCAGGTGATTCATGTGAAAAGGTTTCCCATGTGATTATGGCCACGCAGTGGGAATCAACAGACTTTGAACGCGGAATGGTAGTTTGACATTGACGCGTGAGACATTCCATTTCGGAAATCGTTAGGGGATTCAATCTTCCGAGATCCACAGTGCAAGAGTGTGCCGAGAATATCAAATTTCAGGCGTTAGGCCTAACTCTCACTATGGGCGACACAGTGGAGAACGGCCTCCGCATAACGACATAGAGCAGCGGCGTTTGCGTAGAGTTGTCAGTGATAACAGACAAGCAACACTGTGTGAGATAGCCACATAAATCAACGTGGGACGTACGACGAACGTATCTGCTGGGACGTCGTGACGAAATTTGGCGTTAATGTCCTGTGGCAGCAGTCGACCGACGCGAGCTCCTTTGCTAGCAGGATGACATCGCCTCTCCTGGGCTCGTGACCTTATCAGCTGAACCCTAGAGGGCTGCAAAACTGTGGCCTAGTCAGATGAGTCCAAATTCCAGTTGGTAAGAGCTGATGGTAGGGTTCGAGTGTGGCACGAACTCCATTAAGCCATGGAGTCAAGTTGTCAGCGAGGTACAGTGCAAGCAGGTGATGGTTCGAGAATGGTGTGTGTGTGCTGTGTTTACATGGAATGGACTGGGTTCTCTGGTCCAAGTGAATCGATCAGTGGCTGTAAATAGTTATGTTCGGCTACTTGCAGACCACTTGCAGTCATTGATGGACTTCATGTTCCCAGACAACGATGGAAATTTTTGTGGATGACAATATGCCATGCCACCGGGCTGGTGGTTTGAAGAACATTCTGAACAAAATTCGAGCGAATGATTTGGTCACCCAGATCCCCCGACCTGAATCCCATCGAACATTTATGGAATATAACCGAGAGCTCAATACGTGAACAAAATCCTGCACCAGCAATACTTTCGCAGTTATGGACGACTACGGAGGCTACGTGGCTCAATATTTCTGCAGGGGCCTTCCAGGGACTTGCAGAATCAATGTCACACCGAGTTTTTGCACTACTTCGGGTAAAAGGAGGTCCGACACAGTATTAGGACGTATATCGTGACTTTTGTCACCTCTGTGTAAATAATTGGGGATTATTGGTTTCGGTTTTGTAGTAAACTATCGCAAGATCAGATAACTCCTTCCCATTGGAGAGTAGTACGTTTGTTCAGTGTTCACTTGGTATGGTATGCTACATCAGACTATGTTTAGCATGTCCGTCGCAGGATGTCACACGATTTGATCATGGAATAGACTTATTACTCTTGTAAAAAAATGGTTCAAATGGCTCTGAGCACTATGGGACTCAACTGCTGAGGTCATTAGTCCCCTAGAACTTAGAACTAGTTAAACCTAACTAACCTAAAGACATCACAAACATCCATGCCCGAGGCAGGATTCGAACCTGCGACCGTAGCGGTCTTGCGGTTCCAGACTGTAGCGCCTTTAACCGCACGGCCACTTCGGCCGGCTATTACTCATGTAGTAAAAGGAATTATTTGTTCTGAAGATAGTTTGCTAGAGGCCGGAAACCAGTAATCGCTCAAAGACCGTTTTTTGACCCTGACGTTTAATAAATACTCTGTTAAAAGCGGTGTTTATACTGGGTTTTATATGAAAGATGGTTGTGTACGGTATTTTATTGGTCAGAATGAAGCAAAAAAGTGCTGTTCTTTGGATTATGTCTCTTAAAGCTCTGTGATGTTCGAACTATTCTTCGGGATTACGTCTGGATTATTTTATGATTTAGTGAATTCCAGAGAGGACCTTGAGTTCTTGCTTCCACATGTCCCAAAGTTTTGTCACAAATTTAAGAGATCAATTCGTACTCTTGTCCAGGATTGTAGTCACAAAAAACTGTTTCCACCGCACAGAAAAAGGTAAGGCCGTACCGTTCCGACAAGAGTCATCCGTCTCAAAGCGTTGTAGCTCTCAAACAGTAGGCTAACTTGTATGTTTTATTGATCCACATAGTAATGGTATCATCCAAGTGATACCCGCCGGAAACCGTGTCTGCGGAGGAACGTTCTTCCGCGCGACCGCTACGGTCGCAGGTTCGAATCCTGCCTCGGGCATGGATGTGTGTGATGTCCTTAGGTTAGTTAGGTTTAAGTAGTTCTAAGTTCTAGGGGACTGATGACCTCGGAAGTTAAGTCCCATAGTGCTCAGAGTCATTTGGAGGAACGTTATTCAAGAACGGCATTCCTTTGCAGTGCCGTACAACTCACATGTAGCGTGAAGCATTTCAGATTACTCAAGAAAAGGTAAAAAAAAACTGTGTCAGGCAAGGCGCTGCGGCAGCGAACATTTCTCTATGTTCTTTGTAGAAGTCAAACAGTAGAGAAATGTTTACTGCGGACTTGTTCCAATTCGTTTGACAGATGGGAATGTGGTCCGAGATGTTGGAATGTAAGACTAGAACAGTGATCCACGCTGCTTCGCATGTTTTGGAACAAATTCTTTCATCAATGTATTTACTGCGGAGCAGGTCGAAGGATGATTTCAACCACTGAGGGAGCTGAAAGCATTTATTAATTGCACCAGATAAAGTTAACTCATTTCAAAGTTGTCGTGTTTTATCCCAGCATTAGATTTGTCACCGTGAATAGTGCGGGATACTGACGCAAAGAATGGTGCTAATACAACAGTTAATCAAATCCGAAGTTTAGCAGAAGATGCCACCTGTTGCACAGTTGATCAAGATGAGTGTTAACTTGTTAACCCAACCACACGGATGAAAATTCAGTCAGGTGGAAGGAGACGATAATTACAGGAGGATTATATGAGTGCTAGTCGTGTGCCCAACTAGAGCTGCATAATTATTAATGGTGTAAGATAAGGCTCATGGGGAGAAAAACGAAAGAAATGCTGACAGGTGCGAGATCTTCGAGGCTGCGTTCTCAGGATGCACCTTCCAAAAACTTTCAAGGAACATTCACCACTGCTCTTAGCATAATAGAGCTCAGTTAACAGAAAGCGAGAAAAACTGTCATTCTGTTGCGAAATTAATATAAAGATAAACTTCTTGAAGGTATAAAATGTCAGTCCCTTCTTCCCTATTTTCCAAGCCAAAATTCTCACTGCACTCAAAAAGTAAGTTTATCGGAGTGTTCAGAATGACGCGACTAAGTGGCTGTGCGATTGCGTCGGTGCGCGCAGTGCCACGGGGACGGGCTTGTACAGAACACCAGTGCTGATGAATCTGTCTGTCCGGTGGCTAACGTTGCACGAGACTTGCGAATCTTCCTCCCCACTGCGCTCGCCCGAGGGCACGACCCAGTCTCCCGGCGAGTTCACGGCTAAATCTGTCTGCCTTTTCACATCGGTGTCTCCGAGAAACACAACCGGCAGCTGCCACGCTGCAGATTCGTAGAAAATCAAAGCGCAGCAACGTATAACCAGCGACAGTGTGCTGTAAATCACAAGCATTTCTGTTACAGGTTATGCTAGATTGCTGCCTTTAAGTCCATAGCACAGGATGTCCTTTAGATAACAACATGTCACAGTAATTCCAGTTGTGCAAAACCTCCTGATATCTATAAAGTATTCTCTATATTGATTCCGTGAATGCTACTTTTCACATTTTCCATTTCTTTTCAGGCGTTCCAACCTGCATCTGTCCAACAGGAGTCCCGGATTTTGCCCTGCACCTCTCTTACCCATTTCTATGGATCTTTTTAATGAACTATTACATTAATTGTCTTTTGTTACAAGTGATAACGTGGGCATGTACTCCATTTTATACTCCGTAAGGGCCGCCCCGAGCAGAGAAGCACAAAAAAATTTCTTCTACTAAATGATGACAACGTAGGAGTTCGCTTACAATTCCTTTTGCCTACACATTTCTGTTAAAAAAAGTTAACATTCCCAACATTGTAACCTACATTCCTTGTTGCTCAGCCACGTGATAAATGATACTGCTACGTTAGACTATCTGCACAAGTACTGGTTCTAAAGACTGAAACTTTAGGAAAGTTCAGGCAGTTTCAGTCGCCAAGATAATGTGACGTCATTTTCCTATAAAATAATAGTTTTTGTTGATTGGGCTGCTGCATAACACACGTCATAGTATGATATTTTGAAAATCAAAGGTCCAGAATAGCTGTAGTGAGTTTAATATTCCTTATGACAGCTGTATCGGCTTTATTGCCATTCTCAGATAACGTCTAGTTTGATTTGACGGCCACGTTCCATCTATAGTAAACTGTCACTGTCTAATGCATAGTGATTACATGATATATAGTAATTATAAACACATGGAAAACGTATTTGAGAGTTCGTTTACTGTTTGTCATGTATTCACTACCAATTAGATAGTGAAGTTTACTATTGATGGTATTTGAACCTAAAATCAAATTAGACGTAACTCGAGAAAGGCAGTAAAGCCGAAACAGCTTTCGTGAGAAACATTAAGCTTATTGAAGCTGGTCTGCACTTTTAGTTTTCAAAATAATAATTTTTGAACCGTGTAAACACCAAATTTAAATTCAGTTTGTACGAGCGACATGCTGGGAATAATTTCATTGAAGCACACCTCTTTTGAACCTGTTGCCCTCCTCTGTAAGTACCCGCTTCGGAACGTCAGGAATTCTGACCGCAGCTTTCCCTCCACAGGGTCAGACGATCTGCCGCGTCGTCGCGGTACGCAGAAATACCTTGGAGTTTGCGTCACGTCTCCCCGTGATCCCAGCCGCGTTCTGAAAGAAGACACGTACGGTTGGAACGGATAAGTTAGCTGCGCTCAGGCAGAATAGACACATCCTGCGACATGGCCTGTCACAGAATCTCGCTCTGAGTAATTTCGGGTTAAATGGTGACACTAATTGCCTAAAGCAAGGTGTTTAAAACGTTTACGGTAGCCTTAATGTACAAATTCTGGGCATCCGTATTTTGCTTCCGGGTACTATTCCTCAAACGCACCGTTTCAAAAATTTATAAATTGATGGAACTTATGCTTGTTATAAACTGATTTATCTCAATCAAGCAACACTTTTTCACTCGCACATTTACTTTTAATAACTTTACGAGCTTGTCGAAGCAGGCATATTGCGACTAAATATATGTTAAGTTCGTAGCGCTAATACATTTGCGTAACTAATCTCAACAAACTTTCAGAAATGCATCATATTCGGAAGCACGAGCGTAAATTTCTCCCCATTCTATTTATATCGTCTTTCATTTTAGACTCAAATTGAAGAGTTCTTGCAATGAAACGCTTTTGAAAAATATAAATGTATTCCACGACGATATTAAAGATATTTGGAAGAAATTACTGATAACATGAAATCACGTAGACAGACGGAAATCATGCAAATAACCATAACAAATGAAACACAATTAAGAAACAGAAAAGCGAAATTTATTCTTAGGACGAAAACCGAGTATTTGTTAACATATTTACAAAAAAAATTACTTCTAACAATAACGTGTTTTCATTTCCGTAAGTACGCATCTTCCATATTTCTATGAAGATTTCCAGCAAATCATCGCAAAACAATCAGAAATATTGAATTGGTACCTAATGAGGCGCCACCATGATTCAGGCACTTAATTCGGATTCAGAGAGAGAAGAGTTCAAATCCCTGTCAGACCGTCTACTTTAAGGTTGTCTGTAGTTTCTCCACGTCGAATAAGGTGAGTGATTGGAGGGTACATTTCAAAATGTCACCGTTTATTACCTGGCCCTTTCTTCTCCACTCCGAGGTTATGATCAGCCAGCCCCTAATGACCCCGTCGTCGGCAGCAAGTTAAACACACACTTTTTTTAAAAAGTGGGTTTCAACAGCAATATCAGCTTCTACGCAAGGATCATGGTAAAAACATATTTTTAGCTTTATCTGAACTAGATTTTACATGGAGCGCCTTAGCTTCGCGCGCGTGCGCGCCAGCGTGCACACACACACACACACACACACACACACACACACACACACACACACACACACACACACTATGACAATAGCATGTACGTGCATGTAAGAATATGTTAAGAGACAGTAGTAATGTTCTACACTGGGCAATCACTACCATATATGCTCCTCGCAGCAGTGTTCTGAAAGGTGTGTTGCCTATACTGTAGGAGGCTCGGAACTCGTGTGATCGGGCCTCATTTTAGAAGCACGAACTTAAAAACTCATCTGCTGGCATACATGCAAACATTTCACGAAGTTCAGTGCGTGCAAATGGTTATGCGCTAGCCTATCAGAGTCCTGGTAAACTAGAGGTGAGCAGGGACTCTCGGCGGAAAAACAAAAAAATAAAAACAGGATCTCGGTTTCAATTTTGGCAATCAAAGGGTTGTACTATATGTGATACGTAAAACTTGAAGTGTAATTGAATACAACTTATTTCCTCAAGGACTTAGAAATCAGTGCTAGTATGTTGATTATGGAAATGAATGGAATGGTGAGGCTGAAACGTGAGTGTTGCACATAAGTTACTCTTACCGAATAATATCCAGTAACAGACGGAGTCCTATCACCTGCGTTACATTTTCTCGCGCCTTAATGAACTGCAAGGAAGTTTGTATTTTAATTGAAAACATTTTACACAACCTAGTTATAAAGAAACGTATGGCATCATCTCTCCCGTTTCCAACCAAATCATGCTTAGGAAAATTTCGTACTCAGAGGCAGGTAAAACTATGTGGTCTACCACCATACTGGTACAAGTACTATACACTGAAGTGACAAAGGTCATAGAATGCCGATATCCACACATACGCCGGCCGGTGTGGCCGAGTGGTTCTAGGCGCTTCAGTCTGGAACCGCGCGACCGCTACGGTCGCAGGTTCGAATCGTCCCTCGGGCATGGATGTGTGTGATGTCCTTAGGTTAGTTAGGTTTAAGTAGTTCTAAGTTCTAGGGGACTGATGACCTCAGATGTTAAGTCCCATAGTGCTCAGAGCCATTTGAACCATTTGTACATATACAAGTGGTGGTAATATCGCGTACACAAGTTTTAAAAGGGCAGTGCGTTCGCGGAGCTGTCATTTTTACACAGCTGATTCATGTGAAAAGGTCTCTGACGTGATTATGGCCGCACGAAAAAATTAATAGATTTTGAACGCGCAGTCGTAGCTGAAGCAATTCGGTAACCGTTAAGGCATTCAGTATTCCGAGGTCCACAGTGTTAACAGTGTGCCGTGAATACAAAATTTCAGGCATTATCTCCCACCTCCCACTTCTCACCACGGACAACGCAGTGGCCAACGACCTTCACTTAACGACCGAGAGCTGCGACGTTTGCCAAGAGTTGTCAGTGCTAACATACAAGCAACATTGCGTGAAATAACCGCAGAAATCAATGTGGGACGTACGACGAACGTATCCGTTAGGAAGGCGCGGCGAAATTTTGCGTTAATGGGCTACGGGAGCTGACTATAGGCGCACGTGCCTTTGCTAACAGCACGACACTGTCTGCGGCGCCCCTCCTGGGCTGGTGACAGTATCGGTTGGGCCCTACCCGTGGCCTGATCAGATGAGTCCCGATTTCAGTTGGTAAGAGCTGATGATAGGGTTCGAGTGTGGCGCAGACCCCAAGAAGGCGTGGACCCATCTTGTCAACAAGGCACCGTGAAAACTGGCGGTGACTTCATAATGGTGTGGGCTGTGTTGACATGGAATGTACTGAGTCGGGGGATTCAAATGAAACTCGGTCACTAGTGTGAAGTAACGGTAACGATTTTACTAACTCAAAAATGTAGCTATACACAGTACACATACTCAAAAATTTGCGCCAAAATTGTTGGCACGTTTATCCCATGGGACACTAGCCGGTCGATTCCATCCTTGAAGAAGTAATAGGCTGCTGTCGGATAAGGCCTGGATCCAGTCACACACTTCGTCGTCCGTTGTGAATCGTTGTCCGCGAATAGCTTGTTTTAGATGTCTAAACATATGAAAGTCACACGGTGAAAGGCTGTCCAAGACTAAAGCACTCACTTCCGCAACCATTTCCGGTGTCATGACACGGTGAGCCTATCCAGGACGAGCATCGTCTTCCAGTGACTCGCGCCCCTCGAGGAATCGTTTGCGCCATTCCACAACGCTTGAAAGACTCAGACTGTACTCACCGTACACAGCCTTCATCCGTCGATAGATTTCACAGCATCCCTCCGCAGCCAAAAATCGAATCACTCACTCCTCACTGTTCCTGCTCACCCACCTGCATGTTCAGTAGTGGACGATAACTTGTTCAAATGGTTCAAATGGCTCTGAGCACTATGGGACTCAACTGCTGAGGTCATTAGTCCCCTAGAACTCAGAACTAGTTAAACCTAACTAACCTAAGGACATCACACACATCCATGCCCGAGGCAGGATTCGAACCTGCGACCGTAGCGGTCTCGCGGTTCCAGACTGCAGCGCCAGAACGGCGCGGCCACTTCGGCCGGCCGATAACTTGTCTGACCACCTTCTCTTCGGCGTGAAACCACACTGGCACTATGCAACATCAAACGGTGCGCATCCGTCAGTCTCTCTACCAATAGATGGCGTCATCATACCGCAGTTACGTGGTGCCACCTTACGTGTAAGGCAAAGGTAGAAGTACTGACCAGGTTTCATTTGAATGAACCTCATTTATGCGGCTTCTAAGTTATTTCTTCTGTCTGTTCCTCACAAGCTGCCAATCCGCTTCCTGAGAGCTTAGAGGGCGTCTGCCTGGAAAGAAATTTAGTGGAATACCTATATTACAATCTGCATGCGCCTGAGACATTATAACCCCTACAGTGCGGAAGCAACTATCTTTATTAATGAGACCATTAGAGCAATATTCGTCACTATGCGAAAAAAGTAAGTGTGTATGTAAATATTCCATACAGGACACTAGATGCGTTACTGCTTTATGCTTGTGAACAAGACATAGGTAGTGCGCCTCACTAAATACCAGATATGGTACTGTTGCCAGCCGGCCGGGGTAGCCGAGCGGTTCTAGGCGCTACAGTCTGGAACCGCGCCACCGCTACGGTCCTGCCTCGGGCATGGATGTGTGTGATGTCCTTAGGTTAGTTAGGTTTAAGTAGTTCTAAGTTCTAGGGGACTGATGGCCTCAGAAGTGAAGTCCCATAGTGCTCAGAGCCATTTGAACTGTTGCCGGACTGCTGAATTGCGCTCACAGACTGATTTCTTTTATTTCCCTTCGTATTTCTCGTATAGACAAAACCACTATGGTCTACCATCCATAATGTTTTTAACATTGCGCAGTACAGCCATATCCCATGTTAAGGAATCGAAGATTTCCAGTGCGTAACTGGTGCACAGAAACCTTTTGCGTAATTAATAATTTGAGGAAGTGATACAATTTTCTTTAAGATATTTTTGTATACGGAGAGCCTCAGAGCCGCACAAAGTACAGCTATGCGCCTGTCGAAGGAATTATCCTGCTATATGAGTGAACCGATTTAGAGAAATCATGGAACACCTGAGTCAGAATTCCAGGATGGATAATTTGAACCACACTTCTCGCGTATGCTAGCCCTCTGTCTTAATCATTGACCAGCGTTGTTCGGTACACAGTACAGATTGTTTATAAATTAATTATACAAAAGCAATCTTTATTTCGGAAAAATAAATAACTTACAGAAATATTTGACGTACCACTGAATGCAGTATATCTTCGAGTTTTATTCCCACCAAACATTGCTAGTTCGTAACATTTCCGCTAGGTGGCATGCACGAATGAGTTACTCCAGCAGACATCATGGTGTCGTATAATGGTGCAGAGCGTGCTCGTTGTTGTTTATGGTTTCATGAATCCATACTCGCTAAACGCTTCAGAGATAATTCTGGACTAAATATCGCAAGCTGCCACCTCAAATACAAACTGGTATTAATTGTTAAAATCGTTCCATCGAAACTGGTTGTGTATCATATAGGACTTCAGGTCACGGTTTGCCAGCAGTCTCGGACGCAGCAGTGGAACAAGTCAGTCAGTTTTACATTCGCAGTCCGGGTAAATCAACGAGTCATGGCGTCTTAGAATTGAATATGCCTAGTGTTACAGTGTGAAAGATATTACGGAAGTGGCTGTCGTTCAAACCCTACATATTGGAACTGTTGCAAGTTTTAAAAGAAAATGGCGAATAAAAACGAGCTAAGTTTTGTGTAGAAGTGTTTAGCAGAATGCAGACTGAAAATGATTTTCTTAATAAAATTGTGTTCAGTAACGAAGCCATCTACCATACCTGCGGTAAGATGAATAGTAATAATGATTGGATATGGGGTGAGCGGAAACCACGTCACGTAATCGAACATTTACGGGACTCGCCTAAGGTAAATGCTTTTTTTTTCTGCGCTGTAAGCTGTAACAAGATTTACGCGCCATCACATTATCGTCGTGAAGTTGTCGCTTATCTCCGTAGGAATGCGCTGACTTGAATTGGACGTAGTGCAGCAATATCTTGGCCAGCAAGATCACCCGATTCAACCCCCACAGACATATGCGTATAGGGTTACATTAAAGACAGAGTTGCTCTTCCTCCGCTTCCGGTAAACGTCGACGAGTTGCGACAACAGATAACACGAGCAGCTGCCACCATATATTTAGACTCGCTTCATGGGATTCGACAGAAAACTGACTACAGGTGGGAAATTTGTCATTTTACAAAAGGTAGCCATACTGAACATTTGTAAATAAAACTTGAAGGTGTACTGTATTCTGTGCTGTGCTTAGTACACTGTTCGATAGAGCTCTTGACAAATCGTGAATCTATCTTTAGAGTAATTAATCTACGTATATTTTTAACAATGGGTAGAGGATTACTTTGAAGCACCTGCCACCCCTTGTGCGACTAACACGACCTTTATTCGGTCGCTGTGTCATAGCCCACAGTATAGCCTCGTAATTTTTCCATGATTAATGACAATAAAGAATGTAATGTAATGGTTCGTGTGTAATGTAAGGTAGTACAAAGAAAGTACAGAGGAATGAGTAAGGTATACCTCCTATTTCTCAAAGTGCAGTAGTTGTCAGCAGCCTAATATCGAATTCTTAATTTCTAACTTCGTTTGCGGCGACGGCCGGAGTGGCCGAGCGGCTCTAGGCGCTACAGTCTGGAACCACGCGACCGCTACGGTCGCAGGTTCGAATCCTGCCTCGGGCATGGATGTGTGTGATGTCTTTAGGTTAGTTAGGTTTAAGTAGTTCTAAGTTCTAGGGGACTGATGACCACAGATGTTAAGTCCCATAGTGCTTCGAGCCTTTGCGGCACGTTAACTAATTAATAGGATTTAGAGCCATTACGATGTCCTTTCCAGCATTTTCATCTGTGTCTTTCTTGATAAACTTCCATCCGAAACCAGATCGAACACGCACGCTATTATAATGACTCGGATCGAATAGTGGTGTTTGAAGAAAATGTTCATCTTTCGTAACCGTCGGACAGTGGAAGTGACGAGTCGTTGCTGGTCACCACTGTACGCAAGTGCCCGTGATTAAATCCTAGCCCTCTTGGCGCTGTCATGTGGAAGCTAGTGAGCCTGAGACTGTCAATGGTGGTCCAGCTGTCGACTGAGAACGCTAAGCTTGTTCTCCTCTTGGTACTCTCTCTCATTTTCTCTTTCCGTAACCATCCACAACAACAGAGACGCAACACTTTAATGCACCAGTACTGGCTATAGCCATCTAGAAGACGTTAGTGCACGTTTCACATATAACACTGACGAAACAAGACGGATCCTAGGACAGTGTTTCGGTGGGTCCAACGTACATGCGTTAAAATAGGTCACAGTGCTTGGGCCCGAATTGATGGCGAGGCAGACGGTGTTTCTTACGCGTTTGCTGCGTCAGTTTATTTTGGTAAACAGTAGTAGACACTGAGCAGATGTTTCAGAAACAATTTTCACTCCGCACGGGAGTGTGCACTGAGGTGAAACTTCCTGGCACATTAAAACTGTGTGCTATGAGGTAGGATATGAGATACCGGCGGCAGTAGCACGGTGAGGGCAGTTCGTGAGCCGTGCTTGGGTAGCTCAGTCGGTAAAGCACTTGTCCGTGAAAGGCTATGTGTAGACGCTGCTTGCACTCAGTACAGTGAATAGAAGGAAGAATTACCCTGCAAAGGATTCGAACACGAATCTCGAAAGATAGATCGGAGACATAAGAGAAGAAAAGGAAATTTTGGGTGGGTTAGTCTGAATGGATATTTTTAGTTGCAGAGGTAACTCTAAAGTAAGATTTCATTGGAAAACTCGAAAATTCTGTATTATTTCATTTTGATCATATTTTTTAATGAAATATCATGGAAACGCTCATCTGTTTTACCGTGTAAAGTTCTCTGCAGTGTGACAAAAATTTTTTATATTATTAATACCTGGTACGCAAGTTACCTTTGTGACCTACACGATATGAACAGAGTGCGGCATATTCTGAGATGTGCTTGCTTTAGTTTGCGTTGTTCCGTCTTACTGTTCTACAGGGAATTACGTTCACTGTTTAGTGGCAGTCCGCGCAGGAATGGTGTAAGTGAGTGCGGAAAAAGACTTTTGAGTCCCTTTTCATAGTTCATATCGGCAGCATGGGCTAGAGTTGTGTCGCTATTGTTGAGTATGGATGCAAACTGCATAGCAGCAATACCATATACGCAACTTTACGTTTCGTTGCATCAGGCTCGCTGTGTTGCCTTTCACAGTCCATTTAGCTGATAAATTAACTCTAGAGTCATCAATTGGAGAGGCACTGAAAGGGGACAAATTGGTCATCGCGAATCAGCGCAGCGTGGGCAGGCAGCAGCATGATTCTGTCACCGTCGCTGACAGATGGCCTCTGGGTAATGCTGAACAGGGGAGAGCTTTCGGGGAACGGTCCGCTGCGCTCAACTAGTGTGGGATGGTATCTCTTAAACAGGTCGCGACCTACCACAGTTGATTGTGGGAACGTAGCGGATTGCCGACGCGCGGTTTACACCGTTGTCGCATGAGCGGTTGAGTGACGCAAAACCGTTAAAACTGCTGCGGAAGGTGTTGCGGTGTTGCCTTAGTAACGTTTGCGTAACTTCTCTACGGTCGTCAACAGTGCAGATAACACAGAGATAGGGCGCAACGGCAAATCTGTATTGGCGAGAACATGGCTTCAAAATAGCTCTGAGCACTATGGTACTTAACATCTGAGGTCATCAGTCCCCTAGAACTTAGAACTACTTAAACCTAACTAACCTAAGGACATCACACACATCCATGCCCGAGGCAGGATTCGAAACTGCGACCGTAGCAGTGGCGCGGTTCCAGACTGAAGCGCCTAGAACCGCTCGGCCACAGCGGCCGGAAACACGGCTTCCAAAGATGTCCACATCTGAGGTGTGATCTGGGTCAGCCAATTCCATTATAAGATACAATCGTGAGAAATGCACGTGCGTAGAACATAGTACATTTTTCAGTGTGGTAAAAGAACGCCGGACCAAAAAAATGTGAATCTCCGCCCACAGCCATCAGCGAACTCCACGGCTAATACCACGAAACACCACCACTAGCATTGATAATGGTCTCAGTTCAGCAAGAACGGAAGTCCAAAAAATTCTTCGGGTATACTACATCTAGCTGAGACCACTCGATGATTACTAAAGTCGTAGACCAACCAAATTTCTCTGATGTTGACTACCACCTTTCACCCCCTATACTAAATAGTTTCGGACGTTTTCTACGAGATTAAGATCGGCTGATTAAGCGGGCCTGTCACGGTACGACAGCGTGCTTGAGTCTGTCAAATCAGTGATGCAAATATATAGCTCTGTGAATACGGCTGATGACATCTTGAAAGACTAGAGTGCCCATGCTTATTCACAATTAACACGTAGAAGAAAGGGCAACAACTGGACACTGAGAATATTAACACAGACATCTTGTCTCGTGTTGACGGTAACTGGAATGAGTGCGGCCAAGTCGTGGTACTCAAAATACCCCCAAAACATTCGAGCACAACCTCACCTCTGAAGTACACTCTTAATCCACTCTGGGTTGAATGCGTCATTGGGCAATTGGTGCATTCAACATCTTGCATCGTGTGAAAAGAGGCTGAATAGCGACTGGTCGGACTGTACTACTTCAGTCAGCTACTGTTCTGCGTTGTTTGGCCATTGAAGACGTGCAGCTTTAGGCACTGCCGCGAGTAATGGCCTACTGCAAGGTACCGGGCTCCAGACGTCCACTGCTTGAAGTTCCCTTTGCATAGTTCTCCCGGTAATTGTTGACGTAGCCCTGCGCTGACTGACACTTTTATTTTTGAAACCGACTGTCACTGACTACGCGTGTCACTCTTCTCCAGTCCCCGTCAGTTAGGATCTTTTGACGACCGCTGTTTCTATGCCATTCGTAAGGCCACGAGTGGTACACCATTCCTTCTAGACACGCTGGACAGTCCGAGTTGATACACGAATAAATCGAGCAACGTCATTCCCGGTGTGGTGACGGGCAGGTCCAGACACAATAACTCCTTTCTACCATTGTGATGTCGACGCATCGTACTGCGCTGATTCCATGCAACCGACGGGTTATACACACCACTTTCGCCACTGGTACAAGATCATATTGTAACCTTGGGTCAGATCGTCTACTGATACGTGTGTATCGGTTTTTAACAGAGACGCGAAAAGAACAAAAACATGTGAAGTCTTACTGGAATAAGCCAGCTGCAGCAGTAACTAGTAGAATAACAGATGTCCACGCTCTAGTGGTACCTGGGACCTCCTGCTGCAAACGTCCACTTTGTGCTGATCAACGCCACTGTAACCTGTTAAATCCTACCTGTTTCACCTGCTTTACATGACTACTCTATAATTCACAATTAAGCGCCCAGCAGAGGGTTCATCGAACAACTTTCACTCTACCGTTCCACTGTAGAACCGCGCGCGGGAAAAACGACTACTTCAGTCTTTCCGTGGGAGCTCTGATTTCTCTTATTTTACTACAATGATCATTTGTCCCTACGTAGGTTAGAGTCAACAAAATATTTGTGAGAATGAAATATTCACTCTGCAGCGCAGTGTGCGCTGATATGAAACTTTCCTCTCAGATTAAAGCTGTTTGCTGGACCAGGACTCGAACTCGGGACATTTGCCATTCGCTGGCAAGTACTGTACAGACTGCGCTACCCAAGGACGACTTACGACCCCTCCTCACAGCGGAAGTAAAGCTGTGAGGACGGTTTGTGAGTCGTCCTTGGGTAGCGCAGTCGGCTCCAGCACACAGTTTTAGCCGGCACGGTAGCTCAGCGTGTTCGGTCAGAGGGTTAGCTGCTCTCTGTAACAAAAGAAAAAACCTGTGTGAGTAGATCAACAATGAAATTCAATGCGTGTCATGGGACGTCCGCCCCGAGCAAATGCAACGAACAAAATGAGACAAAAAACAAGTCGGTAGAGCAGTTGCCTGCGAAAGGCAAAGGTCCCGAGTTCGAGTTTCGGTCCGGCACACAGTTTTAATCCACCAGGACAGTTTCAAAATATGTTTGCAATAATTTTGACGCTGCTCTCCAACTGGTAGTACACATATAGTTTTTGACTTGAATAAGAAGTCTGGGGGGAAAGGTTGTTTGGCCAGCAAGAAAAGTCTGGAGAGAACAGACTATATTAGCGAGGCCTTGTGTCCTCCAATTAAGTTCACATACATTAATAACAATTTTCCAATCAAAGATCAATATGCACCAAAATTCACTGGAAGCACTATTTATGAGTAATCGCTTTCACAACGGAGTGTTGAAGAACTAGCGACCCAGAGGGATATTGAATAAAATATGCTTCTGCGACTCAGTATTTTATAATTGAAACGCAAGGATAGTTCTAATACTGCTTAGCACCAAAAACATCCTAAATTCTTCACTACTATCAAAATGTCTCAAGCAATAGCAACCAGCAAGTCATCTTCGATTATTTACCATAACAGCGCATATACGCGCAGTGGGAAAATAAGCGTAGCCCCGCTTACTAGCATCTACGTGTGAGATGACGTAACGACACGACATAAGATTTGTTTCCCTGATCTAATTACGTTTAGTTACTGTCAAAATCAAAAGTTACCGTAATTCATCCACGACTGTTCGTAGTTATACTTCTTACCCATTAGAGTAAGCCAACGAAAACTAATACTGTCGTAGACGTTGAACTGCTGTCATCTAAACGGCTGTCCTCAGTCAACATTCGAGGCACCCTGCTGTGAAGAAAGGCATGTTGCCCTTTAGTCGAGTATGACATCAGATGGATCACTTTTACGAACATACATAATATAGTTACTTTGGTGCTCCACAATTTTATCTGACGCGTAGACTCACTAGGAACTATTCTTGTAATAATTTTACGACCTTTCTGTGTATCAAAACATAATTTTACTGAGGGATTACTTTCTCTCTCCCACCCTCAACGGCTGTGGAACGAGTAAATCCAGCTGTCTTCCCATAAAAATTGAGTCGTCCGTTTTAGTTCGGCGAAATTATTGCTGCAGCAAGCTTCCAGAACCGTCGAGGCGCCTCGGCTTCGTCCTTCCACGGGCCATCGCTACCGCCCACCTGGATGACCTGTGCCTTCAGAGGGTGCGTCTCGCCCACCAGTGGTAGAATACGACTGCCGCGCCCTTTGCAAAATACTGATGCACTGCTCAATTAAAACTCGCATAATTCGTGATCTAAGCGTCATATTCAGATGCAGTCTTCATCAATCAATCGCATGGTCCAGTAACCACTCGTCACTGTGCATGACTTTCTCCTGTTCACTGCCTCCACTCAGGGGTCACTACCTTGAAGGCATGCCGGACACGAACCGAAACACTTCGAACGCATTTCCTCTGAGGCCAGTCATTCTGCACTATTCGAACTCACCCCATATGCTGATAATGCGCTCACTGACGTCGAAAAGGAGTTTTAGCATTTGATTTCAATATTATTGGATATTATAGGCGTAACTTGGCGCTATGCGGTTCTGTTGGACCAGCGTCTACGCCCGCTGACTGCATTGGAAACACATTATTAAACATATCTTAAAAGATCTCGTCTGAGTGAAACACACAGTTGTTGAAAGCAATTTTTAGTGTATCATTTATGTATAAGTGGCTAACGACAACCGTCTCACATTCTGATGTGGATCATCGGACTTGAGTTCCACGTGGCTAGAGATACATTGGCTGGACCGACCAATATATGCTACTCACGTCACGCGCACGGGTTAATATGCAATGTGAACGCTTTTTGAATGTTGTGAGAACCGGACGAAGCATCACAAAGCAGCGCAACCGTTAAAACATCAGCTTTATATCATTTCAAGTACGTCAATGCTAATTTAATTTTACTAGAGTTCATCTGTCGATCTGCTGGATGATGGCTTCAATCTGACCAAGGTGATGTTCGCGTTCGATTTCGACAGGAAGCCGAAAACAACAGAAAGGAAAAAGCAGTATTTCCATTTGACATGTCGGGTAAAATGGCCGTTCGCATTCTAGTGACGACGAATGCGTGATCATGTTTTCTTTCTCCATTCGGCCCAGCGGCTCCAGCCTTGGAACGCAGAAGAGCAACAGAACGCCGAGAAATACGACACAAAACCATGCCAAAACAGTCGTTGACAGAGTGATAAGTCTTGAAACGTTTCCATTAAGATAAATTAAGTGCTGGAGTTAATCGTCTTGGCACCAGACAGTCTGCGGCTATGAATCCTGATTTATACATCGACAGCAATTATGTAAGCATCTCATACCATTCGAACGTACTCAGCAGAGACCGTTAGACGGCAGAGCGGCCGTTCGGCGAGCGCCAGATAAAGCGAGCGGCCTGGACTGGCTTCAGTGTTGTGCGTGACGGCGAGGTTATCGTGTGCCCGCGTACCCAACAGATGGTCCTCGCGAATGTGCTCCTCTTGTGACGGCTCTTCCAGCGACAAAAGCCACTCTGCGACGGTGACTCCAGCACCGCTGGCAATGCTCCCTGAAGGTAAGCTGCGATCTCAACTGGCGACTGCGTTTTGAACGGTGGTAGGAAAAGTGCACATTGTTGTTTAATCAAACGCCTCGTTTACTCCCTTTATTAAATGAAACTGCGAATATTGCCTTGTCTCCGTCCTGAACAATAAGCAAATGTAAAATCAGAATTTTTCTTCCTTTTGTCACTCATTCCGCACACGAGTAATGACTCTGTAGTGGAAACGCTAAAGTAGTATTTTAAAGGAAAGGATTCAATTCCTCTTCAGATTATCCCAATTTAATTTCACTGCTTCCATGAAATAGGTAAGACTGCCGTTTCCAATAGCACCACAATCTGTTTCTTCCAGCACTCTTCTTTGACTGAACTCTATTCGTCTTTATTGTCACATGTGTGTGTCTGTATCGCATCAGGTGACTGCTACATTGTTTGGTTCACGTTGTCTGCTAATACGTGTGCGTCGGATTTTAACACAGAAGTGAAAAGGACAAAAACGTGCGGCGTCTTACCAGAACAAGTCAACTGCCGCAGTAACTGGTGGAATAACAGGTGGGTGTACTCTACTATCAGGGACATATCTGCTGCATACCTCCGCATGGTGCTGGCTAACACCACTGTAACCTGTTATATCTTAGCTGCTTTACGTTGTCTATATGACTACTCTATAATTCACAGTTAAGTGCCTGGAAGAAGGTTCATTCGAACCCAACTGCAGTAGTGTTCCGTCTCTAAAGGACTAGATGTCGACAGAGTGCTAATCTCCCACCTACATTTCTTTCAGTACTTTACGCGTAATGAACAGGACACTGTATAAATATATCGCTCGTGACGTGACCGTCAAGATAGCCAGAATGGTCGGGAAGATCGTCAAATGGATCTGCACGTAGAGAGGATATCATTCTTAGCTCTTTCGCTTCGTTTAACTTTTTAATTCGACATAATTTAAATTACAGAGTATATGCGCAGTTCAGTACAAAACAAGGGCTGACTCAAATCAACGTCTTAGTATAAGAGAAATGTATTATCTATGGCATCATATATGTAGATTGAAATATTACACGAGAGCACCAGGGTAAAATAAACCACTATCCACAAACACAGCTTTGATCATATGTGTCAATTCCCTCAGTTTAGTCTCGAATTTTCAACTTACGAGCGACGTACTAGGCAAGCTGGAAATGGGGCGCAGGGAGTCTCAGTTAGGAACATTTGGGAGGGGATTCCAACTTACAGCATTTGCTTCTCAACCAAGGGAAACCTCCCGTAAATCTTTGTCGTAGCGGGGGAACAGAAATTAGTTTCAGTTTAATTTTGGGATGATATGATCCCAAAAATCTTATAAGCCAAGTGTATGTGAAATAGTATTTGTTTATGTATATGTTACCGTGAATGACCGAAATTGGAGAATGTCGACTTTCACCGGTGAATGTCAACAGATACCAAATACGTCGGTGAAAGATCGAATATTTCATTATATTGTCGTACACGCGGACGCTCTCCGGTGTGTGTCGACAATCACAGATATGCTCTGGTGGAGGTCCAAAACAGAAGAGTCAAAAAACAAGCTACTGGCTCTCTCCCACCAAATCCTTTGTTCTGCTCGGAGTCAATCAGCTTGTCAGTCTTATGCAAGCTTTGATAACACGAGCAACGTTTTCTTAATTTTTTTCCGATATCCTGATTTATACTAAATGGATGCTGCAGTTAATCGTGATCTTTTTCATGAAAAGTTAAACACATGGCCGCGAAAGAAAATCTTCTACTGCAAGCAACAAAGATGTTACAAACCCCACAAAAACAATTTCCTCCTGCTCAAATTAGTGATAATGTACGAATAAAAGTCCCTGATGTCGACCGTGGTCGTATAGATAGCCGAAATGTGTTAGCGGTTCTTGTTGGAATAGAAGACTCCGACTTCTATAAATTGGCAAATAAAAATGGTACCCTCAAGCAGCTTTACACACGCAATCAGTTCGTAGTTTGTAAAGTAAAGTTACTTTCCATAGATGAGATTTCTTTTCAAGAAATGTCGCTGAAAGAAGCAACTGCAGCTAATTCGAGAAGAAGGGGACAACGCTATACACGCTGTCATTGCAAAAGGAAGTGTTCCACAAATAAATGCAATTCTAAAAGCAAGGGACCCTTGTCCAATTCAAAGTGTCATCATAGTTTAAGTTGTTGCAATAAATAAGTTTTGAAACACATAAGTAAGTAATTTTTTGTAACTATTATTTTCTTTTCTCATGTAGAATGTACTGTGTATTTTAAGTTCTTGGTCATTCCTTTCAGAAAGAGAGGTGAAAAAGTTACGTCACACGTGTGACGTTTTATAGCGACTGAATTACGGAGAAGAAAATATAAATCTCCAACATGTTCAACATTCACCATTAGTGCATGGTGAATGTCAACATTTTCCGGTGTAAGTCAAAAACAAGGGTATTTAGCAAATATTTCGGACATACACTAAGCGACTATGTGAATGTTGACATTCACCGGTGAAAGTCGACATTGTCCAGATTTCGGTGTTTCACTGTAACATATACACCTATACAAAACAAAGGCGATAAGGTCCTCGACATGTGCAGTGTAGATGGTTCGCTTTTAGTCGCAGTTAAGCAATCGACAGTGACTGAAAGTCGATTGTCGATATCGATATATATTCTGATTGTAGCTTACTACAGGCAAAGTGTTGCCACATGGGATGAGGAGCTTCAGTGGGAGGGGGTGTGTCATCCGCCTTCGTAAGTCAAGGAACTCCACGACGGGATTACGGAGTGGTTGGGGAACGGAGACCACCCCAACACCATGCCTCCTCCTCTTTGGTAGTAAGTTCTTAATTTTTGCTCTTTGTGACTGTCCCCGTGCTCTACAAAGGAAACAACCAGCATCTTTTAAATGTACGGCTAAAAAAGCGAATTTCTGCCGATTATTTCACAGTAGAGTCCCAGAAAAATGAAGTGTGGTATCATTTAATCTGGACTTATATTAGTTCGTAACGTAATGTTCCGCTATCGCTGACATTTTTGAACTTGATGTGCCGGTCATGTTCGGTGTAATTGCATTGTTCACTCAGCGCATCATCGTTTTAATTTTCGGCCATGGTAGACACACGAGCCTAATACGATATTTGGTTATCTAGCTCCCTCCCTTGCTTGATGTAGCGTCGCAGAAAAGAAGGATTGCTGCGGCTCTTTTTTTTTCTTTTTTTTCGGTTGACTGACTGTGATTCACTCTTCTTTCACTCTATGACGCAACTCTTATTTCGCATCGTTTATATTCTTTCTTATTAGCACAGCATTTAAATATTTCATTTCAGCTCTCAAGTTTTTGTAATCTGATATTGTCTGAGCTCTTTATATTAACGACCATAGGACTGAATTATTTTGGGCAGAGTGGTGGACTCGGCGATCAGTTGGACGAAGATCTGTATGTGTTGGCTCCATAAACACGGAATAGTACAGCTGGCCGTTCGATAGAAACTCTCACGTCACCAGTCATTTGAATCGATGCTTCTGAATGAGGAATGGTTGTCACAACAGGTGCAAGTCACGGGTTGGTACCTGTAAACTATTCAGACTGCATTACTTTTCTGTTGATGTGTTGTTCTAAACACTCCATGTAAGCAGCTCCACGCAAGTTGCATCCTTCATAAACATTGTTCAGAGACAGTAAAGATCCAAAATGATACATTTCAGCTTACAACATTAATATTTTCTTTCGCCATTTTTCTTAGTTTTTGTAAGTCCATCAACTCAAAAGATCGATGCAAGTCATTGGTTCGTGCTGTAATCGAACTGCAAATAGAATTACGCAAAAAAGTGAATTAGTGAATTCTGGGGAGACGGTAGCATTAATCATTACAGCCTTTCTCAATTACGTTTTCTAGGGTTTCAATAATGCGATTAGGCGTGAAATGGAAGCCATTGTAAAAATCCCATGGAACTTCGCACAGATGTATTGGTCAGTGTCTTCAGTGTGCCTCTCGATCGCTTCAACGTCGCTCTTTTCAGTTCAGAGCGCTAAGTGATCACATAGAAGTGCTTAAAACGACAGTGTCTTCCGCCAAGTATGTGGATCTGGTGACAGATTTCGCCTGAAGCTATGCAGTCCACATAACATAAATTTCATGCATTTCTTTCTTCAAGACAATTTTCAGCTGCATTCTGCAGGGGCAATGAAGACGCTCCTGCAGCGTTTTCGATGGAAAGTGTTCGATCACCCACAATGCAGCCCTTAATTGGCTCCCTCTGTTGTTCGTCTCTGCTCACATGAATCGCTGACAACGAAGACAACATTTTGGCACAAACAACGAAAGCCAGACGAGCGTAGAGAATTGGTGAAAAGCACAGGCGTTTGCTTTCTGTGACGAGGTACTGGCAAGTTTGTACAACGCCACGACAAATAGCTAAGTCACAGCGGCGGCTATCTAGAGAGGTTGCTGGAAGGTGTGGCTAACTGTTGCACATAAAAATTGTTTGATTTTCACTATGGTTTTCGTTTCGCGACCGGTCGGATCTTACTTTCCGAACAGCCCTCGTAACTTAACAGAAATGTTGGAGTATGCATATACTCGAGTAGAAGTTTAGGATTTTTTAAGCTCTGAGCCAATGTTTGCATAGAATATGATTAACAGGGTCTGTCTTCTAGCAAAACACTGTTGTAAGTTTGTGTTTACCTAAATTTCACCACAGTTGTGGAATTCTCAGAGGACTTTAAGTCGCGTTCTTTTTAGATTACACTTCTGTCAACCTACTTCCGCCATCCTCGTTGGGTGTATATTTATGTTCCCTTTAGGGCACATTTCGGATTTTTCAAACAGTCTACCTGTTTCAGCCATAAATCTATAATAACTGAAGCTTGCCGTTGAGGACATAATGAACTTATTCTATGCCTTGTGAAATGAGATTTTTCAGCTTCTTAATCAATCTTATTGTACTTTCTTTATCCTGGCGACGTTTTCCTCGTGTTCGTCTAGTTTTCCATTGAAGTAGACTGTAAACTGTGTTACCAGATGAGTAACAAAGTACTCCAGCCGTCGCAGGCAGAACGAAGTAGTGTGGTAAGATACTGGACTCTGAATAAGGAAGGTCAGGCTTCAAATCTTCTACCTGCCGCCCTGATTTAAGCTTTCCGTCGTTTCCCTGTCTCTCTTTAGGCAAAAGCCGGAATAGTTCATCTAGAAGGACAGAGTTAACCTTATTCTCCACCTTCGTCCACCGAAGCTAGTGTTTCAACTCTATTCGTATCACTGTCGACGCGACATTAAACTTAAACGTCACTTTCCTCTCTACTTTCTTTCTCCAACTTCCCATTCTACGCCTCACTTGATAGGATAACTGGTCCCATTATGCGTGCTTCTTCGTTTTCAATCATGCATGTAACGTAGCTGATTTAACTGTCAGTACAGCTGTCAAGTAACGTCGGTTTGAAATAAACTTTCATAATTCGACAACTTCACAAATAAGTGCTCCGGCAAAAGTTTAACACGTACTATAGCTCCAAGAATATCAAAGGAGCAACTTTACACAGTAGTGTGACAGCACCTGAGACGCCGGTGTCACACGGATATCAAGACCACTGGATATAACCTGAAGATGGCAGTCACTTCGAAACAGGTCTATAGTAATAAATAATATAATCGAATACAGTACCGTCTTTGTCTCACAGCCTAATACATAATGTTCTTTCTGGTTTACTATCACAAATATATTGCAGTTGCGTTTCTTATGGGAAAAGCTCAGATAATTAATGCGAGCTCCCTTCTCTGGTCTATGAACGATGAAAGAAGTGCAAAATTTGCACGTTGTCATCCAGTGTAAGAATTCTAAGAAATCTTTTGGGTTACCATCATCCGGAGTAGCGTGTATTAAGTTTCGAGCTCTGTGTTAGTTCATTTGAATGAATGAGAAAACCATATAAAGAAGGAGTGAAATATGAAGCTTTGATACGGAAATTATCACTAGATTTCAGATACCTTGTTAACATTGCGAATGTTTCTCAATGAAGGTTAAGTCGATATTTTCCCCGAGGAGCAGCAGTATTCGAGTCTTGAAGTGATATGCGTCTATGTTTTAGATTTACGGTTTCTGTCATGCGATATCCCTGCGTGGTGAAGGACATATCAGCCCATATTCTGCTTCACGTACACTGTTGGTGTACGTGCACGGTTTCTGTCATGCGATATCCCTGCGTGGTGAAGGACATATCAGCCCATATTCTGCTTCACGTACACTGTTAGTGTTTACACGCATTTTGGGAATGAAGCAGTGTTATCTAATTGAACTAATTCTGGAAGAGTAAAATACGGTAGATTGTTATAAAGTGTTAAACTGTGAGGTTGAAACTTAGTAATGAAGTCAGCCCTCCTCTATGTATCCACCCTTCAACGCGACGTAGGGTTCACAACGATGGATGACGCAGCGAAGATCTTGGTTGCAGTAATCTGTATTCTGTATGTTCAGGAAAATCACCATGCCGTCATTCTGGAAATGTCTGACACGCAGTAACCTCTTCATCTGAGGAAAGAGAGAGAAGTCACTGGGTAACAGATCTAGAGAATATGGGGAAGCAGCCGAGAGTGAGGCAAAATTCAAAAGCTCAATGAGGAAATATGCCTGACTGTGTACCGAGCTGAGGCATCTTTATATGTCCATCCTTGTAACAGTCTGTTACAAGGACTTCGGCTGTCCAGTAAGAAAAGACAATTATAACACCTGCAGCCGTCTCTTTTTTATTTAATTTATTTACGCATCCTGTTTCGGTGCTTCATTACACCATCTTCAGGCCCCTTGCCCAACGTAAATTGGGAGGAACCCAATCTCGTGTGCAATCATAACAGGAGCCAATTTTAAATTATCGGTGTCCGTAGATCTCGGGTCTACAGGACACTGTTCCTTCGCTCATCAACAAACGACGGTAGGGAAAACATTCCTGACAGTCGTTAGTTGATGAATGAAGGTATAGTCCTGTTGACCAGGGATCTATGGACACGGGTAATTTAATATTGATTCCTGTTATGACTGCACACGAGACTGGGTTCCTCCCAATTTACGTTATCAAGGGGCCTGAAGATGCTGTAATGGAACAACGAAACCGGCTGCGTGAATAAATTACATCTTGAGGAGACGACTTCAGGCGTTTTGATTTTCATTTAGAACTGAAGCATTGTTGTGGAGCACAAACGCCTCCTTGGACTGTTGCACTCAACATTTCGTCTTGATAACCTCCCATAAACATGTCAGTAGATTTTAGTAGTACGCTTGTGTGACGATTTGTCTCTCCGAGTATAGTCTGATGGAAGCAGACCATGGCAGTCCCAAAAATACTCAGCGACACCTTACCGGATCAAGGGTTACGTCCTCGCTTTTATCAACGATCATGACGCCACGTGTTTCCACTGATTGCATCGGCCCTTTGTTTGGGGGCCATAGTAATGCCATCAGACGGCTGAAAATGTCATCTGGACTGCCCCTGCACAACTGCAAGATTTCCACCTCTGCCTCAGTTCGGTGGGCTTTCTGAATGGGTGTGAACAGTCGAGGAACCCAGTGGGTGGCAATCTCTGTCATTTTCAAAATGTGCTGCAAGATGTTGAAAACTGATGCCTGACTGATTTTCACTTCTCTCAGTATCACCCCGATTGTGATTTGTCGGCCTTCGAGGACCAGAACCTCCCTTTCTCCTAGATTTCCCGGCTTTTCACAGAGAGTTGGTCTGGCACTTCGTACTGTGTCATTCAGGCTCGCTCCATCACAATAGAAGCCTGTGTGCAAAAACTAATCATACGATGGTGCATTGTTGCTGTAAACACACAGCATATCAGCATGGATTATTACCGCGTAGTTCTCCTTGAAGTGCAAAAATCGAATTACCGCTCAGTTCACTAGTGGGTTATCCGTTTGTTTTTGGTTCCACTAGAGATGTGCTACGTTACTGTAGCGCGGGGATTTCATTTGCATCCCAGTACTTCAGACAAATACGTGCAAACAAACAAATAATTGATTGCTGGTAAGTAACTTTATTTGCGTGACTACCCCTCGCGTAGTCTAAGAGATTTAAAATAAACGACTGTGCTCGAATAAAGTGACAGGAAATTAACTTTTATTCATATTCACTTAAGCTTTAGCTTCAGAATCACTATTGCGCCATCACTTTGTTGCCATTTACGGTTGCAAACCACCCCTCTGTTCTGTGATATCCCACAGCTGGTCCAGCTGTGCTATCGGTGTACCGAAACCCCTGACCTGTGCTCAGTGACACCTACACTGCTGGAGGAAACAAAACACAGCTGATGGATGCCATCACTATCTTTGGACTGCAGAACGTTTTATGTCGTAATAAACTATCTGGTGTCAGCGCACGACCCCAATTAGCGAGAGAAGAGAAAGAAGAAAAATAATGAGACGCAAATCACCAGTCGCTGGCTGCAACCGTCCTTGGGTGGCGTTACGTAGGGTGGCTCAGGTCGAGCATATTTCTTCACTCCGCACTACACAGTAAATTAGTACCACGTGGGAAGACAAGCAAGCAAACTGAGGCTATAAGGAAACTACCACCATGATTCTTATAAATCCGACAGCAACTCCAACCGTACAGCGAATATGACCTTTTTAGCAACATGTTATTAAGTCCCTATCTCCTTCCGTGAGCTTAGTTTCTAAGCACATTAACGAGCAGGCATTCGACCAGTTATAAATTCAGGGGGTATGCGGCGGGTAGGGGGAATCCACCCCAGAAATTAGAAATTCCCCCTCCCCGCTGAGAAATTCGTATCTATTAGTATATAGCATTAAAAGTCAAAATAATAATGTGTGAATTTAAATTATCTTCTAGGCTGGTGTAATGTAATAACTAACAATCTTGTATTGTTTTGACAAATTTCATCTGTGTCGGCAGCTGCTGTTTACGAAGCAATGGACAAGTCGTGATAACTCTGGATATGCAGATACAGGCGAAAAGGATCAATCTAAAGACAAAGGTTGCCGCCTGTTACGAGCAACAACAATAATACGCTTCCATCGTTGTAATATATTTCAGTTTCTAATAAGCAGTTCTTTTAACGGTTAGTCACTAAATAGCTTACTATGGAAGGATGATATTATTATGAGACAGGCGTGCAGTCTTCGTCAATTCGTCGTATTAAAAAAAATGTGTAAGTGCCGAAAAACAATGTCGAAACAACAAAATTTATTTGCTTTCTTTTCTGATACAGGCGTATTGCAGAAGACATAGTTGGGTGTGAGTCTATTGAATGAAATGCTAGTGCATGAGAGGTGGATTGCTTTCTGGGTCTTCTGTCACTCTTTCTCAGTCTTCGTCGTAAAATGTACTGTTTCTGGCCCATCATTAAAACGTCATCCTAAACAAAGCGTCGAACGCGAAATTAAGTACCAGCTTCAACTGGTTATACTTTGACCGTGATCGGGCAACAGATCGGGAGGGGCTTTTTTGCAAATTGCTTGAAATGCATTTTAAAAAGCTACTGAAAGCATGGGAAAACTATGAAAACGTGCAGATTCCGTTGCACTTGAGAATTGGAAATTACAGGCATTAGACACTCCAATTCATGCGCAGATAATTAAACAAAATGAAACTGAAAAAGTGTAAATCACCAAGCAGTCTTCTTTAATTCGAAGTGTGTGTATCCTCATTAAGGAAGAAATCCCGCCGGCCGGAGGGGCCGAGCGGTTCTAGGCGCTTCAAATGGTTCAAATGGCTCTGACAAGGTAACCAACCCATCGCACCCCCCTCAGATTTAGTTATAAGTTGGCACAATGGATAGGCCTTGAAAAACTGAACACAGATCAATCGAGAAAACAGGAAGAAGCTGTGTGGAACTATGAAAAAAATAAGCAAAATATATAAACTAAGTAGTCCATGTGGAAGGTAGACAATATCATGGACAGTATGAGCTCAGAAGCGCCGTGGTCCCGTGGTTAGCATGAGCAGCTGCGGATCGAGAGGTCTTTGGTTCAAGTCTTCCCCCGAGTGATAACTTTAATTTTTTACTTTCATACAATTATTATCTGTCCGCTATCACTTTTTTGGTAGTGATTGTCACATCCACAAGAAAACCTATATCGGGCAAGGTAGAAGAATCTTTTTACCCATTCCCCAAGTGTACAAGTTAGGTGGGTCGACAACATATTCCTGTCATGTGACGCACATGCCGTCACCAGTGTCGTATAGAATATATCAGACGTGTTTTCCTGTGGAGGAATCGGTTGACCTATGACCTTGCGATCAAATGTTTTCGGTTCCCATTGGAGAGGCACGTCCTTTCGTCTACTAATCGCACGGTTTTGCGGTGCGGTCGCAAAACACATGCACTAAACTTATTACAGTGAACAGAGATGTCCGTGAACGAACGGACAGGTCATAACTTCGCGAAAATAAAGAAAGTAAACTTTTCACTCGAGGGAAGACTTGAACCAAGGACCTCTCATCTCGCAGCTGCTCACGCTAATCACGGGACCACGGCCCTCTTGAGCCTACACTATCCTTGATGTTGCCTATCTTGCGCATGGACTACTCAGTTTGTATATTTTGCTTATTTTTTTCATAGTTCCACACAACTTCTCCCTGTTTTCTCGATTGATCTGTGTTCAGTTTTTCAAGGCCTATCCACTGTGCCAACATAGCTAAACCTGAGGGGGGTGCGATGGGGAGGTTCCCTTGTGAGCACTATGGGACTCAACTGTTGTGGTCATCAGTCCCCTAGAACTTAGAACTACTTAAACCTAACTAACCTAAGGACATCACACACATCCATGCCCGAGGCAGGATTCGAACCTGCGACCGTAGCGGCCGTGCGGTTCCAGACTGAAGTGCCTAAGCCGGCCAGAGTGGCCGAACGGTTCTAGGCGCGTGGCCGAGCGGTTCTAGGCGCTTCAGTGTGGAATCGCGCGACCGATACGGTCGCAGGTTCGAATCCTGCCTCGGGCATGGGTGTGTGTGATCTCCTTGGTTTAGTTAGGTTTAAGTAGTTCTAAGTTCTATGGAACTGATGACCTCAGATGTTAAGTCCCATAGTGCTCAGAGCCATTTGAAGAAATCCCCCACACAACAAAATATGAATTTCTAATTCGTAAGATTGTACTAAGAAGCGACATTAATCTTGAAAAGTGAGTTAAATTCCAAAGGTATATGCCCACATATTGTAGCAAAGACACTGCTTGAGAATTATTAAGTTGCATTGCTGAGGCACTAGACAACCAAGATGAAACGATTCTCCATGATAAATACTTTTCCTTAATGACAGATGAATCTGCAGGTTCTTCTAACCAAAGCGAATTGCCTTTGCTAGTTCGTAATGTGGCGCCAGCTTCGTCTTATGAAGAGAAGGAACGATTTTTATGTGTGGTTGAATTGAAGGCTACGACAGCTGAATCTCTACTTATAGCAACTGATAATGAACTAAAGAATCGAAAACTTTCTGATGACAAATTAGCAAAGTGCTCTTTCGATGGTGCTGCTAATTTTAGTGGTTCTGTCACTGGGATCGGCGCTCGGCTATTATCAGCACAAAAAAAAAAAAAAAAAAAAAAGAAAGAAAGAAAGGTTCAAATGGCTCTGAGCACTATGGGACTTAACTGCTGAGGTCATCAGTTCCCTAGAACGTAGAACTACTTAAACCTAACTAACCTAAGTATTCGAACCTGCGACCGTAGCGGTCACGCGGTTCTAGAACCGCTCGGCTACCCCGGCCGGCTATTATCAGCAAAAAGGCGGCTTCCATTGCCATACATCCACTGCAGAGCACGTGTTTTGTGAATTGCTGCCACCAACTATAAGAGCAAACATCCTACAATAAAACACACATTACATATTGTTAAGGACATTTATAAACTGGTTCATGCTTCTCCTAAACGAAAAAATATTTTTGGTAAAAATCAGTGTGATTTTAAAAAAAAAAAAAAAAACTTTTTGAAAGTACCCAAAGCTGGTGACATCCGTTGATTGCGTACCTATTGCACAGTGCATGATTATGATGGCATGTGAACATATACACAAGGCCGGTGGGGATTTAGCAAGTTTGGAAGGAAGAATCTTGTTAGAAGTTATGAGTTCCAGCTTCATTGTAGGTTATTGACGATACATTGAATGCCGCCTCAGACTTAGGTAAAGTTTTCCAAAAACAATCACTCGGAATTTCACAATTCCTTGTACTTTTTTCTGGAACACTGAACTGCGAAGCGACTGCGATGAAAATCGGGCGGAAAATGAAACACAAAACAAAATTAAGAAACTAGAAGTGGATGCAACACAAGTTAAAAGTGTGCTATACACGGACGACTAGAAGTAAATGAAACACAAAACAAAATTAAGAAACTACAAGTGGATGCAACACAAGTTAAAAGTGTGCTATTCACGGACGACTAGAAGTAAAATATCAAAAATTTAAGGAAATTTGTGAAAAATTTAATTAATGAACTTGAGCAACCGTTCAATGAGAAGGCTATGAAAGTGATAGAACTACGTACATATTTTGGAAGTTTTAAAATATTTCAAGAATTTAATGACAATGATTCTAAAGAATTGTAAATGATGTCAGGACTTAAAAACGTTGATGCTGTTATTGCAGACTATTTCTGTTGATGCTCGTAAGAAATCAGAAGATTCGTCTTCTGATGGTATTTCTTTTATCTTAAGTGCAGACATCGGCTTTGAAGCACTAAAGACATTCTGCGAATGTTATGTATGCTGTGGATTCCCATTTCCTCTGCTGGCATAGAAAAGTCATTCAGCACAATGAATAAGGTGATGACAAAGTTAAGACATAGGATCAGAAGGTGACTAGCAACCTAGAGAAACTTTCTCTGGTGATGTCATAAACAAATATGTTGTAAAAAAGCCTCGACTGTAAATATCAGTTATTGCAGGCAATCGTATTATTTTATTGATTCTCATAATGTTTTTCTTTAAGATAAGTAACTAACTTAGGTTATGCCTACTTATTACTTGCACATAATTTGATTAATCACCGGAGATGAAGTGAAACATTTAAATATTAATCCGTTGCCATTTTTTACGTATTGCATCATTAGCATTTGGATTTTGTAATATTCCCTCTCAGCCAGGCTCAATATCCTCCCAACCCCCCCCCCCCCCCTCCCACCCCTCCCTGGAGGAAAGCGGCTGTGTTTATCATGGCATTCGACACACGATTCTGTCAAACTTTAAATGGAATTTTTAAAGGTGAAAGAATTGTTCCTGATTACAAGATCGTTCTGTGCAATAGTTCAGTATTCTCCGCCGCGCCTGATGGAGCGAGAACGTGACTTTGTTGAAGGCGGTCCCTCTGTCTGACGGAAAGTTGGTTTTCATATTTTCGCTAGTGCTTCAGAAGAGTATACTATATGGCGGCACCTGAATCTACCAAATTACTTTCGTATCGGCCACAACAAAAGACCGAGAGAGAGATGGAATGGTGCACATCGCTAAGTGTCGCTAACGTTGACTGTAAATATCCGACACTAGGTTTTGCTTTAATTTCATTATTCATAGCTTTTTACCTTATGCATACTCAAAATCGACTTTCAGGGAATATCAAAAAACCCTTTCTCGAAGAAAATACACTTGTTATCCAAATAATATTAGAAACAATATGTCTAGACGCTGATACAAAGGAAGAAAAGTCGTACAATGTAATGAAATTTATGTAATACTATAATGGATTAATTAAAGCAATACACAAATACTTTCAAGCTGCACATAACTGAAATTACGATGTATGAAAAGAGGATTCAAGTTGCTAGCAATATTTCTAAAGATAGTTTGTTGTTCAAAGATGTGTTGTGGCGCGAGAAATGTACTGAGAGAAAACCGACGAGCCGTCTTTAGTAAAACCAAATAGTCTTTAGTCACCATTTCACGAATTGCGAAGACATCATGTCGAAAATAATAAATGAATTACACTGCAGATGTATTCAAATGTGGGAGGTACGTAAGCGTATCGTCACATTTACGTTATTAGAGGCACAGTGGGCTGGACAAGAATGAGAAGATTACAGCGGTGTCTTTGTTGGTGAGATTGTCCCCTATTCGCCTGAACTGATCTGGGGTAACCACGAGAAAGCTGAATCAGGAAGTTAGGACTGGGATTCGAGCCCTATTCATATCAAATACGACTCTAGAGCCTTATCAGTGCTCCTTGGTATACCACTTACGAATATTTCGTAATAGAGGCAGAGTAATTGTCTCGTGCGAGACATTTCATCTGTTTGGGGAACTCATATTTCATTAGCTTTTTAAGCACTTTACTTGTATTTTTATAAATGTTTGGAACGTAGAACATTGCAACGTCTTTATCAAAAGGAAATTTGTGTCGTGTAACTAATTATGCACTCTATTTTCAGGATGCCACCGAGTCTTCTAAGCATCTGGAAGAAGATATTGTGTAAGTACCTAATTATCTTCCTAAAACCTATGATAGTTTAGTATCAACTAGCAACAGTAAAGGACAATCTTAATATCTACTGTGGTAAAGTTCAAATGTAGGCTATTCGTCAGGAGGAAGTAACGTTAATCCACGAAATATGAAACGAGAAATAATTGGACATGATTTATAACGTTCGTACAGTAATAACTTTTATTTGTAACGAATGAGGAAGAAGGAAGAAGAGGAATAACTGAAAATCTTTAACATCTAGTCGACAATGACGTCAATTTAGTTGAGATCAAGTCATTTGGAGAAAGAGGCCAATATCGTTGACGTCAATGTGTTATAGACTTGTGAACACATTTTATGCTGAAGCATGAAGATTTTCTCCGCTCATGGGCTGGGTGATGTGTTGTTTTCATCATCATTTCATCCTCATCACCGGCACGCAAGTAGCCCAATGTGGCGTCGACTGAAATAAGACTTGCACTCGGCGGCCGAACTTTCCCGGATGGGGCATCTGGCCAGCAATGCCATACAATTATTTCATTTCATTTCATTGTAACAGGAAAACTTCTATCACACAAAAAAGGAAAGAAAAAAGTATGATGAAACAAGGTACCCGAACTTTTGCCATTAATTAAGGAGTAGGCCCATCTACCTTCTCTCCTTGCTCCACTGACAAGTTTTTGCCAGAAAATGGTTCCCTTCCAACTGCCGCCATTCAGATTAGACCTAAATTTCAGAGAAATGGTCTGGAATCTTGCAAAGAATAAGGCCCCTGGTAGTAAAACGACAAATATCTCGTTCTCTAACCCGAAAGAAATGGCTGCTGATTTTGCTGCTAGTAGTTAGGCCTGACCAGAGTCAATTACGCTGCTTTTATAAACAAACAGCTTTTCATTCGGCCTCACAAGGCTTAATAGACCTCTCTTCAGACATTTCCACCAGAGAAAAATTTGAGGTGGCCACTAGGAATCGAATCCGAGAGCCACAAACGCTAACCACTATAACCACTAAACCACGCAGTTAGTATGTTATGTTGCTGTAATATTAGTTTTCACCGTTGTAAGATGAAAGACTGAAAGTCAGTGAATCACATCAAAAAACTGTGTGATGACTAGTGGAGGCACCGAGCGAGGTGGCGCAGTGGCTAGCACACTGGGATCGCATTCGGGAGGACGACGGTTCAATCCCGCGTCCAGCCATCCTGATTTAGGTTTTCCGTGATTTCCCCAAATCATTCCAGGCAAATGCCGGGATGGTTCCTTTTAAAGGGCACGGCCGACTTCCTTCCCCTTCCTTCCCTAATTCGATGACCTCGCTGTCTGGTCTCCTCCCCCAAAATAACCCCAACTAGTGGAGGCAAGGCACTCTCATTGACTAGGGACCTGAAACTGTAATAAAATCAGTCGCCTTTGCTTCGATGGGTAGGAGTCGACAGTGTCATCCGTGACTGAAACGGTAGAAAATCAACACGGGCAGCCGTGAAAAACAGTGACAACACAGGTTCAGATGGTTCAAATTGCTCTGAGCACTATGAGACTTGACATCTGAGGTCATCAGTCCCCTAGTACTTAGAACCACTTAAACCTAACTAACCTAAGGACATCAAACACACCAATGCCCGAGGCAGGATTCGAACCTGCGACCGTAGCGGTCGCGCGGTGCCAGATTGAAGCGCCTAGAACCGCTCGGTCACAGTGGCCGGCGACAGCGCAGGCGAGGCAGTATTACAGATACTGTCAGCAAAGTTTCGCGAGCAGCAGAGATGAGACATTACTGTACGTTCTGTTTCTGTTCTTGTTCTAAATGGACACTTCATTCAGTGGTAAGTAAAGGCGTGTAGTGTGTGACAGGGCCCCTGTACAGGATACTGGAGTGTACGTTATTCCTACCTCTCCTCCCTGCTTTTCAGACGTATACATGACTGTGTCGCCACTTCGCCTTGCCGAGTATAACAGCCATACACATAATACGGATACACATCAGACACTTCATAACAGGTTGAGGGAAGGTAGTGGAAGACCACTTCTACTTGGACATTGCCCTGAATGGCAATGAAGAATTCCTGAGTCTGCCCGTCAAGCTCATTTCATGAATAATAGAGCTGACTTTATACCCGAGACCACGGAAGCTGATGGCGCAGTTGAGTTTAGTGGAGCACAGTGAAGGCGGTCGGGTTCCGCCAAGTTGCAGCAACGCGACGCGTGTCCGAGTTGTGACATTCTTCAGGTCGTGAGCGCTGCTGGGTGAGCCCATTCATTTCTCAGCAACTTCGGCGCTGTCTCACGCAAAGCCTGGTAATAACGCGAATCATAGATGCCCAGATTATTCGCTCATGACGAAGTTATGTACAAAACTTTATCCTTCCTGAGTTTATCATCCAGAAATTTTGAACGACTTACAATCGGATAAAATGTTGGCCGCGCATAGTGAATGGCGGCTTGTTTTGAAAACTGCATGAATGTACGGCACTGCATTACAGAGAAGCATATATAATCGATAGGCAAAAAATGTAGCGGCTTTTGTGTTCACAAGTAGTGATATACTGTCAGGTTCAGTCCGGTTGAATAAATATTTGAGCTTAACTTTACGAAATGAAGTGGGATGGAACAAATCCACGAGGTCAGTCACAAGAAGGATAATCGGGCAGCTTGAGTTTATTGGAAGAAATCTGAGAAATAATAATGTGTCTGAAAAATAGATCGCATTCAAGATATTTGTGTGAGACGAACTTTCTTACTGTCCGAGTGTTTCGAATTCGCACCATGTCATGTTAAAGAAATTCGAAGATAAACCGCTACATTTGTAACCCACTGGTTTATTCAGAACAAAAGTACTTGATGGCGTTTAGCGATCTTACACGGTAATGTTGAGAAGAAAAACAATGATGTTTATACGAAACACTTTGGCATAGTTTTCTGAATCTACAACCTGGAACAGGCAGTAAAACGATACTACAACGTCTATTGCTTATCTTATGTAGAGCCGTAAGAACAAGATACGAGATGAGGTGGTCTACAAGTAGCCTTCTTTCATGCGTTTGATTTGCGAGTGGAACGGAAATGGGGATTGCTGATAACAGTACTGAGTACTCATCACCGTACTGTGCAGAACAGTTTGCTGAGTTCATATGAAAGTGCAGATGCAGACGCTCTAGCAATGACTGTATAAAAAACCAGAAGAGAAAAACACTGACGCAAACGTTAGAAGCAATAGTGACATTAAAGAATGATTTAAATTATTAAAGCCTCATTTTTATGTCATTTTTGATGGTTAAAAAGATAAACACTTGCAAAAGACCATTAGGAACAGACGTTTATATGGATGATAGAGATGGATCATCATTAGGAGTCCACCTTCTTTCTCCTCTGTGTGTGTGTGTGTGTGTGTGTGTGTGTGTGTGTGTGTGTGTGTGTGCCTTTGTACGTGGAGATAGGGAAGGAAAGACGGGGACAGCGTAACTGCAGAATCTTTGGAGAAATTTCAGACTTCGTGAACATCCAACTTACTACCTGAAAAGCGCCTGAAACTGTGGGCGAGAGGGTGCTGATATCTAAAATTGATCGAAAACTACAGATATTATGTAGAAAATATGCTTTTATCGCTAAACTGGCTGGTGACAGTCCAAGTTTAATTGAACAGAACCATTCTAGAAGACGCCTGCTTAGAAAGAACATTGTAGAGTAGGATGGTTTGTGAGGTGAAGCGGTAAATTGTACATTTTTGCCGCAGGCAGTCTTCATGTTCCGACAGCCGTGGCATCTGTAGAGAGCACGCAAGCACCGCGCTATCGCAGCAGCGAACAGACGCGCCGCTGGCTCTGCATTTTCACTGTAAGCGTCCTCCTTCAGTTGAACTACTTACGCCTTCCGCTATGCATTCCTCCTGAAGCTGTCTGTATTGGCGGAATCTTAGCAGACCGTAACATTTCAGTCGCCGACGTCAGTGTGATACCAATTCCCAGTTATCCCCACCAGTAAAAACAGTGCTCGATGAAGACGAGATATTTTGATAAATGTTGGGAAGAGTGTCTGGGCTGGATCTGCTTGAAATAAAACCGAAAGAGGACGAAGTTCGTTCCGCTTATATAGCCAAAATTAGAATTAGACATAAACTTAATTTCTATGTGGTGCTATGTACAGTGAACAGCCAAAGAGACTGGTACACCTCCCTAATATCCTGTGAGGCCCCCGCGAGCACGCAGAAGTGTCACACCACGACGTTGCATGGACTCGACTAATATGTGAAGTAGTGTTGGAGATCATGAATACTGCAGGGCTGTCCATAAATCCGTAAGAGTACGAAGGTGTGGACATGTCTTCTGAACAGCATGTTGCAAGGCATCCCAGATACGCCCAATAACGTTCACGTCTGGGTAGTTTGGTGGCCAGTGGAAGTTTTTAAATTCAGAAAAGTTTTCTGGAGCCACTTTGTAGCAATTCTGGACATATTCCGTCGGAATTCACAATAGACATGACTGGATACAGATGATCAGACAGGATGCTTACATATGCATCCCTGTCAGAGTCGTACCTAGATGTGTCAGGAGTGCCATATCACTCCAACTGTACCGCCCCACAGCATTACAGAGCCTACGCCAGCTTGAACAATCCCCTGCTGACTGCAACGTTCATGGATTCACTAGGTTGTCTCCATACCCGTATACGTCCATCCGCTCGATACAATTTGGAACGAGACTCGTCCGACCAGGCAACATGTTTCCAGTATCAACAGTCCTATGTCGGTGTTGAGGGGCCCAGGCGAGACATAAAGTTTTGTGCCGTGCAGTCATCAAGGGTTCATGAGTGGGTCTTCGGCTCCGAAAGCCCATATCGACGATGATTCGTTGGATGCTTCGCACGTTGACCCTTATTAATATCCCAGAACTGAAATCTGCAGCAATTTTCCGAAGTGTTGCACTTATGTCACATTGAACGATTCTCTTCAATCGTCTTTTGTCCTGTTCTTGCAGGATCTTTTTCCGGACGCAGCGATGACGGAGATTTGTTGTTTTACCGGATTCTTGATATTCACGGTACACTCGCGAAATGGTCGTACGGGAAAATCCCCACTTCACCGCTACCTCGGAGATGTGTGTGCCATCGCTCGTATGCCCACTATAACATCACGTTTAAATTCACTTAAATCTTAGATACTCCGCCATTGTAGCAGCACTAACCGATCTATCTATTGCGCCAGGTACTTGTCACATAAAGGCGTTACCGACCGCAGCGCCGCATTCTGCCTTTCTACATAGCTTTGTATTTGCATATGCACGCCTATACCAATTTCTTTGCGCTTCAGTGAGTCTGCAATGTTCTTTGACATAATCTGTATCGAAGAGTTGACAGAAGCTGAGGAAGCAACTGACGCTAAACTGGCTCAAAGTGTAATTACGTCACACGAATTCGCATTAAAACCATAGGAAGCGTTCAAAGAGATTACGGGCAAGGCCCCCTATGAACCGTTACAATCAGAGACGATCGGTACCTCTCGCTCAAACCTAATCAGAGTGAAAGGCAGTATGCAGGTTTGCTATAGCAAGTCATTTGGAGCAGTACGACGCATAGTATATACACTCCTGGAAATTGAAATAAGAACACCGTGAATTCATTGTCCCAGGAAGGGGAAACTTTATTGACACATTCCTGGGGTCAGATACATAACATGATCACACTGACAGAACCACAGGCACATAGACACAGGCAACAGAGCATGCACAATGTCGGCACTAGTACAGTGTATATCCACCTTTCGCAGCAATGCAGGCTGCTATTCTCCCATGGAGACGATCGTAGAGATGCTGGATGTAGTCCTGTGGAATGGCTTGCCATGCCATTTCCACCTGGCGCCTCAGTTGGACCAGCGTTCGTGCTGGACGTGCAGACCGCGTGAGACGACGCTTCATCCAGTCCCAAACATGCTCAATGGGGGACAGATCCGGAGATCTTGCTGGCCAGGGTAGTTGACTTACACCTTCTAGAGCACGTTGGGTGGCACGGGATACATGCGGACGTGCATTGTCCTGTTGGAACAGCAAGTTCCCTTGCCGGTCTAGGAATGGTAGAACGATGGGTTCGATGACGGTTTGGATGTACCGTGCACTATTCAGTGTCCCCTCGACGATCACCAGTGGTGTACGGCCAGTGTAGGAGATCGCTCCCCACACCATGATGCCGGGTGTTGGCCCTGTGTGCCTCGGTCGTATGCAGTCCTGATTGTGTCGCTCACCTGCACGGCGCCAAACACGCATACGACCATCATTGGCACAAAGGCAGAAGCGACTCTCATCGCTGAAGACGACACGTCTCCATTCGTCCCTCCATTCACGCCTGTCGCGACACCACTGGAGGCGGGCTGCACGATGTTGGGGCGTGAGCGGAAGACGGCCTAACGGTGTGCGGGACCGTAGCCCAGCTTCATGGAGACGGTTGCGAATGGTCCTCGCCGATACCCCAGGAGCAACAGTGTCCCTAATTTGCTGGGAAGTGGCGGTGCGGTCCCCTACGGCACTGCGTAGGATCCTACGGTCTTGGCGTGCATCCGTGCGTCGCTGCGGTCCGGTCCCAGGTCGACGGGCACGTGCACCTTCCGCCGACCACTGGCGACAACATCGATGTACTGTGGAGACCTCACGCCCCACGTGTTGAGCAATTCGGCGGTACGTCCACCCGGCCTCCCGCATGCCCACTATACGCCCTCGCTCAATGTCCGTCAACTGCACATACGGTTCACGTCCACGCTGTCGCGGCATGCTACCAGTGTTAAAGACTGCGATGGAGCTCCGTATGCCACGGCAAACTGGCTGACACTGACGGCGGCGGTGCACAAATGCTGCGCAGCTAGCGCCATTCGACGGCCAACACCGCGGTTCCTGGTGTGTCCGCTGTGCCGTGCGTGTGATCATTGCTTGTACAGCCCTCTCGCAGTGTCCGGAGCAAGTATGGTGGGTCTGACACACCGGTGTCAATGTGTTCTTTTTTCCATTTCCAGGAGTGTAGTTGTAGTCTTTGCGAGGATGATCCCTATGTATGATGACACGCGGTGTGTGTTACATTAACGAACTGCAGTGTCCAAAGACTGAAGACAGGTAACTATATTACAAGGGAATACAATAAACAGAGCTGGTTTTTGGTTCCTAATGAGCTTCTGTTTAGACTTGGTCAACTGACGAATAGCACCTGGACTGAATGCGAACTCTGCTGCACTAGACAACACATTTCCATGCTTTATGTCCCGATATCGTGGAGGTAGATATTGTGGGCAGAAATCGACGTTTGCGGACTAAAGGATCTCCTCGTGATCCTAAAGTGTTCTTTACTGGCTCGAAGGTATGGTAACGCTATCTTCTCTCCTTTAGGCTTTCTATGTAATTTTTTTTTACGATTGATTATCACCACTTTGTGCATGACTATACTCAACAGAGATCGACATGCTCTACCATTGTCAGTATCCCACGTGAACATCATCGCTTATTCTGAAGGATCATAGATCAAACCCGCTTCTGGCCATCGTGGTGAAGGTTTTTATCGATTTAATCGTATCACTACGGGTGGATGCCATAACGATTTGATCAATAAGGTCACAGCCGATTTTTCTACTTCTTCTATCCCAGCTGAGTTTGTGACAAAATTGTAATGATCCTGACGTCGACGGGACGAGCTCTCTCTCAAATGCCGTGTCCTTTGTGCTCCACGACCTAAAACATATTAACGCGTCTGAGGTTCATTACTCCTCAAGAGTGAAAGAACGTGCCTGAAGGAGCACATCAACAATTTTATCAACTACTTGTAACGCTGGTGATAAGCAAAGCAGAAGATTATCGTTTAACTTCTCGTCGACGACGGTGTGATTAGTTCTGGAGCACAACCTCGGTGTGAGGCACGATCTGAAACCATTACAACCATAGGCGATCGGTACCTCTCGCTCAAACCTAATCAGAGTGAAAGGCAGTATGCAGGTTTGCTATAGCCTTAAGAAAGCTCAGAGAACGTAAAGCTAGTAACCCAGAGAGGGACATGAACCAATGTCCTCCCGAAGGCGAATTCAGTGTCTTCACCATTGCCGCAACGTAGTTGGTGGCACGATGCAGCGTTGTCCGTTTGTACTGGCCACAAATGGAATTGACTGGACAATAATGATAGTTCCTACGCGTATTTTTGATACTTTCTATTGGTGCAAAAATTTCTTTTCTTGTTTTATGTGATATAGACAACATCTGTGGAGAAATTACGTCATTATTTTTCGAAGAGAAAATAGCTCTCTTTACACAGAGTCTGATATCTAATCTTACCTTCTAACTGTTTTAAACAATGTGTTCCCGTCTTAAACAAATGCCGCCACACACACTTACGTATGCAAGGCTGTCGTCTGGCGACGTAGATAGCACTTTCACAAATAAGGTGTATTACTGCTAGTAACCTCAGCTTTGCTGGCACCGGCTTGAGCTGAAGGAAGGAATATTAGAATTTAAGTCCTGTCGACAGTGGAGTCATTACGGGCAGAGGCTTGGGCGGCAGCGAAAGATCCGGCAATCGACTTCTCCAGTATCCTTTAGGAGAGAGTAGGACTACTTTCAATGAAGAATTACGGCCGCCTCAGTCGTTAGTCAACATGTGCAATTCATTCGTTGTTCGTTGTGGTCTTCAGTCTTGAGACTGGTTTGATGCAGTTCTCCATGCTACTCTATCCTGTGCAAGCTTCTTCATCTCCCAGTACCTACTGCAACCTACATCTTTCTGAATCTGCTTAGTGTATTCATCTCTTGGTCTCCCTCTACGATTTTTACCGTCCACGTTGCCCTCCAGTACTAAATTGGTGATCCCTTGATGCCTCATAACATGTCCTACCAACCGATCCCCTCTTCTGGTCAAGTTGTGCCACAAACTCCTCTTCTCCACAATTCTATTCAGTACCTCCTCATTAGTTATGTGATCAACCCATCTAATCTTCAGCATTCTTCTGTAGCACCACATTTCGAAAGCTTCTATTCTCTTCTTGCCCAAACTATTTATCATCCATGTTTCACTTCCATACATGGCTACACTCCATGCGAATACTTTCACAAACGACTTCCTGACACTTAAATCTATACTCGATGTTAACAAATTTCTCTTCTTCAGAAACGCTTTCCTTGCCATTGCCAGTCTACATTTTATATCCTTTCTACTTCGACCATCATCAGTTATTTTGCTCCCCAAATAGCAAAACTTCTTTACTACTTTAAGTGTCTCATTTCCTAATCTAATTCCCTCAGCAATACCCTACTTAATTCGACTACATTCCATTATCCTTGTTTTGCTTATATCCTCCTTTCAAGACACTGCCCATTCCGTTCAACTGCTCTTCCAAGTCTTTTGCTGTCTCTGACAGAATTACAATGTCATCGGCGAACCTCAACGTTTTTATTCCTTCTCCATGTATTTTAATACCTACTCCGAACTTTTCTTTTGTTTCCTTTACTGCTTGCTCAATATACAGATTGAATAGCATCGGGGAGAGGCTACAACCCTGTCTCACTCCCTTCCCAACCACTGCTTCCCTTTCATGTCCTTCGACTCTTATAACTGCTATCTGGATTCTGTACAAAATGTAAATAGCCTTTCGCTCCCTGTATTTTACCCCTGCCACCTTCAGAATGTGAAAGAGAGTATTCCAGTCAACATTGTCAAAAGCTTTCTCTAAGTCTACAAATGCTAGAAACGTAGGTTTGCCTTTTCTTAATCTTTCTTCTAAGATAAGTCGTAGGGTCAGTATTGCCTCACGTGTTCCAACATTTCTACGGAATCCAAACTGATCTTCCCCGAGGTCGGCTTCTACCAGTTTTTCCATTCGTCTGCAAAAAATTCGCGTTAGTATTTTGCAGCTGTGGCGTATTAAACTGATAGTTCGGTAATTTTCACATCTGTCAACACCTGCTTTCTTTTGGATTGGAATTATTATATTCTTCTTGAACTCTGAGGGAATTTCGCCTGTCTCATACATCTTGCTCACCAGATGGTACAGTTTTGTCAGGACTGGCTCTCCCAAGGCTGTCAGCAGTTCTAATGGAATGTTGTCTACTCCAGGGGCCTTGTTTCGACTCACTTCTTTCAGTGCTCTGTCAAACTGTTCACGCAGTATCATGCCTCCCATTTCATCTTTTACGTACAGGCTGCACACAGCGCGAAGTTCCAATGACAGAAGCTCAAAGGAAGATTAATGGTAGAATTAAATTAAAGCGCACTATTTGACTCACACAACTGAACAGGAAAGCAAATGACCTTCAGTCTTTCGCAAATACAAATCTATGACAATGTTCACATGATCATCACAAAATGTGAATTTTCAAAATGATTAACAAAGGAGGACAACTGTATGAAAATGCAGTTGTTCATATTAAATTGTTGATGGAAGGATCACTACCACAAAAAAAAAAGGAATTTGGTTACGAAAACGAATTAGTTTTATGTTTTTTTTTCTAGGCCGATCAACTTTTAGTAACGTATGACAGAGCGGAAATCTGGAAGTGTCTGAAATGAGAAGTTGTCACAGGTGATGGCGAGGTCTGCGAAGAATGAGTTACTTAGAAATTCTTGCATGCTCGCACGACCTTGTAGTCTTTAAGTCCAATCAACGAAGGAAAATCAAGGGAAAACATTTGTGTAGTCACCAAATTTTGTACAGTGTTTTGAAGAACTGCCATATATATTTTTTGTCTAAGACTAATAGTCTCCACATCGCAGGGGATGGAGAAATCGCAGATTATTAAAAATATTGTTTTAAGCCTACAAAATCTTTAAATGAAGTAGGTTGACAACAAATGTTAAACGTGTGTTCCATGTCTAAGTGCAGCTGAGTGGTATGAAGGGCTAAATTGCGTTCCCGGGATGTAACGTCTTGGAGTAGGGGGGAGGGGGTCAGGGGCACGTGGGTGGTAGCTGTGCGAGAGAAGGTAGGTCACAAGATTGCGGTCACGCATTTTCCTCCTTCCTAGGTCTGCAAACGGAAGATCGAGCAGGTGATTCCCCGCTCTATTTTTCCCACTACGTCGCAAGAAGAAACCCAGCGCGTTTCACAAAGTTGTACCGACCCTGCACAGCACACCTCCATGAATCTGAGCATCGACTAATAAAGTCATCAGAAGATCAAAACAAACTGCAAAACGATTTAGAAAAGATATCTGAATGGTGCGAAAAGTGGCAGTTGACCCTAAATAACGAAAAGTGTGAGGCCATCCACATGAGTGCTAAAAGGAACTCGTTAAACTTCGGTTACACGATAAATCAGTCTAATCTAAAAGCCGTAAATTCAACTAAATACCTAGGTATTACAATTACGAACAACTTAAATTGGAAGGAACACATAGAAAATGTTGTGGGGGAGGCTAATCAAAGACTACGTTTTATTGGCAGGACACTTAGAAAATGTAACAGACCTACTAAGGAGACCGCCTACGCTACGCTTGTCCGTCCTCTTTTAGAATACTGCTGCGCGGTGTGGGATCCTTACCAGATATGACTGACAGAGTACATCGAAAAAGTTCAAAGAAACGCAGCACGTTTTGTATTATCGCGAAATATGGGAGAGAGTGTCGCAGAAATGATACAGGATTTGGGCTGGACATCATTAAAAGAGAGGCGTTTTTCGTTGTGACGGGATCTTCTCACGAAATTCCAATCACCAACTTTCTCATCCGAATGCGAAAATATTTTGTTGACACCGACCTACATAGGGAGGGACGATCACCACGATAAAATAAGGGAAATCAGAGATCGTACTGAAAGATATAGGTGTTCATTCTTCCCCGCGCTATACGAGATTGGAATAATGGAGAATTGTGAAGTTGGTTCGATGAACCCTCTGCCACTCACTTGAATGTGATTTGCAGAGTATCCATGTAGATGTAAAGCTATATGTAGGAAGTACTACTGAAGCAAAATGGAAAGAGTACGGCAACTTGAAAAAGAGGGGATCAAATGGCTCTGAGCACTATGGGACTTAACTTCTGAGGTCATCAGTCCCCTAGAACTTAGAACTACTTAAACCTAACTAACCTAAGGACATCACACACATCCATGCCCGAGGCAGGATTCGAACCTGCGACCATAGCGGTCGCGCGGTTCCAGACTGTAGCGCCTAGAACCGCTCGGCCACTTCGGCCGGCTGCAAAAGAAAGGGTGTGAGAGAATGTGAGATATATACGTCCATATGACAAATCCCTTCCATTGAAAATTTCTCTTCTCCATACCTTCTCTGCGTTATCACAGATGACGTGGCACTGATCTCATTTGTACTTGTAAAGATTGCAGTACACGCGCTGTATCTATTGGCTTACACCGCCCTGAGTGGAATGCAGAAGTTCTAATTAATGTTCGCCAGTCTGCAGTCTTCTATAGTTGTCCCCTGTGCAGAAAACAGCGCGTAGGTGATGGATCCGTTTCTTGAGGCTGCAATAAACTCTTAGCGAAGATCCGATATTTTAGAAACAAATTTCCACTCGCTTTTTATTAGCAGAACACGAGAAACTGCACTATTACATTCCAGTTTAGAGCCACAAATAATTTCCATTCTTCTATAAATTAATGAAATGCGTATTTCCGTAATTAGGCCTACTATCACACTGTTCAAAACTGCATGTCCAAACAAGCAGAGTTTGCTAATAAAATCATAACTGACACCTACTGCGGCAGACAAAGTGTCTGTCCTCCGACACTTCCCAACCAGCTCTCACATTTACAAACTACACATTGCTAATTAAGTCTTAACTGATACCGACTGTGGCAGACAACATGTCTATCATCCGCGACTGCCGAACCAGCTCTGATCTTACAGCCGAACCACTTCGCCCGCCATCCAAGTTAGGTGCGATAAGAAGATCACCGAAATGCTTCGTCTGCCTTTTCGTGTAGCCGTTGTTTATTATTCTGCTAGTTATTAAGGGGATACGGAATCGGATTTTGGGTTAAAAATCGAATTTTTTTTTATTGGCGTATTATATTCTGCCATGTTTCCTCTTTAAAATGACGTATCATACATAGCTCTACCACAATTATAACTATTTTATTTTTATATATTTGTGAGATCGGGTATTGCGCTTTAGTTATACACGTCTCTCGTGGCTGACCATGAACTTTTTGGCAGTACCTTTAAAGTGACATGAATTCAAATATCCCGGTTTCCAGCGACTATTTATACACTAGTTGCCCGAAAATGTTTCTCTCTGGTTTCCTCAAGTTACTCTTTGAGTTTGTGGCGGGACTGTTTTGTAAACAGTGTGATATAAGAAAGTAGTTGTTGTTGAGTTATTTCGTATTTAGTGCTTCATTTTTCGCAGTGAAAATGCCTAGAGCTAAAGCAAAAGTATTTAAAAAGCGTGTGAACTGGCAAAAGAAAAGAAATAATGATTCATTAGCAAAGCAAAGCAGTTCATCATCATCACTGTTGGAAAATGTGAATCCACTTATTACTGATTTGCCGAACGAACTTACACCAAATGAAAACAGTGCTTCTCATAAAAAACTAAGAGATTTGGAAGAGAAATATAATTTACTTGATAGAGGGAATGAAGTTTTTGAACTCATTGATACGAATATATTGTGTGAAGCTCTTGAAAACAGTTTGTGCTGCAAAAAATGTCATGGAAACGTTTCTCTGAAAGTAGAATCCCATGTTGGCCTGGCTGCCCAGTTTAATTTAATATGCAGTGTTTGTAAATACAGCTGTAATTTTCCAAGTTCGGTTTCAGTAACTGTAAATAATGGATACAAGAAAACTGAACTTTATAGTGTAAATATTAGGTTAGTTTATGGATTGCGAGCAATTGGTAAGGGCAAAGCAGCTGATGATATGCTATGTGGTGTTCTAAATCTTCCAAGTGCACCTTCAAAGTTTGAAGCTTACAATTATGTACTAGGATCTGCAGTTGAAGATGTAGCACAGAAGTCAATGCAGGTTGCTGTGGAAGAAGCAGTGGAAGAAAATGACGGCAGTCGTGACCTCACAGTGGCGTTTGATGGCACGTGGCAGAAAAGGGGCCACACCTCCAACAATGGTGTTGTAACAGCAACTAGTGTTGATACTGGCAAGGTTATTGATGTTGCAATAATGTCTAAATACTGTAGGTGCACAGGCAGGCTGAAAAATGAACACAGTGATGACTGTATTGCTAATTATTATGGTAGTAGTGGTGGCATGGAGGTTGCTGGGGTGAAGAAAATTTTTCATCGCTCTTCACAGTGGTATAATGTTCGCTATGTCAAATATCTGGGAGATGGTGACTCTAAAGCATTCAAAGAAGTTTTGGAAAGCAAACCATATGGGAACAGTGTAAATATAAGCAAACTTGAATGTATAGGACATGTGCAGAAGAGAATGGGTGCCAGGCTGAGAAGGTTAAAATCAGTTATGAAAGGGAAAAAACTAGATGATGGGAAAACCTTGGATGGCAGAGGAAGATTGACTGATTCCATAATAGACCACATTCAGAACTGCTATGGCCTTGCAATCAGGCAAAATACAGGCAATCTTGAAGAAATGAGGAGAGCTATATGGGCTTTATATTTCCACACCGCATCCACGGTGAGCATCCACAACATGGTTTGTGCCCCAAAGGTGAAAACAGCTGGTGTAAATACAATAGGGGACTAACAACAGGAGAGAAATACATTCACCACCACAGTCTACCATCAGCCATCATGGCAGAAATAAAGCCCATTTTCAGAGATCTGGCTGACAGAAGTCTTCTGATGAAATGTCTTCACGGAAAAACGCAGAACCCCAACGAGTGCTTGAATAGTGTGATATGGCATCGTCTCCCAAAAACAGTGTTTGTCGGAATTAATACACCACATTTTGGTGTGTATGATGCTGTGGCAACCTTCAATCTTGGAAATATAACTAAATGCCAGGTCCTTCAAAAGTTGGGTATGTGTGTTGGTTCCCGTACGGTACGTGCTATGTTCTTTTTAGATCAGCACAGACTAAGGCATGCTGATAATATAATCAAGACATTAGTGAAAAAAGCAAGACAGGTGCAGAGGGGTGCCAAAAGAAGACTTGAAGATGATTATGAAGACTGTGAAGGGGGTATTAGCTACGGATCAGGAATGTTTTAATCTTCTTTCTCCGTTTCCCGTAAGTTTACTTTTTACTTCATCTAGGAACATTATCTCAGGTACTGGTCAACCTAGAAGTCTGAAATTTTTATGACGTAGTGACATAGGTCCCTATTACATACTGAAACAACGATTTTTTAATTACTTGATTTACAAAAGACTTAGGGGTGATAGTCTAGTAAAAAGCGATGGAAAAAAATTACTTAAAAATAAATGTACAATATCTCTGTAAGAAAATACTTTGACAATAAACTGTTGTTTCAGTATTGTTGTAACATATGAATGCACATACAGTAAAATTTTTACCTCTCTGTCTCCAGTAGTTTGTGAGAAAATGTTCCCTATAGTAGGCATATATTAACATTGCGGGGATAGGTGATTCCGTATCCCCTTAATGCTTGTGAAATAGTGGAATGGTAGCACGCTATTGAGAGCTGCTTTAATATGAAATGCAAGTAAATAAGCTCTTTAGTTTTTTTTAATATTAATAACAAGATTATCATTTTGGCGCGCAACTTCCGAATGCAGCAGCCAATCATGGAGAATGACCACAATTTAGGCGATCTTTCTCACGACACCCAAACCGAACAAACCATCTGTCATTGGTACATCACACCACAATTACGTCATCTTGCCACTGCTGCCTCCTCAGCAGCTGTAAGGAGAGCTTCTTATAGTCAAATATGATGGCTGTAAACCCAGAGATTTTACAAGAGCATAAAGATATCTTGTGAAATGGTTACAGGGTAAAAACAAACTGGATACCATAACAAATCTTGGCTTTATTGTGAATAATAAGATAAGTAATAGGTGAGTAACTATGAGTAATACAGTGAATGAATTGTCCTTCTAAGGACTGAAGTGAAGCCAGTGACAACCACCATTGTACAGGTTTACTTGCAGGAAATAGAATCCATACATATGTGTGAAATAGAGGAATTCATGAAAAAGGGAATGCTTAGGAATGAAATTAACAGTAAATGCAAACATGTAATACCACAATGAGCAAGTGAGACAAGCTAAAATAATGAAAGAGACTATCATGGGATAAATCAACACAGCTTACAAAGATATTAAGTGTAACACTAGAGAAAAAGTAAAAGTTTTTGTCTAAGAGGTGTGGTAATGGTGACTAATTTGGAAAGACGCATGTTACCACAGCATCAAGCCAATAGTATATTTCAGCATTCATGCTCTTGAGCAAGGAGTGTCTCTAATCTTTTATATAAACATTCTGGCATATTTCACATAATGAGCTGTTCAACATAGTCACTCATTGCAGTTGCAGTAGAGCTTTTGTGACTTTTTGTGTATGTATCTCTTCCCATCAGGAAGTATCACTGCACAATACCAGGAGCTAGAGACACGTGTTACAACGGCATCGTGTAATTTCCTCCAGAGGTTTTTCATTTAGCAACTGCACAGTGTGCTGCATGCTGTCTATGGTTATCCAGTTAATTTTAGCACATCAGCACATTACAGTTTGTTCATTCTTTGGAAGACCACTTGATCTTCATTTCAGTCTATTCATATGTTTGGTAGTACCTTAGAGAAGGTATAATGTTAAGCAGTAACTCAGGACTATATTGCTGTCTTTCCATTTATTTCAGTTTTGTGATACCTGTTTCTGTTACATTTTTTGGTGATTCTAAAGCCAGTGCCTTAAAAGTAAGTGAATAAGATTTCACATAAGCTGCTACAAGGGAGGATTCATTGTTAGCTGCTCCAAGCACAAGATGTGTTTGGTTGGTGCACAATTTTCGCTATTTTGACTGACTGTGAGGTAAATTGACGCTGCAGTGTTCATATTTGGCATGCCACCATAGAAGGTTTCACCGAATCAACTAAGTAAAACATCTGTACAATTAATGCATTTGTTTACATACTAACTTCAAACAAAGTTTTGCATCACCACGGTTCCTAGAACTCCTGAAGACAGATGTTGACTGTGGATATTATATCACAGACATAGTCCCTTTGACTGTTCAGAGAATTCACTAAACCCACTCAAAGATGTAAACAACCATGCATGAGCAGCACCTATTAGACGGTGAACGTCCGACAGCCGATCAGTTCCAGTCATTCTATCAGGAAGGATGTACACGGCTCATGTAGTCTGTAGTTCAACCATGCCTAGATGGTCTGCACGGCAGTTTGACTGCGTCCACATTGTTACTTTGTGCCAGGAAGGGCTCTCAACAAGGGAAGTGTCCAAGCAATGTTGTTTGGACATGTAGGAGATGCAGAAAGACAGGAACTATCAATGACATGCCTCGCTCAGTCCGCCCATTTGCTACTATTGCAGTGGATGACTGCTACCTACGGATTATGGCTCAGAGGAACCCTGACAGCAATACCACCATGTTGAATAATGATTTTTGTGCAGCCACGGGATGTCGTGTTACGAATCAAACTGTGCGCAGTAACTGGCATGATGTGCAATTTCACTCCCGATGTCCTTGGCGAGATCCATATTTGTAACCACAACACCATGCAGCACGGTACAGATGGGTGCAACGACATGCTGAATGGACCGCTCAGGATTGGCATCATGTTCTCTTCATCGATAAGTGTCGCACATGGCTTCAACCACACAATCATCGGAGATGTGTTTGGATGCAACCTGGTCAGGCTGAACGCCTTAGACACACTGTCCAATGAGTGCAGTAAGGTGGAGGTTCCCTGCTGTTTTGGGGTGGCATTATGTGGGGCCAATGTATGCTACTGGTGGTCATGGAAGACGTCGTAACGGCTGTACGATATGTGAATGCCATCTCCGAACGATAGTGCAACCATATCGGAAGCATATTGGTGAGGCATTCGTCTTCATTGACAACAATTCACACCCCCATCATTCACATCTTGTGAATGACTTCCTTCAGGAAAAAGACATCGCTGGACTAGAGTGGCCAACATATTCTCCAGACATGACCCCTATCGAACATGCCTGGGACAGATTGAAAAGGGCTGTTTATGGACGATGTGACCCACCAACCACTCTGAGGGATCTACGCTGAATCGCCGTTGAGGAATGGGACAATCTGGACTTATAGTGCCTTGATGAACTTGTGGATAGTAAGCCATGATGAATAACAGGCATGCATGTTACTGGGTATTAGAAGTACCGGTGTGTACAGCAATCTGGACCAACATCTCTGAAAGTTTTGCAGTACGGTGGTACAAAATGCAATGTGTGGTTTTCATGAGCAATAAAAAAGGCAGTAATTATGTTTGTGTTGATCTCTATTCCAATTTTCTGTACGGGTTCTGGAGCTCCTGGAACTGAGGTGATGCAAAACTTTTTTGATGTGTGTATAAAACCTGACTTTACCAATCTTCCTTTGTGTGAGACAGTGTATGGCAGATTACTATGCCAATTTGACATTCTACATTCTGGCATATTACTCTTCAAGTCACTTCTGCATAATATTTCATTGACAGCTCTCTTTTTTAAAATTTTGGCAACAGTTGGCCTACCCTTGCGTTTTCTTTTGTAACGTGTGTACAATACAAGTGGAAACGTAGAATCATAAGTGGATTTACCAAAGTCTTTATTAGCAATTTCAAACATATGGTACGTACGATAGGCAATTACATCTCTAAAACTTTCAAGTCCAGGTACACTAGACACTCCACTACCATCTCTCACTATGGCAACGGTGAACCATCCATTTCCATGTGAGAATGTGTCGTTTATATCCAAGCTAAAATTAAGTGAACATCCAAGAAATATACAAGGTCCATCGAGGAGGGCGTGGGCTGCAACACTCTTGACTGGAATGCGGTTCTTCTTGTCTCCTGATGTTGTAGTTAGTTCTATGTTTTCTATATTTTTGTAAGCCATTGTTGTGCACATAACTTAGTGCATAGTAAATTGGCAAATGTGATTTACATACTGTAGCACATACCAGCTACTGTAGAATGGGTTGTAGTGGGACATGTGGGGTGAAGTGGGATGTTATGTTTTCTATGGTATTTTGTTGATGCTGACATTGAGTGGCTGTCTCTAAAAGCGATCTCTTTACTTAATTGCATTCATCAAAGTTTAACAAAGCAGATACATAGTGTTTGAAGCTTATTTTGCTGGTAAGCGCTTCATAGATTGTTTTTTTCTGTTGTGCCATAAATGGTTAAATTATAAAATATCCTTCAAAACCTCTTCCAGTGCTCAGAAGAATATTAATGTAATGCTCAGCTTAACCTATAGTCTCAGAACTAGTATTGAGGTTATGTTTTATCCAAATTGTCATGATGTTATTGTCATTAATGTACTCAAGAGACTAATTAGTTTAAATAATTGCCATTTTCAGGGGTGAAGTGGGACATGGAGCAAAACTATAAAAAAGCTGTAGGGAGTGGTGGACTCTTTAAATATGATGCTATTGCAGAGTACAGGAGAAGTAGCAGAAGCTTAAGGATCATAGCTGGAATATGGTGTTCCAAAAACTACACTGGCAAATAGGGCAAATGAAAAATTTAAGAAGAAACATGGAGGTCAACAAGTTTTAAGTGAGGAGCACGAAAATTTAATAGTGGCAGGAATTTTAACCTGTGCAGAATGGGGGTTTCCTCTTCAAAGTGATGATGTTAAGGACATAATAAAAACTTTTCTTGATCGACTTGGAAACCATATGAAAAAATTCAAAGACAATAGACCTGGGAGAGATTGGATTCAGAATCTCTTTCGTCGACGTCCTAACCTCACATTTCGTCTTTCAGAAAATATGAAAACCTCAAGAGCTGCTGTTAACGAAGACTGCCTTACTGGATATGTCAAAAACTTGGAAGCTAATTTGAAAGACATTCCTCCAGAAAGGATTCTAAACCATGACGAAACAAATTTCACAGATGATCCTGGATCTTCCAGGGTTATTGTAAGAAGAGGATGTCAACATACAGAAAGAGTTAATGTCCATAGCAAACAGTCAACCAGTGTGATGTTTACTGTTTCTGCTAATGGAGAAATGCTCCCCCCTGTTATTGCGTACAAGACTTTGGGCACAAGTCTCTATCCAACTTGGACAGAAGGTGGTGTTGAAGGGTCACATTATGCAGTAAGCAAATCTGGTTGGTTTGATATGCCATTATTTGAAGAATGGTTTGTCAAAATAGCTCTGCCATATCTGAGAAGGTCTGATGGAAGAAAAGCTGTCATAGGGGACAATCTTCCAAGTCGTCTCTCTCAGGAAGTGATAGGATTGTGTCATGATCATAACATTGCGTTTATAATGCTGCCTCCAAATTCTATACATCTAACACAGCCCTTGGATGTTGCAGTATTCAGACCAATTAAAGCAGCAGGAGAGCTGTTTTGCTGAACTGGAAGAAACTGTACAAGGGCGTCTGCCTAAAGTCCAGTTTCCAAAACAACTGAAGGAAGCACTGGGAAGGTTGATAACATGCAGAGGAATATCATCTATGGCTTTAGAGCATGTGGTATAATACCATTAGATCCTGAAAAAGTGCTGCAGAAGATTCCGAGGAGAGGTCAGCATTCCGAGCCTGAAAAAGTTTGAACAGATGTTCTCACTGAAAAGTTTGTCATAGCCAGATCTAGTGATTCCACAAGAAGCAGAGGTAGAAAACTAAATGTTCATGCAGATTTTGTCATGAATGTTTTCACAACTTCTGCCAACCATAATAGTGTCTGCAAACACCAGATGTCCATTGGTACCCAACAAGAATTCAAATTCCTAGAGGTAAGAAGAGAAGTAGGGAAATTAAACCTAAATTTACACTGTCAACAAGAGAACAACCCAGAGACTTCATTGTGGTAAAATCCATCACAGAGCAAGGCCACCAAACAAAATTCTATGTGGGAGAAATCATTGGCGTACCGAAGGATAAGACAATTGAAATAAAGTTTCTGAGGAAAAAAGTATGGGGGAAAAGTGACCATATTCCATTTCCCTCAAGTGAATGACATTCAAGATGTTCTCTACACTGATATTGTTTGGAAAATTGACATGTATCAAGACGTCGGAAAAGGAAGATTTATCTTCCCAACACCGTCCAAGATTGTTGACATTGCAAAAGTCCGATGAGAGAAAATTAGCGATGAACAGTGTACAAAGCTGCATATAGATTTGCAAGACAATTATTATCATGTTATAGTGCATTAAAATAGTCTTATTTTCAGAAAAAGTTCCTGAATTTAAAATACAAGTTTTTCTCTACAAAACTTTTTTGTACGGTAGCATATAACAAAAAGAATTTCTGCTTACCATACTCATTTGTGTTATTTCCCTGTCCTGCTTCACTGCCATAGTGAACTTGAGGGTATTTTGAACACAAATAAATTTCTGTCCCACTTCACCCAATCTTAAACAGTCCCTCTAGCTAACATTTAAAAAAATATGAACCCAAACCTAGTGTAAAACATTGTTAGAAGATTATATATTTAAAGTTTCATAAAGTTTGGAAACAAAATTGGTAGGTAAATTTACTAAAAACCCGAAAATCTGTCCCACTTCACCCCATTCTATGGTAACATATCACATTACATCTAGTATTCCCTTTTCAACAGGAGTGTATATTATCTGCATTTATCATAAATTAACGCTATTTCCACGATTGTTAGCTACTATAAACTCAAAGAGTAAGTAGTAATTTTTACCACAGGTTTTTTTATTGTCTTAATAGAAATCTCATTTTGTGCTCTAATTGCTCAGTTCTTAGAGGAAATTACTAACATTTTGAGTCCAATATATTGAAAGATAATCAGCTGGCCTAGTTTAAAGTTATTTATTAACTGCCCTCTAAAACACTGCATCAGCCACATACAGCACCAGTGCAAATGCTGTTCTCAAACACAGGATGAGTTAGTTGACAGCCATAAAGAGCTGTAAATCGCCCTGACCATTGTCAGATGACTGGGAACTGCTATGAATTGATATGTTGGGAGAGCTCCCAAGAGTCACGTACCAGAGGTTCCACTCTCTTCTGTTGGTCCTGTCTCCTCTGCAGGAAGTACAGTATTTGTCATTATTTGTCCAGTTGACTTCAAGTGGCCTGCCTGTGATAGGTCTAGGCATTCAGTACAGTGTAGATAGCAACCAGGAGGACTCAGGATGTTATACCAGTCCTCCTAACTGACAAGTCCGAGGTGCTGTCTTCTGCTGAAATTGAAACTGTGCTGGTGGGACTCACTTCACCTGTTGTGAAACCTGCTGTGGCCTGTGTGAAGAGGAGGCAAACAAAAAAGGGTAGGGGCCTATTAATCACTGGCAGTTCAAATGTACGGTGAACAATGGTGCATCTTAGGAAAATGGCACCAAGGGACAGGAAGGAAGATCAGGTGCACTATGCATGTATGCCTGGGGCCTTATTCAACATGTTGATGAGGCTATTCCTGCAGCCCTTGAGGAAACAGGATACATCCAGCTTCAGATTGTAGTGCACGGTGGAACAAATGACATCTCTCATCTGGGCTACAAGTTCATACATGGATCATTCCAGTGATGGGCACAGAAGGTTGAAAAGGCCAGCCTCATGCATGGAATTTCAATGGAGCTCACGATTTGCAGCATTGTCACCAGCACCGATTGTGGCTCCCTGGTTCTGAGTTGAGTGGAAGGATTGAACCAGAGACGCTGGAGGTTCTGTGAACAAATAGGCTACGATTTTCTGGCATTGTGTCAGAGGGTTGAGAACTGTAGGATCCCCTAAATGGGTCAGGTGTGCAGTGTACATCAGAGGCTACTATGTATGTAATTGATGGTATGAGGTGCCCACAAGGGTTTTTTAGATTGGGCTAAACTTCATCAACTCCAGATAATGATAGCTGTAGGGAATCAAGAAGCATTAGTGTGAGATTCAAAGACATGCCCCACATGGTTGAGAGTAATAAAATTTTAGTAATTAACTGCTGAAGGCCTTCTGAAAAGCAGTGAAGTTCACTTAATACTGGGTACAGGAAGTTGGTTAAAACCTGAATAGCAATGGGGTTTTTGGGGCAAATTTAAGTGTATAACAACTGGTCAGACTAATGGGAAATGTAGGTGGTGTATTTGTCACAGTAGACAAGAAGCTCAAATACAGCAGATAGAAACTAATGCTGCATAATAGATTTTGTGGGCAAGACTCAGTATCAGAGGTGGGCATAAAATTATAACTGGATCCTTCTATCAACAAGCAGACTCACTTCTTGATGTAACTGAAAATTTTAGAGAAAACCTCAGTCCACTTTTCTGTAAATTCTCCCATCATACTGGAATCTTCAGTGGAGATTATAATCATTCAGAGTTAGTTAGTGGTGAGTTGACAAGACATCCTGCAGATGCCTTCTCTGAAAAATTCATATAACTGGGAGTTCAGAACCCCACCCATGATGGAAATATACCAGATGTAATGGCAACAAACAGTGCTGACCTCCTTAAGGATCTCCACACCAAAACTGCTATCAGTGACCATGGCAAGGTTTGGTATCAATGATTACCAAAGTACAAAGGACAACTAAACCAAGCAGAAAGCTATATATGTCCAGTAAACTAGATAAAAAAGCAGTAGTGTCATATTTCAATGAGGAACTTGAAACTTTAAGCACAGGAACTTGAGGATATAGAGGAAATATAACTCAGGTTTAAAAGGAGAGTTGTCCAGGCACTGGATAAATATGTACCCAGTAGAACAGTTCATAATGGGATGGAGCCTCCATTATATACACTTGCTGTAAAGAAACTTCTGAAGAAATAGAGGCTACTGTATAATAGGTGTAAAACAAAACATGAGTCTATATAGAGAGAGATGCTGAATGGAATACATTTGGCTGTCAAGAGAGCAGTGCATGAGGCCTTCAATGACTACCTTAGCAGAAAAATGTCAAATGATCATTCACAAAAATCAAAGAAATTTTGGTTGTATGTAAAGGCTGTTAATCACACCAGAGTTAGTGTCCAGTCATTCAGGGATGAGACACAAACTGAAACTCAGGCTAGCAAAGCAAGAGCAGAAATGTTTAACTCAGTTATCAAATGTTCTTTTACAAAGGAAAATTGAGGAGAATTGTCTCAGTTTGAGAAACAGCTGGAATCGTTAAAATTGAACAAAGCTCCAGGGCTCAATGGAACTCTTGTCAGATTCTACACTGAATTTGTGGCTGAATTAGACCTATTTTAACTATAATCTATCACAGATCCTGTGAGCAAAGAACTTTGCCCAGTAGTTGGAAAAAAGCACAGGTCACATCCGTTTACAAGAAGGGTAATACAAGTGATTCAGAAAACTTAGAACATATTCTGAGCTCAAATATAATCACACAACTTGGAAAAATGACCTCCTCTATGCCAACCAGTAACAATTCCAAAAACATCGATAATTTGAAATCCAGCTTGCACTATTCTCACATGACATACTGAAAGTTTTGGATCAAGGCAATCAGTTAAACGCAGTATTCCGTGATCTACAAAAAACCATTTAACTGAGTACCACATGTATGCTTATTACCGAAAGTATAGTTTTATGAGGTATCAAATGAAATTTGTGACTAGATTGAGAATATTTTGGTAAGGAGGATACAGCATATTATCTCTGATGGAGGCTCATTACAAACGTAGAAGTAACTTTGAGTGTATTCCAGGGAAGTGTGTTGGCATCCTTACTTTTCATGCTGTACATTAATGATCTTATTGACAACATTTTTTTGCAGATAACAGAGTTATCTATAGTGAAGTACAGTCTGAAATAAGATATATTTATATTCACTTGTATCATGATAAGATTTCAAAATGGTGCCAATTTTGGCAATTTGCTTTAAAATGTTCAGAAAAGTAAAATTGTGCACTTCACAAAATGATAAACTATAGTATGCTATGACTACAATATCAATGAGTCACAGCTGAAATCAATCAACTCATATAAACACCTGGGTGTAACACTTCGTACCAATTTGAAATAGAATGATCACATAGTCTCAATCATAGGTAAAACAGGTGTTAGACTTCAGTTCATTGATAGAATACTGGGGAAATGCAGTCAGTCTACAAAGGAGATTGCTGGCAGGTCACTCATTTGATCCATTTGATCCACCCTAGAATATTGCTCAAGTGTGTGGGACACATACCAAACAGGACAACAGGGGATATTGAAAATATAGAGAGAGAGGTAGCATGAATGGTCGCAGGTTTGTTTGGTCAATTGGAGAGAGTCACAGAGATGCTGAAGAAACAGAATTGGCAGTCTATTGAAGATAAACATAAACTATCCCACGAAAACCTGCTTACAAAGTTTCAAGAACTGGCTTTAAATCATGGCTGTAGGACTCTATACAACCCTCTACAGCTCACTTGCATGCAGATTGTGAGGACATGATTAGATTAATTACAGCATGCATGGAGGTATTTAAACTGTCACTCTTCCTGTGCTCATACATGAATGGAATGGGAAAAACCTTAATAACTGGTGCAATGGTACATACCCTCTGCCATACACTTCAGTAGTTTGCAGAACATACATGTAGATGTAGATATTGATGTAGTCATTGATGTGGACTCACAAATGCCTATTCCTTTGACAGTGTGTGTCATGTTCAAAGAGTAAGAAATGGTGTGAGGAGGAGTATGGCCTTTGACCAGATTATTGTAAAGTTTGGGAGAGCACTGAAAACGTAGTTTGATATTTTTTTTAGAAAAAATAGTATGGTGGGGTTCATTAAAGGGCATAATTTTGGTCAACCATTATCTTTATGTAGAAGTTGTCTATTGTAATCCTGGCAAGTGTACTCCTGAGTGTCTAGAAGTACAAACCATTGGTTTTTAGGGAGTCAGTAGGATGAAGACTGGGAGAGATATCATGAAAAATCCACTTCAAACTGAGTTGGTGGGATATGAGAAAAGAAGGCATTGTATATTTAGATAATGTACCAGCTTTTGAAGGTAAATGTTTTTCAACAATTACAGGATTATAGAAGAGGGATCATCAGAAGAGTGACAAATGTCCAAGTGTTGATATTGCTATTTGCTTGTTGTTGGTTCCAAGATATATCAAAGTATGGAATTAGCCATCAGTGAGACACAGAATGGTAACATGTGATATATGTAAAAGAAAAAGATAAGATGAATCTAATATCTCTTATAAAAGGAACAGCTTTGCAAGACTGATATAACTTTCAAGAAATTTGTTCTTTCCCAAATGCATATGTAATTTATCTTGCAAGTGACAACTTATTTCATAAAATATTATTTCTGTTACAGCTTATGTACTATGTGGCTGCCCCCATAAAAAAGACAGGATAAAGTACGCTGGATATTACAATGCAAATAACAGGACTGTTACTGTAGAAACTCCCAGATCTGGAATACAGCGAAACAGTAAGAGGTTTACACCAAAGAATGGTAGAAGAAAGAGAATCCCTTCACAAGATGAATCTTGTGCTGGAACGGACAGAACAGAAAGATGTATAAGGTAAAATTACTTATATTCATGATTGTACTTAAAGAGAGTTTTCTGTCAAGGTTGTGCCTGGAAAGTGTTATAACTCATGTAAGTCATATGTATGATGTGATTAATATCAGAGCAGATGGATGTTTTTCATGGACACAGAATCCTTAATGTAGTTGATGTTAGATGAGATATTCTACACAAGTGACAAGATATTAGGTCATAACCACAGCCAAGTCATAAAAACCTATGAAGTCTTTCAATAATGATTATGAAGTACGCTCTTAGAAACTAGTGTACCTTTTACTGTTTAACACAGCAAGGAATCAGTATGGCTCCCAAATGAATTTGATGTGGAGTCCACACCATGAAAAATCACAAATCCCTGGCACCAGGGCAGAGAAGGGTGGCTACATATTACCGGAGAGTTGTCTCTAATTCAGTTGATCTGCATTGTAAGTCTCACCACCACTTATTTTCTGACACCAGCAGCTCTTCCCTGTAGTGCCTACTCATTAGTATTAATCTAATATTACTGGTTCCCCATAAAATACCTGAACACAAATTTGGTTTATCTTCCCTGTAGTTTGTTAACAAAGGCAGATAATTGTAGGACTGGGTGAAAAGCCCAGGGTCTTGGCTTATTTCTACAAAATTATTTCTCACAATTATTGATACCTCAATGTAACTACACTACTGGCCATTAAAATTGCTACACCATGAAGATGACGTGCTACAGACACAAAATTTAAGTGACAGGAAGAAGATGCTGTGATATGCAAATGATTAGCTTTTCAGAGCATTCACACAAGGTTGGCGCCGGTGGCAGCACCTACAATGTGCTGACATGAGGAAAGTTTCCAACTGATTTCTCATACACAAACAGCAGTTGACGGGCATTGCATGGTGAAACATTGTTGTGATGCCTCGTGTAAGGAGGAGAAATGTGTACCATCACGTTTCCGGCTTTGATAAAGGTCAGATTGTAGCCTATCGCAATTGCAGTTTATCGTATCGCGACATTGCTGCTTGCGTTGGTCAAGATCCAATGACTGTTAGCAGAATGTGGAATCAGTGGGTTCAGGAGGGTAATATGGAATGCCTTGCTGGATCCCAACGGCCTCGTATCACTAGCAGTCGAGGTGACAGGCATCTTATCCACATGGCTGTAACGGACCGTGCAGCCACGTCTCGATCTCTGAGTCAACAGATGGGGATGTGTGCAAGACAACAACCATCTGCACGAACAGTTTGATGACATTTACAGCAGCATGGACTATCAGCTCGGAGACCGTGGCTGTGGTTACCCTTGACGCTGCATCACAGACAGGAGCGCCTGTGATGGTGTACTCAATGATGAACCTGGGTGCACGAATGGCAAAATGTCATTTTTTTGGATGAATCCGGGTTCTGTTTACAGCGTCATGATGGTTGCATCCGTGTTTGGCGACATCATGGTGAACGCACATTGGAAGCATGTATTCATCATCGCCATACTCACGTATCACCCGGTGTGATGGTATGGGGTGCCATTGGTTACACGACTCGGTCACCTCTTGTTCGCATTGACGGCACTTTTAACAGTGGACATTACATTTCAGATTTGTTATGACCAGTGCCTCTACCCTTCATTTGATCCCTGCGAAACCCTACATTTCAGCAGGATAATGCATGACCGCATGTTGCAGGTCCTGTACGGGCCTTTCTGGATACAGAAAATGTTCGACTGCTGCCCTGGCCAGCACATTCTCCAGATCTCTCACCAATTGAAAACATCTGGTCAATGGTGGCCGGGCAACTGGCTCATCACAATACACCAGTCACTACTCTTGATGAACTGTGGTATCATGTTGAAGCTACATGGGCAGCTGTACCTGTACATGCCATCCAAGCTCTGTTCGACTCAATGCCGAGGCGTATCAAGGCCATTATAACGGCCAGAGGTGGTTGTTCTGGGTACTGATTTCTCAGGATCTATGCACCCAAATTGCATGAAAATGTAATCACATGTCAGTTCTAGTATAATATATTTGTCCAATGAATACCCGTTTATCGTCTGCATTTCTTCTTGGTGTAGCAATTTTAATGGCCAGTAGCGTATATTCAAGCTCTCTGAATGATGATTTTGAAGCTACAGCAAAATCTAAAATTTATGTCATATGTAATCCATGAAGTGCTTTGCTTGAGGCACATTGATACAGGGAATGGTATAAATTCAGGAACAACAGACCCAAACCTTAACTAAAGGGGAAAACAAAAATGTTTCTAATTTCCACTTATAAAAGTCCAAGGGCACTGATACAACCAATAATGGCCCATGTCCAGAGATTTCTGTGCTACAACTACAGTCACATAAGACAAAGTACGCCACAACTTGATGTCTGATAAGTGAAAGAACAGTAGCAATTACGGTATTTATAATCAACTAAACAAGGCAGTAATAACTCCTACTGCTGTGGTACACACAAGACATAAAGTATTTACTTGTCACAGTGCTAAAAGAGCATTTTGGAATACTCATTGACCATTTTGACCTTGGTTATTTAGGTGTATAATAATAATTAGCTCAGTCACAATAAAGTAGTATTCCTCTTTTATCCATTAGATGCGAGAGAGCTGCATACATTGCTTTACATATTTGTTTCTCTAACATGAAAACTGTACTTCTGCAGAGATAGGTTTGTATTCATTGCCTGCTACAGATTCTAGGAGTCTGTAAAATGGAAATTAGAGACAGCCAGTTGTGTCTTTTATGTTAAGACAAATGCTAGCTCTGAGCAGGAAAGAGATTTTGCACGTTTTCTTTTTATTCATTCATTCATTAGGCCACAAGCCAGCTTTCAAGCTATTTAAGGACCAAGAAAGTTTTAATAAATGAATAAATTTGCTATAGAAGTTCAGTAGCTCCCTGACTTCCTAAAATTTTTGATCTCTCTAAATTGTCACTTTTTGATATTAAATGACACTATTTCAGTCTCCTTCATTGTGGCATGTAGATACTGGGCAATATAGAAAAATAGGACAATGATAAAAAGGATACAATGAACTAAGACAATATTTTATATAGTTTGTTTAGATGCAATAAAGAAATGCAAAGGTCTGTACAGAAACAGCAAGGGACTTTATTAGTGCTTCTCATTACAGAACATGTTCCAGTGAGTCACTTAATGGAAACACTAACTTTAATAGACAGAGGTAGTAGTTTAGTTCTTAACCCAACAGTTAATATGAATACAATCATTATCGGCATATTTAAATGTCTTAGGACTAAATATATTTGTAATAGATTTAGATATCTGCTACATCTGTCATGCAAAACTTTAAAAAAAAGGATGTAAAGCTAAGAAAAGGGAACTAAGATGCAAGATGGAAACTTCTGTTAAGTATATTCTTCAAAAATTATTCAAGACAACCAACTCATGTCCTACTCTGTCCCTCCCTTCTGAAGAATAAACTGGCAGCAGAGTGTGGTTGCAAACAAGAAACTTTAGTTTTAATTAATTTATTCACTGAATGAAGAAAATACATTAGATGCACTTTACGACAACACACACAGTCTGCACAAACTAAATTGACACTTAGCACAGTGGCTTATTGGAGTAACTGTAAATTAAAAATGCCACTACAGTCACTTCTATAAGCCATTACACAAAGTGTTAACTTAATTTGTGCAGACAGTATATGCACACTCAATGAACACAACAAATCCAAAACATTCCCTCTACCAAAGATGTACACATATCAAACAAATCATAAGAAGATGGTATAGAACTGTTATTCTTTCACTACACTTCAGTCTGCAACTTTAAATCTTTTCAATCCTTGTGATCATTTTTCAAAATTTTGTTGCCCAATGATTTTGTAAAAGTGTCAGCTAACTGATTTTCTGTAGCAATGTACATAATATTTGTTTTCCTTTTAAAATACAAGTATCTAATAAACTTATACTTAATATCTATATGTTTTAGTCTTTTATATTCCATTTACAAAAACAAGCAATACAAGACTGATTGTCTTCATAAATTATGAGTTTTTCAGTCATCAAAATTTTTAGATCATGGAGCATTCTCAAACCACAAATATTTTACAACACATCTTGCAAGTCATAAAAATTCTACTTCTGTAACAGGCTACTTTAAAGTACCTCATCTTTTTAGTTCTCCAACTTACAGTGTTAACAAACAGCTTGATTTTCTATGTGAGCTCTTGGCCCAATCATCATCAAAATAAGCTGTGACAGTTTCATTGTTTTCTTCATTTTTATAATGCATCCCATAATCTGCAGTGTCTCTTCTCTTTAAATTTTTCCAATGGATAACTTTGGTAAAGATTGAAATACACTGAATTGCCAAAGAAACTAGTATAGGCATGCATATTCAGATACAGAGATATGTAAACAGGCAGAATACAGCACTGTGGTTGGCAGTGCCTATATAAGAAAACAAATGTCTGGTGCAGTTGTTAGATCAATTACTGTTGCTACAGTGGCAGCTTATCAAGATTTAAGTGAGTTTGAACATGGTGTTATAGTTGGTTTACGAGTGATGGGACACAGCATCTCCGAGAGAGTGATGAAGTGGGGATTTTCCCATACAACCATTTCACGGATGTTGCGTGAATATCGGGAATGATCCTGCAAGAATGGGACCAATGACAACTGAAGAAAATCATTCAGCATGACAGAAGTGCAACCGTCCTGTAGATTGCTGCAGATTTCAGTGCTGAGCCATCTACAAATGTCAGCATGTGAACCATTCAATGAAACATTGTCAATATGGGCTTTTGGAGCCAAAGGCCCACTTGTCTATCCTTGATGACTACCAACACAAAGCTTTGTGCCTCACCTGGGCCTGTCAACACTGACATCGGATTGTAGATGACTGGAAACATGTTGTCTGGTCAGATGAGTCTCATTTCAAATAGCATCTAGTGGATGAATATGTACGGGTATGGAGACAACCTCGTGAATCATCCATGGATCCTGCATGTCAGCAAGGGACTGTTCAAGGTGGTAGAGGCTCTTAATGGTGTAGGCGTGTGCAGTTGGAGTGATATGGGACCCCTGATACATCTAGATAAGACTCTGACATGTGACATGCACATAAGCATCCTGTCGGATCACCTGCATCCATTCATGTCCATTGTGCATTCCGATGGACTTAGGCAATCCCAGCAGGACAATGCGATACCTCACATGTCCAGAATTGCTAAAGAGTGGCTCTAGGAACACTCTTACAAGTATAAACACTTCCAGTGGCCACCAAACTCGCCAGATATGAATATTATTGAGCATATGTGGGATGCCTTGCAACATGCTGTTCTGTAGATCTCCACCCCTAATAGTCTTATGGATTTATGGACAGCTCTGCAGGATTCATGGTGTCAGTTCTCTCCAGCACTACTTCAGACATTAATAGAGTCCATGTCACATCGTGTTGCAGCACTTCTGTGTGCTCGTGGGGGCCTTACACAATGTTAGACAGGTGTACCGGTTTCTTTGGCTCCTCGGTGTAACTAACAGCACAGCTTAAATCAGGTCATGTTGTTTGAGTTAATGATGCAATCATTCTATTAATTCTCTGTAAGGCACTTTATCATACAATCTTGTTTGTAATTGAGTACTAGGAGTGTGTTAACTGGCTTGCACTCATTTATATCAAACCTCTTCAATAAGTTTTACAAGTAAGTTTTCTGATTCAAAATTATTCCATCTTTGCTCTTATGTGTCTTAATTCACAAGAACAGTCTGAAACCTCCAAAACATTTCATTTTAAATTTACCCTTAAAGCTAATTTGAATTCTTCAATTTTCATCTTATCATTCTTTAAAATGATAACAATAGCTGCATACAACAAAAAATAAACCTTAGTGTTTAAGTTCCTATAAGTATATAGACACCTATCGGCACTGATTTGCACAAAGTGTAGAACTTTGAGAAAACAGACTTCTCAGACATGAAATTCCAAGATCCTGAGGCCATCTTTAAACCATAAATTGCCTTGTTTCTCTTACATTCAGTACCTGGTTCTACATAAAGTCCTATTGGTATTTTTATGTAAATTTCTTCACCTAAATTTCCTTGAATAAAAAAAAAACTTTTATATCTATTTTATTTGAAATCAATTTTTCCTGATACATAATGGCAAGTAATGTTGTGAGTTGTTAACCTTGCTACAGAAGCATGTTTTATTATAGTTAATACCTTTTCTTTGAAAACAACCATGACAAACTAGTCTTATGTTGCCTACATCATCATGTTTCTGTTTAATAACTCACTTGGTTTCAATGGTTTTCTTGTTCTTGTTTTCAGGTAATTCAAATACTGGTTTCATTTATTACTCAATCTCTTTTGGTGCTGGGAAGTCATTCTTCTTTGTCTGATCTGATGAAGATGTCACTGAAAGTCCTCGGAACATCCTTGATGTATACTTCTGCACTCACTTCTAATACTGCATAGTCTTTCATCTATGCCAGACATTTTCTTTCTCTGCACTTTTGCATATTTCAGGAGATCTCATTTATTCAACTTAATTATCACTTGATATATTGTCATTTCTGTAGTCATTAATATTCTCTTCATCAATGGTAACCTCATTGTTGTCTCAGAGAGAACCAATCTTCATTATTAAAATCAGAATGATTTTCATGAAACTTGGCTTCTCTTCCAAGAATTATGTATCTCTCTTCCAGACACCATAGCCAATATCCTCAACACAGCGTCCAACCATGAAGGACTTCCCTGTAATAGAATCAAACTTTTCAACAATCACTTCTTCAGGAAGTTTTAAATATGCCACACAACCAAACACTTTCAGTTTCTGAAACTTGGGCACTTCACTGTACCACAGAGTAGCAGGAACTGTCACTTTTAATGTAACACATTGATGTTCCATTTATTAACAAAACAGCAGTCTATACTGCTTCTGACCAAAAAGATTTTTTTAGTTTATTGTTCAGCAACACACAGTGAGCCTTGTTTGTAATGTTCCTGTTCATCTACTCACTTACTTCATTTTGTTGTGGTGTAGCCAAATCTCATTGTCAGTTCATACAGGATTCCCTTCTCTTTAAAGAAGGTTTTCACTTCATTTGACAAATATTCACCTTCATTATTGCACTGGAATCTAGTAACCCTCAAACTTAAATGTGCAGTTGGCACAGTCAGCCCAGATATAGACAGACATATGCTGATGATGTACCAATTATTAACAGAAGGAGAATTTCACTAGGGAAAACAATATGTGAATGGAAAGAAACCACACAACCAAGAGGCTTTATTGTCAATGAAATGAAGACTAAATACATAAATTTCATCAGGAAGTAAAATAATAACCTGGTTAAACTATCAGCAGCTTGCTTCAATCTTGAACCTGTGCAGAACTTTGACAGACAGTGATCTAATATTAACAGTACAAATTCTGAGTGTAGAGTTCTGTGCAAGATTTGTAGAGCAGTTCAGTATAAGAATTGTTTCTGGAGATCTAGAATGGAAGCTGAGTTGGAGTTCCTCATACTAGAAACTGACATTAGATTGGTAAAAAGTAGGGGAATGGCCTGGTTTGGACATATCCTTAGGATGGATACCAAAAGAAGACAGTGAAGATTTCTGAATGGAAACCAACTGGAAGAAGACAGAGCTTGGTGGATAGATGATTACAAAGGAAATATCAAATTCCTTAATGTCAGAGGATGGTGATAACCATACTGGAGAAGGTAGAATGGAGGAAACTTGTTGAAGAGGCTAAGATCCACGCAGCATCGCAATGCCATGAGTCGAAGAAGTAGTATGGTGTATAAGTAGCACATAGTGCCATATTAAGTTACACACAAAGTTGTTTTCCTCTTGTTTCATGGCAAGAAATGACAGTGCAACTGAACATCACAAAAGTCTCGAAGTGTGAAAAGAGCTTTTCAGTGTATTTATAAGACTGCAAAAGCTAAGAGGAAAGAGAAACAAGACAGCCTAACATTAATGCATCAAAGTAGTCCTTACTATAGATTATATGGCAAAACACAAGGCATCATGCAGTGGTCTGCTTAGCTGAAAGCTATCAAGGTAGTGTCAACTTTCTCTCTCTCTCTCTGTGTGTGTTAGTGTGTGTGTGTGTGTGTGTGTGTGTGTGTGTGTGTGCGTGCATGCTATGTGCCACAGCTAGTTGGCATTGGGGATGGAAATCAAGAAAGACATGCATTAATAATAAAAAAGAAATTCTGACAGCATCTGCAATTGGGCACTGAAATAAATTCTGTGGTGAAAATCTGTGTAAGACTGGGACTCAAACCCAAATTTCCCACTTTTCACAAGTGGTTGCCTTAACTACTTCATCTATCCAAGAATACTTCTCATTTAACCCAAATTCCCTTATGTTGCACACTATATACATAGTGTATTCAGACATATCAAAAAGAACAGACACCACATTTATACATATATATACATAATGATACCTTCAGTGTGGATGCACTCTTTGTTTGACCTCTTACATGAATCAGGTGAGGTTGCAAGCAATGAGGATAATGGATAGGGGACGCTATGTGTGTAGTTTGAGACATGTGGGAATCGTTCTTGGATAGGCAAAGCAGTTTAAGTGACTGCTCATGATAAGCAGGAAATCCAGATTTGAGTCCTGGTCCAATACAAATTTTTGCTTTTCGGCATTGGATTTGTTTCAACACCTGATTACAACAACGTCACCATTTATTTTTCATCATGTAAATAAGGCTGCTGTATTATAAATGGTGCTATTATTTTGGACGTGTTTGAGAAAACAGACCTTACACATATTAAAAAAAGTTCTTTTAATGTTATTCATTTTTTAATATATATGTTCTAGAGTCAGTTTTAAAGAACACATGCAAATAACTGCAATAAATAATTCAAATATTGTGTCAGTTAAATCAAATTAATGCAGTAAGTGTAAAAATAAAAATAATGTAGCAACACAAGGTCATGAACTCTCTTGGCATTCCACAATTATTATTTGAAATGGTGTGTATGATGAGTAAGGCAAACTATGACTCTTCCCAGAAATGACTGCTACACATGATGTGTCATGTCTGTGTCTTTTAACATAGTGCCAAGTTATTTTATATTCTGCATCACAAATTGATGCTGTCAGAGATCTCACCTCAATAAACTAAAGATTTCAGATGGTTCAAAAAAGAAAAAGTGAATTGTGGCAAGAGGGTGTATTGGATCATGCTACAGGGCCTCCAGAACCACTTCATTTTGAAGGAAAGAAATTGTTTTGCTGGCATCACACTGTGGCACTGAAGTGACTGGCAACTCCATCATATATGAACCACATTTCCATTTAATGACCACACTAACTTCTTCCTGTGAATAAGTATCCTAGAAATGCAAATATTGTTCTCCTGTCAATCTTGGAAGTAGCACATGTGGTCCATTGAGATAATTATCAATAGAGCCACATCAGCCTATGACAAAATACCATTGCTGGTACCCTCATACTTTCCTGGTGTGGGGATTCTCTATTCTCCATTATGGATGTTATGAGAAAGAACCATCCTTTATGAACTAATTTTGTTATTGCAAGAATACTGTTCTTGAAAATTGCTGATCTTGCATCCAATGACTTACAATGAAGCTCCAGAAATCCAGTCTCTGATGGTAGTCTCCCAGCAACAAAGCTTGTACCTACTGGTTTTGAAAGGGATGGAATTTGTTACTGGGCAATACTTACACAATTCAACTTTCTGACACTCATGATACAGTGCTGTGAGACCTGGTGCTTAGTTTCAGTTCCTCACAACTGTCAGCAACAAGTTCTCTTCATTGTCTACATTATGTCGGCAGCCACCACCAGCCATTAAATCCTAGAGGCACCACAAATGCTCCATCCTCTCAGAAGCACTTGTCTGCAGAGTAAAATACTTTTGCTGATGGAAGGCACATTGTTACAATTATTTTAAAAACACAGTTCTACAAGGCATGTAAATCAGAAATTAAAATGTATTTGTGTCATAACTGAGCAGTTTTTACTCCAGAGGCAATTTTCAAGTGATAGCAAGAAGCTATATGTGCGAAGAGCTTTGTTTGGAGTGTCCTGATGTATGGATGTGAAATCTGGATGTTACCAAAGCAGGAGACACCTCATCTCAAAGCTGTGGAAATGTAGTTCAGGAGAAGTGCTGCAAGAACTAGCTGAATTGATAGAAAAAATGAATGAGATAATTCTACAAGAGATAGGAGAGAAGAAATAATTGCTGAAAGCTGTAGCTCAACATTAAGCAAGACTAATTCAATACTTAATTAGAGATGATATTCTCTTACAAAACATTTTCAAAGGCAAGATTCTAGGGAAAGTAATGACTGGACAACTGAGAACATCCTATTTCAAAAATATGATTAGTGAGATAGGAGATGTTCTTCATACATGGAGATAAAAAGGACTGCTGAAGAGAGGGTACTGTGGCTGCAGGAAGAATAAGAAGGCCAATAAGTAGCAAGATACATCAGCTGTTGTAATCTTGGGAAACAAGACATAGCGTGTGTCTCATACTTGTGAGGAAACATTTGCTCTATCGTGTCTCCCAAGATTATGATAACTGACACATTTGGCTGCTTTTGGTATCACTTCAAAATGGCCTTTATGGCCAAAAATGGCCAGAAATGATGTACTAATAAATTTTAATTGTTGGCAAACATTTGGAGTCCAAACAGACCCATGCTTTTAATCTTCACCAAGTTCATATCAACTGTGGAGCCTAAAGGCTGACTTGTCCTGTATCATACTGTTCCTCTTGCAGTACAAATGACCAGTAAAGTACTATCACAATTTCAAAGTAAATAAATCTTCTTGTGGCATCCACTTTCATTCCTACACAAGTGATTTCAATGGGTTAGGTCTGTATCTCGCATTTCATTTTCTATAGTTTGCTGTATAAATCTAAGAATTATCTTTTGATACATAATACAAGGCTCTCATAAATAAATAAACTTCTGTATCGATGCACTACATATTTTCAGCAGCAGCAGCAGTGGGAGTGGACAAGAACCTGATACTTGGGAACTATTTAATCTTCATAAAATGTGTGAAGTATCAAAGAATGGAAAAGTATCTTGGCTTGATATTTCACTTACTAGGATCATGACAATGATTGAAACAGCAATAAGGAAAGACACCTTAAAACCCATTGATAATGATGTTAAGTACACGTCATCAGCTCTGGATATGATGGAGCTCTTTTATCAAGTTAGTACCTCTGGATAAATGGCTTATGTACAATGGTTTGTGTTTGATTAAACACTTGTGCAGAGTAATGTATAGATGTCTATAGCCTATACATTTATTTTTTCACAGTTGAAAAGGGCCACTTACAAACAAGGAGTATCTTACAAATGTGCTGCAAAAATGCTGGATGTATGTATTACATGATAAATTCTTTTTACAACATAGGATAAGAATAGTAATCATACAGAAATTGAAAGTATTAAGGATTTCAATTAACTTTACAGTTAACAGAAATTTGCTCAGATAATTTACAAAATCCATTAAGTGTGGTTTTAAAGCAAAAACATATTGTTTGTTTGTACTTTAGTGTAGTAACACCCAATTCCCTACCAATTATTGGCACCAATGCTTCTCTAAGTGCCATTTTCACTGGTGTAGTGCTATGCAGCAAGTGTATTTTTGTTTCATAAAAACTAGCTCCAATACTTCAGTTTACAGCCAATGTTTCACAAACAATATGTGAAACATTAAATGTGATTTGTTCATTTTATCACATGCAATTTGCAAAGCATTTGATTTTGTGTTATGATTTACAATAGGAAACACTTTTAAGAGAAATACAAGAGTTTATATTATTTTACATTCATTTCTCAGATATTGCTACACAAATACAGACTATAGTTCCCAATATATACCAAAACGGGAAAGTGCTGGTAGATAGGCACAATAAAAAACACACAAACACACATACAAATATCAAGCTTTTGCAAACCACGGATACTTCATCAGGAAAGAGGGAAGGAGATGGAAAGACAGAAGGATGTGGGTTTTAAGGGAGAGTGTAAGGAGTCATTCCAATCCTGCGAGCAGAAAGACTTACCTTAGGGGGAAAAAGGGACAGGTATACACTCGCGCGCGCGCGCACACACACACACACACACACACACACACACACACACACACACATATCCATCCGCACATATACAGACACAAGCAGACATATGTAAAGGCCAATATAATATATTTTTCCCATGTGGAATGTTTTGGGGAATGTTTCTTTATTTTTATATATATATATATATATATATATATATATATATATATATATATATATATATATATAAAAACCTCGCACACACACACACATATCCATCCACACATATACGGATGGATATGTGTGTGTGTGCGCGAGTGTATACCCGTCCTTTTTTTCCCCCTAAGGTAAGTCTTTCCGCTCCCAGGATTGGAATGACTCCTTACCCTCTCCCTTAAAACCCACTTCCTTTCGTCTTTCCCTCTCCTTCCCTCTTTCCTGATGAGGCAACAGTTTGTTGCGAAAGCTTGAATTTTGTGTATATATATAAAAAACAAAGATTCTGTGACTTACAAAACGAGAAAGCGCTGGTAGATAGACACAATAAAAAACACACAAACACAAATTTCAAGCTTTCGTAACCCATGGTTGCTTCATCAGGAAAGAGGGAAGGAGAGGGAAAGATGAAAGGATGTGGGTTTTAAGGGAGAGGGTATGGAGTCATTCCAATCCCGGGAGCGGAAAGACTTACCTTAGGGGGGAAAAGGGACAAATATACACTCGCACACACACACACACATATCCATCCGCACATATACAGACACAGGGAGACATGCCACTCTCAGTTTTTTTCTGATGATATTTTTTCAAAGATTTCCTGTACAATTGTTTTGCTCCTAAATTTTTACAAGAGGAACATGTATAAGAGGTAACAACATTGACAAAAGCCATTAGCACTCATAACATTTTTGTGTAAGACAAACACAGTAAAAGTATAAAGATTTTCTATGACTAAAATCAAAAAACAGGCTTTTCTTAAACCGTATATGGGTCTCATGTATTGGTCATTACATTTGAATTTTATTTTTCTGTTTCAATATAAGTTTTAGCACATTTTTATTTTCTTCAAAAAAGTTATGACTTTATTTCTTTCGCAAGGATTTTTGTAGATGTGTGCTCTTCTTCATTGATGAAATTACCAAGAAGATTAAGTCACTCCAGGAAGCTGATGAGAGCAATAGGCCATTCAAAGTTTCCCCTGAGGTTAGTATATTTTGACGTATTGTTGGTAAATCATTCTTTTTACTCTCTTTCCTTTTAGTTCTAAATGTAAATGTAAATATTAAATAAAAACTTTCCAACTAAAGGTATAACCTCAAAATATGTGAAGAGCTGTAGCCTTCAAGGTGCAATTAAATGTATACATGGTGAGCAAAATAAAACTAGCCTGGAAAATATTTATAAACTGGGAAACATCCAATTGACCTTTATCAGTTAACATCATCAACGATGCTGTAAATGGCAACCATTAGATTCAGTGCTGTATTTTATTTATCAAATTGTGAGACATGCATTGCAGCTTTGCCTGGGGGACAGCACTAACAGCACTAGTGTCTTCAATATTCTGCTGTAGCTTTTCTATTGTGTAAGGATTATTTGAGTGTATCTGGCTCTTCAATTTGTCCCACAGACAAAAATCACAGGGAGGGAGATAAAGTGATCAAGGTGGCCAGAAGATTGCACTGCCTCTCCTGAGTGTCTTCTTCCAATGAACAACTCATGCATTTTTGACAAGATTGTCAAGAGGGTACATGTTGTTGTTCCTATTGCTGAAAATATCTATACAGTCATTCATATACTGGGTTGATCTACACGTGGGTTAAACAGTTTCTGCACACACTGGTTAGCATTAACAGTTTGGTGACAAAATCGTGTTATGATGTGTACACCAGATATTACATGCGTGAACACCAATCTCAAGATTACCCAACTGCTGTTCAAAACACCATGGTTTTTTTCTGATGTATAATGGTGTTTGTACTGTGAGTTCACACACCTTGACAGGATGAATTGGGCCTCATCTTAAGAAATGAAAATCTGAAGTTCCTAAAGTCCTGATTCCATTTCACTCAGAAATCACTGGCAGAACTCAACACACAAAAGTTCACCTGGATGCTTTAACTCATGCACAACAGTAAATTTGTAATTACACAGATACAGCACATTTATATTAATGGTTTGATTGTCTCTTAATTCCCACTTGCACAGATAAATAACACTGAGATTTTGTCAAACTTTGTATAAGTTTTCCTTCAATTGAACACTGTTTTCTGATGTTCAGTCTCTTTGTGGATAGCAACAAATTTTTTTCACTACAGAGTCCATTTTGTGCCAATTTGGCACTAAGTTATCACTGTAAACTTTGCTGGAGTTTGGCACTGTTTGCCCTTTCTTAAGTTTTTGTGTTGAATGTCATGCTCTTATCTATCAAACTTGAGTTCTGTTTTCTTAAACTCTATTCTTTCTCTGGATGATGGAACTCCTGGGTATGACACTATTTCACTGAGTCATAACTAATTATTGACCCAAAGAAGATAAAAGTTCAAAGTTATCAAACAGTAAGAATGAAACAGGAACAGAGAATAAAAGTTGGCAAAGAATGAAATAATTAAAATTTATATTATTTTTGTTTACTGTTATATACTAAAACACTATTTCTCTGAAGAAAACCAAAAAAATGTAAGTTCTAAGACTAATCATATGGTGACAACTCCTTACAAAGAAACAGAAGTCTGACTTGCTTTGTCTATTATGTTTTTTGACTTTGTAAATTGCACAGAGCTAATTAAAAAACAGGAGCTTTGAACTCAAGTTTCCACTTGTCATTTAGCTCACATTATTAGCTTCATAGCTATATGATGAGATTGTTAAATGTCATAGCATAACAATTACAACAGAGCCTTGTCTATTCTGAACAGTGCTACTTGCTGTGTGGCCAACAAGAATCAACTACACTGAGGGTTTTCCCACCAAATTCCACAACTCTACACTTAACTCTGGAGAAGGAGACAAAGTCTAGATGAAAATCATTTGTTTCTTATGTCCTGATTGTGTAAATCACAGTTCAACTGAAACAGATTTTTATTACTAGCAACAAGTACACTTAATGAATAAATGTTGGCCTACTGGAAAGTGAGTGTAATAATCCCAAGATCTTTGAAAAAGCCTCTGAAAGATCTGTAGATATATACTTTAAACAATATTCTTACAGCTCAGATAAGCTGAACAAAAAATTTATTTACTTCAGCTGCATTGCCACAGGAGAGAGGGAATGAAAATATGCAACTTGAAGTAACATACTAGTTTCTAAGTCAGCATCTTGGCAAATACTTTCGAGCACAATACTTGGTGGACTAAACTTCTTTATTTCATTTCAACTTGTTACTCAGCAGGACCTAACAAACTGCAAGGACAGTGTTTCATTTAATGAATACTATGCACTAACTTTTTGCATTATCTGAAGCTCTCTCCAAAATGTTCTGCAGCTCCCTCATAGTGTTTATGCAGAAAGCATTACAGGATGGTGTTGGTCTGTTCAGCATTACTAACAGCATCCCATCACTAATTGTGGCAGGTGAAAGGAACGAAAGAAACAGGGAGAGAGAGAGAGAGAGAGAGAGAGAGAGAGAGAGAGAGAGAGTATAAGAACACAACATAGAACCAGCCACAATTGACCAAGTAAGTCAACACTTGAGCATCTTAATCAAGGAAGATATGAAAGGTGAAAGAAATAAGATTCAAAATTACAATGGCCAAACAAGAATTAAACTGGAAGGAAAACTACCATGTAGGACACTGATTACAGAAATGAGAAAATATTGGTCAGGTGTCTTACACTGTGACATTTTATGCAGCAGAGACATAAGAAATATTATAGCAAGATAAAATGAGATTGAACACCATTGAGATGTGGATTCAGAGAAAGTTAAAAAGTACAAGCATGACAGAAAGAGTTGAAAATTAGGAAATACTAAAAAGGGTTAGTGAAAATAAACTAATATTATAGCAAATAATAAAGAGGAACAATAATTACCTTTCATGTTGTCTAAGAAGACAGTCCTCACCAGTATATCCACTGAAAGGATTGGTTAAATGAAAAATAAAAGGAGAGATGATAGACAAAGTTAAATTGCCAGATAGGTAATGAAAATAAAAATGACAGGAAGCAGACAAAGGTGGAGAGCCAACATCATATAGAAACCTGCATATGAGGTGGAAAACGAAATAATACGTGTGAGCATATACACAGGATCTGAGCTGGTGCTTGGTGGTGGAAACTCATACTAATTTTGTGGAAGACAGATTGAGTGGGGGAATCAAAGCACAGTTTCTTACAAAATAAAACTCAAGTATATTGAAAATCTGTGATTATTAATTACCAAACATACTAATGTTATCATTTTATAATAGATATCTAGTACCTACTACAGCATTCTTAACATAAGGAGTATAGCTTGTTTGAGATTTGTGCATTTTATTTTGCTGTAAGGAAGGTAATATGAGATGATCGTATACTCTGTCTGAGCAGGCCTTGGAAGGCCCAACAGTACTGACCAACTGCCATGTCATCCTCAACCGATGGTTGCTGATATGGAGGGGCTTGTGGTCAGCACAAAACTCTCCTGGCCATTGTCAGTTTTTGTAACTAGAGCCGCTACTTTTCTCAATTAGCCTCACAAGAGCTCAGTGCACCCTGCTTGCCAACAGTGCTTGGTAGACCCAGACAGTCACCCATCCAAGTATGAGCCAAGCTCAACAGCACTTAACTTTGGTGATCTGAAGAGAACCGCAGTATTGGCAGATCTTTGTATACTCACTTTTTAATAGTTTTTGCCATATGTTGGTAACACAAGAAAAGCATTATGAATTGAAGGTATAATGTTACTGGAACCATTTTCAGCTGGAAGAATAATAGTGATGAATTGTGGTATAGTTTTGACATTTCACAACAAGTGGCTCTAGGTGCACTTTCTACTAGTCAATATCCATTACACTTTTTGCTTTTCTTCAAACTAATACTGAGTTTGTGCTTCTATCTCTGTGGTAATTTGCTTTCCCAAGATATTTTTTTCCCCAGAAGGTGGAAGTAGCTGTCTTCCCCTGACACTTGCTGGATTTATTTTTGTGTATCCCTAAATCTATTTAAATATTATTGAGACCTTATTTCAAGTAAATTTGGTATTCAGATAATTATTTTCAATATGTAGAATGCATTGATGCATTTATGTTTTCTGAAAACCAAGTTAATTCAGAGTAATTAATAACTGAAATTATTACTGTAGTGGGTAATTCTATATCTTGACTGCTAATCAGTCATTTTATGAACATTGATGCATACCATTAGAAAACCCAGAATCCAGAGTTTACAGTAACATTTTTAATATTTCTGAAACTAAGTAACTTATCAGATATTTAGAATTGAAGTTATCATCCACCTAAAACTATTGTTTCCTTTTGTGTGCTAAATTCCCAAGTTAACCATTGTAATTTTGGTGCCCTAATTTTTCTGGACCAAATGACAACCATCATTAATCAGTTCAGCTATTAACTATGAATTAGTATAATTTATCATAATTTCAAATGTGACAACTACTGACATTCACAGCATAGGTAAACATAATAGTTCCATAACATTTTTTGTAATTTCTAACTATTTATACTCTAAGGGAAAAAACCAGATACACCTCAAAGGAATTATCCAAACTGGATGGAAATTGATAGATGTGATGTACATATACAGACAGACAAATGATTACAATTTCAGAAAACCATTATACCTGGTTGTTGGACTGTATGGCAGCAACAGTTGGGTTGGTAACCAAGTACAGTCTAGGATGTCTCCAGACACATCTTCACTGGTCATCAGAACAGAATTCAAAGCAGGATTCATCTTTCATGAGTTCCACTTCAAATTGAGCCCCAGTGACCAGCAAACATGTGTCTGGAGATGCCTCAGACAGCAGTGGGATACCAACCTGACTGTCGCCCATTACATGGCCCGACAGCCAGGAGGGATGGTCTAGGGTGCCATTTCATTTCATAGCAGGACGTCTTTTGTTGTCATCCACTGCACCTTTACAGCACAGTAGTATGTTGACAATATTCTGTGCCCCATTTTCTTGCCCTTCATGGTAAGCCATCCTTGGCTTACATTTCAGCTAGGTAATGTCCACCTATAAGTGGTGTAAGATTCTTGTCTTCATGCTTGCTAAATCTTACTTTGTTCAGCAAGGTCACCAGATTTTGCTCCAATTGCAAATGTCTGGAGCATTGTGAGCAGAGCCCTCCAACTAGCTCAGGATTTTGACAATATAATGTGCCAGTCAGATAGAATTTTGCGCACTAAGATTTGGAACATTAAATATACAAACACTGACTGGAAAGGTGGAAGAGATGGTAGACATGATGGAAAGAAGGAAGTTAGACCTAGTGGGGTTACCTGAAATGAGATGGAAAGGAGAAGGAAGGAGAGAACTGAGGAAAGGCTACTGCCTGTACTGGAGTGCAAATGAGGAGGGAAGGGGAAGTGGAGTGGGAATAGTAGTAAGAGATGGATTAAATGAGGAAGCAAAGAGAATAAGTGATAGGATGATGAAGATCAAAATATCACTCAAGGAGATGACCATAGAGGCGATACGAGTGTATGCACCACAGGTGGGTTGCACTTCTGAGGAGAAGCAAGAGTCTGAAGAGGAAATGCAGAAGCAGATGGCAAGGAAGAATGTGATAGTAATTAAACACACATGTTGGAAGAGAAAGACAAGGCTGCAAAAGTGTGCTTGGACCGGAGGGTTGGGGCTACCAAAATGAGGGAGGTGAAAGACTATTGGAGTTCTGCCAAAGGAATGGCTTGCTGGTTGAGAACTCTTGGTTCAGGAAAAGAGAGAGCCACAACATTACCTGGTACAGTCAAGACTTAAAGAGAAAGTTGATCTGACTACTTCCTGTATGATAGTGAGATGAATGGTAATACCACCAGAGGCCTAAAATAGTGACCACTGTTTGCTGGTAATGTACTTGAGAGGGACTGAGCATAATAAAGAGACAGAAAACCAGGAAAGAAGTGTAATGGTATGGAAGTTGAAGGAGGAAGAAAGCAGGCTACAGTACCTACGAGTAGTAAAGGAACGCATTCCAAAGGATGAACCAAAAATGGTATAGAAGGAATGGGGTAGACTCAAGGGAATATTAGTAAGTGTGGTTGAAACAATATGTGGGAGGACAAGCAACAAAAAGAGATGGTGGGATAATAAAACAAAGGATATAGAACAGATGAAGAATAGAGCCTTTAGGGTATGGTTTCAGAAAAGAACAGTAGAGACAAGAGAAGAGTGTCAAGCAAGAAAGAAAGAAGCAAAAAGAGTGAGTGGCAGAGGAGAAGAAAGTGGATGGACCAGTGGACCAGAATGATGGAGGGGGATAGTAAAGGTTCAAAAAAGGTGTAATATGGGATGATTAAAAGTAAGAGGAAGAACAGTATGACAGATTATGCCTGAATGGTGAAAAAAAGTGGCAAGACGTAGAGAATAAGGAGGAACTCAAGAATATGTGGAAGGAGTATTTTGAAGAACTCCTGAACTCGAATGGAGACCTGGATGAGGAGGAACAAGCCAAGGAGAAAAAAGAGGAGGGACAGCAAACAGAAAAAGACCTTACATGGCGAGAAGTGGCAGAGGCATTGGGCAGATCTGGATGAGCTAAGTGTAGAGATGGTGAGAGCAGCAGGAGAAGTGGGGATACAATGGCTATATTGAGTTATGAAAATTGTGTGGAGACTGAAGATGATCACAGAAGACTGGAGGAAGGGAATGGGTATGGGTATGGGTATGGGTATGGGTATGAACAGTCTTTAAGAAAGGAAATAGAAAAGAGTGCAAGAACTACCAAGGGATAACATTTATGAGTCATTGTGCAAAGACTTTTGAAAAAGCTTTGGGAGCATGAAGTCGGGAAAAATTAGAAGGAAGGATGAGAGAAGAGCAACATGGCTTCAGAGCAAGAAGATCCATGGTGGATCTAATTTTTTCTGTAAGACAACTGTAGGAACAGCATTATGAATATGGAATAGGTCTACTAATTACCTTTCTGGACATTGAAAAAGCAAATGATAGTGTACATAGAAGCAAAGTGTGGAAAGCCCTGGAGAACAGAGGAGTAGCAAAACAGATTATTTGGATGATAAGGGAAATGTACCATGAAAGTGTGAGCTGTGTGAAAGTGGGAGGAGAGAGATTAGCTTGGATTGAACAGAAGAATAGATTGAGACATGGAAGTGCACTTTCACCATTACTCTTCATTGTAGTGATGGATGATGTATTGAGTACAGTGGCACAAGTTATTGGTGAAGGAAAGATGAAAGCTATGGTGTTTGCAGATGATCTGATGATTTGGGGGAATAAGGAGGAGGAAGTACAAGAGTAGCTGGACGTAGGGGAATGAACAGTGCAAGCATATGGGATGAAATTTAGTATAAGTAAGAGTGAGATGATTATCAACAAGAATGAAGAAGAGAGGAACAACTGGAATAACAGTTGATGGGGAATGATTGAGGAGAGAGGAGAGTTTCAAGTACCTAGGAAGCCTGATACAATAAATTGGAAAAATGACAGAGAAATAAATGAGCGGAAGATAAAAGCAGAAGCATTTCAGAAGAGTGTCGAAAGCCTGATATGAAGCAAGGATGTACCCCAAATCAGTAAAAAGGTTATATACTGGTCATACTATGTCCCAATCCTGACATATGCATCCAAAACCTGGGTTATGAAAGTAAGAGAGAAAAGCAAAGTACAAGCTAGTGAGATGAAATTCTTGAGGAACAGTACTGGAGTGATAAAGATAGACAGGTTAAGAAATGAGAGGATCAGAGAGTTAATGAAGGTGGAACCATTACAGAACAAGATTGAGAAATCAAGGCTGAGATGGTATGGGCATGTTAAGCAAATTGAGGAGAAGAGGATGCCCAGGAATATACATGAGATGAAACTGGAAGGAAAGAGATCAAGAGGAAGACCAAAAGACAGGTGGCTGATAGGAGAGGAGGAATGTGTCCAGAAGAAAGGAGAAGACTGGACCAAGATGAAAACAGAGAGATGGTGGCAAGACAGAAGACAATGGAGAGGCTTATGTTCCAAACAGACACGGCCAGAGGCTGAAAACTGTCCAAGATGATGATGATTCCTTGGATGGCATCCAACAACTCTGTCAGTCAATGCCAAACTGAATAACTGCTTCATAACAACCAGAGGTGGACCAATGTGTTACTGACTTTCTCAGTTTGTGGAGCTCTTCCTCTTGCATAAATAATCCAAACAATTATAAAGCCTACAGTTGATAATCATGCAAATAAGAACAGTGTAACAAGTTCCAGGTAAGTTCATACATGACTAATATTTCTGTGCAAGTCTGTTACCAGTATTCGTACAATGAACATATCTGTATGACTCATGCCAGGTGTTAAGATCAAGCGTTGATGTGTATTATCTTACACTAAATTATTTGAGTCAGTAAGTGAATAACATTGATTCAGGTCCTGTTATTATGAACCTCTGTGTATTGGTAGCACATATCTGGAAATCTGATATGTTGACTGACTGTGTGAACTAAAACCAGTGTTGTGGCATTTTTCTGTTAGCACTTGGTTGTAAATGCATACTGTGAATAGTTGGACACTGTCATACTGATGAGTAAGATTTTGGAAGTTTCCACCTGCAAATAACATTTTATGTGAGGGCTGCAACTAGTCATCTTATTGTCAATAGTGACAACAAATGTGGAACAAGCCAAATTAATTAAAAGTTGTGTTGTTTACATTATTGGAGAAGTCACCATAAAACCACTTTAGAGAAATTCAATGATCTCCAATCAATGAGACACCAAGAAAAAACTAGAAACCACTAATAGGTACATTCCAACATATGAAAGTACGTCTTTTCGTATATAGTATCCGTTTCCTCCATGTTTATGAAACTCAGTATAATACTATTAAAAAGAAATGAGTTTATTAGTACAGATGATTATCAATGATATTTCTTGCGAAGACCTACTCCTACTTAATTCTTTCACATTTGTTAAAATGTGCTTAATTTTTCCCCTGTTTTTCATACTTCACATGTTTTCCTCATCTAATATGATTAACACACTTAAAATTTGGAAATGCTTACTCCAGTTTGAGATTTTGATAACTCTCTCTTATTACAGATGTGTTCTGGGATTAATTCATCTGAATATGTTTATCAGTCACTAGCTCCATTTGTGACTGAAATGAAATTAGAAGAAATTTTATGGGATCTAGGATCTGCCCGTTCTGAAACGTTTGCATCCCAGTGGTATGAGACTGTATCAAATACTGTGGACCGCACATCTGAATCAGCACAGCAGAAAGTTCTACATCAGCTTGACTCCATAACAGAACGGGTATGTGAATATTGTGCACTTTTTCTGTAAATGACTATAAATGATTGTCATTTGATGGCCACTCCAAATAAGAAGAGCTACAGTGTATTTTGAATAGATGAAAACTGTGTGTTGCACAGAGACATGAACTTGGACATTTGTAAGGTAAGTGATGAGGTACTAGCAGAAATAGAGCTCTGAATACAGATCGTGAGCTATGCTTGAGTAACACAGTCAGTAAAGCATTTGTGCAGAAGGCAAAGGTATTGAATTAGAGACACAGTCTGGCATATAGTTTTAATCTGTCAGAAAGTTTCATATCAGCACACACTCTGCTGAATAGTTAAACTTTCTTCATTTTCAATTCCACTGTTTAACAAGATGAAACTGTTATTTCCCATCTTAATTTCACAGTAGAATATTACTAATAACCATAATAATAATTATGAATTAGAATAATTTTCCAAGAACAACACATAGAAACATTTATTACATTAATCAAAATTCCAGGATGTAACAATATTATGGAAAGGAAGTTGCTACTCACTATATAGCGGATATGCCGAGTCACAGATTGGCACAACAAAAAGACTGTCACAAAAAAAGCTTTCATCTAGTAAGACCTTAATCAAAAATAGATCTCACACACACACACACACACACACACACACACACACACACACACACAAATCATCCTCTGTGGCTAAGTCAATGCTATTTGTGAGTGATTGTCAGAGCAGAAAGGTCTGATGGTGGCACAAATGTAGCAGGGGTGGGCAAGGCTTCTGGAGAGCAGATAGAGTCAGTGTCCAACAGTTTAAAAAAAAGTTGATTTATTAGAATTATGAGCCATTCAAGTCTTCCCTCGAGAAAAAGGGGAAGGCATGAAATGGAAAAAAATGAGAAATGTACAACTGCTGAATAGTAGTAAATGTTGCTACATCTCTCCATTATAAGAGAACCAAGGTAGGAGAGTTTACTGGTACTAGTGGCACCAATAACGAGCAATTAGTACATAGTGAGATCTAAAATATCAGCTTCAGTTGTGACTTTGTTTATTTTTTATTTGGGAGAATTATATTCCCATCTTCAGATGAACAAATTTACTGAAACAAGGCAGGAAATGTAGTACATGAAGGAACTGATGGTGCCAAGAAATATTAATAGTGCTAAATTGGCAATAAATTAATAGTACTAATGCTGTATGATTGGATATATGATAATGCTTGGTGGAAAAAAATATTCATAAAAATGGTTTCCTCTTTATTATTGTTCACTCTTTTGGATTACAGTTGTATTGAATATTGTTTTTAATACCATACTAGTATTAGTAGTAGCTCAGTTGCGGATGTTCTGTTAACAAATCCTATCTAATCATTACACAGATTATTAAAGACCAAAGATAATTTTGAAATAAATGGGAGACTGAAAATAGACTCAAAAGATAAAGACATGGAGAAGAAAAGAGAGAGAAAAGAGAGAGGGGAGATTATGGAAAAGAGGGTATGAGGGACTGGAAAATAGATAATGCAAAATGTAGCTAAAGACAGAAAGAAGGAAACTGAGCAAGTGTATAATATTTGTGAAACCATCAGCACGTTCCACATCAAAACAAATTATTGTAAATGTGATCCATGGAACATTCAAATAACTAAAGTGACCTAAACCTCTCACTTTTATTAGAAAGTCTTGCCACATTTTAAGAACAACAGAAGGATAGTACATTTCTATATAAGGAGTTTGTAAAACAAAGGAGTATGTTTGAAATAAAGTACCACTTCTTTTCCTCTCAGTATTTCTTTATCTGTTCCCTAACTTTCTTCTTCCATTCTGACATCCATCCTGTAGCCTGATGTTGATTACAGCTCTGGATTTTGTTCTGTCTTTGCGATTTCTACATACATGCTAATTTCCTTCAGATTTTCACAAGTTTCTGTTAGCCAACACCTTTGGTTATTTATCAGTAAATCTAAGTTCAGAATTTTCTGATGCATTTGTTGCTATCCATCCTATGTAAGTGACCTTGACTTATTAGTTGCCATTTCCTGATTGTATCTGCGATGTTTGCATATAGCTTGATAAATTTTGTTTCGCCCTAATTCTGTTTTGGCATTTTGGTTCTGTGATTCTTCTAAGAAACTACCTGTCTTATTTTTCAACTTCCTGTCTTACTTCTCAACATTTTTTATGTGATACCAACCAGCAATTATCATAGTTTCAGGTGTGTAAAGTTCTTCTGTTTTAACAACTGTGTTATATGTTCGTTCCTAGTTTTGCATTAGAAATGATCACGTAGACTCATTAACTTAAGGAATAGCTTCACAGAAAAGGTGTAAAACATGAAGTGGTTGACTTCTGAATAAAGGTGCTATCTACACCATGAAAGCCCTACTTACAAAACTTCAAGAAACCATACATGGGGACTTTGTAAACAAGATTTCACTAATTACAGTGGTCACAGAGGCAGGTAAGAAATCATTATCCATATACAAATAGAAAGGGAAGAAACTCTTAATATGTGGTACAGTAGAAAGTAATGTCTCTCATGCACTTCAAAGTAGTTTGCAGAGTGTGGATGTAAATGGATACAAAGATAGGTAGGTAGAGGAAGACAGTGGGGAAGAAAATGGGCAGGGAATGAATACAAATTAAGATCAGGTGGATTTGGTACTATGAAACTGCAGTGATGCATTCACATACTTTCAAAAGGCCGCACGTGTGGCAATGCTATGTGGTTTGCAGCATGTGTGTGTCTGTGTGTGTGTGTGTGTGTGTGTGTGTGTGTGTGTGCAGGAGGGAGAGATCACCATCAGAGCCTGCCACACAGGCACCAGTCTATTTAAGACTAACCACGTTACGCTCGGCCTCAGTTCTCTATATGTGTTGCGCCTCAGTTCTCTATGTGTGTTGCTGCAGCTCTTTGTGTGCACAATGATTCCTGCTGAATGTTACTTAAATACTGTGCTCAAGTTGTTAATGCTTCCATGGAATAAATTTGTATTCAGTCTACTGGTCATGCTGTACTTATACCTAATTAAAACATGATTGGCGGTGACTGTGGTCCTGCTGTGCGGATAAATTTCTACCCTGGCTGGTCCTCTGTTTATCCTCACAATGGCTGATGGTGGATCAGAGGGTATTTTACATCAGTTGTTCAAACAGCAAGAACCATTCACAATGGTATTTCACCACAATGACAGGCACTGGACAATCAAACTCAGATAGTTCAATCATTGGTCTCTGCGTTGTCTAGTTGGCATGCTCCTCACTCTATGTCACCTGCTGTTTTACCCTCTGTGGCCCTCGTGGTTTATCCACCTCCCTTTTCTATATACAATGAGTCTGCTGAGGAATGGGATGCAAGTGAGAATACTTTCAAGCTTTTAGGATTACTGACAATATTTTATGTCATGCCTTGTTCCTTCATGGATATCACCAAGAATACATCAAGTCCTACATCAGCTCACCCCTTTGCAGGATGCATCTTCTTTGACATTTGACCAAATGTGTGAACTTCTTTCAAAATACTACTCTAAGCAGACCCATGTTGTTGCATCCCCCGTTGAGTTTTACCACTGTGGCAACCAACCACATTCACCCCATTTAGCATGGACAGCTGAACTCGATGGGTTAAGTCATTGTTGTCATTTTGTGTCTGATGTGCATCAAGCGCCATATGCTGATCAGATGGTGGAAGATGCTATCATTTGTTTAGCTCTGGATTGTGAGTTGTGAGAGCATGCCTTCCAGCGTGTAAATCCATTCCTCCCTGAGGTTTTAGCTATTACACAGTCATTTGAGGTGTTGCAAGCTTCAAGTGACCAAAGTTAGTCATGGTGTGACCAAAGTGAGTCATGGTGTGAGGTGTGAGCAATCCAACCTTCTCCTCCACACCAAGCTACAGATGGTTTGCAGGGGGAAGACATAGTCATGGCACCCAACCTTGCTCCCAGCAGTTGGTGCACCACCAAAGTAAACAGTCCAGTAAACAGCAATGTATGTGTTCAATGCTCCATCCAGCTCTTATTGTTTCATTAACCAAGAGCATGACTGCCCAAACCACTGGGCTACCTGTCATAATTGCAGCAAAGAAGGTCACATTGTCTCTGTTTGTAATGCATAAATTCAGCACAACAATCCTGATGCAGATATCTAATTCTGATGCTTTGTCCCACCTGCCAGCCAGTCCAAACCCAGGATTTCTTCAGTATGAATTGGTTTGTTTCCACATCGATGTTGTCATATAGCAGACAATTGATAGTTTTTTATGTAACTAACTCATTGATTGTGAAGGCTGTAGCTTTGGTAGCTTTAGATTCTGTTCTGTGGAAGGTCATAATATTTGTACAACATGGTTGGTTGGATACACCACCTACTAGTGTGTCTGACCCCTTCCATAATTATTACATCATTTGATATCGATTCTCTGTCGTCAGTGGTGATCAGCTTTTAGACATAGATAATGTAGCCCCTTGGGTAGTGATCCCCTCAGTGCTTCGTTCAGAGGTTCTCCATTTATTACACGCAAATCATTGTGGTGTATCACACACAAGAGCATTGGCCTGGCTTGGACAGTGACATTACCCACCTGGTTGCCTCCTGTTCACATTATGTGATGCACCCAGCAGCTCCCTGGGCATCGTTTTCTCCTTGGCTCATGCTGTTGCCTGCATGGGACTGTATACATGTGGATTTCGCTGGCCTCTTTCTCAGTGTTTATTGGATGTTGCTCATTGATGCATATTCTTATTTTCCAAATGTTGTTTGCTGTGTTTCCACATCCACAAGTGCCACTATTGCAACCTTGTCCAAAGTTTTGTCACTCAAAGGATTGCCCACGACTTTTGTGTCCAACAATGGTCCCAAATTTTCATTTCAAGAGTAGGTGGCATTTTGTGATTCCCATGGTACCCATCACATACTTGCCTCCCTGATCCATTCACAATCCAATGGTGAGGCAGAATGCCTAGTGCAAACATTCCAAACTCAGATGAGAAAGTATCTTGCCAACTATTTGTCTGACATTGCCTTAGATAGGTTTCTCTCTTCATACCATTTACCACCGTTTGCCGCGAGGAGCCTAGCAGAGCTACTCCACAGGTGCCAGCTGATGATACTGCTACATCTCTTATGTCCTTACCTGGACATAAACCCATGCAGCTACCACGCCTCTTCTGGCTGTGTGTGGCTGTCTGGGCATGCAGTTTCAGACATCGCCCTGAACTGATTCCAGCTGTCATCCACAGATACGAGGGGCAGTGTCTCTGCAATATCTGCACAGAGGGTGGCCTCTGCTTGAGGCATCATAATCAGCTTTGCCTTCATGTGGACAGGCCAGTGATGTCACACCATCACCTACAAGTCTGACCACATTTTCCATCACATCACCTGCTGCTGCCACTGGTTCTCCCCTCCCACAGGGGCGAGGGCTTCCACTCTCGGTGGCCAACACAGCAGTTCCTCTCTTTTTTCCAGCACTGTTGTCAGGAATTACATCACCCATTCCTGAGCAACCACTGATATCAGTATCATCATCACCATGAGTACCGTGACAGTAACTGATGCCCTAGGTTAGCATGGAAACAACCCCAGCGCTGCTGGTGTTGCCATGTGATGTGACATGGGAAGGTGGTTGCAGAATGTGTCCACACTCAAAGCTCTTCAGACCATATTCCGCCTTAGCCAGAGCTCAGCAGATGAGGAGGACAGCACGGACATTTCAAGAATCCATTGTCTCCTTAAGAGCGGAGGACTGCAGTAGTGATGTGTGAATGTACTTTCAAAAGGCCACATAAGCAGCAGTGCTATATCATCCACAGAGGGTAGTTCAGACTTGTGTTTGTGTTGTGTTGTGTGTGTGTGTGTGTGTGTGTGTGTGTGTGTGTGTGTGTGTGCGTGTGTGAGAGAGAGAGAGAGAGAGAGAGAGAGAGAGAGAGAGAGAGCGCCTCCAGTCCTCCAGTCTATTTAAGGCTGTCCGAGCTATACTAGGCCTCAGATCACTATGTGTATTGCTATATCTCTTTGTGTACATAATTTGTCCCTACTGAGTTTTATTAAATACTGTGTTCAAGTTGTTAAAGCTTCCATGGAATAAAGTTGTATTCAGTCTACTGGTCATGTTGTAGTTACACCTAATTACAACAGAAATATTTAACAATGAGATTATTCACAGAGGTTAGAATTGTTGATGAAAGATAAGTAAGGATAGTTGGTGTCTCACAGGGCTTGAAAAAATTATGATTGATTTTTTGTCAATGGTAGTTTTTTAACACACCCTTCTTTGAAACTGTAAACTGGATAACATCTTCTTTGATAGTGTGTCATTTGACTTAGAGGTAGAACACAATTTTTATGGTGGCTTCATCAGCTCAGAGGACCATAATAGAAGCATCACTTTTCACAAATAATGGGTGGGTGAGCCATTATATATTTCCACTTACTGAAGGTAAAACTATGTCACATCTTGTATCTTGTGTCTTAAGTTGATATTTACCTTTATTGTCTTTTCATGTGGTAGCACACGTTGTACTTGTAATATATGCAGGGCTGGGCCCAATCATATTCAGCCACCACACTCATGGATGTGCATCATGGGCCATGTACTGCCCATGCTTTACCTAAGGAGGTTGTTTTGTTGACAGAAGATTTCCTGTGCTGTTTACCTCCAAGCCTCCTGCAGCCATCACAACATCTGGGGCCAAAAGCCACACTGGTATGTGGCACACTGGTCATGGTAATCAGCATTACAGTTACAGGTATCTATTTGTGTCCATGTGGTCTTGTGTCCATGTGACAATGTGCCTGTATTCCTCTGCTGATTGGTATTTAGATCACCACTCAGTCCCTCAACAGCCAGTTTGGCACTGGGCTCCAGGCCAACTATCTGCTGCCTTGAATCTGCACTTTGGACCACAATGACTGCCACTGCTACTACCCATCAGACAGTGCTGTCCATCCTTCACTGGGATCATCAGCTGCTGGACATCTGTCAGCTGCTCCTTTGCATGGACCTGTGTCTCTATGGACCATGAGCTTATAGCCTCATGGGGCAGTGCCGCTAATTATTCACAGTGCCTACCAACTCATAACCACTAATGATAATTGTGGACTTTATCATAGTGAGCACCTGCCGCACATCATTGTGATGGACTTTTCAGTTGTACTCATGTGTGGCCATTAATACTGAACTGAGTTAAGTCCAAGTTAATAAACAAAAGAGTTGTTATAGCAATATATGAATTCAATCTCTATCAATTACACTGATTGGCAAAGGCTATAACACTGGTGATGAGAATGATGGTTTTGTGACACAGTACTATTCCCTTGTCTGCTGTATAGTACAGTGATGATGGGGCTGACTCTCTAAGGTGTGACACTCATAATTCACAAGGATTCACAGTATAGCACTTATTCATAATTTGCCCACTCCAATAGCTGTCCAAGGTTTGCTGGCTGCAGCACCAGCTCCTGGTCTATCCATGATATGGTCACTGCCCTCCTTCATGTTGAGCCCAACATTGCCATGCCGTGTCGTATTTCACGTGGATGATGCAGCTGTTGCCGGCCTTGTTCTTGAGAGTGGTGGTGCCTGGAAAGGGCATGGATGCAGAGGCCACTTCTTCACATGTGTTTCAGGGTTTCTGATGTGTCTGGTTCGTCATCTTGATGGGACATCGTGTTAATGATATTTTGTTGTGACTGTCTGTAGGCAAATCCTACCACAGTGTGAGGGTATCCATCCATGTACCAGACAGGGACCATTCCATTCTTCAATTCTGTACTGTGTTAAATTGCATGCTTTTCTTGATTTCAGTAGGTGTTCGTTTTTTGCAATTAATGTTCAGATTTCTCAGTAGATGTAAGTTGTTCGCAATGTTTTGTTTTGAGTATATTTTAGGTGTCCTTTCATTTGTTATTCAATGCACATTTTCTTGCTTGATGTTGCTGGTCAGCATTGTTTTCAGTTTCTTGGAGTATCCTCGTCTTTCTGTGTACCATGTATGTTCAATTGCTGGAGGCATCATTGCCTTAATATGCCTTCCCCTTCCACGGTCAGGTAATTCTGGACCTGCTGTGAAGCATTTCCCTGTTCAGTTAGGTTCTACAGGCTTTCCTATAGTGATCAGGACCAGAATTTGGACGCTTGCACCAGGAATTCGTGTTTAACAGGCTCGGCCACATTCCACTGAGTTTGTTGGAATGTCATCATACCATGTGGCACACTGATTTTTGTTCACAGAATTCTCCGATGGAAGTCCCTCTGGTATCAGCCCCAGTGCTTACTCATGACACCATCATCAGACACTGATCCACCTGTCATCAGCCCTTTTGGTGTCAATCAAGTCATCACTGGACCGGTCACAGCCAGCCGTCCTGTCTTCACCATCCCTGTTGATGCTAATGCTTCCTCTCTTGCTGGCCCTGTCACAGCCATCACAATGCCATTCTCAGCCATCACTGCTACTGCTAGCACCACCGCATCTGTGGCCATCTTGTTGGCCAGCCCAACTGTCCCCACTCATGCTGCTGCGGCCATCCACACTGCCGCTTTGGCAGTCCCCACCAGCACTGTCATGCCTGATTCTCTTGGCACTCTTCCTGGCCATCACCTCTCCTGCCTCCCCTGTGGCTGTCCTGCAGACAGTCCAGCTGGCACTGCAGATCCCATCATGTGTTCTTTTGGGCCATGAGCTGCAACTTCTTGGAGATTCCACCACCAACCCCACCTGCTCCCACCTTTCCCTGTCACACACACCACCTACAGCAACCAATTGTCATTCCCGTATGTGGAAACGGTGTGCTTTTTTCTTTGGGATAATTTCTTTTTGTCCATTACTGGCCCAGTTCTGTATATTCCCAGAACTTTTGCTGAACTTTTGAGTCTTTTTCGGCATAGTGGTTTGGTTGTGTTACAATACTTAACAACAAATTGTTTATCCATTATCCTGTTGTTTCATTTAAGTCATGGTGCATGTCCTTATGATGTTGCGCTTCTGTGAGATGGCTGCACAATCTCTCTTAAGCAGGGAGGAGTGTAGTATAAGCAGGGATAGACCTATGCATATTCAGCTATCACACTCATGGACATGCTTCATGTGTCAGGCATGGCCGCTGCTTTACCCTGGGATGTTGTTTATCAACAGAATATTTGCTAGGCCATTTACTGCCAAACCTCTTGCATATGCCACAGCATCTGAAGCCACAGGCCCTTCATCCTATAAAACCATAATGACTTTAATCAAAGGTTAATGAACAAAGAGTTTTTATAGCAATGTGTGAATTCATCACTACCAGCCACATCATTTGGCTAAAAATATAATATTATTAGCTTTATAACATGTGAGATCTTCTCACTCTCTGTGCATCTCTCTCTCTACCTATGTATTGGTCTATCTCTGGTTCCTATCCCCTTCACCTGCCCCTAACTATAAGGCCTGCGTTTACTAGTGAACTTATAATTTAATATCTATTTCGTTTCTCACTGAACAGTGGAAGCTATGATATGTCAACAGGCACAAAAAAGGAAACTTCAATAGCTTCTGAGCAACCTTTTTATGAGCTAGAATACACATACATACTCACATATTCTTGTATGTGCACACACACAAACACACGCACACACACACACACACACACACACACACACACACACACACACACACGCAGCTATATTGTGCAAGGTCATTATAGCTATATAGGTGTGTGTGTGTGTGTGTGTGTGTGGGTGGGTGGGTGTGTGGGTGGGTGTGTGTGTGTGTGTGTGTGTGTGTGTGTGTGTGTGTGTGTGAACTCAAATTCATAAAGGAGTCTGAATGCAAGCGAAGATTTCATTCATATTTGTGTGCCTGACAATGACTATGCTTCTGCTGTTCAATGAGTTTTTATCTATGCTCCTAAATTATGCATATCTGTCAAAAATTTACATACCAGTTTGTGTTATTGATATGTGTAGTAGCCTACAAGATGTCTGACACCACCTATTTTTGTTTTATAGATGGAGCCAACTATAAAAAAGCTTTTATTGGAAGAATCAAAAACACATAAATCACAACACTGTGAAGGATTGGTAGAATACCTATCACAAAACTTTTTGATTATGCATCTGCAACTTCATGTACACCATTTTGAACACATGTTAACATGTGTGTGGAACTGTTCTATAAGCAGCGCACGTGGGTTCCTAAATGGAGTGAAAAAGGTATGTTTACCACGATGACTTAAATAAATACAGTACCACCAATTGGCTGCAGTAATGACTTAATGCATTGTTTCAGAATTCCAGATGCACTTTCAATAAAAATATAAGTGCAGCACTCCAAAGGTTACAGAGATTTCTAATCGGGCTCGATGAAAGGAAAAAAGTTATATTCACAAGTATTAATGATCTGCTGGCTCCAGAACTGATTCAAGGATCATCTGAATGTATTCATCGGTATCATTTGGAGAGAATGTCTCAGCAGAATTCACTAACTAGCACTGGTCTTGTTGCTGTGAAAATGTGGTTTCTCAACAATGTCCTCAATGTAGAGATTTTAAATGCAAGGGACATTATACTACCACCCAAAAAATCAAATGGTAAGCATTGAAGTTTTAAAACACCATTTTACAGCAGAAATGTATAATGTCCTTCCAGAATTTAAGTAAATTGATTTCCACATGGAAAATATACATAAAACTTAAAATGCATTTATGAAAAACTGAAGTTCCTTTAACTTACTATATCCCAGTCAGTTTCATCTTTAATGTGTTCTGAGTAGGAAACACAAAGACAGGTAAGATATCAATGGCTAGCATCAGCTAAAAGATACACAAACTAGGGACTAAACATGCTTGTTCAATAGTCACATCATATGCCTGTATTATTTATCATAATGTGTCCATTAATATTCTGCTGATTTTTTTTTTCTCAGAAGACTGTTGAAAGTGAAATTTCTAGTTGTGACAGACTGTTGTAGTTCAGTGCACATTTCTGACATTAATTGTTTGGTTTGTTGATGCTGCGAAAAGGGATTAAGTAGGAAAACTATTTGCAATCATAGTCCTACAGAGCCACACAGGATTGTATGAAATTAAAATCAACAGTGAGATACTAGGATCAGAGTACTTATGAGTTTATCAATGTCAGAGAGACTAGGAAAGGGCAAACTGGTAGTAGAAGTAAGGATGAAAAGTACATAGCAGTAAAGAAAAAGGAACTTTCTAGATTGGGAAGGAGCGCTTGGTCCCCAGTATAAGTCCATCAGGAGGACTTGTGGTGAGGTCCGGTGGTGAGGTCCGGTGAACTGACCAGTTTATGGATGGTTTTTAGGCGGTTTTCCTTCTGCCTCGGCAAATGCGGGCTGGTTCCCCTACACTATGTTGGTGATTGCTGCACAAAAAATTTCTCCACGTACGCATACGCCACCATTACTCTACAACACAAACATATGGGTTACACTCGTTATCTAGAGGAATTTCATGAGTCATACAGTCAATAGCCTTTGAGAGGTCACAAAATATCTCAATGTGGGTGATGATCAGTTATTCAGAGCATTTAATATTTGATTAGTGAAAGCATACATAGCATTTTTTGTTGAAAAGCCTTTCTGAAAACAAAATTGACTTTTTGTTAGTACTTCATTGTTACAAATATGTGGTGCTGTTCTTGAATACATACTTGCTCTAAATGTTCACAAATGTAAAATTTTGCGCTTCACAAAATGAAAATAATGTAGTATCCTATGACTAATACCAATGAGTCACTGTTGGGATCAACCAACTCCTACAATTACCTGGGTGTAACATTTTTGAGGTATTACTTGGAATGATCACATAGATTCAGTCGTGGATAAAGCAGGTGGCAGACATTGGTTTATTGGTAGAATAAAGAGGATATGCAATCAGTCTACAAAGGAGATTGTTTACAAATAAACTTGTGCAACCTGTTCTAGAATATTGCTCAAATGGGTGTAACGCATACCAGATAGAACTAACAGGGGATATTTAACATTTACAGAAAAGCGCAAAAGGTCACAGGCTTACTTAATCTGTGGAGAGTGTCACAGAGATACTGAAGGAACTGAACTGGAAGATTTTTGTAGATAGACATAAACTATCCTGAGAAGAACTGACTTTGAATGATTACTCTAGGAATATGTTAAATCCCCTATGTATCATTCTCAAAAGGTTTATAAGGATAAGATTAGAATAATTAGTGATGTGCAGAGGCATCCAAACAATCATTCTTCCCATGCTCCATATGTGAATGGAACAGGAAGAAACCCTAATAACTGGCACAACAGGATGTACCTTATGCCATGCATGTCATAGTGGTTTGTAAAGTGTAGAGGTAAATGTAGAAGTAGAACGTATTGTAACTCAGTGATAAACCTCACTGCAGTGGGCAGCTTTAGGTCACTTCTCTGATGTTTTCAATCAGTCATGAGGATGCAAATGCATGCAGAGCACAACACCAGTAGGGAGTGCCCATTGCAGTTGATTGTGTACATTCGTGGCCTCAGGATTGATTGAAAATGGCAAAGAAGTGACCGTTAACAGCTGTCCACTGTAGTAGCCACAATGTGCTACAGAGTTAATCGTGCCAATGTTTGTGCAAATTGTAACATCCTGAAGTAATGTCCAAAATGACTTTAAATTCAGAGAATGCACAGAACAGGGTGCACAGGAATGATTAAGATTGCTCAGAGACAGTACATGAGTGTGCAGCAGTGCCCTCTTTAGTATACCTAGAAAGATCAATGCTATAGTGTTCTCAGGCACTAAACAGTGATCAAATTAATTGTACATTTGAAATTGAGTGCTAATCAGCCGATGCCTTCTTAAAATCAAAGGACATAACATAAACGTATGATGAGAGTGAGTCGTAAAGGTGTTGACATACCAGCACACCTCAGAATGTGAGAACAACATGAGACAACTGAAATACCATGCCATAACCATAATGGACCATACTATGTTGTCCAGAGTCTTGGTTCAATACAGGAGTATTGGAATAGGCATGGATCTGTCTGCATTGGCTGTTTTACACCATTTGCAGTGGGCTGAACTATAAATGCACATGTCATTGAGACAGCTTTCATTTTTTATAACCTGCTTCAGGCAACTCCAAACATCATATTTCAGCAAGACAGTGCCCATTCACAAGTAACAGTGAATACAACATCTTCCTCAAAGAATTACAAATATTACTGTTACCTTGGTCCAGATGTTTGCTTTGCATGTTGCTCATCAAATATGTTTGGTACGTGATTCGTTACCAACTTGTTGTCATCGTTCTTCAGAAATTATTGTGGATGACTTGTGGGTACACATACAAGTCACATTACTGGAGATTCTTGGGGAACATATCCAAGACCTCTTTTCTCATGCCACGATGTTTAAAGACTCTGATTACAGCATGTAGGAGTATTATAACATACTAGATTCTCAGAATCAGAAATTAAGAACATTTTTGTAATCTTAGTCATTTTTATTTTGTAATGTTTCTGATATATATTGAAAATTTAATTTCGGTCACATTTATCATGCTTGGTGATGCAATTTTGAAACATCTTATTGTAATGCTCTTTACAGAAACTTTTATAATTGTTTCTCTTTGTTTCAGCAAATTGCAATGCATATATAAAGATGCAACTCCTTCCCACAGAAAAATATAAGTCTGTTGGGAAGATGAAGACTAAGGTGCAGAGAAATACATTATATCCCATATTTGATGAAACATTCAATGTGTAAGTTTTAATTGGGAGAATGATATAACTCATAATCAAAAAATTTTTACTATGTTTTTTAGCCTCAGTATATGTAAGTGGTACAAGAACTGATTTAACTTCTTTGCAATTGATCATCAGATGGCATCTTAAAAAAGAAAGAAAGGGGGATAGTAAAATATTTGGGACTTAAATTATAAAATCAGAATAATTTCCATACTCAGCTACACACGCAAAATACACTCCTGGAAATGGAAAAAAGAACACATTGACACCGGTGTGTCAGACCCACCATACTTGCTCCGGACACTGCGAGAGGGCTGTACAAGCAATGATCACACGCACGGCACAGCGGACACACCAGGAACCGCGGTGTTGGCCGTCGAATGGCGCTAGCTGCGCAGCATTTGTGCACCGCCGCCGTCAGTGTCAGCCAGTTTGCCGTGGCATACGGAGCTCCATCGCAGTCCTTAACACTGGTAGCATGCCGCGACAGTGTGGACGTGAACCGTATGTGCAGTTGACGGACTTTGAGCGAGGGCGTATAGTGGGCATGCGGGAGGCCGGGTGGACGTACCGCCGAATTGCTCAACACGTGGGGCGTGAGGTCTCCACAGTACATCGATGTTGTCGCCAGTGGTCGGCGGAAGGTGCACGTGCCCGTCGACCTGGGACCGGACCGCAGCGACGCACGGATGCACGCCAAGACCGTAGGATCCTACGCAGTGCCGTAGGGGACCGCACTGCCACTTCCCAGCAAATTAGGGACACTGTTGCTCCTGGGGTATCGGCGAGGACCATTCGCAACCGTCTCCATGAAGCAGGGCTACGGTCCCGCACACCGTTAGGCCGTCTTCCGCTCACGCCTCAACATCGTGCAGCCCGCCTCCAGTGGTGTCGCGACAGGCGTGAATGGAGGGACGAATGGAGACGTGTCGTCTTCAGTGATGAGAGTCGCTTCTGCCTTGGTGCCAATGATGGTCGTATGCGTGTTTGGCGCCGTGCAGGTGAGCGCCACAATCAGGACTGCATACGACCGAGGCACACAGGGCCAACACCCGGCATCATGGTGTGGGGAGCGATCTCCTACACTGGCCGTACACCACTGGTGATCGTCGAGGGGACACTGAATAGTGCAAGGTACATCCAAACCGTCATCGACCCCATCGTTCTACCATTCCTAGACCGGCAAGGGAACTTGCTGTTCCAACAGGACAATGCACGTCCGCATGTAACCCGTGCCACCCAACGTGCTCTAGAAGGTGTAAGTCAACTACCCTGGCCAGCAAGATCTCCGGATCTGTCCCCCATTGAGCATGTTTGGGACTGGATGAAGCGTCGTCTCATGCGGTCTGCACGTCCAGCACGAACGCTGGTCCAACTGAGGCGCCAGGTGGAAATGGCATGGAAAGCCGTTCCACAGGACTACATCCAGCATCTCTACGATCGTCTCCATGGGAGAATAGCAGCCTGCATTGCTGCGGAAGGTGGATATACACTGTACTAGTGCCGACATTGTGCATGCTCTGTTGCCTGTGTCTATGTGCCTGTGGTTCTGTCAGTGTGATCATGTGATGTATCTGACCCCAGGAATGTGTTAATAAAGTTTCCCCTTCCTGGGACAATGAATTCACGGTGTTCTTATTTCAATTTCCAGGAGTGTATGTTACATAGTAGCTCTCCAAAGCAATCCCAAACTGGTCAGCAAAAGCACTCACAAAGAGAATGTATCTCATTGTGATTGTTGGTACTGAAGGCTATAGTTATCTACATAATAGTATGTAGGAAGTAATTTTTAAATAACAAGTACTGCATCAGAATATCTACAGTGTAAAATTGATTAATAGAGATATCCTTCTTCAAAAAATTATGAAGTAATTCAGAAGTATGCATATTGGAAAGTGAATGTAAGAATTCCAAGATTCTGAAAGAGATCATTGTAAGATGTGCATGAAATATGGACCATGCACCTTGCCTTTGTGGGGTGGCATATGTGTCTCAATGATACAGACAGCCATAGGTGCAGCCACATTGAAGGAATGTCTTTGGAAAGAATGGTTGATATATGCTTTCTGACAAGGATTGGCAGCCTATTTAGCAGTTAACAGCACATCTTGGATGATCTACTGAACTGGCCTTGTAACACTAGCTAAATGACCTTGCTATGCTGGTACTCCGATAGGGCTGAAAGCAAGGGGAAATTACAATCATCATTTTCCTCAGAACACACAATTTTATTGTGTGGGTTAATAATGATGACATTCTCTGATGTAGAATATTCCAGGGATAAAATAGTCCCTCATTTGTATCTCCAAGCAGAGACTACTCAGGAGAATGCTGTCATCAGAAAACTGTGGGATCAGAATGTGGAATTTTAGATACCTTAAACATGCAAGAAGGTTAGAGAACCTGAAAAGAGAAAGAGATAGGTTGGAGTTAGATAGTGGTAATTAGTAAAGTGCAATGGGAGGAGGAACAGGAATTTCTGGTCAAGTCAGTCCATTACCACAAAATCAAATAGTAGGAGTAGGTAATAATGAACAACAAAATGGAATGCAGGTGAACTAGAACAAGCAGTATGAATAACAGATTATCATAGCCAAGGTAGATACAAAACCATGACCCACCACAGCAGTACAATTGTATATACCTACTTACTCCACAGATGGTGAAGATACTGGAAAAATATCTGAGGAGATAAAAGAAATTTGGAGTATTTTGAGGGAAATGAAAATTTAAGTCTTAAGTAACTCAGAATTGATAAATAACAGAAAGAAAAATAGTAGAAAAAAGGAATGAATGGGAAGAAACTTGATAGAATTTTCCACAATTCACACTTTAATCATTGCTTATAATCAGTTTAAGAGTTGTGAGGAAAGTTTTTATATGAGGGAGAGATCTGGAAACATTGGACAGTTTCAGATGGATAATATTAGTTATGAAATGCAGAGTAAAGTCAGTGAATCTGGAGACGTATAAAATCAAAAAGCTGAAAAATCAGATAGTACTGAGAATTTCAAAGAAAGCATTAAGCAATGACTAATTGAAACATGGGAAAGGAATGCAATGCAATAGGAATGGGTATTTTTTATATGAGCAAGAGATCTCTGGACAGTTTCAGATGGATAATATTAGTTATGAAATGCGGAGTAAAGTCAGTGAATCTGGAGATGTATGAAATTAAAAAGTTGAAAAATCAGATAGTCTTGAGAATTTCAAAGAAAGCATTAAGCAATGACTAATTGAAACCTGGGAAAGGAATGCAATGCAATAGGAATCGGTATCTTTGAGAGGTTAAATAGTAAAGTTAGTGCAGTAACAACTGGTCAACAAGACAACACCTAGTGGAAATCATACGATAATACACAAGATGTTAAATTTAGTTGATAAGGGAGAAAATATAAAAATATGGCAAATGAAGCAAGCAAAAAGGTATCTAACATTGACTCAAAATTCCATAGGAATCAAAGAAGACAGGCACCCTTCTCCATATGTGGAACAATGTGGTCTCCTTCATAGCAACTGATTTCCAGGAAGTACTTTCAGATATCCTTTTGGGGCCATAATGATAATGACTGCTTTTGTTGTGAATAAAGATGAAAGTGAGACAGGTCTGACCATGCTTTGCTGCAAGCCATGAACTCTTTCATTTGAAACTATTCTGTTTGCTTGTTAGCATGGACAGATTTCTCTCACATGCAAGTGATTACACAAAATGACAAATATATTAGAATATTTTCCATTCATTTTACTGTCTTGGTCCTTACCAGGAATAGCCATTATCGCCACCATGAAAATGTATTATGGTTGGAAATGTCAATATATATTTACATCATATCCAGTATTATTTCATAATCTTACCTACCAGTGGTCACCATATTGATTAATCCCTAATAAGTAAACTTGGCAAATATAAAATTTCACAATAACCTCTCTCTACTGCACTTTCCGTAGCAAATTTTATTCATGAGCATATACCTTGAAGCACAGCTTGGTCTTCAGGGTTTCAATTAGCTACCATTTCTTTCTTCTTTTTCCAAACTGTGTGTATGTATACAGGTGGGCTGAGAATGGTCAAGGACTTAGATGTAACAAAAACTATGGGTTTTCCCCAAAAATAATAACAAAAGGAAATAAAAGTAAATGTTAACCATATTTGCTTTCAGTTACAGTAACCATGATTTTGTGTAATTGACTTTTAATATCTGGTTACTAAAATGTTTGGTTACTTCTGATGCCCCATGTTTTGAAAAATATGTTATATCCTTTTCATTGTCAATGTTAAACAACACAGAGGCATCATCGGTGTAAGTAATTAAATGGGAATTAGAAGGTTGTACAATATTATTTACATACTCAAGAAAAATAAATGATCCCAGTCTTGACCCCTGTGGCATGTCATTCATTACTGATTCAGTCATAGACTGACTGTTGATTTTTCTCTCCCCATTTTGATAATTTATTTGTTTATGGCTTTTTAGGTATGCAGACAGGAGTTCAAAAAATGTGAACATGATACTGCATGTCCTCAGTTTCTGCTAGAGAAGTGCATGGTTGACCAGCTCAAAAACCTTTGCAAGATCTAAAAATATACCCCAGTATATGTTCATCTAGCTTAAAAACTGAATTATTATAAAAACTAATCATAGGAAAGATAGATGTTAGAGTCTGTCTCACTGAAATAATCCTTAGGAAGTGCAGTCCACCCTCCTGCTGGGACCCTTAGAAGGAGGGGTGATATAGGAAACAGAGACTATTCAAAGAAGAGCAGTATGTTTTTTTTATGAGTTTGTAATAGAATGTGCGCAACACAGTGTGCTTTATAGTGTTAAGGTTTTGAGAATGTGAGAATGTAATTTCCTTGAAGAGTCTGTCGACATATCATTTTCTCCTCCATGTATCTCACAAAAAGGCCACAAAGGTAAAATTAGAGAGACTTTACTCAATAAAGAGGCTTACTATCAGTCATTCTTCCAGTTTACTATTAATGATTAGAACAACAAAAGGGGAAGTGACCATAGCAACATGAAGACACTCTGCCACGCATTGTAAGATAGCTTGTCCAGAAAATAGATACAGGTGTTACCTATTATTTTGTACCAGTTTTTCATGCTCATGCTTCAGTAGGATATCCCAGTTGGTTTGAGAGCTACAGTAAAACAGTACACATTTTTCGAATGTGAAAATATAAGCATGTTGGAAGTCAGTAACAAAAGTGATATAGAAAAGCCTAGTGTCCTCATAATGGTGAAAGAATATTCCTAAAAGTTGGAATTAAACATTCCCATCTACATTTTGCTTTTATGTAATTTTTCAGTAGCTTCTTCTTTTTCAAAACTGTAGAAGTAGGTTAATGTTTACATATACATCTACATACACTGTTCCAAATACAAATAGAGTGGGTAAAAAATGCTTCTATATGAGCCCTGATTTCTCTTATCTTCATGGTCCTTATGTGAGATGTGTATTGCTGGCAGTGGAATTGTTCTTCAGTCGGTTGCAAATGCCAGATCTCTAAACTTTCTCAAGAGTGTTTTGCAAAAAGTATGTCTTCTTCCTTTCAGGGATTCCCATTTGAGTCCACAGAATATTTCTGTAATACTTAGGTGTTGATCAAAACTACTGGTAACAAATCCCTTCAATGTCTTCCTTTTATCCAGATAGGTGGGGTCTCAAATACTCAAGCAGTATTGAAGAATGGATAATGTAAGTGTTCTGTATGTGGTCGCCTTTATAGATGAACCAACCATTTGCCTTATCTATAACAAGCCTTACATGCTCCTTCCATGTCATATTGTTTTGCAACTTCAAACCTAGATATTTAATTAAAGTCAGTGTTTAGGCAGCACACTATTGATACTGTATTTGAACATTACAGGAGTAATTGACTGTTCATCTGCATTAGCTTACATTGTTCCCTGTTCTGTACAAGCTGCAATTCATCACACCAAGTACAAATTCTGTCTGAATCATTATGTATCCTCCTACAACATAACAGGACAGAAAATTGAATAAAAACGATAAAATATTACAGAAACAACATCTGAAAATACTTATACAATATTTGTTCATGGTTTTTATTTTGCAAACTTGTTAATTATCTCATTACATTCAATAATCTGATCAAGGTTACTCAAAAGACGTTTTGTGAGTTTTGAGTTTCTGGGAGCCCCTAAGAGGTAAGGCCCTGCACTTGTGCCCTGTTCATTTTCCATTAAATTCACCATAGAATATGGAAGATGCTTCAGTGTAATTTCATGTGTAACATAAATCAGCAAAAATCACAGATAAATGCAACAGAAATCAGTAAAATTCACAGACATATATTTCTGTCACATTGATAGTGAAGGTCCTTCAAGATTCACTTGAAGCTCTGAAGATGAAACTATGCTTTGAAATGTACAAAGTCTGTGAAAGTATTCTGGCATAGTAGCTCAGCATAGCTTCTGCCAAGAATACTGAAGTTCTGTGGTAATCAACTGAGATAGTTGTAAATGCTTTTGACAGCATCATGACATCATACAACGTCTTAATAATCAATGATGGCAGACAATAAGCAACAAATTGGAAACCTCTCTGCTGAAGAAAATTGGATAAGCAGGTAAATTATTGTGAAGACTCTTTTAGAGTGTGACAGAGATTTTTATGTTGTTAATGGCAAATCAATGAAAGCAGAAGGAAATGTGCAGGATGAAGGCTAATTGCATGGCTAAGAAACATCTTATTTTGTCTCTTGAGACAAAGCTGTTGCTTCGTGTCAATAAATATTAAATCTATTAATTGTTTTGTGATAGCCCATGATGATTGTGGGCATAATGTTCATTTTCCAGAATATCTTTGTGTCATTATAGCAGAGATATAAAATCTGACTCCATACAATTACAGAATCTACTGAAGTATGCTACAAAAAAAGGACTGTTGAAACCTCAGATATGGAAGAAAAAGGTGGGATTGCAGAAACTGGATGTGAAGCTGTTGCTGAAACTGATGACATTGTATGGAGTTGACATTGTATGGAGATGACATGAAGAGATTGTTTATGATTGATTCTCCAGATAGATGTGCATGAATTAAAAGAGACAATTGGGGCATTGTGGACCATCATAACGTGCTAGGCAAGGAGGATTTAGGAATCTACTGAGAAGTAGGAGAGGAGAGAGGTTTTTGTATCAGCAGTAATGGCAAATGCGGAGTCATACTACTATCTGTCACAAAACTGGGATGGCACAGTGTGAATGAGAGATGAAATGAAAAGAAAAATCCAGCGTTGGAACATGTAAGGATTAAGATGAAAATGACTGGAGGGAAGAGTACAGCCAAGGGTCATAGGAACAATTTAAGAGGGTTTTAAGGTAATCCACATTTTATATTGTCATTAACTGTTGCTCTCTTCGATACATATTCATATGGCGGATACATTTCTTTTTAGTAGGTATTATACTTTGTCTATTTCATACAGACATGTGGCATATGTCGGTAAGCATTGCCCAGTTGAAAAATGGCAAAACGATTGTGTTGCATGAGAATTAATGCATGATGACACAGGATACCTGAGCTGTACCATTGTGTCATCACTAACAGCCATGACCTGAAGTCCTACCTGAGGTTCTCCTGGAGTAAGATCATTGTGCCTCTCAAAAACATTGGAAGAATGGGACCTCTTCAGGAAGGCACCACACTCAACAATAATGGCTATCTAGGGTCATGCAGAACTATGATTCATCACTGAAGACAATGCAGGACATTCATCAGCAGTACATGCTGCCTGTTCATGGTGCCACTCCAAACTCAACCATTTGTTTTGTGGTGTCAACGGCAGCCTAACAATGACATGATAATTCCCTAGTCTGACTGTTGCTAGTCTCTGACCAATGACATAGGATAACACAGAAGGTTGCATGGAGCCCGTTACTGGTTCCTGGATGGCAAGTGCAGCTGTGAAGGGGTTTTGATGTTCTTGGTGCAGAATATGGTGATCCTATGTTGTGGTGGTCAGATATGTTCAGCCAGAATCTTGACAAGCATGTCTGCCCTCATGTTCCATTGAAGTCAAACTTTTTGAGCCACTCTCACACTCCAGTGCCCCACAAATTTAGATATTGCACAATTTGACTACAATGAGGCCCTCTAAAACTCCTATCAGATGCTGATAAAACACTCTCACACAATTACATGGTACCTTCATGTCCTTCACAATGATCCACCAACATCTGACATAGATTATGCCCCTTATATACCATATCAGTCCTAAATGCACTCTGTTGGCCATTCTGTCTGCCACAGAGAATTGCAATTCTAGTCAAAATACCCACCAATGGTGTGTATGTGTATGAAGTTGCACTGAAACCTGATCATATGTTCTGGGAACCTCGCTTTTTGATCAGGCAATATATTCAGTGACAAACTGTCTATTGGCTTCTATCTCAAGTTCTTTGGTGAAAATTTCTTTGATGATTTTTCTTAAGTTTCACAAGTACCACTGGGTGGTATTTTCAAAGCTTCACCCTCCATTGCTGCTAGCTGACTGAAATGGAACTTGCGGCTACAGATCTTATGTATCTGTTGTACCAATGTCTGAGGGCTTCTCCCCATCCTTGCTGCCTGCAACACTCATGCACTGCAGCACAGGAATCCAGGATCCATTCACCATATCAGTTTCTCTTACTGAAGCTGCTATCACATTTATGGATATTATGGCTTCTCTGAAGAAGTGGTTGTGGTAGTTCTCAACAGCAAGAAATTCTGTATTGGCAAATTTTATAATGTGATCGGCGCCACATGTGCATGCTCTGCCACGGGTGACTACTCCACCTGTCCCAACCTAAAATATGGTTTATATTCAGTGACCCTGGTGTTATGGATTTCCAATCAATCCAACATAGATTTTCCCACATGTACAGATATATGATACATTTCCAACACTGTAAGTTGGTCCCTTTTGCTCTTTGCAAATCTGCTACACCCTTTGATCTTCTTGGTTGTAATGAGTTTTTATGCCATGTTTGCACAATATACAGCCAGTTTTGTCTCTGACCATGAAATGTATGGCAGAGAAGCCATCCTGACTTTTCTTCTTCTGACATGCCACTTCCCTGAGTGATACATTTTGCGATACTTCTTACGCAAATGGTTGAGTACCCATTACTCCTCAGAATGCTTTTCAGGTGTTGCATTGTCTGAGGCACTGTGGCTGACTTAATACTTGTCTTTGAATCGTTGAAAGTCATCCCCTTTCTTTCTGGCTTAGCTGATGGTTTGTCAGTTTGTGTCAGTTTTTGATACATGCTGTGTCCCATGTTTTCCCCTTTCCTCATAACCAGCACATCTAATTGGTCATTTACTACCTCCATAGTAAATTGTATGTGGCATGGAGACTGTTCAGAAGTAAAGGAAGTCACCTAGCCATTCCTAACTACAACCCCATACAACAAAGTTGTCACTAATGTGCCTGTACCACACCTTATGTTTGCAAGATTCGAAGTCCAGAGCATGTCTTTCAAAACGTTACTTGAAGAAATTGGCCCACTGGACTGAGTGGATTACCCATGGTGACACCTTCCAACTGTTTATAGAAATCAACATTCCAAATGAAATAGCTTGTGGTAAGACGTTCATGAAAGACCTTGGTGATGTCATGCAGGAAAAGGGAATTCATAGTCTCCATGGAATCACTGAATGCCACTTTTGTAAACAAAGAAACAATGTCAAAGCTGGCCAAACATTGCTTGGTCCAATTTGACTTTCTTCAGTTTCTGAGTGAAATGTCCCAAATTCTTTATGTATGTGTCAGTATTTCTTATGTGTAGTTGAAGTAGAGAGGCCTAGTGTTCCACCAATTTATACATCAGTGAGTCAGGAGTTTTTATCATCCGTCTTAATGCAACATAATCCATACAGCCAAGATGATATGACTTCTGTGACATACAGCATTCTATATAGGTCTGCCAAGGGAGAAGCCACCTTGATTAATTGAGTCATATACCCTGTGATCTGCTGCATTGGATCTATGCCTTCAGTACATTGTCGAATCTAATAGGTCCCAAATCTTTTCCTCATAATCTTTGGTCTTCATTTTAAGTAACATTTTCTTGGCAGGCACTACTAATGTATCCTTGTAGCTGTTAAGGCTCATGATAGCTTGCAACACTTCTTTTTTAAGGTTTAAAGCTGGTAGTTTTGCTCAACACAATACCCTGACTGTTTCATATCACGTTTTCTCAGATTTTTCACAAGGAGTGACCTGGACGGCCACTTTGATATTAGCAATGATTTTCTCAATAGGTAAAGTTCTGGGGACAATACCAAAATTCCCTCCATTTTGAGGGACAGACAGCCCCTCTGATGTCAGTGGTCATTCACTGAGGTTGACCACTGTGTGTGATATGATTGGAATCAACTTGCGAATCTTGCAAATTTTTTCTTCTGTTGCTTGATGCTACAGTCAAGTTTGTTCTGCATGCTCCTGTGAGTGAAGCTGTCAACCATATCCTAGTTGTCTCAGTTCATGCTGCCACTTATTTGATATAAACTGTCCAAAAGTAGCTCATCTGTTCTTGCCAAATCTCTCCGTGTTGTATGAATTCACTCACTAAGGAAAGCTCATACATATGATGTGTCTGTGTGGTGTAACAAATCTGTCCATGTCTCTTGAGATTTTTAATGAATTTTCTTATGGCTATCAGACTCAAGTTAGACAGCTTTACTGAGAGAACATGCTTAATTACAAAATAAACCTGACATGTGACTAATACGAAGGTGTGTCTTTTATATTTTTCAAATATTAAAGTTATTCAGTTGAAAAAGTCACTTTGAAATAATAACAGTGCATGTCAAATTACTTTTTTATTGTCCCTTTAGCATGTAATACACTTCCCAAGCAATGCATAAACTCATCCAATTGTGTGGCAGTAGTGAAGCTTGTTTCACATTCATAATGAATAGTTATATTGCATTTCCATATTAAATAAACATGTTACAATGGGTCACAAAAGACTTTTCATTTGTGTTCTACCATCAATATGTTTCTCCATGAAAGTTGCATATTCATGGACATGGTACTGTTTCAACCATAAATCTCAAATTTAGTCCTGTACGCTTTCCTGCAAAATAACTGAATTACTCACTATTCTCTTACAAACCGATATAACACATTTAACTCTTAATTATGCTTTCTAGAAAATCCTTCATACTACTTATCTGAGACAAAGCTGTGCATAACTGTTCCATACTGAAGCCCAACAATGACTCACTGCACATTAACTTGGCCCATGGCCAGTACTACTGCGGCATTCTTGATGTTGTATTGCAAGACAATGCTTCCTCCAGAGAAAAGGCTTGATCAGCTTCAAAAATTCCAGAAGCCAACAATAAGTAAGGAGTACAATATTGCTGCATCAAAGACTGGGTGTTATGGGCACAGGATGCATGAAAAACAGTGGTATTACAATATTATCAGTTCTCATACAATTCAAAAATTGTGTACCTCTTTTTTTCTACTTCTTGACTGTACTAGTACATGAACTTTATCTCTTTCAGGCATACTTTCATAACCTCAGCCTTTATGATACTTCAGTTGTCTTTTGTGTACACAAATTGATCTGTCTATGCAAAAGGAATATTATTATACAAATTGTACATAACTAAAGTTCAGCAATGTAGGAAAGGACAGATTGGAACTTCCTGTAAAGAAGACATGTCATGTTTTAGACAGGCACAAAGTTCCATTTTCAAAATGCTTTAGAAAGAGAATGACTGCTCAGAATGATGTCAAATTTGAACAGTGTGTTATTATTCAGGGCGCAACATCATGGAAAAAGATATGAAAATTTTACCAGTAGATTGCACTATGTCTTAATGTAAATGAATTGCAGTATGAGGGCTATGGCTTGACTTTCTCATCACACCACTCATACTGTTCAATATTGAATATACATGACTGCACAAGTTCAGCAGTCAACATTTGTGGTACTGTGGTACTGTTAGTTAGGAAAGCCCATCCACCATGGTAAAGTTGTATCACATCAGATGGAAAAATAGGTTTTTGGTTGTCATGAGGCCAAACACTGCATAAAAAGCAAAATGACATTGGTTTTTAATTGTCCTGGGGCCAAAAACTGCATAAAAAGCAAAATGGTAACAGTTTCTAATTGTTGTGAGACTGGTGCAAGACTTCTTCAATATGCTGTCCACCATTTTCTGTCACAAGCTGAAACTGAGAAACAGCATGTTCCACAGCAGATGGGAATATCTCGAGGGCATGTTCAGAATGTGCTACACAATGCATGCCTTTAGTTCAGCTACTTTTATTGTTGTAGTACTGAACACAACATCTTTCAGATAACCCCACTGTCAGAAGTCACACAGATTAAGATCAGGTGATGTGGATGGCCAGGATGCAGAGAAATGATGGCTGATAATTCTAGCACTTTTGAAATGCCTCTGTAGCAGCTGCTTTACTGGCTGTGGAACATGCAGACATATGCCATCTTGCATAAAAATGATCCTATGCACACATTCATGCTTTTGAGCAGTTGGAATGACATTGCTGCATGAAAGATTCATAACACTTACCGGTGATGACACAGGTAACAGGACCTGCAGGACTCATCTCCTGAAAGAAATACTGCCCTATGATAAATGGTGTCCTCAACTTGCACCACACAGCTGCATAAAAAGCAAAATGACATTGGTTTTTAATTGTCTTGGGGCCAAAAACTGCATAAAAAGCAAAATGTTAACAGTTTCTAATTGTTGTGAGACTGGTGCAAGACTTCATCAATATGCTGTCCACCATTTTCTGCCACAAGCAGAGTGGTATCAGTTGATGTGTGTGTGTGGATTTTCTGTTGCCCATATTCCACAATTCTAGACATTAACATGCCCTTGGATATGGAAATGGGCTTCATCTGTCCACAGAACATTCCACCACCATTGATTGTACATTTCCATATAGGCAAGAAATTCCTGAGTGAACATTTGTCCAACAAGCAGGTCAGTGGAAAACAACTCCTAAACATGGGTAACTTTGTATGGAAAGTGATGCAGGATGTTTCATAGGATGTTATGCACCTTGACTGCAGGCACATCCAACATTTGGGCAGTTCCCTGTGCACTGCATTTTTGCACACCATTGCTTGACACCTCCTACAGTGTTGTGGCCAAATCTTCGACAGATGTCATATCAACTGCTTTCCTCTCTCTGCCACATTACACTTCACAAAAATTGTCTTTCTTAACTTTGTAATCTTTTCTCCAGATGCTTAGCAGGTACTGAACATTTTGTAACCTCTTCTCAAACCTTTGAGCATCCAGAAATTCTGCAGGGCTACTGGTGCACAGCCACCATTCTCATAAAAGAGCTTTACAAGCAGTGCGTGATCCTTCATGGAGACAGTTATGTTACTGCCTCAGACAGAAACTGAGGAACAGCCATATGCTGCATTTTGTTGGTTGCATATTCTGACACATAATGCACCCTCTATTGGTCAAATTTTCATTAATTTTTCCCATGATGTTTCCCTCTGTATCAATAATATGCTATTCATATTTGACATCATTCTAAGCAGTGGTTCTCTTTCTACAGCATTTTGAAACTGGAACTGTAATTATGGACACCCTGTATCTATAACTACTGCTCAGTACGTAAAAGAAATTAAAAGAATGTAAACTTCCATTAAACTAGAACCCAGTTAGTTACAAACTCTTTCCCTAACATGGTACAGCATCTTAAAAATTTATACATGTACAGCAAACAACATGTCCTCACGTTCAAGTACATTAACTACCATGACATAAAAAAAATTGATAACAATTTATTTATGTTGGGGTAATGTAAGACAGCCAGAAAAATTTGTATTAAAAATTTGAAAAAATAAGTTTCTAATATAAGAAAATACAAGATTTTGATTAGTTACGTGCAACAAAACCCTTTTACTTTTACTTTTCTGTGCAACAGTTTGAACAGTGTCCACACTCGCTGATGGGTGGCTGTAGCAGCTGATTTTAACACTTCATTTCTGCTGATAATGCAAATTGAGCGTGACAGGCATTAATAGATGCTTCATGGCAGGAGGCAATAGCTGTTGTTTTTGGTTGCATGCAGCTGGTCAGCAACCAGCAGCTGCAAGAGCAGGCAGCAAAAAGTGGATGGCATGAATGCAAGCCCTGCTGCACTGTTCATGCTCTGTAGAGGCAGTAGAGGCTGGGGTGCCACTGGACTCTGATGCCAGAAAAACGCAAGCACGCTAACAAATAGTATGATTCAGCATTCGTACACTGACAAAATGGTTCAAATGGCTCTGAGCACTATGGGACTTAACATCTGTGGTCATCAGTCCCCTAGAACTTGGAACTATTTAAACCTAACTAACCTAAGGACATCACACACATCCATGCCCGAGGCAGGATTCGAACCTGCGACCAATAGCAGTCGCGCGGTTCCGGACTGCGCGCCTAGAACCGCTAGACCACCGCGGCCGGCATACACTGACAAAAATTGATTATGCATAGGGCATAACATTCCTACTTTGTAAGTGCCACAATTGTAAAATGCCATAAGAAGAAAAATTCTGCAGACAGCCTACACTGCTGCTAGCATTAATAAAAATTATCCAAAATACTAAATAACTCACTTTTCGTAAACATCTGACACTCCTGGAATTTGTGAGTACCATTCAGTCTTCTTGCAGGCCTACAACATGTGCAGTGCATCATTGCAAACCTCTTCTCCCTCTTTTTGCATCTTCTCTTCCATGTTTACATCCTTGTAAACAAACAAAGAAGAATACACTACTTCAGCTCTGCCTATTTGACTTCACAACATGTATGCATGCAGGCTTGACCTTGGCCATTCTCTCCTCTCTTTCCATTCCTTTCTATGTTTCTGTCCATAAACAGTTGCATTTCCTCTTGACATATTCTCTGTCCTGTCTTCTTCACACCTGGTCTACAGTTTCAGTTGGTGGAAGATCATGAATTTCAAGCTGTAGCAATAGGGTTGCCCTGCATACAATATTATTTTCCTTAAAACTTACTTCAAAATACAGAGGCCTTCCTAATTCCTTTTGCCAAAATACTGAATATGATTGCTTCTTGCTTCCCAAACAACATACTTTCAAAGTTTCTTCTGACGATCTAATGAAATCTGACATTTCTCTCAAAATCTTGTTTTTGTTTTGTAACAGTCTGCTTCAGCTCTTCTGCAATAATATTCTTCATGGCCTCTGTATGAGTATCCCTTTTTAAAGTACATTCCTTATCCACTGAAGTCATTTGAATTCATGCCAAAGATTTTAGCATTCAGTTAAGTATTATCACTGTCTGTGCATGTACTAGTTGTTTTGTCATTTGAGATTGCAGTATCAGTCATTCTGTATGACAAACTGAGGTCAAAACCAGATATCTCAATTATAAAACCCTTGTCTGATGTTACTTCCACCTGCAACTCTATTGTTAATGAACATTTCATAAGAATAATAGGTGCTTTTTGCATTTCATTTCATACGTCTGCATTTTTCTCTTCTTGTCTGTCCTCACATATCTTTGCCATTTCCTCTCAACCCTCCTTCAATGCAGATTTCATTTCATTCACAATTTTCTCTTGGTTTTCCTGAAACTCTGATTTAAGTTCCTCCTTTTATTCCTTCATTAATTCCTTTGCAATTTCTTTTTGACTTTCTTTTAATTCTTTTGCAAATTTCTCTTGACTTTCCATAAATGAATTGGCATCCTCTCTAGATTTCTTTCTGGGTTCTTGAGTTTTCTTTTGTGTTTTCTTCTATCGTGTTTAACAGTGCTGCTGTATCTAACTGACTGATAACTAGGAGCAACTGATGCTCAGTTTTACTACTAGTCAGGATTCACTTTCTCTCTTCCTGTTTTTGTATCTGAGGAACTGATATTTTGCTCTTGCTTAATTCCACCACTAGCTCCATGTCTCCTTTACTCACATCTTCAAAATAAGAATCTTTGGACCCTGTATTATCACACTCAATCTCCCTCTTTATCAAGCTGATTTTCCACAATCTTATCTGCTGGTTTGCTCCTTTTCCAATGACATTTTTACACTTAAGAGTCAAAAGCACAAAACACAAGCCTAACTAACTTTCTGCACACAAGATTCATCACACTGTAAATGATTCTAAAGTTTTGCCTTGAGCTGTAATTTCAAACCATTCAGAATTGCCATTATTGCAGCACTTCCGATTTTTGCTGTGTCTGTTGGTTGTTGTGTTGCGGTTTGATGCTGAAAACTGCACAACTACCTTGTGGAGATGGTCATCTCAAACCACTTCAATTGAAGAAGCTGAATATTCTTCTCATCTCAAACCACTGCAATCTGAGATAGTACAGATTCTGTTTTACCTGCAATTCTATTGGTGATGAACCACTCTTGTCACCCTTCCTTGTGAAAAAGTGAGGAAATATCCCCTGTAACTGCCAGGGTATTGTGCCAAGCAAACCATCAGACTACAACTTGCAAAAACAAGAGTTCAAGCTATCAAGAACTTTTAACACTGCAAGAATATTTTAGTACTGTCTGCTGACAAGGTAAATGTGACCATTTTAATGGAGACTGAAGATTATGATCAGAGGGATTGGGACCTATTTGACCCAATGACCTGGTGAAAGCTATGCAAAGATATGAGCAATGGATTACATGGAAATAAAACAGTTAATCAAGGAATATTCTCTCTCAGCGGATCTACAGAAGTGTCTTCACATCACAGAGGTTCTGCCTCCTTGGCTGTATGGATTACCAAAAATCCACAAAGATAACATTCCACTAAGACCAATCATAAGCACTCATGGCTCACTGACATGTTGTTGTTGTTGTTGTGGTCTTCAGTCCTGAGACTGGTTTGATGCAGCTCTCCATGCTACTCTATCCTGTGCAAGCTGCTTCATCTCCCAGTACCTACTGCAACCTACATCCTTCCGAATCTGCTTAGTGTATTCACCTCTTGGTCTCCCTCTACGATTTTCACCCTCCATGCTAACCTCCAATATTAAATTGGTGATCCCTTGATGCCTCAGAACATGTCCTACCAACCGATCCCTTCTTCTGGTCAAGTTGTGCCACAAACTTCTCTTCTCCCCAATCCTATTTAATACTTCCTCATTAGTTATGTGATATACCCATCTAATCTTCAGCAATCTTCTGTAGCACCATATTTCAAAAGCTTCTGTTCTCTTCTTGTCCAAACTATTTATCGTCCATGTTTCACTTCCATACATGGCTACACTCCATACAAATACTTTCAGAAACGACTTCCTGACACTTAAATCTATACTCGATGTTAACAAATTTCTCTTCTTCAGAAACGCTTTCCTTACCATTGCCAGTCTACATTTTATATCCTCTCTACTTCGACCATCATCACTTATTTTGCTCCCCAAATAGCAAAACTCCTTTACTACTTTAAGTGTCTCATTTCCTAATATAATTCCCTCAGCATCAGCCGACTTAATTCGATTACATTCCATTATTGTCGTTTTGCTTTTGTTGATGTTCATCTTATACCCTCCTTTCAAGACACTGTCCATTCCATTCAGCTGCTCCTCCAAGTCCTTTGCTGTCTCTGTCAGAATTACAATGTCGTCGGCGAACCTCAAAGTTTTTATTTCTTCTCCATGGATTTTAATACTTACTCCGAATTTTTCTTTTGTTTCCTTTAATGCTTGCTCAATATACAGACTGAATAACATCGGGGAGAGGCTACAACCCTGCCTTACTCCCTTCCTAACCACTGCTTCCCTTTCATGTCCCTCGACTCTTATAACTGCCATCTGGTTTCTGTACAAATTGTAAATAGCCTTTCGCTCCCAGTATTTTACCCCTGCCACCTTTAGAATTTGAAAGAGAGTATTCCAGTCAACATAGTCAAAAGGTTTCTCTAAGTCTACAAATGCTAGAAATGTACGTTTGCCTTTCCTTGATCTTTCTTCTAAGGTAAGTCGTTAAGGTCAGTATTGCCTCACGTGTTCCAGTATTTCTACAGAATCCAAACTGATCTTCCCTGAGGTCGGCTTCTCCTAGTTTTTCCATTCATCTGTAAAGAATTCGTGTTAGTATTTTGCAGCTGTGGCTTATTAAACTGATTGTTCGGTAATTTTCACATCTGTCAACACCTGCTTTCTTTGGGATTGGAACTATTACATTCTTCTTGAAGTCTGAGGGTATTTCGCCTGTTTCATACATCTTGCTCAGCAGATGGTAGAGTTTAGTCAGGACTGGCTCTCCCAAGGCCATCAGTAGTTCCAACGGAATGTTGTCTACTCCAGGGGCCTTGTTTCGACTCAGGTCTTTTAGTGCTCTGTCAAACTCTTCACGCAGTATCGTATCTCCCATTTCATCTTCATCTACATCCTCTTCCATTTCCATAATATTGTCCTCAAGTACATTGCCCTTGTATAGACCCTCTATATACTCCTTCCACCTTTCTGCTTTCCCTTCTTTGCTTAGAACTGGGTTTACATCTGAGCTCTTGATGTTCATACAAGTGGTTCTCTTATCTCCAAAGGTCTCTTTAATTTTCCTGTAGGCTAAAAACAGTTCAAATGGCTCTGAGTACTATGGGACTTAACATCTGTGGTCATCAGTTCCCTAGAACTTAGAACTACTTAAACCTAACTAACCTAAGGACATCACACACATCCATGCCCGAGGCAGGATTCGAACCTGCGACCGTAGCAGTTGCGCGGTTCCGAACTGTGCGTCTAGTGTCCTGTAGGCAGTATCTATCTTAGCCCTAGTGAGATAAGCCTCTACATCCTTACATTTGTGCTCTAGCCATCCCTGCTTGGCCATTTTGCACTTCCTGTTGATCTCATTTTTGAGACGTTTGTACTCCTTTTTGCCTGCTTCATTTATTGCATTTTTATATTTTCTCCTTTCATCAATTAAATTCAATACTTCTTCTGTTACCTAAGGATTTCTACTAGCCCTCATCTCACTGACATATAAACTAGAAAAACATTTGGCCTCTGCTTCAGCCACATGTGGGAAAGACTGACACATATGTAAAGGACACTCAACATTTCATTGAAGCTGATGAAACTGCAACTGGAGCAAACGACATCTTGGTTAAGTTTGATGCTGTTTCTGTGTGTACAAAAGTGCCACTCACTTATATTCCACAGAATACTGCTTCCATTTTCTTGCATGACATCACCAAGTTCTTTCATGCATGTCTTACTGTGAGCTATTTCATGTGGAATGCCAATTTCTATGAACAGCCGGAAGGCGTCACCGTGGGCAATCCACTCAGTCCAGTGGTGGACATGTTCTTCATGTACCATTTCAAAACACAGACACGGGCACTAGACTTAGAACATTGTAAACCTAAGGTGTAGCACAGATAGATTAATGACACCTTTGTTGTGTGGAGCCTTGGTAAGAAACAGCTCACTGAATTCCTTAGACATCTGACCTGCCTCCAAGCCAACACAAAATTTACTATGGAGGTAGAAAAAGAGCAACAGCTACCCTTTTTAGATATTCTGGTTATGGGAAATGGGGAGAACCTGGGATACAGCATCTACTGAAAACTGACACACTGGGACCAATACCCACACAGATTGGCAAGTCATTGCCCAAGCCAGCAAAGAGAGATAATTAATAAGTTCATAATGCATGCAAGACAAATGTATGAGCCACAGTACCTCAGATGTGAGATGCAACACTTTGAAACTATTCTGAGGAGTAATAGGTACTCAACCAGTTGCATAAAAAGCATCACAAAATCTGACACTCAGCAAAGTGATGCATTGGGAGAAGCAGTGTCGGGTGTGGCCTTTCTGCCACACATCCCTAGAATGATGGACAGATTTGGTCCTATATTGTTCAAATATGACATAAATACTATTTAAAAAGTGGCCAATAAGATGACAGATTGTCTCAGATCAGTAAAGCGCAAAAGGAACTAACTTACAATGTTGGGAATATACTGTGTATCCTGTACACAAAGGAAAGTCTGTGTTAGAAGCAGCTGGACAATCCATAAACACTAGGATCACTGAATGTAAATAGTATTTGAGATTGGGGAATGTGGAGGAACCAACCTTGGTTGGGCACACACTGTGTGAGACCGACCACATAATAAAAGTTTCCAGAACAGGATTTGCCCTTGAATATTGGCATGACAGGTACAAGAATTCGAGAATCAAAGAATTTGAGAATTTTATTCACCATAGATCATTTTACAATGACATTGGCTTTGCCATACAGGATGTAGTAGTAGAAACATAATAATAAAATAAACTAACTTCATTACACTATAGTATATATTTAAAACATGGCAGTGTAACAGATTACAGCACAATAATTTCTAAAAGTTAATGCAATAAGCTATACTATAATATACTATAGTGTAGTAAAGTATACCTTGTACATAGTGTATTGTATACACAATGTAATTACACACAACTTAACCAAAGCATACAACAATATGTTTAACTACAAAAAACTTTGAAATGCGAATATGCTCCTCAGAAATCTCAAAGAAATCTTTAATGTCATAAAATCAATGATCTGACAGCCAGCAGTACCACCTAATTTTTAAAAAATTTATATCCATAGAATTGGCAGTTTATTGACCATTTTGAATGGGTTTACTTTGTGGGAATTTCCTGTTCTTGCTAATATTTCAGAATTCATTGCCAGAGGGGAAATACATGAACATAACACCAGAGCTAAGGGTAATTTAGACGTACCATTATGTCTAAATTACCCTTAGCTCTGGTGTTATGTTCATGTATTTCCCCCCTGGCAATGAACTCTGAAATATTATTTTTAATATAGAGTACAGACACATAAATGTATAAATTTATAATTATAAGTATTCTGAGCCTGGAAAAAAAGAGGACGACAGTGCTCCCTATGACCTCTTTTGCATATTATGTGTAAGACTTTTTTTGTAATTTCAAAATGTTCTTGATGTGAGGGGAGTGCACCCATATAATCAGACCATACAAAATATGTGACTGTAATAGCCCAAAGTATGTCACTCTAAGGCACTCCAAGCTCACTACCTCCCTTAGTTTCAAGTAAGATATGTCACCCAAGATATTTTTTTCACATATGTGATTGGCATATTCTTCTCAATAGAGTTTTGAGTCTTTCTGTTCCTTATGCAGTAATAGTAATTTCCTGGGAATATTTTTTAAAAGTGGAATGCCTGTCACTAAACATATTGTGTGTATGAGAGCTCATCTATATTTTTCTTTTTTTCTTTTCCAGTGATCTCACAACAGAACAATGCAATTTCAATAATGCAGTCATTAGGTTCACTCTAAAAAGCAGTAGCATATTTACAATGGGTGGAACTTTCTTGGGTGAGACATTTGTCCTGCTCTCTCAAATACCATCTCTCAGTGAATACCCACAGATAACAGTGCAGCAGCAGCTTTTAAGATTAACACGACCAATATCAACTGGTACAGTATTGTTTTACCATTGCTGTTTAAGCAAATTCTTCATATTCCTGGTATAAATGTGAGAAGTTAAACTCAGACATAGATCTAAAAAGCCTCAATTGCATAAGTAACAGAAAATCAAGTTTTTAAAATTTTTGAAATTTACATGTATAATTTTTAGTATCAGTTGTGCCATCAGTGAGCAGTTTAAATATATTAAGCACATGAACAAAAGACAACTTTATTCAAAAATTCTTCTCTTACTTATTTTAAGCAGGATTTGTAAACAAAATTATCTGTCAATTATATTTACTTGAGTCATATAGTTCCTTCTCCATTTTTTCAGGGAGTTATTCATTTCAGGCTCTAAAAGGCTGTAAAAGTGAGAAGATAAAGAAATTTATGAAGAAGGAGAAGCTAAAACTCAAACAATGAAACCTCATTAAAAATGCTAACAGAGTTATAGTGTTGATACACTGGTAACTGACCTCAGTACATGAAATCTGTAGCTCAGAAATGAATAATATATGATGCTATGTGGTTCATTTTGTCTAGTATTTTATATTGCTGCAAGAGTGCGAGAAGTTACTATTGTTGCAAGCTTTGAAGAACAGTTGCTATCAACACCAAATTTTGTGAAGATTTTGTGTTCAGTACACAGCACACTGATAAACTAGTGACTGACCTCAAGATATGAACATCTATTGCTCCAGAAATGAAATACAAATGCCGCAATGTGGTTCATTCAGTCAACTATTTCTTAGTGCTGCAAGAGTGCTGGAAGTTATTACTGTTGTAGGTTTTGAAGAACAATTGTTCCCAACACCAATTTGTGTGAATATGTTACTTTCAGTACAAGACATTTTTGTGGAACACAGTGTATGAGATGATACTCCAATTCAGTATTATTGTGCGATGAAAGCACAAAGGTGCTTCTTAATGTGATATTTATAATACATTTTGTATTTTTTACAAATTTTAACAATTCTTGTACATAAATAAAAAAAATTTCACCAGAAGTATACTTGTGGAACCAGATGCTTTCTATTATCTAGTACTGTAAAAATCTGAACTTGAAAGAAATATCACTTTCAGGCAAATATTAAATATCTCCTGAGATGAAAAATGCATCATTATTCAGCTTCCATGAACTTTAATGAAATACAAGTTCTTAATGTTTGTATTTCTCTGTAGAACAACCATTTAGTTGAATATCTTATCAAGATCAGTCAGTTATACTTTTGAAAATACATTGCATAGCACTTGGCAGAAATTAGTATCTGTCTTAGATCAACTGAACACTTAATGGGCAGAGTGGAACTGAAACACAGGTGCTGTAGAGTACTAAAACTGCAGCTAACTCAATGACAGAACTTGTGGAGTAATGCCACCCTACAATTTGTTGTACAGTTTTAAATTTAGATCCTGAATATATTTCATAAATGTTGTCTGACTGTATAGGGAACTTAGTACAATAGGTAATTTCCACATAAACAGCTATTAGTTAATACTAGTAACATCTATTCAGTCTTGCATGAAACACAACTGTAAAGAGAATAAATCCCCAGGTCACCATGTCAATTCAAGCGGCGATTCCTTTTATAGTCAACAATAATTTCGCTCCCTTGCTGTTGTGAAGAAAATTTGTGATGTCATATCAGCCCCTCTCTAGACCTCTGGTATATGGGATAATTTGCAGTTGACTTGTCTGTTAGTTCTTGTGAAGATGGCTGGTACAGCTATGGGCTTCTCCTGTTCTGTGAGTGCTGCTTCAGTGTACTCTACACTGGAGTGCAATGATGCAGGCAGAGTAAGTAGTACACCATCATAGGTGTATACAGGTTTGAGCTGTTCTATAGAAACCATCTCCTGCTTGCCACCCTTGCCAATTTCAAAACTGTGACTTCCTCCTGAGATTACCCTGCGGGGTCCTGATTATGGGGAAATGAGCAGTGGGCACACTGCATCATCCCTGATCCATATGTGGGTCATTTTCTGCAGGTGTTTGTGCAAAATTTCTGTCTGGTCTCCATGACCGACGGGGTTGGTAGACTGAATGTTTAATATTGTTGATATTAGATTTATGGCTAATTCCATGGCCTAATGCATAATTCATTGCCTAACAATTCATCTTCCACTGCTGGAGACTTCACCAGAGGCTTTAACAACTCAGAAAGCTGATACAGACTCAAACAAACTTAGCAAGCTGAACTGGTTATGTGCATCCCAGCAATGTTCAGTTCATAACATCATCAGACCACTGCATAATACACAAAATGGTGCCAACTTATCCAATGGAGCTTGTAATGGGGAATAAGATTAGATTAGATTAGATTTACTTTCATTCCAATTGATCTGTAGTGAGGAGGTCCCCCAGGTTGTAGAACATGCCAGAAAAACAACAATGCATGACAAACATTTACAACTCAACCAAATAAGCTAATGTACCATTCCACAGGTCCCAAGGGGCATTGTCGTCACTTTTTAATGGACACTATATGAGAGAATCATTTTACAAATAATAATGCACTGAATCTAAAATAAAAAAGGTTCTTATTTATTTATAAGGTAATAAATGTGCAATACAACTACTAAATATTTATTTACAATGAACACATTACTGCACTGAACTGGTGCAGAAGTTACATTGTACTTACACACACACACACACACACACACACACACACACACACACACACAAACACTTATTTACAATGAACACATTACTGCACTGAAATTGTGCAGAAGTTTTATATAATAGAGGGAAACATTCCACGTGGGAAATTATCTAAAAACAAAGATGATGTGACTTACCAAACGAAAGTGCTGGCAGGTCGATAGACACACAAACAAACACAAACATAAACATACACACAAAATTCGATGTTTGTGTTTGTTTGTGTGTCTATCGACCTGCCAGAACTTTTGTTTGGTAAGTCACATCATCTTTGTTTGTATATATAAACAAAGATGATGTGACTTACCAAACGAAAGTGCTGGCAGGTTGATAGACACACAAACAAAAACACAAACATACACACAAAATTCAAGCTTTCGCAACCAATGGTTGCTTCATCAGGAAAGAGGGAAGGAGAGGGAAAGACGAAAGGATGTGGATTTTAAGGGAGAGGGTAAGGAGTCTTCCAATCCCGGGGGCCGAAAGACTTACCTTAGGGGGAAAAAACGACAGGTATACACTCGCACACACACACACACACACACACACACACACACACACACACACACACACACACATATCCATCCGCACATACACAGTCACAAGCAGACATTTGTAAAGGCAAGGAGTTTGGGCAGAGATGCCAGTTGAGGCGGAAGTACAGAGGCAAAGATGTTGTTGAAAGACAGGTGAGGTATGAGCGACGCAACTTGAAATTAGCGGAGGTTGAGGACTGGCGGATAATGAGAAGAGAGGATATACTGAAGGGCAAGTTCCAATCTCCGGAGTTCTGACAGGTTGGTGTTAGTGGGAAGTATCCAAATAACCCGGACGGTGTAACACGGTGCCAAGACGTGCTGGCCGTGCACCAAGGCATGTTTAGCCACAGGGTGATCCTCATTACCAACAAACACTGTCTGCCTGTGTCCATTCATGCAAATGGACAGTTTGTTGCTGGTCATTCCCACATAGAAAGCTTCACAGTGTAGGCAGGTCAGTTGGTAAATCACATGAGTGCTTTCACACGTGGCTCTGCCTTTGATCGTTTACACCTTCCGGGTTACAGGACTGGAGTAGGTGGTGGTGGGAGGGTGCATGGGACTGGTTTTACACCAGGGGCGGTTACAAGGGTAGGAGCCAGAGGGTAGGGAAGGTGGTTTGGGGATTTCATAGGGGTGAACTAAGAGGTTACGAAGGTTAGGTGGACGGCGGAAAGACACTCTTGGTGGAGTGAGAGGATTTCATGAAGGATGGATCTCATTTCAGGGCAGGATTTGATGAAGTCGTATCCCTGCTGGAGTGCCACATTCAGAGTCTGATCCAGTCCCGGAAAGTATCCTGTCACAAGTGGGGCACTTTTGTGGTTCTTCTGTGGGAGGTTCTGGGTTTGAGGGAATGAGGAAGTGGCTCTGGTTATTTGCTTCTGTACCAGGTCGGGAGGGTAGGGAGACTGACACCTCTGCCCAAACTCTTTGCCTTTACAAATGTCTGCTTGTGTCTGTGAATGTGCAGATGGATGTGTGTGTGCGTGCGAGTGTATACCCGTCCTTTTTTCCCCCTAAGGTAAGTCTTTCCGCTCCCGGGATTGGAATGACTCCTTACCCTCTCCCTTAAAACCCACATCCTTTCGTCTTTCCCTCTCCTTCCCTCTTTCCTGATGAAGCAACCGTTGGTTGTGAAAGCTTGAATTTTGTATGTATGTTTGTGTTTGTTTGTGTGTCTATCAACCTGCCAGCACTTTCGTTTGGTAAGTCACATCATCTTTGTTTTTAGATATATTTTTCCCACATGGAATGTTTCCCTCTATTATATATATAACAAAACAAAGATTCTGTACCTTACCAAATGAAAGCGTTGGTACGTTGATAGAAACAATAACAAACATAAACACACACACAAATATCAAGCTTTCGCAACCCACAGTTGCTTCATCAGGAAAGAGGGAAGGAGAGGGAAAGACAAAAGGATGTGGGTTTTAAGGGAGAGGGTAAGGAGTCATTCCAATCCCGGGATCGGAAAGACTTACCTTATGTGGAGAAAAGGGCAGGAATACACTCGCGCACACACACACACACACACACACACACACATATATCCATCTGCACATAACAGACACAAGCAGACATTTGTAAAGGCTAAATCTTTGCCTTTACAAGTGTCTGCTTGTGTGTGTGTGTGTGTGTGTGTGTGTGTGTGTGTGTGTGCACACGCGAGTGTATATCTGTCCTTTTTTCCCCCTAAGGTAAGTCTTTCTGCTCCTGGGATTGGAATGACTCCTTACCCTCTCCCTTAAAACCCACATCCTTTCATCTTTCCCTCTCCTTCCCTCTTTCCTGATGAAGTAACCATTGGTTGCGAAAGCTTGAACTCTGTGTGTTTGTTTGCCTGAATAATGCACACCTTTTTGTACAAGACTAAGTGACTTTAAATCCTTGTGAAGATTATTTTTATTTCTAGTATTGATTCCATGAATTGAGCTGTTGGTTTGAAAAAGTGATACATTTTTAATGACAAATTTCATTAAGGAATAAATATATTGGGAAGCAGTAGTTAGTATCTCTAGTTTGCTAAACAGGCTTCTGCAGGCTGTTGTTGTGCTCACACCACACATAACTCTTACTGCACGTTTTTGTGACCAGAAAACTTTAGCTTGTCTTGATGAATTACCCCAAAAAATAATCACATATGACATTATGGAATGAAAGTGAGTGTATTATGCCAGCTTTTTCATTTTTATATACCCTATGTCTGACACAATTCACATTGCAAATAGAGATTTGTTAAGATGCTTCAGCAGTTATGTGGTGTGCTCCTCCCAGTTGAATTTATTATTAAGCTGTAATCCCAAGAATTTAACACTGTCTACTTCTTCTATCTGCTTGTCATCGTATGTTAGGCATAAACTCGTGGGACACCCCTTAAAAGTTCTGAACTGTATGTAGTGTGTTTTTTCAAAGTTTAGTGACAAAGAATTGGCTAGGAACCAGTGATTAAAGTCCACAAATATTTTATTAGCTGACCTTTCTAAGACTACACTTGATTTGCTTTTTATTGCAATGTTTGTATCATCAGCAAACAAAACAAACTTGGCTTCTGGCAATGTTACTGATGAAAGGACATTGATATAAACAAGAAAAAGTAAGGGCCCTAAAATGGAACCTTGTGAGACTACACATGTAATTAGTTCCCAGTTGGATGATGCCTGATAGCTTGATACTTGTCTCTTTCCTAATAACACCCCTTGTTTCCTGCCAGAGATATAAGATTTGAACCATTTTGCAGCATTTCCTGTTACGCTATAATATTCTAATTTACTTAAAAGGATATTGTGATTTACACAGTGAAATGCCTTTGTCAGATCACAAAATATACCAGCTGCCTGCAATTTTTTGTCTAATGAATTAATCACATTTTCACTGTAAGTGTAGATAGCCTTCTCAATAGCAGAACCCTTTAGAAATCTGAACTGTGACTTTGACAGTATGTTATTTGAGATAAGATGGCTATAAAGTCGATTGTACATTACTTTTTCTAAAATTTTTGAGAATGCTGGCAAAAGTGAAATTGGACAGAAATTTGATGCTATTTCTTTATCTCCCTTCTTAAATGTGGCTTAACTTCAGCATATTTCAACCATTCAGGAAATATTCCACTGATAAATGACTGGTTACACAGATAGCTTAATATGTTATTTAACTCAGAATCACATTCTTTAATTAACTTTGTTGATATTTCATCATACCCACTAGATGTTTTTGATTTTAAAGATTTTATGATGGATATTGTTTCTGCTGGGGTAGTGAGGGTCAAATTCATATTATGGAAGTTACTTGAAATGTCTGGTCTGAGGTATTCCATAGCTACAGAACCTGACAACCCCATATTGTCAGTAACAGTCATAAAACGTTTGTTAAAAAGTTCTGCAACACTATACATGTCTGTCACCAATGTATCATTTAGTCTTAATGCTATTTGTCCTTCATGTCTGGTTCTACCGGTCTCCTCCTTCACTATGTCCCATATAGTCTTTATTTTGTTATCTGATATGACTATCTTATCCTTGTAATATATTTGCTTTGATGTTTGTGTTACAGTCTTTAATATTTTGCAGTATTTCTTGTAATATGCTATAGCATCAACATCGGAACTGTTTTGGATTGACAGATACAGTTTTCTTTATGTTTTACAAGATACCCCTATTTCTTAAGTAATCCATGGCTTCTTTCTAGACTTTGCTCTAACCTTGGTTAGTTTTGGGGGAAAACAGTGTTAGAATGAGATAAGCACTTTATTAGCAAAAGTGTTATATTTTTCATTCATGCCATAAGCACTGTAAACATCAGTCCAGTGAATGTCTCTGAGGAGTGTCCTAAAATAATCAATTTTTGGCTTATTGATTACCCTCTTGAGCTCAGATTTAACCGATTTTATATCCTGTTCAGTATTAACATTTAACAGAAGGAACTGCACGTCATGGTCTGAGAGGCCATTGACTATTGGTTTTGTAATATAATTTTGTTCACTGGACTTTTCTATAAAGATATTATCAATGGCTGTTTGTGAGCAATTGGCTACCCTAGTGGAGAACTTTACAGTGGGAATTAAGTTGAATGATAGTGTTACTAACGCATATAAATTCTTATTGCAAGAGTCTTTAAGGAAATCTACATTGAAATCACCACCAACCAATATTTCTTTGTTTTTAGTTGTTAAATGGGCCAGTACAGCTTCAAGGTGGTTTACAAACAGATTGAAGTTACCTGCAGGTGCTCGATATACACTTAATATTATGAAGGATTTTTTGTGAAATTCTACTTCTGTTGCACATGCTTCCATATGCTGTTCTAGGCAAAATTTATGAATGTCTATGTTCTTAAATTTATGACAATTCCTGATGAATGTGGCAACTCCTCCTTTTTCCATTTCTGATCTACAAAAGTGAGATGCTAACCTAAACCCTGTAACACTTAAAAGTTCGATACCAGTGGTCACATGATGTTCAGAGAGGCAGATTATGTCAGCTGGGTTTGAGGACTCTAATTCATCTATGCAGATAATTAATTTATTAATTTTATTTGTCAGTCCTCGAATATTTTGATGCAATAAAGATAGCTGACATTTCACACTGACTGAGCTAAAATAGGGTAGAGTTGAAATATCTGCTGACTGTTGAAAATTCTTAACCAATAGCTGTTTATGCTGATGTAATAAGCTAGAAATATGATTTTTGGTTTCTTTCTCAAACTGAAGATTTGTCTCAGTCCTAACATCTCTTAAAATTTGGTTTCTTTCTGTCCTTGCTACCCTAAAAAAGGGTCTTTTCTGAACCCTATAACCACTTGTATTTTATCACTCATGACTGTGCCTCCCCCCCCCCCCCCCCCCTTTAACTCTCCTGCTATTTTCCCAGCCAGTTTACCCTTCTCCTTCCTGTTGAGGTGAAGGCCATGCCCAGTATAATCCCACCTATTGAGAGAATCAACAGGAACCACACCAATGTGTGACCATGCACCCGACATAAGCAGCCGATCCAACTCCAAAGTAACTCTCTTGACAGAAGAGTTCAAATGAGGTCGGTCATGGTGCCCAAGAACAGATGCAAACTCAACACTAGTATACTTCAATGCTGATGCAATCTTTGCCAGGTCACACTCTATACTGTACCCAGGATCTCTGTCAATACTATTACCTGCCCCACCCACTATAACCATGGTGTCTTCCTTAGTGAAATCTTTGCAAAGTGATCCTATATCCTCTGTCACCTGCTCCAGACCAGCACTAGGTTTAAAAAAATTGGTGACCTGGTATTCTGACCCTATTTCATGCTGCAAAAGTTGGCCAACACCTCTTCCATGGGAACTACCTAACAACAACACTTTCTTTCTCTTTACTGATTTCCCCACATTCTTAGTTTTCAATTTGCTGCTGAAAGTTTGTTGTACCCTGTCTACACCTGCAGCTGCTTGAGGCTCACCAGCTTCTAACTGAAGCAACAGGTCAAATCTATTTTCCACATTGACCACGAAGCTGTCAGACAAAGTTCTAGGCCTGTTCCTCCTGTTGCCTGTTGCCACTTCCCACCTCTCTTTACCCTTCTCCCTCCTTAACCTGTCAAGACCTCCCCTGGCCTTGTCTAAATCAACCTGAAGGGCGGCAATTTTCCCCTCCTGTTCTAGTATCTTCCTATCTCTACTACAAATCCTACAAAACCACTGACGAATCTCATTTACTTCCCCTATTCCCACGCCACTACAGTCACCCACATGGAAAAAACTACAGCACCCATCACACCGAAGCCCCAACCTAACAATTCTACGGCAAGTCAAGCACTTTTCACTCATGATAAATGTAATAGTTTATTAAGAATAGTCAGTTAAATTACAGATAAACACAAAAATATGATTCCACAAATTTGGCCTATACGCAACTGTATGTAAACAAAAACAACAGCGCAAAGTTTCTGAAATAACAACTTAAAAATTACGGTACTTTCCGGAAATGCTAATTAAATAATTAAGAGGTATGCTACAGTTAAATTGCTGGAGAGAGCAAAGAACAACTGAACGAAATTTTATAGATTTGCTGCGGCATACCGTAAACAGAAAATACGACTGTACTATCTTTTCGCGTTTTCTGCTATATTACGTAAAGAAAAATGAAACCTTTTATGGTACACTTAAAAGGCACACTAATACACCTATTCACCAAGTAATCGATAGTGAACTATATGTTTTATAATCTAAAATGACTTATCTTTATGAGAACACCAAAACTTGCGCTAGTCGCCTGGCTGCAGGGCTTGTTGGCACTCTTTATTTTATTTATCACTAGTGCCTACAGCTTAACTAATTTCAATCCTTCTTATTTTTTGTTGAAATTGTTTTTGTGCTGCTGAATTTCTATGGGCCCTTTGTATATCTTAACATAGTTACATCTTGCTAAAACCATAGTGCCAGAGAAACAAATTTGGTGGTTTCCTATTCATAGTGTGTCATCTGCTACTGGAGATTTATCCATCTTGCCCAAGTGATGATTGTTCTTGTGTTCCTTGGTGTGGGTGTTAATGCTTCTTTTTGTAGTGGTTGCTGTGTACACTTGGCCTCAAGTGCATGTCATTTTACATATACTTCTTCTGTGGTAAGTGGCAAGCATAGGTCCTTTGCAGTGTTCAAATACTTAGAAGCCTTACTTGTTGATTTAAACACTGTATCAGTACTGTGTTAAAAAGTACATTGCTGATCCAGTCTGTGACTTTTTTTACAAATGGAAGGAAAATTTTAACTTTAGTTGGTTGTTTTTCTTTATAGGCTCTAGATCTTTTAGGATGTAGTGGCCTATTTATCTTGTTGTCTCAGTAGCCATTCCTTGTGAAGGCCATTCTTAAATGATTGAGCTTGTCCTCAAAGTACTGTGATTCAAAGAGTCTTTTAACCCATCTACTGATTGGGATGGCGATTTGAATTTCTGTAGAGGTGTCTGTCCATGTGAGTGGGCATTCTATAGAATATACACCCTAATGTATTCTAATTACCTGTAGATTGTAAAATGAAATTTGTCCATCTTTCTCTTTTCCATAGTGAATTTTATATTAGAACTAATATTGTTCAGAAAATTTAGAAATACAGAGTTATTATTCTCCATGAGACCATATAATAAAAGAATTATCCACTTAGTGAAACCAACATGAGGGTTTCTTCTTCGTGGTCTGAAGGGTTCCTTCTTCAAATTTTGCCATATAAATATTTGTTACAACTGCACTGAGTGTGTTCCTCATAGCTGCACCACTAGTTTACTCATATAATAATAATAATAATAACAATAATAATAAAATTTTATTGTCATTCTGTTGATTACAGAAATAGACAAAGTCAAGAGCGTATATTTCTACATAAACTACAATATTGATGTAAATTGGTTTACAGAAAATAGGTACACATTAGAATGCAGTATATTCATCTTCAAAAAATTCATCAGTGGTGTAAAATGGATTGTTCACTAGTAGCTTGTATAATTTAGCTTTAAAAATATTTACAGGCAGTTCTTTAAAGTCAACACTTAGTCTATTAAACATCCTTAGTTCAAGAACTAGGTAGGAGTTCTGCAATTTTGATAATCTATGATATGGCACATCTACAGATGTTATGTTTCTATTATTGTGGCTATGAATATCACTTCTCAACACAAAATTAGAGACATTGTTTCTAATGTACAATAAAACATTGTAGATGAATAAGTTTACTACTCTAAGACACTGCAATTTAATAAATAGAGGTTTACAATGTGCTATTTTATCAGAATCTGTTATTACTCTTATTACTTTCTTCTGTGAAAGTAAAATGTCATTTACATGACAGCTACTACCCCACACGAAGATTCCATAAGAGGAGGAGGAGGATATTAGTGTTTAACGTCCCGTTGACAAAGAGGTCATTAGAGACGGAGCGCAAGCTCAGGTGAGGGAAGGATGGGGAAGGAAATTGGCCGTGCCCTTTCAAAGGAACCATCCCGGCATTTGCCTGAAGCGATTTAGGGAAATCACGGAAAACCTAAATCAGGATGGCCGAAGACGGGATTGAACCGTCGTCCTCCCGAATGCGAGTCCAGTGTGCTAACCACTGCGCGATTCCATAAGAAATGATGCTTTGGAAGAAGGCAAAATATGTGGATCTCACATAGTCATTGGGAACATGTCTTTTTAAATTTCTAATTAGATAAATAACTCTTGAAAGCCTAGCCAATATATTTTTAATGTGTGGTTCCCATGTCAATTTATTGTCAATAGTAACACCCAAAAATTTGACAGTTTCTAGTTCTTGGTCATTAGGAATCTCTGTGAGGCTAAAGTAAAGTGTCTGGGTTTTGTTTTCATTTAGTAAGAAGCCATTAACTTTGAACCATAATGAGGACTGAGCAAGGATATTTTCGGTCAGTGTTTTCAGTGTACCTAGATCAGAGTTTTTATGTATAAAAGTTGTGTCCTCAGCATACAATATTGTGTGAGAATTTATGAACAAGGGCAGGTCATTAATCATTAGTATAAACAGTAACGGTCCAAGCACTGACCCTTGAGGCACTCCGTACCTAACATTAACCAAATTTGATTTCTTCCTACCAACGCACACAACTTGACGGTTATCTAGAAAATACCTGAACATATTTATACTGTTGTCATCAAAACCATAGTAAACTAGCTTATTCAGCACAGTGTCATGCTCTACACAGTCAAAGGCTCTGCTCAGGTCACAAAATGTAACCTGGGCATAGTCCATAGCCTTGAATACATCTAGTACTAATTTGACGAGGGAGTCCATTGCATCTGTTGTGGATTTACCTTTCCTAAATCCAAACTATTTATCGCTAATTATATTTAGTTTACCCAAGTAGACACTAACTTGCTCATACATAATTGTTTCCAAAATTTTGAAAAAACTGGGGTTATGGATATAGGTATAATTTGTTGGCCTGCTGAAAGTAAGCTGATGTGAGACAATGTTTAAAGAGATCTACTATATACATTTTGGAAATACTTTCCAACTGTAACAACAGAAAGGATATGGTAGACCCTTTTAAACATCATCTCATATCAACTTACTTTCAGTGATACAACAAATTGTATGAGAAAACTGGTGGTGTGGCTTTGGGGAACCTGCTCAGCACAGTTGTAGTGAATTTTTACATGGAAAATTATGAAGAAGCAGCCTTTCTGACCACAAAGAAGAAATCCTCATGTTGGTTTCAGTATGTGGATGATACTTGTGTTATCTGGCCTGAAGTTCTAAATTTTCTGAACACTATTAATTCTAATATAAAATTCACTGTGGAAAAAGAGAAAGATAATCAAATTTCATTTTTGGATCAACAGGCAATTAGAAAATCTGATGGAACTTTGGGGCATAAAGTCTACAGAAAGCCCACTCACACAGATAGATACCATCACGAAAATTCCAGTCACCATCCCAAGCACAAAAGATGTGTGATCAAAACAGTGTACTAAAAGAGTCCATGAACCACAGTATTTAGAGGATGAGCTCAATCATTTAAGAATGAGCTTCAGAAGAAATTGGTGTTCTGGTGATGATAAAAATACAATGCTACTTCTAAAAGCTCCAGAGTTTTTAGTGAAACAGAACTAACTTAAGAGGAAAGTTTCATTCCATTTCTAAAAAATAACACAGACTGCTTCAGCAAAGTACTCAGAAAACATGGCATTGATGCAATGTTTAAGCCAATAAGAAAGGTGCGGTGCACAAGTGTTTGAACACTCAAAGGAACTACGCCTGCTGCTTGCCACAGCAGGGGTATATAAAATCACATTCACTCGAGGAACTACAAAAAGAACCATTAGCACCCACTCAAGGAACACAAGAGCTATCGTTGCCTTGGCAAGATGGAAAAATCTGCAATAGCAGATCACACACTAGGACCATGAAACCATCAAATTGATTTCTCTGACACTGTGGCTTTAGCAAAACCTAGTAATTATTGGGAAGTACATAGGGGCCATAGAAATTCAGTAGCACAAAAACAATTTTAAATAATGGAAAATCCAGGATGGAATGTAACAATATTATGAAAAGGAAAGCTGCCACTCACCATATAGAGGAGATTCTGAGTCGCAGATAGGCGCAACAAAAAGACTGTTACAAATAAACAAAGCTTTTAGCCAGTAAGGCCTTTGTCAAAAATCTTTGACAAAGGCCTTACTGGGTGAAAGCTTTATTTATTTGTGATAGTCTTTTTGTTGTGCCTGTCTGTGACTCAGCACCTCTGCTGTATGGTGAGTGGCAACTTTCCTTTCACAAAAACAATTTTAACAGAAAAGAAAGAGGACTGAAATTAGATAAGTTGTGGGCACTAATGGTAAATAAAACAAACAGCATCAACATGTCCCCATTACAACCACTATTCCATGATCTTAGGTAGTGATTTGATGACCTCACAAACTGACCGTTGCACGGATACATACAAACAGTTCAGCTTGCTGAGCTTGTCTGAGTCTGTAGTGACTTTCTGAGTCATTAAAACCTCTGATGAAGTCTCCAGCAGAGGAAGACAAAATGTTAGGCAGAAAATTATTCCTTAGACCATGTCCTTATGCCCTTAAATCAGATATCAGCAATACCACAAATACCAACCATGAAAGCCCACATTGTATGACTAGGCTGAATGTTCTCCATTCTGGAAGTGAGATATTGTGTTATCTGTGTACATAACCCTAAACAACTGGCTGTGAGAAAACTGGTGTGATTAATTCTGCTGGAACCCACAGCTGCTTGCAGTAGATTAATTGTGCACAAAAACTTTGTATGTCTTACTTCATTGTCATTCTTAGCCCAAGTATAACCAGAGGCAGTGCTTCAGGCCATTATGAGGGATTACACATTACGGAAGTTATGAGTGTGTGGTGGAACCACTCCCCCAATCCATTACTGGCAGGATGGTAGCTTGTAGTGCAGAGTTGGTTGTAGCCATGCAGTGGTAAAAGTCCTTGGAAAAGTTGACCTCAAAATTGCCTCCCACAGTCTGTAGTAATGTTTTGTGGAGTGCCAAACCTGGAGAACCAAGTATGCACTTGCACTCTTACAACTGCCCCATCAGATATCTCGTTGATTGCAGCAACTTCTGTTGACCTGGTGAAATGATTGATGATCATGAGTAAATAACATTGTCCCAAAGAGTGTGATAGTGGACTCACAATGCCCACATGTACATGAAAAAATCTTGTTGATGATGCTCAAAAGTTAGTGACTGGTGTGAAGACATGCCTGCTGATCTTATTAAGCTGACATAACGGGCATCTATGTGCCATGGGCGGCTATTGTTTTGCACTACAGTCCAAACAGACTTGTTGGATACTAACTTAGCTGCAGCTAAGATTCCTAAGTGGGCCAGGTTATGCAATTAATTGAAAACCTCCTGGTGATATTGTTCTGGTATGTACAGTCGCTGTCTCTGCTTTGCTTCACACCTAATTACATCCAGCACATTCACTGCTGACATTTGTATGAGCTGCATTGTTGCTCCCTGCTCCTGTATAACAAGGTGTCACAGAGGATTTTCCTGTTTCTTGGATGCCAACTCTATCCAGTGAACTGTGTTTAAACTGGTGAGTTTGAGGTAGACAATCTGTGACAAGGTTGCTTTTTCCTGCTATGTGAGGTGCATCAGCTGTGAAATGTGGGATATAATTGTCCAGCCTCCACTGACATGTGGGGCTGAGGTCTGTGTCTCACTGAAAGATAGCTACTAGCAGCCTGAGGTACATGAAAATTGCAGAATTTCTCCCTTTGACAGATGGCCTGAAATGCTTGATAGCTAAGTATATGGCTAGTATCTCACAGTCAGTAGCACTCCATTTTTGCTGCTGCTGCATAAAATTCTTAGAAAAGAGTGTGAGCAGCTTACATTTGCCATCCTCATTTTGTTGAGTGGCTGCAACCACTGCTTTTTGGAGTCCATCACCAATAAGTGCCAGAATGGCACTCAATCATGGGTGTCCCACTAGAAAACTGCTTCAGTGTCTGGACCCCCATTGTATTTTATGATACCATGTAGTGTATTTGCTTGGGGGTAGTGCTGTGAATGGCTTATAGGCAGCAGCAAGGTTGGGCAAGTGACACTGATAATAACTCAGCATATCGAGGAATCTGCATAGCCCCATGTAAGTTGAGGAAGGGGCATCTGTTGTACTACTTTGATATGCTCAGGCTGTGGTTAGAGGCCTCCTGTGGAGACCAAGTATCCTAGGAATTTCACTGTGGGCTTACCAATGCACACTGTGCTTTATTAACAATTCTGCCATTGCTGAACTGAAGTGGAGAACACTAGAATGATATCCATATAGCAGAAGACAAACATAGTTCATAAAGCACCTCAGCACTAACTGTTACCAAGTTTGGTCAGCATTTATGAGGCCATACTGAATAAAATTATACTGAAACAATCTGAGTGGCAAGACCACTGCTGTACTTTTTATACCAGGTGAAGCAGTGGGAATTTGGGAAAATGTGTTGGTGTAATCTGTAACACTGAATATTTTCACTTACTGTGGTTACTTCTTGTACCACTAAAGTGTACAATTTCTTGATTTTTCCCAGCTTGTTAATTTCACAAGATGTGTGTGGGAAGAAGTAACATGTTTGAGTCTTCCCGGAAAGTGCTCACTCAAAATTTAAACAATAAAACTCACCATGGTGCACAATGCCTCTCTTGTAACATCTGGCACTGCAGTTTATTGAGCATCTTTGTAATGCTCTCATGCCAACTAAATGATTCCATGAAGAAATGTGTCACTCTTTCCTGTATCTTCTCTATCTCTTCTATCATTCCTATTTGGTAACGATTATATATTGATGAACAATACTCAAGAACTGATTGAACAAGCACCTTATAATCCACTTCCTTCATGGATGAGTTACATTTCCTTAAGTTTCTTCCTGTGAATCTCAGTCTGGCATCTGCTTTTCCGTTGTTTGTTTTACATTGTCATTCCATTTAAGGCCACTCTGAATAACTACTGCTAGATATTTTATGGCGAAACTGTTTCCAGCAGTTTGTCATCAGTAGCATAGTTGTACAATAGTAGATTTCTTTTCCTACAAATGCGTGTCATGTTACATTTATTAACATTTAGGGGTTGACTGCCAGAGACTACACCATTCACCAATCCTCTGTAGGTCATTCTGCAAACTGATACTGTCTTCTGGCATTGCTACTTTGTTGCATACAACTGCATCATCTGTGAACACTCTTAAAAAGCTTCCAGCATTTTCTACCAGATCATTTATGTATATTGTACACAGTAATGGTCTTGTCACAATTCCTTAAGGTACTCTGGGCATTACCTTTGCATCTGTCAATTTTGTTCTGTTAAGACCAATGTGTTGAGTTATATCTCCAAGTAAGTATTCACTTCTGGTTTCGTGTGTCCCCGATAGCTGAGTGGTCAGTGCGACAGAATGCCAATCCTAAGGGCCCGGGTTCAGTTCCCAGATGTGCCAGAGATTTTCTCCGCTCAGGGACTGGGTGTTGTGTTGTCCTTATCATCATTTCATCCCCATTGACACGCAAGTCGCTGAAGTGGCGTCAAATCGAAACACTTGCACCCAGTGAATACTACTTGATGGGAGGCCCTAGTCACACGAAGACTTCTGGTTTTGACCAACTTTCCATTCCTAATGCTATCTGGGCATTATATAACCTTCAATAAGTGATACTTATTCTAGGATCTCTCCTAAGATGCTCCTGTAGTTTACTAATGTCATATTAATCTTTTCTGTATCTGATCTGTGAGAATGAGAATTCTCTGAGAACATTGCGGCTGCTGTAACTTCAGTTTTGGCAGGCAGTTCATCTCAGATCCTGTGGGAGAGGGGCATTTCTCTAATCTGATAAACCTCACATGCCCACCACACATACTCCACTGCCCTTTTCAGGGCATAGTGCACAAATGACCTATTAAGGGGAACCCTACAATTTTGTCATTGCTTATGTTTCTGTTAAAACCAAATATGTTGGCTATGGGGTAGTATATTGGAGCAGTGCAAGAATTAAGTGTCCTACAGTCTCCACATACTATCCATTGATTATACTTTTTCTGTAACTATGTGAATTGAGGAGGCCCAAGGACTATCAAACCTGATCACAATGCCTACATTCAGAAGTTGGTCAAACTCAATTTGCGATGTGAGAAGCTTCTCTATAAGCATCTGATGTGGATGGGCTCCAACAAACTGACCTGGTGTCATGTGGATATGAGTTCGAAGTGTTACATGCTTTTTAAGTAAATGACATTTCACACTTCTTGTGTAACATAAGGAAAGATGATTGTGACAGAGTAATTTTAACCAGGGAGTAAGGTACAGAGCATATACTGTGTGTAGGTGTTTGTTTTCATATGTGAAGAGATTAAACAGGAGTTGTGAATACAAGAAAATAGCAAGGGTTGACAACAAGTAAATGGACATCACCTGTTGTGGATAGGGCCTTTTACATTTTGGTGTCATGGCTTGGCAGTGGCTTGACCTTCAAGGAGCAATCACACTCTCCAACAATGAAAACAAGAGACAAGATGGCTTTATAAATATATTGTAATCTTGAATGTCATGTTGTGCATTTGAGGTGTATGTCATATGAAATGTTGCATTCTACTCTGATTCAAGAGTCACTCTAATGATCTGTGCACCCATTCAAGGAAATATATGTTTGTAAAAGGAAGTAGCGGAGGTACTTTTTTGAGATGTGAGTAGAAGTTATCTTCTATTGCTCCAATAACAGGTGCAGTCAGGCCTTTCTCGGCCACACAAGGGATTTGGGATTTCAGAAGCACTGATTAGCAACACCTCTACTTCAAGAAAATCAACTATGTCAACCAGGAAGGGGGGGGCAAGATAAATACGTCAGACATTATTTCAGGTGACAGGTTTCAAGTAGTGTTCTGACTCAGCTTCAACTACAAAGAGTGAATGAGCAGCTACATAAAATCCTTAACCATCAAGAAAAACACTACAGGTTGAGCAGTGTGTATGCCTTTCCTGGTGGCACTGGTGGATTTGGTGAGTGCTGGGATGCCCCAAAGCAGGTTACAGAAAAATGCTTCCTCTGACAGTGCTGTGGTACTGTCTGTAGTACACAAAATATTATGGCTCATAGAGTCCTTCACACATAATGCATATGTATGTGCTCTGCATTGCTGTGGGTATGAAACTGAATCATAATACCCCGGCACAGATAGTACAGTGGAAGGACTGGACCTCTTCGTGTGGGAAGCAACATGTGCATCACACTACACTGGATCTGATGCATAAGCTGTAGCAAGCAAAATCTTTTCTTTGGGTATTGGCACCAATAAATAGTTGACCAGATGAGGCATGAGTCAAAAAGTATATAAAAAGTCCTCACTGATGATGAGGCCACATGCATCTGTAACCACAAAGGTCCATTTCAAGTGGAAGTTGAAGTCCAAGTGCAATATTAACTGTTTTTCACTGAAGGTAGAAATTCTGGAGTTGTTGGCCACAGTAAACACACATGCTGTTGTTGTCACTAGAATGTCAGTGGTCCTTCTTGAATGGACATGGGCTTCTGAACCCAGTTCAATCAAAAACTCTTCATCTGATATATGGTCCTGCATATGATGTTGGTGTGAATGGTTGACAGTAGAAAGTGTGGCATTTGACCATTTTTGTATAACACCCAGGTTCAAGAACATGATGTACTATTGCTGATGGATGTTAGCACCCATTAACACCTGTCTTTTAAGCCTGAGTGGTTGCAGGGCTGAATATATTGATAGGCAGAATTTCCAAAATGCTTGTGGCAACAACACCATTGTTCCACCCAGTCTTGGTGATGGCAGTGTTTCATTTTTTCCAGCTGCGACTTTGCAGTTCTTGTTGGTGTGTCACCAGCTACATGTTGAGATTTTCAATTTGTGCTGCCAGCTGTTCCATGGTGGGTTCAGATGCATGCTGCTGTTGGGAAGTGTTCTTGTATGTTCCAAGGTTTTGGGGCACTTTCTGGGGTTGCTGTCTTGGCTGTTGTTGATTTTTGCACACATGAAATTTCACAAAAGCTGTTTGTGATGGCATCTGCCTTGTTTGCTAAGACTTGCAGTGATAAGTCTGTTTGTGTCACATTGATGGTACAGATGTTCGCTGGAAATTTGCAAAGCCATAGTATGTGTAAATATTGTTCAGGCAAAAATTCAAGGCCTACTTGGGGCTTGCTACAGAGATTTTATAACATAAATATATCGTTTGGCTATGAAAGTTGATACTCAGCTTTCAATTTCTTGGTGTTTGAAGGTCAGGCGTATCTCTTCTCTGCAGTTATTTTCATGGATTTGCTATTTGTCAGACAATCTATGTTATAGAAATCTTCTTCTACTGAAATAATGGGGCCAAGATTAAATAATTTGCTTTATAATACATCTAATCCATCACAAATCATGCCTCAACAATTATGACGATAACTTGAGTAACACTGAACTTAATTAGGTATTGGTGCCACTCCTTATATAGATTTTAACTGCAAGCATTTTATAAATGCATGTTTCAGTATTTGTTTATGTTCATTCAATGTACTTTTGGATAAAAAATATTTTTCATAACATATCAATTACAGATCATTATTACATTCGAGTATGCAAACAAGGCTGAATCAGCCATTTCACTTGGTTTCAACATGTGCTCCTTGAGTTTACTGACTTCGTGTGTACACCGTGACTTGGTATCTTCAGACTGATCAGGTATTGCTCTCTGCATTATGTGTCATCCAATTCATTTACATTTCAACTTGATGCCCATCTTTCAAATTTTTTGTAATCACAGCTCTGGTGACATTATGTAATGATGCATGAGAGCTTCCTTTATGCAGCATAACTTTGTTGTGCAAAATTTCTTCTATTTCTTCTGTCACTTCTAAGTCCAGATGTGAAACCACAACATTAAATTTATCAGTGTTATTTAACCCTTTAATTGCTCTGGACGTGTTTACACGCACGCTTTTGTACCTGTCCCTGTGTGCTCTGAACGTGTTTACGTGCGCCAGCAGTCCTTAACTTGGTACTCTGAAATTGTAGACACGTTCAGAGTACCAGGTAGAAGGACTGGCAATGTGCATAAACAAGTTCAGAGCACACAGGGACAAGTACAAATGTGTGCGCATTAACACATCCAGAGCAGTTAAAGGGTTAATGCCCTGTGCTGCTGAAAAAGTACATCCAGTTGCATGAAACAGAGCTGTGGCCACCTCGGTCTTCACACAGGAAACTTAACATTTCTCTGTCAAGTGTACAGACTCATATCTTGTGAGTATTCATCTTTTGTTATGTTTTGTTTGAATTAATAGTTGTTATGTTATGTTTTAGTTCCATATGTAGCTGTTTTTTTGTTGCACTAGAGATTTTTTATACCTTCAGTAATCCACATGACTTTATGCTCTACTTTTTATGATGTACAGTAGGGGGAAATTTTCATTAAAAGCATTTAGGAAGTTTTCCAAGCAGTAGCAAAATTTTCAGAACATGAAAGTCAATGATCTGTTGCCCAGTCCACCTTATTTAATTTATGTTGTGGGTGGTGATCCTGAACTGAGAAGTAAGTTCTACTCCACCTTGATTTTGTTTCTTGTTCTTCTGATGGCATATCCATTGTGTGTGAAATACATTTGCAATGTTTCTCTTTGCTTTTTCTACATCTACATCTATACTCTGCAAACCACTGTGAGGTGCTTAGCACAGGGTACATCCTACTGTACCAGTTATTAGAGTTTCTTATCCTCATGATCCCTACGTGAGCAATAAAAAGGGGGTTGTAGTATAGAGTAATCATTTAAAGCCAGATCTTGGAACTTTGTTAAAAGGTTTTCTTGGGATAGTGTAGTATTTTCAAAAGTCTTCCTGTTCAGTTCCTTCATTATCTCTGTGACACTCTCCCATGGATTAAACAAACCTATGACCATGTATAAGTTCAATATCCCCTGTCAGTCTTATCTAGTACAGGTCCCACACACTTGAGCAATATTCTAGAAAGTCACATGAATTATGTATAAGCAATCTCCATTATAGACTGATTGCACTTCCCCAGTATTCTACCAAAAACTGAAATCTACCATCTGTTTTACCTGTGACTGAACCTATGTGATTATTCCATTTCATATCCCTACAAAGTGTTACACCCAGGCATTTGTATGAGCTGACTGATTCCAACAGTGACCCATTGACGTTATAGTCATAAGATACTATGATTTTTCATTTTGTGAAATGCACAATTTTATATTTCTGAACATTTAGAGCAAGTTGCCAATCTCTGCATCATGTTGAAATCTGATCAAGATCTGACTGAATACTTACACAGCTTCTTTCAGATAGTAATTCATTAAAAAGAACTACATCATCTGCAGAAAGCTTGATTTTGCCATTAATATTGTCTGCATGGTCATTAATATATGACATGAACAGCAAGGGTCCCAACACACTTTCTTAGGGCACACCCAAAGTTATGTCTGCATCTGACTATGACTCTCCATCCAAGATAAAATGCTGTGACCTCCTCACCAAAACTTCCTCAACCAAGTCACACATTTCAATTAATACTACACAAAATCATACTTTTGACAGTAAGTGTAGGTGTGGTACTGAATCAAATGCTTTTTAGAAATCAAGAAATACTGCATCTACCTGGTTGCCTTTATACAAAGCTTTCACTATGCCATGTGAGAAAAGTGCAAGTTGGGTTTCACATGATCGATGTTTCTGAAATCCATGCTGGTTGACATTGAGGAGGTTATTCTGTTCAAGATAACTCATTATGTTTGAGCTCAGAATATGTTCTAAGAGTCTACAACAAATTGATGTCAAGAATAAAGCACAATAGTTTTATGGGTCACTTCTGCCATTCTTCTTGTAGATGGGTGTGACCTGTGCTTTTTTCCAAGAACTAGGCATGGTTTTTTTGTTCAAGGGATCTACGATAGATTGTAGTTAGAAGAGGGGCTAGCCCAGTCACAAATTCAGTATACAATCTGACAGGGATTCCATTGGGACATGGATCTTTGTTCAATTTTAATGATTTCAGCTGTTTCTCAACACAACTGACTCTAATACTTATTTCATTCATCTTTTCAGTGGTTTTTAGGGTTCACAACTATGGGAAACAGTATGATAGACAGTTCCAACATAAATAGTTGCTTAGTTAATAACTAATAAAATTTATCCAGTCTTGCATGAAACATAAAGAGAATAAATATTAATATCTCCATGCCAACTGAAGCAAAGATTTCTTTTATAATCAGAGATAACTTTGCTTAGGTGTGGTGGTGAAGTAAATAGCATGTTGCTGCCACAATTTTATGGTGTAAGTAAAGGTAAGCAATGATCCCTACATACAGACGACACAATGAGTAGGCCTGTGTCCTAGTTAGTAAATTCTGGATCTGGTTTTGAAATAATTATTCCAGAAAAACAAAATGTCATCTGAAGAGACCTATGCAATGAGAGTGATATAAAAATGAGACTCCATATTTAGAGGAGATGCAAGGCTTGAAATATTTCTTTGTCAGAGATACGTTAGCCATGAGGTTCAGTGCATTACTAGCACAGAATTGTGCAAAATTAATTATAAATGAAGGGATTAACACAAATTTATAACCTTGATGACACAATGTTTACAACTAATGAGACAATGTCACACATCTCCTAGAGTCATATACTGCTCAAAAATAAAACATTGGAGAATGATATGAATCTTGACAACATGTTACAAACGCCACTTGGTCACAACACAAACATTTACCTGGAAAGTACAACTGACACCAAGCACAGTAGGACAACTGACACACTGCTATGGTAGTTATTATGTAACATAAACATGAAAGTAGATAGTATCAACACATATTTCAATGATATGAAACAAGATATGAATGGTAATTTGACACAAGATATGAACATGGTGAAATGGCAACAAAACACTGTTACACAAAATCTAAATACAATGAAGCAAGAACAAAAATAAGTCTTCAAGGATTTGCAAGACACGGTCTCACAGAAATTCAATGACTTAGCCAAAAGTTTTTGCACTGAAATCGAAGAAAAATTAAATGATTTGAAAAAAACATGTCAAGCATGGAGTACTTTCTGAAGTTAATGGTAACATTATGGAGGTAGAACAGACGGTAGATTCTTTTTCTTTTAATGACCATCATGATCTAGTAGAGCAACAGATAAATAAAATCACAAACATGAACACAAATATTGAAGCTACACAAAACCGGTGTGTTTGACAGTAAAAAAAATGTGAGTACGACGGGTAATAATGATGCCCGAGCCATAAAAATGGAGATTTTCTGCCACAGTGTAAGATTTTGAACAGTAAGCATGCACCCACTGCACCAAGAATGAAGACAAATGCCACGGCAATTCTATAATATGTAATACTCAGATGGAAGGAGGAGTTGCCATTTTTAGAAAACAAGGGTATAAACGCAAAACTGTAGAAGTAAGCAAATTTTGTGTTGATCAGCACTTTGAGATTTGTGCATGTGAACTTCAGCTAGATAATGTAGTCTTTTGATATTAGCAACAGTGCACATGTCCCCATTAGGAGACTGGGAGCTGTTCATAAAAATATTTGACTCCCTATTACGCTGTCTGTCAGACAAAAAGAAGAAGTTATTAATCTGTGGTGACTTCAACGTAAACTTTCTAAGTAATTCTGATAGGAAAATTGAACTAGAAGTGTTATTAACAACATATAACTTAGAATCAGTGATCAATTTCCCTACACATATAGCTCAAGACAGTAGCACGCCAATAGAAAATGTATTTGTACAGAAAGAAGATGTAAAACAAACACATGCCTTCCCTGTGGTAAATGGATTCTCAGACCATGATGCACAGCTGATTAACTTACAAAACCTAACAGGATGTACAGTTCAGAAACAATTAAGTAAAAGTGTGAGGTCGCTCAACCCAGTATCTATTGAGCACTTCAGACAAAGCTTAAGAAATGTTAATTGGGGAGATGTATATAATGAGCCTAATGCTAATGATAAATGCAACTTATTTCTTGATAAATTTGTATACCTTTTTGAACATTGCTTCCCAGAGAAAATTGCTAAATGTAACACTACACACTTTTCAAAGAAACCTTGGATTACTACAGGTATTAAAGTGTCTTCAGAAAGAAAAATAAAACTGTATGAGAGCAAGAACTAGTAAAGATCCCGAAGTAGTTTTACACTATAAAAATTACTGTAACATACTGAGAAAAGTTGTAAGCTCTTGTGAAACAAGTAAAATTATTAAATCTTTGAAAAATAAATGTTCTATTGGAGTAGATGACATCTCTAATAAGATATTAAAACAATGTGGGGCAATTACAGCTGATGTTCTGAATCACATATGTAATGCATCACTAACTCAAGGCATTTTCCCAGACAGGTTAAAATATGCCATTGTCAGGGCTCTCTACAAAAAGGGGGACACCACAGATGTCAATACTTATTGGCCAGTATCCTTGCTTACAGCATTTTTAAAAATCTTTGAGAAAGTAATGTACTCAATAATGGTTTTCCATCTCAACACTATTGGGATACTTAGTAACTCACAGTTTGGATTTCAAAATTGCTGTTTCACTGAGACAGCAATATGCAATTTCACTGTCCACATAATAGAGTCTTCAAATAGTAAAATGTTATCAATAGGAATTTTCTGTGACTTGTCCAAAGCATTTTGATTGTGTGAACCATAAGTTTAAATGAGAAAAAGTTTATTTGATTGAATAAAATTGGAGTGTTTGAAAATATAATGAATAGAGAGAATCATATGAGAGGAGATATTTGAGGGATTTGGATTTATATTTCCCCATCAGAAGTAGTTGTTAACTTACTATTATTTGGTTTAAGAGACCATTACTTACTTTTAGTCATCTGATGTTTCAAGGTGTATTAATTGTTTAGTTATTTTAGATTGACACTTTAATGTTATATACTTTAACTAACTCATTAGATTATCTTAGATAATCACTTGATGAATAAGTTTACTGAAGTTCTTTCAATTACAATTGATATGAATCTGTGGTTTGCTCCACAAATTTCTGAACATTGGCTGAAAAATAGTCCAGGTCAGTTTATTGTAAATGTTCCTTGATTTAGTCGACCTGATATGGCATCAATCTTAGCCCCTAGAGCAGGTACTGCTCATGAGTGAAGAACGTTTGAGGCTCTTGTTAATACCCATACTTCTGTATTTATTGGGAGAATTGTCCAGTTATCTATGTCTAGAAGTCGAAAGCCATCATTTTCTAAATCTTGCTCTGGTGTTATATAGGTATCAAATTCAACATCTATAAAGTCTGAATATTCATATCTTCAGTATCATTGTTATTCAATTGTTTTGATTGTTATTATTGCATCTACTGAATCATCAAGTAAATATAGTAGTCATAGTGATGGGAGTGCAATAAAAATTAGGGTAACTGCTGGTAATGCTGTTGAGATAGTTTCCATTAAATGTCCATGAAGTATATTTCAGTTTGTGTAGGCATTAAATAGTATATAACCTACAATTACTGTAATTAATAATAATATGACCATAGTATGGTCATGGAAGAATGATAGTTGCTCCATTAATGGTGAAGCTCTATCTTGAAGAGATAAATTTGATCATGTTGCCATTTATTTTTTTCTAATAAAAGGTCAAACCTTTATTTGTACAATCTAGAAATTATTGGTAATTCTGAGTAACTGTGTTCTGCAGGCGGGTTGTTTTGTAATCATTCTGTTGATCTTCTTATATTAGCTCTAAATATGATTGCTCGGTTGTAATTATTCTTTCTCATATAATTACAATGAATATAAAGGTTCCTACAATAGAATTGTATACCCAAATCTTGATACTACATTTAATGATGTATATGTGTCTGGGTAGTCTGAATATCACTGTGGTATTACTGCTAATCCTAGGAAGTGTTGACGGAAGAATGTCAAATTTATTCCAATGAATATAATTGTGAACTGAATTTTTAATCATGTATTATTTATGGTTAACCCTGTAAATAGTGGGAATCATTGAATAACCCATCCTATAATTGCAAATACTGCTCCTATAGATAAGAGGTAATGGAAGTGCGCTACTACACAATATGTATCATGTAGTACAATGTCAAATGATGAATTTGCTAGTACTAATCCTGTTAATCCACCAATTGTAAATAGGAAAATGGATCCTAGAGCTCATAATAATGGGAGATTAAACTTGAATTTAGTTCCATATAATGTGGCCAATCATCTGAATACCTTAATTCCTGTAGGTACAGCAATCATTATTGTTGCTGATGTAAAGTATGCTTGTGTGTCAACATCCATTCCTACTGGAATATACGGTGTGCTCATACAATAAATCCTATTAATCCAATTGATAATATGGTGTAGATTACACCTAGTATTCCAAATGATTCAATCTTCCCTCTTTCGTGACATAGAATGTGTGAAATAATACCAAATCCTGGTAAAATTAAAATGTAAACTACTGGGTGCCCAAAGAATCAGAATAGTTGTTGATATAGAATTGGGTCCCCTCCTCCCACAAGGTGAAAGAATGATGTGTTTAGGTTTAGGTCTATTAATAATATAGTAATAGTTCCTGCTAAAACGGGAAGTGAAAGAAGAAGGAGAAGAGCTGTAATAGCTACAGACCAAACAAATAAAGGTGTTTGGTCTAAAGTTATACTTTCTGATCGTATATTAATTGCTGTTGTAATAAAGTTTACTGTACCAAGAATTGACGATACACCTGCAAAGTGTAGTGAAAAAATGAATAGATCTACAGGTGCACCCCCAAGTGCAATAACTCCTGCTAGAGAAGGGTAAACTGTCTATCCTGTACCGGCACCATTATCTACTATAGAAGCTGTAAGAAGAATGGTTAATGAGGGCAGTAGTAACCAAAAGCTTATATTATTTATTCATGGGAATGCTATGTCTGGTGCACCAATTATTAATGGTACAAGTCAATTACCAAATCCACCAATTATAATAGGCATTACTACGAAGAAAATTATTACAAATGCATGGGCTGTAATCAGTGATTTTTTTCTAAAAAAAAGTTTGAGGGTACTCCGACATTGGATATAATGCAGTGAAAATTACTGAAGCATGGGATACCACCCGTCTTCTTTTAGCCATGACGTCATCAACATCATCATGGTAGCAGGACTGTAGAGACACCTATTGGTAGCTCAGCATGTGAGCGTACACATATCCGTTTATCACTACCATTGCCCACTATTAGCGGGTGAGGGCACTACATGCTTGTCGAACTGGCTACCAGCGATTCAGTTGTTGAGAACGGTTGCCGCAGCTTCAAAATGCTTGAAACAATCAATGACATCGCTTTTCCCACAAAAAATTACACTGGTAATGTTTGTATTGCAATTATCAACACGAAAAAATTAAATAAAAAATTTACGTCCATGAAATAAATCTTTGGCACTCTTCCAAGTTCTCAAAATCGTAAAAAGATTACTTTGTTGATGAAAACGTTTAGGAGTACCCATCCCCCAGTGTTCCCCCAGAAAAACAGCACTAGCTGTAATAATAACATTATAAATTTGGTTGTCTCCAATTAGAGATCCTGGTTGACTTAATTCAGCAAAAATAAGTATTCTTATTGATGTTCCTACTATTCCTGCTCATGCTCCAAATAGAAAGTATAAAGTACCAATGTCCTTATGGTTTGTTGAGAATAATCTTTTTGTGGTAAAATGGCTGAATTGTAGGTGATAGACTCTAAATCTACTTATGATTCTAGACTGCAATTCTAGAGGTGTGAAGTTTTATTAAGGCCTAAAAGATTATTCTTTTAGTTATAACTTTGAAGGTTATTTTAGTTTAATTAACTTAAGTCCTTAGTATAATGAGATTAAGGTTGATGTTAAAATCAATCCTATTGTTGCAATTATAAAATTCATCTTGGTAGGAATCCCAGACATGGTGGTAAACCACCTAGAGATAGTAAGGATAAAAATATTATGAATTTAATTTCAGTTTTTATGTTTCTGACTGAATAAATCTGGTTTATAAAGAACAGATTTATTTGCTTAAATAATAAAACTATGATTAGTCTTAGTAATGAATAAATAATAATGTATAGCTCTCAAATGTTTTCTCTCATTGTTAAAGATCTGATTATTCACCCTAAATGTCTAATTGAGGAGTATGTCAGAAGTTGTCGTAATGACGTTTGATTTAAACCTCCTATTGCTCCAATAATAATTCTTAAAAGGAAAATGGTTCAAATAAATCTTCTTAGCTGAATACAATATGATAGTACTATTATTGGGGCAATTTTTTGTCATGTTATTAACGTTAAGCAGTTATTTCAGCTTGAAGCACCTATGACTTCTGGAAATCAGAAATGGAAAGGTGCAGCTCCAATCTTTAATAGTAATCTGGATTTGATTATTATTGAGGGAATAAATTCTGTTTCTCATCCTGTTGAATACTTTATTTGAATCAGCAGAATTGAAACTAATAATATTGTCGATGCTATTGCTTGGACAATAAAATATTTAATTGATGATTCGTTATTCATTACGTTTTTATTTCTTGTTAGAAGTGGAATAAATGGAAGTACGTTTGAGGGAGAAGTTCGGGTTGGTTACACCAAACAACACCCATTTTGCAGTAGTTCATTTATCCACCTATACACATGCAAGGCTCACAAAGAACTAAACATGGCGGAACAGCCCAAAGACAATGCTCAGACTCCAAAGACAATGCTCAGAGTCCAAAGATAAATGCATATCGATGCTGGTGTCGACCTCATCGGCTCCACAAGTTGATCTCAAGTCCTATTCAAACCCCAAATCAGGAATTTGATGAAATGGACAGGATCGTTCCTATAATTAATGTTGATAAGAAGAGAAGTTTTGTAGAGTTGTTGGTCATTAAAAATGAGAGGACTGATACCTCTATAAATGGGGTATGAACCCATTAGCTTACCTTTTTACATTAAGATGAATGATGCACATTAGTTTTTTATACTAAAGGTGGTAGTTCAATTTTATCTTATGTAATTTGTTTCATGAAAGTAATATTTATTTACTTAATTTACCCTATCAAAGTAACCCTTTAATCAGGCACTTCATTTATTTAATATATAAATTAAAAGTTTTTCTTTAAATTAAGTTGTGTATAGTTTTGATTATTTAGATTTAATTTGTTTTGATTTGAGCATATATATATATATATATATATATATATATATATATATATATATATATATATATATATATATAAAAAATTAGAGGGAAACATTCCACGCGGGAAAAGTATATTTAAAAACAAAGATGATGTGACTTACCATACGAAAGTTTTGGTTATTTGAAATTAATTTGTTTTGATTTGAGCATATATATATATATATATATATATATATATATAAAAACAAAGATGAGGTGACTTACCGAACAAAAGCGCTGGCAGGTCGATAGACACACAAATTCAAGCTTTCGCAACAAACTGTTGCCTCATCAGGAAAGAGGGAAGGAGAGGGGAAGACAGAAGGAAGTGGGTTTTAAGGGAGAGGGTAAGGAGTCATCCCAATCCCGGGAGCGGAAAGACTTACCTTAGGGGGAAAAAAGGACAGGTATACACTAGCACACACGCACATATCCATCCACACATACAGACACCTGTCTGTATGTGTGGATGGATATGTGCGTGTGTGCTAGTGTATACCTGTCCTTTTTTCCCCCTAAGGTAAGTCTTTCCGCTCCCGGGATTGGGATGACTCCTTACCCTCTCCCTTAAAACCCACTTCCTTCTGTCTTCCCCTCTCCTTCCCTCTTTCCTGATGAGGCAACAGTTTGTTGCGAAAGCTTGAATTTTGTGTGTATGTTTGTGTTTGTTTGTGTGTCTATCGACCTGCCAGCACTTTTGTTCGGTAAGTCACCTCATCTTTGTTTTTATATATAATTTTTCCCACGTGGAATGTTTCCTTCCATTATATATATATATATATATATATATATATATATATATATATATATATATATATATATATATATATATAGACACACACACACTCCTGGAAATTGAAATAAGAACACCGTGAATTCATTGTCCCAGGAAGGGGAAACTTTATTGACACATTCCTGGGGTCAGATACATCACATGATCACACTGACAGAACCACAGGCACATAGACACAGGCAACAGAGCATGCACAATGTCGGCACTAGTACAGTGTATATCCACCTTTCGCAGCAATGCAGGCTGCTATTCTCCCATGGAGACGATCGTAGAGATGCTGGATGTAGTCCTGTGGAACGGCTTGCCATGCCATTTCCACCTGGCGCCTCAGTTGGACCAGCGTTCGTGCTGGACGTGCAGACCGCGTGAGACGACGCTTCATCCAGCCCCAAACATGCTCAATGGGGGGCAGATCCGGAGATCTTGCTGGCCAGGGTAGTTGACTTACACCTTCTAGAGCACGTTGGGTGGCACGGGATACATGCGGACGTGCATTGTCCTGTTGGAACAGCAAGTTCCCTTGCCGGTCTAGGAATGGTAGAACGATGGGTTCGATGATGGTTTGGATGTACCGTGCACTATTCAGTGTCCCCTCGACGATCACCAGTGGTGTACGGCCAGTGTAGGAGATCGCTCCCCACACCATGATGCCGGGTGTTGGCCCTGTGTGCCTCGGTCGTATGCAGTCCTGATTGTGGCGCTCACCTGCACGGCGCCAAACACGCATACGACCATCATTGGCACCAAGGCAGAAGCGACTCTCATCGCTGAAGACGACACATCTCCATTCGTCCCTCCATTCACGCCTGTCGCGACACCACTGGAGGCGGGCTGCACGATGTTGGGGCGTGAGCGGAAGACGGCCTAACGGTGTGCAGGACCGTAGCCCAGCTTCATGGAGACGGTTGCGAATGGTCCTCGCCGATACCCCAGGAGCAACAGTGTCCCTAATTTGCTGGGAAGTGGCGGTGTGGTCCCCTACGGCACTGCGTAGGATCCTACGGTCTTGGCGTGCATCCGTGCGTCGCTGCGGTCCGGTCCCAGGTCGACGGGCACGTGCACCTTCCGCCGACCACTGGCAACAACATCGATGTACTGTGGAGGCCTCACGCCCCACGTGTTGAGCAATTCGGCGGTACGTCCACCTGGCCTCCCGCATGCCCACTATACGCCCTCGCTCAAAGTCCGTCAACTGCACATACGGTTCACGTCCACACTGTCGCGGCATGCTACCAGTGTTAAAGACTGCGATGGAGCTCCGTATGCCACGGCAAACTAGCTGACACTGACGGCGGTGGTGCACAAATGCTGCTCAGTTAGCGCCATTCGACGGCCAACACCGCGGTTCCTGGTGTGTCCGCTGTGCCGTGCATGTGATCATTGCTTGTACAGCCCTCTCGCAGTGTCTGGAGCAAGTATGGTGGGTCTGACACACCGGTGTCAATGTGTTCTTTTTTCCATTTCCAGGAGTATATATATATATATATATATAAAAACAAAGATGAGGTGACTTACCGAACAAAAGCGCTGGCAGGTCGATAGACACACAAACAAACACAAACATACACACAAAATTCAAGCTTTCGCAACAAACTGTTGCCTCATCAGGAAAGAGGGAAGGAGAGGGGAAGACGAAAGGAAGTGGGTTTTAAGGGAGAGGGTAAGGAGTCATTCCAATCCCGGGAGCGGAAAGACTTACCTTAGGGGGAAAAAAGGATGGGTATACACTCGCACACACACACATATCCATCCACACATATACAGACACAAGCAGACATATTTAAAGACAAAGAGTTTGGGCAGAGATGTCAGTCGAGGCGGAAGTGCAGAGGCAAAGATGATGTTGAATGACAGGTGAGGTATGAGTGGCAGCAACTTGAAATTAGCGGAGATTGAGGCCTGGTGGGTAACGGGAAAAGAGGATGTATTGGCGAGCAAGTTCCCATCTCTGGAGTTCGGATAGGTTGGTGTTGGTGGGAAGTATCCAGATAACCCGGACAGTGTAACACTGTGCCAAGATGTGCTGGCCGTGCACCAAAGCATGTTTAGCCACAGGGTGATCCTCATTACCAACAAACACTGTCTGCCTGTTTCCATTCATGCGAATGGACAGTTTGTTGCTGGCCATTCCCACATAGAAAGCTTCACAGTGCAGGCTGGTCAGTTGGTAAATCACGTGGGTGCTTTCACATGTGGCTCTGCCTTTGATCATGTACACCTTCCGGGTTACAGGACTGGAGTAGGTGGTGGTGGGAGGGTGTATGGGACAGGCTTTACACCGGGGGCAGTTACAAGGATAGGAGCCAGAGGGTAGGGAAGGTGGTTTGGGGATTTCATAGGGATGAACTAACAGGTTCTGAAGGTTAGGTGGATGGCGGAAAGACACTCTTGGTGGAGTGGGGAGGACTTCATGAAGGATGGATCTCATTTCAGGGCAGGATTTGAGGAAGTCGTATCCCTGCTGGAGAGCCACATTCAGAGTCTGGTCCAGTCCCGGAAAGTATCCTGTCACAAGTGGGGCACTTTTTTGGTTCTTCTGTGGGGGATTCTGGGTTTGAGGGGATGAGGAAGTGGCTCTGGTTATTTGCTTCTGTACCAGGTCGGGAGGGTAGTTGCGGGATGCGAAAGCTGTTGTCAGGTTGTTGGTGTAATGATACAGGGATTCCGGACTGGAGCAGATTCGTTTGCCACAAAGACCTAGGCTGTAGGGAAGGGCCCGTTTGATGTGGAATGGGTGGCAGCTGTCATAATGGAGGTACTGTTGCTTGTTGGTGGGTTTGATGTGGACGGACGTGTGAAGCTGGCCATTGGACAGGTGGAGGTCAATGTCAAGGAAAGTGGCATGGGATTTGGAGTAGGACCAGGTGAATATAATGGAACCAAAGGAGTTGAGGTTGGAGAGGAAATTCTAGAGTTCTTCTCCACTGTGAGTCCAGATCATGAAGATGTCATCAATAAATCTGTACCAAACTTTGGGTTGGCAGGCCTGGGTAACCAAGAAGGCTTCCTCTAAGCGACCCATGAATAGGTTGGCGTATGAGGGGGCCATCCTGGTAGCCATGGCTGTTCCCTTTAATTGTTGGTATGTCTGGCCTTCAAAAGTGAAGAAGTTGTGGGTCAGGATGAAGCTGGCTAAGGTGATGAGGAAAGAGGTTTTAGGTAGGGTGGCAGGTGATCGGCGTGAAAGGAAATGCTCCATCGCAGCGAGACCCTGGACATGTGGAATATTTGTGTATAAGGAAGTGGCATCAATGGTTACAAGGATGGTTTCCGGGGGTAACACATTGGGTAAGGATTCCAGGCGTTCGAGAAAGTGGTTGGTGTCTTTGATGAAGGATGGGAGACTGCATGTAATGGGTTGAAGGTGTTGATCTACGTAGGCAGAGATACATTCTGTGGGGGCTTGGTAACCAGCTACAATGGGGCGGCCAGGATGATTGGGTTTGTGGATTTTAGGAAGAAGGTAGAAGGTAGGGGTGCGGGGTGTCGGTGGGGTCAGGAGGTTGATGGAGTCAGGTGAAAGGTTTTGCAGGGGGCCTAAGGTTCTGAGGATTCCTTGAAGCTCCGCCTGGACATCGGGAATGGGGTTACCTTGCCAAACTTTGTATGTGGTGTTGTCTGAAAGCTGACGCAGTCCTTCAGCCACATACTCCTGACGATCAATTACCACGGTTGTGGAGCCCTTGTCCGCCGGAAGAATGACGATGGATCGGTCAGCCTTCAGATCACGGATAGCCTGGGCTTCAGCAGTAGTGATGTTGGGAGTAGGATTAAGTTTTTTTAAGAAGGATTGAGATGCAAGGCTGGAAGTCAGATATTCCTGGAAGGTTTGGAGAGGGTGATTTTGAGGAAGAGAAGGTGGGTCCCGCTGCGACGGAGGACGGAACTGTTCCAGGCAGGGTTCAATTTGGATGGTGTCTTGTGGAGTTCGATCATTAGGAGTAGGATTAGGATCATTTTTCTTTGTGGCAAAGTGATATTTCCAGCAGAGAGTACGAGTGTAGGACAGTAAATCTTTGACGAGGGCTGTTTGGTTGAATCTGGGAGTGGGGCTGAAGGTGAGGCCTTTGGATAGGACAGGGGTTTCGGATTGGGAGAGAGGTTTGGAGGAAAGGTTAACTACTGAGTTAGGGTGTTGTGGTTGGAGATTGTGTTGATTGGAATTTTGAGGTTTTGGAGGGAGTGGAGCTGGAAGTGGGAGATTGAGTAGATGGGAGAGACTGGGTTTGTGTGCAATGAGAGGAGGTTGAGGTTTGCTGGAAAGGTTGTGAAGGGTGAGTGAATTGCCTTTCCGGAGGTGGGAAACCAGGAGATTGGATAGTTTTTTGGGTGGAGGGTGGCATGCTGTTCTAATTTACGGTTGGCCTGTAGGAGGATGCTCTGAACAGCCGGTGTGGATGTGGGAGAGGAAAGATTAAGGACTTTTGTTAAGGATAGGAGTTGACGGGTGTGTTCATTGGCTGAGTTGATGTGTAGGTGAAAGATTAGGTGGGTGAGGGCAATGGATTGTTCAGTTTGGAACTGGTATAGGGACTGATGGAAAGAAGGGTTGCAGCCAGAGATGGGAACTTTAAGTGTGAGGCCTTTGGGGGTAATGCCAAATGTCAGACAAGCCTGAGAAAATAGAATATGGGAGCGTAATCTGGCTAGGGCGAAGGCATGTTTGCGGAGGGAATGTAAATAAAACTTAATGGGGTCGTTGTGGGGGTGTTGCGAGGGTGACATGGTATTAGAAGGTGGAAAGTGTAACATGAGGAAATGAAAATGAAAATAAAAATATATGGGGAGGGATAAAGGTGGACTGGAAAGTAACTGGAGATCTGGTGTGAAAAAAGGCGAAAAGGTGTTGGTTACAGCTGGGCTATGTTGGACTTGGGTTGGTAGACAACGATGTCCACAAAGGTTAGGTGGTTGTGTTGCCACCAAAACACGTTAGAGGATGGAGAAATTCGGGAAAATTTCGAAAAAACTGCGTGTAATATATTAAAAGGAGTGGTTTTGTGGTGGCAGATTATGAAAATGAGGCTAACAATTGTCTGACGAAGAAATAATGACGTTAAAACCTGTGGGAATCGGCTAAAAATTATCAGTGATGTGGGAAAAACGGAAATGGAAATAAAGCGAAAGTTATTAGAACTAGCCGAAATGGTTGTTTAAAAGGTGAAAGGAACTGTTTGTGAACTAGAAATGGTGGATTTTATAGCGGCAGTAGTGTTGAAAGCGGCAAAAAAAATTTTTTGGTTATGGTTTGGAAGTGGGTTACGTATTATTGAGTATATATAGGCGGGATAAAATTGTATAGCAGATTATGGTACAAAGGAGAAGGTGAATACAAAGTGAAACTACTGGCCAAAACAGAAAGAGAAAATAAGACGACAGAAAAGATTTCGAAATGCAACAGTGACAATAACAAACGTAATTGTTGGGTTCAAATTAATGATATCAATATAATAGAGGGAAACATTCCACGCGGGAAATATATATTTAAAAACAAAGATGATGTGATTTACCATACGAAAGCGCTGGCAGGTCGATAGAAACACAAACAGACACATACATACACACAAAATTCAAGCTTTCGCAGCAAACCGTTGCCTCATCAGGAAAGAGGGAAGGAGAGGGAAAGACGAAAGGAAGTGGGTTTTAAGGGAGAGGGTAAGGAGTCATTCCAATTCCGGGAGCGGAAAGACTTACCTTAGGGGGAAAAAAGAACGGGTATACACTCGCACACACACACGTATCCATCCACACATATACAGACACAAGCAGACATATTTAAAGACAAAGAGTTTGGGCAGAGATGTCAGTCGAGGCGGAAGTGCAGTCATAATGGAGGTACTGTTGCTTGTTGGTGGGTTTGATGTGGACGGACGTATGAAGCTGGCCATTGGACAGGTGGAGGTCAATGTCAAGGAAAGTGGCATGGGATTTGGAGTAGGACCAGGTGAATCTGATGGAACCAAAGGAGTTGAGGTTGGAGAGGAAATTCTGGAGTTCTTCCTCACTGTAAGTTCACATCATGAAGATGTCATCAATAAATCTGTACCAAACTTTGGGTTGGCAGGCCTGGGTAACCAAGAAGGCTTCCTCTAAGCGACCCATGAATAGGTTGGCGTATGAGGGGCCCATCCTGTTACCCATGGCTGTTCCCTTTAATTGTTGGTATGTCTGGCCTTCGAAAGTGAAGAAGTTGTGGGTCAGGGTGAAGCTGGCTAAGGTAATGAGGAAAGAGGTTTTTGGTAGGGTGGCAGGTGATCAGCGTGAAAGGAAGTGCTCTATCACAGCGAGGCCCTGGACGTGCGGAATATTGGTGGTTTGGTAAATTTTTAAATTTCTTATTTTTAGTCCTAAAACTTTTATTCATGCTAGCTTATTCACTTTTTCTTTGCATTATATATAAGTTTTGTTAAACTAAATGTTCTTTTTGCAGTAATTTGATTTGATTATCAGATGATCTTGGATTTAGCAATTCATTTAGTATCGGCATAATTCGTGCCAGCAGCCACAGTTATACTATTGATACAAGTGAATATTATTGGTTAAAACAATTGTTTATATTATTAGGGTTAAAATATAAATCTGTAAGACGAAATGTTAAATTTTATTTCTAGCCCTTTTTATGAATTTGTGAAATTTAAATAATAAACTAGGAAGAGATACCCTATCATTTTAAATGTTAATTATATTTACCAGGGTACCATTAGTTAACGTGCTCAAACCCAAAGAATTTGGTGGTATCTCATTCCATTCAGAGGAACCTACCCCGTGATTGATAATACGTGATTTACTCTACTTAATTTACTTGTTTTATATCTCCATTATCAGAGAATATTTTTGGAGTTATAATTCTCAGGATTTATAATTATAAAATATTTCAAGTCAAGGTGCAGCTTATAATTGAGAGGAAGTGGGTTACAATAGATTTTTGTTTATAACGGATTTGATGGTGAAATACTGTTGATGAAGGTGGATTTGATAGTAATTTGATTTATTTAATTTAACTGGTATTGGCTCTGAGGTGTGTACACGTCGCCCGTCACTCTCATTATTGATTATTCTATTTTAATTATTTTAAGGTAGCTTCAATTTAGATGAGATGAGTCGTAACATAGTAGATGTACTGGCAATTGTATCTAGGAAGAGGTTCAAGATATAACTTATTAGTAAAGTATTTCACTTACACAGAACATTTTTCTGTTCAAATCAGGATGTCTTGATTATTTATTTTGTTATATTGATTTTTGTTTATTTGATTATTTAATATAAATAATTTTGTTGTTTTATGTCTTAGTATATTTTAAAAATTGATTTTTAAATTATAATATAACAGTAATGTAAGTGTTTTATGGAATATTATTTTGAATTGTTTAAAGTAGATTTTATTTATTGTACCTTTCGTATCAGGGTTTATGAAAAATTTAGTATTTATATTACTTGTCTCGATTTGAGCTATTTATAGTTAATGTATCATAATTATTATTAAATTATTTGTAGAAATGAAATGTTAATCATTTCCTAAGATATCTAGTTTCTTAAGAAAAAAATTAATTTTTTAAAGTCAGTTGTTTTTATTTAATTTTTTACGTATAGATATTAATTTATTTATTCTTTGAGTGATAACCTTTAAAGTTATTAACCTATAATTTGCGTTTATAATAGTAAGCTTTAAACCAGGTATCTTTAAGATTACGTTTTAGTTCATTATTTTATATTTTGATTTTATAATTATTTTAGGTTTTTATTAAGATTATTGATTTAATTTGCTAATCTTTGTAATAATGATAGAATTAGTATATTTATTTGTTTAAAAATTTTACCTTGTAAATTTATTCTAAGGAACCAAGCAAAATTGATTTCTGGCTGTTTATCAAAAACATGTCCTCTTGAAAATATTTTGAGGTCTAGCCAGCTCACTGAGTGAATTTTTAAAGAGCGGCAGTATTTTGACTGTGCAAAGGTAGCTTAAACATTAGTCTCTTAATTAGTGCTGGAATGAATGGCTTGACGAGAAATCAACTGTCTCTTAATAAATTTTTGAATTTAACTTTTGAGTCAAAAGGCTTAATTTCTTCTTTAGGACAAGAAGACCCTATAGAGCTTAACATTTAACTTTTATATAGTTTTTTTGTTTGTCTTTTTATGTTTAATGATAATGTTTTGTTGGGGTGACATGAAGAACAGATAAACTCTTCATTATCATATCATTGATTTATGTTTATTGGTTTGATCCATAATTTATGATCATAAGATTAAGTTACCTTAGAGATATCAGCATAATTGTTTTTGAGAGCTCATATTGACAAAGCAGATAGCGACCTCGATGTTGGATTAAGAAAAATTTTTGGTGCAGGAGCCCAGTGATTAGGTCTCTTCAACCTTTAAATTCTTACATGATCTGAGTTCAGACCAGCGTGAGCCAGGTCGTTTTATATCCTAAGATTATTAACCCATATTAGTATGAAAGGACCATATGGCTAAAATATTTTTATTATACTAATTAATATTAATTAATCTACTATTTTGACAGATTAATGTGTTGAATTTAGAATTCATGTATGTAAATTTATTCTACAATTAGTAATGATACTTTATTATTTATTTATGTTTATTTTAATTTTTCTTTTGTTAGTTATTTGTGTTTTAATTAGTGTTGCTTTCTTAACTTTGTTGGAGCGAAAGGTTTTAGGTTATATTAAGATTTGTAAAGGCCCAAATAAAGTAGGATTTGTAGGGATTCCACAGCCTTTTAGTGATGCTACTAAGTTGATTTGTAAGGAGCAGGTTACTCCTATTCTATCTAGTTATTTACTTTGTTATTTCTCTCCTGTTTTTAATTTAATAATTTCTTTGGGTGTTTGAGTAATTTTTCCCTACTTAACTTATTTATGTTCTTTCTCTTATGGTTTTTTGTTTTTTTATGATGTACTAGATTAGGTGTTTACACTGCTATAATTGCTGGTTGGTCTTCAAATTATTCTTTGTTTGGTTCTCTTCATTCTGTTGTTCAAACAATTTCTTCTGAAGTTACATTGGCTTTGATTTTATTATCTTTAATTATTTTGGTTGGTAGTTTTAACATGTTTGATTTTATAAATTATCAGCTTTATTGTTGATTTATCATTATTTCTCTCCCTTTAGCTTTAGCTTGTTTTGCTTCTTGTCTTGGCAGGAAATGCAGCTGCACGCCCAGGTTGGACAGTCCTGCTTAACATTTTTCCAAACAAAACGGTCGGTTACAAGGCATTTGGTGGCACAGACACCAGGGTGGGCAAGGTTATGCAATGCATGGAAGGCTTGTCAGTGCAACATGAGAGGGAGCAATGGCCACAGAGTGCCAGTAGAAAAGTCGCACCACACTTCGCCCGATACGCCGAGGAACTTGGCTTTGGTAAGCACAAGCAATGTCTGAGGATCTGTGAGGAGAGCTTGAGATTCGTCAGAGGCCTGGAGAGTGGCGAGTTTGGATAAATTGACGACATGTGAGACAGTATTGATCTGCAAAAAGAAATCAGCAGGTATGTTCTCCGTCCCTTTGATGTAGCGTACGTCTGTAGTAAATTGAGAGACCAGGTTGAAGTGGCAGAAATGCCGAGGGGATGGGTCCTAGGGAGTGTTGCAGAAGATGTCCGCCAATGGTTTGTGGTCAGTAAGGATGAAGAAAGAATGGCCCTTGATGTCGGGCAAAAGTTCTCTATCAAAAGCAGAATATTTCTTCTGTGCTGTAGACAGTTTCTTAGAGAAGAAATGAAGGGGTGAAACCATGTCACCCTTGCATTGCTGTAATATTGCCCTGACCACGATGTTGCTGGCATCCATAGTGATGAACAACTTGGCAGACAGATCTGGATGGGCGAGTATGACAGCGTGAGCTAACGCCATCTTTAGAGCCCTGAAGGCCTCTAGCATAGGTTCAGTCCAAAGGACTGGCTTAAGGCCTGAAGTCTGTTTGCCGGACAGTGAGTCCATCAGTGGGGCCTGCACGGTGGTGGCAGATGGTAGATGTCAGCGGTAGTAATTTATAGTACCCAGGAAACATCAGAGTTCTTTGTATGTAGCCGGGATCGGGTAATGACATGATAGCCTGCACGTGGGATTTGGGAGGCTGTATTCCGACTGCAGAGATGGTGTAACCCAAAAATGTCACAGAAGATTGGCGCAATTGGAATTTATCTTTGTTGACCTCGACACTTATGGAGTTCAAGGTCTGGAGGATGTGTAGGATAAATGATCTTCGTGGTCCTCAATCGAATTACTGAAAATGATGATGTCATCCAGGTATGGAAAGCAGAACTAGAACTGTTGTAAAATTGAGTCAATGAAACGTTGCCACATTTGTGCTGCATTCTTTAAGCCGAATGGCATGAAGTTGTATTGGAGCAAACTGAGCAGTGTGATGATAGCAGTCTTTGGAATGTCTTCTGGCACTACGGGAATCTGGTGATAGGCACGTTTACAGTCAATCACACTGAAGATTGTGGCACCTGATAACATATGAGTGAAATCATTTATGTTCAGCACTGGGTAATTGTACATGACAGTACGAGCATTTAAGCATCTGTAATCACCACACATTTGAAAAGAACCATCGTGTTTGGTGACGAGGTGAATTGGTGAAGACCAACTGCTGTCCGATGGCTGTAGAATGCCTGCCTACACAAGTTCATTAATTTGCTGCCGGGCTGCGTGCAACTTAATGGGGTTGAGGCATCTAATCTTGTGCCTAATAGGAGGGCTGGCAGTGGTAATTATCTTGTGTGTCATTCCATCAGTGATGGAAGAGACTGAGAACTGCACACTAGGCTGAGTAACGTCCTGACGTGAAGTTTTGGGATGAGTGGGGCTCAATGAGGTGTAGCCGTTAGCGTGAGTGGGAAAAGGCAGCACAAAATCATGCATTTCACATGTTGGCATGCACAGTCCAGTGACACAAAACCTGAGGCCATTGTTTGAGGTAACAGCATAACCATCGGCCATTGTACAGCTGCAAAGTTTGAGGTTAACTTCATTGGAGATCATGAACCACCGTCTGTTAGCAGTGAAACAACCATTGGCTGGGGGTTGGAGGTGCCTGGTAGTAGTAGCTGAACCTCCAAATCCTTGTATAAAACGTTGGGTGAGGCAGCCATGAAGTTGAACGTAAAACCTGATTCCATGCAGTCAGCACAGAAGTTGCAGAAGACATAGAAACTTCAGGGTCACCAATATGGGAAATGGGAATATGGATAACTGTATATGCTATAAACTGTTCCCATAAATGTTTATACGTACATATATTTCAACACAAAGAAAGATACACATGTTCACTGTACAAGGTACAAAGGCTGACCGGAACATTAACATGGCAGCTCATCAGAGCAGTTAGAGTTCAAAGATCATGCTTTGTGTGGTCGATGTGACCTATTGACACCACACTGTAAACATCACCATCATACAACTGTTTTTATTTTGGCTGCTGCAAGAATCTGAGAATAGCTGCATAGTATTGGTGCCATCATTTGGTTCTGTTTTATCTAAGTCAGATAAAAGTCCAGCAAAGTCTAAGCATCCTCTTGAAGATTCTGTCTCCAACCAAGTGAAGATAACTATGGTTTCCTTTTTTTTCTCCTTAGAATGGATCATGGTGCACAGATTGTATAACCACACTTGTCTAACACTGAATGATAGTTTTGGAATAGGCTGTTTTTGCTGCATGTCAAAGCAAATCTTAATGACAGTTGGATTATCTTCCTTCATTATATCATAAAACCGCTTTGCAAGAATTTTATGAAATCTGTGTCTAATTCGTAGTTCATTCTTCTTTTGCAGACATGTTTCTACTTTTATTTCTATTAAACTAACTTTACAAATGGAGCAGATTTTGGTATGAGATTCCTGAATGATAATTGAAATGTTTGTAAAATATATGCTTGTATTTTGACAAGGACCATTGTTTCAATCCTAATTATTTACTTTCCTCACAGAATCTATTGAATATTTTATTAACTGTGATACCTGAAGGGAAATAATCTCTCATAAACTTCCCCATTCCATGGTGGCTACCTCTGCATTTATATTTTCTTCTTAATGGCAATAATTGCCTCCTTATGATCCTTTCTTCTTCTGACACCTCCTCCCCTTTTCTCTGGAAACATTCCTCCTTGACAGGACCTGGTTGCTACATAGGGTAATTGAACCTTTGACATCCCAAATACTCCTTGGAAAGTTGCAGCACAAACAGGCACTACTTCACCATTCCTTTTTCTAATGGTATCCTTTACTGTCAATGTTTTCTTCATTTTTGCATTCTGGGTGTCCACTACACTGCACCGAGGTGAAGAAATATTAAGCAAATTTAACAAAAACTTATCTTAATCCATTTTATTTAATGTCATGTGATGATGAAAGTGGAAAATAGGTTCATTGCACAGTTCAATAGCTTTGCTTTCTTTTATTCCTTTATCATTTGAAAGCAAAACCTCAAGTTCATAGTTGCAGTTAATGACAGTTTCCTTTTCTCACTTTTTGCTTGGTTTTTCAGGCTGATGTAAGCTTTTCTTGAATTGGAATTTTCTCCCATTGGAACATTCTTTCATGTGTATGGCATTCTCAGAATCACAAGAATTATCATCCATTCTGCTTCCATGTGCATTACTTCTTTGTAGATGTACACTTGAGCATCAAGGGAATACTTGTCTAAAAGTAAGCTGCAGGCGTTCTGATGACAGGGAAGTGATGATTCTCACCAGTAAATATTGTTACTGCAATGAATAACATCACTTAAAGAACCAGTATACCCAATTATTGTTAACTGTTCACTGTGAAAAGGGAACAGAGACGGCAAAGAACAATTATAGCGCATTTATCAACTTTCTGTGTAACTGTAAGGTTGTGCACTATGTGATCAAAAGTACCCAGACACCCCCAAAAACATATGTTTTTCATATTAGGTGCATTGTGCTGCCACCTACTGCCAGATACTCCATATCAGCAAACTCAGTAGTCATTAGACATCATGAGAGAGCAGAATGGGGCACTCCACAGAACTCATGGACTTCGAACGTGGTCAGGTGATTGGGTGTCACTTGTGTCATATGTCTACACAATATTTCCACACACCTAAACATCCCTAGGTCCACTGTTTCTGATGTGGCAGTGAAGTGGAAAAATGAAGGGACACGTACAGCACAAAAGCATACAGGCCGATCCCATCTGTTGACTGATGGAGACCGCTGACAGTTGAAGAGGATCATAATGTGTAATAGGCATACATCTATCCAGACCATCACACAGGATTTCCAAACTGCATCAGGATCCACTGCACGTACTATGACAGTTAGATGGGAGGTGAGAGAACATGGATTTCATGGCCAAGTGGCTGCTCATAAGCCACATATCACACCAGTAAATGCCAAATGATGCAGCACTTGGTGTAAGGACTGTAAACATTGGACAAATGAACAGTGAAAAAACGTTGTGTGGAGTAACAAATCATGGTACACAATGTGGGGATCTGATGGCAGGGTGTGGGTATAGTGAACACCTGGTGAATGCCCTCTGCCAGTGTGTGTAGCGCCAACAGCAAAATTCGGAGGTGGTGGTGTTATGGTGTGATCGTGTTTTTCTTGGAGGAGGCTTGCACCCCTTCTTGTTTTCTTTGACACTATGACAGCACAGGCCTCTATTGATGTTTTAAGCACCTTCCTGCTTTCCACTGTTGAAGAGCAATTCAGGGATGGCAACTGCATCTTTCAACATGATCGAGCACCTGCTTATAATGCACAGCCTGTGGCGGAGTGGTTACACAACAATAACATCGCTGTAATGGACTGGCCTGCACAGAGTCCTTACCTGAACGCTACAGAATACCTTTGATATGTTTCAGAACACCAACCTGTTGCCAGGACTGACCGCCCACAGCAATACCTCTCCTCAGTGCAGCACCCTGTGAAGAATGGGCTGCCATTTGCCAAGAAACCTTTCAGCACCTGATTGAATGTATGCCTGTGAGTGTGGAAGCTGTCATAAAGGCTAAGGGTGGGCCAACACCATATTGAACTCCAGCATTACTGATGGAGAGCGCCACAAACTTGTAAGTCATTTTCAGCTAGGTGACTGGATACTTTTTATCACATAGTGTATATATCATGTTCTGCTACAACCTACGGACTTGGTTCAGGTTTTGATGTAAAAGGTCAACATTAGGCCATTACTATGCCTAAATCAATTTGAAATTTTTTGCAAATATCAAGTTTGAAATAAATGCTCCTCAATTCTGCCAAACACCATCAGGAATGTGTCAAATGATGGGAAAGTTGTCACATGTCCACTTACCCACATTTCATCCATTCTTTTAATGCCTCTCCAATGGAGCTCAGAACTGCAACACCCAGTGTTGAAATCAGTTGGTGTTCTTATGGCTGTCAGAGGAAAACATTTCAGACATACCGTCAATCAGAATAAATAAAAAAGCCCTCAGTTGGTGGCATAAAGGGTGTCAATTAAACCATCCCTTCTTTTCAGTCATTCATTTACCCACATTTTGCAGTCAAATATGACAGTTTGCAGCATCTTGTTCAACAAATGATGTTCTTAACAACCTTGGACCCTGCTGACACTCACCAGATGATTCAACTTTTCTCTATGGATATTGCAGTGTTATAACACCCTCGGACATTATATGACCTCTTTGGATTGAAAAGTGACCACAGCCTTCACTCTGATATACTTGATGGAACCACTAGGACCATTAAAAATATTTGAGAAAATTTGAACGTGATCCAAAACAGCAAAGGATGTTTATACTATTTCAGCCCTCCTGTTTCACACCCTCTTTTGGCATGATCACAGGGGAGAGGGTGGGGGGGAGGCATGGAGGTGCAACATTGAAAAGAAAACAGCCCCTTTAAGACACCCAGTACAGCAGCACCCTTAATGCCATTCATATATCTCTTCTGAGCAATTTAAAAATATGTATATACAAAGACAGCCTCACTTTGATCTCAAGGTCCATCTGAGGACAGGTAAACCTTTTGACAACCCTCTGATTCCAGTTGCCCAAAAACAGGTGCTAGAGCACAATATGTCTAGGGGCTGCTTGCCCACAGGTGCCTAGAGACCAAAGAGTGGGTTATCTGTGTACAGGTACATTTTAAAGTGATCAGCAAAACGGCACAGTTGTCACCAAGAGTGTTGCTGAAAGGGGGGAGGGGTTTTATAGGGAGAATTTGCTATCTTACTCATGCATGTGCCAATGCCCCCCCCCCTCCTCCTCCCCCTCCCCCCACCACCCTTCCCACTTATAATCACGCAACATGAGGGTATGAAACAGGAGTCCTGAAACAGCATAAACACCCTTTGCTGCTTCAGATCACAATCAAATTTTGTTGAATGCTTTTGAACAGTGCCAGGTATACCATGGCAAAAGCTATGGTTGCCCTTCATTCCAAGGAGTCAGACAATTTCCTGGGGGGCTGTAGCCCCAGAACGTCCTTAGAGAAAGGTAGAGTCATACAGTGAGTGTCAGTAGGTTTAAAGGTAGTTAAGAACATCATTCTATTGGACATCGCACTGCAAACTGTCTTTTTTAACTATGAATAAATGATTGCCTCAAGAGAAGGAGTGGTTTCATTGCTGTCTTTTATGCCATTTCCTGAGTCCTTTTCATATCAGTTCTGAGTGGTTGGGTGTTAGAAACGTTTTATTCAGGCACTCACAAGAAAACTGTGTGATTTTTAGTTCTGGACATTGCAGGTTTGACATCCATCAGAAAGACACCAAAGGAAGGTGCGAAATTTGGGTAACAGGAAGTAAGATGACGTTCCATTCATGTGACAAATCCACGGAAGTGTTGGACAGAGCTGTGGTGCAATTTGGTGCCTATGTAACATAAATAAGCCACTCTATTCCTCACTAAAATTTCTAATCTCTGGTCTTTTTTCCACATATGTTGACACCTTGCCATTTGAAGTAATGCCAAATCTGAGGATGATGCGTACAGCACTGCTCTTTTACATCATCACAGAGGAAAGTTTTAGGCACCTATGAGCCAAATTTCAAACGAATGTGTCACAATGGGAGACAATTAGAGGTTTCAAAACTTTGATCCGTTAATAGTGCTGCAAAGTGTACTTTAACCATTCATGTTTCAGATATCAAAACTCAATCACATATACAGGTAAACCTTTTGACAACCCTCTGATTCCAGTTGCCCAAAAACAGGTGCTAGAGCACAATATGTCTAGGGGCTGCTTGCCCACAGGTGCCTAGAGATCAAAGAGTGGGTTATCTGTGTACAGGTACATTTTAAACTAGTAACTAGAGGGCTTTGTTCTAGCAATGGGGATACTTGGATGCATGCAGTGTATGTGGAGCCAAAGTTTACAAGATAATATGCTAACTAAATGTATTAATATTTATAAGGTATTCAACTCATTTGTTAATTGTGATGTTCCACTGGCTCTACCATGACATCAGGTGGCACAGTAAAGTCTGGTCAGGAACTAAGACATCCTGTTATTTAATCTTGCTCAACTTATTATTTCAGCACATTCCCCAACCTCTTCAAGAATGTACTCTTATTTACAATAACTGTGTTTTGCAAAGCTGTTATACTATGCAGAACATAGCAAAAACATTGATAAGTAAATAGTCCAAAAATGTCCTGTCTTCACTAACAGAGATCAACTGAATGTCTCTATAAAACACATTTTCCCTTGTCCTCATGACACCACAGGCATTGTCATGGCCACTCTTCTTCTGTAGTGCACATCATATTGTCACATAGAGGAAGGTGTAAGTAGATGAATGATTAACACTAACTTCACTTAACGAAGGTTTATTCACCGCTTGCACATACAAGAGCGCAGAGCAAACTGCCTCTGACCAGAAAACATACAGTATATATACAGCTGCAGAACATTCAAGTACAATGATTCTTGCCATTTGTGGATACTTCTAGAATGTACTCGAACTGAATATAGAAATTAAAATTGTACAGTCAAGGTGAGTTTTGAACTTACAACCCTCCATGCAACAGACTACTATCACAACAACTACACTACAGCGAGTGTGCTACTTGCTTTATTCTGTAACATTGCTCCCTCCTTAAGGGAACAAAGTCTCGGTGTTACATCCTCCTAGTCCAGAAACAAGTCATTGGTCCTGCATACTCTGACTTCCGATGACTGATGTTCACCTTGGCGGTGATCTACTTAGAACTTCCCTTGCTGCTATGTTCTTCATTGCCTTTCTGCTTGTTGCCTGTCACTGGAACTTCAAATTTACCCTGGGTTACAGGATCCTTATAGGGCTTCATTCGAAGGACATGGACCATATCTCAGATCTTTCATCGTCTTGTGTCGTGGTCAAAATTTTCAACTTCATAAGTAACATAAGACAACTGTCTTACAACCTTATAAGGTCCAAAGTAGCGCCTGAGGAGCTTCTCAGAGAGACCAACCTTCTGAACAGGAGTGAAGACCCAGACGAGGTCACCAGACTGGTAGACAACAGGTTGGTGACTTGCGTCATACCTTTGGCGATAGTTTTCTTGAGCCTGCAGCATGCGGAGTCAAGCTAACTGCCGAGCTTCCTCAGCTCTGGTTAACACCTGGCTGGTGTAGTCATCGTCCATGTCATCAGGATGTAATGGAAAAATAGTGTCCATCATTGTTGTTGCCTCACGCCCATGCACCATGAAAAATGGCATACATCCTGTGGTGTCTTGTTTGCCGGTGATGTAGGCAAATGTCACAAAAGGTTGCACCTCATCCCAGTTGCTCTGCTCAACATTGATGAACATTGATAGCATATCAGCCCAGGTCTTATTAAGACATTCAGTAAGCCCGTTAGTTTGCAGATGGTGGCAATCATCACGTGATGAGTAACATTACACCAATGATTTATCTCTGTCACAAGTTTCAGTTGAAAAACTTTCCCTCAATCTGTAATTAATGACCTTGGGGCCTTGCATTTTAATACAATGTCTTATATGATGAATTTAGCTATCTCAAATGCTTCAGCTGTTTTCACAGCTTTTGTAATGGCATAGCGTGTGGGATAATCAATGCAAACAATAATTCACCAATTGCCACTATCAGACATTGGAAGTCGTCCGAGGAGGTCAATCTCAACATGCTGGAAAGGCATTTTGGCTGGTGGAATTGGTATGAGTTAGCCAGGTGGTTCCTGTGGAATTGCCTTTCTCCTCTGGCTCTCTCAACAGTGTGACACATAGTGACAGACACTCCTAAATAAACCAGGCCAGAAAAATCTCTTGTGGACCCTATCAAATGTCTTAATAAATCCTAAATGTGTGGCCTTAGGTGTGTCATGGAATTTCTGCAGAACATCTAAGCACATCTGTTTAGAAATCACTGGTAGCCACCTCTTTCCAAACAGATCAAAGTTTTTCTTGTAAAGTAATCCATTAACTACATTAAATTGTCCTTTCACATCCTCTGACCGATTTGAGGCAAGCATGGTATGAGATATCTTGGTGTCCTTCTTCTGCTCAGCAGAGAGATCCTGGAGTGCAGCAAGACAGTCCCTATCTTCATCAAAGTTTTGATGGTCTTGCTTAGGGTTTCTTGAGAGACAATTGGCATCTTGGTGTTTTCTTCCACTTTTGTACACTATGGTAATGTCACGCTCTTGAAGACGTAGTGCCCACCTGGCGAGTTGTCCTGTTGGATCCTTAAGACCTGACAACCAACAAAGTGAATGATGGTCTGTAACATAGAGATACTGTTGAAATTTGCACATGGTCCAGATCACAGCAAGACATTCTCTTTCTGTAGTTGAGTAGTTTCTCTTGGCTATTGTAAGTGTCCTAGAACCATAGGCTATAACCTTCTCTTTTCCATCCGAAATCTACACCAGAACAGCACCAATCCCATACCCACTGGCATCTGTGTGTAGTTCTGTAGGTGCTCTCTCATCATACAGACCACATACTGGGTCAGTCGTCAGAGCTATTCACAGCACACTGAAAAAATCTTGTTGAGCACCACCGCAGATAAATTTAGCATCGGCTTTTAACAACTCTTGGAATGATCTGGCTTTGATACAAAAGTCTTTGATAAAACAATGGTAATAAGAACGCAATCTGAGGAAGCTTCTCACACCTTTAATACTTATAGGAATAGGAAATTTCGTTATAGCTCTCACCTTTTCTGGGTCTGGCTGCACACCAACGTTTGACGCAAGGTGCCCAAGTACTTTGATTTCTGTTGCTCTAAAGAGACACTTTCTTGGATTAAGTTTCAGTCCAGCTTGTTGGAAACACTTAAGAATGGCCCTCAATCTTTTTATGTGTTCATCAGATGTCTCTGAGAACACTATAATGTCATCTAAACAACAAAGACACATCATCCACTTCAGGTGCCTTTGAAGATTATCCATCATTAGTTCAAAAGTTGCTGGTGCATTACACAAACCAAACAGCATTACCTTAAACTCATAGAGGCCCTCACAGGTGATGAATGCAGTTTTCTCACGATCAGCCTCATCTACTTCAATCTGCCAGTATCCCAAGTACATGTCCATGGCTGAGAAAAACTTAGCCCCCTTCAGACAATCTAGTGAATCGTCAATTCGTGGAAGAGGGTAAACATCCTTTTTAGTTATCTTATTAAGCTTCCTGTAATCAACACAAAAGCGCCAACTGTTATCCTTATTCCTGACAAGAACCACTGGTGATGACCATGGGCTCTGCAAAGGCTGAATGATGGCAATCTTCATCATTTTCTCTACCTCGTAGCAAATTATTTGATGTTCCATTACTGAGACACACTATGGTTCAAATGGCTCTGAGCACTATGGGACTTAACTTCTGAGGTCATCAGTCCCCTAGAACTTAGAACTACTTAAACCTAAGTAACCTAAGGACATCACACACATCCCTGCCCGAGGCAGGATTCGAACTTGCAACCGTAGGGGTCGCGCGGTTCCAGACTGCAGCACCTAGAACCGCTCAGCCACCCCGGCCGGCCGGCCGACACGGTATGCTCTCTGGCTTATTGGTTGATGGTCTCCAGAATGATGTCATCCTTCATCATTTTCTCTACCTCGTCACAAATTATTCAATGTTCTGTTGCTGACATACGGTATGCTCTCTGGCTTATTGGTTGACGGTCTCCAGTGCTAATCCAGTGCTTCACTGTCACTTTGTCTAATTTGCTCTTCACCTGTGGATTGAAGCATTCAGAGAACTCCTGAAGAATGGCAAGTAGCTTCTTCTGTTGTTCCTTAGTAAGATCTGGTGACAGTCAAGCTCGGAGATCTTGTCTCATAGTGGTAGCAGTAATTTTGCCCACAGACTCAGCATGGGAGGTTTCTATGACACTTAGCTATTCTGCAATTAATGGCTCAGCATTTGCTATGCACATGCATCTTGGAAGGATCTGTGGTTCTCAGCGACAGTTAACTATCCACAATTCACCAAATCCATTGACAGAGGCTGGGATGACCAAGTTATTCTTCAGTGGTATGCTTCTCTTACATTCCACTACAAGATCCGTGGGTTGATGCATGGCATGACACATGACAGCTACCTTTCTAGCACTGACTGCAGGAATGATCACTTCATCCAGCACACATAGTCTCCACACATGCGGATGTGCATCTTCATGTCAACAGTATCTCATCTCATCTAGCATAATCTTCAAGCGACCACAATCTATAATTCAAAAAGTCTCATCCAAGAATGATGTCATGACTACACTCTTGTAAGATGACGAATTTTAAGGGCTGTGTATGGCCACTTATATCCACATGAATGACACATCTTCCTGTAGGTTTTACATATTTCCCACAAGCCACCTTCAGCAGAGATGTTTTGCTGTCGACGAACATGGTTTTCTGCAACTGGCGATGGTACTTCTCCAAAATGACTGAATATGATGCTCTGGAGTCCACAAGAGCTTGGGCTGGTCAGCCATCCATGGGGATATCGACGTAGTTTCCTATCATTTATGTAGTGATCGGCGGAGGAGGATTTTTCTCTTCAGCGACCTCACCTCCAACGAAGGTCGCACCCTTTAGTTTTCCAGGTTGTGGTGGCTAGGTGATCAGCTGGAGATTCTAAATGGTGATGGTGACCTTGATCGCCTTGTTGGGGAACATCTTCTCCAGTGACTAGCTTGTGGTAATGATGACCTACGTCATCCTGCACCTACATTTTCTTGTTCATCTTCGTCGTCCCGAAGTTGGTGTCGGCTAAGATCAGTCTGCTGTCTTCTGGCATGGGCATCATCAAATATCAACCGCCTTTCTCAAAAATAGTGCAACACATGTCCAAGTCGTCTGCAGTGGAAACATACTGGTTGGTTATCCTGGGTCCTCCTGACATCAGTCTTCCTTGGTGCCTGAACAGGTTCCTCATGCAGCATTGTAGGAACGTAACTTTGCCTGGGTCTCAGTTTTTTCACTGTTTTAAAGGGAAATGAAGGACAAGAGATTGGGTTCAATTTCTGTTCCACTTCTTCCCTTATGACCTCTTGAAGTGTCTCGGTTTTCTGCTCGCCGTGCAATCCAAGTGCCTTCTGAATTTCCTCTCTCACTATCTGACTAAGAACACTTGTAAAATCAGTTTCTTCCTCCATCACAGACATCAATACGACATTTGGAGGCTGTTAAAACTTCTTGCGCGTAATTCTTTTTTGATGCATTGCCTCGATATACTGGCACCATCTTATGAAGTCATCTGCTGTCGAAACCTCCTTCAGGAGTAGGGCTTGATACATGTCCTCAGCAACACCCTTCACAAGATGTGCAATCTTATCTTCCTCTTCCATTTGAGGATCCACTATTTTACACAGCTCCAAGATGTCTTGAATGTAGGATGCTGTCGTTTCTCCTGGAAACTGTGCCCTGCACTTTAATTTATCTTCAGCCTTGTGTCATTGTGTGTCTCCGAAATACTTGTGCAGTTCCACCTGTAATACTTCCCAGCTTGTGAACTTCTCCTTGTTGTTCTCATACCATTGCTTGGCAGTGCCTTCCAAGTAGAAAAATATGTTAGCCAAACAAACGATGTCATCCCATTTGTTAAATTTGGCTATACACTCATGTACCTTCAGCCACTTGTTTGGATCTTGGCCATTGTCACCAGAGAACGTGGAAGGATGTCTCATGTGGTGGCACACAGTTGCTGTCATCATGACATCCTCTTCTTCTTCTGTCTCTGATAGACTGCGATCTGTTGAATATGGCTCAAACTCGGGTTTCTTGCCATGCAAACGGTGGCTCTGTCGTGGTCTGATGGGAGCCATTGTGTCATCAATAATGTGAGGTATCACAAGTTCCAATACCTGGAATCTCCACCAGAATAATGTCACATAGAGGAAGGTGTAAGTAGATGAATCACAAACACTAATTTCACTTAATGAAGGTTTATTCAGCACTTGCAGATACAAGAGCGCAGAGCAAACTATCTCGAGCTAAAATAAATATGGTATACATATAGCTACAGAATGTTCCAGTACAATGATTCTTGCCATTTGTAGATACTTCTAGGATGTACTTGAACCGAATATAGAAATTAAAACTGTACAGTCCAGGTGAGTTTTGAACTTGCGACCCTCCATGCAACAAACTAGTATCATAACCACTACACTATGGCAACTGCACTACTTAGTTTATACTGCAACAGTATTGCCAAGGCAGAAATCAATGGCAGGGAATAAACCATTTGATCAGCAGGTACTGGGAACTTGGTACGATGTTTACTGTCATCCTGGCTTGTAGATACACTGCATCCCTCCATTGCATGATACATATGCATAACTAAAACATTAATCCAAACATTAGATTATCTAATGCATTACCAAAACAAACATTTTGTAGTGGTGATCATCATTTGTAAGTTTGATAAATACTTCTACAAGACATTATTTCATCAAAGTGATTTGTTACAGAACATAATTCATCAAGTAACTTTACAGTATAATAGCAAATGTGTCAAATATAATATAAATTTGCTTTTGTTTCTGCAACTGTAAGTACATTTCTTTGTAGCAGAATCTCATCTCTACCCTTCAGCTGACATGGTATACATGAGTGTTCACTTTTAGTATAGGTAACAGTCAAGTTCTTCTTATCATGGCAACAGCTGGATAACAGTCCATCTCACATAACAACAGTTGGTAAATAGCATGACCAGTTTCCTCCATATCATAATGTTCCATTAAAGTGAATACTTATGAGTATCAATCATCTAAGCAAATCACTTCAAAACTCCAACTGGTATTATGCACTGTACATTTAATGCATGTAAATGACATGGCAGCACTTCCCACACACAAGCCATCATTAGGAAAATAATATACTTAAAATTGCAGTAATCTTTTTGTGATCTAGAAAAGGTTTATTCCTGAAAAAAACCAAAGGGTTTCACTGTTATCAAATGTTCTTGAGAAAAGACAGTTAATTCAAATGAGCATCAATATTATTTTTTTCCAATAATTCTAAGTTCCTTAGCTTACACAAAAATAGTTGTGTAGTGTAATAATCATTTGACAACATTACATAAGGTTCATCATCCATGGCTAGTACAGGTTATCACTCCTTGAATAGTTTTCTCCCATCACTTTTTATGTAACTGGACACTTATGATACAAATCATCTCATGTGTGAAATTTCAGTTGTTTCATAGCAAACTTACACTTGTCCAGCTTCAGTGACATACCTTATTCCCTTAACTTCTCTCAATAATTCCACATACTCTTTTCAACTCTTTCCTGTAATTAAATATCATCTGCATGCATTATCAATCTAGCACATAATTCCTTTCCCAGAATGAAATCCAAACCTAATATAAACTCAGCAGGAAAAATGTTTTATCCAAATCATACAACAGAGCACAGATAAAATCCCCCACCATACAGAAAAGTAATATATTTTCTGGAATAAAGGTCAAGTGATATCTGATGAAAATCTGAGGTAAGATCAAGACTAGTCATGTAAATTGTATCTTTAAACTTATACAATACCATAGTTTGTCTATATTTTCAGCATGGTCAGTTTCTCTCTCCAATACTTTGTTTAAGTGTTTCAAATCCAATGTGATTCTTATCTAACCATCCCTTTTACATAGTACAGTGCAAAGATTTTTGAATTCCATCAACTCCTCTCTGTAAGTCCCCAACTCTCCATATTTTGTAATCATTTTTCTAAAGCCTCCCTTCTAGAGACAGATATTCCACAAGGTTTAGTGTAAAATAGTTCATGTGGTATAAACTTGAATATGCACTGATAATTCTTTACTCTTCCAGGTTTCTCATTAGAGGCATCACAGTACTAAAATAAGAATTTCCTTAAGTTCTATTTCTGAATTTAGTTAAGTTTGTCTGCCCATTCTACTTTGGTTTCAGCTAATTTATGATAATAATCTAGATCTCTCTTCTTATTTAAACAAACCTCCTCTATGCTCTATGCTCTGTCCACTATATCCCTCTGAATTTATTATTACTGTTCATACCATTTACTAAGCTGGAGCATAAACTCATGGCATTTTTGTTTTTATGTTGGTATTACAATTGCTGCTAGTTTATTTATCAATTGTCATTTTTTGTTTACAGTTCACTGTTGCTATTTGCATTTACATAGTGTCATTTTGTCATTTGAAGGTAGTGAGTGGAGCTGTGGATGCTAGAAATTGGAGAGCCAAGTGGATAAATCAGAACATTTCCAGCACATTCTTCTACTTGAGTTCAGTAGAGGGCTGGCAGCATTGGAGGCAGCCAGAAACATTTGCACTATGCATGAGAATAATGCCATTGGACAGAGCATGGTGAGAAAATGATTTTCTCATTTTAAGGAGGATCATTTTGACGTTAATGACCAATCACAAAGAGGAAGACTGTTGGGGCTCGATGAAGATCATTTAAATTCATTGATCCACAATGATCCGCAACAGTATACTCAATATCTGGCAAATATGATGAACTGTGATCATTTCATCACAGTGGAACATTTGCATTGAGGGGGAATTTTCAAAAATCAGGCGTATAGGTACTGCATGTTCTAGGCCAAAATTATGGAAATCTGTGAGTCGCCATTTATGCATCTCTGCTTTTTGTTCATCATCAATTGGTTTATGTACAACAGCGACCATTCCTATCCTGTATTATTACTGGTGATGAGAAATGGTGTCTTTACACTAACATGTGGAAAGGAAAGGAATGGTAGAGGCCAAACACATAGACCTGCATGCATCCACAAAAGATAATTTTATGCCTCTGACGAAACAGTGATAGTGTGGCATACTACAAATTGCTTCTCTGAGGTGTAACCATCACTGCTGACATTTATTGTCAACAGCTGAGATGTCTTGCAGATGCAGTACAATAACAATGATCAGGAAGACTGTGTGAGATCATTCTACTCACAATAACACATGCCCGCATTATGCTACACTGGAGAAAAAAAACCATAAAGGAGTAGGATTGGGAAGTAATTCCACACCCATCTAAGTCACCTGTTCTTGTACCCTCAGATTTTCACCATTTCCACTCTCTATCAAACAACTTTCAACGAATATTCTTCCCAGATGAAAATGAACTCAAAACACCGCTTGATGTGTTCTTCGCTTCAAAACCATGTGATTTCTACAGTCACAGAATTGAAAAGTCACCCCAGTGTTGGCAGGCTGTAGTACACAATGAAGTAGAATACATTATTGATGATCAAAGCCTCTGTTGTGTTTATTAAACCTATGGAAAAATGCTACAAACTTATGCGCAATCCTAATACAATGATCAGTTTTATTTGAGAATATATTTCATTTCTTGGTTGAACTGTACAATATAATTCTTTATTTGTCCAACAATTTCCTACTTTAGCTTTTACAATCTAATTCATGCCCAAAATAATTTCCTCACTCAATTCAGGTACTACAGTTATCTGGGCCACAGTGGGAAAGTGTGGAGCAATTCACTGAGTCTGGATTACATATGCATTTTTAAAACATTTATTAAAAACCGAACTTGAATAAAACTTCAGTTGCCAATGACCACAAAAGAATTTCTCTTTACATGCTTCACAGTTAATGTAACATTATTAAGCAATGAAACAATGATTACTTCCAGAAACAAATATTTGAAAACAATACTTCTGACACAAATCTTAGGAGAGAACCAACAATCTCTCAATTAAATCTCACAATTTTACAAAGCAACCAAAACTTTATCCTGCAACAAATTTTAATGGTGTTTACTTTACACATACAGTAAAGAACTGCCTCTCTCACACTGATTTACAAAACCCACACAAACATAACAACTGATACCAATACATGTCAGTTTCACACTCTAGAAAAGAATCTGTAGCACTAAATGTTAATGCACACTGAGTAGTACATAATCTGAGATGGAACACAGTTTCCCTTTTTATAAATGACTGATTGTGTCCCATCCACTGCTTCATCACTAACAGGTCCATTAAAATCCAGCATTGGTCTCTGTGAGGCCACAGAAACACAATACAATATTGGCTCTTACATCTGGAACAGCTCAGTATTAGACATTTGCATAAACAATCTTCTTCAACCCACAAGTATGGTTATAATTTCAGTTTTAATCATTCTAGCCACTGCCATGGCATAATACCAGCACGTTAATAACTATTTCAACATGTGGACCTGAACTACTTGCTTATATAGTACCATCTTTGTTACACAATAGCTTTGCACTTTACACACCTGTCCTCCAGATATATGTTACATGCAGATCACCTGGCACAAGCCACTGTGCAGCCCATACACACTGTTTGAGCTCCTAATTACTCTATCCAGTGTAGCCTCCAGTAAACAAATAGTGGCATTCCAAACCTGCACCCTGCATTTGACAACCAGTGTAATGCTCTCCTGTGTCCACTGGCAAAACTGTGACATACTTTGCCGTCAAATTACTTCTTCCCTCAAAGTTCACTCATTCACACAGATAAACCAATTTGAAGCAAAGGGGTTCCACTACACCAGGACAAGGCAGTCCCACTAACCTAGTTGAGCTGTTTCCATCCTAAATCAAAATGCCATGCATAGCACACAGCTACCACAAAACAATCCTGGATAAATGGTACATTATTTATTCTAAATGACAGTAATATTTCTTTGTTCACTATTTTATTATGTCTCAAAAAAAATGGTTCAAATGGCTCTAAGCACTATGGGACTCAACTGCTGTGGTCATAAGTCCCCTAGAACTTAGAACTACTTAAACCTAACTAACCTAAGGACAGCACACAACACCCAGCCATCACGAGGCAGAGAAAATCCCTGACCCCGCCGGGAATCGAACCCGGGAACCCGGGCGTGGGAAGCGAGAACGCTACCGCACGACCACGAGATGCGGGCTATTATGTCTCCTTGTGGCTCTTGTTTCCTACTACAGATAATTCAACAAAATATGAACTCTGTTTTATTCTGTTCCTTAATTTTTCAGACACACCACAAATTGTATTCCCCGTATCAATCAGTTACCTTTCCACTTATTAGTTTCAGTAAGAATGTTCGAATTTCCCTGTATATCACTATTATCTTTTTTCTCTGCTTCATATAAAAGATCCCTCTCAATTTCTTTGATTCCAATATCTTTATTCTTTTTTTTGTGTGTTGAAGTGTTACAAATGAGGAGTTTTACTATGTTGTAAATTATCTTGTCATCAGCTTTGCTGTAGCAGACATACTATGGAGTGTCACCAAACCGTGGCATGTGTCTTCTTCACCATTTGCGGTGGTTGAGTGATAATGTAATCAAATTTGTAATATCCCTTCTGTATTATACTTGCAGTGTTCCCTCTGTACAATTTCATTTACAACCATGGATGAAACATATCTCTCATACCTTGCAGCTCACAATTGATCATAATATGTAGTGCTGTAATCATTTGACATTAGAGAATGCCTGTTCTTAAGTATAATCTTCAACTGTTTCTGCATTGGCATTATCATTTTCATACCTTGCTCCATGTCTTACAAGATACTGCCAAGTCATGACACCAAAGCATAAGTGGCCTCCAAAGTGGGTGGAGAAAAACACTCGTCATTGCACCTTGTCAGTTTTCTGAGCTGATGTATTTTACACCAAATCTGTATACATGGCAAACCACAGTGCGCATAGTAGAATGTTCCACACTTAACTACTACTTAAACAACATTTCCAGTTTCCACAAACATCTTTTGTCAGACTAAGTGGTTAGAAGCGGAACATGTTATAATGCAGAATGCACATGTTATACTGCAGATGAATCCACAGATACAGAAGATTACATCATCACACACCAATAACAATTATTCACTAAAAACCAAAGCTTTTAACTTCAATTCAATTATTATTTTTATCTGCATTTAAGCTCCATTAAGATCAAATCCATTTTTATTTCTGCAAACAATCAAAATATGTGAATTTTAAAATTTTCCCAGTGAATTGACTGTTCAAACAAATTTTGGGCTTGCAGCCAGTCATCACTCAATACTTCACATGATATTTCAACTGGGCACCTGCCAGTCATCTTCAGGTGAGCCATCGCAGACTGGCGAAAACTTCCTCCGTTCCGCAATATACAGCGTACTGTAACTATTCTGCACATGCGTCGAAAACTTGATAGATGAACCACACTGCCCACCGGCAGTGCCCTCGCTGGTGGCATAGTAGAACTCAGTCACCCTCTGTGTTGCTATTTGACATGGCCGTCGATGCGCTCTGTCATCTTCGATTAGAGCAAATCGTGGAGATGATGGGATTCCATGCACTGTCCAGCTTGTAGCCGCTGTCATGGTTTAACATGTTTTCTGCCAGTCGTATTTCTATGGATTCTTTAATAATGGAGTCCCAGAAAGACGTTGCTGTGGACAAAATCATTGTTTTCTCATACTCCATTGAATGTCCAGAAGAAATACAATGTTTAGCAATAGCAGACTTGCTTGGCTGCAAAAGGCGGGTGTAACGTTGATGTTCAGTGCAGCGTTCTTTCACGGTGCATGTGGTTTGACCTATGTAAGCCATACTACATTGGCACAGTATCTTGTAAATTCTGGCCTTTCGTAGTAACAGATTGTCCTTAACTGATCCCACAAGGTCCGCAATCTTTGATGTTTAATCAAGAATATTTTGAACAAACTGATGGTGTCACTGTGGGTAGCCCCCTGTCTCCTTTGGTGGCCAATCTTTTTATGGAGGATTTTGAGGAGAGAGCGCTTGAATCAGCTGCCCTGAAACCAACAGTTTTTTGGAGGTATGTGGATGACACTTTCATAGTGTGGCCTCATGGAGAAGATAAATTAATGTAGTTTCTACATCACCTCAACTCCATTCATGGCAACATCCGGTTCACCATGGAAATAGAGAAAGATGGTTGTTTGCCTTTCTTGGATGTCCTGGTTCAAAGGAAGAATGATGTTTCTCTAGGGCATTCAGTTTACCGGAAACCCACTCATACTGATTTGTACCTGCAAGCATCGAGTTGCCATCACCCATCGCAAACCATGAGTTTGCATAAAACACTTGTTCATAGAGCTCATACTGTCTCAGATCTGGATAGCTTACCTCATGGTTCTCCTTTGCTGGCCAATCTTTTTAAGGAGGATTTTGAGGAGAGAGCGCTTGAATCAGCTGCCCTGAAACCAACAGTTTTTTGGAGGTATGTGGATGACACTTTCATAGTGTGGCCTCATGGAGAAGATAAATTAATGTAGTTTCTACATCACCTCAACTCCATTCATGGCAACATCCCATCCCATCAGAAGACAGCATTCAGTGAAAATGGGTATTCCATCCGGCAGATTAACAGGGCACAAACAGTTAAAACTAAGAAGCAGGAAGTGAATAAAGAGAAGAACATGCCGGAACAATCTTTAGCTTTTCTTCCTTTCGTTGGCAACACTTCATTTAAAATAGCAAGAATCCTCCAAAAATTTCAGATAAAAGTGGTTTTCCGCCCACCATCAAAGATTGCGGACCTTGTGGGATCAGTTAAGGACAATCTGTTACTACGAAAGGCCAGAATTTACAAGATACCGTGCCAATGTGGCATGGCTTACATAGGTCAAACCACACGCACCGTGAAAGAACGCTGCACTGAACATCAATGTTAGACCTGCCTTTCACAGCCAAGCAAGTCCGCTATTGCTGTACATTGTATTTCTACTGGACATTTAATGGAGTATGAGAAAACAATGATTTTGTCCACAGCAACGTCTTCCTGGGACTCCATTATTAAAGAATCTGTAGAAATACGACTGGCAGAAAATCTGTTAAACCGTGACAGCAGCTACAAGCTGGACAGTGCATGGAATCCCATCATCTCCACGATTTGCTCTAATCATAGATGACAGAGTGCGTCGACAGCCGTGGCAAATAGCAACGCAGAGGGTGACTGAGTTCTGCTATTCCACCAGCGAGGGTGCTGTCGGTGGGCAGTGTGGTTCATCTATCAAGTTTTCGATGCATGCGCAGAATACTTACAGTATGCTATATACTGCGGAACGGAGGACGTTTTCGCCAGTCTGCGACGGCTCACCTGAAGATGACTGGCAGGTGCCCAGTTGAAATATCGTGTGAAGTATTGAATGATGACCGGCTGCAAGCCCAAAATTTGTTTGAACAACCAAAATATGTATAAACATATTTATTTCCTTCCCATCCTTGTGTTTAATGAATATTGGGTTTACCAGACTAAACTTGACAGTTATCATCCACAATGATTCTACTTACTTATCTATGTATATTACAAAAATCAAATCACACTCATAATTCCATTTCTTTGTAACATATGCCCCAACTTGCCATTTTTAAATATATTTCATTTTTCAGAATTTATAGGAGCTTAGCACTCTCCTTTGCATTTTTACTTTGGAAAAGGCCTATCACATATTTCAGCTTGCTTAGTTAAAAGACAGAGTGCCTCTTTAATAGCCTCATCTTACACTCAACTCCCTTAATTCAAAATACTGTTGTATGTTTACTCAACCATACAGTTTATTTATTTATTCCATATGATCTGATGGTACATAGTGTGTTGCAGATGTCAGAAAATATCAGTTAACATTGTGAACATATATTAACATATAGTATCCTAATGTATTATATTGCAAAGATTGGTTAAGTTTACTTCACTCCAATGTTTTCAATTTGACACAAATAGCAAGCTTACTGTTCTAAGTATTCATTTATAGAATAAAAACAGTGACACAACAAATATGACTTCATGGCTTTGCTAAATTTTATGTTGTCTTCGATGGACTTAATACTAGGGGGAAGACTGTTGAACAGTTGGAGGCCCAAGTAGAAAGCTCTCTTTTTACACAGTTGAGTGTTTGTACATAAAACATGCAGATTTGAGTTTTTCCTCGTGTTGTGTTTATGTATTTCATTATTTTTTATGACTCTGGAGCCAGTTGGCACTATGTGGTTTCTGAAAAATTTTAGAGTCTCGAGAATGTATAGGCAAGGCAGTGTAAGGATTTCCAACTTTCTGAAGATGGGTTTGCAGGAATCTCTGGGTTTGCTCCCAGTAATAATCCTCACTGCTCTCTTCTGGATTTTGAAAGTGCTCAGGGCAGTTGGAGAATTTCCCCAGAATATCACACCATATTTTAGGTGGGCTTGTATGTAAGCATAGTACGCGCTGGTTAATGTTTTCAGGCTAGCACATGATTTCAGTACACTCAATGCATAACAGCCAGTACTAATTCTGGCATTTACCCTTTCAGGTTATCTTGAATCCACAGACCCAGGAATTTGAAAACAGTGTCAGTATCTATTGGCTGGTTATTTACAGTGACAAGTGGCTGAGAGGGATTTGCATTTTGTGTTATGTGAAAGTTCATGGAAGCTGTCTTTTTGGTGTTGATAGTTAATCTGTTGATTTTAGCCCAGTTGCTGAGTTGTTCAGTGGCCAAGTTCACAGCTTTTTGCACAGCCTCTGTATTCTCCCCTTTGAGGAGTACAGTTGTGTCATCAGCAAATATTATTGTTTTATGTGCATCTACATTCAGACTCAAGTCATTGATATACAGGAGGAAAAGTAGGGGTCCCAATACTGAGCTCTGTGGTACACCTTGCTTTACAGTTTTATTACTTGATAGGATTCCGGTTATTGAGTTGGTTTGTCTATTAGTGTATTTAATGCTGACTCTCTGCATCCGATTGGTTAGGAATTAAGCAATCCAATTGTTTGCAGTTCCTCTGATACCATAATGTTCTATTTTTTCCAGTAATATTTTGTGGTCAAAAGTGTCAAAAGCCTTTGACAGATCCAGAAATATGCTTGTTATGGATTGTTTTCTATCTAACAGATCTAATAGCGTATTTGTGCAATAATATACTGCAGTTTCAGTAGATTTGTTGCTTCTGAAGCCATGTTGAGCTAAACTTTGTAAACCTTTTTTTTCAATGATTACCATCAGTTTTTTGTACATTATTTTTTCAAAAACTTTAGAAAAGCAGGATGAGATAGAGATAGGCCTGTAGTTATTCATATCTTTATAATCACCTTTTTTGGAGATAGGAATTATTTTAGAAAGTTTCAGAGCTTCAGGGAAAATACCTGCCTGGAAAGAACAGTCACAGAGGTGAGTTAATGGTTCAGCAATTGTGTGTACACAATTTTTGATTACAGCTGCTGGGATACCATCAATTCCAGCTGAATATGAATTTTTTAACTCTCTCAGGACTTTCGCGACATCAGTTTCAGTTACTTCAGTAATGAAAATTGACTCTGCACACGTGTGATATTTTTGGTTTGCTGGTTGGTAGTTTGTGTTAGGATTATTTTTGACCAATTTTTCAGCTTTGCTCATAAAGAAATTGTTAAAAGAGTTCACCACAACTTCAGGATTAGATATAGATTCAGTGTTGAGTTTGATTTCTATGTTTATATGTGTAGCTTTCATTTCCTCTCTTTCCCTTTTTATGATATTCCACATTGCTTTTACTTTATTGTTGGATTTGTCAATGTACTCATCATTTTGCATCCTTTTTGCTTGTCTTATCACTCTTCTTAGGATACATGTGTAGTTGTTATACTATTCTGTTAGTTGGGGGGAGTCACTACTTTGTTTACATAACATGTGGAGTATTCTTTTATGTTTGCAAGAGATTTTTATAGCTGGTGTAATCCAAGTCTTGCTTCTCTTATTATTATTTATTCTTACTGGTTTTTGTGGAAAAGCCTCTTCAAAGTGGTGGATCATCTTGTCAAGAAATATGTTGAATTTCATGTTGACATCATTGGCTGTGTACATCTCTGTCCACTTTTCTTTACTGAGGAGGGCATTTAACTTGTTCAAGTTATCTTGAGTGAAACACCTTCATAAAGTTTTAGGTGGGACTGGGTTTGAGGTATCTTTGCTAACATTGACCTTTAGAATGATAGCTTGGTGGTCACTGAATCCTGCATTGTATACTTCTAGAGTTGGGTTAAGTTTATTTCTATTTGCAAAAATTTGATCTACAGCTGCCTTGGATGTGGGTGTTATTCTAGTGGGCTCATTTACAAGGCCATGCAGATTTATAAGTTTTTGCAATGTTAATCAATGTCTCCCTGTTTCTGTTGTGGGTGACAATGTCTATATTAAAGTCACCACATATAATCACATCCTGTTTCCACTGACTTATTTTGGATAGAAGCAAGTCCATTTGCAACAGAAAATCATTAATACTACTGGAGGGGGGATAGTAAATTGTAGCTACAATTAGATTTAGATCTGTAAGCTTTGTGGCTGCACATTCAAAGATCTTGTCTGTTCCTATTTCCTTTAGGGTAGGCAGTGGGCTATATTCAATGTGTTGTTTTATGAAGATGGCAACCCCACCATGTCCATCATTTGATCTGGAGTAGTGTTCACACAATTTGAAATTTGTTAGTGAGATTAACTTAATTACATCAGTGCAGACCCAGTGCTCTGCTAGGCATACTACTGAGATATCACTGAGTTCACTGGTCAACAAAATGCTTAAGTCATCAGTTTTGTTGCTCAAGGATTGTACATTGTGTTAATAGATTTTCAGGCCCAAGTGGGGTTTACTCAGGGGGCTCGAAGTCATATATACTGTGTCACTGACCTATAGTTTAAATTGTGCTGTATTCCAGGTATGCTGACTTCTGAGCAGTTGTGCTGGTTCTGTTGGTCGTCCTTGGCAGCCAACTCATTTTCCAGGTGGTCCTGAAAAGTATCCACATGCACATCACACTGCTGAGGCATCACATTGTCATTTTGGAGGGCTGTCTTGATAATGTTCACCATCACATTATTAATCCTTTCAGGTTCCTGACCTTTTTGAGGGGTCAGGGGGTTTGTGCATTGTATATTGCAATCTAGCAAATGACTTCCCCATTTCACTATTTATTGTTCTGTTTGTATCAAATTTCCCTTTGCACAATCCTCTAATTATTTTATATGTACATTCTTTCCTTTTTGTAGATCAGATTGTGAGAGGTATTTGCATTGTTTGATCAGGCTATATCATTATTACAGCACTCTTATTCAAAGGTGCCTGCACTTATTTTGTTTTTATTTCATTGTTCACAACAGCATAAGTTTCTCAAATTTAATGAGATGGAAGATGTTTAGGTTCATCTTTTCCATACAGAGTTAAATGCTGACATTTTAATCCACACCACTCTTCACAATTTAAAATCTCAGATCTTTGGTAAGTCAAACACTTGTGGAAATGTAAATGCAAAAAATTATCAGTGCTCAGACAACTCTATTAGCCTTTAATTATTGTAGAGAACACTTTAACTTTGTGACTAACAGTCACTGTACAGGTTCCTGCCACTGTAAGAGCTGTGGTTACACGTTCTTCCACAGCCATATGCTGTGTACATACCTTTTTATCCATTTGATGCAAGTGTTCCTTTATGAATCCCTCTATACAAAAAATAGCTCAGGTCATTCCATCTATGGATTCACCTGACTAAAGATTAGACTGTCCCTTCCCTGGTTTTGTCCATCCTTCTGCTTTCCCAAACCTACATAAAATCAGGTACACACCACATTAAATTTTTAACAATACGCACAACCTCTCAGTGATGAAGTTTCTCCATAGCATATTGACTCTACCAGGTTATTTCACATGTATATTTCTTGACTCCTTCTTTTGAACCCTTTACCTATGCTTCTTGTAATGATAATAAATAACATATATTCTATTAAATCAGCTAATAATAGTCTTCTCTCATTTATTCCTCCTACATTATTTCTATCACTTCTTACTAATAACATCCCTGCATGCTTTGCCAGATAGTCTTAACCTTCCAATAAATACTGGCTATTCACTACTATTATAAGGTTTGTCTTTATTATAAAAGTGGTCACCTTTCACCCACAACAAAAACCATGCAAAAGTACAGTTCCTCAGTGGGAACCAACTTTACCTTTATACCCCTTAACATAATACATTAATGACACAACCTTTTTAATTCATTTACTCAAATCACTCATTCATTAGTGCTCTCTCATCAGATACATGTGAAATCATTCATATTATTTTCATTAGCATGCTTTCACCAGAGAAAACTGTAGTGGCAAAACAATTGGCTCTCCTATTTCTGTTTTTGCTTGCATGTTAGTGCATCATCCTTTGCATAGGGAATGGTTTCTTTTCCCACTCACCTCCTGTTGTTCACATGACATTGCTAACATGCCATTAACAGCAGAAATATCATCTGTCTCTATTAGCAGTGTATTTACTTCATCATTGCGCTTTTGTTATCTCCGGCCTGCTTTCCTAGGCTAGTAGATTGTAAATATCACTATGTGGTTTGCTGGAAAGAAGGGCTTCAGCTATAGAAACATATGAATGTGACAAAAGATGGATAGTAGAACAGGTACTCTTTTTGGAGAAATAAGAAAAAAATTAAGAATGGGTTTGCAAGGATCGAAGAAAGAAAGATCATAGAGCCCCATCCCTCACTCCTGATGAGTTCTTCACCATGAAGAATGCTCAGCATAACCTATGGAACAGACTTGTCTTGGCTTCACCTGTAAGGGCTCTGAAAATTGATCCTAACTTACCACTATGATTGGCATGAAGGTAGGTAATAGTGACACATTCCAAATTCATCAAATAGTTATCATTATAAGTATGCCCATCTATTGTCACTTTCACCACAAGCTGCTACTGATTTATGGTAGGTAACCTCCCATATAAAAGTCATAAAAACCCAACCAGAGTGCATCATAGTATAAAAAGTATAAAATTTGTATGACACATAACATCCATAATACATCACATATGGTGGGCAGCATCATATACTATAATGGGTTTTATTTGTATTATCCTAGCCACTTCTTTCACCTACAAGATAACTATTGTAAGTCTCTTTGTAATAGGATATTTCACTCTACCACTAAAACTAGGATAGCACAGTGGAAGATAGATATTTAAGTTAAAGACAACAGGATAGAAAAAGTAAAAAAAAAAAAAACTGTTCTACAGAAACAAATATGGAATACCAAAACTGTTACCTCAGATACCTGACAACCGTCAATCTGCTGAACCTGTGAAGATTGCAGATTATCCTGTGGATATGAATCTCTTTAACATTTCAATAAGGTATACTCTGTTATCTTGACCAGTCTCCAGGTCTACTGAGAATGTCACTTATGGATATGGTATGCTTAGCACCTTGAATGATCCCTTCTAGCAAGTAAGAAATTTGCTTGTTCCCTTCTTCAAATTAGAACTAAGATTGAAATCTTTAAATACTACAAAGTAATTAACCTGGAACTCAAGTATAGTTGCTTAACATCGATCCATTTAAGCTAGGAAGTCAGTATTCTAGAAAGAATGCCAAAAATAGGGTGTAAGTATTTTTGTAAAATCAGCCACCAGGTATAGAAGAATGTGTGATGCTGAATCACTGAGTGTGGAGAACCATTTTGAAGCAGCAGCTCTGCAGTTGTATGAAGTACAAGGAAATCATTGTCATAGCAGTATACAGACTACACACTTGTGATACAAAAATATTCATTGATCAATTAGAAACACTACTTAACACACCATTTACTGAAAAAACCATTGTAATTGTGTTTCAGGACATCAGTATCTTTTGAATTAAAATAGGCTGAAGGAGCAGTTCTTTCTTAACTTATTTTCCCACATGTAACAAAAATAACAAATAGCTCAAACAGTCTTATGGATAACATATTTTCAAATGTAGGACCTACAGAAGTACAAATAACAAATACTGATTTAGGGCTATAGACCACAATGTTCTTGTCCTCAAAATTCCCTCAGTCTCATTTAAAAAAACAAAAACACACTTTATGTTCAAAAGTAAAAATTCTTGCAAAACATTTGGGATAATGTGTCAGAATATTCAGTGCCTCAAGGGAAAAGTGTTAGAGAAGTTGCATTAAAAATTTTGCTGATATTGAATTCGTTTATCTGAACACTAGTTAATATTTTTATTCAAATGTCAGCAAAAAAGATGGGAGGGAGCAGAATTTGTATTTTCAAAATTAAAAACTGATGAATCATTCAATTCATTTTCTAGTACATCATGTCCCTATTTGTGATGTGTTTTCCAAAACTAAACTCACAAAAATCATTGCCATGCCAAAGATCAACAGCCAGTGGATATCATCTGGTATCAGAATATTTATTCAGAATCTAAAACATCTCAATCAACCTATGCTAAATGCTTCACAGAATATGTTAAGACATATAAGAAAATTTAAAGGAATGTGATTTAAAAAAGCTATGACAATGCTCAATGACAAAGCAATTATAGCTACAGTAAACAAATCAAAGCACGGTATCATACCAATTAGCATAAACTGAATTTCTCATTTCTTCAGTCTCTCTTGTAGTTTTGATATCTCACACTATGAAGATACATAAAGCAAATGAAAGAAAGCCATTCACTTATATTGAACCATTGCATAGAGCATAGAGACACGCAGCATTCACACTAGCTTTCAAATTCTTGCTCTCTTTGTAGCAAAAATACACTCATTCACTCACACAACCACACCAAAACCCAAATGAGCACTCCAGTTGCCGTGAAAGTTATAGCATGTCTTCGAAGTTATGCCAAGACCTACTCAATTTTTCTTAGCATTTTATCTTCTGAGGAGGTAGTATTAATCATGGCCCTAAGTCCTGTCATTCAATACCACTTGCAGGAGGAGCAAGACTTTTGTTTTTGTTGTTGTTGTTGTTTGAGTGTGTGTGTGTGTGTGTGTGTGTGTGTGTGTGGTGGAGGAGGGGGGGGCAATGGAAAAGGACGTGATAATGAATTCAAGAGTCAAGTGACACTGATAATTCTACGAAAGCTTGATGATTCCTAAAACAGGCAGTAAACAGTGCAGAAGTAGAAGCAAGTCAGTAGCACACACTGGAACAAGAAATACTTAAACATTAATAAGTAACAGAGGAAAGATAAATACAATTCTGATAATCACACATCTTGTAACACTATTCTTCCTGTTTTTAATCAACAGTGTCATCAAGAACAAAGATTATTTCAAGCACATTGCAATATGGCGGCTGAGTATTGCAATATGGCGGCAAGTGTACACGTAACTTTAAACAGCTCTGCAGTTTTTGAGGACTTAATTTCAATCAAGTGTATTGTTTGTGACGAAACAGTGCTAAATGGAGTTAGAATATGCGTGTTTAAACATAAATGGTGCCATTCACGCTGTTATGCTCAAGAAGATTTACAAATACAGTGTAAATGTGACATAGAGTGTAACGGCTGCGAGATTGCGAGTGAAAAGTGCTACGCGGGAATAGAAGACAGCGTGCATGACGAACTTCAAAAAGAACTTGACATTATAAAAAAATATATAAAAACAATGAAAAATTTGGTACTAACCACACGGGAACTGTCTGAATCGTCAAGGCAACAAGATCTCATTAATGCTAGCCATAAAATTCGTAGGTATGCACAACCAAATGTACAAAGTGTAAACAGTACGACTGTAACTAGAAATATGAACGAACTGATCACTCTAAAAGACACAAGTGAATTAAACGCAAGAAAAGAAAGTGTTAATAGTGCATCTATGGATAAAAATATGAACAAACTATCCACACAAAAATATGCAAGTGGATTAAACGGAGAAAAACACAAGGTAAATATTCATAAGGAAAAAAAAGTAAACAACCACGTTATGCATAAGCAAGGATACAAGCAACAGACATATATTTTTGCAGATAGTCATGGGAGAGGAGTTACGGAAATTATGAGAAGAAATCACCCAGACCTTAATGTAACAGGCATCATCAAACCAGGCGCGCCATTACGCGAAATTCTGAAAAACAGTGACAACATATTAACGACGGGTAACAGCTGCATCATAATAGGAGGCGCAAATGATGTTTACTGTAATGAAACTTGGCGTGCAACGAGAAGCCTAAAGGAAACAATCAAAAGGATGCCTCGAGTGTATTTCTACATTGTTAGTATCCCCAGGAGGCACGATCTGATGGAAAACTCGTGCGTAAACATCGAGATTGTTACAGCAAACAGGCTATTTGAGAAAATATGTAGAGGTTTCCAGAATACGACTTTCGTAGAGAGAAACAGTGTTCAAAGAGAGCACTTCACAAGACATAGTCTCCACAAGAACGTAAAAGGGAAAAAGATTATTAGTGCCGAAATACTTAAATTTATTAATGAGTCATCTCTAATGGAAGTGTCTCCAATCCCAATTCCGCCAAAACAAGAGTTGTCTGTAACAGTGGAACCATCATTATCTGCAGTAGAGCTACAACAAACACCAGTAGCAGCAGCAAAGGCTCAGATACTCTCAGCAGCAGTGTCAGATAAACCAATAGCAGCAGAATCACCACAATCATCAGCAGAGCTGTCGTCATCAGCAACAGCATCCAGAACAGCAGACCCCACAATACTACCTCAAGGCAATGAAAATGCATGTGAGGAAAACATACAAAGGTCATTAGCCGCAGCAGCTAACAAAGAAGGGCAGTCACCAAGTCGGGGAGCACAGGAGCCACCAGCAACAGCAACCACACAGAAGAGGTGCCTGAGGCCTGGGAGATCAACAGCAGAAGCAGCTTCCAATCAAGACAGATGCCTGAGAACTAGGAGACCTGCTACACTAAGTGAGGATTTTTTATGGTACCGAGTAAGCAGAAAGAGAACATGGAAAAAGATGTAAGTAAAACTGTCCATCTTAAATACCAGTGTGACAATAGTGAGAGGAATATAAACACCGGACAAAGATACGATCCAGGTTTAATGACACAAACTGAAAAAAATCACTGCATAGTACCAGAAGCAAAGGGAGCAAGTGAAGTGCTTAGTATATTACAGGAAGGGGAACTATTACATTTAAAGCCAACTGTTAGAATACTTCACCAAAATGTTCAATACATAAACAATAAAACAGAGGAACTAGAGGTAATATTACAGGAGTATAGGCCAAACATTCTAGTAGTTACAGAACATGGGCTAAAAGAAAATCACATAGGAATTTACGACTTGAAGAATTATGTGAAAGTAGCCAGTTTTTGCAGAACTTCCTATAAAGGTGGTGGGGTTGCCATTTTTTCTAACTATAAATCAACTAAAGCCATAAATATAACAAAATATGCTATAGAATTGAGCTTTGAAGCTACAGCACTGGAAACTAAAATTGCTGGGAATTTATGTTGTGTATTAGGTTTGTATCGATCACCAAATGGTATAATTAAAACCATCTTTGAACAGCTGGAAGATATAATCCAACACCTCCCAAAAACATATGCTTATTTGATCATTATAGGCGATCTGAACATAGACACGAGTAAAAATACAGACAATACTAAGACCCTACTGGACTTATTGTGCATATACAATCTAAAAATAAAAATAGATAAACCAACCAGAGCAACAAAGCATAGTGAAACTATTATTGATCATGTAATAACAAATATTCCTACATGCTATTGTGACACACAGGTAATAAACTCCACATTAGCAGACCATTTTGCAATCATGATAGACATAAATATAAAGACTAGTGATTCAGTGCAGAAGATATGGGAGATGAGAAGACAGAACTACCCACATAACATAAATCTGCTAAAAAAGATGTTAGAGGCAGAAAACTGGGAAACAATATATGCAGCTAAAGATGCAAACACCAAATGGAACCAGTTTTATTCTTTATTCAATTATTATTATGATGTTACATGTCCTGTTAGTAAAAGGCTTGTCAAACAGCAACAAAAAAAGAAAAGCTGGGTGACTGGAGAAGTAATCCATGCCAGAAATAATCAGAGAGTGTATTATGACCTCTCCAAACAAAAAAATAATGAGGCCTAGAACACACTGTATAAAATAAAAAAGAAAGAGTACTGTAGTTTTATCAGAGAAACTAAAGCATCATTCATGAGGATGTCTATAGATAAGGGAAAGAACTACTCAAAAGGTTTATGGTCGTTCATTAATGGAGAGAGAGGAAAAGTAACAAAGCAAATGACATCTGCCCACTGATGAGTGGGAAAAGCAACGCAAACCCTCTAGAAGTAGCCAATACTTTTAACAGATATTATATTACTGTAGCAGATGAATTAATAAGTCAAAATAAAACAAATGCAGTAAGTAAATTGTTAAACCCCCCACATACAAATCATACTATGGTTTTCATACCTACAACAGATGCAGAAGTGTCAAACCTAATAAAACAACTTAAAATTAAACACTCTTCTGGCTTGGATGGTGTTACATCACATCTCATAAAGGAATGCAGAGAATGTATATTAAAACCATTGACACACATGCTGAATGCTGCGATAGAAGAAGGTATATTTCCAGATTCACTGAAAGTAAGTAAAGTGAAGCCAATATTTAAGAAAGGGAACAGGGATGAATTAGGAAATTACAGGCCAATATCATTGATCTCAACATTTGCTAAAATCTATGAAATGATAATAAAAAATAGAATTGTAAGTTTTATAACAAAGTACAGTATACTGCATTCATCACAACATGGTTTCAGAGAAGGGAAGTCAACAAAAACAGCATCAACAGATATAATTGAGCACATTCTTAATTTACTTGACAGACAACAAAAGACTTGTGGGATTTTTATGGACCTATCTAAGGCATTTGATTGTGTGAACCACTCAAAATTAATGATGAAATTATATCAGTATGGAATTAGAGGAAAATGCTATGACATACTTAAATCATACATTACAAATAGGAAACAAGCACAGAAATCAGACATACTAGTGTGGGAAATATAACAAACTACATATCAGAATTACAAACAGTTAAACACGGTATGCCGCAAGGATCTGTGCTTGGGCCAATACTATTTATACTCTACGTAAATGACTTCCCTAGCTATATAAATCAGAAACTTATAATGTATGCTGATGACACAACAATCATTTGCACAGCTGACACAAAGGAGGAGCTTGAGAAGGAAGCACTCCTGACTATTGAAAATGCAAATAAATATTTAACACAAAACAACCTGTTTATGAATCAGTCTAAAACAATGAATGTAGTATTTCAGACCAAGCATAGTGAAAATTATAATATAAATGTTAATATAAATGGAAAGACTATTAAAGAAGTAACCAGCACAAATTTTCTAGGAACTATAATAGACAAACATTTGGCATGGGGGGAGCACATAGATGCACTGTGTAAAAAGATAAACAAACAGATCTTCATCATGCATAAAACAGCTAAGACTGTGGATGATAAAGTCCTCAGATCAATGTATTATGGACTTGTCTTCCCACATTTGTCTTATTCAGTTCATATATGGGGAAATGCACAAGCTGGCTACCTAAAAAGCATATTCACAATTCAGAAAAGGGCAGTGAGATGCATTGCAAAAATACCACCAAGACAGACCTGTAGGCAAGCTTTTGTACACTATAATATTATGACAGTATATTCACTGTATATATACCAAAGCATAATGGTGGTAAGGTCAAGTGATAAACACCTCCTAAATAAAGATGTACACAAACACGGTACAAGAGGAAATGAAAATTACTACATGATAAACAGAAATCCAAAACTGTCTATGACTGCCCCAGAAGAAGCAGGCAAAAGGTTTTTTAATAAACTCCCCAAAATCATTAAAAAAGAAACAGATCTAAAATGTTTTAAAAATCATTTGAAACTATATCTCACAGAGAAATGTATATACAGTTTGAGTGAATACTAAGATGGTGTTTAAATATATCATTACTGAAATGTACCTGTAAAAATTATCATTTCTGTATGTTTTTTTGATTTGTGTGTACGTATAATGTGAAACATGTAAAACCTTTGTATGATTATGGACTATTTCTGTTTAATCATTTGTTTCATTTATATATATATTGAAATCAAGTTTAATGTTAATAGGCTATTGTATGACACACCCAATACTCTCAGCTGGATTTTCAGCTGGAGTCCATGGGCAAAGAATAAATAAATAAATAAATAAATAAACATTTAAGGACAGTGAATTGTGAATGGTGACTAACTTGTCTGACTTATGTGAAAGTCTAGCAGAAACATTAGACAGTCTTAACTGGCAGATAATGGACAACACATCCACTATTACATGAAGATTCATGAAACACTTAAGACTATTTATCAAATTTTCAATTAGGAAAGGAATGCCTTGGAGGCAAGGTCATTAGAGCTTTGATTATGAAATGGCGGGGAAGGAAATTGGCCATATCCGTTTCAAAGGAACCATCCCAACTTTTGCCTGGAGCCATTTCAGGGATATTGCAGAACACCTAAATCATGAAGACCAGGCATGGATTTGAACTATCATCCTCCTCAGTGCAAGTTAAGTATGCTAACCACTGCACCACATCACTCCATTTCCATTGGGAATGCGTGAACATTTGGTAATTATGCCAATATCTGGTTCATATGTTTGTGGCTTAATTGGTGAACAACCAATGTCAGTTTTTCAGCGATTGGACATAGATTAGAAAATCAGCTAAGAAAGTTACCAAGTTTTATACTGAAGTACCAAAGAAACTGGTATAGGCATGCATATTCAAATACAGGTTTGTTGTTGTTGTGGTCTACCCATCTAATCTTCAGCATTCTTCTGTAGCACCACATTTCGAAAGCTTCTATTCTCTTCTCATCCAAACTATTTGTCATCCACGTTTCACTTCCATACATGGCTACACTCCATACAAATACTTTCAGAAACGACTTCCTGACACTTAAATCCTTACTCAATGTTAACAAATTTCTCTTGTTTAGAAACACTTTTCTTGCCATTGCCAGTCTACACTTTATATCCTCTCTACTTCAACCATCATCAGTTATTTTGCTCCCCAAATAGCAAAACTCTTTTACCACTTTAAGTGTCTCATTTACTAATCTAATTCCCTCAGGATCACCCAACTTAATTCGACTACATTCCATTATCCTCGTTTTGCTTTTGTTGATGTTCATCTTATACCCTCCTTTCAAGACACTGTCCATTCCGTTCAACTGTTCTTCCAAGTCCTTTGCTGTCTCTGACATAATTACAATGTCATCAGCGAACATCAAAGTTTTTATTTCTTCTCCATGGATTTTAATACCTACTTCGAACTTTTCTTTTGTTTCCTTTACTGCAAATACTGGTATATGTAAACAAACAGAATATGGCACTGCAGTTGGCAATGCCTATATAAGACAACAACTCTCTGGCGCAGTTGTTAGATCAGTTACTGCTGCTACAAGGGCACGTTATCAAGATTTAAGTGAGTTTGAATGTGGTGTTGTAGTCAGTGAATGAGCGATGGGACTCAGCATCTCTAAAGTAGCGATGAAGTGGGGATTCCCACGTAAGACCATTTCACATGTGTACTGTGAATAGATAACGTTTATATACAGAAAGAGGATGTAAAACAAACACATGCTTTCACATTGGTAAATGGATTGTCAGACCATGATGCACAACTGATTAACTTACAAAACCTAACAGGGTGTACAGTTCAGAAACCATTAAGTAAAAGTGTGAGGTTGCTCAACCTGGTACCTACAGAGCATTTCAGAGAAAGTTTGTTGTTGTTGTTGTGGTCTTCAGTCCTGAGACTGGTTTGATGCAGCTCTCCATGCTACTCTATCCTGTGCAAGCTTCTTCATCTCCCAGTACCTACCGCAACCTACATCCTTCTGAATCTGCTTGATGTATTCATCTCTTGGTCTCCCTCTATGATTTTTACCCTCCACGCTGCCCTCCAACACTAAATTGGTGATCCCTTGATGCCTCATAACATGTCCTACCAACTGATCCCTTCTTCTAGTCATTTCAGAGAAAGTTTAAGAAATGTTAATTGGGGAGATGAGCCAAATGCTAATGATAAATGCAGCATATTTCTTGATAAATTTATATCCCTTTCTGAATATTGTTTCCCAATTAAAATTACTAAATATAACACCACACACTTTTCAAAGAAACCTTAGATTACTACAGGTATTAAAGTGTCTTCAGAAAGAAAGAGAAAACTGTATGAGACAACAAGAACTAGTAAAGATCCAGTAGTAGTTTTACACTATTAACATTATTGTAACACACTGAGAAAAGTTGTAAGGAAATCAAGAAATTTGTATGTTAGAGAAGAAATTATCAACTCCAGCAATAAAATCAAATCAATATGGAATGTTTTTAGAAGGGGGACAGGAAAAGTAACTACTGGCATAAGTAGTATTACTATTGAAGAGAATGAGACCATCCTAACCAACAGTACACAAGTAGCTAATGTATTTAACAACCATTTCTTAAGTATAGGAGAAAAAATTGGTGAGAAGAGTTCAAAAGAAAAAGCCAGACAGTACATAGAAGAGTCAGTTTTGAAAAATTGTAAAATCTTAGAAAAATAAATGTTCTATTGGAGTAGATAACATCTCTAATAAGATATTAAAACAACGTGGAGCAATTACAGCTGATATTCTGAGTCACACATGTAATGCATCACTAACTCAAGGTATTTTCCCAGACAGTTTAAAATATGCCATTGTAAGGGCTCTCTACAAAAAGAGGGATACCACAGATGTCAATAATTAACGGCCAGTATCCTTGCTTACAGTATTTTCAAAAATCTTCAGAAAGTAATGTACTCAAGAGTGGTTAGCCATCTCAACAGTAATGGGATACTTAGTAAATGACAGTTCAGAAAATGATACAAATAAGGCATTTGGAAAAGTCATTAATTAGTTTTCTGCAAATGGGCTTGCTTTAAACTTTGAAAAAACATAGTATGTCCAATTTCTGCTGCAAAAAGTACAGTCCCTTCAATAAATATAAAACATCAACAGAAGTTAGAAGGGTAGAGCATACTAAGTTTTTGGGTGTACATATAGATGAGAATCTTAATTGGAAAATTCATATTTTGGATCTTCTAAAGTGACTAGGTTCAGCAACTTTTGCAATCAGAGTAACTGCCAATTTTGAGGATACAGAAATTGGTAAGCTAACACACTTTCACTCTCTGATGTCATATGGAATAATATTTTGGGGTAACACAACACTTAGACAAAGAGTATTCACTGCTCAAAAGAAAGTGCTTAGAATAATGTGTGGGGTTCACAGTCGCATATCTTGTAGGCATCTTTTTAAAAGATTGGGAATTCTTACAATAGCCTCACAGTACATTTACTCACTAATGAAATTTGTTCTCATCAACATGGACCAGTTTAAAAACTAGTGACATTCATGATTATAATACCAGAAAAAAGAAAGACTTACACTATCCTTTACTCAACCTGTCTTTGGCACAGAAAGGGGTAAAATATGCTGCTATAAAATTTTTTGACAAATTACCAGATGAAGTAAAATGTCTGACAGACAGCAGTAATAGCTTCAAAAATAAATTGAAATCATATCTCCTTGATATATATATTTTACACATTCCACATCATAAGGACTACCATACCATACGACTAATCAATGGAACACGCAACCAAACGACTAACTAACCAACCAACCAACCAACCATCAGTAATCTAGTAAAACATTAAATATTCGACATTGCTGCAGCCGGAAAAGATCCTGCAAGAACAGGACCAACAATGACTGAAGAGAATCGTTCAATGTGACAGAAGCGCAACCCTTCCACAAATTGCTGCAAATTTCAATGCTGGTTCAACAACAAGTGTCAGTGTGAAAACCATTCAACGAACACGATGGATATGGGTTTTCGGAGCCGAAGGCCCACTCGTGTACATTTGATGACTGCACAACACAAAGCTTTACACCTTGCCTGGGCCATCAATACTAACATTGGAATGTTGATGGCTGGAAACGTGTTGCCCTGTCAGACAAGTCTCGTTTCAAATAGTATTGGGCGGATGGACATGTACAAGTATGGATATAACCTCATGAATCCATGGACCCTGCATGTCAGCAGGGAGCTACTCAAGCTGGTGGAGGCTCTGTAATGGTGTGGAGTGGATGCAGTTGGAGTGATATGGGACCCATGATTCATCTAGATATGACTCTGACATGTGACACTTACAAAGGCATCCTGTCTGATCACCTGCATCCATTCATGTCCATTGTGCATTCCAATGGACTTGGGCAATTCCAGCAGGACAGTGCAATACCCCACATGTCCAGAACTGCTAAGAGTGGTTCCAGGAACACTCTTCTGAGTTTAAACACTTCTGCTGGCCACCAAACTTCCCAGATATGAACATTATTGAGCATATCTGGGATGCCTTGCCACGTACTGTTCAGAAGAGATCTCCAGCCCTGCCAGGATAAATGGTATCAGTTCACTCTGGCAGCACTACTTCAGACATTAATCGAGACCATGCCACATCGTGCTGCGGTTCTTCTGCATACTCACAGGTGCCCTAAACAATATTAGGCAGGTGTACCAGTTTCTTTGGCCTGTCAGTTTATATGTACAACTAAGCAAAGTCTATTTAACAAGACTGACAGAACATTGCTTCCAGAAAGCCAATTCATATCACAAACACGGAAGTACTTCATGCATTAGTAGTCAGTGTATACATTTGTGAATGATCGTCCATGCTTTTCACTGTTAGAACAGTCGATGTCAACTTTGGTTTATGTAACACTAGAATGTGCTTGGTTATATGATACTGACATGCAATTATTCATTCTTTGACTTCAGCCTCTCATTGTTTAATCCCTGACTGACATCATAATAATGATGAATATTGTGAAAACATATTTACTGAGAAAACAATGTATTGCACAGGTCAGCAGACATTCCTTAGGTGCAAAATTTTCAATTTTTTGCTAGGAAAATTGTGTTTATTGTGACTTAGATTAATATTATCTCAAAAGCTGTGAGTTTGTTCAGTTCAGTTTTACAAGATTTAGGACATCTCGTGAAAACAAACAGATAAAGATGTTTATATTTCTGGTGATAGTTTCCATGAACACTCCACAGATGAAACTAACACTGCTGACATGACTAGACTCTCTATGTCTGAAAGTGATGCAGCTGATGTGACAAAAGAAAAGGAATTAAACCCTCTTTCAAATGCAAATCATCTGCAAGAGATAACAGCATCTGAAACTGTTCAATGTTTTCAGAACTGCATCTGAATATATACCAACAGCAGGTTCCAGTTCTTCTGATTTTGCAATTTAGCATGTAACAATCAAGTAAGAGAAAATGAAATTTTACTAATAGCAATGCCGATGATGTTGCAAGCTAATGGAAAGCAGAGCAAAATTTTCAAGAGATGAAAAGCACAAGAGAGTGAACATCTGATTCAGTAAAATGGACTCGTAATATTTGAAAAATAACCAGGATGTGAGGAAAGCTATATATTTCAACAACAGGAGTACAGCAGCTGGGCAACAGATTATGTGAGGTGAAATATTGTTGGCAACTAAGGAAATAAAAAAGCTTCTTGCGTTGCAAGCATATGCTACCATTACCAAAGAATACGATGAGGTCAATATGTTTAGTGACTTGTGCGGAGGCCAGGACTCGAATTATTGTAATTCACAACAGGAACATACTGTCACTGCTACAAAAAGTATATTTTATGATCACAAGTACAAGATTGAATGAGTACAATGTTCGAAGTGCCACATGGCAAGAACAGTTGCAAAAAGTTGTGACAAAGCGAATTGCATGCAGAGCCAGAGCTGAGCAAGAGAGATCACCAGGCATAGATGCATGTGGCAGGTGATGCTAATGCTCCAGTGCAACATCGTGCACTGTCACTCGGCTGCCATCACTTCTCCCAGTGGCCACTGTCAGACACATTGGTTGGTGCCCAACACACAGGGATAATCCAGTAGATTATGACACCTCTTCATCCATGGGGAAGCAACAAGCCGCATCTCAGTGGAGTGACACAAACCTGGCTGGATGTCCTGACACTGCATCAAATCAGGCTAACATCAGAGGTGTCATTCAGCACAGACAGAAGCATAAGTCTAGAAAGTCCCTGCCTGGCAGAGTGGTCCGCATCGCTGAGTTCACGTCAATGGCAATCAGCCAGGTAGTATCCAAGAAGTATCCCACAAAGTCAGTATGAACCCCTCTCAACGGTAGGAAGAGCTTGATCAGGAAGAGGACATCCAGCGGGGTGCCGCATGGTGTTCATACTGAGAACAGCGGCCAACAAGATACCTGCCATGCTATGCCTGAACAGTACACATGGAGCCGTGTGAGAGACCCCAGTGTAGGAAACGCAGCCCTGTTGGGTGCAAATATGCCGGCAGAATCACCCAGAGACTGCTGGTCAGTAGTAAGAAGGATAATGCTTCCACCAGGATGAGCCAGTGGAAAAGGTGAAAATAATGGCTAAAGGGTCAGAGTCCCAACTGAGAATGCAGCTGACCCAGCCCTATTGGATTTACCACCACACCTGTCATAAAACAGTGCTTTTCGTAGTTGCTGCCACCACATTGGATGTACCGCCACACCTGGAGCTACTGCTTTTCACTACTACTGCCACCACATGAGTCACCATGATATGAAAAGCATCCACCACATGTTGACCCTCTTCATCCAAACGGAAGTACTGGATCTCATCTTGGTCAAATTCTGATTTGGGTCCAACTGGGAGATGGGAAAGGGCATCCATGTTTGTGTGTTACATGGTATTGCAGGAATGAATTTCATGATGGTACCTGATGAGAGCTGAGACTGTTTTCCTTGTGGGGCTGAGACTGTTTTCCTTGTTTATGAGATCGAGCCAGAGGGCGTTGGTGTTTGCTCTCTGCAGTTAACGCATGTACTACTTTGGTTAGATCAGATTCCTCTTCTGTGTCTGAAGTCCAAAATCTAACTGATGGTCCAGGAAACTTTTAAGGATTGGGCTAATTTTAAAATGCTCTCCAAAGACGGGTCTTCAAACTGTAGAGCTTTCTGATGCACTTCTTTATCCAAAGGAACCTCCCCCTCCCCAAATAATTGTGTCCTGATCATCACTTCATGATATGATTGATTATGTACAGGAGTCATGAAATGGTATTTCCTGTTGAGTCCCTGCAGTTCAGCTGCAAATGCGTATTATCATTGCTCAGGTTGTTTACAATGGTAATAAAAACCCCACATAGGATGCAATGACATGGCAGTGGCGGTGAAAATAGGTACATAAATAACAAAGCACCCATTTCATCAAAGGCTTGATGTGCTGATTAAATAAGACAGGTCAGTTTGCATTAGTGCTGGTGTGTACTAGGCAAGATCCCTGACAGGAAAAGGGATTTGATCATGACTGGATCCATTACATGGAATCTGTCAAAATGCTGTCAGAGGCATTTCTGGCATATCCTCACTCCTCCGCCGACTTGTTGTATGGGGTTCCAGCAGCAGATTTGCAGCCGACTGATGGGAAGGCATCGCAGACGAGAAGGCCTCCTCACATTTCTACCCCTCTAACTACAAGGCTTTCAGCCATTTCTGTCCCTCTAACTGCTATGGCAGAAATTGTTGGAGCATGACTTACTGTTAAAGTAGCCTGGGGCACAGGGTCTATGGTTACAAAATGAACATGAAAAATGCCCATGATTGTCACCAATTACGTTGTAACTCACATCATAAAAATGCACTATCACTGCTAGAACAAGTATATTTTCTTGTCATAAATACAAGATTGAACAAACAAGTACAATGTTCAGGGTGCCAAACAGTTCAATGACAAAGAGAACTGCATGCAGAGCCAGGCTGAATGAAAGCAAGTGCCAGGTGGTTATACCTACATAGAAACATGTGACAGATTGCAATGAAGGTGCCTGCACAGCAGTTGCGTGTTGTCGCTCGACTGCAGTGTCTCCTCATAGCAGTCACTGTCAGAGATATTGGACAGTGTCCAATTTTGCCAAGGCTTTAAAGAGTTATAAAGCTGTTAAGACTCAAAGAAGCTCAGCAAAGTTTGTAACAGTTTCTGACTAGTTAAAGCATCTCATGACGTCTCCAGCAGTGGAAAATGAAATGTTAGGCAGAGAATTATGCCTTTGACAACGGCCTTATGACCATAAATCAAATATCAGTAATATCACAAATACTGGCTGTAAAAGCCTGCATTGTGAGGCTTTTGCAGCAAGTTGGAGGCTATTAAGTCCCTCAAACATGGTTTCATCCATATGGAGACCAATTCGAGCAGCTATCGAAAAAACAAAACAGAAAACAACTGCAAAAATTCATACACCTAGGGATTGCACTAATCTTATTAGTTCCTAGAAAACCACTGACAAACAGAGTTGAGCTTTAGCAGAACAAGTTACTTCATTTCAGTGGACTTCTTCATTGATGTTATGTTGACAGAAAACATAACTTTTTGTGTCAGGTCCTTGGCTACAGATAAAATGCAATATATAGGAGTAATTAACCAGGGAATGAATACTATAAATTTTCTTCAGCTTGCAAGAGGTGTTCCAGATATCAAATCTAGCAAGAAAGGCCAAACATCCGGTGAATCATGTCTTGTCATCTATTCACAAAAGACCTAAATGATTACTTGCACAAGAGGGTCAAAGACCTACTGTCATTGATGCCCTTTACACATCCAGAGAATAGAGCATATTACCAGAACCTGTCACCATGTCACTCAGGAGACTGTGTACAGTACTTACCAAACAAAACTGATGATGAGAACTGTTACAGCAGGAAAATTAGTTTGAGTTTTAAATAAGAGTCATCTTTTCGTCCTATGGACTGATACAAATTGTGATGATCCCATAAGAACAATGCCTTTAAATGAGGTGACATACAGCATTATCAAACATTGCTTCTCTTTTTATCGACATAGAGGGATATGAGTGAAATTGAGTACACAAACAAATTTTAACAATACAGGTGCACTGTGATATATGCCAGTATTTATTTATAAGTATTTCCAGATTCTTTTATTCCACATTTTTATTGCATTGCTTCACTCTAGCCTGGTCTCTCTTTCTGCCTCACCAACATCCCTCTTTTTGCTATACCACTTTGAGCAGCCCGTTTTTGACATGTTTTCAAACACTGCTACTGCATCTGAATTATCTTTGTACCTTCTCATAATTTCCTTACACACACAATGTGAAATCACACCTTCTGCATTTCTTAATACTCTTTAACTGCCAACACTCTCTTCCCCATTGTGCATTCTATTTAGTACTTTTCAAACCTTTATTCCCCCATGTTACATAAGATCACATCAACAATATTATGAAAGGGATAGATTGCTATTCACTGTAGAGATCACACATTGAGTTGCAGACACATTTATCTCTTGGCCAAAGCCTCCTTCAGAAAGGAAACATACAAATGTACCCAAAAACAAGCACACCTCACATACAAATATGACAATTATTGCTAGCCAGAATGCAACTGCGTCCAACAGAAACAGCAATTTGGAGTGTGGTAGGGAGGCAGGAGGGATAGCAGAGCACGACAGGGGAGAGAGAAGAGAGCACTGCCTGGCAGAGAATGCAGGAACTACAAGCTGGCAGGACAAGGCTGTCGTGCAAAGCATCAGGTGGCTGGTAGAAAGTGGGACAGGGAGAATGGAAAAGGAAAGGAGCAGGAAAGAGGAACAGACTGGTGAGTATTTTGGTGCACAATGATGGTGAGGGGAAGTGAACTGGGAGGAAGTGGTGGGACACAGGGGGCTGAAACTGTTCAGTGGAGGCTTTGGGGACAGTAGGCTACTGTATGATGATGTCAGGAGCAGAAAATGTGTTGTAAAGATAACTCCCATCTGCACAGTTCAGAAAAGCTGCTGGTGGAGGAGAGGATCCAGATGGCCAAGTTGTGAAGCAGCCATTGAAATCAAGCGTGTTATGTTCAGCTGCATGTTAAGCCACAGTGTCATCCAGTTTGCTCTTGGCCATTGTTAGATAGTGGCCACACATCCTAGTGGACAGCTGATGGGTACTTACACCAATATGCAAAGCTGTGCAATCACTGCAGCAGAGCAGCATGCCAAAAATCATTCCCATTCAGCCAAGCCACATGGTACAGTATATTTCAGTGAAAAGAACTGCCTTACTCAGTATGCTGAAGATCTTACAGAGGCCTTCACAGACAGGCACTATCCCCCCCCCCCCCCCCCTGACCTAGACGGCAAACAGATCACCTGTGCCCTTTCCCCCTCAAACCCCAAATCCTCCCACCACTCCCAAGAACCAGCTACAAAGAAGTCAGCTAATACCACCCTGGACTGAAACAACTGAACAACATCCTTCATTAGGGCTTTGATTCTCTCTCATTATGCTCTGAAATAAGGGACATCCTACACAAAACCACTCCCACCCCTCTTAAGTGATGTTCCATTGCTCACCCTACCTCCACAACATCCTAGTTCAACCCTAAGCCACTCCCAACTGCAACTCCTTGTCGAAGGATCATATTCCTGTGGAAGTCCCAGGCACAAAGCTTGCCCAATCCACTAATCCAGCACTTCCTATTCCAGTCCTGTCACATGCGTATCCTACCCCATCAGAGGTCAGACCACATGTGGAAGCAGCGATGTCATATAACAGCTCCGCTGCAGTCATTGCTAAGCTTTTTATGTTGGTATGACTATCAAACAGCTGTCCGCCAAGATGAATGACCAAAAACTGCGGCCAAGAGCACAGCGGGCCACTCTGTGGCACAAAATGCAGTTGAACATGACATGCTTGATTTCAATGGCTGCTTCACAACCCAGGCCATCTGGATCCTATCCTTCACCACCAGCTTTTCTGAACTGTGCAGGTGGGATTTATCCTTGTAACACATTCTCCACTCCTGAAATCATCCCAACCTCATTCTACAGAAACCTATACTGTCCACACACCCTCCACTCAACAGTGTCTGCCCCCCCCTCTGTCCTATAACCTCCTCTCAATTCACATCCCCTCACACTTTGTGCTCTGTACTCTGCCAATGCACCCAACAGACCTTTCCCCCTTCTCTGCTTTCCTGCTTCTCACCCTTGCTCCCCCCACACCCTGCTAACACTGCGCCTTGCAGCCTTGTGCTGCCAGCTTCTAGCCCCTGCACACTCCACCAAACAGCATTCAATTCTCTCCCCCCACCCCATCCTTCCCCCGTCCCACTCCAGATCACTGCTTTGACGCAGCTGCAACCCAGCTGGAGGTCGCTGTCCTTTTTCATGAGGTGCACTTGCTTTTTGTGTGTGTGTGTGTGTGTGTGTGTGTGTGTGTGTGTGTGTGTGTGTGTGTATGCGCGTGTTTGGGCGCTAGCGCACGTATGCATGCATGTGTATGTGTTTTTATTTCCTGAAGAAGGCTTTCGCCAAAAGCTGAATATGTACGGTAACAGTCTTTTAGTTGCACCTGTCTGCAACTCAATGTGGCATCTCTATGGTTAGTAGCAATCAATCCTTTTCGTAATACTGTTGTTATTTCAACCTGGAGTTTCCATTACAAGATCCCATCCAAATGATAGTGATTTCACTTACTTGAGGTTTGGAGTGTAACGGGTTAGAAGTCTATAATTTTTGAGTTCATAGCCATTTAGTTCCATAATTAACTGAAATTGTTCATTATTTTCTTTTTTCTACTTTCAGTCATGTCTGAAAATGTGTAGCTGCCTGTTAAATTATTGAGTTATAATGATGTTAATGTAACTGTTCACTATCTTTCTGTAGTTATTCTTTTTCTTCCTAAAACAGTAAATGTAAATGTTCACTTTTTCTGTTAATATCAAAGTAAAATGACAAAAATAATGCTGTTTTGATTAATATAAAGATGATAGCTTTCATTACCATAACCATTGTTTAATTATTTGCTTCTAGATGTTCAGCTGAGTAGTAGTTTCCATTTTATGGAAGCACACCATTAATCAACCACAACCAGGAATCCTGAGAGACGTCTTTTTAAGTCTCAACTCTATGATTAATAGAAATAAAATACAACAAGATTAAGCAGCTTGGCTGCCCTCTAGTAATACATAATTGCTTTTATTTACATAAGACATTGCGCATTTTATACATACAAATAATACGAAAAATCTCATTTATACTATGGAAATGTCTCTATATATGCAGAGTATTTTAACTATGCAGCTTGAACTTCATCCTCGTCAGCTGGATCTCAAGATTCATTACATTCAATTCAGATGGATCTATGTTCTACATGTGTTTTAACCATTTCACTCAGATACGCACATAGGTAAATATATGTGCATACTCAATAAAACACAACAACACACACACACACACACACACACACACACACACACACACACACACACACACACAAGGAGAGGGAGATATGTGCTAAACAATTTACAGATTACATTTTCACTACAAAAGTCGTAAAAAAGTTACAGAGATTACTACAGACAGATTACAAAGATTCAGTTGGTAAGAGAAGAGTAACACCTCAGTTACATTATCATTTGTCTAACAGAGTCAAAATCTAGTTCACCTCCACAGTTTTGAAAATAAATTAGCAAAAAAGAAAATATGGGTCTTGGTGACTGTGAGTTTACATATTTGACATACTTATAAACAAATCATGTGGTACACAATGAAAAGAACATACGCATTCAATGGTAGTACACATTTTTAAGAATACTGGTGAGAAAACAAAACATTGACACAGTAAAACATAGCACTGCTGAACATTTACATCCATCAGTCTTCAATAAAGCACGAATTGTGAAGAAGAAAGCAACAGAACAGTCACATTACATAGTTAAAAAACAAATTAGGATTTTCATACTAGCATTCTCCTTTACTACCGTTAACATCCATCAGTCTTGAATAAAGCACAAACTGTGCAGAAGAAAGCAACGGAAGGTTCACATTATAGAATCGAAAAACAAATTACCATTTTCCTTTACTACTGTTCAGTTCTGTTCTAATAATTCTGTTCTGTGACAATAATCATAATGTTTGATAGCACACACTCATTTTAGTTTCAAATGTGATTAAATACAAAGCTTAAAAGGGCCATCAAAGGCCAGTGATCTTGCACCTATTGTTCATTGTCTTTCCTTGCCTCACCAGTTAGTTGCAAATACACTTCAAATACACACACCCACAGACAATAATAATGATTTATGATAAAGCATCTCTACACTATGCATATGACAGTATTTCAAAGAGTACACAACGTATTCATAATCCAATAAGAACTGAAGAAACTGACACAAATTAAGTTCTCAATTGCCGACAATAAAATAGACTGTCTACACAGCCTGCTGCTGTGGCCCAGGAGAAGGTGAGCCGACGGCCTGGGGGTGAACATTCGGCACAGCTGTTGCACTGGCGTGTGGAGGGCCGGCTGTTGCCTGGGGTGAAGGTGGTGTGGGTGTTGTACTGGGTGTCACGCCACCCTCACTGGGGTTTCCTCCAGGTGTGGCAGGGGGTGCTGCAGGGGAAGAGTGAACCTGCCCACCCCATCCTCCACTAGGAACACCACTTTCAGCCGCAAGCCGTTGGTGTGCCTGTTGACGAGCACGGAATTCGGCAGCTTTCAATTGTTCCAGGTGGAACTGTTGCCGTTCCGTAATGAGCTGCTGTCGTTGATATTCTAAACCTTCTCTTTCCCTCTCCATTGTCGTCTCGAGCTCCTCGAAATGGCGCAGTTTGATTTCCAACTTCTTCATCTGAGTCTCCACGAGCAGCGCTACCAACGATTTGATCTTGCGCTCCTCGACAGCGGCCAAATGCTTAGCCTTGACTGCGGCAGCTGCCAGTGCCGCAGCAGCGGCAGCCTGCAGCTGGGCGTCCTTCACCAAACGATCGTGTTCCGTTTCTGTTGGCCTCGTCTCACCTTCGCTTCCTTCTTTCTGCTCCCCTTCTTCTTTGATATCAGTTTTGTCATTGGACTTCTCCTCTTCAGTACTTTCCTTTCCATCCCTTTCGTCTGATTTCTTTTCAGTTTCAGTAGCTTCTGGCTTTTCAGACTCTTTCTTCTGTTTTCCTTCAGCATCACACGGTTTCTCCTCTGCTTCTTTATCATCATCTTTCTTTTCCTTCTCCACAACTTCTTCTTCTTTTTCCGGAACAGTACCAGCAATTCCACTCTGCAAAATAAATAAAACTTGCTTCATTTCAGAATAAGTGCGCAAAAAATGAGCAAAAAGTGAAACGTGATGTGCAGATTCGTTTTTTGTGCTGCTTCTTATGACATTGACCAAGAAGTCCTCGTGTCCCAAAATTCATGAAAAATTTAAAACTATCTTTCAACTTCTAGTTCTTGCTTATCTCTGCATCACATTAAATTCATACATTAAAAGTTTGTCATATTTATAGTCATAAGCAAACTTATGTTTTCTATGATCCATTATGAGTATTTCTCAGATGCATAATACTAAAACAATTAGGGAAAAATTAAGCACAAATATAGTTACACAAGCAGGATCAATAACTGGAATATGAAGGCTGAAGATTAATGGTATGTAAAACCTCCTGCCATGCAACATATGCTGATGAACCAAAACATTATGAATATCTACTTAATAATAAATTGGTCCACCTCTGGAGTGTAATACAGCAGCGATTCTCTGTGGTGCAGATTCAACAGACAGTTACAAGAGGTATGTGGCACCAGGTAGCTACGCACACGCCACACAATTCCTGAAAATTAGGCGTCGGTGGCTTGTGGGCAATGACTTGGCACCCAATACAATCCCAAACCTGTCCCCTCTGGGTTCAGATCAGGTGAATTTGGTGACCGAGACATCACCACGAGTTCACTATCATACTCTTCAAACCACTATAGCATGGTTCTGGCCTTGTGAAATGGACAGTCAGCCTGCTGTAAGATGCCATCAATATAGGGAAAGACACAATGCACGACAGTATGCAGGCAATCCACAATACTGTTCATACACTCTAATAGCTGTCCTGGTGTCTTTGATTACTACAACAGATCCCATGGAACTCCAAGTAATGTCCCCCATAATACAATATTGCCTCCACTGGCCTGTGTACATGACTATGTGAATGTTTCCAGTATCCATTCGCCTGTATGACGACATATGCAAGCGTGACCACGAAACTAGTATAACAAGAAAGTTATACATCTGATCACACAACATATTTTCACTGTTTCAGAGTCCAATCTCTACAATCCAGTGCAATCATAACTGACAATGTTGTTAGGCAAACATAGGAAAACATAGGGATCACCTTCTACTGAGCCCCAAGTTCAACAACTTGCACTGAGCAAGTGCTCCTAAACAGTTTTACTCCATCATCAGAGCTGCTACAGATTGCTTCATGTCCTGTTTTATGGTGCGGGCAAGCCTCCAACATCCACATTCTGTGATTAGACAAAGATTTTGATAATCTTGTCACTTACTTCTGGTTTCACTATTCTTCAACCACTTTCCATAGTTGCTCATAGCAGTAGCACACAAACAGTTAACCAGCTTTATCATATCCAAGATGCTTGTTCCCAGGTGCCAGGACACAATCATCAGCTCTTTGTCATAGTTGAAACAAATACTAACAAAGAGATAGAGGGGCTGGCCAGTACTTACCTCAGCTCAGTACAGCCGATAGATACACAAAAATCAGAACCGAAAATTTACGTTCCTAGCTTTCAGAACAAATGTTCCTTCATCAGGGAGGAGAGAGGGGAAAGAAAGGGAAGAAGGGAAAGTGGATTCAGTTACTCACAACCCAGGTTATGAAGCAACAGGGAAAGGAAAACAGGGAGGGTAGCAAGGATGGAGGCATGGTTGTCAGGGGGAAGCCAAAGATATTCTACTGTAAGTACTGTGCCAGCTTCAAACCAAAGAGGATGCATACAGAAGTAAAGAGGTATACAGTATAAAGATAAACACAACTATGTAGGATGAAAAGATGCGTGAATGGCTAAAGACGAAAGGAAAAGAGGAGAAGACTGAAGAGTAAATGGGAGTGAGGTTGTTTAACGTAGGTTCAGTCCAGGGGGATGGCGGGATGAAAGGATGTGTTGGAGTGCAAGTTACCATCTCCGCAGTTCAGAGGGACTGGTGTTGGATGGGAGAAGCCAAATGGCACATACGGTGTAGCAGGTTCCTAGGTCCCTAGAATTATGCTGGAGGGCATGCTCTGCTACTGGGTATTGGACATCTCCTAGGCGGACAGTTCGTCTGTGTCCGTTCATGCGCTTAGCCAGTTTAGTTGTTGTCATACCGATGTAAAAGGCTGTGCAGTGCAGGCATGTCAGCTGATAAATGACGTGTAGTTTCACATGTGGCCCTGCCTCGAATTGTGTATGTTTTACCAGTAGCGGGGCTGGAGTAGTTGGTTGTGGGGGATGCATGGGGCAGGTTTTGCAGTGGGGTCGGTTACAGGGGTAGGAACCGCTGGGTAGAAAAGGTAGTCTGGGAATATTGTAGGGTTTAACAAGGATGTTACGGAGGTTAGGGGGGCGACGAAAGGCAACTCTGGGTGGTGTGGGAAGAATTTTGTCACGGGATGATCTCATTTCAGGTGCTGACTTGAGAAAGTCATATCCGTGGCGGAGTAATTTGTTGATGTATTCAAGGCCAGGATAATATTGGGTGACAAGGGGGATGCTTCTGTGTGGTCTGGGGGTAGGAACATTGTTGTTGGACGGGGAGGAATGTATTGCTCGGGAGATCTGTTTGTGGACAAGGTCTGCAGGATAGTTGCGGGGAGGAAAGCACTGGTCAGGTTATTGGTGTAATTGTTGAGGGATTCATCACTGGAGCAGATACGTTTGCCACAAATACCTAGGCTGTAGGGAAGGGAACGTTTGATGTGGAATGGATGGCAGCTATCAAAGTGAAGGTACTGTAGTTTGTTTGTGGGTTTGATATGGACAGAGGTGTGGATGTGAGCTTCAACAAGATGAAGGTCAACATCCAGGAAGGTGGCTTGGGTTTTGGAGAAGGTCCAGGTGAAATTCAGATTCGAAAAGGAGTTGAGGTTATGGAGGAAATTAAGGAGTGTTTCTTCACCACGACTCCAGACCACAAAGATGTCATCTATAAAGCAATACCAGGCCAGGGGAAGCAGCTGTTGGGTCTTCAGGAAAGCCTCCTCCATGCGGCCCATGAAGAGGTTAGCATAGGACGGAGCAATCCAGGTTCCCATGGCCGTTCCCCTGATTTTTTTGTAGGTCTGGCCTTCAAAAGTGAAGTAATTATGGGTTAGGATGAAGTTGGTAAGCATGATAAGGAACGACGTTTTTGGAAGATCTTCGGGTGGGTGTTGGGAGAGGTAGTGCTCAAGGGCAGAGAGACCATGGGTATGTGGGATGTTTGTGTAAAGGGATGTAGCATCTATGGTGACAAGAAAGGTTTCAGGTGGGAGAGGAGTGGGAATGGATTTGAGGCGTTCTAGGAAGTGGTTTACGTCTTTGATGTAGGATGGGAGTGTGCGGGTGATAGGTTAGAGGTGTTGGTCTACCAGAGCTGAGATACGTTCTGTTGGGGCTTTGAAGCCTGCTACAATGGGACGGCCAGGATGGTTCTCTTTGTGGATTTTGGGTAATGGGTAGAAGGTAGGAGTACGGGGCTCAGGTGGAGTGAGTAAGTCTACGGAAGCCGTTGTGAGGCCTTGTGAGGGACCTTGGATTTTTAGGATTTTCTGCAGCTAAGTCTGGATGGAGGGAATGGGATCCTGGGTAACAGCTTTGTAGGTTGAGGTGTCGGAGAGTTGACGCAATCCTTCTGCCACATACTCCACACGGTCAAGTACCACAGTTGTGGAGCCTTTATCCGCCGGGAGGATGACAATAGAGTGGTCTGTTTTCAGCTCCTTAATGGCACGGGATTCTGCTGGGGTGATATTGGGGGTTGTCGGGATGTTCTTCAAGAAGGACCGGGAGGCAACACTGGATGTGAGGAATTCCTGAAATGTCTGCAAGGGATGGTTTTTGCGGGAGGGGAGGAGGATCCCTTTGAGAAGGCGGTCGGAACTGTTCTAGACAGGGTTCAACACTGGGTCTAGTATTTGGGGGCTGTGTTTGGGTAGTGAAGTGATATTTCCAGTTGGGGTTCCGGGTGAATGAGAGGAGATCTTTAACCAGGGCGGTGTGGTTGAATTTAGGTGTGGGGCCAAAGGTTAAGCCTTTTTATAGAACAGATGTCTCTGGAGGAGAGAGGGATCTGGATGAGAGGTTTAGAACTGAATTGGGACTGGTGATATGTGGCATTTGGCTGTGGTTATAGTTGAGATGTGGTCTGTGTGGGGTATGTGCTGGGATGGGGAGGTTGAGTAGGATGGCTAGGCTAGGTTTGTTGGCTATGAGGGGGGTTTGTTGAAGGTTCTGTTGTGGTTAGTGTTTGTGAGGGATAGGGAGAGGGACCCCACTTCTTAGGTGTTGCACTAGCACTGTGGATAGTCTCTTCAGGTGGTGTGTGGCATGGAACTCAAGTTTGCAGCTGGCTTCTAGGATGATGTTCCTGAGTGTGTTCTCCAAGCAAGGGTTTGAGAGGTGGAGGACTTTGAAGAGAGATAGGAGCTGCTGGGAGTGGTGGTTACATGAAGTAGTGTAGAGATTCAGGACAAGTTGGGTAAGGGCTAAGGATTGAAGGTTCTGGAAGTCCAGGAGAGACAGGTGGAAGGAGGAATTGCACCCAGAGATGGGAACTTTTAAGGTAAGTCCTTTAGGGGTAATTCCAAAGGTTAAGCAGGACCGGAGGAAAAGTATGTGGGATTGCAGTTTGGCTACGGTGAATGCATGTTTCCGGAATGAATGTAAATAATGTGGTATAGGATTAGGGTACATAGTGGGTAACTGGTGGGTAGGGAAATTAAATAACTAAAGTTAAAATAGTAATCAAAGGAAGGAATAAAACAAGGAGGGAAGGACGAGAAAGAAAGAAATTGTGTTGGTAATGTTCAATACCAAAGGAAGACCACTAAATAAGAAAAATACGGAAAAAGTTGACCAGACCAAGCAAGTATGTCCAGATCAGGGGAAAAGAACACACATTGCTCAAAAACTGAGATAGGGAGTGCCGCAAAAACGATCGCGCGTGCTGCAAAAAAGATCGCGTGTGCCACAAAAAAAGATCGCGGTTGGCGGAGAAATGTCCCAAAAAAATTTTCCTGTGGCAGAGAAAGATAGCCAATGACACAAAATTATCGCCAGCAACACGAAATCGACGGAAATGGATGATACTGGTAGGTGTGGAAGGGATTGTTGGCAGTGATTGTTGGCTGGAAAACAGCGAATAACGAACGTTAAAACTATGTAATGTTAAATAAATAAATCAATAAATAAAAAGAGAGAAGTGGACTATAAACGGAACAAGATAACAGGAGGAAAATGAAACTAGCACAGTTGGTGACGAAACTATTTATTTATGTATATATAAAACACTGAAGAAGAGAAAGTGTTTAGATGACAGATGTAAGTGATAGCTAACAAAAGGGACAAAACAATGAAGGATGTGGACCATATAGGTGATCTAAATGATTAATGGAAAATCTCATATAAAGATGTGAAACAAATACTAACAAAGAGATAGAGGGGCTAGCCAGTACTTACCTCAGCTCAGTACAGCCGATAGATACACAAAAAGCAGAACCGAAAATTTACGTTCCTAGCTTTCGGAACAAATGTCCCTTCATCATGGAGGAGAGAGGGGAAAGAAAGGGAAGAAGGGAAAGTGGATTCAGTTACTCACAACTCAGGTTATGAAACAACAGGGAAAGGAAAACAGGGAGGGTAGCAAGGATGGAGGCATGGTTGTCAGGGGGAAGCCAAAGATATTCTACTGTAAGTACTGTGCCAGCTTCAAACCAAAGAGGATGCATACAGAAGTAAAGAGGTATACAGTATAAAGATAAACACAACTATGTAGGATGAAAAGATGCGTGAATGGCTATGTCAGTCAGTTTCCCCATATGCTGTCTAAATCATCACTAGAATGACTCCCCATACGTGTCTGCTTCCCCTATATGCTTTCTTACTGTATAGACTTTTCTTACAGTGTAATGTGCCCACAATGCCAACCATATAACATTCAGTCTCAGGGTGGACAGTGGTCTTGGTGTACATCGGCGTGTGTAGTAAAAATGCAGCTCTACTGTTCTGGATCAGTAGGCCAACACAATACCCAATGAGAATCGAAGTAACTAAAAAAACATTGAGGGTGTATTAACAAACCTGTGCTAATCCTGCAGAGGGATCAAATTTGCCTTCAGTGGATGAGGCTTCAACATTCTTGACATGAGCATCCATTAGAGCAGCAGGAACCTCATCCTGGAAACAGGAATTCCGGTTTCCATATGAAGTATCAGGAATACACTATTTAGTAACAATCATGTTTTGCAGTGGCAAGGGGGAAAAATAACAAAAAACCCTCACCTTGATACTTGCAAATTCTTCCATTGCTGCCTTTGCTGCAGATGCTGCAACCCTTGGATCAACTACAGAAGCTAAAAATGCTACTGTTGACATAATTGGATTACCAGCTTTGCTGAATGGAATTGGCTGATATGCTAATGGGCCCAATGCTCCACCACCTGTAACATTACATTTGTGATTAAGCAAATTTTAGATGGACAATTTTATGAGCGGTTGCATAATAAAGAAATAACTAGTTTCTATTTACTTTCCTTTTTTCTATTACAATTGCTAGTTTAACAGTCAGAGGGTCACAGACACATCTACAAGATTTTAAATGCACTTAATATAAGCTTTATTTTTCCAAGGTTTGCACTCTAACAGCAAACAGATCAAAGCACCAAATAATTCATAACAATTTGTACTATGTATAATTTCATTCTAAGGAAACATTTTATTTGTCTGATTTTCTTTGGGATCTTTGTTTCTGAAACGCACAGAAAGAACATGTTTGGATTTAGCATGGTTCTGCGTTGATAGCACACCTAGTTTTCTAACTATAAAGTAATTTCCGATTTTATCTGTTATGTAGGAACCTTTTACCTATTCAAGATTTTGCAATTGCTTAGGTCTTTTGGCAATGAAGTCCGACACAATGATGCATGTAATAACTTAGGGACTACCATCAGCTTATGAAATATAATTTGCATTCTTATCCCCTTTGCTAAGGAGTGGAGATATATGATACAGTCTCCCAAGCTCCACAAGTTATACTGCTGCAAACACTGCCAGTGGCATTGCTTTCTACCATAACAAGATACTTTAGGTCAAGCAGAATCAAAGCTTAGACTGCACTATATAATATAGCCTTGTGCTGTAAATTCGGTATGCTTATTCCAGCCAGATGGCATTTGGATGCCACAAGAGAATCAGTCTTACTGTGACTATGGCAACACAACTGTTTATGAATTAGGCACTGGCTGTGGCTGGCCTTGTTCATGTATTCTGTTCTGTCACTTGACTATGGTTAGTGTTGGCATACTCTTATCAGTGCCTCAAGAATATTCTGTCTTGTATTTAATAAATTGTGTTATACACACAACAGTACAATCTGAATCTTTTTTCTTGCTTCCCCTTCATAAGGTATTGCAATAGAGTCACATTTCCTCTAATCTGATCTATTTGTCTTCCTTTCAAGCTTTATGTCACACCCAACACAATGGAAATGTTGCACTTGCTCCAGTTTAATTCAGATGATATTTGATCAAAGAATATCATAACTTTAGTTTTATTTTCTGAAATTCTTAAATTATAATTTGAGATTATTCGACATTGTTTGTACAATTCCATTTGCAGTCTATCTTTATTTTGATTCATTATTACTTATACGTTTAAAAAAAGCAAGGAAAAATTCGCCTGACACTTTCCCAAAAGGCAGTTTCCATTTCTTCTAAACCAGGAAACTGATCTCTCCCCCCTCCCAATAGTACACAAAACATGTCACAAAATGGCTGCAGAAACAACGGAAAAAGCATGCCAATTTAAAAGAATACAAAACCTCCAAGACTGGCAAAATTTTTCAAAAGCTCAAAATTTAATGTGGACTTCAGTGGAAGATGCTTTTAATAGTTTCCACAACAAAATTCTGCTACAAAATCTAGCAAAAAATCGGAAGAGATCCTGGTCATATATAAAGTAACCAGCAGCAGGACACAGCAATACCTTCAATGTGAGGCAGCAACGGTAATGTTACTGATAACAGTATCACTAAAGCAAAGTTAATAAATACCATTTTCTGAAATTCCTTCACCAAAGAAGATGAAGTAAATATTCCAGGATTCTAATCCAAATCTGCTGTCCACATGAGTAACTGAGAAGTACATATCTTTGGTGTAGTACAGCAACTCAAATCATTTAATACAGGCAAGTCTTCAGGACCAGGTTGTACACCATTTACCTTTCAGACTGTGCTGATATAATAGCTCTGTGCTTAACAATCTTATATAAGTGCTCACTCAACAAAAGATCCATACCTAAAGGTTGGAAAGTTGCAACAGTCATACCACTTTTCGCGAAAGGAAATAGGAGTAATCCACTAAATTACAGACCCATATCAATACATTAAATTAAAACCCCTTCCATTGATGTGGACTTGCAGTAGGATTTTGGACTATATACTGTGTTCAAACATTATGAATTACCTTGAGTTAAATAATATACTAACACATGGTCATCACGGATTCAGAAAACACAGCTAGCTCTTTATTCTCATGAAGTAATGAGTGCTATAAACAGGGTATCTCAAACTGATCTCACATTTCTACATTTCCAGGGTCCTAAAGGCTTCTGATACTATTATTCACAAGCAGCTTCTAACTAAACTGGGTGCCTACGGAGTATCATGTCAGTTGTGCGACTGGAGTCGTGATTTCTTGTCAGAAATGTCGTGTTGTTGTTGTTGTTGTTGTTGTTGTGGTGGTGGTGGTGGTCTTCAGTCCTGAGACTGGCTTGATGCAGCTCTCTATGCTACTCTATCCTGTGCAAGGTTCTTCATCTCCCAGTACCTACTGCCGCCTACATCCTTCTGAATCTGCTTAGTGTATTCATCTCTTGGTCTCCCTCTACAATTTTTACCCTCCACGCTGCCCTCCAGTACTAAATTGGTGATCCCTTGATGCCTCAGAACATGTTTTACCAACCGATCCCTTCATCTAGTCAAGTTGTGCCACAAACTCCTCTTCTCCCCAATTCTGCTCAATACCTCCTCATTAGTTATGTGATCTACCCATCTAATCTTCAGCATTCTTCTGTAGCACCACATTTCGAAAGCTTCTATTCTCTTCTTGTCTAAACTATTTATCGTCCTTGTTTCCCTTCCATACATGGCTACACTCCATACAAATACTTTCAGAAATGACTTCCTGACACTTAAATCTATACTCGATGTTAACAAATTTCTCTTCTTCAGAAACGCCTTCCTTGCCATTGCCAGTCTACATTTTATATCCTCTCTACTTCGACCATCATCAGTTATTTTGCTCCCCAAATAGCAAAACTCCTTTACTACTTTAAGTGTCTCATTTCCTAATCTAATTCCCACAGCATCACCCAACTTAATTCGACTACATTCCATTATCCTCGCTTTGCTTTTGTTGATGTTCATCTTATACCCTCCTTTCAAGACACTGTCCATTCCATTCAACTGCTCTTGCAAGTCCTTTGCTGTCTCTGACAGAATTACAATGTTATCAGCAAACCTCAAAGTTTTTATTTCTTCTCCATGGATTTTAATACCTACTCTGAATTTTTCTTTTGTTTCCTTTACTGCTTGCTCAATATACAGATTGAATAACATTGGGGAGAGGCTACAACCCTGTCTCACTCCCTTCCCAACCACTGCTTCCCTTTCATGTCCCTCGACTCTAATAACTGCCATCTGGTTTCTGTACAAATTGTAAATAGCCTTTCGCTCCCTGTATTTTACCCCTGCCACCTTCAGAATTTGAAAGAGAGTATTCCAGTCAACATTGTCAAAAGCTTTCTCTAAGTCTACAAATGCTAGAAATGTAGGTTTGCCTTTCCTTAATCTTTCTTCCAAGATAAGTCGTAAGGTCAGTATTGCCTCACGTATTCCAATATTTCTGCGGAATCCAAACTGATCTTCCCCGATGTCGGCTTCTACCAGTTTTTCCATTCGTCTGTAAAGAATTCGCATTAGTATTTTGCAGCTGTGACTTATTAAACTGATAGTTCGGTAATTTTCGCATCTGTCAACACCTGCTATCTTTGGGATTGGAATTATTATATTCTTCTTGAAGTCTGAGAGAATTTCGCCTGTCTCATACATCTTGCTCACCAGATGGTAGAGTTTTGTCAGGACTGGCTCTCCCAAGGCTGTCAGTAGTTCTAATGGAATGTTGTCTACTCCCGGGGCCTTGTTTCGACTCAGGTCTTTCAGTGCTCTGTCAAACTCTTCACGCAGTATCTTTTCTCCCACTTCTTCTTCATCTACATCCTCTTCCATTTCCATAATATTGTCCTCAAGTACATCGCCCTTGTATAGACCCTCTATATACTCCTTCCACCTTTCTGCTTTCCCTACTTTGCTTAGAACTGGGTTTCCATCTTAGCTCTTGATATTCATACAAGTGGTTCTCTTATCTCCAAAGGTCTCTTTAATTTTCCTGTAGGCAGTATCTATCTTACTCCTCGTGAGATAAGCCTCTACATCCTTGCATTTGTCCTCTAGCCATCCCTGCTTAGCCATTTTGCACTTCCTGTCAATCTCATTTTTGAGACGTTTGTATTCCTTTTTGCCTACTTCATTTATTGTATTTTTGTATTTTCTCCTTTCATCAATTAAATCCGGTATCTCTTCTGTTACCCAAGGATTTCTACTAGCCCTCGTCTTTTTACCTACTTGATCCTCTGCTGCCTTCACTATTTCATCCCTCAAAGCTACCCATTCTTCTTCTACTGTATTTCTTTTCCCCATTCCTGTCAATTGTTCCCTTATGCTCTCCCTGAAACTCTGTACAACCTCTGGTTCTTTCAGTTTATCCAGGTCCCATCTCCTTAAATTCCCACCTTTTTCCAGTTCCTTCAGTTTTAATCTACAGTTCATAACCAGTAGATTGTGGTCAGAGTCCACATCTGCCCCTGGAAATGTCTTACAATTTAAAACCTGGTTCCTAAATTTCTGTCTAACCATTACATAATCTATCTGAAACCTTTTAGTATCTCCAGGGTTCTTCCATGTATACAACCTTCTTTCATGATTCTTGAACCAAGTGTTAGCTATCAGAAATGTCATGGTTCACAGTAATTAACAGACTGTCACCGATTAAAATGGATGTGATACGTCGTGTTCCTCAAGGAAATCATATATGCACTCTATTGTTCCTAATAAATGATTTAGGAGACAATCTCAGCAGTCATCTTAGACTGCTCACAAATGCTGCTGTCATTTACAGTCAAGTAAAGTCATCATAAGGTCAAAACCAAATGCAAAATCATTTAAGTAAGAAATGTGTATGGTGTGAAAAGTGGCAATGGACCTTAAATTATGGAAAGAACGAGGTAATCCACACGAATACTAAAAGCAATCCACTGAATTTCAGTTTTACAATAAATCACACAAAGCTAAGAGATTTCAGTTAAACTAAATAGTTAGGTAAGATAAGATAATTTTATTGTCATGAGGCCATTATAGAAATAGACAAATTTTTTATACTGCATTATCATTACATTAGTATGAGATGTCAGTGGTTCTGTGTCACAGTAAAAAATACTCTTAATTCATGAATGGGTTTGGCAATAAGCTGTTTATTTAATCTGTGGAAACTTATTAAATAGTTTTACCCACTTGTTCATAGCTACTGACTGTCTCTGATGGTCTATAGTAACAATACCAGAGACAGAAAGTTGCTACTCACCATATAGCAGAGAAGCTGAGTCATGATAGGCACAATACTCAAATCCTTAGGCCCATCCCAGAACCTCTCCCCAGAGTCCATCTCTCTACTTACTCCTACCACTCCCCGCACTCCCACCTTCTACATGCTTCCTAAAGTCCATAAACCCAACCACCCAGGACGCCCCATTGTGGCTGGTTACTGTGCCCCCACTGAGAGAATCTCTACTCTTGTAGACCAACACCTTCAACCTATTACCCGGAACCTATCCTCCTATATAAAAGATACCAACCACTTCCTCGACCGACTCTCCACAGTTCCTTTCCCTTTACCACATGGTGCCCTGCTCGTCACTATTGATGCCACCTCCCTGTACACTAACATTCCTAATGCTCACAGCCTTACTGTTATCAAATACTACCTTTGCAGACACCCTATGGATTCCAAACCAGCAACCTCCTTCTTAGTCTCCATGACCAACTTTATCCTCACCCACAATTACTTCTCCTTTGAAGGCATTACCTACAAACAAATCCGTGATACAGCTATAAGCACCTGCATGGCACCATCCCATGCTAACCTATTCATCGACCATCTAGAGGAATCCTTCCTAAAAACCCAGAATCCTAAACCCCTCACCTGATTCAGATTCATCGATGACATCTTTGCTATCTGGATTGAAGGTGAGGGCACCTTATTTGCATTCCTCCAGAACTTCAACAACTTCTCCCCCATTTGCTCCACCTGGTCCTACTCAACCCAACAAGCCACCTTCCTAGGTGTTGACCTCCACCTCAGAGACAGCTACATCAGTACCTCCGCCCATATCAAACCTACTAACCACCAGCAATACCTCCACTTCGACAGCTGCCACCCATTCCATACAAAGAAGTCCCTTCCATACAGCCCAGCCACCCGTGGTCATCGCATCTGCAGTGATGAGCAGTCCTTCTCTAAATATACCGAAGGGCTCACTGAAGCCTTCACTGACTGTAAATATCCTCCCATCCTTGTACAAAAACAAATCTCCCATGCCTTATCTTTCCAGTCTCCCACCACCTCCCAAAGTCCCACAGTCCGGCCACAGAGGAGCATTCCCCTCGTAACTCAGTACTATCTGGGACCGGAGCAACTGAATTACATTCTCTGCCAGGGTTTCAATTACCTCTCGTTATGCCCTGAAATGAGAAATGTCCTACCCACTATCCTCCCCACCCCTCCTAGTGTGATATTCCACCGTCCACCAAACCTACACAATATACTCGTCCATCCTTACACAACCCCTGCTCCCAACCACTTACCTCATGGCTCATACCCCTGTAATAGACCAAGATGGAAGACCTGTCCCATACATCCTCCTACCACCACCTGCTCCAGTCCGGTCACTAACATCACCTATTCCATCAAAGGCAGGGCTACCTGTGAAACCAGTCATGTGATTTACAAGCTAAGCTGCAACCACTGTGCTGCATTCTATGTAGGCATGACTACCAACAAGCTGTCTGTCCGCATGAACGGCCACCGACAAACTATGGCTAAAAAACAAGTGGACCACCCTGTTGCTGAAGATGCCCCTCATCTCGATGATTGCTTCATAGCCTGTGCCATATGGATCCTTCCCACCAACACCAGCTTTTCTGAATTGCGCATGTGGGAACTTTCCCTGCAATACATCCTACGTTCCCATAACCCTCCTTCGTTACTCACTGTCCTCACCCATCCAGCCCCCTCCCTGTTCCCATTCCAGCACTACACAGCTGTCATTTCACTGCCACACCCAGTCTTTTAATTTCTTTCTATTTTTATTTCTCTCCTTTCCTCTACTTACCTCCTCCCCCCCTCTGCACCTTCTCTCCTGCCCTCCGTCTAAACTGTAACACTTCACTGTCCGCCACTCCCACCATACTATCCCTCCCCCTCCCTGCCCCAGCCTCCTCCTTATCCCCACCCAGTTGCCATTCCCATCATGCACTGGTGCTGCTGCTCGCAGTGTAGTATCAGGTCTCTGAGACTGCAGACGTGTGTGCAAGTTGCGTTTGCATGAGTGTGTGTGAGTGCGCGCGTGTGTGTGTATGTGTGTCTACTGCTGGCAAAGGCCTTAATGGCCGAAAGCTATGAGTGTGTGAATCTTTTTATTGTTCCTATCGCGACTCAGCATCTCTGCTATATGGTGAGTAGCAACTTTCCTTCTCTGGTACTGTTACATTCCATCCTGGATTTTCCACTGTTTTATAGTCTGTGGTAAGACGTACATATGAATTTATTTTTTCCTTGTGTTGTGGCCATGAATATTATTTCTACTTTTTACTTCATGCAAAATTCTGTTTTGTACAAATTAACACTTTTGTCTACACAGATAAACAGCCATTATTTTACATTCAGAGAACAAGTGCTTATAATGTGCTTTATGTTGAGAACATGTAATGATTATGATTGCTTTCTCCTACAGAAGTAATACGTTTTGAACATGGTTCAAATTTCCTCAGAGAGTAAGTCCATATGACATAATACTTTGAAAACATGCAAAATAAGATGTTTTAACATAGGCTGCTGGTATGCATTTCATAAGACATCTTAGTAAGTAAATTACTCTAGGCAATTTAACACTAATGTATTTTGTATGTTGCTCACAGGACAATTTGACATCTAAGTATACCTTCACAAACTTTATGTAACTAGGATCATGAATAGGGCTTTTGTCCTTTAGACTACATACCATTTTTTGTGTTTTGTTCTCATTCAGGAGAAAGCCATTTGACCCACACCAATATGTCAACACAGTCTTTTTAGATTATTCAGATTATGGTTATAATTTAGTATGGTAGTGTCATCGACAAACAGCAGCATACTGGAACTTATACAAAACAATAGATGGTTCTAATACAGATCCCTGCTGAACTCCCACCTCAATTTGTTTTTCTGTAGACTTTTCTGTGCCAATACACTCAAATTGCCTACAATTTTGGAGATAAGATGTTAATAGTTTTAGGCTGTTACCCCTGATGCCACAGAAATGGAATTTCTGTAGAAGTGTGTCATGTCCTATACAGAGGAAGAGACTTGAGCAAAGCCCTTCTCCACAAATACTTTTAAGAACATATTTAATTATAGAGTCTGTTGCATCAATTGTTGATAATTTTTATCTAAATCCATATTTTAGTACATGAAATATTTCAAGTTTTTCAAAATGAGCAGACAGTTGATGGTAAATGATGTATTCTATTATTTTGGCCAGGACTGGAACTATTGATATTTGTCAGAAACCTGCATCCTTTTTATACATCAGAACACCCTAGATACGCTCAGCTTCTCTGGAAAGTATCCCTCTGATATACATTCATTTACACACTAAGTCAATGGATAAACAATTGAGTCAATGATTTTCTTCAGCAAGTTGCAAGACATGTCATAAACATCAATGTTACTTGATGACTTGAACTTCCTTACTATTTCTAATACAATACTAGGCTTAATCTCTGAGAAAAGGATTACAATTATGAACAACTTGAAATGGAATGATCACACAGAAAATGTTGTTGGGAAGGCAAACCAAAGACTGTGTTTTATTGGCAGAACACTGGGAAGATGCTTACACTACACTTCTCCATCCTCTGCTACAGTTTTGCTGTGCAGTGTGGAAGCCTTACCAGACAGGATTGACAAAGTATATTGAAAAAGTTCAAAGATGGGCAACTCATCTTGTATTTTCATAAGATATGGGAGAGAGTCTTGGATGTGACAGGTGAGATGGTGTGGCAAGCATTAAAACAAAGGCTTTTTCATTGCAGTGAGATCTTTTCACGTAATTTCAATCACCAACTCCCATCTCCAAATGCAAAAATATTTTGTTGATGTTCACCAACATATGGAAAAATAATCATAATAATAAAATAATAGAATCAGATCTCACATGGAGAGATTCAAATGTTTGTTTTTCCTGCAGGTTGTATGAGGGTGAAATGATAGATAAATAGTGTGAAAATGATTTGATGATACCCACTGCCAGGCACTTAAATGTGAATTTTTGAGTAGCCATGCAGATGCAGATGTAGATACATCAGTACAAAGTAGTGTAATATTTCTAGTTTCCAATGCTCATATCTGGTGAAGCGTCCATGTTCTTACTAAATCATCGATACAGCTGTTACATAGCATTGCAGCTATACTGCACAATACTAGTTAATGTTCCTCTCACATAAAATTTTCTTTCTGCATCTACAACAATTTCGTGCTAATACAGATCCTCTCCCCTATCATGCAACAACAACTCATAATACTGCCCCCAACAAATAATGCCACATTTCCAACAAACTCAGTTTGGCCTCCGTGCAACTCCCACTCTGTCTCAACCAGAGCCATAATCATACTCTAACATATCACAACCCCAGCAAACATTCAAGTTTATACTTGCTGTACAGATCTCACTCTGCTACAGACATATCTGCTCTAGTGAAAGGCCTAACCTTCAGTATCACAGCAAAACTTAATCACAGGCCCTAAAGACCAACTCTTACTTACACACACACACACACACACACACACACACACACAGAAAGAGAGAGAGAGAGAGAGAGAGAGAGAGAGAGAGAGAGAGAGAGACTCAACTGGGAATACCTATACCACAAAGTCCAAATACATACGCAATAAAGTAAGAATCAGATGCTGGCCAAAACATTCCATCCTAAAGTCCGAGAGGATTCATATACCCTCATCCAAAAGCAGCTTCTCTTGGTACTGCAGAAATTCTCCACTTGCAGCACCTCCTCCAATTCTTACAATAAAATATCTCTGAAACCTCAAACCATAGTCCTACTTAATCCCAAGGCATCCATGATATGAAGTCAACTATTATCATGCCACCTAGGGCAAAAACCCCACTAACATGGCATTTGACACTGGACAATTCTTCATTCTTGGACACATTAACATATAAAACTGTTCCTCGTGACTATGCCCTCCATCCAGACTGAGCTGCAGAAAATTCTAATAGTGGCATGCACTTTACAACTGTCTCCTATAGCAGACTGCAAAGCTCTAATTAGACATAACTCAGCTCTGTGAGACCTGCACCTCCAATCTATCATGCAGAACTTCCCTTAATGCATAAAAGGTACTATTCATTTTCCGACGTGTTTCAAATCTATTTCCCTCCCAGCCTCCTTGTATCTACTGATGTAACATCACCATCTCATTTACATAGGATCTTTAATCCCTTGAACACTGTCTACCCCTGTAACCAACTGAAAATCCCAAAAAAAAGTGCCACTTGGTCACTATCACACTAGTGAACTTCATCCTTAACCATAAGCTCTTCTTCTTTGATGGCAAATACGGTGGGTCAGCTAAGTGAACGAGTATAACCCTGTCTTACGTTAACCTTTAGCAGGTCATACGGAAGAGGTATTGCTCAATTGTCAGAATCTGTGCCCCAACTTGGTGCAGATTTAATGATGATATATTTGCAGTATGGACTCACAGTAGCTAAGAACTCATTCAATTTCTGCAAAAGCTTAATTCTCACATGAAATTCATTTGACCTCTATCCAAAACCAAAGCTACCACCTCAGATGTCGACTTCAATCTCATTAAGGCTCGCAACCAAACAGCCACTCATCAAACAAACCTACAGTGAACAACAATACCTTTACCGCAGCTATAACTTTTTCAGGCAAAGTCCTGAATTTTGATCATCTACACCTATTATATTCCCCATACACCTTCTATTGTCCTCTCGCAACATCTTTACCAAATTATGTAATATTCCAATACCACCATCCATACTGTTCTAAGGCCTCCGATTTTTTTTCTCCGGACTGGAAAAAGATAGAAACATGCACATTGTTTTAAAATGAGGCCGCGTTCATTGTCAATACGTCCCAGAGATTGCAGCACCGTACGGCAGATGGAACTTTACCGCCAGCGGCGAGAATGAGAACTGTTTTAAATGCTTAAAATGGCGACATTTTCCTTACTTGAACAGCGTGCAATCATTCGTTTTCTGAATTTGCGTGGTGTGGAACCAACTGAAATTCATCGACAGTTGAAGGAGACATGTGGTGATGGAGTTATGGACGTGTCCAAAGTGCGTTCGTGGGTGCGACAGTTTAATGAAGGCAGAACATTGTGTGACAACAAACCGAAACAACCTCGGGCTCGCACAAGCCGGTCTGACGACATGATCGAGAAAGTGGAGAGAATTGTTTCGGGGGATTGCCGAATGACTGTTGAACAGATTGCCTCCAGAGTTGGCATTTCTGTGGGTTCTGTGCACACAATCCTGCATGACGACCTGAAAATGCGAAAAGTGTCATCCAGGTGGGTGCCACGAATGTTGACGGATGACCACATGGCTGCCCATGTGGCATGTTGCCAAGCAATGTTGACGCGCAACGACAGCATGAATGAGACTTTCTTTTCGTCGGTTGTGACAATGGATGAGATGTGGATGCCATTTTTCAATCCAGAAACAAAGTGCCAGTCAGCTCAATGGAAGCACACAGATTCACCACCACCAAAAAAATTTCGGTTAACCACCAGTGCTGAAAAAATGATGGTGTCCATGTTCTGGGACAGCGAGGGCTTAATCCTTACCCATTGCGTTCCAAAAGGCACTACGGTAACAGGTGCATCCTACGAAAATGTTTTGAAGAACAAATTCCTTCCTGCACTGCAACAAAAACGTCCGGGAAGGGCTACGCGTGTGCTGATTCACCAAGACAACGCACCCACACATCGAGCTAACGTTACGCAACAGTTTCTTGGTGATAACAACTTTGAAGTGATTCCTCATGCTCCCTACTCACCTGACCTGGCTCCTAGTGACTTTTGGCATTTTCCAACAATGAAAGACACTCTCCGTGGCTGCACATTCACCAGCCGTGCTGCTATTGCCTCAGCGATTTTCCAGTGGTCAAAACAGACTCCTAAAGAAGCCTTTGCCACTGCCATGGAATCATGGCGTCAGCGTTGTGAAAAATGTGTACGTCTGCAGGGCGATTACGTCGAGAAGTAACGCCAGTTTCATCGATTTCGGGTGAGCAGTTAATTAGAAAAAAAAAATCGGAGGCCTTAGAACTTGAATGCACCTCGTACATTGCAAGCATTCCAACTATAAAATCTTACTCTCACACTCAACCCCTACCACAGCCCAGTCCCTCTACTTGCAAGAACAACAACATTAAAGGTAGTACACATGTGAAACTACTGTTCTCTACCGGGTAACTGGTTCACTGCATGATTTTCTATAAATGGACACACTCAAATGTACAAAGAAGAATCAATTGTCTTGGTGCTTTCCAGTATCCAGCTACTGAGCATGCTATGCAGCATAATTGCTTCACCACACAGGTAATTTGGAATTCTGGAGATGAAACTCTGCTCTCCAGCATATCCTCTCATCACATCCCCTTCTTGAACTTAACCTCTGATAACAGACCAGCCCTATGACAATTGTTAAAATGGTATTTATTATTTACTCGTTTATTGTTATTTTTTCTCCTTCCCTCAATTACTCTCTCCCCTTTTCTTCCTCTTCAGTTTTCCCTTCCCTTCTGCTCCTAACTGCAAATGTCTTGCCAAATTTCATTTTATTTTCCATTTATAATCCATCTTTAGTTCACATTCTGTCCCTACTAACCCACCTCCGTGGCCAAAGTTGCTAACACAAGCTTGTTAGGTGGCACTCAACCCAGGGGTGAGCCAGTGCAAACCCTGGTGGTGGAACAAGTTTTCACTGTCCATATTTGGCTGGCAGCTGGCAAAGGAAGAGAGGTTGTGGTATAAGGTTTGTGATCATCAGACTTTGTGTCAATGTCCTGGTTCAAATACCAAACCTCTCTGCAGTGTCTCATGAAGTGATGGCATGTGACACTGTTGATGGTGATCCGTCTGTCGGATGGGGACATTAAGCTTGGTGGCCCCCTTGGAGCTATTCACAAGGAGTAGGCTATGAGCTGGCAGTGGGTTTCACCTTCTCCCTTCTCTCAACATCACCATACTACACACACACACACACACACACACACACACACACACACACAAATACATACATGCAGTATTACAAATAGTGTGTAATGGAGTATATTGTTAATGAACAAACTCCACCCCTACTATAAAACATGAACTGACACCGACAAAATGTTTCCTCATGATTTAGACACGATATCATCACAGATCACAGAATAAACAGATTGACCGTCCTTACGGCGGTGCAGGCAACTGCACAAATAGTTTTTTTGTCAAACAACAGATGTCGCACACGACACTACATTGCTCATTGACCTGTTTTGATGGTGAAGTATTTGATGTGGGTTTGCTGGCGTTTAGCAGAAGGCCGGCGACCTCCACACTGAGTGCATTCGACCTGTAGCCAATTGCAGTTGTAGGTCACAGATTAGCTTTCGTTATTCTATGGATGAAAATTATTTCTGCTGTAGGTATACTTCTTACAACTATATGCAGAATAAATAGATTAAATGAATCCAAAGTGGTGGTTATAAACATTTCTCTCCATTTAGTTTTTGAATGCAGGCTGTACTGTCACAAAAGCTTTCAGATGAATTGTGTGATTTATGCAGTTGTGTAGTTTACAAACTCATTACCCTCCATGATCTGTTTTGCAGCTCTTTTGATTGGATTATGTGGTAAAACCTTCACATGTAGATACGGCACTAGAAACCTTTCTAATTATTCTCAACTTTTTGCATTTAATCGGTTGATTTACTGACTAATTAAACACATATTGCACCCATGCAACTATACATAAACAGTACGGTCAGAAGCCAAATGGTTTTGAGTTCGAAGTCCTGTAGAAAATTCAATTACAGTTGCCTCAGTAATGTGTTTCCTGCTTTGCTCTTTTCTGTTATTAATCACTTGCCAATACAATCATAGCTATTCTCTCTGATTCCTGTTTACCACACGTTAATAACAATAAATTTCTCCAAATACAGGAGGCGATAATCTGTGAGCTGCAGTGCTACACAATAAGTGAAGATGACACAAGAACACAAGACATCCACTACTGTTCTACGTACTGTTTTTATCTGACTGCTCCAGCCTGACGTTAAAATGAGCACACACACACACACACACACACACACACACACACACACACACACACACACACACACACACAGTGATTTCCCTGCAACAAACAGAAATGTAAATGATGAATAACAGGTGTAGAAGGCTCATTACAACCGATAATCAATTAAATGATTTCAGCACAGTTCCTGTAGTAAACAGAAACTGGGTACCACTGGGTATCATGTCCTGACTCTCTGGATATATGCCTCTACTTTCCATAATGGATATATAGGGGTTGGTTGAATTACAATACTATATATTTTTTACACTGAGACATTAAACAAGCATAAAAAAAGGTTTTGGTTTCCTTTGTCAGTATTTCTGTAGCCTTTCTTACCCACAACCACATTTTGCATATGACTACAATTAGCTGTAACTGGATATCATTTCGTCTATGGACTGAACAACTGTATCTTCAAGAATTCTATTAAAAAAAAATAATTGAGAGACTGTAAACATCTTCAATATACTGTCAGTATGTCTACTTTTGTCACAAACACAGATTTAACATGTTACCTCCTTTGAGTTAAATGGGGGCGAATGACAAAGGAAAGACAATGAAATAGATTAGTGCAGTGTACAGATTTTGTGTTTGTCACTTCAACACAATATAAACAAATGACACATTTTATGGTACTTTCAGTTTTGAGAGAGTTTTATGAAACTTCTCTTTGAACATAGTTCTGAAACTGTAATATAATTTGTATTCAGCAACGTGATTTAAGATCCTCATTTGATGAAAATTTCTTCCCAGCAAGCCAAAATATCAAATTAGGTAACAGGAAGAAGTCACTTGGGTCTAAATCTGGCGAACATGGTGGATGAGGAACCAGTTCAAAGCCAAATTCATGCACTTTCGCCATTGTTACCGCTGATGTGTGGGATGGTGCATTATTATGGTGAAGAGCATTTTTTTGTGTGCCAATCTTGGTCTTTTCTCAGTCAACACAAGTTTCAAACAAGGTGGCAATAAAGTATAATAGAGTCCAGTCATGGTTCTGCCTTTTTCCAAGTAACTGATGAGGGGATTATTCCTTGGGGGAGTGGTTGGAAAAAAAAAAAAAAAAAAAAAAAAAATTAGTGGTCGGTGTGTAATGATGGATCCAGGTTTCACCAACAGTCACAAATTTGTGCAAAAAGTCTTAAAAATTATTATTAAATGTTGTTATACATTGTGCTGAAATGTTGTGCCAGATGTACTTTTGGTCGACCATGAGCAATTGCAGCACCCATCTCGCACACAACTTCCTCATAGCCAATTCTCCGTGCAGGATGTTATACACTTGCTCAACTGAGATGGCTAGTCACAGCACCCTCTCAAATTTTTGTTCTGCGGTTTTGCACATTACCATTTCACAGATTTTGCCAATGATTTCCCTTCTGGTGAACTCACTAAACAGCCGGAGTGTGCTTTGTCTTTGACGCTTGTCCGACCATGTTTAAATTCATTAATCCAAAAGTAAATTGTCTTCAAGACAGTGCAGAACCCGCATCAACTTCATCCAATTCTGCTTTGATTTGTACAACAGTCCAACACATCTAATGAAACCGTTTAATAACAACACAAAACTCTATTTTCTTAATTTTCTATCGCAGTTGACATACTAATCAATTTTGACGATTGTCGATAATGAATTGTATGCTGTAAATTGTTGAAATTCTTTACACTATCCTTGGAATAATTAAGCTTACCACCCATGAAGGTGCAACAAAATGTTCCATTCTTTCACGGAAATTTATTAGACTTGTCAAACAACCCTCATAACAGTCTCTCAGCAAAATGTGAAGTATATATTTATATTTCATTAATAAACTTTGGTAGCTCAAGCAGCATTAGCTTCATACAAATAACCCTGTTACCAAGTATTTGCTAACAGAACTCTTTATTTTCAAGCTTTCATGGACTAAATTAAACTCTTAGATTTCAATATCATTACATAATTTCTGCATTATATTTCAGTCCTTAAATTCTGACAATGTTGACTCTACTCCACGGATATCTTAAGCCTGGTTAATACTACGTGAACAAACATCAAGGCAAACTGCGTTCTCTCATGTGCAAACATTTGGCAGGAGTGAGAGGAGACATTCCAGTCATGTTTGGCCCATTGTTCACTCATTATCCACAGTGCCTCTGACGTTTTTCAAAATGTTAAAAAGATTTATAATCTCTTATTTTACGTGACATTATTTCCTTCATAAGTGAAACAAATCCTGTTTATAATCTTGTTTTCCCTTTGCTTAGCTTTTCCACAACAAGAAACAACTTACTAGTGAATGCGTAATCTCAATGTTTGCAAGTGTTTGTGTGACGACATTCTCATTCTGCGTTCTCTTCGATTCACTACCGTATTATGCATAGAGAAACAGACACCAAGTAATACGATAGAATGGCAGAGAGCACTAACGAACTGCTCACTTGGGCCTGGTTTCCACAGAGGGTGGTGTTAACAATGGCGGGCGAGTGTGAAAAAACATTTGGTCATGTTCGGTACACATTTGCTCATGTTCACCTACTTATCAGTCTTTTTTGCGAAATATCATCAAAGGAAACTCACGTCCTCTCCACTTAGGCGCTAGTGTCTTCTGTTCTTTTGTGTGCCAACACCTTTATGGTGACCATTTGTAATTAATGCTTTGCTCTTAAACTTCCTCCTCAAGCATATTGATGAACCTGAGAAAGGCATCAACTGACTTATACGCAAAGTTCTAGGGTAATGCTAAAGAAGGCTGGAGCTGCAGGTTTCAAGTGTACCTTGATGCATTTCACGATTACATAAAAATTCAGACACCCACATACTTATTTTCTTACTTCTATCTGTTTCCTTTTTCAAAACCAACAGGCACAATGATCTTATTCAGTATCTAATATTTACAGAGTTGGCACAAGTTTCCCCGAGTGAAAGTCCCTGATATTTCCCCAATTTCCAGACAATTTTTACTATTTTTCCCTGTCAAAATTTTGACATCTCAAGGATATGTTAAAACGTAAGTTGAAAGTCTGTCTTTGCATCTACGGTACAACAAACAATAGTGCAGACAAGGAAATATCTAGCGAAAACTTGCAAGCAGATGATGTTTCCTGATTTGAGCAAGAATATTATTTACTAATATCAGCATCTTTTGTAATGAACTATTTTTAGATGGAGAAAGCAAGCCAAATGGTATATGTTTTTCATTTAGACTACTGATGTTATTTTATTTAAAAAAAAAAAAAAAAAAAAAAAAAAAAAAAAAAAAAAAAAAAAAAAAAACACCTTTGGTGACAATCCCTTGGAGTCACAAGACAGATTTAAAATACCTTAAGTGATTTCAGAAATAACCTCAGAAAAAAGTAGGCCTCTTGAAAGAAGGGTATAATGCGGGGCAGAATTGTGTAAACCTACACTGTAAGTGACTGCAATAAATGTTGGTTCTACTATGTTCATTACTGTCGCTTATTACCCACTGTGTTATATCTGTTATTTTAAAGGTACTTTGTGATTTTTACTTTGAGAAATCTACGAGTACATAGTGACAAACTGTCAGCGATTGACACAATTTTCTTCTTCTTATTGTCCATCTTTTATAACATATAAACTACTTTTGAAGTTCAAAAATGTGCTTGAACGAATAAAGTGTCTATAAAATGCCACACTGTACAACATTCTTGTGATGAGGCAATCGCAATTCCTGAAATTCATCACCCATGGTCTCTGGCATGCAGATGAGCACCACTATCCTGGGTCCATGAACAAACCATGAAAACCTGCTGCTTTACGCCACACACAAACAGACCTGGCCAGCAAGGAGATTGGGGAGACTAGATCCGACAAGCAGGATCTGCACATTAGTGGAAATATAATGTCTTCAGATCAGCAGGCATGATTCATTACAGATACCCGCAGAAACGGCCTGCAGTTTTGGCCTGTTGTGGAAATCCACTCATGTGACCAGCTATTCATGAGCCAAAGACAACATGTTGATGAAATGAGACCACAATCATCAATCCATGCAACAAATAACTTGTTCAAATACTCTAAGAATCAATAGTAATGAGTACAGGTAGCAACTCGCCATAAAGATGATTGTTGAGCTGCAGAGGGGCATGTAGAAAAGACAATTAACACACTCACAACTTAATTTTCAGCCACAGTTTTTTTCAGAAAATGAGAGCACACACACATCCATACAATCACTCAGACAGAACTCATGCACACATGACCGCCATCTCCGGCCGCTGCTTCTACAGTCTCTGAGAATCAGATCCAATCAAATCACTCCTCATGCCTATCTGCCTCTTGTCGGCAGCTGCTAGGCTAGTGGTAAAAAGTGGTGGTAGCACTGACTGCAAGCTGAGAGGAGTGGTAAGAAGGAGAGAAGCAGTAGTACTGAGGGAGTAGGGAAGCAGTGCACGTACTCAGCTGCACCTAGCCAACAATGATGCATGACACCTCAGTAAACAAACCATTGCATCTACTGAGACAAGAACAAGATTTTTCCAGTTTTTTTTCCGCTGACGGGTTTGAAATTCCCTGATTTACTTGATGTGTTTGAAATTCCCTGATTTCCAGAATCTGTGGCAACACTAACTTACATTGACGCTGTAAGTAATGCTGTTATCATGTGAAACATATGTGAGGACTTAAAAAAGGTCAGGTGTGAGTAAGGCTCATGCACTGAGAGTTCCATACAAACTTTATTATGTATATAGACAGTTCATCCATTCCACGACTCAAGAATTGTGACCATTTTTGCCTGTTACTGAAATTGATACTGGCAAGATATTGGTCACAGGGATTCCAAGACTTTCAACAGTATTTTAATTTCAATAATATAAATGTGACAAAGTCATGGAGGAGGCAGGCAACCATTAGTATAATAAGCAGTTCTCCATCAGGCTGACTAGGTCGCAATAGTAAAAGTCAAATATCAGGCAAGGAATTAATTTACTGGTCATATGACACATTTTAGAATTTATCCATCATCAGACATCCATGAATGATGATTACACATTAGCCTGTGAATGTTTGTTTCACACAGAACTTACAACATCTTAGCTACAAGCAATAATTGCCTCTTGATGTCCCATGATGGATAAAGTCTGAAGCACTTCATATGAACAATAAAATCATTCCTTGCCTGATGTTTGACTTGAACCATTGCAACCCAGTCAGCCTGAATGCAGAAGTACTGATTGCTTTAGTTTCAAGTTTGAAGTCAGCTAACAAATGACAAAAGAAATATTTTTTTTATATATAAAAACAAAGATGAGGTGACTTACCGAACAAAAGCGCTGGCAGGTCGATAGACACACAAACAAACACAAACATACACACAAAATTCAAGCTTTCGCAACAAACTGTTGCCTCATCAGGAAAGAGGGAAGGAGAGGGGAAGACGAAAGGAAGTGGGTTTTAAGGGAGAGGGTAAGGAGTCATTCCAATCCCGGGAGCGGAAAGACTTACCTTAGGGGGAAAAAAGGACAGGTATACACTCGCACACACGCACATATCCATCCACACATACAGACACAAGCAGACAAAATATGTCTGCTTGTGTCTGTATGTGTGGATGGATATGTGCGTGTGTGCGAGTGTATACCTGTCCTTTTTTCCCCCTAAGGTAAGTCTTTCCGCTCCCGGGATTGGAATGACTCCTTACCCTCTCCCTTAAAACCCACTTCCTTTCGTCTTCCCCTCTCCTTCCCTCTTTCCTGATGAGGCAACAGTTTGTTGCGAAAGCTTGAATTTTGTGTGTATGTTTGTGTTTGTTTGTGTGTCTATCGACCTGCCAGCGCTTTTGTTCGGTAAGTCACCTCATCTTTGTTTTTATATATAATTTTTCCCACGTGGAATGTTTCCTTCCATTACAAAGAAATATTTTTTGTGTGATGTAATTACAAATAATAATTTTCAGATTTTTTCTTTACTTTTCTTGCCAAATTTCATGATTCTACGCCAATGGGAAGTACCCTATAGGTTTTGATGAGTGACAAAAACCTTCGACAGCCTCAATCGCATAAAATGTTTCTTTATTTAAGACAACCAATTCTGACAGACTTTGCTGTCATTTTCAAGTCTATGTTGATGAAGCAGCTCAACCTACAAGGATTCCATTTTACTAACTGAGGTAGCACGAAGCTCTTGATAATGTTATTCAGCAGGACTGGGAGAGGTGTGTAAAACACACAGAAGCATTGCAAGGAACTGATTTCTTGAACCAGGGCTTAAGAGGCACCATAGTGGAATCTGTGATGATGCACCTGGCTGAAACAAGAGACAGTGAATCTGAAGACACGGAGCCAGAAGATCCTTCAGTTTAGGTAAGCACCGTCTATATAAAAAGCTGACTTGATTTAAATGTTTGTCTATTCATTCTAGTTATAGAGGACATAGTGTGAATGTTTTTCCCTTACAGTAGACGTCTGATAAATTTATCACAATTGGTGGCAATTAGTTTACTCAACAGTAACTGTCAATTAAAATAAGATTGTCAATTTTGCATTAATTAACAACAGTTTTTCCTAAAAACCTGTATCAAATTTATTTACATTCGGATATAATCTTACTGCATTTGGTTTACTTGTTCATTCAAAATTTAACTCCTTTTTTTCATAGAAGGATTTACTGGCCGTTTCATAGTAATGGTAATGCAGTTCATAAAATGACAAAACGTTGTGGTGCTTCTGTATTGACTGTATATATAAACAGTGCAGTAGCATCAGAACAGCCCCAGCACCTATTCTGATTTTCCAAGAAGAGCATAGAAATCTATGATATTTCAGGACGTTTACAAAAAGCTAGAACGTAGAATTCTATTACTTTAGTATGACAGAGAATACTATCAGATAGCTAGAGAAATACAGGGTCACATCTGTGATAAAACTGATTATTCTGGCCAGTCACTTCAACACACTGTCTTCTCCGTCCACTTGGTTTTTAATTCAGAAACTGTAATAATGGACAAAATTTGTAACACAAGACAGGGACATTGCAGTAGTAAGAATGAGGTTTTTGTGTACCAAGCATGTATTGCAAGCTGATGATAATACGCTTACAGAAAATGTACATAAAAGTTGGGTTTCACAAAACCTTTCGAACAAATATTTTGCTCTACTTCAGTGAAAATATTGGCTTCAAAATAAGTACAATTACTTTTGCGTAGCTTATACTGGCGTTTTGAGTGACGGATGCAATGACGTAGGATATGTATTAGTGGCCAGAAAAATATTTTCAGGAAGCAGGGAATTTCTCGGTCATGTTAAAGCGAGCAGTCAGCACAAAACTCTTGGCGACAGCCTACGACGACTCGTGCGCTGCTGCGCATGGAATATCACAGAAACAATAATAATGTCTGAAATGTTACCAAAAATAATTTTGTACTTTTCTTAATAACTTTCTCATGGGAGGTTCCTTTGCATTCCCACAAAATGAAAATTCATCAGCGACTACATTTTTCGCGATGCAGTCAGCACAGTTTCACACATCTTATATTATTTTATTTTTTATCTCAGAATACTTTTATGTTTCCAAAATAAAGAGATGCAGCATATGCATCTGTAAACTTTGAGGATGTTCCTGTTTTTTTTCCAGTCCAATTACATTAGTGATTCCGTTACTATCGCAGGTGGAAGTAAAAAATTATTTTCCTCCAATATTTCATGTAACATTTAGTTTCCATTTTTTTTTCCTAGCAGCTAGTGAGAATTTTCTTTTGGGAAGTACTCCATACATTCTAGACTAAAAATAGAGTTCCCCAATATTTTTTAAAATTTTTATGAACATCTGAAATTATCATTATAAAAATAAATAAATAAAACACTGGCAATGCTGTAAGACGGCGAGATGACCTTTAAGCCCTATTTTCGTGGCGGTCACTATAGTAACTAGTACATTCATTCATCTGAATTCAAAATCCACTACCATAACCTTTCTTCATCTTTGATGGGAAATTTGAACATTTTTATTTCAGGTCTTGTCCGTCTGCTCCTTCCTCAGTTAATGTACTTGCACACACTCGGCAAAAAGACTCGATCCTATTGCGAAGCTATGTCAGAAACAGCTGTACTTCACAGCCACCAGCCGGTGGAAAGCAACTAGGGACCACTGGCAGTAGGGAAATGTCTCACAAATGTCACCGAAGGGAATGCCATCTAGTGGTTGATGCCACAAGTACGGGTGTGATGCTGTCAACACCAGGTGGCTCTTCCTTGATGAGGGTCCGCTGCCAAAGTAAGCGCTCGGTTAATCTGTTTCTTAACTGATTTGGGATATCAGCATGGTGCTACAAGTGGCAACTGAGTCTAAAGAATAAAAAGTGATAGATCCCCCACACGAATACTCAAAAAACTCCATTAAATTTTGGTTACATATTAAACCACACAAATTTAAAGGTTGTCAATTCAACTAAATACCTAAGACTTACAATTATGACCACCTTAAATTGGTAAAAATCACACAGAAAATGTTGTAGTGAACCAAAATCTTTATTTCATTGGTAGAACACTTAGAAGATGGTACAAATCTACTAAAGAGGGAGCATACACTACGTTTGTCCAATCTCTTCTGGTGTACAGCTGAACGGTATATAAATCTTACCAGGTAGGATTGACAGTGGACATCCAAAAAGTTCAAAGGGTGTCTTGTTAGATAAATCTTCAAATTAAAGTATCTCTTTTTTGTATTAACTATGTTTTACTGTAAATGTCATAACTGTGACATCATCGTTTTCAAAATCTCATTTCTTCCTCAAATGTAAATGGCATCCAAGATATTTTGGAGCTTTTCTCTTATTATTTCACCAAATACTTTATAAGCTGCATTAAAATGAAAAACAAATGTCAATAAATGTTTATTTTTCTACACTGTGTTTTTTAAGAAGGTGTTAACTCCTTTACGTTCCATTCATCAGATATCGATATCTTTTCAGACATATGGCAAACAGGCGACAGTTTCTGAGCTTGACGGGCAGGCTCACTTAACTGTACTTTCTCTACAGCATGAACAATCCTTTTCTTTGACTTTGGCAAAATTACTTCTAGCTCTGCCGTGTCAAACAGATCTATTTTTCCTACATTACCCTTACCTGTAACTGCTTCCACATCATCTTGTACTGTATCTATTTATAATGTGTGGTCCATTTTTCTTCAGAAATACATATAAATGTGTCTCACATCCCCCCCCATGAACCATGGACCTTGCTGTTGGTGGGGAGGCTTGCGTGCCTCAGCGATACAGATAGCCGTACCGTAGGTGCAACCACAACGGAGGGGTATCTGTTGAGAGGCCAGACAAACGTGTGGTTCCTGAAGAGGGGCAGCAGCCTTTTCAGTAGTTGCAAGGGCACCAGTCTGGATGATTGACTGATCTGGCCTTGTAACAATAACCAAAACGGCCTTGCTGTGCTGGTACTGCGAACGGCTGAAAGCAAGGGGAAACTACAGCCGTAATTTTTCCCGAGGGCATGCAGCTTTACTGTATGATTACATGATGATGGCTTCCTCTTGGGTAAAATATTCCGGAGGTAAAATAGTCCCCCATTCGGATCTCCGGGCGGGGACTACTCAAGAGGATGTCGTTATCAGGAGAAAGAAAACTGGCGTTCTACGGATCGGAGCGTGGAATGTCAGATCCCTTAATCGGGCAGGTAGGTTAGAAAATTTAAAAAGGGAAATGGATAGGTTGAAGTTAGATATAGTGGGAATTAGTGAAGTTCGGTGGCAGGAGGAACAAGACTTCTGGTCAGGTGACTACAGGGTTATAAACACAAAATCAAATAGGGGTAATGCAGGAGTAGGTTTAATAATGAATAGGAAAATAGGAATGCGGGTAAGCTACTACAAACAGCATTGTGAACGCATTATTGTGGCCAAGATAGATACGAAGCCCACGCCTACTACAGTAGTACAAGTTTATATGCCAACTAGCTCTGCAGATGACGAAGAAATTGAAGAAATGTATGATGAAATAAAAGAAATTATTCAGATTGTGAAGGGAGACGAAAATTTAATAGTCATGGGTGACTGGAATTCGAGTGTAGGAAATGGGAGAGAAGGAAACATAGTAGGTGAATATGGATTGGGGGACAGAAATGAAAGAGGAAGCCGCCTGGTCGAATTTTGCACAGAGCACAACATAATCATAACTAACACTTGGTTTAAGAATCATGAAAGAAGGTTGTATACATGGAAGAACCCTGGAGATACTAAAAGGTATCAGATAGATTATATAATGGTAAGACAGAGATTTAGGAACCAGGTTTTAAATTGTAAGACATTTCCAGGGGCAGATGTGGACTCTGACCACAATCTATTGGTTATGACCTGTAGATTAAAACTGAAGAAACTGCAAAAAGGTGGGAATTTAAGGAGATGGGACCTGGATAAACTAAAAGAACCAGAGGTTGTACAGAGATTCAGGGAGAGCATAAGGGAGCAATTGACAGGAATGGGGGAAATAAATACAGTAGAAGAGGAATGGGTAGCTTTGAGGGATGAAGTAGTGAAGGCAGCAGAGGATCAGGTAGGTAAAAAGACGAGGGCTAGTAGGAATCCTTGGGTAACAGAAGAAATATTGAATTTAATTGATGAAAGGAGAAAATATAAAAATGCAGTAAGTGAAGCAGGCAAAAAGGAATACAAACGTCTCAAAAATGAGATCGACAGGAAGTGCAAAATGGCTAAGCAGGGATGGCTAGAGGACAAATGTAAGGATGTAGAGGCCTATCTCACTAGGGGTAAGATAGATACCGCCTACAGGAAAATTAAAGAGACCTTTGGAGATAAGAGAACCACTTGTATGAATATCAAGAGCTCAGATGGAAACCCAGTTCTAAGCAAAGTAGGGAAAGCAGAAAGGTGGAAGGAGTATATAGAGGGTCTATACAAGGGCGATGTACTTGAGGACAATATTATGGAAATGGAAGAGGATGTAGATGAAGATGAAATGGGAGATATGATACTGCGTGAAGAGTTTGACAGAGCACTGAAAGACCTGAGTCGAAACAAGGCCCCCGGAGTAGACAATATTCCATTGGAACTACTGACGGCCGTGGGAGAGCCAGTCCTGACAAAACTCTACCATCTGGTGAGCAAGATGTATGAAACAGGCGAAATACCCTCAGACTTCAAGAAGAATATAATAATTCCAATCCCAAAGAAAGCAGGTGTTGACAGATGTGAAAATTACCGAACTATCAGTTTAATAAGTCACAGCTGCAAAATACTAACACGAATTCTTTACAGACGAATGGAAAAACTAGTAGAAGCCAACCTCGGGGAAGATCAGTTTGGATTCCGTAGAAACACTGGAACACGTGAGGCAATACTGACCTTACGACTTATCTTAGAAGAAAGATTAAGGAAAGGCAAACCTACATTTCTAGCATTTGTAGACTTAGAGAAAGCTTTTGACAATGTTGACTGGAATACTCTCTTTCAAATTCTAAAGGTGGCAGGGGTAAAATACAGGGAGCGAAAGGCTATTTACAATTTGTACAGAAACCAGATGGCAGTTACTAGAGTCGAGGGACATGAAAGGGAAGCAGTGGTTGGGAAGGGAGTGAGGCAGGGTTGTAGCCTCTCCCCGATGTTGTTCAATCTGTATATTGAGCAAGCAGTAAAGGAAACAAAAGAAAAATTCGGAGTAGGTATTAAAATTCATGGAGAAGAAATAAAAACTTTGAGGTTCGCCGATGACATTGTAATTCTGTCAGAGACAGCAAAGGACTTGGAAGAGCAGTTGAATGGAATGGACAGTGTCTTGAAAGAAGGATATAAGATGAACATCAACAAAAGCAAAACAAGGATAATGGAATGTAGTCTAATTAAGTCGGGTGATGCTGAGGGAATTAGATTAGGAAATGAGGCACTTAAAGTAGTAAAGGAGTTTTGCTATTTGGGGAGCAAAATAACTGATGATGGTCGAAGTAGAGAGGATATAAAATGTAGGCTGGCAATGGCAAGGAAATCGTTTCTGAAGAAGAGAAATTTGTTAACATCCAGTATTGATTTAAGTGTCAGGAAGTCATTTCTGAAAGTATTTGTATGGAGTGTAGCCATGTATGGAAGTGAAACATGGACGATAAATAGTTTGGACAAGAAGAGAATAGAAGCTTTCGAAATGTGGTGCTACAGAAGAATGCTGAAGATTAGATGGGTAGATCACATAACTAATGAGGAAGTATTGAATAGGATTGGGGAGAAGAGAAGTTTGTGGCACAACTTGACCAGAAGAAGGGATCGGTTGGTAGGACATGTCCTGAGGCATCAAGGGATCACCAATTTCGTATTGGAGGGCAGCGTGGAGGGTAAAAATCGTAGAGGGAGACCAAGAGATGAATACACTAAGCAGATTCAGAAGGATGTACGCTGCAGTACGTACTGGGAGATGAAGAAGCTTGCACAGGATAGAGTAGCATGGAGAGCTGCATCAAACCAGTCTCAGGACTGAAGACCACAACAACAACAACAACAACAACAACAACAACATGTCTCACATAAATTGTGTGTTCTTCTAACTACTGATTTGTTGTATTTCTTGGTGTAGGATATAGTTTACTATTTCTTTGATTCTATGGATCTTTTATGCATGTAATTCTGTAGGTCTTGACATTTCCTTTGATGTCTACTTTGAGCTCATAAAGTATTTAAGCATATTTTTCCGTAACAAATCTCACACCTAGCACATAACAGATACTGGGGAGCAGCAGAATATGTATGTCTTAAATTGTGAAATGAGACCTGCCAGCTAGTTGTTAGCCACTAGTGAGTCATGAGTTAGGTAAAAAGTGCACTTACAATGACAGTGGCTTTTGTAACTGTTTGCATGGTCAGTCAGGTTAACACGATGAATGATGAGTTGGAGGATGAGACAAGACAGCGTGGAACCACGAAGAAAATAGTGTGCGATAAATATCATCGTGATGTGGAACATATGAAATTACATGGTGTCGTAATCGAATATATTGTGCAGAATGCATTCATGTAAAACAAAATATTCTGTAGCATTTAAATTGTACTCACATGTGCTTGCATAACTACAGCATTGGAAACCGGTGCATTTCGATAATACCCCACAATGATTTCGAAACCATCATTGGGCTATGTTATAGGCGAGTCCATCACTGAAACTAGTACTCCTCCAGTCAAATTCATTCATTTCGTATACTCAAAACCAAACTATACCAATGGAATATGAAAAAATAGCCCAAGAAATATTGCCATATTCTGAGAAACACAATACAAGAAATACATACAAAAACCAGTAACCACCTTCATAATCCTTAACAACTAGATCAATAATCATCACTCTCATGTCATCAATGTTGAAAAAAGATGTAAACAATTTGTATCTTCTACCAAAACAAGTCATCAGTTATTCACCCTGGCTACTGTATATAATGACAACAGAAACAAATTGCCAGCAGCATGTAGTGTAAAAGTCACCCAACACTGTAAGTGCACTTCAATTTTCAGTTACTATTCAGTAACAGTTGGGCTGTGTGGCTGCTTGTTTTGATGTAATGAATTCAGCTGAATCATTAAGTAATTTTAGAAGGCATTTTGAGATGTATTCCTGGATGAAGAGCAACTGTCCATTTCCTTATTCAATGGCCTCAATTAAGATCCAGTACTTAAAACAGTTACAGGGGCATCAACACAAGTACAGTGACACAGATGAACATCCTGGAATGGACTGAGTACTGCCCAGCACAGATGACTGACAGGTTGCCCACTGTTACAACTCAATTTGGTCTTGATATCCTTTTACACAATATGAGGTGTAGTGATGAGTATGCCAGTTTATGAGGAGAATATGCTGCCACTTATTTGAAATCTACACTGATTTGCAAAAACCAAAATGGAACTTTTGAAATGTAACAGATATTTGGTGAGGATATTCTTACACTATCAGCCAAATCTCAGAAGTTTACTATGTTTCAGGACAATTATTATTTAACCATGCAACAAATTCATGATCAATGCAGATGATAAAATTTATGGGAAAATTACTAGATAATGTTGGATTCATTGACACGGATAATGGACATTACCCACTGGAAAGTTTTCCCCATTTTTTTATGATTTTTTGTAAAATCTATGTACTTGCACATGATGCATTACGTGAATGTTAATATTTGAATCAATCATCATGAGATCTACCTCACTTCCATCATTACTGTGCAGAAAGCCTTCTTGCAGGCATGCATATTGCCTAGAAGTCTGGTCTCCCAGTTTGCCTGGGAAAGAATCAACGTACAACAACCACCAAAGTCAGTTACACACAGTTTTGAAGATTCTATACGAACACTATTATAACAGCATATTACACAGTACACACATTTGGTTCATATTTCACAATAATGTATATGAGGGCTATTTGGAAAGTAAGTTCTGATCAGTCGCGAAGTGGAAACCACTGTGAAAATCAAAAATGTTTTATTTTCAACAGTTAGCTACACCTTCCAGCCGCTTCTCTACATAGTCACTGCTCCAACTTAGACATTTGTCGTAGCATTATACCAATTTTCCAATACCCTTGACATAGAAGGCAGCTGCCTGTGCTTTCCCCCAATTCTCTACATTGATCTACAGCTCACTGTCTGTGCCAAAACAATGTCTTTATAGCCAGCAGTTCATGTGAGCAGTGAAGAAATTCAGTGGAAGCCAATTATGGGCTGTATTGAGGGTGATCAAACACTTCCCATCGGAAACACTGCAGGAGCATCATCATTGCCCCTGCAGAGTGTGGCCAGAATCGTCATGAAGAAGGAATCATATGAAAGTTATGTTACGTGGGCTGCATGACATCAGGCGAAATCTCTCACCAGGCCCTCGTACTTGGCGGGATACATTATTTTCTAGTTCACTGTGCACTCAGAACTGGAAAGTGTTATGAGACATGATCCACCAGCATACTAGAGACACTGCCCAACGCATATGTGCAAAGCTTCATCGGATTTTCACAGTGGTTTCCATTTTGTGACCAATCGGAACTTACTTTCCTGATAGTCCTCATATTATAATAATGTATGCTATTTTTTTTCCGAAATCATTACCCATGATCATGATTTCCAATTATTTCCAAAAATGAAAAATTATGGCCAACTTTTAAGGCGGCAAAGCTATCATGTCATCACAGTGAGTCAACTGCAAGCAACATCAATATTAATTTTACTGGTATGTTTGAACACAGCCACAATAGATTCCCTTCCAAGATGATCATAGATTGAATATCTCAGGTATGTAGCTTTTCTCTGCTGGCCTGTGATTTTCAGAACTGAAGTTACTATCATAGAGTGGAGGAAAAAAAATAGTATATTAAATCAAATCTGAAAAGTCAACTGATGCATCTAAAAAAATTAATCAATTATGCTCATAATTTTTTTTCCCAAAAGCTCAAGAAATCAACAAAATATCTGGTTATCAACCACTAAAAAAGAGTCTCATTCCATTTTATGCCGCATGCAGGACTTTCTAATTAACACATCACTTTGATTTACAGAGGGTGGGAGGGACGGGATTCTTCAAAAACAACACTGTGATGAAAGACTCCCAGTGTATAAACTTAACGCTTATTTTACTTCTTTGGGTACCAGGAATCACAATCATCCATTTCCTGAGCACTAGTTTAAACTAATGGTGCTTAAGTAAATCATTATCTTACAAGGAGAGAGAGCTCACCTGCTTCATGATCCTCAAGGTATGGATCTTCTATTGGAAGTCTTAAGAAATGCAAAATGCATTCATCCTGTGTTCTGCTCCCAACGTGTTCACATACTTTATTCCAATCATCCTTATAAAGTTCAAGCCCTTCTAAAAGCAACAATGTTTCTTGCTCATTCCATTCTCTAGTCATGCTAGCTGCAGTTTTATTTCTGAGGACAGCTGGCTTCCTTGCATACCTAAACGTACCAAACATTTTACTCCAGTTTGTGTGTCATCCACTTCCATTAAATTACATATTTTGAATATTTGAAATGTATCACTAAATATAGCACAAATTATAATTAGGATTTCATAATTTAAAATATACATAAAGCTATAAGGCACAGAATTTTACCTCCCAATCTGTGTTTGCCGCAAGTATTATTCATAATAAGGAAAAACAAGTACAACTTCATAACACACAATATAAAGGTAAACAGGTCACTCATGGGTCAAAGTTCCAAAAGTTCCCTTACATGTTGGTTGGTTGGTTGATTACAAGGATCGAACTACTAGGTCATCAGTTGCTTTTTCCTCAAACAGGCAGGTCTACAAGACTGTACAGCAGAAACGGCCTACTGTGCAAAATCCAGGCAAGAAAAACCCAAGGTCTACCAAACATCAACGAAGGCTAGTTAAGGGACGAAAAAGATGAAAGGGGGTCATAGGAAGAAAGGCAGGTGAGATGCCCCATCTAGGAAGCAGCCAGAACCCCCGAAAGCAGAATGCAATGCAGTCAAAAGGACCTGACCTTGCAGTCGACATTCAGTGACGCCTGCACAAGACGAGCAACAGGAGAGGCAAAAATCGCGATCATACAATTAAGGTGATACTGAGGGCCCCACAGCTGCTGTTAGACCATTGATGGCTACTAGAAAGAGAGGGACAGTCAGTACAGGACCCCGTGAGACTCCATTCTCTTGGATATGGGAGTACTGTGGAAATCACCAAAACAAACCTGGAAAGTACGGTGTGACAATAAGTTCTGGGTAAAAAGCAGGAGCAGACCCTGGAGACCGCACTTGTGTAAGGTAGCGGGGATGTGGGGTCGCCATGTGGTGTTCTAATTCTGCAGGTTAAAGCTTTTTGGATGGCGGACTCTAGGTAAACCAGATTATCAGAAGTGGAATGGTCTTCACAAAAACAACCCTGGGATGAAGTCAGAAGTCCCTGAGGGGGTGGGAGGGGGAGGGGGAGAGGGAGGGAGGGGGGAGAAGGAGATAGGGAGAGAGGAAGGGGGAGTGGGAGGGGGGGATTCCTTAACTGTTACATTAATAATATAATGCATGTTCCAAAACTAATGGAAGCACGCCATATGACCAGTTGTTATATTGTAAATGTCCACATATACCTGCAAGCACATAATGCATGTGTTGTTACTGAAATCTTTCTTTGGGACTACTTGTTGACACAGGGCAGTACAAAACACAGCTGGTGTAGAGCAAAACCTGCTCATAAATGACCTACAAAGACTGTTACGGCTTTTGATTACTGTGGGATAGAAGTTAGTGGCCATTCAAGGAAAACAGTCACAGTGCATCGACAACTAGATTAAAGTTACTTAATGGTTACAAAAACTCCCATGATGGTCACAAAGACATTATGAATCTGCTACATCACAATGAACCTCACAAAGTCAAAACCAACAGCCTGCCTGTGAACACTGACAATGTGAGCACAGCAGACAGTGAAATATCTTTCACTTGGCAAAATTTTTCCATCTCCATTAATACAGTATACAACAGAGTTTCCGAAAACACTAAGCACATGGAAGTTTGTTGCTCTGAGTATGCCACATACTAACTTCAACAGCTAAGAATTGTGACTATATCTACATTTACAGAACTTTGAGCACTAGAAGAAGCTGAACAGTGACGTCGAAAGAAAGTCTGCTATATGGCACTGGAAGAAAACTGACTCAGTGAAGCCAAATTAGATAAAAACGCAGCAGTCTGTGTGAAAGGTTAAGCTGACTGAATTCTTTCCTAGGCACGTTTTCATCTTTCTGAAGTTTGAGGACCTCTGTACCAAGATAAATTCCCAGCACAAGAAGGAAACTCTTGATATGCATAAGGATACCATAAATTAGCATTTGGCATTTTGTCTGTAGAAGGTATAATTCTTCATGGCATAATGCGACCAATGGATTATGTTCCATTCAGTATCTTTATAAACTACCTGGCTTACACATCTTTGACAAAGGTTTTATCTGCCCACATAATGTTGCAAGTCTAACATATATGTTAACTAGCAACTGAAGCCGCAGCTGCTGACTTCTTTGTTCTATTTTTTATACACCAGCAGCTGTTCCAAAATTACCATTGTTGAGCAATTTTAATACTGAACCTGCTTTCACAAAAGGAATGTATGTAAGTAATTTGTGCTTACTGGTCAAGCTTAAGCCCAAAGTTAGAACCAGGATCAACTTCCACTTTCTTAACTCCGTCTTTTTTATCAAGATCCAGAAGCGTTTTGGCAGCAGACGGTTGAGGAGTCTTTGGAGGATTTATTGGCTGAAGTCCAGATGGAGTATCTGACAGAACATGAAAGTGTGAAGTTGGCGGTGGTCCCATGGGAGTCGGGCGGCTGTCCGAATCAACCTGAAATTTAAAATTATTGTATCCATTCCAATAGGTTGCAAGCACTGGCAACTAACATTTTGCACAACAACAACAACAAAAAAAAACTCTTTTACCTGGTAATTAATAAGCCCCCACTGTTCTAGGAAAGCATGCACTCGCATTATTGCACACACATCGCCTGCTAGATTTCTCCTACAAGCAGTGCTGGTAATATACTCTGTTGGATTTAATCGGTATGTATCAATCATGAAGTTTCTGTATGCTAGGTAGATTTCTGGAGTCTTAGATTTATTCTTTCCATTGAAAAATTCAGGTAATGCACGCTTTTCAACTGTGTGAATAGAATTATAATCAAACCATGCTGAGTAACTTGGAATGATTATATGGTGTGTCTGCTCAGTGACATTGTCTTCTTGGCCATCATCTTTTGATGCAAAATCCTGGAAAAGACAGATAACTTAACATTAAATTGTATTTTAAAAATAATTTTCATACAAAAAGTAAATAAAATGAAAGAGATCTATACTAAAAACCTTCAACATAAAATGTAAAGAATAATTTATGAACTACAAGACTTTCTGAATGTTTTTTCTTTTTAATTCTGTAATGTATCTTTCAAAGCTGCAACATTCTTTTTAAAACTACTGACTTACACACATTCCACTACCCATTTCCTACAGCTGTAAGCAAGAAAATGCAAGCTAAATGAAATTAGAAAGGGCGTGTCAAAAAGGACTTCACAACTTTTAAATTATAATGTAAATTTATTCAGATAGCTTACAGAATCAGCAGAAGTTTCATTTTGTAGCAAACAACCTCAAGTTTCACATAAAAGGACAAGTGTCATTTTGGTTCAGTGTGACTTGCCATTTGTGATGTAGCAAACATCCCAGCAGTAATTAATTTCTTCCCACACTCGCTGCAGCAAATTGGGCACAACTTGTACAACGGCAGCGTAGATTCAATTTTTGAGGTTGGCTAAATTGTTTGGTAGGAGAGGAACATACACACAGTCTTTAACGAAACCCCAGAGAAAGAAATCCAGTGGTGTTAAGTCTGGCCAGCAAAGTGAGCATGCGACTGCCCTTTACGGCCAGCCAACCTGGGAAGCAATTATCAAGAAAACCTCCAAACTTCCATGATGTGACTCTGTATGCTTTCAAGTGTAAATATCTATGCAGTAATCACCAAACAGTCTTTCGAGGAATGCCAGTCTTGCGAAATGCATGTTGCATTGATTTTTGTGGACTGCAGCCAAACCCCTCCCTAATTTGTTCGACATAACCATCAACACATGGGTGACCTTGTGACTTATCATAACACAGAGAACAACCCATCTCCACAAAGTTCTTGGGCCAGGAGTAAATTGTAGGCCTGCCTGGAGGCTCTTTAGAGTATTCGATTCAAAATTTACGCCAAGCATTTGCTGCATTGTTGCAGAGCTAGTTTCATGAAATCATAACACACAGCAAGCATGCTCTACACCAGTGAAAGCAGCCATTTTAAATATGCAATAAGCTGGTGTTCCTGGTGGCTGAATGGGGTACTGATGTACTTCATGAATTGAACTTGAGGTCATTTGCTACAAAAGACACATCTACCAATGCTGTAAGTTATCTCAATAAATTTCTTTGTATCATTCCAAAGTTGTGAAGTCCTTTTTGGCTCTCCCTGTATTTTATAGAGACTCACAATAAAATAAAACAGAAAATTATGTATTGAACTGAATTTCTAGGTCTTTTCATGGCACAAAAAAATCGTAAAACTACTACAGAAAAACTAATTGGATAAAACTGATGAAATCAGGAAAAAGACTCACTGTACTGATATTGTACAACCAATTAATTACATAACATCAAGAATAAAAGAATAACTTTAATAACTGGTTCTCAATGGATTACAAAAGATCATCAAAATACTTTCTAAAGCTCATGCCCAACTACTAAAACGATTGGACATACTGAAATGAGAGAAAATATATTCAATACACTACAACTATTTACGATGAAGACTGACAGCCACAAATGACAGTTTTTAAAACAAGTTACAACTACACACCTGACAAACCTCTGTAGCTGGCAACTGCTATTGGACAAGGAAATACAAAAGATTAATAATTTAATGCAGCAAAACACTTATAAAACTAAGTAGCAATATTCATTTGTAGTGTTTCACTGCACTACACATACCTGTGTATTGCTTTCAGAGTTTTTGCCAGTTTGACTATCTTCACCTTTATTATCTGTCTCTTCGTCCAAATCTGTGACTGTACCACCTTTAATAGGCTGTAGATCATTATCTTTCTTTGAAGAGGAGCCTACTGATGGAAAATTTTTTACAAATGTTAGTTGTGTTACATTAAGTAATTTATCTTTGTAATAAGTATATAATGTAATTAGAATAAGTATAATGTTAGTACGAGGGCGTAAGCACACATAAGCATGCATGCAACTCACCCACGCACGCACATATCACAGTTTCCACGATTTTCCATACACTTAAATTTATCTGAACTTTTTTGGCTTTTGAATGTATGATGACTTTGAATGGATTTCTAATTAGAGACCCCACTAACAAAAAAAAAATCACTGTTTGATTCACATTACGCAAAGAGACAGAATTACTGACAAGTTTCACAATTACAGTTGTCGAATTTTCATCAGTCATTTAAACTTTCATAAAGAGAAAGGAACAGTGTATCTGGAGGTTTGGTTATTTGCACAAGGAGGCACATGATACTGTGCAAGCATAAGATTATAAGTGCTGAAAGTCGTATTTTCTAGCCAACTGGCCTTTTTTTAATGTACAACTAATAAAAGACTACAAAGAACAAGCATTCACTTTTACAAAGAGGAAAACTGCAACTGTGCTGATAAAAACATTATAGAAAAGGTCATCAATTTCCACACCAACAGGAAGGCAACAGATATGACAAATGTAAAAAAACAAGACAAGAAGAAAAAAGTGACAAAGTTCACTCAGAACCATTTCATCATTTTTTTGGCTAACTTCATCTTCTCTTTTCAAGGCTACTTTCTGAATACTTTTCCTTCCTTTGTCTTACCTTTGACCTCTATAAAGGAACTATTGTTTCCGAAAGATAAAAATTTAGAATGGATTCTCCAGATACAATATTGCAGTGCCTGTGTTATTCCGAATAATGATGCAATATTCCTTTGAACATGCATGCAACTGCAGCTGTTATGAAATACACGAAATGTATTCGTAGTTGCAAATATGGGTAACCATCAGCTGTTTAATGGAATGATGACACTGAAAATTTGTGCCTGATCTGGACTTGAACATGGATTTCCTGCGTATCACAACCAGTCGTCTTACCATCTGGCTACCCAGTCATTTAAACTTTCCTGCCAGGCCCAAATGTCCAGATGTCATCAAACATGTGTAACAACTTGTACTCGTAAATCCATTATGCATTTTCCCAAATGGAGAGGCATTTTACTTCAAGGTTGCTTGCCTGGTGTCAACGGATAAATATGCCAACAGTGGGCAAGTGACCTTCAAGTAAAATGTCTCCACATATGGGAATATACATAATGGATGTTCAAGTACAGGTTGTAGACACATCGTCGATGACAAGTGGAAGTTTGGGTCTGGCTGTGAGTCATGGTTGGGTAGCCAAATGGTAAGGTGATTGCTCGTGATAAATGGGAAATCCAGGTTCAAGTCCCAGTCTAGCACAAATTTTCAGTGTTATCATTCCATCATATAGCTGATGGTTATCCATATTTACAACTGCAAAAACATTTCATGGATTCTCCGAGTGTTGCTGTTTCACTGACTAGTCAAGAACATTTCTTCTTAATTTTATCTCTCAGTTCACATTCTTATTAATACCCTATGAAACTAGCACATGTGACCTTCACATTATTGCAATACCAGTACAAATATGAAACCTACTTAGTGACATTCAAATATTTTATTTGCAATTAAATTGTATGAATGTGCCAGAAATGCTTAAAAACCTCCATTTTTCGACAAGCTTTTATTTTATGGCTTACATCCCAAAAAAGTCTTACAAAAAAAGGGGGAGGGGTGGTACAGTTTGCATAAACTCAATAAGTATAGGAAGTATATGAACAAGGAATAAAGTCTAATATACTGCAAATGAAGCTGAAAGCTGCCTAATGGAGAAATATACCTTGTTTTGGAACAGCAACTTCTTGAATGCTGGGCTCTGCAGGTGGTTCCTCCATCTCTTTGGTCAGGTCATCTGCCTCTTCTTCACTTTTGTGCTTCTTACTAATGCCAACAGCTGGACTACGACCACTGCAAAACAAACATCTCACTCAGTTACAATACAACAACTGGCAATTCTTCATGATCTTCCCAATATCATCTGTGACAAAGACTGTCAAATGGAAGCAATCTGGTTTGATGGTACTTCAGTGGCTTGCGTATCAACACTGCTGCTTATTTATTGGACCAATTTCTTATTTGGCCACATAAGGCTGAGTGGATACTGTTCCAATTCTTACCAACCCAGAAAAATCTGTGTCAGTCTCCAAGAATCAAGTATAAGCCCACCACAACACCCTGCACCACTAGCCACTAGAGGTCATAGAGAAGTCAATGGTCAAGTGAGAACTGCAACACCAAATGCTGATTATCATCAAAACCTGATAAGTATCTATGGATAAAGAGATGCAGAAATGGTAAAAAGTGCATTCAGTATGTAAATAATTTAAATTCAGTAGAAACAGGACTCTGACAGATGATCATATGAATACATCAACAATAAGGAAAAAATTATGTAAATGTTGAGGCAAATCAAACTGCCCACTAGCTCCTTGGCAATAATAAGCCCCACAGACAAGCTTTTTATCCTTTACTTTTACTTCTCAAATGCAATTTAGCTTCGAGCAAATTTAAGATGGTAAAAGCATTGGTCTAGATGAGAAAGGTTAACATACCATGAACATCAGTCCTTTCATAAAACCAGAGGCCAAAAGAAATAATGGGCAGCAGTGGACAGAAATGTATGATCCTGAAAATGTGGAGGAATGTTCAAGTCACAGGTATTCCAAAGCAAACTACAGTTCAAAAAATCTCTGAATCTACGGTCCCAAATCCCTCATATGTCTTGTTCACAAAATGCTGGAGAGATAAGCATTATCAAACACTGATTGTGGTGTAATGGTCACCTATATATTTCCCAATTTGTAAGTAACTGCTTGAAATGGCACAGAACATCAAGGGTGGATTTAAAATCATTGATGATGTTATCATTATAGAACTTTTTGCACTCCATAAGTCAGTCAACAACTTTTGCTTAATAAAATCTGCAGTATTACCAAAGACCATCACCAATTGCATAATCAAAATCTCCTACAAAATCTAAGGTTATCTGTGGAATTTAAAAGGCAGATATTTGCACAGATTACCACTCAGACTTGAGTCTCTCAAGCAGGTGAAAGAGAAGCTATGTGAAGAACTGAACAAGCACTTCCTACAACAGGGAAAATTGTCTTAAGTAAAACTCATAATTGTTTGTTCTCCCTGACTTAATAAATAGCAAGCACCCAGAATCACACCATTAGTAGTGGATTTCTTCTTGATCACTCCTTAATACCAAAATATTTACCAATAATTTTAGATCATGCTTCCACCATCAAAAACTACTGTTGAAAGATGAAATAAAAAGTGGTAGTAAATAACAATGTTGTGCAGAAGTTATGATGAGGGGTGGATGAAAATCCACAATAAAAATACTGTTGCCTGCATTATGTTATTCTGCATTCCATATGCTTGACTACTAAGTCATAACACTAGTCATGAAAAATATCTGATACTTAATAAGGCATCATTTTGAGTTGCTCTAATCCTACACCCCCACAGAAACTTTATTGTTTCATCACTACAGCTGTAGCTTAGATCACATGAGACACTCATATTGTGCAGATGAAGACAAAACATCATGAAACCGCTACATGTATTATCAGACAGAATGTCAAATCAATGAAGAATCAAAAAAGATTTCTTTCAAAACAGCTGCAATTCTCACAAAAACACCTCAGCAAGAAAAAATCTTTGCATTGACAACAAAATGCCAGAAACTCACAGACTAGAATAGAAGTAGGGTTGTGGGGAGGGGAAGAAGGTAAGGGGTGTGTGTGTGTGTGTGTGTGTGAGAGAGAGAGAGAGAGAGAGAGAGAGAGAGAGAGAGAGAGAGCTTACATCTCTCAACTATTAGCTCTGTTACTCTATTGGTATATTCCACTAGCACACTCTATCGGAAAAACAATTAGAACGATCGAAACAACAAATTAAATGATAAATAACACACACAAAAAAAACTTATTTATTCTGGGGCAAAATATGCATATTTTACATGCATAATGTACTACATTAACAATGACAACTTTTTGGCAACAGCCACAACACTAAAACAATTTTAAGTTTCTTAAATATTTCAAATATAAGTACTTCTGCACCATCTGCAACCTTACCTCTTTCTTTTCACTTGTTTTGGTGGAGGCGATGGTGATCTCTTACGCTTTGGTTTTTTCTTTGTTCTATCAGGATCAGACTGGCTCATCAAGTCTTCCACAGATAAGCGTAACTGTAAAAAGAAAGGAAGGGGGGGGGGGGGGGGTGTTCATTATAACTTGCACCAGGCTTATGGTATAACACTTATAAACAATTCAAACATATACAGATTAAATTCTGATGACATTTCAAAAATCATAACATTCACATTAAATCTCCACACATCCACTGTTTGACAGGTCATGGGGTGACAGCTGTTACAATATCTTTTACACCACCTTCAGCTGCATATGTACATCTTATTTTATTTGCCATTGACTTCGACGTTAGAGCACACCATCTTCAGCACAACGAACATTGATTTTTAATGCCTGCTTTGAGATGTACAATGATGATTACCCAGTGTCCACATGGTCACCTGCTGTCATGGAAGAGTTGGTGTACCGTTTCAACAAAATCAATCACAAATAAAATAATACCTACAAATACAGCTGAAAGAGTCATCCCTACTGCATAAAGATATCCACATTTTTATTTAATTCTTGATAAAATAATTTAATTGGATAGATTAAAAAATCTACTCACCTAGCGGCAGCAGAACACACACATAAAAGAAGGTTATAATCAGGCAAGTTTTCGGAGCCAGTAGCTCCTTCTTCAGGCAGAAGAGTTGAAGGAGAAGGAAGAGGAGTGAAGGAAAAAGACCAGAGAGGTTTAGGAAAATGGGTAGTCACCCTGAACCACAGCTCAGGGGAGACTTACCAAATGGGATGAGAAGGAAAGACAGTCTTTCTTTCTTATTTTGTCTGGTAAGTCTCCTGTGACTCATGGTTCTGGGTGACTTTCCCGAAATCTACCCCTTTTTCTAGAACTCTCCAGTCCTTTTCCTTCAACCCTCTTCCTTCCCCTTCAACCCTTCTGCCTGAAGATGGAGCCACTGGCTCCAAAAGCTTGCCTAATTACAACCTCCTTTTATGTGTGCATTCTGTTGCTGCTTGGTGAGTAGATTTTTTTTATCTATCCAATCATATTATTTTGTCAAAAATTGACTGTTTTTGTTGTTTTATTATTTAATTCATAATTCGAAGTTCACTAACCAAAGAAAGAGTCATTCAGACAAAACAAAGATTTTCATTTATGCCATGTGGTGTGCAATGGGGTACACTTATATGACTCACAGAAATTTTCTTTCAAGTTGTTATTAAAAAACGGGCTCTTTGGTTTTCATGCCCAGCACTGGCCAAGCAACCATTAAGCCAGGAACCAATGAAATCAGAATGGCACAATCTCTGGTATTTCCATTTTCTTTGACTTTAAAGGAGGCTTTCTGTGAAATTGGTCATAATGAAAGAAGAATGAAGCAAGAGCTGCATTTATGATTTGGAATTTTTTCAGTGAACGTGTGGCACTCGATTTTTAATCCAACAAGATCACCAACAACATTTTATTCAATGAATTTGTCACAAAATGGGGAAAAAAATGCTTGTAATAAGGCATTTTCTTGAAGAGCACAAAATCCAAATATCATACTCGGGGCTATGAGAAATATTTAACTGCAATAAAACGTTTATAAAACTGTACATTCTGATTCTCAGGGGAGAAGTTATAGACTTGTCTTTCCATCAACAGGTTTTATTTTTCTGTGGATGTCACAAGTGAGTCAACGTATGTTATGTACATCCCACTATGTGGTTTTTTCCAACAGTATTAACTCAATGTGGTATAATTTCTACTGATTCAGCTGAAAGGTGCCAGAGAGGTCAACATATTATAATCATTCAGATTGTAGCAGCTTCAATTACCGTAATTTCAAGCAAATCAAAATGGTTGCAAACTACAGCAGTGACTGCCGAGAAACACGGATCAATGAGTTTGTGGTTCATACAGACAATAAAACGCTAATTTCAAGTTAACGGTGACTTTTGAAAGAGATGTCACACACAACTGTGCAGCAGTACGAAAATTTTGTCACAAAAGAAAATGTTTGTACGTGGCATCACATGAAGAATAAATTAAAGAATGCCAGTTCTACATGCGAAACTTTCAGGGACCGGTGCGGGGATGGTTTCATGAACTGGAGCAGTAGATTCCCCACTACATGCAAGAGAAAAGTAATGAAGACTTACCAATTACTCAAGAAATTATTGAACTGGCTGGTGCATGAGAACGATAAAGAGAGGGGAGCTTACATTAGGACGCACTGCAACACTGGCTCAGCAACCTCCCATAGCATTTGAAAAAAAAAAAAAAAAAGTTATGTATCAACATCATACAGTCAACCTAAGAAAACAGCATGATTATTTGCTAGGGCAACATTGATCAGACACCCATTTCTTTTGATATGCATTCCACATTGCTGGCAACAGGTTCTACACAACGCTGGTGGCTACTTTGAAGGACAGTAACAGGTGCGAACATTTAACTCTTTTGTATCAGTTGTGAATAAATAGTTGCCACTATTTAAGCTCCAACCCTCGTATCTGGCCTCTACCAACAGGCATTACATGGTGACTGTTGTGTTGTGCTCTAATTATTTCATTCATTGTTGCAAACTGAATACGAATGACGTCTGTCACGCAGGGAAGGCTGCACACCAGGGGCTTGAAAATCATTTATTTATCCCTGATGGACAGGCTGCCATGCAAAGCTGGTCACTGAAACAGACAGATACTGTTCCCACACAACAAGCCCATTGCACAGGGCAACCGATACACCAGGGGTTGGAAAAAGCACAATTTTGCTCAACAAGTATCTCCTCTCCTACTGAACTTTGAGGTTATAAACCACACACTGCTGATACTTGTGAGGCCTGCTGTTTCTGTGCCAAATTTGGTTGAAATCGATCCACAGGTTTGGGCAGAGATCCCAGACATACACACATACACTCTTCAGTTTTACTGTCATATGTGCTTGGCACAAAGTACATGCGTGATGGGTGGACTGTGAGGTACATTCATTTCATAAGCAGTAACATGCACCACATTGTTTCATGCATTAATGCTCATATTAGGAAAAAGAGTGTAATGACTGGTAATGTGTAATCAGTATGACAGACTTAGAAATAATAGTAATAGTAACGAATTTCAAAAAATAATTAGATTTTGTGACCAAACACAATTAAACCCTTTTGTTTTTATACCTCAGTGAATTTCATGTTACCCCTAGGTAGAATTACCCCCAGGTTACGAACCAATGTTGTAAGAGACCTGGCAATAAAAAGAAGGAATGACATTAATGCTGGGGGTACTAGCAGATGGAAGGAAGCTCCTCCTATATGTATTTCCTTGCAGAGAAACCATACCAAGAGAAAAACTGCCTTCAGGGCTTACCTTTAGATGCCAAGAAAAGCCATGGATGACAAATAACCCATTGCTAAATTAGTTGAAGGTTGTTTTGAACAGAACACCAGGCACATGGAAAATATTGATGCGGGATTCTTTCAGGGGATAACTCAGGCAGGAAGATCAAAGAACAACACAGACTTTGTAATATGTCCTGGTGGCATTACCTCACAACTTGAAGTAATTAAACAAAAAAGGAAGTGAAGAAAAAAATTATCACTGGCAGTTAATCACATAGAAAGTGCTGTGCATCCAAGTTATGGCCATTTCTTGCTCGATTTACCTCTGAGCCTTTTTGTGCATTATGTAGTCAGTATTCTTTGTTTATAAAAACAAGTTCCATGAATTTTTTATAATGTAATCATTTGAGGTATGAATTAGTTTTATGCTCTTTAAATTTGTCACTTTAATTAATATAAAAAAGTCCAGTGTCTGATTTGAAATTCCCGTCAGTCTTAAAAATGGCCATATATTCGATGCCACAGAAAACCTATCTCAATATGGCGACACTGGATTCAACTGTCAACAACGAACATGAGTTGCAGGGACTCACAAGTCTGCTAACACTGTCTTCCTCACATCATGGCATCAAAAACCCAGACTACTGTCTAACTATGATGTGTCATTGGGGATTATGGTGCCAGTGAACTTGAATTGAAAGAGATTTGCGTTATCGGTAACAGTACAATATATATTTTAGTAGCTAGTTTCAGAACGGAAAAAATAAAAGGTATTCAAATGATTTGTGCTATAAAATGAAAGTATTAGCATATGCAGAAAAACATGGAAACAGAGCAGCTAAGTGGCATTTTGGCCCTTCATCAACAGAAAGAACCATCCACAATTGGCAAGCTAGTAAAAAAATGACATCAAAATGGCATTGGAAGCAATACAAAAATGATTCAAATACAGTACAATGCTGCTTTTATGTTCCCAGAATTAATGTTTTCCCACCGTTTATGACATTTTTTATCATTCCCATCAAATTTCCTATGTCCATGACGGTGGCATGATGTTGGCCGTCCAGTAGTATTTACAAATATAACGTGGTCGAGTTTTTTGATACCAGGGCAGTCTACTCAGCTAATTTGAACTGGTAAACGTGTAAAAGTTGGAACAATTTGTGCTGTATTTCCCACTGCTGCCAAGATCTACTTGGCGTGGTGGCTGATGGGAGTAACTAGGTTTGTTCGAATAAAGATGTCACAACCATTTCCAAACTGTCTCTACTGCATAAACGCAGTTCCGTGACTGGTCATACAATGTAAGCTTTCACGGCCGGTATTGTCTTCACATAAAACTTCCGGGCTGATAGGCCGTGGTCGAAGTATAAAACTGTCTCCTGACGTTTCGTCTCCGACTGCGGGAGACAAAACGTCAGGAGACAGTTTTATACTTCGACCAGGGCCTTATATCAGCCCGGAAGTTTTATGTGAAGGAGTTTCATGACTGTTGTCATTATCATGACACCTTTGTCGAACCATATTTAGTGCATTTCGGTATTTGGCCACTTGAAGCACTCATAGACACCGCCATTCACTTTGTGTTGCTCAAATGTTTTCAGTTTAAACACAGCACTGGTTACGTATTTTTTGCATGCAGAGCAAAATGTGTTTTTAAAATTTATTCTCGTTGTGAAGTGCAGTGTTTACATATGTATTCTTTGTGATGTTACACAAACAAACAATGTGAATTTAGTTTGTGTGTGTGTGTGGTTTGTGATATTACTGAGGAGGCTCAGTACACCTAAAAAAAGACTACTGCAGTGCAAGAGATGCAGACTAACATGTATTCGAACACCACATTAAATACTTATATAATAAAGGGAAACACTCCACGTGGGAAAAATATATCTAAAAACAAAGATGATGTGACTTCCCAAACAAAAACGCTGGCAGGTCGATAGACACACAAACAAACACAAACATACACACAAAATTCAAGCTTTCGCAACCAACGGTTGCTTCATCAGGAAAGAGGGAAGGAGAGGAAAAGACGAAAGGATGTGGGTTTTAAGGGAGAGGGTAAGGAGTCATTCCAATCCCGGGAGCGGATAGACTTACCTTAGGGGGGAAAAAAGGACAGGTATACACTCGCACACACACACATATCCATCCGCACATACACATACACAAGCAGACATTTGTAAAGGCAAAGAGTTTGGGCAGAGATGTCAGTCGAGGCGGAAGTAAAGAGGCAAAGGTGTTGTTGAAAGACAGGTGAGGTATGAGTGTCCCATGGGACAGGTTTTCCCATGCACCCTCCCACCACCACCTACTCCAGTCCTGTAACCCGGAAAGTGTACGCGATCAAAGACAGAGCCACGTGTGAAAGCACCCACGTGATTTACCAACTGACCTGCGTAAGTTGCCGCCGCTCATACCTCACCTGTCTTTCAACAACACCTTTGCCTCTTTACTTCCGCCTCGACTGACATCTCTGCCCAAACTCTTTGCCTTTACAAATGTCTGCTTGTGTCTGTGTATGTGCGGATGGGTGTGTGTGTGTGTGCGTGTGCGCGCGAGTGTATACCTGTCCTTTTTTCCCCCTAAGGTAAGTCTTTCCGCTCCCGGGATTGGAATGACTCCTTACCCTCTCCCTTAAAACCCACATCCTTTCGTCTTTCCCTCTCCTTCCCTCTTTCCTGATGAAGCAACTGTTTGTTGCGAAAGCTTGAATTTTGTGTGTATGTTTGTGTGTCTATCGACCTGCCAGCGCTTTTGTTTGGTAAGTCTCATCATCTTTGTTTTAAGATACACAAAATACTTATTTACAAATTTGCACTTGACAACAAGAAAAAATTTCTCGAAGCGTGTCCTGCTAAGCATGAAAAAATATGTAACTAGAGTAGTATTTCATTATTTAAATAATGAATGACAGCAGCAGCCTTTCAAAAATATCGATTATGACATATGTAACTGAGCCAAACATTCCTGCTTCCCAGTTAGCAGTTCCAGTTACATCAGTGGTTTTCTTACATAATAAACCTATATTAGATGATAAACAAGACACTGACAAGTCTTTTGATGCCTGTTATATACACATGATATATCAAGTGTGAAAATGCAAGAGGGTGTCCCACGCATAGCTTAAAATGTTATTACCAACATTTCAAATTTTCCTGCATTTTATACCATATTTTAAGTCCCTTGAAAAGTGTAAAAGTGAGGTTTCACTGTACATGCTCAGAAGATAGAGTTACAGTGGAACTTAACAGACTTTAATGGTGGAGTTGGTTGGTGCTTCAGGTTTATGAAGCGTCATCGACTTAGCATGCGAACCAAAACCAAATTATCTCAGAAAATGCCAAACAAGTATAAAGAGAAAATATTATCTTTACAGCATTTTATCATTCAACATCAAAACAAAACCAATGAGGAACTAAACCAAATAGCAGATTTGGAGGAAATTCCTCTGACATTTGACGTGCCAAGTAAAAGAACTGTTGCCATGACAGGATGGATATGTGTGTGCGCGCGAGTGTATACCTGTCCTTTTTTCCCCCTAAGGTAAGTCTTTCCGCTCCCGGGACTGGAATGACTCCTTACCCTCTCCCTTAAAACCCACATCCTTTCGTCTTTCCCTCTCCTTCCCTCTTTCCTGATGAAGCAACCGTTGGTTGCGAAAGCTTGAATTTTGTGGGTATGTTTGTGTTTGTTTGTGTGTCTATCGACCTGCCAGCACTTTCGTTTGGTAAGTCACATCATCTTTGTTTTTAGATATTTTTTTCCCACGTGGAATGTTTCCCTGTATTATATTTAATTACAGAAACAAGTGGACATGAAAAAATGCACTACATTGTTGTCCTTTCATTTTGTGCTGACAGTACTAATGGTAATTCAATGATTATTTTCAAATGCAAAACACTGTCAAAACCTTCTGAAATACCATCCAGGTGTGGTTGTTCGTCATGTACATGACAAAGATTGGATGAATGATGCTGGTATGAAATGATGGATTAATGGAGTGTGGCAGAGAAGGAAAGATGCTTTATTGAAGAAGAGATATCTTCTTGTGCTAGATCAGTTTAGTAGTCATTCAAAAAACTCCGTGAAAGAGAAACTGAGACAGGGAAATACAGAGCTTGCTGTTATTTCAGGAGAATTTATTTCACAATTGCAATCTCTTGACATCTCAATAAATAGATCATTTAAAGTGTATATGAGAGAGGAATGGAACAAATAGACGATAGATGAAATCCAACATGAATTTCCACTGAAGGGAGCTTTCAGACGACCTACAATCAAACAAGTGTGTCAATGGATAAAACAGTCTCGGTCTAGAGTGAGAGAAAACATTATTGTTAAATCTTTCATGTAGTGCGGCGTAAGAAATGCCCTCGATGGCAGTGAGGACTATCTTATATATAATGATGATGAAGAGCAAGAGGAAGAGGAAAGATGACGATTTTCGGGATTTTTAAAGGTCAGTTCAGTTTTATACACTAAGAATTTTTAGGTCTGACATTGCAATCTAATAATAAAAATGGTAAAAATATTTTTTTTTAAAGAAAAGTCATTTAAAAATTAAGGTGCACCATATAGTCTGCAGCGTCTTATACTCCATAAAATAAAGTATTCTCAGGACAATTCAGTAGAGCGCACCATGTCTTCAATCTCAAATGCTTGTTTACATGGCTTAATCTCGAATGCTTGTTTACATGTCTTCAGTCTGTCAACAGGTCAAGAAGGGTTATGTCAAGTTTGGACCGTGAATGCATTGTCACTCAATGGAAAGATTAGTTCTTTGAGTGGGAAGTGTTGAACTGACGTATATCACAGCAACACCATTTGAACACTCCAGCACTACCCGCAGACCATAAATATTGAAGATATGTCTTGTACATGGTCAACACCACCAGCAGCTGACCGCTATCTACAAATTATGGCACATACATACACTGCTGCTACCTTTCTAGAGGCAACTGGAAAAGCTGTGTTGAGCCAAACAGTATGCTACTGTCTTTATCTGATCAGCTTGGCCTCTAGGCAATGAAAGTGAAGAAGGGAACTGGTGGAATGGAACCAGTATCAACAGTGTCATGTTCTCTTCACTGACAAGTGCAGGATTTGTCTGACAACTGATTATAGTTATAGAAGAATGTGTAGGCAGCCAGGCACGACGGTGCATCCTATACCTGCAATCCCATGAGTTCTGCAGAGAGAGGTCAGTATTATGCAGGGGTGTCTGACAACTCTCGAGAGCTAAGCAGGATCGGGACAAGATCCTCTAACTTCTTGTCCAACTCTACAGCCAAAATGTCAGCAATGGGTTTGTATTTCAAGGTAATAATTAACCAGTACACTGCACCAATCTCATAAACCTCTTCATCCAAGAGGCAGGAATCAACTACAGCGGTGGGCTTGGTATCGGCTGACATGAGTACGCTCAAGATCAGCTGAAAATTTCAATGTGTTACTTTTGGAACCATCCTCATACACTGGCTAACCTCAACAGGGCTGCTGTCATAGAATGGGACAGTTCTGATTAACGTATCAGTCAAATTTCAAATAGAAATGTTTTAACAGCTGTACACTTCTGAACAGACTGCCTTTGTTTTTGTTATTGCTTTGCTCTTATTTCACAATAAAGTTTCTTTAAGGCTTATTCTTTCATTCCCTGTTTCCTTTAATCTAAGTCCACACACATGCACATATATGCAGGTGGTGCAAACTTCCCTCTTTTCTCTCTTTTTTGAGCAGATGATGAACTGTGACACTTGACATATTGCAATACAGCCTTAGGTCATGACTCATTCCACAAGCTACTGAATTCAAAACCAGTACCATCACAAATATTAACTCAAGTTTTAACAATAATAAATTTGATTGTTAAAGCTGTGTTAATCCCAGGCCTTGGTATTGAAGAGTTGCTGTGTGTGTGTGTGTGTGTGTGTGTGTGTGTGGTGTGTGTGTGTATGTGGTGGAGGGGGGGGGGGGGGGGGGGCATGAACGCGCATGCGCGCACATGTGATTCTACATCGGAAGGACTCTGTCCAATAGCTTATAATATCTAAGAATCTTCTTTCAATGTACCTGTCTGCTGCTCAACACCACCTCTATGTGGTGAATAGCAAGCCATCCTCTTTCATTCTATTGTTATTCAGTCTTTAGTTTTTGTGTTAGTATGGTACAGCTACCCCACATGAATAACAGTTACTTATCCTACTGTCTTACTTATTAATTTTTTGCCAAGTATTTGGTTCAACAACCACACTGTACCTTGTGTACTTTCTTCCGGCCATTTTCATCAACTTCATAATCTTCTTCAGTCATCCATTCATTGTACTGTTCAAGATCGGACACCCACGTTGCCACCACCTTTAAAAATATACAATGACAATAACAAAAAATAACACAAAACACATAAACAAATAAAAATAGCATCAATCAAGTGAACTGAATCTCACTCAATTAAATTTTTATATCACTGCAGTGGAGAAAGGTATTTCATATGACAAGCAACACAACTCTCACTACAAAAAGCTACAAACATCTTTATACCAGATAGTAAGATAGGCACACAACTGCAATTACTTTTACATTTCTGAGACAGAAAGGAAAATGATGAGAAGCAGTTATAGAATGTGAAGTGCTGTGGTAGGGAAATGAGCAAAGAGGACTGCCACTGAGAAGAAAGATGATGTGAAGAAAGGAGCTTATGCAGGATTAACTTGCCTATTCATAGGAAATACGTTCTCACCGTGAGAAAAGAAGTTACCATTTCTGTTCCGAAAAGGCAATTTAGAGACTGTAAATGTCGTACCAGTGGGTCACATGATGCTGATGTAAGTCATAGCAGTGAAGTTATCTGCCAATTAACTGTATGGAATTAGCATGGTGTGGTTGTCGACATGGAGACATCATAGAATGGCACAAAGGAGCTACCGTGTTTGGATGTGGCAGTAACTACACCATGAATGAAAACACTCAACTTTTTCATTATCAACACAGACCATCCAATCTGTATACAAGGAATGGTGTACCATTCACATCCATGTAATATAAGTAAGAAAAATGGTAATGAAAAGATCCTAACCAAGAGGGGTTGGAGACAAGGAATGACAGCTGGTTTTAAAACCAACTGGAACTGCTGCTCTCAGTGAATGCAGGTCCATCCCAACCAGTTTCAAACTGAACATTATGCATTGGACATCTGGAGTTATACTTGTCAAAAGACCACCACTCACAGTGGCACACAAAGCTGCATTTCAATGGACCAAATAACAGAAATTGGACACTAGCTAAATGGAGGCATATAATGAGGTCTGGCTGGTCAGGGCTTTGCCCCTTTTCACATTATAAAAGATGTCAAGTTCACTGACAACCCAGTAGTTTACATTTGAAGTGATTTTGCAAAGTTTTAGAGGAGTTTTATGTAGCATGAGTTGGGCCTCCTCATTCAGGCTAACATGAACATAAACCAGGATACTAATTTCAATCTTCTCAGTGACCAATTGTTGCCCTATCTTCTACATTTTCCTGATGAGTAGGCTGTAGACACTATCATCTTTCAAGATGACATCAACCGTGTTCACAAGGCACCACAAATACAGGGTTACTACAAATGATTGAAGTGATTTCACAGCTCTACAATAACTTTATTATTTGAGATATTTTCACAATGCTTTGCACACACATACAAAAACTCAAAAAGTTTTTTTAGGCATTCACAAATGTTCGATATGTGCCCCTTTACTGATTCGGCAGACATCAAGCCGATAATCAAGTTCCTCCCACACTCGGCGCAGCATGTCCCCATCAATGAGTTCGAAAGCATCGTTGATGCGAGCTCGCAGTTCTGCCACGTTTCTTGGTAGAGGAGGTTTAAACACTGAATCTTTCACATAACCCCACAGAAAGAAATCGCATGGGGTTAAGTCGGGAGAGCGTGGAGGCCATGACATGAATTGCTGATCATGATCTCCACCATGATCAATCCATCGGTTTTCCAATCTCCTGTTTAAGAAATGCCGAACATCATGATGGAAGTGCGGTGGAGCACCATCCTGTTGAAAGATGAAGTCGGCGCTGTCGGTCTCCAGTTGTGGCATGAGCCAATTTTCCAGCATGTCCAGATACACGTGTCCTGTAATGTTTTTTTCGCAGAAGAAAAAGGGGCCGTAAACTTTAAACCGTGAGATTGCACAAAACACGTTAACTTTTGGTGAATTGCGAATTTTCTGCACGAATGCGTGAGGATTCTCTACCGCCCAGATTCGCACATTGTGTCTGTTCACTTCACCATTAAGAAAAAATGTTGCTTCATCACTGAAAACAAGTTTTGCACTGAACGCATCCTCTTCCATGAGCTGTTGCAACCGCGCCGAAAATTCAAAGCGTTTGACTTTGTCATCGGGTGTCAGGGCTTGTAGCAATTGCAAACGGTAAGGCTTCTGCTTTAGCCTTTTCCATAAGATTTTCCAAACCGTCGGCTGTGGTACATTTAGCTCCCTGCTTCCTTTATTCGTCGACTTCCGCGGGCTACGCGTGAAACTTGCCCGCACGCGTTCAACCGTTTCTTCGCTCACTGCAGGCCGACTCGTTGATTTCCCCTTACAGAGGCATCCAGAAGCTTTAAACTGCGCATGCCATCGCCGAATGGAGTTAGCAGTTGGCGGATCTTTGTTGAACTTCGTCCTGAAGTGTCGTTGCACTGTTATGACTGACTGATGTGAGTGCATTTCAAGCACGACATACGCTTTCTCGGCTCCTGTTGCCATTTTGTCTCATCGCGCTCTGGCGGCAGAAACCTGAAGTGCGGCTTCAGCCGAACAAAACTTTATGAGTTTTTCTACGTATCTGTAGTGTGTCGTGACCATATGTCAATGAATGGAGCTACAGTGAATTTATGAAATCGCTTCAATCATTTGTAATAGCCCTGTACATTCCATGTTTGACAAACACCAATACAACCTCATGCACATCAACTGTACTACTAGATCACACAATCTTAATCCCTTAGAACATCTCTGGGACTATTTGGAAAAACTAATGAAACTCAGCAATCAATATTAGAGCAATTAGGTAGGTGTATGGGATCCAGTCGTCAAAGAGTGGCTTCAGCTAATTATAACAAACCATGAAGAAATTTGTAGGCTCTCTTCTTAATCGAATTAAGGTTGTTATCGAGGCTAGATACGGTTTTATATGGTATTACCATGATGTCATATGGGATGACTAATTTTGTATCTTGTGTGCTATTAGCATTACCAGCTACAACAAAACTAATTTAATATGTTGATATGGTTCACTAGTCACAAAAGATATTTACACTATCTGTCACTTTTTTTATCTTTGCTTCCACTGTCTGTTTGTGGTATGAAAGGTTAACACAAGCTTACCCTCCATGGTCCAGCATGAGGTGCTGGTGAGTCCGGTGGATCAACAGGCAATTCCAAATTAGTCCATGTATCATGGCTATCAGGAAAGTAGTACCAATGAAGTAATACTGATCGGTCACGTTTCATAACAGGGCGTGCATACTCTTCTTCCAATGGATCGCATGGGGGATAGATTATGTGTGTTGCTTCTTCTTCATTATCTGACACATTACATAAGACATTTAAAAGACACCACAGTTTTGTTTCAAGGCACACTATAACTAAACAAATTTTGAAAAAGGAACATTCATTCTACACAATCATGTACTTCAAAGCAATATGTTTCTCCGCTAAAAATATTATATTTGGTTAGGCTAGTAACACAATATACAACATACACTTCAGGATTTTAGAGCACCATGGTAACAAAATGAGTGAAGTCATTTAGGAAACCAGCATGAGAATGTGGAGGAGAAGGGGGAGGGAGAGAGGGAGAAGAAGAGGAAGAGGGAGAGGGGGGGAGAGAGAGGGGGGGGGGAGTAGGGGGAGGAGGGGTGCAACATGTTACACATGAGTGGGAGTTCTGTACTGGAAAGAGTACAAAATTGTTTGCAGTATTAACATCGCATAGAAGTGCAATAATTTCTTAGTACAACTTTTAATTAGGAACAACAAAATTTCACATAGATGATAATGCTAAAAATAATGTGAAATCAGTAGTTTTTAGTGGTACTGTGTAAGATAAGCTGTTTTCTTTTACGAGTTATTGCAAAAATTGGCATCTTCCCTGAACATGTATAAAAACATCGTAAAGCAGTTTACTAATATTGCTAACTGATATTTACTGAATGTTGAAAGTGGTTTTTGACTTTTTTCTTAAGGCTACTGGGGGTTGCATGTAATCTTAAAATAACAGTTCATTTCCTGCATAAACAATTATGGCTTTAGATACAATATTAAACAAAAATACCCTGCTTTCAATGACCAGTTTTGAGTCACTAATGTCACATTTTGTGACATGTTTTGTGAAGCATATCAACAAAAATGATGCAAACCATCAATCAGAATGTATATTTGCATAGTATGCAATTATAAATACAAAAATCACCAAATATGTAAAACATGTAAATCATAACATGGCACCTGTTTGGCTTCCCTCTATCAGCCTACTGATGTTGTGATGAAGGCAGTTTGTCTTCACTGCAAAATATAGACACTGGATATCTGCTTTCACAATATAATGATATGGTGATGACATGATATCTCGGAAGAGAATTCTGAAGTTTTGAAAAATTGTCAAGTGTATGACTGTAGAGTTACCTTTCTATAACTGATTATATTTAATAGGATTAACATTAATAACGTAAATTAACGTCATGTTGATAGCAATACAAATAAATTAATTGATGTATTCAAAATCAAAATACACCTATCAAACTAAAACAATAAAATAATGACACAAAATAAATAACATATACTACTTCAAAAGTAAGCTGTGAGAAGATACCACCAAAAATTCACAATAATACCACAAGTGGAAGAAAGTAACATTTAAACTGGCAAAAAAGAGCACTGAAATTGGCCAAAAAAAATATCACAATTGGCACAAAAAGTGGTCCACAGAACATAGTACTTTTTTCTTGTCCCAATTTACAACAGAAATTTAATTGCTTAAATCAACATAAAATCAGTACTAATTATTTATTCACTAGAAAACATGAATCTTACATTTCTTGCTTCATGCACTCATGTGCTTACTATAGTCAAGCCTAGGTCTCCCGCCATAATTTTTATCTCCCCACTCTTCCCTACATTATCCAGCAGACAAATCCTTGACATCTCAGGATGTGCCCTATCATCCAATCCCTTCTCTTACTCAAATTGTGCCCTGAAAAATTCTTTTCTCTTCAGTTCTATTCAGGAATTCTTCATTAGTTATTTAATCTTCAACTTTCCCCTGTAGCACCACAGTCCAAAAGTTTCTATTATATTCTTACCTGAACTATGTATCATGCTCTTTTAATTTTCGTGTCTCATTTCTTAATTTAAATTCCTCAGCATGGCACTGCTCTTGTTTTACTTTTGTTGGTGTCTAATAACCTCTTTTTGAAACATTATACATTCCATCCAACTGAACTTCCACGTCCTTTGCCATATCTAACAGAATTAAAATGCTACAGGAAACCTCTAAGATTTTATTTCTTCCCCCTTTACTTTTATCCTCCAACCAAGATTCCTCATTGGTTACTTTTACTGTCTGCTGAACATACAGACTGACTAATATTGGGGAACAATTATAGATCTGTCTCACTCCCTTCTCAGCTATTGCTTCTCTTTCATACACTTCAATGTCATTACAATCTGGTTTCTGTACAAGCCACGCATAACCTCCCTCCCTAGATTTTAAGTCTGGCACCTTCAGAATTCTGAAGCATATATTGCGGCCAATGAAGCCAAAAACTTCAGCTAAATCTAGAAATCCTATAAACATGGGTTTTCTTTTCTTCTAGTGTGTTCATAAATTGCTCCACAACTCACGCGGCTTCCCCAAGTCGATTTCTATCAATTTTTCCATTCTTCTGGAAATAATTCATATCAGTATTCTGCAGCCATGGCTTATTAAGTGGATGGTTTGGTAATATCCCCAACTGTTTTTACCAGTATTCTTTGTCACTGAGATTATTAAATACTTCTTGAAGTCCATGGGCATTTCACCTCTCTCATATTTCTTGCATACAATATGAAACAGTTTTGTCATGGCTGGGTCTCCCAATAATCTACGTATTTCATCTGTTCCAGATGTCTGGTTTCAACTTACATCTTTTAGTGTCCTGTCACCAGTGTTGTTTTTCCCAGTGAGAACCTCCTTCTGAATAGTTCCCCCATAGAGATCCAAATAATGGACTCCTTTACCTGTGGAATACATTACTTGAGAGGATGCCATCACCATTGAACTAAACAGTAAAGCTGCATATCCACAAGAAATATTATGGGTGTAATTGTCCCTCACTTTCTGCCATTCACAGTTCCAGCATAACTAGGCCAAGTTAGTTAATATTACAAGACAAAATCTGTCAGTCATTCAGCTATTTTGCTCCTACAGCTACTGAAAAGATTGCTCAGCCCACACCAGGAACCACATGTTAGTCTGGCCTCTCAACAGTTACCCCTCCAATGTAGTTGCACATTTGGTACAGCAATCTATGTAACCCGTATCATTAAAGCCTACAAACCACTCCACATGGCAAGGTTCATTGTTTTTGTGGTATTTGGGAGGGGATTCATAATTTGTGTATCAATGTCATATGTCAAGCCTTGTTTCACATATGGTGGCAATGCGATGTTCACCATACCTGTGATGTTAGAGAGACATTATATTTTACAACGTTCTGAAATCGATAAAAATTTTCTAAATCTGAACAGATGCATGTTGAGTGAACTGTGGAATATTTATATAAATACAACTTTTACTGGGCAATTTTGACTCTAATGCTAATGATTTTTTTATATTTCACCCACAGTGCTCTTGTTTTAACAACCTTTCCACTGAAAAAAGTGATATAAATGAATGTGGGTTTTACAGGCTCTATTTTCGTAAACAACTATCAGAAATTACAATAAAATATCATACACAACTTCCTGTTGTCTATTTATCTTGCACTGTGAAGATTACAAGTTTGCAATTAGAGGTTGCAAACATCTTATCCTCACAGCAGACTATGTTCTCTTTTTATACAGAAGATTGAGCGACAAAAATCTTTATGACTCCTGACCTGTGATTGATCCCTGGTGTCTTTTTATAATGTCTTTAATTTTTCCCTGGAGAGCTTTATCAACATCTGATCTGACATAAACAATTGGCATTGTCAAGCATTTGTTCTGTATCAGCACTTTCTCCACATTCATGAACATTTCGACATTCCTGTCCATACGAGAAGGAGACTGAAATAGAAAATAAATTAATATTAAGAACATTAGATAAATATTTGATTGTTTCTCTTGACTGAACAACACACACACACACACACACACACACACACACCAATTCTGTTTTCCACTAATTGTTATGTAGTATCAAAATATTTTGTTTCATGGCTTCTAAATGGGAGGTGTCATCCTCATACTTATTATCTGCCTTTGAATGGTGAGCAATATTGGCACCCCATCTCTCGCATATGGATACACTAAAAGAGGATAATGAAAGATCTGTAGTTGGGAAAATCTGTCCATTTAATACAACAGGTAGATCCCCAAGGCTATTTTAATAGTCGAGGCTGATGCGCTTATTCTCTGCTCAATCAAATATTTTCTTCTAAACACATGACCACAATATTTAGACAACTTCTAAGCAATGTAGAATCATGTACACATTTCTGTTCTTCCTTTCAATCACACAAATATGATGATCAAAAGAGTTTTTGGGTGCTTGATACTTAGGTCTTTAGTGCTCACACTAAAACAGTGAGAGATAAATGTAATTACTGTAACATGGTCAAACTTTAGAAGTTTCTGCTACAACATATACAAAAAATTCCACAAAAATTTGCACTTATGTGTACTGTAGGGGATTCTGATTATGTCAATTCTTCAAACTTTTTATAAATTATTGGGGAAGTAAGTAGAATACTTCAAGGATACATGTGGCTGATTGATCACTCAGCTAAAAGAGAATATGGGAAGTTCAGGCTTGAGTCTGAACAAATCACAAAATTTTAAAATCTGTGCTGTTCCCCAAGTGGTAATGTGGACAGTCTTTTCGACAAATTAACTGAAGTCCTGCAAAGAGGCCAAAACTTGTATGTGGAGACATGAATATTTACACAGGTGTTGGTGAAATTAGTAATAATGCTCTAAACATTCTAAATATTTTTGGCTTGGCACATATGGTAAACATTGCTACTAAGGTATCATTAAGTTCAGAATCAGACTTAGACCACCTACTTAGAAATATTGACAGGGAAAATTGTAAAGTATAAATAAGAGACTTTGGTTTTTCTGGTCATTACTGACACATAATAAAGCTAAAAACACGCTTAGTGAAAAGCTACAGAGCTACAAGCCTGCAAAAGGACCTAATCAGAATATAAGATACGTACTTTTTTCTTGGTCATTGCAAAATAAAATTTGGGATGAAAGGGGTATGAAAAAACAATGTAAATACTAAGTTCTCTAAAATCTGCAAACTGTTTGCATTAATTTTTGAGAAGACACTCCCAAAAGGAGTCACTTCAACAGCAGCAGCCAAGGAAAATAGATGGAGAACTATGGCTATAAGAAAATTCTCTCAAACACTTAAGTTTCTCAGTTCTTTACAAAAGCACTACACTAATACATACCTCCTACACTACCGTCACAGGTATAAAAAAAAATATTCTGGGAGGGTACTGCTTGCGGAAAAAACATTCAACGATAAAATAATGTATAATGCAGAAAACAAAAGCAAATTAGAATTGTATGTCATAAAACAGGAAACTGGCAAAGGTACACAAAGTATAACAACATACAAAACACAGATGGTGGTAAATAACAGAAAATCTGTAAATGACTATTTCTCTGGTATTGCAGAGAAGTTGCAAAATGGTTCAAATGGCTCTAAGCACTACGAGACTTAACATCTGAGGTCATCAGTCCCCTAACTAACCTAAGGACATCACACACATCCATGCCCAAGGCAGGATTCGAACCTGTGACCGTAGCAGCACAGCGCTTCTGGACTGAAGAACCTAGAACCGCTTGGCCACAGTGGCCGGAGAGAAGTTGCAAGAAAATATTCAAGGAACTCCTGTAGCACCCACATTGACTTACACAGCAGGAATCGTAACGCTGTTTCCCACAAAGGAAAGTGAAATCATAAAGACAATACAGAAATTCAAAAATAAGAAGTCAGCAGGCATAGACGAGGTTCCAGTCTCTGTTCCAAAGGCATGCATAGTCAGCACACAAGCCCCATTAACAAATGTAGGCCCAATACATGAGTCTTTTAGTTCAGATATTTTTCCACAGTATCTGAAGCATGCACGAGTTGTGGCATTACTAAGAAAGAAAACGTGGAGAGAACTGAAAACTACAGGTTTTCACTAATGTCCGCATCTTCAAAAATAAGTGAATCAATCGTGAAAGACAAAATAATGAATAAATACAACCTTTTAATGAATATAATAGAGGGAAACATTCCACCTTTTAATGAAATACACTTCAGTTTCCCAAGTGGTAGGCATGGCCATTACAGAGTTCACAAAAGTGGTACTTGAAGCTCTTGACAAGGATGACTGTGTTACAGACATACTTGTAGACTTGTCCAAAGCTTTTGAGATAGTTGACCATAAAATATGGCTAAACAAGCTAGAAACACTAAGTGTAAGGAGAGTAGCAAACTGATAGTTACAGTCTCATCATAAAAATGGGGTGCAAGTATTATAGATATTTCACACATCTGCTGCTGATTTTTTTTTTTTAATAAAACAAGTGTCAGAGAAGAAACATATAAACATGGATGTTCCTCTGGGTAATGTTCTGTATCCAATTCTGTTCTTAATATATATCAATGACTTTACAGGCTTTATAAGATGATTGAAGATGTTTACCATTGGCCAATATGTAGTAAAAACAAAAAGTTTTTAAGGGATGAATATTGATTGTCAGTTAACATGGAACATGGAATGAACACACAAAGATACCAGCAAAAAGAATGTAATCAGCATGTTCTGCACTTAGGATACTATCATCACTTTATAGCAGGCACTACCTTGTGGAGACATACTATTGCTATGTACGCTCAATTAGTAGCTATGGGATTCTTTTCTAAGGATTGAAGACAAAGAACGCATGGACAGTTTTTGTACTGAAAAAAAAAAAAAAAAAAAAAAAAAAAAAAAAAAAAAAAAAAGGGCCAGAATATAACAACAACAACAACTACTACTACTACTACTACTACTACTACTACTACTAGTAGTAGTAGTTGGGCTCATTGTAATAATTTGTTTACAAATTTGACAATGGAAAATCAAGGATGGAATGTAACAATATTATGAGAAGGAAAGTTGCCAATCACCATATAGTAGAGATGCTGAGTGGCAGATAGGCACAACAAAAAGACTCTCACAATTGTGAGAACCTTTTTGTTGTGCCTATCTGCGACTCAGCATCTCTGCTATATGGTGAGTGGCAACTTTCCTTCTCATAATATTGTTTAAAAAGTTGAGTATCCTTAATGTACAAAATGAGTACATCTGCCATTTTTTGTGCATACCAGTGAAAACATTACTTAGCTTTCAGTAATATTTCTACAACACATCCATGGGACAAGACCCACTTTGGACATCCATTTACCAAGAAAAAACAAACAAAAAATTCAAAACAGCATTTTCTATCGGGGAATAAAATTGTGTAATAAAGTGCCCAAGGAGATGAAAAATGTTGCTAAAAACATTTTTTGTAAGTAATGCAAATTACACAAATAAAAATTAATTACAGGAATCACAGTAGTTGTTAATAATGAAAGGGACAACAATATCACTCTGTCACATTACAATACAGGATCACAATGTAATACTTTTACAAGAAAATCATTTGCCAAGATCTGTAGTGCATGATACTAATGTCTCACCATTCTACTGAGTTCAACACCTCACCCATTATTGGGGGATGACGGCTAAGTTTTTCAGGTGGAGAGACAGGAGGGCATAAAGATGTCCTTGGGGCACAGTTGCACATTTATGGCATCACAGTCAAGTTTTCTGAACAGAGTGGAGTTAGTGCAAGTGTCACAGTAGCTCAAGGTCAAACTTCGGGGTGAATGTGGCAAGTTTGAGGGTGAAATCATCATGTTAGAAACACAGTTGAAAAAACAGAAAAAAATGAAATGAGTCTGATACAGCCCAGTATTTAGTAAAATGACATATCGTGAACATAGCAAGAAAGCCATCTGAAGAAGAATGCTTTCTCCTGTAAAAATGTTTTACTCTCATCATCAAACATTGGCACAAAACTGAGGAGTTATTTTCCAAAACTGTATACATGAATCACGCCATTTTGTGAATGGAAATTATGAGTCATGTGGAAAAATGAGTAGGATAAATTGGCGGCATTTAAAATATGATGTTGTTAGAAAAGGATATTAAAGATATGTGGACAGATAAAAATACAAAATTATTTAGTACTAGAAGTTACAGGCAAAGAAAGGTTTACAGCGAATAAATATCAAAAGCAAGTTCATAGTTAATATTGGTAGGTATCAGACAGTGACTAGTCCTTAGCCACTGCTCCCTACTTACTTGAACTGTAAGTGATTTGCTCATTTTACATGGGAATGCTGGCTTTCACCCAATCGTGCTGACAAGTCTTTCTCACAAAATCAGCTGAGTAATATCTTCATTTTGGGGTAATGTTTCTACAAGTTTCTTACTTGACATCTTCTGGTGAAGTGTTTGACTTATAACAGATGCTACTAATTATCTTTTTCAGATCACACCATTCGCATTCCAGAACCGCACCAGGTGGGCAAATAACATGCACTCAGAAGGAAAATCCCAGGTTGTGCAGGTAGAGATGGTGGGGGAGTAGCCACACGCCAAACCCAAGGGCCATCTATCCATTGCTGGCATTTGAATCAGGGAATACTTCTGGGAAATTTTTGATAACACATCATCCCAAATGGAGACAAGATGGAAGCCACCGTCTCTGTCAACAAGATGTTCATGTACTCTATTGCTTCCCACAAACCCCTGCTGCAAAATAGCACTTTTGTGTTTTCGAAATTGAATGAGTGCACCTTGCAGGTGCTATGCTTGGCTATAGCTAATTTGCCTTTGTAACTGAGTTGGGTGGCCACATTCATAAATGATACCATACACGCCAAGTGTTCTTAGTCCTAAGGGATCTTTTACAGAGCCAAGCAAGGGCGTAATTGTGCATTTTGTAATTACCCAAAATATTTTCACTCCTTACACCATTCTAACGTTGTTCCTCAATTTACAGTGTGCTGTCTATTTAGAGATAGAGAACGACAAAAAACTGACTTGGAAGTGCAAGAGAAACAAGAGGACACCTTTCATTTGCACTCCTCCTCATGCTGAAAGTGATCAGTATCCCAACACCAATGATGTCAACAAAAACTGAGCATAACCTGGTATTTTTAAGGGTCAGGATTTGAAATTTACATCACTTTTACACAAAAGAACCACAACTGCAGTCATCTGGAGCATGTCAAAACACATGGAATCAAGCTACCAACTATAGACACAAAATCTTTGTACACTGTTTATAAATTTCACACTTTGTACCATACCTTAAGCCCTTAACAGTGTTACACACACATAAACAATTCACTTATTCTCACAATATTGATACACATCTTGCACACTAATATTCCTAGAATAATTTTCATCTTCTTCTTTAGGTTGAGCCAAATGGTTATTGGTGTTTTAACTCATAACTTGACACAATTACAATAGCAAGACTCTTCCATCCAAAATTAATACATTTGCGCTACAAGTTCTAGAACATATGAACCAAGAAAAAATACCTGAAAATCAAATCGTCTCCAACCTTGGTCACTTTTGAATTTGTAAACTGTGGCCAAGATGTGACATAGTGCTCCTCCAGGCTTGAAATCCAAGAAACATCGCATCTGTGAAATGAAATTGGTTATTTAATAAAATGAACTCTGAAAATGACAAGTCATACACGTACAAAAAATATATTTTTTAGTTTACTTACTGGAAGTCTAGTAAGTGGAGGTTTGCTGACATTTTTGCCAAGATTGTCCTCCTGGAATTGGATAAGCTGAATAACAAGGGCTGCTAGGCCTTTATTTGTTGGTGGATCTGTCTGAATATACTGCACAAAAAAAATTACAAATAGAAAGTAATATAGGCCAATATGCAACAAATACAGAAAAAATTCCTAACTAGAATATTACGCATTAACTTTCAAGCAGCTGCAAGATAAGATTAAAAATATATGCCTTTAAACAATTCCTCTAAGCTATCAGAAATTTGACAGAGGATATAATAAACAAAATTAGTAAGCTATAATCACAGTTGTTATGGCAGATAATAAATGGTAACAATAAAAGTAAACAAGCCTTAATACATCCAAGTTACCATCATGTATACTGCCCTAACAACTGCCAGCATATCATTTGTTGCAGTAGGCAAGAAACTCAAATCCACCAAGATAGAAACTGAAGCTGTATGTGAGACTGTTAGGGCAAGACTCAGTATCAGGGTTGGGCATAAAATAATTGGATCCTTCTATTACCCACCAGACTCATCTCCTGATGTAACTGAGAACTTGAGGGGAAACCACAGTTCACTTGTACATATGTTCCCCGATCACACTGTAATCATCGGTGGGCACTTTAATCATCCAACAGTTAACTGGGAAAATTACAGTTTTGTTAATGGTGGGCATGATAAGACATCCTGTGAAACATTACTAAATACCTTCTCAGAAAACTTCCGAGAACTCATGATGGAAATATATTGCATCTGATGGCAACAAATAGACTTGACCTCTTTGAGTATGCCCACATTGAAAGTGGTATCAGTGACCACGATGCGGATGTGGCAACAATGATTACTACGGAACGAAGGACAACTAAACCAAGCAGAAAGATATGTGCGCTCAGTAAACCAGATAAAAAAATCAGTAGTATCGTATCTCAATGAGGAACTTGAAACTTTTAATACAAGGCAGGAGCATGTAAATGGCCTCTGCCTCAAGTTTAAAAGAATAGTTGACCATGCACAGGATAGATATGTAACCAGAAGAGTAGTTAATAAAGGAAGGGAACCTCCATGGTATACAGTACCTGTAAAGAATCTTCTAAAGAAACAGAGATTACTTCATGATAGGTGAAAAATAAAGCATGGGCTATAGATAGAGAGCTGCTGAATGTAACATGTTTGGCCACAGAACCCCGAGAAATTCTGGTTGTATGTAAAAGCTGTCAGCAGCACCAAAGTTAAGGTACAGTCCCTACCTAAGCAGACAGGAACTAAAATTGAGAGTGGTAAAACAAAAGCAGAAGTGCTTAACTCCATTTTCAAACGTTCCTTCACAAAATAAAACCAAGGAGAATTGCCCCAATTTAATCCTCATACCACCGGAAAGATGAAAGAAGTAAGCATCAGTGTTAGTGGTGTCGAGAAACAGCTGAAATCATTAAAACTGAACAAAAGTCCAGGCCCCGATGGAATCTCTGTCAGATTCTATACTGAATTTGCAGCTGGGTTAGCCTCTCTTTTAACTATAGTCAATCACAGATCCCTCAAATGAAAAACCACGCCCAGTTCTTGGAAAAAGGCACAGTTCACACCTGTCTAAAAGAAGGGCAGTAGAAGTGATCCACAAAACTATCATCCATTTATTTATTTATTTAGTGTATGGCATTACATATACAGAGTGACTAGCTAGTGTGCGGATCCGATTAATTGTTTTCCAGGCACATCGAGTTAGCTCCATACCGGCTGGTCTTGTGTTGGGTCTTTGGACGGTCTGATGTTCCTCATGGGCAATAATGTTCCACATTTCTGTCCACTTTTTGTTGATACCGAAAGTAGCTGCCTGTAGCGATTCTGCCAGTAGGACAGATGGCTGCCTAGATTTTAATCAGTTCATTTGGAGTGCAGGAACGTCAGAGTGCATTGGAAGCTTGGGGATTTTAAGTAATTTTTGGTATTCCTTGAGGAGGGCACTCTTTCTTCAGAGGTCTGGTAGCGCAATGCTACTTAGAGGCGGTAACCAGTATAGAGGACTAGATTTGATGCAGCCTGTTATTGTCCTCATTGCTGCGTTTAGCTCCAGGTCAAGTTTTCTCACACGTGTGCTATTGAGGCACACTGGGGCACAGTATTTGGCAACAGAATAGACCAGCCCTAGGGCAGCGTATCGCAGTGTTGTAGCTCTCAGATTCTGTATGATGTTATTGTGTGATCTCAGCTTTGCTGTGGTGTTTTCTATGTGCTTCCTGTAAGAGAGGGTTCTATCAAGCGTCACTCCTAGATATTTTGGAGAGTCTTGGTGGTGAAGAACCTGACCATTAAAGGTGACATTCAACTTCACATTGGACATTCTGTTGTTAAGGTGAAAGCAGCTGACTTCAGTCTTCATTGGATTTGGTATCAGTCTCCACTTTATGAAGTATTTGTCTATTGTGCTGATCTGTGCATAGGATCTCCTCATCAGCTGGGTGGCCAAGGCCACATCGTCTGCATAGATCTACTTCCTTGATTCTGTTTCAAGGAGGTCAGATGTATACAAGCTGAACAGGATTGGCACCAAAACTGAGCCTTGAGGAAGACCATTATTAAGTTTCTTCTGTCTGCCTAGTTGGTTGCCAAGGACTACTTGGTAGCATCTCTCAAATAGCATGTTGTTTATGAGCCTGATTGTGATTTGGCAGTGTATGATACTGGCGAGTTTGTACAAGAGTCCTGACATTTTAAGGTGACGTTGGAATCCAGCTTCTACATGTGTAGTTAAGCTGCGCACTTGGTCTGCACAGCTTCTCTTTGGTCTGAATCCTGCCTGTTCAATAGGAATAACTTCATGGGTCTTTGGAGCAATTTGGTTGAGAATGACTTTCCAAAAGCTTGTAGGAGCAGCTCAGGAGGGCGATTGGGCGATAGCTAGCAGTTTTTGTCACTGGATTACCCAGCTTCAGTATTGCTATGATTTTTGTTTTTTGAAGGCTTTTGGCATGTTCCCTGATAGCATAATATTAGCGACGAAACTTGCAAGCAAACTACGAGTCCTGTTTCCACAATTGATGAGGAACTCTGGGTGTATCCCATCAAATCCTAGAGCTTTGCCTTTGTTCATTTCTTTGATTGCTGCAGTGATCTCATCTTCGGATTACTCTGATTTATTGGGTGCCTTCTGCTTCAGGTTTATAAGCTTTTTATTAACCGTTCTTGAGTGTGGCTCCTGTGGGGGTGCTTAGGAGAGAGACTTTATTCTGTTTGCATTTTGGTCTGGTGTTACTTCAGGATCTTTTCGGGTGGGTGGTCGACTTCCTCCCAGTTTTATCAAGAGGTTCCACACCTCTCTGCTTGACCTCTTAAAATCCAAACCTCCTGTTTTTCGTTCCCAGCACTCTTTACGAGCTTTATCAAGGTGTTTTAGGAGTTCTGCAGCAGTTCCGCTGTCATTTGTGGTTAAATAGAACTGATACAGTTCTTCGTAGTCATTACTCCAGCCTGGGATACATTCTCTCTGGAATCCTCTAGACATGGATTTTTTTGCTGTTGTTAGAACTGCTCCGACGAATCTTTCATAATTTTCACTTAGTTGGGGGGATCCATCTGATCACTGTATCAAGTTCTTTGGAAAATTTAGTCCAGTCTGCTTTACTGAAGTTCATTCTTGGTCTAGGCATTGATGTGATTACAGGAATTTGAATTCCTACGTCTAGAATTACTGGCCAGAGTTGGCTTTTTGGGAAACCTCCAAGGACTGTCCTTACTGTACATAAAGATTGTCCCTGGGAGTCCTATGTTACAAAACATAGGTCAGGGTTGGAATCCTTGTTCCAGGCTGCCGATTTAAATGATCCCTTGTCCCTGGAGTCAAAAACTAGGCTAAGGACCTGGCAAATTGGGCTGAACATAACTATCATCCAATATTCTTGACATAGATTTGTTGTAGAAACTTAGGACATATTCTGAGCTCAAACATAATGAGCTATCTCGAACAGAATGACCTCCTCACTGCGAACCAGCATGGATTTTGAAAACATTGATCACATGAAACCCAATTTGTACTTTTCTCACATGGCATACTGAAAGCTTTGTATAAAAGCAACCAGGTAGATGCAGTATTTCTTGACTTCCAAAAAGCATTTGATTCAGTAGCACACTTACACTTATTGTCAAAAGTACAGTCATTTGGGATATCAAGTGAAATTTGTGACTTGATTGAGGATGTTTTGTTAAGGAGGACACAGTTATCTTGGATGGAGAGTCATAGCCATAGGTGCAGAAGTAACTTTGAGTGTGCCCCAAGGAAGTCTGTTGGGATCCTTTCTGTTAATGTTGCATATTAATGACCTTGCAGACAATATTAACACCCTAAAATCAGGATTTCTGCTGATGATGCAGTTATCTGTAATGAAGTACTGCCAGAAAGAAGCTGCATAAGAATTCCGTCAGGCCTTGATAAGATTTCAATGTGGTGCAGATATTGGCAACTAGCTCTAAAAGTTCAGATATACACTCCTGGAAATGGAAAAAAGAACACATTGACACCGGTGTGTCAGACCCACCATACTTGCTCCGGACACTGCGAAAGGGCTGTACAAGCAATGATCACACGCACGGCACAGCGGACACACCAGGAACCGCGGTGTTGGCCGTCGAATGGCGCTAGCTGCGCAGCATTTGTGCACCGCCGCCGTCAGTGTCAGCCAGTTTGCCGTGGCATACGGAGCTCCATCGCAGTCTTTAACACCGGTAGCATGCCGCGACAGCGTGGACGTGAACCGTATGTGCAGTTGACGGACTTTGAGCGAGGGCGTATAGTGGGCATGCGGGAGGCCGGGTGGACGTACCGCCGAATTGCTCAACACGTGGGGCGTGAGGTCTCCACAGTACATCGATGTTGTCGCCAGTGGTCGGCGGAAGGTGCACGTGCCCGTCGACCTGGGACCGGACCGCAGCGACGCACGGATGCACGCCAAGACCGTAGGATCCTACGCAGTGCCGTAGGGGACCGCACCGCCACTTCCCAGCAAATTAGGGACACTGTTGCTCCTGGGGTATCGGCGAGGACCATTCGCAACCGTCTCCATGAAGCTGGGCTACGGTCCCGCACACCGTTAGGCCGTCTTCCGCTCACGCCCCAACATCGTGCAGCCCGCCTCCAGTGGTGTCGCGACAGGCGTGAATGGAGGGACGAATGGAGACGTGTCGTCTTCAGCGATGAGAGTCGCTTCTGCCTTGGTGCCAAAGATGGTCGTATGCGTGTTTGGCGCCGTGCAGGTGAGCGCCACAATCAGGACTGCATACGACCGAGGCACACAGGGCCAACACCCGGCATCATGGTGTGGGGAGCGATCTCCTACACTGGCCGTACACCACTGGTGATCGTCGAGGGGACACTGAATAGTGCACGGTACATCCAAACCGTCATCGAACCCATCGTTCTACCATTCCTAGACCGGCAAGGGAACTTGCTGTTCCAACAGGACAATGCACGTCCGCATGTATCCCGTGCCACCAAACGTGCTCTAGAAGGTGTAAGTCAACTACCCTGGCCAGCAAGATCTCCGGATCTGTCCCCCATTGAGCATGTTTGGGACTGGGTGAAGCGTCGTCTCACGCGGTCTGCACGTCCAGCACGAACGCTGGTCCAACTGAGGCGCCAGGTGGAAATGGCATGGCAAGCCGTTCCACAGGACTACCTCCAGCATCTCTACGATCATCTCCATGGGAGAATAGCAGCCTGCATTGCTGCGAAAGGTGGATATACACTGTACTAGTGCCGACATTGTGCATGCTCTGTTGCCTGTGTCTATGTGCCTGTGGTTCTGTCAGTGTGATCATGTGATGTATCTGACCCCAGGAATGTGTCAATAAAGTTTCCCCTTCCTGGGACAATGAATTCACGGTGTTCTTATTTCAATTTCCAGGAGTGTATATGAAAAAATGGAGTATCCTATGGCTATACAAACGCCTGGGTGTAGCACTTTGTAGGGATATGAAATGGAATGATCACGTAGGTTCAGTCATGGGTAAGGCAGGCGGTAGACTTCAGTTTATTGGTAGAATACTGGGGAAGTGCAATCATCTTATAAATCACTAGTGCGACTGTTTCTACAATATTACTCAAGTGTCTCGGATCTGTACCAGATAGGACTGATAGGGGATACTGAACTTATACAGAATGGTCACGGGTTTGTTTAATCCATGGGAGAATGTCACAGAGATACTGAAGGAAGTGAACTGGAAGACTCTTGAAGATAGACCTACACTATCCCAAGAAAACCTATTAAAAAGTTTCAAGAACTGGCTTTAAATGATTACTCTAGGAATATACTACAATCCCCTACTTATTGCTCACACAAGGATTGTGAGGATAAGATTAGAACAATTACTGCACGCACAGAGCCATTCAAACAATCATTCTTCCCGCACTCCATAGATGAATGGAACAGGAAGAAATTCTAATAACTGGTACAGTGGGATGTACCCTGGGACAAGCACCTCAAGGTGGTTTGAAGAGGCAGATGTAGCTGTTGATGAAGATATTAATAGTCAAAAACTAACTGCCTCACACATGCTAATATGGAAGAAAGTTACATTGAAGTATATAACTATGTAAATAAATGGTATCTTGTTAAAATCATAAGGCAGAACCAACAGTGCATTCTAGCTTCACCAGGAAACCAACTGCACACATCTTTGCAATTCTGGTGCTCTGAGGAGTATGTGGCTACAGTTCTTGTGATCAATTGGTAAACATGTGCTCTGATTAAAGGTACTAAGGTCTACCACACAGTGACGGCTAAGTGTTTCACATTACCGTGCATGATTATATTTGATTGTAGTGTGTTTACAAAATGTTCATACACATAAATCCCATTAGTCATTGCTGTATAGCATTATTAAAGGTATGCTTTAAAAAAAAACCTGCAAAGTTGGAGAGTATAACACTACCAAATGGAACAGAGTTTGGCTGCAGTGTATGCCTAACTACTATACCAGGCCTACGTCAAAATCATAGCTGCATAACAATGCACAGATTATTAACAATCAAGGTATATAACAAGTAATGCACAGACATATATTCATCTTAGCATCTTGTGTACAAGTCTGTGTGTCCTAATAAATTTTGAACTGCCATAATGCAAGCTAAGTTAGGAATATAATGCAATAAAATATAAAATGGGCCATATTAAAACCCAAATACTGTACACTGCTATGAATCAATTAATCCCAATCGTTAACAATAGTTTGACAAAAGTCTTCCACCTCGTGTGCAACATGTATGAGACACATGAAATGCCCTCAGACTAGAAGACGAATATAATATTTCCAATTCCAAAGATAGCAGTTGCTGACAGGTGTAAACATTACTGAACTATCAGTTTAATTAGGTCATGGATGCAAAATATTAACAAGAGTTCTTTACAGAAGAAAGGAAAAATTGTTAGAAGCTGACCTTAGGGAAGATCAGTGGGGATTCCGGAGAAATATAGGAACACGCGAGGCAATACTGATCCTATGATAGGTACAGGAAAGGCAAACCTATGAGAGCATTTGCAGACTTAGAGAAAGCTTTTGACAACATTGTCTGAAACACACTCTTTGAAATGCTGAAGGTAGGAGGTGTAGAATACAGGGAGTGAAAGGCTATTTTCAACTTATACAGAAACCAGATGGCAGTTATAAGAGTGAAGGGGCATAAAAAGGAAGTAGTAGTTGAGAAGGGAGGCGACAGGGTTGTAGCCTATCCCCGATGTTATTCAATCTGTACACTGAGCACTCAGTAAAGGAAACCAAAGAAAAATTTGGAGTAGGAATTAAAGTTCAGGGATTGCTGATATCATTGTAATTCTGTCAGACAGAGCAAAGGATTTGGAAAAGCAGCTGAATGTAATGGACAGTGTCTTGAAAGGAAGATATAAGATGAACACCAACAAAAGCGAAACAAAGTCAAAGTAGAGAGGATATAAAATGTAGACTGGCAATGGCAAGAAAAGTGTTTCTGAAGAAGAGAAATTTGTTAACAATGAATATAGACTTAAATGTTAGGAAGTCATTTCCGAAGGTATGAGGTGTGTTTTTTAAATAAGTACCGTTTTGAAATTTAAAAAAACGTGCCAAGATATTTCAATAATTTTATTTTTACATGAAAGCCTGTACCTTAATCTACTTTCCTACATAATTTTCGTCAATACTGAGGCACCTGTCATAACGTTGTACCAGTTTTTGAATATCCTCCTCATAGAAGTCTGCTGCCTGACTTGTTAAGCACTGCATCACCACTGTTTTGACTTCGCCATGAAGACACTGACCTCCCAGGTGTTTCTTCAAGTGCAGGAAAAGATGGTAGTCACTGGGCACAAGATCTGGGCTGCATGGAGGATGATCTAGAGTTTCCTACCGAAAAGATGTGATGAGATCTTTGGTCTGATTCGCCACATGCGGACGGGCATTGTCTTGCAGCAAAACGATGCCCTTGCTCAACTTGCCACGTTTTTTGTTCTGAATTGAACGGCGCAGATTGCGAAATGTCTTACAGTAAGCTGCTGCATTGATTGTCTCATTACAAGGCAGAAATTCTACAAGCATTAATCCTTTTCTGTTCCAAAAAACTGTACACATGATTTTCTGGGCAGAAATTGTTTGCTGAAACTTCACTTTTCTGGGTGAATCTGAATGCCGGCATTCCATAGACTCTTGCTTTGATTGTGGTGTGACGTAGGCCACCCATGTTTCATCTTGAAGAAGCACCTGGGCGGTCATCGTCTTCAAGACGATGAAGTCAAAACAGTGGTGACGCAGTGGTTAACAACTCACGTGGCAGACTTCTATGAGGAGGGTATTAAAAAACTGGTACAACGTTATGACAAGTGCCTCAATATTGACGGAAATTATGTAGAAAAGTAGATTAAGGTACAGGCTTTCATGTAAAAATAAAATTATTGAGATATCTTAGCACGTCTTTCTTTAATTTCGAAATGGTACTTACTTAAAAAAACACACCTTGTATATGTCTGGAGCATAGCCATCCATGTACAGATGTGAAGTGAGGACAATAAACAGTTTGGACAAGAAGAGAATAGAAGCTTTTGAACTGGGGAGCCACAGAAGAATGCTGAAGATTAGGTGGGTAGGTCACGTAACTAATGAGAAGGTACTGAATAGAATTGGGCAGGTAAGAAATCCATGGCACAACTTGACCAAAGGAAGGGATCATTGACGGGACACATTCTGAGACATTAAGGGATCACCAATTTAGTAATAGATGGAAATGTGGGAAATAAAAATCATAGAGGAAGACCAAGAGGTAAATAGAGTAAGCAGATTCAGAAGGATGTAGGCTGCAGTAATTATTCAGAGATGAAGAGGCTTGCACAGAATACTGTAGCATGGACAGCTGCATCAAACCAGTCTTCTGACTGAAGACCACAACACAACAATAGTTGTCACCAGAATTACTGTCGTGTACATAAAAATGCAATTGTCACAGAATTTTAAAAATGCAACTAAATGACTAGCCATTTTTATACAAAGCCACCAGTTAATTTCTTACATTAAAGGATAAAATAGTGCTACAAAATAATAATCTAATGCTATGTATGAATGCATAAAATAATATCCTAATGCCACATAGTAATCACAAACTCCCTCTGCATTTTTAGTATCTAGTCAGGAATTCTCCATTAACCAATTACTCCAGGTCTCCATGTATTCCATGTGTTCACTGAGAGAAGTTGTGTTTAAGCCTCTTTGTAAATATTTCTATTTTCTTTGTAACATAGAGTAATCTCCTTTTATTTACACTTATGTAGGACAGTGAGGTTCTTCTAATACCTATTGTATATTTCCGTTCTCTATGGAGAATGCAGAAAGATTAGTTATTTTTACTCGTGAGTATTCCTTTCTGCAAGATGCTCTGAAACTGCCAATGAAATTAACCATGAAATGAGCCAGATCCATTAAAAATCCAAACTACCAATCCCTAACAGGACAAGAACTTGGAACAACAGCCTAAGTGCACTCCACAATAATCGTCTCCTCACTGTCCTTTCAGCTGACATAGGTAATCCAGCCATCAATTTAAAACAAGCTAAGTATGATGTGAACATCCTAATGATGTTGGACACCTACTATAGATTGCCTCAAGGGCCCAACCTCAACAATAATGAGGAAGACGCTGAAGCTACATAAGTAGTCATTGCTGGAAGACTGTGTCATCATGAATCTCCTCTCTCAGCCACCTACATAATACAAGTTTTATGGCATGCCAAAGACAAAGTACACATTACAAAGACAACATCAATCATCACTAATAAAACTGGATTTCAAACATACAGACTGCCACAACATCTTGCCAGTCTACTTACTTGAGATGTATGCCACTGTACGCAATACATAAAAAATACCATTGACATTATCAGCCAAATAAACTACCTGTGTCTCGGAGAAGCACTGATATGGTGTTCCCATCAAAAGGTCAATAGATCTGCTGCCCCCCATTCTTTGGTAATTGAACTGTTCAAGGACACTCTGACCTCATTTTAATTTGCACCTAGCAAAAGATATTTTGAGCACATGAATAGTGTTGCGATGGGCAAGCCATTAGCTTTTTCATGGAGAACACAGAGGATAGTGCCTTGTCTACTGAAAATCCATGTTTTTACTGCTATGCTGATGACAGAATCTTTGTCTTGCCCTTCCTTAACATCTTCATCATTCAAACACACAATGTATGTTTCTGCCACAGAGTGCACTGGAAAACAACTCTTGCAGACTGATACCTGCACAGTTTTAAGTGCATGTTCACCTAGCAGAAGTTGCCTCTGCTGCCAAAAACTTGCCACAAGGGGGGAATAATACTCAAACAGTCTTCCGTACAATGGTTATAACAAATAAATATTGCATGCAATTTCAGATGAAGATGAAGACTGTGAAAGATAATGTAGTCTCAAAGTCCCTTGTGGTAACAAAATCCCCTGTGAATGCAGACAAGTACGAGTATTAAGCTGAGCAGACCTGGTGCACGACAGAACAATGCCAGATGAACATCAGAGGTATCTGCAACTAGCTATCTTGTTAAATTTGTGGCAATTGAACATGCTTCAGTAAACAGCCATAAAACTGAATTTGATGAGAGCTTTATCATCACAAGGGCTAATGGTTTCTGGGGTGGTGTAATAAATGAAGATATAAGTGTGACAATACTTAACAGAACCCTCAATAAAGACAACAGTGTGCAGCTGAGTACAGCAAGACCCAAACCAAGATGAGGATAAGTGGGAATTGCAGATGCGAGACAAAAACATTGCCTTATATAGTGATGGACTCAACACCAGTGACATTGCAACTGGTAACATGGCTGTATAAGGTTGAGGTACTGGACAATTTCTGAGGAGTCCTCAACCAAAAACTCATTGATTTATAACCACTTACTGCTGTTGGAACCCCAAGATGATCTTTTCTTACTGAGACTCTCAAAGACACACATTAGACTACAACCTTAGTGGGCCATGCAGGCTCAGCCGTTTATCAATTTCGCCCCTCAATGATGACATCTGCCTGGATAACTTTGGAGGTATGCTAGCGGTGACATTGGCAGGGACAAAAGCCATGAAGCAGGAAGGTTTCGAACAGTGAGTGTGTGGTGTGCGGAGCGAGCTGGCCAGGGTTGCAAAGTTTGGAGTTCTGTATGGTACACAAAAGAATGAATTGGCTCCTGTGAAGGCATGGAGCCTGGTTTTGACTGTCGGTTATCACCTTCCTGCAAAGTGTTTTCCATGAGTAGGCATGATATTCTGGAAAACACACCAGTAACTTAGAGGTCATTTGGGCAGTTCAACGTTACTGCAGGCACCCGGTCTCTTGCAGGCTTAAGGAGCGGAAGGATCGCAGCCATCCTATCAAAGTTCAGTAACTTCCATGTATGTCCTTACCTCTCGCTCTCCCCGCCCCCCCCCCCCCCCTCCCCACTTTCACAAGAAGGATGACAAAAATATAGTCACTTGTGACCTGGTAAAAAGTAGTGTGTTTCAACTGTGATTAATGATGTTAATGTGCAGAAGCAGAAAAGGTTAATTCTTCTCTCGCTGAATGAGCTCTACTGCCCCTATACGCAGAAATACCGAGAGCACAAAATTGGCCACTCCATATTTTGCTTTGTACGACCAAAGCGCATCAGGTACTCATAGTGCATGCTCTTGCAAGCATCATCAAAACATGAAGCTTAAGATGAAGGAGCAAAGCTAAATGGAAATTATAAAGACCTGATAGCTTTCATGGTACGTGACAATAATAATGAACACTGTATGCCTGTCACCTGTGCAGACTGTCCTGGTCCAGAAACCCAACCTCATGTATTAAAAAAAAGAACTTGACATCTTGCTTGACGAAGAAATTTTCAAACAGTGGGTACAAACCAACAGAGCGGAGCTCATTACACAGGTAATGCCCAGTGAGGAGTATTTACATTCCCTTGTTGATGAGCTGGTGCTTTCAAGATCTCATCACTGTATCTCAAACGTTCAAGCCTAGCATTTCAAGGAAATGAAAGAAAACCTGAAAGAAACCCACTATTTGGTGATTTTGCAGGAAACTTCCACTTGCAGTACAGGACAAAATTCAAAGTTTTCACTGGACTAATACATAAGTGATACAGCATCTGTTTGTATTTACTTTAAAAAAAAAAAAAAAAAAAGACACACTACGTTCCAAAACTATGTATATAGTTAGTGACCACCTCGATCACAATACCATGACTGTGTACACATTTCAACATCCTCTCACTGGGGAAATTAAAAATAACATATGTAATGTTGAAATGTAACAACAAAACAACCAATTTTTGACAAAATAATTTAATTGGATAGATAAAAAAATCTACTCACCAAGCAGCAGCAGCAGCATACACACATAAAAGAGGGTTGTAATTAGCCAGTGGCTCCTTCTTTAGGCAGAAGGGTTCAGGGGGAAGAAAGAGAGGATGAGGGGTGAAGGAAAAGGACAGAGAGGTCTAGGAAAAAGAGGTATATTTCAGAAAACTCACCCAGAACCGCAAATGGTTAAACAGCCACCAAGGTCATGATTCTGGATTCTTCCCCCAGATACCTTCACCCCTCTTCCCCTCCCTTCAACCCCTCTGCCTGAAGAAGGAACCACTGACTCCGAAAGCTTGCCTAATTACAACCCTCTTTTGTGTGTGTGTTCTGCCACCACTTGGTGAGTAGATTTTTTATCTATCCAATTGAATTGTAGTGTTGAAATGATCATTTTCTTTATTGACGGTGCAAGCAGCCAGTAAAAAAAGCTTCATTAATGTCTACCAACACAAAAATGATTTTGGTTTACTAATGGAGAGAAATTTCGTTGCCTCATCACCTGGACAGAAGTCTTGCAATGGGATAGGTGGAACAACGAAACAAGAAGTTACGCAAGCTTCACTTCAAAAACCTTAGACACAACAGATCCTAACTCCACGAGATATGTTCAAATATTGTCCACAAAATATTACTGGAGTCAAATATATATATTTTTGTTTCTTCACCTGAAATTGAGAAAATGAAAACAAACTACATTCAAATCTCTCAGTCAGTTTTATCAGTTAAAGAACAACAGAACAGATATGTCCCTTTAAGTGACAACCAAATAAGATGTTTTGTTACTTTGAAAGGCTCAAACTTCAATGATGATTAAACTTAAGTACCTTTACAAACATATCATCTTTCACAAATAATGACTATGTTGTTTGTATCTATGATGAGAAGTGGTGGCTTAGACAAAGGGAAGATAACAATGATGTTTTGGAGATTTTTTTCACCCTTCTGGACCAAAAACTGCCTTTCAACTTTCCAAAAATGATACTGCTTGGATACCTGCATACAAAGTAGTACAAAAAGTGACTCCATTGGGACTCGCAACAGTGTCTGGTAGAACACACAATGTAGATGACAAACTATACAGTGAATTATAATGTTTGTTTAGCTCTCTAATGAAAATTGTAGTTGGCAAGTAGCTACAACTTAAGTTTAAATACATAAAGAAACATTACTGTGTGTATACTGTACGCAAGAGTATTACAACCAAATTATTGGTAAGTTAAGTTTAAGATTTAGAAGTCTTACCTACTGTTATCACTGCCTATTGTTATTTAAAATTAGAAATATTTGATCATTTATTGTATGCAATGATTTAAACATAATTCAACCATTGTCAATTTTAATACTTCCTGGCCCTTGTTTGCTAACTTGGCACTGAACGAGCATGTAGAAGAGTTGCGTTTTTATTGAAACTCACTGCTCCATTGATCTCAATGTAGTTGAGTCTCAATCATAGTCTTTTAGTTAGATATTCCTCTCAGAATAAAGAGCACTCTGTTAAATTTTCACTTGCTTTCATTCAGTCCCTATTTAGATTCAGACCTGCGAAAATCGATGTCAAAAGGTTTTTGGCCATTTTTGAAAAGCTCTAGAAAAAACATGAGTACATTCTCAGGATTAAAACTACTTCTGCACGGAGTTATATAAGTACTCAACACAGAAATAACATATTCTTAGCGAGACTCTCTTCCTTCATAAAAACTTATTGTCTTAAAAGGGACCGATTAATAATTTTTTTTCTGAGTCCTTACAGAATGAGTTTGACTGATCTCTTGCACGACAGAGTTTTTTTAAAAAAGTGCCTGAAGTTCATTTCATTCTGAAAAAACTGGTTTTTGAATTATTCTGATGTCTTTTAAAATAACTTGTTAATTAAACTACCTGCAAACCAAGTTTTCCATTACAATTTGTCCAACTAATATCTTAAAAATGGGTGCCAGAACAAAGCTGTGGCTTATAAAATTATTTCAACAAGTGCTTTGTGACTGTCTACTTCCAGGGAACACACAATAAAAATCAGGAAAATAAAAAATGATAAGCAACATTGCCTCAGGGATTTGATATGGATTGACCCACATTACTCCCACTGCTGTTAAGTATTTTCATAGCAGTCATCCACAATTTCATATGGTTAGTGGAGCAGAGGGGGGCTCAAGGGAAATCCAATTCCAACACATGCAGGGTTTCCGGAGTTTACCTGTGAGAGCAGACACATGGACCATCTCTTTGTGGACTACATACATACGACCCCTTCCACACACCCAAAGAGGGCTTGGTGGTGGCGAACAGGTTTTCCCATTGTAGCTGTTAATTCCCAACCACGGTCACTAGTGGCCAATCTATACATCATCTTACCAAAATCTTTGCCATTTTTAGACCACTGAGCACTCTAGTAAAAGTCTTGGTTTTAATACTGCTCGACATCATGAGGCAAACAAGGTCATTCTGGCCGCATTAACACCAGCCTATCCGATTAAATCTCCCTTGAGCAATCTTTGGACCATTGACGAGCTGCTCCCCGAGTGAGTAACCCCCCTCCCCCCCTCCAAACCATCCAACACCACTGGGAGAGAGTGAGAGGGAATATAGAGCTCATGCATTGGTGTCAGGTGTGTAGATATGTCATGAAGGCTCGGCCTTCCATTTGTTTCTCCCCTTGTTGACAATCTTTATCTGGATAGCTTTGGAGGTACATTGGCAGTGCCAGCAATGGGGACAAAAGCTGTGAAGCAGGTAGGTTTCGGTGAGCAAGTGTGTGGTCTGTGGAGCGAGTCAGCTGGGGAGGATAGGGGGGACAGGGGGCTGCGAGAGGTTTGGAGTTCTGAATGGTACATGAGAAATTAATCAGCATGGTTTTGACTGTCGGTTATCGCCTGCCCTGCGAAGCGGTTTCCATGAGAGACCAGTGACTTGGAGGTCCTTTTTGGCAGTTCGACGTTAGTGCAGGCAGACCAGCCACTTGCTGGCTTAAGGAATGGAAGGATGGCTGTCATCCTGTCTAAGTTAACTTCCACGTCTTTACCTATGCTCTCACGCCCGCCCCCCCCCCCCCCCCCCCACACACACACGAGACTGCTCAGTCAGTTTTACTGCTGATTGTTTTTAAAGCTCATTTCACTTTAATACAGACAAGTTATGTAACGAAGATGATGAACACTGAAGCAGTTATGTGAGGACCCCGGTCCTTCCATTAGGAGGACCTGATATAAAATCTTCCCACCTGAATTCCTAGTTATCACCTAGTACACTAACTCACCACCTGTGCCATGTCAACATGCACCTAATTCTCAAATCACCCCTACTAACCAGCTCCAGAATTATTACCCAGTACCACACCAGACTAGAACAAATGAGTTCTGTCACTGGCACATCTCACGAAATCAGAGGCAGTCAAAGTAGTCCCATACTACTGGAATTAGATTAGGTGCAGGAGTCCTGCACTGCCATTCTGGGCAAGGTGCCAGAGGAAGTGATTTGCCACTGTCTCCCTCTGACCAATTACGAAATGTCGAGAGAGAGAGAGAGAGAGAGAGAGAGAGAGAGAGAGTGTGTGTGTGTGTGTGTGTGTGTGTGTGTGTGTGTGTGTGTGTGTGTTTTGTGGACGACTGTGTTGAATGCCTGTATAGTGCAGCATTGTTTATGCTGTTACAGATGAAGTGAATGCATAGGGTGAAAACTGGTGCCAGTACTTAGCCTATGTCTCTCTGGTAGCACCGAGGGTCTCACTCAACTTAAGGTCCCCATCCAATGGACGGATCACCATCAACAGTATCACATATCCTCCATGAGAGACTGCAGAGAGGTTTAGAATTCAGTCCAGGGCATTGGCTGGTGATCAGGAACTTTATTCCACCACCCCTCCTCCCCTAGCTAGCCAAATATTGGCAGTGAATATTTTCCACCACCAGGATTCAAACCGACATATCTCCGATCTGAGTGCCACTGCACAAACATACGGTAGCTACCTTGATTACGATGGCAGGTATCAGAGGCAGGCCCGACTCTAAAATCATGTCAACCATGTGTCAAATCTACTGCAACTTCTACACTTGTTTGCGTGGCTATGACCACCAACCAGCCATCCACATGAATGAATGGCATCCTCCAAACTGTGACTAAGAGCAAAGTAGAACATATAGTGGCAGAGCATACCACTGACCCTGAAAGTAAGTAGTGGGCAGCAATACTGTCTCTGAGCACTTCACCAAACATGGAAAAATTGTACGACAACTGCAACATCAATAAAGCACACTCAGAACCAGTCAACTCATAGAAATGCATGGATATAACAATTGGCAGGGATGTGAAATGGAATGATCATGACAGGCTCAATCGTGGGTAAGGCAGGAGGCAGATTTTGGTTCATTCCCAGATTCCTGGGAAACTGCAGTCAGTTTACAAAGGGGACTGATTACAAATCACTTGTGCATCCCATCTGAGGTATATTAGTCAAGTGTGGGGGACCTATACCAAACAGGGTTGGCAGGAGTTACTGAAGCTATACAAAGAAAGATGGTACAAATGGTAACAGGTTTGACTGACTCACAAGAGAACAGCATAAAAATGTTGAAAGACCTGAATTGTCACACACCTGAAGATAGATTCCAATTATCCCATAACACTTACTTAGAAAGTTTAAAGACTCATTAGCATGTGCAGAGTCCAGAATCAGTCCCCTATGTATCACTGATGCAGGGATGGTGAAGAAAAGATTAAACTAAATACAGCACACACAGAGGCATTTAAGCAGTCATTCTTCCTACACTCCATACACAACTGTAACAGGAGAAACCCTAACATCAAACACTTTGCTAACAAGTTCCTCACACTGATTTGATTCATATTGACAGGATATGTTGGTCACATATCAGCATACGTAAACAGGAAAATGAACTCTCAACCATTTTCAAGAAAATCAAGCTTGAAAATTGTAGGTGTGCTTATATGCTCCATGTTGTCGCAAGTTTTTAAGGAGTCTGCAGCTGTGCAAGTAAGCACTTTGTTTCATAAGTGCGAGATCTCTCGATCTCGTTGCTGGTACATTTTTTCCATTCCCACGTAATTCTAAAACAGATTTATTATAACTCTCCACATTGCTAACATTTAATGACTCATCCATTACTTTCATATTCTTTATCTTGAAAAAGGGGGGGTAAGGTGTGGGATGCGTCACCAATAGCCTCTCCCACACAAATGTCAACCTCTCCGGCACGTGGTATCCCCTGCTACGCTAACAAAGGCTCTGGCGACCGAGTTTCTCCCGGGATAAGGAGAACCCTCTACTAAGTCAACGACCTTCTAGAGGGCGGATGAGCTGGTAGAGCAAGGGCACCCTCTTGTCCTTGGAGTGAGAAATCACTCCTAAAGACGGAAGAATCACCAAGGGTGGTCAATGGCATAGGATGCTGAAGGCAATGGGAAACCACAGCATTAAAGATCCAATGGATATCCCCAGGAAAACTCATCATGGCAGGGTTCAATGTCAAATTATCCGGAGTTTCAACTCCCCCACTCGGATCTCCGGGGGGGAGAGCCTTGAACAATGCCACAAGTAAATACAAAAATAATGCAACAATAGCAACTTGGAATGTAAGATCATTATACCAACCAGGCAAAGTAAATAATGTTATACAAGAAATGAAACGCCTAAAAATTAACATTTTGGGTGTAAGTGAAACAAGATGGCCTGACTCAGGAGAAATGACCATTGACAACATGAAAGTATATTACTCGAGAAATTCTGATAGCCAGCACAGGAATGGGGTAGGAATAATTTTAGATGAGTATGCTAGTAAATCTGTCAAAAGCATTTTACCAATCTCAGATAGAGTAATCAGTCTACATTTACAAACGAAACAAACAAATATTAATTTAATCCAAATCTATGCTCCAACAGCCGACAAAGACCAAGAAGAAATAGGAAAATTTTATGAAGAATTAACACAAGCAATAGGAACCTCAAAAAGCAGAGACATTATTATCATCATGGGAGATTTTAATGCCAAAATAGGTGAAGGAAGTGAAGGTGATCTTATTGGACCTTTTGGTTTAGGAACAAGAAATGAAAGAGGAGATTTGCTGTCACAATTTTGCCAGGAAAACAATCTGTCTATTACAAACACATTTTTTAAACTCCCTAAACGAAGACTTTATACTTGGAAATCACCAAGAGACTGCAATGAAGAAGTTTGCAGAAATCAAATTGATTTCATACTTATAAACAAGAGGTACAAAAATTCTATTCATGGTGTGAAAACATATCCAGGAGCTGATATATTTTCTGATCATAATCTTTTAGTAGCAAAGTTCCATGTGAAACTGAAAGCCATACAAAAGAAACAAAAGAAGGACTATATAAATACAACTATTCTAAGAGACCCCTTGACTAAACAAAAGACTTCTGAAGAGATTAATAAGGAATTAGTTAGGATAAAGAATAATCAAACAGAAGACATTGATGGCAAATGGGAACTTATAAAAGACACATTAAATAATGCATGTAAAAACACAATGGCAGCCAAACACGACAACATGAAAAAGAAGTGGATGACAGAGAAGATATTACAATTGATGGAACAAAGAAGAATACTTAAAAATAGAGATGAAAGTGAGTATAAAAGATTACATGCAGAAATACGAAAAGAAACACGGCGAGCAAAAGAAGAATGGTACAAGGAACAATGCTCTGAAATTGAGAGTTATGAAACAAGATATGATAGTTTCAACTTACACAAAAAAGTTAAAGATTTAGCTGGACTTAATAAAAAGAAAAGTACAAGTTTATTGTTAGATAAAAATGGCAAAATAATTCCTGATGTTAAAGGTAAACTGGACAGGTGGACAGAAAATGTCAAAGAACTATTTGAAGATACAAGAAAAGATCAAAAATTTTATGATAACATGATCGGAGAACGAGGACCAAGCATATCGAAAGAAGAAATATTACATGTTATCAACAAATCAAAGACAGGAAAAGCCCCTGGACCGGATAAGATACCAAATGACATCCTGAAACTCATAGGAATAGACCATATAGATATATTTGTACAATTGTTTAATGATATTTATAATTCGGGAATTATTCCTAGGGATTGGTTGACATCTACCTTTGTTACATTACCCAAAAAGGCTAATGCCAAAACTTGTAATGATCACCGTACAATAAGCTTAATGAGTCACACCTTAAAGATATTTCTAAAAGTTATACACCAACGAATATACAAAAAAGTAGAAGAAGGTATAAGTGAAACACAATTCGGTTTTAGAAGTTCCCTCGGTACAAGAGAAGCATTGTTTGCTTTTAACATATTAGCGCAACGATGTATGGAGGTTAACCAGCCACTATATGTGTGCTTCCTGGATTATAATAAAGCATTTGACAAAGTTCGTCATGATCATCTCATAGAATTGTTAGAAAAGAAAACACTTGATAAGAAAGACATCCGCATTATATATAACCTCTACTACAATCAAACCGCAACCGTGAAGGTAGAAAATGAGTTATCGAATGATATAGAAATAAAGAGGGGTGTGAGACAAGGTTGCGTTCTCTCACCCTTATTGTTTAATATGTATTCAGAAGACATAATCCAGGCAGCTCTATCAGATGAAATAGCTGGCATTAAAGTGAATGGGCTAAACATTAACAATGTTAGGTTTGCTGATGACACTGCACTACTAGCTGGAAACCTCAAAGATCTACAATTACTTCTTGACAAAGTCGCAGAAAAAAGTGAAGAATTTGGCTTGACTCTTAACGTAAGCAAGACTAAGTTCATGGTGATATCTAAAACACACCAACAAGAAAATCTTACAATCAATAGGGAAAGAGTCGATCAAGTACGTAAATTTAAATATCTCGGAACAATTGTAAATGAGGAGATTGAAAGCTCAGAAGAAATTAAATCGAGAATAGGACAGGCCAGAAGTATCTTTAATAAGATGAAAAATGCATTTTGTTCGAGAGACATTTGTTTAAACACAAAAATGAGGTTGCTAAGATGCTATGTATTCTCAAAATTATTATACGGAATGGAAGCGTGGACATTGAAAAAGAAGGACATGAACAGTTTAGAAGCTTTTGAAATGTGGGCATATAGAAGAATACTTAGAATTAGTTGGGTGTCGAGGATTACTAATCAAGATGTCCTAAGAAGAATGGGAAAGGAAAAAGAATTAATTAAAACTATTAAAGTAAGGAAGCTACAATATTTAGGCCATGTTATTAGGGGAGTAAATTACAAAATATTGCAAATAATACTAGAAGGGAAAATTTGTGGGAAGAGAACGAGGGGTAGAAGACGGACATCCTGGATTGACAATTTAAAAAATTGGTACAACTGTTCAACGTCAGAACTCCTTAGATCAGCCAAATCAAGATCAGAAATTGCCATGATGACAGCCAACCTTCTTAGAGGAGACGGCACATGAAGAAGAAGATCTTGAAAAAAGGAGAAAAAAAAAAAATAGTAGGGGGATTGGAAATAAAAGGATACACACAACTTTCAATCAAATCAGTATAGTCATTTTATTTACATAAATATTTTTACATCTGTGACAAGCGTTATATAGCGTTATATGCAACATATTAAGTACTTCATGAAACGTGGATAACAGATAATTATTGCAACACACAGTCCATATAATGAACACAAATTTGTGCACGTGTTCCGCCTTTTCAATCTGTCTGTTGTAAAACATAGGCTACTTGGTTTACAGCCATAAAAGTTCTCGGTTTCACACCTTTTCATGGCCTGCCACGCATATCGAAAGATATCACTGAATATTGGTCCGTACAACTGATGGTGTACTGCAGATTGAATTTTTCTGCACTCTTCTCTAGAAGATATATCTCTATTCTGTTCAACGGTGTGCGCACAGTTCTGTAGTCGTTTTATGTGGTTCTTCACCTGCCTGTAAAAATAAGAGTTGCAAGGCTCCACCAGCACAGAACGTTTTGGAGGAATTTCTTTAAAATCGCGTTGGCAGAACTACAGAGGAGTGAAAAGAAAAAGCACTAAGCGCAAGATTTGATACAGAGACCTCGCACTTGTGAAACCAAGTGCTTACCCACTCACCTGCAGACTGCCTGAATACTAGTGACCCCCCCCCCCCCCCCCCCCACACACACACACCTTAGAAAGGTGACAGTTCTTGAAGACTGAAACTGGTCCACGGTAGTACCTACGGATGGGGTCACGCATGCTGTGTGCAAAGCTTAAACAACAACCAAAACACAGTTCCGGAGCAGAGAGAGAGAGAGAGAGAGAGAGAGAGAGAGAGAGAGAGAGAGAGAGAGAGAAGAGAGAGAGAGAGAGAGAGGGGGGGGGGTGATGGGGTTGGTGAGGGTTACCACCCAAAATCATTAAAATATGATAGCCAGCTGTTTACATTAGTAATGAAGTTGTAAAAGAGGAAACATTCGCTATCATCTTCCAGTTATATAGTAAAATGTCCATGCCAATTTAACAGAGAAGAACTGCATTAACTTACATCTATTGCTACTACTTCACTTCACCACTGCCTTACAACATTCCGAGACAACTCTTCATTTGACTAGAAAGCAGTTTTCTTCAAAATTGACACTTCATCATCCATCATTCCTTCACTTCCCCCAGTCTTCATTTTTCGTGCTCCTTAATACTTTATTCTTTGTTTGGTTTACTTTAAATCCATATTCTGCATCCAGCAGTCAGTTCACTCCATCCATCAGGCCCAGCAATTCCTCTTGATTTTCACACAGAATGGCATTTGCTATCAGTAAACCTTACCATTGCCTTCCTTCTGCCCACATTTTTAATCCTATATCTGAATTCAATACACACGTTGAAGAGTAGATGAAAGTTTTTCTGTGTTACAGCCTTATTTAATCCCAGTACTTCTCTAATTCCTATTGTTGTACATTCCCATCTCTCTCTACAGAGTATACTTCTACATACGTAAGCCACAAATCACTGTGAAGTGCATGGTAGAGAGTACTTAGTGTGATACCACACGTTACATGATTCTGACTGTTCCACCCACGTATTAACTGCAGGAAGAACGACTGCTTAAACGCATCTGTTTTTACTATAATAAGTCTAATATCTATAATAAGTCAAATATCTTACACCATTTGACAATAACGTCTATTATGATGTCTTAATTCTTATCAAATATTGTTTCTATTATAAAGCCTTAGGTCAGAAGTGCCTCTGTTATGGGTTTCCTTCCCTAACACAAAACTGATCACCATCTAAAGCCACATTTAAAACAAATTTAAAAACATGTTTCCGTTCACAATACTGTTTCTGAAAAAGTCTGCACTGTGTTTGTAACTATGTTCATTAACTCCATCCGCATCAATATCAGTGACAAACATCTCTGTACCGGTACATGTATTTGCATCATCTGCTACACTGAAGCTGGTGCCAAATATTTCACATTGTGTATACCACTGAGTTCCACACTATGTCCAGCAAAGGGTGGTAATAATCGGTGGACAAAAATATATGACAGATGTGGCAGGAATTATATGCTACACGGAAGATAGACCTGCTTTGCTTAATTTGACTAAGACGTCAATACTTTGGGTTATGGGAGAGGAATTTGCTTCAGATAAAAACACAATCTTCAAAAGCAGTTCCTGCGAACCAAATACTTGCTATTACTCATTAGGTTTTAGCAACAAGACATTTCTTTCAAATGCAGTTATAACTCGAAAAATTCTGCAGCTTTGTTAAGCAATGATTGGAGGATTAGGTACAGGAAATTCCAGCAGATTAGATTAGATTAGATTTACTTTCATTCCAATTGATCCGTAGTGAGGAGGTCCTCCAGGATGTGGAACATGTCAGAAAAACAACAATACATGACAAATATTTAAACTAAAACAAATAAGCTAATGTACCATTCCACAGGTCCCAAGTGGAATGATCGTCATTTTTTAATGAACACTAAGACTCATCTTACAAATACTATTGCACTGAATTTAAAATAAAAAAGTTTTATATTTATTTATAAGGTAAGAAACATGTAATACAACTACTGTAATACTTATTTACAATGAACACATTACTGCACTGAAATGGTGCAGAAGTTAGATTATACTTACACACACACACACACACACACACACACACACACACAAATTTTCAGTGAACACATTACTGCACTGAAATTGTGCAGAAGTTATGTTGTACTTATATACAAATCAGTTGGTTTTCCTCAGAAATTCATCAATGGAGTAGAAGGAGTTGGCCACCAATAAATCCTTTAGGCTTCTCTTAAACTGAATTTCATTGGTTGTTAAGCTTTTTATGGCTGCTGGCAAGTTATTGAAAATGTGTGTTCCTGAATAATGCACACCTTTTTGTACAAGACTAAGTGACTTTAAATCCTTGTGAAGATTATTCTTATTTCTAGTATTGATTCCATGAATTGAGCTGTTGGTTTGAAAAAGTGATATATTTTTAATGACAAATTTCATTAAGGAATAAATATATTGGGAAGCTGTAGTTAGTATCCCTAGTTCCCTAAACAGGCTTCTGCAGGATGTTCTTGAGTTCACACCACATATAATTCTTACTGCACGTTTTTGTGCCCGGAAAACTTTAGCTTGGCTTGATGAATTACCCCAGAAAATAATCCCATATGACATTATGGAATGAAAGTAAGCATAGTATGCCAGCTTTTTCATTTTTATATCCCCTATGTCTGACAAAATTCGCATTGCAAACAGAGATTTGTTAAGACGCTTCAGCAGTTCTGTGGTGTGCTCCTCCCAGTTGAATTTATTATCAAGCTGTAATCCCAAGAATTTAACACCGTCCACTTCTTCTATCTTCTTGTCATCATATGTTAGACATATACTCTTGGGACACCCCTTACAAGTTCTGAACTGCATGTAGTGTGTTTTTTCAAAGTTTAGTGACAAAGAATTGGCTAGGAACCAGTGATTAATGTCTACAAATATTTTATTGGCTGATCTTTCTAAGACTACACTTGATTTGCTATTTATTGCAATGTTTGTATCATCAGCAAACAAAACAAACTTGACATCTGGTAATGTTACTGATGAAAGGTCATTGATATACACAAGAAAAAGTAAGGGCCCCAAAATGGAACCTTGTGGGACCCCACATGTAATTAGTTCCCAGTTGGATGATGCCTGATAGCTTGATACATGTCTCTTTCCTAATAACACCCTTTGTTTCCTGCCAGAGATATAAGATTTGAACCATTTTGCAGCATTTCCTGTTACACTATAATATTCTAGTTTACTTAAAAGGATATTGTGATTTACACAGTCAAATGCCTTTGACAGATCACAAAATATACCAGTTGCCTGCAATTTTTTGTCTAATGAATTAAGTACATTTTCACTGTAAGTGTAGATAGCCTTCTCAATATCAGAACCTTTTAGAAATCCAAACTGTGACTTTGACAGTATGTTATTTGAGATAAGATGGTTATAAAGACGACTGTACATTACTTTTTCGAAAATTTTTGAGAATGCTGGCAACAGTGAAATTGGACGGAAATTTGATGCTATTTCTTTATCTCCCTTCTTAAACAGTGGCTTAACTTCAGCATATTTCAGCCATTCGGGAAATATTCCACTGATAAACGACTGGTTACACAGATAGCTTAATATGTTACTTAGCTCAGAATCACATTCTTTAATTAACTTTGTTGATATTTCATCATACCCACTAGATGTTTTTGATTTTAAAGATTTTATGATGGACATTATTTCTGTTGGGGTAGTGAGGGTCAAATTCATATTATGGAAGTTACTTGAAATGTCTGGTCTAAGGTAATCCATAGCAGCATCTACCGAACCTGACAACCCCATCTTTTCAGTAACAGTTATAAAATGTTTGTTAAAAAGTTCTGCAACACTATACACATCTGTCACCAATGCATCATTTACTCTTAATGCTATTTGTTCCTCTTCATGTCTGGTTCTACCGGTCTCCTCCTTCACTATATCCCATATTGTCTTTATTTTGTTATCTGATATGACTATCTTTTCCTTGTAATATATTTGCTTTGACATCCGTATTACAGTCTTTAATATTTTGCAGTATTTCTTATAATGTGCTATAGCATCAACATTGGAAATGTTTCGGATTGACAGATACAGTTTTCTTTTTGTTTTACAAGATACCCCTATTCCTCGAGTAATCCATGGCTTCTTTGTAGACTTTGCTCTAACCTTGGTAAGTTTTGGGGGAAAGCAGTGTTCAAATAAGGTAAGCACTTTATTAGCAAAAATGTTATATTTTTCATTCATGCCATGAGCACTGTAAACATCAGTCCAGTGAATGTCTCTGAGGAGTGTCCTAAAATAATCAATTTTTGGCTTACTGATTACCCTCTTGAGCTCAGATTTAACAGATTTTATATCCTGTTCAGTATTAGCATTTAACAGAAGGAACTGCATGTCATGGTCTGAGAGGCCATTGACTATTGGTTTTGTAATATAATTTTGTTCATTTGACTTTTCTATAAAGATATTATCAATGGCTGTTTGTGAGCAAGTGGTTATCCTAGTGGGGAACTTTACTGTGGGAATTAAGTTGAATGATAGTGTTACTAACTCAAATAGGTTCTTATTGGGAGAGTCTTTAAGGAAATCTACATTGAAATCACCAGCAACCACTATTTCTTTGTTTTTGGTTGTTAAATGGGCCAGTACAGCTTCAAGGTGGTTTACAAACAGATTAAAGTTACCTGCAGGTGCTCGATATACACTTAATATTATGAAAGATTTTTTGTGAAAATCTAATTCTGTTGCACATGCTTCCATATGCTGTTCTAGGCAAAATTTATGAATGTCTATGTTCTTAAATTTATGACAGTTCCTGATGAATGTGGCAACTCCTCCTTTCTCCATTTCTGATCTACAATAGTGAGATGCTAACCTAAACCCTGTAACACTTAAAAGTTCTATACCAGTGGTCACATGATGTTCAGAGAGGCAGATTATGTCAGCTGGGTTTGAAGACTCTAATTCATCTATGCAGATAGTTAATTCATTAATTTTATTTCTCAGTCCTCGAATATTTTGATGCAATAAAGATAGCTGACATTTCACATTGACTGACTTAAAATTGGATGGAGTTAAAATATCTGCTGACAGTTGAAAATTCTTAACCAATGGCTGTTTATGTTGATGTAATAAGCTGGAATTATGTTTTTTGATTTCTTTCTCAAACTGAAGGTTTGTCTCAGTTCTAACCTCTCTTAAAATTTGTTTTCTTTCTGTCCTCCCTACCCTAAAAAAGGGTCTTTTCTGAATCCTATAACCACTGGTATTTTACCACTCATGACAGTGCCTCCCCCCTTTAACTTTCCTGCTATTTCCCCAGCCAGTTTACCCTTCCCCTTCCTGTTGAGGTGAAGGCCATGCCTAGTATAATCCCACCTACTGACAGAATCAACATGAACCACACCAATGTGTGACCCCGCACCCGACATGAGCAGCCGTTCCAGCTCCAAATTAACTCTCTTGACAGAAGAGTTCAAATGAGGTCGGTCATGGCGCCCAAGAACAGATACAAACTCAACACTGGTATGCCTCGATGCTGATGCAATCTTCGCCAGGTCACACTCTAGCATGTAAATAAGATTGAAGTATACGTATTACTAACAAGAAAAACTTATAATACATTTAAAAATTCTAAAAATGGTTCAAATAGCTCTGAGCACTATGGGACTTAACATCTATGGTCATCAGTCTTTAAAAATTCTACATTATATTAACGAATTTAGCTCCCTCCTAATTGAGAAACTGCAGAGACTCTTATTTCTTCTCTATATCAAGGTTGCTGATGTTCCAGGAGTCTTGAACATGAAGCTTCAAATCTAATACTCGTTACTGTTACATTTTACTTATACGCACAGTTTTGATACCATAACTATTGGCTTTATTTATTTTGCGCGAGAGCAGCAAATACAATGTAGCGGCACACGAAAGATCGGAGATATTTTGTGGTCTTACCTTTTTACAGTTTTTCTGGAGCCAAGACCTAATTCCATCAAAAAGTGATATTGTCTCAGGTGATTCGTAAAATTTTGTATTTGGGCCCCCATCCTTTTTTGGCGCTAAGGTCATCATTTTGCCGATTTTTAATGTACACACAACACAGACGCCACTTCTAGTTAGCTACTCTGTTAGTCAGTGCGGCCAACGCAAATCAGTTTTGAAAATTTATTGAAATCGTTTATGGACAATTTAGAAAAATACGTTTTCATTAGCAATATAACAATCCAATTTCGAACTACATACGTGTATAAAGTACATTTTTATTCAAATCACTGTCGTATAATTATAAAGAAGCCCTTGTTTATATTTGATAGAACCAAAGAGATTGAATAGTGTCTTTCTTTGGATAGAACTCAGCCAACATCGATTGCAGGGGTAGTATCTGTGATACTTTACTTTGAAATTGTTGGAAGCGAAGCAACAGTACTACAGTACTCACTCACTAGTCACTAGTCAGTACGGGTGTCTGTGGGGACATATGTAAGACCTGTGGTATAGGAATGGAACCTTGGATGCAGTTGAGTGAGAGTAGTGACCATGACAGACAGAAGGAAAAATAAAGTCGTTTCCCCACATATTGCAGCACTTGTCGCTAAGCAAAGGATCCTTTATCAACACCAGTCATTTCTCGAATCGTGCATAAGATCTATTAGAGATGCAAAACACAGAGTTGAGGTAAGAAACGGTGTAACATTATAATTAAGATTAACTAGCGCTATGAAAATAATGTAATTGAATAGTTTAAATTTTTTTATCAAATTAAAACTATATAGTTCTTGAGACTTCTTCAAGCCTCAAACGTCCATGATGTATAAATCGGTGTGTTGTGCATTCTTGTAGGTTTCCGTTTTCAAATGTGACTGTATCACAAGATGGTTAGTTGTTAAAATATAATACGAAATTAATAACATTACAGACGATAACAGAATTCTCCTCACATATATCGGTAACTTTTACCAGCAGGCTACAAAAAATATTTTTCCTCTAAAGGCCTACATCTTTAGAGACTTTCCGCCCACCCGAGTGAATGTTTCAACATCAAAGAGACACGGTTTTCAATAAGTTTGTTTTGATAAACGTACAGGAAACAATGTGTATAACAATACTTTGAAAGCAAGGACCATTACCGCCAGCCTTACGGAAAGTGAAGCTAAGCCCATTTGCACTTCCTTCGTACAGTATCTCTTTCTGTCCTGAAATTTTTTGTTTCAATGTAATGAACTTCTGGCCGTAATTTTATTTATAGCCAACAATTAGGCCGGAAAAGTACTTTTAAAAAATGCCTTTCATTTAGTAGGCGGAAAAACGACCCACACGGTCGTACGGGTTAATATTTGCTAATAAAATATATGCTGTATTCTGAAGTTCATATTACTGTTATTAACAGGTGAACTACGTATTTATCTCGTCAAAGCATTATTACATACTCTAGTATTCATTTAACTGTGTACTAGAATATAAATTTAAATAGTTAGTCATATGTCAACAGTCATTGACAAATTATTAGTAATAATGTGACAGACTATGATAATACTGTGTGTCTGATCCATTTTTATTCATTTGTGTGCAAACTAGTATGTAAATACTAATAATTCATTAAAGTTGTAGGAAAACAATGATTTAAAAATCACTAACAATAATGTAACAGACCAAGAACATATTACTTAAAAAAATTCAAGCAATTTTGTGGTTCAAAGAACATAAGTATACATTGTATTTTTCGTAACAGGTTTTGGCAATTTTATTACATGACGTTAATGTACACATCTGTGGAGAAAGTAGACTGCTGGTTTATGAGGGTCATTCCAACTCAAATCACCCAATAAAAAATAAATTTTACACCCACCTCCTTAGATGTTCATGAAATTTGGCTCAAATGGTTCTAATACCATCCTGACAACACCTGCAAATTTTTTTGCTGTATCTCGTAGTTTTTTAAAGTTTTTATGTTTTGAATTCTCCGAACCTTCGGAAATGGTAAATTTAATTTGTATTAAAAACTTTAAAATTGCTTATCTTAAAAACTCTTTTAGATATCATGAATTTTTGCAGGAAGTTTGTTTATTATACATATTTGAAGATAAAAATGATACTATTAAAATATATTAATATTTTCATTAAAAAAATATATATATATATCTATTTTTTTTCTTTTTTTTTTACGGGTGTTTTGTTTTATAAGAATTGCAATATCTAGAGTCTAAGACCTGATAGAATGCTCAAATTTGTTTTAATTTACTCGTAAACATATAGGCTACTTGATAAAATAAAAATAATGATGGCTTTTTAACATGTTTTTAATTATAGTAGATTACATTAGAATTATGTACAGATAGTGTACATGATGAGGCACTTAACGTAGTAAAGGAGTTTTTCTATTTGGGGAGCAAAATAACTGATGATGGTCGAAGTAGAGAGGATATAAAATGTAGGCTGGCAATGGCAAGGAAAGCGTTTCTGAAGAAGAGAAATTTGTTAACATCCAGTATTGATTTAAGTGTCAGGAAGTCATTTCTGAAAGTATTCGTATGGAGTGTAGCCATGTATGCAAGTGAAACATGGACGATAAATAGTTTGGACAAGAAGAGAATAGAAGCTTTCGTAATGTGGTGCTACAGAAGAATGCTGAAGATTAGATGGGTAGATCACATAACTAATGAGGAAGTATTGAATAGGATTGGGGAGAAGAGAAGTTTGTGGCACAACTTGACCAGAAGAAGGGATCGATTGGTAGGACATGTTTTGAGGCATCAAGGGATCACCAATTTAGTATTGGAGGGCAGCGTGGAGGGTAAAAATCGTAGAGGGAGACCAAGAGATGAATACACTAAGCAGATTCAGAAGGATGTAGGTTGCAGTAGGTACTGGGAGATGAAGAAGCTTGCACAGGATAGAGTAGCATGGAGAGCTGCAGCAAACCAGTCTCAGGACTGAAGACCACAACAACAACAACAATAGTGTACTTACGACACTTATGTATAACCCAACTGATTGCTTGAAATATTGAATTTTTTGAGTAATTTCGTCTTTATTAATAAACATTAATGCTGATTCAAACTGTTTTTCCACTTCAGCCAAGAGCTTTCAGTTCTTTTGATACAGTCTTTTTTGAAGTAATACATTCTTCCAGTGCCACTTGAGGTGCGTCTACTACACAGACTATGTGCTCCAAAGGCACTATGCAAGAATCTTCTCTTTCAGGCCAATAAAATGATGCAGCTGGTCCTAGAGGATGTGGAAATAGAATTTCTGCATGTTCATCATTGAATATTGTTTTTACCAGTCCAAAGTACCAGTTACCATCATAATTTGCAGCCACATAGCTATTTATGGATGGTTCAACACGAACCCAATCAGAAAAAGAATGGAAAGAAAAGACTAAGGAGGGTTTTACACTATTTGTAGTCCTTCTAATTTCAAGGTTGTTTGTTGGAAGTGGTTTGAAGTTATGAAAACTTCTTGTTCCAGGAATGGTTCGGGTTGCTGAAAAACGTTTTTCTAGTTTTAACCGTAGCAAATCAGCTTCTTTTTTGTCAATAAAGTGAAAATTGTTTTCAATATTTTTTTCACAAAACTTGTACACATTGATTGCTGTCATTATTTGTTCTTCGTCTGAAAGCTGTAGACTGGCTTTCCTTAAAATTCTTTTAATAGTTCCTCCTAGGCCATCACAAATTGACTTCCCATGACTTGTTGCAAAAAAAGTGTGTTGGGCCTTCAAATTAAAGTCTCTCAAGTGTTCAGTCAAATTTTTAAAACTGTTTCTATTTTTGTACTGCCCAGCACAACTATCTGTAAAGTAGTGAACTGAGTCAATGTCAGTATGATGTAATGACAGCCACTTTGTAATTTCTTTTTGTACAAAGTTAAGAAAACCAGTGTCATGTTCTTGGTCATCACTAATAAAAAAGTGGTTGGAAACAAAAACATTGTTTTCCTCATTTCCTAGAAAAACTCCAACTGGGTGTAGAGTACAACCACCTCTATTCCAGTGGTAACTTTGGATCTCATTTTGTATAACAAAGGAATAATTTTCACTGAAATCCATCACAATAATTGGTGTTTGGGTGGTGGGTCTTCTTTCAATCTTTTAAAGGCTGCTGATTGGGATTTTGCTATAAACAAGTGCGGGGTGAGCTTTTCCAATGACCTAACCAGTAAAGAAATGTAGTCTTCAACACTGATAGACTGTTTGATCATTTCTGCGCTGTCTGTGTTAACCCACTGACTGATTACAATTTCTTCTTCTAAATCATAATCTTCACTTAGTTTTTCAATTAAGTACTCAGTTAGTGCAGTATTTGCAGGACAGCTGTCGCAATGATGTAGCATGCAGTTTTAGTTTTCCATGTTGCACACAAGCATCTTAATTAGGTCTTTATAAGATTCTTCAATTATCACAGCATCCAGTAATAGTTTAACATTTTGGTGGATACTGCATACACATAACAGTGTGTGTGCCTGCAGCACCAGCAAGGATCACCATTTAGGTCTCAAGAAACAAAATTTTGAAAATCCTACTTCTACCTCGGGATTCTCCCATTTGAAAGAATAATAGAATTCTTTCAAGTTACACAAAATGGGTCTTTTTTGCATGTACATATTTTTTTTGAACACTTACTTTGTCTTTTGTTCCAGGTAGCACTCTGGAACTTTCATCCTTTTCATAAAAATCTGTTAAAAGTCTTACTGTATTTTCAGAAAGAGTTTTACCATTTTTTGGACCAGGAGTTTCCAAAATACCCTTTTTCAGATTTTAGCTTTCTAGCTTGTCACACCATGTACTTACATTAAATTCTTTCATCACTTTATATTGACTCCAAGAATCTGGAGCCAAGGTCAGAATCTGGATTTTTCTAGATCTTCCAACAGATGAAATCTTCTCTTTCATAAGAGAAATCATTATATCAAAATCCTTTGCTTTCTCAACCACACTTGTATCTTCTTCGTCATCGTCAGAACTTGGTGCATCATATATTAATGCTTTTGAAACCGCCTTTTTTGCAGTCTTTTCAATACTGCTAACCTTCCTTTTAAAATACTTAGGGGCAATTCCATAGTTACGGGTGTTACATGCACACACCTTAAAATCGGGAAAAATAATGTAAGGAAAAATATTTATTGGATTTAATATTGAAAACTTTTAAGGCTTATATTATATTTCATGTTATAAATGTTGGTACTGGAATTGTTTTATTGTTCTCCTGGTTATTAATCAAAAAAGTAGTGTTACGGGTGTTACCAAAAGTAGACCTGGCCCCTGTTATGGGTTAGGGAATTCTCTAATTTCTGCAAACTTGATGAAGCTTTTATTCTTGTAAAACAACTGTTACGAGGTATTGCCCCAAATTTTATTTTGAAATATAAATTATTTTTTTTTGGACGTCGTAACTCAGTATTCATATATTTTTTGCTGTTACGGGTGTTACATTAAATGTTACGGGTGTTACATAGATGCATCAGATTTCATTCTTAAAGGAATAAATCTACCTCCTACAATTGCATAAAAAGAAAAGAAGTATTATAGTTTATTTGGAATAGAAGTATGTATTTAAGAAAACATATTTGAAGGATAAAGCTATTTATCACACAAAAAATTTTGTTACAGTTTAAGCACAACTAGGCCAAGATATCATTACTTACATTTACCTCATTTTGTAGGCCTAACAAATTTATGACAAAAATGATTTCTTATTATTGATAGGTTTAAAAACTTTATTAATAATCTTTTACAGCACCATCCAATTCAAAATTGAAGTCATAGTACAAACGGTTACCTTGTTTGATTTCTGGTGTTGTTACCTTAGACAGTGCTTGACTGAATTTCACAAAACAAACATCAGTTTCATCTAGTTTAAAAAGTGTCTTACTTTTTCCTACTGACTTCAGAAACATAATTTTCACATCCTCCTCTTCATCAACCTCACTCTGGCAGATTCCCAAGTACCAGTATTGAATTTTGGATAGGGTTGGCTTCTTTTTGTCGTTTGGAATGTCATCCAAGACAAATAACCCAAATTTTAAATCAGACTTTTCAATTTTATTAGTTAGGCTTAACTCACAAGCACTTCCAATATTGTCTTATGATTCAGATAGTGAAACGTCTCCTGATCAGAATCATCAGAACTGCACACTTCATGGGAGTTTATGCATCTTTTTGCATGTAATGTTTTAACTTCGGCCTCCTCAGTAATAGATACTGACACCCTTGTCATTAATGACTCTGCTGTTAAAACCAGCAAATCAGTTGTGTTATAAGGCCAAAAGTGTTGGCAGCCCTGAATTTGAGGAATCCCTTGTAAAATTTTCCACCTTTCATCCAAAATAGGACTGTTATGCTCCACTGTTATGTTATCAACCCATAATACCTTAATTTTAGAAAAATTCTTCAGAGTGTAGTCATAACAGTCAATTGTGTTGTTAATAATAATTTTCCTAGATCTAACAGCTGTACACATGCTCCTCTTCAGTGCACCTCCAATGCCATCCATGGCTCCTTTACCATGTGAACTGGCAAAAAATTCCACTCAACTGTCAGTCCAAAGTCTCTCTCAAAATAACATAGATTGGACAGAGTATATTTGTTTTTGAACTGCCCAGCACAGTACATTGTTAAACATAGGCTCTTATGAATGACTAGAATTTGCCTCAATAAGCAGTTTACTGGGCCTATATAAAATTTAAAACTGAGGTTAGAAATATTATTGTTCTTGGAAAAGTTAGAATGGAAAACATAAACTATACGTAATCTAAAGAATTTTGGGCTTAATTAACATTTTAGGAGAACATCAGTTGAGTCAGGTTAATGCTCTAATTAACTTTTATAATGTAGGTGTAGTGCTTAAAGAAATGTATGCAGAGGAATAAAAATTTTAGTTCCATGCTTAAAACTGTTTCATATGTAATAAACATAGTTAAAAAAAACTTTTTTCATTCATAATAATACCCTTTGGTTATAATTTAAATGTAGGGCCTAGACCTACTAAAGATGAAGGTGGCATTAAACCTTCCAATTCAAGTTACGGGTGTTACACATGTGTTAAGTAACACCCGAAACAAAAATTAGTAACACCCGTAACAGCTCTAAGAGTGTTAAATAAGATTTCAAAATGCCATGTAATGGTATGATATTGTAAAACATGTGCATAACCTCACTTTTACAGAAAGGTATTGTACAGTTCAAATTTACTAGATTACAAATTAAACTTTTGTATCTTTTTTGTTACGGGTGTTACAAGCTGCATATATATTATAAAACTAACAAAATAAAGAAATGCAGTTAGCTTACTTCAACATAACGAATTATTATGAGCTATAACAATGTTGACTTCAATATTCTTTGCAACAATAGAACAATCAGCCATAGATAACACAACTAATACTCATCTGGAAATAGCATAAAACATACCTCTCTGTGGTGCCATAGAGTAGTGCACTTTAAACGCTTAGTGAAGGTAGAAATTTAATTTTTTCATGTTCATGATTATTTTGCAATGAAAAAATGTACTTTTAACTTGGCATTTTTAAGGTTATATTTGTAATATTGTCATTTTAATTTTTTTGTCACAAAGTCTCTTTAACATGGAATGACCTTAAGACCCTTTACTTTGTTCTGACAAGCCATGAAGCTTTATCGGTGTTAAAACTAAATTATCAAGAGCAATGTTTGTTTGTACGAGGGATTCATTTCTAGATTCCAATGATTCTAATTCAACCATGACTTCATCATCTGTTTCACTTTCATTGACTTCAACTCTTAATTTTTCCTCACAAAAGTTATGGCATGTTGAGCAAAGCTTTTGTCCAGGTTTTATGCTAATATTTTTTGTCAGTAATTGTTTAGAAAGATCCAAGCCTACACTTCTCAATGATTTTTTGATGGGCTTTTTGTGGTTTTTTAGTGGGTCTACACATGTTGTTTGATACTTTTCAAAAACATTTAAAAAGTAGTAGCTGTGGTGTGAACACATATTCTTAAATTCACACGGATTAATTTCAGATTGTAAGTGGATCAAATCTTTTTCTTCCTCACTCAATTCAGATACCGGTTGTAACTTTTTTGACGATGTGTAGGTTGTTTGGAAACAGTCAGATTTTTTGAATAACCCTACGCTACAGGTTTGAATATCTGACATACTGATTTCACTTTTGGTCTGATTACTGTTCTGGTTACTTTTATAGGATATTGGAAAAGAATCTCTGTAAACTAAGTAACAGTACTTACTGAAAGTTCGAATAAACTTAATAAAATACTATCCAAGCACTATTTAACACTGTAATAATTTTTTACTTCAAAACACAGGAGTAACAAAACAAAATCCAAGCGTAACAGGTTAAAAAGCCAACATAATTTTTCTTTTATCTAATAGCCTATACAATTAAGAGCCTTTTAAAACAAATTTGAGCTTTCTATCAGGTCTGAGACTCTAGATTTGCAGTTTTTGTAAAACTAAACATCCGTTAGCTAAAAAAAAAAAGAAAAGAAAAAAAACTTGTAAATTTTTTTTTTCACTTGGAAGATTTTAATATATCTTTATGGTAATTTTTTTCAACATTTAGATATAATACACAAACGTATTCCAAAATTTCATACTGATATCTTGAGTATTTTTTAATATGCAAATTTTTTTAGTTGTGAGGACACATTTAAGTTAAGATTTCAGACTGCTGAAACAACGTCAAATCTAAAAACTTTAAAAATTTATTTAAAAAAACTATGAGATAGAGCAAAAAAATTTTACAAGTGCTTTCAGGATGATAAAAGAAGTAATTGTACCAAGTTTCATCAAAATCTGACATGGTTGGTGTCAAGGCCTGGGTGACTTGACATGGAATGACCCATGATCATAACCATGTAAGCTCTCGGTTTTGCAGGGAATTGGGGAGTAGGTGGATTGTAATATTTGGATCTTTTATGTGACATGGCCTCAGTTTCGTCCACAGGTCATTTCTTCATGGGAGTTGCCATTTAGAGTTGAAATTTCATCAAGTCTTTACCATGTTTGTGTGGAATGTCCTTTCATTTTTGTGGCTAGTCTGTATTCCACCCACCTGTTACTTGTTGATGATGGAAATTAAGACGGGGGAGGGGACGGGTAGGCCAGTCCATTTGTGGAATATCCTTCTGTTCCAAGAGCTGCTCCACCTGTGAGTTTGCTGCGGTTGTGCATTGTCATCCATAAAGATGAAGTCAGGGCTGAATGCATGCCTGAAAAGATGCATAGTGAGTAGTAGGACAGTTCACAATAACGTTAATCAGTGAGTGTACTGCATTCAAAGATTTGGAGGCCAGTATCTCCCCACACCATAACACTAGGACCACCAAAAGGAATTATGTTTGACAATGTTCCTGGATGCATTAAATGTTTACATACGAGGGTATGATCAGAATTGCTTTTCCAGGGTACTGAATTTGCTTTCATCTGAGGAGGGTGCGTGACTCCACTCATCATTGGTCTAGTCCCTATGCTCTTGGCACCATCACAAATGGTGCTGATGATGTGCAGGTGTTAATGGAACACAACATACCGATCATCAGGCAGAGGGACCATCACCATGACACTGTGGAGTATTAGTTTGCATGCAGTTGCATCTGCTGTTTAATGTGGGTCCATCCTTGAGTGTTGCACAATGTAGTACATAGTGGCAGAAGTGATTGTGGTTCAGAACACTGCTCGTGCGCATGGAAATAGTACTATGAGGAATGCCAAAATCCTGGTCAACACTTGTCACACCATGCCCATTTTCCAGTTTTTCAGTGAGTCTTCCCCCTGTGAAGTCCAGATGTTGTGTCTGTAGCATGTTCTAAAGCAGACCACTATCACTATCAGAATGCACTGAAACTGCTCGCTTGACCATTCTTTTCCTGTTCCTTCCACTGCCTCATGTTGTGAAGGCAGCCCCTTCATTCGCTACAGTCATGTTGACCTCACGCTCTGTGACATCCAAGTTTCTGTGCAAGACTGAGAGACCTTTGGCGAGATGGTCCCGACTTTCATTCATTTCCAACAAATAGTTAACTTACTTTATCTAGCCTGCCCTTAGGTTTTGCAGAGCAGTGTACTTTCATCAAGAATCAATACTGTTAACACTGGCATAAATTCTGCAAAAATGACATTGAAACCATGTAAGAAAAAAGAATTGTGCAATATCAGTGTCTACATTCTTTAGAGATAGAAACAGCTGCTCTGCTAACATTTATAACACTCAGATGCAGACTAGTCAGAAACTGCCTATCGTGCAGAGAAGATTTTTCCTAAAAGAAGAATCCACCAATGTTAATTCTATATCAGCCACATGAAGTTGGAGAGACCACTAATCCTTACTATATGAATATAATATAAATGGATAGATAAAAAAAAAATCTACTCACAAAGCTATGGCAGGGGTGCGCGCCTTCTGGCAGAAGAGTTGAAGGGGAAGGAAGGGGGGTGATGGAAAAGGACTGGAGTGACTTAGGAAAATGGGTACAGTTTAGAAAAGTCACCCAAAATCCCTGGTCAGGGGAGACCTACCGGACGGGATGAGAAGAAAAGACTGATTGTTGGGAACTGCACTGGACGAGATTTGAAAACCTGAGAGCTTAAAGGTGGAAGACAGGGTAACATGCAAGAGAGATTGCTGCTTAAAGCTAACTGCATTGTATGTAACAGATGTCAAAGGGGCACGGCAAAAAAAAGAAATATGTAGAAAACTAAAATGTAGTGAAGAAAGGAGTGGCTACCGTGAATAAATGCTGAGACGGAAGGAATTAATGTAAATTAGGGCCAGATGGATGGCGAGAACCAAGGACATGTTATAGTGCTAGTTCCCACATGCAGATGTCTGAGAAACTGGGGTCTGGGGTAAGAATCCAGATGGAGCATATGGTGTAACAGGCACCGAGGTCAGGACACTGGTGTTGTGCAGCATGCTCTGCAACAGCATATTGTGCTTTGCTTGTATATGCCCTCTGCCTTTGTCCATTCATCCTGACTGATAACTGGGCGGTGGTCATGCCAATGTAAAAGGCCAAACAGTGTTTACATAACAAATTTAGAATTCGGGGAATGTTTCATTATTTTAGTTTTCAGTTAATTTTTTGCAATTTTGACTTGTAAGAACTGATAATGTAACAAATAATTTTACTTTAGATTGCTATTGCAGAACAATATGCAGGGATAAAACATAAACAAGAAAGAGAAAAACACCATAATAAAACAAGTTTCAAAGAAAATGCTTCCATGTAAAACAACAGAACACAGTTTGCAAACAAATGTCTGCCAACAGCAAAATGTGTCAATCTTTAGGACGAAGACTGTAATACTTGGTAACAGACTGCTTTCGATGTGTGTGAATCACAACTGCCTACATTTCTAACAGGTCGTGGGAAAATATTGTGAATGGTGGTTTGAGAAGTGTTACTTTCAAAGTAAATTTCCTTTTATGCAAGATGAATTATGTTAGAAGTGAGAATGTGCAATCAGTTTCTTAAATCAGTGTGTTTGACTCTCTTTCAAAACTTAACACTTTGAGGAGCAGCCAACTAGCAAAAGTTTTGGCCCAAAAGACCAGTTATTTGTTATAATTTAAAATTTTACTGGCACATTCGTGTTTGATAATCTTAAAGGATATCACATGCAAAAAAAGGTTGATATTATGTGTGAAAGGTTAGCTTTTCTTGTAGCTAGACTCTGTGTATATTAATTTAAACATTAACTTTTCCTGTTTGTGTGTTTGCACTGCATAATAGTGATGTTGCTATGGACTGACTACATCATATGTCCTATACTCTGTTGTCATTGTGTGGCGAGATAACGTGAAGTGAGCTGTGATTGGCTGACAAAAACATGTTGGTATCTCGATTTCAGTGCTTTGGAAACTTAACATACTATATTTGGTGGACGTTATATTTATACTTTCATACTACGAAACCCCCCCCCCCCCCCCCCCCCCTGCGGGTTCGGGGGTTAGAGTAGGCCCGCGGTATTCCTGCCTGTCGTAAGAGGCGACTAAAAGGAGTCTCACATGTTTCGGCCTTATGTGATGGTCCCATCTCGGGTTTGACCTCCATCTTTCTAAATCATTCCGAAGAGCGAGCCAATTGGGGAAGGGCGCCTTACATGGTGCACTGTATCCGTCGTGCAATTAGACCTTTAGCCAGCTTTCTCGTCGTTGCAATGGCGTCCCACTCGTTTTCGATCTCTTGGGCGAGGATACGTCCCTGGGTGCGATTACCACACTGCACTCTGCAGTGTTTCTTTTAACTGCGACGACGACGACCTTGGACATTTTTGCGCCTAAGATCCAGCACGGTAGCCAGTCCGTTGTGGTGGGGCCGCCATGTACCCTCTTGGTTGTAGCCCCCTGACAACACAGGGATCGCTCTACTGATGCCTGCGCCGTTAACTCCCCACGTATGCCAAGGAGTAGATGCCTATCCTCCTGGGGTATCGGGACTCCCAGCAACGGCCATCCTGCCAGGTGGCCTTTGCTGTGGCTGGGTGGCGCCCGTGGGGAGGGCCCTTGGTCGGAGTAGGTGGCATCAGGGCGGATGACCCGCAATGAAGCATGGTACATCATCTCTCGCTGGCGGCCAGCCGCCAGCAGTCTCTAAGCGTTCTCAGGCTCAATTTAATGCTCAGAAATACGATCCGAAAACGTTCCCCTCCCTGGCCACGCCGTGGGAAGAGCGGAAGGCTCAGGATGGAGGTAACAGTTATTCGCCCCGATTCTTAATTTGCACGAGAGCTGATGGGGAGTCTTTTCTCTCCACAAAGCCTCAGTTCTTCGTCGAGCATTTAGAGGACAAGTTTGGGGAGGTGGAGGGCTTGTCATTTTAGACAAGACAGTACTGATACAAACGGCATCCTCCGCCCAGTCACGTAGGTTACTTGCTTGTGACAAGTTGGGGGATGTTAACGTTACTATTACACCACATAAGAGTTAAAATATGATCCAGGGTGTTATTTTCCATAGGGACCTCCTTTTGCAGTCTGATGACGAGCTGCACGCCAACTTAGAACGTAGAGGTGTTCATTTCGTCCGGCGCGTTCATTGGGGTCCGAGGGACAATCAGGTTGCTACCGGTGCCTTCATCTTGGCCTTCGAGGGTGATACGTTACCGGAAAAGGTCAAGGTGATGGTCTACCGATGTGACGTCAAGCCCTATATCTCTCCCCCGATGCGGTGCTTCAAGTGCTGGAAGTTCGGCCATATGTCTTCCCGCTGCACTTCCAGCCTCACATGTCGAGATTGCGGACGCCCATCTCATCCCGATACTCCATGTGCCCCGCCTCCCATCTGCGTCAACTGCGGGGAGCGCCATTCACCTTGCTCGCCTGACTGCAAAGTCTTTCAGAAAGAGCGCAAAATCATGGAATATAAGACCCTGGACCGGCTGACCTACACTGAGGCCAAAAGGAAATATGACAGACTCCATCCTGAGAGAATGACATCTTCTTATGCAGCTGCTACAACTACTGTGCTAGCCCCATCAGTTTCGAGACTTCCAGCCAGCTTGATAAGCAGTAAGACTCCTCCTGCCCCCTTGCCCGTGGGGGGGGGCTCTACCCAACCGGTTGCTCCTGCACCACCTACCTCAGGAGCAACCTCCTCCCACCCGTCGGGGACGTCCGTCCCCGCTTCTCCGCCGGAGAAGCGTCTAACTTCTTTGGCTACTCTCGCCTGTAAGAGTTCCCTTGGGACCCTCCCTTCCCAGGGTTCCACCAGCGGGAAGGATGACGGCCGCCAGTGGCATAAGTCCTCCCCAGCAGCCGGGCGTCGGGCTTCACGATCCTCCTCTGTCCCGGAGACTGAATCGGTGAAGCCTTCCCAGCCGGTGAAACCCAAGGTACAGCGAGAGAAGTCCAAGAGAAAGACCTCTAAGGCCAAAGAACTTGCGGTGGCACCAACCCCACCGCACCTTTCGCGCTCTGCGTCTGAGGATGAAGTCGAGATTCTAGCGTCCGCTGAGGATCTTGATCTCGCTGGTCCCTCAGACGCCATGGATGCCTCTCGTACAGGTACTGAATCGGTGGCAGTGAGTGAACAAGCGGCGTAAATTGCCTTCCCAGTCCTTTCACGCCTTTCTCAGCCATGGACAATATCATCCTCCAGTGGAACTGTGGCGGTTTTTTCCACCATCTAGCTGAGCTTCAACAACTTATCAGCCTTCACCCTTTCTTCTGCATTGCTCTTCAGGAAACTTGGTTTCCAGCAATGCGAACCCCCGCCCTCCGTGGCTATCGGGGTTATTATAAGTACCGGGCAGCATATGAAAGGGTGTCGGGTGGTGTCTGCCTCTATGTCCTTCACACTCTGCACAGCGAGTCTGTCCCTCTCCAAACACCTTTAGAGGCTGTCGCTGTTCGGGTGTGGACGCCACAGGCTGTTACCGTCTGCAGTCTTTACCTTCCACCGGATGGTGATGTCTCGCAGCATGTCCTGGTTGTGCTGATAGCCCAGTTGCCGCCACCTTTCTTGTTATTGGGCGACTTCAACGCCCATAACCCTCTGTGGGGTGGGTCAGTGGCAACAGGTCGAGGCGCCATCGTTGAGCATTTATTGTCGCAGCTCGATCTCTCGATTTTAAATGATGGTGCCTTCACACACTTCAGTGTGGCGCATGGCACATACTCCGCCATTGACCTTTCAATCTGTAGCCCTAGCCTCTTACTGTCTGTCCAATGGAGTGTGCATGGCGACCTATGTGGTAGTGACCACTTTCTGATCTTTCTGTCACTACCACAGCGTCACTCTTCTGGGCGCCCTAGCTGATGGGCTATGAATAAGGCTGACTGGGACTTGTTCTCCTCCACTGCCGCTCTTGAGCCTCTCTCTAATGAAGACATTGATGCGGTGGTTCAATCGGTCACCACCGGCATCGTTACTGCCGCCGAATCTGCCATTCCCCGCTCTTCTGGGTCCCCTCGGCGGCGGACTGTGCCTTGGTGGTCGCCTGAGATCGCTGCAGCGATTACAGATCGCCGGCGGGCGCTGCAGCGTCACAAGCGACATCCCTGCATTGAACACCTGGCCCGCCGCCTTATCCGCCAAAGCAAGCAGGAGTGCTGGGAGCGGTACGTGTCCACCATTGGCCTCCATGTCACTCCATCGCAGGTCTGGGCCAAGATTCGACGCGTCTATGGTTATCGGCCACCTGTCAGCGTCCCTGCGCTCTCACTGAATGGAGCAGTTTGTACTGCCTCCGACGTCATTGCAAACCACTTAGCAGAGCATTTTGCTATGAGTTCCGCTTCTGCGAATTACCCTCAGGCCTTCCGCTCCATTAAAGAGCGGATGGAACGTCGGAGCCTTTCGTTTCGCACCAACCAACCAGAATCGTACAATGTTCCATTCAGTGAGTGGGAATTCCGCAGTGCCCTTGCTGCTTGTCCTGATACCGCTCCTGGACCAGATAGCGTCCACTGCCAGATGCTGAAACACCTCTCAGTGGACTGCCAGCGACGGCTCCTCGACCTTTACAACCGTATTTGGGTCGAGGGTGAGTTTCCGTCGCAGTGGCGGGCAAGTATCGTTATCCGCATTCTGAAACCAGGCAAGAACCCTTTGGAGGTGGACAGCTACCGCCCCATTAGCCTCACCAACGTTCTTTGCAAGCTTCTCGAACGGATGGTGAGCCGGCGCTTGACTTGGGTACTGGAATCTCGGGGCCTTCTGGCTCCATCTCAGGGTGGGTTCCGTAAAGGCCGCTCCGCCGCCGACAATCTGGTGAGCCTGGAGTCGGCCATCCGTACTGCCTTTGCCCGCCGTCAGCACCTGGTCGCTGTCTTTTTTCGACATGCGGAAGGCGTACGATACGACATGGCGTCCCCCCAGGGGATCCACAACTCTTTTGTGGATACGTGTGTAGCGAGCACGGGACCCCGAGCTAATGTGGCCTTCCTTCCTTTCCGGGCTGCATACCTCCCCTTTCCGTATCCTTCCCCATCCCCCATCTTCGCCCCCCCCCCCCCTCACCTCTGGCTCTTTCCTTCCCTTTCTCCCCCTCTGGGGAGTATGGTTTGTGCCTACGTCCGGAGACGGACGCTTGTAAATGTACCGCACTCTTCGCCTTCCTTGCTTGTATGTCTTCATCTTTCTTCGTCCTTCTCTTTTCCTTACCTCTTCTCTTTACCCTTTTCTCCGCTGCGGCGTTTGAGATCTCTCTTCTTTCCTTTCCCTGTCTCTTTCTTCCTCCCTGTGCGTGTCTGAAGGCCGACCCACGCACTTCCATGCGTAGCCGGTGACGGGGTAACGCGTAATTCCCCGCCCCGGGTAGACAGGTAGGACACGTACGTACCCCCTGGTAACGGCCAGGCCCAGGGAGGGGTGATTACTCGAGCTGATACCTTCCGAAAGTGCCGATTAGTCCCTCCGTCCGTTTGTCGGGAGGTGTGACCTGAGGTGTGAACAATCACCTAAGGCGGGTGTGCCCTTGGTGAGGGCCCCCACAAGGGAGGAGCGCGCCATCGGAGACGCCATGGGATTCTTCCGCAATGGTTTCCTCACCTTCCACTATGTCTGCTCACAAACGTAAGTTCACTGAGTCTCAGCCACAGACGGTTCTTCCATCGTTGCCACAGTTCCTTGTTGTTTCTCGGTCTGACGAAGGTCACGACTTTTCCACGGTCAACCCTTTCATTATTCAGAAAGGTGTCGACGCAATTGCGGGTCCTGTAAAGTCTTGTTCCAGATTACGGAACGGCACCCTGTTGTTGGAAACACACAGTGCCCTCCAGGCTCAAAAATTGCTGCGTACTTCTCTGCTCCACACCTTCCCTGTCCGGGTGGAACAACACCGTACCTTAAATTCCTCGCGTGGAGTAGTTTATACACGCTCCCTCGATGGATTGTCTGACGGAAGAAATTCAGCACTACCTGTCTGACCAGGGCGTCACAGCCGTTCATCGGGTTATGAAAAGGGTTGACTCGAACATCATTCCAACCCGCACTGTCTTCTTGACATTTGACAAAGTTCAACTCCCATCAAAAATCAAAGCAGGCTATGAGATAATTTCCGTTCGCCCTTATGTCCCAAACCCTACGCGTTGCTATCGATGTCAGCGGTTCAATCACACCAGTCAGTCCTGTTCCAATCCGGCCAAATGTGTTACGTGTGGCAAGGATGCCCATGAGGGTGCTTGTCCACCTCCATCCCCTCGCTGCATCAACTGTATGGGTGACCACGCTGCTTCCTCTCGAGATTGCCCCGTTTTTAAGGACGAAAAACTTATCCAGGAAATAAGAGTGAAGGAAAAGGTGTCGACCTTTGCTGCTCGAAAGTTACTCGCCAGTCGACAGCCCACTGTGCCTCAGAAAGTAAAATACAGCTCTGTCCTTGCTTCTCCTCGGCCAACAAAGGAGGCGGCCACGCAGACTTGCGACCTCACCTTTAGTACCACGGTCGTCAGATCGGCCAGCGCAAAGATCGCCCGTTCAACCTCACCACTTTCGCCTGCCCACTCCATGGCTCACCCTTCGTCGGGTTCTGCTAAATCTCGAGCCCAAAAGTCAGACGCCAAGTCTTCGAAAAAAGAGCATTCTCATGAAGAGTTTTTACGTACCGCAACTTCACAACCATCGGTTCCTCCTTCATCTAAACATCATACTTCCAAGAAGGTTACGAAGAAACACAGTTCCTCTCCTTCTCCGCCAAGGTGTGTCCCATCTACAGCACCACCTGGCGGAAATCGCCCTCGGCCGTCTTCTGTGTCGCCGGGGCGCACTGCTGGTGGCCGGTCAACTGGCCGATCGTTGGTGGCTGGAGCTGCTCCTGACCAACCTATGGATCAGGATCTCCTGCCTTCGACTGAATGCCATTCCATGCTGTCGGTCGCAAGCTCTGAGCAGTCGTTGAGTTGACGGCACCCTTGGTCACGTTCCTCCATTTTCTGTTCACCCTATGTCCATTATCCACTGGAATATCCGCGGCATTCGAGCCAATCGGGATGAATTGTCGATCCTCTTACGATCCTACTCGCCGGTCATCTTCTGTCTTCAGGAAACAAAGCTGCGTGCCCATGACCGCTTTGTTCTCCCTCATTTTCAGTCCGTCCGATATGACCTCCCCTCTGTTGAAGGCACTCCAGCCCATGGAGGACTCATGATTCTGCTCCACGATACTCTCCATTATCACCAAATCCCCTTAAACAGTTCCTTCCAAGCTGTCGCCGTCCGTCTTTCCCTTTCTGGATACACGTTCTCTCTTTGTACGGTATACATTCCATCGTCCACACCAATGGCACGAGCTGATCTCCTTCATCTTCTTGGTCAGCTTCCACCCCCCTATTTGCTGGTTGGGGACTTCAATGCCCACCACTCCCCCTGCGGGTTTGGGGGTAAGAATAGGCCCACGGTATTCCTGCCTGTCGTAAGAGGCGACTAAAAGGAGTCTCAAATGTTTTGGCCTTAATGTGATGGTCCCCCTTGGGGTTTGACCTCCATTTTTCAAAATTCTACAGAAGTACGAGCCTTTTGGGGAAGGACACCTTACATGGTGTACCACTGGTCCTAAGTGCACTAAGACCTTGGCACTCAGCATTGCACCGGCGTTGTCACCATACCCATTATTCCTCAAATTGGGCCTAAACGCCTGATGGGTTGTCCAAGTTACGCCCATAGTGCATCTCCATCTGCACCAGCGATCATGATGGACTTTCCATGGCACCAGAAATCCAGCACGGTAGCCAGCCCGTTGTGGTGGGGTCGTCATGTACCCTCTAGGTTGTAGCCCCCTGACAACACAGGGATCGTACTGCCGATACCTGAGCTGCACCCTCCCCACGTTGGCCAAGGAGTAGATGCCCATCTCCTTGGGGCATCAGGACTCCCGGCAATGGTCATCCTGCCAGGTGGCCCTTGCTGCGGCTGGGTGGCGCCCGTGGGGAGAGCCCCTGGTCGGAGTGGGTGGTATCGGGGCGGACGTTTCGCACATGAAACGTCAACACGTATCAGGTCGCTCTGCGGCAGAGTCTTCCAAAAGAAAAGGTACCGTTTCTAGTTCTGGTTCTCCTGCCCTTTCCCCCTTGGCCACTCCATGGGAGGAGGGACAGGCCCGCCGGCTTGAGGCGAAGTACTTCCCCCGCTATTTGGTCTGTTCTCGAACAGATGGGGGGACGTTCGCCACCTCCAAGCCCATGTTCTTTGTTCAGCACATTGAGGACGTCTTCGGGGAAATCGAGGCTCTCAGCAAGATGCGATCAGGGTCCGTTCTTATCAAGACCACCTCTGCCACACAATCGGCGGCACTCCAGGCGTGCGACCGCCTAGGGGACATCCCAGTCTCCATTGTCCCACATCTGGCACTAAATAGGACGCAGGGGGTTATTTTTCATCGTGACCTCCTGCTACAATCTGATGAGGAGCTCAGGGCCAACCTGGAGCGCCGCGGCGTGCATTTTGTCCGGCGAGTCCAGCGCGGCCCCAAAGACCGTCGCATCGACACCGGGGCCTTTATCCTCGCCTTCGAGGGGGACGTTCTCCCGGAGAAGGTAAAGGTGATGTGCTACCGGTGCGACGTGCGACCTTACGTCCCGCCTCCTATGCGCTGTTTTAGGTGTTTGCGCTTTGGGCACATGTCGTCCCGGTGTGAGGCTGAGCCCCTTTGTGGCGACTGTGGACGTCCTCTTCATGAGGAACATACTTGCACCCCACCACCTCGGTGCCCTCATTGTCCTGGCGTCCACTCGCCTAGGTCCCCAGACTGCCCCGCCTATCAGAAGGAGAAAAAGATACAAGAAATCAAAACTTTGGATCGGCTCTCTTATTCTGAGGCCAGGAAGAAGTATGACCGCCTTCATCCCGTCTCACTGGCCACTTCGTTTGCCTCAGTTGTGTCCACTCCTTCCGCTGTATCCTCACCTCTATCCTGTCCCCCCTCCGCCTCCTCTGCCCATCAGGGGGCTCTGCCTCCGCCTCCCAAATCCCTCCCTTCCAACTCCTCCTCCCCCGCGGCCCCCACCCCCCCTGCCCCAGGGGCCACCCTTCCTCCTCCTCCTCCCCCCACGCCACCTGAGAAGCGATCCTCTTCTCAGGCGTCCATCGGGGAAACGTTCCGGACCCCAGCTTCCGAGGTCCGGCGTTCCAAAACGGACCCCGCGCGTGAGGACCTTCTTCGGGTCCAGCCCACCATCCCTGTGCCTCCTCGGCCTTCCAAGAAGGCCTCCAAGAAGAAGTCTCTATCCCCCTCTCCACCCCGGCGCGTTTCATCTGACGCTTCATCCGTGAGTCGCTGCTCCCGGCCGTCCTCAGTTTCGCCGGGACGCTCTGCTGCCAGGCGTTCCGCCGGCCTTTTGTCGGCAAATGATGCGGCCCCTCCTACACAATCAGGGACAGCGGCCGCAGCTGGCAACGAGTCGATGGAACCGGATCCGCCTGCCGTCAGTTGTAGCGTTGTTGCCTCGCAACCTGGCCCTCCGCGGCCATCGAGGTGACCTGCTCTTCCCCGTCTCGTTCCCCCAACTTTTTGACTAGCAATGGCGTTGTTTCATTGGAACATAAGAGGTATTCGATCTAATCGGGAGGAATTACAACTGCTCCTCCGCCTGCACTGTCCGCTCGTCCTTGGTCTCCAGGAAACCAAGTTGCGCCCGACTGACCGTATTGCCTTTTCCCACTATACCTCGGAGCGGTATGACCTCGCCCCTGTGGACGGTATCCCAGCTCATGGTGGGGTCATGTTGCTCGTTCGGGACAATGTATATTACCATCCCATCCCATTGACCACCCCACTCCAAGCAATAGCTATCCGCATTACTCTTTCTGCTTTTACTTTTTCAGTTTGTACCGTCTACGCTCCACCGTCATCTGCTGTTAGTCGGGCTGACATGATGCACCTGATCGATCAGCTTCCCCCGCCGTTCTTATTGTTTGGCGACTTCAATGCCCATCATCCCCTTTGGGGCTCTCCTGCATCCTGTCAAAGAGGCTCACTCTTGGCGGATGTCTTCAACCATCTCAATCTTGTCTGCCTCAATACCGGCGCCCCGACTTTACTCTCGGACTCTACTCATACCTACTCCCACTTGGACCTCTCGATCTGTTCTACCACTCTTGCCCGTCGGTTCGAGTGGTATGTCCTTTCTGACTCCTATTCGAGCGACCACTTCCCCTGTGTCGTTCGTCTCCTGCACCACACCCCATCCCCACGTCCTTCGCGCTGGAACATACTGAAAGCTGACTGGGGACTTTACTCCTCCCTGGCGACCTTTCCGGACCACGATTTTCCCAGTTGTGACAGTCAGGTCGAATACCTCACGGCTGTTATTATCCATGCTGCCGAACGTTCCATACCTCGTACTACTTCTTCTTCACGTCGCGTTTCCGTCCCCTGGTGGAACGAGGCTTGTAGGGACGCTATCCGTGCTCGACGACGTGCTTTACGCACCTTTCGCCGCCATCCTACGTTGGCGAATTGTATTGAATACAAACGACTCCGAGCGCAATGCCGTAGAGTCATCAAAGACAGCAAAAAAGCTTGCTGGGCCTCTTTCACGAGCTCCTTTACCAGTTTTACTCCCTCTTCCGTTGTTTGGGGTAGCCTGCGCCGGCTGTCGGGCATTAAGGCCCACTCCTCAGTACCTGGCCTGACCTCAGGTAATGAGGTCCTTGTTGATCCTGTGGCTGTCTCCAACGCCTTTGGCCGCTTTTTCGCGGAGGTTTCAAGCTCCGCCCATTACCATCCTGCCTTCCTTCCCAGGAAAGAGGCAGACGAGGCTCGGCGACCTTCCTTCCACTCGCTGAATCTGGAAACTTACAATGCCCCCTTTACTATGCGGGAACTCGAACGTGCGCTTGCACTGTCCCGGTCCTCTGCTCCGGGGCCAGATGCCATTCACGTTCAGATGCTGGCACACCTTTCTCCGGCGGGCAAAAGCTTCCTTCTTCGTACCTACAATCGCGTCTGGACCGAAGGTCAGGTCCCCATGCGTTGGCGTGACGCCGTTGTTGTTCCTATACCCAAACCCGGGAAGGATAGACACCTTCCTTCTAGTTACCGCCCCATTTCTCTTACAAGCTGTGTCTGTAAGGTGATGGAGCGCATGGTTAATGCTCGGTTAGTTTGGATTCTTGAATCTCGACGACTACTTACTAATGTCCAATGCGGCTTTCGTCGCCGCCGCTCCGCTGTTGACCACCTTGTGACCTTGTCGACATTCATCATGAACAACTTTTTGCGAAGGCGCCAAACGGTAGCTGTGTTCTTCGACTTGGAGAAGGCTTATGATACCTGTTGGACAGGAGGTATCCTCCGCACTATGCACAAGTGGGGCCTACGCGGTCGTCTGCCCCTTTTTATTGATTCCTTTTTAACGGATCGAAAGTTTAGGGTACGTGTGGGTTCCGTATTGTCCGACGTCTTCCTCCAGGAGAACGGAGTGCCTCAGGGCTCCGTCTTGAGCGTAGCCCTTTTTGCCATCGCGATCAATCCAATTATGGATTGCATTCCACCTAATGTCTCAGGCTCTCTCTTTGTCGATGACTTCGCGATCTACTGCAGTGCCCAGAGAACATGCCTCCTGGAGCGCTGCCTCCAGCGTTGTCTAGACAGCCTCTACTCATGGAGCGTGGCAAATGGCTTCCGGTTCTCTGAAGAGAAGACGGTTTGTATCAACTTTTGGCGATATAAAGCGTTCCTTCCGCCATCCTTACATCTCGGTCCCGTTGTTCTCCCATTCGTGGACACAACTAAGTTTCTAGGGCTCACGTTGGACCGGAAACTGTGTTGGTCTCCACATGTCTCTTATTTGGCGGCCCGTTGTACACGTTCCCTTAATGTCCTCAGAGTTCTTAGCGGTTCATCTTGGGGAGCGGATCGCACTGTCCTGCTTCGCTTGTATCGGTCCATAGTCCGATCGAAGCTGGATTATGGGAGCTTCGTCTACTCGTCCGCTCGGCCATCCCTCTTACGCCGGCTCAACTCCATCCACCATCGGGGGATACGTCTTGCGACCGGAGCCTTCTACACTAGTCCTGTCGAGAGTCTTTACGCTGAAGCTGCCGAGTTACCATTGACCTACCGGCGCGACATACTGCTGTGTCGGTATGCCTGCCGGCTGTTGTCTATGCCCGAACACCCCTCTTACAAGTCCTTCTTCGCCGATTCTCTCGACCGTCAGTACGGGTTGTATGTGTCTGCCCTGCTGCCCCCCGGAGTCCGCTTCCGTCGCCTGCTTCGACAATTGGATTTTGCCCTCCCTACCACCTTCAGAGAGGGTGAGAGCCCGACACCACCTTGGCTCCAGGCTCCGGTTCGTATTTATCTCGACCTCAGCTCACTCCCGAAGGAGGGTACTCCGGCTGCAGTGTATTGCTCACGGTTTGTCGAACTTCGTGCTCGACTTGCTGGTCACACCTTTATTTACACCGATGGCTCCAAAACTGACGATGGTGTCGGCTGTGCCTTTGTCGTCGGGACCGCCACCTTTAAATACCGGCTCCTTGACCAATGTTCCAGCTTTACGGCCGAGCTTTTTGCTCTCCATCAGGCCATTCAGTATGCCCGCCGCCACCGCCATTCATCGTATGTACTCTGCACTGACTCACTCAGTGCTCTTCAGAGCCTTGGGGCTCCCTATCCGGTCCATCCCTTGATTCAACGAATACAGCAGTCCCTCCATTCTTTCGCTGATAATGGCGGTTCTGTCAGCTTTCTGTGGGTCCCCGGACATGTGGGAGTGCCTGGGAATGAGGCTGCGGATGCTGCAGCCAAGGCTGCAGTCCTCCAGCCTCGGCCAGCCTCCCATTGTGTCCCGTCATCTGACGTTTGTGGGGATGTATGTAAGAGGCTTGTGTCCTTGTGGTGGGATGCTTGGTCATCCCTCCAAGGAAACAAGCTCCAGGCAGTAAAACCGCTCCCAACTGCTTGGACAACTTCCTCCCGACCATCTCGGCGCGAGGAGGTCCTTCTGACCAGGTTGCGGATTGGGCATTGCCGGTTTAGCCACCGCTACCTGCTCTCTGGTGACCCAGCCCCGCAGTGCCCTTGTGGTCAGGCATTAACGGTGCGCCATGTTTTATTGTCGTGTCCCCGTTTTAGTCAATTTCGTGTTGTCCTGTCCCTGCCATCTACCTTACCGGATGTTTTAGCTGATGACGCTCGAGCAGCTGCTCGTCTTCTGCGTTTTATAACTTTAACTGGCTTGACCAAAGACATTTAACCTTTTTACTTATTTCATCTGCATCTTTGTCAGGTCCTTTTGATGTCCCCCCATCCCCTTGAGTTTTAGCAGGTTCCTTGTGCTCTAACACCAGTGACTGGGCGCTAATGACCTCAGCAGTTGAGCGCCCTTAAACCCTACCAAAAAAAAAAAAAAATGCCCACCACCCGCTTTGGGGATCTCCACATCCTTGTCCACGTGGCTCACTATTGCTAGACGTCTTCCACCAAGCGGATCTAGTCTGCCTCAACACTGGGGTCCCCACATTTTTGTCTGCCTCCACGACAAATTTATCTCATTTGGACCTTGCGGTCGGTACTGTTCCGCTAGCTCGGCGCTTCGAATGGTTCGCCCTTGATGATACACACTCGAGTGACCACTTTCCATGTGTTCTTAGACTGCAGCCTCAACTGCCATATATGCGCTCGCGACGCTGGAAGTTTGCCCAAGCCGATTGGAGACTTTTTTCGTCTCTAGCGACATTCGATGACCGTCGCTTTCCCAGCGTCGACGATGAGGTCACACATATTACCGACGTTATTCTCACAGCTGTGGAATGTTCAATACCACGCACCTCCGAATTGCCCCGGCGCCCCCCAGTTCCTTGGTGGAACGAGGCATGCCGTGACGCAATACGTGAGCGGCGACGTGCTCTTCGCATTTTCCGTCACCATCCAACTTTGGCAAACTGTATCCGATATAAGCAGCTCCGTGCGCGATGCCGTCGCGTCATCCGCGATAGCAAGAAGGCAAGCTGGAAATTCTTTATTAGCTCATTTAACACCTTCACTCCCTCCTCGGAAGTTTGGAGTCAGCTTCGACAGTTCTCAGGCGCGCCTAGTTTCTCCCCGGTCTCTGGGCTCACTGTCGCGCATGATACCTTAGTGGACCCCGTCGCAATTTCTAACTCATTGGGTCAGCACTTTGCTGAGATTTCGAGCTCTTCAAATTACCCGCCAGCGTTTCTCCTGAAGAAACGTGCAGCGGAAGTGCGACATCTTGCTTTCTCCTCTCAAAATCACGAAAGCTACAATACTGTTTTCTCCATGCGGGAACTCCAACATGCCCTCTCTTCTTCTCGCTCCTCCGCCCCAGGACCGGATGGTATCCATGTCCAAATGTTGCTGCATTTATCAACCCATAGCCTGCGTTACCTCCTTCGCCTTTACAATCGAATTTGGACCGACAGTACCTTTCCCAGGCGATGGCGGGAAGCTATTGTCGTTCCCATTCCGAAACCTGGAAAGGACAAACATCTCCCCTCTAGCTATCGCCCCATTTCTCTCACGAGTAGTGTCTGTAAGGTTTTGGAGCGTATGGTGAATTACCGTTTAGCTTGGTGGCTGGAATCCCGCAGTCTTTTAACACCAGCCCAATGCGGATTCCGAAAGCATCGTTCTGCCGTTGACCATCTTGTTGCTCTCTCCACTTATATCATGAACAATTTTCTCCGGAAACGCCAAACGGTAGCAATATTTTTTGATCTGGAGAGAGCATACGATACCTGTTGGAGGACAGGCATCCTCCGCACATTGTTCTCTTGGGGCTTTCGAGGCCGGCTGCCCCTTTTTCTTCACGAATTTATGGCAGAGCGCACATTTAGGGTGCGGGTGAACACTACTCTCTCCCGTACTTTCTCCCAAGAAAATGGGGTACCCCAGGGCTCCGTGCTGAGTGTTGTACTGTTTGCCATCGCCATTAATCCAATTATGGATTGTCTCCTTCCTGATGTCTCGGGCTCCCTCTTTGTGGACGATTTTGCGATCTACTACAGCTCTCAACGGACCAGCCTGCTTGAACGACGTCTTCAAGGATGTCTCGATCGCCTCCACTCGTGGAGCATCGCAACCAGCTTCCGTTTCTCACCCAGTAAGACCGTTTGTGTTAATTTTTGGCGACGTAAGGAGTTTCTTCCGCCCTCCTTACATCTGGGTCCTGTCAACCTTCCGTTTTCCGACGTCGCTAAATTCTTGGGTCTTATGTTTGACAGAAAACTGTGCTGGTCCTCCCACGTTTCCTATCTTTCGGCTCGCTGTCTGCGTTCCCTTAACACCCTCCGTGTCCTGAATGGTACCTCCTGGGGAGCGGACCGAGTGGTCCTTATCCGCCTCTATCGCGCCTTAGTGCGCTCGAAATTGGATTACGGAAGCATAGTCTACTCCTCTGCTCGGCCGTCTATTCTTCGGCGTCTCGACTCTATCCACCACCGTGGATTACGTTTAGTGTCTGGAGCTTTTTACACCAGCCCTGTGGAAAGCCTTTATGCTGAGACTGCTGAACCTCCGCTGTCCAATCGGCGGGCAGTCCTTCTGAGTCGTTATGCTAGCCATCTGTCTTCCATGCCTGCTAATCCAGCCCATGACCTTTTTTTCGACACCTCCTTTGATGTCGGGTATGCAGGCCGCTCCTCCTCCCTACTACCCCCGGGAGTCCGCTTCCGTCAACTGCTCCATTCTCTCTCCTTCCGCTTTCCTAAAACCTTCTTGACAACTTGGGGTACAGCACCGCCTTGGCTCCGTCCCCGGATCGACTTGCTCAGAGACCTATGTCAATTTCCCAAGGATGGTACCCCTGCACTTGTCTACCATCGGGCATTTGCTGCTCTATGTGCACAAATGACGGAAGCCACATTTATTTACACCGACGGCTCGAAAACATCGTTAGGTGTAGGGAGTGCCTATATTGTTGGCGACACCCCAAATCACTTTCGGCTTCCCGACCAGTGTTCGGTTTATACTGCGGAGCTTCACACTGTTCTCCAGGCTGTCCACTACATCCGCCGCCATCAGTGGATACAGTATGTAATCTGCTCAGATTCTCTCAGCTCTCTCCTAAGTCTCCAAGCTCTTTACCCTGTGCACCCTCTGGTCCACCGGATTCAGGACTGTCTGCGCTTGCTCCACCTGGGGGGCGTCTCAGTGGCGTTCCTCTGGCTCCCGGGACACGCTGGTATCTGTGGGAATGAGGCGGCCGATATAGCGGCCAAGGCTGCAGTCTCTCTTCCTCGGCCAGCTATTCAGTCTCTTCCGTTTACCGATGTACGGAGCGGTTTATGTCGCCAAGTTGCTCATTTATGGCGTGCGCATTGGTCAACACTTCCCCATAATAAATTGCGGGAAGTGAAAGCCCTTCCTTGCGCTTGGACCTCTTCCTCCCGAACGCGTTGTCGGGAGGAGGTAATTTTAGCTAGACTCCGGATAGGGCACTGTCTTTTTAGCCATCGACATCTTTTAAGCGGTGATCCTCCCCCACTCTGTCCCCACTGCTCTCAGCTGTGGACGGTCAGACACCTTTTAATTGAATGCCCCTATTTTAATCCGTTACGCTCCCGTCTACAGCTATCGCCTGATCTATCGTTGATTTTAGCAGATGACACGCGCTCAGCTGACCGCGTTCTACAGTTTATTAGTGACAGTGAAATGATGTCAGTGATTTGAAGCTTTTTTTGGGGACAACCAACCCCTTTCTATAGTGGATTTTTAAGCATTCCTTCTGCCTTTAGTTTCTCAAATTTTATGACTTTGTTCCCCTTGCTGCTGATTTTAAATTTCGTTTTTATCCTGTTTCCTACGTCACGGGCTGGGCGCTAATGACCATAGAAGTTTTGCGCCCTAAAACCACAAACAAAAAAAAAAGACATGGCGTGATCACATCCTTTCTATGCTTCATGGATGGGGTCTTCGGGGCCCTCTGCCGATCTTTATCAGAAATTTTCTGTCGTATCGTACCTTCCGCGTGCAAGTCGCAGCCTCATATAGTTCCACCCACGTCCAGGAGAACGGTGTGCCACAGGGTTCTGTTTTAAGTGTCTGCCTGTTTTTAATAGCCATTAACGGGCTCGCTGCGGCCGTGGGAAATTCTGTCTCTGCTTCCCTGTATGCTGACGACTTCTGCCTTTATTACAGCTCTACTGGCTTTGCAGCTGTTGAACGTCAGCTACAGGGTGCTATCCACAAGGCACAGTCTTGGGCTGTAGCTCATGGGTTCCAGTTTTCGGCAGCCAAGACCTGCGTAATGCATTTCTGCCGGCGACGCACTGTCCACCCAGAGCCGCGGCTTTATCTTGCCGGCGACCTTCTTTCAGTGGTGGAATCACACAGGTTTTTGGGGGTGGTTTTCGATGCCCGGTTGACTTGGCTGCCTCATATCCGGCAGCTTAAACAGGCGTGTTGGCGGCATCTAAACGCTCTGAGATGCTTGAGCCACACCCGCTGGGATGCCGACCGATTTACCCAGTTGCGGCTCTACCAGGCGTTAATCCAATCCCGTCTGGATTATGGGAGCCTGGCTTATGGCTCAGCATCCCCCTCTGCGTTGCGGGTGCTGGACCCAATACTACACAGCGGGATCCGACTTGCCACTGGTGCCTTCCGCACCAGCCCTGTGGACAGCATCCTTGTTGAGGCAGGTGTCCCTCCACTGCGGGTGCGACGCCAACAATTACTGGCTGCTTATGCTGCCCATATTTTTAGCTTGCCCGGGCATCCAAATTACCGTGTCCTGTTCCCGCAGTCGGTCGTCCATCTGCCGGACCGTCGGCCCCGGTTGGGTTGTCCGATCGCCATACGCGTCAAGGAGCTTCTCTGCGGGCTTGGGTTTTTCCCTGTTCCATCCCCTTTCCAGGCGCCTCTGCGTACACCCCCGTGGTGTGTTCCTCGCCCTTGCCTTCAGCTCGACTTGGCACAGGGCTCGAAGGACTCGGCCCCTCCAGAGGCCTTCCACCGCCGCTTTTATTCCATCCTGGCCACGTATCAGGGCTCTGGAATTGTTTACACCGACGGTTCGATGGTTGCTGGTCGTGTCGGGTATGCGCTAACTCTAGGGGACCATTCCGAACAACGGTCCTTGGCAGCTGGCTGCAGCGTTTACACTGCTGAGCTAGTCGCCATCTTTCGAGCCCTAGAGTATATCCGCTCCTGCTCAGGTGAGTCCTTCGTGATCTGTAGAGATTCCCTGAGCGGTTTACGAGCTCTCGACCAGTGTTTTCCTCGTTCTCGTCTGGTGATGGCTATCCATGAGTCCCTGCATACTCTTGCGCGTTGCGGCCGCTCTGTGGTCTTTGTGTGGACCCCCGGTGATGTCGGTATCCCGGGCAATGAACATGTTGACCGCCTGGCGAAAGAGGCCACGTGTAAACCATCTCTGGATGTTGGCCTCCCAGAGACTGATTTGCGGGCAGTCCTCCGCCGAAAAGTTTTCGCGCTTTGGGACGCTGAATGGCGCGATCGGATCACACCCAATAAACTACGTGCCATTAAGGAGACGACGACTGTGTGGCGGTCATCCATGCGAGCCAACCGCAGGGACTCAGTCGTCCTTCGTCGGCTCCGCATTGGCCACTCCCGGCTAACACACAGTTATTTACTGCGCCGGGAGGACCCTCCTGTATGTCGCTGCGGGGCGGCTTTGACAGTGGCCCACATTCTGTTGGCCTGCCCCCTTTTAGCTGTGGTCAGGCAGACATTTGCGCTGCCTGATACGCTCCCTGCCGTTTTATCTGATGACCCTGCTATGGCTGCCTTAGTTTCACGTTTTATTAGGGCAGGGAGTTTTTATTCTTTAATCTGAGTGTTTCTGTTTTATTTTCTTGTTTTGTGTTGATTCTGGCCTTTGGCCTCCGGTTTTAAACCAAGTTTTTAATGTGTTTTCGGTGGTTAGCTTTTCCATTTTTTTTTTTTTTTTTTTGTTCCTATGGTCGGCCTACCACCGTCACACTCCATGTGATTTTATTTCGTTTTGTCTGGTCCTTGTCTATGTTTCTTTTGTTCTGTGTCGTCTGTCTCCTATTCTGTTGAACATTTTTTATTCTCTGTGGGTATTTTTAGTATTTTGGAAAAAGGGACCGATGACCTCTGCAGTTTGGTCCCTTTAATCCTTAAACCAACCAACCATACTACGAAAATGGAGTGTACCTGCTCTCTCTCTTGCTCCCCCCACCACCACCACCTTCCAGAAAAAATGTATTTTCACACGGGAAAATTTCTTTTTTTTTTAACTGAGAAATCTGAGAAATTTTTCCCTTCCCATGTATACACTCTGTGAGGACATGCAGCTCTGCTGTGTTTTGTTTAAAGATGGTGGCACCCTCTTGGGTATATTATTCAGGAGATAATATGCCCCCCCCCCCCCCTCCTGCAGTCAGATGTACAGACAGGGACTACTCAAGAGAGTAGTGGTATCGGGAAAACTGGAAGAACTGGTCTTCTAGGGGTAATATAAGAGTAGTTCTAATAAGAAAATAAGTATGTGGGTGAGCTGGTATGAAGAGCATACTGAACACATCATGGCCAAGATAGGTCTAACTACGAAGCCAATACCCGCCAAATAAGTAAAAGATTATATGCCTAAAGGGAATGAATAGTTAGCTGTTAATACAGCAGGAATTAGTAAGTGCAGATGCAGAAGGGATAGGTCTGCTGGTTAGGTCAGTACAGGGTACCTAAAAGAAAGAAAATTGGGGTGATACAGGAATAGGCCTAATGATAATGAGAAAATAATAATGGGAGTTAATTACTCTTAATGTCACAGTTAATGCATTATAGTAGCCATTATAGACAGGAAGCGAACACCCACCCAGAGTAGGAAAAGTTTGTAGGCCAACTAGCATCTCAGTTGAAGAAGCTACTGAATAATATGATCATGTAAAGAAAATTATTCATGTAGTTAAGGGAGACCAATGATTGTGAGGGGTGACTGGAAAATGTGGACTGGGGGAAAGGAATGAAGGAGAAAGCTACCTGGTAGAATTTTGCATATGTGGAAGAGTCCTGGTGACACTGGTTTCAGGTTTATTATATAATGGTTAGACAGAGACGTCAAAACCAGATTTTAAACTGAAGTCATGTCCAAGGATGTACACTATGTGATCAAAAGTACCCGAACACCTGGCTGAAAATGACTTAAAAGTTTGTGGGCCCCCTCGATCAGTAATGCTGGAATTCAATATGGTTTTGGCCCGCCCTTAGCCTTGATGGCAGCTTCCACTCTCGCAGGCATATGTTCAATCAGGTGCTGGAAGCTTTCTTGGGAAATGGCAGCCCATTTTTCACGGAGTGTTGCACTGAGGAGAGGTATTGATGTCTGTCAGTGAGGTCTGGCATGAAGTCGGTGTTTCAAAACACCCCAAAGGTGGTGTATAGGATTCAGGTCAGGACTCTGTGCAGGCCAGTCCATTAACAGGTATGTTATTGTTGTGTAACCACTCCGCCACAGGCCGTGCATTATGAACAGGTACTCGATGTTGTTGAAAGATGTAATCACCATCCCCAAATTGCTCTTCAGCAATGGGAAGCAAGAAGGTGCATCAAACACCGATGTAGGCCTGTGCTGTGACAGTGCCATGCCAAACAAGAAGGGGTGCGAGCCCTCTCCATGAAAAACATGACCACACCATAACACAACGGCCTCCAAATTTTACTCTTGGCACTACACATGCTGGCAGATGACGTTCACCAGCGTTCACCATACCCACATCATGCCATTGGATCGCCACATCGTGTACCATGATTCGTCACTCCACAAAATGTTTTTCCAATGTTTACGCTCCTTCCACCAAGCGTCGTTCAGCATTTACTGACGTGATGTGTGGCTTAGGAGCAGCTGCTCGATTATGGAATAAAAGTTTTCTCGCCTCCCACTTAACTGTCATACACTTGCAGTGGATCCTGATGCAGTTTGGGATTCCTGTATGATGGTGTGGATAGACATCTGCTTATTACACATTACGACCCTTTTCAACTGTCAGCGGTCTCTGTCAGTCAACAGATGAGGTTGGCCTGTACGCTTTTGTGCTGTACATGTCCCTTCACGTTACCACTTCACTATCACATCAGAAACATTGGACCTAAGGATGTTTAGGAGTGTGGGCACAGGTTACACCCAGTCACCTGATCATGTTCGAAGTCTGTGAGTTCCGTGGAGTGCCCCATTCTGCTCTCTCACCTCTCGCTGATATGGAGTACCTGGCAGTAGGTGGCAGCACAATGCACCTAATATGAAGCAGATACTTTTGATCACAAAGTGTATGTTGACTCTGGCCATAATTTATTGGTTATGAAGCACAGATTAAAACTGACGAAATTGCAAAAAGTTAGGAAAGTGAGGGGATTCAACCTGGATAAATTGAAGGAACCATAGGTTGTTGAATATCAGACTGAGCTTTAAGCGACATTGGACTGGAACAGGAGAAAGAAATACAACAGCAAAATGGTGTGGTATTCACATCAGGAAAAACTGAGATGGTGTTTGTGTGCAGCCAATCAGATGGAAACGGTTGAGGGGCAGCACGGCTATACCAAAACTAGTACCCTCAGAGACACCAACCACATCACACAAGATGTCGAGCTCTTTTTGGGTGTTTGTGGGATCATGGGTCCTTTCAGACAGACAGACAGACAAGCTGGAAGGTAGTGCACCATGTATACATCATATTTGGAAGATCAGTTTCTACAGGATGTTGAGAAGAACCCTTGTACAAGCTCCAGGCAAGTGGTGTGCCAACATGATGTAAGCCAAAGTACAATTATGTGTGTCCTACCCAATGACCACCACTATCCCTCTCACCTGCAATGAGTGCAAGGAATATCGGCAGTGGATTTCCTTCTACGACAAGTGAAGCATCCCCCCCTCCCCATTGGTTTTGCAGCAGACCATCACGATTATGGAATTTCTGTCATCAATTATCTTTACTGACAAAGCAGCGTTTACCAGAACTAGCATAATCAGTCTGCATAATAGTCATCTGTGGGCTAAAGATAAACCTTGAGGAGTGAATGAGTCATCTCATCAGCATCAGTTCAGCATCAATGAGTGGGCAAGGTTTCTTGGTGACAATGTACTTGGACCAGTAGTTATTCTACAACACCTTGACAGAGGAATGTACCTGGACTTCCTTCGGAATACTCTACCTGGGCCGCTTGAGAATGTGCCTCTGTCAGTACGACAGGTTATGTGGTTTCTGCATGATGGAGCATCACCTCACTTCTGCGTTACAGTTCAGACCATCATCTTTCCTGGATGTTTGAAAGGACTTAGGGGCCCTGTAGCATCACCAGACTTACACCAATGGATTTTTGCCTCTGGGGACATCTAAAGAGCCTTGGGCACTGAACTGGTTGCTCATGGGCAGACACTTTAACAACGTTTTCACAATGTATGTGACGCTGTTCAGAGGGGGGACAGAACATGCAAAAAGAGTGCAGCAATCCACGATGTGACGTGCGAATGCGTGCATGGCATCCCATGGAGGCCACTTTGAACATCTGTCGTGACATGTATGCAATGCAGCTCTGTACTGTGTTCAGAGACAGTTTGTTGTAATTGCATGCACACCTTCCCTTCCCGGACACAAGTTTGTAAGACTTTTTTCCTCCATTCCCATTCAGGAATCTGTCTGTGCAGTTTGTTGGTTTTTATTAACGTTCACCCGATATATAAGTAGAACATAATAATTTAAATTCCAAAGATAGCAGTTGCTGACAGGTGAGAATATGACCGAACTGTCAGTTTAATAAGTCATGGTTGCAAAATATTGACACGAATTATTTACAGAAAAATGGAAAAACTGGTGGATCTGACCTCGGGGAGGATTGGTTTGGGTTCTGGGGAAATGTAGAAACCCAAAAGACAGTGCTGACCCTATGACCTACCTTAGAAGATTAGATCTACAAATGCTATAATCATAGGTCGGAGAAAGCTTTTAACAATATTAACTGGACTACACTTCGAAATTATGAAGGTAGCAGGGATAAAATACTGGGAGCAAAATGATTTTTACATTTTCTGCAGAGACCAGACTATAGTTAAAAGGGCATAATGACATGAAAGGGAATCTGTAGTTGACAAGGAGGTAAAACAGGGTCATATTCTATCCCTAAAGTTATTAACTCTGCGCAATGAACAACGAGTGGAGAGATCCAAGAAGAAATTTGGAAAGGGAATTAATGTTCAGGGAGAAGAAATAATTTTAAGGTTTGCCAATGTCATTGTCATTCTGTCAGAGACAGCAAAAGACTTGGAAAAACAGTTAAATGGAGTGAATAGTATCTTGAAAAGAGATTATAAGATGAACATCAACAAAGGAAAAAATCAGGGTGATGGAATGTAGAAGAAGCTGTGTAATTAGATTAGAAAATGAGACACTAAATGTAGTATGAGAGCTAAGCTCGCGTTTTTGAGACAGACAAAAGTACTTAATCCAACAGCTGATAATATCCAGCAGTCTTTTTTAATGCATATTCTACTCAGTGCCTTATCTATGTGATGAGCAGGCACTCCATCCATTTCTTGTTGTTGATGCACAAACTTACCTTACATGCTCATGGTTTCACCTTAAGTTTTTTTGTGGAAACACAATACAAGGCATTCCTTTAAACTGAGTGTCACTGTCATATGATGCAGTGTATATCTAAATGTAACAACATCTTTGCAGATGTTCTGGAATATTCTTGTAATGTAATTGCACTTCAACATTTAATGTAGTTGTCATATTTTTCAGCTGGAGCAATTACAGTTAGAACACTTAATACATGGGCTTGAAAATGAAAGTGAACCAGATGATAAGCATTATGATTCAGATGAAAACTTATCGGATATGGAGACTGGCCAGGAAAAAGACATTTATGAGGGTCTTGATTTGAATGACCCGTTCTGTGTTAATCTGCAGCCAGTTGAGTGGGATCTGACTCCTGTAACTGGTGGGTATATCAGCAGATGTTACTAAAACAGATTCAAATACCATTATCATCATCATCCCAACCAATCTGTTGTCTTTCTAAGAAGCTGTTATGAAGAAAAGCCACTGTTTATAGACCACAGTGTATGAAATAAACATTATAAATTTTGCTTTGCCTATCTCAGTGTAGTAGTGCACCAGTCAGATCTACACTTTTATCAGTAATGACACATCTGTTTATTCTGGAACTGCTACTAGGAAAAATCAAACTATGGAACATCCAGGTTTCAATGTCAATAATATTATTGAAAGGATGGAGTGCTACTCATCCTAAGGTGAAATATTGAGTTGCAGATAGGCACAACAAAAAGTGTTACACATTGAGCTTTTGGCCAGTCTTCTTCAGAAAAGAAATGAAAATTCACACAAGCAGGGATACCTCACACGCACATGACCAATATCTCTGGCCACTCTGGCCTGAATGCAGTGATGTCACATCAAAAGGAAGTAGCTATCTGAAATGATTCAGGGAAGGAGGAGGGATAGCAGTATATGGATGGAAAGGAAAGGAGTAGAAGAGTCAGCACTGCCTGTACAAGGCTGCCAGAACAGTTCCTCCACTGTTCTTTCTTTCTTCGTTCTCCATCTCCTATCCTTCCTCCACTGCAGTGTTTGAGATTCCTCTTCATTTATCCTTCCTCCCTGTGCACTCCTGAAGGCTGAGCCACACGTCTGACACGTAAGAGGTAACTAGGTAATGCATAATACCCAGCCTCAGTTTGACAGTTAGGGTTCACCTGTACCTCTGGTACAGGTCAGGTCTAGCGAAGGGTAATTGCCTGAGGTGTTCCTTTCCCAAATTACCAATTGGTCCCTTTGTCAGTAGTTCAGCAGCTGTGGCCTGAAGTTTAAACACTCACCCAAGGCGGGTGAGCTGAGCGCCCCCCCCCACCCCCCCCTCTCTGAGGGAGATCCCCCGCTGGAAGAAGCGCGCTGTCGGAGATGTTACAGCAGTCCACAGGTGATGAAAAAGGTTGATGCATCCTTCATGCGTAAACACATTCTTTTTCTCAAGTTTGACAGAGCAATGCTTCCTTCGAAGGTCAAAGCAGCCTGTGAAGTCGTCATGGTCCGACAATACATTCCAAACCCTATGCACTGCTACCAATGTCAGCGTTACTACCACACTTGGATGTCCTGTCGAAATCCAACCAAATGTGCTACTTGTGGTAGGGATGCTCACAAGGACAATTGCCCACCTCCTTCACCCCGCTGCATCAGTTGCAATGGTGACCATGCAACCTCCTCCCGAGAATGTCCTTTGTATCTTGATGAGCGAGCTGTCCAGGTGATCCAGGTGAAGGAAAAAGTGGCTTACCCTGTTGCTCGCAAGTGTTGGCTAGTCAGAAACCCTGTTCTTTACCATCTGGCACTCGGTACCATTCTCGCTACACCTTGCTCCATGAAGGACACAGTCATACAGACTTGCAACATCAAATTCAGCTCCGTGGTTGCAAAATCACCCAGTGTTATGGTAGTATCCCCATCTCCTCCTCCTCCTCCTCCTCCTCCTCCTCCTCCTCCTCTCCTCCATCTGTGCAAATTATCTGCTACGTAACAGGCAGGCTGGAAAGGATGAAAGGAACACTCCCACAAAGACTGTTTATGTCCCTCCAGCCAGCAAACACCTCAGTCTTCACCTGCCAACTGCCAAGGCTCCAAGAAACCAAACAAAGGCAAATGATCTCCTCCTCCACTGACTTAGAGACCCTCTTCGATGGTGTCATCCCATGATGCCCTTGCCAGCCAAACTCCATTTCTCTGCTGCGCACTGCCAATCATTTCTGTGCCCTGAAATCCACTGGAAGACCCAGTGTGAATGCCGAAGCCTTTGTTGATCTCGTGGAGCAGGATCTTCCAGCCTCTGCGGTCTGTGGCAGTGTGTCTTCGAAGGCTGACGCTCAGCAGCTACCGAAGTGACTACGCTTCTTTTTCTCCCTCCTCCCCTTTCCCTTCATGACTCTCCTCCTATGGAATGTTTGTGGCATTAGATCCAACAAGGGGGAACTGCAGTTGCTCTTGGAATTGCAGTGTCCACTGGTTTTCTGCCTTCAGGCAACAAAATTGCGTCCTTGCAATCGTTTTGATCTCCTGCGTTGCTTTCAGTCTGTTTCGACCTTACCCCCCTCCCCCAAGGACAGCATTCCATCTCATAGGAGTCGTGCTGCTCATCCAGGTTGACATTCATAGTCAAACCATCTCACTGCACATCCAGATGCAAGTTGTTGCAGTCCGCATTGCCTTACTCGTTTCGTCTTCTCTCTTTGTACCATCTACATCTGTCTGTCATTCAGTGTCACCAGGGCAGACTTTCTCCAGCTTATTGGGTAACTCCCTCACCCCTTTTTGCTGTTTGGTGACTTCAGTGTGCACCATCCATTTTGGGACTCTCCCAGAACCTGTCAAAGAGGGCCCTCTTGGCCAACCTTCTCAATCAACTCATTCTCATCTGGAGCACCCACATTCCTTTCACACTCCATGCACACCTACACCCATTTGGACATTTTGTTCTGCACTGCCAAGCTTGCCCGTCATCTTGAATGTCCATTCTCTCAGACACGTACTCAAGCAACCATTTCCCCTGTGCTATCTGTTTGCTGTCTCCTACCCCACCTACGTGCAAATTCAGTTGGCATGTTTCTAAGGCCAAATGGAGTCTTCACACCTCCCTGGCAACCTACGATGAACAACATTTTCCCAGTTGTGAAGACCAGGTACAATACCGTATAAACATTATCCTTACTACTGCAGAATTTTCCATTCCTCACACTTCATGTTTACTGCACTATGCCCTGGTGGACTGGGGCATGCCTGGAGACGCGCTGCATGTTTTTAACTCTCACCCTATGATAGTGAACTTCGTTCGTTATAAGCAGTTGCATGCACAATGTCGTCATGTTCTTCAGGATATCAAAAAAGCTAACTAGATTTCATTTATTAGTTCTTTTAACAGTCCCACTCTCTTCCATAGTGTGGGCGAATGTCAGGTCCATTCCCCAATTTCCGGCCTGACTGTAGCAGGTGATGTCATAGGGGACCCTATTGCTATCCCCAACACCTTGGGGCGCTATTTTGCAGAGATTTTGAGCTCTGCCCACTATCACCCTGTCTTCCTCCATCGGAAACGAGTGGAGGAAGCTCTGGGGTTACCCTTCAACTTTCAGAATCGTGAATGCTACAGTGCCGCCTTTACTATGCAGGAGCTAGATCACACTCTCACTTCCTCCTGATCTTCCACCCCAGGGCTGGATGATGTTAACATTTAGGTGTTGCAGCACATTTCTGTTGCAGGCAAGCACTTTTCTGCTTCATACATACAATTGCATCTGGGCAGATGGCACGTTTCCCAGATGCTGGCATAAAGCCACTGTCATTCCTATATCCAAGCCCGATAAGGATAAACACTTTCTTGCTAGCTACTGCCCAATTTGTCACCAGCTGTGTTACCAAGGTGATGGAACATATGATTCGTGCTCGGCTGGTATGGTGGCTTGAGTCTCACAATCTGCTAACCACTGCACAATGTGGATTTTGAGTGTGCTGTTCTGCAGTTGACCATATCGTCACTTTGTCAACTCATGTCATGAATGGCTTTCTGTGGAATTACTAGACTGTGGCTGTTTTTTTTATTTATTTATTTGGGGAAAGCCTATGAAACGTGCTGAAGGACTGATATCCTCCATACACTCTACGCATGGGGCTTCTGAGGCCACCTGCTCCATTTCCTTCAGGAATTAAAAAAAAAAAAAGTTTGCAAGGTACATGTGGGTTCTGCCTTGTCTGATACCTTCCTGTGTGCCTCAGGGTGCCATCGTGTCACCCTCTTTATCGCCATTAACCCAATGTTGTGGCGTCTCCCGCCAGGCATCTCCGGTTCCCTTTTCATTGACAGTTTTGCAATCTATTGCAGTTCTTCACAGATTTGTCTCCTTGAGCAGCGTGTTCAATGATGCCTCGATTGTCTTTACTGTGGAGCATCAACAGTGGCTTTCACTTTTCCACAGACAAAACCATTTGTACAATGTTCTTGTGGCACAGTGGGTTTCTTCCACTGTGTTTACATCTTAAGCCTGTTGCTCTTCTGCCTGTTGAAACTACAAATTCCTGGGGCTCATGCTCAGTTAGAAACTTGCTTTGTCCTCCATGTGTCTAACCTGGCCAGCCATTGTACACAGTCCCTCAGTGTCCTACGTGTCCTCAGTGGTGCTTCCTGGGGAGTGGATCGGACCAACCTCCTTGGTTTGTACTGATCCCTTGTCGATTTGAAACTAGATTACGGATGTTTCGTTCATGCATTTGCATGTCCATGACATCCATTTGGTCACTGGCACCTTTAACACTCGACTGACTGGTTGAGAGTCTCTATGCTGCTGTACTAATGCTGCCAGACCACTGTGATGTTCTCCTCAGTGGATATGCCTGTCATTTGTCTGCCAAGCCTAGTCACCCATCCTATGCCGCCTCCAATGACTCCTTCGACTGCCAGTATGGGGTGTGTACCTCTTCTGCTACATCCTGGAGTTCGCTTCGTTACTGCACTGGCAGCTTAAGTTCACACTACCTGCCACTTTACCAATGTGTGTGAACCCTGCACCGCCTTGGCTTTGTGCAGAGGCCCGTGTTCACCTTGGACCCCTTGTAGCCGGTTCTTGGGGATGTGTGAGGATATGGCATGGCAAATATATTTATGGACTAGGTTTCTAGGGATAGTGCCTACCTGTGAAGGACTTTGTGAGACTTTCAGCATACTGGCTGATGTGTTGGCAGAAGAGCCAACACCGTGTTGCTAGAGGAGGCCGAAATGCACGCGTTTAAGCTCACGCAGACTGGCGTGAGGTCTGGAACAGTTAAAGTAGTTGAGTATATTAAATAAAGTACGGAGCTCGTGGAATACTTAACTTTAATCCATAATTGGAGAACATCACTCTTGATGATACATAATTACAATCTCAATATAAACTGGTAGTGGCGCCTTGCTAGGTAGTAGCAAATGACGTAGCTGAAGGCTATGCTAACTGTCGTCTCGGCAAATGAGAGCGTATTTGTCAGTGATCCATCTCTGGCAAAGTCTGCTGTACAACAGGGGCGAGTGCTAGGAAGTCTCTCTAGACCTGCCGTGTGGCGGCGCCCGGTCTGCAATCACTGACTGTGGCGACACGCGGTTCCGACGTATACTACCAGACCGCGGCCGATTTAAAGGCTACCACCTAGCAAGTGTGGTGTCTGGCGGTGACACCACACTGGCATACTGGGCAAGGGAGGTCGTGTCACTGCAGCCATGCTGTCCCCAGGCGGCCATGGTGTATGTGAGGAATTTTTTTGGTGTTGGAAGAGATGGCAGCTGTTGAAATGCAGGTGCTGTTGGTGGGTTTAATGTGGACAGATATGGGAATAGATCCGTCAGAGAAAAGGTTGTCAGCGTCCAGAGAGGTGACATGCTGGATTGAGGAAGACCAGGTGAAGCAGATTAGAGGGAAGGTGTTAAGATTGTGAAGGAATGAAGGTAAGGTGTCTTGGCCCTGAACCAGACCAATGGTTTGAGTTTTGGGAAGCTAGGAAGATTTCCTCTAGGTGGCCCATAAATGGGTTGGCGTTGGAGGGTGTCGTGATTGTTCATGGTTGTGCCTCAGTTCCATTGCTTTCTGGCCAGAGACAGTGGTCATGTGTGCTTGCTTGTGTGAATAATTTTTCTGAAAAAAGCTTTAGCTGAAAGCTCGAAGTGTGATACTATTTTCATTGTGCCTGTCAGCAACTCCTGTCAATACCGTAAGTAGCAATCTACCCTTTTCGTAATATTCTTGATATTCTGAAACTGGTGATTTTATAATATTAGATTAATTATTTGTATCAGTTGCAAGGGTATCTTTCTGTTGTCTGTAGCAGTTTTCCACAGTGAATGTCCTGCCTTATTTTCTGGTTCATTCATTCTCACTAGTGATTGTAACTCACATTGAGTGAAAGCTAATCCAAAAAATTTAAGATGATCACAATTGTTACAAGAGAGAAAGTACAAACAGAAGTATTAACTGTCTCTCATAACATACAAGCAGTTTAAATTTTTTACACATTTATCTGTAGCCCTAACAAACTTATAAAACATTATCTAAAAACAAAGAAGATGTGACTTACCAAACGAAAGCGCTGGAAGGTTGATAGACACACACACAAACAAACACAAACATACACACAAAATTTAAGCTTTCACAACAAACTGTTGCCTCATCAGGAAAGAGGGAAGGAGAGGGAAAGACGAAAGGATGTGGGTTTTAAGGGAGAGGGTAAGGAGTCATTCCAATCCCGGGAGCGGAAAGACTTACCTTAGGGGGGGGAAAAAAAGGACTGGTATACACTCGCTCGCGCGCGCGCGCGCGCGCGCGCACACACACACACACACACACACACACACACACACACACACACACACACACATATCCATCCGCACATATACAGACACCGTATGTGTGTATGTGTGTGTGTGTGTGTGTGTGTGTGTGTGTGTGTGTGTGTGTGTGCGCGCGCGCGCGCGCGAGTGTATACCCGTCCTTTTTTTCCCCCCTAAGGTAAGTCTTTCCGCTCCCGGGATTGGAATGACTCCTTACCCTCTCCCTTAAAACCCACATCCTTTCGTCTTTCCCTCTCCTTCCCTCTTTCCTGATGAGGCAACAGTTTGTTGCGAAAGCTTGAGTTTTGTGTGTATGTTTCTGTGTCTATTGACCTGCCAGCGCTTTCGTTTGGTAAGTCACATCTTCTTTGTTTTTAGATAATTTTTCCCACGTGGAATGTTTCCCTCTATTATATTAAAAACTTATAAAACAGTTACAGATGAAGCAGTAAATATTGATGCAGATGCCAATACGAGGGACCTGCTGCAACTCTGATGTGTTTGGAAGGCTATACTTTGACAACTGAAGGAAGGGAATGTCAGAAATTTTCTGATGCACATGCTATGAAGAACAGAGTCAGGTTTTTGTATAGAGTGACTGTAGCTGACCACATTCAGTGCAAAATAATTTCCAAAGATAAACACATTATTTAAAGCTAAGTTTGTTTCTAAATTTGTATTGTACTTTATTGTATTGTATTGTATTGTTCATTAAAGAAATAAATGAAGTTAAATGCATATACTGAAAGGCTGGTTTCAATGGGACTTTCCTGATCATTCTGCTTACTACAGATGTAAGTCTGCCTTGAAGCAGATTCCTCTCCCTAAATAAGTTGAGTTCAACAGTCAGAAATACTAAACTGGAGTTATTCTGATGACAAGAATTACTAGGTCAAGTCATGGATCAGTTATTGCAAAACCAAATTGAACACATTTCACCCAAAATATTCCATACAAGGATGAGCAACTTCATTCCCATATACATCTACATCTACATTTATACTCTGCAAGCCACCCAACGGTGTGTGGCGGAGGGCACCTTACGTGCCACTGTAATTGCCTCCCTTTTCTGTTCGTCGCGTATGGTTCGCGGGAAGAAAGACTGTCGGAAAGCCTCCGTGCGCGCTCGAATCTCTAATTTTACATTCGTGATCTCCTCGGGAGGTATAAGTAGGGGGAAGCAATATACTCGATACCTCATCCAGAAATGCACCCTCTTGAAACCTGGCGAGCAAGCTACACCGCGATGCAGAGCGCCTCTCTTGCAGAGTCTGCCACTTGAGTTTGCTAAACATCTCCGTAACGCTATCACAGTTACCAAATAACCCTGTGAAGAAACGCGCCGCTCTTCTTTGGATCTTCTCTATCTCCTCTGTCAACCCGATCTGGTACGGATCCCACACTGATGAGCAATACTCAAGTATAGGTCGAACGAGTGTTTTGTAAGCCACCTCCTTTGTTGATGGACTACATTTTCTAAGGACTCTCCCAATGAATCTCAACCTGGTACCCGCCTTACCAACAATTAATTTTATATGATCATTCCACTTCAAATCGTTCCGCACGCATACTCCCAGATATTTTACAATAGTAACTGCTACCAGTGTTTGTTCCGCTATCATATAATCATACAATAAAGGATCCTTCTTTCTGTGTATTCGCAATACATTACATTTGTCTATGTTAAGGGTCAGTTGCCACTCCCTGCACCAAGTGCCTATCCGCTGCAGATCTTCCTGCATTTCTCTACAATTTTCTAGTGCTGCAACTTCTCTGTATACTACAGCATCATCTGCGAAAAGCCACATGGAACTTCTGACACTATCTACTAGGTCATTTATATATATTGTGAAAAGCAATGGTCCCATAACACTCCCCTGTGGCACGCCAGAGGTTACTTTAATGTCTGTAGACGTCTCTCCATTTAGAACAACATGCTGTGTTCTGTTTGGTAAAAACTCTTCAATCCAGCCACACAGCTGGTCTGATATTCCGTAGGCTCTTACTTTGTTTATCAGGCGACAGTGCGGAGTTATTCTGATGACAAGAATTACTAGATGAAGTCATGGATCAGTTATTGCAAAACCAAATTGAACACATTTCACCCGAAAGATGTGGTATTAAGTCATGAAACATGTTAATCAGGACCCCATCCCCTCCTGTTCTTCACTTGAGGTGTTGTAGGGGTTATTTCTGTATGGGAGAACTATATAACTGATCGTGCAATGCAAGCTTTCATGGCCAATGATGAAAATTGAATGGAACAGGAAATGAAATGACTAGTAGTGTTACAAGGTACCCTCCACCACACAGCAGTGTCTTGCAAAGTACTGCTGTGCCACGAATAAGTGTAGGTGTGTATTTTGGAAATTCTTATAAATCAAATGCAGCTATGGCTGAAAGGTAGTAGTTAAGGGACTGATTGGCACATCGGATGGCAGGCATGAGAGATGTTGATATTTTGCGAACGATTCTGTGAGGCAGTTTTACGACACCACTCGTAGGCTAGAAAGCACAACCTGGCAGGCACAGTATACAACTGGGAAGTAATCATGGCAGCACAGGGCACCAGCATGCTGTGAAGAACCCATATATTGCAATTAAAACAGTGCCAAGTGACCTGTGTAGGGACCAAAGTGGGCTGAGGAAAGCTGATGATGTAATTAGCAAAGAGCACTACACTTGTTCTCTTCAAAGGTGTAGGGAAAGGATGTATAAATAAATGAGCCAAGAGGCTCAAAGCAGGCTGTAATAACACAATTTTGTCCGCGTCTAGGACTAGAGAGAATGACAGTTGTTAAAGTTGCAGGCCAGCCACGATGACCTTTTGATGATGGATATTGGTGGCCAACAGGCCTGCTGAAGCTACCTCCAACTTCCGCTGCATGGGCAAGTCATTGCTGTGGTGGGGCACGTCGCACCTTGGAGCTACACCAGTGAGAGGGCTGATATCTTCCACTCTCTGGGCAGCATCATCTGGTGGACTGCAAGCTGCCACCTGCTGGGGCACACCCATGGTGTGCACTCGTGGCCTCCCAGGTACAGAGCTGTCTGTGGGCACTGAATGAGGTGCCCTGGGCAGACGCCCAGAGCTGCTAAGGCTTACTAAGACAGCAGTTGGCTGCTTCCCTTCGACACGCTGCGTGTAATCCACAAGTCGCACTTGAGGGAGCAGTCAGCCATGTCCCAGGCCAAGGGCACACTTAACGCATGCAGTGGCCACTAAGCCATGGCGTGAGCAGGATCGCTACATTTGTAAGGCTGGCCAACCAGACACTGGTGACACTGCAGAATCCGGCATTCGAGATAGCACTGACCCGTGCACGATGCACAGTACCATCGCCTACTTGAGCACAAGGCCATTTGCGTACCTTCAATGTAATAAAGTTAGTGACACATGTGCCTGTGCTTATCTGCACAATTTCGCATGAATCATCCCTCTCTCCCAAAACCATACCTCTGTCATTCTGACATATTACACCCCCCGAGCTCGGAGGGTTGTAGTAGTATTTCTGTACACATAGGTAGAGCTATCCACCACATTAGCCTGTCACATTACTGGTAGTACAAAACTGCTAAAAAATAAAGAATGTAGCATATAGAAGCGTGCTCTAAAACCGCTCACCTAGAAAAACAGATCTGGAAAAGACACATCGTATGATAAAATGGAATCAAAATTGTAAATCTTTTGTCCAGCATAGCCTCGACAAAAGTTCGAGACACAGTTATCATCAAGGAATCAGTAAATTTTGTCCCAAGTTAGTTTTTTTTCCCCATTACAACACAAACCTGTTGCTTAGGTGTGGTAGTTTCAGAACTTGCTAACCATGCAGCACAACAGATCCAGAAACTGAAAGAGAATCAGTGAGGTTAATTTAAAGTACTTGTTTAATGATCACATTGAAACATTGCAAAAGCCATAGCAACAGCCATATTGCTTTTCTAAGCTACAGGATAAATTAGTTACTGTTTGCAATAAAGCTGAAGATTGCATTGACTGCTGTCAACCCATTAGAAGTTGTTATGAATGGCTGTGCTGAGTGAACTATTGAGAATCATGTGTGAGATATACCAAAGGTACCTCCCACGAAAACACACTCTTCTCCAGGAAATATTGGACAATCAACAGTTAGAATAAGTTGTGAGTTAATAGTACATTTCAGGGTACTGTGTAGAGGTGGCAAGGAGCAGGGAGAACTTGAGGACCTACACTTCTCTCTGTTGCCAACAGGTTTAAACCTACTGAAATTGACTGACAAATGTGATACAATTCTCCTGTAGGGAAGCCTGCTTTGTCCCCTAGCTGGGGAAGTCAATAGAAAAGGGCAGGGGGAGCGTGTCTGTTATTTGCTGGTAGTTAAAACAGGTGGCAGCAAGGTATGCAAAGGAAATCCTTATGCACGTAGGACGTAAGCCAAGTCATTCAACATGTCGGAGACTGTTCCAATAGCCATCCAGTTAATGGTGGAACCAGTTGTAGATTGTGGTGCACACACTGGACAAATCGTGCACATTGCCTGGGGTCTTAGGTAATACTTGGTTCATTCCAGCAATTGGCAGAGAATATCTGATTCTGATCAAGTGGAAAGCTTGAAGCACAAACTTGTACCCTGCTGTTTGGCAGTGTGTGGAGTGCATACAAAACTTTTTAGAGTAGGTGACTCTACATCCAGTCCAGATAATGATTCCTGCAGTAAACTCCAAAGTATTAGCGTAAGGCCGAAAGAAATTTTCCCCCACTATCAACACTAAAACCCTAGTGATCAACTGCTGAAGTATTCACAACAAAGTTTAAAGCACAAAGGTAGTATTTATGTAATTCTAGACACAAATAGGTGCCTAAATCCTGAAACTGATGCAGTGAAATTTTTTGGGTAAATCTAAGTGTACATCAAAATCATAGGTTAATGTGAAATTGAGGGGTGTATTCACTGCAGTAGACAAAAAAATCAAATCTACTGAAACAGACATGGAAGCTATACTTAAGGATGTGTGGACAAGAATCAGTGCTAAGGGTGGGCAGAAACCTATAATCAAAAACTTTAGAGAAACTCTTAACAAGCTAATACGTTCATTCCCCAATCATACTGTCATCACTAGCAAAACGTTTAATCATCCAACAATCAGCTGGGATAATTAGTTTCTAATTGGCAGGCATGAGAAGACGTGCAGTAAAGTAGTACTAAATGCCTTCTCAGAAAACTATGCCAAACAAATAGTTCAGAAACTCACTCAAAGTGGAAATATATTAGACTGAATGGCAACAAATAGACTTGATCTCTTTGAGGACATCTATATTGAAACTGAGGCAACTGTAACACTAATGATTACCAAAGTACAAAGGGCAACTAAAGGAAATGAAGCAAATAAAGGGGCAGAGAAATGTGAAATAATTGACTCTGGGCAGGAACACCTAGGAGAACTATGGTTCAAGTTTAAAAGAATCATAGACCAAACAGTTGATCAGAATGTATTTAGTAGTGCAGTTCATGATGATGGTAGGGATGCTCCATGGCATACAGTCACTAAAGAAATAGACTACTGCTAATAGGTGTAAAACAAAAGCATAGGATTATAGATAAGAGAATCTGAAAGAGATGCATTTGTTTTTTAAAAGGGCAGTGGGTGAAGCCTTCACTGTTAACTGTGGTAGATCTGAAAATGATAGTGGCAAAGCAAAAGCAGAAGTGCTTAACTCCATTTGTAAATCTACCTTTGTAAATAAAAATCCATGTGTATTGTCTCAATTTAATTATTATACCACTGCAGAGCTGAGTGATATATAATATGCCACTACCATTTCCATAAGCAGTCTTGGTACGCGTCTTGCTGGGTCATGCAAAGAACCATCTGCAAATTTTCTTTTATCTCATCTATCTGCACAAATCTTCATCCTTTCAACGACGTTTCCAACTTTGGCAATAAACAAAAGTCTGCTGGAACTAGGTCTGGAGAGCACAGAGGATGGGGCAGCACAGTGATTTCAATTTTTGTTCAATAGTCACATACCAACAGAAATGAATGTACAGGTGCATTATCGTGATGCATGTTGTTTTTTAAAAGGGCATTGGGTGAAGTCTTCACTGTTAAATGTGGTAGTTGTGTGTCGAAAGATCTCTTCCAAAATAAGAAGAAATTCTGGTTACATGTGAAAGACTGTTGGTGGCACCACAGTTAGTGTCCAGACAGATCTGAAAATGATAGTGTCTCGCCACATTTTCTCGCAGGCATTGTAACACGTTCCGATAGTACTATCAATCAACAGTTTGTACCACTGGCAAATTCATGACGAACTAATCCTTCAAAGTCAAAGAAAACTATCAGCATGTTTTGACATTTAATCTGACCTAACAAGCTTTCTTTGGTCCTGGAAAACCTTTTCCCACCCATTGTGAGAACTGAACCTTGGTCTCAACATCATAACCATAGACCTACATCTCATTACCAGTTAGTATTCTCTTGTGGAACATCTCATTGTCATTTGTGCAATCTAAAAGCTCTTCACAGATTGCGGGGCGAAGGTGTTTCTGGCCTTGATTTGTGAGCCGTGGGACGAACTTGGTGGCAACATGATGCATTCCAAGTTGCTGTGTCAGGATTTCATGACATGATCCAACTGATATGTTACATTCTTCTACAACCTTTCGGACATTCAGTCTTCGATTGGCACGCACAATGTCATTGCGTTCGTGACATCTGTAGATAGTGAAGGGTGTCCTGAATGAGGGTCATCTTCAACTTCCATCGGGCAATTTTTAAACTGTGTGAACCATTTGTAACACCGAGTAGAGCTTAAGCACTTATCACCGTAGAATTCCTGCATTATTTGGTGTGTCTCTGTAAAGGTTTTCTTGAGTTTCACACAAAATTTAATGCAGGCGCATTGCTCCTCTAACTCTTGCCATCTCGAAATTTGCAAACTGTGCAATACAATGTTCTACTCAATGCAGCAATTAACAATAACTAACAGATGTGCAACAGTGAAACTTCGGGCAGCTACACATTAAACACAGATATGTGCAGGGATGCCAACCGCATTTTATTCCAACACACCATTGGTGCAAAATTACTTATGTTCCGGATTTTTTTGAAGAGACCTTGTACTGGTGGCAGCAGGAAAAACAGCTGAAATCACTGAAACTAAACGAAGCTCTAGAGCCCTGATGAAATTGCTATAAGATTCTATACCAATTTGCAGCTGAGTTAGTCCCTGTTTTGAGCATAAAGTACTGAAGAACTTTGAATAAAAAAACAGTGCCCAGTGGTTGGAAGACCCACATGTGGGAATGATAGCAGAAGTGGTCCACAAAACTACTGTCCAATATGCATGATCTACATTTGTTGTAAAACCTTAGAATATATTCTGAGCTCAGATGTAATGAAGTACTTCTGAGTGAATGAACACCTCCGTGCCAACCTGCACACTGAAGCTATTGCATAATAAGTGTAAAACAAAGTATAGGAGATGCTGTGTTGGATTTTTATCAAAAGATCTCTCACGAAAGTGATTATGGAATTCTAAATAAAGAACTTCCAGGAATACACAAACTTATAATTCTATAATGAGTTCCACATTGGAAGAGTAAACTCCATTGTCTAGGCAAGGTTCTGTGACAACCTGTAATGACACATTGTTGGCATTAATAATGATATAAATGCATCAAATGACGGAAGAAGTTAAAGACTGATTCAAGATACCCACCAGAGAAACTAAATAGGCACTTATAATCTTTGGTTAAAGTCAGGCTGAATTTTGTGGTTAATACAAATACAACAAAGGAATTCAATAAATTACTTGAAACAAAACAAATGAATGGCAGTTAGAGTTTCAAAACAAGTAGCTGTTATAGCTGAAGTCAGAAGACAGCGTTCTGATCATCAGCCACAACTGATCTGAAATCAATCAATAACATTGCAGGTCAAATGAAAATGTACACTGTTGCACATATAACGTAAAAGTTAATTTTTTTAAAGTAAGGATGTGTTAGTTAAAATGGTCAGTGATGTCCACCAATTGTGTAAAAGTCTGGAAATAATTGTTCAAGAAATACAAAAACACTGTCTAATTTATCAGAAATCATAAGCAAATTATTACACGAAAAGGTTGATTCATTCTTACAAAGGAAATGATAATTCTACATCTACATCCACATACATACTTAGCAAGCAGCCATGTGGTGCATGGCAGAAGGGACCTTGAACCACTCACTAGTCTCTTCTATTCCTGTTCCACTCGTGATAGGGCAAGGGAAAAATGACTGGTTGTATGCCTCCATGGGTGCCCTCATTTCTCTTATCTTCGTGGTCCTTATACGAAATGTACATTGGTGGCACTAGAATCATTCTCCAGTCAGCTTCAAATGCTGTTTCTTGAAATTGTCCGAGTAGTGTTGTTTGAGAACATTGTCTTCCCTCCAGGGATTCCCACCTGAGTTCACAAAGCATCTCCATAACATTTGTATGTGGATTGAAGCTGCCGGTAACAAACCTAGTGGCCAGCCTCTCAATTGCTTGACATTTTTTTGTAAACCAACTCCGGGGGGGGGGGGCAAACACTTGATCAGTACTGGAGAATGGGTCTCTCCATGTTCTATACAGATGGACTACACTTTCCTAAAATACTCCTACTAAAACGAGTCAACCATTTGCCATTATTTCCCTACTACCATTCTGTGCTCATTCCATTTCATCATAACACTTAGACCCTTAATTGATGTGACTGTGTCAAGCAGTACACTACTAATGCTGTATTCGAACGTTAAGGAATTGTACTTCCTACCCACCTGCAGTAACTTACATATTTATACGGTAAGAGCAAGCTGCCATTCATCTCATCAGCTAGAAATTTTGCCCAAGTCATCTTATATTCTCCTACAGTCGCTCAACAAGGCAGCCATCCCTTACACTTCAGCATCACCAGCAAACAGCCGCAGATTGCTGCTCACCCTATCCATCAGATCACTTATGTATATACAGAATAAGATTGGCCATATCACAATTGTCTGGGGCATTCATGATGATACTCTTGTCTCCGATGTACATTCACTGTCAGGGACAACATACTGGGTTCTATTGCTTAAGAAGTCCTCATGCCACTCACATATCTGGGAACCTATTCCATATGCTCATACCTTTGTTTCATTAGCAGTCTACAGTGGGGTGTCATGCCAAACACTTTCCAAAAACCTAGGAGTACGGAATTGTGAAAATGAACATCCCTGGCACTTACCAAGCAATTTTGAAATACATTCTTCGGGTTGTACAATGGAAAATTCAGGATGGAATAATGACAATAATATGAAAAGGATAGATAACTGCTCACCATATAGCAGAGGTGCTGAGTCACAGATAGGCACAACAAAAAGGACTGTCAAACAAGAAAGCCTTTAGCCAAAAAGGCCTTCATCAGAATTTGACAACACACACAAATGCCAGTGCGTGCAAGCTGCCAGTTGGTCATGTGTTTGAGTTACATTTTGTGTGTGTGTGTGTGTAGTCTAATTCTGACAAGACAAAGGCCTTTCTGCCTGAAAGTGTCTCCTCTTTATGGTGAATAGTAATGTATCCTTTTCACAACACTCTTCAGATTGTCCTGAAGCTGCAAAGGATTGATGTTCTGAGTATAGCGTTACTTCAGCTTGAATAAGAGAAAGACTTCATTAAGTTTTTAAATTTTTTTAAATCTTCTTTTTTTTTGTGTATAACATAAAAGTGAGAGAGACTGAACCTTTCAGAAGCAAAAGGTATCCTGTTCATCTGACTAGAAGAAAGACAGTTGATGAATAGATTCATTGTATGCTAGCTAATGATGGTTTAGGCAGTATATGTTACAATTCAATTCATGTCATGACAATAAAGCTGGATCTATCTGAACTGCATCCAGAAAGCATGAAATACACAGTCTTTTTGACAATGATAGATTCTTCCTCAAAAGATGCATCTTTATATATATATATATATGCAACAAACTGTTGCCTCATCAGGAAAGAGGGTAGGAGAGGGAAAGACGAAAGGATGTGGGTTTTAAGGCAGAGGGTAAGGAGTCATTCCAATCCCGGGAGCGGAAAGACTTACCTTAGGGGGAAAAAAGGACAGGTATACACTAGCACACACACACGTATCCATCCACACATATACAGACACAAGCAGACATATTTATATAATTTTTCAAATGAACAAGATCAATTCACCTGAAGACTGAAAAATTTTATCTAATAAGTGTAAAATTTTTTATTATAATACAAAACAAGCTGCCCTTCTTTGAACTTTTTTGATGTCCATCAATTCTATCTGGTAAGGATCGCATACTATACAGCAATAATCCAGAAAAGCATAGTGAAGGCAGTCTCTCTAGTAGATTTGTTGCACTGCTAAGTGATCTGCCAATAAAACAGTCTTTGATTGTTTCGCTTTTCCAATGACAATGTCTACATTATGAGTCCAGTTTAAGCTGTTTGTAATTATAATCCCTAGATAAACACACACAGAGAGAGAGAGGACTTGGCACTTAATTGTCCAAGCTAAATTTCCACTTTTCTCATCATGCAGATCTTTCGTCTAAATATTTTGTCATTTGTTTTGACCTTAAGATGACTCTAATACTAGGTTGGAACAGCATCATCATATGCAAGCAATCTAAAAGGGCTGCTCAGACTGTCTGCTGAATTGTTTAGACTGGAAGCAGCTAAGGGCCTGTAGTGGCCAGGGCTCAACATTTTTTGAATAGAGATTGCATTAAAGACAGACAGATTTGTAGTTCCTTCTGTATCTCTAGATATTTCTACATTAAAATCTACTGTTAACAACTTCAGCAACAAAGTTGTGTACAGTAATACTTGTTCAAAATGAAATCACCTGGGACTAAAATAATTTTCCAAATTGGACAAGTTTCCGGATTACACAAAACTCACTAGGCTACGTAAAATTTGTCAGGTATCATGCACAAAACACAGTAAAAACTTTTAATTATGCGTAAACTGTATTTACATATCTTCACTACAGTGTAGTAGATGCTCATTTACTGTATACTTGACAATAGAACACTGGACTATTACACTAATTGATAAATAACACGGCATTTCTAAATATTTGTTTGAACTTTAAATTCGTTTATTATTGTCTGTACATACATACATATTATTCCCATGTTTATTTGCTTTACATTTCACTTTTTTAACCACAAATCAAGGAGGGAAACTTGTTTTAATTTCCTGTTCAAAATTGTTTTTTCTAGGCAATTTTTTTTTACCACAGAATAGATACAACAAGTTGGGAGAACTTGTGTGTGCTGCAAATTGCATAACATCATTTATGCATGCAGTGGCTTCTTTAGGCGTATTAATTTTTCTAGGGACATTATTTTGCTCCTCTTCTTCTTCCTTTGTTTCTTCTTCATCATGCTCTTTGTTGCAGATTTCTATTAAATCTGTTGCTGAAGTGAAAGTGGAGTGAGTTGACAGAAAGTCATCACCTCAAATGTAATCATCTGCACCACATTAAATATTTCGCATTTTCATTAATTCAGCAATTGCTGCTGCATTTTCTGGAACTTCAATGGCCACAGAAGCATCTTGCTCGTGACCCCCAAACCCTGCTTTGTTGAAGCACTTGGTGACAATTTCGGGTTTTATTTCCTTTACTGCCAAGCCAATCCAATTTACTGCATCCAGGACAGACACTGATCCTGCAAGAGCAAACACACTCGGCTTGTTCAACACTAAGAAGAAGAGATTGCATCAGTAATCCTCTATAACAACATTTGAATTTTTAAATAACCCCCTGGCACATGGTTGTGTGAGGCTGGTTGAACCTGGATGGAACCAAGCCAATTTCATGTTTGATGGCGGCATTACTTTTGGGTATCAGGATGCATTGTCTAGGGAAAGGAGAATTGGCGATTTCCTTTTTTCATTTTGCCACTGAAAGAGCCCAGCCATTCTTCCATAAGACCACTCACCACACCTTTTTATTGCTTTGCCATGTGACTGGAAGCTTACTGATGTCTTATGTTTTTGAAACAATGCGGTTTTGCCGCCTTTCCAAACACCGTTGGCTTCTCCATTTCACCTAACATGTTTCCACACAATAGTACAGTGAGTCTTTCCTTGGACATTTTTCCACTGGTGCACTTTTCACCACGAATTGCTAGCCATTTTGAAGGCAGCACACGATAAAACAGCATTGAACACGTCTTTCGGGTCATAATTCACAATGAAGTTTGACAGTACTGTCTTCCATTCTGTTGCTACACTTTTCTGCACATCCTCAGCTTCCTCACACACTTCATTCCACACCATGATGTGCGTAGCTTTGGAACTGTCCAGCCATCCTGCGGATGCCTTAAACTCTGTAATTCCAAGCTGTGTAGTGACTTTCAGAGACTCACTCTGTAATATGGGTTCAGATAAAGGTAAGTTTTTAGCCTGCGCACTTATGAACCATTCCCACACCATTTTGTTAATTTCTTCATTTCTGGTCTACTTTGCCTTTCTTTTCATCTGCCCATTCCCTTTCATGCATTCATCTCGAATCTTATCTTTGTTTCTTAAAGTCTAATAAATTTGTGTTTTACCGCATTTGAAACGCAACATAACTTTGCACAGAGAGATTTTGCCTTTCTCACATTAGTCTTTCTGTTAAGTGTTAATGACACATACTGCTTGTTCGACATCATGTTACTGTATCTGTTAAAAGTGCTACTAGTCTACTGAAACAGGCAGAAAATAATGACGTTGCCAGGTAAAACCATTGTTTAACTGAACAATACCCACCTGTTTCACTGTGCACATTGCAGCAGAATGTTGGTAGATGCACAACAATATTCCTGTATGAGCCAGCATGTGTCAATACTGAGGAAAACAAGAAAGCCGACAAACAGAGTGCTGACAAATGAACCGTTTCCTTTTATGTGCCATAACGACACTGAGCGTAATGTATTCGTTGTTGCACAGAGTGGTGCCGTTGTAGGTCTACACCAGCAGCACTGTGCTGCACTGGACCTCTTTTCTTGGCTTTGCGGTGCTTAACAGAGGTCATGAATAACTAATGAACTGTAATACAGAAGTACTGTATAGGCTCTTTTCCGCATTATACAATGAATTATTAAGTATGTTCAAAGATTCACTTTCTGTTTCCATGTTAGGCACGTTGTGCTTTATACAAAAATGCACTGAATGCAACGGGACTGAAATACTTCTATGGTATGGGAAATTTCTGAATTATACAAATGCCGATTTGAGCAAGTTTTACTGTATTATTTTTACTATTTGATGTTGGACGTAGAATAAATTAATATCTGAATTCTCTGTTCATGAACAGTGTCAGTTTCTCGCTCCTGTATCCACTAAAGAACCACACAGCATGCAAAGGAAGAAATAACAATACCCTATGATAACCTCCACTATACTACATGAAGTACAGCAGTGAGATATAAAAGTGTGCTGTTAATTTCCCTCACGGATACTACAATGCCACTCCTGCTAGCACACAATAAGATTTGCCAAACTTTTCTGGAAATTGCACCTCATTTCAGTCACACCAAGGACAGGAAGAAGCCCCAAGACCATGAGATGTTCAACCCAAGAAGAGTATTGGTAGGTGATGGTCAGTTCTTAAATTTGAATAAATTTTTCCCCTCGTAGTGTCATATCATAGTCAGCTTCAACCTTCTTATCAGTGTCAGTCTAAGATAAAAGACTTCTCCAAAATGAATATTTTATTTTGCAGCTAAGGTAAATGAAACTGCAATTGAAAAATAGAGGGAATGGCTGCTACTTACCTTAAGGAGCCATAGTTTGTTGTACTATCAACTGACAGACAACCAGCACAGTCTCCTTGGGGAAATCCATATTGACTTTGGTTCCACTTGCAGACTTCACATCAATTACTACAAACCATGATTCTTCTGACAGGTAATCACTAATCCATTCACACAGCTGAGACAATACTCAACAGACAGCGAAATTAAATGGAAGCCAATTGTGAGGATCAGTGTCAAATGCCTTCTGAAAATTTAGCAACGTACTTGAGATCCCCTGTCAATAGAACTGATTACTTCATGTCAATAAAGAATCAGTTGTGTTTCACAGGAACAGTATATTCCGAAACTGTGTTGATTATCTGTCAGTTAGTACAACAGACTTTGGCTCCTTAAGGTAAGTAGAAATTGCCAGAAAAGTTTGGAAAATCTTATTGTGTGCTAGCAGGAGTGGCACTGTAGTATCCATGAGGGAAATTAACAGCACACTTCTATATTTCACTGCTGTATTTCATGTACTATAGTGAAGGTTATCATAGGGTATTATTATGTCTTCCTTTGCACGCTGTATGGTTCTTTAGTGGATACAGGAGTGAGGAACAGACACTGTTCATGAATAGAGAATTCAGATATTAATTTATTCTACATCTAATATCAAATAGTAAAAATATGCAGCAGAGTCCTGCTAATCTGAACCCCGGTAATCCGAACTTTTGGTTAATCCAAACATGAAAAATGTTAGTCTATGTATGGAAAACTGTGCGGTAAACTGCTGTACAGACACACTATTTTAATTTACATAGTAAGTAAACGTGTATTAGAAAAATTGGCATGAAAACATTAGGTCTAGATAATGCATAACAGTGAAAGAAAAGCTGTCAAACTTACTAAAATACAGCGGACATTTTATCTCTGCTTTTTAGATGACAAAAACTCAGTCATTGTTTTTTGGTGTAATGAAGACAGTCTGTTATATGATGCATAGTTGTGCCATTGTCTCATAAACATCAAATCAGCAGGTGTAGCAGTGGGCTGTTGCTCCAAATAACGTAGCACAAGGTCAAGGGCTTCTGCTGCATCACTGTGTGGCACCAGCTCTCCTGTATCACTTTCAGGCTCATTGTCACTTCCATCACAGCAGTCCACTTCTTTGTGGTCTTGAGTCACAGCAGCAACAAAATCAGCATCAGTAAGGTTCTCCACACATGCCCCATCCGCTGCCATCCACTCATTTACGTCTCCTTCACTAGCTTCTTCACATCCAGGGATTGTCTGTATCATTTGTAGTAGATTTTCCTCTTCATTTTCAGCTAAGTTGTCCTGACATTCAAGAGATGTCCACAGTTTTTTCCTCAATTTTCTCAGAGTGTTTTCTGAAATATTCTGCCATGCCTCAGCGGCCCAATAAACAAAATCCTTCACATTGGTCTTTTTTATTTTGTCCACTAAAGGAATGCTATCATCTTGGATCAGCATTCTTAAAAATTGTTTTCTGTAAATCAGTTTTAATGTTTGCAGTATGCCCTGGTCCATCATCTGTAGAAGTGGTGTAACATTCAGCGCCAAAAACTTTGCCACAATTTCTCCATCACATAAGTGCTGGGGTGAGTTGGTGCATTATCAGTCAAAAGGATTGCACGGGGAGACAAATTATTTTCCTTAGAAAACCATCGAACAGAGGGAACAAATTGGCCTTGAAACCATTCTTGAATAGCTTACCATCCATCCATGCTTTTTTTCTGGTTGAGATAATATATGGGCAGGAACTTCATGTTGCAGTTTTTAAAAGCTCTTGGCCTAACAGATTTGCCAATCAGCATTAATGGCAACTTGTGATTACCAGCAGCATTACTGCACGCTAATAAAGTCACATGATCTTTGCACATTTTAAAACCAGGAGTGTGGTCTTCTGCTTTTGATGCCAGGATTCTTGTTGGCAATCTCATACAATTAAGGCCAGTCTCGTCAGCGTTATAAATTTGTTGGGGAGAATACTTTCCCTCTCTTATCATTTTTTCAAACTCACCCAAGTATTCTTTCAGTGGTGCATCAGGGTCAGAAGAAAGCTTTTCTCCATTAATTGTTAGGTGACGGATTCTATGACGTTTTTTGAATCTGTTCAACCAACTTGTACTCACACTAAAAGACTCATCACATTCATTAACTTGTTCAGTTAAACAGCCTTCTCCTGAACCAGTACTCCACTCAAAGGAGTTTTCCTTTTTCTTTCCTGCGTAAATCAAAGGAAAGAGCTTCATCCACTCTATTGTACTGGGACTGTTTCAAAGCCTGCCAAATTTTGAGTGTTTTTCCTGAAGACATTGCACAGGACTGTTCAAGCTTTACTCGGTTCTTCTTCCAACCACAAATGGTTGTTTTACCAACAACCAGTTCCATTGCCAGTTTAGATACATTCTCACAATTGTCTATCCACTTCAAAGCATTCAGCTTTTCTTTGAGAGTTAATGTTGTATGTATCCATTTACTCATGACAAAAATACGTACACCACTACACCTGAACGAATACGATATAACTGTTACACATGCCAGTGATCGATAACTAACATAACCAAACACTTTGCGAGTCAACTGGCGCAGTACAACGACCTCAGAAATTACAAAGGTCTCAACAATGCACAAAAATAAGGGCAGGGAGTGAGAGTGGGCCATTCTTCCCACACTTGTTCCCATTTGTTACCATGGTGTACCTACTTACCTGCTTGGTATACTCCATTCTAGAAACTTGTCACCATAATTTTGGCTAATCCGAACAAATTGGTAATCCGAACACAGTCCAGTCCCAGTTAGTTCAGATTACCAGGACTCTACTGTACATAACTTTGTTGCTGAAGTTGCTAACAGTAAATTTGATGTCAAAATATATACAGATACAAAAGAACTACAAATCTGTCCGTCTTTAATACAATGTCTATTCAAAAGATGTTGAGCCATGGCCACTATGAAAGTCTGTAAATGTTATTCAACAGGCAAACACACAAAATGGTGTCAGTGCATGAATGCTCAAATGTACACCCACTGCTTGAGCTCCGGAGATGGGGTGCTTGCATCTCATTTACAGCAGTGTAATTGTTTGTGGCAGCACCCTCGTGCCCCGTTGGGGGCTGTAGGAAACGCGGCGGCATAACTGACAGCACGCGTATTTGAAAGTATGGCCGACCAGATAGTGGCCAATACTGCGCAACTCCCCACCCAACTTGGAAGGTACTGGAGGAGGCCTATGTTGTGGACAGTGATGAGGCTGATTGCTTGGCTGGGGCAGAGCAGACCAACCTACCTCATGGCATTGTGCCTTGTGAGCACCAGGGAAACTTTCCTGGAAAACCTAGTGTAGGATGCATCCAGCGACACAGGCTGGAGCATGGATGGTGCTGGCAACTAGCCAATAGTGACAGTGTCAATTTGCATGGGAGAGGCCACTTGCGGTGTTGGCGGCATCAGTGCCACACGGAGGGCAGGCGACTCTGTAAGCTGTGCAGGAGGCTGTGTTGCAGTAGATGGATGTGGTTCCATCACGGCAGCTAGATGTCGTGCAATGAAGAAATCTGAAACAGTTTTATCTACAGCAGGATCATTGATTTTACAGAGCTATAGCTGATTTTGGTGGCAAAGATGTGTGCCCAGGGTGCTGTGAATAGTGTAATGTGTGCTGCCAGCTGATCTGAGAACAACACAAGATTCCCATAAATGTGGCTTGTTGTATACTCGATATTTAACTCTGATGTTCAGGTGAATCTTTGTGGTGAATTCTGAAGCTGGAGCAGAGCAATAAGTATGAAGCATGGTCTGATAGCATCTCTCAAGCAAACATTCTGCCGGTGAAATGTCAGGAGTAGGCAAAGTATGATATGAACTCAGAAACATCTGTAAAGCATCTCCATGTGAAGATGCCTTTTGACATTTGTATCTTGAATGTCCAAACAAAATGTTCAGCCTCGCTATTAGACTGTGGTGAGAATGGTGCTGTCCTGATATGCTGTATCCCATTGTGTTTGCAAAATTGTGCAAATTCCTTTGAAAAAAAAAAGGAGTTCCATTGTCAGAAACAATTGTTTGTGGCAAGCCTACGAGAGAAAATACAGAAGTGAGCACCCTGATAGTGCTGGCAGCATTTGTCAAATGCATTGGGGTAACAGAAGGATGCTTGCTGTTGATACTGACAATAATCAACCAACGTATTTGCCAGAAGGGTTAGTGAAGTTTGTATGGAGGCATTGCCATGGAGTATCAGAATGTGACAGGAGAAAAATTCCTGGTGCAGAGCGGCCTGATTGTCCGTGCAAGCACTTAAATGTGTCAACACATGTTCTATTTGGTTATCTAAACCACACTAAGTACAATGTTGGCATGACAGTTGTTTAGTGCAAACTGTCCCCCAGTGGTCACTATGTAGAAGACTTAACACTTCCTCTTGCAACGATGTGGGGATTAACATTCTTGTCTGTTAGGCATGTGAATCAGAATTGCATCATTCAGGAGAGATAAACTGTTGTGGTGCACGAAGTATCTTCGCACTAAGGGATCATGAGTACATTTGTGAGAGCACCGCCAACCTTTGCAAATGTAACTTTTCAGCAGTTGTAGTGATTGGTCATGCTCTATGAGTTGTGCAATCTGTCATGAATAAATAGGGAACGAATCTAGATCATGCGAATAAGAAGAATCAATATGCATACAAGAAACATCCGATGCACTAAATGCTGCATCTATGACAACAGGGAAACGAGACAGTGTACTGGCGTTTGCATGTTGTACCGTCAAGCGATACAGAATTTCATACTTGTAATTTGACTAAAATAGCGACCAGTGTTGAAGATTTTGTGCCGTTCAGTTGGGAACTTCTTTCCATGGATGAAACAGTGCATTCAAGGGCTTATGGTCTGTGACCAGGAAAAATTTTCTGCCATACAGGTAATTGTGAAATTTTGTGACACCATATATTATAGCCAGGGCTTCCTTCCGCAGCTGACTATAATTAATTTGAGCATTGTTCGAAGTTTCAGAAGCAAGTGCAATGTGGCATTCTGTTTTGGCAATTTTGAGGGATGAAACTGCCTTGAAGCCATGGGATGAGGCATCGACTGCAAGCACAAATGGTTTGAACGGATCATGGTGCAAGGCTGATGAAGCAAAGCATTTTTCAGTCTTTGAAAAGCTTGGTCACATTATTTTGTTCAATGGAATGGAACATTTTTACATCTGAGGCAGTTCAGAGGCATGGCAGTTTGCACATATTAGGAACGAACATTGTGTAGTAATTCAGTTTTCAAGAAAAGTTTGCAGTTTATGTAGATTCTTAGCAGATGGCAATTGCTGAATTAGTCGAAGGATGAGCACCACTGGCATGGTGATATGTCCTATGTAGTCAATCATTGTTTTGAAAAAAGGACATTCCTAGAAGTTATGTTTGAGGCCTGCCTCAGTTAAAACTTGAACGAGACAGTCCAGATTTTTAAGGTGTTGCTCCAGTGTTTGTCTGGAGACGATTATGTCATGAAGATAATTAAAACAAGAAGGCAAATTGGATGTTACTTGTTCAAGAAATTTTTGAAGCAATGGAGGCACCGAAGCACTTCCGATGCCTAGGCATTAATATTCAAACAGGCCGAGATGAGTATTCACAACAAAAATCTTCTTTGTCTCCTCATCCAAATGTAACTGAAAATAGGCTTCTGCAAGATCAATTTTTGAGAAGAACTCTCCTCCCACTAGGCGATCCAAAACTTCCCCTATGCGAGGGTTGGGTAGGAAGCAATGCCTGTCTATGAATTTACTGTGCATTTGAAATCTGCACAAAGCTGAAACCTCCCATTTGACTTATGAATGATGATAAAGGGTGATGCCTACCGACTAGCTGAAATAGGTTTTAAGACACCAAGATACTCCACTCTCTGGATTTCTGCAGCCATGTTGTCATGTAATGAATACAGCACAAGCCATGCATGACAAAATTTTTGTTATGTTCGGCCCTCTACCTCAGATATGATAGATTCTGAATAATAGAATCATAAAGCTTTTCATGGTGATAATTTGTGCCACTGACACACTTGAAATTAACAATCTCTGGTCATGCCCTGCAATTCTGCAATCCATTCTGTATAGGACTGATCACAACATTGTTTCGTGCAGAAAAATATATATCATGCAGCAGCAGCATGTATCTGACTAAGAAAATTCATCTAATCTTGCAGTTATGACCTTGCATGGCTAGGTTTGGGACTCACTGAGGGGAAGCAATTTCACTAGGAGGCGGCAGGTGTACACTCCTACACATGAAAAGAAAAATGCACGACATGATTCACCATTGATTTTGTAGGCATTGAAATGTTGATGCAGCTGTGTTATGTATTCTTTCCATGTTTCCTTTGTCTCATCAAACTGTCAAAAGGGTGGAGGCGGCAGCTGTATTCCTTCTTTAGTTTCTGGCACTTGTTGCTGCTGGGCCACTTGCACTTCTGTAAGGCAAGAAACTGCTGACAGCAGTTCTGTTATTAAACTTCCTGGCAGATTAAAACTGTGTGCCCGACCGAGACTCGAACTCGGGACTTTTGCCTTTCGCGGGCAAGTGCTCTACCATCTGAGCTACCGAAGCACGACTCACGCCCGATACTCACAGCTTTACTTCTGCCAGTATCTCGTCTCCTACCTTCCAAACTTTACAGAAGCTCTCCTGCGAACCTTGCAGAACTAGCACTCCTGAAAGAAAGGATATAGCAGAGACATGGCTTAGCCACAGCCTGGGGGATGTTTCCAGAATGAGATTTTCACTCTGCAGCGGAGTGTGCGCTGATATGAAACTTCCTGGCAGATTAAAACTGTGTGCCCGACCGAGACTCGAACTCGGGACCTTTGCCTTTCGCGGGCAAGTGCTCTACCATCTGAGCTACCGAAGCACAACTCACACCCAGTACTCACAGCTTTACTTCTACCAGTATCTCGTCTCCTACCTTCCAAACTTTACAGAAGCTCTCCCGCGAAAGGCAAAGGTCCCGAGTTCGAGTCTCGGTCGGGCACACAGTTTTAATCTGCCAGGAAGTTTCATATCAGCGCACACTCCGCTGCAGAGTGAAAATCTCATTCAGTTCTGTTATTTGTTGACTGTGGAACTGAACAAGAGATGTTAGACGCTGCTCAGTAGTTAGATGTTGCTCTCCCTGGTTTGTCATGATTCCTAAAATAGCTTAAATATTTCAACTTAATGTATGCATACACACACACACACACACACACACACACACACACACACACACAAAACATTCAATATAGGTAAAAAAGTTGTCCCGCTCTGCTGTTTAAAGTTCCTTGTTGTAATCTGTTACATCTTCCTTTGCATGCTGCGTGGTTCTTTAATGGATAAAGGAGCGAAGAATTGATGTGGTTCATGAATAGAGAATTCAAATATTAATGAATTCTTCATCTTATACCAAACAGAAAAAATAATATGTAAATTTGTTGCTAAGTAGTATCAGTTGCTAACAGCAGATCTGAATGCAGAAATATCTACAGATACAAAAGGTTTGTAAGTCTGTCACTCTTCATTACAATGTCTGTTCAGAAGATGTTGAGCCCTGGCCACTGTGAAAGTCTGTAAATGCTATTCAACAGGCAAACACGCAAAATGGGGTCAGTGGGTGAATGTTCAAACTTAAATACACCTGCTGGTGGAGCTCTGGAGAGGGATGCTGCATCTCATTGGCAGCGGTGTAACCATTCATGGCAGCAACCTTGTGCCACTGTAGGAAATGTGGTGGAGTGACTGGCGGCACACATATGTGAAATTATGAGTGACCAGATAGTGGCCATTATTGCAGGTATAATCCATTGTAGACGTTATTAGATTTAATGTGTCTAATCTCAAAAGAAAGTAAGGAATCCATATCTTTTATTTTGCCTAAAGAATTTCTAGCCTGAGATACAGGCTGCAGAGTATGGCATCTTACTTGACATTTTTCACATTTGTTTTTTGGCAAAACACTAAAATGCTCTCTCTCTCTCTCTCTCTCTCTCTCTCTCTCTCTCTCTCTCTCTCTCTCTCTCTGGAATAATCATTCAAGATATTTTATTGCTTTTTACTTTACTTGAAAGAGAAAATTTGAAAATATTTCTTTTCCAGGAATACCATTGCTAAAAATTTTGATATTACATTCACTGACTCAGTCAGCTATAAAGGTTGATGTTAGCCCAGATAAGAAATCATGGTCAGTTAAGCCAAGTCATAAAATCATAGGCATTTAGAAAGCATGTAGAATTTAATGAATGTGGATAATAACACCAAAAAAAATACTGACCACACTGTTCAAAGCAGAAATTTCATCTACAGAACAAAATACAAATGTAGAGATGGCACTGCCAACACCAAATGAGCATCCAGTTGCAAATTATGGCTCATGTCCACACAAATCACGCCTGTTCCCAGAGTTCAGAGGTCCATTTCCAGTTTTATTATCACATAACATGCCTTATACAATCAAAGATTGTGCCATAGATGACTTGTCAGTTTTACACTATATATAATACTACTAAAAACAGACAATAAAATAATAATACATATGGTGTAACATCTTCAAAGAGGTATTTTAATTACAATTATAATGCATTGTTGCCATTCAAGAAATCTTCTACACTATAGTAACATTCATTTTTCAGATATTTGCCAGGTCTCTTTGGTACCTTTTACATTTGGTCATCCATACCTTTCCATATTTTATTTACAGATTTCATGCCCATATAGTATGTGTTATTTTCACATGATTTTAATTGATGGGTAGGTAACATGTAGCTCATTCTATATCTAGTACCATATTGATGCAAGAAGCAGTTGCCCTCAAGAAGTTGTGGGTTTCTTTTCGTGAAAGTGAGAGTTTCATAGATGTATATGCTTGGAATGCTCATTAGATTTAGTTTTACAAATAAAAGTTTACAATGTTGCTTTGGTTTTGCTCACACCATTGTTCAGATGATTCTTTTTTGTAGTCTAAAAGCTCTAAGTACATTTGTTTTTTCAGACCCCCAGAAAATTATATTATACCTAATGACTGAAACAAAACATGTGTTATATACAGTTTTTCTTACAGCTAAATCAGTAATACTATACAAGATATTCATAATATATACTAGGCTCTTCAGTTGACCCAGTATGTTGTCCACATGGTAACTCTATAACAGGTTTTTATTGACTAATATGCCAAGGAATTTGACAGTCTGCAGTCTCTAATTTTTTGTCCATATACCTTATTTCACTTATAGACTGTGCAGATAGTTTTGTGGTGAAATGAGCAATTTCTGTTTTTGTGAAATTTAATGTCAAGTTATTGTTTTTGACCCATGCCTCCACTTCCCCAAGTGTTTGTTCAATATGACGAATTAGGTCTACTTCATTTTTACAACAAACTACAGCTGTTGAGTCATCAGACTGGACCTGGCATGGCATGTCGTTGCTGTTGTGGTCTTCAGTCCTGAGACTGGTTTGATGCAGCTCTCCATGCTACCCTATCCTGTGCAAGTTTCTTCATCTCCCAGTACCTACTGCAACCTACATCCTTCTGAATCTGCTTAGTGTATTCATCTCTTGGTCTCCCTCTACGATTTTTACCCTCCACGCTGCCCTCCAATGCTAAATTTGTGATCCCTTGATGCCTCAGAACATGTCCTACCAACCAGTCCCTTCTCGTCAAGTTGTGCCACAAACTCCTCTTCTCTCCAATTCTATTCAATACCTCATGATTACTTATGTGATCTACCCATCTAATCTTCAGCATTCTTCTGTAGCACCACATTTCGAAAGCTTCTATTCTCCTCCTGTCCGAACTATTTATCATTCATGTTTCACTTCCATACATGGCTACACTCCATACATATACTTTCAGAAACGACTTCCTGACACTTAAATCTATACCCGATGTTAACAAATTTCTCTTCTTCAGAAACGCTTTCCTTGCCATTGCCAGTCTACATTTTATATCTTCTCTACATTGACCATCATCAGTTATTTTGCTCCCCAAATAGCAAAACTCCTTTACTACTTTAAGTGTCTCATTTCCTAATCTAATTCCCTCAGCATCACCCGACTTAATGTGACTACATTCCATTATCCTTGTTTTGCTTTTGTTGATGTTCATCATGTATCCTTCTTTTCAAGACACTGTCCATTCTGTTCAACTGCTCTTCCAAGTCCTTTGCTGTCTCTGACAGAATTACAATGTCATCGGCGAACCTCAAAGTTTTTATTTCTTCTCCATGGATTTTAATACCTACTCTGAATTTTTCTTTTGTTTCCTTTACTGCTTGCTCAATATACAGATTGAATAACATTGGGGAGAGGCTACAACCCTGTCTCACTCCCTTCCCAACCACTGCTTCCCTTTCATGTCCCTCGACTCTAATAACTGCCATCTGGTTTCTGTACAAATTGTAAATAGCCTTTCGCTCCCTGTATTTTACCCCTGCCACCTTTAGAATTTGGAAGAGAGTATTCCAGTCAACATTGTCAAAAGCTTCCTCTAAGTCTACAAATGCTAGAAAAGTAGGTTTGCCTTTCCTTAATCTTTCTTCTAAGATAAGTCGTAAGGTCAGTATTGCCTCACGTATTCCAATATTTCTGCGGAATCCAAACTGATCTTCCCCGATGTCGGCTTCTACCAGTTTTTCCATTCGTCTGTAAAGAATTCGCATTAGTGACATATTAAACTGATAGTTTGGTAATTTTCACATCTGTCAACACCTGCTTTCTTTGGGATTGGAATTATTATATTCTTCTTGAAGTCTGAGGGTACTTCACCTGTCTCATACATTTTCCTCACCAGATGGTAGAGTTTTGTCAGGACTGGCTCTCCCAAGGTCGTCAGTAGTTCTAATGGAATGTTGTCTACTCCCAGGGCCTTGTTTCGGCTCAGGTCTTTCAGTGCTCTGTCAAACTCTTCACACGGTATCGTATCTCTCATTTCATCTTCATCTACATTCTCTTCCATTTCTATAATATTGTCCTCAAGTACATCGCCCTTGTATAGACCCTCTATATACTCCTTCCATCTTTCTGCTTTCCCTTCTTCGCTTAGAACTGGGTTTCCATCTGAGCTCTTGATATTCATACAAGTGGTTCTCTTTTCTCCAAAAGTCTCTTTAATTTTCCTGTAGGCGGTATCTATCTTACCCCTAGTGAGATAAGCCTGTACATCCTTACATTTGTCCTCTAACCATCCCTGCTTAGCCATTTTGCACTTCCTGTTGATCTCATTTTTGAGACGTTTGTATTCCTTTTTGCCTGCTTCATTTACTGCATTTTTATATTTTCTCCTTTCATCAATTAAATTCAGTATTTCTTCTGTTACCCAAGGATTTCTACTTTACCTACTTGATCCTCTGCTGCCTTCACTATTTCATTCCTCAAAGCTACCCACTCTTCTTCTACTGTATTTCTTTCCCTCATTCCTGTCATAGGTTCCCTTATGCTCTCCCTGAAACTCTGTACAACCTCTGGTTCTTTCAGTTTATCCAGGTCCCATCTCCTTAAATTCCCACCTTTTTGCAGTTTCTTCAATTTTAATCTGCAGTTCATAACCAATAGATTGTGGTCAGAGTCCACATCTGCCCCTGGAAATGTCTTACAATTTAAAACCTGGTTCCTAAATCTCTGTCTTACCATTATATAATCTATCTGATACCTTTTAGTATCTCCGGTATTCTTCCATGTATACAACCTTCTTTTATGATTTTTGAACCAAGTGTTAGCTATGATTAAGTTATGCTCTGTGCAAAATTCTACCAGACGGCTTCCTCTTTCATTTCTTAGCCCCAATCCATATTCACCTACTATGTTTCCTTCTCTCCCTTTTCCTACACTCGAATTCCAGTCACCCATGACTATTAAATTTTCGTCTCCCTTCACTAGCTGAATAATTTCTTTTATCTCATCATACACTTCATCAATTTCTTCATCATCTGCAGAGCTAGTTGGCATATAAACTTGTACTACTGTAGTAGGCATGGGCTTCATGTCTATCTTGGCCACAATAATGCGTTCACTATGCTGTTTGTAGTAGCTTACCCGCACGCCTATTTTTTTATTCATTTTTAAACCTACTCCTCCATTACCTCTATTAGATTTTGTATTTATAACCCTGTATTCACTTGACCAAAAGTCTTGTTCCTCCTGCCACTGAACTTCACTAATTCCCACTATATCTAACTTTAACCTATCCATTTCCCTTTTTAAATTTTCTAACCTACCTGCTCGATTAAGGGATCTGACATTCCACGCTCCGATCCGTAGAACGCCAGTTTTCTTTCTCCTGATAACAACTGGCATGGCATATCATTAATATAGTACAGAAAGAGTAGTGGCCCTAATATTGGACCTTGTGGAACACCTAATTGAGTGTGTTTCCAGCCAGAGAGAAATTTCTTGCCATTGATGTTAATAAGTACTTTTTGTTTTCTGTTTGCCGAGTATGATGACATCCAGCTAAGAGATTTGCCTTGACAACCATAGCATGCCAATTTTTGGAGAAGCAGGTCATGATTTACTGCGTCGAAGGCTTTGTACAGGTCACAAAAGATGCCTGACACACACATTCTATCATCAAGACATCTGCTGACTTTTGTGACTAATTCATTTATTGCATGGATTGTGCTGTGGCCTTTTTTGAAACCATATTGAATGCATAAGATAATGCCGTTAGATGAATTGTGATTTTCGATCTGATCACATGCAACTCTTTCAAATATTTTTTAGAAAATTGGTAACAGTGAGATTTGCCTATAGTTGCCCAAATCATCTTGTTTGGCTTTTTTATGTACTGGCCAAACTTCTTTATATTTTAATCAATCTGGGAAACATCCCTCATCAAAAGATTGGTTGATTATGAAAGAGAGTGGATATGCAATACTGTGACAAACTATTTTTATTATTTCAGTGGAGACCTCATCCCACCACACAGATTCTGAATTTCTTAGGGACATTATTATTTTGATGACATCTGAAATAGAAACATGAGAAAACTTAAAACACGGGCAATTACTGTCTGTCATATTGGGTTTTGTTTTTGGTGATGAACAGTCACCAAATTTGTAACAGTTTATGAAAAAGTCATTGAATGATTCACAAATGGCGCTGGGTTCTGTAACAGCTCTACCATTCATCACTATTTTAGAAGGGCATTTTCTCTCTGCCTCACTGCCAACTTCACTTCTTCTAACAGACCAAACAGCTTTTGATTTGTTTTTTGCATTTGAAATGAAGTTATTATTCGCAGTACGTTTTGCTAGTTTAACTAGTTTGTTGAATGTTTTTTTGTATGTGCTTACATACTTAAGAAATTCAGGGCTTCGATTTACTTTTGCCTCCATATGCAGTTTCCTCTAAGTAGCACTAGACACACTAATTCATTTTGTTACCCATGATCTACTTTTATGGGACCTGGTCCTCACTGTTACAAATGGAAGCATTCATTGAATATACCAAGAATTCAGTTAAAAAGTTATTGTAATTGTCGTTTGTGAAAGTGTGTTTGCTGACTGTTCACTTGGTTTGGCTTAGTTTTGTACAGAATACTTCCAAATTTTCTTGATTGAAATTCCTACATCTTTTTGTTGTGCAGACTGAATTTTGCTTTGGTAGTGATACAAACAGCGCTTTATGGTCTGATACTCCTAAATCCAGAAGAAACTTTTCTTTCACATAATAATTATAAGTACTTACAATATTGTCAATACATGTTGCAGAGGTTGCTGTAATTCGAAATTGAGATTTAGCCCATTTGTGGCTACCAGGTTCTATAAGTGTGAAGAAAATTTGTCATCAGTCCTTACATCTATGTTGAAGTCAGCACATATAACCACTTGTATCTCTTTGTATTTTGTTTCCAGTTCTTGATATTTCTGCTGAAGTTCTTCATATTTCACATTTATAGTCATTAAATCATCTGTAAGCAGACTTATTATTTTTTCTTTTGATTTTATCATGTCCATTACCTTGTTTTTCATGACACTCGCAACACGCTGACAGCATTTCCAGTCATGGTCGTCTTTTATATATTTTAGAATCACTTTAACACATTTATCGTGATATCACAACCTGCACTTGATGCAGAGGATACCTCTCTTTACCTTTTTTGTGCAGATTTTATACATATCACTATCACATTTTAATGAAACCGAGACATCATTACAGAACAAAGTTTCATTCAGCACCATCTTTTCCATTGAAACTTCCTATTTGGTTTGCAAAGGCTGCTGGTTTTTTTCTGATTTCAGACAAAGAAGAATAACAGCCCCTTTAATTAAAGACAGTAACATACGTCATGGCAGATCAGAGAAAGAAAAAGTTACATTAACTGCAGGAGCATACATGGAAAAGATTCACAACTAGTCGTGCTTATAAACATTAATAATGCCTACTTAGTACTAGAGACAGAAAACTGGCTGAAAGCAAATATTAATAGCAATGAAATTCTAAATTCTGACTGGAATGTAGATCACAAAGATCAGCTGAACACCAATAGTAGAGGCATATTTATGGCCATAAATAATGAGGTAATAACTAGTGATGTTAATACAGATTCTGAATGCAAATAATTTGGATTAAAAGTGGATCAAACATGGTAATATGGTGCTTTTTAGAACCCCTACTCGGGAGAAGTACAGGCAGAACATCTGAGGAAAAATTTTGGGAAGGTTGAATGTAAATTTTGTGGCCATGTTGAGATCTCAACTTACCAGCTGTAGATGGGGAGACTCGAGTGATTATGGTGGGTAGCGAGTACAGGAAATCATCTGATATTGTTCTAATGCTTCATCTGAAAATTTCCTTCAGCAGTTAATCATATAATTGACTTGTGAAGGTAACATTTTAGATCCAGTAGGCTTTAATTTTTCAGTTTGGTAAACATTTTGCCCTCTATAGACATGCTCAATGCATTCTGTGCTGAGCACAGCTTTGTCATAACCTAATACTGCTACCTTTGCTGGGAGCATACATGGAAAAGATTCACAACTAGTCGTGCTTATAAACATTAATAATGCCTACTGGTTATGCTGCACAGCCCATCTTGCCTGTGCTGAATATTTCTGGAACACTCGGCAAGACAGTTTTGCCACCATCAGTACAATTACTCTGACACCTAAAGTTTTTCATTTTAAAACTCTTCTGTAATTGAATTACTGCATACACACACAGTTATGTCAATATTATTTTGTACCAAAGAATTAGATCTTTGCTCTAATTTTTGGTAGGGTTTTAGTAGCTTACGATGAAAGCGATGTCTCACTTTTGATTCCCCTCAGTAACTTTGTATTCTTTCACAGTTATTATTCCATAATACCTGCTGTTCTCCATATATTTGTAACTACAATAACTCAAGGAAAGGATGAATACATCTGTGATATGATTGGTTCAGGTATGATACCAAACTGAACACTATCTCACAGGAGGGCAGATAGCATGCCTGTTGTACACTTTAATAGCCAGTTAAACTGTTTCATTAACCCACAATTGCTCATGCCTCCTGTTGTCATTTGACAAATAGCATGTTAAGATTTTTTCTAACAAAGATAATTTTTACATCTTTGCTGTGTGTTTCATAGAAAGATACATTTGTAGCAGCACCAACCACTGAGATCCATATGGACATACAAAATCGATACCATGAAAAATGTATGAGTTTATGTCTTTGAATATTCAGTTGACTTTGTTCTTCTCTTTCATTATTGTCTTGCTGTGTGCTTGGGTTATTGAAGAGTGTTTCTCTAATTGCATATTGATTCATTCAATAAAGTGGTGGCTTTTGTGGCAAATATCCCCATATTATTCTGTATACTCACCACTACAAAACTCCCACACTGGTGAACCTCGACAACTGTACATTTTCAATAAAGTCAGGAAACACACTTTGCTGCCATCCTGCCAAGACAGGGGATATCATGGAACATCAGAGGCTATTAGAACCTTTTCTTGCCAGTACTGATTGATTCTAATAGACTGCGTACTGCAATGAACAATGTGGAGCCATACAAGTATGACGCTAAATGTATTACCTACCACAGATATGACCTATTTCCAACAGAGGAGCATTAGAGACTGATATCAGGAAGTGTTACTGGATTTACATCAGATTTTAGTGCCCAAGCACAACCTCGTGTTCACACTTCTCCCAGTTCGGCATATGCTTTGAATCTGTTTCTACCCTTGGTGAAACTCCACTGGCTGAGGCACACAAGAAGATATCCAAGTCTTCTACCTCATCATGGCCAATCTGGGATTATTTTTAACAATACCCCTGAATCAGCTCAGTTAGTGTTATATAGTCAAATTTCCATCAATGTTTCTACAGTACAGTGTGTGTTACCAAAATCGCCTAAGTTCCTACCATAACCAAAACTTGGTTTAACATCATGAAATCTGTGTTTTATGTTCACAACATTAGTAACAATGCAGTGAAATATTCTGCATTAATTTTTTACATAGGTGAGCACACTTCCATCGTAAGCTATGCAATCCTATCATCACCTAACTTTCACAAATTTGAGATGGCTAAGGTGGCTTTATTAGAATGATTATGCAAATCACCTTAGCATCAAATCCGCCGAGCAGTTTTATGGATTGACACCTTCACAGTTTTGGTGCTATCTACAAACTTTAGTGGATCATAAATTAACATCAAACAATATGCTGTGCGCCATACGGTGAGTAAATTGCCTCAAAGGATTCAGGTGTCCTTAATAACTAATGAAGGACTTATGCAAGAGGTTAAACTACAAACAGCTGACATGTTTTCACATTGCAAGAGGGACATACTTGTTACCCAGCAGCCACTAGTGAAACATGCACCCGGCAGCGATACTGTGCCAACATGGTAAGCAGCAAACGAGCAGAGGTGAAATGTTTCCGGTGATTCACAACACGCTGCCATCTTGGCCTACACCACATCTGTATCTACATCTATAATCTGCAAACCACAGTGAGGTGCATGGCAGAAGATGCATCCCATTTTACCAGTTATTAGGATTTCTTTCTGATCCTTTCACGTGTGGAAAGTGGGAAGAATGATTGTTTGAAAACCTCTGTCCATGCAGTAATTATTCTAATCTTATCATCACAATCCCTATGTGAGTGATACATAAGCAGTTGTAGTACATTCCTGGAGTAATCATTTAAAACTAATCTTGAAACTTTGTTAATAGACTTTCTCAGGATAGTTTAAGTCTTCCAGTTCAGTTCCTTCAGTATCTCTGTGACACTTTCCCATGGATTAAACAAACCTGTGACCATTCATGCTACACTTCTCTGTATAAGTTCAATATCCCCTGTCAGTCCTATCTGGTTTGGGTCCCACACACTTGAGCAATATTCTAGAAATAGTCATATGAATGATTTGTAAGCAATCTTTTTTTGTAGGCTGATTGCACTTCCCCAGTATCCTACCAATAAACTGAAGTCTGCCACCTGGTTTACCCATGACTGAACTTATATGATCATTCCATTTCATACCCCTACAAAGTATTACACCCAGGTATTTGTATGAGTTGACCAATTACAGCATTGACTCATTGACGTTATAGTCTTGGGATACTACGTTTTTTCATTTTGTGAAGTGCAAAATTTTAAATTTCTGAACATTTAAAGCAAGCTGCAAATCTCTGACCACTTTGAAGTCATATTAAGATCTGACATAATATTTATGCAGCTTCTTTCAGATAGTACTCAGTATAGATAACTGCATCATCTGAAAAAAAACTGATTTTAATATTAATCAAGTCTTGCCTGTGTACAAGTCTTTGAAAGCAGTAGACATTGTTCTTGCTGGCCAGTTCAATAAGCAACAGCTTACTGGTGGTCCAAATGTCTTTTGTGGACTGAGAATGCAGTTCACATGTGATGTTACTGCTGTCTTTGGAGGCAGTACATGGTTGACCTTGGCTGTTATATGGGGGGAACCATGCAGACTACGGTGGCCTTGAAGCTTTCTCTGATGCAAATATCCTTTCGTGGAAGACATTTTTTGTCCGGTGACGAGGCAGTTGGCTACCTTAAGAGAGAGGACTTCCGTGCTGCCTCGCGATTCAGTGCCTTTATTTTATTACGCACCACGCATGCTATTGCTCCGGGACCAGAAGTAGAAGGCACCATGAATTGCTCTGTTGGCAGCCCAAAGCATTTCATTCAGCATCTCTCTGTCAATAGCCTTATGCTTTGTTTTACACCTATCATGAAGTAATATTTGTTTCTTTAATAGTTTCTTTACAGTGACTGCATAGCATGGAGGTTTCCTCCCTTATGAACTATTCTACTGGGTATATATCTATCCAATGCATGCTCAACTATTATTTTAAACTTGGGCCACGTTTCCTCTACATGCTGCTGCCCTTTGCTTTATGTTTCAAGTTCCTTATTGAGACATGACACTTCTGATTTTATATCTAGTTTACCAATCATATATACTTTCGGCTTGTTTTGGTTGTCCTTTGTACTTTGGTTATCATTGTTGCCACACGTACATTATGGTCACTGATACCAGTTTCAATGTGGACATCCGCAAAAAGGTCAGGTCTATTTGTTGCCATTAAGCCCAATATATTTCCATCATGAGTGGGATTCCTAACTATCTGTTCTAGGCAGTTTTCAGAGAAGGCATTTAGTAAAGCTTCACAGGACGTCTTATCGCACCCACCACTAACAAACCTGTAATTTTCTCAATTAATTTTTTAACAATTAAAGTCTCCACCAATGATTACAATTTGATTGGGGAACTTACATACAAATGAACTGCAGTTTTCCCTAAAGTTTTTGGTTATATCAGGAGATGTGTGTGGTGGGCAGTAGAAGGATCGAATTATCATTTTATGCCCATTTCTGATGCTGAGTCTTGCTGGCAGTAACCAAGCAGGACCAAGCATTTCCAGCGATTCACAATGTCCACACCAAAGGTTAATGCCTCCTGGCTACTGAGATGCTGCACAGTCAGCTGACAATAACAAACTGGCCAGCACCACACATTACTCTTGAGTGCTACCAGCAACTGACAGATTGCACGATGGTGCTGGTTCCACATGCATTTCAGCGTATCTGGACACAATTGCAAATCTCCATGTGAGTACTCAACCACTCACAATATCCATTATCAGAGGTCATGAAATTATTAAAATGTGCCAAGCCTCCAGAAGTGTGAATCAAACTAGTTTGCACTCCAATGGCTACCTGTATGTACTTGACGTTAGTATCAGCCTACGTTTTCTGGTCATCTCATGTTCTAAGACAAGCACAATCCCAGAAAAGTCTATCCTCATACTTATGATCCCTTGCTTCAGGTCAATGTGGAAAATGCCTCAGCTATTTAGTTGTATGACTATGCTACCCACAACATTGACTTTGGTCACTGCAAAACATTTACATGGGCTTTTCTGTCAGCAGATGTTAAAGAACCCCTGTTAGGGGCAGACATTCTGCACTATTTTCACTGATGCCCTGATCTGAGGGAGGAAGTACTTTTCAACTGAGTGTCGGCAACAGCATTCGAGGTACAACTGGAAAGCCTTCAAGTACCAGCTGTCCATGGCATGCAGAAGCATTCAAATCACCTGTACAAAAACTTCAATGGTTACAATGTTCATTTAATTATCAGCTGGCTGCAACAAAACAATTGCACATGGACAACAAAAGAGAATGTCCGTCTTTGCAAGAGGAGAATTCCTTGGTACGTGAGACACTACACAACAGATGCAACAAACATCAGTTGTCGTCATTGAAAATCTCCTCAGGTACCAAGATTAACCATCAGCCATCACCTGATTTCCTCCTCATGAGCATTTTGCAAACCATGGAAAATACAGAAGATCATACAAAACTTTGTTAACAATCAAGGAGACAACAACGAATATAAAAACATAAATGAGTTGCTCACACAGACTTTATTGAATTTGGATGTGGCTGATGCTAAAGGTGATTAGAAAATGTATCGTTCCCAAAGACCTCCCACATGTCTGTGCTTAGTGCTTCTCAACTCCTTACCCACTACAGCATTAATGGAAATACTATGAATAAGATAGAAACTAATGCTGAGCCATCCACCTTTTACAAAGCGTAGTGGCTACGGCCTGATAAGTTGGAGACAGTGAAAGGCGCTGTGGACAAATTATAGGAAAAGGGCATTGTGCATTCTTCCAACAGTAGATGTGCTTCCCAATACATTTGGTTCTAAAGAAAGACAGTTCATTGCAGATATCTGGATATTACAGAGCCCTTAATGCTCGGACTATTCCTGACTGTTGTCCCATACTGAATACACAGGACGTCTCTCATTCAGTATCGGGTACTTCAGTCTTCAGCAACACAGGTGGCCAAAAGACTTATTTACAGATACCCACGGCTGTAAAGGATATCCCAAAGCAGGCTATAATTACCCCTTTGATTTATTTGAATTTTTATACATGCAATTTGGGTTGAAAAACACTGCACAGACTTGGCAGCATTTTATTGGTACCACTCTGGGTAAGTTTTTGTTCTGCTTCCCTTACCTCGACGATGTGTTAATTTTTTCACCTTCACCCAACAGCATGAGAAAAACCTGCAGCAAATCCTGAATGTGCTGTATCAGTTAGGCACGGTGGTGAACCAGGAAAAATATCAATTATGCCAACAGTCAGTGACATTTTTTGCTCATTCCATGTTACATGCTGGGATCAGGTGACTTTTACAGGTGACATTTTCCACCAGCAACTCAATTCCAAGCACCACTAACCAATGCCCTGACTAGGAAAAATACAAAGGGAAAGCAATCTGTACACTGGACAATGGAAACAGCACTTACAGAATGCTGTGGCCTTGGCCCATTCCTTACCCATGGCACATTCATCTATTAAGGGTGAATCAATTAAGACTGCTATAGGCACAGGTTTGCAATTGACAGTCAACAGTTCCCAACAACACTGTGGTCCTTTTCCCATAAGATGATGGAAACCGAGCACTTACGGTTTGCTTATGACTTCAAATTGTTAGCATTATATGAGGTTGTAAAATACTTTAAAGAAGATACAGAGGGCTGCCCATCAACACTCTTTACTGACTGCCATGCCACCCACTAGTCCATGCAATATGTAACCTGAGGCATGTGATTTGTATGGTATACCTAAATCAACCCTACAAAATAAAGTACAGGAAGCACATAAAAAAAAAAAAAAAAAAAAAAAAAAAAAAAAAAAAAAAAAAAAAAAAAAAATTGGGATGACGGCCAGTGCTAAATAAAGAAGAAGAAGAAATGTTGAAGCAAGGTACCTTGAGGGCTGCACAGTGGGGATATCCTTTCACTAAATTGGATATTAAATATTTAGTTAAAGGCAAACTTGATAAATCTAGCCGAAAAGAGAAGAAATTTCATATAATCTTGCCCGGAGAAGAATGGCTACCTTTATTCCTCAAATGACAGTCAGAAGATCTTTCCGTTTACTTGAGCGAAAATATTAAATGAGCTCATGCAGAAGTGAACAAAGAGACTGTTTATTTAAATTCTTGCAAAATAAAAACTTATCTGTAATATATAAAATTCATTATACCATTCCATATCACTTATTCGTAACAAAAGGCCCCCTTAAAATGTGAAAAATGTCACTAAAATCAAATAAAAAGCATGCAGAATTTTAAAAAAAAGGCAGTAACTGTCTGAATTCACCCTCTATATACTGTAACTTCAGATTGAGATTTAAAAAACATATGTGTCCGAAATTACCCCAATCCATGGGGTGACTTTGGACACTTTATTTAACTGCCTCAGATAAATATACCTACACATACACTTTCTGGTTCTGGGATACTTTATTCGTTACACACATACCCTACCACTTCCATAACAATCAATTTAATTTAACAATATATACGAAAGTTACCAACAAAATAATGACAAAACCATCGGAAATCACCCCGTTTGACAGTACCAATACAATCAACATTTCATTTTTGAAAAAATTTTATTCATAATTTTGTTAAAAACTATTTACAATGGAGTCAAATAAAATGGCCATTGTTGAACATTCACTACCAAATGCAATATGCCACGATGAAACTTCCTGGCAGATTAAAACTGTGTGCTGGACCGAGACTCGAACTCAGGACCTCTGCCTTTCGCGGGCAAGTGCTCTACCATCTGAACTACCCAAGCACAACTCATACCCGGTCCTCACAGCTTTACTTCTGTCAGTACCTCGTCTCCTACCATCCAAACTTTACAAAAGCTCTCCTGCAAACCTTGCAGAACTAGCACTCCTGAAAGAAAGGATATTGCAGAGACATGGCTTAGCCACAGCCTGGGGCACAGACATCCAGCACACAGTTTTAATCTGCCAGGAAGTTTCATATCGGTGCACACTCCGCTGCAGAGTGAAAATCTCATTCTGGAACATGCCAAGATGTCGGAAATCCGAACTTGGCAACAAATGAAGGTAACGCGCAAACTTGTGAACTGGCTGATGGCAACCAAAACAGTGAGATTTCCTTCCCATTTTCAATAAATGATGACACTGGTAATATAATTAATCCTGATGTCACTTTTATGATGCTCAATGAGACAATTTCTCAGTTCTCACCAGGAAACATTTTTCAAATAGTGAAAGTGAAGTGCGCGACAGAAATTTTTTTTGATTACTTGCTCATGACATCGTGAATGCAAGAACAGGAAATAATTCATAAAAACAATTTAAATGCTAGTGAGACACACAATTTGATACAAGTCGTGCAAACAAGTCATTACAAAACAACAGGAATTTCAGGAAAGTGTAACACAACAACTTAAGGGTATAGGACAACAGTCTACACAGCAAAATCAGGCATTTAACGATTTCAAGAATAATATTAGTCAACAGTTCAGTGAGGTAAGCAAGACTATATGCACTGAATTATCTGATGAACTATCTGGGAAGTTCACAGAGCTAGATCAACAACTAAAACAAGAAATAGTTACCAACATAGCCCACAATATAAATACGTTAACAGAAAGAGTATCATCATTACATGATAAACGGGAACAACTAGCAGGTGAGTTACAAACCCTCAGTGAAGCATATTCCCAAATTCAGGAGACACAATCCCAAGTGGATGTGTCGGTAAAAAATGTGACACACACAGTCAGCGAGCTGCAAGACATGTGCAAAAACTTACCTACAGAAGTACAAAAGCTAAATCTAAGAGTAGACCAGTTAAGTTTAGAGTCAAAATTTGCCAAAAAACAGAGAGATAAGATATGTGCAGATGTAAAGGAAGTAACTGAAAGATGTTGGATAAGGGTACCACCCTTGCTGGAAAGGTAGTGTCAGAGTGCAAAATTTATGTAGATACAGTAGAAGAAGCTCTAAAAGAGAAAGAAAATCAGTTTCTAGCTAAAATAGATTCTGGGTTAAAGGCAGCAGAGGAAAGGTTATGAAGCAGTATTGCTAAAACTACTGACATTCCAAAACAACATTTGACAGAAAACAAACCCATGCTTTTAGAGAAGTTCGGTACTTTCACTGGTTACCTACAACTCATGGCTAGCCCATCGAAGGAAAATAGCAAAGGTTGCAGAATGCAGCAACACTTGCCGGCAGTTGTAACTGTTGAGCAAGCACAATTTCCATGTGCTACACCACAAGCAAACATAAACACACCTGTCACTGACAGCGTGATGTGTTTGTCAACATTAAATGCATATGAGTGATTCCTTAGGCATCGAAAATTTCCAGTATTTACCTCTGAAGGAAAAAGAACAAATTCTGTGGTCTTTATCAGAGCATTTTGAAATGTTTTACCTTGTACCTGGACCAAAGCCCAGAAAATTAGATTTGTTGTTGGATACACACAGGGTGATGTTCTACTATGGGCTACGGACATGGAGGAATGTTGCCACTACTATGAACAGTTTCGGAGATCCTTTCTGGGTAAATAGTGGTCTGAGGCCATACTAGGGAGGCTGAGATGTGAAGTATTCAACCCAGCTCCATTCAATAGTTAACATGGAAGCTTAAGGAGCTATTTTGAAAAATATTTGAATAGAACCAGATACTGGACAAACCTGGTATCTCAAGTAGATGTGCTGAAAATTTTAAGAGCTGTCTTTCTGCCCACATTAGTGAAAAACTCATTACCATTCCAGAACACAACAGTGAATACTTTCTATCTGTACTGTACTCAATAGATTTGATATATGAAGAGAGACCAGTACAACCCAAACCTGTTAATATGCATATAGTACCACAGAGATTTACGGACCAATGAGTGAACACTGGATTCATAGTACAACATGGATGCAACCTTACCCCACACAAGTCTATGGTAACGGCAATGGTAATCACAATGGCAGTGGCAAAACTTGTAAATTCAAGGGTGGATATAAAAGAAATGGTCATAAATTTAACAAAAACAACTACAATGGGGAAGTAGAGTATGGCCAGCCTGTACAACATGTAGAGACACAAGCTACCGGCAATAATCAGCCAATCACTTGGCAAACACAAAACAATACCAGACAGCCGAATAATCCACAGACAAAGTAATTCGACCAACAAAGTAATGCGCATATGCCAAATAACACGCAAAGGCAAAGAGAATTTCAGTCAAGAGCCTCTCAGGCTACTAACTGGCATAATCAAACACCAACAGTCCATATAATAGAAGTTACGCCTAACCCAGAGACCAATGCCACCTAGATGCTAGAAAACTTGAACTGGTCATGGTAGGCCCCCATTGTGCAACCTGGGAGGAGAGTGGGGGCACGAGTTTGATCGACACTTGCTTTATCAGATACGATCAAGGTAGTGATGTGAAAAATGATCTGTATCAGAGTAATGGAGGTACACAGGAAAACTTGACAGAAGGCATGGTACAAGCTACTATTAAAGCCAAAATATTTGACCTTCACCTTGATGTACCCATTGTGCTTGACACAGATGCTATGACTAATTTCAAGAACTGAAGAAATGTGGTCACTGTCAGTGCAAAATTGCAAGGTACAAATGTGTGACTGATCATAAAGCAAAAGGAATCAAAACACAAGCCTTAATTCCCATCCAATTAGGACAGTTTTCTGTACAACGCAATTTTTTGACAGTAGAGAAATTAATAGTTGATTGTTTAATTGGTATGGATACATTTAGGACATACCAAGTACAAATTGATATAGGAAAGGGCCAATGTCATTTCACTGTAAATAACCAATTATTTGCAATAGGCCTAATCAGGGGAACTACTGATAAATGTTAACATAGTTAACACAAAGGTAAATGAAACAAAGTGCTTGTCTCAAGAACAGCAAATGGCATTTAGGGAACTGATACTTACTTATATACATGTATTTGAAAAAAGACCAGGTGTCATTAAGGATTTTGTGTACAAAATGGAAGTATATCATCACATAATGTTTTGTTCTACTTCATACCCAATACTGCAGACAAAGCAAAAGTAGTAAGAAAAGAGATTAACAGGATGTTTGAATGGGGCATAATACAACCATCATCTTCCCATTATTGTAGTCCTATTTTGGCTGTAAGCAAGCCAGATGGCAAGGTGCGCTTGGTCCTTGATGCACGTAACGTTAATATTATTGTACCAGTTTGAACATGTCCAGACAATTTAGAACAGGTTATGAAATTCCATGCTGCTACTATAATCAGTCTCTGGTGCTCATATTGGCTAATAAAAGTACATGAAGACAGTCGGAAGTATACCGCCTTCGTATATGGGGGCAGGGGCTTCGAAGTTTTTTCACTATTCACAAAGGTGTTCTGTTCCATAGGAACCATCCTGAACAAGAACACTGGCGCATGTGTTTTCCAGAGGAATATGTGGATGATTTTATCTTATATACACACAATACTTGGGGTCATTATGGCACTGCAAAGTGCAGTGACAAAATAAGTAGATATTGTTATTTCCCCAACCTTAGACGAAGAGTACTGTAGGTAGTCTTCATCATCATCATCATCATCATCATTAGTGTTCTGCCAAAAGGCAGGTTTTCACATGGTTGTTCTCCAGGCTGTCCGGTCTTCTGCAATCCTCTTCAGGTCCACATAATTTCCTCTTCGCTTTATGTTGTCTATCATCTTGTATCTCCTCCTTTCTCTTAGTCTTCTCCCACAAACCAGTCCTTCGAAAGCATCTGCTAGCAAGCATTCCCTTCTCAATGACTGTCCCAACCAGTTCTTTTTCCTTTCTCTTATAACCTTCAGCAGACATCTTCTCTCACCAACCCTTTCCAATACACTTTCATTACTCACTCTTTCCATCCAGCTTATCCTCTACATTCCCCTCCACATCCACATCTCAAATGCTTCTAACCTTTCACCATCCTCTTGTCTCAGCATCCATGTTTCTGCTCCATATAGTGCCACACTCCAGACAAAACATTTGCCAAGTCTTTTCCTTAGATCTTTATCTAATTTGCCACAGAACAGTCTCCGCTTTCTGTTGAATGCCTCCTTCACTATGGCAATTCGAGTTTTCACCTCCTGGTTGTGATGGAGCAAGCTGGGATATTTTTTTCCCTTTACTGTTTTGCCATCTGCCTCCTTAAATATTTTTTTTCATTTTTGAATTAATTACCATTAATTTGTGTGAGTATAATCTGTATTTTCATAAAAGAGAAAGGTCGCTCCTCAGTTTTAAAGAATATAACACCAGATCTAATTTTATGTATAGTTTTATGTATGTGACTGATTTTATAATTTATTTTGATTATTCCTAGTTAGTATCTTTTGTTATAGGGAGAAATCAGTAACTGTTTTGTAACTAAAATTCTATTGTTGATGTATAAACAAACAGAAATTCTGTACTAACTATAAACATTTGGAGGAACAACTAATAGTATTCTTAAAGAATCTATTTGGCTCCATTCGAAAACATGATAGCAAAGCCAGCCCTTAATTAATTCTAAAGTAATTTCCAGTTTCATCAAAAATATTGTTTGCGTAACAATATCTGTTAATTTCATCATTTAAACAAATAATTTGGACTAACTCTAATAGTAGAAGAAACTGTTACAAGGAATCAATTTTTTGATGTATTCAGTTAATTTCATGATTTAAGTTTTAATTGTAATTTCTGTAAATTAAACATCAAACAATGTGTAATTTCAGTACCTATTATTGTGAGGATATAAAAAGGCCCAGTTTATGGCCACAAGACAGTCAGTCCATGGCCAAGTTTCAGACGAGGAACCTGTATTGGTTAGATCAACAACAATGCATCTGTGAAATAAGTGTAACACAATTAGGCCGTGTGTTAAAACAATGACAGTGTCTGTTCCATATGTACCTTTTTATTCTTCCAGAACTGTGAACTAAGTGGTTAGGTTTTTACTGCTCATAGTTGTTCGATAGTAAACTATTGCAGCAATACGTGGATGTTCACCTGCAAACTATTAATGAGGCTTATCGAAAGTTAAACAATAGTACACTGGCCATATTAAATGTGTATATGGGGGTAGTGAACAGTGAAAGTAAAAAACTGTCAAATGCAAATTTGCACCTGTTGGCTACATCATTTAAAGTAGTCCGTGGTTGACTTCCGCCCCCCATTTTTCAGCAAGTATAGCAACGCAGTACATCAACACTGAGGACAACAAATGAAGAAATATAACAGATGATCACCACATGGTGACATCTCAAGTGTTCAATTATTGTGCTTCCAAGATATTTAAATGCACTTACTTCGCTAATGGTAACTTGTCCTATTTTAATATTGGGCAGTCTGTGTCTTGTACTGATGACCATATTCTTTGTTTTTGCTGTGTTTATTAGCATCCCATATTCCACACGAGCTTCATTCAGATCTTTCAGTATGTTATTCAATGTCTACTCACTTTCTGCCACTAATACCATATCACCAGCAAATCTTATACATTCAATTCTCTTTCCATCAATACATATTCCTCTTTTCCCATGAAAGCCTTTTGCAATAATCTCTTCTAGATATGCACTAAACAACAGTGCGGAAAGGCAACAACCTTGTGTAGCACCTTGACCAATGCTGCTTCCTTCTGACATTTCATTTCCAATCCTTATCCGTACTTTCTGGTGTAAATATAGATTCTGTATCAGTCGTCTCTCTTTCCAATCTACTCCTTTCCTCTTCAAAATATCCGTCAGCTTGTTTCACTGAACTCTGTCAAAGGCCTTTTCTAAATCTATAAAAACTGTAGATATTAAGAAAGTGTACTGTCCGCCAGAAAGCAAAACATTCTAACATCTCCAAATATATTGAGCTACATCTCATTTTGGCTAAAAAAACTCTAAAAAAGGTATCATTGAATATGGCTGGACCCTATCCCAGAGATAAGGGGGGAGCAAAGTGTATAGTAGGTCTGTAGGATATTTTCACCAAATATGTAAAACTGTATGCTGTACAGAACATTACAGCCAGTTCAGTTATAAGATGAATCAAAGAGGATTATTTTGCAAGAGTAGGAAAGCCAGAAGTCATGTTAACAGATAGGGCCTCATATTTTGTTAGATGTAATTGGAAAGAGGTTGTAGATTCCAACCACATCAAACACATTTTAGTATCCAAATTTCATCCCGAAGCATTCCCCATAGAAAGTGTTTTTAAGGAATACAACAGGTTTGTGAGGACCTACACACCTTGTAAACATACCAAATGGATTGAATATGTCACTCCTTTTTCACAAGTTATTAACAACCTTCCCCATACATCAACTGGATTTACACCAAATGAACTGATATTTAATTGCACACAAGTAGACAAGTGGGAGAAACCTTTGCCCAAGATACCAATACCGCAATTATCACTGGAGGATAAAACACTACAAGCAGTAATCAACCTTGGAACCTGAACTAAATATAGGAAAGGAATTTATGACAGAAAGCTGAAATGTACAACACAATTTTACATAGGACAAAAGGTGTCACTTAGAACACATCCCAAATCCACAAAAATTGAAAAACTGAAACGTAAGTGGCAACTGCTATACACTGGACCAGCATAGTTGCTGAAATCCCCTGCCCGGGAGCAACACATTGGTACATACAAACACCTGTAAAGACAGGGGCCTTTGCCCCCACAAAGACTTGAGTTTATATGTTGAAGAAGGGCTGTATACCATTTAAGTTGTATATATGTATAATAATATTAGATTTAGAATGCTGGAAAGTCACATTCCAAAATTTATGTTGTTAGTTGTTAAAGAAAATTTTTGTTTGTGTTTTTTCTTACATGTTAAATGTGTAAACGATAAGATGAGTGGTTGTAACAAAGCAGAATTATACAGGGTGTCACAGTCAAACCTCCCTGATTTCAAGGACCCAGGAGAAAAAAACCACAGGAGAGAAAAAAACTCAAAGAACTTATATACCCTTGTCAGAAGTGCCAAGTTTCGTCGGCAGAGTGCAGCCTGGTCCCATGAATGAGAATGGCAACTCCACAGTAGCATGTGCAAGCAGTAGTGTGGTTTGCAGAAACCAAATCATCAGTTACTGTGCAAAGAAACTATTATGTGTACGAATGTGGTCCACTGATGTGAAAACAATTAAGGAATGGTATAGGAAGTTTCTGGCAACAGGAAGTGTTCAGAAACATTCTGGTGGTGCATGTTATGGAGTTTCAGAAGACAGTGGATGACATCAGACAAACATTTCTCAGAGGCCTCCGTAAGTCAATTTGTCAAGCATCTAGGCAACTGGATGTACCTTGATCAACATTGCATTGTATAGTTCACCAGTGTCTTCATATGTGTGCTTACAAAGTGCAAATTCTGCAACATCTGATGCCAAATGACAAACCACGTCGACAACAATTTGCTGCGGATATGGTGCAGTGTATTGGAAAGATGTTTATTCTTATATGAGGCAACCTTTCATCTATCAGGAAGAGTTAATAGGCATAATGTTCGGATTTGGGGTTTGCAAAATCTGAACATTGTCACTGAACATGTTCGGGATAGCCCTAAACTAAACGTTTGGTGCGGGCTAATGTATGACAGGATTGTTACACTGTTCTTCTTTGCGGAACAAACAGTGAATGGGTCAGTGTATCTGGACATGTTGGGGCAGTTTGTGTACTCTCAGATATAAAACTTGCAACCAACATCATTTTTCAACAAGATGGAGCTCCACCGCATTGGTCAACAGCTGTTCACAAGTTCCTGGATAGGAAATGTCCCAATTGTTGGATCGGACATGGAGGACCCATTGCCTGGCCACCACGTTCACCCACAATTATGGCGCTTGATTTCTTCATGTGGGAATTCATGAAGGACCGCGTGTATGTGACCAAAGTGGACAATATTCCTATGTTGTGACATCGTATCACTAATGTGATTGCAACAATAACAGAGGAAATGTTACAAAGAACTTAGCAAGAAATTGAATATAGACTCGATATTCTTCGTGCTACAAGTGGTCTACAATGTGGTGCATTTTTCATTGTCGTATCTACTGTGTGTGTGTGTGTGTGTGTGTGTGTGTGTGTGTGTGTGTGTGTGGTTTTTTTTTTTTTTTTTTTTTTTTTTTTTTTCCCCCCCTGGGCCTTTGAAATCAGGGAGGTTTGACTGGGACATCCTGTACTTTTATGTGTCTAGAGATGATGATACTCTAAATACTATGTTTCCCCTTGTTTGTAGCCCATTTGTAAACAAATAAATGAACCTGTGAAACACACGGTAGCATGCAATGCAGCACACAACTTGCCGTGACGCCAGTGGTATCAGAGTTTTGCAGAACATGCGCATTTGGGAGCAAGCTAATCAATAAAACGCTTGTATGTGGTTACCAGACAGGCACAGCTGCAAGTGTTGGAGCGTCCAAAACAAACCAACCTGATGAGCTACAGCCCACACTAGCATTTATAAAGCCTACTGAATAAACAAGGACATAGAAAATTAAGAGAGCAGCTATTCTACAACTAGGCCTATCTACACTATACACACACACACAAAGGTAAGCTAAGGAAAGGGATGCTAAACTACGGGATATTTACCTAAGCTACTATACTATACACATTATATCTATATATGTACAATATTTGCAAATTTATGTATTGAAAGTGCACACTCTAATTATACTTGATGGATGAGAAAAGTTTTGGTGCAGGTAAATTAGTGAGTGCAGTATGAGTGGCAAACTGAATAAGAGGTCACACCACATCTGTAATACACTTTATCTTTCAGATTTATAAGGTGAGTAGAGATGCAAACATGACATTAAATAATGCACACTGAAGTGAATGAATACACAGCTGAATATATGAAAAAGGTATTAGTAGCCATCAAGCCACTGTACTCTTATCTATGAAGATTTAGTTTTAAGTTAGTATTAATTTTTTTCTTCCCAAAGTGAAGAAAGATAAATGCTTGTAGAATGTTAGGTACCATATAAACATAAGAAAGGACTGCACTGCAAGTAAATATTGTTGTGAGTTAATGATAAATATAAATGTAGAAGTACGTGAAGAAGAAAACAGTTGTAGTACGTCAAGTATCATGGTACTGAACTAGGATTGGATTCTACCAAATAATCAAGGGGTCAAAACCTAACTACTATGAGCGTCAACTACCCATGAAAGCTTCAAACACATGAATTACATTGAAATTTTTATGCACATTTGCTACTTATGTAAACATTGTTTTACGATCATTGTATGTAACATATCATATTGATGATACAACTATGTAAACTTCAGCACATGAAATGGTTATCCTTCATGTAATGAACATAACCAGTAAATAATGAGCTGCAATTTTGAACTCTGAATAAGTATTTGATATAATTGGTAGTGGCAGATTTGAGTTGTGTTTATAAACAATAAACTATTTTGTTCTTGGGATCACAGTTAAGTCTATTAATGAGTCATAACTGAGCACAGAAATGCCTTTCCATGGAATTTTCTCAACCCTGTAGTGTGTAGATCCTTCCTGGAGAATGCTAGAGAGGTGAGGCCATGCATAGTTACCTGGGTGGCACGTGGTATCTATTGTTTACTTCTTTGATTCTTTTGAATTGATAAATTTGCTCTGGCAAGAAGTCGTAAATGAAAATGAAATGTATGTCAATTTATGCTATAAATGAAAACAGAATCTATTAGCCTATGAATGTTATATGAAGCATGTATAACAAGAGTAAAATGTGTACTCCCATAATTGGAATCAAATAATTGTAACAAAAATGAAAACGAAATGACAGGCAATGGCCCTATATATAAAAAGGGGAGAGAATATGTTACATACTATAATGTATATAAGCAATGATAGTGGCGCCAGCAAATGAATAGGACAAGTGTATTTTGCAATTGTATTTGTATTTTATTATGTTATGTGCTCAGTATGTGGAAAGGACACTTCAAAAACTTTATGTAATGCAACTGCATTAAAGATGCTCAGAAACAAAATGCAAAAGCATATGAAACCTGGCTGCAAAGTGTTAAGTGTTCGTGTTTTAAAACAATACGTGGGTGTGTGCATTGTAAGCCAAAAATGGCAACACTTCATGTAAAAGGAATTTTCTGTGCTTGACAATGTCGTAAATGCAGCAAGAAACTTACCTTGTTGATTGATGTTGGCTGTACAGTTGGTCTTCCCACTAAATATGTGAGAGCAACGAGGTGAAGTAAATTCATTGGGCCACTGATATGGAAACCAGATGTCACCGCACCAAAGATTTCGCAAAGGATCACGCTGCTGAACACAAGCTTCACAAATTTGTGCAGTGAAAACTACTGTAAATGCACAACATGAACACTCTGGCCTCACACTGAACATGTGAGTGCAAACAGCGATGCTAATGGATCTTGTGTTGCACACGCACACTTCACGAGCTAAACACTGTGCAGATGCTGACTGACAACAATGTGACTATGTGGTTACAGCAAGCAGAGAAAACTTATTATGCATGTGTTAAAAAGGAGCTGACATGCTCATATAAATTGACAATCATTGAGAATAGCTCCAATGGCCAAAAATAAAGGCTATGCCCTTAATGGCCAGGATTGTCAACCCCAAAAAAGGAAACAAGTTCAGACACTGGGCACCTCCATATGACATCAGTGCACTGTGGGGAGCAATTGTATTGAATAATATTATTTTTTTGTTCTTTTCTTTTCTTATATATCAGCTATGTTCAAACTGAATGAGTTATGGGCATTGACAAAGATAAATTAACAAGTTTTTTTGTGGCAAGGATAATGTTTTGATACATTGTTAAATACCTGTATGAAACAAAATAAGCAATATGTTCTTCAATTTATTAATTCATATATCTTAACCCTTCTGTTTTGATAAGTGGTAGTGTACACTATTAGTGGAATAGATCTACTAATGATCTTCCTGGACATTGAAAAAGTAAGTGATAGTGTACGTAGAAGCAAAGTGTGAAAGCCCTGGAGAACAGAGGAGTAGCAAAACAGATTATTTGGAGGATAAGGGAAATGTACCATGGAAGTGTGAGCTGTGTGAAAGTGGGAGGAGAGAGATCAGCTTGGACTGAACAGAAGAAACGCTTGAGGCAGGGATCTGCTCTTTCACCACTACTCTTCATTTTAGTGATGGATGATATAATGTGTACAGTAGCACAAGTAATTGGTGAAGGAAAGCTATGGTGTTTGCAGACAATCTGATGATCTGGGGGAAAAAGGAGGAGGAAGTACAAGAGCAGCTGGACATAGGGTAATGAACAGTACAAAAATATGCAATGAAATTTAGTATAAGTAAGAGTGAGATGATTATCAACAAGAACGAAGAAGAGAGGAACAACTGGAATAAAAGATGGTGGGGCATGATTGAGGAGAGAGGAGGGTTTCAAGTACCTAAGAAGCCTGATACAATAAAATGGAAAAAATGACAGAGAAATAAATGAGTGGGAGAGAAAAGCAGAAGCATTTCGGAAGAGAGTCGAAAGCTTGATATGAAGCAAAGATGTACCCCAAATTAGTAAAAAGGTTATATACTGGTCATACTATGTCCCAATCCTGACATATGCATCTGAAACCTGGGTTATGAAAGGAAGAGGGAAAAGCAAAGTACAAGCTAGTGAGATGACATTCTTGAGGAACAGTATTGGAGTGACAAAGATAGACAGGTTAAGAAATGAGAGGATCAGAGAGTTAATGAAGGTGGAATCATTACTGGAGGAGATAGAGAAATCAAGGCTGAGATGGTATGGGCATATTAAGCAAATGGAGGAGAAGAGAATATCCAGGAGGATTCATGAGATGAAACTGGAAGGAAAGAGACCAAGAGGAAGACGAAGAGACAGATGGCTGAAAGGAGTGAAGGAATGCAACCAGAAGAAAGGAGAAGACCGGACCAAGGTGAAGACGGAGAGATGGTGGCAAGACAGAAGACAATGGAGAGGCTTATGTTCCTAACAGACCTGGCCAGATGCTAGAAACTATCCAAGATGATGATGATGAAGTGGTAGTGTACAGATGTATGCTTGGATCAGTCATACCAGCATTGTTAAATAAGTGTATTTCAAGTGTACATTAAAAGTGTTATAAAAAGTTATTAGAAAAGCAAAATTTATTCACACATTTAAGACATCCACTCCTATCTGTTCATCATTTCACTCACTGCCAAGATCCTGATCATGAGATTTGGACAGACAAGAAGAACTTAAGCGATATCCAGAGTAGTGATGCTGAATTGACATTGTCACCATCAAGACTAAGCACAATGGAATTAATATGAAACAGTATGTAATGCAAATTATAAATATTGGCCTTGAATGTATTGATATTGGAGGCCTGTTGATACTGGCATCAATTAAAATTCGCCCAGGATTGTGCATAGATTCATAAATTACTTCAAATTTCTTTTGACTATTCTTTCCAATCAATTTTTCTCATTATTCAAGCAATTATTAATCAGGTTACATCATTGTGCCATGTACCTACTCAGTTTCCAATATATTTTGTAAACCATCAACGGGATGATGTGGGTGGAACTTGTTCCTTTGAAAGACATGACAGTGCAGTCTACAGCACTATCTTTCATTCATATGTGGATTGCTCATTTTGGATGTCTATTGTCAATAATGACTGACCAGGGGAGGTAGTTTGGATTGCAACTCTTTGCAAAACTGTGTGTATTGTGTGGAGTGCAACACATCCACTTAACTGCCTACCACCCTCAAAGCAATGGGTTGATGAAACAATGACACTGTATCCTAAAGACTGTGTTGATGTTTCACGATTTTCAATGGACTGAAGCAGTGCTGTGGGTTCTACTGGGAATCTGGACAGCTTACAAAGATGATATGAAATCTTCTCTCACTGAAATACTGTATGGTAAATGTTTAATGCTTCCTGCAAACTTCCTATTGCCCTCTGTGCTGGTGGCAACCTCGGTGTTACCTTTGGTAAATAAGATCAGAGGCCACATAGCTCACATCCATACACTAACTCCTCAAGCTCACTGTGTACAGCGAGCATGAGGTACTAAGTGGCAGCACTATGATGCTCGAGGATAACGTCATCCTTGCTGCATTTCAACAACATTATTGCAACCTCCTAAAGTACTCTGATGTGGAGAACAAATATTTTCTACGCTACTTCATGGTAAACCATCAATTACATCTGTCCAGCACCTCAAGCCAGCTTGTGTGTTGGGGGACTAGGAGCTGACAACCTTTCACCACTACCAGGAGATCCTTCCTCCACTTCTACAACAATCAATATGGATCTCTGACTGACGATCCTAGCTTCACGGAGGAATTGAATGACCAGTCATTACCTTCTAGTATCACCAAGAGAGATTAATCCTGCTCTCTCAATGGCAGACCCCTCTACCCTCGCACCTTTCTGTAAGATTATGTTCAGAGTAGCATTCTCCTTGTGGGGCAGCAGCACCGTCTTTTACTTGCTCTTGAAAACTATTTTTGTGGTCACCCAGAAAGTGATAGAGAACATACTGACCACAGTTTCCAGTCTACAAGTCCACATTCTTCTTTTGCTCACTGAAAGAAATGTTTCTACTCTCTGTTTACTCAGCACGATCAGAAACTATAATTATAAATACACGTTTGAGCTCTAACTGATCCAATTATATTCAAGAAAATTTCACATGCACAATGCAGTAATATTCCTGATAATGATGATGATAGTAATAATAATAATAATAATAATGATAATAATAATAATGTTTATCATAAAAAGCACTATGAGCAATTCAGAGGCAATCTCTACAATAAGTTCCCAATAAATGGTCTTTTGCCCTGACTTCTAATAATTTAAGTTAATTGCTTGCCACAAAAGTGGAAAATAACACCACCACTTGCTGCACACCACACAAACAGTTACTTCTGCAAAATCTAAGCTCCAGGATGGTGTACAGTACTCGGGAATTCACTTCCTATTTGTGTCAAAAACATGTATTTAGTCGCAGCATAGCTGTGATGCAATCCGAGGAAGCGCATAAGCCAGCGTTTAACTGACATGGACTGTTTGATTGCTTGGTGCAAAGTAAAGTGAGGTCACACTACCTGTCAGGCCATATTTACATAGGGGTGCAGCAGGCAACTGAGGAGAACACTTGTCATCATCTGCTCTATACCCCGGTAGCAACCTCTAAATGGCCACTTTCTTGGACACATATTATTTTACAACACTGTCATGAATCAATTTAGAATCTAAATAATTTTTAAATGAGTGGAGTTAGGTTGGCTTTAATCAAAGAAAAAGTTTTAGCCCACCTGCATTTAAACTTTGCCATCTAGAATTATTAGAACGGAACTGACAATAGAACATGACCTCTGAACTATAACTTTAAGAGACATTGTATTGATGGTTTCAAAGTTTTGAAATTTGTTATATATTTATTATTTAATGGGTTTAATCACATTCCGTAAGCAGAACCTTCTAGCATTGACATAATTGATACTTAATCTACTACAAATAAGGACAATTTTGTTCCAAATTTAGTTTTCAATAAATTACTCAAAAACTGTTAGAGGTAGCTTAATGGGGTCACATAGTTAAGGTTTTAATGTCAAACTGCTGCTACGTACCAATTTTTGATTGTCTGGCTTCATTATTTAGTGCCACTTGCTTTTTATTTAAAACAATGTATCTTAACATTTTGAACATTAATATACTGAAGCATATGTTCATAAAGTTTGGAAAAGCTTCATTAATTTTTAATTTCATCCTTATAATACGGTGCAATACTTGTATGCTATGCACAGATGTTTTACGGTGACATGGTACTAGTAGTAGTGAACTGGGTTAAGTCCCGGCACACTCTCCCACCTCTGTATCTCTCAAATGAAATTTTATAGATCATGTAACATAAATTACATAGAAACATGAAATAAAAGTGTTGATTATTACAAAATTACTTTTTTGTTTTCATTTTTAAGACTTTGCCTGAAAGAGAAGCACACAAAATTTTCACTTTTGGTATTCACTTATTTAATCACAATCGTAGGCACCACTGTGAGCTTCCATACAATACTTTCACTAAATCAACAGAGGTAGGTGGTGGTAAGTCACTTCTCCACTATATTTTATTACAAAAAGGAAAAGGAAAGAGGAGGATTCACTGTAACTCATGTTGTTCTTTCATGAAGCCTCCATGTCCCTGAGAAACAGGTAATGTAGCCTAAGCTTCTGTTCTTACTTACATCTGAGGGAGGACAAAACACATTTTATAGTCTATTTTCCATCAGTAATTTAAATAAACAGTTAAGTAGATACCAGAAAGAATTTCTTAATTCTCTTTTTTGTATTTGGAAAATTGCTATCAACTTTTTTCAAAATGATTGTCGGCAATATGTTACTTCATAAAATAACATTTTACTTCATCATTAAACCTGAATCACAAACTTTGCCATTCTCTTTTTTATGCATAAACCATAGCTATTATGCACTGAAGGTAAATTTATTTTCTTAAATAGTCACATTTTGGGCTAGTTTGCAATCGACTTTATTACTTTAGATGTTGCTTTAACTTAGAAAACTGATACCTTTGTAAGTTTCATCTTCATTTGGCTCAGTTATCATATGGATTAGTACGCTAAAAGAAGTCATTTGTTCGCAGCACTTACTTTGCTTTGTTGCACCTCTCATTAAAAAGCTGTTTTTACTATAAAACATCAATACTTTACAATCTTCATTTCTTAACACGTTTGCTTATTTGTATTTTGTTGTCTGTATTTAACTGTTAATTGACCATCTGCCTTAAACAAGATTACACGTTTCTCAAATGTTTTTACAAGATGAGAGGGAATAACTCATCAATTTTTGAACATTTAACCAAATATGTTGGCCCACTGGCTTCATTTCTCCTGTTTCTCCTCCTTTTCATTTATACATATACACTCCTGGAAATGGAAAAAAGAACACATTGACACCGGTGTGTCAGACCCACCATACTTGCTCCGGACACTGCGAGAGGGCTGTACAAGCAATGATCACACGCACGGCACAGCGGACACACCAGGAACCGCGGTGTTGGCCATCGAATGGCGCTAGCTGCGCAGCATTTGTGCACCGCCGCCGTCAGTGTCAGCCAGTTTGCCGTGGCATACGGAGCTCCATCGCAGTCTTTAACACTGGTAGCATGCCGCGACAGCGTGGACGTGAACCGTATGTGCAGTTGACGGACTTTGAGCAAGGGCGTATAGTGGGCATGCGGGAGACCGGGTGGACGTACCGCCGAATTGCTCAACACGTGGGGCGTGAGGTCTCCACAGTACATCGATGTTGTCGCCAGTGGTCGGCGGAAGGTGCACGTGCCCGTCGACCTGGGACCGGACCGCAGCAACGCACGGATGCATGCCAAGACCGTAGGATCCTACACAGTGCCGTAGGGGACCGCACCGCCACTTCCCAGCAAATTAGGGACACTGTTGCTCCTGGGGCATCGGCGAGGACCATTCGCAACCGTCTCCATGAAGCTGGGCTACGGTCCCGCACACCGTTAGGCCGTCTTCCGCTCACGCCCCAACATCGTGCAGCCCGCCTCCAGTGGTGTCGCGACAGGCTTGAATGGAGGGACGAATGGAGACGTGTCGTCTTCAGCGATGAGAGTCGCTTCTGCCTTGGTGCCAATGATGGTCGTATGCGTGTTTGGCGCCGTTCAGGTGAGCGCCACAATCAGGACTGCATACGACCGAGGCACACAGGGCCAACACCCGGCATCATGGTGTGGGGAGCGATCTCCTACACTGGCCGTACACCACTGGTGATCGTCGAGGGGACACTGAATAGTGCACGGTACATCCAAACCGTCATCGAACCCATCGTTCTACCATTCCTAGACCGGCAAGGGAACTTGCTGTTCCAACAGGACAATGCACGTCCGCATGTATCCCGTGCCACCCAATGTGCTCTAGAAGGTGTAAGTCAACTACCCTGGCCAGCAAGATCTCCGGATCTGTCCCCCATTGAGCATGTTTGGGACTGGATGAAGCGTCGTCTCACGCGGTCTGCACGTCCAGCGCGAACGCTGGTCCAACTGAGGCGCCAGGTGGAAATGGCATGGCAAGCCGTTCCACAGGACTACATCCAGCATCTCTACGATCGTCTCCATGGGAGAATAGCAGCCTGCATTGCTGCGAAAGGTGGATATACACTGCACTAGTGCCGACATTGTGCATGCTCTGTTGCCTGTGTCTATGTGCCAGTGGTTCTGTCAGTGTGATCATGTGATGTATCTGACCCCAGGAATGTGTCAATAAAGTTTCCCCTTCCTGGGACAATGAATTCTCGGTGTTCTTATTTCAATTTCCAGGAGTGTATTTCAATGTTTCTTTTTCCATTTTCGCTTCATCAGCCTACTGACCTCATTATTTCATATACACTCCTGGAAATTGAAATAAGAACACCGTGAATTCATTGTCCCAGGAAGGGGAAACTTTATTGACACATTCCTGGGGTCAGATACATCACATGATCACACTGACAGAACCACAGGCACATAGACACAGGCAACAGAGCATGCACAATGTCGGCACTAGTACAGTGTATATCCACCTTTTGCAGCAATGCAGGCTGCTATTCTCCCATGGAGACGATCGTAGAGATGCTGGATGTAGTCCTGTGGAACGGCTTGCCATGCCATTTCCACCTGGCGCCTCAGTTGGACCAGCGTTCGTGCTGGACGTGCAGACCGCGTGAGACGACGCTTCATCCAGTCCCAAACATGCTCAATGGGGGACAGATCCGGAGATCTTGCTGGCCAGGGTAGTTGACTTACACCTTCTAGAGCACATTGGGTGGCACGGGATACATGCGGACGTGCATTGTCCTGTTGGAACAGCAAGTTCCCTTGCCGGTCTAGGAATGGTAGAACGATGGGTTCGATGGCGGTTTGGATGTACTGTGCACTATTCAGTGTCCCCTCGACGATCACCAGTGGTGTACGGCCAGTCTAGGAGATCGCTCCCCACACCATGATGCCGGGTGTTGGCCCTGTGTGCCTCGGTCGTATGCAGTCCTGATTGTGGCGCTCACCTGCACGGCGCCAAACACGCATACGACCATCATTGGCACCAAGGCAGAAGCGACTCTCAGCGCTGAAGACGACACGGCTCCATTCGTCCCTCCATTCAAGCCTGTCGTGACACCACTGGAGGCGGGCTGCACGATGTTGGGACGTGAGCGGAAGACGGCCTAACGGTGTGCGGGACCGTAGCCCAGCTTCATGGAGACGGTTGCGAATGGTCCTCGCCGATACCCCAGGAGCAACAGTGTCCCTAATTTGCTGGGAAGTGGCGGTGCGGTCCCCTACGGCACTGCGTAGGATCCTACGGTCTTGGCGTGCATCCGTGCGTCGCTGCGGTCCGGTCCCAGGTCGACGGGCACGTGCACCTTCCGCCGACCACTGGCGACAACATCGATGTACTGTGGAGACCTCACGCCCCACGTGTTGAGCAATTCGGCGGTACGTCCACCCGGCCTCCCGCATGCCCACTATACGCCCTCGCTCAAAGTCCGTCATCTGCACATACGGCTCACGTCCACGCTGTCGCGGCATGCTACCAGTGTTAAAGACTGCGATGGAGCTCCGTATGCCATGGCAAACTGGCTGACACTGACGGCGGCGGTGCACAAATGCTGCGCAGTTAGCGCCATTCGACGGCCAACACCGCGGTTCCTGGTGTGTCCGCTGTGCCGTGCGTGTGATCATTGCTTGTACAGCCCTCTTGCAGTGTCCGGAGCAAGTATGGTGGGTCTGACACACCGGTGTCAATGTGTTCTTTTTTCCATTTCCAGGAGTGTATTTTTGGCGTGATACACCACTTCCACACATCTCCTTTAACTGATACCAATACACATTGGCTTGCCTCTACAGGCACCATTTTGTCACTCTCTTGTACCTTCAGACAACCTTACTGCCAACCAAAAATAATTAATTTATGCAGAATTTATTGTTTCAGATTTTAGGAATTTCCAGTTTCAACAACTTCTCATAATGCCAAGTGTTCTGTGTTTCGTAGTTACTAACCTTTTTTATGGATTTTATTTATTATTTATTTACTTTAGCCATTATTTTTATGATTGTGTTGAAAAGTTACCCAGTGTTATTTTAACATTTAGAATTTACTATTGCAAACTACCTCTCACGTTCTTGTGTAAGTCATCATTCAGGTATAGTCATATTTGGCAATCATTCTTATTCACTCAGAAGAGATTACAAACTAAGAGCATACATACAACATAAAGACACATATTTCTTACTTACTATGATAGGACAAAAGAAGGGAATGAAACTTGAAAAGGAAATAAAGTTCCATCCAGCTGGGACCGCACAGTACACCAAACTGTGCATCCATGAAAGAATGACAGACTCCCTACAGAAATAGTATAGATAGGACAGAAGAAGGGGATAAAACTTGAAAGGTAAATAAAGTTTCATCAAGATGGGACTGCACGGTACACCAATTTGTGTATCCGCCAAAGAGTGGCAGACTCCCTACAGGTATTAGTTACTGTTGCTTTTAAATTTCTTCAGATCTATAATGATTCGGGTATTCCAAGCAGTATGCTTTTGCATAAGGCTTACTTATTATTCTGAATGGTCCTTGATAAACATGCATAAAATTCTTTCTTAAATTTTCTTAGCTTTTTCTTTATATTTGATTAAGACAAGTTCACCAATGCTAAAACTAGTGGGGGAAGCTTTTCTTTTTCTATCCAAGGCTCTTTTACGTACATTTGCTGTAGCCTGTGCCTTCTTCTCACCTAAAGAGCTCTAAGTTAGGGCTGGAAAATCAACCATGCTTAAAAGGATGTTATGGGGTTCCCGATTAAGCATTAGTTCACAAGGAGCAAAGCATGTGGCATCATGTTTAAGATTGTTGATCATTTCTTCAAAGTTTTTGATATGATTGGCCCAAGTTGAATGCTTCCTGGCACAGTAAGTTCTACACAATCTGTTTAACTCATGCATAACTCTCTCGCTGATATTCCTCTGCAGAAAATACACCGAGATCCTTATATGGCAAGCTCTGGCCTTTTCAAAACATACCTTAAATTTTTCAGATACAAACTGAGGACCATTATCTGATAGGAGACTCTTAGGGTTGCAAATCTTAACGAAACAGTCGTTTTATAGCTTGTCACCAGCGTTTGGCATTAGCTCTCATTATTGGATATAATTTGACATATTTGCTAAAACCGTCAATCAACACAAAAACACGGGTACATCCTCCTTTAGATGTTGGGAGGAGGCTAAAAAGAATTGCTGCACATAATTTTAGGGGTGCATTTGATTCTACATTGTGCAAATCTCCCTGCACTACACTACTTACTGCACATACCTTCTGACATTCTTACTACTCTACGATGCATGTTATCGAAAATGACTTTCTCACTTTATTTGGCAATGCATTTCTTGGCCCCATAATGGCCATATCATAGATGCATGAAATCTATCAGCAGATCTGCATGTTGTGAAGGAAAACATATTTTCCATTCTGTTCAATCTAACTTTCTTGTATGGAGTAAAATTCCTTTATGTAACCAATATTATTGCGCAGCTTTTCTATAATTAAGGACTCCTAAATGGCTTTTGACTAACCTCAACTGATCATCATTTTGCTCCCTTCTTTAGATTTTAAATATTTTCTTTGAGGCCCTTTTCTCCTTGAGCTCATGTATGGCCAACATTCTCACTTCATTGCTATCTGTTAACGGAATTTCTGATTCCCTGCACAGCTCAGCACTTCTTGATAGCCCATCTGCTACCAGAGTGTTCTCCTCTTGAATGTATTTAATTTCAAGGTCGAACTGCTGAAGATACGTAGTCCACCTGGTTAGTCTTGGATGTCTCAGTTTACAGGTTTTTAAAAATGTAAGTGCCTTGTGATCACTATAGATTATCACCTTGTGCCCTAACAAATAATGCTCAAACTTCTGCATACCAAACATGATGGCCAGTGACTCTAATCCTGAAATTCTATAATTTCGCCCAGCAGGTTGCACTGAACAATTTTGTACCTCTTGATTGCCTTCTGTTTCTACCTGAACTACTGCAATCCCAAAACCACTTGCATCAACTGACATGCAAAAGGGTTTCGAAAAATCTAGATGGTATAAAAGCAGACTATTCATCAAACAGTTTCTTAATTATTCAAAAGTGGAATGGAACTCTTTAGTCCAAACCCATGAGGTATTCTCCTTCAACAAGTTGAGTAAACGAGGTGCATTAAACAAGTGATCTTTAACAAAACAACGATAGAATGCAAATAAACTGAACACTGATAAACTGAACACTGGCCTGAGTTGCTTTTTATTTCTGGGTGCTTCAAATTTTTCAATGACTGATAATTTGGAAGGATCAGATAATATACCTTCTATGCTAATTTGATGGCCCAGGAATTTTATTTTCTTCCTTACACATTCAGCCTTTTCTGATTTTCATTTCATTTTCTACAGCTTCTAGCACCCTGTCTAGTAATGAAATGTTCTTCCCTTGTGGGAGTTGCCAATGGTATATCACCTACACAAATAGTTACCTGATTAACAATTCCTGCCCCAATACACAAGCCATTACTCTTACAAAGGTGCACACAGAAATACTTAATCCAAATGGGATTACTTTATATTGGTAGCACACTCCTTCATACAAAAAGGCTGTATATTTACGTAATTCTTTTGCCAGGGGCAAATTCCAGCATCCACAAGTTATGTCCATAGATGTAAGATACCTAACTCCTCAGAACTTTTATATTAGCTTGCCCATATTCTGGGGATGGTCACTCTCTCTTATTACAATTTCACTTAACCAGCACGCATCCAATACTAATCTAATGTTTCTGTCACACTTAGGCACAACTACAAGAGGATTATTATATTCACTAATTGCTTTCTCAATGACACCCCATGTCAGCATGCATTGAATTTCTTTCTTAACCACTGGCTTTCTTGAAATATGTACTTGATAATGTTTCTTGAAAAGTACCTGCCCAGGTTTTACATTCAAATGGCATTCATACCCTTTAACTTCACCAGGTGTATTCAAGAATATATTGTAATGAGTGGTTAATACTTCCTTCTTTCTGCTCTTTGTTTATCAGAAATTGGACTTGTTGACTGTTGACTGTTCACAGGACTAACCATGAACAACACACGATTAAAAATTCAGTGCACAATTTTGTTTATTGGAGTAAACCTGACCTCCTTCCCAAAACCTTTGTCTCATCTCTTCTAGCTCCCTTGTAGATTAACATCTTGCTCATTATTAGCAAATTCAGTATCTTCCTACAAGAATCCTTTATTCCTCATAACCAAAATAGGCAGTTCCCAAGCTTCATTATTACTGTCTATATAACTTCCTATGAAAGGCTCTTTTACTATCTGAGAAGCAAGTAAGATTAAAACTAATTTGTTCTGAACAAAGTCAATCCTCCCCTGATATTTTGTCAAGAAATCTGTGCCTATTAATATTTCAGCACTTAAACTGAGCACAATTAAACAAGGGTGATCTATTATTATGTCATATATACCAATTGGTATCAATGCTTCATGCTGTACTGGTCTAGAAACTTTTCCAGTAGCACTTATTATTCTTAAACCATTTACTTTCAGGACAGTCTGTTCACTCTTGTTAGGAACAGAATCAAAAAATGCTTGGGACAAAGCACTTGCTTCACTGTCACTGTCAAGAAGACAATGCACTGCTACTCCTGATATGTTAGTTTTTATCATAGGGTGAGTTATTCTAGTCTGAACACATTCCTCATAAACATCTTCTAATAAATCCTTTTCAATCTGTTTCCAGCTAAAGTAGTATTATTCAGTTGCAAGTACGTTCACACTTAGATTCACAGGGTCATCAATCTCTACATTCTCAGCTGCCTTTTCCAGTCTGTCCACCAATTCTAAAGCAAAGCACTTGATGACTTCCTCTTCTTCTGTTTGCTGCACATCAGCTAAACTATCATCTACCTCTGAGCAACTGCACCCCTGCCCAACATTGCTACACATAACACTTTTGTCGACTTTTACAGTTTGTGGTATGTCAATACAGCTAACAATTTCCTTGACCTCATTATTATTGCTACCCCCTTCATCCATCAATTCCTCCTCTTCAAAACCTTGCAAAACTGACTTAATTTCCTCTGCCTCAACATTACCCTTCTGATGTAAGTCTTTATTTCATCTTCATCCCTATCAGATTAACACCCTTTAATTTCTTCCTCCCTATTATCATAGCATTTTCTTTCTCTTCCTTGACCCATTTTTCTAAAGCATCCAAAATGCTGTCAGCTATATTATGAGAGAGATTTAACACGTCACTGGTACTGTCTGTTCCTATTTCATCATCCCTGTTATCTGTTTGCATGTACTGACTGACTGTGATTTGTGTTCCTGTTACCGGCAGTGTTACTCTTTCTGCCTTGTGAGCACCACTTTCCTCATAGACTGGACTTACTTTCCCCACACACGACCTGTTATGTTCATTTGATACAGAATCAGATAGGGTGGTATTTTGCTCTCCATCTTGTCACAATGGTGCATATTTGCATTTCTGCTTTTATCATAATAATTGTTGCGAAAGCTCGATTGCTGTCTACTCCCTCTTTCTCTACCATGGCCTTGACAACGATAGTTACATCTTGTATTCTGAACCTCCATACATCTAACATTCATGTTCCCATTATCATTATTTCTGTTGTTTATGTGATGGTTGGAAGACCTGTTACTATTTTGCACCTGCTCCTCAGCAGCAGCCACTCTTTCTGCTCACTCTAAGTATTCAATGAACTGATCCACATTCTCTCTAGGTGCAGAAATGATTCTCTTCTGCCATTACCAAGGCGGTTTAAATTCTAGTCCCGTGATAACCATTTCTGGTTTCATCTTTTCTGTCAAATGTGACAGCTGTGAAACCCACTTCCTAGAGAACTCTTTTACTGACTCACATCCTGGAGCAAACTTTTTATCACTCCAAAACTCTCTCAAAACATTGTTTTGTTTGTTGTGTGATCAATACTCATTCAGAAATGCAGTTTTAAATTCAGGAAGAGTTTTGCATCTTATTACATGAGCTGACCACTGTAAAGCATCTCCTGACAAATGACTTCTTATGAAAAAAATTTTCTCTTGTCTGATCATGCATTAGGCAAAACATCCTCAAAACCATCCCAGAACTCTGAAGGGTGAATTTGTTTGCCTGAATCAAAACGTAAAAATTGACAACATCCAATTAAAGCAGCATCAACTGAAGCAACATACTGAACAGTAATATCACAGGAACTATCTGATATTATTCTATTTTCTGTGTTAGTAATACTAGTATATAGTTCTTCAACTTGTAATTCTACTGCTTCCACCGTGTCAGAAAATCTTTTATCAACATCTTCACAAAATTTCACACAGTGAGATTTTATTTTCTTAATATCTTAATATCTTAATATCTATAATGGTAAGACAGAGATTTAGGAACCAGGTTTTAAATTGTAAGACATTTCCAGGGGCAGATGTGGACTCTGACCACAATCTATTGGTTATGACCTGTAGATTAAAACTGAAGAAACTGCAAAAAGGTGGGAATTTAAGGAGATGGGACCTGGATAAACTAAAAGAACCAGAGGTTGTACAGAGATTCAGGGAGAGCATAAGGGAGCAATTGACAGGAATGGGAGAAATAAATACAGTAGAAGAAGAATGGGTAGCTTTGAGGGATGAAGTAGTGAAGGCAGCAGAGGATCAAGTAGGTAAAAAGACTAGGGCTAGTAGAAATCCTTGGGTAACAGAAGAAATACTGAATTTAATTGATGAAAGGAGAAAATATAAAAATGCACTAAGTGAAACAGGCAAAAAGGAATACAAACGTCTCAAAAATGAGATCGACAGGAAGTGCAAAATGGCTAAGCAGGGATGGCTAGAGGACAAATGTAAGGATGTAGAGGCCTATCTCACTAGGGGTAAGATAGATACCGCCTACAGGAAAATTAAAGAGACCTTTGGAGATAAGAGAACGACTTGTATGAATATCAAGAGCTCAGATGGAAACCCAGTTCTAAGCAAAGAAGGGAAAGCAGAAAGGTGGATGGAGTATATAGAGGGTCTATACAAGGGCGATGTACTTGAGGACAATATTATGGAAATGGAAGAGGATGTAGATGAAGATGAAATGGGAGATGTGATACTGCGTGAAGAGTTTGACAGAGCACTGAAAGACCTGAGTCGAAACAAGGCCCCCGGAGTAGACAATATTCCATTGGAACTACTGACGGCCGTGGGAGAGCCAGTCCTGACAAAACTCTACCATCTGGTGAGCAAGATGTATGAAACAGGCGAAATACCCTCAGACTTCAAGAAGAATATAATAATTCCAATCCCAAAGAAAGCAGGTGTTGACAGATGTGAAAATTACCGAACTATCAGCTTAATAAGTCACAGCTGCAAAATACTAACACGAATTCTTTACAGACGAATTGAAAAACTAGTAGAAGCCAACCTCGGGGAAGATCAGTTTGGATTCCGTAGAAACACTGGAACACGTGAGGCAATACTGACCTTACGACTTATCTTAGAAGAAAGATTAAGGAAAGGCAAACCTACGTTTCTAGCATTTGTAGACTTAGAGAAAGCTTTTGACAATGTTGACTGGAATACTCTCTTTCAAATTCTAAAGGTGGCAGGGGTAAAATACAGGGAGCGAAAGGCTATTTACAATTTGTACAGAAACCAGATGGCAGTTATAAGAGTCGAGGGACATGAAAGGGAAGCAGTGGTTGGGAAGGGAGTAAGACAGGGTTGTAGCCTCTCCCCGATGTTGTTCAATCTGTATATTGAGCAAGCAGTAAAGGAAACAAAAGAAAAATTCGGAGTAGGTATTAAAATTCATGGAGAAGAAATAAAAACTTTGAGGTTCGCCGATGACATTGTAATACTGTCAGAGACAGCAAAGGACTTGGAAGAGCAGTTGAATGGAATGGACAGTGTCTTGAAAGGAGGATATAAGATGAACATCAACAAAAGCAAAACAAGGATAATGGAATGTAGTCTAATTAAGTCGGGTGATGCTGAGGGAATTAGATTAGGAAATGAGGCACTTAAAGTAGTAAAGGAGTTTTGCTATTTGGGGAGCAAAATAACTGATGATGGTCGAAGTAGAGAGGATATAAAATGTAGGCTGGCAATGGCAAGGAAAGCGTTTCTGAAGAAGAGAAATTTGTTAACATCCAGTATTGATTTAAGTGTCAGGAAGTCATTTCTGAAAGTATTTGTATGGAGTGTAGGCATGTATGGAAGTGAAACATGGACGATAAATAGTTTGGACAAGAAGAGAATAGAAGCTTTCGAAATGTGGTGCTACAGAAGAATGCTGAAGATTAGATGGGTAGATCACATAACTAATGAGGAAGTATTGAATAGGATTGGGGAGAAGAGAAGTTTGTGGCACAACTTGACCAGAAGAAGGGATCGGTTGGTAGGACATGTTCTGAGGCATCAAGGGATCACCAATTTAGTATTGGAGGGCAGCGTGGAGGGTAGAAATCGTAGAGGGAGACCAAGAGATGAATACACTAAGCAGATTCAGAAGGATGTAGGTTGCAGTAGGTACTGGGAGATGAAAAAGCTTGCACAGGATAGAATAGCATGGAGAGCTGCATCAAACCAGTCTCAGGACTGAAGACCACAACAACAACAACAATATCTTTCTGAGAAGCATTTACTTTAGTAGTTACTTCTTCAAATTAGTTAGAGCAGAGTTTGGATTCCTTGCCTGTTCTTTCTGACAACCTCCCTTCCAAAAGTTCATCTGCATCTTTGAATTCTTTGTGAACTTTTCCAGCTTTCATTTTTAAAGTATTATGCAATTTACTTAGTTGTTGTCCTACTTTCACTTGCAGATCATGGTGGTTAGCATCAATTTGATACTTTAAACTATTCAGTTTTGAGGTCATTTCATCCTTTATGCATTATTATTACACTCAATCTTACTTTTCATTTCTTAATTACTATCCTTCAGTTCTTTATGATGTGGTTCAAGTTTAGCAAACAGTAACTGCATCCATTTTGTGCCTCTACATTACCACTTGGCATTTGCACTGATTTTAAAGGAGTTTCTAGCATTCCCTGACTTGGCTGAATTTCAGACATATCGAGCTCAGTTCCACAATCTGATAACTTTATTAATTCTATCTTTTCCTTCTTGACTTCACTTTCAATTACCTCGTCATCAGAAAATGGTTCTAACTTTGCAGTACCAGTCAAATTCAATTCATATTCTACTTTTGACAAATCGCACTCCAATTTTCAATTTATTACTTTGACAGAACCATCCTCATTAATTTCAGTTTCTGATTCTGATGATTCATCATTAGAGACTGGTTACATCTTAACTTTCACATTATTCTCATCAATATTTTCCATTTTTAGTAGCCTATTAGCAGCAACTAGCAAATACTTTAAATATTCTTGACTTAACTGCTGGACCTTGATGAATAATTCTGGCACTGTGTACCAGCAAATGTGATACAACATGTCACAACATAATGCAGGAAACAGCAGCAACTGTGGCAGTGAGGATAGTGGCAAGTATTGCCTTCTACAGTAGCTTCGGGAGGGGGGGGGGGGGGGGAGGAGGGGGAGAGGGGGTGCCAGGCACCAGTGAGTGCTGTAGAGGGACAGCCTCCTCTATCACTACTTTTCCTCAGCAGAAGTAGTCAACACCAGAATTTTTTTTTTCGAATTTTGTACAGGTCAGTATTATCTGTTCTTGTTGTTCTTTTTAAATTTTTTATAATTTTGTACACTGTGTGTTATATTTCAAGCTAAAATCTATGAAAAAAAATTACTTTACTTTCGTTGTTACAATCAGTGTGTACTAGATCTGAATGTACAGTTAAAATCATTTTTTTAGAAACATTTGAAATTACGAAATATTTGGCACACTTAAAATTTTTAATATTAATTACGCAGTTTAGTACTGTTCATTATATTTATTTCTGGATTCATTTATAAAATAATAATGATAATAATACACTAATAGAAATTCATTTGTCAAGAAAGATTGTCAACCCTTTGGAATATTGTTATTACCACAGAGTGAAGTAGTAGTGGGCATGCCTCTGTTGTGATTGGACGTGTTTTTGTATTTTAGACAAACAACGTAATTTCGGCTTTTTTAATGTGAAAATTCAAAAGACAGTGTGATATAGTGAAATGTGACGCAAATAAACATAAAAAAAAATTCTGTGAAGATATTACTCAAATTTATTCAGATCAATTGGACCATGAGAAGCTAAAATGTGAAAATTTCAGCTTCAAGAATCAGACCCCTAGACATGAAGAACTGGAGCCAATCACATGAGAAAAGAAGTAAAAAGTTTATCATAAATCTTACTCTTCTCGAATCTCATGAAGAGACTTAACCATAAAGAGAGTTGCGACATAAAATGGGTTTCGGCATCGTTTGGGATCAATTGACTAATAATGAAGTTTTGTCTGTTGCAGAACGGATGGTGATTTGTGTTGTTTGCAGTTTATGTATGATTGGGTTTCGGATCATATGAAGCCAAGACGACCAAGGGCTGTCCAACGAAACAAATCATAGGAACAGTGATGATGTACTACCAATAATGACGGACTGGATTGAATGAAGAAGGACTTCACAACTGCAACCAGGGACATCAAAAAGGAAAGATAAGTACAAACTATTTGTGAAGTTAATTTGTTTGTGGACTTGTGTGCTTGTTAACAAAATGAATAGAGACGAGGGTAGGAGTGGGGTAGAAATGAAAGTTGTAGGACCCAGCCAGGACATGTCCGAGCCGAGTGAAATTGTAGTCAGTAAAGAAACAGTCAGTGGGAAACATATCACAGATTTGAGAAAAGTTTTTTAAATAAAGCAGAACATGGGAGAATCAAAAGTAAATTTTTGAATGGTCCTAATTATAGGAATAGAGATGGCAGCTTAAAAGAGTTTTGTAAGAATCAACTTAAAATAATTAGCACACCTTGACAAACCACCTGACGAAATGACCTTGATTGATGCACTTAAAAGAATATTACCAGAATAGTTCCAGTGAGATTTAGTACACGGACCTGATGATTGTCTTGAACAATTTTTCGATATGTTGGCAGGCTGGATAGGGCAATAGATAGAAGTATGTACCATAATAATCGGAATGATAGAAATCACAATGGGAGTAATTACAGAAACAGAGATAATGGTAACTTCTATCAGGATCAAAGAGTCAATAGAGAGAGAGATAAATTTTGAACATCAGCAGGATAGGAATAATGGGGATAACCATGGGCATTTTAATAGCAAAAATCATAGTGGTAACTACTCGGGAAATGGCAGTTCACCTCAATGAAGGTCCACAGTTTTGGGGTGAGGAAACAACAAGCACAGGATCCCCAAGTAACACTTACAATTAAACAATAATAACAGTGTTAATGATATGGCACATGTATCTGAAACCAATCAGAAAGAATATCAGATTTCTCATTTATGTTTTAATCAAAAGTTTTGGGATACTATGTTTAATTATGGTGCTTTAGGTGCTAATTACAAACCAGAACATGTGAGTAGTGAGAACTTTGGTGTAGTATGTACTAATGATCACTTCTCTTGGTCAGAAAACAGTATTATTGATGTGTGTAAATCAAGTGATGGCTATATTGGATCTGAACTAGGTGATATATTTGATGTAGATGTAAATGAGATCAGTGAAACAACGAAGTTTGGTAAGTCTGAGATTGGTGGCTTATTGCAAATGAATGTAGGTGAGGTAAGTGATTTTGATGGAGATGAGATTTATATTGTTAGTGATGTTATTGTTGAAGTAATTTTGGAGGAATATGATGATGATGATGATGATGATGATGATGATGATGATGATGACGATGATGATGAGTATCAGGTATTTGTGGAGTTTAAGAATAATGAAGTTTCAGAGTTATTTGTGAATGATGAGAGTTATTTGTGAATGATGTTGACAATACTGGTAAGATAAGTGATGTGTGTGATGATGTAAGTGAGAGTCATGGAATATCAGTCCAGTTAAAACAGTTTTTCATTAATGTCACGCAGAGCGGTGATTCAAACAGTAAAGTTGAGTTATCTGTGAGCCTAGAGAATAAAGGTAAAAACTTTTTGAAGTTTGTTTGGGACCAGATTGATCATAACATAGATAAATGCGCAGTCTGGAATAAGTTAGCTGCGGTTAGTCAGAATTTGTATCCAAATTGGTGGAATGAAGTAATAGAGGATCTAAGAAGCAAGTGTAATTTTGACAGTAATGTGTTTGTGTTCCTTCTGTAACAAGTGATGTTAGTTGTGCCATGGAATCTATTCATTGTGTTCAATATTTACTTGACAATGTATGATACCAGTAAAGCTGATAAAACCCTGTAAAGACAGTGTGATGAAACTGAAAGCAATCTTTCGCATGAAGTGTCTGACAACAGAGAAGATGATTCAGATTTTAGATGTCCTTACATTAAAATTAAGATTGATCACTGGGAAAGTAACTGTTTGATTGATACAGGTAGCCTGATTTGTGGTATATCCGAACAATTTAGAGACAAGATCAAGTGTATAAGAATTTTGTGGAAATGTCCATTGTATGTGTAAAGATAAGAGGAGCTACTGGTAAGCAAAGAAAATTGGTAAAATCTCAGATACTGTTAACCTTTAGTATAGAGGACAAGACCTTTGAACATGGATGCATAATGATTCCTAGTCTGGAAGAAAATATACACTATGCTTGCAGATTCATACAACTATATAATTGTGTTTTGCTTGTCAGGAATGTAGTATTTAAGATGATGTGATTTCTAAAGTTCTGTCTTATCTATTGACTGAGTTTAAATCAGTGCTTCATTATATTTACAGGTTCCTGCAACTATATCATTATGTTCTGTAGTACATTTGTGCTCTAGAATTTGCTACATATAAGCTATGATACTCAATGAGTAGATCTTTATACAATTTTGAATGCCATTAAATAGCTAGCAATAAATTTTCATATCTTGTACTTCAAAAATTAGGAATAGCATACTAGTATATCTGTGTTAAATCACCTTACTAGTTCATTTTTTCATTGCATTTAGCTCTGTTTATTAAAGTTTCATATGTGAACACTTTTTAATCCTTTCTGATGTAAATCCTGTATACTTGTTTTCTCCATATAAATAGGCAGAGCATATGCTGTGTGATTGTGAGGGAGTTATTGAACAGCACACTTAGCACACAAAACAATGTTTCAGGATTTGATGTGAAAGCTAGACAGGAAGTTACCTATCCGTTGGAGCATGTGATGTGAAATCTATGGAAGAAACTGAAAGATGTGGGTGGATTCACTCCCACACTCCTGTATGGCTGCACCTTTGCTGGTCCAGTCGATGTACAAGAGATCATAGATGCTGGGTAACGTACTCAAGCATCTGCCAACTACATCAGTGTTGCGACAGAGATTTACAGATCTTTTGTTAGCCAATAAATTATCCCATATGAAGAATTCATTTAACTATTTGTTTAGAAATGTCTTCACTGCCATGGTCAGTGTTATTCCACATAAATGTATGTTTTTTCAAGTAGGGAATTAACTTCTCAATACATTATATATTTTTTTATCAATTTTTAATGAATCTTCTAGGCCTCTATGTAATAATTAGTTTGTATGAACAATGAGCAAGTAGTGTGGAAGACATTTACTAGTGTAGACAGTATAACAAGATGACTACGAAGTCTTTCGCGACGGAGTCCTTGCATAAAAAGTTCTCGGTTTACTTGCCGCGTCAAATTTGGATAAAATCCCAAGCTTTCGATGACTACCTCCGTCATCTTCGTCAGGGGTAAAACTGACTGTCGTGGACCGGTGAGGCTTCCGCTTTTATAAGCAGTGGACGGCTTCTCATTGGCTGGATGACGTCACGGTGAAACCGATGCGTACTGAGGTGGCGGCCTCTATATCCATAGATTTTGTTTGCGCGCTTTATCCAGCGTTGCTTGCAGCGCCATCCATCGCAACAGGCGGAGAACTGCGAGGAATGTAAGAAGTCTCCCTCTGTGCTCTTTCTATATCAATTGCGCGCTTCCATGCATTGCTGAGTGCATAACCGGAATCTCTGTTGAAATTATTTTCACAGAGTCTAATTTCAACTGCTTCCCTGATGACAGAGTCCCAATAGTTTGAAGCGTGAGCAAGTAGTCTTGTTTCATCGAATAAAATCTTATGTTTATTTAACAAACTGTGCTCAGCCACCGCTGATTTTTCTAGATACCTGTATTTCAGGTGACGCTGATGTTCCACACAGCGATCGGCAACAGTTCTTATAGACTGGCCCACATAACTTTTTCCACACTCGCAAGGAATGCTGTAAATTCCCGGTACTCTCAGGCCAAGATTATCTTTCACGGGTCGCAGCATTTCCTTAATCTTCCTGGGTGGCCGGAAGACTGGTCTGATTCCCTGCCGGCTCAGGACTCTGCCGATCTTGCTGGTCGTTGTACCGCAGAATGGTAGCCGCGCGATGTGTTGGTCCTCTTGATCTGTTCGAACAGCGTCCTTTCTTGGTTTCTTCGCCAGAGTAGATCTGATATCACGAACAGAATAACCATTTTTTATAAATACCGTCGTCAGATGGTTAATCTCGGAGCCGATATGATCCTTGTCCGAAATAGTCCTTGCTCTGTGTACCAAGGTGTTCAGCATAGCTCTCTTCTGAGCTGGGTGGTGAAAACTACGCGCGTTTAGATATAAATCTGTATGCGTCGGTTTTCTGTGCACAGAATGTCCGAGACGTCCATCTGATTTTCGCTCCACCAGTACATCTAAGAAGGGTAACTTTCCATCCTTCTCCACCTCCACTGTAAATCTTATGTTCTGATGTATACCATTCAAATGTTCAACAAACTGCTGCAGTGCCTCATTGCCATGTGGCCAGATTAAAAATGTATCATCAACATACCTGAAGAAGCAGGATGGACGTAAGGGAGCACTGTTCAACGCTCGTTCTTCGAAATCCTCCATGAAGAAGTTAGCTATGGCTGGTGACAGTGGCGAACCCATGGCTGTTCCGTCAATCATTTCATAATATTTTCCACCATACAAAAAATAGGTGGTCGTCAAAGTGTGTCGAAATAACTTCAGTATTTCAGGAGAGAAATGAGCAGCCAACATTTTTAACGTATCTTCCACTGGAAACTTTGTAAACAAAGAGACCACATCTAGGCTGATCATGATGTCATTCGGACCTATCCTTTTTGTCTGCAGTTTTGTCACCGTGGGACTGGGAATGGGTAGACACGACCTTGGCTGCACATCAGCGAGCGAATTTAAGCAAGACTACAGCAAAACAGGCTGATAAATTTGTGCACCTAAGCCGGGGAAAAGGAACTTCTGGGTCCAGCGACGCACATCGCACTGTTATCAACTTCTCCGACAAGGAAATTGACGACGCCACCATCTCGGTTCTCAGTAAGGGACTGAACTTTTCTCCAGCTCCACAAAAGCTACCAGTGGCCGAGATTATCAGTGGAGTAGAACAAGCGGTTCGGCACCTTCCCGAAGAGGCAGCAGATGAGGTAAGGCTTGCCACTAGTCGGATTTTAGCAACAGCCAAGCCTCCTAAGCCCAATGTGAGCAGAGTGGAGAAAGTGGCATTGAAATCGTTGGGGAAGGATGAAGAGTTAGTTGTACTACCAGCCGACAAAGGGAATGCCACAGTTATCCTCAATGCTACCGATTATCATAAGAAAGTGGCCATATTATTGGAAGATGCCACGTACCGTATTCTTAAACGGGATCCCACAGCAGCACTTAGTAGGAAGACAGGGGAGCTACTGAAGAACTCTGGCCTCCCAGAAGAACTAGTCAAGAATCTACGACCAAGAGCACCAAGGCCACCCAGGTTATATGGTCTACCCAAAGTCCATAAGGATGGGGTTCCGTTGAGACCTATTGTTAGTGCTATTGGGTCTCCTACATATCGGTTGGCAAAATACTTAACCAAATTATTAGCACCTATAGTCGGCCACTGTAGCCATCATATTACTAACTCAAAAATGTTTGTTGACATTATAAAGCAGATGAGGATAGGTCCGAATGACATCATGATCAGCCTAGATGTGGTCTCTTTGTTTACAAAGGTTCCAGTGGAAGATACGTTAAAAATGTTGGCTGCTCATTTCTCTCCTGAAATACTGAAGTTATTTCGACACACTTTGACGACCACCTATTTTTTGTATGGTGGAAAATATTATGAAATGATTGACGGAACAGCCATGGGTTCGCCACTGTCACCAGCCATAGCTAACTTCTTCATGGAGGATTTCGAAGAACGAGCGTTGAACAGTGCTCCCTTACGTCCATCCTGCTTCTTCAGGTATGTTGATGATACATTTTTAATCTGGCCACATGGCAATGAGGCACTGCAGCAGTTTGTTGAACATTTGAATGGTATACATCAGAACATAAGATTTACAGTGGAGGTGGAGAAGGATGGAAAGTTACCCTTCTTAGATGTACTGGTGGAGCGAAAATCAGATGGACGTCTCGGACATTCTGTGCACAGAAAACCGACGCATACAGATTTATATCTAAACGCGCGTAGTTTTCACCACCCAGCTCAGAAGAGAGCTATGCTGAACACCTTGGTACACAGAGCAAGGACTATTTCGGACAAGGATCATATCGGCTCCGAGATTAACCATCTGACGACGGTATTTATAAAAAATGGTTATTCTGTTCGTGATATCAGATCTACTCTGGCGAAGAAACCAAGAAAGGACGCTGTTCGAACAGATCAAGAGGACCAACACATCGCGCGGCTACCATTCTGCGGTACAACGACCAGCAAGATCGGCAGAGTCCTGAGCCGGCAGGGAATCAGACCAGTCTTCCGGCCACCCAGGAAGATTAAGGAAATGCTGCGACCCGTGAAAGATAATCTTGGCCTGAGAGTACCGGGAATTTACAGCATTCCTTGCGAGTGTGGAAAAAGTTATGTGGGCCAGTCTATAAGAACTGTTGCCGATCGCTGTGTGGAACATCAGCGTCACCTGAAATACAGGTATCTAGAAAAATCAGCGGTGGCTGAGCACAGTTTGTTAAATAAACATAAGATTTTATTCGATGAAACAAGACTACTTGCTCACGCTTCAAACTATTGGGACTCTGTCATCAGGGAAGCAGTTGAAATTAGACTCTGTGAAAATAATTTCAACAGAGATTCCGGTTATGCACTCAGCAATGCATGGAAGCGCGCAATTGATATAGAAAGAGCACAGAGGGAGACTTCTTACATTCCTCGCAGTTCTCCGCCTGTTGCGATGGATGGCGCTGCAAGCAACGCTGGATAAAGCGCGCAAACAAAATCTATGGATATAGAGGCCGCCACCTCAGTACGCATCGGTTTCACCGTGACGTCATCCAGCCAATGAGAAGCCGTCCACTGCTTATAAAAGCGGAAGCCTCACCGGTCCACGACAGTCAGTTTTACCCCTGACGAAGATGACGGAGGTAGTCATCGAAAGCTTGGGATTTTATCCAAATTTGACGCGGCAAGTAAACCGAGAACTTTTTATGCAGTATAACAAGATGTATACATTTCTGATTTCACGCACTGATTTTGGTCCTCAAGCTACTATGTCATCTTTCAAAGCTATTTATGAGTCTGATAACCTATATTTATCCTGAGTACTGCAATATTGTATCTCATCGGAACTTGAGTTGTGGGTAAACTCATGCCTAACTGTGTTTTGGGTACCCCTCGTCAGTGCGACTGAGTATGTGAACTTACAGAGAGTGTGCAACTATTGATTAACGCTAAATGCTGCCTATAATTACTCTTTCCATATGATTGAATTTGTGACGCCGATGAGGTCGACACCAGGATCGATCTGAGTATCATCTTTGGATGCTAAGCTAAGATTATCTTTGCTCTCTTCCGCCATGGCCAGTTCTTTGTAAGCCTTTGATGTGTTTAGGTGAATAAACGTACTACTGCAAAATTGGAGTGTTGTTTGGTGTAACTGACCCGAACATCCTCCTCACTGGTGACCCCGAGTTGTAACGTCTTCCATTTTCGCTGTTTTACTGTGTCCGCGACCTCTGCGTCGGTTATTTTTGTGTGTATTACATCCACACAGCATTCGTCCAATGACTTCGGCCCAGCACCTAATGCCGGATTTTGTGATCAACATGCATCATGTTGCGGGTGATGTACACCCACCAGGACTGCAACTCGATGCCTCTCACTCGACGATTACACCAATTTTGCTGGACGTTTTCGAGCCTGCAACAAAAAGTGAGGTTAGGAGTGTGCATGATTCAGGCTATCAAACGCCTTTGTTCCCACCACATGTGCCCTCCTTCATCGATTATGCAGTTACCTCTTACGGATCTCCGTGCAGTGCGGGACCAATGCCGATTTCTGCAAATGCTTCATTGGACAACCTACCACCGTCAGGACAACAGTTTGCCATGCCGCAATCCATGCAGTACCACACGGATACCTGCCACATGGCCGGAACTGCTTCGTTCACAGGTCAACCTCCTCAGCAACCGACCACGCCCGTGCCTACCTCGGTTCAGCATCAGTACATGCCTTGCTACTTTGATACCTCGGCCTGCAACGGGAACAATAACTTGTTATCTGTGCCTGACCTCCACCTCCGTCACACTGCTACACCTTAGTGTTTTGTGCCATGACATTCACCTTATCCACACACCGTTTTGAGTGGAGTGACTATAAACAGTGAACTTTCACACATTCCGTCCCACGTTCGACATCATTTCCCACACTGTGCTTCTGGACAGCCCGCACCTCTGCAGCCTTCCTGCAGCACAGGTGGCCCCGGCTCTGATCATACGTCGAGCTTTCCGTGGACTAACACGCATTCTCAAACTTTGAACTTTTTCTCACCCGTTGCCCACGTGCCGGCTCCAGTTGAGCTTCCGCTACCATTCTCGGCACATCTCGGTGCCTCATCCGCGATGGTCTTCCGCGATGCGTCAATCTGAACACACCCTCAATGTGTGGTGGTGTTTGGTGTAACCGACCCAAATATCCTCCTCAAATTTATTGATATATGATTATGAACTTTGTTCATTTTGCTGTGTCGAAACATTTCTGCTGGAGGATACCCAGTGTGGTTTGTATTCATGGGTCGGTCCCCACATCCTAAGCTTAGGCTCTAATATGTTTTCATTATTTTCTCCTTTCATGAGTCAACATATCCTTAAATATTCTGGTTTATGTGGCTACATTCCTACTCATGATTGAGTATATTCTTCTGACATTAAGAGTTTTTCGAGTCGGCTCACTTGTCGTACACTTAGGCTCTGAATTTTTTTCTTCTCTTTTGAAGATTTTAAAGGTGTGATGTCATAGATGTAAACTTGCAATTTGTAATACTAGTAATTTATATTGTCCCTACATTTATTTAGTGTTGTAATGTTGTAGTTTTGACTTTGTATCATTTGTCTTGTGACAGAATATTCCACAGATCTGAAAATCAGAATGCCACCTCCTGATATACTTATAAATTATGACTTGTATAGTAGACATTTTTCTTATGTTTTCTCCAATATGTTACGTATCAGATACTTCTGTACATCTGTTTTCTATCTTTTGGCATCTTTTTTTTACACTCTTATAGTAGGTCACAAAATATTGTAAACACATTGTCCGCAAATTTTGTGAGGGGGATATTATCGTAAAGGGATATCTTCCACTAACATTACTTTTCGTCAACAGAAGTAGCCAATACCAGAATTTTTTTTCAAATGTTGAACAGGTCAGTATTATTGCAGCTGTTTTTTTTTCTAAAAAAATTCATATGACTTTGTACATGATGTGTTATATTTTAAGCTAAAATCTATGAAAAGAAATTACCTTATTTTCATTGCTACAATTGATATGTACTAGCTCTGAATGTACAGTTAAAATCATTTTTTTTTTTTTTTTAACATTTGAAATTATGAAATATTTGGCACACTTAAAATTTCTATTATTATGAGTAATTACGCAATTTAGTACTGTTTATTATGTTTATTTCTGGATTCATTTATAAAATAATAATAATAATAATAATAATAATAATTGTGGTGTCACTGCCAGACACCACACTTGCTAGGTGGTAGCCTTTACATCGGCCACAGTCCGTTAGTATATGTCGGACCCGCGTGTCGCCACTATCAGTGATTGCAGACCGAGCGCCGCCACACAGCAGGTCTAGAGAGACTTCCTAGCACTCGCCCCAGTTGTACAACTGACTTTGCTAGCAATGGTTCACTGACAAAATACGCTCTCATTTGCCGAGATGATAGTTTAACATAGCCTTCAGCTACATCATTTGCTACGACCTAGCAAGGAGCCATTATCAGTTACCATTGATATTGTGAATCATGTACCGGCAAGACCGACGTTCTTCATTAACGGATTAAAGTTAAGTATTCCACCAGCTACGTCCGTTTTTTCTAAATTCTAATTTCCTTGTCCCGTTCCAGACCTCACGCCAGCCTGCGCGAGCTAAAACACGTGCCTTTCGGCCTCCTCTAGTAACACGGTGTTGGCTCTCCTGCCAATCAAAACATTGGCGATGAGGCAAACCCACGTTCTTATGGATATTGCCCTGATTTACTTGTGTAATGGCTTCGCCACAATCTGCAGATGTACTGTCCGAATTTTATTGCATACAGAATCACCAGACGCAGGCCTTACTGGATGCCCTTGGACAGCTCATCCAGGGTCAACGGGCAATGCAAAACGATGCAGCAGCCGCCGCTCCACCGCTAACGCAGCCACAAACACTGTTGCACCAACTTTTCATCCTTTTGATGCTGCACTGGAAAGCTGGATGGAGTGGTCACGCCAATTTGGATTCCATCTTGCCGCCTACAGAATTCAAGGTAATGAGCGGCAGCCATTTTTGTTGTCTTCGGTCGGCATATAAACGTACCGTGTGATAGTCAAATTATTTCCCCGATGCGACGTAGCAACTCTGTCCTACGACGAAATTTTGTCTGCATTAGATGCATATTTCAAAGAATCAGTCAATGTAGTTGCGAAAAGGTATACCTTCTTTCGTACAAAATGTACAGCAGGTCAGACTAATCGGGAGTGGGTTGCAACCTTGCAAGGCCTTACTAGGGATTGTGGTTTTGAATGTCAATGTGGACTCCCTTATCCAGATACTATGGTACGTGATGCAATTGCACAGAACGTTTCTGATGTTCGAATAAGGGAACAGATTTTGAAACTAGTCAATCCCTCCCTTCAACAAGTGATGGACATATTGGATTGGCAGGACACACTTAACTTTGCTCAGGAATCATTTGAAACTTCACCAGCTGTGTGTCAGGTTAACCAGCCCGCCGGGCGAGCTGCACGGAGTAGTAAACGGCCCTCGCGCCCGGCCGCGCCGATGCCGCCAGGCTCTCAGCCACGTGTGCCGTGCAGGCAACCAAATGCAGTGCTAAAATCATGCCCGCGGTGTGCTGCTAGACATTCGCGTGAGAATTGCCCGTCACGCCAAGCTATTTGCTTTTTCTGTAATAAAAGAGGACATGTTCAGAATGTTTGCCAGAAAAAGCTCAAATCGGAAACACACAACCATTCCAGGCCCTTTGCTTCGCACCGAATTCGAACCAAGGATACTCAGGCTTGTGAAACTTCGCCCATGGAAATTCATGTAGTTCATTCCACTCCGCCCAGCGCCACTCTCTCTAACAGTGACTGTGTTCGTCCCACAAATAGTGTGCGCCGACATCACCGGAAATCCCGTCAAGTCGCAAGTGATTATGTGCCAGTGTCAGTTCATGTCGCATGAGACAGTCACTCTTGTCGTCAGCAGCACAATAAACTTTTTGTAGACTTGGACATTAACAGCAAATTGATACCATTCAAGCTTGATACCGGAGCTGCAGTTTCACTGATCAATCAAGACATGTACTAACAGCTGGGCACACCTCCGTTGCGTGCCGCAAATGTTAAGTTAACTAGTTATTCAGGTCAAGATATCCCCGTATTAGGACAGTGCCGCCTTCTTGCAACATACAAACGACAAACAAAACTTGTGTCATTTTACGTCCTTCGTTCTTCTTCTGCAGTGAACTTGTTTGGTTTCGATTTATTTCAGTTGTTTAACTTGTCTATAGTAAATCAGGTCCTATCCATGAACCAGACTGTGCCTTCAGACAGTGTTTCTCGTCTATGTGAAGAATTTGCTGACATTTTTGCACCAGGCCTTCGTTGCGCTAAGAACTATAAAGCACATTTGGAAATGAAAGTAAACGCACAACCGAAATTTTTCGGGGCATGCAATGTTCCCCATGCATTACATGATGAGGTCACAAAAACATTACACAATTTGGAATCACAAGGTGTAATTGAACATGTGCAGGCTTCTCTCTGGACATCACCCTTAGTAATTTTGCCAAAACCTTCGGGAAAATTGAGACTTTGTGTGGACTTCAAGGCAACAGTGAATCCACAACTAGTGATTGCAACTTTTCCTTTACCCCGCCCAGATGATCTTTTTGACAAACTGTGCCCGGGTAAATATTTTTTGAAGTTGGACCTCGGAGATGCGTACTTGCAAATACCGGTGGACGAAGAATCCCAGCGCGTTTTGGTGGTTAACACGCATCTTGGTTTGTATCGATTCAAACGACTGCCATTCGGGTGTGCATCTGCCCCTGCATTTTTTCAGCAATATCTACAAACTGTTTGTGCATCAGTGCCTACTGCAGCAACCTATCTGGACGATATTGTGATCTCTGGAAAGACGGAAGAAGAACATTTAGCAAATCTCAGAACATTATTTCAGGTCTTGCGACAAAATGGTCTTCGCTTGCGGAAGGACAAATGTGTGTTTTTTGCTCGTGACTTGCCCTACCTGGGACATGTACTCAATGCCCAAGGCATACATCCTAGTCCCGAGTACCTCCGTGCCATACAAGACTTGCCTTCACCGCAGAATTTGAAGCAGCTACAGAGTGTGCTGGGAAAAATTAATTATTATCACTGTTATATCCCACACGCCTCTTCCATTTCAGCTCCGCTTCGTCGCTTACACCGTAAAGGTGTTCCGTTCATCTGGACAACGGAATGCGAACGCGCCTTTCACCAGTTGAAATTGGCGTTGCTTTCCAATACTTGCCTTACACCATTCGATCCCCAGAAGCCCCTTTTGTTGATGGTGGATGCATCAGATTTCGGGATCGGTGCTGTGCTTGCGCACAAAGATGGATCGCACGATCGCCCTATTGCCTTTGCGACCAAATTGCTCTCGTCTGTGCAAAGAAATTATTCACAGATCGAGAAAGAGGCATTGGCTCTCGTACTTGGTGTTACAAAGTTTCATGATTTCTTGTATGGTCGTCACTTTACCATCATCACAGACCACAAACCTTTGACATCACTTTTTCATCCGAACAAGCCTGTACCTCCACGTACAGCACAGAAATTCATTCGCTGGTCTATTTTCCTCTCACAGTACCACTACGATATCTTGTATCGGTCAACTGCTCAGCACGGAAACGCCGATGCGTTGTCCCGTTTGCCTGTTGCTGAGGATAGGGCATTCGATTCCTCCGAACTTGGTTGCATGTTCATTGATTCGGAAACCGATGACGTGGTCGAATCGTTTCTGATTGATTTTCGTCGTGTAGCTACAGCCACAGCTGCCGACCCTGTCCTCGCTACCATTCTGCGTTTTGTTGCTACGCAATGGCCCTTGCCAAAGTCACGGATTAGGGACCCGTTGGTTCGCCGATTTTTTGCTCACAAGGAGTGACTTTTTGTTCGACGTGGTGTTTTGCTGTTGCGTTCTGATAATGATCAGTCTGGGGTCATGGTCCCACGTTAATTACAGTCCTCTATCTTACAGCTTCTCCACCAAGGACATTGGGGTATAGTGAGAACGAAATAACTTGCTCGTCAGCACTGTACTTGGTTCGGAATCGATGCTGCGATTACGAATATGTGCTCTTCTTGCATGGTGTGTGCCGAACAACAATCGGCACCACCGCGGAAATTCTTTGCATGGCCAAAAGCCACTTCCCCTTGGCAATGCTTACACATTGATTTTGCTGGTCCATTCTGGACTGCTCGATGGTTGGTTGTGGTAGATTCATTCAGTAATTTTCCTTTTGTTGTCCGGATGTCTTCCATGACGTCGTCATGGAAGACATCCAAGCATTATCTGCTATCTTTTGCATTGAATGTCTTCCACAGACTATTGTTTCCGACAATGGCCCACAATTCATGTCCGCAGAATTTCAGTCATTCTGCAAGGCCAATGGTATTCAACATCTGACGTCCGCGGCGTTTTCGCCACAGTCAAACGGTGCCACTGAACGATTGGTCAGGACTTTCAAGTCACAGATGTTGAAGTTAAAAGAGTCACATTCTCGGGAGGATGCGTTATTGCTCTTTTTGTCCTCGTATCGCTCTCAGCGATGAGATGGTCGCTCGCCGGCTGAGTGCTCCATGGTCGTCATGATCGAACCTTGATGTCTTTGCTACATCCGCTGCATCAGGTTCCTGTGCAGCTGCAGACACCTGCTTTTGCTCCAGGCGACGTTGTCTACTATCGTCACTACCGAGGTTCACGGCGTTGGCTCGAAGGGCACATTCTTTGCTGCCTCGGACGCGCTATGTATCTGGTTTTGGGGGCCTCTGGTGAGGTGCACCGGCATCTCAACCAGCTGCGCCTCTGTCGCCGCACGGGATCTGCCGCTCGCCATCTGCTTTCAGGGACAGTGCCGTCTGGTCAGCGCCCTGGGGACCCATCTACTGGCTCGCCTCAGCCCCAGGTGTTACTGACGCTGCCTTCCATTTGCCCCATGGCGACGTGCCACCGCCACCGCCACCGCCACCGCCACCTGTTCTCCTGCCGGCGACGCCCGCAGTGGACGCGTCGCTACAACCGCCGGGCGCCTCCCTGGGTCACGCTCTGCCGATCGCTTCCCGGGACCAGTTGTCCTCCGACATGGAACTCTTGCCCGCTCAGGACCATATGTCGTCTTCGCTGGTCAGGTGCCCCGGCCCGATGGAGGTCGACCCTTCGGTCCCTCCTGTCTCTCTACGGGCGCATACACTGCATGTTGGCGTGCACCCTGGAGCAGGTTTTCAGGCGCTTCCTAGCTCCCCGCGGTCTGAAGGGCAGGGTGCGGGTGGCACAGCCTCGCCTGTTTTTAGGCTCCCCAACTCGTCGCATACGTCAACATGAGGTCCTCCCCACGGCGGGCGGAAGCCTTATGCCACAATCGTACACCGATTTGTGGGGGAGGAATGTGGTGTCACCGCCAGACACCACACTTGCTAGGTGGTAGCCTTTAAATCAGCCGCGGTCCGTTAGTATACGTCGGACCCGCGTGTCGCCACTATCAGTGATTGCAGACCGAGCGCCACCACACGCCAGGTCTAGAGAGACTTCCTAGCGCTCGCCCCAGTTGTACAACCGACTTTGCTAGTGATGGTTCACTGACAAAATACGCTCTCATTTGCCGAGACGGTAGTTTAACATAGCCTTCAGCTACATCATTTGCTACGACCTAGCAAGGCGCCATTATCAGTTACCATTGATATTGTGAATCATGTACCGGTAAGACCGACGTTCTTCATTAACGGATTGAAGTTAAGTATTCCACCAGCTACATCCGTTTTTTCTAAATTCTAATTTCCTTGTCCTGTTCCAGACCTCACGCCAGCCTGCATGAGCTAAAACGCGTGCCTTTCGGCCTCCTCTAGTAACACGGTGTTGGCTCTTCTGCCAACCAAAACAATAATAATAATAATAATAATAATAATAATAATAATAAAGTAAAATGAATTCATTTGTCAAGAAAGATTGCCAACCCTTTGGATTATTGTTATTACCACAGAGTGAAGTAGTAGTGGGCATGCCTGTGATGCGATCGGATGTGTTTTTGTATTTTAGACAAACAACGTAATTTCGGCTTTTTTAATGTGAAAATTCAAAAGCCAGTGTGACACAGTGAAATATGATGAAAAAAAAAAAAAAAAAAAAAAAAAAAAATTTCTGCGCAGATATTCCTCAAATTTATTTAGATCAATTGGACCACGAGAAGCTAAAATGTGAAAATTTCAGGTTCAAGAATCAGACCCCTAGACATGAAGAACTGGAGCCAACTGCACGAGAAAAGAAGAAAAGTAAAAATTTTATTGTAAATCTTATCCTCTCGAATCTTATGAAAAGACTTAACCTTAAAGACAGTTGCGACAACAAAGGAGGGAGGGGTAGATTTCAGTGTGCGCGGTATCTTGCAGGTGGCTCGCTGGTCCATCCAACTCTGTGATGACACACCGTCTTCTTCTAACCTCAGCTCCAGTGGCAGCCATGATCAAGTGTCATTGTCTTCACTCCTTCAGTCACAATCAAGGTCACTGTGGCTAACACTCACAGCTTAGTTTCCACACTCGCAAGTAAATCTTATCACTGTTCTCACACTGGTTTCTGCCTATTTCACTTCTGTATCCTGATAGTGCCTACCGAGTTCGTTGTTTTCTGCTGATCACTTTCACTGTTCAATTCCCCGGCCGATGCACCATATGTGGGGCAGTAATGCCATCTTTTACTTGCTTCTGAAAAGTATTTTGTGGTAAGCCAAAAAGCAATGGAGAACATACTGACCATAGTTTCCTGTCTGCAAGTCCACATTCTTCTTTTTTTCACTGAAAGAAATGTTTCTACTCTCTGTTTACTCAGCAGGATCGGGAACTATAATTACAAATACAAGTTTTGAATTCTAACTGATCCAATTATATTGAAGAAAATTTCACATGCACAGCACAGTAATATTCCTGATAATAATAATAATAATAATAATAATAATAATAATAATGATATAAATATGGCTTTTGGAACAGACAAATGTAAAAAAATAGCATAGTCAAGGGAAAACACACTAAACAAGAAGATTACACATTGGATAACCACAGTGACTGCATAGAAGCAATGGAAAAAACAAATGCCTATAAATATCTAGGATACAGACAAAAAATAGGAATAGATAATACAAATATTAAAGAAGAACTAAAAGAAAAATATAGACAAAGACTAACAAAAATACTGAAAACAGAATTGACAGCAAGAAACAAGACAAAAGCTATAAATACTTATGCTATACCAATATTGACCTACTCATTTGGAGTAGTGAAATGGAGTAACACAGACCTAGAAGCAGTCAATACACTTTCACGATCACAATGCCACAAATATAGAATACATCACATACATTCAGCAACAGAAAGATTCACATTAAGCAGAAAGGAAGGAGGAAGGGGATTTATCGACATAAAAAACCTACATCATGGACAGGTAGACAATCTAAGAAAATTCTTTCTAGAACGAGCAGAAACCAGCAAAATACACAAAGCAATCACTCATATAAATACATCGGTTACACCACTGCAATTTCATAACCACTTCTACAATCCTTTAGATCACATAATATCAACAGATACAAAGAAAGTAAATTGGAAAAAGAAAACACTACATGGCAAGCACCCATATCATCTAACACAGCCACACATCGATCAAGACGCATCTAACACATGGCTAAGAAAAGGCAATATATACAGTGAGACGGAAGGATTCATGATTGCAATACAGGATCAAACAATAAACACCAGATATTACAGCAAGCATATTATTAAAGATCCCAATACCACAACAGATAAATGCAGACTTTGCAAACAACAAATAGAAACAGTAGATCACATCACAAGCGGATGTACAATACTAGCAAATACAGAATACTCCAGAAGACATGACAATGTAGCAAAAATAATACATCAACAACTTGCCATACAACATAAACTAATAAAACAACACGTTCCCACATACAAGTATGCACCACAAAATGTACTGGATAATGATGAATACAAATTATACTGGAACAGAACCATTATAACAGATAAAACAACACCACATAACAAACCTGACATCATACTCACCAATAAAAAGAAGAAATTAACACAACTAATCGAAATATCCATACCCAATACAACAAATATACAGAAGAAAACAGGAGAAAAAATTGAAAAATACATCCAACTGGCTGAGGAAGTCAAGGGCATGTGGCATCAGGATAAAGTTGACATTATACCAATTGTACTATCAACTACAGGAGTCATACCACACAATATCCACCAGTGTCAACGCAATACAGCTACATCCAAACTTATATATAGAACTACAGAAATCTGTAATTATTGATACATGTTCAATTATCCGAAAGTTCCTAAATGCAATGTAACATATACCGTACAGTTAAAAGGAAGTCACGCTTGATCAAGGTCCGCATCACTTTCCATTTTTGACCAGACATAACGTCTGAGAAAAGAAAGAAATAATAATAATGTCTCGATCATAAACAGCACTATGAGCAGTTCAGAGGTGACCTCTAAGGTAAGTTCCCAATGAATGGTTTTTCGCCCTGACTTCTAATAATCTACGCTAATTGCTCGCCACAAAACTGGAAAATAATGTAACCGCTTGCCATACGGTTTTAGTATCATTACAGGCAGCACACAAACAGTTACTTCCACGTAATCTATGTGATCCAGGACAGTGTAAAGTCCTTGCGATTTCACTTCGTATTTGTGCCAAAAACACGCATTTATCTGCAGCATAACTGTCATGTCATCTGAGGCTGTGAGTAGGGCGTTCGACTGACGTGGACCGATCAATAGATGGGCGCGAAGTGAAGTGAAATCACTGCCTCTCAGGTTGCATTTATATAGGAGTGCCATGGATGGCTGAAGAGAACACCAGTCGTCATTCACTCTATGCTTCAATAGCAACCTCTAAATGGCCATGTTCTTGGACACAAATTATTTTATAACACTGTCATGAATCAATTTAGAATCTCCATAATTTTTGTATGAATGGAGTTAAGCTGGCTTTAATCAAAGAAAAGTTTTAGTTCGCCTGCATTTAAACTTTGCCATCTAGAATTTTTAGAGTGGAACTGACAGTAGAACACGACCTCTGAACTACAACTTTAAGAGACCTCTTGCTGATGGTTATCTACATCAGAGTTTTGAAACTTGTATAGCTTTATTATTTAATGGGCTTAATCGCATGCTGTAAGCAGAACTTTCTGGCATTAACATAATTGATACTTAATCTACTACAAATAAGGACATTTTTGTTCCAAATTTAATTTTCATTAAATTATTCAAAAACTGTTAGAGGTAGCTTAATGGAGTCACTTAGTTTTATATCAAACTGATGCTTCATACTAATTTTTAGCTGTCTAGATTTATTATTTAGCACCACATGATTTTTTTATTTAAAATGATGTATTTAGGGAAATATATTCATCCGATCACTCTGAGATTTAACAATTTGAACATTAATATATTGAAGCATATGTTGACAAAGTTTGGAAGAGCTACTTTAATTTTTAATTTCATCCTTAGATTAAGCTGCAATACTTGGAGGCTATGTGCAGATGCATTATGGTGATGTGGCACCAGTAACAGTGAACTGGGTTAAGTCCCGGCACACTCGCTCGCCTCTGTATCTCTCAAATGATACAGCACTTCGTTCGCCACACCCCGCTATCGTATCCCCTGTGCTCCTCACTGGAAAGAGGGGATAGTTGTGGGGTTCAGGTCTGTTGTGACATAAACCACCGAGATTGAAATAGACATATAAAATTGATACCAAGAGGTTACATCTCTGTCTTTGTTGTACTCTCTCTTTATTGTCTTGCTGTGAACTTGTGTTATTGAAGTGTGTGTCTCTTACTGTACATCAATTCATGTCAATAAAGTGGTGCAATTCATGGCAAGAATAGCTGCTTATTGTTCTGCGTACTCACCATATATTTATCAAGTAAATTACTTCTTTATTACTACAAACACAATATAAATACATATAAACATAATATTCAACATATATATTGCTTACACTGAAAATTTTTCAAAATGCAGTAGATACAAACAGTTTATTATCACATTCACAACATATGTCGTAACAGCACCTCGAAATAATCATAGTAAATGACCAACTAATGTTAACTTCAGTCCCGTTTTACTAATCTGAATCAGATCCAGCTTCTTGTGATGCATACACATGGCAAGTAAGAACAGTAGCTGCTACATGTTCTTTGCAAATAGCACTGGAACAAAAATGGCAGCAATGCTGTGTGTATCTGATTTTCCTCCCAGGGCTGTAGTAACATAGTTTTTCTCTTGGTTCACTTGCTCCTTCTGCAGTAGGCAGGTTGTGGATATACACAAAACCTTATACCTTCTCCTTCAAGTGGTGTGGTACGCTAGGAATTTATGTACACTTGGTCATATGTGCTTTTGTAAGCACCATACTCATTTCTGCCTGTGTTGTCAATAGGCCGCATTAGTAGCAACAACACATTCCATGCACCATTGGGTACTTGAATTAGACCAGCAGGCTGTTTGCCTGCATATACTTACATTTTTAGCGTGTAAAAACTTCTACCACCACAGAATGCATATACTTTTACATCATATTTTGCTGGCTTATTTGTAGTGTATTGCCTGAATCTGGAACTCCACAGAATTCTTCCAGCCTCTTGTCTATTGTTGTAAATACTCTTACACATCCACAAACTAATCCAATTGTAGTGGTACAAAACTACAGGAGAACATGGAGCAGAAGTCAGAGTCCTGCAGCCCGATAGCAGATGCCTGTCACTGAACTACACAAACAGCTTCCACGTCGTCAGATCACAAGCACTGAAATCAGGCCACAACACACAGACATTGGCCACAGCTGGCCATCACTCCTGCTTAATCAGCATCCCTCAGCAGCAGCAAGGCTTCTGTGAAACTGTCCTGGGTGTCAATGCCAGCCTTCAAGTAGCCACTCTGGCTTGGTTGACTTCCGTGTCATTGATGATTACGCCAGACCCCAGTCATTGCCCTGTTCCAGATGGTTCACAGTGGCCCACAAATGCAGCCCTTCTGTGAATTCAGTGCCAGGAGTCAGAATTTAGATGCTGGCCAGCCGATTACATCACATTCTCTTCTGGCATGGCCGCACCTGGCACCTGCCATGTGTCAGGCAGGAACCCTCACTGTGATCTGTGGCACCACCAGACCATGAAGGAGGGACCTCTGTCTGTCTGTCTGTCTGCCTGTCCATCCAGCCTGGGCAGGCAACACCGCACCATCTGCCCGCCAATGCTTCTCACTGTTGGTCCAGACTTCGACTCAGTGCAATGCTATTGCAGTGCCACTGAAACAATGTGACCTTCCGCATTAGAGTAGACCTGGTGGCTGCACATGACTGTAGCACAGCTGCATCCTGCCATCTCAGCTCACCACACGTACCAGAAATGCCAGCACAGTGCTTTGTCTCCTGAGCAGCACATTTACATCTGCCCTGCAGATGAACGCATCTGCAGCTACAACATCGGAATATTATGAGGGAAATCTGAATCACACCAGAGAATGAAGCACAATCAGACAAATGTCCAAACTGTATGAATTAGTAAAGAACTAATACAGAGTTTTTATATCTTCACCAGGACCTGCCTCTGGTGCTGTTCACATCCCCCATCTTCGACAGTGAACCCAGCCCACATCCAGACAGTCTACTGCTGTCTCACCTTTACGTTGGTGTCAGACAAACTGTTGAAGATGGACATGAAGGTGGACAACCTGGAAGACAGCAGTCAGTGCCATGGATCCATAGAAACAGCTCTCTGAAGTGGAAAGGGAAGTCGATAGATGGAAGACAGAGATCTCAAGAATGTAGGACAGCAAGATATGTAAGTATCAACACAAAACTCCCTACATCCTTTTGTGTGATTTTTCCCTACTTTTTTCCATAATGTCAGAGTTAGATACTGCTGTGGTATTCGGTAAGGGACCGAAGGCTGAAATATTAACTCCAGTAATATGCATCCAGTGCAATTTACCTGAGCACTCCACCCTGTGCACTGAGACTCATCCCTTAGTATATTGGGTTTGCCACAAAAAAGGGTATTACACAAGCCAGTGCAAAGAATGTGCCTGGCTGAGATGTGGAAGATCTTGCGTGCCCCGTACCTTCGGTAATTTCTTAAGGTTAAGCCAGAAGAGATATACAGCTTGTTGCTATAAATAAGAAATTGTATAGAGTAAATGTTTTAGGATGAGAAAGGATGACAGGAGTAACACTTATACAAGTAATTAGAGATAGGCGTCATGCAAGAGCCAAGATCATGGCTAAGCCAGGAATATTAGGAGATGTAATCTGGAAAATATGACGCCCAAAGAAAACAGTTAGCATGTACTACTTAGTTCATTGACATAGGTTGGAACTGTTGTACAGTGCCAATCAATTAGAAATAGATTAAAGAGTCGCATAGGTATTGTTTGGCTAGGTTTCACTGTCTTCACGTCACATGGCTTGTCTCAAAACAGCCAAAGTGCCGAAATACCATGTGGTTGCAAGACACGTCATTGGCCATGGGGTCATCAGTTAAACCACTCCTGGTCCTTGAAAAGCAATCTTCGTGATAGCTGTAGAACCAACAGGAATAGCCAACTAAGCAAAAGAAGTGACATAGTGCGACAATCTATCAGATGTTGGAAGAGATGTGCATGTAAAGGAATTAAAAGGATTTTTTATTGTACAACACAGGTGGGGTTGATATAGAGCCTGTAGCTGGGAAGTTGAGAATTAAGGACAACACAAGCCAGGCTGATATAGCACCTGTGGATGGGAAAATGTTAGGTTTTTGTACAGCACAGGCAAATCTGTTACAATGCCTGTAGCTTGATCAGTGGTATCAGAGAGCTCTAGAAGCGAGACCACTGGATTAGCTGTTTTCTCTCAGAATGAGAGGTATCTGTTTGTAGAGCTACTGAGTTTTATTGTGAAGTATTGGAGTTTTATTGAAAAAATGAGAAGTTAGAATTCTAAGTATCATGGAGTATTACACACATTTATTGATGTATTGTGAGGAACCCATTTGGATAGATTCCGAAGTCATGATGTCTTGAGGCTGCAACTAAAGCAATGTTACCATGGATCCTGTACTGTTGTAAATAAACTTTTCTGAATTGCTGAGTTGTAAGAAATTTGGAGCAAAAAGACAGTGTGCAAATCACAGAGTAAGCAATAGTGCAGTGCACAAATCACTGTTTGCATAGGTCACTTCTCTTCCAACTAGGTTAGATTTCATTATTTGCTAGGTCACAGTGATAAAGAAACAGTATAGCTTAACTGAAAGAGAAGTGTACAGGTCATGAAGAGTGTGATTTTTTAAATGTTAGCACTGAATAGTGGGTCATATTGTTTGTGTATGTTGTGTTATACTTCAATGTGACATAACTAATAGGTGAATGCGCGTGGCAGTGGGTGTCAGTGCCCTGGGGCTAGCCTTCGAGAAGCCACTCGCTCAATTGACTTGCACGTCATTGATGATTGCATCAGACTCAGGTCACTGCCCTGTTTCAGATGGTTCGCAGTGGCCCACAAATGCAGCCCTCCCACTAATTCAGCAGTGGAAACTATCATTTTAACACTAGCCCAGCCAGGTATGCAACTTTTAAGCATGGCAGGGCCACATCCGGCGCCTGCCATATGTCAGTCAGCTGTGAACTCTGCTGCCATTGGACCACGAAAGAGGGACCTCTGCCTATCTGCCCAGCCCAGGCAGGCAACGCCACACAATCTGGCCATCCCTGCTCATTTGTTAGTCGAGACTCAGTTCTGGGCAATGCCATTGCCATGTCATTGGCATGATGTGACCTTCTGCACTGGAGACCTGGTGGCCGCACATGACCACAGTACAGCCACACCCTGCCATTCAACTTGCCTCACATACTAACGGCAGAGCAGTGCTGTGTCTCCCAAGCAGCATGTGCACACTGCCAGCACTTACATCAACATCTGCAGCTACGATACCCGAATATTATGAGGGAACTCTGGGCCCTGCCAGAGAATGGAGCACAATCAGAGGAATGTCTGAACTGAACGAATTAGTAAATAACTAATAAAGAGTTGTTGCATCTTCACCAGGTCCCACCTCTACTGTGTCCACAGCCTCCATCTTCAACGGAGAAACCAGCCCAGACCCAGAGAGCCTACCTCTCCTACCATTACAGAACATTTAATTGGTGCCATATTAACTGCTCCTTCTTCTGCACCCTCGTAGACTTGCCATCAAATCAAACAGCTTGGAGAAGAGTATCAAACATCTGTTTGCTTGTTGACAGAATAGAGAAGTCTGGTGGAGTCTCATCAGTGGCCCCTGGTTCATCAGTACTGAGACTTTTTTACATCTGCGAGTTATAAAACACCAGGGAAAGCAGATAATTCTTCAAAAACTCGATCTGGCCAATCTCAAGCAATTCATGAATAAGCTGCTGCCATTCTGTCTATTCAGTCAAGTACACTGTCTGAAAAAAGTAGTTGGCAGCAATCCAAAACCGTTTTAGAACTTTTGTCTTCCCCCTTTGCTCTTGGATCCTATGTCACAATATTCTGAAAAGTGGTTTTTGCTGGAGAGGCTGAATGCTTGAACTATGTTGCATTTCTGTCCCAACCTTGGTACTTATCACGATTTGCAGAAGCTGGAGCAACTATAAATATTGTTTCAGTATCACTTTCAGACTGCTCCATTGCTGTGTCAATCCCTTCAGGCTGACTGTGCATCAGTTTCTGAAGACATGCCCTCTATGTGGATATTCTCATCTAGTGGTTTCTCTAGCCATATCAAAAGCAGTTCATCTGACATGTCTCCTGTCCCGTAAAATTTTACATATTTTCACATATAACAGAGCACGTCATGTACTCAGTGCATGTAACTGCTTCGTTCAATAGCTAAAACCCAAAAACAACACTTTGTTTATAAAAGCTGTAATATACTTGTAAAATGTAAACTTTCACAGCCAGAAATGTCACACTTAATAAAATGTTCCATGCTATTATGCTTTGGTCAAATGGATTTTGAATTTAAACCCAATGTTTTGTCCCCACCTGTGGGGCACATGCTCAAGGGGGAGCTTAGCATCTCTGAATGTTCAATTCACATCCTATCTCATTACCAATTGCAGCTTCTGCATAGTGGCATGACATCACATTTTGGATACCCAAGTGCATTGGCTGTTGTCATTTGCTGTTGTCCACTGATGCTATCATCCCAGGGTGGAAGATTGGTACACATCTTTTTCAGCACCAGGATCCAAATGTCATTCAGTTTCACGACCCCTTCTTGCCAACTGAAATTCCCGGTGTGTTTCACAGTCTCTATGGCCTCTCCATATAGCCTTTCATGGTATCTGCCTGTGGCTGGCAGTATTTGAATCCTATCAAAATGAATGTGGTGGTCTCCTGGTTGCAAGGTACATTTCACGACAGCTGATTCGTCAACCTCCCCCCTACTGCAATGCCCTTGTGCTCTACTAGTTGTTTTTGTCTCGTCTTTTTGTAGTACCCACATACACCTCCCTGCAACCACATGGAATCCTATAAATCCCTGCTTTTTCCAGCAGTTTGCATGCATCTTTGGCCAATTTTAGGTGATCTTGTATCTTCTGTGTGGGTTTGTAGATTACTGCAGTGTTTGGATTTTTTCTATGCATTCGGTAACATCCTTAACTGAAAGGCAGGAGAACTTTGGATTTCACAGGTGCTTGTGCATCACTATGATTTTTGTGCAGAGGCCTTAACACTCTATTTACCTCAGTGGATGAATAACCATTCTTGAGCAATGCATTGGTGAGAGTTTCAATTCTGCAGCAGCTCTGGTTCACAGATGTTCCTTGCTTTATTGCCAATGTGTTTATGATGCCTTGCTTTTGTTGTGGGCGGTGGTTCAAATACCAGTGCAGGTAATTGTGTGCATCAGTTTTCAGTAATCTGTGTTGCCTATTCTACCATCTTCTTTCTATTAACTGAAATGGAACACACACAGAATACATCCAGGAGAAAAAATAATCCAGTCACACATTACTATCATAAAGGAACAAACTAGAAGAGGAGCATGGCAGTGTTTCAGGAAAGCACACGAAATTTCTTACATAATAACTCCTGTATCACACTGCTTCAAAGCCAATAGCAGCACATTTTACTTGTGTTTGACTGACAAAAGACCCACAGAGTGCAGTTAGAGATATCAAAGAAAGCACTGCCATATGAATGCTATAGCACCTTTAAAATATGTTGAAATGTTTCAATAAAATCATGAACGTCAAATTTTTTTCTCAGGCATGAGTGATCGGGAGTAAATTTCTATTTACTTTTTGTGCATCAGAAACAGATATCTGCTTGCAATTGACATCTGATGCAGTGGTGCATAAGTCTTAAAATTTCTTTAATAGAAGCTGTGAAATAAATGCTGTAGAGGTATAAAAAACTTTCCTGTTCTGGTACAATAAGCTCTTCTGCAAGCAGAATTTTGTGTACTGGAGAGCTCTTTGGAAGTTTCCCCTAGCATTTCAAGAACATGAATGCAATAAAATTTCTCTAGGCAACCTCCAAAACCAGGCAATTAAAGTTTCCAAATAGCTTTCTTTGGTGTCTCAATAATAGTTACATTCTGGCAATAGGTGATTAAATATAATTTTCTTTCATTCACGGAATAAATGATATACTTTTAATTTTTCTACTTCTCGTACTAAATAGATACACTCCTGGAAATGGAAAAAAGAACACATTGACACCGGTGTGTCAGACCCACCATACTTGCTCCGGACACTGCGAGAGGGCTGCACAAGCAATGATCACACGCACGGCACAGCGGACACACCAGGAACTGTGGTGTCGGCCGTCGAATGGTGCTAGCTGCGCAGCATTTGTGCACCGCCGCCGTCGGTGTCAGCCAGTTTGCCGTGGCATACGGAGCTCCATCGCAGTCTTTAACACTGGTAGCATGCCGCGACAGCGTGGACGTGAACCGTATGTGCAGTTGACGGACTTTGAGCGAGGGCGTATAGTGGGCATGCGGGAGGCCGGGTGGACGTACCGCCGAATTGCTCAACACGTGGGGCGTGAGGTCTCCACAGTACATCGATGTTGTCGCCAGTGGTCGGCAGAAGGTGCACGTGCCTGTCGACCTGGGACCGGACCGCAGCGACGCACGGATGCACGCCAAGACCGTAGGATCCTACGCAGTGCCGTAGGGGACCGCACCCCCACTTCTCAGCAAATTAGGGACACTGTTGCTCCTGGGGTATCGCCGAGGACCATTTGCAACCGTCTCCATGAACCTGGGCTACGGTCCCGCACACCGTTAGGCCGTCTTCCGCTCACGCCCCAATATCGTGCAGCCCGCCTCCAGTGGTGTCGCGACAGGCGTGAATGGAGGTACGAATGGAGACGTGTCGTCTTCAGCGATGAGAGTCGCTTCTGCCTTGGTGCCAATGATGGTCGTATGCGTATTTGGCGCCGTGCAGGTGAGCGCCACAATCAGGACTGCATACAACCGAGGCACACAGGGCCAACACCCGGCATCATGGTGTGGGGAGCGATCTCCTACACTGGCCGTACACCACTGGTGATCGTCGAGGGATCACTGAATAGTGCACGGTACATCCAAACCGTCATCGAACCCATCGTTCTACCATTCCTAGACCGGCAAGGGAACTTGCTGTTCCAACAGAACAAAGCACGTCCTCATGTATCCCGTGCCACCCAACGTGCTCTAGAAGGTGTAAGTCAACTACCCTGGCCAGCAAGATCTCCGGATCTGTCCCCCATTGAGCATGTTTGGGACTGGATGAAGCATCGTCTCACGCGGTCTGCACGTCCAGCACGAACGCTGGTCCAACTGAGGCGCCAGGTGGGAATGGCATGGCAAGCCGTTCCACAGGACTACATCCAGCATCTCTACGATCGTCTCCATGGGAGAATAGCAGCCTGCATTGCTGCAAAAGGTGGATATACACTGTACTAGTGCCGACATTGTGCATGCTCTGTTGCCTGTGTCTATGTGCCTGTGGTTCTGTCAGTGTGATCATGTGATGTATCTGACCCCAGGAATGTGTCAATAAAGTTTCCCCTTCCTGGGACAATGAATTCACGGTGTTCTTATTTCAATTTCCAGGAGTGTATTATACCACCTGAAATCAGTGAGTGCAGTAATTCACCTGGAGAGAAGTTTCAGAGTCAGGATCTCTAAGTGTTTGAGTGCCTTTCACACCTTCTGTCTATATTTTTCATTCATCATTCAGATCCAGCTTTTGACTGGCACAGACAAAGTAAAAACAAATTTTTGTTTATTTGTTTTTCTTTTTCATATAGTTTTAGAGACCTATCACTGTACAGTAATTGGATAATGCCTCAAAGTAATGCCCTCAACCTCAAAGCACCTTCCTCTGCCAACTTTTCACTATTCTGTGGCATAAGCTTCAAGAATTTCTCTATCAGAGACAGATGAAACTCTACTTTGTTGCCTTGTTACTACTCGGTGGAGAGCATGAGCATTTAAAATGCACATGCTGAGTAAGTGAAAAAGAAAACTTTTTATATAGCTTCACAGTCATCCACAATGATTTGACAGAACTCAGTAGCACGTCAGGAGGGTCAACTGTCCCATACTCGAGTCATAATGACAATACGTTGAGGTTTCTTAATTCTTTCACCAGTACTTCTATCAGTCTTTGCAGTCTAATACATTTCTGCAGTGTTACAGATTTCAACATCCACCCTTCCCTCCTGTCACAACACTTTACAGCAAGCATTATATCAGCAGACACAAACTGGGTTTCTCCTTCTTTCGGGTCATCTTGTAGTTTTGGCTTGTTGTGCATATCCCTGAAAACAGTACCACATATTGTTATGAAACCAGAGGAACAGGTCTGGGTTTGAATACCAATTGTCAACATAAACAGTGTGTCCTCATTTCAATTACGGGTTCATGGGTGTTGCCAATTTTCCCCAAATTGTGGAAGCCAAATGCAGTGTTTTTCATGTGGATGAAATGCACTCTGGAATGCTGTGAAAACTTCACCCACAAAGTTTCTAATTTTGAATAATCTGTCTCCTTCATTGCTGGCAGAGATGTCACTAAAATGAAGTACTCTCAAAATTAAAAGAAAACAGTCTATGGACATAACTTTGCCGAAAACTGGTGTGTTCAAGGCAGTGTCCATGGGCCAGTAGTACCTAACTTTCAGCTTTATCACATGAGCCATGAGCAGATAAATAGCAAGGAGGAGAAAGAGTTCCTCTGATCCCATTTCTTTCTAACTTGACACATGAGAATGCTCTGATTCTGGCATATTTGCCACAGTGTATAAATAAAATCTGTTTGTTTCATCTGCATTAGAGTTCATCAGGCTTTTTGTTAAAAATATTAACAAAAATGGCAGAATACTGGAATTCTGACCTAATCCACACTTGTGTCGTGGAGCTGAGTCGTGATGCATGCACAAATGGGTGAAAATAACTTTTCTTCCAGTCAAATGTGTCACTAAAGCATGGTCTTTCACCAAACAATTAACTCATTCTCACCCTTACAGACTTCGAATTCTGAAGAATTTTCATCACTTGTACAGACAGAGGTAGGTGTTGCACCAGATGTACTTGTCTGAGGACTGTTTCTTCGAGATTCTGTTGAAGAGTCATCACTATCATAGAGTTCGTTGTCATTGTCACTTCTTGTTAGAATATCTGTGATTTCCCCCTCTGTACAGCCACGAAAAAGTGTCATTTTATCATTCAAAAATGAAGGTGAAAAATGGCAGGCCATAAAATCACAGCAGCACATGCAGAAAGGCTAAATGTTGGAAAGTTATCAAGCACTCAAGGTGGCTGCTCTTCCTGGCCATACGTGATTCGTGCATTAACATGTCCGGAGCACACACAGACCCAAGCATTAACCCATCTTCAGACTTCAGGAGCACAAAAACACCAGCAAGAGAGCACACACAAACATTTTTAGAGCATCTGACAGAGTAAATGCATGCATAATCACATCCAGAGCACCTGGGACAGGAGCAGCAGTGCATGTTAACATGTCTAGGGAGTCAAAGGGTTAAAGGAGAACAAGGAATCAGTAATTGTAGGGCTGTTATAGCATCACTGAATGTTACTGTAAATAGAAATGTGAAGAAAGGTAAGAAGATATTTCTGCTTACCAAGCTTGAGAAGAAACTGATTTCAGATTATCTAAGCAGGCAAAATGAGATTTTTATCTTCAAGACTGAAAATTTTAAGCATAAATGGACGCAATTGAGGAGCCATAGTTTAACAGCCATAACATAAATCTGCTACAATATCAAAGAGAGCTTCATTGCAAATTCAAACATAGTCAGTGCATCATAGACAAACAAAAACTGAATGAAGTCAATAATAGCATAACAAGAGCTCAAAAAATTCTAAAGTAAAATTCTGTCTACAAATCTGGCAGATATTTTGGTCATGTTAAATCAGTAAATAGATAAAAACAGTTAGTGAAGGATTGACAGGTGGCTCTCAACATAAACAACTTCTAAAAAAAAATAGAAGCAGTCAGATCTATTAAATACCTGTGAGTCTGCAACAGGAACTACTTAAAGTGGAATGACCACATAAAACTAACTGCAGTTAACATAGACTCCAAACTGAGATTCCATAGAAGAACCCTCAGGAAGTGTAGTACAACCAATCTCATTCAACCAATATCAATATTTGAGTACTGCTTGTCAGTCTGGGATCTTTACAGTATAGGATTAATAGAAGAAATAGAAAACATGTTAAGAAGAGCACCCTGTTTCATTACCAGTTAATCAAAAGCACTATGGAGGAGCTCAGCCAACTCCAGTGGCAGATGCTCAAAAAATTTCATTCTGTAGCATGGCTTGGTTTACTGTTAAAATTCAGAGACCATACATATCTTGAAGCCTCAACTGATATATTGTTTCTTCCTACATATATTTTGTGGAAAGACCATTAAGGTAAAATTAGAGAGATTCAGGATTGCTTGCAAACAGTCATTCTTTCTGCAGACCACTCAAGACTGGAACAGGGAAAAATTGGAGGGGGGGGGCTTGTGTACTGATGGTGATACACAAAGAACCCTCCACCACACATGATAAGATGACTTTTGGAATATAAATGTAGATGTAAAATGAGCCAAAAGAAACAGTTATATTCCAATGTCTCCTCCAAAGAAAAATATTTTGCACTGCATGTCACCTGCAAAACACACGGTGGACATTGCAGCAAATGTGAAGAATGTAAAAGAATTGTTTGGAAAACCAGATTGTTATAATTGTCATTCTGTGAATTAAGCAAACCTACATATCGCAGTCATTTTATATGAAAGATCAATGGGACTGTCCTCATCAGAGTGCCAACAAAACAAGACACCCAAATTTTTGCTCTACATCATAGTCTATGCTGATTTGAAACTTTCCAAAACCGCGTACCAGACCAGGAATCCAACCTGGGACCTTTATCTTTCACAGACAAGTGCTCTACTGACTGAGGTATCCAGGCAAGACTCATGACCCATCCTCACAGCTCACTTGTACCAGTATCTCATCTCACACCTTCCAAACTTCACAGAAGTTCTCCTACATATCATGCAGGACTAGCACTCCTGGCAGAAATGATATTGCGCAGATCTGGCTTAGCCACAGCCTATAGGATTGCCCCCAGAATGAATTACGCCTCTGTAGTGGAGTGTGTACTGGCAAATTACAACTGTTTGCCAGACTGGGATCTGGATCTGGACCTTTTGCCTTTTGTGGAAAAGTGCTCTACTCTTAATTCACTTGCAAATAGAAAATTCAATCTGGAAACAGTCTGCTAGACAGTGGCTAAGCTGTGTTTCTGCAATATCCTTTCTACAGCTCAGTCAATAAAGCACTCGTCTGTGAAAGGCAAAGACCCCAGGTTGGAGTCCCGGTCTGGCACACAGTTTTAATCTGCAAGGAAGTTCCAAAACCAGCACATTCACTAATGCAGTTGCAGGATGAAAAGTGATAAAAATGGAAGGTCACATGTTCTGCAATATTAAATACTTTTGCCATATATGAGAAGGAAAAGGAGATAGCTCACCAAATAGCAGACATATTGAATAGTCAACAGGCACACAAAAAATGGAAAGAAAATTTGCTAGCTTTTGGAATAAATCATTTGTCAAGCTAGAGTACAAATTAGTACTCTAGGTCGACAAAGGATCTATTCCAAAAGCTAGCAAGTTTCCTTTTTCTTTTGTGTGTGCGCCTGTCAATGACTCAACACTTCTGCTATTTGGTGAGCTATCTCCTTTCCTCCTAAATCATTTACATTCCAACAGAACTTTCCTACTATACAGTATTATTTTAGCATTGAATAAAAATGGATAATTTGTCACTGAATTGTCAAATTTTAAGGATGTTCACACAACCTACACTATGTATTCATGACTCTTGTCTCCCACTAACGTTGGGCCCTGTTCTTCAGTTGTTCTTTGGCTATGCAGACATGGTTCTGGTTCTGGCAAGTGCTTCCTTAATTTTTCACTTCAAATTTGTTGCAGCTCTTGAACTTTCCTTCATTATTCTCAAACAACTGTTGTGCTGTACTGTCCAAGTAAAAGTAGACTATGATGAGATGCATAATGAAATCCCAAAAGTTGTGTTTAGCGACATGGTCAGATTGCTTTAGGCTCTAAACACTGTTAAGTGTCTGATGAGCATCTGACTCACTGATCCTTTTGTATCCAATGGTATCTTCACAATTTTGGCTGTAGGAGGGATGTATTGTTTGCATTAAGATTCTTGTACATGAAGGTGACTGCTTTCACTCAGCCCTATTGGAGCCAATGCAGGTTTGCCATCAAGCTCTAACACTTTTCTTTTACAAGATGTTCATAAAGCACATATCTACCAAGTACATATATAACTGAACTGCTTGCTGCAGCAGAGTGCTCCTATTTATATGTATAGAATGATAATAAGTCCCAGAACCTTCTACAAATTACAAATCTTAAATGATAAATAATTGCAAGAGGCAGCAACAGAACTCATGATCTGCACATCACCAGCCAGTGACTATAATCACTAAACCACCTGAATGACATTCAACATGTGGCAATATTAAAACAGTACAATGTAACTGTATGGAACAAATCCACAATGGACCACAGAAAATCCTTTGAAGTGTCAAATAAAATGCTCCAATACTTACGAGTGCATTTGAGTCTAACGTGAGGCTCCTTACTAATATAACTGGGCAACTTTCATCAAATACTGGCTGCTTTTCTGGGATAATGAGCGACTAATCACAACCCTTGACTATCTGACAGCATGTGATGAAGTCAAACTAATTACAAATATGACAGCACAAATCTTAGGTGCCAAAACAACACTAATATTCGCCAAAAATTTCTCCACCAACCCAGTGGATAAAATATGTGGCCGAATTGAACTGACGAATTGTTGAAACACCCAAAATGCCAAAAATTACACCAACTCAGAATGGCTATGTGAAGGCTTTTCTAGTGACTAAAAATAACATGATCAATGACATTAATGAGACAGTCCCAAGGCCACGCTGATGAAAAAATTTGCATTTTGACTGGGGAAAACCAAAGTGAAACTTTTTCTACTAAATTTTTGAATTCATTGAGTTTGTGCAGCTTGAAATGTCACTGCACTGTCTTGAAGACTGGCTTGCTGGTCATTTCATTGAAGAATTTGAACTCACCAAATTTGTGCAAAGAATTAGACCCTGCAACAAAAATCTACAGAATAACATCGTTGAGCCCAATATAATGAACAGTAAAGAAAAAGAGAAGACAGTATTTATACTGTGAATACCTTTAACCTTTATTGACTTGCCCTTGAGTTTTAAATGACTGTAATTTCTAGTGAAGTTGGCCTACAGTATGACAATCAACAGACCACAGGGCTAAACATTCTGATATAGCGGCATCAACTTGAAGGCATCATGCTTTTCACATGGTCAAAATTATGTCAGGTGCTCATGAGTTGGATCTCCTGAAAATTTATTCATTTCCATTCCCAACAACAATGCTGTTATTGACTGTGCAGAATGCCGTGGCCTGTAGACACACATACTGTAGAGCACACGTGGGCAGAGCAGTAGTGATGGGTGTTATGGGCAGGCATTGTAGGGGAAATACCAAGTGCTGGAGGGGAAGCACTATTCTAAACTGAAGCCCGCACTCACATTTTTTGTAAAAATTGAGTGAGGACCCTTCACTCCCACACTTGCATGGTGACCACTTAAAAAAATCTACTGTCACCTCCCCTTTCATTAATATCTGAAAGGGTTCTACCGAAAATGTAGTGATTTTTTTGCCTGGCTTCTTAACCATTTGTAACTTTCAGAGAAGCATCAGGAATGGCGAATTTTGAGTAAAACTTACAAATTTCTCTGGTTGCCATGTTAAAATTTGCTTCTTTTGTGAAACACACCACAGGTTATACAGTCTCACCTCACTAACATGTTGAGCAGACACAATTGAGAGAGAATTCCGAAACAGTGATTTATTAAGTGAGGAGCTGAGGAAAAGTAGGGTCATTAGCTCGTGAAAAGCCATATCCTTGGTATAAAAGTAAATGTGTAATGTCTTCACTTATGTTTTTCCCAAACCCGGAGCATTTCTCGTTTCACCAGCTACTGACGGCCCTTAAAAATTACATTCTTTCATCAAAAAATTCTGTAGTTATTGGAATAACATGGTAATAATGAAGTTTTACATAATAATGATATGGTAAAATACTCTCCTCTTTGTATGCTATCATTTGCCAAAATCTAATTTTTATATCTGAAGCCGTTTATGAACTATGAGGAATGTTGTGGATTTTCACTCTGGCTTTATTGCTGACATGACGTGATGATAAATAGTTGTTCTACATGAAATCAATTTTCTCAAGATTGGCAAGACAGATAACTCTACAGTGGTCTAAAGAAAAATTCAATATGTTAGCTACATTTCATACACAACAACATATTATGTAACAAGCACCAAACACAAAATCATAGTGACCTCTATTTTTCACTGTACGCTTTTCCGAATATCACGTGGTGTCTTACTTCCTGTAAGAGGTTTCCACCCAGCATATGCATGAACTATGAAGAAGAGCAGATAGAAGAGGTTGACAGTCTTAAATTCCTGGGATTACAACTTGATAATAAATTCAGTTGGGAGGAGCACACCACAGAACTGCAGAAACGCCTTAACAAATCTGTATTTGCAATTCGAGTGTTAGCAGACATAGGCAACATAAAAATGAAAAAGCTTGCATACTTTGCCTACTTTCATTCTATAATGTCATATGGTATAATATTTTGGGGTAACTCTTCAAATCAAACAAAAGTTTTCAGAGTCCAAAAGCGTGTAATACGTATTATTTGTGGAGTAAATTCACGGACGTCCTGTAGAAACCTCTTCAAAGAACTGGGTATACTAACTACTGCCTCTCAGTATATTTACTCCTTGATTAAATTTGTCCTAAATAACATATCTCTTTTTCCAACAAACAGCTCAGTTCATACATACAATACCAGGAACAAAAATGATCTGCACAAGGACTTGAAAGCACTTACTTTAGATAAAAAAGGGGTCCACTACTCAGGAACACACATCTTCAATAATTTGCCAGCAAGCATAAAAAATTTAGTTACAAATAAAGATCAGTTTAAAAGGAGCCTGAAAGACTTACTAGTGGCCTACTCCTTCTACTCCATTGACGAATTTTTTAATAGAAACAAATGATGTATTGTATATATTCATACTATTAGTATTGTTATTTCAGCTTTAGAAAAAAAAAAGAAAAAAAAATTACATGTTCCACATCCACAAGGATCTCCTCAGCACAGATCCATGGAACGAAAAACTAATCTAATCTTCCATGTAAGTATCACAATAACTATGATAATTAACAAAATGATGGGCACATCATCATGAAACTGACATATAAAGCTATTGGTAAAGCAAAATTGATTTTTTTTTATCGAATAGTTGCTGTAAAATTGTTTGAGAAAAATTTCAGGGCATGTGCCTTGATTCTGTCATCACTGAATGGGCGAAAGTTGGAAAACACTTGTCAGCCTCCCCTTCTGAATAAATGAACGAACTTGGGCAGTGCTTTGGACAAAAATTGGTCACTGTGCATCCTGCACAGGCTATATAATACAGTGTAAAAGCAACTGTTGTAGCGAAAATGTGAAAGAGTAAATGTGATGAAACAAAAATAACTCTTTTATTTAATAACAACCAAAAATACTCTTCTTTAACAGTAACCCTTAACTCTACTCACACAAAACCAGGTACATGCTGCTCGTTAGGTTAATAATAGCTATTTACGTACTACAAAACTGAAAACAAATAGCATAAATAGTGTTGTCACACTGGTAAAAAATTATTTAATGATCTCTTAATATGACCTGCTGTTAACACAATTACAGCATGTAACATAAATCACATAAATTCTTCCTGAAATACAGATACTGCCAAGTATATACATGTCCAAACTTCAATAAAATTATATCAAGAATTTCATGGCAAGAGCCTGTAATATTCCAGAAAGAATGAATTCTTTTTTATTACATCCCACATCCTTGATGCATACTGGAACCTACAACAGAAAGAAAAGGAAAAATTCAGCTGTTGTATGACAGTTGCTTTTAAAGTAAGTTGCAACATAGATTTTTAACAAAATTTTGCAATGACACATCTAAACAAAGATGGCAAAAAATGTTTTGTGTGTTGAATATCTTACTGATAGCATCTCACTATGATAAAGCATGCAAGCAGTCATTGAGACACTGGACACGTATTCAGGAGGAGCAAAATTTAAACAACTGTCTATCAACACACGGTAAGTTTTCTGCAGTTTCTCCAAATTAAATCATATTGCAAGAGAACGTGTTATCCTTACTGATACTCTTTTAAAACATTTAAGTGTAAATCTGTTCTCTAAGAAAATTTTAGGATATTTGAGTACTTATTTACTTGAGACAAGGATCATACACATAGGATTCTGTAAATTTACAATTTTGGGTAAGGAGAAAGAAAGAATTTATACATATGCACACATACAAAACTGAGATCAAAAAGTCTTTACCCAGAAATGAGCAACTGGTACAGCATTTTCTTGTGCCTTGAACAACTTCTCCTCACTGCAAAAATAAAGCCAACATAAACACTGATGTTTCATTGTCTCTGCTTCTCCAAACTTCCACACAGTGGCTCTTGCAAGTGTCCTGTTTCACTGGGTTGTCCTTAGATTTGCCAGCAGCTTCTCATAACCTGTCCAGTGATCTCCGTGTGGTCCAGTGCAAGTTGCATCTAGCTGGGAATCATTCTGCTGGATTTACTACTGGTTGGAGATGACTTACTTTGGCTGCCAATAGTTTTTCTCTGAGTTTCTTGGATGATGTATTTAGTGCAGATACTGACTGTAAAAATCTCTTCTTAGACTTCAACCTAGGTCTTGATTGAGTATGTCCATGCAATGGTTGAAACTAACATTCTTTGACTTTTTTCCTTTTGGCATTTGGGGCTACGTCTCGGAGTATGTTAGGAGGAGCATTGCCTGCCATACTGTACAATTTGTCAACAAGAATTGGTTTCAAGCATCTAGTAATTAGCTTTGCAACTTCATTAAGAGCTATGTCTACTTCTTTCATGTAGGTGGATTAAAACCATAATGGGCAGGCAAATTCACCAGCCAAGAAGCAGTGCCACAGAGGAAATGCAGACTGTCTGGCATTGAACATCCCAATTACTACCAACAAGTTTCCAGACGAAGATGTTTCAGGCTGTCACCTTATGTTTGGTATTAAGATAGTACTGCCACTAAGTGCGTTATTTGTCTAAGTGCCTTCAGTTGGTTCTTATTATAGGAATCAAAAAAGATTTTCAGAGCTCTTTCCACCTCCTATTCTGCTTCTTCAAAATCATATGTCAATGCATATATGAAACTCTTGCATGTATTGGATCTTGGATGATCATCTGTGTAAATGCTTAAGACCATGACAGACAACAGAATTCCTTGTGGTACAATTTCTTTGGTTCCTCCAAGAGTAGTGTCTCAACACAGAACGTTCAATTGTGCAGTAAAGTACCATTTATTCTAGTGAAACTGTAGTTCTAGATCAGACTGTAGATCTTTGAGTAAGGGTGCAGTATTGTCGAAATACTGGACGACAGTGAATGCGTGCATGAAGTATGGATGGAGCACTGAAACACACACTGTTGGTGGATTCAGGAGGTGCTAAGATGCATGCTAGTGCAGTGAGAACTTATGTACATTTCCTGAAAATGTTAGTTTTGAACTTTTCGATGGATAGACAATTACATCAAAAACACTGAATTTTTCGGTAAAGTTTGTGTTAATTAAACACAGATTAACAAGCTGCAAACAAAATAACTTTAACCAGCAGTAGTTACACAGTGCATAGATTCATTAACCAGGCATTATTCTTACCACAACACACTGAAGAGCCAAAGAAACTGGTACACCTGGCTAATATCATGTAGGGCCCCCGCAAGTACACAGAAGTGCCGCAACACGACATGGTATGGACTCGACGAATGTCTGAAGTAGTGCTGGAGGGAACTGACACCATGAATCCTGCAGGGCTGTCCATAAATCTGTAAGAGTACAAGGAGGCGGAGATCTCTTCTGAATGGCACACTGCAAGGCATCCCAGATAGCTCAATAATGTTCATGTCTGAGGAGTTCAGTGGCCAGTGGAAGTGTTTAAACTCAGGGGAGTGTTCCTGGAGCCACTCTGTAGCAATTCTGGATGTGTGGGGTGACACATTGTCCTGCCGGAATTGCCCAAGTCTGTCAGAATGCACAATGGACATGAATGGATGCCGGTGACCAGACAGGATGCTTACTTACATGTCGCCTGTCAGAGTCATATCTAGACGTGTCAGGGGTCCCATGTGCTTCAACTGCACACACCCCACACCATTACAGAGCCTCTACCAACTAACAGCTTAAACAGTCCCCTGCTGATACACAAGGTCCATGGATCCATGAGGTTGTCTCCACTCCCGTACACATTTGTCTGCTTCATACGATTTGAATTGAGACTTGTCTGACCAGACAATATGTTTAGAGTCATCAACAGTTCAATGTCGGTGTTGACGAGCGCAGGCGAGGCATAAAGCTTTGTGTCATTCAGTCATCAAGGGCACATGAGTGGGCCTTCAGCTCCAAAAGCCCATACTGATGATGTTTCATTGGATGGCTCACAAATTGACACTTGTTGACTGATGGCCCAGCATTGAAATCTGCAGCAATTTGTGGAAGAGTTGCACTTCTGTCACACTGAATGATTCTCTTCAGTCGTCATTGGTCCCTTTCTTGCAGGATCTTTCTCCGGCCACAGTGATGTCAGAGATTTGATGTTTTACTGGATTCCTGATATTCACAGTACACTAATGAAATGGTCTAATGGTTGTATGGGAAAATCCTCACTTGATCACTACCTCGGAGATGCCGTGTCCCATCGCTCGTGCGCCAACTATGCACCATGCTCAAATTCACTTAAATCTTGATATCTTGCAATTGTAGCATCAGTAACTGATCTAACAATTGCACCAGACATTTGTTGTCTTATATAAGCATTCCTGACTGCAGCACCGTATTCTGCCTGTTTACATATCTCTGTATTTGAATACGCATACCTGTGCCAGTTTTTTGGTGATTCATTGTGTAACGTGGAGTCAGATTTTCTTTACAATGTCAAATTTCATGAGTTGTGAACATTAAAAGAACATCTACAGCTAATATTTTTGTATTTTTCAATTTATAATCTTGTAACTGTTTTACATGAGTAATTGTCAAATGCGATTGTTTTCAGTAGAGGGACTTCATATTTTGAACTAAAATAAAAACTAATATTAGAGGTACTTTGATTTATGAAGCTAATTTCTGTAGTGTACACCTATTAATTGTATTTAAGCTGAGCAACATTACACACAAAAGCAATAGAATCATACTACCTGTTGTTAATTAGAATTGGACATGAAGTGTCTTCTCCAAAGTTAGTTTTATGCACCTTAGAAAGAAACTTGCACACAAAAGCTAAAGAAAAACAACAATAAGAAGAAATTTTACCATAGGAGGAGAGAGCTTACAAAGTGACGCTAGGCTAGTTCCTTCAGCAGGATGTGGAAGGGTTATAAATGACAAGTCACAGGTAGAAAATGTATTTAATAATCATTTCTTGAACATAGTAGAAAGCATAGGGACCAACAGTTCAGGAGAAAGATCACAGCTATATATTAAAGAAGTAACCCTCAGAAAATTACATCATGCGTATGTACCACCAACTTCTACTTCTGAAATTAAGAGGGTCATACATTCTCTCAATAATAAAAGATCTTCTGGTTTTGGTGGTGTTTCCAATAGAGTACTAAAGATTTGTTCCCATATAATAAGTCTGGTATTGTCCGAAATATGTAATGCATCACTAACGCAAGGCATTTTTCCAGAGAGACTAAAATATGCCATTGTTAAACCCCTCTTTAAGAAAGGTGATAAGAGAGATGTCAGTAACAACTGACCTATTTCACTGCTGACATTTTCCCAAATTTTTGAGAAGGTGATGTATTCTAGAATAGTATCTTACCTTGGCAACAATAATATCCTCAGCAAATCACAGTTTGGGTTTCAGAAGGGTTGCTCTACTGATAATGCCATTTACATGTTCACACACCAGATATTACAAGCATTAAATAACAAAATAGCACTGGCAGGTATTTTCTGTGACCTATCCAAGGCATTTGATTGTGTGAAATGTAGTATAATCCTAGATAAATTGAAGTTTTATGGGATTGATGGTATAGCCAACCAAAGGATCATGCCATATCTAACCAAAAGAATGCAGAAAGTTATACTTAGTAGTAATTCAACCAACAGAATCCAGGGACATAATTCTGACTAGGGAGAAATCGCGTATGGGGTTCCCCGAGGCTCAATCTTAGGTCTACTACTGTTTCTCATACAGTATATGTAAATGATCTACCATCTAATGTACAACAAGCAGAATTAGTTCTTTTTGCAGATGACACCAGTATTGTAATCACTCCCAGTATATATATATGCAAATGGAAGAAATGGTGAACAAAGTTCTCAAAAGTATATTGACTGGTTTTCTGCCAATGATCTCACCCTGAATTTCACACAAAGACACATCATATTCAGTTCTGCACCTGTTGGGGTACTGAACCAGTGATAAGTGTAACACATGGTGATGAAATAATATCTAGGGTGGAAACTTCAAAGTCCTTAAATGTCCATATTGATGAGAATTTAAATTGGAGAAAACACCTTTTGGAACTCCTAAAACAACTTAGTTCAGCCACCTTTGCACTTAGAATCATAGCAAATTTTGGGGAGAGAGAAATCAGTTGCTTATCTTCACTCAGTAATGTCATATGGAATAATGTTCTGGGGTAACTCATCTTTAAGAAAGAAGGTCTTCATTGCCCAAAAACATACTGTGAGAACAATATGTTGTGTTCTCCTGCAATCATTTTGTACACATCAGTTTAAGGAGTTTAGCATTCTGACTACTGCTTCACAGTATATTTATTCCCTCATGAAGTTTGTTGTAAATAATCCACTACAGTTCAACAGGAACAATAAGGTACATAATTACAATACCATAAGAAAAAATGACATTCATTACTCAACATTAAGGTTGTCTTTAGCACAGAAAGTGGTGCACAACACTGCAACAAAAATTTTTGACCCCTTACCAAGTGATATAAAATGTCTAACAGACAACAACATAAAATTTGAAAATAAATTGAAACAGTTTCTCCTTGACAACTCCTTCTATTCTGCAGAAAAATTTCTGTTTTGTAATGTGTAAAAGTAATGGATAGGAACTGCTAACTCAATCTGTATATCCTGTTTTCATTTGGGGGATTTGGGGGAGGGGGGCGGGGGGGGGGGGGGGGGAGATAATTATACGGTGATGTTCAGAGCACAAATAGATGTACAAATTAATTTGCAATATGAATGTAAAATGACTTGTTCCACATCATGATGATTTATTGTGCAAAATGATCAATGGAACATGACAGTAACTAACTAATTAGTCCTTACATGGCCATGCAAATGACCTGGGGCCTATAAGGTGCTGAAGTTTGACCAATTACCACTACCAGATAATGGACAGTGCAGACATGCCTGGGTTTGCAAAGGGCATGAAGTGTGACATCACTGGTTTTATGAAACTTTACAATTCCTTGACTCTGAACAAGAGCAAATGACATCAGACTTGATGCCCACAAAACTGGGCATGCATGAATTAAATTGCACATGGAACAAAGAAACATTATGAACCACTGACAAAACAGTGAATGTCAGTAGCACCACGTTCAACATTTGAGAGGGGAGACCTCTTGGTACTAAGCAGTTCTCTGAGTGAGTTGTGGTTTGGTAATTATTGGCATCAGAAGGCATTAATAAAAAATCAAATTCAGCATAACCACTCCCACATAATGCAAATTTTATAAACAAAGTATCATCTGATGGCACCAGAGTAGTGTTACCAAATGACAGTTTCAAACACTGTCCCATAACTAATTAGCTAGTTACAACTTCCATATGGACTAACCATCAAAGATTGTACCGTGTGAAAGATATTACTATTTCACATCATTTAATAATAGGCATCACTGAGTAACAATTGTTTGGTTAGGAGTAAATCAAATTTTGATTAATGAACCAATTAATTACCAGTTGTATACCAAACCCTATACCCAATCAAAAGTCCAAGAACACAATGTAAAAGCTGGCGAGAAAACAGTCAAAATTCAGCCATAACACTTTTTGTAGCTATGAGATTTATATTAATTTTATTCAATACTAACCTTTTCCTTACGGCTTAACTTGCTTTGTGTCTGACACATGTATTGCATACTTCTCCTTCACCCCCTCTATGTCCACCTCTTCCTGTCCTTGTCTTTTTTACAGCTTAAATGTATGTTTGTACGGGCCCAAAGTTGTTCAAAAATATGAAACCGTAGGATATAACAGAGTGGAAGAAGGAAAGCAGAGAATCTTTACTGTTCAGGAGTAACAGCATTGGAAGTTACTATTGTATTAAACACAACATCACACATGGAACAGTATCCTGAATTTGATATGCCCAAGAAAGCTTTTTTATCTACCTAAGAATTAAAGAGCAATTATACAATTTTTACGTGATTCTATAGAAAAAGTAAAGCTATCATCAACACAAGGATTGCACACAAATTTTCCCGGTTCACTTGCCGCATGAGAATCAGACATAATTCCAAGCTTTCAATGACATCCCCCATCATCTTCATCGGGGACTAAAACTGATGGTGGATATCAGCAAAAGCTTGTAATTTTATCTGAATTTGATATGGCAAGTGAATCAGGAAATTTTTATGCAAGGACTCCATCACAAAAAGCTTTCTGGCAACACGTACATCAGACTGAACACCACAGCGCATGATCCTACTGGAGGCAGTATGCTGTCATCTTCCTCCCCTTATCGTGCTAGTTATGTGGGGTTGAACATGGACTCAGTAGCACAACTTAGCATTTTTCGAGTTACCAACTACTGTTAGAAGTGATAAGTGACTGATAGGAAACCTAAGAATGACTGGGGAAGTAATTTTTATGTGCATTAGAAACTGCATGCATTATGGTTTGCTACAGTCAAGCAACAATCTGTTTTCAGTAAGGCACAGGATATTACTCATTGAGGAATTTGCTCTACTGTTTACAAATTTGGGTCATCAGCAAATGCATTTTGAGAATCAGCTGGGCTTTTTTGTCGTAGCCCACAAACACCAGAACCCCACAGATTTTCAGTCAGATTCAAAATTGTGTCTTGCATGTAGGCACAGTGGGATAAGCTTCTGCTTCTCATTTTATAGAAATATGTAGATTCATTAGTGACCTATTTCTCAAGCTGTATAATACTCTGACATAACACGGCCCACACTATCAAAGGGTTCTGTCAATCCAAAGAATATATTTATTGTTCTCTACAAGTTATAGTTTAGCTTTTGAAGAGCCTCACATGCCAAAGAATAAACTTCACTTCCAGATGCTCCTTCCCTAATATCAAACTGTGAGTCTACATGGGAGAGTAGTAACACATTGCAGTGTGCCTACATAAACCTTTGAAAACACAGATTGCAAGGAAAAATGTTTGTAATTGTTTCCACTATCTCTTTCTCTCTTTTTGTAAAGTGGTGCCTGTAATACAAATAACTCAGGTGCAGAGTAAAGCATCAGTATATGGTTTAATGATCTTCAGTAACCTGTGTGATAGTCCATCATACCCATGTGAGTCTACTCTTTAATTACTTAGTATTTAATCCAGACTACTACTCACCTGTTTACTGTCATGCAACAACAGCTTGTAAATGTTCAGAATACTTGGCTGCACCAATACATGGAACATGCAAACTGGCAGTGTACTAAGATTACTGAACTGTGTAATTGCATTTCACCCTAGATAACGGTGGTACAGAGTGCCTTTTTATAATTTTCTTACTAACACTACCATAGTTTTGATGATGGCCTTGTAAGCTGAAAGATGGATTAACTAAATAAATTAATCCTGTAGAATACAGATAATATCATGCTTTTCATTTACAGAAATGAAGAGACAGGCACTGTGGACAACTTTCAGTACTCAGGTACGATCCTCTCTTCATATATCATCATATGCCAAGATATAGACGAAAGAATACAAAAAGCTTCCAAATTATGTTATGTATTAGGCCAGGTGAAATGAAGTCCCTCCATTCTTACATACAAATAAAGATTAAATACATCATAGAACAGATAGGACTGGAACGAAAACCTGCAGAAGATCCTTCAAGCTAAATTATTATAGTAGTATGTTCACATGAAGAGAATGGCTCCCCATACAACACTAACGCACACTTTCAATAAAATATTTTTAAAAAGAGATCTAGACAAAGACCCCATAAGGGCTAGATGAAGAAGACTGGCAAGGAAGTCAAAACTAAATATGGCAAAGGGCCTCAAACACATGATAAAGAACCACACTCCTGTTAAGGACTGATTACTGTGTCACCTATCTTGATCTGTGTGTAAATTAGGACTTTCTGCCAGAATAATTTCAGGCTTATCAGCAGCATTTTATCATTATCTTCATCAAGTATTAGTCTTGTTAAGTCAAAATTGGTCTCTATATCTTTTCTGTAGTCTTCCTCTACTAATATTTCCAAGGGCTTTGTATTTACAATCATACAGTATTTTTCTATGTATATTATTGGTTATCCTTTTAAGATAATTTAACAATTTTATCTGAACATACTTCAGTTTATTCTAATATGCTCTTTACATCTAACGAGAATTTTATATCTGCATTTCAGATGCAATTGCCTCTTTTTTTATCCCAAAGTGGAGTATAGAAAGTAGGTTTCCGATGGATGAAGTCTTCATTATTGTTTTTCTGTCAGGTTCGAATACCCTGCTATTTAAAGTATTGTAGAGACTACCATGGTTCAATAAAATTTTATCACTGACTCAACAATATAGCTTGATTAAAATTACTTGATAGTTGACATCTGTCACTTGATGCAACAGTGTTGCCACATCGGCTGCTGGCTACTGCTCAGAAACATGGCAGGTCACTTCACAAATGCTGTTAATCTGTAACACAGAGCAACGTTGGAAGCAGCCACCATGAGGTAATACAGAAACGAGAGATGCTTTGATGAAAGCAGATTTTATGTGGCCAATGACTAAACTGCGGCAAACAAAGCATATTGTAGCCCTGAATTTAAACTCATTTCCTAACCTAACCACAACCTCATGATTTGCAATGTACGAGGGCAGTTCAATAAGTAATGCAACACATTTTTTTTTTTTCGGCCAATTTTGGTTGAAAAAACCGGAAATTTCTTGTAGAATATTTTCGTCTCGTATAGTTTCATTGACTTCCGACAGGTGGCAGCGCTGTACGGAGCTGTTAAAATGGCGTCTGTAACGGATGTGCGTTGCAAACAACAGGCAGTGATCGAGTTTCTTTTGGCGGAAAACCAGGGCATCTCAGATATTCATAGGCGCTTGCAGAATGTCTACGGTGATCTGGCAGTGGACAAAAGCACGGTGAGTCGTTGGGGAAAGCGTGTGTCATCATCGCCTCAAGGTCAAGCAAGACTGTCTGATCTCCCGTGTGTGGGCCGGCCGTGCACAGCTGTGACTCCTGCAATGGTGGAGCGTGCGAACACACTCGTTCGAGATGATCGACGGATCACCATCAAACAACTCAGTGCTCAACTTGACATCTCTGTTGGTAGTGCTGTCACAATTGTTCACCAGTTGGGATATTCAAAGGTTTGTTCCTGCTGGGTCCCTCGTTGTCTAACCGAACACCATAAAGAGCAAAGGAGAACCATCTGTGCGGAATTGCTTGCTCGTCATGTGGCTGAGGGTGACAATTTCTTGTCAAAGATTGTTACAGGTGATGAAACATGGGTTCATCACTTCGAACCTGAAACAAAACGGCAATCAATGGAGTGGCGCCACACCCACTCCCCTACCAAGAAAAAGTTTAAAGCCATACCCTCAGCCGGTAAAGTCATGGTTACAGTCTTCTGGGACGCTGAAGGGGTTATTCTGTTCGATGTCCTTCCCCATGGTCAAACGATCAACTCTGAAGTGTATTGTGCTACTCTTCAGAAACTGAAGAAACGACTTCAGCGTGTTCGTAGGCACAAAAATCTGAACGAACTTCTCCTTCTTCATGACAACGCAAGACCTCACACAAGTCTTTGCACCCGAGAGGAGCTCACAAAACTTCAGTGGACTGTTCTTCCTCATGCACCCTACAGCCCCGATCTCGCACCGTCGGATTTCCATATGTTTGGCCCAATGAAGGACGCAATCCGTGGGAGGCACTACATGGATGATGAAGAAGTTATTGATGCAGTACGACATTGGCTCCGACATCGACCAGTGGAATGGTACCGTGCAGGCATACAGGCCCTCATTTCAAGGTGGCGTAAGGCCGTAGCATTGAATGGAGATTACGTTGAAAAATAGTGTTGTGTAGCTAAAAGATTGGGGAATAACCTGGTGTATTTCAATGCTGAATAAAACAACCCCTGTTTCAGAAAAAAAATGTGTTGCATTACTTATTGAACTGCCCTCGTATCTGAGAAAACAGTGGTTAACAATCTGTGGCAGAACTAAAATCATGATCTCTTTGTTCACAGTGATTAAAGCTAACCTCTACAAGCAAACTCAAGACAGAAAAATTCCAGTTTTAGCACTGAAAAAGAAACTGTAATTTCTCATTATCATTCATTGGCTACCTGAAACTATCCTTACACTGGCTAAATGAACTCTTGCTTTACCAGATGATGAGCAGTTCTGTTTGGTACTTGGTTGTAGATTGTACACGATACTGGCAGATTCCAAACAAAACAATAACGATAGGAAGACAAAATGATGGTAAACAGAAAATTAGCATAATCAAAATGGTACAGCGAAGCAGTAGAAATTAAAAACTTATATTCAAATGGATTAACTGAATAACATAATAATGAAAGCCTTTTGATTAGATTCAGAAATAAAAAAATTTCACTAGCTTTCACAAGTTTCAAACCTACGACCTTGTGCACGACAAGTTCATACGTTAAACATTATGTTACAATACTACCATGCACATTTATGACACATATTATGGTAGCAATGATGAATCGTAGCCTTCAAAAATTTGCCTTGACATAATGTTGCGTGAAACTTCTCTAATGTAAGCCAATCTCTGTGATTACAATAACTGTATATGTGATGCTGAATTGTGTCTTGTGCGAAAGGATCCAGTAGGATTTGGTTAGTTCTGTGTGTGAAATATGTTAGGACTGTTGATATTTTTATAAACATTGGGAATACAATATATCAGTACCGTATTTACTCGAATCTAAGCCTCACTCGAATCTAAGCCGCACCTGAAAAATGAGACTCGAAATAAAGGAAAAAAAAAAATTCCCGAATCTAAGCCGCACCTGAAATTTGAGACTCGAAATTCAAGGGGAGAGAAAAGTTTTAGGCCGCACCTCCAAATCGAAACAAAGTTGGTCCATTGTAATATGAGACACAATTTAGGTCGAATGAATGACGATACAGCTACAGTAGTTTGGTTCGAGTCATAAGCTTAGCAGTTAAGCTTTACCAGGTAGCCATTGCAATGCGTCAGGCGTTCCGTCAGTATTTATACGGGTACCCTTCCTTTTTCACGTGCTTCGTCTCATTTGAATTGATTGCTTATTTTGCTTTGATCTGATAAGTGCCATTTTCTTTGTTATAGGTGTTTACGCCACTTTAAGCTGAAAATGCATTACTGTACTGTGTCATGCACTGTTTGTCGCATTCTGATAGTGCGTGTTTACGGCCTGTCGCCGCTCGCGGCACGGCTTGCTTTTGTGCGCGCTATCGCCGCTTACAATTAAGAACAAAAAGAGAGGAATCGTCTCATTAGCGAAACAATGGCAAGAGACTGCAATTTGTTGTTACTTACACTGCTGCTTTCTTTGATAATGATCAACAAGAACCAAATAATAGACTGCGTATGATAGAACATGTTCTGAACGAGAGTTAGGCGAAAATTTTTCTCCGTTTGAAAATCTTTGCGGCCGCTTCTTTAGTACATCAAATTCTGCACAGAAATTAGTCATCTTAGATTTAAAAATCTAGTCAGGTGCCGTGCTTCATTTCTGACTGTATCACTATTAGGCATAAAAATAATACGAATATAAACATGACACGATACGTATATTCTTCCGCGTTTGCTGTTGTCTCGCTCTAGTTTCGCAGTTTATTAGGCAGACAGGATTTAAATGAGATAGTAGCAAACACGAAAGAATACATGGCAAGATGTTTATATTCGTATTATTCTTATGGTGAAGAGAATAGTGCATGTGATTCACATTTCATCAGTTCCTATTAACAACCATCTCTTCTCACAGGTAGGAAAAAATTCAGAACGTAGAGTTGGCCATATTGACAAACATCCCAAACAGTCTTGCCAGTCGTATTTTCGTAGTACATTGAAATTCTGCTACATTTGAAGATGAACAATACGGAATTTGTATTTACTTCGTTGGATAATGTATGAAAATGGTCGAAACTCGGGACGGAGAAAAAAAGCTCGTCTTCCACCTTTTTTAAAAATTTATTTATTGACGCAGAGGTTTTGGCGCCAGTATTTATCTTTGTGTCTACAAAGCATGCTACATATGTTCGACGGCAGAAGTTAGTTGTGGCGGCACCTACTAACACTTTTCAGAACTTCCGCTTGCTTTGCATTCGATTCTAAGCCGCAGGCAGTTTTTTGGATTACAAAAACAGGAAAAAAAAGTGCGGCTTAGATTCGAGTAAATACGGTATTTAAAAAAAATTGTAATCAGCCCACGATATAAATTAAAAAAATCATCGATATGTCGATGGAAAAAATATCAACGTACCAGCCAAAAAAACCTTGGTTGCACAGTGTACATATACTGCCAGTTTTAGAGTTGTATATTTAAGTCTGCTTCTCCCTCCTAGAGCAAGAACTGAAAGGAAAACGATGCATGTTCATAACTGACAATAATTACTATGCTATCAATGGTCTCGACTTTCCTGTTTTATCATTTCTGCAAACGCCACCAAACTAGCAGTTGTGTCAGAACTGCATGCTGAAGTTAAATCTTGCAGTTTCTGTTGGTGGCACTCAGTGTCGATAATGTCAGCATTTCCCCTTACATGTCTCTGCCCACCGCAAAGACCAATCTTGTCAATTAGATTTTTGTTCATCAGTTTCAGCACCTGTTTTTGCAGAATGCTGATGTGAAGAAATACCACAGCAGTTGCATTAAAAAACATGCACTAATCGCTATGCTACAACCCTACCATACTTCATACTAGTTGTGTTAAAAAAAAATTTTAAAGTAATTGGTGTGCTATTTCTTCACATCGGAAATTTTGTTATTCCATTCACACTGCCAAACCACAGTTCAACTGGACTACTTCTCTGTGCCATCTATACTTGATTCACACAGTCAAAGAGGGAGACTGGATCTAATGGAAACTCAAAAAGTAATAAGACTCTCTCATATACTGAAAGTAAAACTATGTTCTACTAAAATTTCAAAAGAACAATTTCAAATGTTCACTGAAAATTGTGGAAAAAAAAAAAAATATAAAATAAAAATATAGGCACTCAATGTTGCTCTTTCGATATTGATGTGTGTGTGTGTGTGTGTGTGTGTGTGTGTGTGTGTGTGTGTGGGTTTTTTTTTTATTTTTATTTTTTATTTTTTTATCAAATACGGTGAAATACAAAATTCAAGGGCCAGATCCATGATTTGGAATCCAAACACAACAAGAGCGAAAGCCAGATAAGGTGATCAGACCAAGTGTTGAGACAGTTTGGCCGTGACATTGAGCATTCTGATTGGAGGAAACCCGCTCCAACCCATGAAGTGTCGACTATCAAGTGATTTTAATCAGATTATCTCATCATCATCAGAAATTATTTTAACTGCACTGTGTAAACAAGGGAAAAATTTAATTATGGTGCCAATGTCACTGGAACTGTCTAAATCAGTGTCATTTTACCTAGAATTATTTATTTTGTAAGCAATCATATGGTACATGTTGTCTTTTGGGTTGATGTAACATTAAGGTTCATTCTACAAAATAAGACCAATAAGAGTCTTTTTTGTGCTGGCACAATGATCTTATTCAAGCACAGATTCACACTGTAGCTGCAGCTATTTAAGGTTCTTCATTTGATCATGTGAAAATGCGAAACAAAAAGAAATGTGCCACTTAATCCATAAGCAGTGTATGGAATATCTACGAAACAATATCCGAGTGATGCTCTGGATGTTACAAATCCTACCCTTCACCTATATCCAGTTTATCAATAGATTTATTTTTTCTTAAATCTTACCAGTTTTTTTCAGTCAGCGGTGAGTGGGTAAGTGCATTGCGCTCCACGCTCAGTAGTTGACTACGTAGATTATCAATCAATGTAGTAAGGCCAGGGTGTCCATGATACAGCAAACTTGATTCTGTAGAATTATGCAAAATCAGTTACCAATTATCAAAATAGTTCAATGTGTCCTCATATAAACAATACAGGCTCATCATTCTACCTAATTCTCACAGTTGAACATACCATACAAAACAAAGGTGAAAAATGAATTTCATTTAACTTTTTGTGAACGAAGTTAATTAAAATCAATGACAAAGTTTTTTATATTGAGTAGATTCTGAACTGTGTAAGGTTTTAGTGAACAGAAGTGAATTTCAGATAACCTGAAGACACATTATCTCATTTGTTATATCAAAAGGTAGTAATAGATGCATCATGGGTGATTTACGTAGGAAATAGTGATGAGAAAAATTTACTAAAATCAGATAGTTATTATAATTTAAAATTAGCCTTTAATTAATTAAAAACATTCATTTGATTCTATTTTCAGTCTAAGTCTTCAAAAAGTTTGTGAAGCATTACTCTTTTTAGCACTTTGCATCTAGTATTTTCTATTACTTTTACTATCTTTAGTCTACCCACTTCTGCTACTTTCTAAAGTTCTCCGTCTCCAGAACTCTGTGACTTATGTGTTTTCTAATGGAGCTGTCTCTACTCACTCTCAACTTTCAAAAGACTGTAAATAGTAATATGCAAGTTAGTCCTCATCCCCCCCCATCCCCATTCCTCTTTTTCAGAAAATTATTTATGTATATTAGTGGAAAATGAGAAATGAATACCCTGAAGCGGCAGCTCCACACAAGCAAACTCTTATTCATACATTATACACATAGTACATCATAATCACACTTTTGGCAGATTGCCTATGACCACAATTTCAATCTAAAAAATGCAGTCCAGTAACTGGTCTCAGAAGATAGGTCCTAAATTATTACGTCCAGAGTATTTCAGTGTAACTATCCAGCATCAATGGAATGGAAAACATCCCAGTGACATCTATGTGGCAATGTAATTCTGATCAGGCTTAGTCTCTGCAACTCAATCTTCCATAGAGCAAGTGGAATGGTTGAGAGTCCACAAAACTTGCCATGACCTTTTACTGCTCTCCTCGGTGCAATGAGCTTTGACTCTTGTTAATCAAAAGCCTGCGAGGTTTTCTGCCATTGGGCAGCAGAGCTGCATGTTTGACCTGGATTGCTGTGAGGCACTCATCGGTCCACCGTGGTACAGGTTGCCTCCTAAGGTGAGCTGAGAACTCAGTAATTTTCCACTGAGCCAAGTCTGCAAGGGCCAGGGAACAGAAGAAGAGCTCTACGGCTGAAGGTGACCCAGTAGCAATTTTGAAATGAGTAGGATTCCCTGTGTTGAGGATGCACAGATCCTGAGGCACCATGAAGCACTCTAAAACTTGACTCCTGGCACAAGTAAAGTGTGAGCCCTATAACACATTACAAGCACTGGAGTCTTCCAGTTGGAGAAAAGGGCAGGGGAGTTGCTCTATAAGTCTCAGAATATGTAACTATCTGTAGTGGTAAACAGAGAGCAGATTGTAATCCATTGACCCACATGAACTCCAATGCAGGTCAGTAACCAGGGATGTATGTTTCCTGTAAACCTACATGACAGATGACGTTCCTGAGCTAAGAGTTTCAGTTCCTCCACATTTATTGGCATGTGTGTATTATGGGGGGGGGGGTTACTTTACCTTGTCTCTCCTGTGGGATGAGGAGTCTCATAAGTTGTCAACTCTGTTCCCCTATTTTTGTCGAATTTCGAAGATATTCATAAGTAAATAAATACAAAAATTCTTTGGTCAAATATTTGTTTATTTGAACTTTTTGGAAAAATAACCAATCACGAATTGCATTTTGAAAAGTCATTCAGGATTATCCAGTTTATTGTTGTTGTCGGAAAAATTTAAAAATGATAATATTTGACTGAATCGGATGCGGGACATAAGTTTTGCGAAATATCGGTGCGTCTATCAACTGATTAATTGACCAATAATCATTGATCCTTGCCTTTTTTACAATTCTCATACAGATAGCAAGCCCAAACCATTTTCTAAGTTCGGGTGCCGCAACGTCAACAAATTTGGCATTTTTTATTCAGTTTTCTTCTATGGCAATTTTGACTGTAGTACTTGTTGGTTTTGTTGCTAATGTATTCGAAAAGATTGTTCCTAATGTATAATTTGAGGATATCCTCAACGCTCTCTGTATCTTTGGGAAATATGTTTGGACCTGAAGATCCTTCAAATTTATTATTGGTTCTCAGTAAATCAAAGTCTGAGCACTGTGCACTGTCTTCTTTGTCTGAATCGATTGAATCAGTTGGCAACCGTAGAGTTTGCTGAATTCTTGTTGGACATATTTCACTATCTTCCAACGCTTCTGCTTCACTTTCATTTTTTCAATATCCCATGTCTTGTTCCCAATTGGCCAAGTCGTCCAGAACGTCGGACAAGATGTTCACACATTCATCGTAAATAATCGTATTGTCTCTTTCATCTGCCATTATGAAAGGGCACAACTACTTATAAAAACAAAAAACTTGTTGATGTGTGTAACTTATTGTTACCTAAACAAAACATCAACAGAATGCAAAAGATACTAATGTGCTGTCGCCGGCCACTGCACGATACTATGCCCACGACACCACTGTGGTGTCGCCGGCCGTTGACCGCTATTTCGCACACGAGACCACTATGGTGTCGCCGGATGGCATAATGTTAATGTAAAGGTAGGTGGAATCAATAGTGATGAGCAGGGCATCATGTGGTAAAGGGACAGGAACTGTGGAGAGTTGGTGGGGAAAATGGTTGATGCCTTTTATATAGGAGGGTAAGTTCCGGGTAATAGGTTGAAGGTGTTGGTCTACAAGAGCAGCAGAAATTCTCTCAGTAACTGGCCACAAAGGGGCATCCTGGGTGGTTGGGTTTATGAACTTCAGTAAGTATGTAGCAGTTGGGAGTGCAGTGAGTGGTAGGGGTGAGCAGAGGGATGGGCTCCGGGGAGAGGTTCTGGGATGGGCCTAAGGATTTGAGGAGTGACTGGAGATCCTGTTGGATTTCTAGAACGGGGTCACTGTGGCAAGGTTTGCAGGTTGATGTATCTGACAGCTGGTGGAGTCCTTCTGCCAGATAATCCTTGCGGTTCAAAACAAAAGTGGTGGAACCTTCATCTGCAAATATGATTATAAGATCAGGATCAGTTTTTAGATGGTGGACTGCAGTTCTTTCAGCGGATGTAAGGTTAGTTTGCATGTTGAAGGATTTGGGGAATGATGGTGAGGTATGGTTCAAGGTTAAGAAATTCTGGAAAGTTATTTTGAGGTGGAGATTTGGGGGCAGGGGAGATGGATCACGATTGGATGGAGGAGTGAACTGAGTTAGGCAGGGTTGTTCAACATTGGTCCTTAGTTGAGTCTGATTGGTAGGGTTGGTGGCGAAAGAGTTTTTCCACTGTAGGGACCGGGAGAAGGAGAGAAGGTCTTTAACAATCCTGCATTATTGAATTTGGTAGTGGGACAAAAGGCGAGGCTTTCGGAAAGGACTGATATTTCTGTGGGGGCTAAGGATTCTGGAGGAAAGGTTCGCGGCTGTGTTTCAGATCTGTTTAAGTTCTGGATTCTGTGTGGTGGTGGGAGGAAGTTTTGGAGGGTGGGGCAAATGTAGTAGGTCTGCGAGACAGGGTTTGTCAGCTATTGGGGGGGGGGGGGGGGGTGGAGGAGGTTTGGAGGTTGTTGTAAAGCGGATGAACAGTGGTACACCAAGACAGGAGTAGGAAGTGAGCAGGGTGGAGAGATTTTTCAGTTGGCCTTGTAAGTAGAAGTAAAAGTATCTTGACCCTCTCATGGCTCCCAGTACAGTGAGATGGAGTATTTTACTCTATCCTTTCTTGCATTATTTTATGAGGGTCACTCCAAAAGAAATGAACACTATTTTTTTTAAATCCATCTTTTATTCTACATGTTTGAAAGTTTTACAGTGTGTAGATACATCCTTTAGGAACAATATTTTCATTTCTCCACATAATTTTCATCCGTCTCAACTGCGTTATGCCATCTTGGAATCAACACCTATATACCTGCATGGTAAAATTCTGGACCAACCTGTTGGAGCCACTGTTTGGCAGTGTGCACAAGGGAGTCATCATCTTCAAACTTTGTTCCATGAAGAGAATCTTTCAGTTTCCCAAAGAGATGATAATCACATGAAGCAGGGTCAGGACTGTAAGGCATGTGTTTCAGTGTTGTTCATCCGAGTTAAGTGATCGCTTCCATGGTTTTTTGACAGACATGTGGCCGTGCATTATCGTGTAACAGCAAAATATCCTGCTTTTGCCAATGTGGTTGAACACGACTCAGTCAAGCTTGAAGTTTCTTCAGTGTCATCACATATGCATCAGAATTTATGGTGGTTCCACTTGGTATGATGTCCACAAGCAAGAGTCCTTCGGAATCAAAAACCACCGTAGTCACAACTTTTCCAGCAGAAGGTGTGGTTTTAAATTTTTTTTTTTTTCCCTTGGGTGAATTTCCATGATGCCACTCCACTGATTGCCTCTTCATCTCTGGTGAAAAATGATGGAGCCATGTTTCATCGCCGGCCGAAGTGGCCGTGCGGTTAAATACGCTGCAGTCTGGAACCGCAAGACCGCTACGGTCGCAGGTTCGAATCCTGCCTCGGGCATGGATGTTTGTGAAGTCCTTAGGTTAGTTAGATTTAACTAGTTCTAAGTTCTAGGGGACTAATGACCTCAGCAGTTGAGTCCCATAGTGCTCAGAGCCATTTGAACCATGTTTCATCACCCATCACAATTCTTCCTAGAAATTCATCTCCACCATTCTCGTACTGTTCCAAAAGTTCGCCGCATACCATTTTTCTTGTTTCTTTGTGAGCCACTGTCAACATCCTGGGAACCCACCTAGCACAAACCTTTTTTAACGTCAACACTTTCAGTATTTTGCAAACACTTCCTTCTCCTATCCCAACGTAGTGTGATTCACTGTGATGCGTCTGTCAGCAGTCACCAATTCATTAACTCTCTGCACATTGTCTGGAGTGTGTGCAGTATGAGGCCTGCCGCTGCGAGGACAATCCTCAGTATTGCCGTGCCCACTTTCATCACGTAACCTGCTTGCCCACCGCCTAACTGTACTGCAATCGACAGCAGCATCACCATACACATTTTTCAACCTCTTGTGGATGTTTTCCACTGTCTCGTTTTCACAGCACAGGAATTCTATGACAGCACGTTGCTTCTGACGAACGTCAAGTGTAGCAGCCATCTTGAAGACATGCTGTGACGGCGCCACTCACAGGAACAGGTTGAACTAAGTTTGAAAACAAGTGGGAAGGATGTATCTACACACTGTAAAACTTTCACACATGCAGAATGAAAACTGTATTTTTACAAAAATAGTGTGTACTTCTTTTGGAGTGACACTCGTAGCTTAGTTTATTCATGATCCACCAATATGTCATCACCTTCAGAGCACTGAGTGAGTGCCCGAAATGCACGTGGTTCGAATCTTTTAGGCAGTCAGAACATTAACAATCTCCCACCCTCCCTCCCCTCCCCCTCTCACTCTCACTCTCTCTCTCACTCTCTCTCTCTCTCTCTCTCTCTCTCTCTCTCTCTCTCCCATCTGCCACCCCCAAATATTGCTTTATCAAGCTGGAAATATTTAATATTGCAATAAATGTCTACACTATTGTTTATTTCATAGAGTTACTTGCACATGGATCATATTTTTCATCATTTGGTAATTCTGTGACAGGATACAGAACTACATTTTATTTCAGCAATTATTGTAAAGTTATGTCCAAATATAGTATAGCGTTTATCACTGTCCTCATCCCATAACATGTTACAAGGAATTTTTATTGTTCACTCCGCATCTTATTCGGCATAATTCATCTGAGACAGCAGACACAAATTGTATTATAACATAATATATTTGCAATTTTTGAGGATTAATTTACTTAAATTGTTTTACAAATTTTATTTACAAGTTCAATAGTTTTGTGACAGGAAAATGCAAATTTTTCTCCAACTTGAACAATCTAATTTACTAAAGACATTGCATTCTCTATATGTGGTTTCGATGCTTAAGTACTGAAAAAGGGTCTTGTCCACAGTAAACAAGGCCCCCTTGTGTGACACGGCTCCGTGACATTACCTAATACCTGTTACACAAGTGTCATAAACCCTTCCCAGTGGCTGCCACATGAGCGATTTGGTCTTCACAGGCCATAACACGATCACTCTGCAATCCTGTCACCTCATTGCCGTGACTCATCAAACCACACTACCATTACACGGGGCCCCAAACCTCTGCACAAGCAAGAAATAACCATTATCTTTTAACTCGTTACCAATTATACCCTCTTTTTGACTAAATTATAGGATTGTTGAATACACTTAATATCCCCAGCAGTAAGCCTCCCCACCTCATGGTTCTTTTGAATTGTAACTTCATCCTACCCCCAGCCGTTTTGTGATCTTTAGGTCCCCAATTTGGACAACACATCTCTCCGTGAGTGTGTCATAATCTTTCGTCAATGTAGTCACCAGTTCCATGGAATGGGGAAGCTTTATACAAGCTACCATGCACTTAGTGGGTTACTAGGACTAGTTCACACATAATTAAAAAAAAAAAAATTTCACTGCTGGTTTTGCAGTCTATACCTGGCACACTTTTCCTAGGCCTAAATGCCAAATTCAGCCTGTGTTTAAGGCTAGAAGCAGTTAATTCTAGTTGGGGCTGCTGACAGGCAACACTTTTCCAAGTAATACCTGTAGGCAACCATAGGATGTGTGGGAAGTGACTCATGTGCTATCTGCAGTGACATGGTCATAGCAGCCAGTGAGAGGAGCTTGGTCCTTCTGGACTTGGTTTCCAGGCTGGCAGGATGTGCTTTTTAGACTTCAGTCCATCTCAGTACAGCTGCAATGGCTCTTCCAGGTGGTTTGTGGCTAATGTACCTTCCCTAGGATGTGCCCCTTGCATTCTATCTGCTGAATACATTAAGTTTTTAACTGTCAAAATCCATGTTTAATTTTAATAGAATTTGGATGCCTACATCCTTCAGTATGCTATCAACTATTATTACTCAGCTCCCCATGCACTGGTACACTAGCAACAAAAACTGGAGTGTAAAATCTGACCCACAAACAAGGAAACAGCTGTATATATGGCTGTTTCTGGTTATGCTTATTCAATACCAGATGCAGATATCAAAGAGTAGAACAATGGTACTTTGCTGTGCACCATCATAATAAATATGACAGCAACTACTGATTGCTAAACTGGAATATATACACAACAGATTTTTTAAAGAATTTAAGAGAAGTGGCCTAGGGCAGTGCTGTATGGAACTCTTTACACAACATTCATGTTCCTGAACACAAAAGAGCTTAAGCATGCCAAACAGCGACCTGTGATTTCTCTTTCTTATGGAAATGAAATGATTGTGTGGCACTGTCGACTGGGAGGCCCTATCCGCAGAAGTTTGGTCGCTGGGTTGAAAGTCTTATTTCAGGTGACGCCACATTGGATGACTTGCGTGTCAGTGATGATGAGATGATGCTGATGACAGCATAACACCCAGTCCACAAGCAGAGAAAAATCTCCAACCTGGCCAAGAATCAAATCCGGGCCCACTGCATGACAGGCAAACATGTTACCACTCAGCTAAGCAGGCAGACACTTTCTTAGGGATAAAAAACATTTCATATTTGGGAACCATTTGGAGTCCTCGGAATAAGCTATGAAGGACAGAATCATTACATTGGCTGTATCAGGAAGGACTTCACAACTTTGAAAATTCATACAAACTTATTCATATGACTTACAGCCTTAGTCTTTGTGTCATCCTGAAGGAAAATACATCAAGTTTTGATTCATGTAGTACCCTAGTACAGAATTTTGTCTCAAGTGGTAGTGGCAGTTGCAGCAAAGACGACAGCCTCTAACATGCCCAAGCATGCTCACTGTGTGTTTTGGATTAGTGTGCTCAGATATGCTGGAAAACCTAATGCTGATGACCAAGAATTGAGAACACAGATCATGCAAGATGTAGAACTCCACACTACCTCTCTCAAGTCCGGGATTTCCTAAATGTTCGCTTTCCAGGCCAAGAGGGCGCCAATTGCATGGCCCCCCACAGTTACTGGACCGAAAAATTTGACTTTTTCTTTTGAGGATTCATCAATGATACCATGTTTGTTACCACCCTTATCGGCTTCTCTACCAGAGATCAGAGCTAGAATCTGTCTCGCAATTGAACAAGTCATGCCTGACATGCTGCACCAAGTTTGGCAATAAATCTGCTTCAGATGGTAGGTGCACCACATGACCAGTGGAAGTCACACTGAAACTTGATATATTCACTATAAAATGACACAAACTATTTCTGCAAGTTAAATGACTAAATCAATATGAATTTTCATAGTTGTAAAGTCTTTTTTGACACAGCCTTCATAATTAAAGTATTACCTTCTTCATCAAGATCTGGCAGAAGAAACATGTTGATTGGTTCCCCACAGACCTCAGGAGACAGTATATTGATGACACTTCCATTAGCAATACCCAGGCCACTCTGCAATTGTAAATTGGACCTGGCAAAGGTTTGGCTGTATACATCCTGAAACAAAAAACAATGTGTATGTAGGTCTCTAATTTTCAATATTCTTTTCTGTTCAGTAGCTCAGTGCTAGAAAACAGAACCAAGATTAGGGGTTCAATCCGAGTCACTCTTGAATTTTCCTGTGTCGTTTATCACTTCTGTCACCTCTGGTAATGTTTATTAATGGGAAAAATTCCCAGTTGCACCACAGTCTGGAGTTCACATTATATCGTACGTCCCTCTACCAATGGCACAATAAGTCAGTTCAAATGTCAGGGGGAGGCAGTGGCATACCATTAGCTAAAGAGCCACACCTAGTAAAGCCCTGTGGTGTTCAAGCCAACCTTCAGTTTTATGACAGATTTACTTTATACAGAGATGCTTCACTCAAACAAGAGAGAACAGGTACTATTGTCTATTTTATGGATCTAGGCTATTTGTATGCAATTCATTTATTTATGCCTTGAGCTACTAACCTCCCTCTTCTTTTTTTTTACACTGTCTAAATTACAGTGGGTACAAACAGTCAAATTTCCAAAAGTACTGCACTAATGCCTGGCACAGTAGTTTCTCCTTCCTCCACCTATACTCCCAAATAGTATTTCCGGGAACTCTTACTAAAATTAAAATAATACATAATATAGCATTTGTAGTACATGTATTCTGTTATAAAATTACATAATTACCCTTCATTTCCAACGTATATCTACCACACATTATTATGCCAAACAGTCAATATAGTGATAAAATTGGTGGAATTGTGTGATATTGTAGAATCCATGGGATCTGCATTGAAAAGTTGTTCTTTTCAATCAACTTTTTTTTCCTCAGTGCAGTTTCAGTAACCTATGCTGCTATTATTATCTACATCACTATATCAGAATGTTAAAAAGTATGTAATAAGTCAAGAAAATAGATAAACCTGTTCACAACTCAAAGTCTAGTTTGAACATTGCAGCACTTTACTAGGTTTCATCCAAATAGAAATGGTACCCAAGATGCCACTACTTGGATAGTAAAGTGAATTTACTCCCTCACTTTTCATGCGACATTAGATGATAAAGGTAAAAAGAAACACAACAGCAGAGCTCCTCAAATTTCCTTGTCTTGTGCAACATCAAAATGAAACTGCAATGAAAACTCAATGATTATAAAATGTAAGATTGTGACATGTGATGTGCATATAATCAAAGTTAAAGACATTGAAACTACTCAGTTGTTGGAGAAAGTTGTCCTCAGGTTTATGAAGGATGACTCTTTTGTCATCTGTGGTTGTTAAAATGATGTCATTATCAATGAAGGTTTCCATGCTGTTAATGCCTTAAGAAAAGCTCCACAAAACTGAAACATACAAATGCGGTTTTTGACATGCTCCACAGTATGATGTAATTCAAACTCCATGTGTTGACAGGGCAGTAATAATCGCAAAGAAAACATTTTTCAGGTATCTCCAATAGTTTTTCAAATTTTTAGTTGACAGACATACAGAAATTTAGTGGTGAACTTCACACTAATCATAGCCTTCACCTTACAAGGCACAGAAAAAACTTAATTAATTTAGGTAACAAGTGTCTCAACAGTAAACATGTTTTGAACAGATGGCTCATCAAAAGTCAAGAAACTTTTTAGGAAAAGGCAAGCTATCTTGGACAGGTGGCTAATGAGAAAACAGTGTAATGAAACTTTTTACCATTCTTCCACTACATGCTAACAGGCAATTTCAACAAATGGTTGACAAGAAAAAATAATACAAATACCCCTCTCTAGTCACTAATCGAGAGTTTTTTTTAGAACATTAGAAGCCTTTGCAGTAATCTCAATGAACTTACAATGGATGTCAATGATCAAGAAGATTTTGATTGCATCCATATTCTATGTTTCAATGAGCACCATGTTACTCATGGTCTAGGAAAATTAGCAATGAATACTTCCAACATGACAACTTCATTCTGTCAAAAACTGAAGAAACAGGTGGTGTTGCTATTTATGCCAGGAACAGTAACAAGTGTAGTGCACAAAGAGCAACATTTCGAAGTGTATGCCATATAGCATACAAATACTCTTATTTACTGAATTTAATAGTGTATGAGACACTTTCAAGATATTTTAGCCTCTTTTTGAAGCAATTAGACACACTACTAGTGTGCATGTATAGATGTGACAGGTGTGATGATTCTTGGGTATTTTGTTGTCAATTTTCCGACACATTCCAGTGGCAGATCAGACTCAGAAAATTTGATGTCCACATTTAACCTTACTTCCTCAGCCAAATTGTATACCATAATGTAACACTGTGGTACACTAATTGACACTGTATATACAGCTAATGTAAGTGTTAGTCAAGTTCTGAAATGTCTTTCTAATCACAATGGACTAAACCTCATTATTAATGATGTAAATATTAGGAAGAATCTAACTGAGCCTACTGGAACATAGTATGGAGGCTAACTGAGGAAACTATCCAAGCCTTTAAATCATATATACAAGATGCATATTGGATGCTTCCATATGATGAACACAATACCAATTCCAAGTACTATTTCTTCAGTGATTAAATGGCATTAATACTTGAATGCACTTTTTTTCAAAAAGGATATGTAGGGTACAAACCAAAGAATCCACAAATAAGTCAGGGAAGAATACAAGAATACAGACTTCACATAAAAGAAAGTAGGATGTGAATACCAGAGCAACAATTTCAGACTATCCAGCATAGCTAAATCACTACAAAAAGTATTGCGAAATACTAAGCCAGGTTATTAATATATCTCAAAGTTTGTATTTAAGCTGAAAAATAAATAACTGTATCAATAAAATCAAAATTATATGTAAGGTAATAAATAGTCAGATTGGTGCTGCCCCTTTAAAAAGAGGTGATGCTGCAAATGTTACAAATTATTGTCCTATCCACCTTCTTGCAGCATTATTTAAGTCCTTGAAGCATAGCTGTATTCCATGATTGTGAGACCTCTTGACAGCTTAAACATTACTAGTAAAAACCAATGCAAGTTTCAAAAAGCTATCTCTACAATTGAAGCCATAAATTCATTCAAAAACGATGAGCTGGAATGTCTAAACAAGCAGACATTGCCAGTTGGTATATTCTGAGATTTTCCAAAAGCTTCCAACTGTGCTGGTCATAGGATATTTCTTGAAAAAACAAGTCACTTCAGATTCAGATGACAAGTGGATAACTAACTAAATTCTTACCTGCAGGACAGTCAGCAAACAGTAGTTTTAGATGTAAACAAACTGGTGGAAGGGTAGTCTGACTGGGGAATGGTACTTTTTTTCAGTCCCACATGGATTTGTCCTTGGTCCCCTACTATTTATCATTTATGTTAACAGCTATCTTTGTCCTCCAACAGAGCACATAAGTTTGCAATGCTTAGCAATAAAATGAGCACTGTGACTGACAGCGAAATATTTGCTAACTTAAAATACCACAGACAAACAACTGCTTATTAATATTCAGAAGTGGTTTACAGTACATCCACCAGCAATAAACCTATATAAAACTGATTACATCTAGTTCCATTCTGACCATAAAAGCTCCCAGAAGACTGTTTATTGCACATGGACATCAGCAGACACGGTGAGCATTTTGTTCAAAATTCTTAGGTGTCCATATAGGTAGCAAACCTTAGCTGAGACATCACATCATATTTTGCAAGGACTGGACTCATCAATATTTGCGATCAGGTTAACTTCCAGTGCAGGGATTTCAGTACCTCAAAGATTGCTTCTTTTCATTAATTCCACCCACTTCTGAGAGATAGTCATAAAGTTTTAATCATCACCACAAAAAATTAAGCTGAGACCATGAAACATGATGATAGTGTTAGTCACGCTACATGTTCACCGTTCAATGCAGCACATCTTTTGCAATGATGGACTACTTGATGGAGGTCTCAGCTGTGGAAATCTATGTCAAGGCTGTTCAGGAAACGTTCCATCGCAATAATCACCTTGTTGTCATTCTAGAAATGCCTGCCACATGAATGGTTTCTTCATATTAGGAAAGAGAGAAAAGATGATGGGTGCCAGGTCAAAAGAACATGAGGAGAAAAGACTGTGTGCTTTGCAGTAAGAGCTGGGGAATTGTTGTTGAGCAAAAGCAACCCCTTGGACAGCTTTCAATAACCCTTCATCTTGATAGCCTTCCATAACGTCATCAGGAGATTTCAGTAGCATGCTACTGTGACGTTTTGCCCCTTGTGAGCATAATCTGTTATCACTACATCATGGCACTCACAAAAAATACTCAGAATCAATTTGCCTGATGATGGTTGGGCCTTCATGTTCTTTGCTGCTTGCGAATTCACATGTATCCATTGCTTGTTTTGCTCCTTGTCTTGGTGTCATAGTGATGCACACAGCACTCGTCCACGATGATTAGGTGGTGGCTAAAGAAGTCATTTGGATTGGTGTGACATTTCACTGCTGCTTTGCCCCCTCCCAGACATTTTAGAACTACTAGTGACAGTTTCTTTCATTTTTTATCATCATGGAAAGGTTATCCAGCAAGGAATGATATAAGATGCAGACAGAGGTACAAGCTGAAACTTCCTGGCAGATTAAAACTGTGTTCCAGACCGAGACTCAGACCCTTTCATGGGCAAATGCACTCCTGACTCAGCTATCCAAGCATGACTCATGACTTATCCTCACAGCTTTAAGTTCACCAGTACTTAATCTCCTACCTTCCAGACCTCACAGAAGTTCTCCTGTGAACGTTGCAAGACTAGCACTCCTGGAAGAGAGGATATTGCAAAGACATGGCTTAGCCACAGCCTGGGGCTTGTTTCCAGAATTAACTTTTCACTCTGCAGGTAGGGAGGTAGGAGACGAGGTACTAGAGGAGTTAAAACTGTGAGGATGGGTTATGAGTCATACCTGAATAGCTCAGTTTGTAGATAACTTGCCCACAAATGTCCTGAGTTTGAGCCTCGATCCAGTAAAAAGTTTTCATCTTCCAAGAAGATGCAGAGTGAAAATTTCATTCCAGAGATATGAACTGTTGACACTCAGATCTGCATTTTTATCAGAATAATGAAAGTTCTGCCTCCAATGGTTATGAATAATTATTCCAATACATGTATGGTATACAGCTAAACATTATTGTGCATCTGATGAATGTTTTCAAAAACATGGTTATACTGACTGCGGCACACAATTCTACGACACATTTGTGTAAATAATATTGGATTTGGGCATACATTTTATAATCAACACTCACTGCCTGCTGCAAAAACACAATACTTATGATCTATGTTCCAATACATTGTCACAGCATTGTCCTTTTTGACAACAATGAGTACTTTTACTCCACAGGCTTGCTTTTCATTTTACTTATCAAGGGCCACATCAATGTCCCATTCCTCACTAACAACATGATCCAACAATTTGTCACTACATTCAGTCCAGAAGAACAGTGCTGCCGAATGTTTGCCATTTAATTAACAATGAGTCCCACCAAACAGATCTTTTAATGTTTTCTTCCGTCATAGGTGTCCACAGTACTACCAAAATGCCCACTCTCACAGACATCATGTGTTTGTGAAATTTCTGATAAGTGGAACACAGTATATTCTCTCAATCTGTCCTACCCAATTCTCACTCACTTTTGATAGCACTTAACATACATTTTTATACACTCAATTAAAAATTCACATCCATTTACGGACTAATGAGCCACTAAATACCTCGTCCCTGTAAATCTCTGATATTTGATGAAGATTTCTGTTTATCTCATATTTTACATATTTTTTGGTTCATATTCACAAAGACACAATCATTACACATTGCTCAAACCTACATGTAAATAGTGTATAGTTCTTGCCAAAACATTCACTTCTGTGTGGCAAATGCCCAAAATGGCAATCCTACTGTAGTCTCTCATGTTTCTTCAGTGGTATTTGCCTCACTGATCTATTCTTCTTGAATCTTTTTGAGGTGATTTAGAACAAGGGATGGTAATCTCAGTCTGAGTGGGAATACTGCCACTGAAATCGATAGACTCCATATGACCTACCAAATATAAATTACAAGCATTCATTTGATTGGTGAAATTAAAGAAAAATCTTAGATATTCAAAAAGAATCAAGAACAAAGATTTCTCAAAATAAACAGTTTTTGCGATACAAAAAATTAATTAAATAGAAACACACACACACACACACACACACACACACACACACACACACACACAGAGAGAGAGAGAGAGAGAGAGAGAGAGAGAGAGAGAGAGAGAGAGAGAACCAAATATGCTGCTAGTGAAAATTTATTAGCTTTGGTTGAAGAGTAGTGTAATGTAAAATGCTGCTGGTGGTGGTGGTGGTGGTGGTGGTCGCAGTATAAGTTTTTTTTCTTGTAGTTTTGATTCATGGTTGACCCATTATTTAAGTACAAACTAGATTCAGAAAGTTTTGTGAGTGGCACATGAATAAATTGATTATTACCTGCATCAGGCTTACATTCCCTGGATTATAATCATCTGGGGATGTTTTTGTATGAACTAGCAAGAGATGAGGATAATACTCTACTAGCTCATCATCAGCATTGAAGACTGTTGTTGAAGGTTTGAGCATCTCTGCTGTCTGTATAAACCTAGAAATATAAAAATCAGTACTGCACTAGAGGTAAAAGAAAATATTAACTTAAACATTAAATTTTCATTTATAATGATAAATACACTGCTCTGAAAAACTTAAGGACGAGATAGATAAAGTAACATAACACACTAATTATTTTCTGGAAATGAACAAAAGTGTTCGAGTATGCTGCCAGTAGTCTTCCAGTCATGTACGGATAGCTGGGTGTCACATGGAGTGAGACGGACGTGTGTCCACGTGTGACTACAGCACCAAATGGGGCTGGTCCCACAACACAAGGCAGATGAAGGAATGGGAAAAGACAATGGGTGTAAATTAGTGAGAGGTTTTGGTGCACTGGGGTAGTGTTCTTAATTACAACATTGCCCGGAGACAACATATGGATGACTTCATGTGGGGAAGAATCATAGAAAATTGGTCACAATAAATTCCATGGTATACAGTCACTGTAAAGAAACTTCTAAAGGAACAGAGATTACTTCATAATATATGTAAAACAAAGTGTATGGGTACAGATAGGGATATGCTGAATGAAATGCATTTGGCTGCCAAGAAAGCAATGCATGAACCTTTGTACGACTACCATAGCAGAATATTGTCAAATGATCTTTCACAAAAGCTGAAGAAACTCTTGTCATATGTAAAGGCTGTTAGTGGCACTAAAGTTAGTGTCAAGACACTCACAGACAAGGCAGGAACTGAGATTGAGGGTACCAAAGCAAAAGCAGAAATACTTAATTCTGTTTCTAAATGTTCCTTTACAAAAGAAAATTCAGGATAATTGCCCCAGTTTAATCCTCACAGCAGTGATAAGATGACTGAAACAAGTGTTTGTGTCAGTGGCATTGAGCAACAGCCAAAATCACTAAAATTGAGCAAAAGCTCCAAGGCCTGACATAATTCCTATCAGATTCTATACTGAATTTTTGGCCATGATAGCCCCTCTTTTAAATATAATCTGAAGTGACCCAAGGTAAAGAACCACTTATGTTCAGGGTGGGTTGCGGCAACGAATCATGGTGAGGGTGCAGCCATTGTTATCTCACAAAAACATCAGGAAGTTAAACATTTCATCGAGATACATGTTAGTACATTCGCAGCACTGCAGTGTGGCAGCGATGCCCCCTTTTGCGCTTGGGATGGTTTACTCTTGTTGTGCTGCAATTGCCAGCTTTTGGACAAGAAGATGATGGTGATGTCTGTATCCATGAATGCTGATGCCCAGAAGCCCACTTGGCAGCAGGTGCCCTAGACAGGGCAAGGTGTGGCTTCTCAAAGAAGGTGCCAATGGCATAGAAGCCTGCTGGGACTCTTGCAGGGGATCACAGCCTCCAGGAGAGGAACTTGCCCCTGCGAGTGAAGGGGCAAGGTGCCAGGTTACCCCCACCAGCAGCTGTACCACCACGAACTCAATCTGCTGTCCCCCAGGGCAGGAGACTGGCTGCTGCTGAAGTAAGCCTGGGGGCAGCTCACCTATAGGAGGCACGATGAGTAGGGAGGACGACTTGTGCTAGAAGACAGTCTGGGAGAGGCAGAAGCTCAAACTTGGGATGGCTGTTAGCTCACCCATTGCACTCTGGTACCTAGCATAGTCCTCTCATCATAGTAGCTGCTGCAGGACTGTGGATACCTCTGTGAGGATTGAAGCTAATTTATACTGGTCATGCCAATGTACAGCTTCCAGCCACGAACGAATTACAAATCTGTGGTTTGACAGAGTAAAAACTGCTTGACCCATCCTTCAAGAGACTCTCCTCTGCATCGACAGGATTTCAGTGCTCAGGCTGGTAAGCCTTGCAATGCACAAACAGCCTCAATTCTGCAGCCAGCATGTCAACACTATGGTGTCAGCTGGCTGCTTATGGCTTCTTCAATTGTTGTGTCTGAGCTGCCATTTTCCACAGCAATGCCCAAAAAATTATGATGGCACTACAAATCTGTTGCAGATGCCTTGAACAAAAAACTGTGTCCTGTAGTTGGAAAAAAATACAGGTCACACCCATTTGCTAGAAAGGTAACAGAAACGATCCACAAAACTACCATCCCACATCCTTGATATCTGTTTACTGTGACATCTTAGAACATATTCTGTGCTCAAACATAATGAGGAATCTGGAACAAATGAGCTCCTCCATGGCAATAACAGCTCAGACGTTTCAAAGATGATCAGTTCCCTACAGCAAAGTACTATCTGAAAGAAGGTGCATAAATATTCAGTCAGATCTTGATAAGATTTCAAACTGGTGCAAAGATTGGAAGCTTGCTTTAAAGGTTCAGAAATGCAAAACTGTCCACTTCACAAAATGAAAAACATAGTATCGTATGACTATAATATGAATGAGTCACTGCTGCAACTGGTCAACTCATACAGATAGCTGGGTGTAACACTTTCTAGAATGCAAAACGGAACAGTAACATAGGTTCAGTCACAGGCATAGCAGGTGCCACACTTCGGTTTATTGGCAGAATACTACGGAAATGCAAACAGTCTATAGATGAGATTGCTTACAAATCACTTGTGCAACCCATCCTAGAATACCACTCAAGTACGTAGGACCCATACCAAATAGGACTAGCAGGGGATACTGAATATATACAAAGGGCATCAGAAATTGTCATAGGTTTCTTTCACCCATGGGAGAGTGTCACAGAGATGCTGAGGAAACTGAATTGGCAGATTCTTGAAAATATATGTATACTTTCGCTCCGGTAGGGGTTGTGAGGACAAGATCAGACTAATTCCAGCATATATGGATACAGCTATTCTTCCTGCACTCCATATGAGAATGGAATTGGAAAAAGCTGTACTAACTGCTACAGTGGGATGTACTCTCTGCCATGCACTTCACAGTGTTTTGCAGAGAACAGACGTAGCTGTAAATGTATGACTTCTTAGCCTTTCCCAGCATAATAAGTCTTGAAAGTCTCAGAGGATTTGGGTTTGCTGCTGGGTCCTAAAATCAAATCGATTCAAAATTTTTTGGCAATCCAACTGTTCATCATCTTCAGGACAACGCTGCTGCTGCCGCTTCTGAGTGCCACTGAGAACTGATCAGTTCTCAGTGGGACCTCACAGCAGCAGCAGCAGCACTATCCTGAAGACGATGAACAGTTGGATCACTGAGTATTGGATCGAGTTAATTTTAGGATCCGGCAGTAAACCCGAAGAGACTTTCAAAAGCTGTGGATATAGATTTAGTTTCACACAAGGGGCTTTTGTTAAATCTGTGCTGATTCTTTGAGAGAAGTCTGTTTTTCTCCAGGAACCTCATGATGTTTGTGCTTAGAATATGTGCTAGGAGCAGCAAACACTTTGATATCAGAGCTGTTGCTCTGTAATCCTGTGTATCTAGTTTTTACCTTTTTTGTAAGCATGATTGACCTGAGTTCTTTTTCAGTCACATTGAGTAAGGTTCGTCTATCAGAACATCATTTATTCTGCTAGTATGAGATTGGTGCATAACTTCACTCTGTTTTTAGTTTTGCATGTTGGTATTCTGGCTGCTATGAATTTATTTACCAATTGTAGTTCACTGTTGCTATTTGGGTTTACATATTGTCATTTTGTCACCTGGAGATAGTGAGTGGAGCTATGGATGGTAGAAAATGGAGAGCCAAATAGAGAAATCACAATATTTCTACATATTTTTCTGTTTGAGTTCAATAGAGGAGTGACAGCAGCAGAGACAGCCAGAAACATTTGTGCTGTGTATAAGGATAATGTTACTGGACAGAGAGCATGACAAGGAAATGGTTTACTCATTTTGAGGAGGAGCATTTTGACATTAGCGGCTCGATGTTCAGAAGACCTTCACAGTTTGATGAAGATCATTTAAACACATTAATCCACAACTATCCACATCATTGTACTTGAGAACTGACAAATGTGATTAATCCACCATTGTGTGTCATCTGCATGCAATGAGAATGGCTCAAAAATTGGGTGTATGGGTGGCGCATGCTCTAAGCCAAAATCACAAAAATCTGTGGGTGGTCATATGTGCACCTCTGCTTGTGCATTATTAGCTGGCTTGTGGACAATACCGACCATTCCTGTCTTGTATCATTACTGGTGACTAGAAATGGTGTATTTATGCTAACATAAGGAAAAGAAAGAATGGTTGAGCCCAAACAAAGCAGCAACTACCCGCACAATGACCTGTGAACATCCAAAAAAGATAATGTTATGCATCTGGTGAAACAGCAATGGTGTGTTGTGCTATGAAATGTTTCCCCAAGAAGTAACCATCACTGCTGACATTTATTGTCAATAACTGAGACATCTTACAGACGCAATCCAAGAACAATGAGTAGGAAGACTGCGTGAAGAGATGCTACTCCATGATAACACCTGTCTGAATTTGGCTAGACCAATGAAAACCACTATACAGGAGTTTGGTTGGGAAGTCATTCCATAATCACTTTATTCACCCAATCTTAGGCTCCATGATTTTCACCTTTTCCACATTCTATCAGACAATCTTCAAGGAACTTCCTTTCCAGATGAAAATGCTCCCCAAACATGACTTGATGAGTTCTTGTCTCAGAACCATGTGATTTCTACAGTCACAGAATCAAAAAGTTACCTCAGTGTTGTAAACAGTGAAAGAGAATATATTATTCATGACTAACGTCTCTGTCATGTGTATTAAACTTATAGAAAAAAAAACTATGAACTTATGCACAAACTCAATATAATATCGTATTTGAGCACCAAGATTAAGATTAATGCTCTTAGGCAGCAATATAGATTGCTATTGTGGTGAGCAAGAAAGCAGTACGCGCAACTGGAACGATGGTTGCTAGGCTGGCAATACCATATGGTGCTGAAAGTATGCCAGTGGTATGGAAAGACTATGCGAGTCATGATGGTGAATATAACTTGGTAAGTTTAAATGTTGGGGACCATCGAGACTTATGTGCGGTGCTGCTACCTTTCTTACAGAGTGACAATTATTGAACCACATGAAAAAATGTAAATTAGTTACAAACTACGGTGTGCACATGCTATTCAACATGTAAACATCACTATACATATTCAGATTTAGATTATGACATGTTCGATATGCCTGCCATCATTGGCAGTATTTGGTGCAGACAAAGAGTGAAATTCTGCATGACCTGCTGAAGCGTCAGAACATCAATGCTGTCAATGACCTCCTGAATGGCTGTTTACAGCTCAGCAGCGGTTTTGGGGTTATTGAAGTGCACCTTGTCTTTAATATAGCCCCACAACATGGAGACATGTGTTCAGATCCGGAGAATAGGCAGTCAATCAAGGCCCATGCCAGTGGCCTCTGAGTGCCCCAGAGCCAGAATGCGGTCCCAGAAGTGCTCCCCCAAGACATCAAACAATTTTCTGCTTTGATGGAGTTGACCTCCATCTTGCATGAACCGCATCTTGTTGAAATCAAGGTCACTTTGGATAATGGGGCTGAAATCATCTACCAAAACCTTCATGTACTGTTTGGTAGTCACCATGCCATCAAGGAATATCACACTGATTATTCCATGACTGGACACTTCACACCACACAGCCACCCGTTGAGAGTGCAGAGACTTCTTGATCGTGAAATGCAAATTCTCAGCCCCCAAACACGCCAATTTTGCTGTTGACTAACCCACCCAAATGAAAGCAGGCTTAATTGCTAAACCAAACCATACGCAAGCACATAATAATTCCCATCATTCCTCATGGTCAACCATGCAGTTTTTTATTTCATAAAGTTCAATAATTGTCACCCTGTATGTTCAATATTTTGGAAACCAGTACTGACATAATAATTGTTACGTGCAGTCCTAAAGTGATTAAAGCTTTGCTTCTATATTTTTATTATGCAGTAAACTATATTAAGAAGCAAATGATATTTAATATTCTACCAACAATGTACAAATAATTCCTAAGTTATGCAAAGTTTACTAGAGCTTTCTATTGCAAACCAGGCATTTAAGTCAGCAATAGGAGATCTAATATCTGTCTCTCCAGTGGGGAGGGGGAGGGGGGGGGTAAGGGACATCCCCCAATTTTCCGTTATCTTTGAGATTAACTGTAACAAACTGTGTCATTTTGTGATATCTTTACAGTGTTTGTTACTAAATGCAGCAAAAAGGCATTCCGGAATATTATTTAAAGTAAACATAACTAATGAGGAGGTATTGAATAGAATTGCGGAGAAGAGGAGTTTGTGGCACAACTTGACAAGAAGAAGGGACCGGTTGGTAGGACATGTTCTGAGGCATCAAGGTATCACAAATTTAGCATTGGAGGGCAGCGTGGAGGGTAAAAATCATAGAGGGAGACCAAGAGATGAATACACTAAGCAGATTCAGAAGGATGTAGGTTGCAAGGTAACTCAGGGAAGATTAGCCTTAAAACTTCTGGTTCCACGTGAATAACATTGACCAGTTCCACTGTACGTTGTCTCTGTCACCTCCTACAGACATGTAGTTAAACTGAGAATTATTTACAGAGGTTTAGCATGATTGGGGGATCCTGCAACACAGCACTGACTTCAGGAATAATTTTCAAAACATCTATCTTTAGGATATGGGATGCGTTTTTAAAATACTTATGCTGAAGATAAGAAATTCGAAAAGTGTCACAATACATTGGAAAGTTAGGACTCCACAAGAAGTGAACTTTGAATTAAAAGTGAATGTAATAGATGGCTTGCAGACAGCAACACAAAAAAATAATGGCATGTGTCACGGAATATAGTACGTTCATGTTGCAAAAAATTTAAGTTCATGTGCAAGGGTTATGAACATTTTGTGGATGAAATATCATGAACAATCATCATGAAGGCAACGTGAAGAAGAAGACAGACAGCAGCAGCAGATGTGGTGAAGCCAGTCATGCACCCAGAGGTAAGAATCACATTTTGTAGAGACATCACGAAAAGTAGTTCAAAGTCACTGATAGAGTCGCATGGGGGTGCACATGAGGCACATAATGCAGAGAGCCGGCATGCAGGCATGGTGCTGACACATCCTGAACCAGCTACTCCACCCAGAAGGTGCAAAAACTTACTGAAAGTGAGTCAAGGATCATATTAATCACAAGAGGGGATTAAATTATTAGAGTTAGATACTGTGGCATATGCTCTTACTCGGAAGATCTAAGAGGCAAAGGGGACACAAGATGAGTGATTTAGAGTAAACTGAGGAACAGGATGGCAGAAGAAACCGTAGACTCTACAGAAAACATTGCTGAAGCATGTACTCAGCTAGTGAGTGATGGAAAGGAAACTAACAAAAAAAGAAGGCATAAACAGTAACTCGCAGGAAATGTTACAAGCTTTTATGAGTGAAAAATTGACAAAATAGAATCATCTACCAGGAAGACTAACAATAAATTGGAAGATCTTTTAGGGAAACTTAACAGCAAATCTGATGAAATAAGAAGGGATATCAAAGAGAATAATGACACAGTTTCTCAGGATACGAGCAGCAAACTGAACAAAATGGCAGCAGTTCTCACAGGGGAAAAATCTTCAAGGGAATACTAACAGTAAAATACATAACATAATTGAAGAGCTTATTAAGAAAACTATCAAAGAATTTAGAGCATTAAATGAAAGGATTTAATGGCTTCATGGAGGAACAAAAATAGTTACTAATGAGTTATCCAATAAAAGAAGTGCAGTGATGTCTTTCTAATTAAACTTAGTACAGATAAAAGAAATTTAGAAATTCTTTAAAACCTACTTTCAGTGAGGAGACAGAGAAATGTGAAAAGACAGTCTCTGAAATTAATAATTAGATACACACAGCTATTTGTCAAAACAGATTTACTTCAAAATTTTGTTGATAGTAACACAAAGGAGATTTTTGAGAAGGTAAATGGTATTCAGCAAGAGGTCAGTGATTTTGCTAACAGTGGCACTGATATTACTGCTGAAAACATAGAGAAGAAATTAGATTCAAAAATAAGAAGTATGGTCATAGCAAGTAGTAATACTACAGGAATGTTGTCAATGGGAACCACTAGAGCGTGTACTTTCCACAACTTTGTTGCAAAAAGGAAATTACAGGAACTTTTATTAAACAATTTAACAGATTATTACCAGAGGAATTGATGGTAGGAGGAAGGTAGGGCGTTTTATCACTCGGTTGGAAGGTGACACTCTGTCTTGGGGAATGTCAGGAGGCGATACTTGCCACTCCTGGAGAGAGAGAGAGAGAGAGAGAGAGAGAGAGAGAGAGAGAGAGAGAGAGAGAGAGAGAGGGAGAGAGAATACTGGTTGAGTAGTACTTAAGGTAATGTCTAAAACAGCATTTTTCAGGGAAGAAACTACTCAAATAGTGGGTAAATACATAATGTTGAAGGAAAGAGTAAAATAGTAAAGAGACAAGCGTTATTCAAAGTGATGAGTTTGGAAACATTGATGGAGGTTTCTGCCATGGGGGTATCAGATCCATGTGTAGGTTCTTATCATAGGAATAGATCTGCTGGTAAATCACGTGGCTATTACAGATTTTGAAAGAGGTAACATGACCATGACAGTAAGTGGTACCAGAAATGAGGTAAACTTCTCCGACTCAAAGTTCACACTCATGTAGAACTTTCTGGGCATCATATTCGCCAATGACTGAAGAAATTATTTATTTCACAGCTGCAATTTTGGCCTTTGGACCATTTTCAAGTGGTATAGCAAAAGAGTTTGCTTCGAAATAAATAATTTCTACACTCAATGGTGAATACAATGTTCAGAGACAGAGGCAGAGAGGGGGGGGGGGGGGGGGAGAGATAAAAATAAAATTTGTTAATTAAAAATACTTCATGAAGAAGCACTTGTTAGATGCTATTTAAAGGTGAGGCATGAATGTTGTCAATGGGAAGCCAATAACAATGAAAGTACCTCATAGAAAAGAAAGAGTGGTCATAACAATATTGAAACTGAAGTAGTGGGTGATGAAATAAGGTCTAAGGTAAGCAAAATGAAATAATTAATAAAAGACAAAAAGGAGAATTAGAAAATTTGGTTTTGAATTATTAGAAAGTGTTTTCAAATAATCCAAGCTTAATGGGAAATATCCCTTTCAAATTCAACTGCACCAACCTTTTAAATTAAAACTTTATCCAAAACCTTTAGCCAAAGGAAAGAAATCTCAAAAAATGCTGGACTTGCAAATAACCAAAAGACTGACAAGCCAAAACTGCACACTGTTAGCATTTGCAACAAAAGGGTGACTCAGTAAGGGTAATATCAGATGCTAATGGCATAAATAAGACGAACGGAACCTCAGAATGAAAGGTCAGAAGCTCTTGAAAAGTTAGGACAAAACTTTGAAGGAGTTAGCATGTTATCCAGTCCTGACCTAACAACTTGTTATTGGCAAATTCGGTTACCAGAAAATTGCTGGTAATGCATAGCTTTTGTTTATGGATACGAGTGCCACCATTTCGGGGTAATGCCTATTGGAAAAACATCTTGGTGTCAGCATTCATCAGGATGCAGGATTTTATACTAGGGAAAGAGCTGTTGGGTAAAATCACAGTTTATGTTGAAAACATTTTAATTGCTTCCAGTGATTTGCAAGAGCATAACAGGATTATGGACACAGTACTGACTGCTTACCAAAAGGGAAATGTTACTGTCAATCTGGCCAAGTCCAAATTTGAAAAAAGTGAGATCCAATTCCTATAAACATACAATTTCAGAAACAGTGTTACTCAAAGTTAAGAGAAACTGGAAGCAATAGGATGATTTCCATAATCAACAAATAGGTTTATGTAATTTTGTAGAAAATTCGTAAATGAACAATTTTTGAATGCAACTACTTTCCTTAATTTAATGAAAAAGAATACTCTGGGAATATGGATGGAACATTATAAGAAGAATTTGAAAAAATTAAAAAAGCCCTGTCTATGGGGAGTACATTGTTTCACTCTAAATTGAGTCAAGAATTTTGTCTATGAGTTGACAGTTCAGAATTTGGGATCAGAACCCACCTATTCCAATTAATAGAGATGTATGAGAGGACACAATACAGTATGATCAGTTTCATGAGCAGAATGTTGACCAAATGTGAGAGAAAGTATATAGTTACTGAGAAGGAAGCATTAGCTATTGTATGAGATTTCCAAATATTTCAATATTATCTGATGGGTGGGAAAGTCATGTAACATATCATAAAGCCTTAGCTCTCGTAAAGAATTGTTAATTGATACATGGTAGGCTTATCAGGTGGGCTATATAGTGCTACAAGAATACCAGTTTGATATACAGTACAGACCAGGCAAAGAAAACATTGTAGCAGATGCAGTACGTCATCTACTAATGAGAATGAGAAAGGGAGTTTAGGTGAGTTCTGAACCAAGCGAAATCCCTTTACTCTACATAAAACAATGAGAGCATGGAGAGTATACTGAAGAAACTATAATAAACCTCAAAAGCGAACAGGAACAAGACTGAATTAGCAATGATCAAGCAAAGTTGTGTATTGTTTTATACCTCAAGAGGATGGGGAGTTGGCTGCTGTAGTTTTATTCGGGCCACTACCAACAACCAGAGAAGGTTTTAGTTGTGTTTCAGTGATCATGGAAGCTTTTTGAATCTTTTGAGAGTCTATCCCTTACAGAAAAGTACTGGGACTAGTCAACTGAGGAAAAATTACTTATCTACTGTACACAAACCTATGAAAATACTTAGTGATAATGGGCCTCAGGCTTAGTCCAAATCTTGGAATGACACACTGGAAAGGTTAAACATAAAGGCCATATACAAGTAAAATTAATTCCGTTCCATTCTTGTCAGCTGATACAGTAACTATTTTGAATTATTTAAAATTGAAAGATTGTCTGGATTGCAAAGTTATTTAATTTCAATCACACTTTTGGGGTATCATCAGACTGTGCAAAAGTAACTGGTTATGAAACCTATCCATCATAGGTATGGATATTAATATTGTGAAAGCATGGTAAACAGCAATTGAATTTTATCATAATCTGAAGAAAAAGTAGTTAGTTTAAATTTATGTATTTTTGTAATTTTGGAAGCTTTGGTTATTTTGTAGCAATGCACCAAAAAAATAAATTAATGAAGAGTTCATGTTCAAGGAAATCTGTGGTGAAAATCCATTTCTTAATTAACATAATTCAAGGAGCAAGCAGAGAGTTTCATTTAAAACTGTTTTTGATGCTTGGGGAACAAAGTTTGCTGCACAGAGACAAATGACAAAAATATATACATTGCCCGATGTACCATAATTCAATGACCATACTAATTTCAAAATTGGAATTTTGATATCCAAAATATCAATTGTGAAAAAAGGGGATATGTAAGTTTTCTCCTATTTTGAAAACCTTTTATTTTGTTCGTTCAACACTGTATGTGAGCACTACGGTTAAGATGAATTAGTCACTCTCCTAAGCAACAATAGAGATTATGCTGTGGCAAGTAAGAAAGCAGTTCCCATGACTGGAATGCTGGCTGCTAGGGTCAAAATGCCATAGGGTGCTGAAAATATGCCATAGGGAGACTATACGACTTGTTAGTGCAAATCTAACTTGGTGAGTCTAAACATTGGGGACCCACCGACATTTAAGTGTGGAGGTGTTACTCTTCTTATATACTGAAGTGCCAAAGAAACTAGTACAAGCATCTGCATTCAAATACAGAGATATGTAAACAGGCAAAATATGGCACTGCAGTCAGCAATGTCTATGTAAGACAACATGTGTCTGGCACAGTTGTTAGATCGTTACTGCTGCTACAATGCCAGGTTATCAAGATTTAGTCAGTGCATGAGCAATGGGACACAGCATCTCAAAGGTAGCAATGAAGTGGGGATTTTCCCGTACAACCATTTCACGAGTGTACCGTGAATATCAGGAATCCAGTTAAACATCAAATCTTCAACATCGCTGCGGCCAGAAAACGATAGTGCAAGAACGGGACCAGAAATGACTGAAGAGAATTGTTCAACATGACAGAAGTGAAACCCTTCCACAAATTGCTGCAGATTTCAATGCTGGGCCATCAATCAACAAGTGCTTGCATGCGAACCATTCAAAAATATATCACCAATATAGGCTTTCGGAGCCGAAGGCCCACTAGTGTACAATTGATAACTGCATGACACAAAGTTTTATGCCTCGCCTGGGTCCGTCAACATCATTTGACTGTTGATGACTGGAAATATATTGCCTGGTCAGACACGTCTCATTTCAAATTGTATCGAGCAGATGGATGTGTACAGGTATGGAGACAACCTCACTAATACATGGAATCTGCATGTCAGCAGGGGACTGTTCAAGCTGGTGGAGGCTCTGTAATGGCGTGGAGCATGTGCAGTTGGAGCGATATGGGACCCCTGATACATCTAGATACGACTCTAACAGGTGACATGTACTACGCATCCTGTCTGATCACATGCACCTATTCATGTCCATTGTGCTTTCCAACAGGCTTGGGTAATTCCAGCAAGATAATGTGACACCCCACATGTTCAGAATTGTTGCAGAGTGGGTCCAGGAACACTCTTCCAAGTTTAAACACTTCTTCTGGCCACCAAACTCTCCAGACATGAACATTATTGGGCATAACTGGGATGCCTTGCAACGTGCTGTTCAGAAGAGATCTCCATCCCCCCACACTCTTATGGGTTTAAGGAGAGCCCTGTAGGATGCACGGTATCAGTTCCCTCCAGCACTACTTCAGACATTAGTTGAGTCCCTGCCATGTCATGTTGCAGCACTCTGTGTGCTCACAGGGACCCTATACGATACTAGGCATGTGTACCAGTTTCTTTGGCTCTTCAATGTATTACATATTGGAAGCTACAAGATAGTATTATTTCTCAATACATGTGGTATTTATATAAATATCATTCACAAGTCTGTCTGCTGATGAAACATTGGCACAGAAGTATCCTCACACATAAATACATTTTTAAACCTGGTATTTAACGTTTCTGATTTTAATCTACTGTATTCAGTTTAAATATCAGAGGGATCCACATGAGATTGAAAGGAAGGTCTAAACTGATTCACTGACCTTATATATGATCAGCACTTCCTACAGATTTTGACAGATCTTTCACCAAGTTATGAATGTCAATGTGAAAATTACTGTAAGTGCAGATAAGGGAGCTTGTGCGTGCAAGATTTATTCTTGTGCATCTGCCACTCAGGACCTTTACTAAGTGGGGAGTAGTGGCCTATTCTTATATACACTCCTGGAAATGGAAAAAAGAACACATTGACACCGGTGTGTCAGACCCACCATACTTGCTCCGGACACTGCGAGAGGGCTGTACAAGCAATGATCACACGAACGGCACAGCGGACACACCAGGAACCGCGGTGTTGGCCGTCGAATGGCGCTAGCTGCGCAGCATTTGTGCACTGCCGCCGTCAGTGTCAGCCAGTTTGCCGTGGCATACGGAGCTCCATCACAGTCTTTAACACTGGTAGCATGCCGCGACAGCGTGGACGTGAACCGTATGTGCAGTTGACGGACTTTGAGCGAGGGCGTATAGTGGGCATGCGGGAGGCCGGGTGGACGTACCGCCGAATTGCTCAACACATGGGGCGTGAGGTCTCCACAGTACATCGATGTTGTCGCCAGTGGTCGGCGGAAGGTGCACGTGCCCGTCGACCTGGGACCGGACCGCAGCGACACACGGATGCACGCCAAGACCGTAGGATCCTACACAGTGCCGTAGGGGACCGCACCGCCACTTCCCAGCAAATTAGGGACACTGTTGCTCCTGGGGTATCGGCGAGGACCATTCGCAACCGTCTCCATGAAGCTGGGCTACGGTCCCGCACACCGTTAGGCCGTCTTCCGCTCACGCCCCAACATCGTGCAGCCCGCCTCCAGTGGTGTCGCGACAGGCGTGAATGGAGGGACGAATGGAGACGTGTCGTCTTCAGCGATGAGAGTCGCTTCTGCCTTGGTGCCAATGATGGTCGTATGCGTGTTTGGCGCCGTGCAGGTGAGCGCCACAATCAGGACTGCATACGACCGAGGCACACAGGGCCAACACCCGGCATCATGGAGTGGGGAGCGATCTCCTACACTGGCCGTACACCACTGGTGATCGTCGAGGGGACACTGAATAGTGCACGGTACATCCAAACCGTCATCGAACCCATCGTTCTACCATTCCTAGACCGGCAAGGGAACTTGCTGTTCCAACAGGACAATGCACGTCCGCATGTATCCCGTGCCACCCAACGTGCTCTAGAAGGTGTAAGTCAACTACCCTGGCCAGCAAGATCTCCGGATCTGTCCCCCATTGAGCATGTTTGGGACTGGATGAAGCATCGTCTCACGCGGTCTGCACGTACAGCACGAACGCTGGTCCAACTGAGGCGCCAGGTGGAAATGGCATGGCAAGCCGTTCCACAGGACTACATCCAGCATCTCTACGATCGTCTCCATGGGAGAATAGCAGCCTGCATTGCTGCGAAAGGTGGATATACACTGTACTAGTGCCGACATTGTGCATGCTCTGTTGCCTGTGTCTATGTGCCTGTGGTTCTGTCAGTGTGATCATGTGATGTATCTGACCCCAGGAATGTGTCAATAAAGTTTCCCCTTCCTGGGACAATGAATTCACGGTGTTCTTATTTCAATTTGCAGGAGTATATACTGTTTTGTTTGCAATAAACACTCTGCAGATCAGTGAATTTTCAATGTAGGTCATTAATGTAATGAATATGAGACTGTATCATCACCTGCAACCACAAAAGAGAAGTCCACTTAAACTTAATACTACCTGCTCAGCTTTCCTTCAGTGCTAAAGGCCCTTGTTCTGGAAGGTTGAAGTTTGAAGATTTGGGTCCACTAGTGTTTCTTCTCCACTGATAGTGTGTCACACAATACTGTGTGCAACACCATGTAATCTGGGAGATGCGTTATTTTCTACTGAATTTGTCGATACCAAATCTAATGAGGGAGGTTGTAAATGTTTTTTTATATTTTTGTCAGAATATTTTTTCTTTTTGTGAATTGTAATTTGGCTTATTTTATGCTAATTTGCTTATATGTTTGAGAGTGACAGCATATTGATTAATATTAGTAGATGTGATGAAGAATATCAAAGAGACTTGTTACAACTAGAAGTTTTGTGTCGTGTGAAATGTCTTTGACACTGGAGTCGTCTTTGACCATAGTCAGTCGGCAGTGAACTCTCGGTGTGTGGGACAGTGGAACAGTGAGCAGGTCGCCGTTATAATAATTTGCTAGTGAGCAGGAAAAATGAATTATGTTACTAATTTTTTTTTATATAAACATCAAGAAGGAACCACATTTGAAGAAATGGTATTTGAAGCACCAAAACTGAGGCAAACGCATTGAACCAGGTCATTTCTCCAGCCGACGAAACAGCATTGTGGAATCATACTTTCACTAGACGACTGAAGCCAACATAGAAAAGTCAAATATCATCTTATAAACATTTCACGGAAAAGTGAGTACTGTCACGAAATATGCTAAATTAAAGTATATAAAAATAGTGAGCATATTTCAACCACAGCCATAGCCATTATGAATGCTGTGTTTTGGTGTCAGTTTCTTATGGTGAAATGTATGATGAGACTGCCTTCTGTCCATTGCAGGTGCAAACAACAACTTCTTTCCAGAGAAGGAATGTTGTTATAGTAACTTTCATAGATGATCAGTTCAAAGAATAAAATGTAATTATAGAGAATGCTCTGCTGAAGGAAGACAAAATTTTCTCCATTCCCAACACTTGCTTCTTTGCTGCAGTGTATATGCTGAATGGAGCTTGCTTCCTTCAATCTTTGCACCTATGCTGTTCATGCTCAAGAAAAAGAGAAACACATAGTATACCTTTTCCTCTTTCATGTTTATAACCACATTCTTAGATCTACAAATGCAGGAGGAACTGTCAGACTTTATTGAGGTTTGATGTGGCAGTTTGCTAAACTAAGAATATGTGTAATTTGAAGTAATGTATTCAGTATGCTCCTAGAATTGAGGCAAAATCATACATTTGTTTATTATGTGTTATACCAAAAGTTTATTTCTATACTTTTATACAAAATCCAGAAAATCTGAGAAAATAAGTGATACTACAAAGAGTACAACAAAGAATTAAATGAGCTTTTTGACTTTACAAATGAATAGAACACTATAAGAAACATTTTCACAAACCTGACCACAGTTGGATCAAAGAACCAATCTTGAACTAAAATTACAACATGGCAGACAGTCATTAGAAATGCCGTAAGCTGCAATGACTGTGTCTCAACAGCACCCTCAGCCGAGATGAAATCATGTCGTTTCGTAGGATCCTGTGCAGCCAAACGATCTGCTGCTGCTGGTGATAACATTGGTTGTGTGTCAAGAAGAATAAGACGATCTGGTGTAACAAAGACATCCACTCCAAGTGTGCCCTGTCCACCCAATTCTTGCTGCTGAACACGCTGTGGTGCAAATGGTTTTGATCTAAAGTATGGGAAAAAAGACAGACAAAATCTATATTCAACACAATAACAGCACATTGCAGGCAAATGTAATCATCTCATATGTTGCTAGGATACCATCATACTATTTTTCAAATAGCCAATCCTGTAGGTATGAATAAACATCCACCTGAACAAGGGAACCCACCCTGCATGCTAGAACTTTGTGGGAACTTACTCTCTCTTTGGTTTAAAAGTGTGAACCATTGCCTAGAAGTTCCTGAGGCTGAGACATCTTACTATATCTGTATGTTATCACTAGTTGCTGTCAGTCTTCAGCCAGCTGCCTAGCACTTCCTCTTAACCTTTATGAACCACCTTACCTGCATGCCTAAGTGAGGCTAACACAACAAATTAATTGCTTTAACTGACTCCATAGAAAATGCAAACTGGCATAAATGTACCATTTCCTTTAAAGTTAAGTAATCTATGAATTGCTTTCATGATCCTTTCCTCACAACACTGTAACTCCAACAGTGAGGCTCACCTTGATCAAGACTTCTGATGTCTGAATAACACTATCATTAAGAGGTTAACTGAAACTAAATAAATCATCATCACATTCCTCTTTCACTATATGGAACCAAAGGAAAACTAGAAGTGTTGTTAGCAAGGTGTATAAAGTGTATGTCATGACAAATCTGTACTACAAGGACCTCTGTTCAATAGCAAACTGTAATACATCTTCTGATTATCAAAATTTACCATTCCATCCATCTTTTGACTATTTGATAAAAGGGGGTCTTTGGGATCAACATATTGTTTGGAAACATTCATCTGACATTTCATTCTTTTCCATATTTTTTGCAAGATTCTGAAAATCCACTTCATATCTTTGACTTCAAAGAACATTAATTATCCTATAAAATTCCAATTATTCCTTTTATGAGTAACAAGAACAAATTTTAGTATTTTGCATTATTTGATTCCATTCCAAAATTATGTTAAAAACAAATAATGATAATTTTTCTATATTTTTTATATACTGAATACTGTTTTCTTCATAAATGTTAACCCGGGCTGGCAGTGAAAACATATCACTGATGTTCAGCATCATGGAGTTTTAATGTCTTTGTTTAGTTTTTCAAGGGATGGTTTTCAGGCAGTTGTGTTGAATCAAGTCCTGTCAATGACATGGACTGGAATTTTACTTTTTGGACTGATTGCTGTGAACACTGTGTGTAACATGAATGTCAATTTTTTACAATCCTACAACTATGAAAAGCAATGTCATCATCTGTGAGACCAATGTCTATTAAAAGGGACTCTCCTCCTCAAGTTTACAAAAATTTAAAACAGGAAGTCAGTTGTTAGAAAAGTTGAATAACACAATGTACTATCATGTTTTTTTAACTGCAAATTAATATCTTCACTGACACTACACAAACCTGAGACCCCTAAAGAATCATACCCCAAAATACATTTTCACAATGACCTGGGCCACAGATTCTTCAAATGATTGAGACAAGTATTAAAACTGTTTATGGTTAACATAACAACCATTTTGGAATTTCTATTCTACAATGCCGTTTCCTATCACATACTTTTATACATTCACATGTCAGATAGTTCTGCCAAATAAATTCAAAAACTTCGATTATATCATTTTAATATTTTCTTGTTGACTGGACAGTTGGGATGGGGCTGTTAGAGTGTCTTCAGCTCAAATCCAAATCTCTGATTATTTGGCATAGTGTCAGGTGCTTTCTTTAGAGTGATTTCAGAAATGTACTCTCATCACATATCCTCTAGACTGTGGTCACATGTACTGTGATCACACATACCTGAAACATGACAGAACTTGATTTCATCATTTTACTGAATGATAACAGACTAAGATGGTGTTTCATTCACACTCACTGTCTTACAGACACACATTCTCCACAGACATCAGATTCTGGTTAAATCATGGGGAAAACTATTTATATTTCTGAAAGAGTTAATTAATGTCACAGGCGTCATCTAGCACTGGTTTTCACCACTTTCTACAACAAATGTGTGGGTCAATAGTCATTCTACCCTTGGAAAGCTATCACTTTGTTTTGAAAATACTGCAGTAGCATTCTTTCTTTGTATTATAGTGAAATAACCAGCATCTATTATGTAGTAATGAAGGCAGGAAATATTTTTGAGTTGGCTACTGGCTGATGGGTAGTTCCATGTCAATTAAATGCAGAAAAGTAACATTTTCAACCTGACCATCTCAGATTTCTCTCAAACTTGTTGCATCCAGTGAGACAGACAAGAGATGCAAAACTACCAATTTGCAGAGGTATATGACAGTTGTGAAGAAAGTTACAGGTCTGCAAAGTTTGGAAATTGTTTAAAATTTACATGTCTCTCTCTCAACATAAGTGACTATAATTCTGGTTCTAATCCACATACAGCAATGAAACTTTTGTCATCGAAAAACTGATGAGTAGAGCTTTACATTAATATGCAACATGGTGGATTTCTAAGAATTTTCACAGTCAACTTGATCTCAAGTACTCAAAACAACCTACACTCAATTTTTTTCGGAAAAAAACTATTGTATTGCTCCAATGTGCTACTATAAACATGGTAAACATCAAGATGGCACATCAAAGGCATCCTGCCCAAAAATGTGTTTTATCAACATCAGTACACTATCAAAATCCAAAAGATAGCACAAAAACAAAGAGCACAGGAAAAAAAATTGTTTTGTCCACATTATCAATTTGTTCAGGAGAGCAATTTTAAAGTTTGAAACTAAATTTCATGGATACTAATGGACAAAAGTAATGAATACAAAAGTCATTTGGAAGGATATGTAATACACATTAAATTTTATATTAAATGATGCGTTAAATATTTAAATTGTGGTTTTATTGGTATAATATTTAAAGTTATTTCATGCATCACCCAGAAAAAATGTGCTACTTTTATACAGCAGAATAGAAGATACTGCAAGTAAAACTTGTTTTTTGTTAAATATTGTGTGTCAGATTATTTTGTAATGAAAAACAATCTTTGAAACAATAAAGATACTTCTTGATAAGCAGTTTCTCTTTGCAATTTTAATTTCATGTGATAAAATGCTATAAGAATAAACTACAATGTCACTTTGTCCCAACATGCAGTTCTCTGACTAGTGCAAAAAGTTTATATAAAACAATCTAGTTTCTTGTCTGCAGTACTCCTTTAAAACCTGGAGGTACTGATACTTTTCTTTTGATGCTGCCAGAGGACTCATAAAGACAAATTACTACTACTACTACTACTACTACTACTACTACTATTATTATTATTATTATTATTACTACTACTACTTTCAACATCATCATCAGCAGCAGCAGCAAGCAAAATTATTCTAAAATAATATTTTATTGTATTTTTTTATGTTTTACCTCTGTAAGCTGGGAACTGATATACTCCAGGCTGCTGCTCTTGAAGTCTCTGTTGAACTCCCACTATTGATAAAACTCAAGCTCCATTATTAGTTTCTCAGTACCGAATGAGGCAGGGATATTTTTTGTGATGACTATCTCTCTGATGGGCCTTGTTAGGAAAGGACTTTTTCTCAAATATTTCTTCCTCAGAAATCGTATCTTGATTGCCCACTATAACATCAAAAAGCTTAGGTTTACATCAAGCCTCCATCACAATCTGCACCCAGTCCACTGGAATGACTGTTACTGCTTAGGAGTTAATCGGTCCCATATTATTATCTCAACTCACAAGAGTGTCTTCTAACTTTCACTGCCTCCAAAAAATTCAGTTCGCTCACAAGACAAATAAGACACCTTGGTACAGTGTAATTCTTGTTCTGTGTTGAACACACTTCCTTGTGCAATAATTCTATCACAAAGTGATTTAAAAAGGAAACAACTTGATTGGCCCCTTTTGTTCCAATATCTTGAGTATAAATGTAGTACACTGAAGTTGCATTTGAAAGTTGAATAGTGAGAGAGCAGACAGCTGCCTTTTGCAATAGATGTCATTGGTACATATATTTGGCAAACATGCATTTTTTGGTAGTAGATGCAGATTGCTTCTGTTTATTAGACTTTTGGCTTCTTAAATGAGCGTTTTTCTTTCTGGTATAAAATGTTTCAGCTTTCACTTTGTGTACTTTCTTGTCAACAGCAACCTTTCTAATTTCTTTCGAGACTTGTTTCTTCATGTTATTGTTTAAATTTGAAGATAACATTGTGATCACGACTTTTATCACAGCATGTCCACCATGTATCATTCCTTGGATACTCCAAAGCTATACTGAATTTGGTGTTGAATGCTGTTCTATGCATTTCTTATGAAATGAAAAAAATGGGTATTTTTCATGGAACATTTGAGGCAATCTTCTTCACAGAAAGTTCTTCTGGGAGATAGTTCTTGGTCTTGTCGTTGCTGTAATGACTTTATCTACCCTTAAATGAATGCATGTGATCATGAACTGCCATTCCTACCGCTTCCTTAATTTTCCGTGACCTACTTCCATGCTTACCCCTCCACGTACTGCCCTGCAGGCTTTTCTAAAAAATGGCCTGAGCACTATGGGACTTAACATCTATGGTCATCAGTCCCCTAGAACTTAGAACTACTTAAACCTAACTAACCTACGGACATCACACAACACCCAGTCATCACGAGGCAGAGAAAATCCCTGACCCCGCCGGGAATCGAACCCGGGAACCCTGGCACAGGAAGCGAGAAGCACTACGAAAGAAACAAATGTTCTACACGTTGCTCATAGACTTTACCAAAGCCTTTCACCTACTGGAAAGAGATCTCATAGTCCGAAAACTGGAAAACACAATGGGAGTAGATAGCATATGGGCAAGAATAATCAAGTCAATCCTCGAATACAACTTAATCAGAATATCAGACAACCTCTCTTTTTCGAACCTCATCCTGCAATCGAACGGAATCTTACAGGGTGACCATATGAGCCCTTTGCTGTACTTTCTTGCCACTGAAGAAGTACTGTGAACTGGAGAAAATGAAGAAGATGTACACGTATATGCATACACTGACGACATAGCCATAGGTTCAACAGATATGCCGAAGCTGCAGAAAATCATTGAGAAAATAGACAAGTGGTGCAGTGAACACAAACTACACATAAACATAACAAAGACAGAAATGGTGATTTTCAGAAAAGGATGCAAAACACCCAAGAATGCAGAAATCAACATCAGAGGACAAAAAATAAAAATCTCATACGATTTTAAATACCTAGGGGTGACATTTCAACCAACAGCCAAATTCTTCACAAAAACATATAACAGAACGTGCAGCCCAAGCAATAATAGCAATACAGGACATCAAAAACATCCGCCTACTCAGTCTAGAAACGGCCATGAAATTATTCAATGCAAAAATCTTGCCAATCCTGGCCTATGGGATCGAGGTTATATGGGACCACCTGACAGAAAAAAATCTAGAAACACCAGAAAATATAAAATCGACTTATCTACAAAGAGTACTAGGTCTCTCAAATACAACAAGTTCTAGACTAGTGTACCTGCTAGCGAGAGAGACATTGCTAATTGAAGACATCAAACTTTGCTATATGATGCCACACACCAGGGCTTCCAGAAATCAACTGAAGATCATGGAGGACAAATGAGAAAAAGTATGGCCGGAGCTCTATGGCACCGAAGCAATGACAAACCACTCACGGACAGCACCAAACTTCGAACTGCGACATGTCGTAACTAGATTTTCTATTCATGACTTTCATCATGTAATTTGCAAAAATCAAAAGTTATCACAACCCAACCACAACATGTGTATGTGAATTGGGTAACGAAGCCTGTGAACGATATCACATAGAACTGTGCAGTGAAAGAGTGGAATCGATAAATGAATATGCAAAAATGTAAATGTAAATGTAAAATGTTAAGCAAAGTAACCATATATAGCTATTTGGCTGCAATTTTATTAAATAAAATATCATGTTCTGCTTTAACTGTTTTGCTCTTCATACCATGTATCCTGAAGTGGAAAAGTATTTCACAGTTTTCCTCATACTCCAGCTCTTTGGAAGTAATGTCAAAATTCATATTTTGTCACACATACATTCTATGTAGTGAAACTTAATTTCATTTTGGCTACGATTTCTGTACCTCCAATTTTCACATCTTTTTTCTTCAGTCATGCACATAAGTGTGCTCCAACACTCAGGCTACCTTTTTTAATTTTTGATCTGAGTACTTTTTCTCATACTGAAGCCTGTTTCTCTTCAAAGGAGATTCACCATAAAACCGAAGGCTAGTGCTAAAACAATCCAGTGCAGGTCCAATGCTATTTCATCTTCACTTAACATCTACTCGAGAAGTACCTAGCTGAGGAAACATCTGCAGGGATTGATGGCTTTTGTGATACTTGCTTTCTAAATTTACTGCAATTTTTTTCCACCTGGCATTACATTTTGACACTTTTTTCACCATTCACTCTTGAACATTCCTTAAATTCCTCTGTAGTCACGCATGAGTTTCTCCTTTAAATGGATTGCAATGGTACAGTTCTGACTTGAAATCCAGTTTTTACAAACTCTTGCTGAATACTACACAGCACACGTACAGTGTAGTTTGAGTTAACAAGCCACAGCCATGAAACAAGCTAACAGTATTTTGGTAGAAATAAAAGTATTTCTGATTACCTGTTAACAGCTAGAAATTTTCATTCATTTGTCATAAAAGTAACTACTATTATCTGCAATTCTAAAAAAATGGATACACAGCTGCTTACTGCATTTTGTAACTGTAGTAATGCAGACAAAATAAATTTTTGGTCATGATGCCTTTGGGTGTCCTCTTGATATTTACCATGTTTACAGTAGCATATTGGAGCAATACAGCACATTCTTACAAAAAAATTGAAGGTGGGACATTAAGAGATATTCAAGGTCAAAAGTTAAGGTCAGTGGCCACAAATGTGGAAATTCTTAGAAACCACCATTTTGCTTATTAATGTAAAGCTCTAATCACCAACTTTTCAGTGACACAAGTTTCATTGCTGTATATCGATTAGAGCCAGAATTATAGTCATTTATGTTGAGACAGATGCACGTCAATTTCACACAATTTCCAAATTTGCAGAATTGCAACTTTCTTCACAATCATCAACTACCTCAACAAATTGGTAGCTTACCATCTCTTATCTGCATCACTGGATGCAACAGATTTGAAAGAAATCTGAGATGGTCAGGTTGAGTACTACTTTAAACTGACAAAGAATCACCTTGATACCAAATCCTGAAACAGTGTCACACTCCTGATAAGGAACCAGGAATGGATCTTTTACTACAGTTATCATGTGACGTACAAAAGTATCTCAGGAAGAAAAGTATGATCACATTACATCAGCAAGAAGTAGCTCTGAGTTTCAGATTAAAAACTATTTTGGAAAGTAGCTAGTGTTTTACTTTAACTTATTGTGAACAGAATAAATCAATAAGCCAGCAGACTTACTCAATACATGACTTTCTTTTGGGCCTGCTCAGCAACCTGTAATCCACACTCAACACTTCTTAGGTGCTAAAGAGGTAGCCAGCTGACTTGGTAGTGGCACATTCCCATAAGGCAAACCTGACTTAAATGCAATTAGAAGCTGTAAATATTTCAGAAATTAACATAATCTGGATGAAAACCATTAAATTATAACTAAAGTGGGAGCAACATGTTAATGGACAGTTAAGAGGTTTGCAATGGTTTATACCACATCAGAAGAAGTGGCTTAGTAAAGAAAGAGCAAATTAATTCCCTGTGAGCTACACAAGCACAAGTGAGCACCACAATGATGGGAAAGAGGATTTCACAATGAGGCCTAGAAGATCAAAAGGTTATACCAAGCAAATATCTGAATGCTTTACACGACACTTCAAATGTTTAGGTTTTAAATCTTTAGTGACTATTAATTCATACTACAGAACCAGCTGATTGGCCACTGTTAAACTGTGGCAAAGCACAAACGTGATCATGCACTTGCTGAAAAAGCTTAATGACTTCAACAGATGCTTCACTACATGGGCCACTTGAATACTCCTTTCCATCCCAAGTTTCTCTGAACGATGTAGGTGAAAGTTGTCTCTCCAGCAAATCCTGCACTCTTGCAATCCCCCTAGCCTAAATCTCCGCTAACTTGTTTACCACTACCTTACCTTACCTTTCCCCATCCACCATTTCTTTCCTCTTGTGCCTACACCAATCCTTTCCCATCCAGATCATGTACTGCCTTCTCCCACCTTCCACTGCTCCCACGCCCCCCCTCCCCCCCCCCCCTCTCTCTCTCTCTCTCTCTCTCTCTCTCTCTCTCTCTCTCTCTCCCCCCCCCCCCCTCCCCATCACCACCTTCCTTTTCTTTCCTACGCTGTACTCCCTCTCTCTGTCCCTTATATGCTCTACTCTCTGAACTGGACTCCTTTCACCTCGTTGTGCAGCAGCCGAGTGATCTGGAGAAAGACATGCCTCACACTACCTTGCTACTGCCTCCTTGCCTCATGTGTCCTTTTCCCACCAACTCTTCACCTCCATCTACCCAGGCAACTACCTTTGATGTTTGATACCAAACAGTCAATCTCTTCCTCCTCATCAGCAGCTTCCCCTCCTTTCTTACCTTCCTCTCCCCCCCCCCCTCCCCCTCTCTATCCCTTATATACTCTTCCTCTCTGAACTCCTTTCATTTTGTTGTGCAGCTGCTGAGTCATCTGGGCAAAGACCTGCCTCACTCGTCCTTGCGTCATGCGTCCTTTCCCACCCGCTCGTCACTTCCATTTACCGAGGTAACAACTTTTGATAATCGACATTCAATAATCAGTCTTGTACATTGAGGTAGCTTGTGTCATTCTGGGTGTGTGAATGTGTATACTCTTAAGACCAAGAGAGCTAGAAAGTTAAATGTTTTCTATTATATGTTTCTGTGTGCCACACACAAGTCCTCTAACAGTAAGTGGTTGCCTTTCCCTTATTTTACACAACTGCTTATGTTAATATTTTACTGAGGTTCCCCATTATAGTGAGACAACTAGTAATTTCATGAATGTGATACATCTAAGACTAGAGTTATTGAATGTGAAAAAAGCACTCCGTCTTCAGGCCACAAGTGGTCCATTGGGACCATCCGACCGCCGTGTCATCCTCAGTTGAGGATGCGGATAGGAGGGGCGTGTGGTCAGCACACCGCTCTCCCGGTCGTTATGATGGTTTTCTTTGACCAGAGCTGCTACTATTCGGTCGAGTAGCTCCTCAATTGGCATCACGAGGCTGAGTGCACCCCGAAAAATGGCAACAGCGCATGGCGGCTGGATGGTCACCCATCCAAGTGCCGGCCGCGCCCGACAGCGCTTAACTTCGGTGATCTCACGGGAACCAGTGTATCCACTGCAGCAAGGCCGTTGCCCATTGAATGTGAAAAGTGTATACAAATAATGTAATATAACAATAACACAGTTGGCAAGTTGCTGCCCATTAAACACGACCGATAAATCGTAAAAAACCAAACAATGGAAAATCCAGGATGGAATGTAACAATATTATGAGAGGAAAGCTGCCACTCACCATATAGCAGAGATGCTGAGTCGCAGATAAGCACAACAAAAAGACTGTCACAAATAAATAAAGCTTCCGGCCAGTAGGGCCTTTGTAAAAAATAAACGACCGACACACACACACACACACACACACAAAATAAAATGCAATTCACACACACAAATGCAGTCTCAGACAACTGAAACTGCGAGCAGCAGCACCAGTGCATGATGCGAGTGGCGACTGAGTGGGGGTAAGGAGGAGGCTGGGGCAAAGGAGGAGGGATAGTATGGTAGGGGTGGCAGACACTGTACTGCTGCAGGTCAGGCAGAGGACACGGGAGAGGTGGGGAGGGGGGAGGGGAGGGGGGAGTTGCAGAAAAGGAGAGAAGTAAAACGACTAGGTGTGATGGCGGAATGACGACTGCGTAGTGCTGGAATGGGAACAGGGAAGGGGCTGGATGGTTGAGGACAGTAACTAACGAAAGTTGAGGCCAAGAGGGTTATGGGAACGTAGGACGTATTGCAGGGAAGGTTCTCACCTGCACAATTCAGAAAGGCTGGTGTTAGTGGGAAGGATCCATATGGCACAGGCTGTGAAGAAGTCATTGAAATGAAGGATGTCATGTTTAGCAGCATGCTCAGCAACAGGTTGGTCTGCTTGTTTCTTGGCCACAGTTTGTCGGTGGCTATTCATGGTTGTTATGCCTACATAGAATGCAGCACAGTGGTTGCAGCTTAGCTTGTAGATCACATGACTGGTTTCACAGGAAGCCCTGCCTTTGATGAGATACCTCCACTCCTACCTTATACATGCTTCCTAAAGTCCATAAACCTAACCACCCAGGACACCCCATTTTAGCCAGTTACTGTGTCCCACTGAGAGAATCTCCACTCTCATAGATCAACACCTTCAACCTACTACCCGAAACCTACCCTCCTATATAAAAGATACCAGCTATCTCCTCCACTGGCACTCCACAATTCTTGTTCCTTTACCACATGGTGCCTGCCTCTCTTTACACTAACAATCCTAATGCCCACGGCCTTAATGCTATTGAACACTACCTTTCCCAACGCCCGACAGATCCCAAACCAACAACCTCATTCCTAGTCGCCATGACCAACTATATCCTTACCCACAATTACTTCTCCTCTGAAGGCATTACCTACGAACAAATCTGGTGTACAGCTATGGGCGCCCACATAGCACCATCCTATGTCAACCTTTCCATGGACCATCTAGAGGAATCCTTCCTAAACACCCAGAATCCTAAACCCCTCACCTGGTTCAGATTCATTGATGACATCTTTGCGATCTGGATCAAGGGTGAGGACACCCTGTCCACATTCCTCCAGAACCTCAACAACTTCTCTCCCATGTGCTTCACCTGGTCCTACTCAACCCAACATGTCACCTTCCTAGATGTTGACTCCACCTCAAAGATGGCTACATCAGTAACACCGTCCATATCAGACCTACTAACCACCAGCAATACCTCCATTTTGACAGATGCCACCCATTCCATACCAGAAGTCCCTCCCATACAGTCTAGCCACCTGTGGTTGTCGCATCTGCAGCGGCAAGCGGTCCCTCTCAAAATATACTGAGGGTCTCACTGAAGCCTTCACCTTGTACAAAAATAAATCTCCCGTGCCTTATCTTTCCAGTCTTCCACCACCTAATAAAGTCCCACCATCCAGCCACAGAGGAGTATTCCCTTCGTAACTCAGTACCACCCAGGACTGAAGAAACTGAATTACGTTCTCCACAGGGTTTCGACTACCTCTCGTCATGCCCTGAAAAGAGAAATGTCCTGCCCACTATCCTTCTCACCCCGCCCACAGTGGTATTCCACCGTCCACCGAACCTACACAATATACGCGCCCATCCTTACACAACCCTGCTCTCAACCCCTTACCTCATGGCTCATACCCCTGTAATAGACCGAGATGCAAGGCCTGTCCCACACACCCTCCCACCACCACCTACTCCAGTCCAGTCACAAACATCACCTATCCCATCAAAGGCAGGGCTACTTGTGAAACCAGTCATGTGATGTACAAGCTAAGCTACAACCAGTGTGCTGAATTCTATGTGGGCAATGTGGGCATGTCTACCAACAAGCTGTCTGCCCGTATGAATGGCCACTGGCAAACTGTGGCCAAGAAACAAGAGGACCACTCTTTTGCTGAGCACACTACCATACATAGCATCTTTCATTTCAATGAAATCTTAAAAAGCAGTTTAGATGTCTTAAGAACCTAAGTACGATGAAATTATGGCTCACTTAAAACACATTTTTTATTATGACCATAGCAGTGAAAATGTCCTGTTCAGATTTCAGTCTCTGTATATTATTTTTTGTGTTCCGTAGCTCTGGTTGCAGCTGTACATATCACATTCATGGAATTCAGGGTTGTCTCATTTGCCCACTTTTGCATTCTTGTGCACAACAAACAAATTGAGTGCCTCCACATTCACATGCAGACTTTCATACTGAAGCAGAATAATGCTGGTCCACGTGACTAGGCATTGCATCACTGTTGGCAGGGGAATGACTAATCAAGGCTGTGTGTGTGTGTGTGTGTGTGTGTGTGTGTGTGTGTGTGTGTGTGAGAGAGAGAGAGAGAGAGAGAGAGAGAGAGAGAGAGAGAGGGTGGGGGGGGGGGGGGGTAGGTTTTGGGGTTTGATGGGGGCTAAACATGGAGGTAATCAGTCCCTAGTTCCAAACAGACATACTTGTAACAGGCCTATACAGTAAAAGCGTAACCTCTGCACCCAGAGGGAGGGAACACCAAGGGATACAGAGCTAAAATGAACACCGCAGTAACACGCAATAGAGGACACTTAAAAGGAGCAGAGGAAATAGTTGACTAGAGTAAAACAGACTACAGTGGTTGATGGATCAGGTGAAAAGGTCAACCACTCAACGACAAATGAAGAACCTCCAGCTGGAAAGCATTGATAGAGTACCAACACAACTTGTTACCATAAAAGACACTATTTTGGTATCCACGTCACAATTAAAAGTCACTGGAGTGGGTGTAGCCTGAGAAATCATGCGAGAGCCCCCACACTAGAGGGAGTGATAAAACCCAGCTGCACAGATAAAACTTAAAAATGAGTCAGCTATAGAGGCATCATCACCGAGAATTAAAGGAAGTGCAGCTGGTAAATTAAAGGACTGCCGCAAGGGGGCTAAAAGGGGGCAGTACATCAAAAGATGGACCACTGTCAGCCCTGCATCACAGCAACACTTCCCATCGTGTATGTCCAATTCGGAGACAGCAGAAAACAACTGAGTCCCTATGCGTGCCCCTCAAAGATGAGTTCCATACGGCCATGGACGACTTGACCTTGCGGAGCTTATTTGGTGTGTTCAAGACAGACCATTCAGAGCTCCAGACATCGCGAACCTTGCGATGTAGGGCTGACCGGAGGTCTCTTTCCATGAGACCAAGCTCCAGGGGTGGCAAAGAGGTGGCCTGCTAGGCCAACCGATCGGTACGTTCGCTTCCTGGAATGCCGATGTGGCCCGGGGTCCACACAAACGTCGCTGAACGACCACACTCAGCGAGAGCAAAAACAGCATCTTGAATGCTGCGCACCACAGGGTCCCGAGAAAAACACTGGTCAAGTGCTTGCAATCCACTCAGGGAGTCACTGCCTACGACAAATGACTCCCCAGGACTGGAGGAAAGTTGAGCGATTGCACGATAAAGAGCAACCAGCTCTGCAGTGAAAACACTGCTCCCATAAGGCACAGAATGCTGCTCAACGTAGTCGCCGTGGATGAAAGCAAACCCAGTACATCCATCGACCACAGAACCATCGGTGTAGACTACATCTGCATCGCGAAACGAGGCAAGAAGAGCCAGGAATTGTTGACGAAGACTGGCAGGTGGAACGGAGGACTTGGAGTCGCAGGACAAATCCAAGCAAAGCCGCAAGCGAGGGAGGGACCAAGGAGGGGTAGAAGAAGAGGGCCAGAAGGATGGAGGAAGGGGAAAGAACTCTATAGTGACGAGAGAAGGAAATGAACGCAGACCCCTATCGGGAGACCCAACCTAGGCCACTGTCGTGGGGAGGGGAGTGCAGAAGATGGAAAAAGGAGCCTGCGGTTTGGGTGGTCGGGTGAGGCATGGACGCGGGCGATGTATGATGCAAGCAACTGTTGTCGGCAGAATCATAGGGGACGGATTCCAGCTTCTACAAGAAGGCTAGTCACCAGACTAGTGCAGAAGGCACCTGTCGCCAGTCTGACGCCACAATGGAAAATCGGGGCGAGGATCTGCAACATTGAAGGTGCTGCTGAGTCGTATACCACGCTCCCGTAGTCAAGACGGGACTGGACTAAGGCCTTATAGAGCTGTAGGAGGGTTGTTCGTGCAGCCCCCCAAACGGTGTGGCTGAGGCAGCGAAGGATGTTGAGGTGCCGCCAGCACCGTTGTTTAAGCTCGCGAAGATGAGGTGTCCAAGTGAGCTGAGCATCAAACAGCATGCCAAGGAAGCGATGCATCTCCTCAATACGAAGGAGTTCACTGGCAAGGTAGAGCTCTGGATGGAGGTGGACCGTTCAACGACGACAGAAATACATCACTCGAGTCTTAGATGCTGAGAACTGAAAACCATGGTTGGATGCCCAAAAATGTGCCTTACGGATAGCTCCCTGCAGCCGCCGTTCAGCGACACTGATGCTTGGGGAACTGTAATAAAAACAAAAGTCATCGGCATATAGAGAGGAACAGACTGATGAGCCCACTGCAGCCGCAAGACCATTAATCGCCACCAAAAAGAGGGGAACACTGAGAACCGAGCCCTGCGGGACACCGTTTTCCTGAATATGAGCAGAGCTAAAAGATGTGCCAACCCTATCCCAAAAGGAGCGATTGGAGAGAAAATTCCGTAGAAAAATCAGAAGTGGACCCCGTAAGCCCCATTCATGCAGCATAGCAAGGATATGATGGCGCCAGGTGGTATTGTACGCCTTCCGAAGATCAAAGGAAACAGCAACTAGATGTTCTCACCAAGTAACAGCTGTACGAATAGCCGACTCTAGCACGACAAGATTGTTGATCGCTGAGCGGCCCTGACGGAAGCCCTGCTGTTGCTGTTGCTGGGCTAGGAGGCCCCGAGCTTCGAGGATCCACATGAGCCGCTGACTCACCATCCGTTCCAGGAATTTGCACATAACATTGGTAAGGCTGATAGGGTGACAGCTATCAACCACCAGCGGATCGGCACCAGGTTTCAGCACCGGGATGGTAATGCTATCTTGCCAATGAGTTGGGGAAACGGCCTCCTTCCAGATGCGGTTAAACAGGGCGAGTAATTCACCCTGACAGTGCGCTGAGAGATGGCGAAGAAACCGGTTGTGAATTTGGTCTGGACCTGGTGAGGTATCAGGGCAAGCTGTAAGGGCACTTTGGAACTCCCATTCACTAAATGGGGTGTTGTATCGTTCCCAACACTGCGTGCGAAATGACAACTGCGTACACTCAGCCTGCTCTTTAATGGCATGGAATTCTGTGCTGTAGTCTGCTGTCGCAGAAATACAAGTGAAGTACTCTGCCAGATGTTCGGCGATGGCGATCGGGTCAGTGCAAAGTGTACCCCGAAGAGAAAGGCAAGGGACAGACGCATGAGAGCGAAAGCCAAAAATGTGCCGAACCCGCGACCACACCTGAGATGGGGAGGTGCGAGAACCTATGGTGGCAACATATCGTTCCCAGCAGTCCTGTTTGCTCTGCCGGATTAACCGCCGAGCCCGGGCCCGCAGCCATTTAAAGGCAACCAGATTCTCTAGGGAAGGATGACGCCGGAGTCATTGCAGGGCTCGCCGGCGGTCCCAGATAGCTTCTGCAATCTCTGGTGTCCACCAAGGGACTGACTTATGCCTTAGGGTACTTGAAGAGCAGGGGACAGTTGCCTCGGCAGCAGAAACAATGGCCATAGTGACATAGTCCTCTGCCAAATCAATATCACCAGGAAGTGGAGCAATGGCCATAGTAGTTGAGGTGTAGGCTGCCCAATCAGCTCCACGAAGAGACCATCATGGCAGCTGGTCAGGGGGTTGGGAGTGAAGAAGAGAAACCAGAATAGGAAAGTGGTCGCTACCACAGAAGCCATCGTGGACCCTCCAACTGAGGTATGGAAGAAAACCTGGGCTACTAAGAGAGAGGTCAATGGCCAAGTATGTTCCATGAGTCAAGTTAAAATATATGGGAGCACCAGTGTTAAGGAGGCAAATGTCCTGCTGTGCCAAGAGAGCCTCAACGTTCCTACCCTGGCCCGAGATCTGGGCCCCACCCCATAAAGGGTGGTAGGCATTAAAGTCCTCCAAAAGGAGGAATGGTGGGGGGAGCTGGGCAAACAAGGCAGCTAGGTCGGCAAGAGGGACAACCTCATGTGGGGGAAGGGAGAGGGAACAGATGGTAAGCTCCATTGCTGCCCGGATTCTAACAGCCACAGCCTCGAGAGCCGTGTGAAGTGGCACTGGGGCACTAGTAACAGTGGGAAGAGCATAAACACAGACACCGCCAGACACCCTGTCGTATTCTACATGGTTCTTACAGTAACCCCGGTAGCCATGGAGTGAGGGGGTCCGCCTAACAGGAAACTTGGTTTCCTGCAGGGCCAGACAAGTGGCAGGGAAGTGGCACAAAAGCTGTTTCAACACAGCAAGGTGGTGGAAAAAACCACAGCAGTTCCACTGAAGGATAATGGTATCCGACCGTGAAGACATGAAAGAATGTGGGGGGGTTAGGTTATGCCTTAAAAGTGCTCGCTGCCACCGATTGCGAAGTAGCCTGATCAACTTCCATAGGAGCTGTGGGGTGAGCAACATCTAGATCCTGAGGGGGCGCTAGATGCTCCACATCATCTTCAGGGGCAGTGGTGATCTCCTTTTCTGTCTCTATGTCCTTCTCCTTTTGCTTTTTCTTCTTTTGGTAGGGTCCCGTTAGTCCTTCGGTTTATCAGGCTGGGTGGGTTTTTCTGACCCAGTCTTATGGACCGAGGAAGACCTGGAAGGCCCTCAGGTGGTGGCTTTTTCAGCCACTGGGTGACATCTGGAGGGGCAGTAAGCATGGAAGGGAGGGCACCAAGCGATTGCTTCCGCGCGAGGGGAGCCGGAGGAGGCGGGCACTTCCCCAGCTCAGAGGTGGGGACTGAAGTCCCCAAAGGAGGAGGGGTTGTTACTCCCAATGTTGATAACAGGGGAGCAACAGAAGAGGGTGTTCCCCCAACTACCTGGGGGGCAGAAATAGACGGCCAGGCTGGAGGGCCCACAAAAAGCGGCTGAGCTAGGGGGCTCGTTGCCAGGGATGGCGACATCGAAGCTGCTGCAGCAAATGTCAAGGAAATGTGCACAGGGTGAAGCCGGTCGTACTTGCGTTTAGCCTCTGTGTAAGTGAGTCTGTCCAAGGTCTTATACTCCATAATCTTCCGTTCTTCTTGATAAACTGCGCAGTCTGACGAGCAAGGTGAATGTTTCTGTCCGCAGTTGACACAAACGGGGCGGCGAACACGGGACGTTGGGGTGGGAGGCACGTCCACAATCCCGACAGTTAGGGTTGGCGTCACATCTCGATGACATATGCCCAAACCTTCAGCACTTAAAGCAGCGCATGGGAAGAGGGGCGTAAGACTTAACATCACATCGATATATCATCACCTTGACCTTCTTGGGCAGGGTGACTCCCTCGAAAGCCAAGATGAAGGTGCCAGTGACAACCCTACTATCTTTAGGTCCCCTGAAGACACATCGTACAAAGTGGACACGGCGGCATTCCAGATTTGCACGGAGCTCGTCGTCAGACTGCAACAACAGGTCACAATGAAATACAAGTCCCTGAACCATATTGAGGCTCTTATGAGGCGTAATGGAGACAGCAACATCACCGATCTTGTCACAAGCAAGCAATGCCTGTGACTGTGCTGGGGATGCTGTCTGTATGAGGACTGCTCCAGACCTCATTTTAGCCATGCCCTTTACTTCTCCAAACTTGTCCTCTAAGTTTTCCACAAAAAACTGAGGCTTAGTGGTCAGAAATGAGTCCCATCTCTTTGGCTGCAAACCAGAAATTGAGGAGAATACACCTCACCAGGTAATTTAGACCGCCGTTCCTCCCCTGGTGTGGATAGGGAAGGGAACGATTGGGGGTCATACAGTAAAGCATTGAACTTTCCTTTCTTAGAGACTCGTGCTTGGGCACTATTCATATTTCATTTCATGGTGGTCCCACGGGCAGCTAGGGAAGGAATGTCCACCCAGACGGAGCAGTCAGAGCACTGCTTGCCTGGGTAAGCCTAATACAACCGGGGGGGAGGGGAGGGGGGGGGGGGGCAGCAGGTTCCCCAGAGGTCGCCCACTAGCAACTGTTCTACCTTAACAGCCATACGTCTCCTCGGCGCGCAGCACACCTAGCACACCTTGAGATTGAGGTTTTTTTTTTTTTTTATAGAGGTTTATACCATCCTTGCAACCCAGGCAGTTAAGCCAAGATCCCCGGGCTCTGTACTGTACAACGTTCCACCGTCGCACCTTAAGGTGGTCGTTGAAGCACACTCAGAGCTTACGGTATTAAGGACTGGTGGTGCTTCCCAGTCCCCAGCTCAGGGACCCCGGGGTCGCCAAGCCCGGACCCAGCAACTAAATGCTGAGCCCCCTGAGAGGGGGGGGGGGGGCGGGGGAGAGAGGGAGAGAGGGAGAGAGGGAGAGAGAGAGAGAGAGGGAGAGAGCGAGAGAGAGAGAGAGAGAGAGAGAGAGAGAGAGAGAGAGAGCGGGAAAGCAAGGGGACGGGGAGCTAATGCAGATGAGGACGTAGAAGATATATCCTTGATGGACAACACCTCAGTACTACATTGGCAACTACCTGCCTGTTCCATCAGCACTATTGTTAAACCATACCAGAATACTGCCAATTATAGCTGCCATATTGCGGCTACATTGTTGGCAATATTACTATGGCCACAAATTGCCGAAAAATAAGCCCACATAAATGCACCTTTAATGGCTTCACGATGGGTGAGGAGTGGATGTTAAAGTATGTGCTACATGCACTTAGTATAGTACAAACAGAGTTTTGGAGATCCACTATCTGAAGCAGAAACACTATTTTCATCAACAGCCTGTAAGTTCAAGGGCATGTTACAAAGGATTAATAATGGGTTGTCAGATCACAAAGTTTTAAACCTGGAAACAAGGTATGAAAGCCTAAAAAATAAACTTATACAAAGAAAAAGACTGCAGAGCAACATTATCATAAAAACATCTTTAGATTAATTTGTTCATATCCATATTAATCCCACAATATAAAAATTATAGTAAATTCCATAAACTGCTGAAAAATTATTGTCCATTATCTACTAATCACTTCTCGCAAATCTAATCAATAAGTGTTTCATTACAATATGATACGTTAGCTGCAGACAAACTACAATTCTTGATGACAGTGCAAGGAAAAAGTCTTTGTTTCTGCACCATAATTGTGGGTTGGGTTGTTTGGGGAAGGAGACAAGACAGCGAGGTCATTGGTCTCATCGGATTAGGGAAGGACGGGGAAGGAAGTCGGCCGTGCCCTTTGAAAGGAACCATCCCAGCATTTTCCTGGAGCGATTTAGGGAAATCACAGAAAACCTAAATCAGGATGGCCGGACGCGAGATTGAACCGTCGTCCTCCCGAATGCGAGTCCAGTGTCTAACCACTGCACCACCTCGCTCGGTGCACCATAATTGTGCTTGAAATCTTTATTATTTGTAAATTACAATTACGAAACTCACCACACTATCAGAATTATTTATTTATGATAAGCAGTCTCGGTGTGATCTTACTTAGTTGCTATCAGTGAACTGGAGATCAAATTTTTGATACACCTTATACATGTTTCCTTGCAAGATATTTATTTATTTATTTATTTATTGCACACTATTATATGGTTCCCAGGCATTTCAGAGCTAAATTAACAATTCTGAGAAAAGGTTATTGGTACTATATTGTAGCATTATGCAAATAAAGTCTCACAGCACATCATGATTAACACATATGAAACTAAATTAACTCTTTTAATAAAAAAATAAATTAAAAAAAATCTGTCACCTACTGTCCACCAGCTAACAGCGACATGAGGGTAGATTTACCAACACCCAATGAGCCCACAACACCTACAACAAGGAACTCATTATTGCCCTGGTCCAGAAGATATTCCAGTATGGCATCCTGCAGTACTTGCAAATTATCATCCAATAACTTCACGGACCCCCGCATTTCAGGAGGCTGAGATAAAGTATTGCTTATGTCTGAAACAAAAACAGCTTGGCAAATCAGAGACACTAGGCAAACTTGTTACATGAAAAAGTGATGCACTTCTAATTCAAAAACAAAATTTTATTTCCATAAGTGTTTCAAAGTGTTGTGTTTGTAAAAGACAAATTATATCATATGCCATAACAGCAGTAGTAAAGTATTTTATAATACTGAAAGTAAATGAAATATATAATGATCACTCACATCCACACTATATGTTGTTTATCAAGGTAAACTGAAACAACAAATTATTTCTAAGAACTAATATCCTAAATCATGAACCACAGCACCTGTCGTAATAGTTAAGAGATGAACTATGAGAACTTACAATACTGAGTAAAAGCAAGTAATAAATAAAATAAATATTGAAAATCTAAATAATTTAAAACTGAAACAAGAAAGTTTGATAAAGGCAACAGAAGATCTTACTCTCTCACTGTTCTAACTAGGAACACAAGGAAACACATGGCCATAAAACAGATACAATTTATTGAGGCGCGGACTGACATCCCCAAGAATGTAATTAAAGTAGTTTACATGTCTCAAATATATTTAACAACTGAGGTCCCGGAGGTCTGTGAATGCCCATTTTGAGAGCATTTGCAACAATGCTTACAAAGGCTTAATTTACAACATTATTCACATAATGTGATTGTAATTTACGCAATTCTACCACAGAAAAGAACTCACTTTCTCCTGGGGCATGTTTTGCAGCCAGCTGGTACAGCGGTTGAATCTCAGTTTCCTTTCTGCAAAGCATAGAAACAACATAGTCAAGTGCAATCCTTGTAATAAATAAAATGAACAGTTTTATAATTATAAAAGAACAAGTTAGAAAGAGAGTCAAAATTAGAGTATCAAAAATACAATGATGACAAGTGTTCTTTTGAACACACAGTCTTTATTCTCCATTTAAGAATGGTCAGTTAACATAGACAAGTTTACAACTAATACTTGGGATGGAGGGCTGCTGATATGTATAATTCTTAAATTTGAATAAATTTCACTGCGGTCATCTTAATCTGAAACCCTGCTCAACCATTCAACTAGGGATGCAAGTGATATTGCGCACATCTCAGAAGTATCAAAAAATCTTCTATCCCTCATGAAAATAGAGGTGCATTACACCATGCACCTGCACTTGCATCATACACAGAAAGAGGCATATTCTCTCTCTCTCTCTCTCTCTCTCTCTCTCTCTCTCTCTCTCTCTCTCTCTCTCTCTCTCTCTCTCCCCCCCCCCCCCCCCATCTCGTCCTCCCAACTCTCTCTATGCATCTCATCCTCCACCTCTCCCTATGCCGATACCGGCATCCCTCTCTGTGTCCATCACTTCCTCCCCCCTCACTTAGAGTCCCTCTTTTCCTCCCACTTTTCTCTGTCCACCTTATCCTCCCACCTCTCTCGCTATCCATCTCCTCCCCTCTCACTGCTCAGCTGTAGTTATCTGGATGCCTAGCCCCTGCACGCAGTCAAATACTACCCGTACAAAGCAACTGTCACGTAGGCCAGCCTAAATATCAGGGGTAGGAAACACTTTTTCCCATATCTCTGCTCCTGTCAGAGCTATGTTACTCAGCCATCTCTCTATCCAGCTCATTCTCCTCTCTCTCTCACTATCCATTCCTCCCCCCCCCCCCCCCAAATTCTGCCGTGTCCATCCACATGTGTAGCCCCTGAAAGGCATGCCAATACTACCCACACAACTTGCATCCTTCCCTCCTATATCTGCAGATTTGTTGTGAATGTCTCCACAGAAATGTGGGTAATACAACGGGTGTTTCTATTCTCATATTACACGCCCCTTTGAATTGCTGACTACGTGTTAGGGACAGAAAAACCATTGTTTGCCCAAACACACACACACACACACACACACACACACACACACACACACCTTTCCTCCATCGCTTCGCTTGCATACATGTTCGACACACATGTTGCCCACAAACCCTTCTCAACTTTCTCTCTGTCCATCTAATCCCTCTACCTCTATCTGTCCATCATCTCCTCCCCCCTCCCTCCTTGTCCATTTCCTCCAGCCTCCTCCCCCATTCTCCACCTCTTCCTGCCAACATCTCACTTTCCATCTCCATCCTCTCCCTATCCACCTCCTCCTCCCCACCTCCCTCTATTCATCTCCTCCTGTCCATTCCCACAATCTCCTCCTGCCTGCATTTCCGTATCCATCTCCTCCTCCCTCTTTCTTTATGCATTGCCTCATCCCTCCTTTCCTTATCCATCTTCTCCTCCTGCTCCTCCTCTATCCATGGCCATCTCCTCCTCCCTCTCTCTTTCCCCACTTCCACAACCCCCCTCTCTTCCTATCCATCCCCTCATGCCCCATTGTCTCTGTCCATCCACTCTTCTATCCATCTCAGCCTCCCTCTGTCATTCCATTTGGACGTGCAGTGGCCAATATTACTTTCACAACATGCCTGTCATTCCGTGCAGCCTACACGTCCGGGCTATCAAAACTCTTTTTTGCCCATGACATGTACGATACAATGCTTTTAGGCTGATAAAGCAGACCAATACTACTCTCCCCACAACATGCCTGTTGTGCAAGCCAGCCTATACAGCAGGGACTAATAAACACATTTTTGCCCTATCTCCGGTCCTATGAGAGCTAAGAGGTTATGAAACTCGTAGTGCTAATACTCATAGAATTTGCTGTTTGTGTGTCAAATTTAGTTTACACAGATCCAGGGCTTTGGGAGGAGATCCCCCCCACACACACATTTCAATGTGCATCACCAAGTGGCTACGTGCATATGTCCACAGATGTGCTGTGATCAAAAGCTCGAGTACCTCAAATCAATTTGCCACAAATATTGATCAGTCGATATCAAGAGACATTATAGCGGAAAGAAAAAAGGGAAAAGACTACAAGTTTTCTGATAGATATCTCCCTGGGGACTTTTAAAGTAACAGTTTGTTTAAAATGTTTAGAAAATCATCCATTTCATCAAAAGGATACTTTATTTCTCCCTCCATTAATCAATGAAGAAAATGTTATGCAGCATGTAAATTGTTGGTGCAAGATCAGTTTATGTATCAAATCAAGAAACAGAGGAATGCTTTCCTTTGTCTGAAATTTAGAAAGTCTTTCCACAAGAACATTTTAATATGAGGAAACTTTGTTATTTGCAGAAACGACATTCCTTGACAAAGAGACAAAATTGCACATTGTGCCAATGGTGAAAAAAAGAAAGGAAGGAAGGAAAAAAATTGTGCATATTACTGTGTGAGTAGCACAGCTACAGGCAATTAAATTTGGTTTCATTATGATAATATTCCAAGCAGATTACTACATAAGTAGATAAGGATGCATGTTTCCAAATTTGAAAATTCTGGTCTTTGAGGAGAGAATAGAGACCTTATTCTTCAGTGCAGTAAGTCAACAATTTGTCCACATTATTTTCCTTTAGAAGGCCTCCGAATCCTTAAGAACTACTCCTACAGCTTTGTTGTCACCACAGGTGACTGACTTGTTTTCACATAAAGGGACTGCAATCAATAACAATCAGCAGAATATATGATCTGTAGTAATTTTTTACAGCCACAAGATGAGAATTTATTTTACACATGCATACAGACATCAGTGGTTGCTAACTGACATTACAATAAATTTAGTCCAGAAAGATGCAATAAAAATCAATAATTGTGACTACTTTAATAAAAACTGTGTAAGAATAAAGTCTGTAAACAATTATGTATGAAACGAGACAAACAATCATATACTCAATGAATGTGAAATTAAAATGTGCATTTGTTAATGCCTAGTGTAAAAAACTTGTGTAACAACGTATGTATTGTACAAATAACAGAGTCCACTGATGGTGGTGCAACAGTACTGAAACACTTCTGAATGTTAAGAAGAATTTTCTTACAAGTATAAATACATTTACACTGAAGAAACTGCAGTGGGTGACGGTAACATGTTGCCAAACCAGTTTTATTAGGTGGTGGAGGTGGTTGTAGTAGCAGCAGCAGCAACTGTGATAGCGTTAAGTGGCAATGGCATTTGTGCAGGTGGTTAGGGCCTCCCGTCAGGGATACCAATAGCAAGGTGCCACCCTGCCAACATGTGTGTCAATGAGGATTAAGTGATTATGATGAGAAGACAACACAACACCCAGTCTCCGAGGGGAAAAATCTCTGACGTGGCCGGGAACTGAACCTGGGCCCTTCACATGGCATTCTTCCGTGCTGACCACTCAGGTATGGAGGCGGTCAGCAGTAGCATATCAAATGCACAAATATTTTTGATATTAACAATGTTCCCCAAGCATTATTCAGAATCAGTTTCACAAATACTATTATTTCTTTTATCTGTGAAGTCCAGTCCTTGCCTCTTAATGAGCATTTTGAGCAGGAGGTAGGTGGGAATGAGGGAGAGTGAGAGGAAGCAAGAGGGTTCAATATGGTCATGTTCCTCACAGATCTCTTGTAGTTGAACCATGAAATTATGTAAATACATTATGCAGATAACTGCAATAAGTGCTTGTGCAGATCAGTGACCTACTTGTGACGTCATGAATCGCAGACAAAGAAACGGCAAAATTCAAACAACTAGACACTATGAGTAGATGCCTCCTAAAAGTCACCAAATGGACCAATGGGCTCAACATTCCCCTACAACAAATGAATCACCCTCAACAGTGTCTTATGTCCTTATTCTGCAGGAGACTTCATAAATATTTGGAATTTAGTTGAATACTGACACAAGATTTGGTGAACATGACTACTCCCCTTCGATATAAAATTCACATTAGAGGTTTATTTTCACTCTGGGGATTTAGAAAAACCACTTCAGTGTTGAATATCACAATTATTTAATGAGTCTGGGCAAGGAAAGAAAGTTTAGCCTCCAATAATGATACAAATTCTGAGGCACTCCTCTCAGTTTTTTACAATTGTAGAATGAGTATGATTCAAACATAGCATTAACCTATTCTAATGTTTTTGACGACTAAGAGTGTGTGAAGTGTATGTGCAAACTCCCCACTTCTCTTACACGAGTTGACTTATTTGGGAACGTGCAGCTGATCTTCTTCTCTGGATAGCCGGCTTCTGGAACCTCTACAAACTTCTTCTACGAAGAATGATGCTAGTCACAGGAACCTTTAAGTAAGACTCTCTCTCTCTCTCTCTCTCTCTCTCACTCTCTCTCTCTCTCTCTCTCTCTCTCTTTTTCTCTTTGTGAAATAATGAGGTACTCGAAGAATACTTTTCAACAACTATTGGTATATTTGAACTTCCACAAAGAACAAAATTCACACTTCTCACATAAACAACTGACTTCTTGTAAGTCATCCGTGTCATCTCACATTAGAAACAATTAAGTTACATTTACAACAGAGTTGGCTTGATAACCACAACTCTATTACACAGGAATCATACATATGTCTTGCCTTTAGCAAGTTCAAGTTAAAAGTTACTTAAAAGTCTTCTCAACTAAAATGTGCTTTTGTCACTAACAATAGTCACAGTTATAAAACAGCACAGAATAACACAGAAGTTCCTTGGTTCTGCCGTGTGCTTTCATTACAAATTCCAAGGCACGATCGACAAGTACTTGTCGGTGCCATTTGACCACTGTATCTACCATCTTCTCAAGATAAACCTCGGGCCTGCAGACACAGACAGGTGACGTGCAGTAGATAGGGTTCCTTTCTCCCACTTACATCTAAAATATCATGTGTTTGAGATGAAGGACGGCCAAGTGGTTCTAGAATTTATGTGGAAATTCTCGAAACACTACATTTCCCCTCCCCCCCCCCCCCCCAGATCGGACATGCGATATTTTATACTACATAATCATTATGTACATAACATCACTCACAACATTTCATATCATAACAATATACTTTCTTGATACATGTTTCTACATACATCTTTCACTTCAACAACAATCTTTTTTTTTCTCTAGAACAATCTTTAGCTGAGCGTTCCTTTATTCTGTTATTATTTCACCCTGACATCAAAACCTGAACATTTTTTCATGTTTTTAGTCATCTTTTCTAATATTTAAGAATTGTGAGGACTCTTTCCCTATTTCCAATCGTAAACTGCAGGTGTTCATGACACTTGAGTATTCTGTAATTTCTATCCTTTGCACTACCTTTTCTTTAGTATGTACTAGCTTCATTATCTGTTGTAGTTTGGAGCAACTCAGGGCAAAATGAAAGTCTTCTTTTTGACACTTGTGAACTTACATAAAACGTTATAATGCTTGTTGTGCCTAGAATTCAAACTTTCCAGAATAATCCCTACAAAATTTTGTGACATTTGTCACAATACTGTCCCTTTCCCCTAGGATCAGTACCTATACCTTGCCTGTGGGTTGACCATATGAGAGCACTTCCTCTTTCCATTTTGGTAGGTAAGCCCCTTTACAAAACATTCCTATATTTTCAGGCCACACTGTCCTATCTCCAAGTAGGTACGTCTGCCCCATGTTGTTGTTGTTGTTGTGGTCTTCAGTCCACAGACTGGTTTGATGCAGCTCTCCATGCTACTCTATCCTGTGCAAGCTTCTTAATCTCCCAGTACCTACTGCAACCTACATCCTTCTGAATCTGTTTAATGTATTCATCTCTTGGTCTCTCTCAACGATTTTTACCCTCCATGCTGCCCTCCAATACTAAATTGGTGATCCCTGGATGCCTCAGAATATGCCCTACCAACCGATACCTCCTTCTAGTCAAGTTGTGCCACAAATTTCTCTTCTCTCCAATTCTATTCAGTACCCCCTCATTAGTTATCTGATCTATCAATCTAATCTTCAGCATTCTTCTGTAGCACCACATTTCGAAAGCTTCTATTCTCTTCTTGTCTAAACTATTTATCGTCCATGTTTCACTTCCACGCACTCCATACAAATACTTTCAGAAACGACTTCCTGACACTTAAATCTATACTCAATGTTAACAAATTTCTCTTCTTCAGAAATGCTTTCCTTGCCATTGCCAGTCTACATTTTATATCCTCTCTACCTCGACCATCATCAGTTATTTTGCTCCCCAAATAGCAAAACTCCTTTACTACTTTAAGTGTCTCATTTCCTAATCCAATTCCCTCAGCATCACCCAACTTAATTCGACTACATTCCATTATCCTCGTTTTGCTTTTGTTGATGTTCATCTCATACCCTCCTTTCAAGACACTGTCCATTCTGTTCAACTGCTCTTCCAAGTCCTTTGCTGTCTCTGAGAGAATTACAATGTCATCGGCGAACCTCAAAGTTTTTATTTCTTCTCCATGGATTTTAATTCCCACTCCGAAATTTTCTTTTGTTTCCTTTACTGCTTGCTCAATATACAGATTGAATAACATCGGGGATAGGCTACAACCCTGTCTCACTCCCTTCCCAACCACTGCTTCCTTTTCATGCCCCTCGACTCTTGTAACTGCCATCTGGTTTCTGTACAAATTGTAAAATAGCCTTTCGCTCCCAGTATTTTACCCCTGCCAGCTTTAGAATTTGAAAGAGAGTATTCCAGTCAACATTGTCAAAAGCTTTCTCTAAGTCTACAAATACTAGAAATGTGGGTTTGCCTTTCCTTAATCTTTCTTCTAAGACAAGTCGTAAGGTCAGTATTGCCTCACGTGTTCCAACATTTCTACGGAATCCAAACTGATCTTCCCCGAGGTCGGCTTCTACCAGTTTTTCCATTCGTCTGTAAGGAATTCGTGTTAGTATTTAGCAGTCGTGGCTTCTTAAACTGACTGTTCAGTAATTTTCACATCTGTCAACACCTGCTTTCTTTGGGATTGGAATTATTATACTCTTCTTGAAGTCTGAGGGTATTTCGCCTGTCTCATACATCTTGCTCACTAGATGGTAAAGTTTTGTTAGGCCTGGCTCTCCCAATGCTGTCAGTAGTTCTAATGGAGTGTTGTCCACTCCCGAGGCCTTGTTTCGACTCAGGTCTTTCAGTGCTCTGTCAAACTCTTCACGCAGTATCTTATATCCTATTTCATCTTCATCTACATTCTCTTCCATTTCTTTAATATTGTCCTCAAGAACATCGCCCTTGTATAGACCCTCTATATACTCCTTCAACCTTTCTGCTTTCCCTTCTTTGCTTAGAACTGGGTTTCCATCTGAGCTCTTGATATTCGTGCAAGTGGTTCTCTTGTCTCCAAAGGTCTCTTTAATTTTCCTGTAGGCAGTATCTATCTTACCCCTAGTGACATGCACCTCTACATCCTTACATTTGTCCTCTAGCCATCTCTGCTTAGCCATTTTGCACTTCCTGTCGATCTCATTTTTGAGACGATTGTATTCCTTTTTGCCTGCTTCATTTACTGCATTTTTATATTTTCTCCTTTCATCAATTAAATTCAATATCTCTTCTGTTACCCAAGGATTTCTATTAGCCCCATATACTTAGCAAATGCCGGGTATGCCCAATTATCCTGTCTGAGTAGGCCTCATGGTTCATTACCACAGTATATGTTCCTATGTATACTACAATTAAGTATTTTGTGGTAAAGTTACAAATCTACTCTACACCTCGCATATACTTCTTAGAAGTTTATCTAATCCCTAGAGTCCTCTTCCACTTGTCAACTTCTATACTTCCAGTAGATACCATATCTATATACACTATTCAGTAGATAATATGATTACTTAGGCAATTCAAGTCCCACTATCCTACAATTCGTCACTTTATCAGAGTATTTATTATACTGACTTTTCTTAGATGAGTACCATGACCAATTCCACAGTTGCTTGCAGTCTCCCCCCCCCCCCACACACACACATCCTTCTTATGTATACTCCGTGCAGAATTGCCCTAGTTTTTAGATACTTATGTATATGCATGATAGTTTTTTTTATATATATTTCCCACATTGCAACAGGTTTCTAGTCTGTAATTTCAATGTTTGTGTTTAAATGTCTTCTTGTGTGTATGCAGATGTGTGTTCACGTAGTCTGATTCTTCAGGCTTCTTATCTAAAGATAAGATGTGTATTGAAACCACAGAAACCAGGAAGGACTTCAGCGACAGAAGTTAGTGAAAATGGAAAGATAGGCCCTCAAATGCGAAGTAAGACAGGAAAAAAAAAGGGTGTGGTTGCTAAGATTGAAGAAGAGAAAGGAGATAGCCCCAAGGACAGGAAACCCTTCCCACCCCCTCCCCCCCTTCCCTAGGACCCCTACGTCACAGGTACTTGAGTGAGACGCCAGAGGAGGTTCAGTGTTGAATCATTTCCTACAGAATGGGCATTCCTACATTTACCCTTGAGGTCCCCGAAGGAAATATTAGCAACCCTATGGTTGGTTGGTTGGTTTGTGGGGGTAGAAGGGACCAGACTACAAAGGCCATCGGTCCCTTTTTCCACGACCATGAAACACCCTTAAGGATGAAAAATAAGCAACGAAGATGACAAGGGATGACACAGAACAAGAAAGACGTAGACAAAGACCAAAAAAGAGGAATTAAAAACACACACAGTGTTACAGTGGTTGGCTGACATTGGAAAAAAATCCAGCCACCAAGAGAGACACTAGAAACCCCAATCTAAAACTGTTGGCCAAAGGCCAGACTCAACACAAAAAAGACACAAACTCTCAGATCGAGCAATAAAAGCCCCCTGTGCGAATAAAACTCAAAACTAAGCCTGCCATGGCAGCATCATCTATTAAAAGTGCAGGGAGAGTATCAGGCAGTGCAAAAGTCTGCCTGAGCGCAGTTAAAAGCAGGCAGTCCAACAAAATGTGGACCACTGTCAATGCTGAACCACAGCAACAGAGTGTAGGATCCTCACGGTGCAATAAATAACCATGCGTCAGCCAGGTGTGGCCCATGTGTAGCCGGCAGAGGACAAATACAGGTATGCTCCTTGACGACCCAAAATTTGTTGGATGAAGGCAGGGTGCGCCATCCAACACCCCAGGTACCAAGGACCTTCTGCTGCAAAACTGACTGGAGATCACATTCCGAAAGCCAATCTCCATGGCTGGTGCACAGACAGCCTGATTGGCCAGCCTGTCAACCGTTCATTACCCGGCATGCCGACATGACCCGAGGTCCACAAAAAAACCACTGAGCAGCTGCAATGGGCAAGAGTATGGAGGGACTCCTGGATAGTCATCACCAGACGAGAGTGAGAAAAACACTGGTTGATAGCTGGTAAACTGTTCAGGGAGTCACTACAGCTCACTTGGGCAGGAGCAGACATACTCGAGGGTGCAAGAGATGGCTACCAGCTCTGCAGTGAAAACGCTGCAGCCATTTAGTAACGAGCGTTGTTCAGAGCGATCCCCAAGAGTGAAAGCATAACCAACTTGACCAGCAACCATTGAAACGTCGGTATAGACTATGGCGGAGCCGGCGAATGCAGCAAGAATGGAAAAAAATTGGCGGCAAAGGGCCTCAGAAAGGACTGGATCTTTTGAACTTTGCGCCAAATCCAGCTGAAGACATGGACAAGGCACACACCACAGGGGTATACAGACATGGGCCCGGAAAGGAGTGGGACAGGGAAAAACTCAAGCCCAGAGAGAAGAGACTGGACGCGAATCGCAATCAGACACCCCGACTGGGGCCGCCATTCTGGAAGATGGGCGACCAAGTTGGGGAACAGGAGACGGTAATTGGGATGCCTGGGCAAGCTACAAACATGCACAGCATAAGAGGCCAGCAGTCATTGGCGCCGGATCCGCAATGAAGGGACACCAACCTCCACAAGTAGGCTGGTGACAGGGCTCGTGTGAATAGCTCCAGTGGTGAGTCGGATGCAATCAAGAAACTGCACCGCGGAAGGCGATGCCAAACCATAAGTCAGACTCCCATAATCGAGACAGGACTGAATCAAAGCATGATACAGTCGGAGAAGGGTAGACTGATTGGCACCCCAGCTGGTGTTACTCAAACAACGAAGAGCATTAACATGGCGCCAGCACGTTCGTTTAAGCTGCCTAATATGAGGGAGCCAAGTCAACCAGGTATTAAAAAGCAAGCCTAAAAACCAATGCATCTCCACTACGGCAAGAGGCTTGCCATCAAGACAAAGCTGTGGCTTAGGGTGAATAGTGCAATGCCAGCAGAAATGCATGACGCAAGTCTTGGCAGCCGAGAACTGGAAGCAAATGTCATACGATGGCAGATTCCAGGCAGACCAGATTATCGGAGACAGAGCGACCCTTGCGGAACCCACCCTGAGACAGAGCCAGAAAGCCCCGAGACTCAAGTAGCCAACTCAACCTACAGCTCACCATGCATTCGAGCAACTTGCACAGAACGTCGGTGAGGCTAATGGGGTGGGAGCTGTCCACTTCCAGTGGGTTCTCGCCAGATTTCAACACTGGCGTGACGACGCTTTCCCACCATTGTGATGGGAACTCGCCCCCAACCAAGGTACTGTTGAAAAGGTATAGGTGGTGTCACTGGCAGTCCACCGAGAGGTGTTTGAGAATCTGATAGTGGATGCAATCCGGCCTGGGAGCAGTATCGGGGCAGGCGGCTAGGGCATTTTGGTGGAATTCCCACTCACTGATTGGAGCATTGTATGATTCCGAATGGCGCATATGGAGTGAAAGGCTCCGACGTTCCAACTGCTCTTTCAGGGAGCGGAAGGCCAGCAGATAATTCGTAGAAGCAGAACTCTGAGCATAATGTTCTGCTAAGAGTTTGTGTCTGATTCAGTACAGACTGCTCCTTTCAGGGAAAGCCCAGGTATGCTGATGGGGGTCTGATATCCATAGAGTAGCCTAATCTGGGTCAAACCTGCAATGGAGACGTACAGATGCCAATGGTGGAGACATACCTTTCCCGGCACCCCTGCTTCCATCGGCGAACAAGGTGACGGGCTCGAGCACACTTAAAGGTAATAAGGTGGTCCAGGGATAGGTGCCTCTTATGACACTGGAGGGCCCACCCTAACAGCGACAGCCTCTAAAGGTGTTTGAAGAGGGACATGTTCACTGTCAAGAGAGTGAAGAACGTAAACGCAGACTCCACCAGATAACCTCTCATAAGATACCCGATTCTTATAATAATGCCAATAGCCATGAAGTGCGGGGGTTCGCAACATCGGAAACCAAGTTTCCTGGAGAGCAATGCAGAAGAAAGGGTGGAGGCTGAGAAGTTGTCAGAGCTCAGAAAAGTGGTGGAAAAAACTGCTGCAATTCCACCGCAGTTGGGTTGGGGTTGGGTTGTTTGGGGGAAGAGACCAAACAGCGAGGTCATTGGTCTCATCGGATTAGGGAAGGACTGGGAAGGAAGTCGGCCGTGCCCTTTCAAAGGAACCATCCCAGCGATTTAGGGAAATCACGGAAAACCTAAATCAGGATGGCCAGATGAGGGATTTAACCATCGTCCTCACAAACATGAGTCCAGTGTGCTAACCACTGCGCCACCTCGCTCACTAATTCCACTGGAGAATGACACTGTCTGCAGCCGAAAAAGGCGTGAAGGGATCAAGGAGGCAGATTACACCGCTGGGTAGTTGACCGCCACTGAAGGAGAGCCAGAATCTAGAATCAGTGCATCTGAGGTTGGGCGAGATTGAGGTCGTCGGGGGCACCAATATCTGCAAATCGTCCTCAGACTCATAGCTGGTAGGAATAGGGAGCGCACAGGCAACCTGAACCTCACCCGTCTGACCCAGCATAGTCTTCTTCTTCTTCATCTTCTTCACCTCCTCCTGCTGCTCCTTAGGAGCAACCTGGGAGGGAGACTCAGAAGGAGCGTCAGGAACAGACAAAGAGTGGGAAACTCTTCGATCTGCCACTCATTGCTCCTTGAGCCACTGACTGATGTCAGCTGTCGCACTGGATGCAGCCTTAGAAGGCAGACTTCCAAGGGAACCTTTCTGCATGAGAGAAGCCGGAGGAGGCTGGTGTACCTCCGGCTCGGGAAAGGGGGGGGGGGGGGGGGGGGGTTTCCGATATCCCCATCAGTTTGGGGGGTTGGTCTCCCAAAGGAGGTACCTTGGGAGTGCCAGAAGAAACAGCATCCCGCAAGGAGAGCTGTCGCCACCGGGGGCAACAAAGTTGCAGTCGCAGCATACAATGTAGCCATCTGCACAGGATGAAGTCATTCATATTTCATCTTTGCATCCTGATGGGTGAGCCTGTCCAGAAATTTTATTTCCATGATTTGTCGCTCCTTATGTATAACAGGGCAGTCAGGCGAGCAGGAGAAGTGGTGCAGCCTACAGTTGACACAAGTGGAATGTGGTACACATGGAGTGCCTGGGTGCAGAGGACGACCGCAATCCCTGCATGTGGCGCTGGAAATACGATGAGAAGACATGTGATCAAACTTCCAACAATTGAAGCAGCCCATAGGGGGAGGGGCGTATAGTTTCACGTCACAACTGTAAACCATCACCTTGACCTTTTCAGGCAACGAGTCACCCTCAAAAAATCTTTGGGTCCCCTACGCGAGCACCAGACAAAGTGAACACCTCTTCACTCTAAGTTGACACGTAACTCCTCATCTGACTGCAAAAGGAGGTCACAGTGGAAAATAAGACCCTGGACCAAGTTAAAGCTTTTATGGGGAGTAATTGAGATTGGGATATCACCCAGCTTGTCACAGTCGAGCAACGCCTGCAACTGGGCTGGGGAGGCCGGTTGGATCAAAATCGCCCCACTGCACATTTTAGACAGCATCGCCGCTTCCTCAAATCTATCTTCAAGGTGGTCTATGAAAAATTGGGGCTTCATTGCCTGAAAGGTCTCTGCATCAGTCCTGCAGCAAACTAGGTACAGAGGCGAATACGGCTCACGAGACCGAGTCGCCCTACAGCCCTCCCAAGGTGTGGACAGGGAGGGGCACGCTCGAGAATCATAGGTCACAGTATCCAATTCATTTTGTAAGTGCTCCGAGACTGCTGGAGCCGAGCGACCACCAGCTTGAGTCGATTTAACCCATTTCATTGCGGGTCATCCTCTCTGAAGCCACCCACTCCGATCAGGGGCTCTCCCCACAAGCGCCACCTAGCCGCAGCAAGGGCAACCTGGTGGGATGGCCATTGCCGGGAGTCCCGGTGCTCCAGAAAGGATGGGCACCTACTCCTTGGCATATGTGGGGAGATTGCAGCAGTGCAATCCCTGTGTTGTCAGGGGGCTACCACCAAGAGGGTACTGGACAACCTCACCACAATGGACTGGCTACTGCACTGGATTTCGGGTGCCAAAACGGTCCAGAATTATTGGAGGCGTAAAGGATGGTACGGCGCAAGAGACGAGAAGTAGGCAACCTACAAGACTGAGGGGTCAAGCCCGCCACATGACAATAAGCAGCATGCAAGATCTCAGCGCATGATGGACAAACAAAGAACACCACGTAAGGCATCGTTCTCCAAATGGCACGCACTATCAACAGAAATTTAGAAAAAGTGGAGATCAAACCCAAGAGGGGACCATCACAGAAAAGCCAAAATGTTGGAGACTCCTTTTAGTCGCCTCTTACGACAGGCAGGAATACCGCGGGCCTATTCTTACCCGGATCCGCAGAAGGTAGCAACCCAATGGAAACGCCAAATGGTGTAGAATCAGGCACACTTGTTTGCGAGGGTTGTCTGTCTGTGTGTTTTGTGTTAGTAATGATTTATCTGTTGGTGTAAATCATGCTTTACAATACCCACCCCTTTCAAAATTGATACAAACCCTCCCATTTACATCACATCTCATAAAAAGTATCAAATATTCTATACAAAATATAAAAATCTATATGCTACTGTAAAATAATTATTTAGCTCTTCACATTATATTATATTTTACACACATATAAGATACTCTATTCATTTCACTTCATTTCTATAGATCACTTTCTTCCTTATTCTGTGATTCTCGAAAGTTGTAGTCATATCCAGTTTTCTAGGTAATAAGATTATTCGATAGTTTAAGATTTTAGAAATAGATGACAGAATAGTTTAAGATTTGAAGGGAATTCAGTGTGGGAAAACTATTTTGGAAGAAACACCAAAAACAACTCAGGATCCAACTATCATCACTCTGCCCGTTAACTCAGAATTTCCCTGGGGGATAAATGCCTCCGCCCGGATCCCATGGACCTAATATTAACTTCACTTGAGCACTTGCAGACCAATACTTCTCTTCAAATTTCTTTTGAAAATCTCCCCAAGAGGAAAAGTTCTCAATATTTATGGTTCCCCATTCGGATGCTTCTCCTAGAAGGTAAGCCACAGCAAATTCAAACTTTTTAGAGTCCTCCCAATTTTTTGGCAAAGCTTGGTTAAACCTCTTCAATAAATGTGTTGGGTGCACATCTCCATCGGGTTTGAATTTAGGGAATTCTCTTGATAACCCTGAATTCACTCCCCATTGCAAATCATTAACTACTTCACTGGTTAACACAACATTGGACGAAGTTACCCATTTTTCCACTTTGTCCTGGATAAGTTTAAATTCTTCCTACAAGTCACCTATAACCTTTCGGGTATCTGAAAGTTCAGAAGAAACAATAGGCGACATGTTCTCAGATGTTATTCTCTTGGTGACTTCTCAATCTATAACCCCTTCAAATCGTTCCTCCAAACTACTTATATTTACTATATCAGAGTTTGCTACCTTCTCTAGGAAGCTTCTTTCTACATTATTTACTCGAGTACTTACACCTGTAATTTGCGATTGGATTATTGGCATTAACTTATCTTGCTTTTCAATACTCTCTTTTAAAGTATTCAATCCCTAATTTACTGTATTAAACTTAATGTTACATACATTTTCAAATGATCCCAACTTTTCATTAATTTCGGATTCGATCATATTACATTTTTCCCCAATATCAAATTCTAATTTTTTTGTCAAATTCTGAAATTGATCATTCTGTTTGTGATTAAAGTCAGTGAACAGTTGATTTATTGAATATCCAAGGTATTGGTTAATTCCTTCTCTAAGTGTTAATTTCAAATCCTCTACTTTACTATTTAAGGTGTCAAATTCAGTCATTAAAGCATCCATCCCTTCGCATAGATTACCAAATTCTTTGCTCTGTGAGTCCACTTTGGTATTTAACAAACTTAGATTTGTTGCTTGACTATTCAAGGTGTCACTCTGGTTATTTACAATTTCACTCTGAGCATTTAAACTAGAATCTATCAAACCTATTTTTTTCTTAGAGTTTCATTCTGAGCATTTGACTGCTGACTCTGGTCATCTAACTTAGCATTTAAAGTTTTGCTTTGATCATTTAATCAACAATTCAGTAAGCTTAATTATATACTCTGAGCTTTGATTAGATTTACTAATTCAGACCAGTCATGCCCTTCTTTAGTATTTCTCATAGACCTGGCCGGTTCTGACGCCTCTCCAATTTGCTGAACATGACCCATGATTTTACAAACTTCAGACCTAGTGAGCATTTAAAAATTAACTCTAAGTGTAATAACTAGACTAATGAAGTCCATTAAATGGTTTGTATCACTTCTTTCTACGGTACTAAAGTTCCGTTTTGCGCTCACCCAGCGTAGAATTCTCACAGCTTAGGTGAGCGGATATGATGGCAGGTCAGGACCGGTGAAAAGCAGTTGGTGCTGGCGGCGTCGGTTGTTGGTTTCCATGTAGGTGTCAGTGAGCGGAAGTGAAAGCAGGTCAGCACCGGTGAACAGCAACTGTTGCCGGTGGCATCACATGTTGGTTTCCGCATCTGCGTCCCCACGATGCATGTGACAGCTGTATACTTCCTACACCAGATCATCTTAATCAGAGTGATCTCAGCGTACTTGTTCTTAGAGAAACACACTGGAATCTTCTTCACTATTTCTCAATTCAAATTTTTTCTTGTGAATAATTGGTCATGTTCTGATGTCTCAGAGCAAATTCTTTATCACGTTTGGTTTGGTTGCTATGACAACATACAACATCCACCTTTCTTGTTTTTGGTCTTAAAATTCCTGTTTTTCAAGTCTTTTTTCACCAGTCACCATGTTCTAACATTTTTTATGACTAAAAGCGTGTGAAGTGTATGTGCAAACGAGCTTAATAAGAACAAAATTCACACGTCGCACATAAAATTTAATTTCTTGTAAGTAACTCGTATCATCTCACATTAGAAACAGATTTAAGTCCATTTAGAAAAGAGTTCGCTTAACAACCATGTCTCTACTACAAACATATCGTAAAATATGTCTTGCCTCCAGCAAGTCCAAGATAAAAGTTACTAAAAATCTTTTTTCACTAAATTGTTCTTTCATCACTAACAATAGCCACAGTTACAAAACAGCAATAACACAGTTCCTTGATGCTGCCATGTGCTTTCATTACAGCTTCCATGGACCAACCGACAAGTACTTGTCAGTGCCGTTCAACCACCACGTCGACCTTTTGCTCAAGCCTGATTTCACACCCACACACACAGACATGTGACGTGCAGCAGATATGGTTCCTTTCTCCCACTCCCATCTAAAATATTGTGTGTTTGAGACAGTGGAAGGCCGAGTGATTCTAGAATTTGCATGGAAATTATTCTTGAAACACTACACTACTAATGACTTTCTTCCAACGTGAACTTAGGAAATTAAATTAATCATTATAACAGAATATTATTCATTTTGTAAAGTTAAATAAATGTAACAAAAAAAACTCAATGAAAAAATAAATAACAAATATTCAAATCTACATCAGTTGCTTCAAACAGGACAATGCTGTATTGGTGACTGTTGTTACAAAAAATTCATACCTTACAGCATTGCTGGAACTGGGTCGCTGGGTAGGAAATGAGCTACCCTCCCTGTTTCGAAGAATAATTGTCGTTTGATGCTGCTGTTGTGTTGGCTGCTTATTTTTTTCTGGCACAGAGTCCCGATCAGGATTTGCCAATATAATAGGTGATCTTCGTATTCCTGGTCCATATTCACGTTTCTCCTATTACAGGGACAACATTGATTCACAAGAATGCACTAATACTTACAAAGAGAAGACATAATTACACACTAAAAAACATTTTTAATGTGTGCTTTAAATGCGGAAAGCATAAACAAAGCGATTTCCATCAGGTACTTCTACAACATAGCTGATTCTATAAGGGGTGCACATGAGGTTTGTTTCATTTTTATAAACACATTTTTTTATTTTTTTTATTTTTTTTATTAGCCAGCACTCCATCCAGTCCTGATAATGGCAGCTGTAAGAGACTCTGAAGTATTAATGTGATACACACGGAACTGCTGTCCACAAATAAGAATTTTTAAATCCTAGAGATCAACCAGTGAGCTACTTGCAGTAAAGTGGCAGAATATGGAGCACAGCTAAACAGCATGGAGCTCACGTAATACTAGATGCGGAAGACAGACTAAAACCCAAAATTGATAGAAGTAAGCTTTTTTGGTAAATGTGAGCACATATGAACGTATGCGAAATGGAAGTGGAAGATTGTTTCAAGCTGTACTGCATGTGTTGTGGAGTAGTGGTTAGCGTGCTGTGGATCACCAGTTCAAACCACATCACCAGTAAATATTTGTTACTTAATTTTTATGATTTCCAGACAGTTCCTGAAATTTCTTATGTTGTAACATTTGCATATTTTGGAATATTCTATGTCTGAATAAAAAGCAGCACTCCGCAACCAGGAATTCTGTTCTGGCTGTAAGTTGATGGCTTCTGTGCTAAGTTTGGTACTTTACTGAGGACCCTGCTTTCAGATTTGGGCTCGATTGTGGTTATGGTGCGACACTGCTTGGTGGATAATTGGGTACTTCAAAATATCTACATCACTGTATCTCCAATTAGGCAATATAAAATCCATCACTGACATGGGCAAGAACTGGAACAGAAGCAGTACATCATTCCATTGTTCCATACATTCAGGAGACCAATGAATTTCAAGCCAACAGTAAGTCAGCTGTGCATCAGGCATCCGTCAATGTTTTCCAGAGGGGCTGGTCAGGATATGACATGATATGACTAAGTCACCAAATACAACAGGCAAATGTGTACCGTTACTTAGATGGCACAGCCCAGCAATGGCTCGAGAAGAATGAGGAGAAGCTCAATGTTGTTGTTGTTGCTGTGGTCTTCAGTCCTGAGATTGGTTTGATGCAGCTCTCCATGCTACTCTATCCTGTGCAAGCTTCTTCATCTCCCAGCACCTACTGCAACCTACATCCTTCTGAATCTGTTTAGTGTCTTCATCTCTTGGTCTCCCTCTGCAATTTTTACCCTCCATGCTGCCCTCCAGTACTAAATTGGTGATCCCTTGATGCCTCAGAACATGTCCTACCAACCGATCCCCTCTTCTGGTCAAGATATGCCACAAACTCCTCTTCTCCCCAATTTTATTCAATACCTCCTCATTAGTTATGTGATCTACCCATCTACTCTTCAGCATTCTTCTGTAGCGCCACATTTTGAAAGCTTCTATTCTCTTCTTGTCTAAACTATTTATCATCCATGTTTCACTTCCATACATGGCTACACTCCATACAAATACTTTCAGAAACGACTTCCTGACACTTAAATCTATACTCAATGTTAACAAATTTCTCTTCTTCAGAAACGCTTTCCTTGCCATTGCCAGTCTACATTTTATATCCTCTCCACTTCGACCATCATCAGTTATTTTGCTCCCCAAATAGCAAAACTCCTTTACTACTTTAAGTGTCTCATTTCCTAATCTAATTCCCTCAGCATCACCCAACTTAATTCGACTACATTCCATTATCCTCGTTTTGCTTTTGTTGATGTTCATCTCATTTCATACCCTCCTTTCAAGACACTGTCCATTCTGTTCAACTGCTCTTCCAAGTCCTTTGCTGTCTCTGAGAGAATTACAATGTCATCGGCGAACCTCAAAGTTTTTATTTCTTCTCCATGGATTTTAATTTTAATTCCCACTCCGAAATTTTCTTTTGTTTCCTTTACTGCTTGCTCAATATACAGATTGAATAACATCGGGGATAGGCTACAACCCTGTCTCACTCCCTTCCCAACCACTGCTTCCCTTTCACACCCCTCGACTCTTATAACTGCCATCTGGTTTCTATACAAATTGTAAATAGCCTTTCGCTCCCAGTATTTTACCCCTGCCACCTTCAGAATTTGAAAGAGAGTATTCCAGTCAACATTGTCAAAAGCTTTCTCTAAGTCTACAAATGCTAGAAACGTAGGTTTGCCTTTCCTTAATCTTTCTTCTAAGACAAGTCGTAAGGTCAGTATTGCCTCACATGTTCCAACATTTCTACGGAATCCAAACTGATCTTCCCCGAGGTCGGCTTCTACCAGTTTTTCCATTCGTCTGTAAAGAATTTGCGTTAGTATTTTGCAGCTGTGACTTATTAAACTGATAGTTCAGTAATTTTCACATCTGTCAACACCTGCTTTCTTTGGGATTGGAATTATTATATTCTTCTTGAAGTCTGAGGGAATTTCGCCTGTCTCATACATCTTGCTCATCAGATGGTAGAGTTTTGTCAGGACTGGCTCTCCCAAGGCTGTCAGTAGCTCTAATGGAATGTTGTCTACTCCCGGGGCCTTGTTTCGACTTAGGACTTTCAGTACTCTGTCAAACTCTTCACGCAGTATCATATCTCCCATTTCATCTTCATCTACCTCCTCTTCCATTTCCATAATATTATCCTCAAGAACATCGCCCCTGTATAGACAATGACAGGGACAAATTCCAGCCTGAAATGAATGAATGAAAATCTACAGCAAGTCCACTTAGCAGAAAAACAAGTGAAGAACAGGGCTCAACATCATGGTGAAATGACACAGTCTATAGAGAATGTTTGGGATGTGTGCAACATTGTGAATCCAAATTTGACAGAACCCAATAAAATCTCATATTTGATGAAAGGAGATGAAGAAGAATTGTACTAAGCTCTTCTCATAAAGAATGTCACAACAGCAGAGGAATTCATCAACTGGCACTAGTAAAGGCAGTTCAACAGAAAGAGTCAGACAAAAGAGGTATGATCGAGTCCCAAAAGTGGTCTCTGTTGCAGTTATGGAAGAGCACCATGACCTTGCCTCTCCCATGGACTAAGTAGTAAGAGAAGAGGTAGAGTAGTTTATAGCAGCCAGAAATATAAGAGCAAGAATACAAGAGATAGATGCCATGAATGTTGACCCCATATATCAGCAAGTAATGGAGAATGTCAAAGAAGAGGTGCATCAATCTTCAGCACCAATCTCATCCACCAGTTGAATGTGCTATGAAGAAAGGACTCTGCCAACTCAAACTTGGGCTACAGCCACCACATGACAATCCAGGTTGTGACCAATGCAAGTAAAACCAACACAATACAACCAACTCCTCTGTCAAATGTAATGCACCATCAAAGAGCAGACATTTGGAGGACAGAGAATAATATTCCAGTTTGTTTCAACTGCGGATGCCCTGGATATGCTGTGTACTGCTTCACAGAAAGAAGACGAATGTTCAATAACAATCATGCCCCAAGACTTCAACCATCACAACCGCTCCATTTGCCAATGATTATATTCAACCTGTGGGATGAAGTCCATTCTTGTACCCTGGAAGAGGTCATGCCCCAATCTGCCATAACTGCACCCGCAAACGCAGCTCTCACACACATGACTGCAGCCTTTGGCAGATGAAGCCACAACTGAGTTGCATTTGTGTGTGTGTGTGTGTGTGTGTGTGTGTGTGTGTGTTTTACATAACAGCTGCATACTATAACAGTAGACACTTTGTTATATGTGTTTTTGTTCCTCTTTGGTACAGGGGATCCTACGATGGTCTGATCCTAGACCGAAATCAATTGTCTCTAATAAGATATATAGTCGTGTATTGCATTATGCATCTCTTAACATTCATTAAAGCTGTACAACACCACCTCCATAAAATACAGCTGAAGAACATCTAAGCAGCCTATCTGAAGAACATGTAATCAGCCTGTCAACAATGCTGAAGTGCGTTTAGATTGCAGGGCTTTGTATGAATCCAAAAAAGTGGCCCTACATCATCCAACAAATAAAAATCTTGGGGCACCTAGTTAAGGGCAATGGATTTGGTCTCAATCCAGAGAAAATAAAAGCAGTCATTGATTTTCTGACTCCTTGGTTCATTTGATGTGTGTAAAGCTCTCTCTGGAAGTGCTTGTACTACTGCCGATTCATAAAGGGCTTCTGTATCAAGGCATGTCCCTTGCAAGAACTACTGCAGAGAGGCACCAAGTTTTCCTGCAACAAGGTGCAAGGAAGTTCATTCCTTGTCCTTATGGAGGTACTGGCATCTTTCCCAGTTCTAGCACTGTGTAATGAGAATGCCAAGACAGAACTTCACATTGACACTAGCAGGTATGGGATAGGTGCAGTTCTAGTATAAATTTAAGAAAGTGCTGAAATGGTGGTAGTTTATGCTTCCAGAGTACTCTCCAAGTCAGAGATGAACTACGCTACAACCGTGAAAGACTGCCTTGCAGTTGTTTGGGCCATCCACAAGTGCCAGCCATATCTATTGATCAAACCATTTACTGTTGTGTTGGGCCACCATCCTCTAAGTTGATTGACTAGCCTGAAGATCCATTGGGTCAACTGGAGAGATATGTACTGCGGCTTTGGGAGTATGACATCACAGAGGTATACAAAAATGGATGCAAACAACAACAAAGCCACCTGCTTTTCAAGGAAACCTTGGCAGCACAAAGCATCATGTACGAAACCTCAGTCATTGCTGCATTAAATGATGATGTTGCTGACAGAGCGAATATCATGCATTGATGAAAACTGTAGTGGCCTTGAAGGAGGCTTTTCACGACTGTCCAACATCAGGTCACCAGAGATTCATACAGACTCTAGACAGAATCAGACACATGTATCAAGTCAGGTGTATTGTGATCTATCAAGACACTGTGTGAGCTAATGTACGGAATGCCAGTGACAGAGGCATGTGCCACTATTACCAGTGGTGCACATGATACCAATTCAGACTGCAGCTGTGCCTTTTCACTGGTTTGAAAACGACCTCTTGGGGAGATTCCTGAAGTTGACAAATGAGAATTGATGGATATAGTCTCCATTTACTACCTGACCTGCTACAGTGTCACCAAAACTGTGCTTACGGCTGAAGCTCTGGTAATTGAAATGTTCCTTGCAGAAGACATCACGGAGCACCGTGTATGATGATCTCTGATTGTGGCAAAGTTTTGCTATCAAGACTAGTGTCACATATAATTTCATGTTGTGACACCCTCCACAGGATGGCAACTCCCAACCACTCACAGAAGAATGGCCTCCCAGAATGCTACAATTAGACTTTGGTAGTTGTGCTTCCAATGTATGTTCATGTCAGACAGAGAGAATAGAATACAGTACTGCCCATCGTGGCATTCACATACAACAACAAAGCAAAACACTATAAGTTTCATGCTGTTCTTTCTGCTCGATGGTTGTGAAGCCAAAATGACAATGGACACACTGTTCCTGTTTTAAATGGATGCTACTCCGCATGACTCCACAAAACACCTCATCACCAGAAATGAAGAAACAAGACAGCTGGCTTACATACAATGTATTACATATTACATACATCAGATCTACTGCAAACAAATAGGGTGAAACTCTTTGAGGATGTTCACACTGAAACTGGTATCAGTGAAAATGAGGCAGTTGTACAGATAATGATAACCTAAAGGACAACTGAAAGAAATATAAAAAATTGTTTGTTCATTCAGCTTGACAAACAGAACTGTCATGTTTCAAGGAAGAACTAATAACATTTACCTTTGGCCACAAGCATGTAGAGTTATGGCTTAAGGTTATAAAATAGTTGACTAAGCACTGGAAATGTATTATCTGGGGAAAAAGTCATGATGGGAAGGATGCTACATGGTATACGGTCTTTGCAAAACAATTTTTAAAGAAATAATAACTAATGCTCAATGTGTTCAATAAATTTAGAGTTATAGAGATATAAATACTAAAAGTGTGAACCCTAGTGCAGCAGAATTTTATCAAAAAACCTCTTATATAATCAATCTAAATTCTTGTCATATGTTAAGTAACACAGTTTGTGGCCAGGCACTTGGGTGCAGCAGGAATCAAAATTGAGGAGAGAGTAGCAAATGCTGTAATGCTGAATGTCATTTTCAAATTTTCCTTTACAAAGAAAGGTCAGAGGTACTGTAGGCCCTACCAGTTTAATTTTCACAACACTGTGAAGGTGAGTGATACAGATAGTGTCTCTGGCACTGAGAAAGAATTGAAACTGATAAAACTGAACAAGGCACCATGTCAAAGTTAAATCCCTGCCAGGTTCTATATGCAATTGATAACTGAACTAGGCCCTCTATTAACCATAATATAACGTAGAACACTCATACAAAAGACTGTGTCTGGAGACTGGAAGAAAGCAAAGCTCATGCCCTTCTGCAAGAAGGGTAGCAGAAGTGACCTGAAAAACTCCTTTTCAGTATTAGTGACAGTCAGCTAATGTAAAATCTTGCAACACATTATGAACCTACGTACAATGTGATGTCTCAAACATAATGACTTCCTCCATGCTAACTCAATGACTAAGGATTCCAAAAACACATACATCTTCTCGCAAGACATCCTGAGAACCTAAGTGGATCTCAGGTCACCAATGATCAAATTCCTGTTGTTAGAGATAGGAGAACAAGAGCAGTTTTAGGCGGAAAGCAGATAATAGCACCAGCGGTATAAACATCAGAATCAAAACAACCAGTATGAAGGCAACCACCAGTGCAAGTGGTAATGACCAGCACATGAGAGAAGAGCAATACTTCAACCACATTTGGAGGTGTTTCTTGTGTCAAACAGCACTAAAAAATTACTAAGATGAGCGGAGGGGAAGGCATAGATTGAATAGATTCTTTAACATTCCTGCACAAAAAGTACAAATTTTAAAAAGATAAAGGGTGAATTAAAAATACTTCTAAATGACATTCGTAAGGAAGTCCAAGTTCTTTGCACCAATAAACAATGATTGAGGGAAACAGAATCAAGCACTCCTACAGTTACAGATTCTGAAATGAGAAGCTGCTTCTGTAGGCAAAACTATACACTTGGTGGAGCATGTGTATTTGTTAGAAAACTAAAACAGATGAAATGCATTGAGAAAGACTGAATACAATCCTTGTGAAATAGCAAAAAAGATAACTGTTATTACACATCATCAACAGTTAATTTTTCTTTGCTTTAGAAAATATGAAGCTCCTTTTAACATACTGCCCACCCCTTCAAAACAGCAGAGAAATGCAAGATGATTTCAATGTAAATTTTAAAATTGGCAAGTAGTAAAAGCAATCAACTAACGAACTTTTAATCTCTTACGACATGTCTGTGTTGCAGGACTAGTTGTATTTACTTAATTGCAACATAAAAACACACCGTAACTCATACGATGCCTTTATTAGAAAATTAAACAACAGAACAGCATAAAAACAAATGAGGAAACATAAGTCAGAGACTGTGCCAGAGATAGTAATTACAAATAGCAATCACTTGCACACAGCATTACACTGCATGTAACACTACACTTTATCTGTAACAGTACAAGGAACCACCAGATATGGTTAGGAAAGTAAAATAATTGAACAAATATTTTACTGGCACACACACATATGCTTAAGGTTTGAGATGACGGGCACTGGGTCTTAAGATAACAATGCAGTTAAATTTGTGCTTAGAAATGTGCTTCATAATAACAGTAGAAACATGTCACAGAAATCATTAATAAAAATAACAACAGGATTTTCAATTGTTTGCTACAAGAAGTAACTAGGTATAAGGTATCCCAAGACAATGAAAACAATGTGTGTCACTCTTCTTTCTGTAACTATAAACCAGCTGTCTCACTGCACCTTTTCCCACAAACTTTGTCAATCGAATATATTCATGCCAGTTTCAATATGTGACTAACCTCTCACTCCCACCAGCTCCCATAACTGTAACTCCCTCACACTCATTAGGCCATCACTGTAAGCCATTCATACCCATCCACTCCAAATTGCCCATGCTTGCACACTCATTCAGACCAACACATTCTTATTATCTCATTCTGCGTCTCTTAACTGTCATTGTTTCCTGTCTTAGACCCACAGTCACCTTCATTCTGTCCTACTATTACTACTACTATTACTACTGTCTCCTCTCACTGTTGCTCCCTCCCTCTTGCTCTCTTTCACAGCTACTATCTCATTCATTCTTTCTCACTGCTGCTCTCTCTCCTCATTCACACTATCCCTTTTCCTCAGTGTCACTGTCACAGATTCTCAGGACTCAAACCTGGATTTGCAGCTAATCATGAACTCTTGAATCTTGAAAACACTTGAGCTATACATGCACAGCCCCTAGACCAATTCAAACTTCCATATGCCACACCATCTACATCCCCTAATACTGGTACATCATGGGGCTCCCACAACAGGGAGACAGCAATGTTATTAGCATTGTTTTTAGCTCATCTAGACATGTAATACTATTTTATTTTGCATGTCTGAAGGAACAGACATTGCTGACGATCCACAGGTTTTAAATATTAGGAAACTTATTCGCATATTGAGAATTCATTTGATGTCAGTTGTACTAGCTATAGATATACACTCTACAGGAGAGACACAAAAACTTGTGCCAGACCAAGACACTTTCATGTGTCAATAATAGATTGTGTATCTATACCTACTACAGCTGAAGTCAAATGAATTTGAAATTCGTGAATAAGTTCCATAATATTTAATACAGCTGTGGATCATCATCAGTCTGCTCCTTCATATATGCGAGATAAAAAGGCAGAAATGAATTAGGAGTAGTTTGATTTATTTTACATTCAAAGCTTTTAGGAGCGTACATTGATCAAGACAAACTGGAAAAACTATGTAGCACAATTCTCCCAGAGATTCGATTCAACATCTTTTGCTTTGAGACTCATTCCAAAAGTATGCCCCTCAGAAGTTAATAGAAAGGCTTACTATTGTTACTTCCAGTTCTTGTAGCTTATGAATTAGCTTTTTGGGGTAAAATTAATAATAGATTAAATGAAATTTTTACATTGCAGAAAAGGACTATCTGAATTTTGTCACCTATGACTCATTGCAAGCCCAATTCAAAAAGTTGTGCATGCTTACTATACCCTTCTTTTACATAAACAAATGTGTGCTCATGACAAGAGGTTATAACATTTGCAACTGTACGCCCTCCATAGAGCATACAAAGGACAGCTCATTCTCAAACCTATGTGAGCCACTTTGGTGTCATTCCTTGTAATGCAATGTCAACATACATAACAATGTTAGAGATGGAAACAGCTTTTAGAACAAAGTTAAAGACATACTTTGCTGAGAAGTGTTGCTACAATGATGTTTTCTCTTTTCTCCACCTCAGATGCAGTGCAATAACCTCCCCAGAGTAGGAAATCAGTTGCAAGAAACGTAATGATGGATGTAGTGTAAGTGGGTGTTTGTGTGTTTATATTTTTCAGATATGTAATAAAGTGATCTTATTTTTGGAAAGGTAATATAACAGTTTTATATTCTAGTCATATCACTCATCACACTTCTTGTGCATCATGTTAGCCCCTTGTTACATTTTGTTTTGTTTTCTAACCATATGCTGAGCAATGAGTTTCCCACAGTTTATCCCAAGTTGCTAAAGTGAATGCTGGGATGGTTCCTTTCACAAGGCCTTAATTCAGGAGTAAAGGAGACCACTCACTGAAAATTAGAAGTGTCAAGTTGACAACGGGCACACACAAAAGGGAATGAGAACTTTGGTAAAACACACACACACACACACACAGACGGGTGTTGGAGCTGGTGAGGTATGGCATGACGCAGATGACATGGAGGTGCGGATTTGGAAGGATGATACCATAGGGCTGTTCAGTAAAAGGTGTGGGGACAATGGGTTTGCAGAGATTGAGGACAGGAGCATTACAGTTGCGAAGGATGTGTTGCAAGAATAACCCCCATCTACATAGTTTTGGAAAGCTTGTGCTGATGGCGAGCAGCCAGGTGGTATGGGCTGTGCAACAGACATTGAACTCGAGCATTTTGTGCTCATAACAATATTGTACCATTGGGTGGTTAACTTCGTTCTTGGTCACAGTTTGGCAGGGACCATTTATTCTGGTGGACAGGTGGTTGGTGATCATGCCCACACACAGCGCTGCAAGGTGACTGAAGATGAGCTGGTATATGATATGATAGCTTTCAGAGAAGGCATGCCATTTTTGATGGGAACCATCCCTCGCATTACCATAAACTACTACGCCGTCCGACGAATTCATCACCGAATTTTTGGATTGTTTCGGTAATCATTGGTGGATTTCAAACGCGGAGGTCATGAAATTACATCAAAGCATTCGTGGCAGTAGTCGCTATAGTTTTACGCCATGCCAAAACAAGATCTAAAGTTCTATGGAAACAATATAAATGCAATGCACGCCAAGATCAGACTAGAAATCTTAATAAACTATATACGTACCTTACTCACAGAAAAATATCTCCTTGGTCTGCCTTCACGTCCTTTCTCAAAATCTGACATACTGAGCCGTCAAGCACAGTTCGCATGTGCAAATTTACACTGAGCTGGTAAAAGTGGAGAAAACGATGTTTACATATTTATATATGTGATTTATTGATCCCATAAAATAACGTGTTGGGGGTTATGCTTCCTTCAGAAAGGCAAAAATCATCTCTTTAAAACGTATTTCCGGGTCAAATTCTCCGCTTCTTTTCTTGCACTTTGTTTACAAACACACCAAAGATAACTATGCACATGCTCGACGTCTGACCACTTGACCAGTAGCATAGCGCAACGTTTACGTTCACACCATATTTTATTTATTTTTATTTATTTATTTATTTTCGAGTTCCCTGGATCCTTGACGCGACTGTATCGCTAGGATGTAGAACTTGTCAGATTATCACAGTAATAGCCACATGTAGATGATAACGAGGCAATCAATTTAACATATATAAGCAGATACATTAAAAAGGACATCCACATGTCAAATAATTACACACAAAAATTCAGATAACAACACAGATAATAGTACAGTAATGATATAGATGACTGCATAAATAATAGTGCAGTAATGACATAGATGATTACATAAACAAATTTAAAGTAATTCATCCAAAAAATATTCTGCCACCAAGTGATATGCTAATCTACATAATCAGTTCTATTAGGAATGCATGAAATTAAACACAAATTCAAGAAATATTAAACATTATCAAAGAATTCCTACAAAGAATAAAAAGAATTATCCAAAAGATAAAATTTTAGCTCTGTTTTGAATTTTGTAAGATCCCCAATGACTGATTTGATATGGACAGGAAGTTTATTGAACACTTTTATGCTTGAATAATGAACTATATTCTGTATCATGCTGAGATTTTTTTAAATCTTTGTGAAGATCACGTTTTATTCTAGTATTATGATCATGGTACACACTATTCATTTTGTAAATTGCATAATTTTTGTTCACGAAGGACATGTATTGACAAGGCATGGTGAGGATCCCCAGCTGTTTGATTAAATTTCTGCAAGAAGATCTAGGATGCACTTTACTCATAATCCTGATAACTCTCTTCTGTGCAACAAAGACTTTATTTGGTTGTGGTTGATTTCCCCAGAATATAATGCCATATGTCATAAGTGAATTTAAATAACCAACATATGCAGTTTTGATTGTTTCCATGTCACAAACAGATGCAATTGAGCGAATGACAAATGCTGCTGAATTCAGTCTTTTACATAGGTCAGTGATGTGGACAGACCAGTTTAGTTTGTTTTCAATATGTAAACCTAGAAATTTGGAAGATACAACTTTCACTATTTCCTTGTCTCCACATTTTATTTTAATTTTTCCAATTTTTTTATTTACTGTTTGAAACTGAATGAAATCAGTCTTATTAACATTGAGGGACAGACTGTTTGCAGTGAATCATTGTAGAACTTCTTGGAATATAGTGGTTGCAGTGTTCTCTAGACTGCAGTTGGGTACCTTGTCAATCATAATGGTTGTGTCATCTGCAAACAGGGTGAAGTATGCTTCTTGGGTCACACACCATGGGAGGTCATTTACAAAGATTAAAAAAAGTAAGGGACCAAGCACTGACCCCTGCGGCACTCCACATTTTAATGTACCCCACTCAGACCTGGCAGGCGCCTTTGCACAATTGTTTAATACTACCTTCTGATTTCTGTCATCTAGATATGACTCAAGCCACTTCCCTACTTTATCAAAAAATGATCAAATATGCGTGAAATCTTATGGGACTTAACTGCTAAGGTCATCAGTCCCTAAGCTTACACACTACTTAACCTAAATTATCCTAAGGACAAACACACACACCCATGCCCGAGGGAGGACTCGAACCTCTGCCAGGACCGGCCGCACAGTTCATGAGTGCAGTGCCTTAGACCGCTCGGCTAATCCCACGCAGCCCTAATTTATCTTTTAAGCCATTATGCTCAGCCTTTTTTTAGTAGAATCTTGTGATCTACACAGTCAAATGCTTTTGACAGATCACAAAAGATTCCAACTGGTGACATTTTCTTGTTTACTGATTCAAGGAGATGGTTGACAGATGAGAAAATGGCTTGTTCAGTTGAAACACCCTTTTGGAATCCAATTTTTATTAAGGATGTTATATTTATTATGGTGAGGCATGATTCTATTGTACATAATTTTCTCAGGGATTTTTGAAAGACTTGTTAACAATGAAATTGGACAGTAGCCAGAAACCTCTGCTTTATCATCCTTTTTGAAGAGTGGTTTCAAATGGTTCAAATGGCTCTGAGCACTATGGGACTCAACTGCTGAGGTCATTAGTCCCCTAGAACTTAGAACTAGTTAAACCTAACTAACCTAAGGACATCAGAAACATCCATGCCCGAGGCAGGATTCGAACCTGCGACCGTAGCGGTCTTGCGGTTCCAGACTGCAGCGCCTTTAACCGCACGGCCACTTCGGCCGGCTAAGAGTGGTTTAACAACTGCAAATTTTAGTCTATTAGGAACAGTACCTTGATTTATAGATTCATTAAATATGTGACATAGAACTTTATGAATATATTTGTGGCAATGTTTCAGTACTTTGATAGATATAGTACTGAAACATAGTTGATTTCAGCCAAATGCAACTAGAACTGTACTCATTCAGATGCCGCTGATTTTCTTTTTTAATTGGAGCCCCCTCATTGCTTGTGATTCCTGCTTTTCGATGACAGGTAAAGGTTTGAAGGTGCACTTTATTTTTTATTCAGGCGGAGAGGACTTGTAAGGGCCAGGTTATCACCTCGTAAGACTCTCCCTGGATGTATAGTTCACTTACTTTTCCACTTGTGTATAGACTTTGGTTCCCTATTAAGTAGAGCCTTGGGACTTTAAACTGATGCTATTCTTGTACCTGAGAAATGCCTAATCGTGTATGTGCCTAAGTGTTTTGTGCAGTTGATTCAGTGTCGTGTGTAATTTTTCAGAACATCGTTTGATAAGATCTGCTAGCGAGTGGACATTCGCTCCTTCACGCAATGTATCGAAAGTCGCGAAATATTCACCTCAACACTCTATTCTTGAAGGCTTGTAGATTGTGCAGTTGGGTCTTGCTGTAGAGGCCCCAGACCGTGCTGTCATAGCGGAATTTCGCGAGGACAGTGGCTTTGTAGAGCCTGACCTTTGCCAAAATGGTCATTTCTTTGCTAAGGACGAATGGTATCAGCTCTTTGGCCACGCCATAAGCCCTTTGCTAGAGATCCTGTACATGTCGGTGACAGAACAACTGCGTGTCGAAAGTCGCTCTCAAATACCAAACCACTGGGTTCCAAGGACAGTTCCTCCTGTAGATGGTAAGTGACTCTCGTGATTGCGGCCGTTTTCTGCTTAAGTATATTGCTTTGATCTTATTTCTCCTGCACCCTAGTAAGATGGCATCAAGTTGTGCTTGCAACCTCCGAATATTTGCGTTGTGGCGCCGTCCACTGGTGAAAACCACGGTATCGTCGACAAATTCAGCCAAGTGTACGTGAATTACAGTTGGCATGTCATTAACGTAGGTGGTGAACAGCAAGGGCGAGAGTACGGAACCCTACGGTATTCCTGCCATGGCTGTTTTCACATCTGACTGTAATCAACCCACCTTATTCGTCTATTATCCAAGAATTTCGCTATCAGCTTGATAACACTCGTCTATAGTGGTGTCTTCTCGAATTTTGCGCGGAAGGTTTCCTTCCAGACCTTGTCATAGTTTTAACATCGAGGAAGACAGCAGCTGTCGACACCATAGTACTGAAATATCTGGTAACAAACTCAGTGATCCTCAGCACTTGAATGTCTGCAGAGCCGGCCGGTGTGGCCGTGCGGTTAAAGGCGCTTCAGTCTGGAACCGCGTGACCGCTGCGGTCGCAGGTTCGAATCCTGCCTCGGGCATGGATGTGTGTGATGTCCTTAGGTTAGTTAGGTTTAATTAGTTCTAAGTTCTAGGCGACTGATGACCTCAGACGTTAAGTCGCATAGTGCTCAGAGCCATTTGAACCATTTTCAATGTCTGCAGAAATTTTGCTTTGAAACCCGAACTGCTCAGGCCTGATAGTTTCGTCATACACAAAAGATTATTGAAGTCGAGTTTTGATCATTCTTTCGAAGGTCTTTCCTGTCCCCCTGAGAAGACTTACGATGCCAGCCGAGTTTAGGCGGAAAATACGAATTTCAATGATTTTAGCGAGGCGCACAACACGAAGTCAGCTCGAATTTTAGCGCCGACAAATACGTTGTGTTATTATTGAACGATTATGTAAACTCACAGAAATTAAATACACATACAAAAGAAAGTTCTTTTGGGTAGCAGAAGTGATCCACAAAACTACTGCCTAATATCCTTGACATTGTGAGAAGCATCGAATCAGAATAATTATTCCATCTGTCCATATTTTTAGCTGCACTGCTCCCAACGCCAACCGGGGGCGATTACAACCTGCCTTATTTAACAGCTTCAGTACATATTTAGTGAGCAAAGGTGGCAGCCAACTCAGTGTCCAGTAGAAAAATTCTCACCATAATACTGTGCCCCACCAAAATTATTATTGTTATTACTACTATTATTACTATTGTTATTATCATCAATAAACGTAACTGCTTTTGTACAGATTCTTTAGAGCGCGAGTCCTACAGCACTTGTCCAGTTTTTTAGTAAATTTTGCACAAGTGGATTACATACATCATTACTCTTCACATAACATGCTGCATAAGAAACGGTAACTACGCTCTCATCTACGAAATTATATGACACGAAATGCGATTTAAAAATGTAAAGATAAATTTGGGCTCGTTATCGAAGCTTTGCGTTAATACTGCGCCGTATTTATGGGTAGACCATAAATACATACATCATCACGGAATCACAAATGGAAAGCAACACTTCCATCAGAGATTTCCGCATTCTGCCACGTTGCCAGTTCGTGCAGGTGGCTGTTACATGATTTTATTTCAGTGATCAGAAAATCACGTCAAAAGCACGCACTGGGTAGCCAAGGCAGCTAATGAAACGAACAAGGAAATGAATGTATCGAACAGGTTGTAATCAACCTCCAGGGAAGCAGATATCTCATTCTGTGTGGAGCTTCATTCTTCACGATACAATTAGGCACCTATGCTCTGTGTATGTTGGTGGTCTTTTGGATTGCTTTTAGCTACGTATTCTTAAAGTCTGGTTTCGATTCCTGCCTCAGGTAGCCGTTTTTAATGAGAACAGACAGACCATCTTCACCCCTGGTAATTCCAGTTGGAGAAGGCAGGGTTGCATGATGGTTCCATATTCACGTTAAACTCGATGTCAATTCGCTAGCTACTGGAGGAGAGTCGGTGTAAGTTGGGTCATGATAGAGGAGGACGTCACGACAGGTTGAGACTCTGTCACCAGTATTGATGAGCTAATTGCCATGTAAGGCCACAGGATACTTAATTGTTGTTGTGTCTGAACTTGAAATGTTTAAAATATTGATGTTGGTCTGGGATTCGAACTCAGATCTCTTGTTTGGCCAATTTTGACCACTTTGAGATGATATAGTTACACTGTTTCATTGTTTCCCGAAGATTCCAGCGCCTTTATGGTCTCTAAGAAAGGCGCACGTCTGGGTTTGAAACATTTGCTGCCACAGAATTTTCAGTCATGTCATTTCAAGCTGTAGCATGAGCACATCAAGCTACTGATAACAAATAATTATTATTTTTAAATATGCGCTTTTGAACAATAACGACTGGTGATAGTTTGACTCCTAGTCAGACATAGAACTTTTTGTCATATCATTTCAGGTTCAAACATTCCAGTGTCAATGCTCCTTCATGTGCAGTCAGCAATGATTGTATGTGCAGGGTTCACCTCCTAGTCAGTAGAGAATTGTACAACGTGTTATTTCCAGTTCAGACGTGTGCGCATCTCGCTACTTGTAAAATAAAGTGATTTTTAACGTTGCTGACTAGAAGTCCACGACGATAGGTCCTGGGTTCGAGTACAAGTAAGACAAAACATTTTTGTTTAGTCATTACAGTTTCAGTCATGGCGCTATTGGTCAAACATTGCGATTTGTGACATTTGATTGTGCTAGTTACCAATTCGATTAGGTGCTGCATTCAAATCCCTGTCCAACACAACACTTTGTGCTGTGTCATTTCGAGTTTAAACCAGTGCACACTTTATTACTTGTGATTCAAACCATATTTAAGATCTCTTGTGTTTCGGTAACAGAAACAGTAGTTGCAAAATTAGAGTCCCAGCCCAGTACAAAAACATTCATAATGTAATTTCAGGTTGACATTTGCTTTCTGAAATATCATTTACTTTAATAGATTTGGGCTTACAAGCATAATGGCTGCATCATATCTAATAGCATGTTTTCTGATATTTGCATTTAGTGGTATTAATTTACATCTGGATTGATAGCCATACAGAGCAGTTATCTCTTGTGCCCAATTATAAAAACCATTTTCTATAGTCAAACGACTGTACTGAAAAGAGGACCACCAAAAGGGTATGTCATCTGGGTTGCACACAAATCAGGTGAAACCTATTTGTATAATTCCTTCATGGTGCATTACTTTTCTTGCCTAGTGCAATAGTGCAATAGGAGCATCACAATCTTTTCGATTTTGATTTTACATAAGTTATTCACAATTATATAAGTTCTCATGGATTTAATTTTATCAAATATAGAGTCCTAAAGGAGATAGGAAATTTGTTTTTAAACAGGAAAATAAATAATTTAATTATGGAAAACGATCAAAGTCGGTGATGCATTTTAAAAGACCATATGCTAAGTTATATACCGTTTGTAGGCAGTAATACAGAAAGAGACTTTAAAGTTGGGTAGCAACCTGTTACTCAAACCATCAAAGCTCATTTATTGGAGATAAAGTAAATCAATAAAGACTTGCACGCCACAGGAATGCAAATGTTTCTAAAATCTCTAACTTTTGCGAAGTGAAGTTCATTTTCTTATTTATGCCCTTATGGTAACGTGTTATTATCACACTATTAAATGTTATAGTCATAGAGGCTTACTAGAACTGCTTAGACCATATTTGATTTAAAAATTTTCAAATGTGTGTGAATTCCTAAAGGACCAAACTGCAGAGGGTATCGGTCCCTAGAGTTACACACAACTTAAACTAATGCATGCTAAGAACAACATACACACCCATGCCCGAGGGTAACTCGAACCTCCGGTGGGAGGGGCCTCACAATCTGTGACATGGCACCTCTAGTCGCACGGCCACTCCACACAGCAGTGTTTGATTTAAATATGAGCAAGTGTAACCCAGAGTTGCGCAATGATCACGGTATGGTATCATTACATCCAGGTTCCTATAACTAGTAAACATTCGAATGATACCAAAGAAACCCAGAACTGACGAATCTCAAGTGTACATACACTGATCAATCAGAACAATATGACCTACTATCGATACAAACCCATCCAGGCGATAGCAGCGTTACGTGGTGAGGAATGACTGCTAGTTAGACAGATTCATATTGCATGTAGTATCAGTGCTCGTGCCATCCGTGTGTAGAGCAGGGAAGCTGTGCGTCTACCAGAGTTTGACTGAGGACAGACTGTGATGGTCCAGAGTCTCTGCACGAGCGTTTAAGAAAGTGTACAACTTTTCGAGTATTCAAGAAGTGCTGTAATGAGTGTCCTAAACAAGTGGCGAAACTATGTCCAGATATTGTGGAGTTGGGGGGGGGGGGCACTGCTCACTCATAACAGATGTTGGACATCGTAGGCTAGGCAGACTGGTAAAACAGGACAGGTGGTGAACTGTGTCAGAGCTAACATCAGACTTAAATGCTGAACACATAGTGCACCAAACACTCCTAACAATGGGCCTCCGCAGCTAATGATCCATGCATGTGCCAATGTTAACACAATGACATCAGCAGCTACGACTGATATGAGCATGTTACCATTGGCATTGGATGTTGTCGCAGCGACAGAACGTTGCATGGTCTGAGAATCCCAATACCTTCTTCATCATGCCAACAGGAGAGCACAAATCCGTCTTTTCCCAGTAGAACAGCTCCTTGACTCCTGTACTGTGGGATGGAGACAAGCTGGCTGCGGCTCCATTATGCTCTGGAGAACATTCATATGGGCATTCATGAGTCCAGTGAAGCTCTTGCAATGCACCATGACCATATACACCCGTTCATGTCAATCATGTTTCCCGAAGGCAGTGGCATTTTTCAACAAGATAATGCGCCATTTCACAGGGCCAGGAATTTGATGGAGTGGTTCGAGAAACGTTGTGGCGAGTTCCTATTGATGTGCTGGCCCCTAACTCGCCAGTTCTGAACCTAATCGAACACATCTGGGATGTGATTGAACATGGCATCAGAGTTCATCACTCCCCTCCCCAGAATTTAAGGGAATAAGGTGACTTGAGTGTGCAGATGTGCTGTCGACTCCCTTTAGGACCTACCAAGGCCTCATTGCTTCCATGGCATATTGCATCGCCACTGTTATCCATACCAAGGATTGACGTACTTGTTATTAGGAAGGTGGTCATAATGTTCTGACTGATCAGTGTATTAAAATGCAGTCAGGTACATTAATAGGTCATTCAAATACATGGTTAAAGAATCTGTGCCAGTAAGTGGGCAGTAGCAAGAATTCAGCTTACAGGCTCATAACCTCTAGTTTACTGGTTCTTTTAAGTAAAGTTTCTTAACTTATATCACCCACAAGCTGTAGTACAAAACGTATGGAGTAGCATACTGCACCTTAACAGTTCTATCTTCTCTTTTTTCCACTAGTTTATTATCTGAAACCAACTTATCCACCCTTAGTTGAGCTACTTGATTTACTAATGACTATATAGCCTCCTCTCTGGTGACACTTTGTCTCTGATTTACCATTGCCTCACTGTAACTCAGTTTCATGACCAAAAATTAATAATCCATAAACAACACAGAGATAATAATCCAACAATAATGCAGATAGAATACTTCGCTATAGACTCAGCACAAGGGGCAGGAAGCATAAGGAAACTGCACTGTGTACAACACATGGGTTCTAACAATTCATCTCTAGAATTACCCTTGAACTCTCCAGTTTTAAAAAAGTAACGATACGATTATCATGTCACATAATGCTCAACTCCATGTTTGTCACCACAAAAGAAGAAAGTAGTCTCACTCACCTCAAATGACAGTATTGTAGGCTCTGGCTTTGACATCAAACTGTGGGGAAGTGGTGGCATACCCTATGCTGTTCACTGCAGTGACATCAGACGTCAGCTCCCCTGGCACCACTCTGAAGAGAGCAGTTGCACTCAGTGGGGTGAATGGTTAGTGGTGACGAGCTGGAGGCCCGAGTGGAAACCCTGCTGACAATAAAGAATGTTTTATTCAGAGTCGGTATGTACATCATGGCACAACGATGTAGAACACCCCCTCATTCTGTTGACACTTGAGGCGCTGATGTATAGATGTATGAATGGTGGCTTCCACCCTAGTGAGAGGATGCTGCATAGGTGGCTTGTGTTGTTGATGATAGCCCATGGGCAGCTGGTGGCTTCTGTAGGTAATAGCCATGACATCAGTGGTGCACTATTTTCTGTCCACAATGTCGTCAGGAATGGATGGCAAGCTGATGGTGCTGTGGCACAAAGTCCTATGAGGAACTCGGTGCAGGCAGCGATAGGTGCAGCCCAGTCTTGAACCATTGGCTGCTGTGTCGTGGTGGCACAGCTGGACTCGAAACTCAAACATATTTACATCGCTCTGAGTCACATATATTTAACTCAAACCTGGTACCTAGTCACATCACCCATTACAAGACAGTTGCCATGGTGTGGTGACATAGACCTGCCTGTACAGTTTTACTGCTGCATGGTGCAGTTTTCCACTGAGTGCAGCTAACCTCGTTTTGAAATCCACTTACATACATGTTATTCTGATCCACATATTGTCGAACTGCAGCCACTAGCATGCGGCTGCCAGTGCACTACTTCAAGGTAGATTTCTCACTACTTCTTATTTTACTTTCGCTAAAAGACTGGGTAAACGACACTATGGTATGGATACAGGCAATTTCATCTACTAGGTGGAAGGCTGTGATCAATAGGAAGTAATAAGATGCGGCAAATAATCTCTATGGCATTGCACCTCAACACAGTAAGGTTATCGGCCTGATGAAAGACAGAGTGAATGGGTTGCAAATTGTGTTGTTAGTGGGGCTCAGACCGAAAGCGTATGCATACTATACAGACACTGGCGCTGCCTAAAGATGGGCTAAGGGTGTGTATCATGCAGCCTCAATGGCTCTAATGATCAAGGATTATAAGTATGCTGAATGGTGTTGGTGGTACCCCGCCTCAACCTCCACATTTGGTAGACATTCGATTGTGAGAGGATGTGGTACATACTGCATTGCAGCTGAAAGTTGGTCTGTCATATCATGATGACAAATGGTTCATCTGTGGGGCAGGACTGGGATCCTCCTGTTCTCACATTATTCGCTTGACTGGTTGAGTGTAGATGGATATTTACAGTGTATGTGTACATGGAATACTAGTATGAACATTTTGACATTTTGTCATAGGTGTGCATGTATATATGAGTCTGAGTGAATTGATAGCACAGTCTGCCTCGTTTCCCACGTACTGTATACGTCTTGTTAAAAATGAAACTGCACACAAAAAATGATTGTTGTAAGAAGAAGAAAAAATTAATTGTGTAGAAAGCTATGTAAATAGCCAATCAGGAAAGATAATGATAAGCATACTTGACTGGTATTGGTGTAAATAGTATCTCTCTCTGTACATAAGATATACCTGGCAGCAGTATTAGTATACCAAGTGATTATAATTAAACTGGCGATATTCTGAGTCCTGTAACGCTGACTGTTTACACTGTAGCATTCTGAAACATCATAGATATGTTCATTAATCATTGCACTCATGGACTATTCTACAAAGAGTAATTATTCCACTTTCTGCCATCAGGTGAAAATATGTGTACAGTAACATCTGCATGTTATAAGGACCTCCTTGCACGACATGTGATTCCAGCTTTGCAAAAACGCAAAGTTTTCATACAAGACAGGGCAAACCACATGTCGCTTGGCACGTGAAAGATTTGATTTGAGAAACCTTTGATAAGAACTGCATTATCTCAAGGAAATTTCAAGATGTGTGGCCTTCCAGATCCCCTGACCTAAATTCATGTGACTTCTGGTTGTGGGGATATCTAAAAGATTGTGTTTGTCAGAGATATATCCAGACTCTTCCTGAAATGAAGGATGGCATACAACAACATATATCTCTGATTACACTGGGTGTACTGCGAGCAACTGTCGATCATGCCACATTATGGATTGAGTTGAGATACCATATTGAACACATGTTTTAACCTGTGACCATACCTTAATTAATGTGCCAGAACCATAGTTATATTTTGTTTGATCATTCCTCCCCTTTTCCTGCACTCACACTACATTCTGACTGTACTGTTACAATGTGGTACATTTGCCTGGTGGCAGAAAGTGGAACTATTATTTTTTCAGAGTACTCCATGAGCATACGATTCTTTTGTGTCCTGCAATGTATACATCCTACACTACAGCTCTCAGAACACCACCAGTTTAATTACAACCACCTGGTATAAGTGTACATATAATTTTTTATTAAAATAGAAACAAGTAACACACTGTAAAATAACTTTGTAAAAGTTATTGGTAAAAAAAGTTATCAAAACGTGTTGTAAAATAGCGTTTAAAACTTACTGTTAATGAACTAGAATTTTGTTATATATCAGTTATTATTAACAAAGAAAGACCCAAACACACCTTATCCTTTCAGCACAGAGTATGGAGCACAAATGACAGGGCTCTTGCACTTGCTCCAGAAAGAGAATAGGGGGAAGGGAGGGGATATCACCTTTTTAAACAGACACAATTGGTCAAGATCCTTATCTGGGCTTAAAGTCCAACAGTGAGTCGGTAACCTTCATTTTCCCGCCAATTTGGAGCATGGATGTAAATTCTACATGTAGATTCTTATCTCGTCAGCAGACATCTCATCTTATCATGCAGACTTGAACTTACCACTTGAATTTGTACTGATACCCTACCTACACTATTCATAGATAGACACAAGGTGTTTAATAACAGCCCAGCTAAATTGTGTAAGAAATCAGGATGTCATGCACGAAATTCGTAAAGTGGATGTGGAAATGAAGTTCCACAATCGATGCTTATGATAGTCATACATAAAATATGGAAATATCCCTGAAATTCCAGTTGCGTCTCAGGTCATCATTTCACATGGTCAAAACCAATGATCGCTGTTGTCATATTTAATGAGAAAATTTCAGCTATGAACATAGCACAATACTGTTACGAGCACATGAGTTGTTTTGAGGTTCTGACGGATACAGAAGTTTGATTATTTTTCAATTTTTTTCAGTTTAGTGACAGTATATATGAGTATATAGAGCAATTGAAAGACATCAGTCACCTTGGCCAAAGGAAGCCACTGATCTGTACCATGGATGGGAACGCCAAGTTACCATTGTGGTTTGGTTGAAAACAGTGTGAAGCAGGCATTATACTACAGGAAAGCCATATTGGAATTAAATATGGAAATGGTAATCAGACGTGGCAATCGATCTATGTATGAAGGGAGGGCATGTGTGCAATCTATTGTAGACATACCAATAATTAACATGCATGGGGTCAGGAAGATCAGAACCTGGAAAGTCGAAAGAGGCGTCACCATGAGTTTCCACCCAACGAGCTAGAACCAGAATGACATAGGCTGGAATGTGGCTACCCTTTTCAGAAGTGACAACGATGCTCCCTCAAACCAGGGCAGTTGTCCACTGCATGCACTGTGGACTGTGGCAGACGAGAACTGATGTTATTATAATAGTAGGAGACAGCTGAATTTTGTGAAAGGTAGAGTTTTTATTAATGGTAGAATTACTTTTGGTGATGGGAAGTAGTACCGTTTTGTATGCAATAACGTAGATTGTACAATTAGTTGCCAATGTATAGAAAAATATATTTGTTGATAGCAACAATTTGAGTAAGTAATTTAGACACAGCCTGTGTCTAAATTATAGGTAACAGGTTACAATATAATAAATAAATAAATTCATTAACATTGCCTTAGATTCAAATGTAAGTATGCTCCACTTTACTGCAGCCAACTCGCCCATTACAACATAAGGTGAATGTGAAGTAACAGTTGACCTGTGTTTCAGTCAACAGTTCAAATGTGGGTTTGTATTACCAAATGTTATTGAGGCAATATTGGGAGTGGAATCATTTGCTCTCAAGAACTGCAAATAAAGCTACCTACAACACACATCAAGATGGGCAGTGGGATGATAGGCAATATAGACAAAAGTGCTACAATTGCCACTACTGTATCCTTTAATTCTGCTATACCAGAGATCAGACAGGAAGTTATCAGCTGCTTAGGCAAAGTACTGCATACCACAATGCACTACACTAAAACAACACTTAGCTAACCAGTCTCTCAACAGCCATGGACATTGGGACCCAACTGTTTCTCCATGGCAAAAGCAGAATTTGAGGAAATTTTACAAATGGGTGTCATATACATTCTGACAGCCTGTTGGCATGATGATTACATCCAGAGGAGAAGAAGGACGTTCGATCTCCAGCAGGAATCTACAATTAGCGAGTATGACGACATGCTGAGAGGCAGTGCTAGGTGGGCATGTAAGTCAGCTATTCCTTTCTTTTCTCCCCCCCCCCCCTCAACCTCCAATTTACATAGAATGTAAAAGTAGTGACATATTAGCAGCATAGGGGCCTACCCATCATATGGAACCAAATTACAGCCATAGAGAACCACATTAGGAAGAGTGTGCAGTGGAGAAAATGCACCAGCTGTGTGGCCGCCATTGATTGAAGATCAGATGTACAAAACGAACAAGCTGTTGCCCATAGAGAGCGACCAGTGAGGGAGAAGTTCTGGCCAGGCAGTAGTAACATGCTTAAAAAAACTTATAAGGCCAGAGGGAACTATACATCAACAACACAAATGCAATGCTTAAGCAAAATATTCTAGCCAAATCAGGAGTCTGATGGTGTGAAAGCACACAACAGCATCATCAGTCTGGCTGAACAGAGGACGTAGAAAGTACTGACACTATTTCCGAACTAAGACTTAGAACAGACTCTGCTCCTAATTTCTAAATCGTAAATTGTACAGAGGAGTGGAACCTAAAGGAACTTGTCAGCTGCTGTGTAAATGTTTTACTCTGTGTTGGTTTCGGTGCTGAATGATTCTTTCTGAGTTTTGCTGGATCTATTACAGGAGATGGTATAACGCCATCTTTATACTTGGTTAAGCGGCTAAATGAATTACAATGTTCTGATCTGGGAGCTGTAATTCGATTTTGAAAAGTGATGAGACATGCTGTATCTAGGATTGTCCATCCCTGGGCCAGGTGAATTTGTTACATCTACCAGGTTCCAGGACGGTGTATCATAACATCACTTAATATCCTACTTGGTATAGCGACATTCTAGCATTCTTTCAACTACAGAACTGTTGTCTCCACATCACGACTGCACTGTTCAGCTTAACATTGTTCCAAATAAACTTAAATGTTTTAGCCAGGTGCTTTACTTTTCTGGAATTCATTTCAGGTGGCTACTTCTCAATCTTGAAAGCTAAATCCATTTTGTAACTTGAACAACCTCAAAGGCTCTCAACCCTGCCTCGTGGTGTTGTGTGATGAAAAACTTTATGGTAATAGACGATACCTGTCTGAGTGTGAGCTGTTCACGCGAGGTTATAGTGGACAGTGGACTCTCAAATGGTGGTGCTAAATGAGTGACAAATTCTTTTACAGCTGTCTCTGTCGCCACGTCTTCAATTGATATCATAATAAGACAGTGAGAAAAATGGTCAATGATAGATAAAACGTATGGCCAGTGTGGGAAACGGTCCCATGATATCGACTGCTACGATTTCAAAAGGTCCTGCTGCCTCAAATAGTTCGAAGAGGTATATTTGGTCTTCATCCTTGCCCTGTCTCAGTGCAAGGGAGACAATTTTGAAAGTATTCTTCTACATATTCCTTTCGTTGAGGCCACGAATAATGGCTTGCAATGAGTGCTTGTGTGGGGCTTTTTCTGTCATAACATGCCTCTATGCTGTCATGGCTTTGTTGCAGTATTTGCTTGCGATAGCCTTTGGCTCTATCAACTCTCCAAGAGGTGTTTTCTTACATAAAAAGTCATCTTTTGTTATAAAATCCTCTGAGGTAGCCAGTGTCTTACCTCAGCACCAGATTCTTGTGAGTTTTTTAATCCCTCAACAGGCATATCTTCTATTTGTATGATCTTAATTTTCCCTCTCAAGGCATGAACATTCTGATTTAACTTGGCAGGCTTGTGTATCACTATGTAGTCATACTCACTGGGTTTTAAGGCCCGTCTAAATAGCCTACTGCTGGGATCTTTTATATTCGAAAGACGTAACGCCACATGATCCGCAATGGTTGTAAACTGTCGTCTGTATAGACAACACTGCAGTAATAGGTGGCAAAAGCAAATGCCAGAAGTTCCTTTTCTGTGGTTCTGTAGTTTTACTCAGGTTGATTTGGCTGGTGTGGTGTGTAACCAATTGGCTTTTGTTCACTGTTTATTATTCGATCTAAAATGCAGCCAACAGTGACGAAGCTAGCATCATAATGACAAGATAAAAGATCGTGCAACTTCAGATAAACAGGGACAGACGAACTTGTAAGAATGTATTCAGTTTCAAAATGGCACTCTCACAGTCCGCTGTGATTGGATGAAACTGCACTTTTCTAATTTCATGCTTAGATTAGCGCCACTAGCACAAGTTAGTATGTTCCTTAGTCGCTCTGAATGTACTCTCATCACACTTGAAAAGATAGTTATATAATCCAGTTATAATGGACACATGGTTGGCTTCAAAACTCGTGAAACTAAATCAGCAAAACGTTCAAATGTAGCAGGACCGTTTCGTAGGCCAAAGGCCATCCTAAGGTTTTCATAATACCCAGAAGGTGCAATAAAACTGTCATTTGCCAAGGGTATACAGAGTGGCATCAGCGCTTAGAAGGGGATAAGTATCAAGTCTCATGAACTTAGTGGCTGTTCTCATGTCCACACAAATACTATAAGCCTTTTCTCCAACTGGTTTTCTTGGGGACAAACACTATAGGTAAAGAATACCGGTGTGCTTGTGCTGCTAGCAAAGCTGAAATATATTTCTCTACTACAGGACGCAACTGACAGGGATACAATATGGTTTCTGGGCTACACTGATCGACGCTTTGGTGTCGAGTCAGGCGACAACAGAGACGTTTTCTGTTCTACTGCCATCTCTATCACTGCAGTAGCCACCACTGCCCCTCCAGCACAGCCAATTTCCAGATCAACATTTTGGAAAGTTTTGGGTAAATTACCTTCTTTCCCAATCTGCACAGTCTATAATGCGGCGGTTTTAATTCTCGACTGCGAGTAAATTTTAAGAACAAAATACTTATTTTGTGAATCTATATCAGTGATAAAGGTAGCCTGTCTACAAGTGATTTCACCTTGCGAATTAAGTTTTCCGCCTGAGCAAGGCCTTCCTCTCTTACTGGATTCGCTTAGCAGAAGGGGAGCGAGGTGCAGAGGCAGAATCATTCCCATATGTGCTTCCGACATTTGTGTCCTTTGAACGCATTGGTAAGCTATTTGTTAGGTCAAACAATGCAATAGAGATGTACATTTTGCTCTTTCGTATCCAATCTTTCTACAATAGGCACATGCCAGTGTCAAATACCTAGGAGATTTGTTACCTGGGCGTTTGTAAAGTGTGCAGCATGTCTAGTGGTAATTACCTTGGTGAAAGACTGGACGGATTACCGGGCCTCCTCACATATAAATGAAAGCTGTACAGACTCCTTAAGTATGCACGGCAAAGCACACTTCACCTCGGAAATCGTGTGGGTCAGTCCCATTAAAAGACGTACGTTACAATAGGCACCTCTTTCATTAAACTAGAAGTCGTTAATTTGCATAAGTACTATATTATTATTCCCAACTGCTTCTATTACATCTGACTGGTACTGATGCCTAGAGCAATTGATCTGTGGGACCCGTGTTTTATTACATTTTAAGTGCAATTTGCGATCAGCAGCCTCTACTCTGTGCTTGTTCACTGCCATGCACGAAAACGCATAATACATGCGTTGGGACAAACTTCTTGTCTGGTTTGTAGGAGAAGGCCAGGGAGAGCTTTAGAGGGACAATGGCAGGATGGGCACACTAAAAAACAGTTGGAACGAGCAGCTGCACATTCCTTTAATGATCTACGTGACTTGTGAGGCATACGAGAGTGGAAAATCTTTCCTTCCGAATTTTTGGGCGAGACGTTTCATTGGCTCCGATGGAGTCTCGGTGGAATCTTCGAAAAGGTTCTTGTAGCTTTCTCCATCCACAAGGGCGCCAAAAGTGTCTTCGTCCTGTGCCTTTTCTTGGGCTCTGGTTGGGCCTATGGAGACACCTTTTCTTCTGCCACACCAGACACTGGCTGTGAGTGTCGACGAGTCCCCGCATGCCACCACTGCTGCCCGTGCCAACGTGCGGCTGGCTCCTCGGTTGCCGTGACAGCCATGTCTCCTGTAATGCCAGTCTGGTCGACGCCAGGCCTCTCCATGCCACCCTGTCAGTGCCTGCCTGATCGACGCTCGGGTGTCAGTTCAGGCGACAACGGAGACGTTTTCTGTTCTACTGCCATCCCTATCACTGCGGCAGCCACCCCTGCCCCTCCAGCACTGCCTCCTGTGCTACCAGATCTGCCACGGCTGGCTCCGTCGACGCTGATGACAGTCCCTTTGCCGCTGGCTCTTTCAAGAGACCAACATTTCGGCCACGGTTACAGTGGTCCTCCTCTGAGTTTACTGCTCTGTTTTAGCTGAGGATTCGCTTATATTTAGTCATTACTGATCACTGAGCATGGAATTACGTCATAATTTTAGAAGGTCATAATTATGATTGGCCATTTGAGGCAGAAGGAGTGGGAACTTTATTATAATAAATTACTACAGTAGAGGGTGTGAGGATCAGCTGTTATATATTGCTTCTTGAATTGTTTGCTATGATTGGCACACATCAGCGAATGAGGCATAGGCTCCTGTTTTCCTCTGCTTGACACAGGCCACACGGCAGCTGTTACTTGCCATTAGCGCTCACATCACATGTTGTTGTTGCGGCCATTTGTAGTCTGAGAGCTAGCTGCAAGGTTTGTACAAGCTTGTATCCATCCTCTCCCTTCATGTTGTTAGGTGTTTTATTGTTTCTATGGCTTCTCTGATCTTGTTTTCTGTTCAAGATGCCTGCTTAGCAAGTACATGGGTTTCAATAAATTTGAATTCATTGCCACAATCTTGTCGGTGTTTATCCACTGCAGACTTCTGCGCTGCCCCAAACGAATGTATTCTTCATGTTCTTGTATGCACGTTTCTATAGACCAGACTGCATCAAAGAAATCAAATTTAACGAAACTCACCTACTAGCTAAGCAGCCAGCTTTGACGAAACGCAAGATCAGAGAAGCCATGGAAATAATAAAACACCTAACAAATGAACAAGGATGGATACAAGCTTGCCCCTTCCTGATTGCCAGCCCTCAGAGCCCAACAGGCTGCACCAACAACACATGACGCAAGTTCTAGCAACGGGTAACTGCCGCCGCGCTGGCTATATCCAGCACGAGGAAAGCAGGAGCCCACTCCTTATTCGCTGATGGGTGCTAGTCGTAGCAAAAAATGCAGTAAACAATAGACAACAGCTGATCCCCACTCTCTCCACTGTAGCAACGTATTACGATAAAGTTTTCGCTCCTTTCGCCTCGAGTGACCAATCACAGCTAAGACACATCAGTGGAGCCAGAAGAAACGTTGGTTTCTCCAGTATAGTATTTTACTTTGCGACATGGTATGATAATCGAAAAAGCCTACACAATTATATCCTTTATGTATTTTAGACATAGAGATACCATTGTAACACTTCATATAAACGTTGTATTTGTTCCTGACGTAATTTTTTTCGTCGACAAGATGAGGATATAACACTGACAAGCTGATAATATAGTCTTGCACCGTAAGGAAGCAAGGGAGAGGATGTTGTTATGGGTGGCCAGTATCCTTTTTCTACAACACAAATGCGCACATTGATTAATACGGTTCTTCATTTACATGAACTTGATGTATTTACTTAACTTGAATAGCCTCCATGTGTTGTGGTACAAGCTCATCAGCAATAGTCATCTTGTACACAATATCGGTAATCTTGCTATTACAAACAGTAATCTCATTGCTGGTAAAGTACAAGTCCCTCTATAGTCACTAATGTGGTTGCTATGCACTGTCGTAGCCTGTGATGAACTGAGCCCACTCTGCGAGTATACTGACAGACGCCAAACAGGAAGAGTGAGTCTGTGAGGCCCTCTGGTCAATGGCAGAGGCCTAAATACTTGCTGTTGAGAGGGCGTTGGCGACGCATTCCTTGTTGGTGTGTCTCTAGCCCCTCTCATCATGGGCACACTTGATCCAGTGCTTTCTAATCGATCTTTGCCAACTAGTGTAACGATGACAGCTTATGCCAGCACATTCCTCCCCCCTGAAATGCCGCACCGTTGTCGTGTAGGGAGGACACGTACGACAATGGAGGGGGGGGGGGGGGGAGGCAGGACGCTGGACATAGAGATGAGCTGGGAGCTGTGACTGTGGAGGACAGCATACTCCTGACTGTACCCCACCATCTGACTTATGCGCTAATAGGAACATCCTCCAGAAAACTGCTGCCAGGGCAAACGTCCAGACATGAGTGAGTGTCATGGTGTGATGATGGCGACAGCAACAACAGGTCCACGTCCATCATGTCAGCAAGTGGGAACGGCATGAGCGAGGGCGCATCGTCCATACGATCCTCCTGGGGTGCACACTGGACTCGCATTCGGGAGGACGACGGTTCAATCCCGTGTCCGGCCATCCTGATTTAGGTTTTCCGTGATTTCCCTAAATCGCTCCAGGCAAATGCCGGGATGGTTCCTTCGAAAGGGCACGGCCGACTTCCTTTCCTAATCCGATGAGACTGATGACCTCGCTGTCTGGTCTCCTCCCCCCAAAACAATCTAATCCTCCTGGGGTGCCCTGCTGGCACCAGAGGCTGTGAATGTGGGGGAAGAATGGTTCAAATGGCTCTGAGCACTATGGGACTCAACTGCTGTGGTTATCAGTCCCCTAGAACTTAGAACTACTTAAACTTAACTAACCTAAGGACATCACACACATCCATGCCCGAGGCAGGATTCGAACCTGCGACCGTAGCAGTCGCACGGTTCCGGACAGCGCGCCTAGAACCGCGAGACCACTGCGGCCGGCAATGTGGGGGAAGAAAAGCAGTGGAATCACAGGGCATATGACATGCACAAATTTGGTTCTGGTGGCGGCACTGCAAACCATCGCGACCTGCATTCAAGTACGTAAAAGAGCCAATGCGTTCCTGGATCACACCTCTTTCCCAGCGCCCACAATTGCCATAAACCCTGAAAAGAAAAATATCGCTCAGTGCAAAGCGATACCTGCAGACCATTGGCGGTACAAGATTCAGCAGTGGGTGTAGCAAGTGTAGCAGCGTCCGATGCCGGCGGCCATGCAGAAGTTCCACCATTGATGGTCCATCTCATGAGTGGGAGCAACAGGAGGCGACAAAAAGTTGCAGCACCTGTTCCCATACGTGGGTGGTGGGAAGCTTTATTGATTGATTGATTGATTGAGAGGGGTTATTGAACAAAACAGTGAGTTCATCAGTCCCGCGATTCCAAGTTTAGTAACAGAAGAAAGAGGGTCTGTAACGCCGGAAATGCATATCCTCCTATTTCCATCTATTGTACTATAAGTTGTTTTCCTTATTTTTGTTACCTGAATATATGACATTTCTGTGTCTTTACATATTGTAATTGTTTTACTATTTGTATGTATATATTTGTGCATTTATGTCGATGTATAATTGGTTTGTTTCGTAAATATTATTTGTATTTTACGCTGGGTCTTGCCTAGGGAAAACTGCTATCGAACGATTACATCGATAGGTCGTGTGAAGACTCAAAGTGTGTAGGATCTTTGGTAGTGTTAACTCTGCCACGTGGAGCGCGGGCAGAGCTGTGGGAGTCTGGCTGGAGTAGCGAGTGGAGCAGGTGTGTTGTGTGACGCTCCCGCGAGTTGCCGCGCTTTCGGGGTTTGGCAGCATGTAATTGCGCTCGACTCGCGATGATAGTTTCTGACATGGTGTCGCGGACGGGAAGCATTAGCTGGCGCACATCAAGAACCCGTTTCGCCTGGTGACTGTGTCGAGAAGAAGGCGCGCCAACATCCAGCTTCTGCAACAGCGACGGCCGACAATGAGTGACTGTCGCCACCTCTTCGATCGACGGCTTCAAACCTTCAATCAACCAACAAGGAAGACTAAAAGCACGTAAAGTTTCAGAACTGTATGGCAGACCTCAGCTTTTCAAATTGTTCCATTTGCCTCGCAAAATTACAGCAACTTAGCATGAACCTTTGTTGCTCATTGTCCCAATTGCATTGCCAAGCAGGGTCCCTTCCTTTTCCGAAATGAACCCGAGTGTCGTTGAAATTCAAACGCCAGCATAATTCCATTTCACTGCTTTAATTTCAAAGTTCAATTTAAGTATTCATAGCTGGCTACAATAGTTAGATTACACAAGCACAAATTAAGAGTGCAAGTTTTGTTACCGTATTTTAGCTTACCTGTGACTGCAGCTCAGCTAGGTACGTACTAAATTTTACTATTGTTAATTGTTCAGAATCGTTTAATTCAAGTTCAAAGTTAAATCTCTTCTTTCTAAATTGCGTAGATTCAAGTAGCTTTAGAAATGATTGTTGAGGTAGTCCAAGACTAACTGTATTTCGATGTGCTTCAGAAAGAAAGCTCACTATTAACTTCAGTCACTAAATTAACTTTCGATTTTCCGGTTTCATTAATTCTTTTGCTAAATTAAGTGTAGCGAAATTTATTACTTCTGACAAACTTTCAGTTTTCACACTACACGTGTCAACCTTCAGTTGCCACGCTTCTAGTGCTAATTATATGTGTAATAACCTTTCTTTTTTAGTTATTATAGTAATTGTCCATAGGACTGGCGACTGTAATTTCCCCCAAATCTCAAATATCTAATTACCGCTAGTTGATTGTTAACGTAACGGCCGCACATTTACTTTCTTTATTAACTTTATCCCTATTTCAAAATTAATTTCCACCAGTTTCACTTGCATTTTTCCTTTCATTAAGATGTAACCCTTTCCTCCCTCTTTACCGACAGGTTAACTTCGGTGACGATTGCTTTTCCAAAATTCCCATTAGGTACGCGCGCTTTCATTTTTCACTGTCATTAAGGTCGATAAGTGAGGGGGAGGTTACAGGTCCACTAAAAGTGTGCGGGTCTAGTCAGGGGAGTGAAATTATAAAATAATAAACATTAAACACACACAGTAAAAGGCATAAAAGGTGAGACCAAATCTAAAACCTTGAAGAAAGGGACGGTCATGGAGTCACAGGCCAAGAAGACTGGAAAAAGAAGTCCCAATCACAACCATCCTGCCCCTGCTCCAAGACTAAAGTAGACCCTTACACCTGGAAATAAAAACCACTTTTACACAGTAAACTGAGGACCAGTTCAACCATCCATGTATCGTCTGCTAATATTAAATTTAAGGAAGATGATACTTAGCACAAAGAGCCAAAAGAAGGGGACATGCCACCAATATGTGGGATACCGTCAGTCTGGCTCCACAACTGCAGTGTGGGGGTTGGTCGTTACATAGGAGGAAACAATGAGTGAGCCTGTTATGACCAATGCATAGACAGCATAAAACAGTGGACTCTATTCGAGAGGAGCAGAAGGAAAAGCGCCAAACTGCAGTAGACCCCTTGACTGTGTGGAGATTATTACTGTGAGGAGTAGCATATCAGATGTCATTCCATTTTTGGGCAAAGAGAGATTTGTCGCAGATTCGCATATCCACAGCTGGAATTATGTAAAGAAATGGGGGTAAATATCTGCTTTTCTAGACAAATGGTCAGCAGTTCATTCCCTGTGATGCTCACATGACTTTGAGCCAAGAGAAAGGCAACAGAGCAGGCGGCATGGCCAAGGGCAGAGATAAGGTCACGGATAGCAGAGGCCAAAGTGTGATGAGAGTAGCATCAGTCGATAGCCTGTAGGCTGTTCATTGAGTCTGAACAAATTAAAACACTGTGGAGGGAGTCCTGAGAAACAAAAAGGAAGGCTCTGTGAATGGCTAAAAGCTCTGCTGTGAACACACTACGTGATATCGGCAATAAATAGTGTTCTAAGCCAGTAGGAAATGTGAAAGCGTATCCCACCTTACTGATTGTCTTAGAACCATCAGTGTAAAATATGGTAGCACTCTGGAACCCTGCAAGGATGGCACATACAAGACGCCAGAAAACCATAGGAGTGACAGAGATCTTAGGACCCTGGAATAGATCAGTCCTAATCCGTGGGAGGGCGGGGGGGGGGGGGGGAGGGCGGTATGGGAGAAAAGACATGGGGTGCATACCAGTGAGTGGAGATGAAGATCCCAATAGGGGGTAGTGAGATGCATGCCAACCAGCAATCCCACCCATGGGCAGGTCAGGAGGAAGATATCCCTCGTTGGCACAGCATACACAGGATGGTCAGGGAATTGGCGAATGGCGATTGTGTAAGAAACCAGGAGTTGGCTCCATTGTGTGTGTAGAGGGGGGAATCCCTGCTTCTGTGAGAAGACTATCAATGGGACTTGTGTGAATGGCACCAACATTCAGGTGCACCCCACAATGGTGAGCAGTTTTAAAGTGGAAGGAGCTGCTGAGCCATAAACCTGACTACCATAATCTAGTCTGGACAAGACCATAGCATGGTAAAGATGAAGGGCGAAACGGTCTGCACCCCAAGATGTGTGGGCTAGGAGGCGGAGAGCATTAAGCTTCTGCATACATGTAGTCTTTAGGTGGCGAATGTGGGACAGCCATGTCAGCTTGTTATAAAAATAGTGGCTGAAGGAACGAGACTGTGCTACAACATCGAGGAGCCGGTCGCCTAAATAATGTTCCGGACCGAGGTGTACTGTGGGTCGACAACAAACATGCATAACTCGTGTTCTGGAAGGAGAAAACTGGAAGCCATGGGAGGTGACCCACGCAGAGAACCGTCGGATGGCGCCTTGGAGCAGGCCCTCAGCAGATGTACCGATTTGGAGCTGCACCAGATGCAAAAATCCTCGATGTACAACGCCAGCGTAACCACCAAATGTCAGAGGCCCACTGGTGGCAATGAGGAAGAGTGTGACTCTTAGCACAGAACCCTGTGGGATACAGGTATCCTGAATCTGAGGGGCGCTGAGTGAAGTGCCAACTCGAACACAGAAGAGCTGGTGAGATAAAAAGTCTTGAATGAAAGTTGGAAGGGGTCCATGGAAGCCCCAGTCATGGGGGGTAACTTAAATCCGATGGTGCCAAGTCATGTTGTATGCTTTATGTAGGTCAAAGAAGACAATGACAAGGTGCTGGCAGTGAGTAAAAGCCTGTCAGATGGCTGATTCCAATCAGAGTAAATGGTCACATTGATACAGGGACAAAAGGCCCCGAGATTTGAGTATCCAACATAATCTGAAACTGACCATCCTTTCAAGCAATTTACAAAGTACATTCATCAGGCTAATTGGGCTTAAGGACGGAATAACTATACTGTCTCGTCATTGTAACAGAATAGCACCCATGAGCCAAATGCAGTTGAAGACCCTGAGAAGACGTGGCCTCTGGGGAACGTCCAAGTGTTGGATCGTCTGGTTGTGGATGAAATCCGGGCCTGGGGCCGTGTCTCGTAAAGAGCTAAGAACCTGGAACAATTCTCAATCAGTGAAGTGTTCATTATAGAGCTCAGTATGGTGTGGCATGAAGCAGAGGGGTGGGGGGGGGGGGTATGTTCAGCTCTGTGTTTCTGCTGGGAAAGGGTAGTAGGGTAGGAAGAGGACGCTGATGCCACAGCAAAGTGTGTCGTGAGGCGTTCTGTGAGGCTCAATAGATCAGAGCATAGAACATCTTGGACGTTAAGACCATTCACAGTTGACTGCCAGAAGGCTACGTAACTTGGACCAAACCTGCAATGAAGGGGCATACGTCCCCAGGGAGGAAACACAGCACTCCCAACGTTCCTTTTTACTCCACTTAATAAGCGGAGCCTTAGCATGGAGACGCTTAAAAGCGAGGAGGTTGGTCTGTGAAGGGTGTCACTTAAATCGCTGCAGCGCCCGTCGGCGGTCCTGGACAGCAACTGCGACATCCTTGGTCCAGCATGGTACAGGTCGACGACGAGGGGGACCCGTGGATAGGGGGACAGCAGTGACATCAGCATGAAGAATAGTGGCAGAGATGCCTTGCACGACTACATAAATGGAATTCGAGTGGGAGATGTCTAAGTGCACAGCAGACATATATAAAGGCCAATTGGCCCTGCAGGATGTCCGACGTGGAGGCTTGTCTCCCTGTCGGCAGCAGGAGAACGATACAATCACTGTAAAGTAGTCACTGTCACAAAGGTCATCATGAGATGACAAACATAGGGAAGCCATGAGGGCAGGGGATGATATCGTGAGGTCAATAGCTGAGACGGTGCCATGAGCAGCACTGAAGTAGTTAGGGGAACCATCAGTGAGGAGACACAAATCGAGGTCCATGATAAGTTGGTCAATTAGGATACCCCTACCCATTGAAGTGACACTCCCCTACAGTGGCAAGGAGGAGAAACGGGGGTGGGAGTTGCTGGATTAAGGTAGACAGTGCAACGTAAGGAGGTAGGTAGATATTGAAAATGGTGATTGCCATTGTCTTTTGTACTCGAACCACTATTGCTTCCAAGTTGGTACATAGGGGGATCCAGTCACTAATGATATCAGAGCGAACCAAAAGTGCAGACCCCACCAGATGCTACCCCAGGGCCAGCACAGTTCCGATAGAACATCCGATAACAAGGAAACGTTGGAGAGTGGTCATCACGAAAATGCGTTTCTTGAAGAACAAGAGAGAACAAAGAATAGGAGGAGACATAACTTTGCATTTAGGTGACGATAGTGTCCTTTGCAATTTCACTGGATGATCGTGTGGCGATAATCCAAGTTAGACATAAAGAAGCCGAGAGGAGCTCATGTTACTCGGTCAGTAGTTGTCACTGACAAGGATGGGGTGACATCCATAAATAAGATGTCTGACTCAGGTTTGTGAGGGGGCAAACGGCACCTCCAGGGCCTGTGGGAGGGCCTTGTCTTGGGATTTATATTTCTTCTTCTTCTCTTTAAGAGGTGGAGCATGACAGGGCACAGGGGGAGTACAGGCTTCTGCAAGATCTGGAACTGAAAGACAGTGGGTGACCTTGGGGCACACAGATGGTGCGTCTCATGGCTGAATGGTGGTAAGAGTCTTCCGGACTGAGAGATGACAGGGAGAGGGGTCCCGGGAGGGAGCCTGATCACCGGCAGGTGCAGAAGTAGAGGGGCACTCCTTTGGCCAGGGAGGGGGAGCGGTTCACGGATGGGAGGTCGTGGGAACTGCAGGAGATGGGGAGGGGAGAGGAGGATGGGCCTGCTGTAAGGAAGAGGTAGGAGGAGGAATTGAAATAACAGAGGCAAATGACATGTGATCCAGGGACTTGAATTCTTGGATCTTCTTTTCTCTCTTGTAAGGCAGGCGATCCGGTGAGTGAGGTGAGTGGTGGCAGTCAGCACAATTGACACACATAGATGGCGGAACACAGGAGCTTCCATCTTGGCATGGGTGGCCACAGTCACCACACAGAGGGTCCCCCCCTACAGCGGGAAGGCATATGCCCAAAATGCAAGTACCGAAAGAACCACATAGGTGGAGGGACGTATGGCTTCACATCACATTTATAGCACATAACCTTGACCTTCTCATGGAGGGTATCCCCCTCGAGAGCCAGAACAAAGGCACCAGTATCAGTGTGGTTGTCTTTGTGATGCTTCTGCACCTGTCAAACAAAATGAACGCCACACTGCTTCTGATTAGCCTGGAGTTCCTCATCTGCTTGCAGGATGAGGTCCCTACGAAAAATCACTCCCTGGACCATATTCAGATATTGGTGAGGCGTAATAGCCACTGGGACATTGTCAAGACGATCACAGGTACGAAGAGGTGCTGATTGGGTGCCATCAACAGGGAGCCCGACTGCATCTTACTAAAAGACTCCACTGCACCAAACTTGTCCTCGATATTCTCCACAAAAAACAATGGCTTTGCGGTGATGATTGTGTCCCCATCTGTCCTAATACAGACTAGGTAACAGGGAAAGTGTTTGATTCCAAGACAGTGAGCCTGGCCCTCCTCCCATGGTGTAGCCAGGGAAGGGAAGGTCGCCGGGTCATACGAAGCAGCATTCAACAATCCTTCACCATTCTACATCTACTTGATTACTCTGCTACTCACAGTAAAGTGCCTGGCAGAGGATTCAATGAACCACCATTCAAAGAGACGGCCATTTGAGAACAGCCAGATTTTTGCAACTTGATACACTTCATGCTCCAAACATCTGCCCTGATACCACCCACTCCAACCAGAGGCTATCCCCATGGGTGCCACTCAGCCACAGCAAGAGCTGTCTGGCACGGCAGTAATTGCCAGGAGTTCTGATGCTCCAAGAAGATAAGCAGCCACTCCTTGGCATACATGGGCAGGGAACAACTCAGGTATTAGTAGTGTGATCCCTGTGTTGTCAGGGGGCTCAGCCATATGCGTACATAACAGCCCTACTACACGGACTGGCTACACATGGTGGTGACCTAGCAGGGTGGAAGGGAGCTACAGTGGGGAAGGGAGAGGAGAAGGAAGGGGGGGAGGAATCCACGCCGTAGATGTTAGGGAGGGATTTCTTCCCCAAATTGCTCACACTAAAAACAGGATATTTTGAAGTGGAAGTCAAAGATAAAGTGGAGACCTAAACGCCAAAAAAGGATTAAAGAACAGGCAAAAGGAACAAAATTGCAATCAGTGCAGGAAACCAGGTGGATAGCCAGGTTGATATAAATCAGAATACCGAGAGAGGGACAGGAGGGGGCAACAAAGAAGGAGCGAGGAGATGGAGGGAGGGCAGGGTGAAGGAAACTCAGCCAGGGAAGTAAGCACTGGCTGCAATAGCTAGGGGACCTGTATGCGACATCCACGAACTCACGAAACAATCGTGAGGTCCCCTGAGGGGGGGGGGGGGGGGGGCATGCGAAGCTTGTCCATCTGTTGTATAAAAGTGTGAAGAAGAGTTCTGCTTCTCCGCTGGACTGGGGGTGAAACGGGGCACTTGTTAGATGACGGTGACGAACGCCATTTCGTTTCCAAAACTGTTGAAAATCGCGTGAAGTGAATTGTGGTCCATTGTCCTACACAAGTACTTCAGGCAAGTTTTCCATGCTATATGGAAGACAGTGCTTGAATGCTGCTACGTGATATAGTAGAAGCCATAGGCACCACAAATGGGAACTTGCTAAAAGAGTCTACCACAATAAGCCAACGAGTGTACCAGAATGATCCTGCAAAGTCAATGTGCACTCGTTTCCATGGCGATTGAGTCTTAGGCCAAGTTGTGAATGTCTGTGGGGGAGCTGACTGGTTGTCCGCACACGCGCGACATTGTGGCACCATCTGTTCAATGTGGGTGTCCATGCCCGGCCAAGAACAGTGCCGTCGCGCTAACTGTTCAGTGCGAACTATCCCCCAATGCCCTTTGTGGAGAAATCGCAACACATCCCTTTGGAACACTTTGGGGATAAGCACACGCGATTGTCCACCGTCATTTTGAACTGGAATCACACCCTGTTCAACTGAAAGATTATGGCGACGTGCAAAATATCAGTGCACTACTGAGTTCTGAATATTGTTTAATGAATGAGGCCAAGACGTGCGAATGTAATGTAACTAAATCTTGAGATCTGGGTCTGCTTCCGTGGCCCGTGCAATTTTTCTGTCTTGCAAGGGAAAAGATTCCAGCAATTCAGAGTCCTGCGCATCGATTTGGCAATAAGATGCGGCAGATGCATTAAAATCAGAGTATGGGCCAATCGGAAGGCGAGATACGGCGTCTGCATTACCATACTTCGCCGTAGATCTGTACACAATTTAATACTGATACTGCGAGAGCAACAATGCCAAACGTTGCAATTTTTGAGGACCACAGCTTTGACGATTGAATCTAGGACTTCAAAGGCTTGTAACCTCTCACTAAATAGAACTTGCGACCAAACAGACAGGGATGGCATTTTGCCTACCCATACACAATAGCGAGAGCCTCTTTTTCTACTTGAGAGCAATTACACTGAATTTGAGTTAACAACTTTCGCAAAAGCAATAGGCCTGTCTTGTGCACCAATTCTGTGAGAAAGCACAGCGCCGATTCCGTAAGAGGGAGCGTCGGCTTGCAAAACTACTGGCTTGGCAGGGTCAAAATGCACTAAACATCTATCACTACGCAAAGCATTTTTGAGTTCCTGAAATACACCTTGACAATCTTTAGTTCAGACAAAGGGTACATTTTTGCGACGCAAGCGATGCAATGGTGCCGCCCTCTGAGCGGTATTAGGTATGAACCGAATGTAGTATGTCCTCTTGCCTAGTACTGACTCCAATTCAGACACATTGCGAGGAACAGGCAGGTCACGGATTGCAAGCAAATGAGGTTGGAGGGGTTACACACCCTGACTGTTTATCACATGACCTAAATACTGTAGCTCAGTTTGAAAAAGGTCTTACTTTTCGAGACGACTCTTGAATCCTACTTCTGAAACACTCGAAAAAGAGACGCAAATTGGCAATGTGTTCCACTGGTGTACGACGTGAGACGACAATATCGTCAAAGTAGTTTGAACAAAATGGAACTTTTGCAGTCAGCTGTTCCAAGTAACGTTGAAACTGGCGGGTGCGGAAGCACTGCTGAAGGGCAGACACAAATACTTGAACAGTCCTAAGTGTGTATTTATAACAAACACTTTCTGTGATTCTTAGTCCAATGGAATTTGCAAATAGGCATCCCGAAAATCTATCTTTGAAATGTAACGTCCTGCATCAAGCCTGTCCAAGAGTTCCTCAGGACGAGGTAACGGACAAGTGTCAACTACTGTCTGTGGGTTGACTGTATTCTTGAAGACAACACAAATGTGAATGCGACTAGAAAGCTTAGACAACAAAACGAGAGGACTTGCCCATTGACTAGCCTGAATGGGAGCAATTATACCATTATTTTGCAATTCTTGCAATTCACTGGCTACATTGTCTCTGAAAGCAATTGGAACATACGGGCCTGGAAAAACTTAGGCTGTGCATTGTTTTTCAATGCAACTCGCGCTACAAAGTTATTAGCTTTTCCCATCCCTTCTGAAAATAGTTCAGGAAATTCTTTAAACAAGCTAGCTACATTGTCCTCTGGATCAAAAGCAGACACTGAAAGTACGTTGTCTTGGATGCTAAGTCCAAACACATCAATGGCATCGAACCACATATCTTCTCACTGTCTCTTGATTCCATCACAGTAAAATTCACTGTCCTAGTGTGAGAATTGTAAGTGACAGGTAAACTACATTGTCCAAGCACTGGAATATCCTGTCGTTGTAAGCAATGAGTGCTTGCTAGATTTAAAAAGGCGTGGTGAGCCTAACTGTTCGCATGTGGCACGACTAAGCAAAGATACTGAGGCACCCGTGTCTAACTGAAAGTTCACACGACAGCCACCAGTTCGTAATGAGACAAATAATTTGTTAGAACTTCGTTGCACAGCACTAGGATGAGAAGGAGGCACAACATTATTCTTACTTTTGTCAGGGCATGCTGTAGGTTTTGGAAACACAACGTTCACTGCAAGTGCAAGAGGCTGTTTTTTCTGTGAGCGGGCAAAATTGGCGTTTTGGTGTTGTTGCAAACAAACTGCTCGGACATCGCCTTTTTTTTCACACGTGTAACACGTTGCGTTACGTGATGGCAATACTGTCTTTTATGGAGAACAAAACATGTAGGGTAAGACTTCACCAAATTCACAGGCCTCTTTACATGTCTACGGGGCTCTGCACGGGGATGTGTACGCGCTCGTTCTTGTGGCTGCTTGGGTCGGTCACGAACAAGGGGCGACTCGACCCGACAAATCGGGGCCTGGTCAGACTTATCGGCCACTATAACACCCAAATCATAGATTAGATTAGATTAGATTAATACTTGTTCCATAGATCATGAATACGACACTTTGTAATGATGTGGAACGTGTCAGGTTAATAAAAGATGTCTGTACAAGATATTACATTACACAAAATATTGCATGACACTAATGTTTAAGTTTTTTTTCCCTTAATTTATATCTAAAAATTCAGCCAATGAGTAGAAGGATTTGTCATCTAGAAATTCTTTTAATTTATTTTTAAATGTTAGTTGGCTATCTGTCAGGCTTTTGATGCTGTTTGGTAGGTGACCAAAGACTTTTGTGGCAGCATAATTTACCCCTTTCTGTGCCAAAGTCAGATTTAACCCTGCATAGTGAAGATCATCCTTTCTCCTGGTGTTATAGCTAGGCACACTGCTATTACTGTTGAACTGGGTTGGATTATTAACAACAAATTTCATAAGTGAAAAATATATACTGTGAGGTTACTGTGAGGATCCCTAGATCCTTAAATAGATGTCTACAGGATGACCGTGGGTGGGCTCCAGCAATTATTCTGATTACACGTTTTTGAGCAATGAATACTTTTCTACTCAACGATGAATTACCCCAGAATATGATGCCATACGAAAGCAGTGATTGAAAGTAGGCGTAGTAAGCTAATTTACAGAGATTCTTACCACCAAAATTTGCAATAACCCTAATAGCATACGTAGCTGAACTCAGACGTTTCAGCAGGCCATCAATGTGTTGCTTCCAGTTTAACCTCTCATCAATGGACACACCTAAAAATTTTGAAAATTCTACCTTAGCTACAGACGTCTGTTCAAAGTCTACATTTATTACTGGAGTTGTGCCATTTACTGTACAGAACTGTATATACTGTGTTTTATCAAAATTTAAAGAGAGTCCGTTTGCTGAGAACCACTTAATAATTTTGTGAAAAACATCATTTACAATTACATCACTTAGTTCTTGGTTTTTGGATGTTATTACTATACTTGTATCATCAGCAAAAAGAACTAACTTTGCATCTTCATCAATGTGGAATGGTAAGTCATTAATGTATATCGAGAACAGTAAAGGACCTAAGACCAAACCCTGTGGGACCCCGTACTTGATAGCCCCCCCCCAGTTTGAGGAATCAGCTGTTGTTTTAACATTACATGAACCACTTATTTCAACTTTCTGCATTCTTCCAGTAAAGTATGAATTAAACCATTTGTGCACTGCCCCACTCAAACCATAATGATTTAGCTTATCTAAAAGAATTCCATGACTTACACAATCAAAGGCCTTTGAGAGATCACAAAAAATACCAATGGGTGATGGCCGGTTATTCAGAGCATTTAATATTTGATCAGTGAAAGCGTATATAGCATTTTCTGTTGAAAAGCCTTTCTGAAGACCAAACTGACATTTTGTTAGTACTTTATTTTTGCAAATATGGGAGGCTACTCTTGGATACATTACTTTCTCAAAAAATTTTGATAGAGCTGTCAGAAGAGAGATTGGGCGGTAGTTGTTGACATCCAATGTATCCCCCTTTTTATGCAATGGTTTTACAATGGCATATTTCAGTCTATTGGGGAAAACACCCTGCTCCAAAGAGCTATTGCATACGTGGCTGAGAATCCTACTTATCTGTGTGGAACCAGCTTTAAGTACCTTGCTGGAAATGCCATCAATTCCGTAAGAGCTTTTACTTTTCAGTGAGTTTATTATTTTGCTGATTTTAGAGGGAGAGGTTGGTGGAATTACAGTTGTTTCAAACTGCACAGGTATGACCTCTTCTGTTAGTAGCCTTGCCTCTTCTAGTGAAGATCTAGATCCTATTTTCTCCACAACATTTAAAATATGATTATTGAAAATATTTTCAATTGCTGATTGTTTGTTAGCACACTTGTCATTCAGTTTTATGGCACTAAAGTCTTCCTGTGCTCTTGGTTGCCCTGTTTCCCTTTCAATAATATTCCAAATTGCTTTAGTTTTATTATCAGAGTTACTGATCTCAGACATGATACACATGCTTCTGGACTTTTTAATAACTTTTCTTAGTACTGCACAACAGTTTTTATAATATTGAACAATTTCGGGGTCAGTACTCCCTCTTGCTGTTAGATACAGCTCTCTTTTACGGTTGCAAGATATTCTTATTCCTTTAGTTAGCCAAGGTTTTTTATATGTTTTCTTGGAATTATGTTTAACTATTTTCTTGAGAAAACAATTTTCAAATACCCTTAAAAATGTATCATGAAATAAATTATATTTCAAGTTTGCATCGGGTTCCTTATACACTTCATCCCAGTCTAGCTGCTGTAGGCTTTCTCTAAAGTTTGAAATATTTATATTGTTAATTGAACACACTGCTTTGAAAGTCTGATTTCATATACTGCATGGAATATGTCATGTACTGTAACTAGCTGTGCACCATGATCTGAAAGACCATTCTCAACAGGATAAGCATTTATGTCCTTAAACTTATCTTGGTCTATAAAAAAGTTATCTATCAATGTACTGCTGTTCTTTGTTATCCGAGTAGGAAAATCAATGACGGAGCTCAAATTGAAAGAACTGAGTAATACTACAAGGTCATTCTTCCTATTACACTCTTTGAGGGAATCAACATTGAAATCCCCACAAATGATAATTTGCTTTTCCCTGTCTGACAGATAGCACAACAAAGCATCCAAGTTTTCTAGGAATAGCTAGAAATTCCTTGAGGGGGACCTATACACTATTACAATTATGAAAGTTCCATCATTTAGTTTAAGTTCAGTGGCACATGCTTCCATATGTTGCTCTACACAAAAATTTTTAGTTTCTAAATTTTTTACACTGTGGAAGCTTTTGACATATATGGCAACTCCTCCTCTCATCATATTATCTCTACTTACATGTGCAGCTAATTTGTACCCATAGATGCTAACCTTTTGCATATCAGTGACAATGTGATGCTCAGACAGGCATAGTACATCTATTACATTCTCAGTTTCTACATCTAAACAAAGCAGAAGCTCCTCAATTTTATTATTCAATCCCCCAATATTTTGATGAAATATACTAACATTATTTTTCACTTTACTTTTATGGGTATCTTGAACTTTTTTAACATCTTTAGTACTTGCCTGGGAGAGTTTCCCACTGGACACTGATCTTACACTAAAAAAGATAGGATATGCAATACTTGAGAAAGTGATGGATCTGAGTACTTTAAGATCTGTTCCCGTATTCTACTATCCAAGAAATATAATGTTATTGCATCATATATCATTATATCACTGTGGAAGTTGCCACAACTATACTTAAATTTACACTTCCTAGTCATGCCCGTTAATTCTGTGTACCACTGGCAGTACGTCGGTACGTCGGTAGAACTGATATCTAGCTGCAGCTACTTGGACTTGCTGGTCATAATATTGAATTAATGCAGCGATTACTTGGTCATAGCTGAGTTCATCAGGAGATGCGGTTGGGAACAGTTTTTGTATTAACCTGAACACTGAGAACCCGCAATCGAAAGGACGTATTGTAAGTTTATAGTACCTTGAACACTATGAACTTGACGGAATGCTTGGAACTGGGTCAGGTACTCAATCCACTCCTCTTCTGTTTTCTTAAATTGCCGGAATGGTGCTATACTGGTCGGCGGCACTTATTAGACTGGTTGCTTAGTCGCTTGCGGCTGTGCAGCCGACGCAGCTTGTGCAGCCAATAGTTGTACCATTGTCAGTAGGGTAACAATTTGTTGGTTCTGAAACTGAAAAGCTCGTGTTAGATCCATTATATTGGTCGTCTGAGGCTGAGGCACGGGGGCAGGGGTTGGAGGGGGCTGGAAATTCATGGTTTACACAAATATGTCATACAAAAAGCAATCAAAGCCTCTGAAAAGAGGAAAACATGCAAAACCACAACAATAAATTAGCAAAGAGAAACATTTTAACACGATCAGTCCTGCAAGCTAAAATACAGGAGAAGTAAGCAAAATCTTCAGCCATGTAGATTATCTTAGATCACCACTACAGAGTCTTGTGCTGTAAGGAAGCGAGGGAGTGAATGTTGTTACGGGAGGCCGGTATCCTCTGTCCACAACACAAATACGCACATGGATTAATACAGTTCTTTATTTACATGAACTGCATGTATTTACTTAACTTGAATAGAGTCCGTGTGTTGTGGTACAAACTCATCAGTAATAGCCCTCTTACAGACAGAAACGGTAATCTTGCTATTACGAACTGTAGTCTCACTGCCAGTATACACTACGTGATAAAAATTATACGGACACCCCCAAAAACATATGTTTTTCACATTAAGTGCATTGTGCTGCAACCTACTACCAGGTACTCCATATCAGCGACCTCAGTAGTCATTAGACGTCGTGAGAGAGCTGAATGGGGCGCTTCGTGGAACTCGCGGACTTCGAACGTGGTCAGGTGACTGGGTGTCACTCCTGTCACACGTCTGTAAGCGAGATTTACACACTCCTAAACATCCCTAGGTCCACTGTTTCCAATGTGGAAACGTGAAGGGACACGTACAGCACAAAAGTGTACAGGCCGATCTCGTCTGTTGACCAACAGAGACTGCCGACAGTTGAAGAGGGTCATAATGTGTGATAGGCAGACATCTATCTAGACTATCACACAGGAATTCCAAACCGCATCAGGGTCCACTGCAAGTACTCTGACAGTTAGGCGGGAGGTGAGAAAACTTGGATCTCTTGGTCGAGCGGCTGCTCGTAAGTCACACATCACGCCAGTAAATGCAAAACGACAGCTCACTTGGTGCAAGGAGCGTAAACATTGGACGATTGAACAATGGAAAACATTGTGTGGAGTGACGATCACGATACACAGAATGTCGATCCGATGGCAGGGTGTGGGTATGGCGAATGCCCGGTGAACGTCATCTTCCAGCGTGTGTAGTGCCAACAATAAAATTCGGAGACGGTGGTGTTATGGTGTGGTTGTGTTTTCCATGGAGGGGGCTTGCACCCCTTGTTGTTTTGTTTGGCACTATGACAGCACAGGCCTACATTGATTTTTAAGCACCTTTTTGCTTCCGACTGGGGATGGCGATTGCATCATTCAACACGATCAGGCCCCTGTTCATAATGCACGGCCTGTGGCGGAGTGGTTACACAACAATAACATCCCTGTAAGGGACTGGCCTGCACAGAGTCCTGACCTGAATCCTGTAGAACACCTTTGGAATGATTGGAACTCCAACTTCGTGCCAGGCCTCACCAACTGACATCAATACCTCTCCTCAATGCAGCACTCTGTGAAGAATGGGCTGCCATTCCCCATCACATAGTGTAGTACAGGTCACTAATCTGTGCACTGTCGTAGCCTGTGATGAAATGAGCCCGCTCTACAAGAATACTGATAGATGCCAAACTGGAAGGGTGAGTCTGTGCGGCTCTCCGGCCAGCAGCGGCGGCCTAAATATTTGCTGTCGAGAGGGCGTTGCCGGATTGTTGATTGTCAGTGTGTCCCTAGCCTCTGTCGTGATAGGCACGCTTGATCCTGCGCCTACTAATCGATCTTCGCTTCATCTTTGCTGACCAGTGTGCTGGCGACAGCTTATGCCAGCATAGCTAAACATTGTTATTCTGACGTATTTTTGCAGACGTTTTAGTTGTTGAATTGACATTGTGACAGTTGACAAGCGAAATAGAAAAATGTATGTGTGAAAACATTTAATTTGAAGGTCCATTGTGTCTTAACACACAGGGTAAATCCAAAGATGAAATTAACTGCATTCTTCCCATAGCTGGCAGTAGTTCAGATTGCCTATTTGTTTGTGTTCTTGCCTGCTTAACATAGTTGTTTAACTTTGTACAGTTATAAGCTGGACTGACTTCATTTAGTTTAAGAATACATTATGACCCTCAGTGTGTCATTACCATAAGGACTGCAAAGAGAAGACTGGGCTAATTACAGTGCTCGCAGTGACATTTAAGCTATCGTCCTTTCCACACTTCATACACCAAATGGAGCGACCAGGAGCACTCTTAAGTGAAACAATGGGAAGTATCCTCTGCCATGCATAGTTTGCAGAGTATAGAAGTAGGTCTGGTCCGTCTGATGCATCGAAAGAACATGAGAATATAAATCAAATGCATCACGATAACTTTTACCAAAAACAAGTACCTGGTTACAATGAGAAGCTTAATGGCACCATTTCATATTTGACACATGTGTTCGGCACCTTGCGATACTCTTTAAACACTTCTCACAATTAGCTACAGAATCGGTTTTGACTATAACTTGTGCAGAGCGCCACAATAACGTACTGACGTCCTGAGAGCAGACGAAAGAAAAGTCAATTAATTTGTTCAGTAATACAGGGTTTCTGTATCTGCAAACAACGGAGGCCACAATCCCCTCGACACGAATGAGCATCAAGAAACGAGAATTCTCTGTGAGTTAAATGATAGACAAGCGTGAGTGAACAGAATTTTCGCCAGGTTTTGCTCGTGTTTTGATGGTTGTTGGTCTTTTAGCGAATCATCAAAGTAGTTTCACGTCCCCTGTACTTCAGCAGTGCAGAAAGTTTTCATCTGCTGTTTTGCATGTGAAATGCAAACTTCAATGGTTTCGCTTGATGATGGCTGATTCTGAGTCAGTGAAAGTCGGTAAAAGTCGAATGGCTTCAGCCAATAGACATTTGTTTCTGGTTGCAGCAAATGTTAGTTAGCTGACGGTAATACAAGACATACACATTGTTTTCTGCTGCGTAACTTTGCTGGACTTCACTTTATTTAATTGTATTTCCTTTACTTGCATAAGTGCAGGTGATAGCTGCGGTTAGCATATTTATCAAACATGTCAATAAGTAAAGTGATTTCAGTATTATTAACGAACAACATTTAAGTGATTTTTATCTCTGCATGTGATTTCTGCTTTCGCAGAAGCATTAGGTACGGTTTATGGAGCCAACACTGCAGTGACCAGACATGGCTTGTTCCCCACTACACGTCTCCTCACTCCGTGATGGACTACATGGAGGTCAGTCTTACTTCCTTCCCTCCCCCACTACTGGAAATGGCCAACTTACAAATAACATCTTGTACTTTGTTCTTGACATGAGTTGTAAAAGAATTTAATATTGGTGATAGAAGAATGTGCCCCATCAGTTGCAAAAGTTTTGAGACTGAATTAACAGAAAATAGAGAAACATTGAGATGGTGGTTATAATGCTTCACGTGCTCAACATGCCCCCCCCCCCCCTCCACCTCCCATTGTACACTTGAGTACAATGCATAGAATATTCATACAACTACATGAAACTATCAGACAAGTTGTTCTTTGGGATGTTGTTCAACTCATGCATCACATTGGCTTGAATGTTGATCACGTTATCAGAGTGTGCCCCTTCATGTGAATTTCTGCACTTTATCGTTTTATGATAAGTCATACTGATAACACCTATTTTCGTCACCTGTCATGATATTCTCTAGAAAAAAATTGTCCTCTTTAAGCATTTCAGTCCAGATGTGGCAGGCTACCAAGCATTATTGTTATTTGTTCGGGAGTCAATGTGTGAGGGACAAACTTTGCACATTTTTTGCCTTCTCCAAAATATACTGGAGAATGTCTTCAACACTCGATCTACAGATGTTGCTCCATTGCGATCTGTGATGCAATAACGTTGACACATCCACTACAACACTGAATGTTCACAACCGACTGGTCGAATAAACATCTGTTGGTTACAGTTGTTACATCAAGCTGCCACCCGTTACTGCGCTGACATCGCTCGTAAGCCAGGGAAAAAATCAGTCTTGGAACTTTGTTGGTGGATGGTGCCGATGTCATAGGTGCTTGTGTGACCCAGTAGATCCACTGTACAAAATGCCGAGCAAAATGAGAAATGATCACTAACAAATTGTGAAAGCACTCAAAGTTCCAACTGGGGACGTGAGGAAGATGATATATTCATTAAATGCTTCCATCAGGCGGTAACAGAAGCAATAGGCACAAGTTTTGTATCTCCTTTCATTAAAAAAGAACAGCACAGTAAATTTCCTTGAAAATGTACAAGTACAGATATGCTGATAAAAATTATAAATATACAAAATACCTTATCATTTTCATCGATTACGTTCATTGTGGCTATAATTATATCACTGGTGTGTCATTGTTATTTTAGACGTTTTTGGGTATCGTAAATTAATGCATGAAAATCGGTTTCCTGCAATCACTGTGTGACGACTGTTAACGGTAAACCAAAAAGCTTCGACAAGTAAGTGAAGATCTTTGACTTTAGTTTGCTTTGGATCATTTCTGTATATGCGCAAGTTTATTGTAGTGTGTTTGAGATACAAATAAATAACAGAGACACATCGACTAGTTGGCTTTCGGTGTCTGTCTCCACCGACTTTAGTACCTGAAATCCACACTGGTGACTTCTCTTGCCGATATACATATCCTCTATGGCGAGCCTCTAGTGTTACCAGCCAAACTCTGAGCCTCCACCCGGGGATGAGCTGCCCACCCAAGTCAAGCGCGTCCAGTCACACCTTACGAACATGTGCACGCTACAGCCATTCTCGCTGCATTTGGTGTTTGCACGTAATGAATTGGCTCACTGTGAATTCGTCACGTTACACGATGAAACGGTTCGTGCAGCACTTCAGCTGCCATACGCAGACCTGCACAGGGTACTCAGCTGGGCGAGTAACACTATGAACATCTTACTCAATGGGAAATGCCAAATGGTTTCGCCGGCCGAAGTGGCCGTGCGGTTAAAGGCGCTGCAGTCTGGAACCGCAAGACCGCTACGGTCGCAGGTTCGAATCCTGCCTCGGGCATGGATGTTTGTGATGTCCTTAGGTTAGTTAGGTTTAACTAGTTCTAAGTTCTAGGGGACTAATGACCTCAGCAGTTGAGTCCCATAGTGCTCAGAGCCATTTTTTGAACCAAATGGTTTCCATCAACAGAGTAAAACACGCTTGGACCCTGGACGAAGGGGCCTTCCTCGGCTACTGCCACTGATATGGAAGTTACATGCCATATGATCACCTTACCTTGTGTAACAATGACTTCATCCAGTGTGACAACCCTCCCCCCCCCCCCCGGTTCCTCATGTACAGTCGTGCTCAAAAGTATCCGAACGACCTGAATTGCATTTCGCCTTATTCGATTCGCATGCAACCCGCATGACGCAGCTGTCTAGCAGGTCCTCTAATCGCTCCTTGGTGCAGTCGTTTGACTATTGAAAATGATTCCAACAAGTCACCACTAGAAAACACTGCTCTGTATCGCAATAACTCAAGATGTAAAGTAATACCTCGATACTACAAATATTAGGGAACACCTTATCACAGATAAGACTGTCCTTAAGGCATGTAAGCTCACATTTATTACAGTAAATGACATACGTGAAATGTTACCATTCTCATTATTATGTCAGATAGGCAATGCACGTAGAAAGTTCGTCGTATTCATGATTTCCTTTTCAAAGTAACACACTGTACTTATTATTTAACACAAAATGACATTAAAAATTTAAGTTATTCACGAGCAGAATACGTATGAACTTCAAATGACACGACGAACTGTCTCGTTCTGCATATGGATTCAAACACAGGTCATACAGACTAAGCAAAGATTTCGTGACTGACGGAAACTAACAGTCATTCCTGACTAGGCATGCAGAGAGTGATATACCTCGATTTTAGACAGTATCAGTTAGCAAATATCAACTTTAAATAACATAATGTAAACATTTTTAACGGACGCGAATTCCTACCCAGCATCTATTGTCCCTGTTAACGAACTACGAGAGATGTTGAATACTTCTTCTTCACAAATAACTTTCTTGAAATGCCGTGAGGTGAAGCTTTGTGTTGGACAGGGATTCGAACCCAGAACCTAATCGGATTGTTATCGAAGCACAATCAACTGAGACGTATCGGATTTTTTCGACAGTAGCAAGATGTTTTAACTGAAATGACGAGACGAAACATAAATTTTTTCCCTCTCAGGACTCCAACCCGGGACCTATCACTGCTATATTCTAGAGAAAACGAAAGTTAAATATGGGTTTGTTACACCAGCAGCGACATGTGAGCATGTTTGAACTAGGAATAATATGACAAAGAGTTCAGTGCTGACTGGTAATCGAACCCCACACATATCGTTGTTGACTACACACAAAGAGACGTCAGCTACCGAATTTTTCTCCACCAGAATCTCGGAATAACATCCTTGAACTTACAGTGATCTTGCAAATAGTGGCTCTGAGCACTATGCGACTTAACTTCTGAGCTCATCAGTCGCCTAGAACTTAGAACTACTTAAACCTAACTAACCTAAGGAAGATGGTAAGATGACGTCAGTTGCGGAAGTATTGAATATAGAAGTTCGCGAAAATAGTGTTTTACAGTGTGTATCTTGCAAAAAGTGCACGAAACCTGTTAAAAGTGGCTTCGTCTGTGTCCAGTGTAACCATAAATTTCATTTTCGTTGCGGAAAGGTTGATCCTTCCCTGACAAGGGAACCTCCCCATCGCACCCCCCTCAGATTTAGTTATAAGTTGGCACAGTGGATAGGACTTGAAAAACTGAACACAGATCAATCGAGAAAACAGGAAGAAGTTGTGTGGAACTATGAAAAAAATAGCAAAATATACAAACTGAGTAGTCCATGTGCAAGATAGGCAACATCAAGGATAACGTGAGCTCAGTAGCGTCATGGTCCCGTGGTTAGCGTGAGCAGCTGCGGAACAAGAGGTCCTTGGTTCAAGTCTTCCCTTGAGTGAAGAGTTTCTTTTTTTTTTTTCAGACAATTATTATCTGTCCGTCCGTCCTTTGCGAGGTAACTGCGCCGTAGCATGAGGATGCTACACCTAAACAAACATTGAAACACACGACGTCAGTCGACAACAGCGCACGGAAGAGAGAGTATTCCTGCTAACGAGGCTCCCTGGCTGGCAGTTGACTGGTCGCTACTTTGGACGGGAGTGCATTAAATACGTGAGATGTATTCCGTGGGCAATATGAATCCAGCAAATATAGCTCGCGGCTTCAACAACAAGGTCAATGAATATTTTTCGAACTGTAAGTTTGCGGTGCGGTCGCAAAACATAGACATCAAACTTATTACAGTGAACAGAGACGTCAATGAACGAACGGACAGATCATAACTTTGCGAAAATAAAGGAAGAAAAATTTTCACACGAGGGAAGACTTGAACCAAGGCCTTCTCACTCCGCAGTTGCTCACGCTAACCACGGGACCACGGCACTCCTAGGCTGACGTTATCCTTGATGTTGCATATCTTGCACATGGACTACTCAGTTTGTATATTTTGCTATTTTTTCATAGTTCCACAAAACTTCTTCCTGTTTTCTCGATTGATCTGTGTTCAGTTTTTCAAGGCCTATCCACTGTGCCAACTTATAACTAAATCTGAGGGGGGTGCGATGGGGAGGTTCCCTTGTGAGAAGCGACGATAATTGTGCGACTATGTGGAACTATGCGCATTGTAAACAAAGGGCTGCATCCCTTCATGATCAAGAAACGTGTACGTGTGATGCAACAAGGAAGACCGACAGTATCAAAAAGGTAAACCTATCATATATTACAATTATTGGACTCTAACAGGACGAATTAAAAAAACTGTACGAGAAATATTAATTAAATCCACACAAGTCGGAGCAATGGCGTGGTAAAACAAAAACCAAAGATGTGAAAATCGGTGCTTCATCCTCCGAAAATGATCTGTAGTTAATTATTGCTGAGCTACGAGAGGACACAAAAATTCTGAGTGATGAAAACAGAAGACTCAAGCTTAAATTGGAAGAGAGTGGTCATCAGGTATGTCTTAATATCCCCAAACCTATGGAAGGATTGCCAGAAAGTGAAGCTACGACTAAAACGGCTCACAACAGGCCTAGCAGGAGATGGGTAACTGTAAAATCGAAGGGGGGCGCTTACAAACATATTAACAATAAACATAGGCAGGACATTGTGTTACCATTAAATAACAAATATAATTCGCTTCAAAACACAGATGACATATAAACTGTATCAGCACACTAATCTGATCAGATGGTGCAGGACTCTCAAAACTTAGCGAACAGCCAAGAAAGGTATAAGAAAAAACGCAAAATCAAGATTTATTCAGACAGTTACGCCAGAGGATTAGCAGCTATGTTAACGGAAAGCGGACCTCGTGTGATTAACGAGTTTGAAATAGAAGGTACCGTTAAATCAGGAGCTGGTTTACGAGATGTTTCAACATCAATCAAGAAAGAAAGCATAGTCCTCGCGGACAGAGACTTTGTAGTGGTAATGGCCGGAGCAAACGACGTCAGCAGAAACGAAAGGGAGATCGCTACTTCGACATTGAAGAAGACTCTCGGAATGTTAACCCACACCAACGTGATTGTTGTTAATGTGCCACATCGACATGGTTTGCCCCAGTGGTCATGTGTGAATAAGGAAGTGGAGCAGACAAACAAGGAGTACAAAGCTATCTGTAAGCACTTTAAGAATGTTTCGCTAATTAACACCAGTAGTTGTAGCAGAGAATGGCATACCAAGCATGGTCAACATTTCAGTTATCTAGGTAAACGTGTTTTAAGTGATGCAATTCTCGGAATAGTATTGGATAAGCTAGAGAAGGAAAAAAGACCAGCAATGTGTTTGGATTATGTTTCAACTGAGATGACAAAAAACTTGTATGCATAGACCAGGTTGGGTGTTCTAGTAACATAAGGACACAACCTGGTCAACTTTCATGCAGTAACAGTAGGTCATGTCAACTAAGAGAATATGCAAAAAAAGAAGTGCCTAAAGTAGAGTTTAAAATAAAAAATAAAAATAAAAACCTCAATATTCAGGGCATGGCAGATAGAAACTTAATTGTCAACGAATTTTCAAATGAAAACATGATAGATATTCTATGTTTAAGTGAACATTGGTGTAAAGAGGATGAGCTTGGGTACAAAGTATTGGTTGATTACACACTACTTAGTTGGTATTGCAGAAAACAGCACTTACGTGGTGGGGTAGCAATATATGCAAAAACACCTCTTGCACCAAACTGTGGCAGGATAGATCTCAATACCCTTTGTGATGAAATGCATTTTGAAATGTCAGGTCTAGTAATTGAGAGCCTTAAGCTAATGGTAGTACTAGTGTACAGGCCACCTAGTGGTGACCCCCATATCTTTCTGGAGAAAGTTGAGGAACTCTTAATGTACATATGTATACCGAAATGGAAAAAATACAATGTTGTCATTTGAGGGGATATCAATTCAAGTTTTGATGTCCTGCAGGACAGAAAAACTGTGACAGAGCTCAAAAATGTGCTTTGACAATTTAACCTGTACTATGTTAACTGCAAACCTACCAGAGGCTCATCCTGTCTAGACAATATATTTACAAATATTAAAAGAACTTGTATGTTCACTGATGTAATTAGTTTCCCTTTCTCAGACCATGATGCAGTATATCTTAGTCTTAATAATGTGACTTCAGACTGCACCAAACCAGAATCTAAAACTGTGATTACTAGACCAATGAGCAGAGAGAGGATGGATAGGTTTAGACATGCCCTCACTTATTTCAGTTGGGACATATGTTTTATTAGGCTTCAACACTGTTCAGCTGATATTGTATTCACAAAGTTTTTCTCCATCTTTTTAAATGTATTTGAAAATAACATCCCTCTGAAAAAATGTACAGTGAATATTAGTAGTAATTACAAGAAAAGGAAAACGAAGGAATGCTATACTCCACAGTTAGGGCAACTGAAAAATACTGTTATGCTGTATTCTAGTCTGTGCAAAACCAGTAAATCAGAACTGTATGAAGACCTGTACGCTAAAGCTAAATGCAAGTACAGGAAGGCAATAAATGACGCAAAGAAACTGCATAACATAGTAAACATTGAAAAATCTAACAATAAATGCAAGAAGGCCTGGAGTGTAATTAACTCCATTGCACACACTAAACACAAAGAGGAAATTGCCATTACCCCAGAAGAATTTAATAAATATTGCATTCAGTCCATTGAAGAAATTAGTAGTTCAATAATCAAACCACCTGAAAATGCACTTAGTATTATGGACAGCTGCTTTGAAAAGCTTCCCCCAAGCACCTTCACTTTCACAGAAGTGAGCCCAAATAATATCCTAAAAATAGTGAAAAATTTCAAACCTTCAGTTAGTGTTGATTACTATGATATGTCATGTAATTTGTTGAAAGATGTTATTAATTGTGTGATTTATCCTTTAACCTTTTGTGTTAACAAATGCCTGGCTGAAAGTAAGTTCCCCGACATACTAAAAATTTCTAGAGTTGTGCCCATATACAAAAAAGGGGAAAAGAACTGTCCCGCTAGTTACAGACCTATACCCACAACCCCAGTTTTTTCAAAAATTTTAGAAACGATTATGTATGAGCAAGTTAGTGCCTACTTGGGTAAACTAAATATAATTAGTGATAAACAGTTTGGATTTAGGAAAGGTAAATCCACAACAGAGGCAATGGACTCCCTCGTAAAATTAGTCCTAGATGTGTTCGAGGCTAGGGACTATGCCCAGGCTACATTTTGTGACCTGAGCAGAGCCTTTGACTGTGTAGAGCATGACACTGTGCTGAATAAGATAGTTTACTATGGTTTTGATGACAACAGTATAAATATGTTCAGGTCTTTTCTAGAGAACCGTCAACAACATTTGTAGGGAGAAATCAAATTTGGTTAATGTTAGGTACGGAGTGCCTCAAGGGTCGGTGCTTGGACCTTTACTGTTTATACTAATGATTAATGAGCTGCCCTTATTCATAAATTCTCATCCAATATTGTATGCTGATGACACAACTTTTCTACATAAAAGCTCTGATCTAGGTACACTGAAAACACTGACCGAAAATACCCTTGCTCAGCCCTCATTATGGTTCAAAGCTAATGGCTTCTTGCTAAATGAAAACAAAACCCAGACACTTTACTTTAGCCTCAAAGAGATTCCTAACTACCAGGAATTAGAAACTGTTATATTTTTGGGTGTTACTATTGACAATAAATTGACGTGGGAACCACACATTAAAAATATATTGGGTAGACTTTCAAGAGTTATTTTTCTAATTAGATATTTAAAAAGACATGTTCCCAATGACTATGTGAGATCAGCATATTTTGCCTTCTTCCAAAGCATCATCTCTTATGGAATTTTGCTGTGGGGCAGTAGCTGTCATGTAAATGATATTTTACTTTTACAGAAGAAAGTAATAAGAATAATAACGGATTCTGATAAAAACAGAACATTGTAAACCTCTGTTTATTAAATTGCAGTGTCTTACAGTAGTAAACTTATTCATTTACAATGTTTTAATGTACATTAGAGCCAATGTGTCTAATTTTGTGTTCAGAAGTGATATTCATAGCCATAATACTAGAAACAGAACATCTGTAGACGTACCATATCATAGATTATCAAAATCGTATAACTCTTACCTAGTTCTTGGACTAAGGATGTTTAATAGACTAAGTGCTGGCTTTAAAGAACTGCCTGTAAATATCTTTAAAGCTAAATTATACAAGCTACTAGTGAACAATCCGTTTTACACCATTGATGAAGTCTTTGAAGATGAAAATACTGTATTCTAACGTGTACCTATTTTATGTAAACCAATTTACATCGATATAGTAGTTTATGTAGAAATATATGCTCTTGACTTTGTCTATTGCTGTAATCAGCTGAACGACAGTAAAATTATTATTATATTATTATTATTATTATTATTACTATCACACACATCCATGCCCGAGGCAGGATTCGAACCTGCGACCGTAGCGGTCGCTCCGCTCCAGACTGTAGCGCCTAGAACCGCACAGCCACTCCGGCCTCTTGCAAATAGTTCTTTGTCTCAATAGGAGTCAAAAACGTCAGATATCGTTAGTGTTGACAACGAATGAAAATACATTAAAAATCAAAATTATTATCCACCAGCAGATAGGTGTTCTCATGCTAGAGCTTGATAATAAATAATGGAAACTTTAGTGCCGGATGAGGATTCGAACCCATTCACTAGCAATATATGGAGACGTTGAGGAATCTGCAGTTTTGAACAAAAAACAAATTGTAGTCGAGCTGTATTGTCACGAAGGGATAAAATTCCGCGTTCAGGGCGGTGTGAGTTGCATTCCCAGTTCAGAACCAATTTCATCGACATACAGAAGTTCAGATAAAAAATGGAATAAGTGTCCTGTGACCCTACAAAGAGTTTGTTTCGTCACTAGAAATAAATAACTAGTATAAGAAAGGTTACTGGTGATAGAGTTTCTACATGTCGCCACTCCTGACTTTAATGTGATTCAACCTAAAATCTACTTGGTACAGAAGGAATATCATGTTTAATGTGAATTTCTGACCACAATGCCATTATACCTTTCCACTTGGGGTAGCCAGAAGAGAATAGAATCCGTCTCTCCCTATCAAAAATCATCGGCAGAAGCTGGAATCGAACCCACACCATAAGTATATGAAATTATCATCAATACAACAGACCACCAAATCCTCATCTCTCTGACTCATTTTTCTATCATAACGCCGTTGCGCCATACTGGATCAGATTTCTGACACACAGGCACCCTGCAGTGGTTTGCAGCATATTCAGTACATTCATTTACTTGGATGACCAAATCGCCTGAACTAGCTGCCTCGGCTACCCAGTGCATACATTCAACTCTGTTTTGTAATCACCGAAACAAAATCACGTAACTGCCACCTACACAGAACTGCCAACAGTGTAGGATGCAGAAATTTAAATAGGAAGTGTTCCTTTCCACTTGAGCTACTCTATTGCGCTATCTGTTTGTTGAAAACGTCGTGCAGTGCAAAGGAAAAGCTGTAACTGCCTGTCTCTCAGAAGTCTAGATCCGGCCATATGCATTATCTCACACCACTGTGGATTGCGGAAGTTCTTACGGAATTGTTGACTCCTGGAGCTGCTGTAACTGTGTCAGCTAGTAGCATAAAGGTGAGTGTCGCACGCCGTAGCTATGATGTCACGTGTTCTAGCACATTCACTGCTACATTTTTTTAAAGGCTGAAGTTATCAATCTAATGGAACTTTGAACATAATTCCCTTCACTTCTCAATCCAAAATAGTTGCATGTGGAAACAGGGCTTACTTCTGCAACATTTTGTTCTTTTCAGGTTTAATAGACGGCCAGGCAGCAGTTGCATCTCGAAACTTTTGTATTATGTATGAGGAGAGCGCATCGCGCCAAAATACGTCAGAAAAGTATTTTCTACATTAGCTGCCGTGTGGTAGTGGCATTTTATTCTTCTTCAAACCTTGTTTGACAGCTTTAACTCAGAAAAAGTTTTCTACGTGCATGTAATCAATAAACTGCATGTGCATTGTCAGACTGTTATAGATAACATCAGAGAATTCGCATGTATCATTGATGATTAGCCAGCCGGAGTGGCCGTGCGGTTATAAGCGCTACTGTCTGGAACCGAGCGGTCGCAGGTTCGAATCCTGCCTCGGGCATGGATGTTGGTGATGTCCTTAGGTTAGTTAGGTTTAATTAATTCTAAGCTCTAGGCGACTGATGACTTCAGAAGTTAAGTTGCATAGTGCTCAGAGCCATTTGAACAATTTTGATGATTAATTTCTCTCTCATGTTTACTATTGTTTCAACAACACTAAAAGAAACCTTACGAAAATTGTGCACTGCATTATAAGAAATGAAATAAAACTACCCACGATAACCTTACGACGAAAGTCTGTTTTAATAAAACTGAATATCTGTACACAAGCGTGCCTCTATCGGCACGAATTAGTAAAATACTACTCACTTAGATTTCGATTGGGTCTGTGTTTAATTGGTATGCTGTGTCATACTCAAGAGGTACGCAAATGTGGCATTTCATAAGTAAAGTTATGTATTCCTAGAAACCCAAAATTTGCTTGTCAGCAGTGGAAAGAGGCGTTACCTGTTGTGCAGCATTGTAAGGCCAATAGTGGCTAGAACTCGTAAACCGTTATTTAAAGGATTTAGTTGCGATTTGCATCTGCAACGACTTTCCTGGGCTGAAAACAGTAAATTTTTTGCATCTCCGTAAATTTTTACACCTATGTAAATTTTTTACACCTCAAGCGATAATAACTCAGATTATTCAATAGAAATGACAAGAAAAATCAAGTGAACTTTGAGGCTTAATTCCGTACACACCAGGAAGTAACTCGTCGATCACAGAGTTGCCAAACATACCTTGCCTTGTTGCCAAATCTCAGTTACATTACCAGCAGGAAGAAGACGAACCGATGTGTTCGTAGAGCGGGCTGGGAAGTGACCATAGCTGGCGCCTCAAAGACGCGGCTTCCATGGCCTGGAATACATAATGCGTCTCATTCGCATTTCTGTAACTATGTTTAGGGACTGGAGCGCAGTTACTAATAATACTCAGAACTGAATGCAAACTAATCGTCATAAATCAGTAACTCTCATAGTTGTTTTTACATATTTTCGTAAGTGTACTCAAAACTAAGAAACTCATTCATGAACGTTTTCGAGCCTGGCCGAGAGTAGAGCACAACAAACAAATAAAAATAAAAAAAGAATGTGTGTGTGTGTGTGTGTGTGTGTGTGTGTGTGTGTGTGTGTGTGTGTGTGTGTGTGTTATAAAGAAATTGAATCATAGTATGTAAAGAAATCTTTCATTAAAATGACACATTTCACATCATTACGAAATGTAGTATTCATGATCTATGGAACAAGTATTAATCTAATCTAATGTAATCTAATCGTATTGCTGATTAGCCATGAAGAGTTATGAATTATCGAAATTTTCGCTAATATCAGCAACCAAATCTAAACTTGAAAATAAAAGACGACAGTTTTTTAATAACCTGGGACTCCTATCAAGACCCTTGTGTCCCTGTTAACTAACCACGAAAGATGTCTGATATACCTCCATTTAGAAATAACAAAGTGTGCAAGCATTTAAAGATGAAGTGCATGATGTGAAGTTCTGTGACAGAGATACGAACCCAACACGCAATCGGATTGTTAACTAAGTACAATCAAATGATACATATCAGTTTTTCTTACTACCTGCTAGGTGTTTGAATCTAAAACAGGGATACAAATTTTTGTGCCTGAGCGACAATTGAACCGCACACCTACCATACTTCTTTATCATCAACGAATATAGCTTAAGTATCAATTGCTTACTCACCAATAGTAAGATGTGTGCATGTTTGACCAAAAATAACGACACCTATTGCGATTGTTGGCAATATATGAACAGACATTAAAAATGCACGCATACCATTGGAGGCATGTTGAAGTCCTATGAAAAGGCATGAAAAAAAACTTTTTGAATTTCCCTTTCTTGTTTATATAATACTATGTATGACATCTTATTGCCGCACCGGGTAGCCGAGCGTTCTAAGGAGCATTGCCACGGTTCGCGCGGCTCCCTTCGTCGGAGGTTCGGGTCCTCCCTCGGGCATGAGTGTGTGTGTTGCCCTTAGTGTACGTCAGTTTAAGTTAGATTAAGTAGTGCGTAAGCTTAAGGACCGATGACCTCAGCAGTTTGGTCCCGTAGGACCTTACCACAAAAAAAGCACACTTGGCTAGCTTCCGATTCCCGTCGCGCGCATTATTCTCAGCTGCCGACGATACAGTAACCATTGTGTTGTGGTGGTATCAGTTTTTTACTTTTCTCAATAACAACTATTTTATTCGCGAATCACACATTGTAAGTTTGGCAAGCCGTAGATGAGTAACCAACATTTGACATGTGCTCGTCATTCCGCCTGAAAGGTATGCTCGTCATTATTTTAATACTACTCAGATGAGAATAAGGAATAAAGTCCTCTGGTAAGTTTCCATTCCAGTCGTTCAGAATGAAAAATACGATGGGTTATGGGGATTCAACCAAAACTCCAACAAATTTGGCGATTTATTTTTATGTTAATTGTTAACCTTTTCTCATTCGAAGAAGCATCAACATTTATGAGTAACGACCACATTTCTCTTCTTGGCAGGCTTAATTGTGCTTCTTTTGCCAAAACACAGTACAATTTGCACAAGCTCATTTTTGGAGCAGCTATTGTGACAGAATTCTGGAACAGAGTGTCCCGTTAAACAAGTAATTGGCAACCAGAGAGCTCAACAGCTTGCGGAAAACCTCATTGTGTAGGTTTGCGGTAACAAAAAAGAAGAAATTTCGTGTTTATTTTCATACTAGGAAACTATTGTTTCACTAGCTGTCGATAACTCTTAAAAAATTATAGTCAGTGGAGTGAAAAAAATGTAACAGAAAGTACAACTTCTGATATATCGCCATGGATAAGAAAGCTCAGTGCGTTTATGAACTGGCAAAATGCTCTCATCCTTACGTGCCATCATTCGCTAAAATCTCGTTTCGATGTCTCGAGCGGTTTAGGAGATATTAGGGTTGTTGTGAACATTTCATTCTCGCGGGCGTGAGATCGTCAGTGAACGTGCTACATAGGACCCATTTTCTCGAGATGGCAGACAGATAGAGACCTGCTCCCAAGTGTAAAGAAAAATTCAATATGTTAGCTAAATTTCATACGCAGCAACATATGGTGTAATACACATCAAGCGCAAAATCATAGCGGCCCCTAATTTTCATTGCAGACTTCTCGAATTTTGCGTAGTGTCTTACTAAAGTATGTATATCACAATAAGTATGATCGTTAGCGAGATGATAAGCACTTCGCCACGAAGCTGACATATAATGCTTCAAGTAAGGCAAAAGTGAAATAGACCTAGAGAGTGTACGTAAGGTTCAAAATGGCTCTGAGCACTATGGCGCTTAACGTCTGAGTCCCCTAGAACTTAGAACTACTTAAAATTAAGTAACCTAAGGACATCACACACATCCATGCCCCTGGCAGGATTCGAACCTGCGACCGTAGCGGTCTCGCGAATCCAGACTAAAGCGCCTAGAACCGCTCGGCCACACCGGCCGGCAGTGTACATAGGGTCTGGGAATAGTTTCAGTTATTTATTGCACAAGAACTAAACATTGTACAGATGTCATACATATTGCATTTTGAAGAGAAACTCTGAAAGATTTATTTTTACAAACATTCGATATGCGAACCATTAGTGACCCGGCAGACAATACGGTAATCGAATTCTTGCCATACCCGTCCCAGCATGGCATTGTCGACTGTGGCAGTCGCTTCCAGTATTCTCTCCTGGAGCTCTGCTGCATCACGTGGTAGAGGCGGTACATACACCAGATCTTTAATGTGTCCCCACAGAAATAAGTCACACAGAGTTAGATCTGGTGATCCGGGAGGCCATTTCATGAAACAGATGCCCCCTTTGTAGCACGGCCATATTTGTGACTAGCGCTGACTTTCGGCAAATTACCAAACTACGCTGTGGCGGTATACAAGAAAAAAAAAAAGCTTACAGGATTTCTCTTCAAAATGACATAAGAATGATATCTGTACAACGTTTGGTTCTTGTGCAATAAATAATTGAAAGCGTTCCCGCACTTTATGTACACCCTATATTTTTACTGAACAGTTTCGTTTGAGAAAGATTACAGGGTGCTCGTGCTTCGGTTCTATCAGTGCAGAGCGTGGCCAGTTGGCGCGTGCGAATTATGCGTACGCGTCTCAATATGCGCAGGGCCCGAGTAACGTGTGCGGAAAGTGCGCAGTGTTGTCGTGTCACGTCACATGGGCTGTACGTGCCTCAATTTGCGCTTAGCTTTACGCTGGAACACTCCTCCCTCCCAAAGCGACGGGCCGTCATCGTGTAGGGAGCGCGACAACGGAGGGGGAGGCAGGAGTGTGGACGCTTCGCTGGACCGGAAGATGTAATTGCAGGGGACGTCAACCTTCCGGTCGTATCCCGCCATCTGGTCTTCGCTTTGGCGGAAAAGTACACCGGAAAACGACCAGAAGGGTACGCGTCCACCCCGTGAGACCAATAACCAGATGTAGAAGGCGTCGGCTGCTGTGGTGTGGGCGGGTCTAACCCCATCGGTAGGGCGAGAGGAGGCGGAAGAGGCCAAGGCCCGGTCTCCATGATGACACCCTCTGGCGGCTGCTGTGGCCGCGGTGTCCTCGAGATCCGTGAATCTGGAGGAAGAGACACAGAAGGATCACCGTGCACACGACAGTCGCGAAGTTGATTGTGACGTCGGCGCTGTAATCCGTCTGGACCTGAAATGAGATACATGCAAGAGCCAAGTCGACGGACGATCTCGCCTCGCGCCCACCGTCTGCTGCCGCTAAAAACCCTGTAAAACACAATATCATGCGGCGCGAAGGGATACTTCCGCCCTTCCTTCGGCGCTGGATGCTGAGGAGGGTGGAGCAGTGTCTGATGGCGGCGGCCGTGAAGCAATTCCGTCGGCGATGGTCCATCTCGTGGGTGCGAACGATAGGAGGAGAGAAACAGTGTGCAGAACGAAGTTTGGGCATCTGCTGCTTGAAGGTTCTGAAAAAACGTTCCGCTTCGCCGTTTGACTGTGGATGGAACGGTGCACTAGTTAGATGCTGTATGCCATTGCATTCACAGAATGTTTCAAATTCATTTGACGTGAACTGAGGGCTGTTGTCTGACACTATGACTTCAGGTAAAACTTCGACGCAAAAAATAGAGGACAACACTTGAATTGTGCTACGAGACGTTGTCGAATTCATGGGCACAGCAAAAGGAAACTTGCTATACGAGTCAACCACAATCAACCAACGAGTGTTCCAAAAAGGTCTTGCTAAGTCTATGTGAACATGTTTCCATGGTGATTGCGATTTAGGCTAAGCAGAGAATTTTTTTGGCCGAGCGGACTGATTTTCCGCACATGCGTGACATTGTGACGTGATCTGTTCTATTCGGGTGTCCATGCCCTGCCAAGTACAGCGTCGACGCGCTGACTGTTTCGTACGAACAATCCCCAGTGTTCAAAATGGTTCAAATGGCTCTGAGCACTATGGGACTCAACTGCTGAGGTCATTAGTCCCCTAGAACTTAGAACTAGTTAAGCCTAACTAACCTAAGGACATCACAAACACCCATGCCCGAGGCAGGATTCGAACCTGCGACCGTAGCAATCCCCAGTGTCCTTGGTCAAGTAACTGCAACACTTCTTTTTGCAGAGTTTTAGGGATCAACACACGTGACTCTCCACTGTCATTTTGAACAAGAATAACAGCTTTCTGTATAGCGACGCCATGTCGACGTGCATAATATCGGCGCACTACAGCGTTATTTATGCTGTGCAAGAAACGAGGCCAAGATGTGCGAATGTATGTTAGCAAAATGTTCAAATCTGAATCAGCTTCGGTAGCCTGTGCAATTTTCCTATAGTTCAGTAGAAAAGATTGAAGCAATTCAGAATCCTGAGCATTGATGTGACAAGATGCAGCAGAAGCGTGAAAGTCTTTATCAGGGCTAATCGGAAGACGTCAAAGTGCGTCCGCATTACCATGTTGAGCTGTCGGACAAAACACAATCTCGTACTGGTATTGAGACAACAACAAAGCCCATCTTTGCAACGTTTGGGCAGTTTGTGCAGGAACTGGTTTCGTCGGATGAAACAAGGACTGCAAAGACTTGTGATCCGTTACTAAGTAGAATTTTCTGCTATACAAATAGTGACGGAATTTGGTGACACCATACACAATAGCCAAAGCCTCTTTCTCAATTTGTGAATAGCTAGACTGAGCTGTGGACAACACTTCTGATTCGAAAGCGATAGGGCTGTCTTCATCGCCAATTCTGTGCGAATGCACTGCACCGATTCCGTAAGAGGAAGCGTCAACTTGCAATACAGCTGGTTTGACAGGATCAAAGTGAACTAAGCATCGGTCACTGAGCAATGTATCTTTAAGTTTTTGAAAAGCTACTTGGCAGTCATCCGTCCAAACAAAGGGGACATTCTTGCGACGCAAGCAATGCAGTGGAGATATGATTTGTGCAGCATTTTGTACGAACCGAGTGTAATAGTTTATTTTCCCTAAGACTGACTGCAATTCTGGGACATTGCGAGAACTGGCAAATCTCGCACGGCTAACAAACGCGACTGAAGAGGATGTACACATTGACTGTTTATGACATGACCAAGATACTGCAACTCAGGTTTTAAGAAAATCACACTTGTCCAGTCTCCACTTTAATCCTGTTTCACATTAACACACGTCCGCAGCTCGTTGTCCTCTGGTAGCGTTCTCGCTTCCCGCGCACAGGGTCCCGGGTTTGATTCCCGGCGGGGTCAGAGATTTTCCCTGCCTCGAGATGACTCGGTGTTGCGTCGTCTTCATCATCATCATTCATCCCCATTACGGTCGCAGGAAGACAATGGCAAACCACCTCCGCTAGGACCTTGCCTAGTCAGCGGTGCGGGCCTCCCGCATCGTCCCCTACGCTCGCTCCTCGGACTATGGGACCTCATCATCATCACATAACACACGAAACAAAGCACGCAAATTTGCAATAAGATCTTCAGATGTACGACCTGCTACTACAATATCGTCCAAATAGTTTGAACAGTTTGGCACTTGAGCAGTCAGCTGTTCCAAATACTTTTTTGAGATTCTTCATCAAGCGGTATCTGAAAATACGCGTCGCGCAAATCAATTTTTGAGAAGTAGCGGCCAGCACCTAATCTGTCCATGAGGTCCTCTGGGCGTGGCAAGGGGTAAGTGTCAACCACAGTTTGTGGGTTCACCATAGACTTAAAGTCAACACATAGACGAATGCTGCCTGAAGGTTTGGGGGGCAAAACCAGTGGACGTGCCCATTGGCTAGTTTGTATGGATGCAATAGCTCCGCTATCTTGCAATTCTTCAAGTTCAACAGCGACTTTGTCCTATAATGCAACGGGAACAGTTCTGGCGTGTGCAAAATTTCGGCAAAGCATTGTCTTTCAGAGTAATATGAGCAATAAAATTGTTAGTCTTGCCTAAACCTTCAGAAAAGAGTTCCGGGAATTCTTTCAGCAAAGCTAGCTACACTGTCTTTTGCATGGAATGCAGACACTGACAACACATTGTCCTGAATGTTAAAGCCAAACAAATCAAATGAATCAAGACCAAATATGTTCTCACACTCGCATGATTGTAGCACTGTAAAAGTCGCTGTTCGCTTATGCGAGCGATACATGGCAGGCAAAGTATATTTTCCGAGAAGGGGAATGTCTTGTCCATTATACGCCATCAGGTGCGTGCTAGTTTCAGACAGGCGTGGGGAGCCTAACATTTCATAATGTATGTGTGACGATTCTGCAGTGTAACACAGACACCCGTGTCCAACTGAAATTTCGCACGTTTCCCACAAAGAAGCAAATGAATAAAATGTTTGTTGGACTGGCGTAGCACTGAAGAAACTGCTCACTTGCTAGTTTTGCTAGTGCCTGTTGTAGTCTTTGAATATACTGTATTAATGACGTGGGTCTTGTGACTAGATTTTTGTCAGTGGGCTGAATTCTAATGTTTGTTCCGTTGCAAACATACACATTATAAATAACCTTTCTTGCCACAAGCGTAACACTGTGATTGTCGGGAGGGACAGTCTTGACATTTGTGCCGTGCATCCTCGTCGTCAGTAATGTTTTCTGCCCACTCGTCTAATATATCAGGTGCCTAGTAAGCTGTTTTCTCGGATCACTAGACAACAATTCAAGGAAATCGTATTAATTGAGTTTATTACAGCAAGTTAAATTGACAATACTTACTTTGCATATTCACAAAGGTGTGTCGCAAGCAAATGGCGACATGCAAATAATCAATGTCCTTCGATACATACAATTTCAATGCAAGCAGTACAATAAGTTCATAAGTCATTGCTCCGGCCGTGGCTAGGCGGCGTGGTGCTTATATTCTCTTCGTGTAGTGTCCGCTCCTGTCTTGGTGCCGTCCTAGAGAGGGATTCGTCAGCGTACTATCGGCTGACGTCGTCTCACTGCCATGTATGCTCTTCCGTTCTTGATCGTCGTGTCGGCTCTTGTCGTTACGCCGGAACAGACACTGGCGAATCTTCTACAAATGCTTGTTTGCTTCGTTGTTGTGGTCTTCGGACCTGAGACTGGTTTGATGCAGCTTTCCATGCTACTCTATCCTGTGCAAGCTTCTTAATCTCCCAGTACGTATTGCAGCCTACATCCTTCTGAATCTGGTTAGTGTATTCATCTCTTGGTCTCTCTCTACGATTTTTACCCTCCACACTGCCCTCCAGTACTAAATTGGTGATCCCTTGATGACTCAGAACATGTCCTACCAACCGATCCCTTCTTCTAGTCAAGTTGTGCCACAAACTCCTCTTCTCCCCAATTCTATTCAATATCTCCTCATTAGTTATGTGATCTACCCATCTAATCTTCAGCATTCTTCTGTAGCACCACATTTCAAAAGCTTCTATTCTCTTCCTATCCAAACTATTTATCGTCCATGTTTCACTTCCATATATCGCTACACTCCATACAAATACTTTCAGAAACAACTTCCTGACACTTGAGTCAGTACTCGATGTTAACAAATTTCTGTTCTTCAGAAACGCTTTCCTTGCCATTGCCAGTCTACATTTTATATCCTCTCTACTTCGACCATCATCAGTTATTTTGCTCACTAAATAGCAAAACTCATTTACTACTTTAAGTGTCTCATTTCCTAATCTAATTCCCTCAGCATCATTCGACTACATTCCATTATCCTCGTTTTGCTTTTGTTGATGTTCATCTTATATCCTCCTTTCAAGACACTGTCCATTCCGTTCAACTGCTCTTCCAAGTCCTTTGCTGTCTCTGACAGAATTACAATGTCATCGGCGAACCTCAAAGTTTTTATTTCTTCTCCATGGATTTTAATACCTACACCGAACTTTTCTTTTGTTTCCTTTACTGCTTGCTCAACATACAGATCGAATAGCATTGTGGAGAGGCTACAACCCTGTCTCACTCAATCCCCAACTGCTGCTTCTCTTTCATGCCCCTCGACTCTTATAACTGCCATCTGGCTTCTGTACAAATTGTAAATAGCCTTTCGCTCCCTGTATTTGACCCCTGCCACCTTCAGAATTTCAAAGAGATTATTCCAATCAACATTGTCAAAAGCTTTCTCTAAGTCTACAAATGCTAGAGACGTAGGTTTGCCTTTCCTTAATCTTTCTTCTAAGGTAAGTCGTTGGGTCAGTATTGCCTCACGTGTTCCAACATTTCTACAGAATCCAAACTGATCTTCCCCGAGATCGGCTTCTACCAGTTTTTCCATTCGTCTGTAAAGTATGCTTCAGTTACTCGTATTCGCTTCCATTCAAGCTAGTGTCAACGAGCCTGCCCCCCCCCCCCCTCCTCCCCTCCTCACACATCATCGCTGTCCGTATGTTGGGTTTTGGCTGGCAGAGCTTGCTTCCTCCACTAGCCTCACACTTATAGAAACTTGTCGATGACGTTGTGAACAAACTGCACAGCTGCGGTTGTGTGTTGCATGAAGGTTTCGCTTTTTGTTATGGGACAAGTGCATTTAAAGTTTACTTTGTAGTTACCAATCGTAACTGTGCCTTTTAAACGATATATAAATTAAGTATTTTAGACAAACTTAGGGGAGAAAATAGTGATATGCTCGACTTACCTGGAAGTGACGTCAAAACGATGTATCACTTGGTGCTGGCCTCTGGTCGACGCTTTGAAGTTTCCATATTGATTTAGTTGCACTTCATTGTTTTGTATTTTAACTTATATGTCATGGCACTGTGTCTTTTCGGGCAGTGGTGCGCTGAAGATTTATCAGAAACACATCACTAAATGTCAGTTAATGAACCACTGCTGGCACACGCCTTCAGAAGATCATAAGCTGAATAATATGATTGTTGAAAGTTGTATGTGTTTCTGTCATCTCATGGTTAGGAACATTGAATTATGGAGTCAAAGAAAGTTGGTTTGTGTCATGCTATGTTCCATAATGACAGACATCGTTTTTAATAGTGCAACCACGGGCATGTGGTCTCACAGACCTCAAAATTTATGATCAGTTATGGAATATATAGACATCACATGTGTCCAAAAGTAGCAACACGGGAAGGTATAAGACAAAATTCAAATATTAGTGATTGAAAAAAAATCAATTTAATGCAAATGAAAAGCAAATATTAAAATGATACTTATAAATTCCCATTTTATAGTTAAACTTGGATACTAGAATGATTCAATTTATATTAAACATGCTCTTTCTTCACTTATAGTACATTTAAAAAAATCATATTCAGAAAATAACATAAAAATTAAAAATCTAATTAGTAAATAAAAAACCTAAATGTTAGTATGCCGACAGTTTCCGCAAGCTGGCCTAGAACACTCCAAGCATGTTGGCCGGCCAAAATGGTAGCAATGGTACAAAGTCTTTCACCTTTTAATTGATGGGCAAGTGCTATATGTCTTTTTGTTATTAATTTGCTTCCATGGAGTTTGATGAGCTAGTTACTGAAACGAAAATATAAAATTGTAAAATATAAAAGTACGCTACTTTCATGAAACAAAAGAAGCTTTACCCACTAAAAATATCATTACCTGCAGGTATTTTGTGTAATAGCCTTATAGTCCACTTCATATCCATTGGTACTTGATGTGTAGTGAACCTTCTTTGCATTTAAGTTTCCATTAAATCTTTCACTAGTGTGAACATAAAATTTTTCCAGCAAATCGATTCACTGTCCCTGTATAGTCTATAGAAAATCTGAGTATTCCTATTGACTGTGTCTAGTATCCTGAAAATTTTACTTATGGGAGATATCTGAGTAAGTATTGCAGTAACATATGCGATGCATTTTTCATCTGGGGTGTCTATAACTCCCTTGGTATTGTTGTAATATGCAACTATTTCCTCTTTTCCTGTTTCCTTACCTATACCTTTGCAGTCATGCATAGATAACACCAATATTGTGGCTCTCCTCTTTTTTCGGACCAATGGAAAGAAGAGTCACCGCTTTAGGAAATTCACGTATTGACAGCCCTTCTTGTATAGTATGTTTTTGTCGTGTTGTCGTTGTTGCACCAACATATACCAGTCCATTCCTTACAGATGTTGCATAAGTGGTTTTGATAAAAGCAATTATCACTGGTTGCACTTACATTTGTTTTGAGCAGTGGTTGGGATAGTCTCCAGACAGGCTGAGATGTCTTATTAAACATACACATTGCAAAGATTTTATTCCTAGAATCAGTTAGACATTGCACTTTTATGCCACACTTTTTTTAAATCAGAAGTATATATTCTGAATTTGCACCTACCTCTGAAACCTATAAGTATTTCGTCAATGTACACTTTCTCCCCAGGTATGTAGAACGCTTGACATCTGAAGAGTTCTGATGTCTGAGCTAATAGCTTATTTTTTTCCACTCTTCTCTCGTTTTGGTATCGTCACTCACAGAGCTATCAAAATAATAGCAAATCTGATACAATTCATTATTGCACCGAATATTTCTCATCCAGCTGTGTGCACTAGAAGCCCAATAAATGTACTCATTTCCAAATAGCCAATATTTCTCATACCGGCATCACTGTAACTGGTATTACACAGATCCCCCATTTTTCCTAATCTTTCATTAGTGTGAAGAACAATATTGCTTATGAAATCATCAGTTATTAGTAATGACCACATTTCGAGAGGTTTTGGTTCATACCTACTTTCAGCTTTTATTTTTAGTCTCAGTAAATGCATTATTATGTTACGTTTTGATATTAGAGTTCGCATATTAGCAAACGGTATTTCTGTCCACTTGTAACATCTATTTTTGCAACAAAAAAGCCTTACCTCTGTTTTGAGATTGTTGAATTTCGGCAGTGTTGATATTGTTGTTACTGTTTTGCGTACAGCACGAATCATCTATGTCTGAAACTACACTCTGTTTAGGTAAGCTGTTGTGCTGGCTACCAATAATATTAGTAAAACAATCACATCACAGTTTTTAATATCGTCCTCCAACCACTACCCGACTATTTCAGCAATTTTCGGATCGTTCAGATAATGAAGGCATGTGGATAGTTCCGACTCTACAGCTACTAAGAATCGAAAGGAGGCGCGCTTCCCTGAAAATAAATTATGCTTGTCTCCAGGTTTCTAGGGGTCTGAGAGACCACATGACTGTGGTTACGAGATATGCTGGTTTTCTTCACTTTTGCATCAGATTTTCAGACTTTCTCACAACAGTAATACAAGTATGTTCTGCAATATTTGATGTTACATATAAGAGTGCGCTCTCTCAGGGACGAATTTCTTCGATTTTGTGATCTCTGCCTCATTGATATATGAAGGATGAAATTGCTGTAAGTGAAACAATCAGTAACGACGTTTGTATTTCTACTTGTCACAAATAATGGTCTTTTTTCCAAATATGTCGCGACTTGCGAGGGTGTGGTTAGGCAGGAACTTCAGTCACAGTAATGAAATTTATATTCCTTGCTTGTCAGAAATATTTGACTATTTATTTCCGAATACCGCATGTTGAGATTTCAGTGGGTGTGTGTAGTCCGGAATACAGAAGGGCAGCTTAAACCGCTGCGAGTGAAACTAGCATTCATAACATTCAAATTCTTCCTTGTTACATGTGTAGGGTTGTCTGTTTCCGAATGTGTTGTGATTTCTGAGAGTGTGCTTAGGTAGAACCTAAGAGAACAACTTAAATTGCTGTGTGCGGCATATTTAGCTGTTTCTTTGCGAACATGTTGCGATTTCAGTGTTTACACTTGACCACGGGAGAAGCTTGTGTCAGTGTAACACTTGACTTACTCGGAACGTGCTGCTGGGCATCAACACGTAGTTTTGATGTCACTTCCTGAACTTGTAGCCATGATCCCGGACATGGCGCGGTTTTTCCCCAACAGGGATCAACTTATAGTTGGACTGAAGAGAACGACATCGGGAATTCCCCGTTATTAATATAGATCAGAGACTCGTAATTTCAGAGAGCTCATTTGTCTGAAACGTAATAAATTACTGAGGTAGAACAGGGGCAAAATCTTGTATACCGTATTCTCCTTTATCCATCCACGTCACTTCTAAAAATATACATCGAAAGAAAATGAGAAAAACCATTGCCCTCGTAGAGTTTGAGAATGAATCGATAATAACAAAATTTATCATCAGAAGCTCGTCACTGCAAAGCGTCTCTGTCTGCATGCCTTTTTTCACCCAACACTTCTGACAAAAAATTTCTCTGAAACTGAGGTCTCGGGAGGATTCGCCGAATGTTCGTTGTCAAGGAAACACGTAAATAGTTATTCATCGTTTGAGTGAGCAATGCATTATTTACTGTAATTGTTCCGAAATGGCAGAAAAAGTTGTATCATACCCGACTACACTTGTGAAATACGACAATCCAGTGTTGGTGACTAGGCATCCGGAGAAGAAACCACCATCTGAGGTATAGTTAAATAGAATTGTTATTCTCATGCAACACGCACCGCTTGTATCACTGAATCAGACACGCTTCTAAACAACTATAACTGGCATTAAGAAAGATGTGCTGGCGTCAGTTCTGGAACGTTTTTGCGTTATACTGAATCATTTAGTAATCGAAACTGTGTGTTTATCGATTACAAAATATGTGAAAGGGTAGCGAGTGGTATATTAGAACAGAAGTATCACGTGTTTCAACGATAATCATAAAAGAAATAGTAGCTGCTGTATTCCACATTTGACGTAGCCCTTTGTTAATTAAATTGACGAGGAACTCTGAAGTGTCCAGCGTCTGACGATCGAGCTGAAACCTGAACAATGCACATGTCAGACGGGTACCGGTAGTGTTAGGCCTATAGCTACTGCTAAGGAAAGTGTTTATTCAAATTTATCGTGTACATCGCGCTTTCTAGTGGATTTCAGAAAGTTTCACTAATTCACGGACTGAAAGGGGAAAAAAGTTTTCTTTGACTTAAAAACTATCTCCGCTAAATGTCACTCCGTCATGCAGTAACGTGTATCTTTAATTCTTGCAAAAGTCTATTTAAAGGCAATCTTATCGATATATAAACATAGGAAAGCTTTACTACTCCGCATTTAAGACTTTCGCATGGACTGAAACTAGGCCGATCACCGCATGATTTTCAACTATTCCTCTGAGAAAGCTAGGATTGAACAAATCCGACGGAAACTATATGGCGAAAATTGTAGAAACAAGCCTTTGAAAATGGTTATTTTTGTTATAAGCCGCATTTCTTTTTGTTGCTAGTCACTGTCATCTGTCATTCCGCGAGATATGCACGTACCGGTACCACATCTGCTTCCTCTTTAAAGAACCGGTATTAGCTAGTCTCATTGGGCACGGGTATAATATTTTGGATAAATGATAATGACGGACTACGTTCTCTTATACTATAAATATGGACTATAGATTCTCGTTTATAATTCGTAACAGCAGGGGTTAGTATATTAAATGTGAGCAAAACTTTTTCTGCAGCTGTGCATAGCGTCTATTTAAAACTGTACGACATCATTTGCAAATGGTCTAACCCACCAAGTCTGGCTTCACATTACAAGACGAATGGCGACTTGGAAGTAGTCATAAACGATTCCAGTTCCTACCCTGTTAACAATTTGGGTAAACCTTTTTTTTTTTTTACCATTTTCTTGAAACAAAGATACCCAATTAAGCTGTATATTTCCCCTTCGTGAGAGCTGAGGGGGAGGGGCGTCCCCCGTGACCACAGGTATGGACGCACATTGTAGTGAATGGTTGTCATTCCGACTTTTCTACAACAGTGGTTTCCAACCTTTCTGAGACCATTACCGGTACCCCTGAATGCAGTCAGATCTTCCCTCTTCCTCCCCTCCCGCTGCCGCCGGCCGAAGTGGCCGTGCGGTTAAAGGCGCTGCAGTCTGGAACCGCAAGACCGCTACGGTCGCAGGTTCGAATCCTGCCTCCGGCATGGATGTTTGTAATGTCCTTAGGTTAGTTAGGTTTAACTAGTTCTAAGTTCTAGGGGACTAATGATCTCAGCAGTTGAGTCCCATAGTGCTCAGAGCCATTTGAACCATTTGAACCTCCCGCTGCCCCCCCCCCCCCCCCCCTTACGCCCATCATTAACGTTTTTGCCCAACAACACTCTAGAATGAAAAAAAGGATTTTCTGTGAACATTTTTATTTTTGAAATGATGAAGGGTGTGATAACCTATTCCATTTTATAATTGTTTTATTAAATAACAAACTAATGAGACAATTTATACTGTTAATTGCTAACAACAATTTTTTTAATGGAATGATGAACAAGTTCTCAGTGTGTCACAAATGTCAGCTACAATTCTTCCTCAACAAAGGAAGTTAACTGTCTACATTGAGGCTAGATACTTGTTACACAGCATGCTTCCTCTGCACCACTCGTCTGCCTAGTGACACTTGTTTCATCCACACCCTGCACCAGCATTTGAAATTTACCAAGTTAAAATGTGTGTGCTATAGGTTACATACTGTTTGTAATTGCAGAACTCATTATTTTTGAACTGGCAAAAATTGAAAGCCTTCAGGCTGCCAAAGATTTGTGTCTGAGCACTGCCACTAATAATAATAATAAATGTTTAAAATGTGCAGCAGTGTAGCACAGCTGTTACATGGTTACTGTTGTGTTGTGCTGTCAGTCAGTTCACTTACTGTTGCAAAGCGAATAATGAAGAAATTTGTGGTCTGTTGTGGGACTACCTACAACTTTGAGAAGGAATCTTCATGAGATATTCAAGCATATGTGATAGATATCTCTCAATTTTTCTTTGTACAAAGTACAAAGTTTTCTGCTTAGTGAGTGAATTTTGAGAGGAAGATGTTTATACATTTGTTTTTCAAACTATCAACTCCACCACATATGTCAATGCTAGTATTTGAAATAAAAAAAATGTGATTATTGGTAAGTTATGTAGTCAGTAGTACAGTCTAATGAAATAGGGATGATAGTAATGATCATCTGAAAATAATTTAGTCTTGTGACCAAAATTCAATTGAATCTTTTCATTTTTATCCATTTCAAAAATTCATTTCTTTCCTCAGGGGGTAGCCACTGTTCTGGAAGTAATGAAATAACTCAGCCCCATAACAGTCCTGATTTTGCTTATGCATGCACTCTTCTTTGCTAGTCTGGTAGAAGTGCTCTCTGAATCTGCTATCAATGAGCAAAAATGCCGTTTAAAGTTTCAAGCAGTGCAAACATACATGGTTGGTAACGAAGGATCTTTGTGAAAGCAAATAAACTGATCACAACATTATTAAAGAAACTATATCTATTGTATGATCCACTTGCAAATATCACACCAGTACATTAAATCTGGACTAGCGGGCAGATTGTGATTCAGCTCCTTCTTGGATCTGAACAGTAGCTGTGTCTGGTTTGTAATTAGCTAAATAAAATATGTAGTTGTAATTTTATGATTGTCAAAAGACTTTTTTGAGAATGGACAGACAGAAACCAATTTTACATGTTCAATAAAATTTTTCTGTGTTTGTGACTGCATTGTCAATATATATAAAACTACCAACATTTCAGTTCCTACTGCAAGCAACACCCTGAAGAAGGTCGCTTGCAACAGGGACTGAAACATTGGTAGTTTTATATATATTGACACTGTGGTCACAAACCCAGAAAAATTTTATTGTATGTGACAATGGCCACAGAAGCATACACTTATAATTTTATATATTGTTTAAATCATTTTTTTCCCCTTTTTGTATGATAAGAAAGTAGAGGAGCTTGCTTCGTTTAGAAAGAGAGGTAAGGCACAGCTTTCATAATATGTTTGAAGGTAGAAAGTTTAACATCCTATCATTGATGGAGTCAGTTGAGAGCAGCTAAGGTTGGGCAGCAACGGTATATGTAAACAGCTGCATCCTGTTCGAAAGCATCACACACATGTCTGCCTGAAGTAGTTTAAAGAAACCACGTAAAACTTAAATCATCATTTCAACTGCAATACATCTTCAAGAATTTGCAGTTCATTTGTTGAATGTTGCTTTATGATCATTACAGACAGAGACAAAACATATTACCTAGTACCTAAGAACCTACTTTAAGTGGCTTTGTTTAAACTTAGAAGTCACTGTAAATGCTTCGGATCTGTATGATGCATTTTTTCCCCAAATAATTGTTAATGACATATTGCTTAGTACTGAACACACACTGTTTTCATTCCTCATATACTTTATGTGCCCTCGTGTTTCTTTTCAGATTGCGTCATAACAAACATATATGGCATCCAGGGCTGATACTCTTATTGCCCCGCCTCCACCCCTTGGCAGCCGCAGTACGGCATTCACTTCTTTGCCTTCGAGACCAAACAGATTCTTGAGGGACAACATTCCCCATCCCCCAACCTTCCAGTCAGGCTGAGTTATGTTTAACAACTGTGACATTTCTCTCCTGCTCTGTTTTCACAAACTGTTACCTTTCAGGAAGATATAATTCAACCCAGTTATTTTTCTAATTTAAAAAGCTGGTTTTCATTACTAATTTTGTCATGTGGTTCTGGCATAGGAATATATAGCAGACTTTAATTCAAATGTTGTTATTACATTATTGCCAAGGCTATTAATATTCTCAGTTTTAGAGAAAGTAGCAGTACACCATTCCTATTTAATAAAAAAATGTATAAATCATTTCAGTATTTCAAAATTAAAATAAGATGTCATCAGACCACAACTTCTGTACATTTTGTATGAACAAAATCTTCTAACTGGCAACTCAGGTTTCAGAATTTTCTCTATAGAGAAAACTAAGCCTTCTTCTCATTTTTCCTGGTCTTTTTCCCATATCTTCATAGGGTTGGCATGTCAGTTTTTGGATTTGTGGTAGAATGTAGTCAGATGCCCTTAGGGAAGTATGGGGAAGGAAATTGGCATTTGCCTTAAGCGATTTAGGGAAGCCACAGAAAACCTAAATCAGGATGGCCAGATGGGAATTCAAGTGGGATATGGGTACCATCTGATATTCACTTTGCAAATGTGCAAAACCATGTAAAAACCATATTCAGCCTGACCGGCACACTGGCTCTCAGCACTAATACACTGGGCAGATTTAGCCCCTCCTCCTCAAATCCAAGAAGTGGTGCGCTAATGTGCATGGCCATCTCGATGGATCCGGTAATGAAAGTAACACAGTCATTATTCAGTACAACAGTACATTACTTGGTACTGTAGGCACTCCGGTGGTCCCGGTCGCCTACGGTGGACTGGATGACCGAGCGGCGACCTCTCCAGTTGTCAGGATGCTAGGAAATGGCTGTAGAAGCGTCAGAAACGCCAAAGAAACATTATTAATTCATAACATCTTTATTCCTGCCGAGTACAATGTGGCTTGGTGATATCAACAACCTTCCCCGAGTCCTCGCTGACTCGTAGCGATGACACCAGATCCGGTCCGCACAGTCTTTCTAGCGCAGCGCTGCGTGCTGTGACGTAGCGGAGGAATGTCCTTACTTCGGCCGTGCGTGGCTGGCAGTGCCCAGCTGGGTGGTGGCTCGGCTGCGGACAGCAAGCTGCTGCGTGTGGAGGCTCTGGGTTGGAGTCCTGACGCTGTCGGCACGAGAGGTGTTCTCGTAGTGCGGAGTGTACTCCATCCCACCCCGTCTTCTTCCCTGCTCCTCCTGATGGCTCGTCCGCGGTGGACGGGCGGAACGAGCTGCAGTTCCCCAGCATCGTCAGCTCACCCGGTTGTGATGGCGGATGCACAGGGTCTACGCCCCGCACGATCTCGGCGATGGCTCACTAATGTGGTCAGCATTGGCGGCAAGCGAGTCTGCTACGATGTCTGCTAATCCTGGGCTGATGACTGACAGCGACAGCAGAGAGGACCAGAGCTGGTACTGTCCCCTCACGTCTGCTGCTGGATGGGCTGCCCTTACTGCAACATTTCCTTAATAAAGATTAACATGTCGATCACCGAGCTGAGCGCTACGCAGCGACCCAGTACACATCTAACTGTGAGTGCAAGTGCCTTGTTGCTATCAAAGCTGGCGTGTTTAAAGGAAGCACGAGCGACGTCCTGACGTCATGCTCGTTTGTAATGAATGCATTCGTTCCGCTTATACTGCTGATTCCTCTGTTGTACTCGCCCCTTAGGTGTTCTTGCGACAGAGTTACGTGTTGTTATGGCAGACTTATCCGAAGTATTGAAATGCAATACAGCTGACGCTAGACCTCTGTCTTGCACTCTACGAAAGTCTCCGTCTAACACAAACCCGCGTGCTAAGCAATTCTCTCTCTCCTGTTGTGTGTAACCAGGCTATTGCCCCTGTGTGACGACACATTCCGATATATGTGCAATCCTCTTCACTCTTGGCTAACCTACTGCCTCTGGCTCTCGGCATAGGCAACGAAACTTTGACAATATTTCACATTTCCAACTCTTTACTATTCCGCGACACTACAGTACTGCCGTACTTGAGGTTGTGTCTTCTTGTCTTCCTTTGACTTTTGAACTGATTTATTCAGCCAGTTATTGAGGTACCTACAATGTAGCATAGAATCTGAGCTGTGACTTTTCCAATTCAGAAAGAAAAATGAAGAAATATGTTAGCAAATATATAGTGGAAGCAACTACAGATTGAAACCAAACTTTTCAATTTGCATTAATCTGAGCATAAGAATACAGCTAACAGTCTTCATGACCAAACTTTTCAATTTGCATTAATCTGAGCATAAGAATACAGCTAACAGTCTTCATGTTCAAGACATACTTGAAAATGCATATCAGTAGCGCTGAATTATAACCTTTTTCAGTTGAAATGATGATTTAAGTTTTACACGGCTTCTTTAAACTACTTCAGGCAGACATCTGGGTGAATAGACTGCAGTTGTTTTCATACCCCATTGTTGCCCGAATCTGAGCTGCTCTCAACTGACTCCAGCATTGATAGGATGTTAAACTTTCTATCTTCAAACATGTTTGGAAAGCTGTGCCTTACACTCCTTCTAAACGAAGAAACATTGTCAAAAAAACCTTAAGCCTTCTAAGCTTAAAATACCAATTAGAGTAGATTCATAGGACCTAGGTAATATATTCTCTCTGTTCGTAATGATCATAAAGTAACATTCAGCAAATGAACTGCAAATTCTTGAAGATGTCTAGCAAATTAGATTCTAAACTTTTCTGTATGTAACACATGAGAAGTTTTGCTTTGATGAAATCTTACTTTTAATTGTGAAATCTTGTAGAGCTGCATAACCTTTTTGATATGTAAGGCTGCCTGTTGTTATTTTCTTTAAAAACAAGAACATTAATAGCCATGGTGATAACATAATACAATGTTGATGTATTCAACCAGTAGTTATTTGATAATTGTTTTCTGTGTTTACAAAAAGAACAGCATAAGCGTAACTTGTTCCTTCAGTTTATTTTTGGGACAGTGCATTGGTATTAGCTTTCCAATACACATAATAATTTTCTCTAGCAGAATCGGAGAATTGAAATTAACTTCACATATCCAACTGCTTGTGTTTCTCATGTTCATTACTTGCATCACCACTATTTGTGGGCAAGAAGTCTAATTATGAATGTAAGGAGGACACCCTTGTGTTTCTTATTTAATTGCAATTTTTTTTCATATTCTTATTGTTTCCTGCCTCCATATTTATTCCAATGTTGGTGAACACTTCAGCAAAGAAACTGTATACTAACTTCTATTGTTATCTGTGAGAATGTGACCATTGTTAGGATGTTTCATTGTGTTCTGTTTGGAAGGTGATAGAATAGTACTTGATTGATTACTACAGTCATCACTTATTGCCTTAAAATTATGAGCTCAACTATCAAGTATTACTAAAATGTACGTTTCAGGCCATTATTATCAATCCTCTATCCTGTTCCATTCACATATTGAGCAGGGGAAAAATATTTTCTGTGGTGTTGAGCCAAAGTCATGCATGTTTTTTAAAAAAAAGTTAAACCACCATTTGAATGTGTATACCATATTTATCTTCTGTACTGTCTATTCCGGCTTTTATGCCATTACCAAGTACAATGCTAAAAGTTATTAGACCATTTTTATGTCATATCTGTTAAGGCAGTCCAAAGCAGGTAAACAAAACTGACACATGTCTTTAAGATGTGACTCGTAACACCACAGCTGTGCAATTTTTTTTTTTTTTTTTTTTTTTTTTTTTTTAGTGGACTGCCATTTGAGCATGTATTTTTATATTTATTTTCTGTACTATCTAGATTTGAGCTTTTATGCCATTATCAAGTACAATGCAAAAGTTGTTAGACTGCAATTAAGTCATATCTGTTAAGGCAGTTCAGAACAGGTAAACAAGGCTAACACATGTCTTTAAGATGTAACTGTCAAGGGGGGATTTTAATAGCACTGGCTTTTTACCTATGTTTTAATCACCTTCAATTCTGCTTTACATCTCTTCGGTACGTTACAAAAGTGTTCATCATAGGCTTTGCATTTTGCTGCCTTGATTTCTGACTTACGAGGTCTGTTCAAAACATTACGGAACGTTTGTAATTTTGTGACAATAGTGTGCTTGAGTGAAATGCGGTTGGCTTCCCTTGCACAAATCTGTGTTTAATGTGTAATTGCTGTTAGTTATTGTTCAGTGCTGTATTGAGTAGAACATTGTGTCACTCAGTTTGTGAATTTAGAGGTGGAAGAGTGAGAGGGGCAATGCGTCTGCATTAAATTTTCCATGAATCTCAAGAAATCTTTACATAGACATACCAAATGAAGCAGGAAACATACGGTGATGAGTGCTTAACCAGTACTCAGTGTTACAAATGGTTCATGTGATATAAAAATGGCTGGACTGATGTCAAAGGTGACCCTCCTTCAGGACGCCATTTGACATCTACTAATGACGGTTATGTCAGGAACGTCAATGAAATTGTGCATGCCAATAGAACACTGACTGTCTGAGAGATTATAGAAGAACGTGACATTTCAGTTAGATCATGTCATGAAATCCTGATGCAGCATCTTGGAATGCACCATGTTGCCGCCAAGTTTGCCCCATGGCTCATGAATCAAGACTTTTCCTTGCAATCTGTGAAGAGCCCAAAATATGAAATCACTGTGCTGCCTCATCATCTGTACTCTCCAGACCTGGCTGCTGCAAACTTGAAAACCTCATTGAAAGGATTAAGACTTGCAATGATAGACAAGATAAAAGAAAATTCGCATATGACGCTTTGCACAATCCAGCAAGAGGCATACCAGGACTACTTTCAGAAGTGGAAACAACATTGACAGTAATGTATCAATTTTAGAGGATAGTATTTTGAAGAAGACCATTCATAATAAGTAAAAGAAAAGCATAGAAAAATGTTGTGAACAAAGTACCAGATTTTTTTGAACAGACCTCATATAATGCCGTTTTACTTTTCTGTTCATTTTGTTATAAGCGTTATAGTGTGATGTGATCTCTTATAGCACAGGACCATCAGGATTTTTGTATTATTTACTGTGGCTGTAGTGTATCAACTTGCAGCCTTTTAGATGTAGTAGAGGATTTCTGTTTTGCAATGAATGTTGTAGTGCATTGGACAGATTTAATCAAAGGTTTCCATTAGAACATTTAAGAATGTAGTTGAATATAATAGAGGGAAACATTCCACGTGGGAAAAATATATCTAAAAACAAAGAAGATGTGACTTACCAAACGAAAGCGCTGGCAGGTTGATAGACACACAAACAAACACAAACATACACACAAAATTCTAGCTTTCGCAACCAACGGCTGCTTCATCAGGAAAGAGGGCAGGAGAGGGAAATACGAAAGGATGTGGGTTTTAAGGGAGAGGGTAAGGAGTCATTCCAATCCCGGGAGTGGAAAGACTTACCTTAGGGGGAAAAAAGGACAGGTATACACTCGCATACACACACATATCCATCCGCACATACACAGACACAAGCAGACATTTGTAAAGGCAAATGTCTTGCTAAAAAATGACGTCTGGAGTGTTGTGCAGAAAGGCTATCACCATGGCTCACACAATGTCATTCATCTACATCTACATACATAACTCTGCAAGCCACCATATGGTGCATGGCAGAGGTACCATGTACCACAACTAGTTGTTTCCACCGAGCGAGGTGGCGCAGTGGTTAGCACACTGGACTCGCATTCGGGAGGACGACGGTTCAATCCCGTCTCCGGCCATCCTGATTTAGGTTTTCCGTGATTTCCCTAAATCGTTTCAGGCAAATGCCGGGATGGTTCCTTTGAAAGGGCACGGCCGATTTCCTTCCCAATCCTTCCCTAACCCGAGCTTGCGCTCCGTCTCTAATGACCTCGTTGTCGACGGGACGTTAAACACTAACCACCACCACCACCACTAGTTGTTTCCGTACCTGTTCCACTTGCAGATAAAGAAAGGGAATATGACTGTTATATGCCTCTGTATGAGCCCTAATTTCTTGTATCTTATCTCTGTGGTCCCTATGTGAAATGTATGTAGGTAGCAATAGAATCGTTCTGCAGTCAGCTTCAAGTGCCGGTTCTCTAAACTGTCTCAATAGTGTTCTCCGAAATGAATGTCTTCTTCCCTTCAGGGATTCCTATTTGAGCTACTGATGCAGATCTGTAACACTTGCATGCTGATTGAACAAATCTAGATTAACAAATCTAGTAGCTCTCCTCTGAATTGCTTCGGTGTCTCTTTTAAGTCTGACCTGGTACAGATTCCAAACACTCAAGCAGTACTCAAGAATAGGTTGCACTAGTATCCTACGTGGGGTCTCCTTTACAGATGAACAGCACTTTCCTACAACTCTCCCAATAAACCAAAGTCGACCATTCGCCTTCCCTACCGCAATCCTCACATGCTCATTCCATTTCATATTGCTTCTCAGCATTATGTCCAGATATTTAAATGATGTGACTATGTCAAGCAGAAAACTCCTAATACTCTATCCTAACATTACAGATTTGTTTTTTTACACTCATGAGCATTGTCTTACTGTTTTCTACATTAAGAACCAGCTACCATAGTTACACCAATGACAAGTTTTGTGTAAGTCATCTTGTATCAACTTACAGTCACTTATCTTCAACACCTTCCTGTATACCACAGCATCATCAGTGAACAACCACAGACTGATGCCCACCCTGTCTGTCAGATCATTTGCAAATATATAGAAAATAGTAACTGTCCTATCACACTTCCCTGGTCACTCCTGATGTTACCGCTGTTTCCAATGAACACTTCCCAACTAGTAAGTCATACTGGCCATAGTGCCCTGATTTGTGTTTTTACCCAATAGTATCCCACACCATAAAGTCTCGAGTTGGCACTGTATGTCTTGTGTGAATGCAGTCACTGCAATGCCCTTCCCCCTGTCTGCAGTGAACCAAAATGTGGCCACCATTAAAAAAGAAACAGAGCCTGGATCTGTTCAGAAACACTATGTGCTGCCATTCTTGTCCCCAGTGATGTTTTTGCATATTCATCAAAGGTAGGTGGAGAAGTTGACGATGTGCACATAACCGATGCCATAATAAACAGCGACACACTGTCAACCCTGATAGTGTATGATGTGTTACACTGTTACGCCAGAGCTGAGGAGGACACAGATCTGTCCTACAATGCCATTCGGATGTGGTGTTGATCCTCTCAGGATGTTATGGGTGGCACAGCTTGACCCATCTTGTCATGTCCTACGACCTCCCATGAACCATTCTGCACACACCTTTGTGCTGCTGAAACACTTCATCCCTCATGAGCAGCAATTTCCCGGATGGATGCATCACATTCTCACATGCCAATAATGTGTCCTCTTTAAACTCACTGATTTGACCGTACAGTTCACACTTACGTCTGCGAGGCATCCTGCACATCTGCTCAAGCACACTGATCCATTACCTTTGGTTTACAGGGACGAGAGCCACAGGCACATTTTACCAGTAGGTGGTGTTGCACCATGATATCGAAGTTGTCCTTGAACCCACAGGCCAACATGGTTCAAATGCTGATCATTTCTGCATACCATACTAATGTACATGCGTACATGTCCTGTGAATACTAGCCATTCAAGGTGTTCTGTTTTTTCTGAACATGAATGTGTTTGATTGCCCTCTGTTTAAATGAAGCCTGACAGCATGTTATCCAACCATTCTGTTAATCCAGTGGGCTTATAATTTAACTATTAAAACTTGAAAATTAATATATTTAGTAAATATCTTATGGTTATACTTTTAAAACTATCACTTAGCAGTTATTGTTCTTGAGGAACAATTTTATCAGTTTCTCCTGAGTTTCTGTCTTTGTAGTTAGGGGGAGGATATAGGGATACAGCCGTTGTTTCCAGTTTTGAGAACAGTACTGCTGCTGCCTCAAAGTTTGCTTCTATGTATAGATAATTTACATCTATAATTTCCAAATACCTGAGCATGTTAAGGTGCCTGCTTCCAGGACAAGAGGAGTTGCGCCTAGTGGATCAGTTACAAGGGTTGGTGTTCTGGTCAGCCTTGATCTGATCTTAGGCTGTTTTCTACATACATCTAGGTAAACAGTCAGCTGGTTTCCATGTCCTGCCTCTGATGTATGATGCACAGACATCAGTGCACATGTCAGAAAAACAGGAGAGAAACAATGACAAAGCAAGGCAGGGAGACTGCCTGTGGACGGGACTCAAACCCACACTGGAATCGAGCTGCAGGGCTGACTAGACACCAGACCCAATACAACAAGACCAAGTCACTAGCAACCTATGCCACAATGAAGTGCAATGAACTTTAAACACAATGTTGTCAACAGGTCAAGTATGAGCCACAATTAAAATCAAGATCAAAGAGCACAACCAATATCAACACAAAGTTGTCGACGAGTAGTCAGTAGTGCAGTGGATATGGTAATGAACACTGTCAAATGAAGTACACAACTGATTGAGCGGTCGAGGTGGAGCAGTATTTATGCCAGCTGTGAGGGACATTATTGGCTAGTGTATCCACTTGGTGAGACGGTGGTGCACTGCAGCGACAGTGCCCTCTAACCTCCATCATGGTCCATTTCCTTCAGTGGACATTCAACTTCTGAGCAGCCCAATACCAGATCCCTCTCCCCAGAAACTGGTTCATTCCGGCGGAAATGTCCTGGTCGGTATCGTGGTAGGTGTAATGAAGGTACGGGTGAAGGTGCAGCCTTGTCAACTTTAGGTTGTGTGGAGGAAGTGCAGTCACCAATGTCCATTGAAACAGTTCTGGAGATGGACATGTCATGGAGGACTACTGATCCACAGGAAGCTATAGGGGAGAGCTGAGGCAACAACGGGATGTCCGTGGTAGCTGCCCAGGTTTCTGGTCAGCGTGTCACATTGGCACCAGAAGGCGGTGGAAGATGGGGACTGCAGAGAGGATGCTTGTGTTCGAGGCCGAAGATTGTTGTGGAGATGGCGCTCGAGCCTGTTCTGATGTAAATTGTTGCCCGTTGGTGGACATTACCGTTGATGGTATCCAAGCCTCAGCATTCCAATAAGAGCATGCCCACACTGCCATGCCAGCGGTGTAATGCTGGGAGGGATGATAATGAGGTTCCCACGGTGTTGGCAGATGAAGCAAGGTCTGAGGCTGGAGCTCCGCATGGCTCTGATCATTAATTGGTGTGGTCCAATAAGTCTCAAAAATAAAGTAAGGGCTGCCATAGTGGTGGAGGATTTGATAACCTTCTTCATCTGCTGGTTAAAAGTCCGAACCAGACATTCAGCTCCACCATTGGAGGAAGTGTGGAACAGAGAGTGACAGATGTGTTGGATATTATTGGCAACATAGAAGTCCTTGATGGCCAAGGCTGTGAATTGTGGGCTACTATCAGAGACCAATGTGCGATGAAAACCTTTGGTGGCTAAAACTTGAGATAAGACAGTAAGGGTAACCTCTATTGTGTTGGATGCCATGCCTACAACTTAGGGGAACTTGGAATAAGCATCCATAATGAGGAACCACATAGAACCCCTGGATGAGCCTGCGGAATTTAGATGGGTGCAATCCCAAGGGAGGCAAGGAGTAGGCCAGGGGGCAAAGGACTAGGAGGGTGCTACCTGGAGCTGGGCACATGCTGCACAACTATAGGCCATCTTTTTGATATTGCCATTGATCCTGGACCAGTACACTTGGTGGCGTGCCGCTGTCTTCATGTGGGTCTTGACAGTGGAGCAAACTCAATACCTGACAATGCAATTCTGCCGGAATAACCACTCAATGTGCCTCCACCTCAGTATCCAAAGATATCCACAACTGAGAGTCGGTGATAAATCTGTTTCTGAAGGTGGAACTCTACCATCGACCAACGAGTGAGATATTGGGGCCAGTCATGGATCTGCCACAGGGTAAGATTCTGGCACTCTGCAGTGTCAACACACTTGGTTGTAAGGAGAAAGCTGTACAATGTATGTTGCCTTTTGGCATCAGTGTGGAAACAGAGCACTTCTTCTTGGGTGAAATCAGAGTCTGGACAAGCCAGTAGATGGGACAATGTGTCCTCATTAGAATGCTGGGCTGTCATCTTTTACCGGATAGTATAATTGTAGGGATTGAGGAATAATGTCCATTCTGGGAGGTTGAAATGCACCCCAAATAATGCCGCCAATGGCTTGTGATCCATAATTAAAGAAAACTGCATCCCAAGAAGGTAGACATGAAATTTCTTTACTGCGAACACTGTTGCCAAGACCTTTTCGATTTGGGAATAGTTCCATTGTGCCGGGGTCAGCATCTTGGATGTGTCTGCCATAGGCTGTTGGGAACCATCCCCATTCCTGAGTGCTAAAACCACTCCGATACCATAGGCGGATGCACTGTCTGCCACAACCGATGGGCAATCAGTAGAATAGGGCATGAGGCAGGGTGCGAGTGTCTGCATGGTTTTCAGTTTCACAAAAGCCTGGCTGCAGGCAGGGGTCCAAGTGTAAGAGACACCCTTTTTATGCAACTGATTGAGATGTTGTCCAATGTGGGCCACCATCCCCATTCCTGAGTGCTAAAACCACTCCGATACCATAGGCGGATGCACTGTCTGCCACAACCGATGGGCAATCAGTAGAATAGGGCATGAGGCAGGGTGCGAGTGTCTGCATGGTTTTCAGTTTCACAAAAGCCTGGTTGCAGGCAGGGGTCCAGGTGTAAGAGACACCCTTTTTATGCAACTGATTGAGATGTTGTCCAATGTGGGCCACCTGGGCGAGAATTTAGCATAATAGGTGAGCTTGCCCAAAAATGCTTAGATTAGATCAGATTAGATAAGATTTACTTTCATTCCAATTGATCAGTAGTGAGGAGGTCCTCCAGGATGTAGAACATGTCAGGTAATTCAGGTAAGTTTGTTGGGCAAGGTAAAGAAGTGATGGTGGCAATGTTCTGATTAGTAGGCCAGATTCCCTCTTAAAGAGCCAATGCCCCAAATACTCCATTCCTGGCCAAAAAAATCTGCACTTCTCCATAGGGTCATGAACAGGGTGCAGAGGTTTTCCAAATGCTCCTGGCAGAAGGATCCTGTGAAAATAAGGTCATCCAACAAATTGACACAAACTGGTATATGCTGTATCAGCTTTTCCAAAAATCGCTGGAATATTGCAGGGGTTCAGGAAGTGTCAAAGGGTAGTTGCTTGTAATACAGCCCAAACAGTGTGTTAAGGACAACAGTGTTCTGAGATGTCTCATCTAAGGGTAGCAGGAGGTACGCATCAGTGAAGTCAATCTTGCAAAAATATTCTCCCCCCAGCCAGTTTCGTGAGGAGGTCTTGCCAGGGAATAGAATAGGCTTCTACCTGTGACTGAACATTGATGGTCACCTTGAAATCCCCATGCAAGCGAAGAGACCCATTCAGCTTCCGAGTGATGATTAGAGGCATGGCCTGTGCACTAGATTTGACAGGTTCGACAGGCCCAGCTGCCTGCAGATGAATGAGTTCCTGCTTCACAGCAGTCCATAAGCCCACTGGAAGGTCTGGCATGGTAAAAATGAGGTGTGGCATCCAGCAAAAGGCTGATGTGCACCAGAAAGTCTGAAGTACACCCCAAATCCGATTGAAAGAGAGGTGAAAATGCTGTTCAGAGGTCATCCGGTTCCTGGAAAGAGACCACAGTGGAAATCACTTTGACTTCATCTGAGATAGAAAATTCAAATGCCATGAAGGAACAAAGGTCAAAAATGTCGTTAGCCGACAGAAGGTTGACGACAAAGAATGTCAAAAGCCAAGTAACATATTTGAAGTTCACGCATTGAGAACTGCCTGTGAAGAGGAATTGCACTGTCTCCGTAGGCCATCATATTGCATGAGAGCGGGGACAAGTCAATTGAACCCAGTCAGTCATAAGTTGACTGATTGATCAAGGAGAGGGTGGCCCCAGTGTCCACCTGAAAACGGACATCCTGCTGAGACATGTGAAGCATGAGAAACAATTTCTGCGTGAAGGGCTCACGCTGGGAGACTGCTTTTTGCAGTGTGTGTACTGTGTCCTGATGTGGTCGTAGCACCGGGTGGGGGGGTGTCGTACAACTGTGGCATACTGAGGGGAGGTGCCCCTCCTTGCCACAGGGTGTACAGGACTCCCAGCAATATGGATAGTCAGCTCAGTAGCAAGAGAAAAAACACTGCAGGCACGAATGGAGCTGCTCCCATAGCCACTGTTGAGGGCCAACTGGAGGCTAAGAAGTCATTGGGACATCAAACAAAGACGAAAGGCAACACTGCTGCAAGATGGTGGTCATCCTCTCTTTACGACACTGGGGTGGTGCACTTGGTGATGTGAGAATTGCTGCCACTTGTGGCTTTGCCATGAATTGTTCATAAGCCACCTGTGCACTTTCACATAATTGAGTGACGAGCAAGATGTCCTCTAACGACGGGTTATCCAGTTTTAACACTGGCATGTGAATCTCTCAGTCAGGCATCAGCGGAAACCTTACACCCTTGATTCACGCAAGTAAAATCACATTTTTGGCTGAGTCCTTGCAAGTCAGTGACCCACAAGTGGTATGACCGTCCTGGCTGTTTATGATAATGATGAAATTCTAGGCGGGAGGCAACCACATGGTACTGATAGTAATCATAATTAGTCAGCAGAATGCGTATCTCCTGAAAGGAGAGGGTGACAGTCAGAGAGAAGCGCTAATTTTCAGAGGAGAAAAATAGTGTCTGGAGATGCCCAACACACAAAGAGCGATCGCTGCATTGAATCATCCATAACTTAAAACATTGTGAAATGTTGCTACAGTTGATGCAAACATGTGTCCCAGTTCTCCGTACCATCACTGAAAGGAGGAAACAATGGTGGACAGAATGTGGTGTCAAGTGTAGAGGACACTGGTCTGTGGGGCACAGCAGCCCCCTGCACACAAAGTTTGTCTGCCAAGGCCGGCCGGGGTGGCTGAGCGGTTCTAGGTGCTACAGTCTGGAACCGCATGACCACTACGGTCGCAGGTTCGAATCCTGCCTCGGGCATGGATGTGTGTGATGTCCTTAGGTTAGTTAGGTTTAAGTAGTTCTAAGTTCTAGGGGACTGATGACATTAGTAGTTAAGTCCCATAGTGCTCAGAGCCATTTGAACAATTTTTGTCTGTCAAGAGCTGAAGTGGCTTTTGTAACAAGTTCATCTGTATCTGTTGCTGGTGCATCAGTTGTTGCTGTTGCTTGAGCGGGCTAACCAATTTGCTTCCATGCTATGAAACAACTTTCTTTTTTCTCGTCACCAATTAGTATATCAGCGAGTAGCCAGATACCAGAGCACATATCATAAAAACAGAAGAGAAATGATGATGATGCAAGGTGGAAAGACTGTCTGCAGACGAGACTCAAAACCCACACCGGAGTCGAGCAACAGGGCTGACCGAACAGCATACACAACACAACAGGAGCAAGTCAGTAGCAGCCTATGCAACAATGAAGTGCCAAGAAATTTCATCACAGTGCTGTCAACAGGTGAGGTATGAGCCACAGTCAAAATCAAGACCAAAGAGGAAAACCTATATCAAAGCAAAGTTGTCAATGTGTAGTCAGAAGGACAGTGGAGATAGTAACGAATGCTTTCAGACAAAGTACTTGACTGACTGAACAGTCGAGGTGCCACAGTATTTATGCTGTGAGGAACACTATTGGCCATGTATTCACATGGTGAGACAGTGGTGCACTCACTAGGTGAGCGCAGCACTGTGGCGCACAGCTCTCTGTCATCCATCAAGGTCCATTTGCTCCAGCAGGCATTCACCTTTCGAGTAGCCCGATACCAGACAAAACCTTTGTAACAACATCATGTACGACCAAGCCATTAAGCTAGATGCAGAGATGCAGACATGAGGGATACATGGGATTCCAGCCCCAGCAGGAACTGACATTAGTTATAAAATGTACTCGATAGTATTGGGCCCATCACAATAATGTCTGTATGTAGAGGGCAATGTCCCAACTGTATGACTCACTGACTCATCATTGCTCAGCTCAAACTAGTGAGGACAGAAATTTGAAATGTACAGCACAACGGGTGTCGATCTTACACTGTAGGCATTGTTGAAGAAGGTATTTTTTGAAATTCCACCTCTTAGATGATGAAATAGGGGATGAAAGACTTTTTAAAAACTGTCACTGTCACTGTTAAGGCAATTTTGAAACTAGGACTACGAAAATTGGTATTTGGTTTATCAGTCAGAAATAAGGAAATATGTTTTTGAGCATTTTTAGAAATGTTACCTCTATGGGAATGTAACAAGTAACATTTTTTTAAAAAATAAATCATTATTATAATTGTGTTCCAGTGTTTTTGGTGATTCAACCCCTAAGGGGGTGAAATCAGGGATGGAATATTTTATGGAAATATTTCATCATGAAAATAATGTTAAATCTATGAAAATTTGAATTTTGCTTCTTGGATAGAAGTAAAAGAAAATCATGTTTCACTATTTTTTGAAAATTCAACGCCTAAGGGGGTGAAATAGGGGAGGAAAGTTTTTATGGAAATATTTTGTAATTCAAGAATTTTGAAACTAATTGTATGAAAATTTGTGTTTGGTTTCTCTGTTACAAATTAAAAAAATACTCATTTCATTGTTTTTGGAAATTCAACCCATAAGGGTGTGAAATGGGGTATGAAATGGTTTATAAAGATGTTCCATTAGGTAAGCATTTTTAAAATTAGATCTTTGAAAACTCATATTTGGCTTTTTAGTTAAAAACGACAAAAATTTGTGTTTCATTGTGTTTGGAAATTCAGCCCTTATGGGGATGGAATAGGGTGAGACTGATTCACTGACTCATCATCACCCAGCCCAATCCACTAGGGATAAGATATTGGAATTTTGATGAGGATGTAGGCATTGTTTAAGAAAGGGTTTTTCAAAATTCCACTCCTAATGGGATGAAATAGGGGATGAAAATATTTTTGAAAATACATCACTATTAATGTAATTTTGAAGCAAGAGCAATAGAAATTGCTATTTGGTTTCTCTCTCAGACATAAAAACAGTGTGTTTCAGCATTTTTGGAAATTCAACCTTTAAGGAGGTGAAATGGGATGAAAATTTTTAAGAAAATATTTTCTTATATTAAAAAAAAATTAAAAGCTAAATCTTTAAAAATTGGTATTTCACTTCTTGGTTAGATAAAAAGAAATGTGTGTTACAGGATGAAAGTTTCTAGGGAAATATCACTACAAGAAAGAAAAAGGCATGGTTAACAAAAACCTTGGATTTCAACTACCAGAATTGCTTTCTGGTCATAAGTACATTCAGAAAAGACCCTGCTTCTATGGCCTTATTAGCATGAAAAGTTTAGGTGTTATGATTGTGAATAATATAAAAATTTGATTAAAGAAAAACAATAAATTCAGTGCAGACTTACAGTTACATGAGCTAATCTACATGAGCTAAGCTACTAGCCTATATACAACCTCTGCAAAATAGGAGAAGCACCATACCAGTCCCAATACAGCACTGGTTGGATAAAGGGCATTGAATTGGAAGGAATATTATAACTTAATTGCAACTTTTTGTTAATAAATACAAATACGTCACAATGTTTTAGATTTGTTCTACAGTGACTTGTTGCTCATTCATATTCATTTGGTACACTTAATTTTAGTTCATCAGTGGACATCCAGTGGTCATTAACCATAAGCAGATTACATTTAAGATTTTCTAACCTGTATTGGAGTTCCAGTATTGGGTATTGTATATTTAAACTGGGGCCCTAGAAACGACGGAGGGCACCGTCCCGCCGAAGCCCTCAGTAGTTCACAACCCCACAACAGGCCACAGCAGTCCACCCACCCCACCACTGCCCCACACCAAACCCAGGGTTATTGTGTGGTTTGGCCCCAAGTTGACCCCCATGGGAACGTCTCGTACCAGAGAAGTATAACCACAAATGTTTGCGTGGTAGAGTAATTATGGTGTACACATACATGGAGACAGTGTTTGCACAGCAATCACTGACATAGTGTAACTGTGGCGGAATAAGGGGAACCAACCCACATTCACCGAGGTAGATGGAAAATTGCCTTAAAAACCATCCACAGGCTGGCTGGCACACTGGATCTCAACACTAATCCGCCAGGTGGATTCATACCAGGGACCGGCATACCTTCCCGCATGGGAAGCAGTGCGTTAGACCACGTGGCTAGCCGGGCGGGGTGGAGTTCTAGTAGCTTAATTTCTAATTATGCTACATAAATATGGCCAATTGCCTTACCAAAGTGGTAACATAAGTTCCCGTCAGATAGCCATAGTTAAGTGTTGTGGAGCATGGATAGCCTTTGGACGAGTGCTGTTGGCAAGTGGAGTGAACTCCAATTGAGGAGTTACTTGACTGAGAAGTAATGGCTCTGGTCATGGAAGTTGACAATGGCTGGGAGAATAGTGTGCTAAGTATATGTGCCTCCATATCTGCATCCAGTGACACCTACTGTCTGAAGATGATATAGTGGTCATTTGGTACTATTGGGCCTTCCCCGTGTTCATATGGAAGAATAAGAGGTGCATAAATATACAGGAACATCAAGTCTTTCTCAGTGCAAGTTGAATTTCATAGGGATACTTCCTGGTTTTCAGGATTATAGAGTGTACTTGAATGTTCTAATTTCTGTAGACCTAAATGAATTTCCTTTGCACTCAGCACTGTATCAGATGTGAACCATCTCAATGGTAAGTGGTCCCTTGCTTTAGATTTCCTGGCAATCAAACTTATTATATGGCAGTGGTGTCACAGGTTTTGAATGTTGTTCCTTTATGAGGTTCTTCATGCAACTGTGTAGATGTAATGTTGTTTGTTTTTTGCCTCTACAATTAAGATGGAGGCAATGTGTTGCTTGGCAGTCCATGTTTAGGATTCTTAAATCTAAAAGTATTATATTTTTGTATTTTCCACAGATTCATTCCAAGTCACTATTAAATTTAGTAATTTTCTTTATCGATATTTTCCGCAAATTCATTCCAAGTCACTATTAAATTTAGTAATTTCTTTATCGATACTTGATCTACAGTTACAAAGATCATTTTGTTTGGATACATTAAGAACAATTACACTGGTGTAGTTCAGGTCACAAAAGTATTTTTTTAAACATTTCTACTGTTGTTTTTCTGTTGTTACTGTAGATACCATATGCTCCACTGGAAAGCACCTAATAGTCTTAAATACATATTCCTGTTGACTGCTGAGCAATATTTTCTGTAATAATAATACTCCAGAAAACTTGTCATTCACACTTTTGTTTAAATTAACTGGGATTCTTCTTCTGTGATTTCCATCACTGTCATTTCAGTAGACTATAACGTCATCATTGAGTAACTGTGTGATAAATTGTTTATGTGTATCCAGAACATTAGAGGTCCTACTATGCTTCCATGGGACACACATGATGTTACTTTCATTTATGTGGTATGTTTGCTATCCTACAGTCAAATATTCGTTGAGCCAGTGATGTATATTACAATCCATACAGCTGAATCTTTGTTAGTAGTAACTATGCGATTTGGGGTCAAACGTCTTTTGGAAATCAAAGAAGACAGAATCTACCTCTTCACCTGTATCGGTTGTGTGCAAAATGTCATGTATGAATAAAGGAAGCTGTGTTGTACATGAGTGGTATTTCTTTAGTCTGTGCTGATTCTTTGAGAGAAACTAGTTTTCCTCCAGAAATCTCATAATTTTTGAGCGTAAAACATTGCCGTGGACACAACAACTTTCCATCATCAACATTACATGTTCTCTGTCTGTGCCATGCCATGTACTCTAGCCATTACTTACAGTGGCAGCTGGTAATGCAGGGGTGGGTGCCACATTGGCTTACTCTTTCTGATTGTGACTCTTCCTAGAAAATTTATAAGTGCAGAAGACCTTCACTATCACTTATTAATGTGATAGTTGTCATGTTTGTTTTATGCTACTCATAATTAACCCTGTAGTGGCTACATAAGCTCACTATACCTAAACTAACATGAAAATCAATACTAATTGTTGTATGTGCATTCTGAAGTGTCCAGTACAGACATACACAGTAGAAAGGTGCTATTGGCTGAAGTACCACTTGGTACGCTGCAATGAGGACCAGTGTAGGCAGTTACAAGCTGTGAGAGAGCACAAAGCCTCATCCATTTTAGTTGCTTCCACCTCAGATTCAATTAGCAATAGCCTAGTTGATCAGTTTCAGGCAAGAAAGAAGAGGGTATTTCGGTATTTGGAGATAACCTGTTGACAGCTGCAAAGCTGGAATCTTGGACAAACAATTGCTGCAAATGACCAATTTATGTTTGACAGGAAGTATGAAAACTTATGCTATGTACTTGCCTGCGTGTCTGAAAGAGCAGACACTCTTGACAATCCAGAGCTGTACAAAATACTTCACAGTTTATTTGTTCACTATGAATTACATGACATCAGCTCTATTTAGTATAAATCTACTATCCAGCAGTGACATATGAAAATTTTTACCATACTGAGACTCGAACCTGAATTTCATGCACATCAATAGTGATATCCTAAATCTTCAATTCAGAAGTGTTATTTTATGTTACCTGAGGAGCGAAGAATGCTCAGCTGTTCGATGAACTAAGGAGAGCAATACAGGAGACAGAATAGCTGTTGATACTATCACAAACAGTTAAGTGGGTGTTGCAGAAGCAAAGTGAATCTGTTGAGAGCTTTGTAGATAGAATATGAAAAATTAATGTTAATACATACCTGCTGACAGATAGTGATGAAACAAATAATGTCATCCTGCTGGAAGTGGATCAGAGGGTGCTATACTCATTTCTGTGGGGGCTGTCACCTGAAGCATCAAGAAAGATGCACAATAGTTTCCAAAGGACTTGGCTGAAGTCATAGGCATAGTGATGGCATTGGAGAAAATAGATGTGGTAAAGAGACTATGATAGGAGAAATCTGATGTGAACTGCTATTGTTGTAAATGTTCAGGCCACACTCAAAGAGACTGTCATTAGTGACATTGTGAAGATTGTGGAAGTGAATGGTTTTGTGCAATGCCATCCCAAATGATTCAGACTGCCACAGTAGCTTGTAAGGTACAGTTACCCCATGGAGAGACAGAAGTGGAAGGATGCCCACCTGATATCCCCGCACTGCAACCCTATTTCCACAAAGAGGGTCCACTCGGGATATATGCTTATGTGACCCAATAGTGGCTGTCATGAACTGGTACAGACAGAGGCTACCTAAGAATACATAATGGTTGGAGCTGCAAGGTAGCAACATATTGGTAAATAGTATGATTTTTGATATTTCAAGGCTAACTTTCCACTTTCCTGCTACCACAAGCAGGAGCCACAATTTCAAACATAACATACACTTTACTAAAGTGGCCTAACAAACCTTTAGGCATGCTACCTGCTCAGAACTCAATTTTCCTAAACAGTACCGTAGAACTGAACCTCCTTAACTCTCTGGATGAGTTAATAGCTGTGCAGAAGGACGTATTAACGTAGAGCAAATGCTTCAGCACATGCAAAAATATAGCAGTAATTATCACCACAAAATGTAAATAACATCAGCTCCAGCTATGTGATATGTGTCATTGTGCACATTCAGCTCTGAGAAGTGCTTCACACCAGTCACTCACTTGATGTGGGTCATCTTGCATAACTACTGCTAGATGCTGCCTCCACTAGGTGTGGGTCTATGGGCTGCACCTAGTCCTGATATGATGTGTGCTGAACTGGTGCCTTCCAGCTGCCAACTTCTGGCTGACTTCATCTGATTTCAGGGCACCTTCCAGGGAGTCCATGGTTCACAGTCTGTGCTCAGGCAACCCCCTTTGCACCTGACTTAATGCCGATCAACTGCTCGCCCTGCATTCATGCACTGTGCTACCACACACTTCACCTGATGCATTTCCCTTATTTATTTTACTTATTTTGGTGGACATTAAAGTTCACACTTACATTGTAATCAGTTTTTTTCATTTTGACAACATATAGAATACTTTATAAGGAAATTGGCATCATAATTGAAAAAAGTTTTACTTGTCTCACAATGGTGATCTCAGTGTCAAGGCTTCTTCCTTTGTGTTGTTGTAACCTATAAAAATATTTGGTCCTGGGTTCATCTCAATGACAGAAACTAAAACATTATGTTCCTGTTGTCCACATTCTTTTATTGATACTTGCTTGAAATGTGACTATTGATTACATCGTAATAAATACTTCTTGAAAAATACATCACAGAACTGGTTTCCACCATAAAAAGAATATAGTAATCTGAAAAAGCTCTACCACACTAAACAATCTGATGCCATGTAACAACCACTTGAAACTGTATAACCCTGTCTAATGCTGTCTGACTGCCTGGTCATAAGCTGAGAGCAACGTGTACCAAACTCTAAAAGGCACATCCCACTCTTTCTATTATGAATTAAGCTCCCAGTACCTTCTAGAACAGGAGATAGTCCAAATTAGTATTAACGTGACTTGTAATTGAAATTGTGTGTCAGTTTTAGCTTACATTTTGTCTTCTGTAAATAATTATTTAAGTGAAGATTTATAGGCCCAATGATTAATGACAAAGGTTGCAAATTTTGACAATATTAGAAATAGAATCTTCTTTTATTTTATAAATTTGATTTCTTTATTGATAGTAAAATTAATGACATTATAAATGATTAAAGATAACATTGAAAAATACACATTATTGGATCTAATGTAAACTTCATTTCAGATCGTACACATTTAAAATGGTGACTACTAATTGTGTAAGATAGTATATTGAAATACAAGTAGAAAGATATATTCATGGAAAAATTGTATTTCACATTTAAGAAACTTTATAACCTTTCACAGATAAGAAATAAATAATTTGTGTAGTAAGGTCAACCAAACCTGGCAAAAATTTAGATGATATCGAACATTTCATTACTTGAGCAGAAGTTCCGACAGGCTAGATTCATTTTAACCAGTGGGCCGCAGATGCTGCATTCTACCTGGAGGTCTAGTTTGCATCCATGCCTCCTGCACTGGGCCCACCACAGGCTATTAGCTGGACATACATTTGCACCATAACAGTATAACTGGATTACTTAAGAATTTGCTGCTCCAGTGTGCCTGTCACCTGTCTCGCCTGATGCAGCTCTACATGCCTACTGAGGAGCTTATTTGGGCTGTACCTCATAGTTTGCCTCTCTGGCTTGGCGATTCTGTGCCCTGGCTGGCTCCTGCTGCCATGTGCTGAGCTAAGCAAGCACCACCATCCTTGAAACTTCATGACAGATTAAAACTGTGTGCCGGACTGAGACTCGAACTCGAGACCTTTGCTTTCGTGAGCAAGTGCTCTACCAACTGACCTACCCAAGCACGACTCATGACCCGTCCTCACAGCTTCAGTTCTGCCAGTACCTCGTCTCCTACCTTCCAGACTTCACAGAAGCTCTTCCGCAAACCTTGCAGAACTAGCACTCCTGGAGGAAAGGATATTGCAGAGACATGGCTTAGCCACAGCCTGGGGTATGTTTCCAGAATGAGATTTTCACTCTGCAGTGGAGTGTGCGCTGATATGAAACTTCCTGACAGATTTAAAATGTGTGCCAGGTTGAGACTCGAAATCAGGACCTTTGCCTTTTGCGGGCAAGTGCTCTACCAACTGAGCTACCCAACCACGACTCACGAGCCATCTTCACAGCTTCAGTTCTGCCAGTACCTCATCTCCAACAGGCTGTGGCTAAGCAATGTCTCAGCAATATCCTTTCTTCCAGGAGTGCTAGGTCTGCAAAGTTCGTAGAAGAGCTTCTGTGAAGTTTGGAAGGTAGGAGATGAGGTACTGGCAGAACTGAAGCTGTGACACGAGTTGTGAGTCATGCTTGGGTAACTCAGTTGGTAGAGCACTTGCCGCAAAAGGCAAAGGTCCCGATTTCGAGTCTCGGTCTGGCACACAGTTTTAATCTGTCAGGAAGTTTCATATCAGCACACACTCCAATGCAGAGTGAAAAATCACATTCTGAACCACCATCCTTGGCTAGCCCATGCCACTGGACGCTGACTGCAACAAGGCAGCACTTTCAGCTGCTGTTTGAATGCTTATCAATAAACATATTGTTGTTTCTCACTGCCTGTATGAATCCATAATGGCCCAATATCAGGTTCTACATACCTGCTGCCTTGGCAAACATTCCTGCATCATCTTCCCAACCTGCAGTGAGGCCAGTAACCTGTTGAACCACCATGAGCCACTACATAGAGTTGGGGAGCTTAGAAACAGCTTTAATCACATCTGTGAGAGTGACAGTATCCAATGGAAACTACATTCCATATGGAGCTCAGCACCAAGCAGATCTGTAGCACATTTATCTGTTTGGTTAATTGTATACCTCAGTTTGCTTACTGAATTCAGAAAGTAATCTTTTAACCCATTTGCTGCTTCAGACATGCTCTTTGGATTCTGCGCTGAGGCAGCTGTTGCTATCACTGTAATGCTTGCCCAATTCTGGTGCCTGTGCTGAGAGACAGCTCCATGGCTGATATGAAATAATTATAATCCGATTTTTAAAAACCGTTAGGTGAAAAAATGGTTTTTGCACATCTTGCAGTGTAATGTCTTCACCCAATAAATTACTGAATTTCTTTTCATTATCCCCCATACTTACTGTGCTGCATCAAATTAAGTAAAACATTGAACAAAATTTTGAAGGGTTCACTGAGGTAAAAGTGCATTACGTAAACTTTGCACGTGGTTGATTTTACTTCATACATGACTGTGAATGAAATGTAGTTAAGATACTGAAATTTTATTTACAGTTGAGAGCAGAAGGATATTTCATTTCACTCTCAAGTTATGGGATCTCACATCCAAAGGACTGCAGCACATGATGCGGCCATTCATGTCCTTGCGCATTACGAATCATGTGGTCATAACAGCCATCATATTTCAATATATCAAAACAAGGTTTTTTGCAAATGATAACATGCAGTGAAGCTCATATATTGTATGAAAAATACTCAAAACCTTTTTATTCAGTGAGACAAGGAAGTAATACATCTGTGGCAGTGAGAGGTCAGTGGCTCAGGATGCATTCAGATGTCCATAGTACTGTAGGAAAATCCAAGGGGCATGCATATACACATCCACAACACCTGGGGAACAGCATAGCAGGATGTGTATACATGCCCACAGCAGCAAAATGTGTGTGTGTGTGTGTGTGTGTGTGTGTGTGTGTGTGTGCAAGAACGAGAAAGCAATGGTATGTTGTTAGACACAATGAAAAAAATGTAAATGAAAAACACACAAATACCTAAGGTAAGTCTTTCCGCTCCCGAGATTGGAATGACTCCTTACCCTCTCCCTTAAAACCCACATCCTTTTGCCTTTCCCTCTCCTTCCCTCTTTCCTGATGAAGCAACCTTTGGTAGCGAAAGCTTGAAATTCATGTGTGTATTTGTGTGTTTTTCATTGTGTCTATCAACGTACCATCACTTTCTCGTTTGGTAAGTTAACAGCATCTTTGTTTTTTATATATATATTTTTACACATGGAATGTTTCCCTCTAAATATGATGTAACTTACCAAATGAAAGCATTGGTATGTTGATAGAGACACTAACAAGCACAAACACACACACAAAATTCAAGCTTTCGCAACCCACGGGGTTGCTTCATCAGGAAAGAGAGAAGGAGAGGGAAAGACGAAAGGATGTGGGTTTTAAGGGAGAGGGTAAGGAGTCATTCCAATCCCGGGAGTGGAAAGACTTACCTTAGGGGGAAAAAGGGACAGGTATTCACTCGCACACACACACATATCCATCCGCACATATACAGACACAAGCAGACATATGTCTGTCTGTATATGTGCGGATGGATATGTGTGTGTGTGTGTGTGTGTGTGTGTGTGTGTGTGTGTGTGTGTGTGTATACCTGTCCCTTTTTCCCCCTAAGGTAAGTCTTTCCACTCCCGGGATTGGAATGACTCCTTACCCTCTCCCTTAAAACCCACATCCTTTCGTCTTTCCCTCTCCTTCCCTCTTTCCTGATGAAGCAACTGTGGGTTGCGAAAGCTTGAATTTCGTGTGTGTGTTTGTGTTTGTTAGTGTCTCTATCAACATACCAATGCTTTCATTTTGTAAGTTACATCATCTTTGTTTTTAGATATATTTTTCCCTCGTGGAATGTTTCCCTCTATCTTTATAAATATACTAGAAAAAGAACAATAACTTAAAAACTGGTCAAGTTTTATGTGCTGTACCATGAGTCAGTCAGCTGCAAGTAAGTGGTTAGCCAATAAAAATTATGTAAGTTAAAGTCATGAACTCTGCTTGCTAGCTGACTGAATATTCACCTATATCAGTGACAAGCAAATACACATTTTGCAACACAAATAGACGGTACACAAGTACTGATCCACATGATGAAAATGGAGCTTTATGTAACTCTGTTATATCTGCAATGAAACAATTATTTTTTTCAGGCATGGGAAGGAAAGTCCGCATCTGGCATTCTGTCACCTACACAGCCTGCAGGAAGAGCAAAGTCAGCTGTAGCACAGAGTGCTCAAAGTGTTAAGGAAACAGAAGAAATACTTAATGCCATACTACCTCCTCGGGAATGTGAGGAGAATGGCCAGCTTTGGAGACAGCAGGTTTGTTTCTGTAGCCGGATACGTTAATCTTTACATTTGTAATCAACAGTTTACAATATTCAGCACAAAAATTGCTTTCCTTCTTAAGTGACCTGTATTTCCAAACTGTAATGAACTTGTTAATTAGTACACATCTTTAATGTCTTGTAACTCAATGTTAACAAATTATTACATGAACATTTACTTAACTTAATTAATGTACTGATCAGAAATATTGGTTTGATGAAGATGTATTTCAGTATCTTGCAATGAACATTAGAATTTGTAAATGAAAAACATGCATAAGCAATATTTTCTTTTGTTGCATTTGTTTATCTTTCTCTTTTCTATGTATAGACTGGCAGTATATGACATGTAATATTAATTGTGTTATAGAATAAGAAACTAGAGTAATTACTGTATGTTTATACAGGGTGAGCTTTAATAAAACCAACAAATTGCAGGGATGGATTCCTGCCTGGAAAATTCCTGCCTGGAAATGGAAGAAAAAAGATCCCATGAACATGTGTCTGGAAATGTATTGTTGCCACAGTAGATGGCACTGATGAATGAAAGATTCTCTGACGACATGCCGTGTATTCCTTGTGTTTTGCAGGCTGTGTGACTGACACAGAATACTGTAAGCAACAGAATGGTTTGTCAGTAAAGAGGACTGATGACAGAAATCCTGTAGAGGGAAATATGCTGCTGATGATGCTTGCACTCATTGCTGGTGATAGGGATAGTAGTGTTTGTCATGCAAGATACACATAATCATACTTTGGCTTACCCCAAGTTGGTGGGCCACTTGCCTGGAGTTTGTTCTAGGGTTCATCTCAGTATCCTGTCAAATCTGGTCTACACACAGTTCGCTGCCTCCCTTCACATTCGTCTGTCTGAAAGGACCCATGATCACACAAACATGAAAAAAGGGATTGAAATGTTGTGTGATGTGGTTGATGTCTGTGAGGGTACTTGTTTGTGTGTAGCTGTACTTCCTCTTGACCATTTGCACCTGCTTGGCCATACACAAACACCATCTCAGCTTGTTCCCAACATGAATACTGGACCATTCTGCTGCTTGAAGTATACTGAGTCAATCTCACAGTCTGCAACACACAAGGATCACACGGTATGTGAACAGAGGAACTTCCATTCATCAGCACCATCTATCGTGACGACAAATTTCCAGACACATGTTCATATGACCTTTTTTCCTTGCTTTCCAGCCAGGAATCCATCCTTGCAGTCTGTCAGTTTTATTAATGTTCACCCTGTATAAAGTACATTGTAAACCTTTGTGCCCTGGACAAAAAAAGTGTAATAAAATTATATATGCAGGATGTATGCCCTCTCTAACTCTGGCACCTGCAAGAAGTATGGTAATGCTTATGTCACAAGGAAATGGTTCATACAAGGTTTGTTTGTCTTCAGTAAGCCCTATCTACTTATGCTACCAAAAATCATTTGAATGGTATATTCTAAAGTATACAATGGTCTCAAAGATTTTTAGAATAAGATTATAATATTTTAATGCACCAGAATAGCATATCTGATGAGGCAAATTCATTGATATAACTATCTTGGAGGTCTGCCAATACAATTGTGTTTGATATGGATTTTTTTTAGCCATTTGAATGATGTGTTAATACATATTTATGTCACTGTTCACAGAAAATAGAGGCAAGTGATGACATTGTGTTTATGCCCTTCACACTGCAGAGTGGAGTAAATTTTCAAGTGGTGAACTATTCAAACAGCTATAGAAACAGCACAAAAATTCCCACACTCAGTGTAATTTTATTCTGTGATTTCTTGTCATATTTGCCAAAAGGTTATTTTACTTAATCTTTATCATCAAGAAGCTCTGCTATTCTGATGGGAAAAAACTGTCATCCCATAGTTTTTGTAGATTTCAGAGTTTTCAAGTACAGTTTTAATTCATATGAATTCATATGAAATTGTTATGTTTGAGGCGGAACTATGGGCCTCATTGAAAAAGGGTGACCCAGCTGAATCATGCAATTTGACTCTTAGTCTGATCACGAGGTGTGGCCATTGCACGTGTTGATCACATAGGCTGATGTGAGGATCAGTGAACTGGAACATCTTAGGTGATTAGAAAGTTAGTAGACAGGAATACAATTAAATACTTAGCTTTAATTCAGCATCAGCGGTGAACGTCAATCTTGACTTTGTACAATAATATTTACAAGTTCAGTTACAGACTGAACTGTGAATACTTCTTTACAATTCTGAATGCTTCACACATATAGATCAATTGTCAATGCATAAACTGTATGTGGCGCCTGGCTAGGTCGTAGCTACTGACTTAGCTGAAGGCTATGCTAACTAGCATCTCTGCAATTGAGATCTCTGAAGCTATAACCAGTGAACCATTCCTATTACAGTTGGCTGTAGAACTGGGCAGTGTGCTAGCTTGTCTTGTAAGACCAGCTGAGTGGCGGCGCTTGGTTTGCTAGCATCGACAGTGGTGGCGTGTGGGTCCAATGTGTACTGACGGACAGTGGCTGATTTGAAGCCTACAAGCTAGCCAGTGTGGTGCCTTGCAGTGACACCACAAAAATACTGAGAAAACAACCATTTTTGTAGTTCAAATAACAGTAGATTTAACTTGCGCAACAGATATGTGCTTTTACTTGAGTCATGCCTGTGTGTACCAATAATATGTTGTAAGAACAATAATAGCAATAACAATAACCTGTTTTGAGGTGGACATCAGTGATGGAGGGATATAAAACAAGCTGTAATTCAATTATTAATTGAGAATGGCTGTATGTCTTAAATACTGCTTGTGTAAATATGGATTCCATGAGATACCAAAAGTATTGGGGAAGCATCCTTATCCGTGATCACTGAATTACCACCCACATTATCATTGTCAAAGAAAGAGGGCTGCCTGTGTGCAGGAGCCAATCTTTCAAGTCTTAGGGACCCATGACCGTAGCAGTCTGGTCCCTTCAATCCCACAAACCAACCAACCTTTCAAGTCTTGGTGAATGAGTGTATGCTGAGTGATTTCCATGTGGCATGAGACTACGATCTGGGAACACGGTGTCACCCAGGGCTCATAAAAGTATTTGATGTGGCTATCAGGTTTGGCATCTGGTAAGGAAGAACAAAACACAAAACTCTCAAAAACCTTGTCCTGAGGTGCCTCACTAATGAGATTACAACCAGTTGCAGGGGTATAACTGGTCAGTGAAACAGCAACTATAGCAAACAATAAGCGTTTCCCTCTTCGAGAACAAACTGGCAGTACTGTACGATTAGCATGCTTCACACAAATGAATGGCTTCTATGTCACATTTTTTTAAAAAACTTAATGACATTCTGAATCACTGGTGTCCTGGCTTTCCACTTCTAGATTCTACTGAATTTTCTCAGGCAGGCTCCTTATAAAGAAGAAATGCTTGTTAACTCATCTAAGTATCTTCATTAATGTATCAGCTTTTCAATTTCTTTCATGAAGAATTTTGTCATTATTTTTATATCTAGTCTCTATGTTTATCCCATTTTGATTCCTACAATACTTTGTGTCTTCCAAATATATTTGTTGAAATCCCTTCCCAAAATAATCATAGCTTCCAAAATTATCATTATTTTTACTTGCAGAGTCCAAAGTCTCCCCCTAAAACACTTTACAAATTTTATCTTTATCATTAGTTTCAGTTATAAATCTAGCCTTAAAACCTTGTAAAATATCAGTTTGTAATCGTGACAATTCTGGAATGGATGAGATGTAACCACACCTTGATATTCATTTTAATATTCCAATTTCTTTGATGTGCATCATACCATACAGGATATTCTTGGAATTGACATACATATCAAAATACATCCGTGTGAGAATGAAATCTGTTATATTGCTGGCATTTGACACTAGGACATTTGACGATGCATTTGAATGATTACTTTGATTTCATTTATGTAACTATTGAGGAAGACATTAGTGGTTAATGGATCAGTGAAAAAAAAACCCACATGCAGCTGAAAACGAGGGCTTCACTTAGTTAAACCAAATGTTCAGTCATGATGTTCACCCTTTTAATCATTTGTACATAATCAAAATCATTTATTATATCCCTTGTATAGAGGGTACCATTCTTTGACATGGTGTTTATTTAACTTCAGTTCTAACAAGAAAAATGCATGTGCACTGTCATTGATATCTTACACTGTTTCCTCGATCACAGTGATTTCTGTTAATGCGGTAATTGCTCTAGTCTTTTAATCACTCCATCCTTAACTGAAAAAAGTCTCGTTGGCTACAAGCAGAGGCAATAGATGAGAGTACTGAAGTAGTCAGCTTGACTTTGTACCTCACAGAAGAAATTTAAATGTTTATTGTGGTCACTTACTTCAGAAACTACAACTGCTAGAGTAGAGAAATGGGCAAAAAAAATAGTACAGCAGTTGCTAAGCATTTAGTCCAAAAGATTCATGATAACATATGAGCAAAATTTTGGAAGCTATCTGCTGTCAGAATTTACATATTTGAAGCACACAGTAAGCAATGCATCAGTGGCCTCTTTCTAATATGACCTTCAGAGGGCTCTCTTGAAAGAGAGAAGTACACGTATCCACAGTATTACAGTTCCTGTTGAATCATTTCTAATCAAATTTTAGTTTGGCTCTTGTGAATGTGCAAAGAAGAGCAACAACATTGGTCCAGGAAAATTTTGAGTAATAAAGTAGTTTTACTGGTGTCATTAGTAGCCTGATGTGGGACTAACAGTGATTGGAATGAAGATTCATAGATTTGTGAATTTCAGTATTACTTTTAACTGCGTTGATTGACATAAAATAAAGTTCAATATGGTGGTACAGAGAAGTTTCCAGAAGTTTGATCATTCATATAATACAAATGTGCTTCACTGGAACAAGTCAGTAGGCAGATTCCTCCTTCATAGTTATACATAGGAGTGAAACAGATTACCAAAAGAAACCTTAAGTCCTGATTTTAGACACTTACAGTAATGCAGAAGAAGGCTGAAAATGTCTGGGTTAACAGTGAACAGAATTAATGAGATTAGTGGCATATACTCATCATCTAATCTGATTGTTCATGTGTGTAACAAATGTTGTATGAGGAATAAGTGCAACATCAGTTCATTTGATCATGGCGAGTTCATTGTTGTCCCACATATGGGACACGCCATCTCAAGGTCACGCAGGCACTAGACTTTTCATGTTTCAAAATGTTAAGGATGACAACAAGTGAGCAGGCACTCGATCTAGATCTACATCTTCAGTGCTGGGTACAAAATGTATCTCATCTAATTCATACCTATGCTCATGGCATACCTCATGACACAGAGATTAGCATGAGTGCAGGAATGCAGAATGGTTACCTGGACTGATGGATCATGTATACATTGGTACACCCTATTGCCAAAGAACAAGTCATTAAAAATTCTTGATGTGGTGCATCCCTTGTGCCAAGGAAATATAACACTCCATTTTCCCCATATCATGTTTGAAGGACTACAAGTAAGAGGGTATTTTCCCTCCATATCACTTGATCCAAATGATATGTAGCACATCTAGGACAGCACCTAGTTAGAAGCATGCATATTGGGCCCAAATTCAACACTTCATCTTGAAATGTGGGTGGCAGTTCAGTGGTCATGGATGGGAATGCCTCTCTAGTTCCTTTGGTACCTCGAGGAATCTATTCCATGATATGTTGCCACTGTCATCAAGAAAAAATGGTTTGTTACTTATAATCAGATACATGCCTTCCTTCAGTCAATTGTGAATGTAATAATAATATTTGTAACAATAATAGTGTAAGGAGTGTTCAAATTAAAAGGTATGAAATGTCATAACAACCAAACCTGTTGAAATCTGCATACTCCACTGTGGGATAATGTAGTGAGATATCTAGAGACATGAATGTAGTGTCCGGTGTGGTAGTGCAAATGCACAGGCATATGACATAGGAGAGAAGCATGCAAGTGTGTGTTCTGTCTATTTGATGTAGCAGTGCATGTTCACATTGCAAAATTCGATGATTAAGGAGCAGAAAGGTGTTATCAAATTTCCAAGAAGTCAGTGAGAAAGTGGAATGGACATTTTTGTGGAGGCCAGGAGTGTTTGAGTGATGACTAAGACAAGGACAGGCAAAGACGGTAATCATGGCCAACCTTATTGACAAGGTGAACAACCTCGTGAGAAGTGATTAGCGGGTCATAATGGAAATGTTGGCAGTGGTGGTGGGGCCAGTGTTGGAACTGTATGGACAGTTGTGCATGACAGGTTGGGTTACTGGAAAGTACACATGGAGTAGGTTCTGAAGAAGCTCAGTGAACCACAAAAGGAAATGTGCATGAGGTTAACACTGCAACACCTGTTCTGGTATGATGAAGACCCCCCTTTCCTGGAGTGGATTATCACCAGTGGCAAGAGCAGGTGCCTTCACTTCGAGCAAGAGACAAAGTGGGACAGCATGCAATTGAAGCAAACGTCATCACCCCACCCCACAAAATTGAAAGCTGTGCTCTCAGTAGACAAGGTGAAACTCGGCATCATTTTCAACATCCAAGGTCTTCTACTAGTTGAATTCCTTGAGCATGGAAAAACCATTAATAGTGATGTGTATTATGAGACACTCCATAGCCTAGTTCTACTCCATGATAAAGCATATCCACGTGTGTCCAATGTCACACAATATATAATGGCCAAGTTCAAGTGTTAGGGGCTTTAGCATCTACCCTACTGCCTGGAAATGTTACGCTGTGACTTCCATGTGTTTCTTCCTCTACAAAAACATCTCAGAGGGAAGCACTTCAATTTGAACAACGAACTGAAAGAAACAATGGAGGACTGGCTCCAGTCATAGCCACAGGATTCTGGGAACAGGGAATCCTTCACCTTATGAGTCTGTGGTATAGTTATGCTCAGGCCTCTGGTGAATACTTTTGAACAATGCCTTCAATTAGCAGTATTGTTTCATACAGTTTCATTCGAACACTCCTCATATTAACTTGTCTTTCAGGTGGACATCAGTAGTAGATAGGTTTAAAAGAAACTGAAATTCAGTTGTTAATTGAAAATGGCTGTACTTGGCAAGTAAATATTCTTGTACTGAGCTTTATACTTCTTCTTTTGTATTTTTTGTTTATTCCTAATGTATTTAATTTTTGGGGCCAGGTGACTGTTTAGCAGTCATTTTGTGAGAACCATCCCATCTCATTCTGCATCAGTAAGCAAATTAGGGACTGGACAAGAAGAAACAACATGCTGCATCAGCAAAAGATGTAATAACTTAAGATTTAGTTATTGAATGTTCGAGAGATGTGTCACGTAAGTTTACTTCAGTAGTATCAACAGAAATCAGAAATTTTATTTCTTATATTACTTCTCTGGAGTTATCCGCAGACAACAGTGCGTTGTAGCTGTTGAATCAATTGCAGTGTTAGAGAAACTGCAACAAAAATGAAGGTGAACCATGAACAGTAATCTTTACTGAGCAATAGAATGTGATTGAAATTTAGCATTTCCTGTCATATTAAATATGGTTGCTGAAGACAGGCACTAATCTTAGAATCCTTGCCATTCAACCATAAAATAAGGTGCTTAATATACTATGTAGCTAAGTAGTTAATAGATTATCTTTGTTACATGATCCCAGTATGAATACTGAACGTTTCTTGTGCTGTCAGAATAAGTCACAAGACACAGTTATTTCCCCATTTTGCCAGTCACTAAGTGTTTTGTCAAGAGTTTGGATGTGAATAACTTGTAATGAGATTTTAGTGTCAAACAACTCCGCAGGTCTCAAGCACACCAGCAACTCGCCTTGATGTTATAAACTTACAAGAACAGCTGGATATGTTATTACAACAGCGGCAGGCTCGTGAATCAGGAATATGTCCTGTTCGTCGAGAACTGTATTCACAGTGTTTTGGTATGTATATGAAATCAGACCTGTTTCCACAAATGTCTTAGAAATACAGACATTGTTAAGCTTCATTGAAATCTAATTTCTGTATTAACTGAAACACCACCATTGTCCAGATGAACTGATTCGACAAGTAACTATCAATTGTGCAGAACGTGGTCTGCTTCTGTTACGAGTGCGAGATGACATAAACATGACAATTGCTGCATACCAAACTCTCTATGAAAGCAGCATTGCCTTTGGCATGAGAAAAGCCTTGATGGTGAGTTTATATGTTCACAGGAGTGAAAGCTATACATAATAATTGAAATAATTTATTATAAAGAAACCAGTGCATATTTTCATGTCAGTAATTACCTACAGTAGGAGATATGTATTTGCAGTTTAGCGTCAAGATTAAACAAAAAGAAAACTATATCTCACTACAAAAGAGTGGTTGTTATATTCAGATAACTCTATATAGACTATAACTAAACTAATATCTACACATAAAAATATGGATGAGAGTCTTTATATAATCCTGCATTATAGAAGATTTAGAAACTGAGGGTGGAATAGATGTACTATGCATGTCTGAACATCATATAATCACAGATATGGAAAAGATAGATATAGATGGATATAAGCTTTCAGCACATGTAAGTAGAGACACTATGGAGAGAGGAAGAGTTGCCATATATGTTAAAATTATCATAGTGTTAAAAAATTATAAACTAAAAAAAATTTGTGTAGAGCAATGTACAGAACCATGTGTGTGAGCTTAAACTAAATAATGATACTTCTATAATTGTAGCTGTGTATAGGTCCCCACTGGGAAATTTTCAGCTACTCTTGAAAAATTGGATTCTTCATTGTGCTGTCAGTCATACAGAAGGAAGCAAATTATTGTTTGTGTGGATTTCAATGGAGATTTTCTGAAAGAGTCTGATAGAAAGCTTGACCTTGAAGTATTACTTTGTTCTTTCAATTTGATTGGGTTGTTAGGAGGAGGAGACCAAACAGCGAGGTCATCGGTCTCATTGGATTAGGGAAGAACGGAGATGGAAGTCGGCCATGCACTTTCAAAGGAACCATCCCGGCATTTGCCTGGAGCGATTTAGGGAAATCACGGCAAACCTAAATCAGGATGGCCGGATGCGGGATTGAACCGTCGTCCTCCCGAATGCGAGTGCAGGGTGCTAACCACTGCGCCACCTTGCTCGGCTTCAATTTGACATCAGTTATTGATTTTCCTACTCAGGTAGTACAGGAAAGCAGCACACTGATAGGTAATGTTTTTATAGACCTTGATAAATTAAATCAAATTAAAACTTGTCTTGTTAAAAATGGTCTGTCATATCATATGACATAGCTCCATACAGTAATGAAAACAGTCCTCCAAGATAGTGTGTTCAGTTAATGATTTAACAATTGTAAATTTTAGGGAAAGCCTGAAACAGTTAGACTGGGGTGAGGTGTACGGGGAACCTGATGCTAATTTAAAATTTAACCTATTTCATGATACCTTTGTGAGTGTATTCGAAAAAGTGTCTCCCTAAGAAAACAGTGAGACATAATTACAACAAACCATCTAAAATGCCATGGCTTGCTAAAGGGATAAAAATATCTTGTAAACAGAAAAGGGAAATGTATCTTATAGCTAGAAGGAGTAATAATCCAGAAACAAACAAACATTATAAAACTACTGCACTGTATTAAGAAAAGTTATTAAAAACTCCAGGAATATGTGCACTATGTCTGAGATTAGCACATCTGACAATAAAATTAAAACGATTTAGAATATTGCCAAAAGGCAAACAGGGCAACTGAGAGCACAATAGACTGTATTTCTTTCAAACTCAATGAAAAGTTTGTTAACGCAAAGTCAGAAGTACAAAATATTTTTTGTAATCATTTTTAACATGTGTTGTAGAGAAAATAGGGTTCATTCATTCAAAAATGCAAGGCTGTATATGGAAGAGGCAATAACTATGACCGAGCGAAGTGGTGCAGAGGTTAGCACACTGGACTCGCATTTGGGAGGACGACAGTTCGATCCCGCGTCTGGCCATCCTGATTAGGTTTTCCATGATTTCCCAAAATTGCTTCAGGCAAACGCCGGGATGGTTTCTTTGACAGGGCACGTTATACTTCCTTCCCTAATCCGATGAGACTGATGACCTTGCTGTTTGATGTCTTCCCCAAAATCAACTCAACTCAAATCAATAACTATGCAATTTGATACAACTGAAATTCAACCCATCTCTCCTACTGAAATTAGGAAAATAATAAGTTCCCTCAAAAGTAAAAGCTCACATGGAATTGATGGTATTTCCAATAGAGTACTAAAAGCTTGTCCCCAACATATTCTCAGCCACAATGTAGTAGCTTACTGAAACAGTGCATTTTTCCAGATGGATTGAAATATGCTATTGTTAAACCATTGCATAAAAAAGGGGATAGGTCTGATGCTAATAACTACCCCCCAATCTCACTTCTAACAGCTTTATGCAAAATTTTTGAAAAAGTGATTTATTCAAAAGTAGCTTCATGTATTTGTAAAAATGAAGTACTAATGAAATGTCAGGTTGGTTTTCAGAAGAGGCTTTTGAGCAGAAAATAGTATATATGCTTTCACTGATTAAATATTAAATGCTCTGAATAAGCAAACATCACCCATTGGGATATTTTGTAATCTCTCAAAGGCTTTTGAATGTGTGACTTACAAAATTCTTCTAGATAAGGTTAAGTATTGCGGTATGAGTGGGACAATGCACAAATGGCTTAATTCATATTGAACTGGAAGAATGCAGATATTCTGCAAAAATCAGCAGAGTCCTGTAATTGCAGAGGTATCAAGAATGGTGTTCCATAGGGTTCAGTTTTGGTTCCCTTATTGTTCTCAATATGTATTAACGACTTGCCACTCTTATTCATGAAGATGCAAAGCTGGTTCTTTTTGCCGATGATACAAGTATGGTTACAACACCCAACAAACAAGAATCAGCTGAGGAAATTGTAAATTATATCATTCAGAAAATTATTAGGTGGTTCTGTGCAATGGACTCTCACTAAATTTTGAGAAAAATACAGTATATACAATTCTGTACAGTGAATGGCATAACACCATTGATAAATATAGACTTTGCTAAGGCAGAATATTCAAAATTTCTGGGTGTGTGCATTGATGAGAAACAATATGGGAAGAAAAACATCGACAATCTGCTGAAATCTTTGAGTTCAGGTACTTATACTGCTAGTGTTATTAGAAATTTTAGCAATAAAAAAATAAGTAAATTAACGTACTATGCTTGTTTTTAATAACCCATCCCAATTAAAAAATAATAGCAAAATGCATAGCTACACCACTAGAAGGAAGGATGATCTTCACTATTCTGGGTTAAATCTGATTTTGGCACAGAAAGGGATGAATTATGCTGTCATAAATATCTTTGGTCATGTGCTAATATTGTGTAAGGAATACCTATGTTACACAGATATGTTCCACATCATTACAAAATGTCCAATTCATGCTCTGTGGAACAAGTATTAATGTAATGTAATGTAGTCTAACACATACGGTTGTTATAATCCTGCTGAATTTTTGCTACAAATGTGGCAGCAACATTTATTTATTTATTGTATCCATACACAAAATACATTTTATAGATCTTGGATAATCATATTTCAAGCACTGATAAGTACACAGTTTTTACTAAGCATTTAGTAAGTTATGATCTTTTTATAATGAAATTCTAGGCTTATTTTGTAGTAGACTGCAGTTTTTGTTTACATCATTTGTGCTATTTGTAATTGTAAATATAAGTGACAGTTATTTTAGATTCGGTAATTGCAGTGCACTTTAATTTACTGTAACACTGTTTGACTGTGAAACTCATAAAATCATTTATACTATAGTAACAGTTTTCTCTCAAATAAATTTTGAGAGATTTTTTGAAAATATTTTTTGTTTCTTGTCATGGTTGTGTTATTTCTTGTTCTTTTGAGTATCGGGAGCATGCTTGAATTTTATCCAACACAGAACTTGTATGAGGGTATGCAGAGTAGTGTTAGGATCTTTAAATGCTGGCCACTTGATTCTACAGAATCCACCAGAAAAAATGTATACACACTTTAAGGAACGAAAAGTATTACTTATGTGTTTATTTTGTATTTAATAATTGAACACATGTATTGTGCAACCTTCAGTTTAGCACATGGTTACTTTAAGTGTTCAAAATGTTCACCGTTAGTGGCTATACACATAACAGAATGATGAGTGGTCGCCGCAACTACATCAGTCAGTGTTACAGTGACGATCACTGCACTTGTTGCTGTAATCTCCTGGCGAAGTTCCTCCAGCATGTATGGCTTACGTTGATAGACATTATCTTTCACAGTTCCCCACAAGTAAAAGTCCATAGGTGTTAGATCTGGCAACCATGGAGGGAACTCAATGGGCCCTCTTCATCCAATCCATTGCCCCCAGAAACTGTCATCCAGGAAAGCTCATACGGCTAGGTGCTATTGTGGTGGTGCCCCATCCTATTGGTAGAAGACCTCTTCATCAGCTACATACAGTGTATGTATACCTGGAAAAATTGATGTGCATGACATTTCCAGGTACACTTCTCCAGTGACAGTAGCATCAAAGAAAATGGGTCATACTATGCCCCTAGATGATAATCCACACCACACATGAACCCCTGGTAGATTGATTGCTTTATCTACATAAACATACGAATTTTCTGCCCAGTACGCACTGTTATGTCGATTCATGGTTCCATCAAGTTTAAATTGTGCCTTGTCACTCCACACTACCTTCATCACAAATTGTTTGTCATCAGTTACCATTTGCTGATACCAATCGCAAAATTGCATTCGGCAATCAGGATCATCATCACTAATTGCGTGCAGTAATTGTGGAATGTAAACTTTCCACTTTGCAGCTTTCAGAATTCTTTGTACACTTGCACTGCTAACCCTCACTTCATGTGCACATTGCTTAGCAGACTTCTGTGGAGAATTAACAAACATTTCCCATGTGAGAGCCAACAAAGCAGGACTTGTAGCTGTATGCTGTCTTCCTGATCTTCCTTTGTGAATATCACAAATTGTTCCATGCAATTCAGACTTGTCAATGACACGTCTAATTGTTAGGCGGGTTGGCGGTTCTGTTTCAAACTCTAGCCTCCTCTGACGTTGCACTTCAGCGGCATTATCAAACTTGAAAAACCACTTCACAATACATTTTCATTGCTCGAAAGTCAAGCGTCCTCCAGCAATCTTGTTTTCGCAATACTAACTCAGTACTAACATCTGTTGAGCCAAAGACCATACTACAACACACTCGTAACTCAAATCGAACGACAATATCGATATCTCGATATATAAGGTTGGCTATCATCCTTATCACTCTTTTTTTCTAACTTTAAAATTCTATTAATGTTTGTTTTAAGGTACCTCCCTATCAAACTATGTCATAACTTAATCCTGAATGGGTTAGTGAGCATTTTATCATCTTCATAATATTTGTGTTTTTTAGATAGCTGAGTCTGAGCAGTACATATAGGTATGAGCTGATTTTCCCTCTTATATAATCAATGTGTTTATCTCAGTTTACATTATCATTGATTGTTGTTCCAAGGAATTTTGTTATCTGGAGTTTTCTGTTATGCACTGATCAGTGCAAATATTGATGTCTTCACTACAAAGTTTTTTTAGTTTGAAATTTACACAGAGTATTTTAGTGATATTGTTACACAAATTTAATTCAGTAAAGCTTTGAATAGCATTATTTATTTCTACGTTAGCTTTTATTTCTAAATTTTCTATGTCTTTATCCATGAACAGTATAGTTGCAACATATGCATAAATAACTATTTTACCACAATTAATAATGTTTTGAAGTGATCTCTATGTATAAAAGGCAATATTCTGACTGAGTGATGACTCCTCATCGCCCAGCCGAATCCACTTAGGATAGAAACTTGCAATTAGCAGAAGGTATGGATCATATACTGTATATGTCATTTAAGAAAGGGTTTTTTTGAAATTCCAACCGTATGGAGGTGAAGTAGGCGTTGAAGGATTTTTTTGAGAAGTGTGGCTTTCAAGGCAATTTTGGAGGTAGACCTAAGAAAATGGATATTTGGTTTCTTAGTCAGAAATAAAGAAATATATGTGTTTCAGAATTTTTGGAAATTTAACCCTATGGGAGTGAAATAAAAGGTTGAAAATATATCATTGTTTAGAACTATTAATATATTTTTCAAGCTACATCTTTGAACATTAGTATTTGAGTTCTCAGTTACAAATAAAAAACATGTGTTTCAGTATTTTTGGAAATTTAACCCGTAAGGGGGTAAAATAGGGGATGAGATTTTTTATGAAAATATTTTATTATGAAAGTATTTTTTAAGCTAAATCTATGACAATTTAAATTTGGCTCCTCAGTTAAAAATTAAAAAAAAAATACCTTTCACTGCTTTTGCAAATTCAGTGCCTATGGGGATGAAACAGGGGATAAAAGTTTTTATGAAAATATTTCATTATGCAAGCATTTTTGAAGCTAAATCTAAAGAAAATTGTATTTGGCTTCTCTGTTAGAAATAAAACATACATATCTTACTGTTTTTTGGAAATTCAAACCCTAAGGGGGTGAAATAGAAGGTGAAATGTTTTATGAAAATATTTCATTGCGAAATCAATTTTAAAGCTATCTTTGAAAACTGTTATCTGACTTCTCAGAGATGAAAACTTGTGTGTGTCTGTTTTTGGAAATTCAACCCCTAAGGGGTGAAGTAAGGTCAGACTGATTCGTTGACTCATCATCACCCAGCCCAAACTGCTAAGAATAGAAATTAGGTGTTTGGAGGTTGTGGATGTTATGTGTAGGCGTTATTTAAGAAGGGATTGTCCAAAATTGTACTCCTAGAGGGATTCCTAATGAAATGAAAGCCTTTTTGAAAGTATGTCACTGTTAGGGAATTTTTTAACTAGTACTATGAAAACTGGTATTTGCTTTCACACTCAGAAAATAAAAAAAAAGATCTGTTTCAGCATTTATGGAAATTCGATGACTAAGGGGATAAAATAGTGGATGAAGGCTTTTTTGAAAATAATTAATTGCTAAAGGATTTTTAAGGCTACATCTATGACAGTTGGCATTTGACTTCTCAGATAGAAATTTAAAAAAAATGAGTGTTTCAGTGTTTCTCAGCTGCTAAAGGAGTGCAATAGAGGATGAAAATTTTAAGAAAATTACGATAAATTAAAAAAAAAAATTACAGCTAAATTTATGAAAATTGGAAATCACTTCTCAGTTAGATATAAATAAATATTTGTTAGGGGCTGAAAGCTGCTATCAAAATATTTTCACAAGAATGCAAAAGGCACGATTAACAAAAACCTTGGACTCCAGTGACCAGAATTGCTTTTTGGTCGAAAGTACATTCGGAAAAGACCATGCTCATATGGCATTAATTTATGTGAAAAGCTTAGGAGGTGTTGCAATTTGTGAACAACATAAAAATGAAAACAAAGAGAAAAAAATCTTTGTAGGTCATACATTCTACATGAGCGAAGAGCGAACTAGCGGATGCTAACCTAGTTTGTGTATAAAATGAAAATCAATGGACCAAATTACCCCTTTGAAACAGAGAAGTTTATAGTTCATGCTTCAGATGTTATTTTCTCTTCTGTCATTCTTGTGCTTTCTGTATATTGTTTTCTCTTCCTTTGTCAGGTGTGATAGGATCCAGTCCACTGCAGTCCCTCTTGTACCACATACTCCTAATTCCCCTACTAAAGTTTTGTGCTGTACATAGTCACATGCCTTCATTAAATCTGTAAATACTCCTACATATTTACTTGTAGGGTCTAAGTTGGTTATGACATTCTTGATGAGATTGATGCTAGAATCTGTGGAGCATTTGCCTTTCTGGTAGCCAAACTGGTTAGTGAGAAGTGCAGTGAGTCTCTTTGCATAAGCTATTCAAATATTTTTGATATAACTGGTAGAAGAGCTATAGATCTACAGTTTTCTGGTTTGTATTTGTTTCCCTTTTTATGTATTGGTTTTATCAATGCTGTCTTGAAGCAACCTGGAAAAATTCATTCCTAGAATGATGTGTTCGTTAGTTGTGTAAGAGGTTTCTTGAGTTCCTGTCAGATAGCCTTAAGCCACACTGCTGAATGTGATATGCTCCTCCTAAATTTATATCATTTGATGCAGACTGTATTCTTTCTAACTAGAGTACAGGCGAACAGTAGCACAACTTTTGATGTACAGGGTGTTTCAAAATGAACATACTGATTATAAGGCGTTGTAGCATTTATCACGTTCAACTTACAATTGTAAATAATACACCAAATGAAAGAGCAACTCAAACAGTTTTGTTTGTATACTTGTGCGCACTGGAAAGAGTATGAAATTACAAAGAGTGACTGAAAAATGTGTTGAATGAATGTGAGTCTTTCTCGCTTAACCCCAAGAAATATTCCTGGGGGAAGTTTATGGGCCTTTCTTTTTTGGTGAATCAACTGTAACTGATGTTTCTTATCTTGATGTGCTACAGCTATGGCACGTGCCTCAATGGGAAGAAGCTGAACAACATAACTCTACTTGGTAGCAAGATGGTGCACCACCTCACTGGCATAACTCAGTATGCGACTGGTTAAATGACATTGAATCCGACCGGTGGTTTGGGCACAAGAAGCCGGTTGACACAGCATTTTATGCATGACCTCAATGTTCACACAAGATCTGATGCAATCATGTGTATGCGCCTCTGATACCAGCTGATCTATCCGACTTAGAAACAGTGTTATTGCAACAGTTACTCCTGACTCATTGAGCAATGTTTCGGAACAACTCACCTATCGACTTGATGTGTGATCGGTGTTTATACTGAATAATTGTAAGAAAAACTGTTTGTGTTTCTCTTCCATTTGGTGTATTATTTATAATTATAAGGTGAATATAATATGTGCTACAAAGCCTTGAAACCGTCATATTCATTTTGAAATACTCTGTGATTACAAATCATTTATAACTGTTAATCCAGTGGCAGCAGAGACTTTTTGAAACCTCATTAACCCTTTCGTGAGCCATGGGAAACATGCTTCCCACTACAATGAACTCACTCCTAGTCCCGTGGGATTCACAGTTCCCACCTCTGTGTGGTGCTACCACCTAGTGAACAGTGTATGGTACTCAGAAGTACTCGCCGTTTTTGCTGTACCTTTGCGCAGAGGCATTGTATAGCTGAGTGTTGCTCTGAAGAGGAGCCTTTCAGTGCTGTTTGCATGACATTTTGTGATTTTTTCCTCAAAGCTATAGCATAAGGTAAATAGTTTTGATTTTTGCTATGGTGTCTTATTATTTGGTGTTCCCTGTTTGTTGTAAAATGTGTTTTACTTACATTACTTGTGGACTTTACTTGTAGTATCCTTCCCACCGCGTCTTTGGTAGCCCATTGTTTTGCGTCTCTAGAACAAATATTTCTATATTTTACCACATTTATTTGACATTTTTGACGTAGTGGGTTTCAGAAATAATGCACAGATCATTATGTTACTAAAGAATGTCAAGTTTACCATACCAAACCAAGTGCTTGCTTCTGTTGAATCTCTCATAGTATTTTTTACACTCCCCAGTTCTCTATTTCGTGGCATTGCTTTCCTTTCAGATGTCTCATTTCCTAGACCTCAACAATCTCAAACATGTTGACGAAATTTGCAATATATTATTTTCATTACCTAATGAATGTGATTCAGAAACTGAAGGAGTTGACGGTTCTGCAGATGAACTGAATGTTCTAGATAACACCGTCACCAGTGCTTCAAGGCATGTTTCTGTGGAACAAGACATTTATGGTGATGAACATGACAGTGAATTATTCGTGCTTCCGGCTGTTGCCAGTAGTGATGCGTTGGACAGTGAAAGTGAAGAAGAATGGAATGGCGACTGTTCTTACTTCAACAATGTAAAGAACAACTTTGAAACACGAATGGAAGGAAAACCAAAAGTTCTCTGTAGTGCCAATGATCGGGAGCTCACTTATTTCTCTAAGTTCTTTGATGATGATGTTTTCGCTCTCATTGTAAATGAAACAAACTTGTATGCAAAACAAAATCGTGGTAGTAGATATCCGTCAAAAACCTGGGTGGACACAATTACTCAAGAAGTGAGAGCTTATGTAGAATGTCTTATTGTAATGAGAATTCATAAACTTCCTGCTCTCTCTGACTTCTGGAGTTCAGATCCTATACTAAAAGTAGAGCCAATTGCTAATGCAATGACAAGTAAAAGATTTAAAAAGATTGTAGAGAATGTTCACTGTAATAACAACGAAACTGCAAAGCCAAGAAATCATCCAGAATATGATAAATGCATAAATTATGGCCATTGATTGAAAAGCTTTTGCAGAGCTGTAAGAATAATTGTGAGCCCTCATCATTTATGTCAGTGGATTAATCGATGATTCCTTTCAAAGGACAATCATCTATGAAACAGTATATGCCAATGAAGCCAGTGAAACGAGGCTACAAAGTGTGGTGCTTGTCAGATTCACTCACTGGATACATAATTGACTTTGATGTTTACAAAGTCAAGTATAGGCAGATAGTGACTTGATGTTGGGTGAAAGGGTTGTAGTAGATCTAACAAAGGAAATAAATAATAAAAATAATGTAGTTGCATTTGACAGATTCTTCACCGCCATGAAATTGGTGTCAACACTTTTGAAGAAGGGTGTGTATGGATGTGCAACAGTGAAGACCAGCAGGAAAGATTTACCCAAATTTATGAAGGAAAACATAAAATTGGAATGAGGAGAATTCCAGTTTGAAACAAAAAGGAGCCATTTCTGCAGTAAAATGGATGAATAACCATCCAGTCACTTTCCTTTCCTCAATTGATGACCCAAGAGAAACAGCCACAGTGGAAAGGAAAAACAAGGATGGTTCTAGTACAGAGATTTCTTGTCCTGAAGTTGTGGCAGAATACAACAAAATAATGGGTGGTGTCAATAAGTTTGTTCAAGTACGAGAAAGGTATGCTATTGGCAGACGTTCTGTAAAATGGTGGCACAGAATATTTTATTTCCTGGTCGATGTTACTGTAGTGAACAGTTTTATCCTGTGGAAAATAAGTAAAAGAGAAAGTGGACAGCATGATCAGCTCACATACAGGATCCATCTAGCCAGACAATTGATCACTGGCTTCTCATCACGAAAAAGCCGTGGACAGAAACCTGTCTTTCTGGGGAAAAGGGGTAAAGTACCAGAAGATGTTCGTCATATGGCTGTAGGGGAGCCTCAACCCATTTTAGGAGAAACCTACTGAAGGTGCCGTCATTGTAGTACCAAAGCTGCGGAAAAGAGCACTCGCTGTGTTTGTACGTATTGTCAAATACCACTTTGCATAGACCCATGTTTCAGAAAATTTCATGGCAAGTAATTGTGAAGAATCATTGTAACAAGACAAGTAAATTTTTCAAATAAATATGACATATATTTAAAAAGTTGTTTTGTCATTTAACTCCAAGGAAGGGCAGTGGGAAGAATACTTCCCACCTTGTTGTGTGACCACACTTTCACAGTTGGAGCAAATTTGATATTCTGTATGATAAATATACCTATCTGTTAACTACCATCAGCTCTCCATTCATTAAAAAAATTGCTCAATAATTTTGCCCACGAAAGGGTTAAAGGATAAGAGTGGCAGGATATTTATAGTGCTGATAACATAGGAAATAAATATAATGCTTTCCTCAGTGTATTTCTCTTGCTCTCCAAAAATTACTTTCAATTAGAACTCAGAACTTAAAGAGCAGATACTAAATGCACCACACATACACAGACACACAATTATGACATATTTCAACACTTTGTGGTCCTTTTTATCATCATTATCATTAAGCACACTCTCTGACTTGAGGTTCAGATAAAACTGTCAATGTACCTCTGATTATGAAGTACTGCTACTACTATTACTACTACTACTACTGCTACTAGTACTACATACAAACATTATGTAGACACTAAATTATGTTGCGAACCCTGGAGCAGTCAAAAGCAACAAAGGCATGCTTTGTGCATTGGGCCCATATGGAAATGAATTACATGATAAATTGGTGAGCCAGCTGTTCATGTATACAGTATGGGCCTACAGATATAAACCAAACTAGTTTACCACAAGATCAACAGACGTCAGAAGCATCAATTTCAAAATTGATGACAGTATGCTTTCGGCCCTTATGGTTCACAACACCTCATGCAAGGGTTACAACATACATCACTGGGGTACATCCAAAGTTACTTCTATATCTGTCAGTGACTCTCCATCGAAGATAACTTGCTGCACCCTCCCTACCAAGAAATCCTAACTTTTGATAATAGGCATCATATGTACAGGGCTATTACAAATGATTGAAGCGATTTCATAAATTCACTGTAGCTCCATTCATTGACATATGGTCACGACACACTACAGATATGTAGAAAAACTCATAAAGTTTTGTTCAGCTGAAGCCGCACTTCAGGTTTCTGCCGCCAGAGCGCTCGAGAGCGCAGTGAGACAAAATGGCGACAGGAGCCGAGAAAGCGTATGTTGTTCTTGAAATGCACTCACATCAGTCAGTCATAACAGTGCAACGACACTTCACGACGAAGTTCAACAAAGATCCACCAACTGCTAACTCCATTCGGCGATGGTATGCGCAGTTTAAAGCTTCTGGATGCCTCATTAAGGGGAAATCAACGGGTCAGCCTGCAGTGAGCGAAGAAACGGTTGAACGCGTGCAGGCAAGTTTCACGCGTAGCCCGCGGAAGTCGACGAATAAAGCAAGCAGGGAGCTAAACATACCACAGGATGGTGCTCCACCGCACTTCCATCATGATGTTCGGCATTTCTTAAACAAGAGATTGGTAAACCGATGGATTGGTCGTGGTGGAGATCATGATCAGCAATTCATGTCATGGCCTCCATGCTCTCCCGACTTAACCCCATGCAATTTCTTTCTGTGGGGTTATGTGAAAGATTCAGTGTTTAAACCTCCTCCCAAGAAACGTGCCAGGACTGTGAGCTCGCATCAACGATGCTTTCGAACTCATTGATGGGGACATGCTGTGCCGAGTGTGGGAGGAACTTGATTATCGACTTGATGTCTGCCAAATCACTAAAGGGGCACATATCGAATATTTGTGAATGCCTAAAAAAACTTTTTGAGTTTTTGTATGTGTGTGCAAAGCATTGTGAAAATATCTCAAATAATAAAGTTATTGTAGAGCTGTGAAATCGCTTCAATCATTTGTAATAACCTTGTATGGTATTGATTCAAATGATTATCGGAAATCAAGGGATACTGCATCTCTCTGACTGCCTTGATCCAAAGCATTCAGTATGTCATGCGAGAAAAATGCAACTTGGGTTTCACATCACTGATGTGTGTAGAATCCATGCTGGTGGCATGGATGATATTATTCTGATTGAGATTCCTCATTGTGTTTGAGTTCAGAATATGTTCTAAGATTCTACAACAAATAGATCTCATGTATACTGGATGGTAGTTTTGTGGACCAGTTCTATTACTACTTTGTAAATGGGTGTGACCTGTGCTTTCTTCCAGTTACTGGGAATAATTTCTTGTTCAAGGGATCTGTGACAGATTATAAGTAAAACAGGGACTAACTCAGCTTCAAATTCTGTGTAGAATCTGATAAGAGATTCTATTTGGCCCTGTAGCTTTGCTCAGATTTAATGCTTTTAGGTGTTTCTCAGTCTCATCTTTTCAATAGTACAAGTATTAAATTGGGGCAATTCTCCTGGGCTTTCTGTTGTAACGGAACACTTAAAAATGGAGTTAAGCATTTCAGCTTTTGCTTTGCTACCCTCAGTGTCATTTCCTTCATCATCCTTGAGTGATTGGACGCTAACTTTGGTGCCACTAGCAGCCTTTACATTTGACCAGAATTTCTTAGTTTTGTGAAAGATCATTTGACGATATTCTGCTATGGTAGTCACTGAAGGCTTCACAAATTGTTCTCTTGACAGCCAAATGCATTTTGTTTTGCATCTCGCTATCTATAGTTGTATGTGTTGATTATACCTACTGTGCAGCTGTTTCTGTTTCTTTAGAAGTTTCTTTACAGTGGAGAGTCTGTCCCATTATGAACTGTTCTATTGGAAACATGTCTACCCACTGCATGGTCAGCTATTCTTTTGAACTTGATCCATAGTTCCTCTATATGCTCCTGTCCTGTGCTAAAAGTTTCAAGGTCCTCATTGAGATATAACACTACTGCTTTTTTATCAAGTTTATTGAACATGTATATTTTTCTAGTTGTTTTAGTTGTCCTTTGTGATGTGGTAATGATGGTTGCCACTATGCCTCATGGTCTGTGATACCAGTTTCGATGTGAACATCATCATAAAGTAGCCCCTGGACTGAAATGGATAAGAAGGGACATCAGATAGGCTTTTTTGTAGCCTAATCCTTTGCAAGTTGCAGTATAAGAAACTGAAGCAGAGAAAGACAATAATAATAATAATAATAATAATAATAATAATAAGAAGAAGAAGAAGAAGAAGAAGAAGAAGAAGCACTATATCAAAACAGATATGATCCAGTTTGTAGTTGGAAGTTCACAGTTATGTATAACAATAATGGGAATACATGGACGGAGCAATATGTAAAATAAAGGAAAGGCAACCATTCACCTACAGCAGATCATTGTGAGGAGCACAGAAAATAGCATACACACTAGCTTTCAAGCACTAGGTCTTTTCCAGCAGTAGCTCACACATTCACACACATAAACACCGAAGCACACACTGTTTGCATTTGGGTGTCTGCGTGTTTTGTGTGCACTTGATGCATAAACATTGTAATTTAGCATGTGATGTGAAGACCAAAGTTCTTTAGTCTGGCTACTTCATGTGTGAAAGCTGCTGGAAGCAATTAAGTGAAACCTTCGATCTATGATGTGTTGCTCCATCTTGTTGGAAGAAACTGTATTCTTTTTCATTACCAGTTAATTATGTTTAAAATTCTTTGAAAATTTTGAGGTAAAGTTCTGTATGGCAGCAGTCCAGTTGGAACATATTGGTCCCACTGTACAATTATTGGAAATGACACACTAAACACTAATTTTCTCATTGTGAAGTGGGTGCTCTAATATCCCGTGAGGATTCCTCTCCTCCCAATAGCTGGTATTCTATGAATTAATATAGCTTGATAAATGAAGCCACGCCTCATCTGATGTGAAATATGACATCAGGTCTATATGTCCACCAACAATGTTTTTTAGAAGTCAGTTGTAATAATCAATTCATTTCAGTTTGTCTGTCTGCTTCAGTTCTGTCACAGTTGTAACACGGTATAACTACAATTTTAATTCAGGAAAAATTTTATGACACTATGTATTTAACACCAGATTGCTGGGATAACTTGTGTACAAATTTTTTTGGGCTGGCAGTAATTTGTCTTTCAGTATCAGCAATAGCCAGCAGATTTCTAATAAAAGGTCACCTATTTCATTTTGTATTTGAAACTGAAATTGTTATACACTATTTTGTAACTAAGTTATGTATGCTACTCTTCACTGGGATAGTGTTATTGAGAAATTTTTCTGTAAAAACTTGACATTTTTTCTTCATACAATCAAGAATGAATATAGGCTTCAACTTAGCTGTTCTCTCCTCAATTTAATAAGACATTTTATGCTAGCACAACTGTAGTCACCATTTTGCACTCCAGTGAATTGTATACTGCACCGACTTGTAGCCATCTGAGGAATGGCAGCAACAGTGAGTACTTAGTGGCAGATGCATCTTGTAGGCATGTTAGTTGTGTGAGAGTCTCCCATACACAGTGTCCGGTAGTTATTTCATTATAGATTTGGCTTTTGTTGCTCACTTTAAGTAAAGTAATGTGACAGTCTGTGTTAATGTGCTTTATGCGTGAAAAATTTTGTAACCTCTAAAAGTGACAACCAAAACACACTTAATGGGCCGTAAGAAACTAATAAAGCTAATAGGTATTGGTGTTACTTATCAACAGGCAGAACAAAGTAAAGGTGATCTTGAAGAGTTGGTTCAGACACTGAAATCAGAAAAAAAAGAGTTGGAAAAGCAGGTTATTGAACTCAGGCAAAAGGCAGAACAAGTAGAACGAAGGTCAAAGGAAATGCAACAGGCTGAAGAGAAGAAACACACTGAAGAAGTTGAATTTCTGAGAAAGACCAATCAACAGCTAAAGGTAAGTTACTTAAGCAAAAATGTGTTCTTTGTTCATAGTGTGCATGATGTTTTTTCAGTTTCATTCAGTATTCTGATACTAGAAAGCATTATTATGTTACATAGTTCATTCATTTTTTGGTAGCACAGTCAATTTACTAACAAAGTGTCAAGACTTTGGGTTATCATCTCTCTACCATTGTATTTTGATAAAATGTTTAAGCATAAGTAATTGCTTAATTGTGGCCATACTCAAATAATCTATCATTACAGAATGATTTTACTATAGCTCCTTAGAATTTACTCCCAGTTGCTTTGGTGTCTCTTTCTCTTTGACAGTATGTTAAATCAGTTTTCTAATATAAGAAAGAAAGAAAAGGGGGAAAAGAAAGAACATAAAAAAAGCAAGCACTTAAGGCCATGTGAGCTTCATTACAAGAACAATGTCATTAATATTGTAAATCAATATCTGCCCTTTCTACATTTTTAAAGTTCCTGTCTTGCTCTCCTTTTTTCTACATTATGCATTGTTAAGTTGATATATATACCACAAACTGGTTTGATATTGCAAATGTGTATCAGTTTCAGATATCCAATGACTATAAATGTTATACAAAACATTGGCTAGCAAAATGAATTTTTTTTTTTGGCCAGAAAAGAGTGTCCACAAAAATACTACAACTTTATACTACAGTTAAGAGATCTTGCCTCAGTTACCTTTCGAGTCACTTCTTGACTCAAAATATTCTTACTGCAAAACTGATACATGCAGTGCTTACTCATAGACACAAGTATGGAGATGAGCAAATAATATGTAATTACACATGGAATTCATTTCCAGCGGCATTTTTAAAAAATATATGAGAAACTAGTCTACAATAGAATACAGACCCCCTAGTCTGAGAAGAACTCCTTAACAGGTTCTGTGTGTGGGTTTTACATAGGATTCTTAACAAAGTTAGTCAAATGTAAAGATATTGCATGATTAAACAAGGAATTATTTTCATCCACCGTTAGAATATTCATTTTTTGAAGAGCATTAAATAAGGATTTCCTTAGGTTTGATAACAGTTGTCTGTGTTACTGAGGTGGGGAAGTATGGATTATTATACAGCAGTATTCAAAGAACTGTGACTGATGCCCAAACAACAGTGAACTGACATGTATTGAGACTAGAAAATAGTGTATTGATAATGGCTAGGCGCTAGCCAAAATAACTACCACGTTCCTAATGGAAGGAATCCTGATGTGTGGGTTTTATTTTGCCAATTGAGGAGTGGAATATTGTTCATATTTAAGAGTTTGAGATGAACACTCATGTGTCTTTTTCTAAATGACACCTTCTCTTTACATCAATAAATCAGTTTTATATCTGCCTTAACTTGATTCCTGCATTCTATTTTGTAGTGCTTATATAAGCTGATTTTTTTGGAAATTCATGTTAATGTTCATTGTTTCACATATTATGTTAAGAGTTTGCCTTAAAACATTTTTCCTTTGTAGTAATACAAATATTTCTCCTTTACAGGCTCAACTGGAATCAGCCATTGCACCAAAGAGAAAACGATAATCTTTTAAAAGCTGATAAATTTTATTTTTAATACAAAGATTTTGTTGTTTTGTACATTAAATGACAAATACTTTGTGGCAAAAACTTTTTTATATGGAAAAACTGTTACTTCAGCTCCAATTTCTATACATATATTCATGCCAAAGCAAGTTTTTTCAAGAGAAGTGATTGTAATAAAAAGAAAAATGAACATTTTTTTTAAAAAAAGTAATGAGAATACAAGGATTATTATTAATTTCCACGTCACCTACAGCAGTGTACATCATTGTCCTGCAGATTTATAATGATTGCCTTTGTAGCATTCTGTTAGGCAACTGGTTGTAGCGAACTTTCTCCTGAAAATGATTTGTCTTAAGAAAAGACATAAATAAACTGGCTATTCAGAAAAGCATGACTGCATTTTTGCACTTACCTAAGCTGTATACCAGATGATTAGATGTAAGTAGACTTTTTGTAGTTGGAATTGAATCTTGGGTAACTGTTTTATCACGTGTTTCATCACAAAGCTTTTGTTGTTTTGTACATTAAATGACAAATACTTTGTGGCAAAAACTTTTTTATATGGAATAAACTGTTACTTCCGCTCCAATTTCTGTACATATATTCATGCCAAAGCAAGTTTTTTCAAGAGAAGTTGTTTTGCAACATCTGGTAGCACAAAAGTAGTCCTTGTAAAAGGGAATGTCACAAATTACTCCATTTCTTATAGTCTCATACTTTTATATGTTGAGGCATAGCAGAAGCCAAATTGTGTGGTATTGTATTGTCTTTTTTAATTATTTTATCATTTTTGGGGAGGCTTGCGTGCCTCAGCGATACAGATGGCCGTACCGCAGGTGCAACCACAACGGAGGGGTATCTGTTGAGAGGCCAGACAAACGTGTGGTTCCTGAAGAGGGGCAGCAGCCTTTTCAGCAGTTGCAGGGGCAACAATCTGGATGATTGACTGATCTGGCCTTGTAACACTAACCAAAATGGCCTTGCTGTGCTGGTACTGTGAATGGCTGAATGCAAGGGGAAACTACAGCCGTAATTTTTCCCGAGGACATGCAGCTTTACTGTATGATTAAATGATGATGGCGTCCTCTTGGGCAAAATATTCCGGAGGTAAAATAGTCCCCCAATCGGATCTCCGGGTGCGGACTACTCAAGAGGACGTCGTTATCAGGAGAAAGAAAACTGACGTTCTATGGATCGGAACGTGGAATGTCAGATCCCTTAATCGGGCAGGTAGGTTAGAAAATTTAAAAATGGAAATGGATAGGTTAAAGTTAGATATAGTGGGAATTAGTGAAGTTCGGTGGCAGGAAGAACAAGACTTTTGGTCAGGTGAATACAGGGTTATAAATACAAAATCAAATAGGGGTAATGCAGGAGTAGGTTTAATAATGAATAAAAAAATAGGAGTGCGGGTAAGCTACTACAAACAACATAGTGAACGCATTATTGTGGCCAAGATAGACACGAAGCCCATGCCTACTACAGTGTACAAGTTTATATGCCAACTAGCTCTGCAGATGGTGAAGAAATTGATGAAATCTATGATGAGATAAAAGAAATTATTCAGGTAGTGAAGGGAGACGAAAATTTAATAGTCATGGGCGACTGGAATTCGAGAGTAGGAAAAGGGAGAGAAGGAAACATAGTAGGTGAATTTGGATTAACGGGTAAGAAATGAAAGAGGAAACCGCCTGTTAAATTTTGCACAGAGCATAACTTAACCTTAGCTAACACTTGGTTCAAGAGTCATAAAAGAAGGTTGTATACATGGAAGAATCCTGGGGATACTAAAAGGTATCAGATAGATTATATAATGGTAAGACAGAGATCTAGGAACCAGGTTTTAAATTGTAAGACATTTCCAGGGGCAGATGTGGACTCTGACCACAATCTATTGGTTATGAACTGTAGATTAAGACTGAAGAAACTGCAAAAAGGTGGGAATTTAAGGAGATGGGACCTGAATAAACGGACTAAACCAGAGGTTGTACAGAGTTTCAGGAAGAGCATAAGGAAACAATTGACACGAATGGGGGAAAGAAATACAGTATAAGAAGAATGGGTAGCTCTGAGGGATGAAGTAGTGAAGGCAGCAGAGGATCAAGTAGGTAAAAAGATGAGGGCTAGTAGAAATCCTTGGGTAACAGAAGAAATATTGAATTTAATTGATTAAAGGAGAAAATATAAAAATGCAGTAAATGAAGCAGGCAAAAAGGAATACAAACGTATCAAAAATGAGATCAACGGGAAGTGGAAAATGGCTAAGCAGGGATGGCTAGAGGACAAATGTAAGGATGTAGAGGCTTATCTCACTAGGGGCAAGATAGATACTGCCTACAGGAAAATTAAAGAGACCTTTGGAGAAAAGAGAGCCACTTGTATGAATATCAAGAGCTCAGATGGAAACCCAGTTCTAAGCAAAGAAGGCAAAGCAGAAAGGTGGAAGGAGTATATAGAGGGTCTATACAAGGGTGATGTACTTAAGGGCAATATTCTGGAAATGGAAGGGGATGTAGATGAAGATGAAATGGGAGATAAGATACTGCGTGAAGAGTTTGACAGACCACTGAAAGACCTGAGTCAAAAGAAGGCCCTGGGAGTAGACAACATTCCATTAGAACTACTGACGGCCTTGGTAGATCCAGTCCTGACAAAACTCTACCATCTGGTGAGCAAGATGTATGAGACAGGCGAAATACCCTCAGACTTCAAGAAGAATATAATAATTCCAATCCCAAAGAAAGCGGGTGTTGACAGATGTGAAAATTACCGAACTATCAGTTTAATAAGTCACAGCTGCAAAATACTAACTCGAATTCCTTGCAGACAAATGAAAAAACTGGTAAAGGCGACATCGGGGAAGATCAATTTGGATTCCGTAGAAATGTTGGAACACGTGAGGCAATACTGACCTCACGACTTATCTTAGAAGAAAGATTAAGGACAGGCAAACCTACGTTTCTAGCATTTGTAGACTTAGAGAAAGCTTTTGACAATGTTGACTGGAATACTCTCCTTCAAATTCTATAGGTGGCAGGGGTAAAATACAGGGAGCGAAAGGTTATTTACAATTTGTACAGAAACCAGATGGCAGTTATAAGCGTCGAGGGGCATGAAAGAGAAGCAGTGGTTGGGAATTGAGTGAGACAGGGTTGTAGCCTCTCCCCAATGTTATTCAATCTGTATATTGAGCAAGCAGTAAAGGAAAGAAACGAAAAATTCAGAGTAGGTATTAAAATCCATGGAAAAGATATAAAAACTTTGAGGTTCGCTGATGACATTGTAATTCTGTCAGGGACAGCAAAGGACTTGGAAGAGCAGCTGAACGGAATGGGCAGTGTCTTGAAAGGAGGATATAAAATGAAAGAAAGATATAGGTTGCAGTAAGTACTGGGAGATGAAGAAGCTTGCACAGGATAGAGTAGCATGGAGAGCTGCATCAAACCAGTCTCAGGACTGAAGACCACAACAACAACAACAACATCATTTGTTGTACAAAATGTGCAATATGATGTCGGGCAAGACAATTTGCGTTATTATGAACAGTTTGCCATGATTAATATTCTGTGAACTGCTGCAGTCCCAGATCTACGGTATTTCCAAACTGGGGCAAAAATCTGATAGAAGTGGCCCCCTATCCTTCAAGCACTTGAGATGGGACATCAAAAATTAAAAGGAATTGATTTTTCAAAAATATGTTCATTTTGTAGTGCACGTCTTTCTGAAGAGTTTGATTTATAAAACATGACTGTTCGAGGAAATGTAAGACTTGGTTATTTGGTTTTAAGTTTGCCAAAGTGCAGTGGCACACCATGCCTCTTCACACAGCATTCTTCTATTGCATGACACTGTATTTTCCTCTGTGGAATTCAAATGTATATATTCTATAATGGAAGCCATCAAACTTGTATTCAGAACAGTAGAAATCAAAATTTCCTCTGGTGCCTCTTGTGCTCCCAGACAGCCGGTTTGACATTCTAGCCTCTTACTCACACACACACACACACACACACACACACACACACACACACACACACACACACAATTAATAATGGGTGGGATTATCTGTGACTGGGAGAATAAGAACTCTTCATATAATTTGCCCTCTTCCTTGGGTATTAGCTAATAACTTTCATGTGATATAAAATAAAATATAGAAACATAAATCCGTAAAGACGAGACAAGCAAGACAATCCCCAATTCTTCATTCCTTAGGTCCCAGCATTTTTTTCTCTCTAATCTTGCTACAGCTTTACACGGCATGCTTTCCTTTGTGTGAAAGATTCTATTATCTCATCAAAGTTCATCAAATGTTTTGCTACACAGCCAAAAATGTTCAAAAACCAACAGCAGTGCATTTCAAAATCATATGAATAATTGATATACCAACATGCACTGCATGCTAGGCGCTTTATGAAATAAGGCTTTTTTTTCTTCAGGAATACAAATTTTGTGCCCCCTGAAATTGCCGCCCAGGGCAGATACCCCGGTTTGCAGCCTTCCCCCCTCCCCTAGATCCCGTCCTGAACTGTTAACATAATCATACTTTTTTTTTAAATATGGAAGAATATTTAAGTAGATCTAAGCTCTATTCTTTTCATCACAATGATATGTGAGATAATTTTCATATGGTTCTTCCACATGATATGAACTACTGCTAGGTAACTTGCTGTATTTATACAATTTGCAGTCATGCAGACTAAATATCAGAACACTGTCTGATTCAAATGTCACATATTTAACAAAACATTCAATCAGTTTTCACACTTAAGACTTTTGCTATCATTTCACACTTACTATTATGAAGTTAGTAATAGATATTCCTGTTACAAGATGTTCATCTTTACTGTGATACTCCTTTTTAACAAGTAATTAAGGGTAGCTGTTTTAAATGTTGAAGTACCTTTCATCAGTTCTATGCCAGGTACAATAGTTAATTTTGCAGTTTGCACAGATCCATAATGTTTTAGTGCTGTGTGAAAACTGAATATGTATGTACTATTCTCGCATTGGGATATGATTTTGTTAGCAGATGAGTTTCCTTGGACCATAGCTCCATACAGTGGCAGCTTGTGAGTATACATTTCAGGTATTCACAAATTTTTAGATTCAGATAAATTTGAGTGTGTGAAATTAATAGCATCTGCTGTATAACAGTTATGCTTATCAAGTTCATACAAGTACGGCCACTGCCAGTAATAATGATAACAATAGTAATAATCTGACAAAAGGAAGAATTGTTTTTGTGGAATTTTATTGCTTTGTACATAATTATGTACAGTTTATGGTAATAACAAAATAATATATAAGCTTTCACAACTCTCCATTCTGCATTTTTGTGTAAGTGGGAGATTTTCTCCTTTACCATTTTTTCGGGAAAATGTACAAGATCCCCAACAGATGTATTGTTTCACGACTTTACTTCCAGGTGGAAAATCAGATACTCTTATACTGCACCCACACAACAACTCGTGCTAACTGTGCACTTCCTTATTAAATGTTTGCTTGTAGTCATGCTTATTTGATTTTGTCACTCTCTCAATCAAAGGATCTGTTCTTGGAGGCCCTAGTTCCTTTGTGGCTAACTTTTGCTGGTAATTTACTTTTCTTTTCTCAGAATGAGATTTTCACTCTTCAGTGGTGTGTGCGCTGATATGAAACTTCCTGGCAGATTAAAGCTGTGTGCCAGACCAAGACTCAAACTCAGGACCTTTGCCTTTTGTGGGCAAGTGCTCTACCAATTGAGCTACTCAAGCATGACCCACAACCAATCCTCACAATTTTATTTTCTGTTAGCATTTAAAACAGATTCAACGTAGTTTACACTGCACACAAAAGCCGATTCCCGCACAATAAACAACCAACTCCAAACACAAAGTGTCATTTGTGGAAATAATTAAACTCAAGTATTAATGTCTACCAACATGGTCACTTGACTAGAATAAAATTGAGGTGTTGAGATCCATAAGGGCCTAAAGCACACTACTGTCGATGTAGCATTTAAAGTGAATATTAGAGAAACCAATGATAACAGCTTTACGTGAATTTTTATATATTCAATGTGGGCGTATAACATAGATAAACCTGACTAACCATAAGATCAACAGATTTCAGAAGCGTTAATAAATGCTACAGTCTCACAATGGATGGTGATGTGCTTTAGACCCTTATGATTCCCAGAATCTCAAACAGATTACTATATGATACAAATTCATAGCTTAATGTACTATAACTCATTCAGAAACCCATGAAATAGTTTACTTCAAGACAGATTTAACATGTACTTATGTCCAATCTAATTTTACTACAAAATATAGTTAGTGAATTAGCATATCTGAGGAGTGAGCTATTATCTAGCATGATTTATGCTGAGCAAACAGGGATAAAAGTCAGCTGCAGAGTGCTACCACCTAGTGCACTGATGTAAACTTGTAGTTGAGTGGCAAGAGCTAGTTGTGCACGTCATGAACCGTGCACATTGTTTATCAAATCTGTATGTATTTGGCCTGTAAGGCATTTACATCACGCAAGTTGCACATGTGCAGAACCTCCTTAAAATGTGCATAACTGTAGGCATGCTCACAACCCTGATGCTAAGTTTCACAGAGTCTAGAGGAGCTGTAGCACGGTAGATTTAAGTACCATATCTTTCAGATTGCAGCATCTATGTTGCATTTAACAGCATTCAAAGAAAAATAACCAATAAATCTGCAAGGTGTTGGTAGTTAGGATATTCATGTGGTCTTGTGCTCTTACACCGCAGCCACCACTTACTGCATATCGTACAAATAAGTCTACCTGACTAAGCAACATATTTTAACTCTCTTTTCTCATATGTGACCAGAAAGTATGTTGATGGAATATCATAATAGTATTCATTTCTGGAACATTCCATTGGTGCTTGTAGGAACATAGACACATTCAAAACTAAAATACACAGAATTAATATTTCACAATAAAAAAAAATATTATGTGGGACATAAATACTATATGTTTCAGTTTTTAATAGAGTATTCACCTTATTGGATATATATTGCATCTTTCACTTACATTAGATCCTCCTGAACCTATACTCAAAGAACTGATACAAATTATATTCTCAAGAGAGATTTAGTGCATAATTCCATATAAAGAGGTAACAGGTGCTTGTTTTTTACTGTATGCAAATGCATTGTGACTGTTTTTGCGTGTTTATTGCTATCCCGTTTCCATAAAACCAATACATATGGTGTGTTGCATGCTTTTTAATTTAATACTGTGGTTTTTGTGTGGCATTGCCTTTAATTGATGTGTTTGTATTGTGTGCAACTTTAAAAATTTTATGTATTTTTGGTATGGGATTGTTGGTTCTATGTTATTTTAAAAAGGCCAAAACAGCACTGGTTATGGAGTGAAGCATTGTGAAACACTGTATTTAGTACTCTGTTTTTCTGAGCAGTAGCACTTATATGCTAATAATTTCTATAAATGCATGCTCAACTATTGGGTTTCTATTCTTTACATATGAATTAATTTGCTGGTAGGCTAGTTCCCTAATACTTACATACTCCAGTTTCATAAACAATGTGTTGTAGTTTATGACACTAAATGCAAAATTACTGAAGCTTTTGCAGCTACTTGTTGACGTATTTCCTGTTGGCTTCTATCTCGAGTTCTTTGGCCAATGTTTCTTTTATGATTGTTCTGACATTTTGCAGGCACAAGTTTCTAGCAATGTCAGTGCTTCACCCTCCATTGCTGGTGCCAGACTGGATGGTTGTCTGCAGCTGGATATTATACGTACCTGTTGCAGCAATGTCTGAGGGCTTTTCTTGGTCATTGACACTGTGGTTCTCCCCATGCTACCTGCAAAGATCGTTTTCTGCAGCATGGGGATCAAATGTCCATTTAGGTTGAGACTTTCCTCTTTCTTACTGTAGCAGTTGTCATCCTTATGAATTTCTGTGGCTTCTTCACAGCAAGATCTTCTGTGTCAACAAATTTTATTGTGTAATTGGTCTCACACATGGTATTCTCTGGCACAGCTAATTTCTCCTCTTGTCCCATCCTGAAATACCATTTATGTTTGATGATCCTGATGTTGATGGATTGTTTAGTCATCGCACATAAACTTTTCCACATGTTCAGGGTATGATCTATATTGTGAACATTGCATGGGGGCCCTTTTGTCCTTTGTGGTTCAGAGACACTCTTTACTCTTTATGATTGGCTTGCAAATCACCTTTACGCAGTGTTTGCACAACAAAGGGCCAATCTTCTCTCTTGGCGGACATACAGAGGAACCTGCACAACACAGGAGCCCTACCACCTCAGCTGTATGTATTACTGTGCTGCTGAGACTGATTGTAGAGACTTCTGGCTTACTGACACATAAAATGGCAAAATGCTCTGCTTCAGCCACAGCTGGGAAAGACTGATACATGTTTAAATGACTCAGGACATTTCATTGAGATCTTCTTGCACCAAATGACATTCAGTGTTATTTCTTTAGTTACCACAATGCCACTCAATGATTCTTTGGAGCATACTGGCCCCGTTTTCGCATTGATATTACCGAGCTTTTTCATGCATGTGTTACGATGAGCTACTTCATGTGGAATAGTAATCTCTATGAACAACCGGAAGGCATTACCCAGTGGTGTGACTAGCATGAGTGGCTCCCAGGGCTGTGTCGATAGTATCACCTCATGAATAAAAACTCTTAAAATTGACAAAACTGGACATGTGTCAAGTATGATTTTAAGTAATACAAATGACAGTCATTAGAGTCATTAATCATTAAATTTCAGTGTATGACATAATAGTATTCTTTTATTATGCATTATACATTATTACATAGTATTACACACTAGACGTTAGTATACATTTGTGGTGCCAATGAAATCGACACCAACATTGATATGCATTCATCTTTGGACTCAAAGCATTATCTTTGTCTATTCCACCATGTTCAGTTCAGTTCTTTGTTTTCCTTGTATGTGTTAAGGTTAATAAATGAACTATTGCTAAATGGGTGTGATTATTGGTGCAAACAACCCAGTAATCCTCCTCACTGGTGACCCCAAGTTGTAATGTCTTTCGTTTTCGCTGTTTTACTGTGTCCGCGACCTCCACGTCGGTCATTTTCACGTGTATTACATCGACACAGCATTCTAACAATGACTTCGGCCCAGCACCTAATGCCTGATTTTGTGATCGATATGCATCATGTTGGGGGCAATGTACACCCGCCAGGACTGCAACACAATGTATCTCACTCAATGATTCCGCCGATTTCGCTAGACATTTTCAAGCTTGCAACAATAAGTGAGGTTAGGAGTGTGCAAGACTCCGGCTATCAAATGCCTTTGTTCCCACCACATGTGCCCTCCCTCATCGACTGTGCAGTTACCTCTTACGGATCTCCGTGTAATGCAGCACCAATGCCGATTTCTGCAAATGCTTCGTCGGACAACCTACTACCGCCAGGACAACGATTTGCCACACTGCAATCCGTGCAGTACCACGTGGATACCTGCCACGTGGCTGGAACTGCTTTGTTCACAGGTCTACCTCCTCAGCATCTGACCAAGCCTGCGCCTGCCTTGGTTCAGCGTCATCAACTGCCTTCCTACTTCAATACCTCGGCCTGCAACAGGAACAATAGCTTGTTATCTGTGCCTGACCTCCACCTCCGTCCTACTGCTATGCCTCAATATTTTGTGCCACAACATTCACCTTATCCGCACACCGTTTTGAGTGGAGTGGCTATGTACAGTGAACATTCACACATTCCGTCCCACGTTCGACACCATTTCCCACACTGTGCTTCTGGACAGCCATCACCTCCGCAGCCTCCCTGCAACACAGGTGGCCCAAGCTCTGATCATACATTGAGCTTTCCGCGGACTAACACACGTTCTCAAATTTTGAACTTTTTCTCACCTGTTGCACCCGCGCCAATTCCAGTCAAGCTTCTGCTACCATTCTCGGCACATCTCGGTGCCTCATCCGTGTCGCTCTTCCGCAACGTGTCATCCGAACACACCCAAAACCTGTTGAGCTGCCGCAACCGCAATCGTCACATTACGGTGTGTCACCCGGATTGGCCTTCCACATCGTAACAGATCGCGCTCAACCACAACGTGTCACTTTCACGCTTCCACCTGAACAGCCGTCGTTGCCACATCCTCTGGAGGCACACTCTCTTGGAATACTGCAGCAAACAACAGCTCGATTCAGGGAGTGCTCCGACGAACTCAACCTGTTCTTCCGAACATTCTACAATGCTTACCAACGCTGCCGCCGTTTAATCCCGACAGAGCAACAACCTGGTTCAAAATTGTGTACGAAGTGTTCGACCATTACAAACTTGACGAGTCAACCAGGTTTCTGTGCCTCATCACCCACCTGCACGACCAGGAGGACTTGATTGCTGACCTGGTCGAAGCCCTGGACTCATCTACCCAGTACACTCTAGCCAAAAAGACAGTTCTACGTCACCTTTCTGAAAGTATTTGTATGGAGTGTAGCCATGTATGGAAGTGAAACATGGACGATAAATAGTTTGGACAAGAAGAGAATAGAAGCTTTCGAAATGTGGTGCTACAGAAGAATGCTGAAGATTAGATGGGTAGATCACATAACTAATGAGGAAGTATTGAATAGGATTGGGGAGAAGAGAAGTTTGTGGCACAACTTGACCAGAAGAAGGGATCGGTTGGTAGGACATGTTCTGAGGCATCAAGGGATCACCAATTTAGTATTGGAGGGCAGCGTGGAGGGTAAAAATCATAGAGGGAGACCAAGAGATGAATACACTAAGCAGATTCAGAAGGATGTAGGTTGCAATAGGTACTGGGAGATGAAAAAGCTTGCACAGGATAGAGTAGCATGGAGAGCTGCATCAAACCAGTCTCAGGACTGAAGACCACAACAACAACAACAACAACAACGTCACCTTGCACACTCAACTAAGGCAGCAATACGGCAAATGCTCCACGTCAAGCAACTAGGCAACGACAAACCTTCCCAGCTCTGGAGACGGCTACGTGCCCTGGTCAGCACTGATCTACTCTCTGACACAGCTCTCCTCGCCATCTTGTCAGATAAACTATCTCCTCACATCCGCTTTGCTCTGGCTCAAAGGTCTCCTGAACCTGTCGAGCAAAGAATGACAATTGCTGACAAGCTACACGATGCATCACTGCTCTATTTCGCCAAATACTGCCTGCCTGACAAGCCTCATGTTCAGGCTCATCGCCCTGCGTCTGGACACGGCCGGGGCCGTACCGTGCTGACCGTTCCGCTCGCTCCGGGGGAAGCAGTAAACAAGCAGCTGGGACGTCACCGGCTCCGCCCACTGTCACGCCCCCTCCTGCAACCGAACCTGCTGCGGCCACTGAACCTTGGCCACCGCCGCTGGCAACGAACCTTCCACAGGAAATACAACTGCACTACCCGTACTGTTGCTTCCACACATGGTTTGGTGAGGCGGCACAGAACTGCAGACCACCCTGCTACTTCCCAAACTCCAATCGGAGGTAGGTCTGGGTGCCGCCTCCTGCGCACAACATGACAGGCACCCCCCAGTGCTCCATTCTGTCCGGGAACAATCCGATTATTGTGGACATCTTTACATTAATGACATTTCGTCGGGATACCTTTTCCTAGTGGACACAGGCGCCGATGTTTCATTGCTGCCTACGCCCTTAGCATCGTCGAACATCCACCCTCATCATACTTCACTGTAAGCCATGAATTCAACTAAACTACAATGCTCGGGTTCAACTTCCCATGTCGTCTCACTCTCCGCAAACTGCAAACTCGAGTGGACTTTTTTAGTGTGCGAAATTGGCAGACCTATACTAGGCATTGACTTCTTGCGACACCACAAACTTCCACTGGGCCTAGTGCGAAACACCATGTTTCATCATCTGTCCAAGACTCACTTCCCCTGTGCTCCGTCGAGCAACGGTCCCCCCGTGACACATCGGTCCGGGCTCATCTCATCCGTACAAGCTCATCTCTGTCGGCGACGTTACAAGAAACCATGCACAAATGCCTTGTCGAGCTTGAACACGTCGCTCGCCTATGCAAGGAAAACTTCAAGCTCTCCCTCTGGCTCCATGAAACACAGCTACAGCTCTCCGATGCAGCAAAGGAATTACAGACACTACAGCAAGGACAAAGCAAAGTCAGTAAGTGCACCGAATCTGCTTGCAATCCCAGCAATCGAACCTCCATGTGTTTACCTGCCGCTACCCCTCACAACTGTGCTATCAAGACTGCCATAACGTGTACTGACAGCTCCGCAGGGCCACCCCCTCCTAACACGGCAGCGTTTGACACTTGGCCGGACACAATTGCGCATGTGCGATGAGCATAATGTGTTCCCAAACTGACAGCTCCTACCCCGCCCCTCATGAACAGCATCTCAAACTATTCAACTTCGGCTCCTGTGTGCCGCCGTGCGACCGCCACTGACAACACAAACAGTGCACTCGCGCCAAGCATTTCGCCTACAACCATGCTGCCACAGGCTGCGCCCTCAGACAATGGACTCACTAACGACTCATGAGCTCTACCGAGCTCACCCAACCATGGTGCCACTGCTTCGGGCCGGCGGCCATCTTGTCGCGTTGACTCCTGGTACACTTTGCCACCTCGGCTCCCGTCGGATCCGCCAAGTGGCTCCGATCACCACGACCATGCCTCGCCTGCCCCACCTGCCACACATTGTAAACAAACCGCCTCCCGTGCCGCCAGCAACATTTCTGTCGTCACCAATGGCATGGTTCACAAGCTTCGCCTCACAACAGGTTGCCCGATCTCCAGTAAACCATGTCAACTTTGTCCCAAGCGCCTCTCCGACCTTAAAAATCAGATTTCTGAACAACTAAGCTCCAGCATCATTGAACCTTCTCCCAGTAGCCGGTCTACGCATATACATATGACACTCAAGAAAGATGGGTCCTGATGCATGTGCGGAGACTACCGTCGACAAATCACACGAACCTCATACCCAACATTGCCGACTTTACCAGTTTCCTCGAAGGTGCGACCACGTTCTCTGTCATTGATTGCAAACGGGCCTACCACCAGATCCCCATGGCACCTGAAGACATCGAGAAGACAGCAATCATCAACCCGATCGGGTTATTTCAGTTTCGATTCATCCCCTTCAATCTGAAAAACGCAACCCAGACCTGGCAACACTTCATCAACGAAGTGCTGTTCGACCTAAAATTCTGCTTTGCATACCTTGATGACATTCTTGTGTTCTGCTCCTCCATCGAGGACAACATTCAACATGTGCAAACTGTTATGAATACTCTCGCGGCAGCAGGCATCGTGACCAACCAGGACAAATTGCAGCTACATCAACCCATTGTCACTTTTCTTGGTTTTCAGGTCTCTACCGACGGCATTTCACCGCCCCCTGAGAAAGTGCAAACAATACTAAACCTACCCAGACCTTCGTCATTCAAAGAGCTCTGGCGCTTTCTGAGGACAGTTAATTATTATCTCTGACATCTACCACAGGCTGCAGAGATTCAGGCTCCACTGACGGTTGCCTTGGAAGACACCAACACTTCTGGATCTCGGCCCGTTCCATGGACCCCTGCTATGACTGACTCTTTCACTGCCCTCAAAAATCCTCTTGCCGAGGCCTGCACCATTGCACATCCTCATCCCAATGCACAGCTTTTCATAACCACAGACGCGAGTGATACTGCCATCGGTGCTGTCCTTAGCCAGACAATCGACGGCCAAACTTCGCCTCTGCAGTTCTTCTCGCGCAAGCTCACCAATGCACAATGGAAATATTCCACGTTTGATAGGGAGTTGCTCGCGGTCTATGAAGCAATTAAGTATTTTAATACTGACATTGAGGGATGACCGTTCTATGTTTTAACGGACCACAAACCCCTGGGTGCAGCCATTACAAACCCGCCAGCTGACCCGTCTCCTTGCCGCTTCAGATACATGGACTTCATATCTCAGTTCACCACAGATGTCAGACACATAAAGGGTGCTGACAATATAGTTGCTGATTTCCTTTCATGAGTAGACAGCATCCATTCGCTGTTAGACCTCTCTGAACTGCCTAACAACCAACCCGCTGATGAGGAAACACAAAACCTGATTTCAGACTCTACTTCTTCACTACACTTCGTCCGCACCACCTTCCCTGGCATTTCTGGTGAGATCTGGTGCTACGACAGTACGCGCAAGTTACGCCCCCTCATCCCAACCATGCTCTGTCGAGCTGTCTTCAATGCATTGCATCATTTAGCCCACCCCCGGTGTTCGTGTGTCGGCCCGCCTCATAGCGGAGCACTTTGTGTGGAGAAATGTCAACAAGGACTGCCAGCAATGGGCACGCTCCTGCTTCACGTGCCATTGCTGCAAAGTTCACAAGCACACTTCACCCATGCTCGGCACCTTTCCGATCCCTCCTGGGCCTTTCCAGCATATTCACATTGACATTGTTGGCCTTCTCTCCCCCTCTAACGGCTTTCGTTATGTTCTATCGTCTATCGACCCGAACAACTCGCTGGGTCGAGGCTGTCCCCCTCCCCAACATTACTGCAGAAACTGTTGCTCGAGCTTTCGTTGAGTCATGGGTATGGCATTTTGGATGTCCAGCTATCATCATGACTGACCAGGGCAGACAATTTGAGTCGGCCCTGTTCAATGGGATTTGTAACATTTGCGGCATCTGGCGCATCTGTAGCACAGCATATCACCCGCAAAGTAACGGGCTAGTCGAGCGCTGGCACCACACTTTCAAGGCGGCTCTTTGATGCCATGACTCTCTATGGACAGAGGCCATTCCCCTTGTACTATTCGGCATTCGTGTGATCTATAAGGAAGACCTCAAAGGCACAATAGCCGAGTTCGTATACGGCCAGAACATTGTTCTACCTGGCAAACTTGTGAGCCCTTCCGCTTCTCTCCTTCAGTCTGACTTACCTTCCTTCGTGGACTGCATCAGATGCCACTTCATCAACCTCCATATCCACCCACCCTCCAGCCATTCCCGCCCTAAGGTTCATGTCCCGAAATCTCTGGACAATTGCGAGTACGTCATGCTCCGAGATGACACTGTCCATGCTCCCCTCCAACCTCCATATACCGGCCTGTACCGAGTTCTCCGGCGCTCAGCCAACACCTATGACATCCAGATGAAAGATTCAGCTGTTACAGTCCCTCTCCACAGACTTAAGCCTGCTCATGTCAAGCCTTCTTCTACCCCCCTTCAGGCCACGACCACGCCACTCACTGTCGTGACTCACAACACTCCGACCACTCCCTCCACATCAGACTTACACACTCGATTGAGTGACTTCCAGCTCCAATCGTCGAGCTCTCCTCTGACCTCGCCCTCTACTCCAGTCTCATGCACTCCATCGAGTGACCACGTGCTCCCCACGTCAAGTTTACCTATGATCACGCCCTCACCGCCGGGCCTTTCGCCGGTCCCTTCGACCTCTCCACCATTGCCTGTCTCGCCCTGTCGAGGTTTCTCACACTCCCCCCGTCTTGAACGTGCCCTCGCTCAAGGTGTCTATACCTCTTCCCCTGGACATAATCCATGATATCTCAATAATACTGTGCAGTTATACACTGTTTGTCGTGTGTTTCTCTTCATCCAGGGCTCATGACACAACCTCCACCATTCCCTGCCACTTGGTGAAATATATTCCCCTCCCGCCCGACGTCGACCTGGACATGCTTTGTGTGTTCTCCACGGCCAACGGAGACATCGCTGTCGTCGCTCCGTTCCACCCACATACCGCTGGCCTACCTGTTGCCACATGACCAGCACGCCCAGTACGACACCCGGCTCGCTTCAGCGACTTCCAGGTTCGGTGGCCGAACCATCCTTCGTGACATCTTCCCACACAGCTCCCCGATGACGCTGTCGAGATGACCGTCGTCCGGCCCCCACGGACCACCCCTGCCGACACCATAGTTACCCCCCCAAGGCCTCTCAAGAGTACGCTGTACTGAGAGGGCGTGGGGGGGGGGGGGGGGGGGGGGGGGGGAGGGAGGGGGGGACCTATGTGGCACCGATGAAATCGACACCAACATCAATGTGCATTCATCTTTGGACTCTAAGCATTATCTTTGGCTGTTCCATCATGTTCAGTTCAGTTCTTTGTGTTCCTTGTATGTGTTAGGGTTAATGAATGAACTATTTATAAATGGGTGTGATTATTGGTGCAACCAAACTGGTAATCCTCCTCAAATTCTTGAGAAGACCAAGTGTTAAAGCAAGATATAAACACTTAAAATTTCTTCATAGCTTTAAAATTGCTAACTCTGAAATAACATCTTCAGAATTTATTATTTATGTTGCCTCATGCTTGATAGTTAACATGGCAAGGTTATTTAGCCTCTTGTTACTCTTTTTAACTGTAAGAAGATTTTAACAAAATTTAATTTACTTAAGCTTCTCTCACTTGAAGCGACTGGTACACAAATCAGTATAAATAACTTAAGAATGAGTATAAGGCTTGGAAAAGAGTCTGTAAAAACCCATTCTGTGATGAATTTAAAAAGTCTACACACGCCCAGTCAGAAACTGTAATATCTGCTGCTTTTAAATGTCTTCTCAGCCTTGGAATTTCAAAGAGGAGTTCTGTTTCTGATACCTCATCATAAAAACCGATAAGTTTTGAAGTAAATTTCAACTCTTCAATGTTTGCCAAAAGCAAAGTTTTTTGCTGCACAATCTAAAACAATATGACATCTTCAATGGACTTTGATCTGGTGTGAAATTCAATACTGAATCAGTCAAGACACTTCCACATATCCTTTTGATGTTCTGCTTTCAGTGTGAGTCCTGCATTGGTGTCCAATACACCAGCTATTCGTTTTTTTATGATAAATTCATCTTCCTATTGGAATGTCGTAGTTCTCGGATTTTTTCACAGCAAGACCTATTGCCTCTTCCATAATATGGCATTATTTTTGTTCAGTATAAAGACAAAGTGCCTCTATTTTTATAGTTAGTTAATTAAGACACAAGCCTTTACTTTGCATTGCAACCTGAGTGCAATTTGTTTCTTATTCCAGAAGTAAAGATAGCAAAGAAATATGAATTCACTTACTGCAGGCAAAAAAATTTGTGCCAAACCTCCTGTGTCTAAATTTAACCACGATAAAAGCTTATGTATTAATTGTGTTCAAAAATGTGTAATTAACTGATTCTGGTTGCCCGGTAATGTGTGGACTTACGTCAGAAAGTTTAGTTGTTTTTTTGTACAAAGTGGAAATAAATATATTATGGTGCATTGAATGATATTCCAAGAGTAGCATATTCTTTAAATAAGAAGAGAGAGAGCGAGAGAGTGAAAATTTCCCCTTCCTAGCAGTGAAATCTTTGGAAAAGCATCCGGTGCTAGCAGAAGACATCGGCGCTGCAAGAAAGCAGAACCAGCATTCTTCAACAAGTAAGTCCACGAAAATGCTTAAGCTGTATAGAGAGAGCTTAACATTACACCGGGTCACCGCAAGAACGTGGTGACCATAAAGAAAGGACCTGAGAAAGAAGGGGAAATATTAAAGAAGTTATAAGAAAAAGAAAAAAAAAAAAACAGTTGGAAGTTGCCATAGCAACCGATAACAGCAATGCTGAAGAGCAATTCCACGATACTTATCCAGAAATATCATGTTGATAAATGGTGAAATGATTAAGGGAATCAAGAAAATAGCACAATGCTGGAGTTAGTCTAAAATCGCCGATGGCGCCGTCTACAAACGCTGACGCCACCGTACACCAACACCGAGGCTGCCGTACACCAACGCCAGCATCGCATCACACCAACGCCCACGCAGCCGTCCACAAAAGCTGACGCCATTGTCCACCTACGCCGACGCTGCTATCCATCGACACTGACGCCGCCGTACACTGGTGCCGGTGCTGCCTTCCACCAATGCCGGGTGAGCTACTACTGACCTTTGATTGTTTGTGAAGTGTGGGAGGTTGTGGAAATAAGCGAGTGTACTTTTAATGATAACTAGATTAAAGGCAAAACAAAACACAATGGAAAAAGAACATCAATCCTTAGAGTCTGTTAGGGCTATGGGGATTGAAAAACAGGGGCCAGATTTAGGCGCATTAATGACGTTTATCAAAGTGCAGTTTGAATCACAAAGCACAAAACTAGAGGCTCAAGTTAATATCCTAAGTAATCAGATGCAAGAATGGAAAAAAGAATTGTCCAGTTCCCTGAGTGAACAGACAAATATTTTATTTAAGGATTTAGAACAAAGAAATGAATCTAAACTAAAAAGGTTAGTTCAAAAATTAGAATATGATGTAGACTAATGATTAACGATAAGAAAACACGCGTTTATTGACGGATATTCAACTTTATACAAACCTGCTCAGGCAGAAAATCAAGAAGCCAGAAGCTAAGGTTGGATAGTAAACAGTTCTTGTCCCACTAGAGTCTTTACTGAAGAAGGGCTGGAGTGGATAATGTAGTAATTTGGAAACACAAGTGAACGAAAAATACGACTTTTTGAAAAATGTATGTAATGTTACATTTGATGTGGTCGAACGAAAATTAACTACGCTAAAAACCAATGTCCAGAAACAAGATAAGTTGCTCTCCCTAGTACAGGTGCAAATTTCAGGGGTCAAATCAGGGGTGGAAACCGTAGAACAGAACTTCAAAGAAAAGTTAATGACTGCAGAGCTTATAAATTTGAATGGCTTAGAAGAACAAGTAGAAGAATTAATAGGACGAAAGACTGAAGAGAAACTAAGTGTTGATATCTCTTCGCCTATAGTAACTTCCGATTTAGATAACACCAAGAAAGACTTAGAAATGTTGAGGAAAGAATTCAAGCTTATGCTGGAGGAACTAGAGAAAGGCACAGTTTCCCAAAATATTATATTAAATAAGGACATGATAACTGATTTGCAATGGGGATCAAATTCAGGCTTGTCGAGACAGTTTCCTAAATTTCTAACCAGATGGGGAGGTACACCCCACCCATTTCTTAAAACGGTTTAACCAATCCATACCTAAAAGTTGGGAGGATGCTAAGAAAATAGAGTTTGCGGTAGGTTATTTAGAGGGAGAAGCTTCAGAATGGGGCACAGTAAATATTGAAAACTTCACATCCTGGGAAGATTTTCAGAGAAAGTTTAAGGAATAATATTGGTCTTCAAGTGCACAAGAGAAATTTATCTCAGATTTGTGGGATCCTAAATACTGTAGTAATGCCTGGGGTACAATGCACAAGTATTTTGACTGGCATTTGACAAGGGCAAAATAGTTAGTAGATCCTGTGATGGGAGAGGAAAAGGGAATGTATAATGTGAAGGATATAAAACGATATGGACAAAACCCCCATGGACGTTGACGTTTTGTGTCAACGGGCGGAGTGACGTCCGCCGGTTCCTGAGTTGGGTTCGGTGTTGCTTCCACATTAGTTTTCCTACACCAAACTCCCTTCAAATCTTCGACTACCCTGTAATCTATTTATAGACCTTAAGCTATCCTATCATATTATTATTAAAAGAGACCAATTATGACTACACGATGTGGTGTCACAAGGCTTAGGCCTGTCCCACCCCTCATTAAATCAATGAAGACTTATACGAATAATTGTAAGAACAGTTATTATTATTATGTCCTTTAAGTTTGTTTTTGGGTTTTCAGAAATACTGTGGGAAGAAAGTTTATTTATGTTGCAGATAACGTGGAAGATGTTGCCCAACGATCACCACGAAAGTTCGACATAGCAGCAAGTGGGCAAGGAATAAAACGAATGCTGCAAACTACTGCGAGCCATGAGAGACCCTGGGCTGTGAGGGCATCGACCTTCCCCGGTTGTTGGACAATGTCAAAGGAAGAGATATTCTGCTTTCTCTTTGTAAACAGATCGATCGAGTCTTGAAAGGTTCATGCAAAATGTATAGGCGGGTGACACATTAGGTGGGACCCGATGCCTGTAATACTTCCACAGCTATTAAAAAGTTGTTAAATGGCAAAACTAATAGTTCATCATTTGTATAGATAAAAAGTAGTAAAGATATAGGAAAGGAAGAGTTGTGGCGTCAGAACGAAAAGTGATACATCGCTCAGAAACGAAGTAGGACATAAACAGCAGGCGTTATATGGTGAAAACAAATCAGTAAGTCTGTAATTAAGCATAAAGCCACGTAACACTGCAACGATTATGACTAATTTAAGGAGTCACAATAAACAGTAACCTCTAAGCATGAGATAAAATTAAAAGGGTAACATTCTAACAGGAGATATAATATGATGGTACTGTTTAGGAAGAATGATACCTAGATGACATAAACTGAACATGTGTATGAAATAAAAAGTGAAGTAACTAACTGAATAACTATTTCATTATAGTCTATATAATTTCTATTTTTATAATATGTTTTATATTTTTTGTAAAGTGTGATGTGATTGGGCAGGGTTTATATCTAATTTTGAAAGGGGTGGGTGGCATAGGCACAGACACGACCTACGCACCATGCCCTTCATACAACCCTAGCAGACAAGTGTGACTGGTTCTTCATCATTTGCCGTTCCATAGGAGTTGCTAAGATCTTTTCTTCGGGGACTTCAAAGGTGACGGTGAGAATGTCCGTTCTGCAGGAGATGCCAAACATCATACCTCCTCCGGCTTCTCACTTAAGTACTGGCGAAGTGGAGATCCTGAGGAAGGGTGGTGGGAAGGGTTTCCTATCTTTGGGGCTGTCTTCTTTCTTTCTTCGATCTTAGCAACCAATTCTTTTATTTCCTTTCTTAATTCTCTTAAGAGTACCAATCGATCTTTCCCTCTGTCCACATTAATATATTTCTATCGCTGAAGTCCTTCTCTTTTCCATGATTTTTATAAATCTTCAACTAAGAACCTTAGTGGGCCAAAGAATCAGGACGCACAGTCACACTTCCACACTCAAACAATTAAATACAAAGACGCAGACAAGTAATACATAGGGAGATGTAACAATCATCACAGATAAGGGGGGAGACAGTGCTCAGGAAGGGCTTGAGCACATGTGCTAAGTAATGACGGTTGCACATCTCAAGTGAAATGGTATAATAAGCTTAAGCTAAAGGAACCAGGGGGGGATGAAGTGTATATCCACCTGTGATCATAGCTATAGTAGTACAAAGTAATATGAATGGAGATATAAAGAAATAGCTATTAAGCCAGAGGTATCGAGTCAAATAAGTTTCTGATGAATAATAGGATTTTGCAGACCGAATAGCCCGATGAAAAGAAATAAAGTTACAGCCATGGACGAAACATATTTAGTTCTTAAGGCTATATAAGTGAGCTGTAAGTAATGAACAAGCAAAGAATTTAAGCAGGTGGGCTGAAGGACTCAGGAGGAGGAAAGGAGAGGTAGATAGAAATTTTTCCAGGAAATTTTAAATAAAATAATGTGCAGAGGAGTACGAAAGACGCAAGACCAGGAATCATTGTTAGAGAAGTTAGGGAGGGCACATCCGATATAGATGAAATGAGAGAAAGAGAGGCAGGTAGGTAGACCCAGAGGAGGCTGACCTATATTGTGCGGGCAAGGGCAGCAAAAAGGGGATTGACCTGTACCATAATTTAGTATAAATGGAAGGGGCGTACCTACCCAAGGATGAGGAAGAAGATGTTTCCATAGTATCAACCCTTATGTAGATTGGAACCCAAAGGGAAAGGGTGAAATACTGACCTGAGATTGCAGTGGAAAGTTTCTCCTGGTATATTTGAATTCTAAAATTTTTTTAAGTAGAAAAGATGAGTCCTGCGCAAGGAGATAGAAAAAATAGAAAACCTCCAGTACAACTAACTTTTTTCAGACCTGGAAAACCGGTGGTTGTCATTAAAATAAAAGTAAAGACTCTACTCAGAATAACGCCTGAACTTTGAAACTGGATAAGGGGAGGGATCTATTTTGGCTCAATCCTGGAAGCAAGAGTAGATAAATCTATTGGAAATAGCTAATACTTGTTGTACTATTAGTTTATCATACTATGTCTATGAAAGAAATTACCAACAGCTTAATGAAATACTGGAGATGGAAGAGAATTTTTGTACCTAATGTTTTTATGTAGTACAAAGTAACAAGATAAGTGTTAAGAAAAAAAAAATTATTAAAATATATGTTGTATGCAAAATAACGAGTGTTCGAGCTAAGGGGAGGGATATGTAGTGCCCCCAGAATTTTACGAAAGTCTGGAGACACTTCTGTTCCAGCCGTTTAGAACATGCCTTATTTTAAAGCAGGGTGTAAGGATGAGCATGGGATACTGCACTCATTTATTTTTTGTGCAGGTGAAACTGGAAGGGAGATAATTCGTCAGCGCTGGCAAATATTCAGCATGACCTGCCAAGAATAATCTAATACGGCCCAGAAGCTCCGTGGGCGGCTGCAAAGAGTAATGTAGCTTTATATTGTTGAAAAACAAATGGAGTGACTCGTAATAGTGACTGTTTATTAGACGTTGAACTGCTGTTGAGAGTACATGGACTGGACGTGGATAGTCAGCCACGATAAAAGCTTATGTATTAATTGTGTTCAAAAATGTGTAATTAACTGATTCTGGGTGCCTGGTAATGTGTGGACTTACGTCATAAAGTTTAGTTGTTTTTTTGTATAAAGTGGAAGTAAATATGTTCTGGTGCATTGAATGATATTCCAAGAGTAGCATATTCTTTAAATAAGAAGAGAGAGAGCAAGAGAGTGAAAATTTCCCCTTCCTAGCAGTGAAATCTTTGGAGAATCATCCAGTGCTAGCAGTAGACATCGGTGCTGCAAGAAAGCAGAACCAGCATTCTTCAACAAGTAAGTCCACGAAAATGCTTAAGCTGTATAGAGAGAGCTTAACATTACACCAGGCCACCGCACAGGGTGTACTGCAAACATTAAAACTGATTTACAGAGAACAATTTTTAAGAATGCTGATCCAAGATGATAGCATTCCTTTAGTCGATAACATAAAAAAGACCAATGTAAAGGATGTTGTTTATTGGGCCACTGAGGCATGGCAGAATATTCCAGAAAATACTGTACTCTGAGAAAATTGTGGAGAAAACTGTGGACATCTCTTGAATTTCAGGACAACCTAGTTGAAAATGAAGAAGAAAATCTACAACAAATGATACAGACAATGCCTGGATGTGAAGAAGCTAGTGAAGGAGACGTAGATGAGTGGATGTCAGTGGATGGAACATGTATGGAGAACCTTACTGACACTGATTTTGTTGCTGCTGTGGCTCAAGACCAGGAAGAAGTGGACTGTTGTGACGGAAGTGACAATGAGCTCAAAAGTGACAAAGGAGAGCTGGTGCCACACAGTGACTCAGCAGTGACCTTGCACTACATTATTTGGAGCAACAGCCCACTGCTAAACCGGCTATTTTGATGTTTATGAGACAATGGCACAACTATGTGTCATATAACAGATTGTCTTCATTACGCCAAACAACAATGAGTGAGTTCTTGTCATCTAAAAAGTAGGGTGAGAATGTCTGCTGTATTTTCGTAAGTTTGAAAGCTTTTCTTTCATTGTTATGCATTGTTTTAACCTAATGTTTTCTTGCCAATTTTCCTAATACACATTTACTGTACTGTGTAAATTAAAATAATTTGTATGTTTACCGCACAGTTTTCCATACTTAGACCAACATTTTTCGCATTCGGATTAACCGAACGTTCACATTACCAGGGTTCGGATTAGCGGGACTCTGCTGTATATTTCATTCTCTGATCTCCATGTAGTGGAGATGCTGAGTCACAGATAGGCACAACAGAAAGACTATCAAACAAAACTTTCGGCCAAACAGGCTTTCACCAGAATTAGACTACACACACAAACACACACACACACACACACACACACACACACACATGCCAATGCAACCCACACACACATGACCACAGCCTCTGGCTGCCATGGCCTTGGCAGCTAGAGACTGTTGTCATGCGAGTGTGGTTTGTGTTTGTATGTATGTTATCTACTTCTTATGAAGTCCTGTTTGGCTGAAATCTTTGTTTAACAGTCTTTTTATTGTGCCTATCTGCAACTCAGAATCTCCTCTATATGGTGAGTAGCAACTATCTTTATCAAAATATTGTCATTACTCCAGTCTGGAATTTTAATTTTTTTTTTTTTTTAATTTTGTAATCAGATATAATGGACTTAGCTTTCTGCTCTTGTTGTCTTGTGCATGATGTTTTTTCAGTAATCTTTGTATTGCTTATTATCATATCTTTCACCTTTAATTTCTGATATTTTCAAATCTCATCTGGTGCAAGCACCAACAATCAGTCTTTTCTTTCATCCTCTCCAGCAAGTCTTCTCTAACCTGGGGTTTTGGAGGACTTTCCTATAACTTGCCCCACTTCCTAAATGTTAGCAATCCTTTTCCTTCAGCCCTCTTCCTTTCCCTTCAATCCTTCTGCCAGGAGGAAGCACTGTGTTTCGGAGCTTGTGCATTTCCACATCTTTTATGTGTGTTTTTTCTTGCTGTTTTATATGGTGTAACTGTCTTAGCTGCAACGTCCATACAATGCTTATTTCCAGTTTCAGTCCAACTTCTTATGCACTCCCATACAAGCACTGACTCACCTTTATCCTTTATGGTTGGAATTTTTGGTCATGTTTGGGTAGCAGCTTTATATGTACTACACACAAATTTAAAAACATAAGGGAAATTAATGAACTAAATATCTTCAATACAGAAAAAATATGTTTCATTAATGGCTAAATATTCCATGTTTTATATTATTTATTTTGTTTGGTCTTAATTTATGCCTTTGTGTTTTACCTGCTTTATTTTTTAATAAGCATTTATACTTTGGAATACAAAGACTTGATCTGTGACTGTTAGAGTCCTTCAGTGAAAGAGCAAATATAAATTTACTATCCTCCAAACTAGGGTTTGTTCCATGTCATTTCTTTGTGAAAATAAAGTGTTGTTCCCAAATAATATTATGACAAATGCTTCAGCAGATCAACTGAAAATGCAGCTGTTTAAAGTTGCATATCAGTGTGCACAACTATCATGCATGACTGTTTGCTCCTCATGTGTAATAACAGTTTCTGAGATGGTGACAGTTTTGTCTAGTCAATAAGCAGATAATGAATCCAATAACTGCACACCTAGAAAGTGGTTCATTGATTTGCTTACCAAGTGAAAGATGTATCAACACTGTGAAAAGACACTCAAGGTGTTTTATGAATTCTCGAGAATCTGGTTATTTTTCTTGAGTGAGACAAATTCTCATCACTAGCTATAAGCAAGATTTTTGACATCATAATATTTTAGCTTCTATAGGAGAATGCTATGAACTGTGAAGTGAAATACTTTTGACAACTTGGAGAAAATGCCAGTTGACAGTATTTTTTATTTTAATTTTGTGTAATCTGATCTGTGAATTGAAAAATGGCATGTTCTATGAAGCTACCCTTTTTAAATCCAGAGTGAGCTAAGTATGTAACTTATTTTGTGATAAGTATGTTATTGCTCATGTGCACATAATTTTTCCCACTATTTTTGAGGAGGTAAGCAGTAAAATACCACTGTACAGTACTTTTTAATATCATTATTACTCCTTATATTATAAAGGTTTCTGACATTAGGACATTTCAGTCATCTGTAAATAAGTGCTGTGATAATGATGTGTTCCATACATGACTGAAAACATTGGACATATGTGAGGAATACTGTTTTAATAAATTACTTGAGATGACATCAAATCCATGAGAATTTTTGCACAGAGAGATTTAATGACATTCTTGTGGCTATGCAACTAACTGAACATTAAAACAAATACTGCAGCATTGAAGTGTGGAACACCTTATTTCTGCATACTCTGTCTTCTGGCCTTTCATGCCTGGTATGTGTGTATCAGTTACTTTATTATTATTCTCTTGTTTCATCTATCTACTAATGAGTGGTAATAAAGAGTGTGGTCTCAACATTAACAAGTACATGCAGTACTTATTACGAATAGACATTTACTACAAATGGTGACCCCATAGAAATCTATGGATCACAAGTAGCACTTTAAGTGTGAGGTTAGAAAGCCAGCACCAACAGATGCCATCTCGTTGGAACAATTATTATGTGATTTGTGGGAAGTGACTACTACTCCCATTCCTCCAGTGTTTCCAGCCAATGGACACTGTACCAATTAGCTGTATTGCATCTTCCAACCTGCGAAGAAAAATTGTTGTTCTGCCATGTATGGCACAGTAATTGGCCCTGGGGCTCAGCCTAGTAGAACTTCCATTTACGTTATCAGGCATTGTTCATAACATGCCCACTGTGCAACTATGCACATCTTAAAGGTCATGTGCTTCAACAAGTATCAAGAGACCTATGCATTCAACAAGTGTCACAAGGCTAGGTTATTGATGATAAATCCTCATCAGAATTTTGTCATCACCTAAAGAATGATTGGTTCTACGGTGACTTCAAGGTCACTATTAATGTGCAGGTTGTCATAGACACTTATTCCCTTCCCTGCCCAGAAGAGTTGCTCAGTAAGTTGCCTGGGGATTGCTTCTTTTCAAAAATGAACTTGGCTGAAGTGTAACCGCAAGTTCTGTTGGATGAGGCATCAAAACAGTTGCTTGTGGTCAATATACATTTCAGCCTCTGTCAGTATCAATGGCTAATGTTTGAGATCGCTAGTGTGCCAGCCATCTTTCGTCATTATCTCGAATATGTCACATTGGTTGTTCTGCAGTGCACTAACTATCTTGATGATATTGCCATGACTGTTGCTACCAAGGAGGAACACCTATGTAACCTCTGTTCTTTGTTTACTGTTCTACAGTACATGTCAGTGCCATTTTGGCTTTGCTGTGTCTCTCTTACCTATGAGAACTGCAGGCATTCCTCAGCAGAGTGGCCTACTATCACAAGTTCATTCCCACATGAGCTACTATAGCCCAACTGTTGGATCGACTGCTTTGGAAAAATACTCCTCTTGTTTGGTCCCCTCCTTGTGAGCATGTTTTTGTACAATCCAAGGATTGTCTTGACTTCACACCATGTCTTGTACATTTCAGCTCAGTAACACCTTGCTCTGGTCACAGACACATCATAGTATGGGATGGGAGTGGATCTGGCCCATATTCAGTCCAATGGACCTGAACAAATGATTGCCTTTGCATCACAGGCACTTATTTTGGCTCAACAGCATTATTCTCAGGTGAAAAAAGAAGCCCTTGCCACTGACTATGCTGCAAAAAAAATTGTTTTTGTATGGTGCCAAATTTCATTTAATCACTGACTAAGTCTTTGGTTTCCCTGTTTAGCCCGTTTGCATCCTTGCTGGGCCAGATCTGCCCATTGTCTTCAGTGTTAGGGTCTGTTTTTTTTTCTAGGTACAGTTATGAGATCCATTTTCATCCTGCACTGCAACAGGCAAACACAGATGCACAGTCCCAGCTCCCCATAGGCCCTGCCTCCTTTTTCAACTAAGAGGAGCTGCTTTGTTTTCACTTGGATATGAGGGCAAGACACATGGTGTATAGTTTTCCCAGCAGTGGCTCCCATATTGTCTCTGTTGTGGTGCCTGATGTGATGCTCATGCAGGTTATGTGCATCATATATCAAGGGTGGCCTGACTGGCTGCCATGCCAGACTTAAAAGCTGCTTCGTAACTATTATCGATTGCAGCATATTCTCTCCCTCTTGGATGGCATTATTCTCCTGCCAACAGAAGAGTTTACTGCCGCCATCATGGTACCAACACTCTGCAGCATCAGGTTCACTGGGAGATCTGTCACACCAAACTGTTGATGTGCTGCCATATGTTATGGTCAGACAGCGATCAGGAGGTGGAAAATTTTGTAATGGCCTGCCAAAACTGCTCGAGTCAGCAGGCAGTACTGTGCATGTCACTATGGCTGGCTCCTACACATATTGGGAAAGAGTCCACATTCATTTCACTGGTCCTTGTTCAAACACTTTCTAGTCAGCAATTGACACTTTTTTACATTTTCCTTATGTCATTCATTGACCATCAGTGACAGCGGACACATCGTCAAGGTCCTGTCTAATGTGGAGTGCACCTTGGTTACCTACAATGGTCCTAAGTTTGTGGCACAATCAAAAGATTTGTATCCACAGTGGCATTCACCACATTACAGCACTTCCTTTCCATCCACAGTTGAAGAAAGAGGTGGAATGCCATGTCCGAACCTTGAAAATACAGATTCACAAATACATGGAAGGTTTTCCCACGGAGGAGGCTCTTATGTTTTTCTTAAGCTCTTGCAGAATGGACAAGACTGAGTTCCTGCATGGCTGTCAACTGTGGACACTGCTCAGTCGCTTGCTGACAAGTGGGTACCCCCAACAACATGGGTTTCTTTGAACTTTGTGTGTGGCATGACCATCTGGGCCACAGATTTTGGACAGTGCCCACTCTGCACTCCAGGTGTCATCCACAGCCAGCATGGCTGCCACGTCTTCATGGTTTGCACTGAAGATCAGCTCTTAGTATACTAAAAACAGTTGCACCCCACAATGGGTGCCAGGCCACACTTGCAGGTTGGGGGTTTGCTGCCACTACCAGCTCCTCATCCTTCACTTGCAGTGGCTACTCTGGTGGTCGGGCAGAGCTGGTCCCGCCTATTTACCCCAGTGATTTGGACTTCAACACCAACTGGCGGTTCTGCTTCCTGGATCTGGTGCTGACCCTCCCTGAGTACTGCATCTGTGCCACTGGCAGGAGGGAGGTATACTGGGGTGCCATCTCCTCACCAGTCCAGTCACTCCTGTGGACCTTGATGTTGAGATGATCTCCCTTCCATCATCTGTCCTGTCTACCAGGCGCCCTGGATGGTGAGGAAGCCCTCTGGCACAGAGTGCCCTATCTTTGACTCTTATTTTTTTTGGACTGCTTTTGTTCTAGCTCTTTCTCGGCGTGTAACTTGTTCTTCTGTCATGAACAATTATTTACACATGACCACACAGGCGACCACCTAACCTTAACTGGCTCAACATGGCCACTGTCAAGAATGGCAGCACAACAACAGCCACAACATGGACAGTGCACGCCACCTAACGGCATCATGGACATTCTTCCAGTTAAAGACATTGTGTTTTATCCTTCATTGACACCGTTACCTTCAGCATGGTTTAACATACCGAGTAAGTGAGGAACTGTGAACCGAACATTTCTATGCATGGGGTTGCACATTCTAATATGCCTATTGTCGCAGCACGTCGTCTTGGTGATGCCGGTCACCTCGACCACACCGGTTTCCATGACCATTGCACTGTAGTTGTCCCACGACCACCTCCCATTTTCGTAACAGCACCAGCCATTCCACCTGCTCCGATTTCCAAGTCAGACCCCCTGTGGCTGCACCGCGACCGCCTTCTGCCTGCTGTTGCAATGGCACCGGCCATTACACTCGCACTGTGTTCTTTGTCGGTCCTGCAGTTTGGACACACCGTGCCGACTTTTACACCTGCCCCCTCCACACCATGTGCTGCATGTGGCTGCCACCCCACACAGACCTTGGGCGATGCACATTTCACCACAATTGCACTTCTGGTGTCGTAGGCATCCTGCTCTGCTCTCACAGATCTCTGTCCGCTACCTCAACATGTGTTACCCGGCAGGTTTCCCAAGCTACCTACTTTGCAAAAAGGTAACCCTAAGACTTGATCTGCCTTAGTGGATCACCTACTGGACATTCACAGCATTTCGGAAGACGACGCCCATTTTGTCTGCCTGGTGAGTCACCTCAACACTCATCTGGACCTCATTAGTAACTTTCTTTTACTTACCACACAATTATTTGACGGTGAAAGCACTGCTCATTGAGTGCCTTTCTCACCCTTCGATGAAGACTATCCACCACATTATTCACAATGAGCATCTCGATGACCGCACTTCTTCGCAACTTTGGCGGTGCCTACGTGCATTAATTGATGATCAAACATTATCTGAGACTGCACTTTGGACATTGTGGATGGTCAAAATGTCTTCAGATCTGCAACTTTATCTACTGCCTCACGTAGCCGACCCACTTGAGGTTCATTTACGCATGACAGATCAAGCTTACACTATAATTCGCCACTGACACTGCCTGTCACAGATGACATTTCCGTCACCCTCAGTTGGCACAGCTGCACCTTTGGTTCTGCACCCTGCCAGCAGTGGCCAGTGCGCTCGCCTCGGCGCCTCAACTGCCACTCAGGGGCTGCCACCTAGCAGCCTATAGGAGGTACTGCCTATGGCCTAACACCCACCGACCTCACCTGAGTGGCTGCCCGATCGGCTACTGGCCCCAATGCAGTCACCTGCGGCCCCCTCCTGCTCCGCACTGCCCCACCTACTGGCCTATGCACTTTGCTGGTTCCATGCTACTTACGGGGATGCTGCCCACAACTGCTGCGCGCCTAGCGACTACCCAAATGATACCGGTGGGTAAGTTTTGGTGCCAGTTCCTTCACGACGTATACCATCAAATGCTGCATCACTCGCTTCAGTAACACGATGCCTCTAGGCCACAGAGATGTCATCGGGCATTCACTTTCTCGTTGACACTGGCGCCAACGTTAGAGTTATCTCAGCCAAGCATGCTGGCGACACACCTTCACCTACTACCTTCGCCTTGATCGCCACCAATCATTCTCCTATTGTGGTCCATGGCTCCATCAAAATGTCGCTTCACCTGTTACCAGTTCACAACTTCCCTTGGAATGGTTCAAATGGCTCTAAGCACTACGGGACTTAACATCAGAGGTCATCAGTCCCCTAGACTTAGAAATATTTAAACCTAACTAACCTAAGGACATCACACACATCCATGCCTGAGGCAGGATTTGAACCCGCGACCATAACAGCAGCGTGGCCCACCTGTACAGGTCAGGCACCTTAATGCTTCCAAACTTCTGCGCACCAAGGAGATGTCAGGATCTGTTGACTTCGGGTGTCCTTCACCCCTCTGATAGCAACTGGTCTTCATCCATTCACTGTGTTCATAAAATGGACGGCACCTTATGCATGTGTGGGTACTACAGGTCCCTTAAAACTCTAACGCTTGCACCATTATCGATAACTACCCCATTCCTCATATACAGGATTTCACGCAATTGCTACATGGTTCTAAATTTTTCTCTGTTTTAGATTGTTCCAAGGCATACCATCATCTCCCTGTGCACCCACTGTGCGAGCAGCCTTGCAGCCACCTTATTTGGGCCCTCACTGCATGCTATGTCGTGGTGTACACACGGTTGTCATCCACCTGCACGGACGTCCTCAGACTGTGTCTGTTAATCGACTGGAACTGGCATGGTCAGTCACCAACCTGCCTTCCGATGCTGCTGACCTGCCTTCGGCCGACGTCTTTTTGCCTGTGCAGCCATTGGTACCACAGGACCCTTGCACCACAGATTCTGATGCGCCTACTTCTTGCCCTGGCGGCCGCCTACAACCGCTGTGTTAACATGATGATTATAAATTCGTGTTATAAAGCTTCCCTCCACCATGCTCCGCACTACTGGGGAGAGGCACTTTGGCATCTGTGGCGTAGAGTGCCCTATCTTTGACTCTTATTTTCTTTGGACTGCTTTTGTTCTATCTCTTTCTCGCATGTAACTTGTTCTTCTGCCATTTTTTCTCGTTGTTGTTGTGGTCTTCAGTCCTGAGACTGGTTTGATGCAGCTCTCCATGCTACTCTATCCTGTGCAAGCTTCTTCATCTCCCAGTACTTACTGCAACCCACATCCTTCTGAATCTGTTTAGTGTATTCATCTCTTGGTCTCCCTCTATGATTTTTACCCTCCACGGTGCCCTCCAATGCTAAATTTGTGATCCCTTGATGCCTCAGAACATGTCCTACCAACCACTCCCTTCCTTTTGTCAAGTTGTGCCACAAACTCCTCTTCTCCCCAATTCTGTTCAATACCTCCTCATTAGTTATGTCATCTTCCCATCTAATCTTCAGCATTCCTCTGTCGCACCACATTTCAAAAGCTTCTATTCTCTTCTTGTCCAAACTATTTATTGTCCATGTTTCACTTCCATATATGGCTACACTCCATACAAATACTTTCAGAATCGACTTCCTGACACTTAAATCTATACTCGATGTTAACAAATTTCTCTTCTTCAGAAACACTTTTCTTGCCATTGCCAGTCTACATTTTATATCCTCTCTACTTTGACCATCATCAGTTATTTTGCTCCCCAAATATCAAAACTCCTTTATTACTTTAAGTGTCTCATTTCCTAATCTAATTATCTAATTCCCTCAGCATCACCCGACTTAATTCGACTACATTCCATCATCCTCGTTTTGCTTTTGTTGATGTTCATCTTATATCCTCCTTTCAAGACACTGTCCATTGCGTTCAACTGCTCTTCCAAGTCCTTTGCTGTCTCTGACAGAATTACAATGTCATCGGTGAACCTCAAAGTTTTTATTTCTTCTCCATGGATTTTTAATACCTACTCCGAATTTTTCTTTTGTTCCCTTTACTGCTTGCTCAATATACAGCTTGAACAACATCGGGGAGAGGCTACAACCCTGTCTCACTCCCTTCCCAACTACTGCTTCCCTTCCTTGCCCCTAGACTCTTATAACTGCCATCTGTTTTCTGTACAAATTGTAAATAGCCTTTCGCTCCCGGTATTTTACCCCTGCCAGCTTTAGAATTTGAAAGAGAGTATTCCAGTCAACATTGTCAAAAGCTTTCTCTAAGTCTACAAATGCTAGAAACGTAGGTTTGCCTTTCCTTAATCTTTCTTCTAAGATAAGTCGTAAGGTCACTATTGCCTCACATGTTCCAATATTTCTCTGGAATCCAAACTGATCTTCCCCAAGGTTGGCTTCTACCAGTTTTTCCATTCGTCTGTAAAGAATTCGCATTAGTATTTTGCAGCTGTGGCTTATTAAACTGATAGTTCGGTAATTTTCACATCTGTCAACACCTGCTTTCTTTGGGATTGGAATTATTATATTCTTCTTGAAGTCTGATGGTATTTCACCTGTCTCATACATCTTGCTCACCAGATGATAGAGTTTTGTCAGGACTGGCTCTCCCGAGGCCGTCAGTAGTTCTAATGGAATGTGATTAATAAATGCATATTCGATACTTAGTGTGTGTTATTACCGACCAATCATACATGATAACCACAACTTTAATTATAATTCTACTTAATTAAAGAAATAGCCATTATATTTTTGCAGTCTAAATGTCAACAAATTATCGAGAGACATGAATGATTGTGTAATAAACGTAAAAAGAGATGGATCTCACTGATTTGGTGACATATCATCAGCTACAGCATTCATGAAGAAATACTTTCGAATGCGATTATAACTGCAGCTTACTCCACTGAAATCAGCTTAAAATACACACGATATTTCGTATATGAGAAGCTTGTATTCCTACATGCTTATTCTTATGAAACTAGCATTGACATTCATCAGCTCTGTATGGAGTCTAATGATTTACACACATTTTTTACATTTCACTCGATTTTCTAATAGACGAATATTTTTTAAATACCATTGGTTTTTTTCTCTTTTTTAGAAAAAAGACGACTTTATTGAATTGAAGATCCATACCATTTGGGGCTCAGGGATAGGAACAACTGCAGAGGGTTGTGTTGTTTGGAGGAGGAGACCAAACAGCGAGGTCAACCGTCTCATCAGATTGGGGAAGGATGGGGAAGGAAGTCGGCCGTGCCCTTTCAAAGGAAGCATCCTAGCATTTGCCTGAAGCCATTTAGGGAAATCATGGAAAACCTAAATCAGAATGACCAGATGCAGGATTGAACCGTCGTCCTCCCGAATGCAAGTCCAGTGTGCTAACCACTGTGCCACCCCGCTCGGTAACAACTGCAGAATTGATTTCTTTTGTGCTGGGAACAGTTTACTTGCGTTTGACGTTTTATTATTCTTATAAACTATAGAGTGCAACAATCAGTCATCCTTTTTTAGATTTTATTACGCAAATCAAGATTTCGGCTCATAGCTAGCCATTCTCAATGCACTATTTTCTATTCTCAATGCATGTAAGTCCCTGTTGTTCGGGCGTCAGTCACAGTTCTTTGAATACTACCAAAGCAGTGCATTGAGAATAGAAAATAGTGCAATGAAAATGGCTAGCTACTAGCCGAAATCTGGATTTGCGTAATAAAATCTAAAAAAAGGACGACTGATTGCTGCACTCTATGATTAATTAGTCACATAACAGTCGCTGAGTGCACCCGTTTTCCGAATGGAAGGTAACCTGATGATATTATTATTCTGTGTGGTGGCCTCGTTGGAAAGTTAAATTATGTAGGTAATGCATTCCATACAAATTTCCTACTTTTCAGATTCATTTTTCTGACTGGACGTGTAGTGAACAAAAACTTCACATTGTTTGGTATATGTGAGACATTTTTCTGCAAACCATCAGGTTTTCTGATGGTTGCTAGATCTAATGGGGAAGCCTATGGTCACCTCGTAAATCTATCAATTAAGGTGATGGAATCGCTATCAATCAAGATAATGGAACGCCTCCGGACACGTAAGGAATTCTGCAATATCAATTTGAATGTGAGAAAATCGACCTGAAGGTGCGAGGAAAGCAATCACAGGAGAAGTCGTGTGATGGCCAACTTTATTTCTCTGACACAGAATACAGCTTCGTGCCCAGTGCCGACATTTCTTCCGTACTCCCGGCCATGCGGCCATAACACTTTGGGAGACCACTAACTTGGTCGAAGCGTTAACAGTAGTATGCTGATGACAATGCCTCTCCAGCTCATTCACCTGCAGAGTTGCAGCTGTCAGTTGATTCCTTCAGCAGGGCGTACGAACGATTTGGTCTCTCCATCAATATTCCAAAGACAAAGGTGATGGCGCAGCCAACTCCTGGCTCCTCCGTTCCTGACTTCAGCATATCCATCTATGATACACCCTTGGAACAAGTGGACCATTTCCTCTACCTGGGAAGCATACTGTCACCCAACTGCTCATCTGGAAAAGATGTGGAGAATAGATTACGTACTGCACATGTAGCATTTGGTCGTCTTACAAAGCGTGTCTTCCTGAATAAAGACCTAACACTGTACACCAAACTGATGGTGTACAAAGCTGTAGTCATTTCCACCCTGCTATATGGTTGCGAAACCTGGACGTTATATCGCTGCGATCTGAAGAAACTAGACCGCTTCAACCAACAGAAGCTAAGATATATCATGAACCTGAAATGGGATGACTTCATATCCAACATGGCTGTTCTAGAGAAAGCAAAAATGCATAGCATGGAAGCTCTTATCGTTGGGCATCAACTCAGATGGGTCGGACATGTCCAGCGGATGAAAAATGACAGACTTCCACGCCAAATGCTGTACAGCGAAGTGAGCACAGGTAAAAGGCCACGAGGTGCCCCTCTCAAACGTTATAAGGATCAGTACAAGAAAAATCTGAAAAACTTGAACATCGATCCGAGTAACTGGTCCACAATAGCAGAAGACCGAAGTCGCTGGCGCTCAGTTACCTCAAATGCTCTTCAAAACTTTGAGCTGGAACGTCGAAGAATGGAGAATGACAAACGCCAGAGACGTAAACTCCTCCAGGCTCAGCCACGTCCTCCACCTTCCATCAGCTGTAATGTCTGTGGCCGCCTGTTCCACGCTAGGATTGGATTGCTAAGCCATCAACGACACTTCCACGCCTGAACCATGACAAAGGAAATCTCAGGAGAGAAATGAAAACTCGGATACGAGTATCAGCCGACGACGAAGACGATCGATTATGATACATCAAATGTATTTATCCTCTTCATGCATCGTTAATATACCACTCACTCTTTTCTATAATTGTTGCTTTTGGTAATTCAGTGTTAAATATATTTGTATTTTGTTGGAAGTAATTTTGATCATATCAGTACTTAATACGTATCTTAAGATGTAAAGATCGATGCACCCAATTACATCTTTGAACTGCAAGTAATGGTATCTTTAATTGCGTAAGCTTCCATGGCCACAGTCAGTCGACATAAAAGTTTTCTGGGTATGGTACAGCATCATATTGTATAAAACTACTGCTGGAGAAAACCAACGTTTTGACCACAGTTGCAGCAGCCTTCTTGTGGGCCTACTGGTGTGTTCTAGCTATCCAGTGTCCCCTATGTTTTGTTACTACTGTTCACTGTGTGTGGCAATAAGTCATAATTTTAAAAAGATAGTTCATTTCATTGGTCACTTAGGAAAGAAGGAGAAGGTACTTTATTTTAATAGGTTACTATGGTGGAGGGGGGGTGGGAGCATAACCACTGTTGTCTATTAGCTCTTGTATTATGTGCCATGATTGATGGTCAGCAGCGAATGAGAACTTTGCTCATGTTTTGCCAAATGCTGGACGTCAGCCATGTGGCGGAAGTTACTCGCCAATAGTGTTCGTGCCTCATGTTGACAGTGCGGTCTGTTGGGCTCTGATTGCTGGCAGTCTGCCCTGATAGCTGAATGGTCAGTGTGACAGACTGCTGTCCTAAGGGGCCAGGTTCGATTCACGACTGGGTCAGGGATTTTCTCCGCTCAGGGACTCGGTGTTGTATTGTATTCATCATTATTTCATTCCTATTCGGCGTGCAGGTCGCCCAATGTGATGTTGAATGTAATAAGACCTGCACCAAGGCGGCTGGACCTGCTCCGTAAGGGGCCTCCCGGCCGATGCCAAACGCTCAGGGGAAGCCTGAGTCCATCCTCTCTATTCATGTTCTTAGAGTGTTTAAGTATTTCGATGGCCTCTCTGATTTTGCGTTTCGTCGCAATGAAATGAACTATCTTTTTAAAATTGTGACGTAATGGCATGCACAGTGAACAGTAATAACAAGATATAAAGGACACTGCATAGCTAAAATGAACTAGGAGACCCAGAAGAAGGCTGCTGCAACCATGGCCGAAACGTTGGTTTTCTCTAGCAGTAGTTTTATACAATATGACTATACCCAGGAAACGTCTATGTTGAATGGTATCTGTGTTGTTGATAGTACAGTACAGTCTTTTATGGTGTACAGGCAATGGTAATTGTCTATTAGCTAGTTATGCAGTATCAAGAGTGCAGTGTTTCAGTGAGTTATGGAAGAATTTTGTGAAGTTTTTCTCATGAAATTGTGATACTAACAACAGTTTTGAAAATTATACTGAAATGTGACACGAGAAAAATAAAAACGATGGAAAAAATTCATTATGCAGCAAAGTACTCATTTGTCAAGAAGTGACCCTAACATGTCTATCGTTAAATAAGTCCTAATATCGATGAAGTTTTACAAGAAACAAATGAACACATTTTTAAGCGTTATTACAATCTTATTTCTCAGTTAAAACAGTGGTAAGATTCCTCAAAACGTGCATGAAAATAACTCATGATTGTAATTAGTAACAGTGGGGGGAAGGTTGTGATAAGTTGGGGGCTCCAGTCTGGAATTACACACATCAAAAAAAGTTTTGCATCAATTCGGTTCCGAGAGTTCTGGAACCTGTACAGAAAATTGGAATAGAGATCAACATAAACATCATTTCCACCCTCTTTATTGCATGTTGTATCACCATACAGCGAGATCTTCAGAGGTGGTGGTCCAGACTGCTGTACCCACAGGTACCTCTAATACCCAGTAGCACGTCCTCTTGCATTGATGCATGCCTATATTCATCTTGGCATACTACCAACAAGTTCATCAAGTAACTGTTGGTCCAGATTGTCCCACTCCTCAATGGCGATTCGGCGTAGATCCCTCAGAGTGGTTGATGGGTCACGTCGTCCACAAACAGCCCTTTTCAATCTATCCCAGGCATGTTCAATAGGGTTCATTCACAAGATATGCACGATGGGGTGTAAATTGTCGTCTGAAGACGAATGCCTCGCCAATATTCTGCCAATATGGTTTCACTACCAGTTGGAGTATAGTATTCACGTGTCGTACAGCCATTATGGCGCCTTCCATGACCAGCAGTGGCGTATGTCGGCCCCCCCAAAACAGCAGGGAACCTCCACCTTTCTGCACTCGCTGAACAGTGTGTCTAAGGCAATCAGCCTGACCTCCAAACACATCTCTGACGACTGTCTGGTTGAAGGCATATGCGACACTCATCGGTGAAGAGAAAGTGATGCCAGTCCTGAGCGGTCCATTCGGCATGTTGTTGGGCCCACCTGTACCGCACTGCATGGTGCCATGGTTGAAAAGATGGCTCTCGCCATAGACGTCAAGAGTGCAGTTGCGCATCATGCAACTTTTTGATCACAGTTTGAGTTGTAACACGGCGTCCTGTGGCAGCACCAAAAGCATTATTCGACGTGGTGACGTTGCTGTCAGGGTTCCTCTGAATCATAATCCGAAGGTAGCGTTCATCCACTGCAGTAGCAGCCCTTGGGCAGCCTGAATGAGGCATGTCATTGACAGTTCCTGTCTCTCTGTCTCTCCTCCATGTCCGAACAACATCGTTTGGTTCACTCGGAGATGCCTGGACACTTCCCTTGTTGAGACCCCTTCGTGGCACAAAGTAACAATGCGGACGCGATCGAACCGTGGTATTGACTGTATAGGCTTGATTGAACTACAGACATCACGAGCCGTGTACCTCCTTCCTAGTGGAATGACTGGAACTGATCGGCTGTTGGACGCCCTCCGTCTTGTAGGCACTGCTCATGCATGGTTTTTTACATCTTTGGGTGGGTTTGGTGACTTTTCTGAACAGTCAACGTGACTGTGATACAATATCCACAGTTAACGTCTATCTTCAGGAGTTCTGGGTACTGGAGTGATACAAAACTGTTTTTTATGTGTGTAATTGAAGACTAAAATTTGGATTCTGCTTCGCATTTACAATTTTGCAGATTGAAAAGTGGAACTACATGTCAGTTTGCTTGGAAACCAGAACCAGTGCAATCATAATGGATGGACTGATACTTATTCAACAATCAAAACTTATATGCGATAACTACTATGACCAACAATATGGTCAATGACAGCGGGGTATGTGCATGAAAAGTTAAGAAAGAAGTGATTATTTTCTTTATTTTACTTCGTGTGTCAACATCAAAAGGTAAGATTAGAGATTGGATCAAGGATATGGTTAAATATGGAAAATACATCACTAAGTATAGGACAGTTTATTGAGAATTATAAGACAGAGACTCAAGAAATAAGGAAAACTCTCAAAACAAAAGGACAGTCAATCGATCAAACGAGTGATTTGTGTTATGAGTAAGATTCAGAAACAAATTATGTCCATAAAGGAGGTGTAATGGTTAATCTTATAGAAAACAAGTGTGTTCTCATAATACTTAAAAATCAAGAGAACTGCAATCTGATTGCAGAACTAGGTATATATGTATCCTGTTTTTACAGGCAAGCTGATAATTTAAGGGTTACACAATGGATAAAATTCTAGAAACTAGCAAGTCATCTGGTGAGGGTCATGGGCTTTTTTCCTTCTTTCTTTCTTTTTTTAATGAGATGAACTATTTAATTTTGAAACTAACTTTTTGAAAGTGTGATAAATACTTGAAACTTGCCATAAATTTTAATTATTCCAAAATTCACCTGAAAAAGCAGTTGCTCAGGAGAAAGGAACTGAGTTTCGGAATTTTGAAGTCCTATCAGGCTGGGGGCCCTGGTCTTGTGCCCCATTTATCTCTACAGCAGAGAGCATATTGGACACAAGTCTCTAGCTTTCTTGTGAATAGTGTCCATATTGTAAGTGCTACTGGCAAAAAGAGCAGTCCTATTTGAGGACAAGTCCTGCTCAAGTTCAAAATTCATTAAGAGAAGTATGAATATTTATTTTTGAAACAGAGAGAATGTGACAGTTGTAGCACAGTCCAGAGACTCACCCAAATTACCCTCTGCCTACACTGACTACTTACACATCCAGGGATTGTCCTAGGACAATCCAAGGTCATATGACATCAAAAGATTATCCAATTGTCCTAAGTTAAAAACTTATCTCATGTTCAATTTTCTTTAATTTAATTTAATTTCCATAACTTGTGAGTCAGTGTCATAGTGCGATTGGACTACTGCAGTATTGATAACACACATAAGTCAGTGCTAAGGAAGCCTAGCCCTGTATGGGTTCAACTCTGACCATGTTCAGTTTTCTAAATTTCATCGAAAATTCCCCAACAACAGCTAGTATGTTCTACAGTTGTCATTTCACTACTGTCATTATCCCTGTGGAACCACTCTGCTGCCAAATCTGAGGTCCTGTCTCCACAACCAAGGTTCCACACCTGCCACTGGAGTCTCCTGACCTACCACAAACAATCAGAAATTCCCTATAGCATCAGTCTAAGATGTCAACATGTTTAATTAACAATTTAAGACAGTGCTACACACCACGACTATAAACAACTTATTTTATAACCATAAAAAGCGAGAATTATGTGTAAAAATTACACTTTTATTTAGCAGAGCTTAAGACCAACAATCATACATATGGCATTTATACAAGAGGGCAATTTATAATGATATAACTCAACTATGAAAGACCACATGCATCAAAAGCATACAGAACATGGATTCATTATATCAAGAATTACTATCAACATGTACCAATACGATTCAATTAGATGAGCAATCCTTGGAAGGAAGAAGATTACATTACGCTATTGAGATCCAAACCTGAGAGAGACAATGCCTCTAAGATACATCTCACATTGTTAATGTAGATCAGCTCTCTTAAATAGAGATACAGACAGTCAAACTATTTATGGGGTGGATGTGATTTCAATGGTATAGTGTGTTAACTGTAAGTTGAGAAGCAAAATTAATACACATGCCCCTGATGATGAGCCTATGGTGGCCCAAAGTGAGCATCACAAATAATGATCACATATTACAGAGGTTACCTCTGTATCACTCAGCGTTGCAGTGGAGAGAATTAAATGGAGTAGTACTTCTGTAGAGGAATATTTCAAGCTGGAGCACAGCATTTATGATTCTTCTCTGGTGCTGTCAATTTCGGTTTATCTGCTGCCCATGGGGGTCTAACTTGGTGAAACTGACTAGAATTTTGTTAGATTTTGTGAGATACATTTCAAATAAAATCCTGCTTCATCGCATTTGACATCCAAATGTCCTTCACTGATCATGTCTTTACCTCCAGAACTAGTATGCCATAGTCGCTGTTTCTTTGAGTGAGTCTAGGGTCTATAGCATAAAGGGTCCCACCTTCATGAGCTTTCCTTCCAGGTGCCTATACATGGTCAGTCACATTAATGTGATGGCTGCCTGTAGTCAACATCATCACGTAATCACCACTCACAGATAGCAGGTGGCAGTACTAGCAATGAAAGGAGTATAAAACATGTCGGGGGGACACTAGGAACAGTGTATTCATTGTCATAATGTGGAAATGGGACGATCTATCTGATGTCCAAAATGGCTTGACCATTGGATTTCAGGCCAAGAGAAGCATTTTAGAAATGACTAAGTTTGTATATGTTCACAGGCCACCATGGTTAAAGTATGGCACTATCCAGAACCGGCGCCATCGCAGCTGTCATGCGCCATGTGCCATAGATGACACGGGTGAACGACATTTGCAGAGATGTGTATGTGCGAATACATGTGCAACTGTTGAGCAACTGACCACCCAGACGAGCCAAAGGACTACCAACAAAGACTCCTCAACGACAGTTTAGTGAACGTAGCTGCGTAAGGCCTCTGCAGTAGGTGCCTGGTTCATCCAGCGATCCTTGGCGATGAAGGCTGCAACTGAAAGCCAAATACTGCAACTGTATGTCCACTGAGTGGCAACAGGTGGCCTTTTCAGATGAGTCACACTTATGCCAGAACTGGTAGCATTATGGTCTGGAGAATGTTTTCGTGGCATTCCCTGAGGGATCTCATCACTCTAGAAGGCACAATGCACCAACACAAGTATGAATGTAATCCTTATGGTCTTTGTCAACCCTCAGATGCAGTTTGTTTTTCCTCGGCATGATGGTGTCTATCAGCAGGACAATGCAATGTGCCACACAGCTTGCAGTGTATGTATGTATTTAGGAGAGCACCAGGATGAGCGTATCATACTGCCCTGGCCATCAAATTCCCCATAATTAAAAGCAGTCAAGAACCTGTGAGGTACCCCAATCAGGTTGTTTGGACCACAGATCCTCATCCGAGAAACTTGGTGCAGCTAGCCACAGCACTGGAGTCGGCATAGCTCCATATCCCTGTTGGTACCTTTGAAAATCTCGTTGTTTCTCGTTCTCCATGTCTTGCAGTGGTCTGCGCTGCAAAAGGTAGTTACTCAGTTTTTGACAGGTGGTCAGTTTCAGGTGACTGGACAAAGTGTATCCAATACTTGTCCAGTAGTTCTTTTAAACTTGTGCCACAGTACCTCAGCTCTAGTCTAGCGTGAGAAAATAAATATATATAAAAAGAAAATTTATTCAATAATTTGATGAAATCATAAAAGAACAAAATCAAACTTCTTGTACTTACATTAACCTAAATTGTTGCAGTTCAAGTTCGATTCATTCATTTAAAAATGAAATCTGTTCTTGTTTTATTTTGTACAAAATAATCAATTAATTCCTTCTTGATCTTTGAACGACATCTGATTTTTTGCCATGGAAAGCACTGCAATAATATTTAGTCTCTCTGAAATCATGTTACTTCTTAGAAAAGTTTTTATTCTTTTCAGTGCTGAAAAGCAGCATTCTGCCTCAGATGTAGTCATGGGACTTGTCAAGAGAATTTTTATCAGAGCTATAAATTCACTAAGAACATCATGTAGGTTATTTTCCAGGATGAATTTCAGCAGCTAAATTAATTTGCAATATTAATGAATTCCAGACCTATAATAAATTAATCTTAGCTCAGTTTCAACCTTGTCAGTTGTCAGTTATGGGATATGCTTCAGTGGTCAATACTGTCTATTTTGTAGGACATTCATTCTTCAGGCCAGTCATGCATTTCCCGTTGAACAATTTAGCTTCTACTAAATGTACCTTCTGCCATGAGTGTCTTTGGAGGATTCTCACAGTACACTGAGTTCCTTAAATCTAAAATACCATTTCTGAAATTCTTATATATCCATTAACTTTAAACAAACTGATTTTTCCATACTGCATTTCATTGTAAATTATTTCAACATGAGAAGTAATGTGATGTAAATGCTTGTGGCGACCATGAGATAGACCAGTTGAAGAAATACAGTGCTAAGTGTTGTGTGAAGAGATATCTTTCTCTCAGTTGGCTTTTGCTTGTTGTCTCCTAAAGTCATATGTTACTACCTATCTACTCAAAGTGTATAAATCTTGAATAAATAGTTATTATATTTCACCTGACATCAGTTCCTAATCTGTAGTTAGAGTAAAATGAGACCTTAAACCATAAACAGGTGAAACAATAACTAGAACACGCAAAAAATTAATAACTGAGACTATCATGACTGCCACTGACAAAGGAGACACTATCGACAACACTCCATGCAGCAGACAAAGAATAACATACATTGTTCTATACTACATTCACTCAGCTCCGACTAAAAGTGTGTTGTCTGCTCCCTACACCATTGTGGCTCTGCAAAATGCCTCATCACTGATGAACACTGATAACATGAAACTCCTGCCATTCTGGTCAAAAAACAGTGAACTGTATATTCTTCAAGTCGTAGCAACTTTTCAACTTTTCATAAATACCAAGTGCACAGCGACTTCGACAAATATGTGTTGGTATTGGCACAATTAGACAATGATCACATCAAAAACATTGAGTATATGCTCCACAAACATTATCCACCTCTGTGAAAAATTCTTTGCTTGAACATTATTCCATTCCAGAACATGTAAAGAATCTGTTTTCATATCAAACTGACGTGTTACTGAAACCGTGTGAAATGCTGAGGAAGCTGAGTTTGTTTGCATGTAAAAATCTCTTGACGGGATCTGTATTATATCTAACAAGGAGAGGTCCCCAGTGGTGCAATCCACTTTTTGAAACTACCTATGTGTTGATGTAGTTTAATATCCCAGGTATCATACACTGCAACCATTCATCTTGGTGGGCCTTGTGAAAACCAACGAAAAAAAATTCGAAATTTTGTACGACACCAAATAGTGTTAAAAACGATATGTTAAGCAGTGTGGTAGCCTGATATAATGGATATGGCAGCAGCTTTGAGAGTTAGTTTTTTCAATTAATAGATTTAAAAGTAATTTTTTAAATTCCATTCCCTTGTCACATAATTGTAATCATAATATCTATTTCTTCATTTGCTCTCATCTTTCTTCCTATCACTCTTTCTCCACTTGAAATCTTTATCCGCATGTGTTTAATTAATTTTGTGTACTAATTTTGATCTAATTTCTTTTGTTTTATTATCCTATTTCTTCATTCACATTATTGTGTTCATATGGGCGTACCCAGCGAGGGGCAGGGGGGGCAGCTGCACCCCCCCCCCCCCCAGAAGATATTCGCAGTTTTTCACGAGTTTATTGTTTTATTTAATAAGAAATGCTGCATGTTTTCTCGGATTGTACAAGCAATTTTTCACTGGTTTACTGTTTTATTTCATAAAAAGTGCTGTATGTTGTCTCGAGTCCTTGTTTCCTGAGACTAGTATGACCTGCCCCCCCCCCCCCCCTCCCAGTTCAGATCCTGTGTACGTCCTTGTGTGTTCATTACATCTATTTATCATTTTTTTAAAATTTTTATTTACTTTTGAGCCCATCGTCTTTTTTAATTTTCATCTGTATTATTTCGTCGTAGTGCGGTAGGTATTTTGCTTTTGTTTTAAATGTTTGTTTGATGATTACTGTGCAAATAAAATTGTACATCTGGTAACCATAAGACTTTTTTACACCACTGCACAAATATAGATCGATTTCCTCATCTTTTGTTTTTTCACTGACAGATCGGAATTTTCAAATAATTGATTATAATAATAGATAAATATAATTACATTCATATTGGCAAAAGTCCCAGGTGGCAAAAGAATGACATAAAGAAGAAATGAAACAAATGAAGAAGTTAATAGGTGATTAAAATGATGTGACAAAGGAATGGAATTAAAAAAAATTACATTTAAATCAATTAATTGTACAAAATGATGGTCAAAGTCATTTTGACAAAGATTTAAAAATAAAAGGAACTCACTGCACCTAACAAGAAGCAACCCATTTCTTCTGCTACAGTATTTGTCACAGGTGACTGACTATACGCCTTTTCAGTGTTGTTGTCAGTGCACAGCTATTGAATGAATTCCCTAGACTGATAGACCAAGTTAAATCACGGGAAAAACGCTACCATACTGCGCAGTATCACATCATGATCATGTCTGGACTGCCTCTGTTTTGCCTTGAATGACGGCTACCTCCAAAGAAATTTGCAGCAGCACAAAAAGTAATCAGCAAGATGTTAAAAGAAATCGTCATGTCTGTGTCAACTAGTGTTTGGGCATCGCCACTCTGCATCATGGGTAAGAAAGATGGTACATGGAGATCATGTAGCGATTACTGAACACTAAATGCTCACACAATACAAGACTGCTTTCCAGTAGCAAACATCGCCAATTTTAATTATGCAATTATTGGACTATCACTATTTAGTGTTGTCGATTGTGCTAAGGCGTTGTCATACATTCCAAGGACCAAGGAAGACGTAACGAAAACGGCCATCATCACACCGGTCAGACTATACTATTACAATTTTATGCCATATGGGTTAATGTCATGCAAAGGTGGCAGAGAATTATTCAAACTGTTTTATGTGATCTCTCATTTGCCTTTTGCTAACTTGGCGTTATTTTGACTTTTTCTAAGTCCTTGCAATAAAATTTACAACATTTATGTCCACTCTATCAACATCTTGAAGTTTTTGGTATCCTCATTTGTGCAGACAAATATGTATTCACGAAAGTGAAGATTTCTTCTCTAGGCTACAAGGTTTCCTGCACTGAAAGAAATCGTTTCGGCAGTTCAAAATGTGCTGTGCTCTTCTACACACAGGGCCTTTGGCGTTTAATTGGCTTGCTGAACTTTTGTCACCATCATTTACTGCATCCTCCAATTGCGCAAAAGTGTCTCAATCTGCATCACAAGGGAAAACACTTCCAGCAACAGAATAAGTCAGTGGTCTGTGGAAGCATCTAAAGCATTTGAAGATTAGAAGACAGAACTCTCATAGGCAACAATGCTGACACCTCCAAAGCCTGGTGCATCTACTGGACTTTTTGTAGATGTTAGCCAGGTGGTAGTGGGAGCTGCTTTGCGGCAACAGATTTATGGACTTTGGCAACCCTTGGCCTTACTGAGGAGCAGACTAAACGAAACATTATGTGACAAGTAATAGGCAAAAGGAGAGAATCTCAGAAATCCCATTTTAGATTCTGGTTAGCAATCAGTTTGGCTTGTTACCTGAAGTAGGCGAAGAGCTTCAACAAGTTTTTTTAGATTAATAGGGTGCAGCAGACTCATAGGAACGACTTTAATGCTAGGTTGGTAGAAAGGTCAGGTAGAAAGAAAAGAGTCTTGCTACTAGGGAGTAGTCACAGGAAACGTGCAGGCCAATTGCTACAGGAAAAGCTGGGCATAGAATAACAGGTCACAAGCATTCTGAAACCTAGTCCCAAGCTCAGCCAGGTTACAAAGCACATAGGGCCTTGTGCAGAGATTTCAATGGCGAGGTTAAGCTACTCATAGTAGGAAGAGCAGAAAGGAGCCTGGCTAGCAACTTAGAATATGGCGTTAAATGTGACCTGGAGGAAATAGTAGAAGTAACAATACCAGTACTGTGTTAACACAGCTGTTAGCTGTGCGAACAAAGAACAGAACGAATCGCTTTTGACTGAAGTCTTCCAATCAGTTCAGGATTTTAACGATTTAATGCACCAGTTGGACTGAATTTGGCACAACATCCATCAAGAGGACATCTAACAACTCTATCAATCAATGTCAAGCAGAATAACGGCTTGTATAAGAGCCAGAGGTGAGCCAACACATATTGAATTGCTCAATTTGTGAAGCTCTTTTTCTTGAAAAAAGATGCAATATTTCTGAAATGTAATTCTTGTTTGTCTGTACATGTACATCACATCTACTGATTTCAATCCCATTTGGATAATTCCTTTTTTGGTGTGTCGTTCTTCTTTTCTTTATTTTCCTTAGAGTGTATATAATTCAAAAAGTAAGGGGGTAAGCACTGAACCTTAAGGTAGACCTTTGTGAAGTGTCCTTACATTTTTATCTCTCAGGTCAACTGTGTAAGTTCTCTCCAGTAGCCTAGATTTCTTGATCTTCAGTGTTTGCTTACATTTGGTGACTCCTGCGAGTTTGCCTATAACCTGTTGGATCCGTACTTGGCTTATGCTATTGATAGATGCAGCAGCACTACTGAATCTTGGAAGACTCTTCCTATGTATGTGGTCAGCTTCAATACTTGCTCACATCAGCTGCTGTTTTTCCTGAAACTACCTTCTTCCACCAGCAGCAGCTTTTCGATAATGGTATTAGTCTGATGCCCAATACAATCTCAACGGTTTATTGATTGTACACAGTAGAGAGAAGGATGTAAAGTTCTTTGGCTTGTCTGTCGCTTTCCCTAGTTTCATTACTGCAGTTACCCTTTGTTTCCGTCCATATGTTGGTAGTTTTGTAGAGTCAACTATTACTGTGAAGAATCTGACCTACCAGATTCTATCTTTATGCCCCATTTTTTCAAAAAACTCCAGTAGTGCTCTATCTACACCTAGGGCCTTTGGATTCTCGTGAGTTTCAGAGCTGCGTCGGCTTCACCAGTATCAGGTGCATGTGCAATTTCAGTTGTTCCATTGCGGTTTTTTAAATAACCCTTCAGCTTTCTACTTATTTCCTTCTTTTCTGAACTGTTACCTTTTATTTTTGCTGTTTTCTTAAGTTTGAAAGAAATCTAGCTTGGTGAGGCATGGTAAATACAGTTTTCATCTACTTTGGTCCTCCCAGTTTTCATAGCAAATGCCATCCCTTATAGGTAGAATGTGTAAAGATAAGAGAGGATATTGTCTCCTGCCGCCTGCTTCATCGTTCTTGATCTAAGAACTTGGTTATACACTCAGAAACATCACTGTCTTCAGTCCTTTTAAAGTCATCCAATAGTTTCTCACCGTCTTCTGACCAGCATGAATTGTTCTCTTTCTTTCCTCCATAAGGAATGGATTTTGTTGTTGCATCATTAGTAGCTTGGTAAATCTTTTGTAATTTGCTGGTATAGGTAAGTTCTATTGATGTTTTCCTGCATGCATTCTTGATATGTTCTTCAGTTGGTCCTCATTAGATTCTAGCGAGAGACTGGTGGCTGTCTGTAATTGGGAGAGTTACGCCAACTTCGATTATCACTGGCAAGTGCTGACTTTTTGGGAAGCCCCACAGTACCCTACTTGATGTTTGATTTATTCCATGAGCAGTGAAGCGCAAATCAGGGGTCGATGTAGTACTCCACACTTTTGAGTGGAAAGCTTTGGATCATAAAGGAGATATAGATCATGACAATCTCCCCAAGTGACCAGTTTTTCACCATCCTAATTACACGTTGTATGCCCCATTGTGTGTGGTGTGCATTAAAATACAAAACATAAGGCTACTAGATGCTCAGTATCTGGAAGGCTGCCTGTGGTTCATTCATTGTTTGGAGATTTATATATTTTCCAGATTGTCGTTAAGTCCTTTAGTTTTATACTACAAGCATGCTCAGTACTACTCGTCAGGTAAATGGTATGCTTAAGTCTATTTTATTTTTTGTTTTTTACTGGGATAGCCATGCCATAGTTTTCTTGTCCTTGGTATGTTGCCACAGAAAAACCTGGGGTTTAGAGCCTTTAATCGTGCTTTTGTTGGTTGGATTACACACAGGGCAATCACTATTACTACTTCTTCCCTGAGAATCTTCTCGGAAACTGTTTCAATGTTGAAATTACATATCTTGAGTGTCTTTATATCTTCCTTCAGGCCATCTCATAAGAAACGTGTTTTCTGTCTTCGCCAGAGCTGGTAGGGAGATACATGTTTGGCCATCACTTGCGAGTGACATTCGTGTCCCATATTGTGGTTCATTTTGCATACTGGGAATGAAACACAGAACTGTGGAAGGGGGAGGGAAGTATGCTACGTCGCAGTTGACACCATCATCTAAACCACGTGCGTTGGTTCTTTCAACTTTTTGAAAATTAACTGAAGGTGTTGTCTCGGGCGTTGCGGTTTTTGTGGACATAGTTCTCAGATGTGCACCTCTAGTTTTTGGGGAAAATCAGTGTGATCGTCAGATAGCTGTGCTGTTAGTAAAGATCGTGCAATAAAATCGCCAGTTACTCTAAGCTGTTTACCGAACATGGTTGTGCTGGAAAATGGGAAAAAATTTCTTTTACAGCCATCTGGAGGCCAAGCAGAGCCCACAGCACTGTATCGGTCCAAGCTTCTCTGCGGACATGTGAAGAGGTTAAGTGAATGACACATGCACTCGGCTATGGCATTACAATTTGAGTGGTAATTCATGGTGCAAATGTGGTAGCTACCACAAAGGTTATGTAGCCCATTGAATAGTAAACACTCAAACTGATGGCCTTGATCTGCGATAATGGCAAGAGGAATCCCATGGTGAGAGAACCAGATGTTCATAATTGCCTTGGAGATAGATTCAGACACGATGTCTGCTAGTGGTATGCCTCTGGCAGTCTGGTATTACGGGAATGATTGTTAGTAGGTAAGTATAATAGTCTACACAAGTTAAGGGTATGGGAAGGTACAGGTGGATACATTCAAAGTATGTTGTTGATAGAGGAAAATTAATCTGGCATGAAACACAGAAGCGAGTTACTTGGCACAAGTGTGATAATGGCACTTATACCAGGGCATGGCATGTTGTGAATGCCACGAAGAGCTCTTGGTGGGGTTAGAGGCCATAAACGATCGCCACTTCAGTCAAACGCTTTCCACTTGCAGATCCATCAGCTGGTACACACGTCAAGCGAAATGAGACAGGTGCTCTGTTGAGAATATACCATTGTATGAAAGTATCCATCAGCTGGTTAGCTGCAGTCTTCAACCATCCATCATTGTTATACTGGCTATGTTTCTTGATTAGCAATCAGCCACAGTATTGACTTTGCCTACGATGTGACAAATATGGGCTGTAAATTGTGCTATAAATTCTGTATGTCAGCACTGATGTGGCGAAATAACTTCAAATGGCCACAGTAAAAAAGAAGTAAATGGACTGATGGTTGTAAACCCTGTGACGTGTTGGCCCTCAAAAATTGGTCAAAAGGGTTTAGCGGCTGGTAATTGGTGAGAAGTTCTCTAGTTAGTTATTTACTTGTTTCATAAATCATTTTAACGATTCTTTTCTCGAAATGATGTTAAATGAAGCAGTATACATGATTAGTGTTAACATTAATGAAAACACAACTACTTTAGTCCTCCTCAAGTAGAAATTCATCAGTGTAATACAAAGAGTTGTTTTGGAGAAATTATTTTAAATTACATTAAAAACTTGCGTCATTACTTGTCAAATCTTTTATGTTATTGTGTAAATGATCAAACATTTTTGTTACTGCATATTGAAATCGTTTCTGAGCAACTGACAGCTTTAGCAATGAGAGTAAAGTTCATTATTCCCTCTAGTGTTGTCAGTATGTACATCACTGTTCTCAAACTGTGATAGATTTTTATGAAGAATTTCAGTACCAAATTTATGTATTGCATCAACACAGTTAAAATGCCTAGTTCCCTGAAGAGTTACCTAGAAGACGTTCATGAGTGAACACCACATATTATTCTTACTGCTCGCTTTTGTGGAATCAATCATTTGCTTCTAAGTGGTGAGGTAGCCCAGAAAATGATTTTCTATGACATTATTGACTGGAAATATGCAAAATATGTCAGGAGGTTGACACCTTTGTTTCAAGAATAGCAATTGTATGAAGAACATAAGTAGCTGAACTTAATTATTTGAGAAGCTCAGTAATATTTTTTGTCCAGTTCAAGATTTCATCAATATGTACACCAAAAAATTTGGAGCATTTCACCCTATATACTGACTCCAGCTCAAGTTCTACAGCAGTTATTAGTATGACTATTTGTTGTGCAAAACTGTATACAGTGTGTTTTTTCAAAATTTAGAGAGAGTCCATTTTCCAAGAACCAGTTAATAATTATTTGGCAAATATCGTTTACTGCCTCTTCTGGGATTTACTGTAGCACTACTAATCATCTGTAAAAATTACCAATTTTGCTTAAGATCATTCACATATCAGGAATAGGCGTGGAACCAAGATTGAAATCTGTGTGACTACTTTGAGATTTTTTTCGAGTCAATTAAATTTTCTACCTGAATTATTGAGCACAGCTAATTTGCATTTTGTTTGTTAAGTATGATTCAAACCAGTTGTGTTTTAGACCATCAGTTCCATAAAACTTGAGTTTTTCTAAGAGAATATAATGATATACACAATCAAATGCCTTGGAAAGACCACAAAAATACAACTGTCGATATACTATTATTTATGGTTTGTGCTATATGATGAGTGAATATATAAACAGCATTCTCAGTCGAGCAACACTGTGGAATCCCAACTGTGATATGCTAAGTAATCTGTTTCCATTTAAGTGTGCAACTACTCTTGACTGCATTACTTTCTCGACATATTTTGGAGAAAGGTGTCAGTGAAGAAACTGGACAATAATTTTTTAATTGAGTCTTGTCGCCTTTTTTATGAGGTGATTAAATAATTGCATATCTTAACTTGTCTGTAAAAATTCCCTGTGCCACTGATGCACTGCAAATATCACTAAGGACATTACTTATTAGAATGGAGCAACTTTTTAGAGTTTTGTTTCAAAATTCAATCAACCCCACAGTGAGCTCTTCTTTTCAGATTTTTTGTTGTATGCAAGTAATGTCAGATCTTGACTTATTCTGGCCTTTACATAAATTTCTCTCTTCCCCTAAAATGAGATTTTAATTCCCTTAGTTATCGATGGCTTATTTCCTTTTATGGCTCTGTGCCTCGATAGGTGAAAACAGAACCCTTTGTTGTCCATCTATCTGTATGTTTGTCTGTCTGAAGGTTAAAAATCCTTTTCCTCAGGAAAAGACGTATGAAGTTGAAATTTACGTCAGCTATTGAAGTCTGTGGTCCACTGATGGTGTAAAAAGCTGAAGCTTCTAAGTCAGTGTAATCAGAATATATGGCTATTTATGTCACATACTTTAATACTCCCAAACTCACAGATCAAAACCTACAGAGTACTTCCCATTGATCTACAATCATGAAATGTGGCAAAAACAGAAACTTTACAGTAGAAAAGATATATGACCCTTTGATATCAGCAAAAAAACGGACTTTGTCTTGTGTGCTTGTAGTCCCCCTACACCTTCTGCAAGGTACTCAGCTAATTATTCTTCCCCCTGCCTATTTGGGAGCAGGCCAAGTTTAGTGTACCCCTACCTCTCACACACCCACCCACCCACACACACACACCCACCCACACACACACACACACACACACACACACACACACACACACACACACATATATATATATATATATATATATATTCGAAATTCGTGGAACAGTGTGTGATGTGCATAAAGGTCGATCAGGGCGACCTTGTACAGCTACAAGTGATGATTCCACAACTGCAGTTGTTTCAGGGTTCGCCTCAAAAATTTTCATGGCAAGCGGCATGTGAGAGTAATGTAAGTGCTAGTAATGTGCTACGCATTCTGAAGAAAGGCAAGTTTTGTGTGTACATTCCAAGGATGGTGCAACAGTTAAGTGACGACGATACAGATCAAAGGTTAGAATTTTGTGAATGGGTTCAGAAGATGGTGAGACGTGAACAGGGATATATGGGTAGTATAATTTGGTCGAATGAAGCTCAATTCAAACTCAATGAAACTGTCAATAGGCACAATTGTGTGTACTGGGCTGAAGATAATCCTCACATTACAGTTGAAAAGTCTGTGAATTTGCCTGGTGTAAATGTGCGGTGTGGTTTTTCTCATTGTGCCTTTCCGCTTTGAAGGTACTGTTACTGGAGAAACGTACCTAACAATGCTTGCTGACTCCATATTTCGTGCCATTCGTGCATTATGCGGTAATAGTGAGTTTTATTTCCAACAAGATGGCGCCCCACCGCATAGGGACATACGAGCATACCTGGATCACAAAGTGCCAGGCCAGTGGATAGGACGCAGGGGACAAATAGAGTTTCCTGCATGCTCTCCAGACCTCACGTCTCTGGATTTCTTCTTATGGGACACAGCAAAAGGTGAGGTGTACAAACGTAAACCGAGTAACCTGGACGCACTTTGGAATGAGATTCAGGCGGTGTGCGCAGAAATCTCATTGGACACTTTGGTACAATGTACGGAATCAGTGGTGACTCGTACTCAGAAATGTATTGATGCTGAAGGCCACCAGTTTGAACATTAATCACATTTGCAAAGGACATTTATTTTTCCAATTGGACTTTAAGCTTTACATTTCCAGGAATTTAACACTGTAGATCGGGAAATAAATTTTCTATGATGCTTCAAAGAGTGTGTACATTTTCTTGACGCACCCTGTATATATACAGGGTGGTCCATCGATAGTGACTGGGCCAAATATCTCACGAAATAAGCATCAAACGAAAAAACTACAAAGAACGAGACTCATCTAGCTTGAAGGGGGAAACCAGATGGCGCTATGGTTAGCCCACTAGATGGCGCTTCCATTGGTCAAACAGATATAAACTGCGTTTTTTTTAAGATAGGAACCCCCATTTTTATTACATATTCGTGTAGTATGTAAAGAACTATGAATGTTTTAGTTGGACAACCTTTTTCGATTTGTGATAGATGGCGCTGTAATAGTCGAAAACGTATAAGTATGTGGTATCACGAAACATTCCGCCATTGTGGACGGCATTTGCTTCGTGATACATTACCCGTGTTAAAATGGACCGTTTACCAATCGCGGAAAAGGTCGATATCGTGTTGATTAATGGCTATTCTGATCAAAATGCCCAACGGGCGTGTGATATGTATGCTGCTCGGTATCCTGGACTACATATCCAAGTGTCCAGACCGTTCGCCGGATAGATACGTTATTTAAAGAAACAGGAAGTGTTCAGCCACATGTGAAACGTCACCTACGACCTGCAACAAATGATGATGCCCAAGTAGGTGTTTTAGTTGGAGTCGCGGTTAATCCGCACATCAGTAGCAGACAAATTGCCCGAGAATCGGGAATCTCAAAAATGTCGGTGTTGAGAATGCTACATCAACATCGATTGCACCCGTACCATATTTCTATGCACCAGGTATTGCATGGCGACGACTCTGAACCTCGTGTACAGTTCTGCCACTGGGCACAAGAGAAACTACGGGACGAATCGTCATTTACCAACAGCGGTAACGTAAACGGGCGTAATATGCACTATTGGGCAACGGAAAATCCACGATGGCTGCGACAAGTGGAACATCAACGACCTTGGCGGGTTAATGTATAGTGCGGTATTATGGGAAGAATGACAATTGGCCCCCATTTGATCGAAGGCAATCTAATTGGTGCAATGTACACACGCTGATTTCCTATGTAATGTTCTACCCATGTTACTACAAGATGTTTCACTGCATGACAGAATGGCGATGTAGTTCCAACGTGATAGATGTCTGGCACATAGCTCGCGTGGAAGCGGTATTGAATGGCACATTTCGTGACAACTGGATTGGTCGTCGAAGCCGCACGTTCACCGGATCTGACTTTCCCAGATTTCTTTCTGTGGGGAAAGTTGATGGATATTTGCTATCGCGATCCACCGACAACGCCTGACAACATGCGTCAGCACATTGTCAATGTATGTGCAAACATTACGGAAGGCGAACTACTCGCTGTTCAGAGGAATGTCGTTACACGTATTGCCAAATGCATTGAGGTTGATGGACATCATTTTGAGCATTTATTGCAATGATGTGGTATTTACAGGTAATCACACTGTAACAGCATACGTTCTCAGAAATGATAAGTTCACAAAGGTACATGTATCCCATTAGAACAACCGAAATAAAATGTTCAAACGTGCCTACCCTCTGTATTTCAAATGAAAAACCTACCTATTACCAACTGTTCATCTACAATTATGAGCCAGTGTTTGTGACTATTACAGCGCCATCTATCACAAAGCAAAAAAGTGTTCCACCTAAAACATTAATATTTCTTTACATACTACACGAATATGTAATAAAAAAATGGAGGTTCTTATTTTAAAAAACCGCAGTTGATATCCGTTTGACCTATGGCAACGCCATCTAGTGGGCCAACCATAGTGCCATCTGGTTTCGCCCCTTCAAGCTAGACAAGTTTCGTTATTTGTAGACTTTCGTTTGACGCTTATTTCGTAAGATATTTGGCCTGGTCACGATCAATGGACCACCCTGTATATATATATTGAGTGACATATCCCCAACTTGGAAATTCAACAAATGAACGCATATGCAGCTGCAAACAACTATCAACAGTCACCAGCCCCTTTGCTCTGCAGCAGTAAGCCTGCTGGGAGACACATCCACTTCTGACCATACCATCGGAAATGGTGTGATTGGTTAATTTCCCTGACAAAATTTTATATGATTTACCCTACACATTGGTCTTCAACTGGCTTCTCAGGCAACTTTCCTATTCCATCTGTTTGTATTGATTGACTGACTTGCTGGCTGCAGTGGAGACCCTCTGATAGTTCCTTCTGAGTTGCTTTGTAGGTGATCTAGTATCCATCAGCTCCAGTGTCCATGGCATCTTCTTTAATGGTGTTATAGTAGTTTTAGGGATACACTCAAGTTGCGCATTTTGTGTTAGTTCCTGTAATGCTTGAACTCTTAAATCTACACTGCCTGACTTTGTATTGACACTGGATACCATTACACTTAGCTTGCTCCAGTTTGATTTCATAGGTTTAATCTTTCTGCCATCATTGGGTTTTGATCTGTATTATTTCTAGGCTATCATTAATCGTGATTGTAATTATATTGTGACCACTGCCAGTCAATCTACAATGGATTATCCTCTAGGAAATTTTATTTACAGTTCTTCTGTTTGTTGGTGTAATGTTTATATTAGTAGCTGCGACAGCTTTGTTGTGGTATATCTCAGGTTGTCCCAGACGATTCGTGTCCAATGGCGAAGTTCTTGAATGATGTCTTAAAGCTCCTGGCCTCTATCATCTGTGTGTCTACTAAACCAGAGGTTACTTTTGCATTTATATCTGCAGTTATCAACAAGTTTTTTTGCATGTGCATAGTTAATCATTTCCCTAATTAATTCAATATATGATTCTATGTGATCAGAGTACAATGCATGTGTATTTGTGAGGATCCATTCACTGTTTTGGTGTCGAAATGCAATAAAAGCCGAATGCTACATATTTCCGACATTTTATTGATTGTAATAATCTTTGTCTGTAAGTACAATAACAGCTTTACTGGTCAAAGACATAGCTGATGACAAGTGGGAAATCTGTTAGTTTCCTATTTTTCAGATATGGCTCATGAATATACAACCAATCAGCTCCCATTTCTTCTGCATTTTTCTAAGTTGGGTCATTACAAAGGAGCTTCTCTTTGCAATTGTCTGTAAAATTTTTAAGGCTATTATGGTACTTGTATTTGGATGTTGCACTGGGTGAGGGAAAGAGAGTCAGGAATAGACTGCAGTTTGTGCCTAGTATTGTATGAGGTCTCTATAGTAGGGTACTTAATTCTTTAAAATCTAGGAGCAGATTATCTGTCTTCAGCATTAATCTATCTACTGCCTTGGCCTTGGGGAAGGTGACTGATTTCCCTTTTCATGTCCTTTTCTTGTTATGTATCAGAGGATGATGTGTATGATTCTTTTGTCCTCTAGTTTATTCAGTTTCGCGTTTATGTCAATGTGCTTATAAATCTGAGTCATATCTACTGTATCTAAACAGTGTCTAGCGCCTGTAATAGTTGATTTGGTGACGTTGCTACATGTATTTGACAACTTCACTTTTGCCCTTGTTCATTTTGTTGTCTTTTTCATCCATAGTTCTAAACAGTAGATTGCCTGCTTGATGAGTCTGCTCTGTAGTGCATGCGGCTTGTACACTGTTACTGTAAGATATTCCTCCTGCATCGCACTTCACTGCTTTATAATATATTTGTCACACTAGCTAGTTTTGTAAGTATTTACTGCAGTAGATATGTTATATTTCTTTCCTATCATACTTTTTGTCCTTGTAATTTTAAGGGATTGTGGAAGGGCTGATTCTCGATCTGTGTTCATATCAGTTATCTCCATGGTGTTTTGTATGCCCTGTTGCATACTGTGATCTGTTTGTCGGTTACTGTTCAATACTTCATCTTCTTGTTGTTCTATCTGAGAATTGGGTGTGTAGAGTCGCACTTTGAATCATCTGTGCCCTGATTTCGGTGGCTAGTTCCCCTATGGCAAATGCCAATGCAATAACGAAATGCTGACGTATTCCGACAGATTTAAGAAAGCGGCACTGATTTAAGAAAAAGGTAGTTCAGAGAGGAAAGACATTTAACACTATCCATTTCATTCATTGCAAATTGGGTGGTTTTGAAAATCACCCTTATGCAACCATATATATATACTCAGACAGGTTTCGACACCTGTGTGTCAAATTTTATTTCTGCAAAGTGCAATATGAAATATATAATAATTTAGCTGTTATAGGCCTAAGAATTGCAATATATGCAATTTGCTTTGTTTTGTTTAGACGCTCACCTTAAAGTTACATCGCTACATGAACTGCATTATTATACACTGGTTTTTTGTGCTCCTTTTGGGTCGTTTTTTGACAGCATGTCATCTGCAAACTAGCCACGAAGAAAATTAATGCGTTTTTATCAAGAAATGTTTCGTGGATAGACGTTATGTGCGTTTCTGTACTTACATTTTTCGTCCTGTTGCGTGTCTGGTTGGTGTCTCGGTCAATGGTTATTCAGTGTACTGTTTCAACACGGTTTTTCACACAATTTTTGCTCACTGATTCACTTCACATGCACTTTCACAAAATGTGGCAAAACATGACCTAAGCAGACTCTTCTGACTCCATTCTCAGTGAGAGGTACTATGTTATTGCCGCTGCTCCCTTGTTCATCGTTGGTCTTGTGTTTCTTGCGGCTCTAATTTTGAATGTTCGCCAGAACTGGTGAGCTTGGCTGCTGGGAGAGAGTTAAATGTATGTAATGTGTATATTTGTGTGTGTGTGTGTGTGTGTGTGTGTGTGTGTGTGTATGTGTGTGTGTGTGTGGAATGAGAGAGAGAGAGAGTTGGTAAAAGGGTGGGGAGGAAATGAGAAAATCAGAAGGTTTCTCTTTTTTTGAGGCTGTTGATTGTAATGTTTTATGTTGGGAGGTGCCTTTGTATACTTAACTGAGTGTTCCAAACAATGTTTTGTTGCACACTGTTGTATTTTCATTTAGGACTCTCTTTCCTTGTGTTATTGCTTCTTGTATATGGTAGTTCTCGTCTATTGTGAGTTTTTGATAGACACTGTTGCTACCTCTGAGGATCTTAAGATCAGTCTCCATGTTATTTGTGTGGTGGTTTTCTTGTAGTAAATGATCTGATAAACTGGAGTGTGTACTATCATTTATTAGGGCTCTGAGGTGTTCAGAGTACCTCATTTTGAAATTTCTGCATGTTTGGCCTATGTAGACCGACTGGCATGAACTGCAGGTTAACTGATATATTCTGGCTTTGGAGTATTTGTCCTTAGTGCTTAGATTTTTCTGTACTGTGTTATTTGTGCGAAATGATATTTGTGGGCCTTGTTTCTTCAGTATGTTTCCCACCCTGTGGACATTTTTGTTGCTGTATGTAGTATGTGCCATGCTGTGCCCTCTGTAGAGTATTCCTGGTACTCTGTATTTGTCTGTAGTTTGTGTTCTTGGTTCTCTGTCATGGCTGGTGATTTGTTCTTGGTTTGTTCTCTTTTAAATTTTTTAAAATTTTGTTATTTAGTTTTGTTTGTCATTTGTGTGTTGCATCCATTCTCTTTGGCTATGTGGTGTATTGTGTTTAGTTCCTGTGTGTAGTTATGTTTGTCCAGTAGAGTTCTGTTGATCCTGTATAGAATGTGTCGGAAACTTGAGAGTTTGTGTGCTTGGCGGTGGTTGGAGTTGATGTAAATATTTGTACTTGTGGCTGTAGGTTTCCTGAAAATTCCAAAATTATGTTTGTTGTTGATTCTGTGTATGGTGATGTCTAAGAAATTAAGTTTCATTTCCTTTCCTGTCTCAATGGTGAATTTTATTTTTGGTTGAACTGTGTTTATGTCACCGGGTAATTATTTTATTCGGGTGCCTGCCTCATCAGTCAAGCAAATGATGTCATCCACATACCGGTACTAGTATATATACTTGTACTGTTTTGTATATATGATTTCAATAAATATTTTGTTTTCAGTGTGGTTTAGAAATATGTTTGAAAGTAGACTGCTGATGGGTGAGCCCATTGGTAGGCCATCTTTTTGTAGATAGAACTCCTTCTTGGAACTGAAGTCGTTCTGTTCTGTTATAATATTTAAGGTGGCTTTTATTTCATCTATGGGTGTACTTGTTATGTCTCCTTGATACTGGAGTTGTTTTTTAACAATGTTGAATGTTTCTTCTACTGGTGCATTTGTGTATATGGAGGAGGAGGAGATTAGGGTTTAACATCCCGTTGACAACGAGGTCATTAGAGACGGAGCGCAAGTTCGGGTGAGGGAAGGATGGGGAAGGAAATCGGCCGTGCCCTTTCAAAGGAACCATCCCGGCATTTGCCTGAAGCGATTTAGGGAAATCACGGAAAACCTAAATCAGGATGGCCGGAGACGGGATTGAACCGTCGATTTGTGTATATGGATGAGATGTCAAAAGATACCAGGGTTGCTGTTGATGGTATGGTTATATCTTTTATCTTTACTATCAGTTCACTGATATTTTTTAGGTTTTTGTTATTTGTGAAAGCGTATAACTTCTTTAGTAATATATGTAGGTGTATAGCTAGATGGTAAGACAGTACATTTTTCAAACTGATTATGGGCCTCATCGGACAGTTATTGTTACTTATCTTTGGTAAGCTATTGAGGGTGGGTGCTTTGGGATTCTTTTGTGTCATGTATTTGGCTTGAATTTCCATGACAGTGACTTTGAAAGTTTTTAAGAGTTTTTGTATGTTTCTTTGGTACCTCATGGTGGGATCATTGATTAATTTGACGATGTTGTTCTGTTCTATATGTTCTTTTGTTTTCCTTATGTACTCTGCCTCATTCATAAGTACACATGTATTCCCTTTGTCTGCTGTGGTGATGATTGCATTGTGTTCTTGGAGTTTTTTGTTTAATTTGTGGATATATTTTGCTCTGTTGTTTTTGAGATGGTGTGTGTCCTGTCCTCCTTGATGATGTGTTTGAAGAATTGGTCATTTGTGCTTAGTGCTTAGATTTTTCTGTACTATGTTATTTGTGCAAAATGATATTTGTGGGCCTTGTTTCTTCAGTATGTTTCCCACCCTGTGGACCTTTTTTTGATGTATGTAGTATGTGCCATGTTGTACCCTTCTCTTCTGCCAAAAGTACCATTGTCAAGTTGGCATTGAAATTTGGGTTGTCCAACTTCTCTTCATACTGTATTATGTATTCTGTCTCTGTGATCATGTTTTCTCATTCTGTTTCTTATTTTGTTAATTCTATATCAGATCTCACCTCTCACTGAGAATGGAGTCAGAAGTGTCTGCCCAGATCATGTTTCGCCACATTTTGTGTAAGTCCATGTGAAGTGAACCAGCGAGCAAAAATTGCGAGAAAAACTGTATGCAGACAGTACACTGAATAGCCGTTGATTGAGATGCCAGACAGACATGCAACAGAATGAAAAATTTTGCAGATGACATCTTGTCAAAAAAACAACAAAAGGAGCACAAAAAGCCAGTGTATAATAATGCTGTTCGTTTATTGATGTAATTTTAAGAAATAAAATTTGACACGCAGAAGATGACACATAGTTGTCGAAACATGTCATGGTAAATACAAAAGTAAACAAATTGTGTTTGCATAAGGCTGATTTTCAAAACAACCCAACTTTTTTGTTCGCTTTGACTGCGCATGATGTGAATTATGATTTTAGTTTACTTTAAGTGGTTGCACTGGATTCTAGCTTTATGAAGTCGTATTTACTCTCCATAGTGTTTCCTAGCAATTTGTCATTGCAAAAACATTAAATAGGTTGACTTTGCTGCTTTTGTTGCACTTTCTCTTGAGATAATGGCATAGTATGACCAATATATGTTGAGTGTTACAATGTTTCGTTGTGTGGTTAAAATGATGGCATTTAAAACATCTCGGAAATGAATTGTGATTTTTAATATTAAGTTCCTAGAATCCTTTGTACACCTTTCCTCTTTCCAGTAGTATGTTCCAGAGCCATGGAGTTAGTTCAATGGTCTGACGAAATGTGTTTCTCAGTTGACATCCCAGTTCGAAGCAGAGTTTTCTCTGTTCCAAGAAATCAGCTTTCTGTACTTGGTATTTTGCATTTAATACATAGAGCCTCTCTAATATTTCTTCGTCACTCATTTCTTTCGGTATGTCATATATTGAATGTAGAGGCCTTTTCTTTTTAGGTAGTTCGAATTTAATATTCGCCATTGTTTGAACTTAATCGATAATTTTTTTCCAGTCTGCTATGTTTACGGGTTCTAAGATTATCCTTTTATTGTGTCAATGTAATGGCTTTAATTTTGAGAATATCCTTCACATAGTTAATTGATTTGGTAAGTCTTTCCCTCACAGCCTTGGCATCCCTGTTGTCCATTGCCAAAATGCAGATAGTGTTGATAGTGTTTATGTTTTCTGCGTGTTGTACCTTTGCTGTGGTGCTCGAAACTCTATATTATTCCCAGTTGAGGCAGCAATATCTATGTATGATACTACTGGCCTTGCAAGTTACACATTTGATATGATATTGCAGTGCCTGTGTTATTCTGATTATGATGCAAAGTTCCTTTGGATATACATACATCTGCAAAGGAACAAGCACTGTGGCGACCACAGGAAATACGAAACATGTCAAATGAATTCACAATTGTGAGTAAGGACTGCCATCAGCTATAGATGGAAATGATGTCAATGAAAATTTGTGGCAGACCGGGACACGAACTCGGGTTTCCCACTAATCGCAAGCGGCTGCCGTATCATTTGGCTGTCTGTGCACGGCTGACACCCAGACCCAAACTTTCATATGTCGTCAACCATGCGTCTACGACCTGAACTCGTACATCCATTATGTATATTCCCGTACAGGTCAGACTTTGTACTTGAAGTCGGTTGCCCGGTATCAGCAGATAAATACGAAATTGCAACGATGAGAATGATGCAGTGACGGAGTAGAAATGAAACAATATACATTTAAATCAATTAATTCAATAAAACTAATAATTTTATCTCAATTAAGATTTAAAAATATAAATTTCTAATTGTTTCGTGAGCTTAGAACCCAAGACTTACAGCGATTGTTCCAGTGCTGTTATTAAAGCGCTGCACTAGTATACAACTACTTTGGACAACAGTATCAACATTACAGTACGGATGCGAAATGTAATTAAGTGTTACGTTGCCAGTGATTCCGCTATTGATAGGAACAGAAACGTTTGTGTCCAGAATTTTCTGACACCACAAAGCGAGAATCGAAAGCCGAGAACCGACATCGGATCTCGAGAACAGCAAGAACTCGTTAGAATCGATAACTTGCAGTTCTCATGTTGTGGTTTGTCCCTCAATAAACACAACAGTCAGCACATTTACAGTGGTCTATTGCATGTATAGAGATTTGGGTGTATATCTGTATAGGCAGGTTGCTTTCGTGTAGATGGGCGTTAAGTGCTGTTAACTAATTAAAAGCAATTTGTTGATATCGAAATGAACGTTTCGAGGGTACCCGAGCAAAGATCTGCAAAGCAAAGATCAGTAGTTAGTTGAAGCTTGTGTGGCATTTTCTAGGTCGCCATTTTGTTTTTAGCGGAGGTGCAGCATATGTATATATTTTAAAGGAAAATCGTGTTATAGTGATTCATCCCTAACTCTGGGTGTCAACAATAGAAAAAAAATGAGCTCTAATGGGACTAGTGAGACCCAAATAGTTCTGTATGGTTCGAGCGGTAGAAGTTCTTCCCATTCTAACCATTCACCCACTGGGAAGGACTCGAAAAAACGGGAGACTGAAGGTTAGTTTAATTAATGAAAATTTGGATTGTGAAGTCGAAGTATTGTTAGTTTTTTACTGCCGGTTTGGTGTAATATATGCTTGTAATGAGGTTTTGATGAATTTTATTGGCATCTGTGACGTTGGAAGATATCGACTCGTAAGTTGGTTTGAGAGAGAAATAGTCAGTCCTTCAAATTAGGTTATGTTTACAGTTTTAAACATTTCATTGCACGACTCGCACGTCTTCATGTCACGTAAAGGAACCCTTCAGGATTAAAGATGCATCTTAGATGAGGTAGTAAAGTAGAATGTGTACTCATTGACAGATTGCGTAAAGTCTTAGCTGTGATGCGTTGATCTACACTGAATTATTTTATTCATTACATTTATCTGTCAGTCTTGTACACAGTAAAGGTTTTCTAAACGTTCCGTAAACAGTGGTAACATTACGTTTTGCCCCTCTGGTTAGGGTATTTCCTGTTGTCAACGTTTTTTGTTGCATGTAAATATTCAGGTGTGCCTCTCTACTTTTAAGTACTTCACTAGTTATGTAGGTCTACAGATGAAATTGTTTCATAATTTTGTGGTACTAATGTTGATATATTATCGCATGGCGTATTTTCGCAAAGTAATGATGATGACCCACAGAATTCAAACAAAACACTGATACCCACACTTTCTTTTAAAATAAAAAAATAGAACACTCCTAACATTATAGTGAAGTATTATGTTCGTCATACCGAAGATGAAAGCCATAATCTTAATGTCTTTCCGCCCAAACCACCCAGCAAATGTGTTACATTTTCTTCTGTGCAGTGAATGTGGACACTCCATGTGTAACATCTGGCTGTAGTCAGCTATCAAGCTGCAAAATTATTGGTCCTGATAGTCTGTACCTATCCTCATTCCATTTGTTTAATTTTTCATGGAATCTTTCTCCCAGTTCCTCCCTCACAGACCTAGATTTTCTAGGGAGTCCAGAAAGTACAGCTTCATGCTCATTGAGACATTCGATACTTTGAAATTATCCAGCATGTTTCTTACTAATCATTGTGAGTTGCCGAGAAACTTCACAACTTGTTTAAAGGCTATCAAAGGTCTTTAAATTTGTTTCAGTCTGTCTTAATATATTTCACCTTTTGTTAGTTTTTAAATTTCGGAGCTGAACTTTCGCCTTGTGTAACAATGTAAGATTTTATGTGAAGTGGAGGCAGAGGTTGTTTGCGTCCACCTTTGGCTCGAATGGTATGATCTTCCAACAACTTTTGGTGCTCTAATTGGCTATATAGTTTTGATACCAGCACGTCTTTCGCATGACTGGCCTATATGCGTAGGTTGTAGGGGACCTTCCTTACATGTTTGATGTAAGACTCATGATGTGTCCTGATCCCCGACCTTGATGTGAAAGTACCCAAAATATACTTCTTTGACAAAGCTTTGCTGCCTTTTCAATATGTTGGCACAAATGTATCTGAATTGGTCAGGAGCATTAATATAACTTCCGGAAGGTAAGAAATTCACAAAAGTTGGCAGCAGTCAGTTTGGTACTTGTTTCTGAAGTTGTGTGAAAAACAATATTTAAAACATGTAGATCCAAATATTACGGTATCATCAGTGTATTGTGGGCTATATAGTTAAACATCTATTTGTTGCAGGTTGCATTGCAAACCTTCACAGACCAATGCTGGCATTATTATAAAGATTAAAAAGCTATAATTTGCATAGCTCACAGTCATTCTAAATTTGTCAGAATATGCACGTTCTAATTACTCTACACGAAATTAGCATCCAAAAATACTTTAGGAAACCCCTTTACCCTTAAGAAATCGATCTCACTTTTAGCCTATGTTATCTGATACACCAATCTAATTCTCAGCATTCTGCTCTCTCTTCTGTACTACACCCACGTTTCACTTCCATACAAGGCTGCTCTCCTGAAAAATACTTTCAGAATAGACATCTTAACATTTTTTAAATTTATATTTGATGCTAACAAAATTTCTCTTTCAGAAACACTTTTTCCTGCTAGTGCCAGTTTTGTGCATCTTATATAATGTCTGCTTTCACCATTGTCTATTGTTCTACCCGCCAAGTAGTCTTATTTAATGAGGCTACCATACTTCCATTGCACTTTTCATTTTTTGACAATCATCAAATAACTTTTGAAGACACTATATGTCCCATTCAACTGATATTTCATGTTCTGTCTCTGGCGTAAATACAGTATCTGCAAACATCAGAATTTATCTCCTTGAACTTTAGTTCCATTTCAAAATTGCTGGTTGGGATCCTTTTCTGCTTTCAGGTAGATAACATTGAGGATGTGCTACAGGCTTGTCTCAATTACTTCTCAACTTCTGCTTTCCTTTCAGATCATTTTGCTCTTATAACTGCCGTCTAGTTTGTGTGTAAATTATGGCTAAGAGTAACCCGTTGCTCTGTCTTTTAGCCTTTAGCTTCAAAGAGAGTATTCCAGTCAACATAGCAAAAAGCTTTCTATAAATATGCAAGTGCTATAAATGTAGATTTTTTCCTATCCTCATATCTCATCTAAGATGCATCATTAGACAATATTGCTGTGAGTGTTGCTAAATTTTATTGGGTTCCTAATACATCTTTTTCAGGATCACCTTCTATCAGTTTTTTTTCCATTATTGTGTAAATATTTCATGTCGTTATGACTTATGAAACTGATGGGTCTGTCACATTCATATCACCACACCTTGACTTCTTTTGAATTGGAATTGTTGCATTCTCCTTGAAGTGTAATAGCACTTAAAATTTTTCATATATGTTGCATAGCAGTTGTAGTAGTTTTGCCATGGAATAGTCTAGCAGAATCTCAATAATTCAAATGGAATTTAATCTGCTCCGTATGGCTTCTTCCCACTTTGGTCACAGGTGATTTGTACGTTTCATCAGTTTATGGTTCACACTTATGAAAATCATAATCTCCAGAATGCTCATGCTTTTTATCTGCTTGCTGCCATGCCTTATGCTTATACTGGATGGTAACCATCTTGCAGTTTCTGAAATGCATATCCCCCACTCTCTCACCTTCTCTGGATCACTGAAAGTAGTGTCAAGGCACCTGAAAGGCTTTTTTTTCCATTTGAAGTTACCTTGCAGCTGTTCATTTTCTGCTTGGTGAAACTTCTTTTTCAGCTTCTAGAGTGTTTCTTTCATGTTGTGAGGTCTGGCACTCCCATTGTGCTTCTTCATTCCTAGTCTCTGCTGTATCTCCAACAGTTTCATGTCCTTTCTTCACTGTCTGAGAGCTCTGAAAGCTCACTGTCATTGAGTTCTTATAGAATCTTCTCGGTTTCCTTGATGGAAAGTTTCACCATATTAGTCTGAAAAACAGAAGTATTTATTGAAATGAGCTATGTGATGCATGAAAATAATTGGAATATCCATCAAATAAATTAAGAATGATAAGATTCCAAAATAAATTCAACTGAACACAAAAAATGGTATCTACAAAAATGAGAATGTCCATGCAGCATGAACGCGCAACGCCACAGTGGTGTCAAGTGACAACCAGATTTGTAAAAATGTCACTAACAATGTAACAAAAAAGTTCACCAAAATAATACACACACAGTAACCATACCTTTAACAAACTTGTAACAACTTTGTCTTCTATAAATTTTTGACAGGCTCGAAACAGAAAGGAAATGGTGTCAAGTACATTCCACACACCACAGCACATGTAACAGCACAACAAACGTTCGACTGTTGACTTCCCTATTCAAAGCAGACGAAAGTGCTCCATGTGGCACACGCTTTACTAGATTGTTGTCATCCACCACCAGCATGACAAAATGCACACATTCTGTTTTTCCACTCTGGAAACATGATGGTGTCAATCGACAACATGATGCACGAAACAATTAGCAAGTAGCATACTGCCCCAACACAGTATATTAAAAAAATCTGCATTGTTTTGAGGTATAAATGTCAAAGGTTAAGGTCAATGACCTGAATGTAAAATTCTTAGAAACCTGCCATGTTGCATATCAGTGTAAAGCTTTACTTGTTAACTTTTCAGTGTCAAAATTTCCATTGCTATATTCAGATTAGAACCAAAATTATAGCCATTTATGTTGAGACACGCATGTAAATTTCACACAATTCCCAAACTTCGTAGACCTGTAACTTTCTTCACAGTTGTCATATACCTCTCCTCCAGATTGGTAGTTTTGTGTCTTATTTGGATCATTGGATACTCCAAATTTTAGAGAGATCAGAGTGGGTTGAGTGTTGCATCGAACTGACGTGGAGTTACCACCATATATGTGAGCAGTTTTGTTCAGGCTCTGTGCTAACCCCAGGTCTGCACGGATTTGTGGTCTACCGACAAAGATTTGTTTGCTCATATGCGATTTGTGCAAACAAATCTTAGTGTGTTGATTGATCTTACTGTTAACCTTAGTTTTGCTATATACTTTTTTTTTTTTTCTTCTTCATGTGTAGTTGCTTTTTACTGCAGATTTTATATTTATGTTAAAAAAATGTGTATAATCTGTTAGGCATTAGGCATTTTGAAATTGATGTTATCCATTTCACTCGTAATCATGAAGTGAAGTGATCTGCTGATAAAACATCAGATATACTTGGTGGTTAACACCAGCAACTAGTATTGGACATCTTTAACAAATGAGAAGAGAGAGATGCTTGGTTTCTAACATAAGTATTTAGTGAAAATAATGTATGAATAATAATTTCATATATTCTTAACAAGAGGAACATCAGTATAAAGAGTGAGTAATTGTGATTCCTTAAACATGGTGTATGTGATACGTGCACTTTGAGTACCTTTTGTTTTTTGCAAAAAGGATTTGTTCCAATTATGCATTTTGTAATTAGTTGATACCATTCAGCAAGTTTTGTAGCATGTGAAGTTTCAGAAGCTGATAGTGAAAACCATTACAAAACAGATATTTCTTTGTAGCTGAAAAGGAAGAGCGGCGAAAGAGGCGCAGGTCCAGATGGGGAGGTGATGAGAAAGAGAAGACGTTTATTCCGGGAATGCCAACTGTTCTTCCCACAAACCTGAGTAAGCAGCAGGAACAGGCATATTTAGGTGAGTTTTGTATAAAACATTATGGGTTAATTAATTGTTGTTCTGATACAGGTTTATATATTAACAATTTTGGCTACGTGTGATACCAGTGAAAAAATATGATAGGTGATTTGATTATGTATTTTTCTGTGTTACTGAATATTCATATATTCTTACAGGTAAATGGGTTCATACTATGGGTGATTGATCTTTGTAATTTTTTTTTCTTGATTCCATAGGTAACTAGAAAGGGATCAGGATTTGATGTCATAATTTTCTCCAATATCTTTGACCAAGTGAGGTTGGACGTATAATACTTTGCAGTGTTCATTGTAATACCAAATTCAGTATGTTCTAACAATAATGACAATTATTTTTTGCAGTTTTATTGAGCCTGTTCATAAACCAAATTGCTCACTGGTGAAGATTAAATTGCTGTATGACAATAAATTATTGCAAGCATCATCACTCTTATTTTCACACTGCACAGTTTATGTATATGTAGGGTCACATACCGACCCTGTAATTGGGAGGGGGGATGATTTTCTTGGAGTAATCACATTTTTAATTGGGTAGTGGCCCATTATTTATTCCTGTTGTTTCATCGATGAAAATATTTCATTTTTTGTATCTGAGAAACATCACTTTATATACTTCAAATGTAAAAATTGTTAATTATTTCTAGTTTAAGATAAAAGTTTATATGTTTTCTATTTGTTATGACTAATTTCTTTTATGCATTCCGTATGAAAGCTGTCTGTAGTTGACTTATCAGACTAGTCTTAGAAGGTGATATATACCAAATTTTTTCATTCTTATCAAGTATTTACTGTAACTTTCTAATTTTTGGGCTTTGTGCCCTTTTCTAACCCATTAAATTTCAGTTCAGCTCCAGATTGAAGAAATCAGCAGGAAACTGCGCACTGGCGATTTAGGGATACCAGTTAACCCAGAAGAAAGGTGTGCTTCATGAAAAATAACCACTTCTATTCAGCTTAGCATCATCTTGAAGAAGTCTTATCTGCCATCCTATCATTACTTCTATCATGGGCTTTGTATTGGTTTGGAAACTTAAATATTTTTTTTACAAGGATGGACATTTCAGGTTGGATGACTACGGTTTGAAACAGCTGATAACTAGCTTAAATTTTATTGAGAGTTTAATCAGTTATCAGGTCTTAGTTTGAATTGCAGGATACTAAGAAGTAAAAAAATTGAATGTAGATCATTGTTCTGAAATATTTATATTCATATTAATTTTGTTGTGTCCAGTTGAGGCATAAGTCACATCTGAAATTGTGACTTGAAAGTAGTCATATTAAACAAATTTCATGCAGACTTTGCAGTGGCTTCTGTTTATTTCTGAGTTTGCTATTTTTTACAACCAATGAATGCCAATAAGTGGAACACTTCATCAGCTTCCACTGCACTACACCTACAACGTGTTTGTAACTTGAACTTTTTTTGTTTTGGGATATGACATTCATTCCAAGTATTTGCTGTAAACACTACCATAGCAAGAAATGTAGGCATAGCACTTTACTCTTACTGATGTAACCTGTAATTTGCATGCTTTGGATGTTTGACTTACTATAGACAAATGATCCAATTGTTCAAATTTTCCTTTTTTTTTATTATTTCACTGTCATTTGATAGTCCATACAAGTCTCGTTTAAGTAACCTACCATTAGCCACTGCATTTCCTGCAGAAATTTTTAATACTTTTGTCCTGGGTGTGAACAGTGATGTGATAATTTGATAAAGTTATCCTTAAACACAACTTTCATTATAACAAGAATTAATCTGTCAGCCTACAAGCAGGGTTTACTGGAGGTAAATGCAAAAAATCATTTTAGGTATTTAGGCTTAACGTAAGTTTATTGAGAAACTTCCACAGCAGTATGTGTTTTCGCGCACAACCTCCCTTTGTCTAAGGTATCCAGTTCTTGCAAGAAGATTGTGTTGATACGGAGAATATTTTGATACTGTCTCCTTGCACTGGTATGTGCTCAATAGAACTTGAAATAAGACTTATCTGCAGTCACTGGAGATTTATGAAAAAACATTTTAGCTGAATGACATTAAGAGACATAATGTAAGTTTTGGTCCTGGAATCTCTTACAATTGTCAGGCAAATATATTCTCAATTTATAAATACAGGGTGATTCAAAAAGACTACCACAACTTTAAAAATGTGTATTTAATGAAAGAAACATAATGTAACCTTCTGTTATACATCATTACAAAGAGTATTTAAAAAGTTTTTTTTCACTCAAAAACAAGTTCAGAGATGTTCAATACACACGAGCAATATCAACCCGATACTCCAACTCATTCCACACTCTCTGTAGTATATCAGGCGTAACAGTTTGGATAGCTGCTGTTATTTCTCGTTTCAAATCATCAATGGTGGCTGGGAGAGGTGGCCGAAACACCATATCCTTAACATACCCCCATAAGAAAAAATCACAGGGGGTAAGATCAGGGCTTCTTGGAGGCCAGTGATGAAGTGCTCTGTCACGGGCTGCCTGGCGGCCGATCCATCGCCTCGGGTAGTTGACGTTCAGGTAGTTACGGACAGATAAGTGCCAATGTGGTGGCGCTCCATCCTGTTGAAATATGAATTGTTGTGCTGCTTGTTCGAGCTGAGGGAACAGCCAATTCTCTAACATCTCCAGATACTGTAGTCCAGTTACAGTAGCACCTTCGAAGAAAAAGGGACCAAAAACATTATTGGCTGAAATGGCACAGAAAACGTTCACCTTAGGCGAGTCACGTTCATACTGAGTTGTTTCCCGCGGATTCTCAGTGCCCCATATACAGACATTGTGACGGTTGACTTTCCCGTTAGTGTGGAAAGTTGCTTCATCACTAAACACAATCTTTGAAACGAAAGATTCATCTGTTTCCATTTGAGCAAGGATAAAATCACAGAAATCGATTCTTTTAATCTTATCAGCTGCAGACAGTGCTTGAACCAATTTCAGACGATAAGGTTTCACAACTAACCTTTTTCGTAGGACTCTCCATACAGTTGATTGTGGAATTTGCAGCTGTCTGCTAGCTCTGCGAGTCGATTTTCCTGGGCTGCGAACAAATGCTTGCTGGATGCTTGCTACATTTTCATCACTCGTTCTCGGCCGTCCAGAACTTTTCCCTTTGCACAAACACCCATTCTCTGTAAACTGTTTATACCAACGTTTAATACACCACCTATCAGGAGGTTTAACACCATACTTCGTTCGAAATGCACGCTGAACAACTGTCGTCGATTCACTTCTGCCGTACTCAATAACACAAAAAGCTTTCTGTTGAGCGGTCGCCATCTTAGCATCAACTGACGCTGACGCCTAGTCAACAGCGCCTCAAGCAAACAAATGTAAAACTAAATGAAACTTTATAGCTCCCTTAATTCGTCGACAGATAGTGCTTAGCTCTGCCTTTTGTCGTTGCAGAGTTTTAAATTTCTAAAGTTGTGGTATTCTTTTTGAATCACCCTGTATAATGCAAATGTGGCATCAACAAGAATGAAAATATTAAAGTTCTACCCCGAAGTAGTTACTGTTGATAATTTCTGCATTCTGGAATGAATCAACAGATGGTGAAGTTTAAATCAAAGTAGCTGCTCTATGGGCACCCATTGTTCATAATTTCCAGAGACACTGGCTACAGCCTTGAAAACTAGTACACCAGTGGAACAATAATAAACATAGTTAATTTAAATTTGGGTAGTGCAGTAGTGAACATAATTTTCAGTATTGCTTGGTTATAGTTCATTACAAAGAGTTCATCATTATATTAATCCTGCAATTCAGACACCAATGTTTTTGCTGTGTTGCATAAATGCAGTTACATGTATGTCATGCAGTTCTTTTAATTCTATTGTAGTTCAGTAATATGTTGCAATTTCTTAACTTTCAACAGCATAATTTTAAAGTTAACTGATTTGTACTGTCAAAGTATCTTGGAAGATTTCTCTGTTGCATCGCCTTGGTTGGTGTTCTGTTGATAAATGGTATACACAAGGGAAAGGAAAGGAATCTGATTGATTTAATAGACATTTCTTTACTAAATTTCGTATTTTGAAGTTGGATACGTTTGTAAAATTAATTCCTTGCTTAGTGCTTTTGAAGAACAACTACTGACAGTAGCTGCTACACGAAAATCCTGATTCATGTTTGTTTTTTTTTATTTGGTGAAAGGCATACATTTGGTTTTGAAGCAACTCTTTGTAGGTTGGAAAATAAAGAGAAAATTGAGTGACAACATTGCCCAACTTGGTTGCCATGCACTTTTTGTTCTAATAACTAAGTAGCAAGTTCTAGTATTTACATAATGCCATGCAAGAGAGATTGTTGCAGTTTTTAGGGCATAATGATAATACCCAAAATATTTGTTAAACTACTTTGTCCTAGTTTCTTTACACATATAGTGTGTGACATGTAGTATCAGACTTTTTGCCAGAATTTTTGTCTTTCACTGAAATGTAGCAAAACACATATGAAAGCATCTTCCTGTGAGAATTTTTCTTATTTGAATTTGTTGAAATTGTCACAAGGCATTTGAGAATGCTGAATGGATTTTAATTCAGCAGATTGAGGAATACTTGGCTGTTGCTTGCGTTACTCCTGTTTGATGTGGTTTTATATGCAGATTGCTCCAAGAACATTTTCAAAGAGACTTGACTAGTTACATTGCACTTAGGATTCTCTGAAATATTCTTTGTCACTACATTTGTCAGTTTGTATAGTTTTCTAATAAGAAATGTACTGGGGAAGAGTGGCATCCAAGATGTATGTCTCTTTTAAAGACACACACATGATAGGCCACCCACATGAAAAGATGATGATAAAGTGTGGAGTAGAACACAATCAGTGTGTTAGGGCTACCATTGTTGTTTTCTCCTCACAGTCAGGAAAGTATGGGTTACATAGTTTATTAATTTTGCCCTTGTAATTTGTGTGGGGCATCAGATTTGGAAAAATGTCTTACCATAGTAGTGTAGATATCTGAATACTGTTTTTATTTTTAGTGTATTCATGTTTTTTATTTTAAAAAACTTAAGAGCACAAACTGATAACTTTCTCTACATTCTTACAGATGATGGTTGCACAGGCCATTTTTGGCAAGGGCATTCTAGGCTTAATAACCACTATCTTAAAGTAAGATGGATGGGAGCTTCACATTTCATAACTGCTGACCTAAAGAATAGAAGGTTGCTTTAATCAGTTTTCATTTCAGACTGCAGAACCTGTGGTGCCAAAATTAGTCTTCAAACACATTAAAATACCTCACTTACTGATTTTCTGATATCAGTAGGCTCCATAGCATCCATTTGTATGGTTCATCTTTGTATGGTCCGGACATTGTAATTAACTAATAATGTGGTCACAAATTGTGCTTTATCAATGAAATTGAAAATGATTTTTACTTCTGCGATGCAGTAAGAAAGTATGACCGTTCTTACTGCATTTGCATTTGTGATTAAATTGGTGACTGAATAGCAAATCAGTAACTTCAGGCAAAAGTGAATTAATGAGGGAAAGTAAATTCTTCATAATATTTCCACTTTTCTTTTGCAGCTTTTTATTTAAGCAATAATATTTTAGTAAATCGATGATACTTTCTTTCAGGAAGTCACTCCCTTTTTATCAAGAGTGGTTTTGTTTTTAGATTTACGTTTCCATCTAGCTTTCAGATACCATGTGTTACAATTTTTTTTTTTTTTTTTTCATTTCTTTACAACCAGCTTGTTAATTTAGGCAGTAATTTTCCTGATTTGACAGGTTAAGGATGCTGGAAATGTCCTCAATAAACCAAAACTTCATTATTATCAGTAGGGGTTTTAAATGGATAGGGTGACTGGAAACCCAACTCAAATTTCATTTTCAAATTTGGTTTTCATACCATCACTCATATAAATAGTCAGGTATTCTCTTATTTTGTGTAAAATAATTTCTTGCTCCTTTTGTATCTTACAAAGTTATTTGATTAGCCATTTCCATATGTGGTTTTTGTAATTTATTTTTGCTTTTGCATCTTTCTTTAAATGTTCTTTTAAGTAATTTTGTCACATCTACCTGCTTTCTAGCATTTGCTTTCTGCCTGAAGAACAAATTCTGTGCATGATGACCCTGAATGGAGTTCATAGATGTGAAAATATAATTTTATTACTTTCTCCCTGTGAGTGTTCCTAGCTCAGAGCCAGAGAGGGGTGATGTTGGGAGGTGGACTGAAGTGCTTCACTAGCACTCATTTCACAGGGCCCTGCACTACAGTTTTCCAGTATTTGGTAAACTGGTAATGTGACTGTGCACATTGTACTGTCTGCAAGTATTGAGATGCAGTAAGCCAGAACTTTGGCTGAGCTGAAGCTACTACAGAATCATAAAATGTAAAGACATTAAAGCTATTTTCATTAATTTGAGTTCCATAGTAAGGGGGAAAGCATTAAATACAAGCACAAACTGGATTTTAATATGCAGTGTAGGATTGTGACGTGAAAGCACAAAGAATGAAATATAATGAAAGCAAAACATTTTTTCATTGTATATGATAAAATGCATATTCATTAATTTCAGTATTCAAGTCTCCCATTAGTGTGCTATTGAGTTCAGTGCCGTGAGTTTTCTTCCTAAATCTGTTTAATCATATTTGACATTTCAGCAACTATGAACAAGTGTTATTGCTGCTTCACTTGAGTTATTTTTTGTGATTTATTCCACTGCAGCCTGTTAAATACATTTAGGTTCTCTCTTTACTGCAAAGGATGCTTAAGGAGAATAGAGGATTAATTGAACCAACCAGAGTAAATCTCATTGTCCATTCCACAAATTCACACCATGCTACTACAATTAATTATAAGGTACCTTTCTTGACATTTCACTTTCTGGGGAACCATTATGAATGGGCTTCTTGCCAATGCACACTGCAGTGAGTGTAGTGAATCAATCTGCTACCCCTCTTGATTAAATGTTACAAATGACTCGAAGTGTGTCTAATTTCTAAATCATATCAACTATAGGACTATGCCACCTCATAATCAACGAGCAACTGGTTGTGTTGACCCTAGGCTCTGAAATTCAAAAGCATTTGGGAGTCTGGTCAGAGATTGCTGTGAGGATAACCATGCCAAGGCCGGAGACTGTTAATGTGCTCTCCCAGAATTGTCTGTATCTGAAAGTCTGGTTTAATGTACAGAGGGTAGAGAGGCACAACTGATGCTTGTGAGTTTGTGAGGCTTTCTTATTCTGACCTGCATGAAAGAATATTGGGAGTAAGGAACTCTAGTAATGACTTCAGACCATATGGTACACCCACCTCTCCCTGTACCTTGCTGCACAAGGTTTTACAAAATAGATGACATCAACCACAGAATTATAAATGCTTCTACTACTATACAAGGTACGTTCAAAAAGTGAGGTGGTTTTATGTTTTCATGAAAAAATATTTATTGATTATTCTTGTTGTCTCCTTCAAAGTAATTCCCCTCAGATACAATACATTTGTGCCAACACTTCTTCCAATCCTCGAAGCACTTCTCGTAAGCACTTCTTGGTACATCCTTCAGTACATCCAGTGATGCAGTTTTTATTTCCTCAGTCATTGAAAATCTCTGTCCTTTCATAGGTGTCTTCAGTTTTCGGAACAGGAAAAAGTAGCAGGGGGCCAAATCCTGTGAATATGGTGGCTGTGGAATGATTGTCATGTTGTTTTTTGGCCAAAAATCTCTCACAAGCAATGATGAATGAGCTGGTGCATTGTCATGATGTAAAAGCCGTGAATTATTTTTCCATGATTTCGGACTTTTTTTGCGTATTGCTTATTGCAAACGGTTCATAATGTCAAGGTAATACTCCTTATTGACCGTACAACATCAAGGCAAAAATTCATGATGTTCTACACCATCGTAATTGGAAAAAAAAACAGTGACCAAAACTTTGACATTTGATCGAACTTGGTATGCTTTCTTGAGTCTTGGCTCCCTAGCATGCTTCCATTGGGACAATTGGGCTTTGGTTTCGACGTCATAACCGTCAACCCATGTTTCGTAACCAGTTATGATCCTTTTGAGCAAATCAGGTTCATCATTGAGTCTTTCAAGAAGTCCTGAGCGACACTCACGTGACTGCTCTCCTGATCAAAATTGCAAAGTTTTGGAACCAACTTTTCCAAAATAATTTTCTTAACAGCAGCTTAGATGTTATCATCTGTTGTTGATGTGCTGGGGCACCCAGAGTGAGGTTCGTCATTGTCATCTTCTCGGCCACCTTGGAAGAGTTTGTACGACTTGTAAACATATTTTTTTTTTACTGAGAGCAGACTCACTGTATGCCACTGTCAACATTTCAAGTGTTTTAGACCACGTGATTCCATTTCTCACACACAATTTGAAAAAAATTCGTTGTTTTACTTTTTATAATAATCGAAAATTGCCGAGCACGCTAAAACATTCCGGAGGTGTTCTATAGGATTCAGGTCAGGACTCTGTGCAGGCCAGTCCATTACAGTGATGTTATTGTCCTGCATCCACTCCGCCGCAGGCCGTGCATTATGAACAGGTGCTTGATCATGTTGATGCAATCACCATACTCGAATTGCTCTTCTACAGTGGAAAACAAGAAGGCACTGTGTTTAATTCATTTTGGAAATCTAGAAATGAGGAATCTGTCTGTCTGCTAGCTCCTCGTCCCATCCCCCCCCCACCCCGGCTCGCCCATGTCTCGTCCCATCCCCCCCCCCCCCCACCTCGGCTCGCCCACGCCTCGTCCCATCCCCCCCACCTCGGCTCGCTCCCGCCCGCCCCATCCCCCCCCACCCCGGCTCGCTCCCGCCTCGCCCCATCCCCCCCCACCCCGGCTCGCTCCCGCCTCGCCCCATCCCCCCCCACCCCGGCTCGCTCCCGCCTCGCCCCATCCCCCCCCACCCCGGCTCGCTCCCGCCTCGGCCCATCCCCCCCTCCGCCCCATCCCCCCCCACCCCGGCTCTCCCACACCTCGCCCCCCCCACCCCACCCCGGCTCTCCCACACCTCGCCCCCCCCACCCCACCCCGGCTCTCCCACACCTCGCCCCCCCCACCCCACCCCGGCTCGCCCACACCTCGCCCCCCCCCCCCCCCCCCAACCCCGGCTCGCTCCCGCCTCGCCCCATCCCCCCCACCCCGGCTCGCTCCCGCCTCGCCGCTGTTGAGTCAGTGGTTAAAATACTTGCATGAATTCTGAGTAGAAGACATTTCCAGTCAGGCGCCATATGAAACAATCAGTGCACAAAACACAGTATTTGATAAATATTTTATTGGCATGACCAAACGATTCTTAAAACTTGACAACCAATACTTGCTAAATGATTTTGATGGCCAGTAAGACATTTTTGCGCAGTTCATCTTGGGGTATGTTTTTGTTAACTGATGTTTGATGTATTGTAATGGTGGTAGTATTGCTGCATACCTTACATAGTTGATGGCAGCATATAAACAGTAAAAACTTACCAAGGAATAGTGGTATGTTTTTAGAAAAAAATACTGTTGTGAAAGGATTATCATTCTTCAGTTTTGTAGTGTACGAAGTGACTCTCAAATATAAATCTAATCCATTTGATTAATAATGGTTTCTTTCTATGACCAAAAAAAATTTACACATTCACACACTTTTAGTTAATGTAGCTTCATAGAATACCCAAAATTGCTAGTATCTATCTACATTATGCTACAACCAATGGAATGTTTGTTCAACAATAGTCCATGGGCCATGAGGCCATTTGGGATCAGTGTGTAAAAGTTGTTCAGAATCCTACCACTTGATGGAATTAAGACCCAAAGCAAAGATTGGAATATAGCATCTCTATGCTTAGTAAAGTGGCCCAAATTAATTTTACAATTGAAGTGGGAAGGCCTTTATGCGCATTACATTATTTAAATTTTGTGAGTTCAAAATTGACACATGGAAACTTTTTTTACGGTTGACACTAATGTGTCCAAACATGACAACTTCTGTCAACTGCTCAGTCATGTTGCCTAAATGTGCTTTCTTGATAATACTCTCATGATAGTGCTTCCAGAGCAGTTTTCTTTCTAGTATACAAAATTATATTTGCTGTTCTGTCAGCACTGAACTGGATGGTCCAGGGCGGTCTTGTTCTTTTAAGTTTATCTTCCCAAACTTAAGAATAGGATCTGTGAGTAAATACTTCAGTGTGATGTGCCTAAAAATTCTAACATCATAATCCATTATCATGTTCTCTTTCAGAGGCAGAAGAAACTTATTGCTGGGTACCAGGACATGTGGAAATCTAAGGAAAAGAACTTGTTAATGTTACCTCCACTGTCTCTGACCTACTCCGTTTAGCCAGCTGGTACATGACATGGTGGGCCATTTGTTGGTGAGGGGCTCATTGGCAGGACATGAGGGGCAATAAGCCACAGATAGTGAAATCTACAGTGCGACCATGGCTTACCTCATGTTGCTCACAACAGTTTAGCCATTATATAAACGATTCAGGCATTTTAGCATGAACATATATTTCTCTTACAATGAGAGGATCCACACAGGTGTCGATGCCTCAAATTTTGAGTAAAATTTTTTTTGCTGACGTGAGGGGTGATCTCTCCCATACGACCCACCCAACCCCTGCTGTAAATAATAATGTGTAAAATGTAGTATAAGTTTTAAGGTTCTGCACATTTGGCCTTCATGACACTAAGCTTGTAACAGCATGGCTGGGTTATCCATTATTATTAGTCCACCAGCTATCATAACAGTGCAGACTGGGTAGCTAGGGTATCGTTCAACTGGTAGATGCTGGGTTTTTTTTCCCCAGTTTTTCTGGAGTTCATGTTGCAGGTTCTGCTGCACAGAACTTAAGTCAATTAATTGCATTGCATTTGAAAGAGCGGTCTTTTTCTACAAAGTACCCCAAAGAAACATGGCTTTTTAACATTGAAACAAATATGTTCTGTTTTCACAACAAGAAGAAATATTTTTTGCCTTTAATTTCCTAAATGGAGGTAGAATTAGAAGATATTGGTACTAAAAATAAAATTGTTTGAAATGTGGTTACTTACTGAAAATTAATTTCTTACATTTGCCTTCATATGAAACATTTTGAAGCAGGGGTACACATTGCTGGGTATCTTTTCTTGCCACTTTCCCAGACCTTGACTTGCTTCATCATGCACAAACCTTGCATTTTCTCCAATGCGATTTTGACACTTCTGGAGATGGAATCGATTTAGGGAAGTGTTCTTCACTGAGCCATTTTGAGTTGGTTGATACAACCAGGCTTTCTTATGTGGGCAGCAGATGAATTTAGTGTATAAAACTTTGCTGTTTACAGGAGTGTGAAAAGAATTCTTGCGGTCAGCCAGTAAGCGATGGAGAACATACTGACCATAATTGCCAGTCTGCAAGGCCATATTACACATTGGATTCACTGAGAGAAAATGTTCCTACTCGCTATTTTACTCGGCGGAATCAGGAACTAAAACTATAAATAGGTTTCGAACTGTAACTCATTAAACTGATTAATATATTTAGTAAAAATTCACACACACAAACATATCATTATTCATGATGATGTCCCTATCGGAAACAGCACTATTAGCAGTTCAGAGATGACCTCTAGAGTAAGTTCCACGTAAAATTTTCTGTTACCCCGACTTCTCATCGTCAATGTCAATTGCTCGCCTTAAAGGCGAAAAATGATCTCACCACTTGCCATGTGGTTTTGTTAATATTGTGGGGCAGTACACTCAGTTACTTCCATGAAAACTGGGCAGTCCAGGATGGTGTACGGTCTTCATTAGTTGACTTCCTATGTTTACCGAAAATGCTTTTGGTAGCTATCTAGCTGTCATGTCATCAGAGACACAGCATATGCAGGCATTTGACTGATGCTGACAGGTTCATATTTTGGTGTGAAGTCTCTCTTCTTACTGCCTCTGGCTGTATTTATATATGGGCACAGTGCACCACCAAACGAAACATATGCTACCAACAGCTCTAGGTACATGTAGCAGCAAATAAATGTTCCCTTTTTTTATATACATTAATATCTCTGGCATTTAATAGTTCAGTTTTCTTAATTTTTATATGAATGGAGTTAAACTTGGTTTAGTAAATTTTAGCTCGGCTGCATTTAGAACGGAACCAACAGTGGAAAGTGATGTGAACTGCCTCTTTTAGATTGCTTGTAATGACTTGCACTAAAATCTTGAAACTTGGTACAGCTTTATTATTTCATCAGTTTAATCAAGTGCTGTAATTAGAACTTTCTATAACAAGTACAAATGATACATAATATTTTATGAATAAGGTAGTCTTTGTGACTCTTCAAGCTTTCCTGGTGGATGTGTTGCAAATAGTCTTCACAGGTTTGCCGCCGGATCACATTGTGCAAATTCTGCAATATTTCCTCGGAGCAACTGTCAGACATCTTCAGTTGGTTCAAATTTGCTGATGGTTAGGTACAACTGACGGTATCCGCATGTCGATGCCCTGTTTCTAGAATACACGCGCAAAGAATGCACAGGCACGGAAATTGCGTATGCGCAGTGATTTGCAGATAGATAGTGCCGAAAATCGCAGAGCAGCTCTCCTGCGCATGTGCTGTATGCTGCGTTTGCCAACAGTGCAGCTAGACGTTACTCATCAATGGCTGTACTAGACCAATGTTATGAAGGGTGTGTTATTGAAGAATCTGGATTTTCGCATTTAATAGCAGCCAGTGCAGGGTTCCAGGCTGTGCTCAGGTGGAATCCCACATCCTTGTTGATGAGATTATTGACTGTGCGAATATGTATTGCTTGCTTAATGACACAATCCCAGAAAGATGATGCTGGGGATAAAACTTCTGTCTTTTCATAAATCATCCAATGTCCTGTATTCAGACAGTGTTCCGCAATTGCAGACTTTTCCGGTTGACTAAGGTGTGTATGACGCTGATGTTCATCGCAGCGTTCTTGTACTGTGCGACATGTCTGGCCTATATACGCTGCCCCACATTGACAAGGAATCTTTTACACACCACCCTTCTTCAGGCCAAGTTCATTCTTAACCGAACCCAGCAGGTCTCTCTGTTTTGCAAATGGTTGAAAAAGACACTTAATTCCATATCTTCAGACGACTCTTCCTATTCTTGACGACATGGCACCAAAATACGGCAAAAAGGCTAAAGTGGTGGGTGTCTTTGTATCTTCATTCTGCTCCATAGATTGAACTTGCCTGGGCCTGAATGCATTACGTATCTGTCTTTCAGAATAACCGTTTTGTCAGAACACTGTTTTCAAATGTTTAGCTCACTCGACAGGCTTTAACGATCGGATAGCACATATGCTCTATGAACTAACATATGTAATGCAGTACCGCATTGTGTAGGGTGATGGCAGTTTGTGGCCTGTAGATATAGATCCGTATGCGTTGGCTTGCTGTAGATGCTGTTTCCCAAGGTGCCATCTGCTTTCCTTTGTACCAAAACATCAAGAAAAGGTAAAGTACCATCTTTTTCCGCTTCCATTTTGAAGTTTATATTTGGATGCAGTGAATTCAGGTGCTGAAGAAACGTAGGTAGTGTATAAAGCCCATGTGGCCACACCACAAATGTATCTTTGCGTCATTAAGGAAGCAATCCATATTCGTACAGCTGATAATCTCATCAACAAGGATGCGGGATTTCAGCTGAGGACAACTTGGAACCCTGCATTGGCTGCTATTAAATCACGATGCAAAAATCCAGATTCTGTGATAACAGGCCCCTCATAACATTGGTCTAGTATGGCCATTGGTGAGTAATGTCTAGCCGCACTGTTGGCAAATGCAGCATACAGTGCACGCACAGGAGAGCCGCTCTGCGATTTTTGGCAGAGGGAGTTTGAATACGGCACCATCTATCTGCAAATCATTGCGCATGAGCGATTTCCGCTCCTGCGCATTCTTCGTGCACGTGTTCTAGAAATGGGGTGTTGACATGCAGATACCGTCAGTCGTACCTAGCCACCAGCAAGGTTGAACCACCTGAAGATGTCGGACAGTTGCTCTGAGGAAATATTGTGGAATTTGCACAACGTGATGTGGCAGCAAACCTGTGAAGACTATTTATAAGGTACTCCATGTTTCAAATTTAGTTCTTAATAAATAACTTGAAAACTAATGAGGTAGCTGAGTGTCACATGTAAGGATTTTTGCTTGACTGGGGTTACATATGAATTTTCTTCTGAGTTAATATTCAAAGCCTTCAAATTTTCAAAAAAATGCCAGTTTTGCCCAAAACATTGCTTTAATCAAGTTGAGACTTACAACTTTTGATTACAATTTAGATTTGCACATTCTGAACAATTTTTATTTTTCTGGCTTCTTTATTTAGCACGACTTCTTTTTTCTTAAAATAATTCATTTACCAGAACGTACTCATCTGATCTTCTGAGATTTAACAGTTTTAACATTAATATACTGAAGCAAACACTGACAAAGTTTGGAAAAGTTACTTTAATTTTTAATTTCACTTTTAGATTATGGTGCAATACTTAGTATGCTATGCAGAGGCACTTTATGGTGATGTGGCACTAACAGTAGTGAACTGGTTTAAGTCCCAGCACACTCGCTCACCTCTGTACCTCGCACAGTGATACAGTGCTTGTTTCGCCACACTTTGTTCACCAATCTCTTCCAATTCAATAATGAATTAAACATAATGTTGGCCCATACCTTTTTGTATAAAATTATGAATTTACAGTCATCATGAAAATATAAAAAAAACTTTCTACCACCACTTCGCTTTCTCCAAAAACGGATATTGCCCAGTACTGGTTGCTGGTGTCCGTAATGGCCCTTTTTTATTAGAATTGAACATAATTATGTCTAATCTCTATCATTCCCTAGTTTGTTCTGACAATTACATTTGTACGATAGACAGTATGTACATTTACAGCAAAAAGTAATGAAACAAATAGCTTTTATCACTGCTTTCAAAATTAGAAATTTGTTTATCAAGCACTGAACCACTAGTCCTTAACAAAAACTGTCTGCTCAACACACAAGGCCATCTTGAAAATACGTTGCCTATAAAGCATGTAGCAGACAACAATAGAGATTGTTTGCACAGCATGTGATCTTACCTTTCTCACCAATATGAGCAACAGATGCTGCCATCTGTGGTATTTTGTGATAGGGCAAGCATCATAGAGTACCTTGATACAAACAATACATGTAAGACAAACATCAGAATAAATTTACAAAGCTGAGAAATGGCAGACATAGGTACTGTATTTTTCAATTCAATAAACTTACCAACAACCGTACACTTTAAGATATTTTATTTTGTTTTGAAGGCAACCAGTTTCAGCAGTTCATTTTGCCATCTTCAGGCCCCATATGCTTTTTTTCAAATCAACGAACTTATCATATAGTGCCATAAAACTGGATATCGTGAATTCCAACTTTAGTATGAATCAGCTGCACAACGATTGGAATTCAAGATATCCAGTTTTACGGCACTTTATGGTAAGTTTGTTGATTTGAATAAAAGGGTATGGGACCTGAAGATGGCAAAATAAATTGCCGAAACTGGTTGCTTTCAGAATAAAATAAAATATCTTATAAAGTGTACGGCTTTTGGTGAAGTTATTGAATTGAAAAGTACCACCAGCCAATGCCCTCTGGCCGTAATGGACCAACAGGGATTAGGTACCGTATTGTACGTTTTTTATTATATTCTGTGCAATGTAGGAAGTTAACTGTTTTTGTCCTGCTATTTTGTAATGGATGTTATTGACAGTTACACTGCGGCATTGATGACTCATTAGTTTATGGTTTGAAAACAGTGATCATAATAATCGTTACATCACGGTTGTCAGTATAGTATGGAGGTTTTTGCTAACCATTTTTTCTAATCCTGAATAAAAAGTTTTTCCTTATCTATCTTCGATGTGATGAAGGTTAGACTGAATTGTCACATGAATTGATATTTTTTCTTTCTATGGAAACTTTTCATTTACTTTCATGAAGCTTGTTCTGCAATGGTGTGGTAGTCATTAAAGGAGTTTCTTCTTCTTCTTCTTCTTCTTCTTCTTCTGATAACAACCAGACTGCTAGCTGAAAAGGAATGCAGTATTCCAGGAGTGGTGCTGTAAAATTCAAACATAAATTGTGAATCAGTAACCTACTAGTCATTGTACAGCTGCAGGGCAAGCCTTTGATGTGGTTGTAGCAAGTTGTTCTCTATTCAAAACGTGTCTTCTTAGGGTACTGACACTTTTTTTTTTTGCTATCATACCAATAAAATATCTTCTGTAATGGAGGATGACTGTCAAGTTTTGCAGTATTATACGGAGCTTTTTGTAACTTTCATCAAGATATTTTTTAAATATTTTTGTGGTCTCACTGAATGAAGTGCCTCTGTCCCTTCTTCACTTTAAAGATAAATAGTTGTCTTGTGCTAAGAATAGCACAGGAATTTCATTGTTTTCAATTAATTTTGTTTCTCTTTCACTTCCTCACATTGCAAAAAATCATTGTTGTACCATTTCAAAGACACCTTTCATAAAAAAGTGCAGCTCATCTACAAACATCGCAATATGACTGAGTCGTCGTGTTTCAACATCTATTGTCTTTAACAACATTACTTCAAAATTGTCAGTTTAGTCTTGTTACAATTGTGATTAAAACATTTTGCAAATGTTAGAAGTTATGTACTGTATAATGTTAGTTAGGAAGAGATGAGAAATATGAAATATTAGTTCATGAAAAATGAGATGTGTGAACCATGTCTACAAAATATGGACAACAAGACTCTTCCACCCCAAACAGAAAGTTTTAATCACAATACTAAGTTTGCTCGACTTTCATTTTCTTAAATGTGATCGATGTTTTTGGCCTTCTCAATTACACCTCTTGTCATATTGCTATTCCGTTGTTTACTAAGAGTGTGCTTTGCGTATAGAAATATGGTGCTTAATCTTTTATACTTGGTGAGAATATTCTGTATTCAGAATGTCTGGTTGTTAAGTTAATGCATGCTTATGTTGATATTCACAGTGTTTTTATATTACTGAAGATTAGAACTAATTACATCAACTTGTTTGCAGATCTCCATCTCCAGAACCCATTTACAGCAGTGATGGCAAGAGACTCAATACAAGGGAGTATAGGACGAGGAAAAAATTGGAAGAAGAAAGGCATCATCTCATACAAAAAATGCTGACACTCAATCCAGATTTCAAACCGCCTGCTGATTACAAGTATGTGTATTTCTCATAGTAGTTACTTATCTCTATAATTGAATGTTTGTGATTAACAATGAAAATTTATTTTTTGTAGACCACCAATTATCCGTGTAAGTGACAAAGTAATGATTCCTCAGGATGACCATCCTGACATCAATTTTGTGGGTTTATTAATTGGCCCACGAGGTAACACCCTAAAATGTAAGTTTGTTTCATTAGGTATATTATTCTCCATATATTGTAGCTTTTTGCAGCAAAATGATGGATTATATTTCTTATAGCCATGGAACGTGATACGGGGGCAAAAATAATTATTCGTGGCAAAGGTTCTGTAAAAGAGGGAAAAGTTGGCCGGAAGGATGGCCAACCTCTCCCGGGAGAAGATGAACCATTACATGCGTATGTCACAGCTAACAATCCAGAAGCTGTCAAAAAAGCAGTTGACAAGGTAATATCATTGTGGCTATTTTTACTTTTGAAGTAGGCAGGAAACATTGTGTAATAAAGATCTATAACTACAGAAAAGATAATTAGTTATAGTTCACTGTAGACTATGTCAAGGAATAAGAAATTGCCAGTATTGACATCTGTACATTGTTCTATTGTTTCTGTGTATTACCCATGTGAAAAAATTGGCACAGGTTTGGTTCTCATGTTTTTATCACCCTTATTACTGATGATGCTACTTGTAATCTAACTTGTGCTCTTGCTTGCAGATAAAAGAAATAATAAGACAGGGAGTAGAAGTTCCTGAAGGACAGAATGATTTAAGGAGAATGCAACTCCGTGAGCTAGCGTTACTGAATGGTACCCTGAGAGAGAATGAAGGGCCAAGGTGTACCAACTGTGGTGCTTCTGACCACAAATCATGGATGGTACGCACTTTGATTTGTAAATTCAGTTTCTGTGATCTCTGCTTGTGATGTAATTTCCCAAAATAACTGCTTTATTCTATACTGCACTTAAAACGCCACCACATCAGATGAAATAATGACACATGAAAATTAGTGGGACACTGATGCAGAAAAATTTCAAAAACTGGAAATGGGAGAACAATCACTGATAACACTGTTAGAGACACAGTGCCGAGTAATATTTGAATATTTTGCTTCTTGTCTCATTCCATAGTTTACAGTGGAGCATGTCTAGTTCTAAATAGTTGATGTTTAGCATGTATTTCTGTGCAATGCAAATTCATTGCTGCCAAACCTATTATGTAGCACTTGGTCATTTTGAACAATGGAAAGTCTAGGATGTAATAAAAATAACATCAAGAAAATAATAGATTGTAGTGTACTGCAGTGTGTGTGCGCGTGCGTGCGGGTGGGGGGGGGGGCCATGGTGCAGTTAGATAATGTTTTGAGGGGTGGGGAGTGAAAGGAGGGCAGAAGAGGAGATAAGTAGAGAAGGGCAAAAGAGTAGTAGCTGAATAGAAGGCTGTGTGGTGCTGGAGTGAGGGCAGGGAAGGGGATATGTACATCGTGTTGGTCAGCATATACAGCAACTGGGTGGGTCTGCTATCTCTCAGCCACAGTTTGCCAGTTTCCATTTGTGTGGACAGACAGCATGTTGGTGGTCATGCCCAAGTAGGAAGCAGCTCAGTGGTTGCAACTTACTTGGTAGATCACATGACTGCTTTCTCAGGTAGCCCTGTCTTTGATGGGATAAAAGATGCTTGTGACCAGGTTGGAATAGATAGTGTAAGAGGATGTATAGGACAGGTCTTGCATCTAGGTCTATTACAGTGATAAGAGCCATGTTGCAAGGAGTTTGGAGCAGGGATGGAGTACGGTTGGACAAGAATACTGTAAATTTTCAGCAGGCAGTAGAATGGCATTCTGGGACAGGTGGGAAAGATAGTGGGTAGAATATTCCTCACTGCAGGTCACGATAAGGAATTATTTGAAACCCAGACATTGAATGCAGTACATTTTCTCAAGCTCAGGGTGATACTGAGTCGTGGTGGGTATGTGGGAGATGGTTGGGGACTGGAGAGACATGCTGGAGAGATAACTGTTTCTAGACGGTGGCCGGAGACCGATCGTGTGTATGTGTGCACATGCATGCTCTTGGCCAAAAGCTTGGCTGTGTAGCAGTCTTTCCGTTTTGCCTGTCTGCGACTCAGTGTCTCTGCTTAGTGGTGAGGAGCAGTCTACCCTTTCCATAATATACTTGGTCGTTTTGTGTGTTTATTACTCTTTACAGCTATTTGTAGCTTTCATTTGAGACTTAAACTGTATAAGCAGTTTTTAATGATATTTCTAGCTTTATACACAAAGAATAGTAATTGGAAGCAATAATTTAAAAATAAGTTGTTACGCTGAAGATGTTCATCAAATAATTTCGTCCCAAATTTGATTTCTCTACTCATTAATTGGTGTTAAAAACAGTAGTGTGATGACTGGATTGTGTGGTTTGTGGTGTATTTAATTTTAACACTTGTTTCCTTTTTATTTGTTTGAATACGTGGGTAACTTCGAAATTTACTGGCTTGCTTTAAGTGTGTGACCCAATTACGACAAAATTTTTTGTAATGTTTCATATGTCCTTCCACCACTGACAAGCTTTTGCACGAATGAGAAATATTATCTAGTGCTATTTGTTCAGTTACAAAGTTAAAAACCAGAAAGTCATGTTAGATCAATTTGTCAGCTGCGTAAATAATAGAGTCTGTATAATTGCAGTATGACTGTATGATAGCTTTTTGAGTTTCCTTGCAGAGGACACAAATGTCTGGTTTGAAGAAAATTTGGTTTTGCAGAAATGTTCAGATGGTGGAAGGTGGAGAATGTTACAAAATACCAGTTTTAAAAGCAAAAAGCACAGTTCTTCTTCTTCTTCTTCTTCTTCTTCTTCTTCTTATTATTATTATTATTATTATTATTATTTGGTGTGATTCACTGGTCTAGTGCAAGTCTTTCAATTGGACACCACTTCCATGATTTGCATGTCCTTAACCTATCCCAGTTATCCAACCAGGGAAAGGGGACCATCAGCTTAGCATGGAGTCTGAACCACATGTCATTTCTGGCATCTCCATGCATCGTTGAAAGGTGAAGGCTAGGGTAAATTGCAGATTGAAAAATCCAGTGTCTGACTGGGATATGATCCTGTGCCATCTTGGTTTTCCATCAAGTGATTTACGTCTTGACTGCCAGGCCTGATCCTTGGACATAAAGATTGGATAAAGGGATCATAAGAAAACCTTCCTCTTATTAAATTCTACAGTAATATCAACGTGTAGTAACATAATATTGATTGATGTCTATAAATTTAGTTGAGGAACTTGTTTTCCAAGATGAGGAAATTGTCAAGCAGTTGTGACCATGCTGTTGAAATGATTATTACATCAGGAATTCATTGTAAGCTTGAGTGAAGTTGACTGGATTGTGGAGTAAAATATATTTCCCTTTTACAGTGCCCAGACAAACCCAATGTAACAAACAACATTGTGTGCACAAGCTGTGGCGGAGCAGGTCATATAGCAAGAGATTGCAGGCAGAAAAGACCTGGTGCAACTGGAGCCACCACTGGAGATAAAAATAAGATTGATGAAGAGGTAAAATTGTTTTTCATTATAAGCAGCAGTGATGATTTTTTAAAATTTATTTGAATGCACTGTGAAGTATGTGAGAAGTTTATAAAATACTATCCATCAGCTCTCGTATTAATCAACAATGTTCTGTAGTTAAAATGCTTTGTAAATTTTACATTTGATTACACCTACTATCATTACTTCTCCTCCCTCTCTCTTTTTGGCCCTTTCTTAATGGCATCTCCTTCTACTCAAAAGAAGAATTTTTGGATATAGTAAGTGGGTAGTTTCCCCAACACCCACCAAAAATAAAATAAAAATATTGTCATGTAATATTTTGTGTAATGTAATATCTTGTATAGACACCTTTTATTAACTTGACACGTTCCACATCATTACAAAGTGTGGTATTCATGATCTATGGAACAAGTACTAATCTAATCTCCCTCTCCCTCATTGGGGGTATTTATGGGCTTAAAAGAAACTAGGTAGGTTGGTTCTTTGATATTATTATTATTATTATTATTATTATTTAAAAAATGCATGATAGCCGTAAAACAAAGAGAAGACACATAGGTACTGGAGGAGGATTCTAGGTTATAAAAATTATATGGCAGAAAGAGTGAAGAACCTGGAGAAACACCTTCGGAATCCTTTTTACAGGTAACATGATGTAGGCAGCAGAAAAAGTAAAAGCAACACAAAGAAAATGGTGCTCCAGGGAGAAGATAGTAGGGAAAAATGGGTTTAAATTAAGCAAAAATAAGATACATTAACTATGTTGTCTTTCAGATTTGGGGTATCTAAAGTAAAAATTAATTACTCAGAGCTGGTTTTTGATGTTTTATAAGCACAAGTGTTCTTACTACAACAAACAACTGCTGCTGTGTGCATATACGTTGAAAGATTTTCATAATAGTAATATCACAAACATAAAAGGTGCGTAGTGGTCATCGTATGGAAGGCTGGTGAAACTTGGGATACCATAAAACAACTTTGAACACACAAAACAACTTTGAACAATGAAAAAGTTGAAACTTCGTGGCAAGTAAAACTGTATGTTGAAATGGTGCTTTTGCCTGGGAGAGTGGATATTGGAAGATGTATAGCTGTTAGGACACGTGTGTGAGTCATGTTTGAATAGCTGTGTCAGTAGAGCTCTTGCTTGTGAAAGGTAAAGTCCCCCGTTCAAGTCCCGGTTCAACAGATGAAAAAGAGAGGTCTGTGCACATAATAGTAATATCACAAACATAAAAGGTCCATTGTGGTTATTGACACATTTCTCATGCTCTTGGAGAGTTGCTTTCCATTAGAACATTCTAAATGGGGTACTAGCAGTAATGGTCAGCCCAGGTAGCTGACTAGTGGGATAAGCATATCATGTAGAACAAAGCGGGAGTTATATCGAAATGTTAGAAGTAGTCACAATCAAGCTACAGTAGCCCATTACATGCAGTACTGTAAGGTGCTTAAAAATATTATCAGGAAGGCAAAGAGTATGTGGTATGCAAATAGAATAGCTAATTCACAGGATAAAATTAAAACCATATGGTCAGTTGTGAAGGAAGTGTCTGGTCAGCAGCACAACGTTGATGATATAAAGTCAGTTCGCAGTAAAAGTATTTCTGTTACTGATAAATCAGGTACATGTACAGTATTTAACAATAATTTTCTGAGAATTGCTGGTGAATTAAATACAAATTTAGTTTTTACAGGAAATCGTATAACTTTCTTGGCAAATGCCTTTCAGAGATAGATGTCTGAAATACTTCTCTGTGATACAGACAAGAGGGAAATTGAGTCAATAATTAAATCACTGAACACCAAGGACACTCATGGTTATGATGGAGTGTGTAGAAGAATATTAAAGTATTGTGCTGCACATGTTAGCCCTGTATTTGGCCATATTTGTAATTTTTCCTTTAGACATGATCAGTTTCCTGAGTGATTAAAGCACTCAGTACTTAAGCCACTTTATAAAAAGGGAGAAAGGGTTATGCAGATTATTTTAGACCTATTTCTATGCCATCAGTGTTTGCAAAAGTTATTGAAAAGTCTATGTATGTAAGGATAATTGATCATATTATATTACATGAATTGCTATCAAATGTACAGTTAGGCTTTAGAAGTCGTTTAACAACTGAAAATGCTGTATTTTCTTTTCCCTCTGAGGTACTGGATGGGTTAAATAAAAGGTTTTGAACACTTGGCATATTTTTTGGTTTTACTAAGGCATTTGATTGTGTTGATCACAAAATACTGCTCCAAAAGTTGGACCATTGCGGAATACGGGGAGTAGCTCACAATTGGTTCACCTCTTACTTCAACAACAGGCAGCAAAAGGTCATTATTCACAATGTTGATAACAGTTGTGATGTGGGGTCTGAGTGGGGTACTGTCAAGGGGGGGGGGGGGCAGGGATCAGCATTGGGGCCACTCCTGTTCCTTATTTTATATAAATGATATGCCCTCTAGTATTACGGGTAACTAAAATATTTCTGTTTGCTGATGATGACACTAGCTTGGTAGTAAAGGATGTTGTGTGCAACATTGGCTCGGTTTCAAATAGTGCAGTATATGACCTCAGTTCATAGTTTGTAGAAAATAAAATGATGCTAAATCACAGTAAGACTCAGTTTTTACAGTTCCTAACACACAATTCAACAAAACCTGACATTTTAATTTCACAGAACTGGCATATGATTAGTGAAACTGAACAGTTGAAATAGATAGTAAGCTGTTGTGGAAAGCCCACATTCAGGATCTTGTTCAGACTTAATACTGCCATTTTTACTATTCGAACAGTATCAGAAGTGAGTGATTGTTTGACATGAAAATTAGTCTACTTTGCTTATTTTCATTCGCTATTGTTGTATGGTATTATATTTTAGGTTAACTCATCTCATTCTAAAAGGATATTTTTGGCTCAGAAATGGGCGGTTCGGTCAATAAGTGGTGGTAGTTGTTCACGAACCTCTTGCCGACCTCTGTTCACGAGTCTGGGTATTTTGACATTGGCCTCTCAATATGTATATTCCTTATTGTTGTTCCTTGTTACCAGTATTAGTTTATTCCCAAGAATAAGCAGCTTTCACTCGGTTAATACTCGGCAGAAATCAAACCTGCATTTGAATCAGACTTTCTTAACTCTTGTGCAAAAAGATGTGCAGTATACTGCTGCATCCATTTTCAATAAGCTCCCACTCAAATTCAAAAATCTTAGCAGTAATCAACGTGATTTCAAATAGAAACTGAGGAGTCTCCTCATGGGTCGCTCCTATTCTGTTGAGGAGTTCCTTGAAAAATTTAGCTGATTTTTATTGTATTGCTGATAGCATTTACTTAAACTTATGGACTGACTTTTTTAAGATTGATGAACATTTATTCTTGTCTGTTATTATGTTTATGTTGTAATTTCATGTACTGACATATTCCATGACCTTGGAGATTTCCTCCTCAATTTGGTCCTACACAACTTGATGAGCTAAATAAAAAATAAAATAAAGTAACAGAAATGCTATATGCACCATGTACTTTAGTTCCTTATCTGCATCCACATCTGCAAGTGTTTTATCCACATATGCAGGTATTAAAATTTTGTAAACCACTTAAAGATCTGTTTGATATGCTGGAGCCCTGATCTCTGTTTTGTACTTAGCCTGAATTTTCATCTGGTGAAGTTGGATCTGGTAGTTTACATGTCATTGACTAAGAACATAGTTATATTTTGATACAACATAGTCTTTCATAATCATTATACATAAGTCACAAGTTACAATTTTCTTTGTAATTATTGAAATAAATTTTGCTGATTTTTCTGCATAACATCCATGACATTGAGAAGATGAATGAAGTCATTAAAAGTTGTCCCATATTGCAAACTGTCAAATCTTTGTAACTTGTTTGTTTACCAATTATGCATTAATTCTCTTAACATTGAATTGTGTGAACCTGCTGCCCTTCTCAGTTTAGTAAGTGTTGCTTATATATTGTAAATATATTTAAGAGAAATGCTGAACGATTCACAGGTGGTTATCGAATGTGCAACATGACAGGAATGTTCCAGCCAGTGGAAAGTCCTAAAATAGTCCACACTCCACTTGATGACAGCTTTCAGTAATTACATAAGTGAAGAGCATTAAAACAAACAGGGAATAACTCGAGCATAAGGTAGCTGTTGGAAGGACAGAAATAGGATGATGTACACTTAATTGCATGAACACAGGAAGAAGGGATGTCGCGGTCTTTGGCCTTTACATAGATCAGTACATTACCCTCCTCAGGACGCAGTGCGTTCGAGCAACATCGTTCTGAATGTGTGATAATATTTACTTAAATCATCAGTAATGGTTACAGTTGATTGTATGTGGTCCCAATTTACAAAGATCTTGATTTAGATTCTAGCCTTTAACTTTCAACCAACACCCGTGTAGTAGGATCTCATAAGCACATTGTACAGCCCCACCAAAAAAAGTTTTTGTTGATGCCCATCGTGAGTTATCCACTTTCCCTGTATGTTTTGTTGAGATGATCTGACAAGGGAACTGTAATGTGCTGAAACCACATTGACTGATGTTCAGTGGTACATCTTCCAAGAATTCCCTGCTTTTTTAGGTAAATTAGCTTCCCTTGATAGATTTGGAATGTGGATTAGTTGAATAAACGGCTCTATCGAACCACCATAAATAACACCTAACCATACATAAATGCCAAAAATGCGTTGAAATACAAAGGAGCGTATAGCATGAGGATTTATTTCATTTTAAATTTTGGACTAGACTTCCTCCAACCGGGAATAACACAGTTACTTCTTCATGTGCGAATCTGAATTTACTGTATCTGTGGCTTAATGATACATTGCTATGTATGGGCAGTGCTCAGTAATGCATGTTGAAATATAAGATGAAATTAGGTCTAAGCTTAAATTGTTTGGAAAAAAGTCTGGAATTCAAAAGAAAAGAATAGTGAATCAAGTTTCTTGAGGATTGTGTATAAGTGTCAAAGATTTGGGGGGGGGGGGGGGGGAGAGAAGAATGACAGGTATAAGTGTGATCACCCATTGTGTTCGCTGGATTTAACACTTACGATTTCTGTGTTCCCACATCCAAACAAATGTGTGATAAAACTTGATTCCAACAAAACTGTTGTGGTAGACATTGATGGTTCTTTCACAAAGTTTTTATCATGATACTTTTTGAATGGAATTTTATGCTTGGGCAGTCATTAGACTAAATGTGCTGCTTTAAAAAGAGATTGTAAAAAATTAATGGCACATTTTGCCTAAAATATTCACTGCATTTCAGAGCTTTTCACCCTGTTTTCATAATGAAAAGTGTAGAGATATATGCAAATTAACTTAAGCAATTCGCAGTAGGATACAACATGATCTGCTTAGGGAGGGCTTGGGAAGCCCATTTAAGTTTGGTCATGAGGCTACCAGTGTTGGTAGCCATTATATATGAAACGAGACCAAATTGAAGCTTTTTGCAGATGGTAAAATCATTGGTATTAAACCAAGCAAAGATGACACAAGAGATATTTTCCATGTTGGTTTTGTAGATATCAGAGTTTTTTACTTTAAACATCAGAAACGAATTGCAAAAATACATCTACAGCTATAGATGCAGTGCATTTCTGGAAATAAATTGTATTTTACACTGGACAGCTTTAAAGGTAGTAGCAGAGTGTCACAGCTAGAATTAAACTGCAACATTCCATGAAATAATACACAAGAATGGTCCTGTGAATATTTTAACCTCATTACAGGGTAACTTGAGCTTTGAGAGAGAGAGAGAGAGAGAGAGAGAGAGTGTGTGTGTGTGTGTGTGTGTGTGTGTGTGTGTGTGTGTGTGTAACACACTAGATGGAATACCTCCCTTTTGCACAGCTAATTTTCCGCAGTAGATGTGACAATTTTTAGGTTTTAAGCCATAAAAGATCACTTGTGGTGATAAGTATTATCAAACTAATCACTGTCTAGCAGAAAGGCAAAAATGACCAAAAACTATTTACTCAATCTACACAATAGTAGCAGCATGAACTTGTCCTGAATTTTGTCTCAACAAAATATTGGGTGGTAAATGTCATAAAAGCATAGTACTGTGCATATTGAATGATATACTTTGGCACATGGGCATTTATTTTGCCTAATTATCACCAGAGACTTACTTATTTCCTGTTGGATCATAGGGCAGCAGTAAAGACCTTCCATCTGGTTCTGTTAGCAGCCAAAAATTTCACGTCACTCCATGTTTTACCAGCTTTCAGAGCTGCTGCTTCCACCGTTCTGTTCCACGTCTTTTTCAGCTGGCCACGTCTGTGTTCCTTGTGGGTTCCAATCGAGTGCTGCCTTTTCAGCAGCTCCTTGTTTGTGTATTGTGTGACCAACCCACCTCTATTTTCTTTCCTTTATTTGTTCACGGATTGGTTGCTGGTTGGTCATCTCCCACAATTTGTCATTTGATATAACATCTGGCCACCTCACATTTATAATTTGCCGAAGACACCGGTTTATGAAGACTTGCAGCTGGTTTGCAATAATGTTTGTTACCTTCCATGTTTTGCAACTATACAGGACTGACTGACTTTATGTTGCTATTGAACAAGTGCAGCTTGGTTCGCCTCAAGATGTTCTTATTATGCCAGAAAGGTTCAGTTGTACATAGGCTCCATTTGCCTTCCGTATCAGACTCTTTACATCCTCCTTGGCCCCTCCATCTTTACAGACGGTACTTCCTAGATATACAAAGGAGTCTACTTGTTCCAATTCCTTTCCATACACTGTTAGCTTCACTTGTTTTTCAAATCACATTCTCATTTCCTTAGTTTTCTGAACATTTAAGTCCTGGAATTTCTGTTTCCTCTCTGTCTTTCAAACTTTTCGTCCATGTCACCCAGTCTTTGTGAGAGCAGACAGATATCGTCAGCAAAGTCAAGGTTTTCAAGCCTGCCTTGAATTCCCCAATGAATACCTCTTCTCCTACCATCAACTACTCTTTTCATTAATCTGTCCAGTACCAACAAGAACAAGGTAGGTGACAGAATACATCCCTGCCCCACCCCAGCATTTGTTTGCATACATTCAGTAAATTTCCCCATTGTGTAGCACCCTACATTCATATCCATCATACATGACTTTAATAATATATATTATCTTTGACATTATTTGATATTCTTCCAAGGTGTGCCACATGACTCTCCTATTAAGAGTCAAATGCCTTTTCAAAATCAATAAATGTAAGGTAGTGGGTTTCTGCCATTCTGCACTCTGCTCTAGTATTATACGCAGTGTGTCGATGAGATTGACACAACTTTTGTGCTCTTTAAACCCAGCTTGCTCTTTTCTGTCGTGCCTCAACTGAGTCCTTTATACGATTTAGCATCTATCTACAGAGTACTTTACTTGGTACAGATAGAAGAGTGATGCCTCGCTAGTTATTACAGTTGGTAGTATCCCCTTTCTTTGGCAACTTAATAATCGGCCCTTCTTTCCAATCCTTTGGTATTTTCTCTACTGATCATATCTTCTCAAACAATGTATGCAGTAGATTTACAGTGGTGTCAGTGTCTGCTTTTAGCACTTCAAGTGCAGTATTATCCATTCCTGAAGCCTTCCTGTTCTTTATATGTTTAAGAGCTATTTTAATTTCAGTCTTAGTTGGTGTGTTTACTTTGATTCTGTCACTGGCATCTGGAAAATTCCATTTCCACTCCCTCTCTTCAGGTTTCTCTCTGTTTGGACTTCAGAAAAATGTTCTCTCCATCTTCTAAGTTGGTCTTCTGTCGTCAACAGTCGACCCTCCTTGCTTTTCATAGGTCTCTTCTTGTTGAAACCTTTTTTGGACTACATTCTAGTGATGCGGTACAGTTCTTTTGCATCACCCCTTGTTGCAGCTGTCTCTGTTCTCAGAGCTTGCTCATCCATCCACTTTCTCTCATCATTCCTCACACTCCTCTTTGAGTCAGTAGCTGCATACTCAGCTTGCATTAGTTTTCTGCTGTCTTGTTTTACTCATATTTAATTTTGCCTTAATCTCCTTCCTACAGCTGATCAAATTCCATGTACGCTCAGACATCCAATCTTTCTTCAAAATGTTTTTAAAGCCAAGGACCTGTTTGCTCACATTGCTATAGACATCCTTATCCTGAGTCCATGTATCAACAACACTATTTTCATCATTTTCTTGTGCTTCTTGGAGTGCCTCGTAGTTGTTCCTTAGCTAAATACAGAAAGCTTCTTGTTTTGCTGTTATTCTAAGTTTTCGCACATAATATTTTTTGTTCCATTGTTCAAACATTCTGTTTGTAGCCATGATTTTTAATCTAAAATTGGCAGCAATAAGGTGGTGATCACTGCAAACGTCAGCCCCACATTTGTTTCTCACTTTCACCAGCGACCTTCTATACGATCAGTTTGGTTTTCCGTTCTGTGATCAGGGGATACCCATGTAATGTCATGATAATTCTTGTGTGGGAATAATGTACCTCCAATCACCAAATCGTGACTGGCGTAGAAAGTTGAAAACATATGCCCATTTTCATTCGTTTCTCCGATACCATGGACTCCCCTTACGTGCTTTAGGCCTTCATTCTTCTTTCCAACTTTGGCATTTAGGTCTCCCATAATAATCAAGGTGTCTCTCTTACTGGTACTTTTAATGGTGTCACTTAAGGAGAGGTAAAACACATTTTTTCTGTTCACTATTGTGAGGTTTCTGTAGGAGCATAGCATTGGGCGACTGTGACATTTCGAATGTTTGTCTTAAAATGTGCTGTCAATAGTCTTTCTGAAACCGGTTTCCATTCCATAAGGCTCTTTTTCGCTCCTTTGGTTAACAAAAGTCCAACTCCATTTCTGTGCTCTGCATCCTCTCCAGTGGGTCCAGAGTATAAGAAAGTGTATTCATTCTTATGTTTGGATTTCTCCAAAATCTAGCCATCTCACCTCACTAAGTCTGAGAATGTCCAACCTGTAACTCGTCATCTCCTTCGTAACCTGTTTCAATCTGCTGGCTTCTCTGTGTTCTAATATTCTAGAAACCTATTTTCGTTGTCCTTTTCATGCCAAAGGTTGTCATATTTGAGTCTGTCTGGCTGTTCTTTTCTGCTGTTTCTTTAATCATTTGTTTTTGGGAGTGCCAGTGATTGGCCCACAGCTCCCTAGTCTGGTGGTGGGGCTGCCCCCTAAGAGCCTCCAGACTTGCCCGATTTTCTTTTAAGGGTTTACTCCCCTAGGGCAGCTGGCTTCCCCTCGCTAAGAGTCTCCCCTACCCTTTATTACGATTTGAGATGGCAGGAAAAGGACAGGCTTGGGGTAGGTGAAAAGGACCAGTGGGCCGTTGTTTGACACACTTCATCCTTCCCTGGGCCAATCCGGCATGGGTGACCCTGCTGGTATCAGGCATAGCCCTCAGGATCTATAGCTTGGAAACCACCTCACCCGTACAGGCAATGCTACTGTAAGGCGGTGTCCCCTGAGGAGGAATTATCACCATAGGGGAAACCTTAATTATGTTCATTAAAATGTGTCTATGCATAAATAGTGAATGCTAAGAGGCAGCCTGAATGCAGATTGTATTTCTCTTCTATGTGTTGTTATATTTTCTTGTTTTTATTGCACAGAGTAAAGTTAAACATAAATTTTATTAAATGCTTTTAATTATACATGTGAAAAATAAGATTTAAATGTGGGGAAAACAACATAAGATCAAATCAAACAGGTTGCATAGTAGATATTTGGGGAGCGTGCTGACTGATAATTTGACAAGGAAAAAAAAGATAAATTGCTCAAGAAAATCAATTGGTGTTGGAATAAAGAAAATCCTTCATGTGGACTTTCTCTTTATGGCTGTGAAAACTGGACATTGAAGGAGTCACAGACAGAATTGAAGCATTCTGACGTGTGTCTTCGAAGGCATGCCTTGTATGTTTACCTCTCTGAGGGGAACGTTATTGTGGAGTAATTAATCACATTAGATGTTACCCCCACATGTGATGGCAGCAATCTGCTGCATTGATTATTTTATGTGGAAACAGTTCGTTCACTGACAGTACACGATTAAAGCTCCATCATCTTGCTTAGAGTCCAGTCACTTTATATATGAACCACGCCTCATTGTCAACAGGTTATTCATTACCACATCACTGGTCTTGTGAAGGAAGGGAATTTGTGGCATCAGAGGCAGGGGCACAGTGTGGTGTTCCTGAGTGCACTGTACAGTGATGTATAGATAAGGTGTGAGAACTAGACATTGGTGTGTAACACCACTAGTCCCGGATAATGAACTTGTAAACACACAATGACAAAATCCTTTTTTGAGCATGGTGCAATTGTAACCTACTACTGCATATTTGCACATTTCAAAACTGATATGCTAGAATAAAATATTCTACTAACTTTATAAGAAAGGTAATAATAACCTTGGCTATTATATGTTAATCAGTGTTAGCCATAGTTGACTCAGCAGAACCAATACCTTAACACCCTCCTTTAAATTGGACAATACTTTAGAATATCGTTTCATCAATTAATCCTTTGACAGTGATAAAGTAACACTTAGCTGAATAAAGACAACCCACAGTACAACTGGCAAGATCCCACATAGTACTAAACCACCATAAATATTTCTCAGTTGAGCCATGATTCAGTAGAGCTTGTCAGCTTAGTGAATCAACACTTAAGAAATCTTCCATACTTGCTCTGGTCTTGGTCTTGCTGATGTAGTCTATTGAAGTATTTCTTGTAGCACATTGGATTTGTTCAGAGATGGAAACAAGCTGTCTATGTAACTATAAATGGAAGTGCGAGTAGCTAATCTAATTTAAATAAATGTTCGGATGCTGTTATGGTTAAGTAATTGACAAATACAGCAAAACCATTAACAATGTCACAGACACAAATAACAACAACATTGCAGAAAACTGAGAACGTGGTTTGCACAGATTGTGTATGTGAATTGCACCCTGATGCTGGCTGAAGAGTGTGACAGAAATCTTTAGCACACATCATATAACTACTGAACTATTTATATGTCATTGTCAGAATAATAATTGTACTTTGTTCCCTCATATAATTATAGTAAAAAAACCCGTTTATGCTCTTGAATGCACTGACCTAAAGAAGTGGAAAATGCAGGAAAGTGTAAAATACAGGCAAGCATAGGAAACACAAAAAATTAAAATGAATGAATTACTGACCATTCTCTTTATATTGTTCAAAATATAAAACAAATTTAAATTTTGCCTGTTTAAAAAATGTGAAATAATTGTTTTTCTTTCTGACAGCAATTAGTGGTACTTCTCTCTTTATAGTATACAAAGCATGAATCACAAAGGCAGTGGCTGAGTGCTGACACACAAGGTTGTTAATGTGGGTTTCGCTCTTTGTTCCATTCATGTTCAGTGGAAGCAAAAGTCTTTCATGAAACTATATTAAAAAATATGTGTGTTCTAAGTGAGACGTTTTAATGATAATCATTATAAAATTACGATAAATCAAACTTATATTACAATATTGGTTAAAACACTAAAGTTGGCAGCCTTTGTAAAAAGACAACAATGGGCACGAAATCTACTGTTTGTTGACAACAAGGTCAGCACTTGGTTCAGGAATGTCATGGGTGAGAAAGAGGGTGGAAATTGTTGTTACTGTATGTTATGGAGCATCTTGAGGAGGAATATTTACGTCTGACATCAGGTTGTCTACTGAGATTGCACACCTACTATGAATTAGTATGTTTTATGCAGAAGTAATTGAAAGCCCATTATAGAAATGGCTGTCTTCAAAAGCAGTGTTTATTTCTATAAATGACTGAGAAATTAAATTAGTGTTGGAATAAGACACAGTGAGCAAAGAAAGGTGGCTACAAGTCACTATTGTGAGTGTGACTATCATTAAGGCAGTGAATCAGCATACTTTCCCATTCTTCCAGACACTGCAAACCTGTAATAGAGGCAGCTGTGACCCAACAAGCCAACAATGAAAATCTTGCTTACCATACTAATACTACATTAAATGATCAATAACTTTGCGTATAGTCTGTTTTTTCTGCTTTGTTCTAAGACTGACTTTGAACTGGAATGGAATGTACTTTTTGCATAAATCATTAGGAAAATCAGTGTTTAAGCTCATGATAACATCAAAGAAAACTTAAATTGCAGGAGATGTTGTAAAATGGCATTGTTAATGATGGGAGGCATTATATTGAGAGGATAGGACTTCTGTTGGGACCGATAAAAATGAACAGTAAATGCGGGAATGTAAAAATAGGGTTTTACTGCGTAGTTCACTGCATACCATTACTATAGTAGCAAAGTGTTACTGATACTTAGTCTCCCCCTGACGATTAATATGCCAAAACTGGACTCGTAAAATTAATATTTGATAAAGAAAAATCTTACTTTCTTGCCTAAACGTTGGTGTGTCTGTTGTTCAGAATTTCCGTGTAGGATTCATTCTGATGACTTACTCATAGTTCCTCACACCACTGACGTTCTTAAGTACCTTATGGTGTGGTCATTCTCACTACACATCTTTATAACATTCTACATTTGTGCTCAAGAAAGCAAGTTATTACCATTAACTGGAGCATCCCAGAACAGTGTTAAAATCAGCAAATAAAATGATCTTCCAAATAAGATAATTATCACAAACTGTTATTTCAGACTGAGCAATTCATTGACACACTTTAGAACAGTTATTAAACAACCTAGGCACTTTAATTGCTTACTACCATTTCTCTTTTGTTGCCAAGTCTAATAGCCAGGCACCTGTCTCACAACTGCTGCTTATATCTCAATTCGGCAGTTCGCCTTTCTTGTTCTTGCATTCAAACAGGGTACAGGACCGTTCCAACGATTCTTGAGAAGCTACCATGATATTTACTGCTTTGGGTTCCACACAGAGCAAAGGTGAGCATTCGTCTTGTGTTTCCTGGCCATGCTATAGCTACAGTATCCAGTCTCTGCCCATGCTGCCAATAGGGAAAGACCTTCACCAACTTTGTAGTGCCAAACTCTGAAAATAGTGTCACAGTCAGAATAAGATTAAAGAAATTGACACACTAAAACAAAACAATAGTTTCCAAAATTGGGGATCCGAATTCTGCTGCCTTGCAGTTGCGTATCAGAATGTCAGCTCTACCATCAAGCTAAGAAGTCCCTATTCTGTGTTGCAATAATTATCTACACTGTTTTTTCTGCCCTTGATCACCACCTCACAACTCAGTGTTTTTTTTTTTTCCCCACCTCATAAGCTGTAGGAATAGCATGGAGCGCCGGCCGAAGTGGCCGTGCGGTTAAAGGCGCTGCAGCCTGGAACCGCAAGACCGCTACGGTCGCAGGTTCGAATCCTGCCTCGGGCATGGATGTTTGTGATGTCCTTAGGTTAGTTAGGTTTAACTAGTTCTAAGTTCTAGGGGACTAATGACCTCAGCAGTTGAGTCCCATAGTGCTCAGAGCCAATAGCATGGAGCAAATTTCCATGTGTTTTTAGATGATATGTGCTTTGTGCTGAATGCTAACAAGGAATAAATTCTATTACGCTCACTGTGGCGGTACACCACGTAACGTGAAAAAATAATATTGAAGAACTTCGCAAATATATTCAAAACTGACGTCGCAACCAAATGAATATTATTGCAGAAAAATCAAAAAGACTATGTGATCAACTAATATGGTCTGTGGTTGTTATTGGAATCCCTGTTCCCTTTGATAAAGGATCACACACACACACACAAACAAACACAAACACTCACTCACTCTTCCCTTTCGTTTCTTCGTAGTGTAAGAAGCCATTTTGTGATGAGGCATGAAAACATGTAAGTTTCATGTAATATTTAAACTGAATATAATCAAATATTACTTAAGTGTCGCTAATGTTTTACTGTAACACATCCTATATTCATGAAGTGAATGATGTAAAAATTTTATGCAAATTTTATTGGGGAACATTGGAGCAGAGGTGAACGCCATTGTTGGTTTTTGTTTGTTATGTAAAGTTGGAGTTAGTATTATTCTGCCTGCTTCACAACTGGAAAATTATTTATGCCATGGACTAAGTTACAGTACTTCTCGCAGTTTGTTTGCCCAACAAGCTGTTTTTATATCAAAAGTCACCACCAACACAATATTCCAGATATATGGCTGCAGTTTACTTTTGTTAGTTGTTGTTTTTACTTTTGTGAGGAGATTCTCGCAATATCCGTTAAGTGGGTATCAAAAAGCTAACTGAAATCACGCTACATCAATATTGTTCAATATTAGAAAAAACTAGTATTACTGTTTCAAAAGAAGAACTGCCAATCAAGAGAAATTTCCTACATTTACATTTATTTTTAATTTTTTGCCAAAATTAGCAAATATTAAAATATTTATTACGACTCTGGCCGTTATCATTCAGAACAATGGCGTTCATCTCTGCACCAATGTTCCTCTCTAAAATTTACCTAAATTATTTACGCCATTCACTTTGTGAATATAGGATGTGTTACAGTAAAACATTAGTGACACTTTTAAGTAATGTTTGATTATAATTAGTCTAAATGTCACATGAAAGTTACACGTTTTCATGCCTTGTCACAAAATGGCTTCTTGCACTACGAAGAAACAAAAGGGAAGTGTGTGTGATCCTTTATCAAAGGGAGAAGAGATTACAATAACAATCACAGATCGTATTAGATGATCACATAACCTTTTCGATTTTTCTGCGATAATATTCATTCGGTTACGACGTCAGTTTTGTTATGTTTGTGAAGTTCAGTATTATTTTTACAAGTTACGTGGCATACCACCACATCACTATTACAAGCCTACAATGCATGAAAAGATAGATTGCTACTTACTGTAAAGAAGACACATTAAGTTGCAAACAGGCGCAATTAAGACACAGGGTTTCTGGTCACAGCCTTAATCAGCAAAAGAGTAACAGAAACAGAGAAATACACACCATTCCCACACACAAGCAAGCACATCTCACACACATGACAGGCAGCTCAGGCCAGAATGCTAATTATAGTTCTACCATTTATGAGCAGTATTTTACACACTGTAATGTAACTGTTCCTGTGTAACATGACAGTAAATTCAAATTTAACCCAATGCCAGCTTTTGTACTGTTTATTATTTGTGCATAAATATATAGTGACAAAATTTGTAGGATTTGTGTGTGTGAAAACTTACTATTATTGTAAACATTTCCTTACTTTCAGTATATGTCGCTGATGGCTGAATTGGGAGAAGGTCCACCTCCCAATCGAGATGGAGACAACAATGCCAACAATCGTTTCAATAACAATCGCCGTGCCACAAACAATTTATTTGAGCGTCAGATGGCGCCACGGGCAATAATGGCACCACCACCACGAGCAGAGCAACCAGCAATGCCTACACCACCTCAATTGATTCCTAACACATTACCGCCGCCACCCTGGACACCAGGCATACCTCCAGCAACGAAACCAGAAGCAATGCCTCCTATGACACACATTCCTCCACCAGTCTCCACAGCAGTTCCCATTCCACCACCATGGCAAGCTGCTGCAGTACCGCCACCCAATATGCTTCAGGTACCTCCACCTCCACCACCAGCTGTCCAGCCTCCTCCTGTCACTTCTGCTATTGCCACTTTAGCTCCATGGACACAACCACCACCACCAGGAGCTCAGCCTCCGCCAGCAAATGTTCCACCTCCTGGTCTACCACCTTGGCAGCAACCACCACCACCTGTTGCTGCTGTGCCACCAGGGCCAGTACCACCTCCTGCACGTGCACCTCCACCTCCCCCACCTGCTGTTTTCCCCTGGCATCAGGGTTATATTGGTGTTCCTCCGCCACAACCTCAGCCCGTCCAACCACCTCCACCACCACAGCAGCAGCCACAGCCACAACCTCAAGCACAACCTCAGCCACAGCCACCACCGCAGCAGCAGCAACCGCAGCAACAGCAGCAGCAACAAGGCAGTGTCGATATCAATACAATTGCAGGGCTTCCCAATTTATTGGCAGCTCCTCCTCCACCACCTCCAAGTTAACATATTGATTTATTTATATGAAATGTCATACAATGAAGTCCACTGAGAAATTCTGATTTCGAAGAATTTGATTCATTATTTTCTTTGCAGTTTTCTGCTCTGGGGACAAGAATCTTGTTAGGAAGATGATATTGCTTTACACTTTGTGCTGTCTGTATTGCTGGGTGCTAGCTAATCATTTCAGCAATGTAGAGAGAATATTTCGGACAGCAGCCTTCCTTAAAATAATTTCCACTTACGTGTCTTGTAGTGACAATTGTCACTTTCTTGTACTTTGTGTATAGAGTAAACAAAATGTCATGGTCTTCGATTAGATATATCACTATTGTATCACAGGTTCGTGTATGTTCACACAGTTTACATAACTCTTTCTGTCTTTTCTGTAACTCGTATGATCTCTGTAGTGTAGTACATTTAGTGCAGTATGTTGGAGTCATGTGAAAAGCATGTAGAGGCAAAATGCTTCAGTGGACTGGCCAAAATTGCCATTCAGCACTAGATTTTGTAGATGGTTATTTAGGATGGCTACATGGGGTGCTAGAATCCCCATCCTGTGGAATAGTTTGCTTGAATCACCATTTTTTATCTTAATGATTATATAGAAACAAATGGGAACTTTTAATGAACCATGTAATTGGTATGACCATTAAAATACCAAACAGCACCTCACCTGCCATTAAGTTAATTTTTGCATTGAATATTTTTATTGTGAACTATGATACTTCAATAAGAATAGCCCACTGGTTTAGTGGAAAATCATGCTGCCTTGTAAATGTTTATATAATAGCATTCATAATGTTTTAGAGTGACATAATTCTAAATCATTTGGATAGTAAGTCTTAATATTTCACCTAACATTGAGGTGGTGTATATTCTTTATTACAAGTGATGTACAAAGAATGTGTATTTACTGTGGCCTGTATTATTTTTTGTTTTGTTTTTGGAAACTATTGGTTTAAATAGCCAATAAACTGTAAAAATCTATTCTGTATTATTGTTGTAGTGGGTCATTTAACTTTATATTGCACTTTTTATGTTGTGGATTATTTAGCTTTCTGTAAGTTTACGCTTAACTGCAAACACCATAATTGTCTTTGAAGGAGTTTCTTACTAATGACACTATGCACAGTGAGGCAATTGCTTAGTGATAATCTAAATGTGTGATGTTGTTCTAACAATAGAATGCTACTCACCATAAAGATGACATGTTGAGTTGTAGACAGGCACAACAAAAACACTGTTACAATTTAGCTTTCGCCCAAAGACCCCTTTTTTTTCCGGAAAATAAAATATGAATACATTCACACAAGCAAGCACATATCACACACAGGACCACCATTTCAAGCAGCTGGGACTGGACCTTTTGAAGAAGGCTTTGTCTGAAAGCTAAATGTCTAACAGTCGTTTTGTTATGCCTGTTTGCAAGTCAGTGTGCCATCTTTACAGTTAATGGCAATCTATCCTTTTCTGAATATTGGTGATTTTCCAACTTGGAGTTTCTATTGTTTAATGATATTTTAAATCAAACTGGTTGTGTTGAAAGGAATTGGGTAACTGCACCAGACCTTAATCCCATTCTTTTAAATCTTACATGTTTTATTGCAATGAATTAGGTGACTGATTAATAATACAAAATGAAATCATCACAGTAACATAATCGTCAATGTAGTCAGCATGATTTGAATTTGAAAGTATTCCTTCTTGTAATGAAACATGTACTCGGGTGTTAGAATGTGGAATGTCTTTATTCAAACAACGGAAAATCCATGATGGAGTGTAACAATACCAGAGAGGGAAGTTGCTATTCGCCCATACAGCGGAGATGCTGAGTCGCGACAGGCACAACAAAAAGATTCGCACAGTTATAGCTTTCGGCCATTTAAGGCCTTTGTCAGTAGTAGACACACACACACACACACACACACACACACACACACACACACACACACACACACACTAACTCATCTAGCACACATGTCTGCAGTCTCAGAGAGCTGAAACCACACTGCGAGCAGCAGCACCAGTGCATGATGGGAGTGGCGACTGGATGGGGGTAAAGAGGAGGCTGGGGCAGGGAGGGGGAGGGATAGTATGGTGGGAGTGGCAGACAGTGAAGTGTTGCAGTTTTGACAGAGGGCAGGAGAGAAGGTGGTGAGCAGCAGAAAGGAGAGAAATTAAAAGACTGGGTGTGGTGGTGAAATGACGGCTGTGTATTGCTGGAATGGGAACAGGGAGGGGGCTGGATGGGTGAGGACAGTGACTAATGAAGGTTGAGGTCAGGAGGGTTACGGGAATGTAGGATGTATTGCAGGGAAACTTCCCACCTGCGCAATTCAGAAAAGCTGGTGTTAGTGGGAAGGAGATGGCTACATCAGTACCTCTGTCCATATCAAACCTACTAACCACCAGCAATACCTCCACTTCGACAGCTGCCACCCATTCCGTACCGAGAAGTCTCTTCCGTACAGCCCAGCCGCCCATGGTCGTCGCATCTGCAGTGACGAGCAGTCCCTTTCAAAATAAACAGAGGGTCTCACTGAAGCTTTCACTGGCCGTAATTATCCTCCCATCCTTGTACAAAAACAAATCTCCCGTGCCTTATCTTTCCAGTCTCCCACCATCTCCCGAAGTCTCACAGTCCGGCCACAGAGGAGCATTCCCCTCGTAACTCAGTACCATCCGGAACTGGAGCAACTGAATTACATTCTCCGCCAGGGTTTCGATTACCTCTTGCCGTGCCCTGAAATGAGAAATATCCTGCCAACTATCCTTCCCACCCCTCCTACCATGGTATTCCGCTGTCCACCAAACCTACACAATATACTCGTCCATCCTTACAAAGCTCCCGCTCCCAATCCCTTACCTCATGGCTCATACCCCTGTAATAGACCTAGATGCATGACCTGTCCCATACATCCTCCTACCACCACCTACTCCAGTCTGCTCACTAACATCACCTATCCCATCAAAGGCAGGGCTACCTGTGAAACCAGTCGTGATTTACAAGCTAAGCTGCAACCACTGTGCTTCATTTTATGGGGGCATGACAACCAACAAGCTGTCTGTCCGCATGAACGGCTACCGACAAACTGTGGCCAAATAACAAGTGGACCACCCTGTTGCTGAACGCACTGCCAAACATGACATCCCTCATCTCAATGACTGCTTCACAGCCTGTGCCATACGATCCTTCCCACCAACACCAGCTTTTCTGAATTGCGCAGGTGAGAAGTTTCCCTGCAATACATCCTACATTCCCATAACCCTCCTGACCTCAACCTTCGTTAGTCACTGTCCTCACACATCCAGCCCCCTCCCTGTTCTCATTCCAGCACTACACAGCCATCATTTCACCGCCCCTACCCCCTCCGCACCTTCTCTCCTGCCCTCCGTCTAAACAGCAACACTTCACTTCCGCCACTCCCACCATACTATCCCTCCCCCCTCCCTGCCCCAGCCTCCTCCTTACCCCCACCCAATCGCCACTACTATCATGCTCTGGTGCTGCTGCTCGCAGTGTGGTTTCAGCTCTCTGTGTGGTTTCAGCTCTCTGAGACTGCAGATGTGTGTGTGTGTGTGTGTGTGTGTGTGTGTGTGTTTCTACTGCTGACAAAGGCCTTAATGGCTGAAAGCTATAATTGTGTGACACTCTTTGCTGTACCTATCGCGACTCAGCATCTCCGCTATATGGTGAATGTCTTTATACATTTTTGTGGGAAAATACATTTTAAAGTACAAAACTTTATTGATATTAGAAACTTAAGATGGATTGCCTCATAGCTCATTTTTAAAGTTTTGGTTGCAAATTTCAGATGAATGCAAAGTATATTTCACCGTCTAGAGTGAAGAAAGCCATGCAGCATTTTCGCGTTAAAATCTTTTAAGCAACTACTTGGGTAGTAATTTGTTCAGTTTAAAATGTTTGCTTAACTAAAACTCATTAGTTTTTTTAAGACAGAGGTTACAGTCAATGAGTGTCTTCTGCTATTATCACAACAGACTAAGCTAAAGTAGATTTTTAAATAAATCGTATAATTTATTTACTGTGGAACTTCGATTTTACATTTTCAGATTTTACGTTGTTGCAATTCTAAATCACAAATTTGTAGCTCCTGTGAAAAACCTATATCACTCAACATCCCACTTGACTTTCTTCTTTCTGACATTTGATATGACTGAATGAGTTATATATGGCACAAGACAGATTGTTTGCACCACGAGTGGTGGTGGAGTTATGGGAATATTTTACACCATTGTAGAGAGGGAGACGAGAGAGAGGAAATAAAGTAATCTACGATTGGTGTTGCCAACACAACTTGTTTTTACATAGCTACTGCTAGGTTGCAGCGGTAATGGAGAAAACAAGACAGTCGATGTGAAGTGTTCCGAACTGAACCAGTACATGACGAAGGGACCCAACCACACCCTTTTCTTGTGGCACTTCTCTGTCTCATCCAATGTACTGTATTCAGCAACAATACCAATCATTAACCTTTTAAATTCAAACACTGAGTCTCGTAGAATGTGCTCGGCTATAATCGAGGAAATGTCTCACGTTTCCAGCTAGTGAACTATTATTGGTTGGTGACTTGTTAAATCACCCAGTAGCCACCACACCACACTAACCCATGTAAAATGAGCTCGCCTCTTGGGTGTCTGGAGAGGAGGAGTGGCCCTTCAATGATGGAAGTGTAGGTAGGGGTGAAAGCATTTTGTGAAGTGCTGAAAATATGCTTTTCGTGCAGATGATATGCTATGACAGAGATGTCACATGGAAATAGAAAAATGGTTTTGTGATAGCACATTGATTGTAAAGATAGGCAACACTGATAAAGGGCCTGAAACGGAAGTGTAGCACCTGAGCTTTACTTGAAATTTACGTTTTACACAGTGTACAGAAATTCACTGGGCTGACTTCCAATAAGCGTGTAAAGCCAATTGGGGAAGTAAACTCATTTTTTCGCATCTTTCTCTCATCAACCCTAAAATAACACTATAATGGTGGTGAGCACATGAAGTGCGGCTCGTAAGAAGAGCATTACACAATACCAGCAATGGTGACAGTTTGTCATTAAGCAGATATTCACATTTATGCTTTTGGTTTAAAAACTTAGCTGCTGTGATGTTTTTGATTTAATACATTCATCACACTGCCTGCACGCCTTACGGGGGCACGTTTCGGCCGTGGGGACGGCACCCGTATCCCGTATGGGTGCCGCTTTTGAGGTTGCTGAAAAGTGTTTTTTACCGCCCTTAATCACGGGCAGCTGTGAGAACTGCAGTGCAGCAGCAGTCCATGAGTTCTGTGTATCAGTTATAGGAGTAGAATATATCTGTATAGTGATCGGTTCTTTGACAACAATTTCACATTGTGCGCAACCGTAAATTTAAGATTGTGTACGAGCATTTTGAGCGAAAATGACAGCTAGAGGCCTCCGGGAAGTTGAAATTCTGGACATTTTATTCAAGGAAAATTACTCTGACACTGATGTCAGTGACTACGCCAGTAATTACGAGCGAGAAAGTGTTCCAAGTGACGAATCAGGTAATAGTTTTTATTTTTTCTCAATTTTGTTGCTAAGGATACAGAGAATTTGTAACTAATTTGAATTATGGTTTTCCATTAAATGAGGAGTTGCAACAATCAGCAAATGTGACTGTAGACCTTACTCAACACAGTGCTGACGACCGGTAGGACCACAGCCTCAGCTTCCAGTATTCTTTGAACTTTTTTAGTGGTGGTGTTATCCTAAACATAAAGACTGAGACAAAACAGATATGCAGCAATGAAACAGTGAAATGAAATAAAAAGGAACTCTATGTGGCACAGATGGATCCAGTAAAACTACATGAACTTTTTTGTATTTTTATGTTCATGCTGCATGCCAATGATAACGTTCATAAAAAATGAGAGGAAAACGACGATCCTCTTCATAAAATTGGATCTGTGTGGGACTTTTTTGTCAGCAAATGTAGATCCCGTTTCATGCCATACGAAAATTTGACTACAGGTGAAAAAATATTTGCCAGTTTCATGGACGTGTTGGCTTTAGGGTTTACATGAAGGAAAAAAAAAAGACAAATGTGGCATAAAGCTTTATGCGCTTTGTGATGATGCAACAGGCTACATCGTGAACAGCGATGTTCGCACAGGATCAGCAGGGAGGACGGACAACCGTATTCCAGTGTTAATAGACGGACGTCTCCATATTATGGTAAAGACCACTGTATTTACATGGACAGATATTACACTAGTGTTCCTCTACTGGAGATGGTGGAGAAAAATATATTAGCTGTTTAAACTGTAAAGAAAAACAGAGAAGTTTCAAAACAAAGAAACTGGAGCAGAATGAAATAGAACACCAGGCTACCACCAAAGACGTTCCAGTCCATTCAAAAGATGGTATTACAACAGTAATGAAACCAGACGTTGTGATTGACTATAATTTGAACAAGACTGATGTGGATCAGCTGTACAGTTACTATCTATTTGCATGAAAAACAATGAAGTGGGGGAAAAAACTTTTCTTTCATGTTTTTGCAATGTCTGTCATGAACAGTTTTATTTTGTACAGCGATGTCAGTAAATGGAAATCTCTTGTGGACTGCATAAAAAAATGTTAGCTTGAAATTTGTAGCAACAGGAGGAGACTTTCGATCTTCAGAACCAACACGAAGCACTAGCCTGGACAGAAATTTTGGTCGTCGCTTTCCAGAAAAAGTACCTCCCACTGTCAACGAAGTAAATACTATGCGTTATTGCAAAGTTTGCTCTGACAAAGGGACCCTCAAGTGGATAAGGAAAGAAAACAGATGGTGGTGCAAAGACTGCAATGTAGGGCTCTGCCTACCTCAGTGCTTCCAGGATTACCACTTGAAAGTGAATTATGTATAAAGTATATGTGATCATTTTATATCATAAAATATTAAGTAAAAATCATGTTAGGAAATGTAAATATTTTTTCTGGGTGAAGGTTTTTCATATTTTTGGGAATGCTGGTTCACCTCTACCGATGCAAACATATATATACCAAACCAGAAAGCGCTGGTATGTTGATATACACAATAAAATAAAACACACACATAAATATTCAAGCTTTTGCAACCCACGGTTGCTTCATCAGGAAAGAGATATTTTCCCCACGTGGAATGTTTCCCTATATATAAAGCTTACAATGGAGTTTCAAATGATGCTAGAAATGTGCCTTTGAGGCGCTTGGTTTGTGTACACTTATTCATTAAAGTTGCTTGAAAATCGCCAGTACACCTGCACAGTCGAGGTGCATACATAGTGGTGTGGAAAGTGTTAATTCAATGTGTTAATCAATTTTTGCTTTTTCTGGGTGAGCACAAAGGATGAAAACTCAAACGTTTGTTTTGAATGTATAATTTGTGGTCGTACAATGTCGGAAAATAGTATGATTGTCTAGCTAGCCACTTCCGTTTTGCCCTTATGGTTCCCTACCCTGATGCAGCCTCAACTATCAGAATGGCGGACTTTTATGTATTCCTATGCATCTCACGAGTAAGAAGACACTACTTTCAAACTTGAATCATTTTTAGCAATTGACACTGTTGTGAGTAAGTCAGAAATTCCTAAAAACGACGGCAGCCGAAATCTCTTTCCAGATTTTGGCTTCACTGTATGTCGGGGATTATTATAATTAAGCTTCTTTCCTCTCTGAAATTTATTCAGTAGTTAATTTGTGATTGCATTTTTTAAGTACTTCAAAATAAAATTGATAAGCAAATTATGAATACACCAGAGGGTTGTTTCATCAAAGGATCCTGAATATGCCACGTGATTTGTTACTTATTTTTCTATTCAACTCAACCTTTGTTTTTCGTCTTGTGTGGTCACGTGTCCCAGCACGTGGTCATCTTAGGAGTGTTCATAATGTGTTAAAACTGCACTTTCAAAATGTCTGAGACAGGTGCATTGACTATAGTTAAATTCATCTCTTCCACTATAAAAAAAGGTCATGCATAGACAAGGAATCAGAAATTAGTCCTTTTTATTTGGACTTGTGGGCAAGAGCATGGTGATGGTGGTGATAACGATCATTAGATACTGTTTCAAGGCTACCCCGGTGTAAAGACAGTAAACATTTTCTTCTACAATATACAATATTTCCAACAAGAATTTATTCAAAGTATTATTAAGAAAGAAAGAAAGAGAGGGAGAGAGAGAGAGAGAGAGAGAGAGAGAGAGAGAGAGAGAGAGAGAGAGAGAGTGAGTGAGTGTGTGTGTGTGTGTGTGTGTGTGTGTGTGTGGAGGGGGGGGGGAATGGAAAATACTTTCTGTGCTCGCTTAGATGGGGTACTGTGGCTTACATACGTGCCTGGCTCAGCACTATGCCGACAAATGGAAATAGGCATAGCGGGTGTCAATCGGGCTGTTCACGTCTTAGCACTCCCTGCTGTCTCATGGGAGCTTGCCAATCATGTAGGGTGGCAGTGGTGGCAGGTAGTCCCCCTTTCAGAGACTGAGATGGATTTGCTCTCCACTTGTAGGACTACCCTCTCCTTTTTGGCAGACAGGCAAAAAGCATTCTGTCCTAGAACTCTGCCTTGGATGAAGTGAGCCACCTCAGTTTGCTCAAAATCTGTTAGTGGCGAGCATTGTCATTCCTCTCAAGTCCGAAATGACCAATGTCTCTATTTAATCTATTGCGATGTAGCTCAAACCAACACAGGTAATGGTGGCTTGCTGGCTGATTTATGAACACTTCAAGAGCAGGATATTTTACTGTTCATAACCTAAATAAAATAACCACTCTTAGTTTCACACAATAATATACACTTGTGCCACTAGTAAATACTACAGTCTAGCTTCCAAGGAATTCTTGTCTATTGAATTTCTAGTCACATTAAGTGACTGATAAATATGATGTTTGGGACCATTTAGAAAATGTATTTAAACACATTGTAAGAGTAGGAATAAGCTCCAGTCTTATTGGAACTTGAGGTGGTCTACTGCTTCTTTGTTTCTTTCTTTCCTTCTTACTGCTTATTGTAACTTAGTCTTATGTCTCTAAAATTAACCAACATCCTCCAAGATGTTTGAGCAGGACACATTGCAGAACCTTAGCACTTAGAAATTACCAGAAGCAGACGTGAAGATTTTCACCTTTGTAGAACAGAAAGCGAAGTGATTTATATCTAATAGTGGTTCACTGATAAAATGGCATTTAAACCTTTCTGTGAGTAACAAGTATGACTGTAATACAAAGAAATTTTATACAAACTCATTTTCTCAGCTTTTAAAAATGTTTGATATTAAGCCAAGTGGCACTGGAGCTCGTCTGGGTTCTGTAAGTTACGAGGGCTATGCCGAAAGTTTTTAGCAGGATGTATGAAAAAAATTTATTTGCAAAAAAACATTTACAACTTTTCAAAATACTCTCCATTAGCATGTATACATTTTTCTGTTCTCTGAAACCATTTAGAAAATGTGTCAGTCCAAGGTTCTTTTGGGATGTCACTTAGTGCACTCTCGTACACTGCAATAGCCTCTTCATCTGATGAAAACTGCTGCCCTCAAATTTTTCCTTAGTCTTAGGGAACAGAAAGAAGTCACAGGGGGCCAGGTCAGGTGAATAGGGGGGATGGGGTAACACTCGCACTTTTTCCTTCTCCAGAAAGTCCATCGTTCTGGCAGCCCTGTGCGCAGACGCATTGTCGTGATGCAGCAGAAGGTGCCCACTCTTGGACTTTGGATGCTGTGACTTCCATGTGGCGATGACTTTTGGAAGACAATTGTTCACGTACCATTCAGCATTGACTGTAGGACGTGTGTCCAAGGTCACAGAGGTGAGATGCCTGATCTTTGTGAAAAAAGTTGCCACCATCTTTTCTCCAGAGCTCCGACTTCGTCAAACTTTTGTGGGTGGTTCCTCCTCTGGAAAGCACCACACAGAAGACTGTCTCTTCGTTTCAGAGTCATAATGGTAGACCCACGTTTCATCACCTGTGACAATATTGTAGGTGTCTTGGGACTTCCCTCCATTGAATTTTTCGAGCAAGAAACGACATCAGTCCACTCTCACGTCCTTTGGCGTCAGGGAATGTGGCACCCAATGGGCACATCTCTTAGTAAGGCCTAAGTGACTATGAACGATGGTCTGTGCTGCTGTTGATCCAATATTTAGGGTCCCTTCAATGTTGCAAAATGTAAAATGTGGATCTTCTTTGATCATTTTCCCACAGCATCAATGTTTTCAGGAGTCACAGCTGTTGCTGGCCGACCAGGACAAGGTTCATCTTCAATTGACTGTCGACCCCTCGAAAACTCGTGAAACCAATTTCCAAATGTGGCCCTAGAAGGGGAAGCTTCACCAAATACACGCAGCAGAGAAGAATGGCATTCTTCGGCACTTAAACCCTTTTTGTAATCGTAAAAAATCATGGCGCGAAAGTCGCGGCATGACAGCTCCATCCTGCACCATCTCTGACTCAGCACTGCCTGTGGTTTCTTACTGCACTGTGGGGGATCACCACTAGCCAAGGGCTGCGCGCGCACGTCCCAAGGTCGAAAAACATCGCTCTTTCGAATGAAAACAACCCCATTGGCCTCTGCCTTACGGTTTACGGGCTGCTAAAAACTTTCAGCATAGCCCTCATACTGGGGAGTGGCAGCAGTTGGATTCTTGTGGTTATGAAAGTTTGCTCTCTTGCCTGTAGATCCTATTATTTATTGCTGTATTCAAGTTTTGCACCTCACCACTTTCGAATGAGTAAATCCTCACTCGGTGATTGACATGGCTTTGGACCTTTCCATTCACAACTTCTCCTACAGAACCTATGATCGACTATAACTTTTCCTATGTTCCTTCAGTCTTATAGATTTCATAGTCATAATCTGTAATGTTTGCATAGAGATTTGAGCCTGAACTTAGCATATCCATCTATCCAACGTTTCAAGGGTACCTGTCTGCTCATCTACCCCGTCACTTGCCCATTAAAACTGTCAAACCTACTAATTGAATTTCTTAGGGTCTAGTAATTTTCCAGCAACATTTTGTCCAACATCTGGTCTTCAGCTTTTATGTTCGTATTTAACAAAAGGTTTTGCACGTCTAAGGCCTGACTGAGTGAGATAGCTACCTCGGCATTTTGTTACTCAAATTTGTGATTGAGAGTGCTAGGAAGCATCGGCTTCAATACATATAAGTTTGAATTTTCGTTAGCTGAGGCATCACCCATTACTGTCTGCAAAGGATTGAGCCTACTGCTAGTGACTGCAAAAAGCAACTTCTCGTGATCAATATAACGGAGGTAGTACAATCATTGTGCTTAGAGATCAGGCTAAAAGGAGGCGGAATTTACACATGTGGCTGATCAGTATTTTTGATCCACCAGTGAATATTTTGATTGCATCTGGCTGTATGGTGATTTAATATCTTGAATATGTGTAATGTTTCATATTTGCAGTGAAGACGGATGTTGCAGGAATGAAGTTGCTGAAGAAAGAAAACAGTTTTGAAGTGCTGGTTCACACGATGAAAGGGGCAATAAGGAAGTATTTCTGTTACATAGGGATTACTATTTAGCAACATGCCGTTTGTTTCAGTAGATAGATGTTAATTTGTTTGAAGCGGCTTGTGTAACCCTGGAAATTTGAGTGATTGTAGGCTCCAGATTTGGATTCTTGCATCATAAATTTGTCCAACCAGTACTGGCACTGGACATGCAGAGATATTTTAGCTTCTTCCAAGAGCAAAGCATTGATCAATGTTGAAGGCTTTACTCCACTGCAGACTGTAACTGTGCAGTACCATATTTTTACAATTTCATGTTCTGTGAACTAGATGCCAAAAGATAAGATTGTGATGTTCTCTAATTGGGGCTACACCAGGGACTGATAAAGGAAGCATTCTAGTGAATTGAACACCATTTTTGTTAAGAGTTCAAACAGTAGTTTCCGCAACACTGTAGTTCTGAATGAAGAGTAGGAAGATAATTTAAAAATTTGGTCAATATGCTGACACCTGTATTTTTGATACACAACAGAGAAGTACTTGCATGGGTTAGATACGGAACTGTAGGCATTGATATAAATCTTAAATTGGCTCAGATATTGTCTGTGTTCCGTATTGTTAGGAGACATGCCTGAAGTAGTTGTTTTTTGGGATACATATTGCAGTGAGATGCAAAGTAACATTGTTATGAAAAGTAGTTCCGTTGACTTAACAACATTGACTCTGATTATTTCCAGGTGTTCTGTACAGATTGCTCTTGTATATTATGCTGAGTTGCTATCTGTACATTTGATTTTAAGAAGTGAATGGGACGAGTTCCATTTTTAATTATGGCTTCTCACTAGACCTTAGCGAAGTTTACATAAAAATTTTCTATGCAAAATTGTCCATATGAAATTCTTAATTTATTTATGCTGTAGTCTCATGAGACTGGGAGTGAGATGTAGAATAGAAACTCCTGTACAAGCTCTGCAGTATCAGCACTGGATTGGTAATTTGTGTCTCGTCTGCATTGTTGTACAAAACCAGTGGAGTTTTTGACTGGAATAGTGAATGTAGATATGTATTACACAGACCTGATCTTTTTTCACTGCTTTCAAAGCCCACCCCACTATAACACATGTGTCTGGCCATCCTGATTTAGGTTTTCCATTATTTCCTTAAATTGCTTGAGGCAAATGCCGGGGTGGTTCCCTTGAAAGGGCATGGCCGCTTTCCTTCCCTAATCCTATGGGACCAATGACATTGCTGTTTGGTCCCCTCCCACAAATCAACCAACTAACCACTACAACACACATAATATTAAGAGTATGCAGTGTAGTTTCAGCTCTGAGTCTGCAGACGTGTGTGCAAGTTGCGTTTGCATGTGTGTGTGTGTGTGTGTGTGTGTGTGTGTGTGTGTGCGCGCGCGCGCGCGCATATGTGTGTCTAGTGCTGACAAAGGCTTAATGGCTGAAAGCTATGAGTGTGTGAATCTTTTTATTGTGCCTATCACAACTCAGCATCTCCGCTATATGGTGAGTAGCAACTTTCCTTCTCTGGTGTTGTTACATTCCATCCTGGATTTTTCCATTGTTTAAGAATATGCAACGTAACTTTTGACACTGTATCCACAGTTCTGATTTACTTTTTGGCAACATTGTACAAATGTGTTATATTGATTTGGGTACACAGCTCATTGTTGATAGCACAATTGTTTGCTGGTTGAAGTGATGCAATAACCTTACCTCCATACTCTGAATCTCTGATCAATCAAGATTGAGCCAACATAGTGTATAACTCAGTGTGGGTGGTTCCCTACCAGTGGGTAGATAGTGAACATTCTGCTGCAGAGGGGTTTTGATCAGTGCCGTTGTTCTTGAGGCTTTAGTCGTGTAATAGACCACAGAAAATTATTTTTTTATTGATTACTCATAAACAAGACTCCACCACAGTAAACGATTGCTTGATGTGATAATATCTGGGATCCTAACCTACACAGCTGCATACGCTTCAGTCGGCTTGTATGGGAAAGAGCGGCAGGAATTCATACAATCAGTAACGATGCTTCTACACACAGACAAAATTGCCGTTTTAGAGTACGGTAATTCAGAGAAAAGGGAAGACAGGCAGAGTTGGTAGCGATTTCTCAGGATTACCTTCCCACATTGACATAGCTTGTTCGTATGTGCATTACTGTTTGTCTCATCACTGAGAGAGAGAAACTCTCCTGCTTGCAGCATTGATTGACATTATTATTTTTCTGGTTCCAGCCCATGAAATACAATCAGGGTAACTTTTTACTGGTCAGGGTATCGTACCAATTAGTGTTTTTCTTTCAGATGGGTTGAGTTCCAAGTCCTGGCTTTATATTATTTGAAATGTAATAGAATAAAATAATGCCAGTACATGGAATACCAACCATTTGAAATAATAATAATACACAGTATAAGATACCCTGACTGGTAAAAAGTGACCTTGATTGACTGTACTACCACTTGAGGAAAATAAATGTGGTGCTGTGATGGGCCAGGAGCTGCCTTGTAATTCATTAGTGGATGTATTAATTTGCGACACAATGCAACATGGATACATATGCGAGGCAATAAGGGGCAAAGCGAGAACCACAAGTTCTTGATTCCAGTGAGTTCTCATTGTTCTTTAAAATTGACATCAGTTTTCAGTTTTCGCTTGGTAATGTCAGAACATTACTGACACAAACATTTATATCATTGTGGCAAGCACAGCTAATGAGACATGTACACTATGTGATCAAAAGTATCTGGACATGCCCTAAAACATACGTTTTTAATATTAGGTACATTGTGCTGCCAGGTACTCCATATCGGCAACCTCAGTAGTCATTAGACATCGTGAGAGAGCAGAATGGGGCGCTCCACAGAACTCATGGACTTCGAACATGGTCAGGTGATTGGGTGTCACTTGTGTCACACGTCTGTATGTGAGATTTCTACACTCCAAAACATCCCTAGGCCCACTATTTCCGATGTGATAGTGAATTGGAAACGTGAAGGGACACTTGCAGCACAAAGCGTACAGGCTGACCTTGTTTGTTGACTAACAGAGACCTTTGACATTGAAGAGGGTCATAATGTGTAACACGCATACATCTATCCAGACCATCACACAGGAATTCCAAACTGCATCAGGATCCACTGCAAGTACTATGACAGTTACGCGGGAGGTGAGAAAACTTGGATTTCATGGCTGAGCGGCTGCTCATAAGCCACGCATCCCTCTGGTAAATGCCGAATGACGCCTCGCTTGGAGTAAGGAGCGTAAACATTGGACGAATGAACAGTGGAAAAACGTTGCATGTAGTGATGCTATCCAATGTAACATTATAACATAATGCTTCAGAAACAATTTTAATATGCTGATGGTCCTAGATTGGAGTCTTGTGAAGTGCTTAAAAGTTTTAATTTTTAGATCTTAATCACAATATCTGATTATTATTTTCTTTCAATTAACTGGTTTCATTTTTTTCATTTCTAATCCTTCATTGTGTCATTTTAATCATCATGGCTTGTTATTTGCTCCTATTTGTAATGTGACGATCCGATGGCAGGGTGTGGGTATGGCAAATGTTTGGTGAACATTATCTGCCAGCGTGTGGTGCCAACGTTAAAATTTAGAGGCGGTGGTGTTACTGTGTGGGCCTGTTTCTCATGGATGGTGCTTGCACCCCTTGTTGGTTTGTGTGGCACTACCACAGCACAGGCCTACATTGCTTCCCATTATTGAAGAGCAATTCGGGGATGGTGATTGCATCTTTCAACATGATTGAGCACCTTCTCATAATGCAGTCTGTGGCAATGTGGTTACGCGACAATAACATCCCTGTAATGGACTGGCCTGTAGAGAGTCCTGACCTGAATCCTATAGAACACCTTTGGGATGTTTTGGAACACTGACTTATGCCAGGTCTCACCGACTGACCCCAGTGCAGCACTCTGTGAATAATGGGCTGCCTTTCCCCAAGAAACCTTCTAGCACTTGATTGAACATATGCCTGCGAGAGAGGAAGCTATCATTAAGGCTAAGGGTGGGCCAACACCATACTGAATTCTAGCATTACCAATGGACGATGCCATGAACTTTTAAGTCATTTTCAGCCAGGTGTCCAGATACTTTTCATTACATAGTGTATTTAAATTTTTGCTTTGGTATGCTAAAGTTGATGTTATCCAATGTAACATTATAACATGTGCTTCAGTAACAATTTTAATATGCTGATGGATCTAGATTAATTACAATACCTGATTATTATTTTCTTTCCATTAGCTGGTTTCATTTTTTCATTTCTAATCCTTCACTGTCATTTTAATTATCATGGCTTGTTATTTGCTCCTATTTTTCTTTGTATCATTCGTCTTTCATTTGAAATCTTTGTCCATGTGATTTTAAATATTTCCACATATTAACTGAGCTTTCATTTCTTCCGTTATATCATTTTATATTTTCGCCCGTTATTGCATTCATTTTTTCCATTCCTCATGTTGCTTCAATTTTGTATTATTTGTAATGCTTTCTTTCATTTGAACCCTCATGAGCGTTATTTTGTCCATAAGGCTACAAGATTTTAAATGATTTATGACGATTGCCATCCAATAATAATAATAACTAACTTGTTCAAGAAACGATGATAAATTTGTAGTACTCCAGCAGCAAGAGAAGAAGCACTTATATTTTCTTGTACACAAGTGTAACGCTGCTGTCTTTTCTTTCCACAAATAAGTCTATAACTCGGTCAACAAAGATCTGATCACTGGATAGCTCTCCAAGTAATGTCTTTTCTACTGCTAACGTGCTCAAACACAATAGCCGGGTGTTGGACATTGAATTCCTTAAATAATTATTCATTCATTTAAGAGTACTCATACTTTGTTCACTGCTTGCTGTAGTTGCGGGCAGGGTCAAAACCAAACGCAGGAACTTCGTTGTTTCTTCATAAACAGAGTCTAAATCATTGTTGACAATGCACTTTAAGAGGATTCTTGGAGATAAGTGTTCTTTTTCATCAGCGTATATGTTATGCAGTTCATTTTCAAGTTGTTCTTGTTTGAAAAAAGGGTTCTGTTCTAATAACTGATGCAGTATCAACTTTAGGAGTTCTTTTTGATAGTTTGAGAAACACTTTTTGTTCAAAAGTTCATCAAACTGAATTTGGGGAAAGTCTTGAAATCTTCTTTCCATCTGAACAATTTGCAAATCCAGTATCTTGTAAGTTAGTGCCCTGAGAGATGTCTTTTGACTGTCACAGAACGATAAGTTGCCATTCAAACACAAACTGCATTTAATGCATTCAACAACGAATGTTTCCGCTCTTAATCGTCGTAAGTTGCTCAAAACACTTCTTATTTCATTGTGGCAAGCAGTTATACTGACAGATTTTGACTGAAGAACATTAAAGAGATGATAAACATAAACAAAGCACCCTTGGTAGAAGCGAAGCATGTAGACAAACGTAGGATCATCCATCTGTCGTTTCATTTCCACAGTACAGCTCAAAGATTCTGGGTCCCACTGATTCTGTATCATCAATTATATAATTAAAGCACCATATAGCTCTGAGAAATGACTAGGTATTGTTGAAACTGCTCTGGAGCGAAAGTTCCAGCGAGTGTTGCTTCCATGTGGCAGTTTAAATCCTTTCTCAGTTAGCAATACAGTTCATTTTGATGATTTGCTGAAAAACGAATGGAATGCAGTAAGATCACTTACAAACATGCGTACTTGTCATATGATTTTGGAGGCATGTAACAGTACCAAATTCAGTTGGTGTGTGTAACAATGAATAAACCAGCGCATAGGGACAGAACTAATTCACCAATTGTTGTAGTCCTCTTTCTCTGCCCGCCATTACTGAAGGGCCACCATATGTTTGACTAACCACTTTTCCTTCCACATTCCATTCTTTCAACACTGCATGAATAATGTTTGACAAACCTTCAGCAGCTTTATCTTCAGAAACATCGTAAAATCCTACGAATCTTTCCTAAATTTTGTCTGCAACACAGTAGCTGAATGTTATACTCATTTGAGTCTTGCATGACACATCTAATGTTTCATCAGCCGGAATCGAAATTAAATTGCAGTTCCGAATTTCAGATTTTGTTTTCTCATTAACTGCCAGAGTTATCATTTCTGTTACATCATTCTGTATATCTGGAGAAGTTCCTTTAATGGTTGAAGAGCATGACTGATGGTCTCGAATTAACTGCTCTCCTTGAGCTAGTAAATCCAACAAGTCCAGATAGTTACCTTTGTTGCTGTAGGATTCTCTTCTCGATGGCCATGAAAGGCTAGTTCTTGTTTGCAAAGAAATACAATTGCCTGAATAAGACGAGCCAATACTCTCCTGTTGGATGCAACTTGTTCATTGTATCTTATTGCTGTCAGACGAGCGGCTTCATAAAGGGCGTGCTCAGTTCCACTTTTGCCCAATAACTGAAATGAATCTGTTCTGCAGGTGACGTTTTGATATCTGATGCTTTTGTTCTTTCCTGTCAAACTTCTTTATTGTACAAATGCCCCCATTGCACCATTCATTTTCACCACCAAACAGAAGACATATATAACAATATAATCTGTTATTAACTGCATTCGCAGTCAGCCAAGTACACTTTTTGTGCCAGGCAGTCTGAAAAGTTTGTCCTTCAATTCGCACTTTTTTTCGTGCGTTAATGTAGAAATAGGGGTTTTTAATAAAAATTCTATAAGGTGTTCAGTTGCTGGCTCACCCATGTTGGCGACACAATGAAAATATGCACTAAAATCACACAAAAATGACTATGAACACAAACCGCGCGACTGTTCACATCCTTGTTAAAAGCCAGCATAGAAGCGGCAGAGACTAGTCTTGATACCCGCTAGCAAGTGCAGCGCACCGGCCTTCGTGGAAGAGGGAAAGTGGAGGGGAGCCGAGAAAGCCACTAACGCGCAGGCCCACACAGCCAGGCAAGGGAGGCAGAGACTGAGAGCAGTCGAGTCTCAAGCAGGCAAATACACGAACACTCAAAGTGCGGCGTGGGCTACAAAACTGATGTCTTTCGCACATTTAGAGCTCTTAGTAGAAAGTTGTTTACATTTTTGTTGTGAATTACTATTGCATCTTTTTTTTTAGTACAAATACAGGGGAGACTAAGTCTCAAAGTCTCCCCTCACACTACGCCACTGGTTCTCATTGTGAATTATTTTCCTTTGACCAAAATGAGACTTAAGTTTTTGGTCTCAGACTTTTTTATCTGTGCTTGCTTCATTTTATTTCAGAAATTCGGGCAACATCATTGATTTCTTCATTGGTTAACAAATTAGAATGTTGAACTGAAATATGTCTTAAAACATATATTTGCAACATCAAAATCATAGAAGTATGGAAGGACATGTTCCATTAACTTTCAAAATTTTTTATTGAAATGCAAGTGGGTAAAATATTTTGCAAACAAGTTCTGCTGAAAAAAAATGAAGTTGTTCAAGGGCTAATAATATGGAAAACGACAGTAATCTCTATGGGCACCCCGCAAATATGATTAAAAGCAGCTGGTAAATGTCACACTTGTTGGGTCTCTGCATGTGCAGATGTCTGAAGTCGGCGCTGAGCAGCCGTTTCTGGTCTCAGGGTAATGTTAGTGGCTCTTCTAGCAAAGATCGCGGTACGAGTCCTGCAGGGGCATTGATTTTAATATGTGTTGTTGCTGAGCACATCCTTTGTATGGATCAGAAAGGTTGTGTCAAACATTAGTTTGTGTCGTTTGCCTTCTTTATTTCTTCATTGATAGTCCTCGGCATTGACGAACTGCATTGTTATACTGGCTGAAAAATGGGGGGTGGAAGTCAACACTGACTACTGTAAATGATGTAGCCGACAGTTTCACACTTGCGTTTCACAGTCCTTTACTTTCAGTTCACAACCCCCAATATTACACAGTTATATGGCCAGTTCACTATTGGTAAATTTTGATAAGTCTCATTAATAAGCTGCAGGCAAACATTAGCATACTGCTACAATAGTTTGCTGCCGAACATCTATGAGCAGTTAGTACCTAACCACACAGTTAACTGTTTCTCAAATAAATTGAACAGACAGTCTCATTGTTTTAGTGCACAGCCTATTGGTGTTACACTACTGGTAATTCCACTGCATTATTGTTATTCCAACTGATACAGACTTCCCATCTGAAAATCGGCCATGGACTCACTGTCTCGTGATAAAAAACCGGGCCTTTATATATCCTCACAATAATAGGCACTGAAACTATACATTGTTCGATGTTTAAGTTACAGAAATTACAATTTAAAAAATATCTCATTCAGTTAACTGAATACATTGGAAAATGCCTTCTTTCTAACAGTTTCTTCTACCACAAAGTTTAGGCTGAATTATTTGTGTAAATTTTTTATTTTTTTATTATTTATTTTATGGTCTTCATTGGACCACTCTAGTCAAAAATAAAAAGTTGTAAACTAGTTGTTACACAGGGATACAATTTGGCTCAACAATAACTTAATATGATATTTAGGTAATATAATTATTAGAGTCTATTCTTATATGAAAGGTGTTTTGCTCTTCTGTCTGCCCAATATTTCTTCAGGTTCTCTCTGTCTTGTTTTTTAGGTCATCTATTGTGATTTGGAGTTCTTTTATATCTTCCTTAATTTCTGTGATCCATTTAATGTCGCTCTTGCTATTCCACAATTTTTGTATTATTTTTTTACTAACTCTGTTTTCTTGAGTTCTCATCAGATGTCCAAAGAATGAGATGTGTTTCTTCCTGATTGTGCTCATGACTGGTTCTATTTTCTTATATACTGTTTCATTTGATGCTATTCTCCAATATCCATTTATTTTATACTGTTTATTTATACATGCCCTAATTATTCTTCTTTCTATTTTTAGTATTCTGTCAATTTCTGCTGCATTAGTTGCTTTGAAGATAGTTTCAGCTGCATACGTTATTTCTGGTTGTGTAACTGTTTTATAGTGTTTTAATTTTGCATCTATAGATAGGCTTTTTTTGTTGTATGTAGTTTTGGTAATGTAATTTGCGTAGTTCAGTTTTTTTATTCTATTCTGCCATGATGGCTTCTCATTTAGATTGTATGTTATTATTTTGCCTAAATATTTTAATTTATCAACAATTTTGATTTCCTGTTCTCCTATTGTAATTTTGTTTGCAAGTGGTGGATCAGTTAGCATAATCTCCGTTTTTTCAAATGATATTCTAAGGCCTACTTTCTCTGCTATTTCTTGTAGTGATTTCACTTGTTGCCTGGCTTCTTTAACGGTGTTGGCTAGGAGAGCAAGATCATCAGCGAATCCCAAGTAGTTTAAGCTAATATTATCTTTTGCTCTTCCAATTCTTATCATCTTTGGATTGTCCTTGTACCATTCTCTCATTATGTATTCCGGTGCACAGTTGAACAGTAATGGTGATAGGCAGTTACCTTGTCTTAAGCCTGTTTTTGTGAGGAATGGTTCCGAGATTTCTCCTCTAAACTTCACTTTTAATTTGGTGTTGGTTAGAGTGAGTTGTATTATTTTAATTAGTTTTGGATGGAATCCTAGATTTCTTAAAATTTTTAATACTGAAGGTCTGTGGAGACAGTCATATGCCTTCTTAAAATCTACAAATGTTATTGCCAGAGGTTTGTTCCGTTTCTTGTAGTATGCCATAATCAATTTTAAACTAATTATCTGCTCTGCACAGCATCTCCATGGTCTGAAACCTCCCTGATATTCCCCTAACTCCTGTTCTAATTGTTCCTTGGTTCTTTCATATAGGATCTTGGATAGAATTTTGTATGTGCAATCTAGGAGAGAGATTCCTCTGTAGTTGTCTGGGTTACTCTTATCTCCCTTTTTGTGTTGTGGGTGGATGATAGCTGTGGTCCAATGTTCGGGGAATCATTCTGTTACCCAAATTTTTGTTAGAGCCATGTGTAAGGAGGTATTGAATGTGTCACTTGCATATTTCCACATTTCAACAAAAATCTGATCTTCTCCGCATGCCTTATAATTTTTTTTTTTTGTTCTTTAAGAATTTTTTCTACTTCTTGGAAAGTTGGAGGGTCTAGTTTGTTAGGTTTGGTTTTTATTGGGGTATTTATGTTGATTTGTAAGGGTTCTTTGGATTCCTCGCAATTCAGAAGTTTGTTAAATGCTTTTGCCATGATTTCTGCATTTTCCTTGTTACTGTGTGTCATTCTTCCAGCTTCATCTTTCAGTATTAGTGTAGGGGCCTTATATTGTTGTAGTTGTTTCCCAAAGATTTTATAGTAGTTCTGTTGGTTTTATGATAATAACCTTCTATAAAGTTTACATTATCTTTATGGAACCTCTCTTGATTCTTCTGATATTTTGTGTGAGTTTTTTTCTTTCATTTTTTAGGTTGATGGCATTTTCTTCAGTTTTATGTGTTTGAAACTTTAACCATGCTTGGTGTCTATCTTCATGGAATTTGTCACATTCTGATGTCCACCATGCATGTTTCCTTTGTGGGTTCAAGGGAGCTAGATACTCTGCTTCTTTTTTAAGATTAGGCACTAGTTGTTCTAGATCATCTGTTAATTTGATGGTTTGTGTTATTTGTTGGTATTTATTATTTTTAATTAGCTGATGTGGGTCAAACCTCCTTTTTATTTTATTAGTTTTTCCGGTGCTCTTCTTTAACAGAGTGAATCTGATTTTAATTTTAACTATATAATGTTCTGAGCCTTTGTCTACTCCTCTCAGTACTTTAACATTGTGGATCTCCTTATGAAAATTTTTGTCCATACAGACATGGTCTAGTTGCCACACCCCCTTCCTCCAGTCTGGATGTTTCCATGTTTTAAGTTTACTTGGCTTTCTCTTAAAGTATGTTGATTTGGATATAAGGTTGTGTTCTCTGCAGAGTTCTACAAGTCTTTGACTGTTTTTGTTCGTAAATTTATGTTTACTCCATTTTCCAATTATATCTTCATATTTCCTTTGTTTTCCCAACTGAGCATTGAAATCTCCCAATAAGATTTTTACTTTCTTTTTATTTACCCTGTTCACAGTTTGTTCTAGAAGGTCCCAAAATTTATCTACATCTTCCTTTGTTTTTGTTAGACAATTTTTTTCATTTGTTGGGGCATGAGCATTTATTATTGTATAGGTTTTATTCATTGTTTTAAAGCTTAGAGTCGCAATTCTTGGTGATACTGCTTGGAAATCCGTTAATGAATCTATTATTTTTATGTTTACTGAAAACCCTGTTCCAAACTGGGGACATTGTTTCATTGCCCTCGGTCCTGGTTTCCCACTATAAATTCTGTATCCTTGTGATTCGGATGGGTCCTCTGTGGTGTTTCTCATTTCTTGGATCCCTGTTATTAAAATTTTTTGTTTATTTAGTTCATCTGTGAGCTCCTTGAGTTTTCCGGTCTGAAGTAGTGAGTTTATGTTGTGTGTTGCTATATAATTTATTTGCTCATGACAGATGTGAAAATTACCGAACTATCAGTTTAATAAGTCACAGCTGCAAAATACTAACACGAATTCTTTACAGATGAATGGAAAAACTGGTAGAAGCCGACCTCGGGGAAGATCAGTTTGGATTCCGTAGAAATATTGGAACACGTGAGACAATACTGACCTTACGACTTATCTTAGAAGAAAGATTAAGGAAAGGCAAATCTACCTTTCTAGCATTTGTAGACTTAGAGAAAGCTTTTGACAATGTTGACTGGAATACTCCCTTTCAAATTCTAAAGGTGGCAGAGGTAAAATACAGGGAGCGAAAGGTTATTTACAATTTGTGCAGAAACCAGATGGCAGTTATAAGAGTCGAAGGACATGAAAGGGAAGCAGTGGTTGGGAAGGGAGTGAGACAGGGTTGTAGCCTCTCCCCAATGCTATTCAATCTGTATATTGAGCAAGCAGTAAAGGAAACAAAAGAAAAATTCGGAGTAGGTATTAAAATCCATGGAGAAGAAATAAAAACTTTGAGGTTCGCCGATGACATTGTAATTCTATCAGAGACAGCAAAGGACTTGGAAGAGCAGTTGAATGGAATGGACAGTGTCTTGAAAGGAGGATATAAGATGAACATCAACAAAAGCAAAACGAGGATCATGGAATGTCGTCGAATTAAGTTGGGTGTTGCTGAGGGAATTAGATTAGGAAATGAGACACCTAAAGTAGTAAAGGACTTTTGCTATTTGGGGAGTAAAATGACTGATGATGGTTGAAGTAGAGAGGTATAAAATGTAGACTGGCAATGGCAAGGACAGCGTTTTTGAAGAAGAGAAATTTGTTAACATCGAGTATAGATTTAAGTGTCAGGAAGTCGTTTCTGAACGTATTTGTATGGAGTGCATGGAAGTGAAACGTGGACGATAAATAGTTTGGACAAGAAGAGAATAGAAGCTTTCGAAATGTGGTGCTACAGAAGAATGCTGAAGATTAGATGGGTAGATCACATTACTAATGATGAAGTATTGAATAGAACTGGGTAGAAGAGAAGTATGTGGCACAACTTGAAAAAAAGAAGGGACCGGTTAGTAGGACATGTTCTGAGGCATCAAGGGATCACAAATTTAGCATTGGAGGGCAGTGTGGAGGGTAAAAATCATAGAGGGAGACCAAGAGATGAATACACTAAGCAGATTTAGAAGGATGTGGGTTGCAGTTAGTACTGGGAGATGAAGAAGCTTGCACAGGATAGGGTAGCATGGAGAACTGCATCAAACCAGTCTCAGGATTGAAGACCACAACAACAACAGCAATCTTCTTTTTGTGTTTTTGTGTGCATTTTGATGGTTGCAAACACTCCGATTCGTTGCTATCTTCTAGTTGACTACCCACCGAATCCTATGTAGCCTTTTCCTGCCATTTTGAGCAGGACGGTGGAATTTTTTTCCTAAAAGACCTTTCCATTTTTGACTTTCGAAGGTTGTCAACCTTAGTTGGAGCAAGCTCCGATTTACAACTACTGTTGTTAACCACAGAGAGTGTGTTTGGTCTGCGAGAGCTATTTTATTTCACTCAAGTCCGCTGGTAAACCGGTGAGGACTTCCCTATCCGGCACATGGGACGCGCCACGTAGGAGTATCACCCCTCCTCCTACTATGACAGCATAGTGGGTTCGTGGTATTTGTGTAAATAATGAAATTAACAGATATAGTTATGCAAACAATGCTCTCGACAAAACTGGCAATTATTTTGGTATTAAATAGAGGCTGGTTTTGCTACTATGTTTTTGAATGGCGCCAAATAAATACTTAGAATCCTAGTAGCTCTTCTTCCAAATGTTTATAATTATTACAGAATTTATTTTTGTTTGTAAACCAACAATTGAATCTAAGTCAGGAAACAATTACGTATTTCACCCTATAACAAAAGTATTAGCTAGGAATGGTCAAAATAAATTAGGAAACTAATTACATACGCAAAACTAAACACTGCTTGTGTCTGTATATGTGTGGATGGATGTGTGTGTGTGTGTGTGTGTGCGCGAGTGTATACCCGTCCTTTTTTCCCCCTAAGGTAAGTCTTTCCGCTCCCGGGATTGGAATGACTCCTTACCCTCTCCCTTGAAACCCACATCCTTTCGTCTTTCCCCTCCTTCCCTCTTTCCTGATGAGGCAACAGTTTGTTGCGAAAGCTTGAATTTTGTGTGTATGTTTGTGTTCGTTTGTGTGTCTGTCGACCTGCCAGCACTTTCATTTGGTAAGTCACATCATCTTTGTTTTTAGATATAAACTAAACACAAAATTAGATCTGGTGGTATATTTCTTAAGAATGATGGCCAACCTTTCTCTCTTATGAAAATGCAGATTATATTCATGTATGTTAATGGTAATTAGTCAAAAGTGAATTTAAGGAGGCAGATCGCAAAACAAGAGAGGAAGTAAAAAGATCCCAGCTTGCTTCATCGCATTACCCCCTCATTGGATTCTTGGATTCGCCAGGTGATATTGCAAACAGCTAACTGGGCAAGTCAATGACCACAAGTGACCCCAGAAACAACAGTTTTTGCCCTCTACAGCTCCCTCTAGTACCATGGAAGCTGTGCTGTCTGCACAGAACCTCCTCATTCATTATCTTATCAGTCCACCTAATTTTCAACAACAATCTACACACAACAAAATATTACATAAGAAATCTTATCAAAAACTACAGTACATAGTTTTTCAGATTTCTACTTATATGAACTGGCCATATGAAAATCTGCATACAAAATATTTACATTTAATGTAGTGTACAATTGCACAAAATATCCACAAGTTATATTTTTAATAAAAGGTAGGCATCTTCAACATAACTGATGTACTTTTTGGAAAACAAAGATTAGGTTCTAAAATCCATATCACTTTATACAAGTCCTGTCTTGCTCCAAGTAATAAATGATCATGGGTTGCAAAAAGTTAAATTGCATTGTGTCTTTCAGTTCACTTACTCTTAATGAGCTTTAACACATTTTCTCACCAAGTCATCCACACCTTCAGCAGGTCCAAGTGGCAGCTATATTCCATACGGCGAGAGAAGAGATCTGACAGTTGACACGGTCTTGGCGCACATGCTTCACCCATCCACAACAGCCAATCAGATCATGAGCTTTTGTTTACATTACCATGGCAATGCCCCAGTGTTGCTGTAGTGCTGGTCGACCGCTGCTTTCAGTCAGTTGCGCCACGTGCTATGTTCCAGTTAGTGTGTATACTTGTGCATTCCATTACCAGTACTTCTGTGAGTTTCTTGCCGTGTGTGTAAGAGGAAAGGTGTTTGTAAGTGTGTATAAGTGGAAAATGGCTACCTGTAGTGCAGAGAAGAGGATTTTTTTTGGAAAGGAGCTATGCTGAAATCCCAAGCATGCGAGTTTATATAGAGATTGCGTGTTTACTGTGAAATGGAAAGACATACTGGTGGGCCTTTGATATCAGTGAGTAAAGTGGTTGACAGAGTGGCAGAAGCATTGAACATTTCTACAGCGACAGTGAAGGGAGTCACAAATGATAAAGAGGCTGCCAGTTCAGCTGCGAGCCCTGTTATTGTGATGCGTGGAAGGTCGAGGAAGAGATCTTGTCATGTGACTGAAACAGACAACTTTAACAAAAATGCTGTCAGGCAACACATATATGCATACTACAGCAGGAAGGAGTATCCAACACTTAAAAAAGTTAATGGCATCACTGTTGGACAGTGATTTGTTCACAGGCAGAACGACAATTCTCTCCATTATTTTGAAAAAAATTCCGTTGGAAAAATTTCTCAGAACAAAATGTATTAATGGAACGCGGAGACATTGTAGTATGGAGACGTCGTTTCCTGCACGAGTTGCTAGCTGTGAATCCAGAAAATGTAATATAGATTGACCAAACATGGGTCAACGTGTGTCATGCACATTCTGTTGCATGGACAGATGACAAACACCATGGAACTATGAGTGTGCCAACTGGTAAAGGGAGGGTGACCAATTATAGTTTATGCTGGCTCTATGAACAGTTTTGTGCCTGGTGCTACAATGATGTTTCAGTAAAAAAAAGTGTCTACTACCATGAGGAGATGAATGCAGATACGTTCAAAGACTGGTTCGTTACTCATTTGCTACCAGACTTCAGTTCTGTTTTTGTAATGGACAATCCGCTGTACCATTCTGTAAATTAAATAAGGCACCAACAGCTGCTGCAAGGAGAGACGAAATAGTCAGCTGGTTGAAAGATAATAAAATAGGCTTTGAACAGATTATGTGGAAAGCGGAACTTCTGGAATTAGTGAAACAATACAAGCCACAGAACACGCGATATGCGATTGATACATTAGCAGAGAACCACGATCACAAAGTTATATGTCTTCCACCATACCACTGCCATTACAACTCAATTGAACTCATCTGGGCTCAGATAAAAGCAGATGTTGCGGAGTGAAACAAAACCTTTACACTATAAGACACAGAGAGGCTGCTAAATGAGGCTGAATGACGCCAGAAAATTGGAAGAACATCGTAAACCACGTGTGGAAAGAGATTACAAGGTCAAGCATAGAAGAAGGTATAAGAGAAGAATCCATTCATAATATTGTAATTTCTTTATCAGACGATAAGGAGAGCAGCAGTGAAGATACCGAAGACTACGTGGTCATGATGAGAGATGACCAATCAGATGACGATGATCCTGGGGTTTCCGTTCTCCCAAACGAAAAATACAGGTAATGTCCTCATTTGATATTTTACATGCATCGTTTGTGCAATTTGCTTTACCTTGTTAATGTTGAAAATCTGATTCTGTGTAACTTTTTTTTTTTTAATGTTGTTACCACCGTATGATGGTAATAATTTTTATTTTATTGTTATACGATTCAGAGTTCAGCCATAGGCCATTTTCAAGTACAGTTACTTATTTATATATCAAAAGATATCAGACTGGTATGAAATACAGCAAAATCTGAACCGTATAATAATAAAATAAAAATTGTTGCAGTCAAATGGCTGCAACATTGAAGAAAATATTTATGTATGTGTTTGTGTAAGGTGACAAACACTGGTAGCGCATGTGAAAAAATATACCATCAAGGAACACAGCAGAATGCTGCAATGAATGACGTGGCATTGTTAGGTTCTGAAGGAGTCAAGTGTTGCTGTTGGCCGAAGGGTGGAATGGGAAGGTCTGTCACCCCGCTCCCCCCATTGCTGGCTCACTGCCCGTCGGTGTCGAATACTGGCAACTGCGCTGCCAGCTGTCAGAGCCCTTCTCTCGACATATGGAGTGTAGTAAGGAAATGCACTGCTGTCAGTTCCCTTGGAGGTGGTTGTCCTCTGCCTCAGTACATGAAAAAATTAGACAAAATACCCTACTTTAGTACACTCATTTTAACTTCTAAGTATAAGGAAAAAATGTTTCGCACTAATGGCAAACGATAGTCATTACTTCATAAATAAATACATTACACAGTTCTCATAACATCACAATAATTAGCGCTAAAATTGACTATACTACGACAAGTGTGGATTAGTAAAAATTTAAAATCAAGTGCACATTGTGCTACAAAACATTACACTATGACATAATTATGTCTCAAATTGGTTAAACTTGGAAGATTTGGGTTTTTTTTCCATTTACAAAATCACTAAAATGCAAGTTCTGGTATGAAATTCACATCATTTATGGACTCATCATCTTAATGTCCAAAATATGTACATTACCTCTAGCAAAACCTCAAGATGTGCAGTAGCATAGATATACTAATCATTACACTATGGAAAAAGAATAGTCACAATCAAATAACTTAATCACTACTCAAATCAAAATTAAGGGATGGAAGTTGTTTGAAATCATAGCCCTACTTGTCCACTCAACTCTGAGTACTACTCTCATGCAACCAGAAAATTAAATCCTCACAAAATGTTACCAAATAGCTGATGTGTCAGAATATTCACATCACTCTAGCACCACAGTTATAAATTAATCCGCAAAATTATTGTTCTTTGTTCCAGTATTACCACTTCAAGCTCATAATTGTCAATAATGCAGCATTATATGACATGTACCTCACTAAAGTACTGCTCTTTATGTTAAGCTCTCATTCCCAGCTGCAGTGTCATGAACTGCACAATATACACAGTATTCAGTGTTGCCTATTTCAAAAATAGATACACCACATTTGTTTGTATACAGTTATCTTTTTCATTAATCATGTCTGTCCGCTCCATTATTTTACTTACATTTCTTACCTTATTAGCTAGTGGAGTGCATTCTCAAAAAATATCCCCACTGCAGAGACAGGCTCCCTAATCATTATTTTATTATTTCATTATTGCTTCATTACCTAATAAATAATCACCTGCTCTGCTTATCCAATGCAAAATTTATTTTACATAAAACCACTTTACAGTAACAGATCTTTATGGTAAGGCAAACTTAACTCTCATTGCTGATCAGACAAAATCGTCACTTAGAAAACTATTATTTCACTGTATTCCATCAAATTGCCTGAGGTTCTAGCCTCAAGGGTGATGTGCATACAAATCTTGCTTATTCTTTCCACACACATTACTCCAGGCAACTACGTTTAAAGTTTTATTTCCTTAATGTTAGAAGAAGCTGTACCGTGACACACTTCTGTAGGTAGGTAGTTATCTCCATATACTGATTGCACTGAACACAAACACTTCTATTATACCACAATTAATATTAAGACCTAGTATTCAACATGGTTTTTACTGCATATTACCTCTGCTGCTGCACCCATGAGCTCATTACTTCAGATGTTAATTACAGTTTTCAGATAATCTGCATCTTCTCCTCCACATATTCTGACACCTTTCACTGTCTGTTTACCTTACCCCTTTGTTTGACAGAAATTCTTCAGCCGTGACACAAATTTACTTCCACCATATTTCATAAAACTAGAATAAACAAAGTATCTCATAGATTTTTACCAAATACCACTGGTTTTTTTTAACTGCCTTTTCTTCCATCCTCTTATGATCCCATATATATATATATATCCTGCTTACCAAAATAATCATCAGACACAGTCAAATGACAGATAGCATGGTCCTCTTCTTCATCATCACTCTCAAACTCTAACTCTTTCTTGTATTATCCTCCTTTATTCTTTCACATTACCATCATTATTAATTATAAATTCAAATACCTCATCCTCATCACTAGTGGATTTGTCATTGCTATTATCATTTACAACTACTGTCAGGATCAGACCCACAGTCACTTTCTCTATACTTCAGATTTTGTACCTCTTCCACCTTTATCTTCATTTCAGCCAATTTTGAATCTACATTTTTATTTACTTTTACTGGTTTTTCCTCTACCACTGCTGCACACTTGGTTTCTACCTCCATTTCTAAATCATTTTAAATCTGATCGATTTGGTTCTCAAGTTTAACCCTATTTTCAGCACAAAATTTTGTGGCTGCTTTGACTTCATCATTATACTGTTTCTTGGAAGCCTCCACCCTCCTACTATAGCATCACAAAGCTTCTTTCTCTCTTCTGCACATTTCCTCATTAATGTTAATTTCTCATTAGTGTTATGTACTACTTTCTTTATCTTTTCATCACAGTCTTTAACTACCGCCTCTACCTTCTTACTTAATTCTGCAAGATTAGAGCTGACTACCTTAATCTCCTTTTTAATTTTTTTTCTTCAGTTCATCCCTTAAGCTAACCATGTCAGTTCTAATGCTGTCAGTTTTCTTTTCCACCCTGTTAATGTGTTCTTTCATACTATTTTGCATCCTACTAATGTCTCTTTTTTTCTTACTACTAGTGTCTTCTTTTGTACTCACACTACTCATAATTTGCCTTAACATCGCTTCCAATTTTCCATCTGCTATAAACTTATGCCCTTTCTGACTTTCACTAATAGATTCCTTCTCATTAGCCTTACAATTCACCCACTTCAGTAATGTTTTCATCCATTTCGTTCACATCACCACACAATGTAGATGATGTTTTTATCATCTCATCTACAATAGGACTTTCATCCCAATCATTCAACATTACATACACGTCCAATTTATAACCAGTATTGTCTACTGAATCAGTCCCCCATTAAGTCTTTCTGTTCATTTAAAAACCTCTACAGCTTTGTTATCAGTCACATCACTCCCCTATTGTTGATTCTCCCCCATCACACTGTCTTGTTCGTTAAGGGCACTCGTTATGTATCACTTAATATAAACTAGCTTTTACTGTGAATTATCTTATTTTTATTCATTCATCTGCTGCTGCTGTGGTTGTCATCTCGATTCGTAGTCTGCATGGCTGCTGCAAGTTGTGTTTCTTTTGGTGAGGCGTCTTGTTTATCCCGGTTGGCCGTATCCACCTGCATGCTGATTGGGTGCTCCTGTACTCAATGGTTGCTTCCGTAGAACCCACTCATGGATTGGCTGTCGCACCTCCTTCGTTAAAATCATTGTATTGTAAACCGTTCTTGAATTCACTGTTCAAAGTTCACGAGTCCTTGTTTATTGTGTCCAAAGACAATAGTTCCTCACCCGAAAGGGCACCAAATGTGATGTTTGCCTGCTTTATTTCTTCATTGATAGTTCTCAGTGTTGACGTACAGCATTGTTATACTGGCTGAAAAATGGGAGGTGGAAGTTCAACACTGATTACTGTAAATGATGTAGCTGACAAATGCACAGTTGCGTTTCACAGTTCTTTACTTTCAGTTCACAACCCCCAATATTACACTGTTATAAGGCCAGTTCGATAAGCCTCATTAATATGTTGCAGGCAAACATCAGCATACTGCTACAATAGTTTGCTGTTGAACATCTATGAGCAGTAAATACCTAACCGCACAGTTCACTATTTGAACAGACACTGTCATTGTTTTAACACACGGCCTATTGGTGTTACACTAATTCCACTGCATTATTGTTACGCTGACTGATGCTGATGTCCTGTCTGAAAATTGGCCATGGACTCACTGTCCTGGGATCAAAAATCAGGCCTTCATTTATCCTTACAATAATAGGCACTGAAACTATGCACTGTTCGATGTTTAAGTTACAGAAATTACAATTAGAACATAACTCATTCAATTAATTGAATACATTGAAAAATGCCTTCTTTCTAATAGTTTCTTCTACCACAAGTTTAAGCTGAATTATTTGCTTAAATAATGAAATTAACAGGTATAGTTATGAAAAATGTTTTTGACAAATCTGGTATTTATTTTGGTATTTAATAAGGGCTGGCATTGCTAATATCTTTTCGAATGAGGCCAAATAGATGCTTTATGGTCAAAATAAAAGGAATGGTCAAAATAAATTAGGAAATTAATTACATACACAAAACTAAGCACAAAATTAGATCTGCTGGTATATTTCTTAAGACTGATGGCCAACCTTTATCTCTTATGAAAATGCAGATTATATCCATGTATGTTAATGGGAATTAGTCAAAAATGAAAATAAAATGAATTTAAGGAGGCAGATGGCAAAACAAGAGAGGAAGTGAAAAGGTTCCAGCTTGCTTCGTCACAAGTTTTGTATTAGATGTGGTGTTCATACATGAAAACTAGTTCTAGTGGAAAAAAAGCATAATGTGATACATGAGATTGCAATAATGAGCAAATTCATTGAATCTGTGGAAGCATATTTCTGTGAATTTCTGGAAGGCTTGAAGCAATTTTAACCAGACTATATACTACCTGAACAAAAGTACTATAAGATTGCTCTAGAATAGTTATTTGGGGTGAGGGACTGGGGTGGCAGTAGGAAAATACTGACATATATTGAAAACGATCAATACTGGTGTCAAATCCACAATTTTTGGGTTTTCTAGGTTGAGTGATAAAATGCTCGAGTTTTGTTGGAAAGAATAATGGAACATTCTTAAAATATTCAGAAACGAACAGAACTCTCTATAGAACTTTTCATAAGGATAGTGGCAGCTGTTTTGTAAGAGCACACGAACATCCTAACTTTTGATGTTATTGGTTATTTTTCTTGGAATGCTGTTAAACGTGATGTAGATGCGATAATCTGAACTACACATCGCTAAATCTACCACGCTATACTTAATTGATACTCCTCTAGACTCCCTGAAACTTGGCATCAAGGGTTGTTAGCACACTTTTGGTTATGCACGTTTTAAGGAACTTTTGTGCATACACAACTCGTGTGATGTAATTGCTGCTTAACAGTGTGAACTGCTAGCCCTTACTGCTCAACTACAAGCTTGTGTCAATGCCACCAGGCAGTAGCACACTGCAACAGACTTTTACCCCCGTTTGCTTTGTAGAAATCCTGCTAGGCAGTAGCACACTGCTCAGATATGCCATTTCACTCACTATATAGTAAAATAAGATTGAACATCAAACAAGTGTTATAGTTACACTGACAAAAAAAGTTATTTTGTGGGATTATGAATGAAATATAATATATTAAGTTTTGAATTTTATCATACAGTAATTTATTTGAGGCGCTGAGAACTGTAAAGTACATCATCATTGATTGTGAGGCTGTAGCATTTATTCATGCTTCTGACATATATTGATCTTATGGTGGATCAGGTTTATCTGTGCTGTAGGCCCACACTGTATATATGAACATTCACAAAAAGCTGTCTCACTGGTTTCTTTGGTATTCAGTTAAATGTGGGATCAATGGCATTGTGCTTTTGGTGCTTATGGTTCTCAGTGCCACATTTCTGTTCTAATCAAGTGCTCATGCTGGTAGACAGCACTACGTGAATTTATCCATTTCAGCAAATGGCAATTTGTGTTTGGAGTTGGTTGTTGACTGTGCTGGAATCTGCTATTGCATGTAGTCTCAACATGAACTCTGTTGAATCTATTTTAAGTGCTATAAGAAAAGAGAATTGCCAGAAAAAGTTAGCCACAAAAAAATTAGGGTCTCTCAGACTAGAAACATTGACTGAAAAAGTGATGAAATCAAGTAAGCATGACTACAAGTGAACAAAGAAGTGTATAATAAGTGTAAGTTGTTTTGTGGATGCAATGTACAAATGTACATGTTAATTCATGAATTAATACATGTGTTAAGGATCTTGTATATTTGTCGAAGAAAATGATGAAGCACAAAAACTCCCACTTACACAAAAATGCAAAATGGAGAGTAATGGAAGCTTAAATATTACTCCATTCTTGCCCTAAACTGTACTTCATTATGTACAAAATAACAAAGTTACCCAAGAACATAAATCGTCCGAAAAGAGATAGAATTTCCCTTTTCAGACGATTTATGTGTATTATTGCTATTATTATTATTTATTATTGGCAGTGGCTGTAGTTGTGTAAGTATGTTGATAAGCCTAATTGCTTACAGGAGATGCTATTAATTTGACACTCTCATATTTATCTCAATCTAAAAACATGTGAACACCTGGGGTGTATGCTCACGAGCTGCCACTGCATAAGGTGCAAGTATGTGAGTGGATTCCTCATGTGTAAAAAAAACCTCCTTTGGGTTGTATTTGGGAGAGTTCTCAGATGTGTATTCAGTTCCTTTAGTTCTCGAGAGAGTTGTTCTCCATTCTTTGAAATTCTTGCTTCTGCCCATCTATAATGCAAGGTTCTGTATTAGAGCACTGAGGCTAGCGGCAGATGACTGCAAAACATAGGCAGATAGAAGTCAGAAGTAGGGAGTTCCTGTTTTTCTCTTTGTGAACAGACTATAACCCACACTAAAGCCATCCTCTCATGGGACATAAAAACACACGTGGACAAAGAGCTAGTGAAGTCATTGTGTGGAATTCCACGATACACTACACTGCAGATAGTGAAATATACAATCTGGCTTGTCAGATTTTTACCTCATGGAGAGGAATATGGCCTGGTATGTGACATCATTTTACATCCCAAGTAGAACATGGGAGTCACCATATTGTATGACGTTAAATATCAGGTTCTTGGGTTTTCTTCCTCATAGAGTATGTGGTATGAATGTAAGCTGTTTCAAAGCATCAGCAAGCTCAGGATCTCTTTAAAAAAGTGTTGTTTTAGCTACGATTTGTTATAATAAAAAGACAGGAAACTAAATATTGGTCAGTAAAAGCTTCCTGTGATTGTAATTTATGGTTTTGTAATTTGTGTGCTATGAAAGCATACCATTTCAATGCTATGGCACAATTATGAACTATCAAAAGCACATATTTTTGGTACAGTTTGCATATTAAATATCTAAAAAGGACTTTAGACACAGTCTAGACAATAAATGAAGACCTGTTTGCAATGTCGAAGCTGTAGTGCATTTGATAACGCCGTGAGCAGAAGCAGATTTACATCCACCATTTTCTTTTTCTGATTTACTTTTCTAAAATATTCTTATTCAAAGAAGATTATATCAAAAGTCGATGTTGTTTATTATAAATAACGTATTCACTGCAATTATTGTTGCAAAGCCCAAAGACTGGATTGTAATGTTCCCCAAGTTGCGAGACATCTTAACATGACTGCCAGTTGTAAAGGGACATCCTCATCTAGTATTACATTTCCTCAACATTAGCACTCGATACCAGAAATATTTTTCGAATTTGGACAGGTCAGTATTATCTCAGCTCTTTTTCTGAAAAATTTCATGTAATTTTAAACACAATATGTTATGTTTCAAGCTAAAACTTATGAAAAGGAGGAATTACTTTATTTTTGTTGTTACAGTTGATTTGTACTAGCTCTGAATGTACCGTTAAAATTGTCTGTTTTAGAAACATTTGATATTATGAAATATTTGGCACACTTAGAATTTCTGTTATTAATTACATAATCTAGTAATTTTTATTACATTTATTTCTGGATCAATTTATGAAATAATAATTGAACTAACAGAAATTCATTTGTTATGAAAAATTGTAAACCCTTTGGAATATTGTTATTACTGGAGACTGAAGTAGTTGTAAGCATGCATCTGATGTGATCAGATGTATTTTTGTATTTTGGACGAGCAATGTAATTTTGGCTTTGTTAATGTGAAAATTCAAAAGACAGTGTGATAGCAAAATGTGAGACAATAAATTAAACTACAAACAAAAATTCTTTGATGACATTCTTCAAAATTATTTAGATCAGTTGTATCTTGAGAACCTAAAGTGTGGGAATTTCAGCTTCAAGAATCAGACCCCTAGACATGAAGAACTGGAGCCAACTGCACAAGAAAAGATAAATAAAAAGCTTATTGTAATCATACTCATCTCAAATATTCTGAAAATACTTTATCATAGTGGGCAGTAGCAACAACGTGGAAGGAGGGATAGATTACAAAGTCTATGTCTGAAAGTAATGACGGGTCACATAAAGGAAGTTTTTGCAATTATGAAACGGCCTGTCAAATACACTGAGGTGACAAAAGTCATGGGAAACCTCCTAATATCATATCAGACCTCCTTTTGCCCAGTGTTAATGCAGCAACTTACATGGCATTGACTCAACAAGTTCTTAAAGGGGGGGGGGGGGGGGGGGGAAGGGGGGTCCTCTGCAGAAATACTGAGCCATGCTGCCACTACAGCCATCAATATTTGAGTAAGTGTTGCCGGTGTAGGAGTTTGTGCAGAAACTGACATCTCGATTATGTTTCATAAATGATTGAGGATTCATGTTGTGTGATCTTGGTGGCCAAATCAGTCACTCAAATTGTCCAGAGTGTTCTTAAAACTGAGTGCAAACAATTGTTGGCTGGTGACATGGCGCATTGTCATCTATAAAAATTCCATTGCTGTTTGGGAACGTGAAATCTATGAATGGCTGGAAATGGCCTCCAAGTAGCCGAATATAACAATTTCCAGTCAATGATCAGTACTGTTGGAACAGAGGACCTAGTCCATTCCATGTAAACATAGCCCACACCATTATGGAGCCACCACCTCCTTGCACAGTGCCTTGTAGATAACTTGGGTCCGTAGCTTCATAGAATCTATGCCACACTTGAACCCTACTATCACCTCTTACCAACTGAAATCAGAAATCATCTGCCCAGGCTATGGTTTTCAGGTCATCTAAGGTCCAACCAATATGGTAACGGTTCCAGTAGGAGGTGCTGCAGGCAATGTCATGCTGTTAGCAAAGGCACTTGCATCCATTGTCTGCTGTCATAGCCCATTAAAGTCAAATTTCACCACATTGCCCTAACAGATACATTCGTTGTACGGCCCACGTAGATTCCTGTGGTTATTTCATGCAGTGCTGTTTGTATGTTAGCACTGACAACTCTACCGAGCGAGGTGGCGCAGTGGTTAGACACTGGACTCGCATTCGGGAGGACGACGGTTCAATCCCGCATCCGGCCATCCTGATTTAGGTTTGGTTCCTTTGGAAGGGCACGGCTGACTTCCTTCCCCGTCCTTCCCTAATCCGATGAGACCGATGACCTCGCGGTCTGGTCTCCTTCCCCATAGAACCCAACCCAACCCACTGACAACTCTATGCAAATGCTGCTGCTGTCGGTTGTTATGTGAAAGCCATCAGTCACTGTGTTGTCCTTGGTAAGAGATAGTGCTGAAATTTGGTATTCTTAACTTGCTCTTGAAACTGTGTATCTCGGAATATTGAATTGCCTAACGAGTTTTGAAATGGAATGTCCAATGTGTCTAGCTCCAACTATCATTCTGTGTTCAAAGTCTGTTAATACCCAGTGTGCAGCCGTAATGTCAGAAACCTTTTCACATGAATCACCTGAGTACAAAGGACACCTCAGCCATTGTGGACACAATACTCTTGCTATCGTATATGTCGATATTGTTATCCTATGTTTTGTCACCTCATTGTATGTACTTATCTCAAGACTTATGGACTAGCTCATGTTTCTATTTTGCCAGTAAATATCTTTTTGAGTGATGGTGAGCACCTTCGAAAAGCCGCGCGGAGTGGCAGTGTGGTTTGAGGCGCCATGTCATGGATTGCACGGCCCCTCCCACCGGAGGTTCGAATCCTCCCTGGGGCATGGGTGTGTGTGTTGTTCTTAGGATAAGTTAGTTTAATTAGTGTGTAAGCGTAGGGACCGATGACCTCAGAAGTTTGATCCCTTAGGTATTCACACCCACACATCTTCGAAAAAATCTCCTCTTTCATTTGAGTGAAATTATGGAATGAATCTCCATCTTGAAATCGATATGATGAAGTATATTACTTCAGCGTGTTGGTAGTGAATGCAGCACCAAGAATATGAATATTATTCACATGCAAACTGACATTAGATACTATATCTTACTATACCTTACCCATATTTAAGATAAAAAATGGCACGAGAGTGCATTTGAGTTAACGAATAACTTCTAATAGTTTATCTCACAGTGTTGTACAGCATTATGTAGTGTGCCTCTACTAGCAATCGCAGTTCGTGCCATCAACGAGTCCAGAATCTTTTTCATGATTTTCTCCACTCTTTGACAATCGCTCACACTATTAACAAAGCTGTTTTACATGTGTCCATTTTTATAAAGAAACTGTGTGGTTTGTGAGTCAAGTAAAGCCAACAATGGCCACTGGAGGGTTCAAATCACATTAACCATCTCATCCTGTGCACTGATGGCTCTGTCTCTTGTGAGATCAGTTGTTCCGTCCACACCCACATCAATGTTAGCTGCCTTGTAAGCACCACAGTCATAGTGGCACTGACATCGGTGGATTCCACCGACAATTAATGTTGGCTGAAGACAGCCAATCCTTTCAAATCAGTATGTCACTATGTGCGCAGTCACAATGCAGTAGATCATATTGCCCAAACGTATGCACTTGGGATGTCAAACAGTGAAATTCAATTCAGGTTGTTTTCCTTGCTCGAATCGGCCAATGTTCCTGCACACAAAGTATGGACCGTGAAAAATTGGTAAGTTTAGTCCAAGAAAAAAGGAGTGTGTGGTATCCTGAGGATTAAAGATACCACAATCATGACATAGCTTAGAATATATGTACTCAAATTCGACCTTTACTGGAAATCACACATAGGCAAAATCTTTATCAGAAATTTTAGTGTAAATTACAGTTTCAAAAAATAACTAGCACAAGTGAGAATAATGACGTATCTTATGCTTAAAGTGACTGTAGTAGATCTAGTTTGGGTTATGGTAGGGGTGTCGCACATTTAAAATATGCCTAAAAGGCAACAGAATTGCGACCCCAATGCATAAGTTTTCTGGGAAGTACTTGGAGTATGAAGGATATGCCACAGAAAGGGCATTGGTATGGGCAATGGCTGGAAATGTTATGTAGACTCGTGAGGTGTCTCATGACCTCTTCCGGAGAACCACGAGACTGGCAGTGCATTGGTGCCCCACAGGGCAGCATCCGGAAGTGCCTACATGGAAGGGGCGACACAGACAGATGCACAGATAGAATTGGGGGGAGGGGGGGGGGAGATGTAGCCCATCAGAGAGTTCAGTACAAACAGCAGTCCAGCAGGATGTCTGTGTAGGTCAGGCACAGGGTCTGGGCTTGTAGTATGCACTCTGGTTCTCCTCGTGCTCATACTTAGCTGCATACCTCCCCATGAGATTTTATGATCAGGAGTAGTTTACTTTCCTTCAAGTCATTATCCAGTTGTTGCTCAGATTAGCAATTAAAGATTGCAGTTATTCAAATCTTGCCTTTGTTCGATTATTTCCTGACCAAGTTCCATGTTGTTGTTGTTGTGGTCTTCAGTCCAAAGACTGGTCTGATGCAGCTTTCCAGCCTACTCTGTTGTGTGCAAGCATTTTCGCATCCAAGTAACTGCTGCAACTTACATCCTTTGAATCTGCTTACTGTATTCATCTGTTAGTCTCCCTCTATGATTTTTGCCCACGCTCGCTTCCAATACTAAATTGATGGTCCCTTGATGCCTCAGAATGTGTCCTACCAACCAGTCCCTTCTTTTAGTCAGGATGTGCCACATATTTTCTTCTCCACAATTCTACTCAGTACCTCGTACGTGATCTACCCATCTAATTTTCGTCATTCTTCTTTAACACCATGATTCAAAAACTTCTGTCCTCTTCTTGTCTAAACTGTTTATCGCCCATTTTTCACTTCCATACATCTCTAAATTTCATACAAATATCTCCAGAAAAGACTTCCTGACACTTAAATCTATACTCAATGTTAACAAATTTCTCTTCTTCAGAAATGCTTTTCTTGCCATTGCCAGTCTAAATTTTATATTGTCTCTACTTTGACCATCATCAGTTATTTTGCTGCTCAAATAGCAAAACTCCTTTACTACTTTAAGTGTCCCATTTCCTAATCTAATTCCCTCAGTATCACCTGATTTAATTCGACCACATTCCATTATACTCATTTTGCTTTTGTTGATGTTCATCTTATATCCTCCTTTCAAGAGACTATCCATTATGTTCACTGCTCTTCCAAGTCCTTTGGTGCCTCTGTCAGAATTACAATGTCATCGGCAAACCTCAAAGTTTTTATTTTTTCTCCCTGGACTTTAATTCGTATTCCATATATTTCTTTTGTTTCCTTTACTGCTTACTCAATATACAGATTGAATAACATCATGGATAGGCTACAACCCTGTCTCGCTCCCTTCTAAACCACTCCTTCCCTTTCGTGCCTCTCAACTCTTATAACTGCCATCTGGTTTCTGTACAAATTGAAAATAGCCTTTTACTCCCTGTATTTTACCCCTGCCACCTTTAGAATTTGAAAGAGAGTATCCCAGTCAACTTTGTCAAAATCTTTCTCTAAGTTTAGAAATGTAGTTTTGCCTTTCCTTAACCTATCTTCGTCCAGAAGTCATAGGGTCAGTATTGCCTCACGTGTTCCTAGATTTCCCTGGAATCCAAACTAATCTTCCCTGAGGTCATCTTCTACCAGTTTTTCCATTCTTCTGTACAGAATATGTATTAGTATTTTGCAACCAATACTTATTAAGTTGATAGTTTGGTAATTTTCACATGCCATCACCAGCTTTCTTTGGAATTGGAATTATTACATTCTTCTTGAAGTCTGAGGCTATCAGTAGTTGTAACAAAATGTTGTCTACTCCTGGGGCCTTGTTTTGACTTAGGTCTTTCAGTCCTCTGTCAGATTATTCACGCAGTATCATATCTCCCATCTCGTCTTCATCTACGTCCTCTTATTTTTTCATAATGTTGCCCTCATGTACATCACCCTTGTATACAACCTCTATATACTCCTTCCACCTTTCTGGTTTCTCTGCTTTGTTTGGGACTGGTTTTCCATCTGAGGTCTTGATACCTTTTCTCCAAAGGTCTCTTTAATTTTCCTGTAGGTGACATATATCTTACCTCTAGTGGTATATGCTTCTACATCCTTACACTTGTTCTCTAGGCATTCTTGCTTAGCCATTTTACACTTCCTGTTGATCTCATTTTTTAGATGTTTGTGTTCCCTTTCACCTGCTTCATTTAATGCATTTTTATATTTTCTCCTGCCAACAATTAAATTCAATATCTCTTGTGTTACCCAAGGATTTCTACTAGCCCTCATCTTTTTATCTACTTGATCCTCTCCTTCCTTCACTGTTTCATCTCTCAAAGCTACCCATTCTTCTTCTACTGTATTCCTTTCCATAAATCTATCAAACTTCCTGGTAGCTGTGTCCATGTTAGCTGACTAGACGGACCTTCTCCACTCTCCAGTGTCACTGTGCATCTAGTCCCCTTGCTGCATCAACATAGGGTGTTATTTTTCTGGTACCAGGTGTGAGATTAGATCATGGAATTAGCATGCAGTTATCATGCCACGAGTTGTAGGAATAGGTTGCCTCTCTTTGGTATATCGAACCTGCTCAGCTTGACATCATGACGGAATAGCTTCAAGAACTCCTTTTGCAGTACTTGAATAAGGCCAGCGGCAGAGCCAGCAGCCAGGACAGGAAAGAAAGAGGACACCTCTCTTGCTTTCAAGATGAAGAAAAAGAAGTAAGAAGAAGGTGCCCAAAGAAAGAGGAGGAGACTGGGACTAGCCCAGCAACAGACAGCACCTCAGACCAAGGAGGACACCCCAGAAGGAGGCCAGCAATGTGCAGCCTCAGTAGCAGTGGACGACGGCATGCAGAGTCAATGAGGACATCTGGGAAAGCAGCCAGGGGAGGCTGACAGCACTACGAGGATACAGACAATGGTGCGAGGGCAGCCGGCAGCCACACCAGGCAGCGCGTGTTTGCTGGACAGCGTGGAGAGGCAGTGCATAGGCAGCTGCATTTGCAGAATGCGGCGCAGGATGCAGGCAGTGTGAGGGTACCCAGTAGCAGTGCAGCCACGCCGGGTAGTGCGGAATTGTAGATGCTACAGAGGTGGTGCACTGGCACCACCGTTGACAGACAGCAGTGTGAGTAACACTTGGCATGAGGGCAGCCAGCAGTGGCCACAGCACAGGCAGATGCACCAGGTCACAGGTGGAAGCATGAGAATTCCAGTGATGAGTGAAAAGACTAGCAGGCACATCAGAAGATGGAGATAATGTTTCTACTGCAGGCTCTGATGTGCCCGAGTCGCAAAGTAGGCAATTTGTTAGTGTGTTAGATGTGCTAAAATCAATGCTGCAATCATTTGATGGCACTAAGAACACTCTAAATGAGTTATTTGACAATTGTGATCTCGAATTTGAACTTTTAGACCCAGAGCAGCATGATACCCTTTTGAAATTGGTTAAAACTAAGATAGTCAGCTCAGCACGTAGCAAGTTGTTAGTCAGAGATCTAAGTGCCACTTGGTGAGGCGTGTGCCATATTAGTAGAGAACTATGCTAGTAAAAGGACACTTAACTTCTATTCATGTTAAGATGTTTGCAATATTCCAAGAGCAAGGGGAAAGTACAGCACAGTGGGCCTCAAGGTTAGATACCATGCAGCACCATTTCAGGGAAGCAATCAGAGGTACCATGTGAGAACTGAAGCTAGGAGGCAGCCTTGGTCTCATTTGGCGGTTAAGCCAAGTAGTGTTTACTCAAGGGATTTACAATGACTTGATAAAGAAAATAGTGCTAGCGCGAGGTGAGCAGCTAATGTTAGCAAGGGCTATAGAGGTAGCTCTGACAGAGGAAAGTGTGATAGCCACAGCCTGAGAAAAGTTAATAAGCCGAGGTGGTGGTAGATGCTGTGGGAGAGGAAAGCCACCAAGTGTTTCACATGTGGGAAGCCAAGCCATATGGTGCGAGAGTGTCGTGCAGATTGGGTGTAGGAAGAAAAGGCAGGGAGATGGATCTATCATGAGTAGTGAGGTGCTCACAATGTAATTCACCTATTCATAGACCTCCATGAGTGCATCTAAAGCCGGTAAGGTGTTTTAAGTGCGAACAAAATGGTCATTATATGAGAGACTGCCCAGAAAGCGTTTCCCAAGCAGAGAATGCACATGGGAGAAGTAAAAGCCAGACAAACTAAGTAACAGCATAAGAAATCAGTTGCCTTGTGCCTTACTTGGAAAGATATTAACAGTTGGCTGTGAAAGTAAAAATGGGTTTATACAATTGGAATGTCAAGATGGCATTACCAATTACCTGATATTTCTTGTGGATAGCAGTGTGCAGATAAGCCTAGTTAGGAGTAGTAGTTTGAGAAACGGCAGAAAGTATAATACAGCTGAACATTTAAGGATTCGGGAAATCACTAATACAGCTGCAAGGACAGAGGAAACTGTTACTCTCAAATTGCAAACAAGAAACAGAATGCAAGTGAGGCACCATTTGCACGTAACTGGGGAAGATGTGGATCTTCCATTTGATGGGGTGGTGGGCTGAGACTATTCAAAGAACATGGAGTTTTAATTGATTATGTCAAGTGTGAGCTCAGCCCACTGCGGATTGGTATTAGAAATTGGAAAAATGCTCAGATGGTTGTGCAGGTAAAGAAAGAGAAGGCTCTTTCAGAGAAACCTCAGGTTCAGAGTGAAAGGTGTGTAAGGAAAGGAAGATGGAGTCACAGGGTGAGCTCTGCATAGTACATTCAAAGAAAATGGAAGCTTCTTGCGAGAGACAAACACACAGCGAGAAACATGTGGAAAAGCGAGAGCGAATAGTGGCAAAAACTCATTAACTGTCTGAATGCAACAGATGCAGACAACAGACAATGTTAGAGAGAAGCAAAAAGAGTGCAAACAAATTGTTTCAGCATTAATAATAGGACCCCAGGAGGAATGGGCGTCTTGAATAAAAATAGAGGTGAGTGAAATGAAAGAGGCTATCATTTCAAAACAGGAAATCACCAATAGCGTGAATACGCCCGGGTTTGATTCCCGGCGGGGTCAGGGATTTTCTCTGCCTCGTGATGGCTGGGTGTTGTGTGCTGTCCTTAGGTTAGTTAGGGTTAAGTAGTTCTAAGTTCTAGGGGACTGATGACCATAGATGTTAAGTCCCATAGTGCTCAGGGCCATTTGAACATTTTGAATGGCGTGAATTTACCTGAGGCATCAGTAAAAATAGGATCAGGAGAATGCATAACGAATGTGCTGAACAGTACAGATGAGAGTGTGTCAGTAGACTGCCCATGGGTGGCAGCAGAAGCACTTCCGGAGCAGACATTGTTGCAGCAGTTGTTCAGTGTTGTCAGTAAAAGTAAACCACAGCTGAAATAAGGAATAAGTATACTAAAGGAGACCATGTGTGCGAGTCGTTTGAATATGGAAGGGAAGGCAGCAATAATAAAGTTACGCACCACGTACAGTGACATTTTCCACTTGCCTAGAGACATATTATCTTACATGGATAGTATCAGGCATGAAATTAAACTGCTACCAGAAGCAGAAAGTAGGATGATATATTTGCACCCTTACATGATACTGCAAGGACAAAAAGAGTAACTGCAGTGGGAAACCGAAAAGATGTTGAAGGATGACATTGTAGTACCGAAGTAAAAGTGGTTGGAATTTTCCTTGATTTTAATTCTGAAAAATATGGATGCCAGCGGAAAGCCAAAGTGGTGATTAGTCGTGGACTGTAGGTGACTTAATGAGAGCTCTCTAAATTCAGTGTATCCACTTCCAAGAATAGATGACATTCTTGACAGTCTAGGAAAGGGAAAGTACTTCTCGACACTCGACTTAGCGAAGGGCTTTTATAAAGTCTTATTAGATGAACAGGATCAAGAAAAGATGGCTTTCAACATGCCATATGGGCATTACAAGTACAAAAGAATGCCTGTAGGTCTTAAAACAGCTTCTAGTACATTTCAGAAGTTAATGAACTCTACATCTACATCTACATTTATACTCCGCAAGCCACCCAACGGTGTGTGGCGGAGGGCACTTTATGTGTCACTGTAATTACCTCCCTTTCCTGTTCCAGTCGCGTATGGTTCGCGGGAAGAACGACTGTCTGAAAGCCTCCATGCGTGCTCTAATCTCTCTAATTTTACATTCGTGATCTCCTCGGGAGGTATAAGTAGGGGGAAGCAATATATTCGATACCTCATCCAGAAACGCACCCTCTCGAAACCTGGCAAGCAAGCTACACCGCGATGCAGAGCGCCTCTCTTGCAGAGTCTGCCACTTGAGTTTGTTAAACATCTCCGTAACGCTATCACGGTTACCAAATAACCGAATGACGAAACGCGCCGCTCTTCTTTGGATCTTCTCTATCTCCTCCGTCAACCCGATCTGGTACGGATCCCACACTGATGAGCAATACTCAAGTATAGGTCGAACGAGTGTTTTGTAAGCCACCTCCTTTGTTGATGGACTACATTTTCTAAGGACTCTCCCAATGAATCTCAACCTGGTACCCTCCTTACCAACGATTAATTTTATACGATCATTCCACTTCAAATCGTTCCGCATGCATACTCCCAGATATTTTACAGAAGTAACTGCTACCAGTGTTTGTTCCGCTATCATATAATCATACAATAAAGGATCCTTCTTTCTATGTATTCGCAATACATTACATTTGTCTATGTTAAGGGTCAGTTACCACTCCCTGCACCAAGTGCCTATCCGCTGCAGATCTTCCTGCGTTTCGCTACAATTTTCTAATGCTGCAACTTCTCTGTATACGACAGCATCATCCGCGAAAAGCCGCATGGAACTTCCGACACTATCTACTAGGTCATTTATATATATTGTGAAAAGCAACGGTCCCATAACACTCCCCTGTGGCACGCCAGAGGTTACTTTAACGTCTGTAGACGTCTCTCCATTGATAACAACATGCTGTGTTCTGTTTGGTAAAAACTCTTCAATCCAGCCACACAGCTGGTCTGATATTCTGTAGGCTCTTACTTTGTTTATCAGGCGACAGTGCGGAACTGTATCGAACGCCTTCCGGAAGTCAAGAAAAATAGCATCTACCTGGGAGCCTGTATCTAATATTTTCTGGGTCTCATGAACAAATAAAGCGAGTTGGGTCTCACACGATCGCTGTTTCCGGAATCCATGTTGATTCCTACATAGTAGATTCTGGGTTTCCAAAAAATGTCATGATACTCGAGCAAAAAACATGTTCTAAAATTCTACAACAGATCGACGTCAGAGATATAGGTCTATAGTTTTGCGAATCTGCTCAACGACCCTTCTTGAAGACTGGGACTACCTGTGCTCTTTTCCAATCAATTGGAACCTTCCGTTCCTCTAGAGACTTGCGGTACTCGGCTGTTAGAAGGGGGGCAAGTTCTCTCGCGTACTCTGTGTAGAATCGAATTGGTATCCCATCAGGTCCAGTGGACTTTCCTCTGTTGAGTGATTCCAGTTGCTTTTCTATTCCTTGGACACAACTCCATTTTGACAGGGCTACAAGGTGAATTGTTCATGTATTTAGATGATGTATTTCTATTTGGCTCCTCCTTAGAGAAATATAATGTGCAGCTGACGGAGGTATTCGAAAGACTTAGAATCCACAATTTAGTTCATAACTTGCAATAAAATGGCACATAGGAAAAATAGAAAAGGCACTGTATCTGACTAGTCAGTTGGCACAGCATGAATCCCTGAAAAGGAAACGAGGAATCTTAAGCTTTGTTGGCGAGGTCAGTAAGATTCTGTTCGGAACACTAGAGAAAGGTGACACCAAGTACTTCAAGGTGAAGATAGATGTCTCAGAAGAAGAACAGAAACACATATTCTGACTTAAAAGGAGCAAGTGACAATAGTTAAAGCAATCTTGACTAGTTTTAATGAAATGGTAAGCTCTGTAGCGAAAAATGAAGAAATTATCATGCACAGAATGAAGCAATTAAGCCAGCACACAGTAGAGTTTAAGAACAGTAGTGACAAACAGTTACAGGGAGCCGTGATTTTTCTCGCTGTTAACAAACAGCTGATACATTTTAGTGACATAGAATGGGAATACGAAATGTTAATATCAGTGACATTCTGGAGCCGCACCTGATCAATCCAATTCAGATTGTAAAGTATCTGGAACTAATAAAAGACAAGCAGTTCCCTGTCGACCTTAAGGTAGACAGAGGATACCAGTTAATCAGAATTGTTGATCTGGATGTTTTCATTGTTGGCAACATTTTAAGTTGCATGTTAAATGTCCTGCTAGTAGAGTACGATGTCTATAACCTCTACAAAATACTACCATTACCATCTGAAGTGGATGGAATGAGACATTTACTTACGTATATTGCCCCAGAGAAACAGCTACTGCTAACTGATGACACAAAATGTGAATATGTGAAGTTAAATAATGAGCAGTTAGAGCATTAGACAGTAGATAAGAGCCTCACAATATGCAAGCAGGTATTTATACTAAAGTCTGTGGACACCTTTATTACTTAATGAATGGCTGTTCGTTGCCACAGTAGACAAAGGCATTGCAGTCACCTGTCATGACAGAAGTCCCACAGATATCATGCTCAGAGCCACAGGGTAGATAAAACTTTTAGGTAAATGTTGTGGGTATGTGGCTTAGATGGTGATACAGTCTGAACTTACAATATGAACAAATGTCCCCAGTGGTGACATTGTGCCAAACTTAGGCATGGAAATAGATAGCTGCATAGTGAACAATGAGAGGAAGAATATAAGTGAAGTTAAAATGGAACTGCCAATACAACCTGAACTTAGGCAATTAGATGACATAACAGACACAGGTCATAAGTTGAACAAGTTGCAAAGTGAGATTGAAGAGCAAGCAGCTTCAGCAACTTCTCGGTAAGTCCTTTCTTTTTCTGGAGTTTCCTTGGCTCTGGTGTAGTGGTTATAGAAATGTTATGGTATCTGTGCAGATCTCATAAAGGTTGCTGAGATTGTTTTAAATTTGTGTTCAAAACAGTAGGTAACGATTGTTGCAGAAAAATATGTGTTAAAAACACTATCGTCAATCAGTGCCCAGAGAGGGATATAGTCAGCTACCGTCCTATGAGGAGCACATCTGAAGACCGTGAAGAGAGAATTTTTAACAGATCTCTAGTGCTGCTACACACGTTAGAAGTGGTGTCTATCATAGTGTGAAGACAAAAATGGACAAATGCTGAAAAATGGCAACACTGGTAGAAAAAAACTAATGTACAGAAATTGTAATTATCTTATGAAGAGTACATCAGTGTATCAAGTGTAGTTCATTGTAAAGTTGATTGTAAAATAGTATATATACCCATCCTATCAGAAAAGAGAACTGATAAGGTAATACAAAATGTCTCACATTGTAAAATAAAATTTATCTTTATTCCACATATTAGAATAGTCTGAAGTGTAAAAGTGTAAATCTTGCTCTTACAGAAAATGATTGATTTATATGTGGACGGTTGTAAAATAATTATGTGTGTCTTTTGGACCTTATTGTAAAGTAAATGTGTATGTTTTCCCATTAATGGATTAAAATTTGTGAAAAACTGTGTATAGAAATTTGTAGCTGAGGACAGTACCTACAAATTTTTCCCTAATGGGAGGAGGCATTGTATACACTCCTGGAAATGGAAAAAAGAACACATTGACACCGGTGTGTCAGACCCACCATACTTGCTCCGGACACTGTGAGAGGGCCGTACAAGCAATGATCACACGCACGGCACAGCGGACACGCCAGGAACCGCGGTGTTGGCCGTCGAATGGCGCTAGCTGCGCAGCATTTGTGCACCGCCGCCGACAGTGTCAGCCAGTTTGCCGTGGCATACGGAGCTCCATCGCAGTCTTTAACACTGGTAGCATGCCGCGACAGCGTGGACGTGAACCGTATGTGCAGTTGACGGTCTTTGAGCGAGGGCGTATAGTGGGCATGCGGGAGGCCGGGTGGACGTACCGCCGAATTGCTCAACACGTGGGGCGTGAGGTCTCCACAGTACATCGATGTTGTCGCCAGTGGTCGGCGGAAGGCGCACGTGCCCGTCGACCTGGGACCGGACCGCAGCGACGCACGGATGCACGCCAAGACCGTAGGATCCTACGCAGTGCCGTAGGGGACCGCACCGCCACTTCCCATCAAATTAGGGACACTGTTGCTCCTGGGGTATCGGCGAGGACCATTCGCAACCGTCTCCATGAAGCTGGGCTACGGTCCCGCACACCGTTAGGCCGTCTTCCGCTCACGCCCCAACATCGTGCAGCCCGCCTCCAGTGGTGTCGCGACAGGCGTGAATGGAGGGACGAATGGAGACGTGTCGTCTTCAGCGATGAGAGTCGCTACTGCCTTGGTGCCAATGATGGTCGTATGCGTGTTTGGCGCCGTGCAGGTGAGCGCCACAATCAGGACTGCATACGACCGAGGCACACAGGGCCAACACCTGGCATCATGGTGTGGGGAGCGATCTCCTGCACTGGCCGTACACCACTGGTGATCGTCGAGGGGACACTGAATAGTGCACGGTACATCCAAACCATCATCGAACCCATCGTTCTACCATTCCTAGACCGGCAAGGGAACTTGCTGTTCCAACAGGACAATGCACGTCCGCATGTATCCCGTGCCACCCAACGTGCTCCAGAAGGTGTAAGTCAACTACCCTGGCCAGCAAGATCTCCGGATCTGTCCCCCATTGAGCATGTTTGGGACTGGATGAAGCGTCGTCTCACGCGGTCTGCACGTCCAGCACGAACGCTGGTCCAACTGAGGCGCCAGGTGGAAATGGCATGGCAAGCCGTTCCACAGGACTACATCCAGCATCTCTACGATCGTCTCCATGGGAGAATAGCAGCCTGCATTGCTGCGAAAGGTGGATATACACTGTACTAGTGCCGACATTGTGCATGCTCTGTTGCCTGTGTCTATGTGCCTGTGGTTCTGTCAGTGTGATCATGTGATGTATCTGACCCCAGGAATGTGTCAATAAAGTTTCCCCTTCCTGGGACAATGAATTCACGGTGTTCTTATTTCAATTTCCAGGAGTGTATTTAAAAAATGTAATCCCTGAAAGGCAACAGAACAACATCCAGAATGAATAAGTTTTCAAGAAAGTAGTCAGAGTGCAAAGGATGTGCCACAGGAATGGCATTGTTTGGGCACTTGCCAGAAATGTTACATAGACTCACAAGGTATCATGTGACCTAATGGGGAAAGCTGCAAGGCATGGTAGTGCACTGGCAGTGATCATATATGATCACATGAGACCCCGCAGGGCTGTGTTCAGAAGCGCCAATGGGGAAGGGGCAACACAACCTGACAAGCAGATAAAAGACAGGGGTGGCATATACTGAAAGACAGTTCAGTACTGACAGCGGCCCAGGAGGGACGTGTATGTATGTTAGGTCCAGGGCCTGGACTTGCAACATTCACACTGGCTCTGCTCACACTCATACTTTGCCATGTTCCTCCCTCCATGGGATTTTGCAGTCAGGAGTAGTGAACTGTCATTCGAGACATTATACAATTCTTGGTGCGCAATTAAAGATGGTAGTTATTCAAGTCTTGTCTTTGTTCAGTTTTTTCCCGACCGAATTCCATAACTCTTTTAAACTTTCAGTTAGTCATCTTCACCCTTTCAAACTTCCAGTTAGCCATCTCCACGGACTGGACTGGACGGACCTTCTCCAGTTTCCAACATCATTAAGCATATAGATTGCTTGCTGGATATGACAAGTGGGCATTAGATGTCTAAGAATTATTATTACTGTTTACTGTTTTTATGCCTGTAGGGTGACCATTCTGTTATATGAGGTGGTTTGCAAATGTAGCGTAGGCCTGGGTGTTTCCACTTTTCATTGCTTTTGTGTCCAGATTATCTTGCTCTAAAATTTATGTTTGACTTTCACACATTTGCTGAACCATAGACATTGAGGATAAACTGACATGTCTGTTTGGATGAATTTATTTGATATTGTGCAGAGTGTAACCTTGCTTTTGCTATCTTTATGAATCATCTCATAGTATGTAATAAAATTTCTTCTCTCCATCTCATTTACTCTTAAAACTTGCCTGGTTGCCCTAATACCTGAGGAAAGTCTGTGTAGCACTGGTCACATTCTCGAAACAGATGTAGCTCATTCACATACATTCAGCACGTTGTTAAAAGCAAAAACCACCATGTCCAAGCACACAGAAGTGTTGTTCCATCCAGACTGCCCAAGGAAGTTAAAATAGAGTCTAACCTCCTTGATAGAAATGATTCCAAAGGGGTCTGCACACATTCAACATTTATTGACAATACAGGTTTGTGAAACCTTGAACATATTGAAGCGACTTCACACCATCAATAATTCTGACAAAAATCGTCAGCTGACAACATGGTTTTAAAAGGCTAAAAGATATCAAACACCCAAAAGAAATCATGCACCGCAGTTGTATTAGCTATAGTTTGCAAGCAACATAAGAAAGTGAAATAGAGGAAACGTGTCCGAAATGGATGGAAAAAAAGTCACTGGCCTTATGATAGCTTACTGGGAATCATAATCGTGCACCCGAAAGATTTTATATTTTTTTCCATTGAGTCCTGCACCATACCAGTACAAGCTGAAATGGTATAAAACAGAGAACCAAGATACAGTAATGAGAGAGGCAATCACAGTCAACAAGAGATTAGGAGTCACTTTGTAATGAGATAAAGCAGAGAAGCAAGATACATTAATGAGAGATGCAATCACACCAAAGAAGAGGTTAGCATTAACTTTGAGATTTCTGGCGACATGTAGATCGTTTGAATGCTCAAAGTCTAGGTCTGTAATATCAGCAAAGACAGTTACTAAAATTCTATGGAAACCTGTGAACCAATTATATCTGCATGTCAAAGATATGTCCAGGCAACTGATATAAAACTTTTTTTTTTTTCGTTTTGTAATGATTTGGTGAAATTGACACGCATTTTGCAGATCACTTTCTAGTCATTGCATCTATATGACAAGTTTTTGAAGTGGAAGCATTTCTTCCAAACTGCTATGTAATTCACCAACCTATACTAAACTAAACAGTGTCATAGAGAATACTCTGTTGACCATCCTGAAGTGGTATATATAATGATTATCCTCACATGGGTCTATTAAAATTGTTTTATGTGAAAAGACCACTTGAAAAATTGGATCTCAGGAACAAAGGTGAATTGACAACAGTGCACACTTATGCCATGTGGCTGATATGTGAAGCTCTGTCAACATCTGAGTAGAGAATATTGTCAAATTGTCACACATTCAGTATGTATTGACAATACTGAGAATGTTTTGAAGGCCATCAGTACTGCTCGACAATATTTCTGCTGTTGACAATACATCAGTACGCACCCTCAGACAGTCAGTATATTGACGGTCGGACAATACTACTGAACATATGGGGGCTGTGGTGAAGGAGATTGGATGCACTTTGACCTAGCTGTCAAGCGATGTTATTGGTTGGCCTGTGGCAACTGCATCTGCCGACCATTGTCAGTGTCGCTCTGAACACAACCTAAGTGTCATGTCTTTGACATGCGGATATAATTGGTTCACAGGTTTCCATAGAATTTTAGTAACTGTCTTTGCTGATATTACAGACCTAGACTTTGAGCATTCAAACGATCTACATGTCGCCAGAAATCTCAATGTGGCTGCCAGTAGCCTTGTGGCAGTCAGTTTGTGAAAGACAAATTTTAATGGCTTGTGCTATGTAAATTATCTGCCTTCTGGAAGATAACGAAAATGTTTAACTACCAAATATGCTGCCAACAATTCATGGTTGTAGGTACTATAGTCACATTGTGTGTTGGAGAGAGATGTGCAGAAAAATTCAAGTGATTTTGGTTTTCTTCTCACAATTGGTGTAAAGAAGCACCTACAGCATAGTCTGAAGCATCAACCATCAAAATTAAAGGATGAGCAAGCTCATTGCGTTAGCTAGTTCCTTTTTTTAGTTTCTTGAATGTCTTGTCTGCTATGTCAATCTATGTAACAGGGCAATTATCCTTCCTTTTGGTATTCTTGCACAAGTTAAACAAAGATTATTGTAATTCTACAGTAAGTGGTAACAAGCATCTGTCGGAATTTATGGTTCCCAAAAAATGGCGTAGTTCTGCTACTGTGTTAGGATCAGGAGAGTATTTTATTACTTTCACTTTTTCTTCAAATGGTGTACACAATAACCCAAGAATTATATCTTTTTCCCTCGAAAAATGCATTTCCCCATATTAATGCTAGGCTCATAATCATCCAGCCATTCAAGAAGCTATTACAGATGCATTGTGTGTCCTCACCTGATACTGAAGCTATGAGAATGTCATCTAAGTAGGAATACCTGAAAGACAATTCATTCAAAATGCTTTGAATAAATCGCTGGAATGTTAGTACTGCACTGCAGAGACCAAATGGCATTTTGAAAAAAGTGAAATGTTGCAATCATCTTAGGAACAACTTTTGGCATGACAGAAGTGTGGCAATAAGCTCAATTAAGGTCAGTTTTAGAGCATATCTTTCTGTTGTAGCATTGGCAATTGAAATCTTGTAAATGAGGTACTAGATAGCAGTCAGGCACTATGATAGTATTTAACAAGTTGACTACTTCAAGCCAAGTTTCACCACCAAGCCATTGGGCACAGAGCCTGAGGCATGAGTGTGGCTCTGTTGTGCCTGCTGGAGGGCACTTGGTGTCAGATGTGTTACTCTATAATGCTGTGATATCATTTAATACGTTGACATCCACACACGTAATGATGGAAGTTTCACTGCCAGGCCAACAGGAACATAGTGCGAGGCATGAGTGCGGCTCTGCTGTGCCCAGCAACTGGCGCATTGCATCAGGCTCTGCTGTGGCTGCTGGTTGTGGCAATCAACTTGTTAAGGCTCTATGATCTTCACAGGGACCCAGGTTCCATCTTTCATTGGAATGAGATAGAGAAGACTAGACCAGCAGCTTTTAGAAGGATAACAGATGCCAGGATTGATTGTATCTCGAAATCCAAGTTTTGCTTGACCTAATTTTTCTGCTAATATGCATCTGGCTCATGCATGTGCTGGAGGTGTGGTAGTTGTGATGGTGTGTTGCACATAAACTTAAGGATTTCTCTGTGAGAATGTTAGGATATCTCTTCATTAGGTCTCAATATTTGTGCTTATGGTCAATCAAAAACACTAAACTGTCATTAGGTAAATCTGCTAAGCTTTTACTAGGAATTTAAGTTTGTCAGCCAAGAAATGTTTTAGACTTAAACTCAAACAATAGACCATAATAGCTCATAAACGTGGTACCAGTAATTGGCTGGCTAACATCTACAAGAAGAGTGGACCATGGAATTCTTCTTCAAAGGCCTGTTTCAATGTTCAGTAGGCATTCATCATACATGTTGTAGTGATGCATCCTATTCCTTCAATGAAGGGTATCACACCCTTAAATACATATGTCAGAGAAAAGGTTTTTGTGACAGAGAGTAGTCAATAAGTGGTGAGCATCCTCATTGTCGGGAGGCATTTTAAATCGTAGGTGCTGATACCAGAGCTAAGGATCCAGTGACTGTATGGAAGTGAGTAGCATTCAGATACCATACATGCTGAGGTGCAGATAGGAGTTCTGTGGAGTGGGCTGTGCGGAAGAAAAAGCTCCATGAAATCTAAGAACATGAAATGTCAAAGATATTAAATGTGTTATAATTGTTATTCATCAATTTGAATGTCAGATCTGTTGTGTACGTGGTGCAGAGAGGCAGTAAATGAGTTGGTAGCTGTCCTCATTTATCGTGTATTGAGCTGTAATATTGAAGATAATATAAAAAGGTTATTGAATCTCACTTTTTATTTATGTGGTGGAGTGAATGAGAATGAGAAGTTAATTTTCAGCAGCTTTATCTGCAGCAAAATCTGAGCTAAGTTGGAAGGAGAAAGGACACGGATTCAGGGCACAGAGTAGATGGACCCTGATTAATAATACTTAACAGCAATCAAATATTAAGTAAGCAACATTCACAGAATATAAAAGGAGGGTTCAGGTGGGTACTTATATAAGTGTTTGGTGCATGAGATGAAGTACAACAAACCATCACGCAGCCCAAGCTGAACTGAAACACTTCAGTGTGTATTTCAGAACCGTTTACAGAGTGGAGATGCAGTTTCCAAACATTTTTGCAATGCAGTACGTCTGCTTTGGAATCAACCAAAACTCGAAGATGCGTGTTACTACCAGTTATGAGCCTGCTCATACTGTTGAGAACACAAATGAACATAGTGGTACACCTTTCTCCATGTACTACTTGAATTTATAATATCATTGCATGCCCCCCCTCCCCCCCCCCCCCCCCCCCCATAACCATGAAAAGAAGGGTGTCCTGAATGCCTCAGCAATACAGCCAATTGTGGTGCAGTCAAACAGGGTGGTGTCTCTGGCCTTTTCAGTAGCTGTAGAGGCAGCAGTCCAGATGACTGATTGATATGGCCTTGTAATGTTAGCCAAAATGGCCTCACTGTGCTGGTATTGGGAATATCAGAAAGCCAAGGGACACTACAGCTGTTATTTTTCCCAAGGGCATGCAGCTGTTCTGTGTAGTTAAATGATGATAGTATCCTTCTGGGGAAAACATCCCAGATGTAAAATAGTCCCCCATTAGGTTCCCCGGGTGGGGGCTACTCAGGAGCATGTCTTCATCAGGAAAAATAGAACTGGTATTCTATGGGTCTGACCATTGGATCGTTGGGTCTCTTTAACAGGTAGGAAGTTGAGAAGAAGTAAACATACAGTGGGAAAAAGTGAAGTGCAGTGGCACAAATAACAAGACTTCTGGTCAGGTGAGTAGCGTGTTATACACACAAAAATCAACTAGTGACAATAATAATGAATAAGAAAATAGAAATGTGGATAAGCTACTATGAGCAGCATAGTGAATTCATTATTGTTTGCGAGGTAAACACCAAACCAACACCAACTGCTGTAATACACATTTGTATGCTAACTAGCTCTGTAGATGATGAAGAGGTTGAAGAAATGTGTCATAGATAAAGGAAATGATTCAGACAGTTAAGAGAGGTGAAAGTGTAATTGTGTTGGGAGACAAATTTAATTGTAGGAAACGGAAGAGAAGGAGAAATATGCTAGTAGGCCAGTATGGACTGGGAGACAGGAATGAGAAAGGAAACACTCTAGTAAATTTTCCGCACTGCATAATTTAACCATCGCTCTAATACTCAATTTAAGAATCATCAAGAGGAAATGGAAGAGACCAGGGGACACTGGAAGGTTTCTGACTAATTATACAGTGGTAAGAAGGATATTTCAAAACCATGTTTTAAACTGTAAGACATTTGATGGGCAGATGTGGACTCTGACCATTTGTTATCAGCTGTAAGTTAAAACTTAAGAAATAGCAAACAGGTGGGAAATTAAGGAGACAGGACCTGGATAAGTTAAAAGAACCAGAGGTTATGAAGAGCTTCAGAGGGAGTATTAGCCAATGCGTGATCACAATAGGGAAAGGGAATACTGTAGAAGATGAATGGATAATTTTGAGACATGAAATGATGAAGGCAGCAGATAATTAAACAGGTAAAGACAAGACCTATTAGAAATCCTTGGATAACCCAGGAGATATTGAATTTAACTGACCAAATGAGAAAATATAAAAATGAAGCAGGTGATAGCGAAAAGAGACAGCTAAGAAAATTAAATTGTCAGAAAGTGCAAAGTGTAAGAAGGAATAGCTAGAATACAAATGCAATGCTGTAGAAGCATCTATAACAAGGGGAAAAAATAGATGCCGCCAATATGAAAATTAGAGAGACCTTTGAAGGAAAGGGAAGCAACTGTATGAAATCAAGAACTGAGATGGCAAGCCAGTACTAGGCAAAGGAAGAAAATGTGGAAGGAATTTGTATATAGGGACCATATAACGAAAGTTAACTTGAAGGCAATATTATAGAAAGGGAAGCAGAAGTAGATGAAATATGATACTGTGAGAAGAATCGAAGTCGAAAAAGAGTGCTAGGAATAGACGACATTTCCTCAGAACTACTGATATCCTAGGGAGAACCAGCCTTGACAAAAATATTCCACCTGATGTGCAAGCTGTATGAGATAGGAGTCACACTCTCAGACTTCACGAAGAATGTAGCAACTGAGAATGTAATAATTCCAACTCCAATGAGAGCAGGTGCAGACAGATGTGAATATTACCAAACTATTAGTTTAATAAATCATGGTTACAAAATACAGGCATGAATTACTTACAGAAGAATGAAAGAATTGAAAGAACTGACCATGGGGAACAACAATTTGTTTTCCGGATAAATGTAGGAATACATGAGGCAATACTGACACTTTGATTTATCTTATAAGGTAGGTTCATGATTGGTAAATCTACGTTTACAACATTTGTAGACTTAGATAAAGCTTTCACAATGTTGACTGAAATACACTCCTTGAAATTCTAAAGGTAACAAGGGTAAAATACAAGGAGTGAAAAGTTATTAACAGCCTGCACAGAAACCAAATGGGATTTATAAAAGTCAAAGGGCATGGAAGGGAAGCAGTGATTGAGAAGGAAGTGAGACAGATTTGTAGCCCACTCGTGATGTTATTCATTCTGTACATTGAGCAAGCAGTGAAGAAAACAAAAGAAAAGTTGTATAAGGAATTAATGTTCAAGGAGAAGAACTAAAAGCTCTGAGGTTTGCTGAAGGCAATGTGTTTCTATCACAAACAGCAAAAGACTTGGGAGAACAGTTGAAAGGAATTGACTGTCTTGAATGGAGGATGTAAGGTGAGTATTAACAAGATTAACAGAATGCAGTCAATTTTAAATCAGCTGATGCTGAATGAATCAGATAAGGAAATGAGACACTAAAAGTAGTTGATGAGTTTTGCTATTTGGTCAGCAAGAAACTGATGATGGCCTAAGTGAAGTGGATATACAGTTTAGATTGGCTATAGGAAAGAAAGCATTTGTGGAAAAAAGGAATTTGTTAACATCAAATATAAATTTAAGTGTTCAGAAGTCTTTTCTGTAGCTACATTTGAAGTGTAGCCTTGTCTGGAAGTGAAATTTGGAAGATAATTAGTTCCGACAAATAAAGAATAGAGATTTTTGAAATGTAATGTAGATTATGTAACTAATGAGGAGATAACTGAATGGAATTGGGAAGAAAAGAAATTTATGGTACAACTTTGGACACATTCAGAAGTGTAGGGGCGAGGGATGGTAGTGGGAGGGGGGGGAGGGATTGTAGAGGGAGACAAATGTATGAATTCAGTAAGTTCAAATTGTTGTAGGTTGTAGTAGTTAGCTGGTAATGAAAAGACTTGCACAGGATAGATCGGAATGGAAAGCTGGATGAAACCACAACCAACACAAGGAAGGTTTCTTTGCATGCCACAGCGATTACGATCTGGTTCTCAATTATGTCAAAGTTCATAGCTTTGGGATCTGGCCTGGTAGTTCTGAAAGTTGCTTTACCAGATGAAAATTCTGTCATCTGATGATTGTACTAGTGTATAAAAAGTAACTTAAAGGAAATATGTCCTTGTAGGAATATGAGTTCCCTGGATTGAGTTTAAGAAACTAAGGTTTTAGAATTAAGAGTGTAATTGAGGAACTATGTTGTTTGAACTAGATGAAGTGGGAGAGGAACAAGGAACATTATATATAATTATATTCTTTGCATGTCTGTGAAGACTGTTTCAAAGGCTCCTCGGAGAAATCTGTGGTGTATTTCTTAGAGGCAGTTTAGTACAGCAGAATACTGTACTTGGAGCAGCTAGAAAAACTTCAAAGACCTGTCCTAGCAACACACAAAGTAGGGCAAAATGTGTCAATAGCCAAATGGAATACCAGAAAGAAAGGAGCATAGGTGGTGCAGCAGTGAACACAGAAGCTATTGTGACACACTGAAAGAGCCTGGGCAGTCATGCCAGTAACATAGCAGAATGACATCTGGTGACGACATAGTGTCACAAGAAAGCATTAGTTGGATACAATAACAACTTCTCAACGCACTGACTTTGCAGAATACACCCATTGTCACTCGTGGAAGGTGGAGTTGGGACATCTCTCAGCTGCTGACTGAATAAGAACAGCGGAGTGAATGATGTCACTGCTGCCTTGCAGGTGCTGAGCCTCCTTTACATCTCAATGATTTTTTTATGTGTGAGCCTGAAGAAAAAGAAGGTAGTGTCACGTGTCTCCTCCTTCCTGTCTCAAGGCAGACTCCAGTGGATTCACAGTCAGGTAACAGCAGCACCAATAGATTAAAAAAGCAAGAGGAAGGCTTCTCTTCCTTCCATCAAAATATGAGAGGCCTCTTAAGCAAAACAGACCAACTTCTTATTAACATTAAGGAAAAGGATTGTATAAATAATGCTCAGATTTTGTGCTTAACTGAGCACCATATTACTTATTAATGTGCCTTGCCATCCATAGTAAGTTGTAGTTTATTAACATACTACTGTAGGGAAAGTAAAGACAAAGGTGGAGTAGCAATTTATGTTAAGACTAGTGCAGCATACAAACCTATAGCTGTTAAGAAATATTGTGTGGAACAACAATTTGAGGCATGTGCAACTGAAATAATAACTAATTTGTGCACAATAATAGTGCTGCCACCTTCAGGTGGCATAAAAACTTTTCTGCATATAATGGTACTCCTGCTGTCAGGGTCACATGCAAAAGCAAAGGATATTGTAATTTTAGGTGATTTCAGTATAAACTTTATGACAGAAAATCAGAATAAAATTGACTTTGAGGTTGTGATGACCTTATGTAATCAGATACCGGTAATAAACTTTCCAATAAGAATTACATCTGAGTCTCAAACTACGATAGATAACATTTTTTTAGATGTAAGTAGACATCAAAATTAAACTGTCAGCCAAGTTATAAATGGGCTTTCAGATCATGATGCACAAATTCTCACTCTTTATATGATGTTAATCGGTCCAAAAAACAACTTCCTCAATGGAAGTTCATAAGAGTAATGAACAAAGAGGTAAAGGAAACTTTCAACCATAGGTTGCAGCAAATGGATTGGTCTTCAGTACGCAGCCTTGATAATATTGATACCAGATTCAACTGTGTTATAAATGATTTCTGTGCTCTTTTTGAAGAAATATTTCCAATGAAATGGGTCAAAAACAGTGCATCCAATTCAGTAAGTAAGCCTTGGATTACAAAAGGTATAAAACAGTTGTGTAAAACCAAAAGGGAAACTTATGCTGCAATAAGATTATCTAAAGATGTAGAACAATGGGAACACTATAGGTAATACTGTAAAATTTTAAAGAAACTAATACAGAAATCAAAAGTCCTTTATTTCGAGAAGAAAATAGATAATTCTAATAATAAAACAAAGACAATTTGGAAAAAAAAACAGGAAGAGATACAACAAGCAAAGAAGATGTAGATAAAATCAGATGTGAAGGTACCATAGTAGATAACCCCAAAAGTATGTTTGAGATTTTTAATAAACACTTCCTATCAGTAACTCAACAGATTGTTTGCAAGCCCAATATTGATGAAGCCATAACTCTTTGTCATCCTGTATAGTCAAACACAATTCCAGAAATGCACCTTAATCCTGTCACTGTAGATGAAATTCAAAAAATCATCATGTGTCTAAAAATTAAGAACTCTTTGGGGTTGATAATATTTCTAGTAATTTATTGAAATATTCTTGTGTGTGGATAAGGGACATTCTCTGTCATATTTTCAATGCTTCCCTTCAGAAGGGTGTTGTTCCCAGCAGACTTTAAGTATGCCATTGCGAAGCCCCTGTACAAAAAGGGTGATAAAACTGAATTAATTAACTATCGACCTCTCTCTTTGCTGACAGCTTTCTCTAAAATTCTAGAAAAGCTAATACATGTAAGAATTACTGATCATCTCATGAAGGAAGAATGGAGTTCTCAGCAAGATCCAAAAGGGCCATTCAACACTAGACACAATCTATGTACTTGCAAACGAAGTCCTAGAAACCCTGAAATACTAAACGCCTCTTTCCAAAGCTGTTTCACAGAGGAAGACCGCACTGCAGTTCCTTCTCTGAATCCTCGCACAAACGAAAAAATGGCTGACATTGAAATAAGTGTCCAAGGAATAGAAAGCAACTGGAATCATTCAACAGAGGAAAGTCCACTGGACCTGACGGGATACCAATTCGATTCTACACAGAGTACGTGAAAGAACTTGCCCCCCTTCTAACAGTCATGTCCTGCAAGTCTCTAGAGGAACGGAAGGTTCCAAATGATTGGAAAACAGCACAGGTAGTCCCAGTCTTCAAGAAGGGTTGTCGAGCAGATGCGCAAAACTATAGACCTATATCTCTGACGTTGATCTGTTGTAGAATTTTAGAACATGTTTTTTGCTCACATATCGTGTCGTTTTTGGAAACCCAGAATCTACTATGTAGGAATCAACATGGATTCCGGAAACAGCGATCGTGTGAGACCCAACTCGCTTTATTTGTTCATGAGACCCAGAAAATATTAGATACAGGCTCCCAGGTAGATGCTATTTTCCTTGACTTCTGGAAGGCATTCGATACAGTTCCGCACTGTCGCCTGATAAACAAAGTAAGAGCCTACGGAATATCAGACCAGCTGTGTGGCTGGATTGAAGAGTTTTTACCAAACAGAACACAGCATGTTGTTATCAATGGAGAGACGTCTACAGACGTTAAGGTAACCTCTGGTGTGCCACAGGGGAGAGTTATGGGACCATTGCTTTTCACAATATATATAAATGACTTAGTAGATGGTGTTGGAAGTTCCATGCGGCTTTTCATGGATGATGCTGTAGTATACAGAGAAGTTGCAGCATTAGAAAATTGTAGCGAAATGCAGGAAGATCTGCAGCGGATAGGCACTTGGTGCAGGGAGTGGCAACTGACCCTTAACATAGACAAATGTATTGCGAATACATAGAAAGAAGGATCCTTTATTGTATGATTATATGATAGCGGAACAAACACTGGTAGCAGTTACTTCTGTAAAATATCTGGGAGTATGCGTGCGGAACGATTTGAAGTGGAATGCTCATATAAAATTAATTGTTGGTAAGGTGGGTACCAGGTTGAGATTCATTGGGAGAGTCCTTAGAAAATGTAGTCCATCAACAAAGGAGGTGGCTTACAAAACACTCGTTCGACCTATACTTGAGTATTGCTCATCAGTGTGGGATCCGTACCAGATTGGTTTGATGGAGGAGATAGAGAAGATCCAAAGAAGAGCGGCGCGTTTCATCACAGGGTTATTTGGTAACCGTGATAGCGTTACGGAGATGTTTAGCAAACTCAAGTGGCAGACTCTGCAAGAGAGGCGCTCTGCATCGTGGAGTAGCTTGCTCGCCAGGTTTCGAGAGGGTGCGTTTCTGGATGAGGTATCGAATATATTGCTTCCCCCTACTTATACCTCCCGAGGAGATCACGAATGTAAAATTAGAGAGATTTGAGCGTGCACGGAGGCTTTCAGACAGTCGTTCTTCCCGCGAACCATACGCGACTGGAACAGAAAAGGGAGGTAATGACAGTGGCACATAAAGTGCCCTCCGCCACACACCGTTGGATGGCTTGCGGAGTATAAATGTAGATGTAGACGTAGAATGAGAAAATGCTAACACATGGTGTCTTCTGTGATTTGTGTAAAGCATCTGATGTGTTGATCACCAGATTCTCTTGCAAAAAGCAAAATTAGTAGGTACAAGTAGTGATGCAGGCAATTGGCTGCAGTCGTATCTCCAAGACAGAAAACAAAAAGTTGTCTTGAATAGCTCAGTTGGAGTATGTGATGTTTCCTCACATTCTGAATGGAGTTCCATTACATGTGGAGTGCCTCAGAGCTCAATTCTTGGGCCACTATTATTCCCGATTTTTATAAATGATCTGCCAACATGTACAAGCCTGCTGTTATAACTTCACATTATTTGCTGATGATACCACAGTTTTCATGAGCAGTAGAACAGATAGCAATCTTGAGAAATCTATTAATCACATACTCTCAGATGTGGTTAATTGGTTCCAGGTAAATGGTCTCTCATTAAATTCCAGTAAGATCAGCTTTATTCAGTTCTGTACAAAACCAGAAAAAGAGAGAGAGATAAGTGCGACTTGTGGTAATCAGCCAGTAGAATTCTTGGAGTGCACACTGAAAGGAAAATGAATTGGTTGATGCATATTATAGATCTCTGTAAGAGGCTTAGCTCTGCTACGTATGCTTTATGGGTTGTCACTACATGTGTTGAACCTAACACTGAAAAAGTGGCAAACTATGGTTATTTTCACTCACTCATTGAATACGGCATTATTTTTTGTGGCAACCAGCCACTATCAAGGAAAATGTCCATTGCTCAAAATTAAGCTTTAAGAGTTATATGTGGATTGAGCCCTAGAGACTCATGTGGAAATGACTTTCAAAAACTTAAAATATACACAACTACATGCCAATATATTTTTCTCTCATGTGTTTTGTGTGTAAAAATGTAGACATATTTCAACCAAATAGTAATTACCATGAGCATAACACACGGAGGAAGAATGGCATACACAGCGAGCACAGAAATTTAAGCTTGGTGCAAAAGTCTGTCCACTACACTGGAATGAAACTCTTCAATGCTCTTCCTCCTGAAATAAAGACAGAGATTCATAAAAAGAGTAAGTTTAAGAAAGCACTAAAAATATTTCAGCTAGAAAAAGCTTTTTACAGTATAGATGAATTTTTAAGTAAATAAATTGTAAAATTTTAATAATGCCAGTAAGAATGTCATTTAACTTGAGCTCGGTATCTGTTTGTTCTCTGTATCTGTTTTTTTCCGTAGTGCTTTAAATATTCTAAGAAAATATGTACAGTCTTTTTCTGTATTGCTGCTCAAAGAATTTACTGTATACATTTTTATATAATTATGTACTCAAATTGTATTTGTAAAAAACTGACATGTTCCACATCCATGTGAACCCAACACAGTTGGTCCTATGGAAGGCAAAATAAAATCAATCAATCAATCAATAACAGAGCAATCAATTCCATCCCATGTAAATACTAAACTGTAATTTACCTGGAAATGAGCTGCCATATACAAAGGCAGTGCCAGTTACGTGTGATACCTGTAGAAGGGTTGACATGAAGCACAATAACGTTCTGAAGCTCGTTGGGCCATGATAATGTGTAAAGATGACCCCTGTAGTGTCTCTGGCTGTATATTTGCAACAGTAATCCCTCACAATTTGTGTATTATCACAGATGGAGTCTACACAAGTACCAGAAACATGTGCAGCATGGACGCATGAAGCAATTGAGCTTCTGAAGGGGCAAGTACCTGCGCTGTTAGAAAACAATACCACATTACAAAAAACAGGTAGACATTTTGCAAGTCAAGAGTAATCAAGTACGATTCAAGGCAGTAGAGACAAAATCCTTATTGAATCTACTTATGCATTCTGTAGGTCTTTTGGCAGCTAATTTAGTAACTACTTTATAAAAAAATGCTACTGAGGATGTGTATTTATTTATTAATTAACTGAAACCTGCCGCTAAGTTAGATAATTCACCAAATGGGACGTACTTGCATACGGCTAAGTTGGTAGGTGACAAAAAAAAAGGATATCATGTGTCATGAAGATTTAAATAAAATGCAGACATTGGAGCAACTAGCTGACAGGCTTTACCAACAGTACCAAAAACAGAGCAGTGCAAGACTTTCTAGCAAACAGCTTAGTGAGTTTTTGCGAAAGTGCAATGAAAGGCACTTTCAGATAAGATTAGAAAAATTAGTGCAGGAACATATGAACACCTATGAAACAAAGACAGATGCAGAAACAGGCAGAGTTATTCTGCAAGAGGACGAAAACAGAGCATTGGACGTATTTTTGTGGGGACTTCCAGCTGACATATTGAGAAGGGTCAAAATTGAAAACTGGAGTGATTTAGCAGCTGATATTAGAGTTGCCATACAACTTGAGCAAATTGTCATTGCTGCCCAAAGATAAAATGACTGAACTGTGTTCTCCTCAGAGGTAAAATGTAATATCTGTGGGCATATGAGCCATGCTCCAAAACAACCTCAGCGTTGCGAATGCAGGGAAATAGAGCATTTGGTGTGTACTTGTCAAAATAGGAAAAAGTATAGACAACACTGGTACAAGCATTCATTAAGTGGCAAAGGGAATGCACCAACCACCAGACGGTGTACACAGTAAAAGGATATACTGCAGAAACTTATGCAGAGAATGAATGCTGCTTGTGGGACATAGTAAGTCGAATGCAACATAAAATTTTGGCGGGAACAGGGACCATGTATCAGTCAATGTGTCTGGACCTTGTAGACAGGCAAAGACTGAAGTCTCCACATTACAGTTTACATGAAGCAGGTGACAAAGATGTGACATCAGTGGGGACAAGAGTGCTTTGTTTTAGCATGAGAACAAGAAGATTTCAGAAACATATGGAAGTGTTGCTTCATATCAGTGAGTGATACATGTGATCCTAGAATTTGACGTTCTGGATAAGCATCACACAAAAATTGACCTTTCACGGTATACAATTTAGCTCAGTGGGGCATTGTTTCCACTGGTCATGACTACAGCAAATACTACATTGTTATATGGCTTACCAGTCATGAAGGTGATATCAAATAAACGGCAGATGTGCGCTTAAGATCAATTTGCATTTGCCGAGTGGTGCATGAAAGTTAGTCTGTGCGATTGTGGATACTGACTTAACAAGTGAGGTATAGTATATTGTACAGTCATTGGACTGCAATGATGAGCTGGATAAGTTGTATTGTTTTCTAAGTAGAAGTGTAGTACGCCTGAGAGAACTATATGCTGAGTATATGGTTCTGGTGAGCAAAGATTATTTTGGTGTGAGTGAGGTAAGCCTGCCAGTGGGTTTACTAGTTGCCAACTTAGATGTCATAGAGGAGGATGATCTGGATGGGTCTACTGGAGACCTTTGCCACAAACATGCGTCTGCATTATGTGTAAAGGTGAAGAATTTGGAAGGAAGAGAGAGAGCAGTGTCTGCATTATGTGTAAAGGTGAAGAATTTGGAAGGAAGAGAGAGAGCAGTGACAGGAACTTTGTTACTGTGGTTTACAGATATTTTTAATCTTGAATGAGATTTTCACTCTGCAGCAGAGTGTGTGCTGGTGTGAAACTTCCTAGCAGATTAAAACTGTGTGCCAGACCGAGACTCGAACTCGGGACCTTTGCCTTTCGTGGGCAAGTACTCTACCAACTGAGCTACCCAAGCATGATTCATGCCCTGTCCTCACAGCTTTACTTCTGACCAATGGAAACAATGCCCCACTGAGCTAGATTGTATACTGTGAAAGGTCAATTTTTGTGTGGCACTTATCCAGAACGTCAGGTACACACGAAATGCTGTATTTCCCTGCTTTTTAATCTTGGTGGGCCATTACCAGTGACACAAGGCACTCTGCATATAATATCAGTAGGTAATAACACACCATTGTACAGGAAACCGTACAGAGTCCCAAAACATGTACAATCAATAATGGAGGAATTTACTGATCATCAGTTGACTGATGGCATTATTGAACATAATGATAGCCCAAGGGGGATAGCTGTTGCAGTTATTCCCAAAAAGTCATCAGATTGTACAAAACAGTTCAGGTTTTGCTGTGACTACAGGTATCTGAACAAAGAATGTGTATCCTCTATCAAAAATAATGGAAACTTTGGACAACTTAGGTTAGTGCAAATACATTTCTACAGTGGATTTCAAAAATGGTTATCACTAGTTGGAAGTAGTTTCAGCAGACTGCATTTACAGTCCCATGGGATCATTACCAATACTGTAGAATGGTGTTTGGTCTCAAGACTGTGCCAGTCACTTTCCAAAGGTTATTATATGGAATACTTGGAAGATTAAAACCAAAACATAGCATGGTTTATCTCAATGATATAATTATGTTTTCTAAAAACATGGAGGTGCATATACAATGATTGGAGGAGGTGTTCAATAAGCTACTTGCAACACAATATTTTGACACTGAGTGTTGATAAATGTCACTTTGCAGCAACAAAGTGAATTTTCCAGGTCTTGTAACCAGTCAAGATGTGGAAACTGATTGGTGTTTAATTTCTCCAGTACATGATTCTTTACCATCAGAGACAATGTAATAGCTTCAGTCACCTCTTGTTATTTGTAATTATTATTGAAAATTTGTTAGAGGTTTTGTCGAAATGCTGAGCTGTTGAACTATTTGCTTAGGAAGGGACTGAAGTTTCAATACTCTACCAACTAGCAGACTGGATCTGATAAACTATGAAAAAGAGTTTATTTTATTGTGTGATGCAAATAATTGGACAATTGGATGTTTTTTCAACAGAGCGAAATAATTCTGCTAGAGAAAGGGGTGTTGGTTTTCATGTATGGTGTTACTTACTTCTTTTGCTACGTCTATGAAAAAATAAATAAATAAATAAATAAAAAATAAAAAATAAGGTAGTGACAAACCATGCTACTTTGAAATAGTTACTGCGATTGCAAGACCTGTCAAGCTGATTAGCATATTGAGCTCTGAAATTAAGTGAATTCAAGTATGAGGTTGCACATAAATCAACAGTAAGCATGACAACACCAATGGCTTAAGAATGTTGGAGTCCACGAACACTAGTTAGGAATGCAGGTGAGCTGCAGCATGCACAGTCTGTCAATGCTGACTGTAAAGTATTTAAGACACAGATGCAGTCTGCAGTAAACTAAGCCTTGCTATACAGAACAACTAGATGTAGACCATGAGTGGTGGTGCCTGCAGCTTTTAAAGATGAAGTTTGAGAGAAGTGCATGGTCATGTTCTGGCAGGTAATGAAGGACGGAGAGCAAATGATAAATACATAGACGAAATTTTGCTGGAGAACGAGGAGACAAGATGTGGAACAATATGTTAGAAAATGTAGATTTCAGCCATCAGTGGGTTTCACTACAAAAATTGCTGGAAGAGTCCAAACCATTTGAAATAATGGGTCTTTATATTCTCAGACCATTCAGCCAAACACCAAGGAGTAACCATTACGAAAGGCGATTATAATTAAAGTTAAACTTTCAAACTGCTGTAGAAATAACACCACTGGTCAGAATGACGTGAAATTGCATTGGAATATTATTGGAGATGGGGGAAAGCGTATGGCAGAAGAAAAATAAATAGTTACAAAATGTAGCAATAGACGGCGCTGTAAGCATCATAATTTAATACTGGTCGACTACAAATGACAAGTGAATCATACAACAATGCCTAAGGTGTATGTTTGACATTAAACAAGCTGTACTACTCAGTGTGCATGGGTATACAGGTGTGATACTGTTAGTTATGTAAGCCCATCCACAAAAGCAACGTCATATCACATCAGACGGGAAAAATTGATTTTTAATTGTCCTCAGGCTAAAAACTGTATAAAAAGCATCAATCAAAATCAAATTGGATTATTAATTTCCACATGACTGGTGCAAAATATGTTCAATATGCTGTCCCCCATTTCCTGCAATAAGTTGAAATCAAGAAACAGCATGTTCTACAACTCATTGAAGTGTTTCTGGGGTCATGTTAAGAATGTGTAGCGCAATGTGTGCCTTCAATGCAGCTAAGTTTGCAATTGGAACACTGAGCACATCATCTTTCAGATAGCTCCACAGCCAGAAATCACACGGGTTAAGATCAGGTGATTGGGACGGCCAGGCTATAGGGAAATGGTGGCTGATAATTTTAGCATTTCCGAAATGGCGCTTCAGCAGCTGCTTAACTAGATTTGCAATGTGTGGAGGTGTGCCATCTTGGGTAAAAATGATCCCATCCACACATCCATGCTGTTGGAGAGCTGGAATGACATGGCTGGGCAAAAGACACTCATGGCACCTACCAGTGATGGTACAGGTAACAGGACTGGAAGCACCTGTCTCTTCGAAAAAAATATGGCCCTATGATAAATGATGCTGTAGACCCACACCAGACAGTGGTCTTTTCAGAAACAAGTGGTACTGGTTGATTTGCACATGGATTTTCCATTGCCCATATTTGACAATTCTGTGTATTGACATATCATATCAGATGGAAGTGGGCTTTGTCTGTCCACAAAATCTTCCGTAGCCAATTGTTCACTACCATGCAAGCAAGAAATTCTAACGCAAAAGTTTCTCTTGCTGGCAGGTCAACAGGAAGCAACTCGTGCACAGGGGTAATTTTTAACGGATAGCAAAGAAGGATGTTTTGTAGGATTTTACACACCATGCTCACCAGTCTGTCCAATGTTCGGGCAACTCTCTGTGCATTACATGTTTGCACACCATTACTCGTCTCCTCCTGCTATGCTGTGGCCACTGTTTCCACTGACATCAAATCAATTCATTTCGTCCCTCTACCGGGTTGCACACCTAAAGAACCCTTGTATCTGAATTTCCAAATCCTTTTCTCCAGGCCCACGGCAGTCATCGGACCAATGCCTTTTTACAAACCCTTCAGTGTCTGGACCTTCTGCAGAGTGACATATGCACAGTCATCATTCTTGTAATGCAGCTTTACAAGCAGAGCACGATCTTGTATTGAAACAGTTACGGCGAATGTCGCAGATGTGAAAGGAGGAAAAGCCATGTGTTCAGCATCTTTATATGAACTTCAGTGGGTCATGCACATGACAGGTGTTTCCATTTACGTATTCTGACACATACAGCACCATCTATTGATCAATTTTCACACAATTTTTTTTTCTTCTGCCATACGTTTTCCCCCTTCTCTGATAATATTCCATCACAATTTGACATCATTCTGACCAGTGCTGTTATTTCTACAGTGTTTTGGAAGTTCAACTTTAATTATAACCACCATGTATATTGACTATGATAGATTACTTTTCACATTTTGCTGGAGTGCTTGCAATCCCACTTCAACAGGCAAATACAGTGGCTCAGGTCCAGGTGAACAATTAAGCTCTTAAAATTCTGTGTTCCTGACACAAAATCACACATCAGAACACTAATTTTACGTTCAATGTGATGAAACAGCTATGCCATTTGCCATATTTTCCTAAGCTTAGGACTAGCCTTTCCCACCTTCAATTGTCTGGATGAACAGAATGGGTTCATTGCACAATTTCCAAAATCTTATTATTTATGTAAGCACATGTCACAATGACTGGAATGTCAGTCTCCCATTCATTGTGTTCATGTATAACTCTAAAATACACAGTGATATTAAACTCTCGCCCTATGAAGCAGTAAATGGTAGGAAGGTGCCGCCACCTTTTGACTTAATAAAGCATAAACTGCGAAAAAAATAGATTCATTCCAGAAATTTGTGAATATGTTGCACGATGTTTGCAGAAAGGCAAAACAATTTTATTTATTTATTTATTTATTATTGGTCCTGTAGATCATACAATTTGTACAGCAAAGCACATCATGATATAGGACAAGTCAATTTGAAAATTATGTTGAGATGATGTATGATGAGAGATGACGGTAATGCTACATAACTCACATAGGAGAATACATATAGGATATATAGACAAGATATAAAAAGGTGGTGTGTGATGAGAGATGACAGTGGTAGTACATACTACACATATTTTATTTTAAATTCAGTGCATTAGTATTTGTAAAATGACTCTTAGTGTTCATTAAAAAATGACGATCATTCCACTTGGGACCTGTGGAATGGTACATTTGCTTATTTGTTTTAGTTGTAAATATTTGTCATGTATTGTTGTTTTTCTGACATGTTCCATATCCTGGAGGACCCCCTCACTACGGATCAATTGGAATGAAAGTAAATCTAATCTAATCTAATCTAATCTAATCTAATAGCAGAATACATATAAGAGATACAATCAGAAAATGGATAACGTACAATGAAATTCCTAAGCCATATCAAGGATTGTATCAGGTCATAGAGATGATATTGCCTGTCAACGTCAAGTTGCACCTGCCAATGAAAACCTCTTTTACACAAGTAGGCAGTGTTGCATTATTTAAAGGAGCTGTAGATGCTTTGCTGTAAGTACCAGTGCCTTCATCAGTGCAAGATGTTAAGTCACAGAAAAAGAAAATAGATCAAAGGTCAATGGTAAAGGTATGACATGGGTTTGGGAAATATTGTTGTCAACAATATGTGAGATAATTATTTTGTGTGTCATTGTTTAGTTAAATTCGAGGTATATTCCATATTTATTTTGTTATTATGGAATGCTGTGTTTTTGTTTTTCCTTTCTTGATAGCGTCATGTATAAATGTTTATGTAGGGGATTGTGTAGAAATTTTAAGTAAATCAGCTAAGAAATTTTAAAGATTTTTGGTAACAACCTTCCATCCTGAAGAAAATTGTGCAAGATCTACATAAGATTTCATACTCTTGCACACTATATCTTCAAGACAAAAGGAAGACCATTGTCTACATAAGATTTCGTAATTTAACTTGAAACATGCAGTGTATGTATGTAATATATAAAGGGGAAGGGTTGTTATCAAAAAATCTTTAAAATTTCGTGGCTGATTTACTTCAGATTTCTACACAATTCCGTAATGAACATTTGGGCAGTCATAGGCTATATATTTTTTTAATATTCACAATCTGTAAATATAAAAGGCAATGTACTGACTGACTGACTGACTCATTATCGCCCAGCCCAAACTGCTAAGAACAGAAACTTGAAATTTGGAGAATGTGTGGATCTTATACTGTAGGAGTCTTTTAAGAAGGGATTTTTCGAAAGTCCAACCCTAAAGGGGTGAAACAGGGGACATATTGACGCTAGACCTTTGAAAATTGGTATTTGGTTTCCTGGTCAAAATAAAGAAATACGTGTTTCAGCACTTTTGGAAATTTGGCACTATGGGGCTGAAGTAGTGGGTGAAAGCTCTTTTTGAAAATGTCATTATTAAAGAACTACTAAAATATTTTTAAAGCTACATCTATGAACACTGGTATTTGACTTCTCAGTTACAAATTAAAAAAAAACCTTGTATTTCAGTGTTTCTGGAAAATATTTTATTATGAAATCATTTTCAAAGCTAGATTTATGAAAGTTTGTATTTGGGTTCTCTGTTAGAAACAAAACATAAGCATGTCACTATTTTCGGAAATTCAACATCTAAAGGGCAATTCACACTGTCTGTCAGAGCATCATCACATCACGGCACTGTCACATCTAAGTGTGTTCACATTGTCAGTCATGTCATGACACGTCAAGTCAGTTCAAGTCACATGAGCTCAAGTTGCATGGGTGTCCTCAACTGTTGTTCTGCAGGACTTGTGATCTTCGTAAGATCGTTTCCAAATGTTTTTATGAGTGAAGAGCATACATAAAAGACGGTAGGATATACAGGGTGTTATAAAAAGGTACGGCCAAATTTTCAGGAAACATTCCTCACACACAAAGAAAAAAAAATGTTATGTGGACATGTGTCCGGAAACGCTTACTTTCCATGTTAGAGCTCATTTTATTACTTCTCTTCAAATCACATTAACCATGGAATGGAAACACACAGCAACAGAATGTACCAGCCTGAATTCAAACACTTTGTTACAGGAAATGTTCAAAATGTCCTCCATTAGCGAGGATACATGCATCCACCCTCCGTCGCATGGAATCCCTGATGCAGCCCTGGAGAATGGCGTATTGTATCACAGCCGTCCACAATACGAGCACGAAGAGTCTCTACATTTGGTACTGGGGTTGTGTAGACAAGAGCTTTCAAATGCCCCCATAAATGAAAGTCAAGAGGGTTGAGGTCAGGAGAGTGTGGAGGCCATGGAATTGGTCCGCCTCTACCAATCCATCGGTCACTGAATGTGTTGTTGAGAAGCGTACGAACACTTCGACTGAAATGTGCAGGAGCTCCATCGTGCATGAACTACATGTTGTGTCGTACTTGTAAAGGCATATGTTCTAGCAGCACAGGTAGAGTATCCCATATGAAATCATGATAACGTGCTCCATTGAGCATAGGTGGAAGAACATGGGGCCCAATCAAGACATCACCAACAATGCCTGCCCAAACGTTCACAGAAAATCTGTGTTGATGACGTGATTGCACAATTGCGTGCGAATTCTCGTCAGCCCACACATGTTGATTGTGAAAATTTACAATTTGATCCCATTGGAATGAAGCCTCATTCATAAAGAGAACATTTGCACTGAAATGAGGATTGACACATTGCTGGATGAACCATTCGCAGAAGTGTACCCATGGAGGCCAATCAGCTGCTGATAGTGCCTGCACACGCTGTACATGGTACGGAAACAACTGGTTCTCCCGTAGCACTCTCCATACAGTAACGTGGTCAACGTTACCTTGTACAGCAGCAACTTCTCTGACGCTTTCATTAGGGTTATCGTCAACTGCACGAAGAATTGCCACGTCCATTGCAGGTGTCCTTGTCGTTCTAGGTCTTCCCCAGTCGCGGGTCATAGGCTGGAATGTTCCGTGCTCCCTAAGACGCCGATCAATTGCTTCGAACGTCTTCGTGTCGGGACACCTTCGTTCTGGAAATCTGTCTCGATACAAACGTACCGCGCCACGGCTATTGCCCCATACATCAAATGGGCGTCTGCCAACTCCGCATTTGTAAACATTGCACTGACTGCAAAACTACGTTCGTGATGAACACTAACCTGTTGATGCTACGTACTGATGTGCTTGATTCTAGTACTGTAGAGCAATGAGTCGCATGTCAACACAAGCACCGAAGTCAACATTACCTTCCTTCAATTGGGCCAACTGGCGGTGAATCGAGGAAGTACAGTACATACTGATGAAATTAAAATGAGCTCTAACATGGAAATTAAGCGTTTCCAGACACATGTCCACATATCATCTTTTCTTTATTTGTGTGTGAGGTATGTTTCCTGGAAGTTTGGCCGTACCTTTTTGTAACACCCTGTAGTGGTGGTGGTGGTGGTTAGTGTTTAATGTCCCGTCGACAACGAGGTCATTAGAGATGGAGCGCAAGCTCGGGTTAGGGAAGGATTGGGAAGGAAATCGGCCGTGCCCTTTCAAAGGAACCATCCCGGCATTTGCCTGAAACGATTTAGGGAAATCACGGAAAACCTAAATCAGGTTGGCCGGAGACGGGATTGAACCGTCGTCCTCCCGAATGCGAGTCCAGTGTGCTAACCACTGCGCCACCTCGCTCGGTAACACCCTGTACAGGGTGTCAACGGTATAAGGCGCCAAGATTATACAGATGGCACATCTCGCAATGCTTGACAAAAAAGTCTAGTAACGTGTTTGCGTATTTCCAACGGTTGTCCCAGAAAAAAAAAAAAAAAAAAACAGTTCGTCTCAGGATAAAGCTTTTAGAAAAGTAGATACTTGGCCGTGCACGTGCGTAAGCAATCGGTTCCTGTTATTGCCCACTGCGCGTATTGACATCGCGAGCGTAAATCGTAAACACATAGGCAACTGCGGCCCGAGTGGCTGCGTCATTGTAATACACCGAGCAACAACAGTAGGCGAGTAACTTGTGCAGATGTTATTGCAGCTCTGTTAACTGTTAGGATGGAAAGGAGATTTATTATAGCTGAACTATGCGATATGCATTTAATTTATGGCGAGGCAATAGGTGTTGCGAGGGCAGCTGTACAAATTTATCGAGAACACTTCCCACAACGACGACTTCCTGCACGAAAGACATTTGCTGCTGTGCGCCAAAGGTTTGTGTCATTGTAATTCTCTACTTGTATGCGATTATTACGCATTTACATCTTAATAAAGTACGGTAGTTATCTGCACCTTTGTAAATTTTCGTCCGTATGCGAAACGTATCTTCTGTTCTGATATGCTTTCCGTTTTTGTTACATCATGATAGAATACGACTGACGAGTACGTATTTAATTTCCTTAGTTTGAGACATACTGGCTCTTTACTGCCCCACGCAGAAGGCAGAGGCCCACAACGCGCCGATCGTACACTGGAAGCTGAGGAAAGAATTCTGGACCGCATCCAGGAGGATCCTTCTCAGAGTACTAGAAGCATCGCCCGCCACGTGGGTATATCGCACACTGCCGTTCATCGCACTTTGCAAGAGGAGCGTCTGCGGCCTTACCACATTCAACGCGTACAAGCATTGGAAGAACAAGATTTCCCTCCACGACGTGAATTCTCAGAGTGGTTTTTGTTACACAGCGCGCAGAATGATTTTGTCAACAAAATACTCGTCACAGATGAAGCGTGTTTCACTCGCGACGGAATAACTATTTTCCATAACATGCACACGTGGAGTGTACATAATCCTCACCACGTAGTGGCAACACATTTTCAGTGATGATTTTCCGTAAAAGTGTGGGCGGGTATGCTCGATAATTACATTATTGGGCCCTATGTTTTACCTGCACGTTTGACTGGTAACTATTACCGAACGTTTCTAGAGGAAACATTGTTACCAACGTTGTTAGAAGACATTCCGTTAGGCATACGTCATAACATGAGATTCCTCCACGATGGTGCTCCACCCCACATTGGTCACAGAGTACGCAGATTTTTGGATAGTCGATTTCCAGGACGATGGATCGACGTTCGGGTCCACGTCGATGGCCAGCACGCAGCCCTGATTTAAATCCACTGGATTTTTACTTTTGGGGCCATATGAAGGAACTTTTTATGCTGAGCCAGTAAATAATGTGGACGAATTGACGCAGAAGATTTTAGATGCTGCCAATACCATAAAGGCCAATGTGCATGTGTGTGAACGAGTGCGACGAAACTGGGTTCGCCGTAGTAAAGCATGTGTAGAAGCGAATGGTGGTAATTTCGAACATTTATTGTAGTATTGGTGTAAGAGGAAACGAAGTAATGGGTTTTCTTTACGTTACGATGTTGTTGTACAGAAGGAAAATAAAGTGAATTTAGTATTTGTTATGGCATTGCCGTAAAAAGGTGAAACAGTTGACTGTAATTAATGTATAACTATCTACTTGGTGGTTGATTGAATTTGTACTAACGGAAATACATTGTGTTTGATATTAGCTTGTCATTACTACTACGACCTACGTTATCGACTTGTTGAGAAACAGACTAGTTGTATTCAATTCACGTAAAGCGAATTACACATTCTTGACAACCCAAAAACCGTTTACATTCCTTTTTTCGGTACCACCTGATTATCACACCACGTCGTTGTACACGTCTAATGATTTCAGTCCTCTGGTCGGCTCCTTGCCTTTCTCTGGCCGCCCCGTCATTGTAGGCAATAAGCTCGGTACGCCGTGTACTGTCGGTTCACCACATGAACAGAAATGCGTATACTATCTATCCTACGAACATTAGGTTTCAGTAATACAAAAATAAAGTACATGATACAAGAAAATGTCATTAGACTTTTTGGCAAGCACACCGAGATGTACCAACTGTATAATTTTGGCGCCTTATGCCGTTTACACCCTGTATATGTGGATGCCATAGTCCACATCAGTATGGAAACGTAGTTTATTGGAATCAAATGCAGTTTACAGGAATAGTTTATACATTAGAGAAGGAAGACGGAAGTGCAAAACAAAGCAGAAAAGAGTGGGGATCCGGAAAATGTGATTACATGGTACGGACATTTCACTTGTTATACAAGGAGCTCAAGGAATAGGAATCTGCATTTTACATTTTAGCAAGTTGAAGCAACAGTTTTTTCATTTGTTACATCAAATTGCTCCCAGAATTACTAAAAGGGACACAGTACTATGAGCTGTCATCACATCCCATGAAAAACTGATCTCTTTAAAGTTATGTTTATTTTCCAGTCCAATGCAAATTTCTGTGTAACAGCCATATCTCGCTCAATACCTTCCCTTCAAGATGTATAGGTTTTCTTTCTATCTTGTGTTTGACTTTTAATAGTTCAAGTACCTTATATGTACTGGGCTTAGCTAGCGAAACCACATAAATATTGATCACTTAACCTTGCAACATAATCCCGAGAGCCACTTAAGATTAGATACTCCTGCTACTAACACATATGTAAACAAACAACTGTAATACATTACTTGATGTATGTAGTAGTAGTAGTAGTAGTAGTAGTAGTAGTAGCAGCTTTATTCATCTGTAGATCTCTTTTTACAGGGATATAGGACATGTCAAAGTATTTGCAAGTTTAGACCAATTTAAAATAACCTAACTTGTATACATATACATTTACAAACTTCTAGTTAGAGACAATCATTAGATTTACTCCTGATATACAATACCTTTTTTTTTTTACAAATAACTTATTAAATAATGTAATACCACACTGTTCACTCATATCTCACTATCAGTCACTGCACACACCATACACACATTGTTTCGTAACACACACACACACACACACACACACAAACACACACACACACACCAGTGGTCTCTGTACCACAACTTCCCTCTATAATGCGTGAGATGTTGAGCTCAGAAAGAGGAAGAGATGTTGGTGTTGTGCTATGCATAGCTTGAGGGGTAAGTATTTATAGAAAAGGAAAAAAAAATAGTGTGAAGATGTTATATGGAATGATGGATGTTTTATAATCATTATTGTTATTTATTTGTATAACATTTCTTTCACCAAACCCCTACTCAGTTTTATCTAAGTAATCCATCAATGTATAATATGTATTGCATAACAGGTACTTTTTAGCTGCCTTTTTAAATAAGTGTATTTTTGCAATTCCTTTGATCTCTTTTGGCAATCTATTGTACAGTTTTATTCCTTGGTAGAAAATGCTTTTTTGAGTTTTATGTTTATATACTTCGCATAAAAGGCATTTTCCCAGTGTTGCAGTGCCTGAGGGTTAGAGTCCATTTCTTTATGAAACATTGCAGATGGCTGACAGCATACAAATAAATACTTACTAATCAGATTCTACTCACAGTACTTTTTCAGTTCATGTTGCAACCATGTTGCTATCAATTATATTTTAAACTATTTAACACGGTACAGGTATGAATTAAAATCCAATTTATAAATGTAGTAGAGGGCAAGTAATTTAGTATTCTCATGTCGTAAAATTCAGATTACTGCCTCACTGGTTTAATAAATCTTTCAGCGTTCATCATAAATTTTAACAAAAGAAAAAATGAAACTAAATGAATTTTAACTAATAACGAACAATGTACAATTGATACCAACCACGAAGACCCTGTCAAAACAAAATAGGGGGCTCTGAGCATGGCCCTATATCAGGAGGAAATGAGCTTGGGAGTCACATGATCAACGACGGCTGGATGATATCATCAGTCCAAGATTTCTCCCTGAGAAACCTTGACGTGCCGCCACGTGATGTGACAGGACAGGATGGGACAGCCAGTGCAGATGCCGCCATTTGAAATGCATTACAGAATGTTTCGACAGGTTGTGATGCGGTGTGATGGACAGTGTGAATTGGCCTTAAGGTGGTAAAATAGTGGGTGAAATGTTTTCTGAAAATGTTTTATTACGAAAGCATTTTGAAAGTTAAATCTTTTTGAAAACTGGTGTTTGGCTTCTTAGTTAGGGATGAAAAAATACTGGTTTTACTGCTTTTGGAAATTCAACCCCTAAGGGAGTGAAAGAGGGTCAGACTGATTCACTGACTCATCATCACCCATCCCAAACTGCAAAGGATAGAAAATTGAGGCATGTAGAAAATGTGTATATTATATCGTATGCATTGTTTAAGAAGGGATTGTCCGAAATTCCACTCATAAGGGGGTGAAATAGGAAGTGAAAGGCTTTTTTAAAGTATGTCACTATTAGGTTAATAGCAACTACGAAAACTGGTCTTTGGTTTCTCAGTCAGAAAATAAAAAATGTGTGTTTCAGCATTTTTGTAAATTCAACCACTAAGGGGGTACAATAGCGGATGAAGGTACTATTGAAAATAACTAATTACTAAGAATTACTAAAGGAGTTTTAAAGCTACATGTATGACAATTAGTATCTGACAAGGGAACCTCCCCATCGCACCCCCCTCGGATTTAGTTATAAGTTGGCACAGTGGATAGGCCTTGAAAAACTGAAAACAGATCAATTGAGAAAACAGGAAGAAGTTGTGTGGAACTGTGAAAAAATAAGCAAAATATACAAACTGAGTAGTTCATGGGAAGATAGGCAACATCAAGGAGACTGAGAATGGAGGAGCGCTGTGGTCTCGTGGTAAGGTGAGCAGCTGCGGAGCAAAAGGTACTTGGTTCAAATTTTCCATTGTGTGAAAAGTTTAATTTTTTATTTTCAGTTTATGTGACAAACTCTCATGTTTTCATCACTTTTTTGGGAGTGATTATCACATCCACAAGAAAACCTAAATCGGGCAAGGTAGAAGAATCTTTTTACCCATTCGCCAACTGTACAAGTTAGGTGGGTCGACAACATATTCCTGTCATGTGACGCACATGCCGTCACCAGTGTCATATAGAATATATCAGATGTGTTTTCCTGTGGAGGAATCGGTTGACCTATGACCTTGCGATCAAATGTTTTCTGTTCCCTTTGGAGAGGCATGTCCTTTCGTCTACTAATCGCACGGTTTTGCGATGCGGTCGCAAAACACAGACACTAAACTTATTACAGTGAACAGAGACGTCAATGAACGATCGGACAGATAATAACTATGCAAAAATAGAGAAAGTAAAATTTGCACTCGAGGGAAGACTTGAACCAGTGACCTCTCGTTCTGCAGCTGCTAGCGCTACCACGGGACCACGGCGCTTCTGAGCTCACATTGTCCATGACATTGCATATGTGGCCCATGGACTACTCAGTTTGTACATTTTGCTTATGTTTTTACTGTTCCACACAACTTCTTCCTGCTTTCTCAATTGATCTGTGTTCAGTTTATCAAGGCCTATCCACTGTGCCAACTTATAACTAAATCTGAGGGGGGTGCGATGGGGAGGTTCCCTTGTGAGAATGAAATTTTCACTCTGCAGCGAAGTTACGCTGTGGTTTTCGACTTCTCGGTTAGGGGGGAAAAAAAGAGAAACGTGATTCAGTGTTTCTGGGAATTCAATCCCTAACGGAATGCACTAGGGGTTGAAATTTTTTGAGAAAATATTTCGTCAGATAAAAAAAAAATTTTAACGCCTAATTTATGAAAATTGGTAATTCACTTTTCGGCTAGACATAAAGAAATATTTATTAGAGGTTGAAACTTGCTATGGAAATATCTCCACAAGAATGCAGAAGGCATGATTAACAAAAAACTTTGGACTCCAGCTACCGTAATCGGTTTTTGGTCAGAAGTATATTCGTTAAGACCATGCTTATACGGCTTTCACTAGCGTGAAAAGCTTAGAAGCTGTTGCAGTTTGTGAACAACAAAAAAATTCGATTAAATAAAAACCAAAAAAATCTCTGCAGACCAAACAGTCTACGTGAGCAAAGCAGCAGGTGCTAAGATAATACATGTGTAAAGGAGAAACGATGTTACCAAACATCTCGAAAAGTATTTGGCCGACTTACTTACTGATCGGTTAAATTCAAATTTGTGTTTGCAGAAGAGACAATGAAGAAAAATAATGAAAATTAAATGTCTAACTCAGTAAACTGACTATAATTCCTATCGCTGGAATAAACGACAGTGTGTGGCGGGAGGGTTTTGCTCTCTCACTATCCTTTAAACAACCACTCAACCATCTGGATTGGCTTCAGGTTGTCTGCCCCTTCACTCTGCAATGTTAAGTAATGGTTTAGCCGACAAAAGCACTGTTGACGAAAATTCGACTACATACCTACCACGCAAAGGTCACATAACTTCAGTCAATGGGCAGCATCTGAAAGTTAATTAAAACTGTCAAGCTTTTGGGACTCCTGCATGACTCGTTTGAAATAATGGCCAAAATTTCCTTTAAATTAGTTTATTGTCTTTAAAACACGGAAACGGCTGTCAAGTCCGTATTTAATATCCAGACATCAATTATGCAATGTTACTGACTGTCTCTGTTACAAGTTCACACCCTAAAGCAGCCAGAAGATATTTAGTCCGACTTGATATTTTGAACGTCCTAAACAGTCTCTGAGCCACGATTACTTCCGAGCTAAAACGAACAGTCGTTCAATAGGCTTATTGTAAAGAGGTGCTCGCTATAATGTCTATCAATCTGCGTGAAACACGCTATGTAGAGTTTATGTATGGTATGAAATTTCACACGTGAATATCTCCTGAAATAAACCACTTACAAAGCCCAAACTTTCACCAAATACTCAATACTGCAGTCGCTTTTCGCCAACGACACGAGAACCGGTCAAACTCACGATTTCTTCATTTTGTATAAATTTGATTAGTGCTGTTTAACATAGGTGTTAATCAGATGATGGTTCCCGAGCGACTCTCTCGACTCATAAGGCTGAGGCACAAAGCCCCACTGAAACGTGCGGGAAATGCTGAATTCCTATTGGCTAGTACGCTGAAGAGCCAAAGAAACTGGTACACCCGCCTAATATCGTGTAGGGCCCCCGTGAGCACGCAGACGTGCCACAACATGACATGGCATGGGCTCCACCAAAGTCTTACGTAGAGCTGGAGGGAACTGACACCATGAATCCTGCAGGGCTGTCCATAAATGCGTATGAGTACGAGGAGGTGCAGATCTCTTCTGAACAGCATATTGCAAGATATACTCAATAATGTTCATGTCTGGGGACTTCGGTGGCTAGCGGAAGTGTTTAAACTCAGAAGAGTGTTCCCGGAGCCACTCTATAGCAATTCTGAACGTGTGGAGTGTCGCATTGTCCTGCTGGAATTTCCCAAGTCCATCAGAATGCACAATGGACATGAATGGACGCAGGTGATCAGACAGGATGCTTACGTATGTGTCACCTGTCAGAGTCGTATCTAGATGTTTGAGGAGTCCCATGTCACTCCAACTGCACTACTCAACACCATTACAGAGCCTCCACTAGCCTGAACAGTCCCCTGATGACATGCAGGGTGTATGGAATCATGAGGTACACGTCCATACCTGTACACGTCCATCCGCTAGATTACAATTTGTAACAAGACTCGTCCGACCAGCAACATGTTTCCAGTCATCAACAGTCCAATGTCAATTTTGACGGCAGGCGAGGCGCGAAGCTTTGTGTCATGCAGTCATCAAGCATACACGAGTGGGCCTTCGCCTCCAAAACCTCATATCAATGCTGTTTTGTTGAATGGTTTGCACTCTGACACTTGTTGATAGCCCAGCATTGAAATCTGTAGCAATTTGCAGAAGGGTTGAATTCCTGTCACGTTAAACGATTCCCTTCTTACGTCGTTGGTCCCTTTCCTGCAGGATCTTTCTCCAGATTACTAATATTCATGGTACAGTAGTGAAATGGTCGTACGGGAAAATCCCCACTTCATCGCTACCTCAGATACGCTGTGTCCCATCACTCATGTGCCTACTATAACATCACGTTCAAACTCACTTAAATCTTGATAACCTGTCATTGCAGCATCAGTAACCGATCTAACAACTACACCAGACACTTGTTGTCTTATATAGGCGTTGCCGACCGCAGTGCCGTATTCTGACTGTTTACATATCTCTGTATTGGAATACCAATGATCTCTGTACTACCTGGATGTTGAACTCCAGCTGTCTGATCGTGTCAGCCATAGATGCTAACCTCCTTCAAAAAGGATAGATTAAAAACACTTGGTGGCAGGGTATTTTTTGCTGTTAGAAATAGTTTATCTTGTAGTGAAATTGAAGTAGGCACCTCCTGTGAGGTAGTATGGGTTAATTTCTTTTCTTTTACAGACCCTGTGAGTCAGATTATACAGATGCTGTAAGCTAAAAAGAGACCTTGAGTATCATCTCAAAGAGGTACCCCACCCATATGGTTATAGTTGGTAGTGATTTCAATACATATTGGTCAGCTTAAATAAATGTTCAAAGACGATAGTAGGAATAGTTTTGCTAAATGCTTTCTCTTAAAATTATTTTGAGTCATTGGTTCAGTAACCCACTCAAAGTGTAAATGGTTGCGAAAACATACTTTACTTCTTGGCAACAAATAATCCTGAGCAAATAGTGAACATCATGACTCTTAAAGCCTGTCCGCACGCAACGATCTGTCTGCGCAAATGTGTGTGCACATCACATCTGCGCAGACAGAGCGTTGCGTGTGGACAGGAGATTTGTACCGACATGAGGTGTGTGCAAACCTGGAAGTTGGAGTTGGAGGTTTGAGCGAATCGTCTCAAATCTGTGGGTTCAAACCACATCTGCGCAGACGAGTTGGAGCGTGTGGACAGGAGATCGCCGCATATCTGGCGCGAAACAGCTGCTTGTTCAGTCTAGTGTTTGTGCGCACGGAGCATTAAAATGGCTGACGCTCGTCAGAGTTCCACATACAGTGTGTTAACTGTAAGACGGCTGAGTTGTGAGGGGAGTGCGGGGAGAGGAGGAAGCAAGCATTGGCAGGCGAGGGGAAAGGAGCCTTGGGGGGGGGGGGGGGGGGGGAGACAAGGCACGCCTACCAGTTGCAGTGCTGGCACTACAAATTGGGCGTCATGCTTACAGGAAAGCAGACGAAAGGCTTGGAAGTAGAACTCGCATTAAATGTTGCTCGTAAACGAAACTGAAATCGTCATGTACATTAAAATCTGTATATACGAAAATGAATGTATGTATGTTTGTCTACTATGCGCTCACAAACCATTCATCCGATTGCAATGAAACTTTGGTGAGTTGCTCTCCGAACTGGACGCAGTGTTCGCAGGCTCGGCAAAATCTTCCGCACTGAATAACATTCCACTATCGTGTCGCGACTGACACGCTGGTTGAAATCATCGATCATTACTTCGATTTCTCCACTTCTTTTCCTAAGTTAAAAGCGAGAAAGATTTATAAGAAAATGCCTTCTGCACTGCATTTATTTTTTTGAATCTGGAAATGTACTGTAATATGAATATCTTTCGAAATAATACAGTAACCAGTGGTGTTTCCATACAAAGCAATACCGTAGCAAGGAAAAATGAAATATAAGGTAATTCGGACGAAATAGGGGGCTCCTTCAAAGTGCTCGCGAACAAAATATCTGAAATGGCAACTCACTTTTTCTTGCCAGGCGTTTGTGGTGATACGCCAGGATGATTCTTGGAAAACTGTTTGAATCTTCCAATGCTACGCATGCTTTGTCCTGTGTATGTAGCAGCTCTCACTTAAGATTTGTAAATGGGGTGAAGCAATTTTTTCTGCTCCCTTTCCCTTTCGCAGCATTCAATCACACGCAATATAATTTTGCGAGCATCGCTACGTAATACTGGTTTCCTTCTAACCATAGGCCTACCGGTAGGGGTTGTTGGCGACTCCCGAGATGGGCCAGCAACTGCCTCTCCACTCATTTTGATGATGTTTAGCACAACTGCACAATAAAAACACGCAGAGCAGTACAGCGCAAAACAATAACGAAGCAGACGACAATGGCTACCTTGTACAACACAGTCAGCTACACAATGTTGGCAGCAGACGAAACTGCGTGCCTACCGAAGCCTTCCGACGTTTACCGACTTCTACCGATTCAGGACTAGGGAGAGGTCTGCCATCTAAAAGTTTACACACTGTAGTTTATCAGTGAATTCATTGAACTTTATAGAAATGACCCACGTTTGTGCATGATTAAAAGTAAAGAGTACAGTGACAGGAACAAAAAGACAGCTGCATACAATGCATTAATTGAAAAATTACGAGAAGTTGACGCACCGACGAACTGAGAAACGGTAATAATAAAAATCGTTGTGGACTGTTTACTGTAAATACACTCCTGGAAATTGAAATAAGAACACCGTGAATTCATTGTCCCAGGAAGGGGAAACTTTATTGACACATTCCTGGGGTCAGATACATCACATGATCACACTGACAGAACCACAGGCACATAGACACAGGCAACGGAGCATGCACAATGTCGGCACCAGTACAGTGTATATCCACCTTTCGCAGCAATGCAGGCTGCTATTCTCCCATGGAGACGATCGTAGAGATGCTGGATGTAGTCCTGTGGAACGGCTTGCCATGCCATTTCCACCTGGCGCCTCAGTTGGACCAGCGTTCGTGCTGGACGTGCAGACCGCGTGAGACGACGCTTCATCCAGTCCCAAACATGCTCAATGGGGGACAGATCCGGAGATCTTGCTGGCCAGGGTAGTTGACTTACACCTTCTAGAGCACGTTGGGTGGCACGGGATACATGCGGACGTGCATTGTCCTGTTGGAACAGCAAGTTCCCTTGCCGGTCTAGGAATGGTAGAACGATGGGTTCGATGACGGTTTGGATGTACCGTGCACTATTCAGTGTCCCCTCGACGATCACCAGTGGTGTACGGCCAGTGTAGGAGATCGCTCCCCACACCATGATGCCGGGTGTTGGCCCTGTGTGCCTCGGTCGTATGCAGTCCTGATTGTGGCGCTCACCTGCACGGCGCCAAACACGCATACGACCATCATTGGCACCAAGGCAGAAGCGACTCTCATCGCTGAAGACGACACGTCTCCATTAGTCCCTCCATTCACGCCTGTCGCGACACCACTGGAGGCGGGCTGCACGATGTTGGGGCGTGAGCGGAAGAAGGCCTAACGGTGTGCGGGACCGTAGCCCAGCTTCATGGAGACGATTGCGAATGTTCCTCGCCGATACCCCAGGAGCAACAGTGTCCCTAATTTGCTGGGAAGTGGCGGTGCGGTCCCCTACGGCATTGCGTAGGATCCTACGGTCTTGGCGTGCATCTGTGCGTCGCTGCGGTCCGGTCCCAGGTCGACGGGCACGTGCACCTTCCGCCGACCACTGGCGACAACATCGATGTACTGTGGAGACCTCACGCCCCACGTGTTGAGCAATTCGGCGGTACGTCCACCCGGCCTCCCGCATGCCCACTATACGCCCTCGCTCAAAGTCTGTCAACTGCACATACGGTTCACGTCCACGCTGTCGCGGCATGCTACCAGTGTTAAAGACTGCGATGGAGCTCCGTATGCCACGGCAAACTGGCTGACACTGACGGCGGCGGTGCACAAATGCTGCGCAGCTAGCGCCATTCGACGGCCAACACCGCGGTTCCTAGTGTATCCGCTGTGCCGTGCGTGTGATCATTGCTTGTACAGCCCTCTCGCAGTGTCCGGAGCAAGTATGGTGGGTCTGACACACCGGTGTCAATGTGTTCTTTTTTCCATTTCCAGGAGTGTAGTATCGGCAACGACTGAGGAATTTATAAGAAGTGAGTTGATAAAGAGACGGAACTAATCCGTCATGGTGTACAAAGCAGGTCAGAACACGGTTGCAGAACCATTGGAAAAAGCATGCTAAATTTAAAGAACTCAAAACCCTCAAGATTGACGAAGTTTTAAGACGTTCGAAATTTATTGCAGATTACAAAGCGTGATGCTTGTAATAGTTTCCATAACGAAACTCTCTCACGAAATCTGGCAAAAAAACCAAAGAGATTATGGTCATATGCAAAGTACACCAGTGCCAATGCACAGTCAGTACCTTCATAAGCCAGTCTTCATTCCTTCGTAATGAACTGTGTGATGTTACTTTCGATAGTGCCACTAAAGCGGAGTTACCAAATGCGTTTTTCTGAGATTCCTTCACCAAAGAAGACGAAGTAAATATCCCAGAATGCAAATCAAGAACGGCAACAAACATTAGTAACTTAAAAATATCTGGTCTAGATTGCATACCAGTTATGTTCCTTTCAGAATATGCTGATGTAATAGCTCCATCTTTAGTATTCATATACAACCGCTCGCTTGACGAAGCGATCCGTACCTATTGACTGGAAAGTTGCACAGATCACACCAATAGTCAAGAAAGGAAATAGGATTAATCCTCTGAATTACAGGCTCATATCACTGATGTCGATATATCCTAGGATTTTGGAATACAGGGTGTCCCAGCTATCTTGTCTACCCAAAATATCTCTGGAACAATAACAGCTATTGGAAAACGACTTTCACCGGTATCAATGTAGGGCTGGGGCCCATGAATGTACGTATTTGGAAACATTCTAAAACGAAAGCATATGTGTTTTTTAACACAAACTTATGTTTTTTTAAATGGACCTCCTATATTTTTTCTTCAGCAATCCATAGCATGACAAAGCACATACACAATGACGTTGATTGCATCGCAATATTCCCGTTACATCCCGAGATATAAAGACGCGAAGTTGACGCTGGAAACACCCGACATGCGCTGCTAGCGCACGTCCTGAGGCTCAGGCGTGAACCCCATGCTGCCCGTAATCGCGATGTGATTGACATGCGTAATCACACTTCCATACTTATCAAGAGGTCCGAAACGAATAATACGGTCTGCTGCCATCCTGCATTAACGTCGTACATTCCAGCAGGTATTTATCCCACAGGCTAGGGGTGATGCGGTTCTGTAACATATCTGTGTACTGCAACGTTAGTCACAAAGTTAACTTCGCTTATCGTTAATCCTTTACTAAAAAGGTAATGCCGTTCAACGTTAAAACTTTACTTTACTGTAGATCTAGCCCAAGTGACAGTTAATCATTCACTCGTAATAGTAAAATTCATGTTGATGGTTTTAGTGAAACGATCAAGTGGACTAAAAGTTTTACCGTTGTTTAGGTAAAAATGTTTTGATTTGGGAAGTTCAGGTAGGACATAGAAGATGAATGTAAACATGTTTAACCAATTATTTTTATTATCACGTAATTATCAATGTTATGTTTATCTAATGCGTTAAATGACAAATTGTTGCAAACAAATGTTTCTTAACATCACTGGGTAAAATTGCCCTTAGTAGAAACTTCCACTGTGATACCAGCACTACATACTAAACAGAGCGTTCACATCTCATGCTCAAAGTGATGCCCATTGACTTGCATACATAGGGTCACTCTGCGGATGAAGGATGCCCTACTTCGTGCTACTGTTTCCTCTTTGATGGCTGTACAAGCATCAATAATGCGTTGCTTCATGTCCTCTGGTGTTGTTGGTTCATGTTGGTAAACAGCATCCTTCACTGCTCCCCAAAGATAATAATCCAGCCGTGTAAGGTCCGGAGATCGGGCAGGCCACCTAACTGGGCCACCTCGTCCAATCCACCTACCGGGGAACTTCCGGTTCAGAAGTCGTCGTGCTCGTAAGGCGTTATGTGCAGGGCATCCGTCATGCTGATACCACATGACCATTCTCCGGTTCAGAGGTACGGTGTCCAAGAGAACAGGAAGATTGTGTCGTATAAATCTGGAGTATTGTCTGCCATTTTGGATGCCATTTATAAAGAAAGGTCCGATAATGGTATCTCCAATAATCCCACACCAAACATTAACTTTCCACGGACGTTGATGCTCTACCTGACGGAGCCATTTTGGATTGTCTGCGGACCAATAATGCATATTCCTCATATTGACAATTCCTTTGTTGGAGAATAATCCCTCGACGGTAAAGAGAACATCTGCAAAAAAATTTGGATTAGTCAGAAGTTTTTGCTGAGCCCACCGACAAAATGTTACCCTATTGCGGAAGTCATTTCCATGAAGATCCTGGTGTAAATGAACATGGTAAGGATGAAATTTATGACGTTTAAGAATACGCTGTGCACTTGATTTCGACACACCAACTTCACGTTCAATTTGACGTGTGCTGATTTGAGGATTGACAGCTATGGTAGCGAGCACAGCAACTTCAGCACGTTCATCTGTGCGTGTTCTAGGACGATGTCGAGGTGTTGGATTTAAGCTTCCCGTTTCACGTAGACGAGATGTGAGACGACCAAACATACGGCGCGAAGGCGATGGCTTGTCAGGGAATCGTCTACTGTACAGTCGTTCTGCCTGAACAGCATTTCGACCACCTACAACAGGGTACAGTACAGGTATGTAGAGTAGGGTAGAAAACAGACATATTAACTTAATAATCATAATGTTCGCTAACAGTACTATCAACAAACAAGCAATCTCATAACGTATTTCCCGTCAACGTACATTCTCCATAGATCAGCAGCATTTATACCACATCTTCATGCGTGAACATTATACTGTTCCACAACACAACGTTTGTTCACAATTTGTACTACCTCCGCGCCGTCACTAGATTACTCTGATGCACGACTACACTGGCAAGCGGTGTACTGCACGCCAAAGCAACAACAAATGGGAAGCTCGGAGGGTGGTGAAGTACAGGAGTTTGCATGGGTTGCAAATCATAAACAAGGCGAAGTGGTAACTGTGGCAGTAGTGGGAACTACGTAGGACCCTTGACTAGGTACAGCCAGGCCCTGCGCGACAGGCACAATGGGTCATATAACGCATTAGATAAACCTTATTTTGGGTATGCAGGATAAATAAGATAACCTGACGGGTGTACACCGATCGGTACTGGTTCATATTGTGTACGTAGATACGTAAAACGTGCAAGAGGGAAACCATTATGTGCTTATGAGAGTTGATGGCAGTAGACCGTATTATTCGTTTCGGACCTCTTGATGAGTATGGAGGTGTGATTACACATGTCAATCACATCGCGATTACGGGCAGCATGGGGTTGACGCCTGAGCCTCAGGACGTGCGCTAGCAGCGCATGTCGGGTGTTTCAAGCGTCAACTTCGCGTCTCAATATCTCGGGATGTAATGGGAATATTGCGATGCAATCAACGCCATTGTGTATGTGCTTTGTCATGCTATGGGTTGCTGAAGAAAAAATATAGGAGGTCCATTTAAAAAAAACATAAGTTTGTGTTAAAAAAAAACACATATGCTTTCGTTTTAGAATGTTTCCAAATATGTACATTCATGGGCCCCAGCCCTACATTGATACCTGTGAAAGTCGTTTTCCAATAGCTGTTATTGTTCCAGAGATATTTTGTGTGGACAAGATAGCTGGGACACTCTGTATATAATGTGTTGGAACATTATAAGTTACCTCGAAGAGAACGGTCTATTGATACATAGTCAGCACGAATTTAGAATACATCGTTCTTGTGAAACACAGCTAGCTATTTTCTCACTCGAAATGTTGAGTGCTATCAACAAGGGATTTCAAATCGATTCCATATTTCTAGATTTCCAGAAGGCTTTTGATGACATTCCTCACAAGCGACTTCTAATCAGATTGTAGGGTATTGTTTTGTTTGTGCAACTGGATTCATGATTTTCTGTCAGAAACGTCACAGGACGTAGTGAATGATGGCGAGTCATTGAGAAAAACAGAAGTGATATAAGGCGTATTTCAGGGACGTGTTATAGGCCCTCTGCTGATCCTAATCTATATAAATGATTTGGGAGGCAACCTGAGCAATAATCTTAGATTGATTGCGTATGATGGTATGTATAATTTTCCGTATAGCAAAGTCTTCAGAAGATCAAAACCATTTGCAAAATGATTTAAAAAAAGTATCTGTATGGTGCAAAAAGTGACAGCTGACACTAAATAATGAAAGTGTGAGGTCATCCACATGAGTACTAAAAGGAATCCATTATCGGTTACACAATGAATCACAGAGTTCTAAAGACTGTCAGTTCAACCAAATACCTAGGGATAAAAATTACAAACAACTGAAATTGGAATGATGTGGGGAAGGCGAAACAGAGGCTAAATTTTATAGACAGAGCACTTAGAAGATGCAACAAATCCACTAAAGCGACTGTCCACACTACGCTTATCTTGTCCTTTGCTTGAGTATTCCCGAGTGGTATGACGTACTTACCAGATAGGACTGATTGATGACATCGAAAAAGTTCAAAGAATGGCAGTCCGGTTTGCATTATCGCTAAACAGGGGATAAAGTATCATGGCTATGAAACAAATTGGAATGGGAATTATTAAAACAAATGAGTTCTTCATTGCAGCGAGATCTTTCCTCAAATCTCAATCTTCAGCTCTCTCCCCTGAATGCGAAAATGTTTTGTTGACATCCGCCTACATAGGGAGAAAAAAATCATCGTAATAAAATAAGAGTAATCGTATTTCGCACGGAAAGATTTAAGTTTTTACCATGTGCAGTTGGAGAGAGGAAGGGTAAAGTAATGGTGTGAAAGTGATTCGATGAACCCTCAGCTAGTCTCTTAAGTCTTAACTGCAGAGCAGTTATGCAGATGTGTATACAGGGTGTTACAAAAAGGTATGGCCAAACTTTCAGGAAACATTCCTCACACACAAAGAAAGAAAATATGTTATGTGGACATGTGTCCGGAAACGCTTACTTTCCATGTTAGAGCTCATTTTATTACTTCTCTTCAAATCACATTAATCATGGAATGGAAACACACAGCAACAGAACGTACCAGCGTGACTTCAAACACTTTGTTACAGGAAATGTTCAAAATGTCCTCCGTTAGCGAGGATACATGCATCCACCCTCCGTCGCATGGAATCCCTGATGCGCTGCTGCAGCCCTGGGGAATGGCGTATTGTATCACAGCTGTCCACAATACGAGCACGAAGAGTCTCTACATTTGGTACCGGGGTTGCGTAGACAAGAGCTTTCAAATGCCCCCATAAATGAGAGTCAAGAGGGTGGAGGTCAGGAGAGCGTGGAGGCCATGGAATTGGTCCGCCTCTACCAATCCATCGGGTCACCGAATGTGTTGTTGAGAAGCGTACGAACACTTCGACTGAAATGTGCAGGAGCTCCATCGTGCATGAACCACATGCTGTGTCGTACTTGTAAAGGCACATGTTCTAGCAGCACAGGTAGAGTATCCTGTGTGAAATCATGATAACATGCTTGAGCGTAGGTGGCCGAAACTAAAATGAGCTCTAACATGGAAATTAAGCGGTTCCAGACACATGTCAACATAACATTTTTTTCTTTATTTGTGTGTGAGGAATGTTTCCTAAAAGTTTGGCCGTACCTTTTCGTAACACCCTGTATACATAGATGTAGATGCGTAGAGAGGAACCCGTAACATTGTATACATTTGTATTCTCTGCATGTATGCCAAGACTGCTTCAGAGGCACATCAGATAAATCTGAGATGATTTCTTAATGGCTGGGGAGTGTAGTACAGCAGAATAGTATACTTGGTTCAGCCAGAAAACTCCAAAGACCCTGGCAACAAAAGATGCAAGGCAAAACAGGTCAATAGCCAGGTGGAATTCCAATGAGAAAGGACAGCTGATGGTGCAGCAATGAACAAATGGTTCAAGTGGCTCTGAGCACTATGGGACTTAACATCGGAGGTCATCAGTCCCCTAGAACTTAGAACTACTTAAACCTAACTAACCTAATGACATCACACACATCCATGCCTGAGGCAGGATTCGAACCTGCAACCGTAGCAGTAGCGCGGTCCCGGACTGAAGCACCTAGAGCCGCTCGGACACCGCGGCCGGCAGCAGTGAGCAGAGAAGACATTCTCACGTACTGACAGAGCTAAGAGACCAAGCCAGCAACATAGCAGAATGATATCATTGTGACAGCAAGACATCACAATAATGGTCACTGCTCAAAATACCACAAGAGAGCTGAAGTTGGACACTATAACAACTAACCAGCGCACTAATTCTACAGATTACACACACTGCTGCTCCTAAAAGTTGGAATTACAACATCTTTTAGCGGCTGATCGAAAAAGAAAATTAGAGCAAACGATGTCATTGCAACCTCGTAGTAGCAGTGCACACAGGCCCATCCCGAATAAATACTACTTCTATTCTGATAGAGTTCCATTTAGTTACCAATCATCCAGCTGGGAGTAGAGACCTATGTTGGCCAATCCCCTGAACGTCTAGTCACATTCGACCTTCTATGGAGGAGCAAGTTCTTTCTGGAGGGACACAGAAGCTTTGAGCTGCAGTGCCAAGTACTAAACTGAGATCAATGGGGAGCTGTGGCCGCAGTGCCAAGTACCAAACTGAGATTGATGGGGAGCTGTGGCTGCCACCATTTGGCAGTCCTTCTGGGGGCTTAACTAGGAGGGCCTGGAAACAGATCGTCATCTGTCATCGTGGGACATGCTGCTGCTGCCATTCCTGTGCTACCAGTCTCCCTCCTATCGGGAGGCCACAAAACATCTCTGCACTATTTCATGTACTCAGGGCAGAGCTGGTAGATGCCTCCTGCGTGTGCAGTCTGTGATGGGGTCATGAGAGTCCTGGCTATTGTCTCCCAGAAGCGTCATGCAACCTCACTTGGCGTGGACACTGCTGTGCAGTAACTCAGGTGGGTCTGTAGGCATCGCGTTGTCACTGTAGCTGACCATACATGTCATCCCACTGCATGCCACATACTAATCAGTGAATTTTATGGGGGAAAAACACTGCTTTCCGCACCAGCTCCGGCTGCCCAAGCAGAGGTATCTCAGCTGATGCATTTTGTGAACAATATGAGGCGTGTAAGAAAAGTATCTGACTTTTGTTCGTGAAAAAATCTGGATTACCTGGAGTGTTGGACACCTAATCACCGTCAAAGTAGTTCCCTTGGGACTCCACACCCTTCTCCCAGCTATGCCGCCATTGTTGGAAGCATGCTGAAAAAGATTCTTTCGGAATGGAGTTTAGGTCAGCTGCTGTTGCTGTCATAATGTCCTCTCTTGTCTGAAATCACGTTCCTTTCAATGTCCTCTTGACGTTGGGGAACAGCCAGAAGTCGATAGGGGTCAAATCAGAAAAGAAAGGGGCCTGCTGAAGCACAGGAATCTGTTTTTTCGCCAAAAAAGTCTTAATCAAGTGCAAGGAATGTGCTGGAGCATTGTTGTGATGGAGGTGAGAATTTCCTGTTGACCATAAGTCTGGTCTCCTGCACCACACAGCATCACGTAAGCGATGGAGGATGTCTTCATAGTACTCTTTGGTGACTGTTTGTCCCCGTGGTGCGTACTCGTGGTGTACCACACTGCGAGAGTCAAAGAAAGTACTCAGCATAACTTTGACATTGCTGTGAACTTGGTGGGCCTTCTTTGCTCATGGTGATGATTAATGCTTCCACTGTGACGACTGGGATTTGGTTTCAGCGTCATACCCGTACAATCAGGACTTGTCACCAGTGATTATGGTGTTCACAAAGTTGGGATCTCTATTTGTGCAGTCCATCATGTCCTGTGCCTTTTCTTGCAACGAAAGAATTGGCACCTAGGTGCCACCACATTCACTCGTTGGTCTTAATAGCTAGCTAGAGAACCTACAACCTGATCATAGGAAAGTTCACTTGGAGTAGTATTAGGGAACAATTTCTGAAAGTGGCGAAAGAGTGCACTTCCTACCGCTGACAAAAAGTAATGTAGTTTCACAGTACCTGATACTTTGTGAGCAACGAAGTGGGCTTCATACTGTTGCAACCACTGGAGCCATTCCTCTTCTTTTTCTTTAAACTGGCGAAAAGGCAGTATGGCATTTGGAGCTACAGTTGTGGCATGTTGGTCAGGTGATTGCGCTGCATTTCTTGCTTGGTTGGTGAGTACCGTGTTTAGAAGGGTTGCAATCTGCTGCGCCTGAAACTGAAACATCTGTGTTAGCTGTGTTGCATCTATCGCTTGCAGCTGAGGAGCCTGAGCAGGGGTTGGGAGAGGTGGGTTGCTCATTTTGGAATAGGCAAATGCAGTAAATAGAAAATGCAAGCAATAAAAATAAGCACACTAGCAAAGAAAATTTCTGCAACGCCCAGGTGATAACACTGAATAGAAATAACTCTGCAAGAGACACTTTTCAAACATGTAACACACCCCTGCAAAGAAAAAGACTGGGTAGAATCAAGAGGCCAGTAAAACACAAAAGCCCATGACAAAACAAAACAGAAGCAATCTATGGCAGCTGGTGGTTCAGGGTTAGAAGCATTAACGGATTGTCACTGTTATTTGAACAAGTCGTCACCATGCTGTTGTGTCTAGGAATCCTGCATACTTTGTTCGCTAGACAAACAAACTACTCATATTAATGAGTTTTATTACTACAAGACAAGTACAAATACTTAACTTCAAAATAATCGGTCTTCTTCAGAACAGACAAACGCAAGTAACATTTTTGGTCCTGGCGACTGCTACAAACAAAAGTCTGTAATTGAATTGCAGTGACTGCTGATCTCTAACTGAGCTACATAGGGATTACTAGTGAAGAGGCTACGATCCATCGGCTAACGTTGAAGCAGCTACCGAAGTGAGCTGCCACCAGTCGGGCACGGCACGTAAGTCCTCTTCACCTAGAGCCGCTGCTGTCACATTGTCGTCCTGGAAGGAGGTTGGTCAGCATGCGATTGGCTGACCTCCCAGCCGTCCCTTCTCTGTCGTTCCCGACTGGCATGCCAGCGCTTACTTTCAGCTGAAACAGAGATCTTTGAAGTAATTGTGTTTGTCCTGAAATAATATATTCAGGTAATTAGCATAAAGTAAAGTTTTACCTTTTGAGGTGATTTGGTGAGACACGTGTTTAACAAACCTCTTATCAGTCATTGCTTTATAGGGTGTCCACGAAAGCTTTAAGAACTTTATATAGAAGTTTCGAAAAGCTGCTAACAGATGGCGCTGTAATCGCAATATGTAGTACGATACCTCTAAATATTGCGCCAAAGCTTACAGCGATCCGTTCCACTGCTGAAACGAAAGGAGCTTAGTGTACCAAAGGAAGAGGTTAAAATCGTGTATTCCACTGAACAAGGTGTCTTCCCAGAACTGGAATACTATAGGTTAGATCACAGTCCTACAGCAACAAGATGCAGTTTTTTAAACATGATTTAATATTCCAAAAGTGCCCAGTGTAGAAACTATTCACAAGCTCTTTGCCAAATTACAACGGACAGGCAGCATGGGTGATGATGTAGCAGAGAATGTTGGCCGAAGGCAAATTATAGTTACTTCTTAAAATGTCGCCACGGTTTCTGGAATTATTCAGTAAAATCCAAGCTAATCTGTTTGAAGAATTGCAGCAGAAACTGATTTGAAGCATTCGAGCAAGCAGAAAATACTGAGACAGAGAATGCCCATGTTTCCAATCAAAATCCAAATCTACCAGGCCATACCTGTATGAGCTGTGAGATAGAGGGCCAACTTCGTGAACCAGATGATTGATAATGAAAGGTTTGATGTTGGCTGCATCCGATTCACGGATGAAACACGCTTCCTCTTGAATGGAGCGCAAATAAACAAAACTGGCGATTTTGGGGTTCCAAAAATCCGCATTTGTGTGAAGTGGAACCTCTACATTCTCCCAAAGTCACTGTTTGGGCTGCGATATGCAGCAGCGGCATTATTTGCCCTCTTTTCGTGTGAGAAACGATCACCAGCGAATGTTACGTTACAATTTTCGAACAATTTGTCACCACACAGCACATTGTTAGGATCAACCAGGCACCGAGTGGTTCGTGAAGACAGGGCCAACTACATCACACTGAACAGGTGTTTAGCTTCCTTGATGACTACTTCGGTAATAGAGTCATTGCATTGGATTATTACAAATTTACTGTTGCGGGAAAGACCTTGATATTTGCCCGATTTAACTCTTTGTGACTACACTGTGCATTGGAGTCATCCCAACACGCTGAAAGAGCTTGAATCGGCGATCTGTGTGATGCACATTTCCGACGAGACACTACAAGATGTGACGGCAAATTTCATTGTTCGTTTGCGCCACCTCTATACTGCGAGTAGTGGACATAAGAACAGATTACGAAATGACTGCAAAGACTACTGCAGAGTACGAGTTTGATTATGCACACTGATACTGTACAAGGTACGCAACGTACAGCGCCATCTTTTAGCAGCTTTTCGAACTATTTCGAATCTGCTATATAAAATTCACGAAGATTTTTCAATAACCCTGTCTTCTGGTGCACTCACCTAGGGATCTTAGTTTTTGAGACATTTAATTTTAAAAACAGGGACGCCTTTGCTGGGCACACAGTATATGACATACTTTTTGACGTTAAGACTTTTTCTACAATGCTGCGTAATTCAGAAAGTTAACAAGCCTACTATGTTTTGAAATTAATAAAGAAAACAATGCCGTAGTGAGTGGTCCATTGACCGCATCAAAGTGGTAAATACAACGATTACCGCTGTATACCCGAAATACAAATATTTACTGTAGAAAAACTGCTTGAAAATTTGAATCTGAGGAATGACATGCACAAAGAGAACTGAAAACATAAATAGTACACACTAGGGTAAGAAATCACATATCTGTTACAAATCACAGTAATTGGGGATTCACAGTTTTCATAATGACAACTTTACAGTTGCTGGTTGCGATTTGAATCATAATTAGAAATCACAAGTAGCAAGCAGCAACTAGAAGCAGCATTTAACATTCAACACCTTGCCATCTGTGATGGAATTTTATCCTTTTTTCTAAGAACCTTGAGTCTCATGCTGTAAGTTACTTATAGTTGAAGGAATGCACCAAGAAGATCCTATGTTCTGAGAAAAATTTTACACTTGATGCTTTACCTGGCAACAGCAGTGATATGTTTGGATATATGTGGTTCTGGACATCCTCCCTGAAATCTTGGTTGTATAATGTAGCCCGATGTCTAGGTTAGACTGAGAGGTGATACACAGTTGAGAGTTGATGAAATAACGAACGTGTATGCCAGACAAAAGCTGTGGTGACACACTGAGAATTGGTGTTTCCTAATGTTTACATCTGGGCCATATTTAAACACACTTAACCCATTTTTCATCATAAAAACTAAAACTGCAAGATAAATTCAGAAAAAAATTCATTAGATAATAGACGAAGCTCTGACAAGTGTTCTGATACTTATTATGCACATATATCGTACACGAGACTATTGAAAATGTGAGGATGGGTCTACTATGTAACGTGTACAAAATGTTCAACTGTAGGGCATCTACAAGACGGATATTTTTTCAACAGCACAGTTGATAGATAAACTTCCGTGTGTATCTTCAAGTATTGCACTTAAACTCCTTCCAGTGCCAATGCTTAACTGGAAGATCCATACATCCACTCTTTTCACTTGTATATCATGAACCTTTATCAGTAGCTACGTAATACAAAATTTAGGGGTATGGAACGGTTTCAACAAAAGGAGAGTGGAATTTTCATATTCACTTATAGTGTATTTCACATTTATTTATCATCCCTTTCTTATTACATAATGCCTTCAGTGACGCACTGTTCAAATGCTCAGTTTCCACACCTTACAGGTGAGACACACGTCATTTCCACTTCATTGACACAGTTCTTTTACCAGATACACTAGTTAACAGATACTAGTAAACTCCCGATACTTTAAAGAATCGAATTCCTGTGTACAAAACAGCTTCAAATGTCTGATTACTTTACAATGAGTTAATGAGGTAAATGTTTTATATTAAGCATGTAAGTGAAAAACAGCTTAGAAAAAATTTGAAGTTAAGCCTAATGTTTGTTGGAAGTCTCTAAGTGCTTTCATTAAGAATGAATGTAGTCAGGGTAATTTGCGCTTCGTATTAAGCAACATCAAATTTTTCACGCACCACAATGTTTATCACTTCATATTTCCTGAACTGTGTGTCGAACAGTGACACAATTATGCATGTAGATTCTGTGATATACGTAGATAGTATGTTGCGAATAGAGTTGATAGTAAAGGAGTAATAAATTAAAACTTCATGAGTGATGTAGAAGTTTTACTGAGCGCTATTTCTAGCAGAAGCTAGTTTATCACTCATCTAAAAGACCGTGACTCATATATCCTGAACTATGATTAGTACAACGATATAATTTTGCAGGTACATTCAGTAGTATAAGTGGATACTGTGTCACGAACTGCGTTACGAGTAGATTCGGTAGTAAAGAATTAGTGAATTAAAACGTAATGTCTGTCGTTGAAGTTTTACTGTAGGGAATCCAAAATGTTGTAATCGATAAACTTTTTTCCTTTCATCATTTTTTTGATGGCCTCGGCGAGAAAAAGTTTCGTTAAGGGTTTAAATTATGTGTAGGCTTGTTCGAAGACGTTATGTGCTCTCATTCTCAAACACTGGATGAATAAAGTCTGGGTGCTTGTGCACCGTCAGTTAAGCGGCCTCAAGACAAACACACACTTCCTAACTGTAATACTTGTCTTATTGTGTTAAACCTTTAACATAAAATTATGTCTCTTAATAACTTGATCATTACGACATTTAACATTTTTGAAAGTCGATCAATAATTATGTGAACTATTGAAAACCAAATTTTTGTTGTCCCTGGAAGCCATTAGATAAACAGCCTGCAGTTGGTACTGGGTTCCAGGTTCGAGGTCCTTGGATAGTCGTTTAGTAATAAAAATATGCCAGTACCTTTAGTTGCTACATGTGACTAATCACAGTGACAAATTGCAGAAATATTATTTTAACGTTGAAGAGAGGTCCAAATTTTCAATTATGCGATTTAAACTGAGACAAATCATAACTAAATATCAGCCACCAAAAGTTGCATTCACAGAAATCGCTGATAGTAGTGAGACAAAGAGAGATTCAGCACAGTCTGCATTGTTGCTAGATCCCCTAAAGATCAAGGGTCAAGGTGACATCGTTGCCAGATCTCCCCCAAGGGTCAATGTCCTCCTTTGTCAATGTCCTGAAGCAATTGTCCTCTTTACCTTCAATGTCCTTGATCAGTGTCCTCGCTGGGACAAGTGATCCATTGTTCCCTACAGCCCCTTGGCCTTGTTACTTTTATTAATGATGTGTCATAATTTATTGTCCAATTAGTATAATTGATGAGCTATCACTTATATCACAGTTATTTAATCCCCAGTTACTATGATTCATTACCCAGACAAACTCCTCACTCATGTTCTGTCATGTGCCTCAGCCTTTTACGCAATTTCAAGGTTTTTTTTTTTTTTTTTTTTTTTTTTTTTTTTTGCAGTTTCAGTGGAGTAATGTACCCAATAATATTTTTGCAATATATGACTGTCTTCTTCCATTGCTATCTACAGTTTGCTGCAATATTACTGATTTTAGAAAATACTTTCTTTTCTGATAGTATAAACGAATGTTTATAAATAACACAATGCATTATTTAAACAATTTACATATGCAAATAATTGAGAGCATACTGCAATCTTGGAAATTAATATTTAACATCGATTAGATGAGTATTAACCTGATGCTTAAATGTATTATAAACAGCGACATCATACAGGTAAAATCAGGTGATGCTGTGCCTCTACAAATCCAGTGTTAACTACTATCAAGGCCATCCAACTACACATTTGTTAGCGATAAAATAGGAACTTTTAGAAATGTAAGGAACTACACCTTATATCACAGAACATTATCAGCACAGGTGAGACCTATATTTCATGTTTAAACAACTGCCACTGCTGTTGGGATAAGATAGAAGTAATTGCAATGTCTTTATTTAAGCAAACAAAACACTATGGAGTTCCCCCACACAGACAGAATCCCACACCACCCCTCAGCATTGTGCTCCTGTGTTGCCAGGACAGTGTGGACCAACTGAGTAGGCAACTCCTTGCACTGCTTGCCGCGGCCTTATAAACCATTTATCATACCCACCTGAATGTCTTGCATAGCAAATGCACTGCAGAAAATGGCTAAAAAATTGTGCAGTGATGACACCTTTTTACAATTACTGCAGGTGTTATTTTAATCAGGTGCGAAGTACCATCAGGTGTAGTAGTAGGATATGTTTGGAATGGGTGACTTATATTATAAAACAATCATAGCAAACACTGCTGCCTCCAGTCCACAATGTGTTGGAGAGGAAATGAAGTAGCACTGAGTAAACTGATGGCCACAGCCATCTGGCTGGGAGCCCCAAATACGCACCACAATATGCTGATATTACAAGAGATCATGTTTCCATCCTGATAAGGTTGGCCACAGTGAGGTAGTAGTACATACACCTCTCCTATTAGTACTGACTGAACAGCTTATTATCTGAGCGAATTTACCACACTCTAGGCAATATGCAGTTGGATCAAAAGTATCTGGACACTTACTACTAACGCTACAGAGCTATCTTAGCGATTGCAGATACATCTCTCTCGTAACAGTTTGTCAGGTGCAGTTTATCAGCTGTTTGTCAGACTTTTGCAACTTTTAGATGGAATCAGCACAGCCAAATATTGCTCATCACGTCTTTGATGCAGCAGGGTGCGATGGTTTGTTTTCCATCACAAATAAAACTATTTTTAAAGTGGAATTTGACATGGTCATTCGATACGGAGGTCTCAAATTAGTCTAGTCCGATTTTCGTTTAACCTTTATGTGTAAACAGGAGCCTACTTAAGTCTAGTCCTAAGTCATATTGTAGTTTAGAGAACCTAGTATGCAACCACGCTCTGATTAAACCATCATGTGGTATAGAAGGGTTTTTCAATAAGTAACGCGACACATTTTTTTCCTGAAAACAGGTTGGTTTTATTCAGGATTCGCATACACCATGTTATTTCCCACTCTTTTGGATACAAAACCCAATTTTTCAAAACAATTTCCATTCAAAATGGTGGCCTTATATCACCCTTCTGGGAGGGCCTGTATGTCTCCATGGTACAGCTACATCTACATTTACATTTATACTCCACAAGCCACCCAAAGGTGTGTGGCGGAGGGCACTTTACGCGCCACTGTCATTACCTCCCTTTCCTGTTCCAGTTGCGTATGGTTCGCAGGAAGAACGACTGCCGGAAAGCCTCTGTGCGCGCTCGAATCTCTCTAATTTTACATTCGTGATCTCCTCGGGAGGTATAAGTAGGGGGAAGCAATATATTTGATACCTCATCCAGAAATGCACCCTCTCGAAACCTGGACAGCAAGCTACACCGCGATGCAGAGCGCCTCTCCCTGTGACAAAACGCGCCGCTCTTCCTTGAATCTTCTCTATCTCCTCCGCCAACCCGACCTGGTACGGATCCCACACTGATGAGCAATACTCAAGTATAGGTCGAACGAGTGTTTTGTAAGCCACCTCCTTTGTTGATGGACTACATTTTCTAAGGAATCTCCCAATGAATCTCAACCTAGTATCCGCCTTACCAACAATTAATTTTATATGATCATTCCACTTCAAATCGTTCCGCACGCACACACCCAGATATTTTACAGAAGTAACTGCTACCAATTTTTGTTCCGCTACCATATAATCATACAATAAAGAATACTTCTTTCTATGTATTCGAAATACATTACATTTGTCTATGTTAAGGGTCAGTTGCCACTCCCTGCACCAAGTGCCTATACGCTGCAGATCTTCCTGCATTTCGCTGCAATTTTCTAATGCTGCAACTTCTCTGTATACTACAGCATCATCCGCGAAAAGCCGCATGGAACTTCCGACACTATCTACTAGGTCATTTATATATATTGTGAAAAGCAATGGTCCGATAACACTCCCCTATGGTACTACTCTACTGGTCAACGTTGGAGCCAATGTCTTGTTACATCAGTAACCACCCCATAATCCATGTACTATTTCCAGTGGAGTACATTTTTCACTAGGCCAAATAGATTGTTGTACCATGAGGGAGGATCTCAAATAGAATAACAGCTTCAGGGTCCCAAAAAGCCGTTGCCATGACTTTAGCGGCTGAGGTTGTGGATTTGAACTTTTTCTTTGGAGGAGAGGTGGTGTGGCGCCACTTCATGGGTTGCAGATTCGTTTCTAGTTCAGAGTCATGAGCCCATGTTTCATCACCTGTGACGATATTAGAAACAAATTGTCACTATCAGCCTCATAATGCACAAGCAACTCGACACAGATGGTCCTTCACTGCTGTTCATGGTCTTCTCTTAGGCAGCGAGGAACCCAGCGGACACATCCAGTTGAGCAGCAAAGTGATTGACTGTGATCTGTCAATCACCACGAATGAGAGTATCTGCACGTTCCAACATTCTATGCGTCGCAACTGTGTGCGACTGGCCGACATCTACACATACTCCGCAAGCTACCCAACAGTGTATGACGGAGGGTACTTTTTGTGCCACAAATTGTGTCCTCCAATTTTGTTCCACCCGCGAATAGCACGTGGGAAGAATGATTGTCGGTAAGCTTCTATATTGCCTCTAATTTCTCGAATTTTCTCGTGGTCATTACGCGAGATGAATGTGTCGGGAAGTAACGTGTGTTCCGACTCTTCCCGAAAAATGCTGTTGCGAAATTTCAATAGTAAACTTGGGAGACCGGAAAGGTTTGTGCGACCTCGTTGCGATGATGACAGATGTCTCACCCAATGACTCACCATGCTTTCATTCACTGCCGGGTCTCCATAGGCATTCTGCAAGCTCCTATGAATATCTGTGGTGCTCTGGTTTTTCGCCAAAAGAAACTCAGTGACAGCTGGCTGCTTGGAACGCACCTCCATTACAGTCGCCATTCTCAAGGCTGTGTATACTGCTGCCGCTTACCAGTACTTCACGAAACTAAAGAGTCTGTAGCGGGAATATTCCACGATGTCCCGCAACCAATTCCGCAATTGGCTGAGAAAAAAAATGTGTTGCGATACTTATTGAACGCCCCTTGTACACAACACAGATTTCCTTCATTCTACGCTAGATAAAGGTTTTCCCCAAAGGTGCCATTCTCTGTATCGAAAATCAGACGTGCAGAAGCTGCATATTACTTCACGCAAAGTGGTATAATTTCTTCTTGTGGCCATTTCGCGAAACTGTATAATTGTTGTTGTGGTTTCCAATCTGAAGACTGGTTTGGTGCAGTTCTCCAGCCTATTCTATCCTGTGCAAGCCTCTTCATCTCTTACTCCTATACCTTTCTTAATCTGCTTACTGTACATGGTCTGCCTCTACGATTTTTACCTCTCGCACTTCGCTCCAATACAAAATTGGTGATAGCTTGAAGTCTCACAATGTGTCCTACCAACCGATTCCTTCTTTAAGTAAGTTGTGCCACGATTTCTTTTCTCCGCAATTCTATTCAGTACTTCCTTGTTAGTTACACAATCTACCCACCTAATTTTCAGCGTTCTTCTGCAGCACCACATTTCAAAAGCCTCTATTCTCTTCTTGTCTAAACTGTTTAGCGACCATATTTTACTTCCATACATGGCAAAACTCCAGAAAAATACCTTCAGAAAATACCTCCTAACACTTAAGTCTCTAGTCAATGTTAACAAATATCTCCTCTTCAGAAACGCTTTTCTTGCTATTGCCAATCTAAATTTTATATTTTCTTTATTTCAGCCATCATCAGTCATCTTGCTGCCAAAATAGCACAACTGTACTACTCTTAGTGTCTCGTATCCTATTCTAATTCCTTTAGCCTATCTGATTTAATTCGATTACATTCGATTACCTTCGTTTTACTTTTTTGATGTTCAACTTAAAGCCTCCTTTCAAGACGCCGTCCATTCTGTTCAACTGCTTTTCCATGCCCTTTGGCGTGTCTGACAGAATTACAAAGTCCTCGGCAAACCTCACATTTTGTTTTGGTCTTTCTGAACTTTAATTCCTACTCCAGATTTTTCTTTGGTTTGCTTTACTTCTTGCTCAGTGTACAGACTGAATAACATCAGGAATAGGCTACAACCCTATCTGACTTTCTTCTTAACCACTGCTTCCCTTTCATGCCCCTCCTCCCAACTCTTGTAACCACCATCTGGTTTCTGTACAAGTAGTAAATAACTTTTCGCTCCCTGTATTTTACCCCTTCGAAGAGAGTATTCCAGTGAACATTGTCAAAAGCTTTCCCCAAGTCACTAAGAGAACTCACGGGGGCAGTTTTGCCTTGTGCGAGCCTACATTGTTCCTGAATCCAAACAGATCTTCCCCAAGGTCAGCTTCTACAAGTACCAGTTTTCCCATTCTTCTGTAAAGAAATCGTGTTAGTAGTTTGCAACCATAACTTATTATACTGATAATTTACTTTGAAGTAACGATTATTACATTCTTTTTGAAGTCTGAGGGTATTTCGCCAGTCTATACATCTTGGACACCAGATGGGACAGTTTTGTTGGCTGGCTCTCCCAAGTTCTGATGGAGTATCGACTCCTTCAGGGGCCTTATTTCTACTTAAGTCTTTCAGAACCCTATCAAATTCTTTGTGCGGTATCATATCTCCCATCTCACCTTTATCTATGGCCTCTTCCCTTTCTATAATATTGCCTTCAAGTTCGTCTCCCTTGTACAGACCGTCTTTATACTCCTTCCACTTTTCAGCTTTCCCTTCTTTGCTAAGAACTGATTTTCCATCTGAGCTTCTGATATTCATACAGCTGCTTCTCTTTTCTCCAAAGGCCTCTTTAATTTTCCTGTGGTCGGTACCTACCTGTCCCCTAATGAAGTATGCATCCAAATCCTTAAATTTGTCCTCCAGCCTATCCTGCTTAGCCATTTTGCATTTCCTGCCAATCTCATTTTTAGACGTTTTTATTCCTTTGCGCCTGCTTAATTTGCTGCATCTTTAAATTTTCTCTTTTCGTCAGTTAAATTCAATATCTCCTGTGTTATCCAAAGATTTATGCTAGGTCTTGTCTTTTTACCTTCTTGATCCTTTGCTACCTTCACTGTTTCATCTCTCAAAGCTGCCCATCCATGTTCTGCTGTATCACTTTCCCCTGTTTTAGTCAGCCGTTGCCCAACACCTCATCTGAAACTCTCAACAGCCTTTGATTCTTTCAACTTATCTACGTTCCATCTCCTTAATTTGCTGCCTTTTTGCAATTCTTCAGCTGTAATCTACAGTTCATAAGCAATAAATTGTAGTCATCGTTCAATATGTCCTTGGAAATATATTACAATTTAAAATCTACTTCCGAAATCTCTGTCTTACAGTTATATAATCAATCTGCAACCTTCTGGTGTCTCCTGTTACTCTTACTTGTTTTAGGTTTAAAAAGAATCTGTCTACTTCACTGAACATTACGTTTATTTCACATTGTACAACCACACAAAGACACATCGTCAAAGACCTAGTTTCTAGTACTTGTCTCTCCAAAGACTCTAGAGCAGAAGTGCTTCCAATTTTTGTCTACTAATTAATTAAATACAAACACATATAACTGTAACATTTTCCCTTATTTAATTAATAAAAAGGGAATACATCAACATGAAAGTCCCATCTTATGACATAAATCTAACAGTCTTGGTTTTGCCAGCGGCTTCGTCAGTATATCTGCTAACTGGTCCTCAGTTGAAATGTGTTGAATGCCTAATTCTCCTTCCAATGCCTTTTCTTGGACGAAGAAATACTTTATTTTTATATGCTTAGTGCGATGATGGAACTCAAGGTTTTGTGCGAGCTTTACTGTTGCCTGATTGTTAACCTTAAGGACTGGAACTTCACTCAACTTTCTCAGTCCTCTAATAAGTCTACACAGATAGATTATCTCCTCACAGCTTCTGTTGCAGCTACCAGCTCTGCTTCTGTTTTAGATGTTGCAGTCACTGCCTGTCTTTGGCTGGAGCTAGCTCCACCTGCATGTGTAATAAGTACACCAGATGTTGACCGACAAGTTTTGTTGCACCCTCCACAGTCTGCATCACTGTAGCAATCTAATATGCCACTCCACAAATTTGGACGATAGATTATGCCTAAGTCACGTGTACCTGCTACATACCAGAGTACTCGCTTTAGTCGCACTACATCTTCTGTCGATGCCATGTCAAGAGTTCGAGACAGGAAGCTCACGCTATAAGCCAGGTCAGGTCTCGTTCCAAGCATCAGGTACATCAGTGTTCCAACTGCTTGCCGATAAGGAAAGTTACACTTCTCTGCATTCTTTCCTTCTACCTGTAATGTATCTGGTTCCATTATAATTGGTATTGAGACAGGTTTGCACTCTTGAATACTGAAACGCTCCAGAATCTTCTTTGCATAGGCTTGTTGACTTATCTTGATTGCACCATCATCAAAGCGTTTTATCTCAAGTCCAAGGAAATATGATGCTGGTTTCACAGTGATCTTAAATTCAGCCTTCAACTCATCAACAAACTTTCTGGCATCCAGCTGATCACTTACCATAACTAACCCATCGTCTACATAAAGAGCAATCAGTAGTTTCTTGCCACCTTCTTCTCTGATATGTAAACAAGGATCTGCATCACTTGCCTTGAAACCTGCTGACATGAGAAATGCTCCAAACCGTTTACTCCAACATCTTGGGGCTTGCTTAAGTCCATACAAACTTCGCCTTAATTTGCAAACTCACTCTGTGCCATCATTATACGCTTCTGGCTGTTGCATGAATATTATTTCTTCTAGTTCTCCACACAAGAATGCTGTAGACACATCAAACTGTATTAGATGCATCTTTTCAGCTGCAGCAACACTTAAGGTTGAACGAATTGTGCTCAACTTAGCTACTGGACTGAAGGTCTCACTGTAGTCTACACTGTAGCGTTGATTAAATCCCTTGATGACAAGTCTTGCTTTATATTTCTCAACACTTCCATCAGGGTTAGTCTTTACACGAAGAACCCACTTACATGGTATAGCTCTGCTCCTTTTGGTAGAGTTGTCAGTTCCCATGTCTGATTCTCTTGCAGTGACTTCATTTCATTTTTCACAGCTTGCTTCCAGTAAACACTTTGTGTACTATTTACAGCTTCTTCATATGATTCTGGTTCTTCATTTGTTTCATTAATCATCTCTTCAGTGAACATTACAAAGTCATTTAGCCACGAAGGTTTCATTAATGTTGAACGATTTCGCAGTTGTCGATAAGGCTGGATAAAGATTTCCTCTTCTCTTGTATCAGCACTGCCCTCTTCAGTCTCCGATTCTTCAGACTCTTCCTTGGTGGAGTTTACCTCATCTTTTTCTTCAGCTACATACTTTCTCTGATTACTTTGCTCAACATCCTGCAATGGTAATTTGACTTGTTCTTCACAACTTGCAGGCTTTTCATGGAAGATTACATCTCTGCTGAGAATGACTTTGTTTTCCTCTTTCACCCAAATTCTGGAATGCTCATCTCCATCATACCCCACGAAATAACCCTTGACAGCTTTCTTATCCATTTTCAATCTTCTTTGAACTGGAATGTGGGCATAGCATGTAGAGCCTATTATACATAAATGTTTTATTCTTTGCTTCTTGCCAAACCACAGCTCAAGTGGACTAATTCCTTCCACAGATGATTTTTCAGTTCGATTCAAAATGTACACCGATGCTCCAACGAATTCTGCTCATATGGTTACTGGGAAATTAGCTTCTTTATTTGAATACTTGAATGTTCTTGCCATTTCAACTATAGTTCACATGTCCCACCCACTTCCACCATTTTGTTGCTGTGTGTAGGGTGCTGTCAGCCTCTTAGTAACACCTTCTGCTTGCAGTATGTCCTTAACTTCCTTACTGTCGAGTTCTCCACCGTTGTCACTCAGCAGCTCGTTGACTGTATGATCCAGCAGCTTTCAGTGTTGAAGAACATATTTCAATGCATCTTTAACTTCAGACTCTTGCCTTACAAGGAAGCAATACCGAAATTTTGTGTAGCTGTCTTTGAACACAACCATATATCTCTTCTTCTGAAAAGGTTCATTGAATGGTCCACAGACATGAGCTGACATTAGTTCAGCTGGCCAGGTTGACTTCTCTCTGTGACCAAATGGTAAGCGATGTGCTTTGCCAGAAATGCATGGCTCACAAAGTGACTTCTCCAAGGGAACATTTATGCCTAATTCCCTTTCTAACAATCCTTTGACATGGTGTTTATCCTGATGTCCCCACCTCTCATGATACAGCTGCAATAATGAAGTTTCTTCAATGGCATTTACTTCAGCAATTTCTCTGGGCAAATTTGGTTGAACGTCTGCCTTGTACAAGGTACCAAAGGGCTCACAGGTTCCATGCAGCACTACCTTGTCGTCAATTTTAAGCCAACACTCTCTTGTTGATGACTTAAATTCACTATTAGGATTCTGGTCCTGTGCAGATAACACTGAAAACAAATTTCTAGATAATTGTGGAACATACCACACATCCAACAACATCACATCTTGCCCATCAGTCAGAGATGATAACTGAATATTGCCTTTTCCCACTGCCATTAGAGTTTCTCTTCCGCCTACCTTTACACCACATGGTGTGTCAAATTTTAGAAAGTCTGTAAAGTACTCTGAACAGTTTGTTACATGCCTTGTAGCTCCATTATCAACCCACCACGATGCTGAATCTGCCTCAACTGTATAGGCCTCTTCACACACAGACATTAGCACAGCACAAGCAGCAGCACAACTTTCTTGACTGCAGTTTCGATTTTTATTTGGTCTTCCATCAGAAATCCACTTTTTGCAGTCATTTACCCAGTGGCTCTTACACTTACAATAATTGCAAATGTCACCTTTTCTTGTTTCATTCTTGATGAACTTGCCTTTGCCATCTGGTTTTTGATAATTTACATTCACCATTAATGCTTCCTATGGTTTTTTTGTCACTGTTTGGATCCTTCAAGAAATTCTTTTCAAACATACATAACTACATTGTTAACTCATCAAATGTTTTACTTTTTTTTCGTCCTGTGTTAACAACATCCAACTTGACTGAAAAGTTTCAAATTCACTTGGCAGAATATGCGACGTTTTGCACACTAACATAAGGTTTGGTAAAACACTTTCGTTTTTAGCTTTGAGTCCACTGTTTAACTCATTCCACAAACTCTTCAATTTTGCTATGTGGGTAGAAACATCATCACCTGGTATCCAGCAGAAGGAGAAGAAGTCTGTGCAGATTTTGAACAACTGATCCTTGGCTGAAGCTTCAAACTGCTGACTTAAGGCATCCCACATATCACTGTTTCCTTGTCCATTACCTTTTGATATAATTCATCACTGATGGCACTAGTTATCATACACTTTGCATAACTATTTGCCTTTCGATACAAATGAACTGTTCCTTGTGTTTCTTAGCTTGTGCATCTGCTGCGCCATCTTCCAGTGTCTTGGGCTTAACTAACCTCTTGTCAATAACATCCAATGCACCTTCATGGTAATCCAGCAAGTCTCTTATTTTTCGTTTCCAAATTGGCCGGTCCATTTGTCTGGTAAGTGGTTTTATATTTTTTGACATATCCATTTCTGCTGAATCTTTGCTTCAAAATAACAATATATGGCCGAAAGTTACTTACTGAAAACAAATCTTAAAACCTAAAACTCATCTGTCGATGTTTCTGATCTCAATTCTTAGCTGGCTGTACTCCACTCAAAACTCAGTTGACGACAATTTAACCTCAAATTCTGACTACTGTATCTTCTACTGGGCGTAAAAACTCTCGTTTTTGGCGCTTACTTACACTAACACAGTTCAGCAAAAGGTTTTACAACCACGGTTTTCACTCTCAAGCATACGCTATCGTATTTTGTTAACTTTTCGTCACTGTTTCGAGTCTTTAATTCACTTACGACACTTAAGCGAAACTGGATCCATAACCTGTTACTTTTACTTGTTTTAGGTTTAAAAAGAATCGGTCTACTTCACTGAACATTACGTTTATTTCACATTGTACAGCTACACAAAGACACACATCGTCAAAGACCTAGTTTCTAGTACTTGTCTCTCCAAAGACTCATTAGCAGAAGTGCCGCCAACTTTTGTCTGCCACTTAATTAAATACAAACGCATATAACTGTAACATCTCCATGTCTGTTCCACGTGTATATTCTTCTTTCATGATGCTTAAACAAAGTGTTAACGATGATTAAATTATTCTTTCTGCAAAATTCTATCAGGTGGTTTCCTGTTTCACTCCTGTACCCCAGTCCATATTCACCTTTTTTTCTTGTCCTCGTTTTCCTGCTATCGAATTCGAGTCCCCCATCACTGTTGGATATCCTTCTCCCTTTCCTGTCTGTGGACCTAGTTGCCATATAAACTTGGGTTACTGTGATGGGTGTGGATTTCCAGTGCATCTGACTAAATAATGCCTTCACTATGCTGCTCATAGTAGCTTACCTGCACTCCTAATGTTTTAATTCGTTATGAAACCTACTCCTGCGTTACCCCTATTTAATTTTGTATTTATAACTTTGTATTCACCTGACGACAAGTGCTGTTCCTCCTGCCACTGAACGTCTCTAATTCCCACTATATCTAGTTTTTTTTTTAATTTTCTAACCTGTGTGCCTGATTAAGGGTCTAACATTCCATGCTGCGATCCATAGAGTGGCAGTTTTGTTTCTCATGATGACGACATACACCTGAGTAGCACCTGTCTGGAGATCCGAATGGCGGACTTTTTACAGCTGGAATCTTTTACCCAAGATATGCCATCATCGTTTAATCATATAGTAGAGCTGTATGCCCATGGGAAAAATCGTGGCTGTGGTTTCCTTTGCTATCAATCATTTATAGCACTGGCACAGCTATGCAATTTTAGTTGACATTGAGAGGTGGCACTCCGCTCTCCAATGTTAACAACATTGTCAATCAGATTAACGTTCATGTTTTAGGTCATGATCTCGGTGTTCCCCAGTAATACATTTGGTTTGTGTGGTTTATGGCTTTTCTATTTGAGGAAATTGTGGGCAGAATGTTCTTATAATTGCATGTGTAACCTCTAGAGAACTTGTATCGAGGGACTGTAGCCCGGATGATGGAAAACAGGGAGAGATATGGATTGGGGGCCATAAATGCTGAGAGCAGCGACCAGGCTGAGTGAGTGAGTCTGGGAAGCAGCGCTCAGTGGATCGTATCTGCAGAGGGACTTGTGGCAGTAGCACTGTCCTCCTTTCACTTAGGGTCCGACAGGAGGGCATTTGTTAGCAAAACGTTTTACCTGGGCCAGGTGATAATCCACTTCAAAGACTGACAGTTGGCAGAAAGTAGGTGAAGAAAGCCATTTAAGAGAGAAGGCTGTAAACTGAAGCTTTGCGCAAACGGCGAGAAGATGATAAAACTCCGTGTATTCTGATATTAGAAGCAGGGATGATGCAGACAGTGTGGCTGGTGCATCTGTTTATGGAGGCAACGCTGTAACCCCACGGCCCCTAGAAGTTGCCAGGTTCTTTTACTGAGTGGTAAAAGCATATATTTCACGGGGATGACTGTCTGGGAAGCTTAACAGCCTTCTTTCAGAAACTGGGAATAGTCAGCCTGGGAAGATTAGATCTCTCCATAAATGAGGGACTGTGGTCCCATCTAGGTAGATGTTTTTTGCCAAAATGTGTCCATGCTTACGATGAGACTGACGCTTCCTTAATTTAAAATCTTCTTTTTTCAGACATGATGAATTGAAGTCGTTGATTGGCTCATCTCAGACTATGCAAAGTGCAGGCTTGCTACCCCGGCGTGGGAACTCCGGTGCTGTGTCTGGATTGGCTACCAGGCCCACAGAACAGTCAAGAGGGGAAATTCAACGAGAAGAGGGTAGTTCGATTGAGTTGTGTAATGTGGGGACAGTTTTGTTTTTGCTAATTGGACTCCCATGCCGAGGCTTGGTGGAAAGTGGTCGTGATTCTTTGCCTTCTTGGTCTTCTAGTCCTCCCCTGGTGGAGAACCCTAGTGGGTGAGACTTGTGATTTGTATCTTGTGGTGTACTTAGAACCAGTGGAGTTTCCAGCTGTACCAACAGTAGAACTGCATATTGTCTTGGATATATCGTGTGTCATTCACAATTCCAGAATTCACCATCGTGCCCGTGGGTCAAATTGGTCTGGCCAGACCAACGAATGGGTGCATCTCACACTGAAATCTGCTGGGATTTCAGGGCTCTGACAATGAAGTTTCTCGCATTCTGATAATCAGAACGCCAGACCGCGTAGTTTTCAAATTTTCCTGGATGCGTCAGAACCGCCGTTTTCTGCTGCCGCCTGAGTCAAGGTGAAAATACTGGAGTAAAGTATTTCTGCACTAGCGTAAGGTTGTTAAATGATATTCACAGCTCCCTGTTCCCAGATGAAACATAGTTTGTGGTATACTTGATCTTCGTTGGGTCTCACAGTGGATTCGTGTAAACAAAGTCAGATTGCGCTGTAAAAGGAGTTAATTCAGGGGAGAATTTGTAAGTTTCCACCCCAATGAAGCCTTTGCCAATCAAACACCATTTCGTTTCTGATTTGTGTTTGTCATTTCTGTGTAAGACTTATAAGCTAGTTGTAGTTATAAAAGGATTAATAAAACTTGTCGTTATTTTGTAATTCGCCACTGTTCTCATTCATACTCCCTCAACTGTTAACTGTTTTTATTATATTGTGGTGGTAAATGGGTACACCAGCAATTTAAGGTTCAGTCTTATTAAATGAGTTATTTTGATTATTAATTTGAGTTCTGAAAGTGACCTTAGGTAGAGGCAACATAAGTGCCATGAGTAAGTTCACTAATTCATAAATAAAAATTAAGGGCGTAGCTCACAATTTGAAGTTAATTGAGAAGATACTTATCTTTATGTAAAAATAATAACATATAGCATCACTCAGACTCATATTTGTGTAACCTGAAGAAAGATCAGTCAATCTGTCCATGCAACTACTGAAAAGACTGCTGCCCCTCTTCAGAAACCACGCGTTTCTCTGGCACCTCAACAGATATTCTTCAGTTGTGGCTGCGCTTACGGTACGGTACGGCTGTCTGTATAGCTGAGGCACGCAAGCCACTCCACCAATGGCAACGTCCATTGGACATGGGGGATATGTATAGTAGGAGATAATATGTGTGTTACCAGGAACGTACTGCCTCGAATTATTTAAACTGTGAAACTTGCCCGTCTTGCAACGTATACCACAGAAGTCCCACAGCCTGAACGAGTACGTTAGTATGAACAAGTACGTATCACCCCTTATCGAAACTTCTGTTAACATGATTTGGTTAAGTGTTCCAAGCTGAGGAGTAATACTTAAAAATCGGTCGAAAAGGTATTTTCTTTCATTGATGGATTGTATCTCCTTTAAAATTCATCCCTACCAGATTCATGTAGCCATTCCACTTTACTCATTCCTAGGTAGTTTTAAAGCAGTTACTGGTTCCAGAAGTTGTATAATAAAAGAGCATTACATTTATTTAATCCAGGCTCTGCACCAACCACCGATCCCTACAGGCAGTGCTATCTTATACTTATAGACAATCACATCATCTTTGAGTAGCTTTTGCGTGTTACGACAATCAACATGCATCTCTTTTGTGCGCACACTGTTACTCTGCACCACCAAAACACCTCTGAAGGTGGCACATTTAGTGGCGTATATGTACTAAAATGACACTGATATTGCGTCTTTACGCAGTTAAGCAGTACATACTGCAAACCACAAAATCTACTTGCAACGTTCCTTTTATGATTACAATCCCATACAGGAATCATTGGCCGACAGACGAAGCGTTCTGGTGGTTCCTTGGAGAATCACACCCCCACTTTTTCCACGCTCGCTCTCCATATCCTGATACAATACACATCGGATAAGGCTCTCCCCTCCAAACGATGCTAATGTAGAGTGTACAGAAAGTCAGATGCCACGGTACAACATGTTATTCCTTGGTATTTTACTGTAGTCACTGTTTCCGTCTATTGTGTAATCGTACAGTATAGGATTTCTTCTCCTATATATGCATAATATATTATTTAAGAAAAATCAGTTTCTGCATATACAAGTAGATCTTCGTATGTACTCTGCGAATAACTGTAAACATAGTATCAGCGGACAGTTTTTATTGAACTATACGTTAAAGTCTGTTCATGTTCCATTCGCAGGTGAAGTGTGTGAAGAATGAATGCTTCTGTGCGTCTCTAGTGGATTTGGTGTGTCTGACGTTATCTTGGTACTCACAGAACAATTTTTTTAAATCATACCACCGTAGGTGGCCAAAAAATTTGTAGATCTTCTCCACTGTCCCGAAATTAGCGCTATTTTTTGACTAGTCTCTTAGGCTCTTCAGCGTCGTTAAAGAATAAATCTAAATTTTAACCTCTTTTTTCCACAACATTGTGTAAACCACTTGTGACAGATGCTTCATCATAGCCTTGGTCAGAGCACTTGCTTATAGCTAGTTCTATAGATTCATTTAACTGATGTTCAAGTCCTAATCTTTGACCTATGTGAAGCAGTTAAATGATTCGCTTATCTTCGTGTCAGAATGATTACCAAAATAATCTCTGATTATTTTAGTCTGGTGAAAGACTTCTCTTGACTGATTTTATTAATTTTTCCGTTTTTCCTTCCCTTTTAATTTTTCTTTTTTTCCCATTTTTTCTTCCAAGGGCACCTTATGCTCAATGGCATTGCCCTTGCTCTCAGCCTTGTTACACCTCTGCTGCTATCACTGATAATTTCCTGATGTCTTTAACTATGTTTGGCAGAAAATCACAGAAAAAAAAGAAACTCAATACAACAAGCTTACTGCTGTCAATATTTCATTAATAGTATGGTGATTGTTTCCCGCTTATCCTCTAAGGCGCCGTTCATACTAAGGCAACGTAAGATGAGCGATATGTAGTAAGAAATATATTGCGACGATATATTGCTAGTAAGGTTCATAACAACGAGCGATAATTCGGCGTGACATGGGCGATAAAAATGTGATGTGAACGCAAGTCTCACTACTTCAGTTAACAAATATGAGCTCAAGTGAGGAAGACGTTGTAGTGGCTTATTGGTTCAGGTGTAGGATGAGAAAAAGGAAATACTGGGTACATTCGTGTAGGATGAGAAAAAGGAAATACTGGGTACATCCCTAAAATCTTACCAATGTACACCACAGCTCGACTGTTGCTTCTCGAGAGCTGTTTCAACATGAATCAAAATTCTGGGAGTTTTATCGAATGTATCCTGAAAATTTCCATTTTCTGAAGCGCCTAATGTCACAAACCCTCGAAAAAAAAAAAAAAAAAAACACACTACAGGAAGGCTACTTCTCCAGATGAAAAACTTCTGATTTCTATAAGGTAAATAGAAATAAAATAAATATAAATAGTAGTATTACTAAAATTGAGCAGTTTTATTTTTATAATGGTTTATGATATTTTACAAATTGTACCTATTAGTTTCACTTTCTTGTGACAGAGGGGTAATCAGATTGAAACCCGAATTCGTTGCAATATTGCACATGTTAGACTGAGTTTGTAAGATGTCATGATGGGATGACGAACTTCAAATAGAAGGACTGGAACCAGCTGAAACACTCGATTCCACATTCTCTCGTTCGTCCTCTTCCAACAACCTATGTAAAAGAGACAGTTCTTTTCTGATACAAGATTCTAAAAAGTAGACATCAATAGGATTTATTTGAAAATGCGGTTTAATAAAATGAAAACACAATGTTGTTTGTACATATGAAAACACAGTGAGACTTATGCAACTATATACGATTTAAAACCCTCAATTTAGTTATTATTGTAGTGTCAAACTTGTTGAAAACGAAGACACAAATTTTTTTTAGCTTTTTTACATTGTTCATTCGACTTGTGCTGCTGTATTGCCTCACTTACAACCGATGTGTATGCCACAATCAACGGAGGAAACTTGGAGGCAAATATGAAGACGTTATTACGAGTTATGGAATTTACCCAACTGTATTGGTTCTCTCGATGGCAAACATTTCCGTATTCAGTGTTCCACAAATACTGGGTCCACAGATTATAATTATAAGGGATTCCTTTCAATAGTTCTAATGGCTTTGCCTGACGCAGAAGGAATGTTCACCGCAATAGAGATGGGAGACTACGGACGGGATAGTGACGGTACTGTGTTCCGCAGATCAACGCTCGGAGAATTATTGCGCAGTAATAAATTGAGAATACCCGGAGCAACTCCCTTGCCAGGCGAGGCAAATGACAATCCTTTTCCGTTCTATTTTGTGGCAGATGGAGCATTCCCTCTCCAGCATAATATAAGGTGGCTCTTTCCAGAAAGTTTTAAATGATGCCAATTTTCGACTGACAAGAGGCAGAAAAATTATGGAATGCTAACCTCAAAATTTCGTCTATTTGACCGACCAATTTATACCAACAGAAGTAACGCTGTGCACACTATTAACGCAGTATGCGTGCTTCATAATTTTATACGCAGACGAGAAGGTCAACCGTATGTTCCACAACAATTTAATAAGTGTTCTGTGATACCAGCATTACCAGGTAACAGTGCGTTCAGTCAAAGCAACAATTTTAACGAAGCAAATCGCTTACGAAAGAAACTAGGTGAATACTTTCTGAAACCAACTGGTGCAATCCCTACACAATGGAGTTGTGTAGGTTTACAAGAGCCAGCCATTCTTTATCTACCTGTAAACAGTTCAAATTAAAATAAAAGAAATACGAAAATTTAAAATAAAACAGTTGGGCGTGCTTCATTATAGAACACCATTTGTTAATTTGAGATAATGTTAAGTTCTTAAATTTATCACGTTAATGAAAGTTTAATTTGAAGCAACATTTTTGTAAATGACAATTCTGTCAAATTGAATTACGAGGGTCACTCCAAAAGAAATGCAATCTATTTTTGTAAAAATACAGTTTTCATTCTGCATGTGTGAAAGTTTCACAGTGTGTAGATACATCCTTCCCGCTTGTTTTCAAACTTAGTTCAACCTGTTCCCGTGAGTAGCGCCGTCGCAGCATGTCTTCAAGATGGCTGCTACACTTGACGTTCGTCAGAAGCAACGTGCTGTGAAAACGAGACAGTGGGAAACATCCACAAGAGGTTGAAAAAGGTGTATGGAGATGCTGCTGTCGATCACAGTACAGTTAGTCAATGGGCAAGCAGGTTACATGATGAAAGCGGGCACGGCAATATTGAGGATTGTCCTCGCAGCAGCAGGCCTCGTACTGCACACACTCCAGACAATGTGTAGAGAGTTAACGAAATGGTTGGTGACTGCTGACAGACGCATCACAGTGAACGAACTGTCACGCTACGTTGGGATTGGGGAAGGAAGTGTTTGCAGAATACTGAAAGTGTTGGCATTAAAAAAGGTTTGTGCCAGGTGGGTTCCCAGGATGCTGACAGTGGCTCACAAAGAAACAAGAAAAACGGTATGCAGCGAACTTTTGGAACAGTACGAGAATGGTGGAGATGAATTTCTTGAAAGAATTGTGACAGGTGATGAAACATGACTCCATCAATTTTCACCAGGGACAAAGAGGCAATCAATGGAGTGGCATCATGCAAATTCGCCCAAGAAAAAAAATTCAAAACCACACCTTCTGCTGTAAAAGTTACGGATACGGTGCTTTCGCTTCCGAAGGGCTCTTGCTTGTGGACATAATGCCAAGTGGAACCACCACAAATTGTTATGCATATGTGACAACACTGAAGAAACTTCGAGCTCGACTGAGTCGTGTTCGACCACATCGGCAAAAGCAGGATGTTTTGCTGTTCAATGCACGGCCACATGTCAGTCAAAAAACCATGAAAGTGGTCACAAAACTCGGATGGACAACACTGAAACACCCGCCTTACAGTCCTGACCTGGCTCCATGTGACTATCATCTCTTTTGGAAACCGAAAGATTCTCTTAGTGGATCAAGGTTTGAAGATGATGACTCCCTTGTGCACGCTGCCAAACAGTGGCTGCAGCAGGTTGGTCCAGCATTTTACCGTGCGGGTATACAGGCGCTGGTTCCAAGATGGCTTAAGGCAGTTGAGAGGGATGGAAATTATGTGGATAAATGAAAATATTGTTCCTACAGGATGTGTCTACACACTGTAAAACTTTCAAACATGTAGAATAAAAGATGGATTTTTAAAAAAATAGTGTGCATTTCTTTTGAAGTGACCCTCGCATAATTAATCTTTGCAATATAACTAAATTACTTATTTCGTGTGAGGGTTTCAAAATATTTACGGTATATGCTAATAATATTACAATTTAATTAATTGCTTGTCTTTTACATCATAAATAAATAAATAAATCACTTACCTGTGTCCTTTATTTCTGATAAAATTTCCCTCCATATGGCATTCGTCACATCTGTCTCCTGTATGTGGCAATGGAATAATTCCGGTTACACCGATTAGCTTTCACTATATTAATGAAACGAAGTTCAGAATTGTCTTCTTCCGTCACGTTAACAGTTCGAAGTATCGCGCGCTACTAATCGCTGCAGAGACCTTTTCTATCGCTTCGTTTTAGATTTCAAGTATCTGTTCGTGCGTGTCGCATATCGTATGTCGCTTACGATATACCACTTATCTTATATCGGAACGGCGCGCCACGCGGTCTGGCGTCTTGTTACGGTTCGCGCGGTTGCCCCCCCCCCCCCCCCCCCCCCCTTCCTACCCCCTCCACTCCGTAGCAGGTTCGAGTTTTCCCTCGGGCATGGGTGTGTGTGTTGTCGTTACTGTAAGTTAGATTAAGTAGTGTGTAAGCTTATGGACCGATGACCTCAGCGGTTTGGTCCCATAAGACCTTACCACGAATTTCCTAAATTTGAACGGCGCCTTAGAGTAAGCAGCATAGCGCCACGTGACGCCGTCCTCAACAGTAGAGAGGCCTCTGTTGCGGACAACACAGTTGCTCAGCATCAGTTTGAGGCGAGCCGATTGACGAGGAACATGAATGTGTCCAACATCGGTCAGCAAAATCTTAGGAAAACCGTGAAACACAGCAATAACGGGGAGCAAAGCTAGCAGTTAGAAGGTTACCACACATCAGAGTTCCGTCAGGCAGTGGCACCCAAAACAGAGGAGTCAAATCGACTACAGCTTCCCGTGGAAACATAACGTAACTTCCCACAAGCATGTATAGTTAGTGAATATGGACATCTTAGACACTGCGGTTATATTCAGAGTATTTAATTGGCGAACCAGTCATCCAGACTATTTATCTAGGTGCGCCTGAGGCAGTTTGTGTTGGAGGAGTAAGAATTTTATAAATATTGCAATTACTGGAAAATCAGAATACTGCAAACCACAATATGAAGTTTCTGTGCCAAGCGATATCTGTATTTGGTCTTGTAGAAATTGTTCGACAAGTCGTGCGTCTTACCATGGCGTCTTGAAACAAATATTTTCCATGCGCATATCATAAGAAATAATCAATTTCTGTAAGAATTTCTGACAAATATACATGAATTTCAAACAGTAAGTTGTATTTTTATGAGAAAACGAATTTGAATTTTAACTCAGATTCGTCTTATAATCGGTATTACCTGCAATTTGAAATTGTTGTTTCTGCTTACTTATAATTAAATAAGGTGCGTCAGCTTTCGTCTTTATTTCATTGCAGTTCGTATCCTCAAAGTAGTTTAGTGCACTCATTTTCTTGGCTTCTCGGCCCCCTAGTACTGAACTGGTAGAGAGCGCTGGAATTCGAGCTGCCATCTATGGCCATCAAATGACACCGTGCACTATAGGCTTGATACTAATTCGTCATTTTTTAATGTTGTGGTTCATTTCGATGATACGTAATTTGTAGCAGTGTCATTTGTATACGTCTTCTTTGTCAGTGTGTACCCGCTTACATGACACAAAAAGTATCGTTCACTCTAAGAAGATTCTCGGGAGTAGCTGTTTCGATGTTGTTGTTGTTGTTGTTGTGTGGTCATCAGTCCTGAGACTGGTTTGAGGCAGCTCTCCATGCTACTCTATCCTTTAGAAGCTTCTTCATCTCCCAGTACCTACTGCAGCCTACATCCTTCTGAATCTGTTTAGTGTATTCATCTCTTGGTCTCCCTCTACGATTTTTACCCTCCACACTGCACTCCAATACTAAATTGGTGATCTCTTGACGCCTCAGAACATGTCCTGCCAACCGATCCCTTCTTCTGGTCAAGTTGTGCCACAAACTCCACTTCTCCCCAATTCTATTCAATACCTCGTCATTAGTTATGTGATTTACCCATCTAATCTTCAGCATTCTTCTGTAGCACCACATTTCGAAAGCTTCTATTCTCTTCTTGTCCAAACTATTTATCGTCCATGTTTCACCACCATACATGGCTACACTCCATACAAATACTTTCAGAAACGACTTCCTGACACTTAAATCTATACTCGATGTTAACAAATTTCTCTTCTTCAGAAACGCTTTTCTTGCCACTGCCAGTCTACATTTCATATCCTCTCTACTTCGACCATCATCAGTTATTTTGCTTCCACAAGTCGAGAAACTCTGTATGACTTCACACTGATAATCGGCTGTTTCCAGTCGCTACCAGACTTAGCTTTCAATATTGAGTGGAAAGAGTATCCTCATCGACCTTATCAATTAATTTAAACCACTTTAAATTTAATTACATATAACATTTTTGTGAACTTCAACTCAGTGTGTTACGTCTGCTTACGTTCACTAGCACATACACCTGACGAAGACAGCGTCGTCTGCTGGCTGAAGTTGAATGATTCGCATTTCTTTACATCAGTGTTCCAAAACTAACTTTCATTGTTTTAATCTGAAGTAATATTTCACCTGACTGATCGATTTTAGTAATTTTTAATTTTTTTTTTTACTTTTCTTTCTTTCGAGGGCTAAGGATCCCTCATCTATTGCGGTAGGGGATAGGGGGGGTGGCTGGGTACAAGTTGATATGTTGTCACTTAATGTGAGTTTCGTAACATATATAGTTGAGAATAATGCGGCGATAACACATTTTGACGGGCTTTATATTAAACAGGCATAGTTACAAGGAATTACCACAAGAGATTCCTCTAGACTATTATGTATTGTTATCTTAGATTATCGACGGTACTGTGGGAGCAATGCTTGAATGAACGTTTCGAAATGTAAAACATCCAATGAAGATTTTTGGATGTAGATATTTGAGATGATTTTGCCGTGTACCTCCGGAACGCGTAAAATTAGTGTTTTTGCTGTGGGTACAGTTGAGCCTACATTTTAGCTTTCGAATTTTTTGTTTAAGAAAATATGCCCTGCTCCAACTAATAGAGCCTTGAGCAAAGTTCATGTATACTGCACAGTCACTCAACACCGATTGTTACTGGATGGATCGGACAAAAGACGATCAAACAAACTCTGGAGATATCTCACCTCCTGGACTACTGATTAACACTTCTTCTGGTGTAACATCGTTACTGAATATTTGGAAATTTTTTCATGATGACTGGCTGTTCTTACACTCGTTACCCGATAGTTTTCAGATTTTTTCCTCGTGATGCATAAATCTGCTCCAGTTCTACTTGACAAATCATACACACAACGTGGGTGGGATTCTGGATGTAACTCCCCTCTTCAGGCGCTACAAAAAACAAAGAAAATTAAGATGGATACTTCATAAAATTAATTAAGGGCCAATACAGATGTGAACATCAGGCTATATCTTGATCGCGCACTATAAAATCATGCCAGTCACGTAAAAAAAGAAAAATTCCAGCAAATTTATCAAGCAGCATGCGAGGTCCCGTGGGTGTGGGGCATGAAAATGTTCTCTGAGTCAAACAGTACCGCATCGGGTTAACGGAGCCTAACCGAAAAAAAACATGAAAGTAACAGCAAATAAGCTCACATTGGCTTGGATCAAAGAATTTGTCGAGATATTAACAGTAAACGAGGAAATAAAAAATCGGATATTTGCTGGACTAAATAGAATTAGCTCAATTCTGAGAAAAACTTTTCTTCTTCAAAGTAAATTTTATTCACTACGTTTTTAACCAAACTTACCAGTACACACTCATATGTGTAGCTTACTATGTAACTTCCCAGCCAGCCGCACATCGTGGAGTCTAGCAAAATCGGCCGGCCAGAGTGGCGGAGCGGTACTAGGCGCTACAGTCTGGAACCGCGCGACCGCCACGGTCTCAGGTTCGTATCCTGCCTCGGGCATGGATATGTGTGATGTCCTTAGGTTAGTTAGGTTTAAGTAGTTCCAAGTTATAGGGGGCAGATGACCTCAGCAGTTAAGTCCCATAGTCAAATGGTTCAAATGGCTCTGAGCACTATGGGACTCAACTGCTGAGGTCATTAGTCCCCTAGAACTTAGAACTAGTTTTACCTAACTAACCTAAGGATATCACAAACATCCACGCCCGAGGCAGGATTCGAACCTGCGACCGTAGCGGTCTTGCGGTTCCAGACTGCAGCGCCTTTAACCGCACGGCCACTTCGGCCGGCAGTCCCATAGTCCTCAGAGCCATTTTAACCATTTGAATCCAGCAAAATCGGTCAACAGACTGCTGCGCGAATCGCAATGCGACTCTTGTGTAAACATATACGTCAGAGAGAGACTACCACCGAAACTAGTATCTGTGGCGGGAGTGGGGGGGGGGGGGGGGGGGGCGCGGAAGATACAACTAACAACACGGTCGCATCCCCACGTTTCTTCCCAAATGCAATCCGCTACTAATAGCGCTAAAACTACCTTACTTATGCATGGCATTCGCTAAAATAGAACAAAGTCAAACTAGTGCTTTTCATTGATTATAGTGTTGCTCTACCAAGAACCGACGGAAGATTCAGTTAACATAATAAGATAAGCCTAGAATAGAGCAAACAATAAAAGCAAGATATGCAACTATAATGCATGTTTTAAGATCTAATACAGCCCCAAGCGCCTAATAGCAGCGCAAAAAATGCCTTTGCATCAGGAACGTGCACGAACTGTGATTCGAAACAATGTTTCAGCCATCACTATCTCCCAGGCCTCGCCCCAAGAGCTATTTTTCTCTTTCTTAACCTCAAAAATGGCTTGAGGCAAAGAATTTATCGAGACATTAAAAGGTCGTCTGTCTAGTAAACGAGGAAATAAAAGAACGGACATTCTCTGGATCAAATTGAATGAGCTCAGTTTTCACTATGCTGAGAAATACAATTTCGCTTTCGAAGAAAATTTTATTTACTACTTCTTAACCAAATTTATCAGTCCACACTGATGTGTGGGATTTCGTGTCGATAACATCAACTGTTTTTGGGCCTAACTGTTTTCTTGTGACAGTTTATTGCTTTTACCTACTTTCATAGAATTAGAAAGAGTGAAATGTTTCTTTGTGTCTCGGTAACACCATGCTATCGTATTTGGAAGTCGTGGAAGCTCGCCGTGTCGAACGTGCCTAATCGGGCTGACCCTAAGTAGTAAATACACTTCGTACGATTTCCAATCATCTTGCTTAACACTTAGACACAAAGAACTGCCGTACAGCCTTAAGTATTACAGATTACGATTCTTTCTTTCGATGAAAGCTTACGGCAAAGGAAAAGTCTATCCGAGAGAAAGTGACACGACGGCGGCTGCAGTTCACCTCGAACAACAGAGGTCGTAGTGTTGTCATCTAGTCATAAATGACTAGACGCATGTAATATTGCCAACGTCTAATTGGAAGATTTCGAGCAAGCCAGCTTTGCCGTTTGAGCTCCGTCGCCCCAACTAAAAGCCGCAAGCTCCTCGTCGCGCTCGGTGAGCCAAGCGCGGTGGCCGCGTTTCACTACGGTTTCCTGCGTTCGCACATTGAGAACGACGCAGCTATACCGGCTTCCTCATCCGTTGTCGGTTTCTCTCCCAGCGCCTTCCTCACGTAACCTTAAAGTAATTCCGCACCTTGTCTATGACGATTTTTTTCCTCAAAATCAAGTATAAATATCGATCAGGCCCTTTTGATGGTTCACTATCGTATCAAAAAAATGGTTCAAGTGGCTCTGAGCACGATGGGACTTAACATCTGAGGTCATCAGTCCCCTAGAACTTAGAACTACTTATACCTAACTAACCTAAGGACATAACACACATCCATGCCCGAGAAAGGATTCGAACCTGCGACCGTAGCAGTCGTGGGGTTCCGGACTGAGGCGCCTAGAACCGCTCGGCCACCGAGGCTGGCACTATCGTATCGTTTACGGCCTGCATGGCATCATGAATTAACTGCTCGTTTCGTGCCAACAATAAAACATTGTACATTACCCATTTCTCCATTCCATTAATCAACACATTTTATAATCCGTTTTAAATTTCCATCAAAATTCAGTACATTTGGAAGCGTTTTATTCATTGTTGATTCTAATGTGTCATGTGTTCTACAGTCCAGCTAGATTTCATTGCATTGAACAAATAATTTTTTGAATTATTATTTTTGGGATATTTACTTGATTTATGGACGTGACTACACGTGTAGTTCTATGTAGAAGTATAGGGGGAAAACGGTTCATGAGCTTCTTAATCGTTTGGTTCCAGTACTCACGTGTGCGAAGGCCCAGGGGAAAATTAGCTACGATGGCGAGGATTTGAGCTCAGCTTTTATACACTGCCACTGTAGTTAATTAATCATTGTATCATTTCGTTAGGACTAGTTAGCTTGTCCTGTAAAAAGACTTACGGTACATTTTCAGCTAACTGCGAGTGCGTCAGCGTCGATTCATACTGGACGTCACGGAACGGAATGGAACGTAAAAACGTTCGGCAATGGGTTTCAAATGGCAGCGTTCAAACAGCCCGGGACGTCAACGTCAAAGATTCTCGGGAAGATAGTTATGATGTTGACGCTGGTGGGGGGGAGGATAGCGTCGACTGCTGACGTTCATAGTTTACCTGCTCTCGCCGTGCTCATTCGTTTTATAGTACTATTTGTTAACAACATCCTGAAAGGATCCTTCCTAGTTCAGGATCGTTTCAAGCCAGTAGAAGTCGATTGACTTCGGGCCATGAGTGTTTCGTGTCGGCCGCTGTCGATGTTGGCGATCTAATAATAAGGCACCTGTGTGTGTGTGTGTGTGTGTGTGTGTGTGTGTGTGTGTGTGTGTCTTGTACCGGAAGCGTTACGAATGGAGTTGCGGTTTACCAAAGCTACGGTTTAGTAGTTTTGGTACATGGCGTAGTAAATGATAAGATTACCGGTTTTATTAGTAGCGTTGGTGGGGAAAGAAACATAAATGAATATATGAGGGAGAAAATGTGAGCTGACGATTTCTCTTTCTTCTTTGTTCGTTTGTTTTTCACATAATTAGAACCGCACATCATTCAGTGTTAGTCAATTGTGTATCATATATTCTTATGAAATACAAAATAAATTTTGTAAATAATAAAAACTATTTGATCGTGTAATTTCTGCGCTCTTATGTAACCAAAGCAGTTACTTTTGATGCTAGTGTAGTTTACATGCACAAACAAAAAATCTATATAATTATTATTGCTATTTTGTATTCAGTAGGAAGTTCTTCATTATGTTCAAAGACAAGAGTACACTGTTATTGTTGATAAGTGCGAAAGTTGCTTATGAATAACAGAAACATGTTTTATATAAGCTCTATGAAATATTGAAGCGATGCTTAACACATTTTTGCTTTACATCTTCTTTTTTAAAATTTTTATTTATTTTGTGGAAATTGCCTTTTCTAGCGCTATATGAGAAATCTGTATTTTTTAAACCTTTTACTGCAACATCCGTCTGTTTCAATCAAATCAATAATTTTCGATTAAAACATGAATTAAACATTGATAGTTTCAGTTTTGCTATAAGTATTGTTAATTTTTAAGTAATATTCAGAAGAATAACAATGTAGAACAAAAATATTCCGTAAGATGGCAGCTCTTTATACATACATCAAAAAAGGTTTTGCATCACCCCGGTTCCCAGAACTTCTGAAGATAGACGTTGACTGTGGGTAATGTATCACAGGCACAGTCCTTTTGACTGTTCAGAGATGTCAGTAAACCCACCCAAAGATGTAAACAACCATGCATGTGGAACGCCTATTAGACGGAGGGGGCCGACAGCCAATCAGTTCCAGTCATCCCATCAGGAAGGAGATACACGGCTCGTGGTTTCTGTTGTCCAACCACGCCTAGACGGCCGATACCTCGTCGGTTCGATCGTGTCCGCATTGTTACTTTGTGCCAGGCTCTCAACATGAGAAGTGTCCCGGTGTCTCGGAGTGAACCAAAGCGATGTTGTTCGGACATGGAGAAGATACAGAGAGACAGGAATTGTCGATGACATGCCTTTCGCAGGCCACCCAAGGGTAGTTGTCACTTGACAGGCAACGGGCAGCAGGGCTCCCACCACCAATAAACCAATGGCAGCCAACGCTGTCGGCTGCCACTGCGTTGCCACTTTGCTCTGCTGAGCTGACTATGCTCGGTTTACACTAGCAAGTTATTGCAGCAATTTACTTGCGCGGAGGAACTTGCCGCGCGATCTGCGAGTGTAAACATATCGCCAAGTCGACTTGCGACCGTAGCAATTTATTGCGGAAGTGACTTGCTGCACTTTTTCCGCTTCCAGTGTGAACACCACGCAAGAAGTATCTGCAAGTAACTTGCAGATTTTAGGATTTATTTCTATTTCCTGCAAGTAGGAAGCGCAAGTTATAGTAAGTATGTCGTCTGCACAATACTCATATTTAACATTTTACTTAATGTGGTGACTTAATTTTATGCAACCATCTTGCGTATTATACGCAAACAAATTTCGGAAATTGAGGAGAAACGGGAATGGATGAAGCAGGATACAGAACATTTTACTGAAGCTGTGGAGAGCTACTCCGAAATATGGAACGTGCATAACCGAGACTTTAAAGATAGAGTGAAGAAGATGAGCGCATTAAATGAAATCTCGTCAATATTCGACACATCTGTAAAAGAAGTACATAGAAAGTAGCATAACTTGAAGACATAACCCCTTTGCCACCTGCATCCACTCGCTTGTTGTTTTACGAGTCTAGAAAAAGACGATGTGTAATTATTACATGTTCTATTTAATTAGCTTGTCACTTTCAATTTTGAGCCTTAGAAAAAAAACATTTTTATAAGCATATCATTCTGTAAAATGAAGTTTATTTCAATAAAAATTTAATTTCATTGTTGTGTTTTCACATACCTTCAAATAATTTTCCCTTTTCAAGACGTTAAAAATGGCTCTATATACTTCGGGTACGATCAGAGAAATCGTGCTGACGGGAATATGAAACAAGTACATTAGGGACTTGTATGAGTCTCCTACAAAGAAAAGATTTCAAAATTCAAACTTTTTTGGTTGTATGTTTCACTTAAATAAATAAAATGCCTATTTTATTCGTAGCTCACCGGTAGCTATAAATCATAGAGTGACTAACAAACGTTCCTTTGCTGAAATAGCAGTATGGAAGTTTGTGTCTCGTTTTGATATGACGGGCGCTATTAACATCAACAAATACTCCAGATCATTTGAGGACATTTTTCTTGTTCTTGCAAAAGATTATTTTAGGCACCATTTTGTGATCTTCTCATTACCTACTCTCTAACCCAAATACTTCTCTTTTTCGCATTTTGCATTACAATTACAAGAGCTGCAGCATATCTCACCCGCCTGCTTGTCATTTTACACTTCGGCTGAGACTCGTAGTGGTACTGAAACCATATGTAAACAGTATCAGCAAGTTGCTGACGCAACTTTCTTGCCAAAGAACTTGCGGAAGACTCTTGCTTAATTCTTGCGCTGCTGTGTAAACACAGTTGCAAGCGGCTAGCAATAATTTGCAGCAATAACTTCTGCAAGCGACTTACTAGTGTAAACCAAGCTTAAGGCATTGTGCCACCCAGTCCTCAGTGAGCCGTTGTAGACGTGCGGGTGAGAGATTTGAGTGACTTGTAGCTTCGCGTGTTTACGATGTCTGATGAAAGCAGATGCAAGAGGGAGGCCGAGGCTGCACACTCCTCGGAAACCTCCAAAAAGTGGCGGACATGGCGTCGTTATACGCAGTCAGGCGAGTGAATACGTGTGTTCCTTAAGGGAGTATTTTGAGAGACAGAGGGATGCAGGAGGGCCTCCCGTTCCTTTTGATAAGGTGGTGGAGCGAACTGCAGCGGCTCTGCAAGTTAGCGAACGATCAGTAATAAGAATCTGCAAGGAGAAATTCACGAAAGAAGGCTCAATGGGTCATCTAAATTGGAGACACCTAGGAAAAAGAGGCGACTAGAGAAGAGGCTCACAAAACGTGACTGTTTTCAGAAAGATGCCATTCGTCGTCAAATACACGCATTTTATTCGAGGGAGGAGTATCCAACACAAAAAACTACAGGCTCACAGCGACTGACCTGTTTCATGGTAGTAAATCGTCTTTGTTACGAGTCGTGAAAATGTTAGGATTCCGCTATAAATCCATCTCTGGCAGAAAGTTACTAATGGAACGCGAAGATATTGCAGCCTGGCGATGCCGCTTTCTTAGAGAATTAGTGGGGACAAATTTTGATGAAATCGTTTGGCTTGATGGAACGTGGGCGAATGCAGGACACAGTTTAAAAAAAGGCTGGACAGACGGTACCATCAGCGGTAGTATTGCAGCTCCGGTCGGCAGAAGAAAAAGCAAAATTGTAGCACATGCCGGAAATTCAAAAGGTTTCATTCCAAATTGTCTGCTGCTATTCAGTTCAAATAAGACCTCCGAGTACCACAAAGAGATGAACCACAATACTTTTGTGAAATGATTTGAAGACTGTGTGCTCCAGAACTTAACAAAAAACTCTGTCATTGTTATGGATAACGCTCCTTATCACTCAGTAATACAAGATAAAGTACCCACAAAGGCAACGAGGAAAAACGACATTGTTAGCTGGTTACAGAAACATAAGGTACAGCTCGACAGTAATTTGAATTTGACAAGGGCAGAATTATTAGAACTTGTATCGCGACACAAGCCAAAGAACCCGATTTACATTGAGGATGAAATAGCAGAAAAGTACGGGCATAAAGTGCTCAGATTGCCTCCTTACCATTGCCATTTCAACGCAATAGAGCTGATTTGGGCTCAGGCTAAACGGCATGTTGCTGCAGAAAATAAGAAATTCACATTAACCGAAGTGGAGCGCCTTTTGAAAGAGGCAGTTGAAATTGTGACATCGGAAGACTGGCAGAAGGTACTGCATCACGTGAAATGGGTGACAGGACGCATGGAACAATGAAGGTATCTTACAACAAAGTGTCGAAGACTTCATTATATCTGCCAATACGAACAGCGACACGGATAGTTCCACTGACTCTGAATTAAGCGGTGTTTTCGCATTGTCTGATTAGTGTGTAGTGTACTTACTGCCATTAAATATTGTGTTTGTGAATTTATTTCGATTAATTCTTATTCTTGTTGTGAGACTAAGAAATACTGTTTGGCCAGCTCTCGTCATATCCTTACAGTAAGTTAGACTTAATTTTAATTCTATTTCATTTTGTATATACACTAAGATGTTATTCAATGTGTGTAATAGTTTTCGACATTTGCAATCTAAAGAAGAAAACTTTCCTGGACGCGAAAATTTCTCACACTTCAATAGTTAATGTAACAACGGCCCTAATTAAAATTAAGAAAAGATATTTGATATGCTTATAGATACCACTGAGACCGATACTGTACGTAAATTTCAAAATATTTACATAATATTTATAGGAGATAAAGATTTTAAACGTCATACTTGTTTCGATTTCAGTACTGATAGGGTTGCTTAAAAACGCTGTTTTCAGAAATTTATATACAGGAAACATAATGCACTACGAAAACTTTTAAGGTTTCTTTCCCGAGTGCATTATTTTGGCAATGAATGGAAGAAAAATTTTGCTGTGACACCAATAGTTATTCAGTAATGACGTGATAAGTTAGAAGCTGTTTGCGAAATCGAGAATTTAAATGGTTTCAAACAAACTAAGGTAACTCTTGTCCTAATTAAAATTAGGAATAGATATTTGACAGATTGAGAGACATTGTAGCGATATACATCATATGTGGGTTTGAAATTTTTTACTTACTTTTTGTAGAATATACTGGCTTTAAAACGATTTTCCATCGCAGGGGGTAGCGATGCGCTGAGACGGCTGCCTCCAGCCAGTGCTTGACGTGACAACGCCGCAACTTCGCAGCGCAAACGTCAAGTGACAACTACTTTAAATCAGACTGTACGGATTATGACTCGGAGGAACCCTGACAGCAACGCCACCATGTTGAGTAATGATTTTCGTGCAGCCGCAGGACGTCGTGTTACGACTCGAACTGTGCGAAATAGAGTACAGATGGGCCTAACAACATGCCGAATGGATCACTCGGGATTGGCATCACGTTCTTTTCACAGGTGAGTGTCGCATATGCGTTCAACCAGACAATCGTCAGAGACGTGTTTGGAAGCAACTCGGTCAGGCTGAACGCCTTAGACACGCTGTTCATCGAGTGCAGCAAGGTGGAGGTTCCCTGCTGTTTTGGGGTGGATTTATGTGGGGCCGACTAACGCCGCTGTTGGTCATGGAAGGCGCCGTAACGGCTGTATGATACGCGAATGCCATCCTCCGACCGATAGTGCAACCATATCGGCAGCATATTGGCAAGGCATTCGTCTTCATGGACGACATTTGGCTCCCCCATCGTGCACATCTTGTGAATGACTTGCTTCAGGATAACGACATCGCTCGACTAGTGCGGCCAGCATGTTCTCCAGACATGAACTCGGACATGAACATGCCTGGGATATACTGAAAAGAGCTGTTTGTGGACGACGTGACCCACCAACCACTCTGAGCGATCTACGCCGTATCGCCGTTGAGAAGTGGGACAATCTGGACCAACAGCGCCTTGATGAACTTGTGGACAGTATGCCATGACAAATACAGGCATGCATCAATGCAAGAGGACGTGCTACTGGGTTTTAGAGGTACCAGGGTGTACGGCAATCTGGACCACCACCTCTGGAGGTCTCGCTGTGTGGTGGTACAACATGCTATGTGTGATTTTCACGAGCAATAAAAAGGGCGGAAATGATATTTATGTTGATCTCTATTCCAATTTTCTGTGCAGATTCCTGAAGTCTCGGAACCGAGGTGATCCAAAACTTTTTTTTTTATGGGTGTATATCCTGACTCAGATTCTATACAGTTCAACGCTACCGGTTTCTAGGGGAATCCAGAAAGACACTGATTGCATGCGCGGACAAAGCGAACGAAATGAGAGGTAAGCCTGTTACATATGCAATATACCTAACGTACAAGTAACGCATGACGATCTTAACTGACCAAAGCTACTAGGAAAACTACCGCAGTCCACGCATACTTATCTAATCTATGGTAGCCTACGGTAGTTTTACAGATCTAGTTACGAAGCGACCAAAAGTACCGAAATGATTGGCGCGCTGTGGCGTGCCAAAGCGTAAGCGTAAACGTAACGCCAACTCGGCGTTAAAAGGCGCTGCCTGTATCCCACGCACCACCTTCTGCTGCAGTTGTGTTGCGATTCAGTGGACGGAACTTGCTTACCCCGTTCCCTACACCCCATTGGGAATTCGTTCAGTATGTTATCAACAAACTGTCTGTGTTTTAACTTAATTTTATTGATTGCTTCGTTTTCGTTACACTTTCTGAATATTTTACGAGGATTTGGCTATTTATTCTATGAGTGCTCTTTCGCAAAAGAGGCCAAATATTTGCGGAAAAAGATATCCTAATTACTGTACAAAGATAAGGCCTACAGTCGACCTTAATAAGAATATGAACTAATGAATTTTCCTTACACACTCCTTTTTTTAATATAAATACGTCAGCTCTATTGAAGGCGGCATTTGTGTTACCAAATCTTTTTTAACAATAAATCGACAGCTCTATTGACTGCGGAAAATGCAGTTGCTTCTTATGCTACTCGGTACTTAGAAAAAAATACAAGGGATGAGGTAGAAAACGTTGTATTTATTTCTAAGCGCTGTTTGATGTCTTTTATGTATGTATTGTTTCGAGCAAATATCGATGTTCTGAAATGTTTGAACATCACTTTTCCTCTTCTTTCACTGATCAGTAGTGTGGAAAATTTACCTTGTAACCTGTGTCAAGATCGTCAGAAAGAGGTTTGCTTTCGTCACTAGTAAACTCTATCATTCCTAATTCCTTAAATCTGACATTATATTCCGACTTTTGTATCATGTTTGGTACTTCATAACCTCACTTTCACGGTTTAGTACTGTGGTAATCCAAGTGACGTTGTGTTGACATTCCGCCATGTTTGTGTATACTTCTATTCGACAGTGAAGATGCGTTCCATTCCATTAACATCTAGTGTGAATCGTTATTTACTCTTCACTCAGGCGACAGATGTAGTGACGACCACCAAATTCATGGAGGATGGTGGCACTTAGCAGCTGACAATATAATGTGTAATGAATACAGTGCTGTTCAAAATAGAAATAAAGAGCTCTACATAAGACATGTAACACTTGGCTTCCGGCAGTGTTTCACTCAGTAACCAGAGCGCGATGGAGACCAGTGCACTTTGCTGAGAGACACTTACCGTATTTCTTTTTTCATATAGGGCGTCTGTATTTTCTACAGTCTTCTGTCCAGTTTTATCCACTACATATGACTAACAGTAAGGATGATGATGAGTTGCACACTTTTAGTTGGCCACTACATATGAGTAACAGTAATGATGATTATGAATTGTACATATTTAGTTGCAAGTCAGATGCCGAGAGCGTGGTGCTGATAGTTCCCTTGTGTTTTGCTTTTCTTGAAAAAATTAAGACACAGTCTGATGACTATAAATTTATCCACTCATTGATATCCTAGGCACATTTGTGATGTTACCCATAGAAGTATCACAGGGTTTTAACAATGAGTGCGACCTTCCTGGCACTCAGTATCAGTACTTCTGCACAGCAGAATAGTGTATCTGGTGCAGCCACTAAAATATCAACGACCTTCCCCAGCAATGCCAGAGGCAGAGTAGAACAGGTCAATAGCTAGAAAGAATTCCAGCGAGAAAAAATCCTGATAGTGCAGAAGCAAACAAGAAAGCTACTGCAACGCCGTGAATGTGCTGAGAAATCGAGCCAGCTGTGTAGGAGAATGACATTGTGTTGATGGAGGGATGTCTTCGAAATGGCGACTGTCTAACGTGTTGCAAGAAAGTTTGTCATACACGAGAGTTACTATGCAGAATACTGACATGGCGTCAGTGTGTATGAAAGATGAAGCTGTGGAACCTGAAATGGCCAAGATAGCTCGCCAAATGAGAGAGGTGGGGCGCATTATATCATTGCCAACTCACTTTAGCAGGGCACAAAGCCCATCCTTCATAAACAATACTTCTTTTCTAGTGGAGTTCCATTCATTTAGCAGCCATTCTGTCGAGAGGGGAGGCTTATCCCAATTGACCCACTGCTTTTCTAGTTGTCTCTTGTCTTCTATGGAGCATCAAGTCCTCTCTGGAGGGATTTTGTCGCTGTGACTCCAGCAACTGAGTCACAACTGGCGGGGAGCAGCGGCCGCTCCCATCAGGCAGGAATTCTGAAGCCTGACCAGCTGGGCCTGGGAGCAGATCGACATCAATTACCATGTGGGCATGCTACTGCTGCAACTCGCCTGCGTCCCTGTGGCAGACTTTGATGGTGCCAGTCGCTCTCCCCTGATGGGATACCACGGCACTTCTCTGCACAGCTTCAAGTAATCTGAATAATGTTGGTGAATGCAGCCTATGACAGGGTCATGGGACCCTGGTCATCTTCTCTGGGAAGCTGTCAGATGCCTTGAGCAGTGCAGACGCCAACGTATGCTAACTCTGCAGGGCAACGGCCTTGTGATGACACTGATTCTGACACACCGACTCTACCACTGCAAACGACTCAATCACATCGTTGCTCCTCACTGCACTACTTCAACTGACCTTCTGCTATTAGTTACAGACAGTGCACATGTCTTGGATATACATCCTCCATGTTACAGCAGTGCTGCTACTACTTTTTATCAAACCCTTGTACAGTATATAAATATATAGAAAAACATGTAATAATGGAAAGTTGTTAGCAAGCAGAAATCTTATATATATAGCTTAGAATACAAGTAAAGAATCTGAATTCGCAGTAAGAATAAACAAGGCTCAAGTTCGGAGATAGTGGCAGGGGAAGAGTAGATGGATGCAGATGGGTGGGAGGAAATGGATATAGAGAGTGGAAAGAAGGAGTAGGAATGAGAGAGGTGGCAAGAGGAGATGGAGAGAGTAGGGAGGGGAGAAGATGGACAAGGAAAGGGGGAGGATGTGATAGAGAGAGGGGGGCAGAGAGACGGGGAGCAGGAGGAGACGGAAAGAGAGAGTTGAGGAGAAAATGGACAGAGAACGGTGGAGGAAGTAATGGACTGAGAGAGAGAGGGCAGTAGGAGACAGAGAGAGATAGGGGAGGAGAAGATCAGAGGAGCAATAAGGTGATGGATAGGGAAAAGGAGGGAGACGCAGAGGAGACAGACAAAGAGGGGGAGGAGGACATGGACAGCGATGGGCGAGAGGGAAATTAGGAGGTCTATCCACTTCCCACACATATATAGCAATTTCCCGTGTAACCAGATTGAACCACAGCAATTTGGGGCCACATACAGCTAGTTTTAAGTACTAACAGGGATCCTAGTATTGGTACCATAATTTGCCAATGAGAAGGAATCAAACATAATTGTCATAGTAGCGTCAACCCACCTGGCTAGCCTTGTGGTCTAATGCGTTGGTTCCTGAGTGGGAAGGTATGCTGGTCCCCAGCACGAATCTGCTTGTTGGATAAGTGTCAAGGTCCAGTGTGCTGGACAGTCTGTGAATGGTTTGTAAGGCGGTTTTCCATCTGCTTCGCCGAATGCGGGCTGGTACCCTTTATTCCGCCTCAGTCCCACTAAGTCGACGATTACTGAACAAACACTGTCTCCACATATGTGTACACCATAATTACTCTACCAAGCAAACATTTGGGGTTACACTTGTCTAATATGGAACATTCCTGGGTGGAGGGTGGGGGTGGCGGTGGGCTGAGTGAAGTGCTGTAGTTTGTTATGGTTTGGGGTTGTGAACCACTGAGGGCTACAGTGGGGATGAAGCCTCTTCATCATTTCTAGGTCAATGGTAGTATTGGGACAAAGCCAGTTCTGCACCACAGGGTGCCCCAGAAGTTCTGTCACGATGAGGTCATCCAAGATGGTGGGGAATGTGGGGAAACAGAAAGATTACTAGGGCTATCTCTACTAACCTAAGAAAATGGCGGGAAAGAAAGGGCACTTGGGTTACCTCCACTAACATAAATCACCCAACCACCACCTCATCCTAGGAAATAATGGGGAAGGACTCGACCTATGCTGGACATAAGCCTTTATTTTGCATGCTCCAGTCTTTATTCAAACAATTTGATGAAGTACAGCCATCCAGTGTGTTCACCATGAGATTCGAACTCCAAATGATCTAGTACACAGTACCACCACCAGAGGGCACTCTCATCCATGAGGTAATCCAATATGGCGTCATGACATCAGCCAATGACGCAAGTACTGTTATCCAAGACGGTGGGAAACAGTGTGTCTGCCACAAGATCTGGACCTAATACACCGTAATTGTACCCAGAGTGCACTGTCATCCATTCTGTGACGTAATCCAGGATGGTGGGGAAAATGGCGGGAAATGGAAAGGTCACTTTTTGCCATTTCTACTAACCGAAGAAAATGGCGGGAAAGAAAGGGCACTTGGACTACCTCCACTAACCTAAGTCATCCAACCACCAGCTCTTCCTAGGGATTGGCAGGAAGAGGATGCGACCTATGCTAGACATAAGTCTATTTTGTACACATTAAACAATTAGAGGCAATACCACCATCAAGTGTAGTCGCCATGGGGTCTGAAGTCCAACTGACCTAGTACACAGTACTGCCACAGAGGGGCCTGTGGTCGATATGTGTGTGTGAGTCGCATACTGTCATCTCAGATCGTGCTCTAGAAAAACTATTCCACGACTAACAAAAGGAGTGTGATGCATATACTGACATCACAGATTGTAGCTACATACTGGGCTGCTGGAAAGAGGAAGGAATGTACTTTATTTATTTTGGAACAATTTATTTACCAATCTAGTATATTTATCACACTGATACAAAACGATCGCTCCGACATGCTTAGGTTCTCGCCACACAGCCTATAGACCTGTAAACTACTCCTAAATAATGCACTATAAACAACTCCTAAATTACCAAAATAATTCCAGTACAGCACACAGACCTGCAAACTGCTCCTAAATAATGCAGTACACTGATGCGTAGACATCCTCAGTACTCGTAAACTGTCCAAATAATGCATAGCATGGCCTACAGACATGCTTCCAAAGTAATGCAACAGACACAGGCAGGCACCACCCACTGTCCTCTGTCCACTGGACCGCACATGTTCCCAGAAGTTGAGATGAACCGGCAGCCTCCACAAAGTGACACACAGGTGCCACCAGCATGAGGCGGCGGCACCCGTTTCATACTTGACACCCCACAAATTCTTTTGAAATATGTGATCACCTAGGCACCATTGCAAACGCAACCTCATGCAAGTGAAGACCTATTTGCAGAGTGCAGACACTCCAAGGGCATGTGCACATCAACTCCATCGAAAAGACTCCCCACACACAGTTGCTAATTGTCAATTTTCGAGATCATGCACTGCACATCTGTTCCCAAAATAATGCAACAAACATCAAAACAACTACTAAATCCTCAAACCATATTTCATGTCTAACGTTCAACACCAGGGAAAAATCCAGAGCACAAACACTCACTGCATGTAAAAAATGCTTCTGAACTATCATCAACTGCAGCTATCAGGGCCAACCATCGCGAGCGAGTGCAGGAGCACTGCCAATGACATGTGGAAGTTCTTCTGGTGTTATACTGATGTCACATGTCTGACTATCTAGATAAATGCCAAGTCATCCTCTGGGTCCTGGCGGGGGTTCAGGTCCTCCCTCAGGCATGGGTGTGTGTGTTTGTCCTTAGGATAATTTAGGTTAAGTAGTGTGTAAGCTTAGGGACTGATGACCTTAGCAGTTAAGTCCCATAAGATTTCACACACATTTTTTTTCATCCTCTGGGCCACGCATGCATGTGTCGGCACTGCTGGTATAACCCTCTCTCTACCTGCGGTCCAGCAAAGACCTAACTGCCTAGCGACTCAGCCTCGCAGACACTGCAGAAATAATTACCAGAATATCACAGGATGTGTTCTTTGCGTTCCTAACAGAACAAAAAATGGTTCAAATGGCTCTGAGCATTATGGGACTTAACTGCCGAGGTCATCAGTCCCCTATAACTTAGAACTACTTAAACCTAACTAACCTAAGCACATCACACACATCCATGCCCGAGGCAGGATTCCAACCTGTGACCGTAGCGGTTGCGCGGTTCCAGACTGTAGTGCCTAGAACCCCTCGGCCACTCCAGCTGGCCTAATGGAATATGCGAGCTGTGTGTAGGGCGTCTGTATTTTCTACAGTCTTCTGTCCAGTTTTATCCACTACATATGACTAACAGTAAGGATGATGATGAGTTGCACACTTTTAGTTGGCCACTACATATGAGTAACAGTAATGATGTGTAAGGATGTGATAGAGAGAGGGGGGCAGAGAGACGGGGAGCAGGAGGAGACGGAAAGAGAGAGTTGAGGAGAAAATGGACAGAGAACGGTGGAGGAAGTAATGGACTGAGAGAGAGAGGGCAGTAGGAGACAGAGAGAGATAGGGGAGGAGAAGATCAGAGGAGCAATAAGGTGATGGATAGGGAAAAGGAGGGAGACGCAGAGGAGACAGACAAAGAGGGGGAGGAGGACATGGACAGCGATGTTCGAGAGGGAAATTAGGAGGTCTATCCACTTCCCACACATATATAGCAATTTCCCGTGTAACCAGATTGAACCACAGCAATTTGGGGCCACATACAGCTAGTTTTAAGTACTAACAGGGATCCTAGTATTGGTACCATAATTTGCCAATGAGAAGGAATCAAACATAATTGTCATAGTAGCGTCAACCCACCTGGCTAGCCTTGTGGTCTAATGCGTTGGTTCCTGAGTGGGAAGGTATGCTGGTCCCCAGCACGAATCTGCTTGTTGGATAAGTGTCAAGGTCCAGTGTGCTGGACAGTCTGTGAATGGTTTGTAAGGCGGTTTTCCATCTGCTTCGCCGAATGCGGGCTGGTACCCTTTATTCCGCCTCAGTCCCACTAAGTCGACGATTACTGAACAAACACTGTCTCCACATATGTGTACACCATAATTACTCTACCAAGCAAACATTTGGGGTTACACTTGTCTAATATGGAACATTCCTGGGTGGAGGGTGGGGGTGGCGGTGGGCTGAGTGGAGTGCTGTAGTTTGTTATGGTTTGGGGTTGTGAACCACTGAGGGCTACAGTGGGGACGAAGCCTCTTCATCATTTCTAGGTCAATGGTAGTATTGGGACAAAGCCAGTTCTGCACCACAGGGTGCCCCAGAAGTTCTGTCACGATGAGGTCATCCAAGATGGTGGGGAATGTGGGGAAACAGAAAGATTACTAGGGCTATCTCTACTAACCTAAGAAAATGGCGGGAAAGAAAGGGCACTTGGGTTACCTCCACTAACATAAATCACCCAACCACCACCTCATCCTAGGAAATAATGGGGAAGGACTCGACCTATGCTGGACATAAGCCTTTATTTTGCATGCTCCAGTCTTTATTCAAACAATTTGATGAAGTACAGCCATCCAGTGTGTTCACCATGAGATTCGAACTCCAAATGATCTAGTACACAGTACCACCACCAGAGGGCACTCTCATCCATGAGGTAATCCAATATGGCGTCATGACATCAGCCAATGACGCAAGTACTGTTATCCAAGACGGTGGGAAACAGTGTGTCTACCACAAGATCTGGACCTAATACACCGTAATTGTACCCAGAGTGCACTGTCATCCATTCTGTGACGTAATCCAGGATGGTGGGGAAAATGGCGGGAAATGGAAAGGTCACTTTTTGCCATTTCTACTAACCGAAGAAAATGGCGGGAAAGAAAGGGCACTTGGACTACCTCCACTAACCTAAGTCATCCAACCACCAGCTCTTCCTAGGGATTGGCAGGAAGAGGATGCGACCTATGCTAGACATAAGTCTATTTTGTACACATTAAACAATTAGAGGCAATACCACCATCAAGTGTAGTCGCCATGGGGTCTGAAGTCCAACTGACCTAGTACACAGTACTGCCACAGAGGGGCCTGTGGTCGATATGTGTGTGTGAGTCGCATACTGTCATCTCAGATCGTGCTCTAGAAAAACTATTCCACGACTAACAAAAGGAGTGTGATGCATATACTGACATCACAGATTGTAGCTACATACTGGGCTGCTGGAAAGAGGAAGGAATGTACTTTATTTATTTTGGAACAATTTATTTACCAATCTAGTATATTTATCACACTGATACAAAACGATCGCTCCGACATGCTTAGGTTCTCGCCACACAGCCTATAGACCTGTAAACTACTCCTAAATAATGCACTATAAACAACTCCTAAATTACCAAAATAATTCCAGTACAGCACACAGACCTGCAAACTGCTCCTAAATAATGCAGTACACTGATGCGTAGACATCCTCAGTACTCGTAAACTGTCCAAATAATGCATAGCATGGCCTACAGACATGCTTCCAAAGTAATGCAACAGACACAGGCAGGCACCACCCACTGTCCTCTGTCCACTGGACCGCACATGTTCCCAGAAGTTGAGATGAACCGGCAGCCTCCACAAAGTGACACACAGGTGCCACCAGCATGAGGCGGCGGCACCCGTTTCATACTTGACACCCCACAAATTCTTTTGAAATATGTGATCACCTAGGCACCATTGCAAACGCAACCTCATGCAAGTGAAGACCTATTTGCAGAGTGCAGACACTCCAAGGGCATGTGCACATCAACTCCATCGAAAAGACTCCCCACACACAGTTGCTAATTGTCAATTTTCGAGATCATGCACTGCACATCTGTTCCCAAAATAATGCAACAAACATCAAAACAACTACTAAATCCTCAAACCATATTTCATGTCTAACGTTCAACACCAGGGAAAAATCCAGAGCACAAACACTCACTGCATGTAAAAAATGCTTCTGAACTATCATCAACTGCAGCTATCAGGGCCAACCATCGCGAGCGAGTGCAGGAGCACTGCCAATGACATGTGGAAGTTCTTCTGGTGTTATACTGATGTCACATGTCTGACTATCTAGATAAATGCCAAGTCATCCTCTGGGTCCTGGCGGGGGTTCAGGTCCTCCCTCAGGCATGGGTGTGTGTGTTTGTCCTTAGGATAATTTAGGTTAAGTAGTGTGTAAGCTTAGGGACTGATGACCTTAGCAGTTAAGTCCCATAAGATTTCACACACATTTTTTTTCATCCTCTGGGCCACGCATGCATGTGTCGGCACTGCTGGTATAACCCTCTCTCTACCTGCGGTCCAGCAAAGACCTAACTGCCTAGCGACTCAGCCTCGCAGACACTGCAGAAATAATTACCAGAATATCACAGGATGTGTTCTTTGCGTTCCTAACAGAACAAAAAATGGTTCAAATGGCTCTGAGCATTATGGGACTTAACTGCCGAGGTCATCAGTCCCCTATAACTTAGAACTACTTAAACCTAACTAACCTAAGCACATCACACACATCCATGCCCGAGGCAGGATTCCAACCTGTGACCGTAGCGGTTGCGCGGTTCCAGACTGTAGTGCCTAGAACCCCTCGGCCACTCCAGCTGGCCTAATGGAATATGCGAGCTGTGTGTAGGGCGTCTGTATTTTCTACAGTCTTCTGTCCAGTTTTATCCACTACATATGACTAACAGTAAGGATGATGATGAGTTGCACACTTTTAGTTGGCCACTACATATGAGTAACAGTAATGATGTGTAAGGATGTGATAGAGAGAGGGGGGCAGAGAGACGGGGAGCAGGAGGAGACGGAAAGAGAGAGTTGAGGAGAAAATGGACAGAGAACGGTGGAGGAAGTAATGGACTGAGAGAGAGAGGGCAGTAGGAGACAGAGAGAGATAGGGGAGGAGAAGATCAGAGGAGCAATAAGGTGATGGATAGGGAAAAGGAGGGAGACGCAGAGGAGACAGACAAAGAGGGGGAGGAGGACATGGACAGCGATGGGCGAGAGGGAAATTAGGAGGTCTATCCACTTCCCACACATATATAGCAATTTCCCGTGTAACCAGATTGAACCACAGCAATTTGGGGCCACATACAGCTAGTTTTAAGTACTAACAGGGATCCTAGTATTGGTACCATAATTTGCCAATGAGAAGGAATCAAACATAATTGTCATAGTAGCGTCAACCCACCTGGCTAGCCTTGTGGTCTAATGCGTTGGTTCCTGAGTGGGAAGGTATGCTGGTCCCCAGCACGAATCTGCTTGTTGGATAAGTGTCAAGGTCCAGTGTGCTGGACAGTCTGTGAATGGTTTGTAAGGCGGTTTTCCATCTGCTTCGCCGAATGCGGGCTGGTACCCTTTATTCCGCCTCAGTCCCACTAAGTCGACGATTACTGAACAAACACTGTCTCCACATATGTGTACACCATAATTACTCTACCAAGCAAACATTTGGGGTTACACTTGTCTAATATGGAACATTCCTGGGTGGAGGGTGGGGGTGGCGGTGGGCTGAGTGGAGTGCTGTAGTTCGTTATGGTTTGGGGTTGTGAACCACTGAGGGCTACAGTGGGGACGAAGCCTCTTCATCATTTCTAGGTCAATGGTAGTATTGGGACAAAGCCAGTTCTGCACCACAGGGTGCCCCAGAAGTTCTGTCACGATGAGGTCATCCAAGATGGTGGGGAATGTGGGGAAACAGAAAGATTACTAGGGCTATCTCTACTAACCTAAGAAAATGGCGGGAAAGAAAGGGCACTTGGGTTACCTCCACTAACATAAATCACCCAACCACCACCTCATCCTAGGAAATAATGGGGAAGGACTCGACCTATGCTGGACATAAGCCTTTATTTTGCATGCTCCAGTCTTTATTCAAACAATTTGATGAAGTACAGCCATCCAGTGTGTTCACCATGAGATTCGAACTCCAAATGATCTAGTACACAGTACCACCACCAGAGGGCACTCTCATCCATGAGGTAATCCAATATGGCGTCATGACATCAGCCAATGACGCAAGTACTGTTATCCAAGACGGTGGGAAACAGTGTGTCTACCACAAGATCTGGACCTAATACACCGTAATTGTACCCAGAGTGCACTGTCATCCATTCTGTGACGTAATCCAGGATGGTGGGGAAAATGGCGGGAAATGGAAAGGTCACTTTTTGCCATTTCTACTAACCGAAGAAAATGGCGGGAAAGAAAGGGCACTTGGACTACCTCCACTAACCTAAGTCATCCAACCACCAGCTCTTCCTAGGGATTGGCAGGAAGAGGATGCGACCTATGCTAGACATAAGTCTATTTTGTACACATTAAACAATTAGAGGCAATACCACCATCAAGTGTAGTCGCCATGGGGTCTGAAGTCCAACTGACCTAGTACACAGTACTGCCACAGAGGGGCCTGTGGTCGATATGTGTGTGTGAGTCGCATACTGTCATCTCAGATCGTGCTCTAGAAAAACTATTCCACGACTAACAAAAGGAGTGTGATGCATATACTGACATCACAGATTGTAGCTACATACTGGGCTGCTGGAAAGAGGAAGGAATGTACTTTATTTATTTTGGAACAATTTATTTACCAATCTAGTATATTTATCACACTGATACAAAACGATCGCTCCGACATGCTTAGGTTCTCGCCACACAGCCTATAGACCTGTAAACTACTCCTAAATAATGCACTATAAACAACTCCTAAATTACCAAAATAATTCCAGTACAGCACACAGACCTGCAAACTGCTCCTAAATAATGCAGTACACTGATGCGTAGACATCCTCAGTACTCGTAAACTGTCCAAATAATGCATAGCATGGCCTACAGACATGCTTCCAAAGTAATGCAACAGACACAGGCAGGCACCACCCACTGTCCTCTGTCCACTGGACCGCACATGTTCCCAGAAGTTGAGATGAACCGGCAGCCTCCACAAAGTGACACACAGGTGCCACCAGCATGAGGCGGCGGCACCCGTTTCATACTTGACACCCCACAAATTCTTTTGAAATATGTGATCACCTAGGCACCATTGCAAACGCAACCTCATGCAAGTGAAGACCTATTTGCAGAGTGCAGACACTCCAAGGGCATGTGCACATCAACTCCATCGAAAAGACTCCCCACACACAGTTGCTAATTGTCAATTTTCGAGATCATGCACTGCACATCTGTTCCCAAAATAAAGCAACAAACATCAAAACAACTACTAAATCCTCAAACCATATTTCATGTCTAACGTTCAACACCAGGGAAAAATCCAGAGCACAAACACTCACTGCATGTAAAAAATGCTTCTGAACTATCATCAACTGCAGCTATCAGGGCCAACCATCGCGAGCGAGTGCAGGAGCACTGCCAATGACATGTGGAAGTTCTTCTGGTGTTATACTGATGTCACATGTCTGACTATCTAGATAAATGCCAAGTCATCCTCTGGGTCCTGGCGGGGGTTCAGGTCCTCCCTCAGGCATGGGTGTGTGTGTTTGTCCTTAGGATAATTTAGGTTAAGTAGTGTGTAAGCTTAGGGACTGATGACCTTAGCAGTTAAGTCCCATAAGATTTCACACACATTTTTTTTCATCCTCTGGGCCACGCATGCATGTGTCGGCACTGCTGGTATAACCCTCTCTCTACCTGCGGTCCAGCAAAGACCTAACTGCCTAGCGACTCAGCCTCGCAGACACTGCAGAAATAATTACCAGAATATCACAGGATGTGTTCTTTGCGTTCCTAACAGAACAAAAAATGGTTCAAATGGCTCTGAGCATTATGGGACTTAACTGCCGAGGTCATCAGTCCCCTATAACTTAGAACTACTTAAACCTAACTAACCTAAGCACATCACACACATCCATGCCCAAGGCAGGATTCCAACCTGTGACCGTAGCGGTTGCGCGGTTCCAGACTGTAGTGCCTAGAACCCCTCGGCCACTCCAGCTGGCCTAATGGAATATGCGAGCTGTGTGTAGCCATGCTTGTGTACCCAATGGGGCTCACACTTCATGATGAAATGTTCGTTCTGCTGTTAATATACTTCTCAGAAACGTTAGACGATCACACAGCTAAAAGCCTGTGCACACTTGCCAAAGCACCCTTAATCGTAGAGGCATTCTCCTTGTTTGGAAATAGATCACTGTCTAAGCACTGACGGGAGCGAATAAGAACAATTACATAAACAGAATTAGAAGCACTGGCATACAGAAGAGAAAAATGTCCTGATTTTTCGGTATCCCACAGCTATAGGTCTGGAGTTGTCTTAATGGTACAGTGGCAGATGAGTGACGGCCTCCTCGCCAGATATGGGTGGTCTACGTCATCCTGTCTTTGAACACTTGCTTTCTCAGAACCTTCCATATATATATTGGATCCATATTTTCCGAATCAGTTTGTACATGCTCCTATGTCCTGGCACAAATGATGTCTTGTGAATGAATAGAGCATTGTGATTGTATTTTGCACAGATCACCATATTGCACCAGCAATTAAGCCCTGCAAAGTCCCCTACATCTCGTCAAATACGAAAAGGCTATTACTCAATTACACTGCTCTCCCACTGAGGGCAGGAGCCTGAATATTAGAGTGTGAAACCAATCTCCAACCCAGAAATATATCATCATGTATCATCTCAATGTATTAAACATACAAAATCGCCCCTTTTACATCATTCGTACATATTCCATGAAGACAGACAGCACCATATACACTTCTCGCAGCACTAGATATTTCCCTGTGAGGTCGGCGGTCATCCACCCCCGATGGGTGACTAGAGCACCCTCAGTGGACCAAAGTCACTCTCAGAACTGTTCTACAAATTTGGGCTCATTCCCCCTCGGCACAAATGTGTCACTGTTTATGGTTCGGACCTGCTTCCCAGCTTGCTTTTTTCTACACCCATCTCCAGACTCTGGGATTATAAGAACAAATATATTTTCACATATATCCTACCGATCGCTCACGTGACATAATTCTGAAGATATAGACTGGGAATTATTTCTCTACAAACCCAAAACTTTAGCTAGGTGGAGCAGGCTCTAGACCACTGAGTTCTAGAAACTTATCCTGTGTGCTAGGACCTTTACGTGGGAACTCGAAACAACTAAGGGAAAATGATATTTCCACTCTCGAATACCGATGTCGGTGATGTAACAGATTCCGGATCATCCCTATAATTTACAACTCAACTGAGGCGTTCCTCATGTCTAGACAACCAGCCAACGTATCTTCCACCTGCTAGATGCACACACCACAATCGATCTTCTCTCAACTAAATAAAGGTGCGAAATGTGAGGAAGCAGTCATCTGAACAATTTACAAGGGAGGGAATAACGGTCCAGTGCAAACAGATCTCCATATTCAATATTGTCAAATTTCCATGCGATCACCAAAGCTATCAGACACATACTAACTATTAGTTCGCTATTCGATCATCTACAGGATAACACAGTTAAGTCATCTACATTCACACAGCTCCTACTGTTAATGGAAAATGTGAATCATCCTCACACAGGTCACCAGCACTGTGCACCAAGCATGCACAGGTAGAATCATCATACTAAGAAATCAGTCACATATACATTTTATCGCTGAACTTACAACTAATGTTACAATCACGGTCTCAGTTGAACCACATTCGACAATGAGCGAAGTATAAGAAATACACCCTGTTGATGGCTGTGGGTCTTGGAATAGAAATATCAGTACCAATCTTATGACTTGACATATTCTTCCCTTTGCTATCACAGTACTCGACGTCAAACCTATACCTTCCTTACGAATGAACATAGTCATTTACTTTGTACATGTCAGAACACAAACACATACTTTATAAGCCTGATGCTCAAGGCGAACCTATCACGCACCCCCTACTACTATACTTTGCCAATAACTGATTGCTGGAGATATTAATACTGAGCGAAAATCAATGATGGATAGACATATCTCATAAGTTTTTCTTGTGAGTGCTACCACTGTGTCTTAGAAAGAGAGGTTTAATTGTCTTACAAACCGCCAGATGTTAAAAAAAACCGATCGCAACAACTACTATAACAAGCGATCTTGGTTCTACATGTGCGCACAAGTACCCATGTTAAAAGCTATATCTACTGTATAAATCCATATATGGCATTACCTCCAAATGAATTGGTTTTTCCAGACAAATACCGAGACAGTGATCCCTGGAGTGTATATTATCACACCAGAAGTGCAGTTACACGTCGCCGTCGGTACACACTCGTAATGAAATTACCTAATTTTGGAAGTGATTAATCTAAGGAGCATGGTATGGGACTGGTATATGCAATCCCCTCACGCCGCCATAGCTACATATTTCTCCCATATTTTTAGTGCATTCTGTCTCGATGCATTGTCAGAGGGCTGGTGATATATCCACTGGGCTATAGGCAATGGTTGATAGAGAAGGATCACAAACAGTAGGTAGTACGATGATTGAGGTCTTAAGAAATGTACACTAGCTTTTCAGATCTCTGGTGCTACGCTAACTGCTAGAAATACAATCTGTGATTTGGAATCAAGTCCCCCCCATTCAACCACATACCTGCATTGGATCCTATGAAGAAGTCTTTTAATGATTTCAGCCACTAGAGAATCATATTTCTGGGACTCTCATATCTCGAAACGAGTCACCTTTCTCGAACCTACCTGCTACAGTAAAATTCCCGCCTCGTTTTAGGTAGCCCCTCAGACTGTGCGCTACCATCCCTGCAGCTTTGCACATGTAAACATTCCAATGTAAATTGTAACTGACTAGGGGTTGGAGGAAACTACAAGGGGCAATTGATAAGTCCGTGCAAAGCCTGAGATATGAAGCCATCGGCGCATATCGAGGTCATGTTTAGTTAGTAGCGTCTTTGGAAAGAATGCACACCAAGTTATAACCTATTGGTCTATTTCTTTGTGTTTGACGTTTGTGTGAATCAAGGAAGTCGAGCGATCATCAAAAAATGGACGAAGAAGAATTTCGTGTGGTGACTAAACAATACATTATGAAAGGCAAATCGCTTCAGGAGACTAAAGAGACGCTTGATAAGCATTATGGTGACTATGCACCTTCGATTAGAACAGTTTATAAGTGGCTTCAAAATTTTCGGAGTGGCCATATGGGCACAGGTGATGCTGAACGTTCTGGACGCCCTGTGGAGGTTACGACTCCAGAAATCATTGATAGAATCCATGATGTGGTGATGGATGACAGGAGAGTTAAGGTGCGTGAGATTGCTAGTGCTGTGGGCATCTCGAATGAAGGGGTACATAATATTTTGGATAAACATTTGGACTTTGAGAAAGCTATCCGCAAGATGGGTTACGCGATTGCTCACGCTTGACCAAAAACGGAATTGTGTGAAGTGTTGCAAGGATGGTTTGCAGCTGTTCAGGAAGAATTCTCAGGACTTTAAGCGTCGTTTCGTCACTGTGGATGAAACATGGATACATTACTATACTCCTGAGACCAAACAACAATCTAAACAATGGGTTACCAATGGAGAATCTGCACCAATAAAGGCGAAGACCAGTCCTTCGGCTGGAAAGATTATGGTGATTGTCGATGAGGATTATCCCTTGAGAATCCCAAAAGACAATCTGGAAAAAAGTAAAACTATTACAGGTGCATGTTATTCACCGTTATTGGACCGTTTGAAAACCGAGCTGCAAGAAAAACGCCGGCGATTGGACCGCAAAAAAGTCCTTTTCCATCATGACAATGTACCAGCACACACCTCAGCAGTTGTGGTCGCAAAATTAATGGAAATAGGACTCCAACCCTTTTCACATTCCCCCTACTCTCCAGACCTGGCTCCCTCGGACTACTATTTACAACATAAGGAAACTGGAAGAGTTTGGCTGCATTGTGGAGAGTTTTCAAACTGCTGTCCGAAAGTGATTGACGACCTCTACATTTAAACTCATCATTTAAACGCATCTGTCGCAGTGATGGATTTTTTCCCTGCTGTTTAAGCGCTGTGAACGTTAGACGTGAAATATGGTTTAAGGATTTAGTAGTTGTTTTGAAGTTTGTTGCATTATTTTAGGAACGGGTGTGCAGTGCATGATTTCGAAAGCTGATGATTAGCAACTGTGTTTGGGGAGTCTGTTATATGGAGTCGATGCTTGCGCGCCCTTGGAGCATCTGTGCTCTGCAAATAGGTCTTCGCTCGTATGAGCTCGTGTCAGCAATGGTGCCTAGGTGATCACTTATTTCGAGAGGAATTTCTGGGGTGTCGGGTATGAAAGGGGTGCCGCCGCCTCATGCTTGTGGCACCTGTGTATCACTTTGTGGAGGCTGTTGGTTCATCTCAACTTCTGGGAACATGTGCAGTCCAGTGGACTGGGGGCGATGGGCAGTGCCTGCCTGTGTCTGTTGCATTATTTTGGAAGCAAGTCTGTAGGCTGTGCTATGCATTATTTGGACAGTTTACGAGTACTGAGGATGTCTACACATCAGTGTACTGCATTATTTAGGAGCAGTTTGCAGATCTGCGGGCTGTACTGGCATTATTTCGGTAATTTAGGAGTTGTTTGTAGTGCGTTATTTAGAAATAGTTTACAGGTCTGTAGGCTGTGTGGCGAGACCCTAAGCATGTCAGTGCGATCGTGTAGTATCAGTGTGATAAATATATTATATCAACAGATAAATTGTTCCAAATTAAATAAAGAACACTCCATCCTCTCTCCAGCAGCCCAGTGTGTAGCTACAATCTGTGACATCAGTATGTGCATCACACTCCTGTTGTGAGTGGTGGAATAGTTTTTCTAGAGCACAATCTGTGATAAAGGTATGCGACTCACAGACACATGTCGACCACTGCCCCCTCTGGTGGCAGTACTGTCTAATAGGTCAGTTTGACTCCGGACCCCATGGCGACTACGCTTGATGCCTCTAATTGTTTTGTTGTTGTTGTGGTCTTCAGTGCGGAGACTGGTTTGATGCAGCTCTCCATGCTACTCTATCCTGTGCAAGCTTCTTCATCTCCCAGCACCTACTGCAACCTACATCCTTCTGAATCTGTTTACTGTATTCATCTCTTGGTCTCCCTCTACGATGTTTACTCTCCACGCTGCATTCCAATACTAAATTAGTGATCCCTTAATGCCTCAGAATATGTCCTACCAACCGCTCCCTTCTTCTAGTCAAGTTGTGCCACAAACTTCTCTTCTCCCCAATCCTATTCAATACCTCCTCATTAGTTATGTGATCTACCCATCTAATCTTAAGCATTCTTCCGTAGCACCACATTTTGAAAGCTTCTATTCTCTTCTTGTCCAAACTAGTTATCGTCCATGTTTCACTTCTATACATGGCTACGCTCCATACAAATACTTCCAGAAACGACATCCTGATACTTAAATCTATACTCGATGTTAACAAATATCTCTTCTTAAGAAACGCTTTCCTTGCCATTGCCAGACTACATTTGATATTCTCTCTACTTCGACCATCATCAGTTATTTTGCTCCCCAAATAGCAAAACTCCTTTACTACTTTAAGTGTCTCATTTCCTAATCTAATTCCCTCATCGTCACCCGACTTAATTCAACTACATTCCATTATCCTTGTTTTGCTTATGTTGATGTTCATCTTATACCCTCCTCTCATGACACTGTCCATTCCGTTCAACTGCTCTTCCAAGTCCTTTGCTATCTCCGACAGAATGACAATGTCATCGGCGAACCTCAAAGTTTTTATTTCTTCTCCATGGGCTTTAATACCTACTCCGAATTTTTCTTTTGGTTCCTTCACTGCTTGCTCAATATACAGATTGAATAACATCGGGGATACGATACAACCCTATCTCACTCCCTTCCCAACCACTGCTTCCCTTTCATGTCCCTCGACTCTTATAACTGCCATCTGGTTTCTGTACAAATTGTAAATGGCCTTTTGCTTCCTGTATTTTACCCCTGCCACCATCAGAATTTGAAAGAGAGTATTCCAGTCAACATTATCAAAAGTTATCTCTAAGTCTACAAATGCTAGAAACGTAGGTTTGCCTTTCCTTAATCTAGCTTCTAAGATAAGTCGTAGGGTCAGTATTGCCTCACGTGTTCCAATATTTCTATGAAATCCAAACTGATCTTCCCCGAGGTCAGATTCTACCAGTTTTTCCATTCGTCTGTAAAGAATTCGCGTTAATATTTTGCATCCGTGACTTATTAAACTGATAGTTCGGTAATTTTCACATCTGTCAACACCTGCTTTCTTCGGGATTGGAATTATTATATTCTTCTTGAAGTCTGTAGTTATTTCGCCTGTCTCATACATCTTGCTCACCAGATGGTAGAGTTTTGTCAGGACTGGCTCTCCCAAGGCCATCAGTAGTTCTAACGGAATGTTGTCTACTACCGGGACCTTGTTTCGACTCAGGTCTTTCAGTGCTCTGTCAAACTCTTCACGCAGTATCGTATCTCCCATTTCATCTACATCCTCTTCCATTTCCATAATATTGTTCTCAAGTACATCGCCCTTGTATAGACCCTCTATATACTCCTTCCACCTTTCTGCTTTCTCTTCTTTGCTTAGAAATGGGTTTCCATCAAAGCTCTTTATATTCATGCAAGTGGTTCTCCTTTCTCCAAAGGTCTCTTTAATTTTTCTATAGGCAGTATCTATCTTACCCCTAGTGAGATAAGCCTCTACATCCTTACATTTGTCCTCTAGCCATCCCTGCTTAGCAATTTTGCACTTCCTGTCGATCTCATTTTTGAGACGTTTGTATTCTTTTTTGCCTGCTTCATTTTTATATTTTTTCCTTTCATCAATTAAATTCAACATTTCTTCTGTTACCCAAGGATTTCTGCTAGCCCTAGTATTTTACCTACTAGATCCTCTGCTGCCTTCACTACTTCATCTCTCAAAGCTACCCATTCTTCTTCTACTGTATTTCTTTCCCCCATTCCTGTCAGTTTTTCCCTTATGCTCTCCGTCAAACTCTGTACAACCTCTGGTTTAGTCAGTTTATCTGGGTCCCATTTCTTTAAATTCCCACCTTTTTGCAGTTTCTTCAGTTTTAATCTACAGTTCATTACCAATAGATTGTGGTCAGAGTCCACATCTGCCCCTGTAAATGTCTTACAATTTAAAACCTGGTTCCTAAATCTCTGTCTTACCAATAAATAATCTATCTGAAACCTGTCAGTATCTCCAGGCTTCTCCATGTATACAACCTTCTTTTATGATTCTTGAACCAAGTGTTAGCTATGATTAAGTTGCGCTCTGTGCAAAATTCTATCAGGTGGCTTCCTCTTTCATTTCTTAGCCCCAATCCATATTCAGCTACTACGTTTCCTTCTCTCCCTTTTCCTACTACCGACTTCCAGTCACCCATGACTCTTAAATTTTCGTCTCCCTTCACTATCTGAATAATTTCTTTTATTTCATCATACATTTCTTCAATTTCTTCTTCATCTGCAGAGCTAGTTGGCATATAAACTTGTACTACTGTAGTAGGCGTGGGCTTCACGTCTATCTTGGCCACAATAATGCGTTCACTATGTTGTTTGTAGTAGCTTACCCGCACTCCTATTTTTTATTCATTATTAAACCTACTCCTGCATTACCCCTATTTGATTTTGTATTTATAACCCTGTATTCACCTGACCAAAAGTCTTGTTCCTCCTTCCAGCGAACTTCACTAATTCCTACTATATCTAACTTTAATCTATCCATTTCCCTTTTTAAATTTTCTAACCTACCTGCTCGATTAAGGGATCTGACATTCCACGCTCCGGTCCGTAAAACGCCAGTTTTCTTTCTCCTGATAACGACGTCCTCTTGAGTAGTTCCCGCCCGGAGATCCGAATGGGGGACTATTTTATCTCCGGAATATTTTACCCAGGAGGACGCCATCATCCTTTAACCGTACAGGAAAGCTGCATGCCCTTGGGAAATATTACGGCTGTAGTTTCTCTTTGCCTTCAGCCGTTCGCAGTACCAGCACAGCAAGGCTGTTTTGGTTAGTGCTACAAGGCCACATCAGTCATCATCCAGACTGTTGCCCCTGCAACTACTGAAAAGGCTGCTGCCCCTCTTCAGGAACCACACGTTTGTCTGGCCTCTCAACAGATACCCCTCCGTTATGGTTGCACCTATGGTACAGCTGTCTGTACCGCTGAGGCACGCAAGCCTCCCCACCAACGGGAAGGTCCATGGTTCTTTGGGGGGGGGGTCTAATTGTTTAATATGTACAAAATAGACTTATGTCTAGCATAGGTTGAGTCCTCTTCCCACCAATCCCTAGCAAGAGGTGATGGTCAAATGACTTAAGGTAGTGGAAGTAGTCCAACTGCCCTTTCTTTCCTGCCATTTTCTTAGGTTAGTAGAGATAGCCCAAGTGACCTTTCTTTACCACCAAAATTCAATCTTTACTCCAATCCCTAGGAAGAGCTGGCAGTCGGATGACTTGGGTTAGTGGAGGTAGCCCAACTGCCCCTTCTTTTGTGGCATTTCTCTTATGTTAGTAGAGGTTGCATTATTCTGATGGAACTTGAGCTTCCTGCCATTTCCCAGGGGAACGGAGAGGAAGGGATGTTAGGTTAGTGGAGATAGTCCAAGTGCCCTTTCTTTCCCGCCATTTTCTTAGGTTAGTAGAGATAGCCCAAGTGACCTTTCTGTTTCCCGCCATTTTTCCCACCATCTTGGATTACATCATTGTAACGGAACTTTTGGGACACCTTATGGGGCAGAACAGGCTTGCCCCAATACTCCCAGTCCCATACACAATGCACAGTACACGCACAGTAGTGTCCCAGAGTGCCAGGCGTTTAGTTCGACAAATGCAAAATTGTCTTCTAATCGCCCGCATCTCGTGGTCATGCGGTAGCGTTCTCGCTTCCCACGCCCGGGTTCCCGGGTTCGATTCCCGGCGGGGTCAGGGATTTTCTCTGCCTCGTGATGGCTGGGTGTTGTGTGATGTCCTTAGGTTAGTTAGGTTTAAGTAGTTCTAAGTTCTAGGGGACTGATGACCTAAGATGTTAAGTCCCATAGTGCTCAGAGCCATTTTTTTTGTCTTCTAATTAACATTTACACCCCACATCCTCAGATAACACTCAGAGTGAAACCGTCAAACATTTTGTGAATGTAGGACAAGTAAAGGTAGTGAGCAGTAATTTTAGCTGTATTTTCAAAAAGGACGACCAAATTCGGAATTTTAGGTTTTCCAAGAGTTAAAAATAGTGACAGAAGGACTGGAGGTGAAAGACGTTGTAAGGCATGTACTTTAACTTCCATAATCGTATTATAGCACAGGAGAGCATAAAGGGGGAGGTGTAGTAAAATAGCCTGGGCGAGAAAAGTGGTCATTACATATTTTTTGCCCTGAGCAGTGTTGCTGCCTGCCAAGAAATGGTCAGACTAGTTCTAAAGTACACCACCATTGTTGACAGTGAGCTTAACAGAGGAATCTTGTACTGTTATTTTTTATTGAAAACCTTGTCTAATTTTCAATAGTCTGATCGTTTATACTATCCTTGTTTTCTCAGTTACAAGTAGAGTAATACATCTTTATCATAACAGTGCTGAAATAATGTCTTTTGGCCTACAAATATAGATTCTCTTTATTTCTTTACGATTTGATGGTTTCCTCTATGGACCACTATGCTGCCGTCATTTTGTTTCACGGAAAGTGGCTAAGGTGTTTACCCGAACAAGAGTTAGTTACTTCCAAGTGTTGCGACTAACATGCAAGATCAGATTGGCTTCTAAGCCTTTTCATGTTCAAAGCTGGCATCTGTCATTCTATTCCTTTGTTACAATCCTGAATTAATTAATGTATATTATTTAAAATCGTCTGTTTTGTAACGGTCTTCTACAGCCTCTTGATGGTCTGCGCAGGATGTAGTGGCCGATATGCAGTGCCCAATCTTCATCCAAAACGCTGGACGAGTTCATTCATTTGTTTGGAAGGGGAATCCAACAATTGTCTGCCACATTTCTTCCAGTCTGCGATTACAGGCTCGAGGCACACACTCTGCAATCTTTCTCAAATTATTTTACAGAAACTATGTGGTAAAAAAAATTCATTTTTACTTTAATTGTACCTTTATATGTCAGGTTCATTATGTTGTGTCCATCGTTTCGTTAATGGTCTTAATTATTGTGATATTTACATAGAAATTTAAAAAAAAAACGCGAAATTCGAAAAAGTTTGCAATGAAAAATAGGTATCGTTATAATTTAGCGTTTGGTGCATATTACGTAACATGTTACTGCGTATGAAATTAAGCAAACATACTGAAATCTTTAGACTTGATCGGAGGTCTCTACCTGCTACCAAACACTAGGAAATTTATCTGACGTAGCACGTTAATTTGCGATCGCACCACGGCAGCGATAAAGCCAGAGTGAAATATCCACAACATTCCTCATATTTCATAAACGGTTTCAGATTTAAAAATGAGATTTTGGCAAAGGATAGCTCGCAAAGAGGAGACTATTTTTCGATATGGTTATTTTGCGAAACTCCATTATCTACCATGTTGTTCCACTAACTGCAGTCTTTTTCGATGAAAGAATGTAATTTTTAAGGGCCATCGGTAGCTGGTGAAATTAGAAATGCTATGGGTTTTGGGACAATATAAATAAAGCCATTACAGTTTATTTTGTGTCGAGGATGTCTTTTTCATAAGATACTGGCCTTACTTTTCCTCATTTCCTCACTTAATGAACTTAATGAACCAATGCTCTCGCAACTGCGTCTGCACAACGTCTTAGTGAGATGAGACTGTGTACACTCCGCTGTGTTTTGGCAAAATAAACATGACGAACAAGAGAAGTGTAGGTTTTACTCGGAATTTGCCACTCATAATACTCATCTGAAAGTTACAAATGGTGAACAAGTTAGGCGAAAATAAATCGCAGCATTTTCGGCGGAATTCTTTTTAGATACTAACCAAGTCAAAGGTGACAGATCTTTTTGAATGGTCACTACGCAAGTGTGGGCTTGAAAGGGCCCCACTTAATATATACAGAAAATGTGAGTATATGCTTCGGTTTATAATGGTACTTTCCCTCCAATGCTCAGCATTACCCCTACAGCACCTGCCCGCAGCCCCCACCACTACCACTCTGCCCACATGTGCCCTGCCATCTGTGCATCTATCAGCCACGGTATTCTGCACATACTCTATTGTTTCAGATGCTATGGATTGAAGATACCCACAAAATAAGTCCGTAAGTCGGAACAACAAACTTGGTATGCTGTTGTGATGGCACTGGCCACATTAACCCCTTACAGAGGGAAATGTTGCACTATGTGAAGCCTTCAAAAACTGCATATAGTTCCTACATATTATTTTCTTTTCACTTTGAAATATTTGGCATGATACCCTACAATATGTAAATTCATAATGTATAAGGGACAAGTTTATATCAGTAACCATCGTTTGGTGAAAATTAGATTTCTCTTGAGTAACAACTTTACCTTACCTTCCCCTACATTTATATTGCGACGGAGCCATGAGTGTGGTCACCATTACATGGCATAATAGTCATCTCTGTCCCAGGATGGAATGTGCAGGATAGTGGATTGCGTTCTATCAGCACCACAGCGAGTGCAGAACCAGAAAGGCACAACTAGCAATAATGCCCAACTAGCAATAATCCTTGGGTATCAGAAGAAATATTGAATTTAATTGATGAAAGGAGAAAATATAAAAATGCAGTAAGTGAAACAGGCAAAAAGGAATACAAACGTCTCAAAAATGAGATCGACAGGAAGTGCAAAATGGCTAAGCAGGGATGGCTAGAGGACAAATGTAAGGATGTAGAGGCTTATCTCACTAGGGGTAAGATAGATACCGCCTACAGGAAAATTAAAGAGACCTTTGGAGATAAGAGAACAACTTGTATGAATATCAAGAGCTCAGATGGAAACCCAGTGCTAAGCAAAGAAGGGAAAGCAGAAAGGTGGAAGGAGTATATAGAGGGTCTATACAAGGGCGATGTACTTGAGGACAATATTATGGAAATGGAAGAGGATGTAGATGAAGATGAAATGGGAGATACGATACTGCGTGAAGAGTTTGACAGAGCACTGAAAGACCTGAGTCGAAACAAGGCCCCCGGAGTAGACAATATTCCATTGGAACTACTGACGGCCGTGGGAGAGCCAGTCCTGACAAAACTCTACCATCTGGTGAGCAAGATGTATGAAACAGGCGAAATACCCTCAGACTTCAAGAAGAATATAATAATTCCAATCCCAAAGAAAGCAGGTGTTGACAGATGTGAAAATTACCGAACTATCAGTTTAATAAGTCACAGCTGCAAAATACTAACGCGAATTCTTTACAGACGAATGGAAAAACTGGTAGAAGCCAACCTCGGGGAAGATCAGTTTGGATTCCGTAGAAATGTTGGAACACGTGAGGCAATACTGACCCTATGACTTATCTTAGAAGCTAGATTAAGGAAGGGCAAAACTACGATTCTAGCATTTGTAGACTTAGAGAAAGCTTCTGACAATGTTGACTGGAATACTCTCTTTCAAATTCTGAAGGTGGCAGCGGTAAAATACAGGGAGCGAAAGGCTATTTACAATTTGTACAGAAACCAGATGGCAGTTATAAGAGTCGAAGGGCATGAAAGGGAAGCAGTGGCTGGGAAGGAAGTGAGACCGGATTGTAGCCTCTCCCCGATGTTATTCAATCTGTATATTGAGCAAGCAGTGAAGGAAACAAAAGAAAAATTCGGAGTAGGTATTAAAATTCATGGAGAAGAAATAAAAACTTTGAGGTTCGCCGATGACATTGTAATCCTGTCAGAGACAGCAAAGGACTTGGAAGAGCAGTTGAATGGAATGGACAGTGTCTTGAAAGGAGGATATAAGATGAACATCAACAAAAGCAAAACAAGGATAATGGAATGTAGTCTAATTAAGTCGGGTGATGCTGAGGGAATTAGATTAGGAAATGAGGCACTTAAAGTAGTAAAGGAGTTTTGCTATTTGGGGAGCAAAATAACTGATGATGGTCGAAGTAGAGAGGATATAAAATGTAGACTGGCAATGGCAAGGAAAGCGTTTCTGAAGAAGAGAAATTTGTTAACATCCAGTATTGATTTAAGTGTCAGGAAGTCATTTCTGAAAGTATTCGTATGGAGTGTAGCCATGTATGGAAGTGAAACATGGACGATAAATAGTTTAGACAAGAAGAGAATAGAAGCTTTCGAAATGTGGTGCTACAGAAGAATGCTGAAGATTAGATGGGTAGATCATGTAACTAATGAGGAAGTATTGAATAGGATTGGGGAGAAGAGAAGTTTGTGGCACAACTTGACCAGAAGAAGGGATCGGTTGGTAGGGCATGTTCTGAGGCATCAAGGGATCACCAATTTAGTATTGGAGGGCAGCGTGGAGGGTAAAAATCGTAGAGGGAGACCACGAGATGAATACACTAAGCAGATTCAGAAGGATGTAGGTTGCAGTAGGTACTGGGAGATGAAAAAGCTTGCACAGGATAGAGTAGCATGGAGGGCTGCATCAAACCAGTCTCGGGACTGAGGACCACAACAACAACAACAACAGCAATAATATTCTTTATTCTGCAAGCCATCATTACCGAGGTTGATGGCAACCTCTTGGAGCTGCTGGCGGTGTGCGTGGTCACCACAGGCAATGGTTGTTTTCTCAGCGTAACACACAGCACCATGCTCAGCTTGCAGCAGCACAAAAATGCCAGGCAGCTGTACTGCCTCATCAGAAGAACAGTGGATGGTGTGGCCTTGCAGACGCTAGACTGTTGTCAGGCGTCCAGCAGGTGGCAGTGGCATATGATGGATGGGCGGCTGCTCTCAGTAGTCTGACGAGGAAGCAGAGATGCGAGGGAAAGTGGATGCCGAACACAGGAGCCTTTGGAGGGCCTATAGCGCCAGATGCAGTCACCATAGACGAGATATTCTGTTGGTGGCACTGGCTCAAGAACCAGAATGATCAGGTCTAGTAGTGGCTCATAGAAGAGCAGCTGGCTGATGATGATGCTAGATGTAATTAAAGTTTCTTGACGCAAATGGGACCACCTTCTCATAATAGGGCCAAACGAAGTGAGTATAAATACTGGACGCTCTAGTCTAGCAGTATCTGTAGTGAAAACTGCCTCCACTGACAGCTACTGCACGCCAGGCACTGACCCAATGTGGGTCACCTTGGCCTTGTCTACAACTAGCTCTGCCTCCACTAGCTGCTGGTCTAGGGCCGCTCCTCGACTTACTGTTGTCAGGTTTTGGATTCACAGTCCCTGCACCTTACATCTGACCTACTGCAGGGGTGGCTAGCTGTCTGGCACTTCTTTGGCTTACTGTCGACTGAATGCCTGACATAGTGATACTCTCGCAAGTCTGCTGACTCAGCAGTTCTGCCAAGGCTGCGTTGCTGTCTGCTGGTCCGCACAGTGCCACACCACCTCCTGTTATGCTAACACAAACTCTGCTGCCTGGATTCGACGCACACCATGGAGATGCCGTCAGTGGTTACTGTGTGAGGTCTTGCTAAATAAAGTGTGTTGTATATATCTCTGCATTACTGACTCCTCACCGACCAGAGAACTGGTGCTTTGCACCCATAATCATGCTCACCAGCCTGAGTTGTCATTCTGGCATTTTATGGTTTCAGCTATTACTGGAGCATTGTGACACTGACAGTGCTGCTTGCCCATAACAACTGGCGCCGAAGGTGCCGGCAATGACAACTGATGTCATAAGAGGCAATCCATCAGGTGACGCAGAGGTCAGCGTGCAGCTTCATCATCACAGTATGTTGACTGATGACAAACCGTTTTGACTGTTTGCTGTTGAAGCGTGCCAAGATGTCTGATCGGTTAGGCTGGGGAATGGGATTCAGAGCGCAGATTGTGAAAAGTGAATTAGCCTGCAAGTTTAGAGGAAACAGAAGATGGAAATATACCTTTATGCACTCAGTTAGAAATACACAGTGTAATTTGCTGAGGCATAGTGCCCTATGTGCTCGGCTGTCACCTGTAACTTGCTTTATATGTAGAAAGACTGGAGACTATGCCAGAGAATGCAACGACTGCAAAGAGTTGGTGCTTTGTCGTAAAGATTAAGTAGCACTTGGGGTCATTACCAGTATTGTCTTAACCTGTTTCAATTAAAGAATCCAACAGCGAAATTTCAGTTTTTGTTGACCAGAGTGTTGAGAGTATTGGAACCAAGACAATTTGTGGTGTATTTTCGTGATGTAATTGTTTTTATGAAAGATATGGAAGAGCTTACACTACATGAGGTATATTTTTAGAACATGTAATTAGTCATTATGAGGTATGGACAGATCGTTGAACGATGAAGTCCTGGCAAAATTCCCCAACTCCTCAGACATGAAAGGAATTGCGGTCATTTTTAGGGTTAGCAAATAATTATAGAAAATTTGCCTCAAGGGTTGCAGAAACAGCATGACCGCTCATACATGTATTGAAAAAGGAGGTGTTAAGTTCAATTGGACGTCAAAATGTGAAGGTGAGTTTGAAAATTGAAAGAGATGTTGACATCTAGACAAATACTGGTCTCTCCGAATTATGGAAAGAAATTCCTAGTATTTTGTGACGCAAGTATTGATATGCTGGACCATGTGTTAAGAAGCAGAGAGGAGGAAACACCTGGATCCCACGAACTGTGTCAGTTAAATAAAGCGTCATGGAGAAGAACAGTGAAACAGAAAGCTTCCTTAGTATTGTCTGGGGCAGTGGGCGATGTTGAGAAGCCTACACACTATAAATGCAGAATCAAAGGAATTTGTGACCCAGTACCACGGTCCATACCAAGTCACTGAAATTATCACACCAGTTAACGTTGATCTACAGCTGACAATGTGTACAATGGTCATAGATATAGGAAGTGTCCGTCCTTTGGGGGTGCACTAGATTCATTACTGCAATTAACGGCACCTGTCTCAGAAAAGTGGGTAAGGGATAATAAGAGGAAGGTAGAACAAACTGTACCTGCACAAACAACAAGCACATTGCCATATGCATTAAGGCTACAGAAGTGACAGTGGATTGGAATTTTGGGGTTTATTAGGTGATTTGTTCTGCATCTAATGTCATGTACTACTGTAATGAGCGTATATATATATATATATATATATATATATATATATATATATATATATATATATATATATATATATTCTTAGATGGGGTAAGGCCATGCCTAAGCCAGGAATATTAGAGACGTAATCTGGGAAATGTGACACCCAGGCAAAGTAGTTAAGATACACTCCTGGAAATGGAAAAAAGAACACATTGACACCGGTGTGTCAGACCCACCATACTTGCTCCGGACACTGCGAGAGGGCTGTACAAGCATTGATCGCACGCACGGCACAGCGGACACACCAGGAACCGCGGTGTTGGCCGTCGAATGGCGCTAGCTGCCCAGCATTTGTGCACCGCCGCCGTCAGTGTCAGCCAGTTTGCCGTGGCATACGGAGCTCCATCGCAGTCTTTAACACTGGTAGCATGCCGCGACAGCGTGGACATGAACCGTTTGTGCAGTTGACGGACTTTGAGCGAGGGCGTATAGTGGGCATCCGGGAGGCCGGGTGGACGTACCGCCGAATTGCTCAACACGTGGGGCGTGAGGTCTCCACAGTACATCGATGTTGTCGCCAGTGGTCGGCGGAAGGTGCACGTGCCCGTCGACCTGGGACCGGACCGCAGCGACGCACGGATGCACGCCAAGACCGTAGGATCCTACGCAGTGCCGTAGGGGACCGCACCGCCACTTCCCAGCAAATTAGGGACACTGTTGCTCCTGGGGTATCGGCGAGGACCATTCGCAACCGTCTCCATGAAGCTGGGCTATGGTCCCGCACACCGTTAGGCCGTCTTCCGCTCACGCCCCAACATCTTGCAGCCCGCCTCCAGTGGTGTCGCGACAGGCGTGAATGGAGGGACGAATGGAGACGTGTCGTCTTCAGCGATGAGAGTCGCTTCTGCCTTGGTGCCAATGATGGTCGTATGCGTGTTTGGCGCCGTGCAGGTGAGCGCCACAATCAGGACTGCATACGACCGAGGCACACAGGGCCAACACCCGGCATCATGGTGTGGGGAGCGATCTCCTACACTGGCCGTACACCACTGGTGATCGTCGAGGGGACACTGAATAGTGCACGGTACTTCCAAACCGTCATCGAACCCATCGTTCTACCATTCCTAGACCGGCAAGGGAACTTGCTGTTCCAACAGGACAATACACGTCCGCATGTATCCCGTGCCACCCAACGTGCTCTAGAAGGTGTAAGTCAACTACCCTGGCCAGCAAGATCTCCGGATCTGTCCCCCATTGAGCATGTTTGGGACTGCATGAAGCGTCGTCTCACGCGGTCTGCACGTCCAGCACGAACGCTGGTCCAACTGAGGCGCCAGGTGGAAATGGCATGGCAAGCCGTTCCACAGGACTACATCCAGCATCTCTACGATCGTCTCCATGGGAGAATAGCAGCCTGCATTGCTGTGAAAGGTGGATATACACTGTACTAGTGCCGACATTGTGCATGCTCTGTTGCCTGTGTCTATGTGCCTGTGGTTCTGTCAGTGTGATCATGTGATGTATCTGACCCCAGGAATGTGTCAATAAAGTTTCCCCTTCCTGGGACAATGAATTCACGGTGTTCTTATTTCAATTTCCAGGAGTGTATACTATTTAGTTTGTTAAGATAAGTTTAAACCGTAGTACAATTCCAAAGAGCTAAAACTACATTAAAGAGCCACATTGTTTTTTGTTTAGTTAGGTATTACTGTCTTCACAACAACCAGCATTGCCTCAAAGAAGCCAAAGTGCTGAGATACCGCACAGATATGAGGGGACACGTCGTTGGTCATGATACCGTCGATTAAACCCCTCAAGAACCACTGTTCATTATCATGATTATTACACCAGCAATAGCTGATCAGACGAAAGAAGTGATATAGCGGGGAATTCTATCAGAAGTTGGAAGTTGTGTGGAGGTAAAGTAATTAAAGTTTTTTTTTTTTTTTGTATGACACTAGTGAGGTCTGCAGATGTGGATTATAGGATTAAAGCACAGAACAGTTTGGGTCGATATAGCGCCTATAGTTGAGTCAGTGGTATCATAGAACCATTGAAGTAGGGCACTGGTTGAACCTCTCAGAATGGGAAGAATTAATTGAAGAACTAATAAAGAGTGAGAATAATAATAGTTTATATGAGTTCAGATGTCACTGGGCTTTCAGAATGCGACCAAAGCAAGGTCATTATGGATTTCTGTTGTAAATAAACTTTTCTGAATCCATAAAATATAAGAATAAGGAGCAAAAAGAAAGTAAGGCACTGCCGAGTTCACACAGGCCATTATCGATAAGCAATGGGGCACTGTATGACCCGTTCTGCTTGCATAGGTTAGGTCTGTTCCACATAGGTTAAGGGTACAGCGTAGCCTAAAGTAAACGAATCCTTCTTGTTAGTCGATAAGGATAAGTTGTTAGATATTAGCGTAAAGTCGCTGATTGATTTCAGTATTTGCCACGTCATAGTGATAAAGTAACAGTATAATAATGATACAGATTAACGAAAAGAGAAGTATACAGGTCAAAGGATGCCCAATATTTTGATGTTAGCGCCAGATAGTACGGCATGTTGTTTGTGTACATGCAGGATGTGACTTAACGTTATATTTGAGACTCCTCTGTTAGAGGAATGAGATATAAGAAAGATGAGAATGTTAGAAATACGAATTTAGTGTGCAAAAAGTAAGTACGATACAGTGCCTTCCTTGTTCCCATTACCATCCCACAATGTGAAGTGAGGTAGCTGCTATTACTACTAAAGGTGAAGATATAGCATAGGACAAAGGGATATCGTGAGGAGAGGTGGAAATGTGAACTGCAGACAGTTGTAAATAAACAGTAAATAAATCGTAAATTATTCGAGGGCCAATTTTGCTCATAGAAAGGAGGAAATTATAAAGTTATAAATGAGACTTAGAACCAGCAGGTGGGGCATCTGATGACGCATAGCCTACATCATCCAGGTGGTGCCTGTGAGCGAGACTGTCCCGCCCTGGCTACCACCATGTCACTGCTGCTCCTTCATCCAGCCTCCGGCCGCAGCCACTCATCACCATGCTGTGGTAGCAGCGCCCCCTCCTCCCCTTCCCCCCTCCCCCCTCCCACTAACTCTCATGGGGAATGCCTGTGTCGGCGCATCTCTACTGGTGCCCTCAGGAACGAGGATCAACTCCCATACGCAGACTATCTGTTTCAGATAGCCTGAACTATTTCTGACTGTGATTGTCAATAAAGTGTTCTATCAACTGGTTCACTGCATTCATCATCCGCGCCTCTGCCAACCTCCAACACAGAACTGCTTGCCCACACATTCCGGAAACAGCCTTTTATGGCATGATAGAAAAAGGATTGCCCTTATATTAATAATGACTTGGGTAAATAATTAATGTAGGATTAGAACTAAACTTTTACGCATGTAATATTTTCTCCAGTAACTAATTTTAATGCATTACTACATCTTTTAGAGTTCTAATCGTCTGAAATGGTACAGTCTTAGTTGAGGTGAAACTGCAAGCGTGGCATAGTGGTTCAGCTGCAAAAATTACTTCCAGTTGTGGATAATTTTTAATATGCTTGGCCACACAATATTCTTCCATTAATAATTTTATTGAACTTTCTTCTTTAATTGGAATTGTACTGCTGTATCCACAAAACTTTGCTGAACTTTTGTCACCATGTGAGACGTAGCAAGTTTGGATTACTCCGTCTGTTATGATTTCAACTTCTGATAATAACTAATTTTCCCCTGATCTTTATCCTAAGTGGATACAGTTAATTAAATAATATAGATGTAGTACATACATTAATTCATCACAATGTTATCTAGGCTAAATTTCGCTTAAATTCATCATTCAGGTTATTGTTTTTAGTGTACTGATTAATCCAATGTATGTAGTTTTCATGAAAGTGTTGCTAATTGAAAGACATAATAATTAAATTTTTTCCTACGGAATGACTTAACAAATATCGAGTGGGGTAATAGGTATTTATGCACTTAGTGACAGAACTAATTATAAAGACCATCGTGTCCGGCGTATGGCTCTGGCGCATTTTACTGATATGCAGCAGTAATTTGAGCTCTAGTTGGCACCACTGTAGCACAACAAGCTGTTAAAAATCGGTTACTTGAAGGACATCTCTGAGCCAGACGCCCTGTAGCGTGCATTCCAATGAACCAAAACTACCTCCATTTGCGATTTCAGTTGTGTCACGCGAGAGCTCATTGAAGGGTGGAATGGAGGTCTGTTGCGTTTTCTGATGAAAGCTGGTTCTGCCTCGGTTACAGTAACTGCCGTGTGCTGGTTAGAAGGAGGCCAGTTGAGGGCCCGCAACCAACCTGTCTGCGTGCTAGACACACTGGACCTACACTTGGAGCTATGGTCTCAGCGCGATTTCATAAAACAACAGGAGCACTCTTGCGGTGATCCCACTCACCCTAACTGCAAATCTGTAGGTCAGTCTGGTGATTTGACTTGTTGTGCTGTCATTCATTAACAACATTAAAAAAAATGGTTGTTCAAATGGCTCTGAGCACTACGGGACTTAAAATCCGAGGTGATCAGACCCCTAGACTTAGAACTACTTAAACCTAACTAACCTAAGGACATCACACACACCTATGCTCGAGGCAGGATTCGAACCTGCGACCGTAGCAGCAGCGCGGTTCCGGACTGAAGCGCCTAGAACCGCTCGGCCACTAACGACATTCCAGGGGGTGTTTTCCAACAGGATAACGCTCTCCCACATACCGCTGTTATAACCCAACATGCTCTGCTGAGTGTTGACATGTTGCCTTGTCCTGCTCGATCACCAGATGAGTCTCCAATCGAGCACATATGGGACTTCATCGGTTGACAACTCCAGTGTCTCCCACAAACAGCATTAACCGTCCCTGTATTGCCCGACCAAGTACAGCAGGCATGGAACTCCACCCCAAAAACCGGCAACCGGCAGCTGTACAACACAATGCATGCACATTTGCATGCTTGCATTCAAAATTTTAGCGTTTTTTTTTTTTCGAACCGGCAACCGGCAGCTGTACAACACAATGCATGCACATTTGCATGCTTGTATTCAAAATTCTAGCGTTTTTTTTTTTTTCGTCAGTGTGCTTGGTCGTCATCTAAAACAGAGAATGGCGGTCGAGGGATTAAACAAGCAACACATACGTCGAGTCCCAGGTGCGTTCGCAGCTCGCAAAATCTGTGTGTGACTGTTACGCAAAAAGAATGGACTCGAATATCTACCACTTAACATCTGGATTTGTGCAAGGATTGGTTCATCAGCTGATTCTTTCACTGATGTCGTTTTACTGAAAACATTATTGTCTGCAGTGTTCTTCTCATTATGTTACCACTGTGTCAGCCCTTTATTGTGTTCATTGCTTATTGTGTCACTTCATTAAGATTGAGTTGCTAAGTTTATGTTCGTGTAATAACTAATTTTTCCCCGATCTTTATCTTACGTGGATACAGGTTTCCACCTATATAAAATGTGTGAATGTACTTGTCCCTCACATCGTTTACAGTGCTAATAAATGTGGAAAGAGTCATTTAACTGTAGTAACTGTCTAGCGTACCACATTTACGCGATCATAGAAAGCAGTTTTCAGCTGTTTCACTAACACATTGAACTAAGAGACTCCGAGAACTTGTCAGGGTATGCAAGTGAGAAGCCGTCAGATATGTAGTCAACATACACACATATTTACATGCGCTTTTCTCACGGTCACCTAGCGTCCAACCTCTTTCACACCTAACTTCAGACTCCCTACTCACTGCAGAATTACCACCACTCAGACTATACCTCTGATTTTATACAATGCTTGCATTCGTGACATTGCCAGTGTGTTTTCTTGCAAACTCTATAATATTGTTTTCAGTCTTTTAAGAGAAAGTCATTTCGTAATATTACAACTGCCTGCGCCTGTCTTTCGACAACCAATGAACAGATATTTTCAAGATCTGGTGAGATTGCTGGCCAGAGCAATAGCCGAACAACCTCCATACAATTGCATGCTTGCATTCAACGTTTTAGCGGTTACACCTGTTATTAATTTACCAGCATTTCACACTTGCAGTGGCTTATCTCGCACTTACGTTAACCTGTGATCTTGCAATTCTAATCACGTATCTAATCTATGGGGGTGTTTTCCAACAGGATAACGCTCTCCCACATAGCGCTATTCTAACTCAATATGCTCTGCTCAGTGTCGACATGCTGCCTTGGCCAGCTCGGTCATCAGATCCGTCTCCAATCGAGCACATATGGAACATAATCGGATGACAACTCCAGCATCATCCACAAAGCATTAAGTGTCCCTTTACTGCCCGACCAAGTGCAACAGGCATAGAATTCCACCCCACGAACTGACAACTAGCACCTGTACAACACAAAGTATGCATATCTGCATGCTTGCATTCACCATTCTAGTGGTTACACCCGTCATTAATTTACCAGCATTTCATATTTGCAATGGCTTTTTTCCCAATTACGTCACAATGATTATATGATTTCAGTAGCTACTTAGTCATGACCTCGCAGTGCCGAGTAAGAATTTTTTGCAGCTATGGACAGCTGGAAGTCTGGGTAAGCTGAGTGCGGACTACAGGTAACTCTTTTATGGTTATTTTCAGGTTACTTATGTCAGTAGTTCACAGGCCAAAAAGTATTAGAACAAAAACCGAGAATTTAAAACGAAACCTAACCACACACCTCGCCGCAACAGTTCTGTGCCTTTTTACAGTCCATAAATTTTCTTTCCTTGGTGCAATCTAATGATCTGGCTTATTTCTGTTTCTGCGGACCTGAGGAAAGACTGCGGTTATTTGTCACACAATGTTATAATCTACTTTGAAATAGAATATGTAGGTCGTTAATATGTGGTCTATACCAGCTGTAATGCCTCAAACACTGACTGACGGCTGGGGTAGCAGAGCAGCAACCGAAACCAAACTGCAGTTACTGGCCCATGCCCTGCCATCTCAGCAGCATCAGCTGACATGGCTTCTGCAGCTGGCGCTTCCGCATGAGAGGTGTCAAGTGGACTCCCACTGCATGATCGACTGACCTATCAATTATGCCACACCAAGCCATCGAGTCCACTCCAGGTGTTTTGACACGGCCTCGATGTGGGGACCTTCCAGAACTGTCTCCACTTGGAAACAGGATTTAAACCACCAGGACCAGCCTGTCAGTAAGTCATCACAGCTGGGCCATCCCATGAAGCACAGACAGAGTTGGTTGTCGCCACATCTATGATACAGCCTCTGCCGGCCACAGACAACGAATGCTGCCTGAGTATCCAGCCCACACACAGGGAGGTCGCCTCGCTCCCGCGGCACTTCTTCCCAATCGTCAGCTGCCGTCTACCAGCATGCTGTGGAAGACAGGCTGCTGTCATTCACAGGAAATGCCTGCGTCGTCGCGCCTGTAGCGCTGTGCTGGGGTCAGAGGATCGTTTCCCATCATGAGCAGTCAGTCCGTTTCAGGTGTGCTGAACAATATCTGTTCGTGTTCGTGAATTATATTCACAGTTGTGAATGTGGACAACTATCAGCTGTACAAGGGAGTGACGACAATAAAAATTGTGCCGGACTGGGACTCGAATCCGAATTTCCCAATTTATGCGAGTGGTCGCCTTAACTGCTTTGGCTACCTATGCACAACCCACGGCTATACCCATGCTTCCACATGTCATTGCTCCTGCATCACAGCATGTACTCGTTCACACATTATGTAATTTCCATGCAGGAGAGGACATTTTAATTGACAGTCGAAGATTCATAACAGCTGTAGTCGCTGTAGTGTCTGTTTCTTCTGACATGGACGCATGTCCAAAGGAACATCGCGTAGTTCTTCTTAACAAAACAGGCACTATAATATTGTAATAATGTAGTCTGTCGACTGACTGACTGCCTTCTTCGCCTGCTCCATCGCCAACCTCCAACAGAGAACCACTCGCACACTCCTACCCTGCAGTAAAACCCAACTGCTAAATTTGCAAGAATGGAGCACGTGAAGGAATTAGTGGTACCAATAGTACAATTTCCGAAATAGCACGCATTATTCCACTGCCAGGTGAACAATTCTCGATGGAAATGAACGAAGAGTACAGAGCTTTCATGTTTTACTGAAAAGCACATTAGTTAAGGGGCATGCATTGAACGATTTTTCTATTTATAACTCGCTATTGTTGAATTTATGGAGGAAAAAGGAGTACAGGAAAGAAAATTAAATCAATCAGAATGAATTGCACAGCTCGCATTTTAAGTAGACGTGACTGCCCTTGTGCCCACGGTAAGACATTGGAAAGTGAGAAACATCTTCTTTCTGATTTGATGGGGATGAATTTAACCGAAAATCGCTTTGTAGAAGGAACACTCACTGACAAAAACAGCCCATTTCCCTCACTGGCGTTAAATGAAAGGTGAAGTTCGAAGTACGAGGCGTGTTTTTTAAGTAATTACCGTTTTGAAATTAAAAAAGACGTGCTAAGATATCTCAATAATTTTATTTTACATGAAAGCGTGTACCTTAATCTACTTTTCTACATCATTTCCGTCAATATTGAGGCACTTGTCATAACGTTGTACCAGTTTTTGAATACCCTCCTCATAGAAGTCTGCCGTCTGACTTGTTAACCACTGCAACACCACTGTTTTGACTTCGTCATCGTCTTGAAGACGCTGGCCGCCCAGGTGTTTCTTCAAGTGCAGAACAGATGGTAGTCACTAGGCGCAAGATTGGGGAAGATGTGATGAGATCTTTGGTGTGATTCGCCACATGCAGACGGGCATTGTCCTGCAGCAAAACGATGCCCCTGCTCAACTTGCCACTTCTTTTGTTCTGAATTGAACGGCGCAGATTGTGCAATGTCTTACAGTAAGCTGTTGAATTGATTGTCTCAGTACGAGGCAGACATTCCACAAGCAATACTCCTTTTCTGTCCCAAAAAACTGTGCACATGATTTTCCGGGCAGAAATTGTTTGCTTAAACTTCACTTTTCTTGGTGAATCTGAATGCCGCCATTAGGAAAGTCATCCTGCAAGGAGTAAATCGTAAGGCGTCTGTTTTCTCTCACCTTATTATCCACTTCCTGCACCAAACTTTCAATAACAACCGAAGGACGCCCACTCCGTTGTTCATCATGCACATTTGTTGCTTTGATTCTGGTGTGACGTTACAGGCGATGAAACATCAGTGGCCTACGTCACACCAGAATCAAAGCAACAGTCCATGGAATGGACGACTCATCCTGTTGGAACTGCTAAGGCAAAAAGACCGTAGACTACGTGACACTTCGTTGATTTCATCACACACCCCAATTTTGCCTTGAAAATGATGGGTGATACATGTCGAAGTATTGGCGGTTATCGAAGACGTCACCCAGCAGCATTTCTGTAAGTTCTTTGAATGAAGAATGCTTCATAGCGATTCCGCGCACAAATATAAGTGCTGTATAGTGGTTAGATGTACTCTAATGAAGCCTCTTCATGACCATGTTGTCAGAGCACTTTCGTGAGTGCCTAGCCATGCTCTACTTTCCAGTACAAAAAATCACCTCACACACTAGCCGAGATGAAAACAGCTCTGAAAAGTAAACCATCGCCGCATCTTTCGTTCATCTTGAGGATGCTGATCCAAGATCTATGTCATACTATTTTTGAATGTTAGCAAGTGCTAGTTAAATATTTGTGTGGTTTTGGGGTTCCACCAAACTAAAGTAATTTATCAAGTGCCCCATGTCCCTAAAAGTATGGGATCGGCTGTGTAATGGGTTTTACTGCAGGGTAGGAGTGTGCGAGTGGTTCTCTGTTTGAGGTTGGCGATGGAGCAGGCGAAGAAGGCAGTCAGATAGTCGACTAAAAACATTATTACGATATTATAGGGCCTGCTTTGTTAAGAAGAACTTCACAGTCGGCTGTACTCACGATTATCGGAGGCATCTTAAACACTCAGTACACAACGTAAACAAGGAAGAATCAGACTGTAATGGCGTCAGTGCGTAGACAACATATTAGGTACCCAGTGCGCATGCACAGAACGCCGACCACCGCAGCGCTGCGGCCGCGGTGTGACAAAACGGTACTTACTTAAAAAAACACGCCTCGTATTAATTGTGGTCTTGAAAGAAACGCGAGCACTGCTTTCGAAACGTTCTGACGACATTGCCAATTTTATATATGTTTTCGAGACCGTTTCCCGCTTCAGTTGAAAGCGCCCCTGTGCGTATGCAGATGTAACTGAAGGATCTGCAAGGTAATTCTCATATAAAAGACAAACACCTTTAATGTTAAAACTGTCCAGGACATGTACATTGCTATCTTCAGGTAGAGTTTCCACACCTCCATAATAAGGTTGCGAAAATGCTACAATATTTCGACCGACATAAATGTGCAGGAAAGATATTTTTTCAATTATGTAACGCAATAAGTCACGATTACGTGGCAACCTGAGTGCGAAAACTATGAAATTGTCTGCGTCCGTTCATATGCCGACAGTCTGTACTAGGTGAAAATTATATTATGCCTTCAACATGTCAAAAATAATTTTAAAATGCTGAAAATTTGTGATGTATCATGTTGAGAAATGTGAAACATAAAATAAAGTCGTATGCCGTGCGACTGCATTGCCATTTAAATGTGGAATGTTCCCTCTTCCCCCTCCTCGCACTCAGCTTGGTGTGAAAGGGTCGAAGGGCAGGGGGGGGGGGGGGGGATGGGAGGGCAGCGTGCTAACCAGGCTGAGTGAGCGAGCCGAATTCTTAGCCACGCCTCTCCTACAGCATATAAAAACAGTGTTTCTGGCGTGCACTTCCAGCTATTGGGATAGTATTATTAAGGAAGCTGTTAGGATTAAATATCAAGTGTCAAATGCAGATGGTGGTTTTTGCTTAAATACTGTTTGGAATTGTACTCTGTCATTGGTTAAATGCAACCTGCTGAACCGTTGGTAATTAACCCTTTAAGTACCAGTGTCCTATTTTGAGACAGAGCACGTATTTCTTTATAAATACACAATAAATTATTAATTTGCAACTATTACTGTTCTGCGTCATTTGTTGATGCTTTTTATAACAAATGTATGCTTACAGGAAATTAAAAGCAATAAATCCTACCATTAATTGATTATTGAATACTAAGGCACACTTTTCGTTACTACAGGTATTTACTTTATCGACAATTTAGTAATATTTGAAATATGTGGCAAAGATCTTTTTGTGATTATTTATAGTCAACAATATGTCTTTTAAACTACTTGCATTGTTAGCTCAATTGGAGCTATATTCATTGTTTTCCATTGTTATAAAATTTGGTGTACTCTAAACACGACACTAGGACTTGGTGTTATCATTTCAGTTATTTGTATTGCTGCACGTTCGAATATGAAACTCTGCTACTGCTAATGTATTTTCTATTTAGAACGTGGTAATTTTACCAGATTTTGTTGCTGAGTTAAGTAACGACCCCTCTTTTGTATATGAGTCGCTTAGATGCAAAACTGTCCATGTCCACTTTTTAAAAAAATTGAGTTGGCAACTCTGGATTGTAGAGCATGACTTTTTACACATGCTTGAAATGCTATTTATGCTCAAAGCTCTCCATGTCCTATGGAAAACAGCTCACGAAAAGTGTGGTTAGATTCTAAACTGTCCATGTCCATCAGTAAGTTGGGTGCAAAACTTGCCTTGTCCCTTTTGACAAATCGCATTGAAGGCTGGGGTCATGTGACTGTAATACAAGATGGCTACCATAAGCATGTAAACATTATACTTGTGTGGTCTCTTGCAGCTGTTTATTCTGATAGTTAAACACATGCAGTTGGCAGATGTTCATAAGAGAACTGATGGGAGACTAAATAGTCAAAGCAGTGCAAAGTACAAGTCCATTATAAAAACTATCTTCCATACAGAACATAACAGCAGTGATGGTACTGACAGTCAGGATAAAAGAGTGAACTAGAGGGAACGTGAATCCCTGTCGTGGTACATGACATTACTAGGTTCCAGCAGGTCAGGGGTATCAGTTGAATCAGAATGCCTAGCAGGAGAAGATGAAGACATTGTTCCAAAAATGATGTATTAAGTGGATTGCAGTTTGTCAGTTGTTTCACCATGTACATTCAGAAATATTAAAAGAAATTAAAACTGAATACACAGTTTTATGTTCAAAACTGTCCATGTCCATTTCAGTTGCATGCAAATGCAGCCATCTGAAAAGTCAGATGCAAAACTTTCTAAGTCCATTTTTATTTTGCTTATATCTTACATGCATTGAGTTCCTGATTGTTTTTCAATAGCCCAAATGGTTTTGTACTAATCCATACTTATGTATACAACATACAGTGTAGGGCAGTGTGTATTTACCCAGTGAAAACAGTTCTTCCACTTTTTCTCAAAACCGGTTAAGGAGGACATGGACAGTTTGGCATCTAGGCGACTCATATGAAGTTACTTTGAAATTTACAGCGTATTATGTAAGTATATTTATGAATATGTTACCCATTATTAAATAATACAGTTCCAGATGGACAGTGGTATTTACACATTCCCTTTTCTGTAGTTCGTGCTAATGTATTATTCTTTCGTTTCACTTTATTTTATTACATTTTATTTCATTTCATTTTATATAGATTATAATGGCCTTCAGATGAGATAGATACCTCACTAACGAAGAAATAGAAGAAATAATAAACAGTGACGCATTCTATAATGCGGTGTCCGATGATCAGGACCATATTGATATCACCGTATGTCCTCCTGAAGTAGACTGTATGACCGACGAAGAAGAAGGTCCAGACGATGTTACTGGAACAGTGGAAGTCTCGTATGTGTCAGGTGCTATTGAATTACATTATGTTGCATCAGAGAATGACGAAGAAACTATATGTAAAACTTCACTGCTAAGTACATCCCAAGTTTCCAGAAGTAAATCGAAGAAGAGACGTCTTACTGATGAGAAAAGCAATTGGAAAAAGACACCTACAGTTTATACAAAGCTGTCTCAAACTAGTGAGCATGACATCAGCACAAAGAGAGAGGAATTGAAGGAACAACTTTCTTCCTTGAATCCGAAGGAGATGTTTCAAGAACTGATGAACGAAAACATATACGAGTTCGTAGTGAAAGAAACTGTGAGATATACAGTAAATATGAAGAATATGCAGGATTTTATCCTCACAGTTGAAGAAGTGAAGGTCTTTGTCGGATTTCTTCTTTTTGCTGGCTATCATAAGCTCCCTGCTGAGAAGCTATACTGGTCTGAAGATGAAGATGTTGGCATACCAATTATAAAGACAGCTACGTCAAGGAATAAATATCAGAAGTTGAAAACATTGCTTCATTTTCAAGATAATGACTTAGCCAATGAAAACAAACACGATCGCGGATTCAAAATTAGACCTCTCTTGAAAATGATAAATGAATCTTTTCAAAAATTTGCAATATTTGAAGAAAATTTGTCAATTGACGAAATGATAGTCAAATACTAGGGACGAAGTGGGCTGAAACAGTTTATCCGAGGCAAACCTATTAGATTTGGCTGTAAGTTGTGGTTTCTTTGTGGAGCAAGTGGCTCCTGTTTTAAATTTGATTTATACTGTGGAAAGAATCCAGAAGGGATGACCTACTATTGGGATCAAGAGTAGTCCTAAACATGCTGGACTGCATTGAAAAAACCGAGAATCATTGCGTGTACTTTGACAATTTCTTCACTAGTAGAGATCTTCTGATTCATCTGAGAAATTTGGATTTTCGAGTAACTGGGACTGTCAGAGAGAATCGAGTTGGTGACTGTCCATTACTGAGCAGCAACGAACTGAAAAGGACAGTTCGAGGAAACTATGACCACCAGTTCGACAGGAATGGTGAAGTCTTATTTGTTCGATGGCACAACAGATGCGTTACAATTGGTACAAATTTCGACAAAGTTGAACCTCTGGGAGCAGCTACGCGGTACAGTAGACAAGCAAGTAAGAAGACACAAGTGCAACAACCTGCCGTTTTGAAGTCGTATAACGCGTACACGGAAGGTGTTGACAACCATGACTGGTTAGTTGGAAAATATGCCACAGTAATTAGAGGGAAAAAATGGTACTGGGTTCTATTTACACGTATGACGGAAATGGCCCTCGTAAATGCATGGCTCTTTTACAGACTAGTACATGGGAAAAATGCAATGGATTTACTGGATTTCAGACTTGCTGTTACAGTTACATACCTGAAATTGGACACTGGAAGACCGAATATTGGACGTTCAATGGAATACCCATCAATTCAGTTGAGAGTGATACCAGACATCAGGTTTGATGGATTTGGTCATATAATTGACAAACGAAGCACGCAAGAAGATGTGTAAGAGCTAAATGCAACGGGAAACCAAAAACATACTGTGTTAAATGCCGTGTAACACTATGTGTGAAGTGTTTTGTACCATTTCACAAGAAATAAATAGTTAAGACTTGAATACAGTTTAGCATGCTATACGATACTGTTAGATCCCAGCGTGCTATTTTGAGGACAGCCATAAATATTCTTTGGCTATTTTTGTACTTATTGTGGTTCATACACTATGTACATTATAATTAAAGAATAAAAAATCAATTTAAAAAAAATTAATTTGGGGCTTAATGGGTTAATATTCGTTATCGATAACTTCTGACATTGGTTGGTTCGTGGATTTGGTTAACAGGACCAAACATCGAGCTCATCAGCCCCATAGGAATAGAGCAGGATGAGGAAGGAAGATGGCCGTTCCCTTTCAAAGGAACCATCCCGGTTCAAAATGGCTCTGAGCACTATGGGACTTAACTTCTTAGGTCATCAGTCCCCTAGAACTTAGAACTACTTAAACCTAACTAACCTAAGGACAGCACACAACACCCATGCCCGAGTCAGGATTCGAACCTGCGTCCGTAGCGTTCGCGCGGTTCCAGACTGTAGCGCCTAGAACCGCTCGGCAACCCTGGCCGGCCGAACCATCCCGGCATTTGCCTGAAGCGATTTAGGGAAATCACGGGAAACCTAAATCAGGATGGTTGGACGAGGGGTTTGAACTGTCGTCCTCTCGAATGCTAGTCCAGTGTGCTAACCCCTGCGACACCTCGCTCGGTAACTTTTGATGTTGTCCATCTGTGGTTGTGGGGTGGCGCTCGCTGTTTACGCTGTGTATGTGTGCGTTGTTATTTCTGCATATGCTGTGTTATGGTTCTTATCTGACGAGAGTTTAAATTTCCTTGCACTGCGCTCTCTCGTTGCATTTGTGCTTTGAAAATACGGTATGTTTACCTGTCGAGATATCACCGGTTGTCGAAGACGTAAACCGCTTGCGTTCCGTAAGTTGTATCAACATTTTATACCCTGGGAAAAACTCAGTTTTCACAGCTGTTTACCTGTACGACGTCTGCAAGTATCGACAGCGACAGGGCGGTCCCTAACCGACAGGAAGACACATATATTGGAAGACACATGTACCTGCGGTCAGCGCTTTAAAACACAGGGAAACGAGCTCTGCGGACAGCTGCAACCGCAGTGTGTTTTTCCAATCTTATGTCGAGAGAACTGCCTCATCTGCGCACTCTCATTCAGCGCTCGAGAATTCTGTGCACAGCGCCACGCCACTGAAAGCTGGGAAAGGAGAAACCATTTTCATACACTGCATGTTACGACATCACTTCAGTGTCTGAACAAATGACAACCGCTCTAAAGTCCATCAACACACAAACATAATTTCTTGCATGAATTCTTCTGCAACACCTCACAGTTTCTTTTTGCACTGAGTACGGCAGCAGAGTCTTCACACTTTTAGGACCATGCAAGCCTTAATAAATTACGTTCATTTGGCTGAATCCCAACACAAGACAAATACTTATTGGTAATATTGAAAATCAGTATGAAGTATAGATTCTGCTTATTATAATTTTTAAAAAGTAGATTCCACTGTGTGAAGGATCCAGATGAACAGATTGTAGATAAAATAAAGGATTACTTATCAAAAAATTTATTTCAGAGTATTTTCTTATTCTTGGGTTACGTATTCAGATATAAACAGGATATTTAAAAAGAAACATTTTTACAGGAGGTGGTACTGGTAAAAGCTAGAAAAAAGTCAACTACTGTTTTCTTTTTTACAACTCGTTTCAGCTACCAGTGTACCACGGTTCTCGTTTTATGCTGTGCTGGTGTCGTCTGCCACTTCTGGTCTTTATGGTGAAGTTTAGTAGCTGTTTACTTGTTACTACCTTGATCTTTTCTGTTAGTCCAGTATTCCTTAATTTTCCTGCTGAACTCTAAATCGCGTTCCTCAGACTACTTCCTGATCTGATAGTGGTTAACTTCTGTAAGGAATGTTAAGGAGGGTCTTCTTTCAATAGCTAAATGGTAGCCACCGTTGTTGGTTATCATGTCTTGCCTAATATTATATTCAACAAGGTCTTTATTTGGTCCATCATATTTCGGGCTTGCAGCCGGATCACGTTGACATCTTGGCACGATATTTCGGCTAACAAACATGCAGCCATCTTCAGGTGAGTACTCACCTGAAGATGGCTGCATGTTTGTTAGCCGAAATATCGTGCCAAGATTTCAACGTGATCCGGCTGCAAGCCCGAAATATGTTGGACCAATCAATACGCCGGGAAAATTTCAAGATACACAGGTCTTTATTTGTTTGATCCACAGGGATTCATTGATTTTATCCTCGCTGGTTACTTTGAAGATCTTGTAGGTCAGCCCACGGGGTCCATTCTCTACAGGTGGCCATAGAAAGCTAGCCATCTTCTTCTGAAGGTATCGGTGACCTTTTCCTGGAGTTGGTTGAGTCCAGATTAGGTTTGTACCATCGTCTCTCATCTGGTAGGATCCTTGGTAGTATCTTTCGCAGGAATTTCCTTTGTTGTAATTCAAGGATTCTTATTTAGTTCTTCTTGGTTAAGGATAGGCACTCCGCTGCATAGAGAGCTGACAGTCTGACTTCTGTCTTAAAGTGTCTGCATATATATTTTCCTCGAACATAGTATGCCGTATCTACTCTTACGATGTTGGCTCTCTTGATACGGTTGGTGGGGCTAACTCTCTTCGTCCTAGGGGCGTCTTTAATACTGGTAATGATTTTGGTCCTTCCGATGTTGATCAATAGACCTGCTTCCCCTGCTATTAAATGCAGTACTCGGAGTTGCATAGAATCGTGTTGCATGTTGTTTTCCGGAAAAGTCACAACATTATTATTTGTGTTAGTAATTATAATTATCCTCACAATAATGTATCCGATGTAGATAACTGGACCACGAGTAAGCATAGAAAGTGGGAATGTTTTGTAATCTTTTATGGTATGTGCAGTTCCTGGTTCGGTATAAGTGATGGCCTTAATGCTCTAATGTGCTCTGGCTAAATAAGACAGCAACTAAACAAATAAAATATGAGTATATGTCCGAAATCAAATACTTATTGAGATATGGGTCATTCTCCCCTATGATAGAAATCTGTTTGTTAACACTACTTCTTGCAGATACAGAAGTAATGTAGGTGCTCAATTTGGTTATCATTCGTTCTTACACTTCTTTTAGTCCACCTCCTCAAACAATCGTGAACTCATGCAAACACACCTGCTGGCTGCCTTCGGATTTGGTCACACGCGTCAGACACTTCTTCTGGTAATGTGTGCTCGTTGCCCATAGCTGTGAAATAGACATGAATTTAAAGGATTAAGGTCAGAAGAAAGTGGGGACCATTCTACTGCAAGTCTTTGATCAATCCATTGCTCATACACTTTGTGTTACTTACTATTGAACGAGGCGTGTAAAATCAGGTGCTGCTTCCATCGCACATAAAACACGTTCATTGTCTTTCTTCAGGGGTTACGCTCTCCAATAACAGAGTTAATTTGTCAGGCAGAAATATGTAACAAACAGCATCTTTTAATTTGTATGGGAAAGTGTTGGCCCCATGAGTCTGTCAACCACAATTCCCGGTCACTTATTGACACTAACTGCAAACTTGATGCCTTGCTTCTACGATCGCTCGCTGATTTGCCTCTCTCCACTTGTAGTTATGGTAGTAATCTATCATCTCACTCCATGTGAGTCCCACTAAATCCGTAAATATAAGGGGCACGCAAATGAAAAGGAGACAGATGGAAAAAAGTGAGTAAACTGTTCATAATTTCAAAAGGATTCGTCATAATTGTTAACACATTCACCGCACAGCGAGAAAACACGGCCAATGTCTTCATGTGAAACGTATGCTGTTGCCTACGGAACCGTGACTGTACCCAGGTATGCACCTCTTCGTCCACAGCAAATCCACGGCGATGAATATCTTTCTCCACGGCTACAAGAATGTGGAAATCGTATAGGAGAGAGATCGGGACTGTACAGAGGCTGTGCAAGGGCTTCTCAGCGAAACTTCAAAGGTTTCTGCAGCGTAGTCGACACAACCTTGTCCAGTATGCGGGCATTACTCTCCAACAGAATGATGCCACCTGTCAACATTTCTGAGCGTCAGGACTTGATGGCACGCTTCAAATTTGCGAAGTGTCCACATACCGCTGAGAGTTAATTGTGGCGGCGTTTTCCAGTAAGTCAATGAGCAGTGGTCCGTAGCAGTCAAAGAAAAAGGACGTCATGAGTTTCCAGGAGCTGGCGTCCACGGCTTTGGATTTTTTCGGTGGGCGTGAATCTATTGGTTTTCATGGGCCTCCACGGGCTCTGATGCTTGCTATCTGGCTCAGAATGATGACATCATGTTTCATCTCCCTTGACAATGCGATATTCTTTATGATGATAGTGTTCCAGGTGCTGCAGTGATGTCGAAATTCTGCTCAACTCCCGCCCCTCCCTCAGACTGTGGGGAACCCACTGCGCACAGATTTTCCGTAACTTCAGATGCCCTGTCACGATGTCGTGAGCGGTACCGTGAGTGATGCCCAGCATGAGCCGAATACCTTCCGAAGCCGCCGTCAATCATTTCTGACGGCAGCATCCACCGAAACAATGGCAGAAAGGGTAATGACACGATGAGCTTGTTTTGGCCGACTACTGTCTTTCAGTGACACCCATGCAAACCCACGCACACAAGACATACTGTGTTCGTCAGACACAGTACACATTCGTTCGTGAATTTCACTTCCGGACACTCCTTCTGTAGGCAAAAACCGTACTACATCTCGTTGTTCCTCTTTCCCGGTTTCCATAATGAAATCGAAGGCACACGCGACTCGTTACTGACGTCGAGCGCTTCAAACGGAGAAATGGCAAAGCAGTTAATGCTCGCCTTGTTCCTTTCTGATTCCCAATAGAGGGCACTTTCATAACACATCTGCCCGCGCCATGCTCGTCATTTAATCTGTCTCTTTTTCATTTGACTGACCCTTAAAAAATGCAAGCTGTCAATTCCGGATTCTCAGCTTTCGGTCATAGGACGCTTCATAGAACGGTAATTTGACATGGCAGTCTTGTGACCTGAACGCTTGTACACGGTGTAAGTGATAACGATAAAGTAACGCCTTGTGAAGGTCTGACCCCACAAGATCGTCCTTTATACTTGCACCTTCTTCATTTCTTACAAACTTGTTTCAAGATCGTCTTCTACTTGTCACAACTCTCGCTGCTACACATTCAGAGTGTGAGCTGTGCGATATTTACCTCGATCACCTGCCAAGGTTTTTTTTTCATATCGAATGGGACGTGGAGTATGTTGTTTCGTGTCATCGACTCGTGCCTGTTACCTAAACCATATCAGAATACAGGGAGTGGAGAAAAACAGGGGAACATTAGAAAAACGCAAATGGCTCTGAGCACTACGGGACTTAACATCGGAGGTCATCAGTCCCCTAGACTTAGGACTACTTAAACCTAACTAACCTAAGGATATCACACACATCCATGCCCAAGGCAGGATTCGAACCTGCGACCGTATAGAAAGACGCACCTTACCATTCCCAACACGGTGCAGCAAAGCCATTAACATTCAAAACCGCTTCCTGTCCCTTCTGAATGGATAAATACAGGTCTTGTACGGTTTTTAATGGAATTTTATACAAGTTTTTCTCCAACTGGTGCTAAGAGAGGTAACGATGCTGGAAGTGGATACCCATCACGCAACTTTCTCTACAAAGTAGACCACGAAGGCTCAATAATATTGAGATCTGGTAACTGTAGTGGCTAGGGGAGATGCGGAAGTTCATCCTCGTGCTCACGAAACCAGTCCTGGATGATGCGAGCTGTGTGAACTGCGGTACTGTCGTCCTGAAACATACAATCGAAATTGGGGATTAAACACTGTACCACGAGATGGACCCGATCAGCCAGAATAGTCACACAAACCTCGGTCGTGATGCGACTTTGCAGAATAGCCATGGCACTCATGGAATGCCACGATATGGCTATGCAAATCATCACCGAACTCCCATTATTTTTCACTCTCGGGACGTAAACCCGGCCAGAAGTTGAAAACTGTGTGAATCAAAATTCGTGCGACGAAATGCTGTTCTTCCATTGCTCCTTACTCTAGCTTTTATGGCTTTGGTACCACGTTTTCTGTTTCGGTCATTTGAATCACTGACGAACTGTTTGGAATTCCAGCTCGCATGCAGTTCCGTGCTTCTGGAGCTCCCTTCGTGTTGTTTTGGTGTTGACAGGATTCACGGGTGCGACATTCAGCTCTACAGTTACATTTGTAATTGTCGTTCTCCTATTTTTCGTCACAGTCCTCAGCAATGACGGTCTGTCATGATCACTCAACACATACTGTAAGTAGGCTGTTTAGGTTCTTATATTGGTAACGCCATCACCACGTAGCGCTCTGTATGAAAATCACTGGATGTGCTGTGTGCAGTCTGTGGCTGGGTGGCATTGTTGGAATTTGCTATTGTAGTGTTGGGCAGTTGGCTGTTAACAGCGCGTAGCGTTGCGCAGTTGGAGGTGAGCCGCCAGCAGTGGTGGATGTGAGGGGTGCAGTCTGTGGCTGGGTGGCATTGTTGGAATTTGCTATTGTAGCGTTGGGCAGTTGGCTGTTAACAGCGCGTAGCGTTGCGCAGTTGGAGGTGAGCCGCCAGCAGTGGTGGATGTGGGGAGAGAGATGGCGGAATTTTGAGAGCGGACGATCTGGACTTGTGTCATTAAGAAAGAGTAAATTTGTAATATTGGATATCATGGACTGATATATATATATTATGACTTTTGAACACTATTAAGATAAATACATTGTTTGTTCTCTATCAAAATCTTTCTTTTGCTAACTATGCCTATCAGTAATTAGTGCCTTCGGTAGTTTGAATCTTTTATTTAGCTGGCAGTAGTGGCGCTTGCTGTATTGCAGTAGTTCGAGTAACGAAGATTTTTGTGAGGTAAGTGATTTGTGAAACGTATAGGTTAATTTAGTCAGGGCCATTCTCTTATAGGGATTATTGAAAGTCAGAATGCGTTGCGCTAAAAATTATTGTGTGTCAGTTTAAGCACAGTCAGGTATAATTTTTCTAAGGGGACGTTTCATAATACTTTCGTGCGGGTTGTGTCTTAGCGGTTGATGTTTTTTCCGCTTTCTCTGTAAGCGGTATAAATCTTCAAAAAGGTGCCTCTTCAAATATTTAACACTTCGTACATCTTGGTTAGGAGGGCACTTGCCATACAAGCACCAACAATTTGCCCATGTTCGAATTCACTTAGCTCCGACATCATGTACTCACAACTACACAAAACACCGTTCTGACCACGACATACACAACGTATTGTGGACATTGCGCAGATGACATTCGTGGTCAAAAACAACAGCACAATATGCAGGCTTGGTTAGCATCTGCATTTATGTTCCGATATGCATTTGTCGCAGTGTATTCATATTTTTGTCAGACCCGTGTGCCATCTCCGCTATCTTAGGCATGGAATTACAGGACTCAGTTTCACTATTTACGCGGTTCTCACTTCACGGAGACACAGATCTTGAACTGATGTCAGCACTACCTCAAAACGTGCGCAGTGGCAGATGTTGGAGACAGTTATAAGTACTACGTCTGACAATAGCATCTCAATCAGTGGGCTGACTACAGAGACGAGCACAGCCAATAAGAAATTAGCAATGGACACCAACAGGGAGGCAGCCCACACCAGTGAGAAGTGACTGCTCTTTACACAAGTATAATGGCCTGTGTCTCTACAAGCAACTGCTTCCGGCCATATGTTTGTAGACCTTTTCTTAGCTTTTGTCAGTATTATCTCTTATAAGAAGATGGGAGACCTTTTTTTTACACATAATCAGCGTCATGTGAGTAATGGAAGACCTAGACCGCCTTCTTAATAATGGTTTTAAAAGTTCGGCTTTAAGCAAGACAGTTGTGGCAGCTTTCAGGCCAATCTTAAAATTCCAGAATGAGATTTTCACTTTGTAGCGGAGTGTACACCGATATGAAACTTCCTGGCAGATTAAAATTGTGTGCCGGACCGAGACTCGAACTTTGGACCTATGCCTTTCGCGGGCAAGTGCTCTAGGAGACGAGGAACTGGCAGAAGTGAACATGTGAGGACGGGGCCCAAGTCGTGCTTGGGTAGCTCAGATGGTAGAGCACTTGCCCGCGAAAGGCAAAGGTTCTGAACTCGAGTCTCAGTCCGGCACACAGTTTTGATCTGTCAGAAAGTTTCAATCTTAAAATTGTTTCCCGTGAAAATATAAGCTGAAAAACCTGTCTCGCGTTGATACGTCAGTACAGAAAACAGCAGGATTGGAGGAGCATACTCAACCACTTATGGGCATTATTTTATAACTCTAGCGCAATAGTCGTTGAGTGACGTTGAGCCAAATTTGTGCTTGAAGGAGGATTAACTCTGAAATTTTATGGGTGATTCATACTCTATCGCGGATGGCATCTGAGGTATTTTCTATCAGTGAAAAGATTGTGTACCCAGTGAAAGTCATTTGCATCCTGAAAGTTCTCCAGTAAGAAATTTAAGAGAGTCGCCAAATTTTCAGTGACGTTTTCTTTAATATGAATTTATCTCTGCCTCTTAGTTCCACTGCCATAGGAACCAATCACAAAACACTGTTCTGCACATACCTGTTTTGTCCAGGGATCTATGTTAGTGGCGTAAGCCTGACTGTAACGATGCCGCCCAAGGTAAAGCCTTTCTTCTCTTGTTCAACCGGAAATATCATTTCGCTTGTCAGTCTCAAAAACATTCGAATAGCAAGCTTAGTATTGAGCCTTACCTTAAGAAGTTTCGCTCATTATTCCAGTTTGATCCACCAACACGATTACAGAACCATCTATTAGAAGGTTTCCTAAAGTTCCTGACGTCCGTTATTGTTTCGTCGCTCTTTCTCAGGTCTCTACTGCGCTAGCTCAACCTATTCACAGCGGCATCCGGGGCTTTTCGTTTAATCAAAACTGATCGCTGTATTACTACCTCCCCAGCTGACAACAGCTCACCGCTGCGGTGTTTGACTAGAGGTAGATTTTAAACAAATGTTCGCGCCAGCTCTTTGAGTCCACCTATCGTCATAATCAGACTATAACTCTGCGTAAAACACAACTCAAACTGTTCTGTCAGTTTCATACTCGATGACTGTAAAGCACCTACAGAACGTGTGTCTGCTTGGTGCACCACCGTCAGCATCCTATTATTAAAAACATTTCCTCTTGTATTTAAAGACACTAATCATACCCTCGATTTTCTGAAAACTCTATTTGTCACACGACACACAACTTATTAGTCGTCCAATCGCACCTGAATAAATTCAATGCTTTCCAACAGTTATTTTTTCTGGAGGGTAGACACAGAAACGTATCAGCGAATTTGTCTTCTATACTTCAGTCCATTCCTGGAATATCTAGAGTTTCTGTCCTTTGTGTATCTTTGTCATACTGACGATATTTGCATCATATAGACCTAAGGTGAGTCTGAAATTCTGGAATTCTTGGAATCTGTTAAGTCACTACTACAGCTAAATTTATTGTTTTCGAAGTCACATTCAAGTCAAAACCAGTGTTGTAGGGTCATGTATAGGAGTATATAGTAGTGGTCTATTAAACTAAGAGCTATTCGCAATTTCAAGTAAGTGTCACTTTACATTAGCTCATCTGACGCTGGATACACAAAATATTACCATAACAGCATGGGCGGTTGCGCACCAAAGTGGCAGTGCGGTTATGAGATTCGAAAGAGCCGCTTTGAAGGTAGAAGCGCATCTGTCGACTGTGGGGATGTGGAGATAACGACTGTTGACAACGAAGATCATTCAGAAACGGAAATTCCTGGAAGATCGCACAGTAGTAATAATACAACAACGACAAGAATGATATCTGAAGCGTTGACGGTTCCTCACAGGACAAAAAACGGATAGACGCGAACCACTGCATCGTCACGTCCAGTCTGCTGTTCCTCGTGCTTTGAAAAAAGTGCAGAGGTTTCAAGCCTGCATATGAGAAGGAGGGCCAACATCACAGCTGCCTTTCTTCCAGCGACATCAGGCCTGCTAAAATTATCGACATCATAAATACCTGCATCTGGTAACTGTATTTGTTCACCGTAGAATCCAACCATCCTGATTTATATTTCTGTGGCTGCCCTAAATGACTTCCGGCGATATGAAGATGATTTCTGCATTAGCGCCACATTCACTTACGTCCCAAATATTTCTCCTCTTGAACTAGTGCACCATTACAACTGCCTTCGTTGCCAATGGCTTTAAATTTTATTACCTTTACTAAAATTATGGCTGACACTCGAGAGAGAACCACACACACTTTGGCATACGAGTATTCTCTTTCAACTCAGAAGTCATTGAACATTTTTCCGGCCCTCAGCGGCGGGTGCTCGTACGGCAGTCCAGACATCGCAGCGTTACACACCGCGTCTGAGTCAGCATGCGTCATAGTTTCACGCTGGAGAGATACGGAATGGACGCTAAGCAGAAGGTGACAGAAGTCCCCTGAACGAGCAAGACGTCACCACATCAGTCCACACGTAAAACTGATGGAGACTTGACGGGCGCCCGTGTACCATTTGCCAGTGACTGATTCTTAACACCAATCGTGGAACTACCTTTATCGATTTCACCACTATACATGGCGTCCAATAAAAAATCGCTACCGAGGCCGAAGGCGCCTTGCGAAAACATGTCGCACTCGAGTCACAAGAATATATTTCATAGTGTTTCCGAAAATAATATTACCTCCAGACCTTTTTATTCAAGAGCATCGCATTCTTTCTCGCCTCTTGCGATCTTATAACTTCATTCTACCTGGAGCAAAGTTACAAATCAAAGAGCGCTTAAAACAGCAAATATCGACACCTTTTGATGACACCTGTCGTCTAGATGCAAATATGTATCGATTCCCGTGGGAAAACGTCAGACAGTGAAATACCAGACTCCATTACAACGATTCTCGGACTTTTGTTGCGCCGAATGTTTAGACTCCGAAACAGTATTGTACGAAAAGCTTGTTTTTCGGCCAGAAAATAATCTGCAGATAAAAAATAGATAGTAAAAAGAATGTTGTGCGTTACTAATACAGCCCAGCCCAACAAAGCAGAAAAGAGTGACATCGATTATGAGTCTGCCCTGACGTAGCTATGAGAATGTAATTACACCGAAAAGCTAAACTGTCATTACTAATAGAACGTATCTGTTAATTGAAGAAATTCTTGACTTGCTAAAAGATCTACAATTACCTGGAACAGTTGCCACACAGCAACTTATTTCTGGAAGGTAACAACCCAGCCGTCTTCTCGTTCACGTGTCAAAAAGCATATTTCTCTACTTGGTCAAATGATGTGCCTGTCGAGTGGAAGAAATTTACTTTGATTTCTGGACTGAACTTTCCCCGGAGAATGTTGTTTGTCTCCCCTGTATCAGTATTTGTCCCGCTCACAGCTGTGCTTATATCGTGTCTTTTGTGGTATGCGAAATTAAAGTTAAAGCTGTAAATTACGATGTGGAAGACTTCCACACTGAAACAGCAGTGTGATTTCGTGGCTCATAGGTGCGTGTGAGACTCCAGATATAGGTGGTCTACGAGGTGCATTCAAGTTCTAAGGCCTCCGATTTTCTTTCTAATTAACTACTCACCCGAAATCGATGAAACTGGCGTTACTTCTCGACGTAATCGCCCTGCAGACGTACACATTTTTCACAACGCTGACGCCATGATTCCATGGCAGCGGCGAAGGCTTCTTTAGGAGTCTGTTTAGACCACTGGAAAATCGCTGAGGCAATAGCAGCACGGCTGGTGAATGTGCGGCCATGGAGAGTGTCTTTCATTGTTGGAAAAAGCCAAAAGTCACTAGGAGCCAGGTCAGGTGAGTAGGGAGCATGAGGAATCACTTCAAAGTTGTTATCACGAAGAAACTGTTGCGTAATGTTAGCTCGATGTGCGGGTGCATTGTCTTGGTGAAACAGCACACGCGCAGCCCCCCTCAGACGTTTTTGTTGGAGTGCAGGAAGGAATTTGTTCTTCAAAACATTTTCGTGGGATGCACCAGTTACCGTAGTGCCCTTTGGAACGCAATGGGTAAGGATTACGCCCTCGCTATCCCAGAACATGGACACCATCATTTTTTCAGCACTGGTGGCGGTGAATCTGTGTGCTTCCATTGAGCTGACTGGCACTTTGTTTCTGGATTGAAAAATGGCATCCACGTCTCATCCACTGTCACAACCGACAAAAAGAAAGTCCCATTCATGCTGTCGTTGAGCGTCAACATTGCTTGGCAACATGCCACACGGGCAGCCATGTGGTCGTCCGTCAGCATTCGTGGCACCCACCTGGATGACACTTTTCGCATTTTCAGGTCATCATACAGGATTGTGTGCACAGAACCCACAGAAATGCCAACTCTGGAGGCGATCTGTTCAACAGTCATTCGGCGATCCCCCAAAACAATTCTCTCCACTTTCTCGATCATGTCTTCAGACCGGCTTGTGCGAGCCCGAGGTTGTTTCAGTTTGTTGTCACATGATGTTCTGCCTTCATTAAACTGTCGCACCCACGAATGCACTTTCGACACATCCATAACTCCATCACCACATGTCTCCTTCAACTGTGGATGAATTTCAATTGGTTTCACACCACGCAAATTCAGAAAACGAATGATTACACGCTGTTCAAGTAAACGTCGCCATTTTAAGTATTTAAAACAGTTCTCATTCTCGCCGCTGACGGTAAAATTCCATCTGCCATATGGTGCTGCCATCTCTGGGACGTATTGACAATGAACGCGACCTCATTTTAAAACAATGCGCATGTTTCTATCTCTTTCCAGCCCGGAGAAAAAAAATCGGAGGCCTTAGAACTTGAATGCACCTCGTAATACTCCGACATTTCAAGGATTTTTTGAGCTATTTACCATGATTTTATAGGAGGGGCTTACCAGTAACAGCATTTACCTGACAGCTGACGAAAACCTCCCGTAAACACTGATCGGAGCCGGGAGATTGGGACTACTTTAATTTATTTTTGGACAATGTCATGCATTGTCTCAGATAAAAGTTAACATTTTGTGTATGTATGGTCTGTGTATGTATATTGTGTACGCGCCTGAGTGTTGCTGTACAAAGTGATGTGTTGTCTATCATACAAGGCATGTTTTTTAAGTAACTACCGTTTTGAAATTAAAAAAGCCGTGCTAAGATATCTCAATAATTTTATTTTTACATGAAAGCCTGTACCTTAATCTACTTTTCTACGTAATTTCCTTCAGTATTGAGGCACTTGTCATAACGTTGTACCAGTTTCTGAATACCCTTCTCATAGAAGTCTGCCGCCTGACTTGTTAACCACTGCATCACCACTGTTTTGACTTTGTCATCGTCTTGAAGATGCTGACCGCCCAGGTGTTTTCTTCAAGTGCAGGAACAGATGGTAGTCACTGGGCGCAAGATCGGGGCTGTAGGGAGGATGATCTTCCCATCGAAAAGATATGATGACATCATTGGTCTGATTCGCCACATGCGGACGGGCATTGTCTTGCAGCAAAACGATGCCCTTCGTCAACTTCCATGGACTGTTGCTTTGATTCTGGTGTGACGTAGGCCACCCATGTTTCTTCGCCCGTAACAATTTGGCTTAAGAAATCATCATCGTCTTTGTGGTACCGCTCAAGGAAAATCAATGCACTGTCAAAACGTTTGGTTTGTGTACATCCGTCAACATTTCGGTACCCAATGTGCCCACAATTTTCGGTAATTCAAGTGCTCGGTCACAATGCCATACAAAACACTACGAGAAACATTAGGAAAGTCATCCCGCAAAGAGGAAATCGTAAAGCGTCTGTTTTCTCTCTCCTTATTGTCCACTTCTTGCACCAAACTTTCATTAACGACCGAAGGACGCCCACTCCGTTGTTCATCATGCACATTTGTGCGGCCATCTTTAAATGCTCTCACCCACTTTCTTGCCATTCCATCACTCATAATGTTTTCTCCGTAAACTGCACATATCTCACGATGAATATCGATCGCTTTTAGGCCTTTAGCACTAAGAAATCTTATAACAGCCCGTACTTCACAGTCGGCAGTACTCACGATTATCGGAGGCATCTTAAACACTCAGTGCACGACGTAAACAAGGAAGAATCAGACTGTAATGGCGTCAGTGCGTAGATTAAGGTACAGGCTTTCATGTAAAAATAAAATTATTGAGATATCTTAGCACATCTTTTTTAATTTCAAAACGGTACTTACTTAAAAACACGCCTCGTATCTTCATCTGAGTCCATATGTTACTCACTTGACGAGATTCCACCTGCAAGGAAAGATTTTTTTTGTGGCTACATTGAAACTTATAGCACTAACACCCACCTCATTACCCACGCTACTGAAATTATGGGAAGGCTGTGGGGTAGAAGGAACATATCACGTGTGCGCTACGTGCAGGCTCAGTCATTTATCGAAGTCAGAACGTTATTTGACGTTAGATTTTGCCGTTACGATGTGCCAAATACTACAGAACCAAGAAGTTTTCTGTGAAATTCACAGAACGCTCTGATCAAACATCTGCGCACCTAACGCACAGTTGAAATTGTGTATGAGATCCAACGTGTAACGCCAACAGGACTGGCCTCAAGAGGCAGCAGTACACTCATCGGCTCTTTGTGCCTTAGCTCTCTGTCTGTGTGTCCGTGTGCGTCGTGGGGAATGAGTCAACGACCAGCTAAGTGAATAACTGTCTCCTCACGTCCATCTCAGATTACAAACTGGTACTGAAGGAGCACGTGGAGATGCAGGAAGCATGGCACTATTTCTGTGACGCACCTGTGATATGCTGAAATATTCATGTGAGGGAAGACCATTTCTTGCGCGTAAGTTGGCACTTAATGCATGGACTGGGCACTGCAGTGTCTTCCTGAAGTTCTCGTAAAAAAGAAGACGAGGCAAGGAGTCTGGGAAATCCATACCAGAAGAAAGAGCGGGTGGAACGTTTGCTACGGTAGCCGGGAGTGGCCGCCTTGATTAATTCTGTAGACGAGGCACACAAATCGTTATCATCATAACTGAACATTTGAATAAACGTCATTGGATCATTATTGACCTGTTGTTCGTCACGGAATGTGAGTATACAACTCCTGAATTGTTTAATTTTGTATCACTGGTTATGTCCTTCGCAGTCGAAAATGGGGAGGACACCTGCACTTGACTCTCTGCTTCAACTTCGATAGCAGATTTATCGGTTGCGTGGTTTTCCAGCGAGTGGTCGTCAATTGTGTAATTCTCGTGTAATTCCGCCCACTTATGCAGGAACGTTACATTCGTTTAAGTTGACGGTCAGCTGCCATTCCGTGGAGGAGTTCCTGTGTTTTGTTACAATTCTCTGGCGTAGCGACTTACCTACACAGAACAGCATGATACGCCGACAGCTTCAGACAATATCTGATTCTGTTGTTCCAGTGACGTATGGTGAACAGCTCCAAGAAGGGGAGCATGTTCTTTCGCATAATCTACACTCCTGGAAATGGAAAAAAGAACACATTGACACCGGTGTGTCAGACCCACCATACTTGCTCCGGACACTGCGAGAGGGCTGTACAAGCAATGATCACACGCACGGCACAGCGGACACACCAGGAATCGCGGTGTTGGCCGTCGAATGGCGCTAGCTGCGCAGCATTTGTGCACCGCCGCTGTCAGTGTCAGCCAGTTTGCCGTGGCATACGGAGCTCCATCGCAGTCTTTAACACTGGTAGCATGCCGCGACAGCGTGGACGTGAACCGTATGTGCAGTTGACGGACTTTGAGCGAGGGCGTATAGTGGGCATGCGGGAGGCCGGGTGGACGTACCGCCGAATTGCTCAACACGTGGGGCGTGAGGTCTCCACAGTACATCAATGTTGTCGCCAGTGGTCGGCGGAAGGTGCACGTGCCCGTCGACCTGGGACCGGACCGGAGCGACGCACGGATGCACGCCAAGACTGTAGGATCCTTCGCAGTGCCGTAGGGGACCGCACCGCCACTTCCCAGCAAATTAGGGACACTGTTGCTCCTGGGGTATCGGCGAGGACCATTCGCAACCGTCTCCATGAAGCTGGGCTACGGTCCCGCACACCGTTAGGCCGTCTTCCACTCACGCCCCAACATCGTGCAGCCCGCCTCCAGTGGTGTCGCGACAGGCGTGAATGGAGGGACGAATGGAGACGTGTCGTCTTCAGCGATGAGAGTCGCTTCTGCCTTGGTGCCAATGATGGTCGTATGCGTGTTTGGCGCCGTGCAGGTGAGCGCCACAATCAGGACTGCATACGACCGAGGCACACAGGGCCAACACCCGGCATCATGGTGTGGGGAGCCATCTCCTACACTGGCCGTACACCACTGGTGATCGTCGAGGGGACACTGAATAGTGCACGGTACATCCAAACCGTCATCGAACCCATCGTTCTACCATTCCTAGACCGGCAAGGGAACTTGCTGTTCCAACAGGACAATGCACGTCCGCATGTATCCCGTGCCACCCAACGTGCTCTAGAAGGTGTAAGTCAACTACCCTGGCCAGCAAGATCTCCGGATCTGTCCCCCATTGAGCATGTTTGGAACTGGATGAAGCGTCGTCTCACGCGGTCTGCACGTCCAGCACGAACGCTGGTCCAACTGAGGCGCCAGGTGGAAATGGCATGGCAAGCCGTTCCACAGGACTACATCCAGCATCTCTACGATCGTCTCCATGGGAGAATAGCAGCCTGCATTGCTGCGAAAGGTGGATATACACTGTACTAGTGCCGACATTGTGCATGCTCTGTTGCCTGTGTCTATGTGCCTGTGGTTCTGTCAGTGTGATCATGTGATGTATCTGACCCCAGGAATGTGTCAATAAAGTTTCCCCTTCCTGGGACAATGAATTCACGATGTTCTTATTTCAATTTCCAGGAGTGTATATAGAACCTTAAAGGTATCCCATCACTTCAACTCACCACTCCTTTGTGAAGCGATTTCCGTCGATTTTCTGTTTTGCGATGACTTAACTCAATATATGTCTTTTCATAATTAGCATGACGGCTGGATGGTCGATTCGCCCCTATTTCGGTTCACTGAATTCAGTGTTTCAATCTTTTCGGTACCCGCATGGTTACTAAATGATTAGACCAGTGGTCGTCCAATAGCGGCTCGAATCAAGTGTTACTGCAGCCCCCGGTCGTCAGCCGTATTTTATAATAATACGCATCTAGCAACTAACAACAGAATCCAAAAACGTCAACTAGCGTTCAGAGCTCTTTGAAAGAGTAGTTTCCTGCTCAGTAACAAACAAAAGTACCAGTACTTATAGAGACAGTAGTTTTTTTCTTTTTTTTTTTTAAGAATTGCTTAATTTCAATTGACGTTGGTGAATTTGGCCTTGACGTAAATAAAGTTGGCCGCTTACCTCAGGGGCATAGGTTCAGTAGCGTGGCCATTGTGGTGTTACAGATGTGAGACGGGGAATATTTTATTGCTTGTCTTCCAATACTGATATCTGACGGGCATGGGCGACTCGTACCGACCCACTGCTACAATATAAATCTTGACACGGAAGTAACATGAATTCGTCAGTGCACGTTATAAAGACGGTAATGTCCAAATGTGAAACATATTTGTAACAAGGTATATGAAATTAAAATAAGGGTGTTGTAATACAACACAATGACTACAAAGTAAACGACATTCAAAACACTTGGTAAATATATGTGATCGTGTCTTATATTCAACAGAGAATTTAAATATAGGAAGAGCTACTGTTATTAGTCAATTATCCACTCTCACATATAACACAACGAAACTTCGTCAGGCAGTTACCATACTTTGGAGACGCTGAGAGAGACAAGAATCTGAAACAGATATAGTAGTCACGAAGTGCTGCGCACTTTTAACGGTCAGTGCTTGGCTGCCGTCGGCCAACTTATCGCGCCCTTGCTAGTTCATTGCGAACTCGTAACATAGTAATTTATGTCGGTTACCAATAATAAGGTTTGTACATACAGTCTTAGATATATAAACTAACCGTCACCCAGTCACCACTTAAGGTGGCCAATAATACCGACCGCCCCTGACACCGCTAAGTCCGGCCATCTGCATAATCTGGCAACAGTGTAGGATGCGGAAGTGTCAGGAGGAAGTTTTGTCTACTTCAGAGATGTTGTCATGTTGTGTGAGACTGTGGCCTAGTGGTAATCATCGTGGATTCTAAACTTACTGTCGCATGTTTGCGTCCAACTGTATTCTTTTTTAACCGCCATATTTCGGCCCTCAGCTAAAGTTATGAGTCTGATTGAACATCGAATATAATTCGCTTCACATTATACCCACCAGTAATAACAAATATTTCCAGAAACAATTCCGCAGGACAGCTCGTGGCTGCGTCACGATCAAAACAGCTTACGCTAGAGCGTTTCCTCGCGCTGCATCGCCTACCGGCCACCGGTCAAAAGCCACCCGCCGCCTAAAATCGGGCGCCGCCCAGGTGAGCTCGGCGCGACGCTGTTAGTGTAACAACTGTCATTTTCGAATTTGAAGTTCTAGTTATCATCTTGCAGTTAAGCATTGGATTTTGCATACTTGAAAATCTTGTACTACGGTTAAGCATTGTAAAATTGGATCGCAAGTGGAAAAAGGTGTAACATCTGCAACACAGTATTTACTTTTGGTATAATAGAGGGGTAAATGCAGAGGAGGCAGCTGGAAAGATTTGAACTGTGTGTGGAGCGAATGCTTTTGGGAAAAATTAGCCAGAAAAAGATATTCTTGTTTCAACAAAGATCGTTTTGGCATGAATGATTTTCCACATTAAGCAAGTCTCAACTACTGATATAAGTGATGGATTACCATTCAACCATCATGCGACGTCTGCATTCAACAGGCAAGGTTCAGGAATCTGGTGTAGGAGTACTGCATGTTTTAATTCGAAACAACAAAAATCAACGGAGTGACTATTATTGCAGTTTTGCTTGAACATCATCATGTCGCTCATTGAGCGTTCCTATCCCATACTGTTAATTGTGACGTGTTATGATGCTTTTATCGTTATCTACCTAAGAAGAAATGAAAGAGTGAGCCCTACCAAAAGACGTAAACTCTACCAAAGAGTAGTGTGAACATAATATTTTCCATCTGATAGCTCCAAAAGTGTGTTTTGCACTACGAATTCTTCCCCAAGGGTGTGTCCATCACAGCTGGAATTTTTTTCCAACAACTGAGACACCTTTCGGTCACAGTGTGACAAAATCGAAGGCAATACAGGTGATTTGCGACATTTGTCTTCCATCAATGTAACGGCACTTCAACGGCATCCATTCCTCAGTCATTGCTTTGTGATGGCGCTAACCCATGTCATATACATGCGAATGAGATTGTAGCGCCTATTTAGTCAAATTACGAATGGTCAGTATACGAGTATTTACGAACAGTAGAAGCAGGGTTGCAGCGAGCTGATCACTTAACCAAGTGCAACATAGAGTACACGTGTAGTGAGTCATTTCAGCTGCATACTGACGGTAATATTAGATTATGTGCGCCACCATTAACGTTACTGTAAGCAACAGCATAACACCCCCACATCCACTGACAACCTGTACCATTATCATCACACAGCTGTTACTCGCAGTGATTACAAGTTTCTGATGTCTGTCAAGAATAGCAGCAAACGCCTCATGAATGTGACTTTCCATTTGCATTACGCCTATGACAGAGCGAATCCTAAATAACAGTAAAAGGTTACCCAGCGAAGGGAAGAGTCCACGTATGGTCGTGTTCTTGCAGCCTGATATTAATGTAGTTCCCGATGGTTTCACACTAACAGGTTCTTTGGCTATCGGAATACTCATACTGCCGGCCGCGGTGGCCGAGTGGTCCTAGGCGCTTCAGTCCGGAACCGCGCGACTGCTACGGCCGCAGGTTCGAATCCTGCCTCGGGCATGAATGTGTGTGATTTCCTTAGGTTAGTTAGGTTTAAGTTGTTCTAAGTTCTAGGGGACTGATGACCTCAGATGTTAAGTCTCATACTGCTCAGAGCCATGTGTGTGTAATACTCATACGGGAATTATCAGAGCGTAATTTCTAGAACACTCAACTACCTTAAGAACACCTCATTCTGGATTGAACATAACTCGGAAATCGACGTTAATTTGAAGTTTCCGTCCGTCTCCTGAAGACTTACTGAATGAAGTCTGAAGTGCAGTCACAGTTGTGTTGCCTGCCGCATGAATTCTGTAAAGTGTTGTGGCAGCTGACAGATATTGCTGAATACAGGCATGTGCAAATATCTTCACAGCTCTAGAGGAACTAGTCTTTGTTGCATTTTTTCCATACCGTAATTAGCAAAATAACATAAGCCTCATTCTGCTGAAGAACTTGATGCCAGCAAGTCCTGAAATAAGAATCTGCGAGCGGTAGTAATACATGAAAGGAAACAGACTGTTGGACAAAAGAATGGAGAACACCCTGCTTTTTACTTTTCCGATAGGGCCTACGATAAGAATCTGGTGTCATATTATCCTTCAGAACCCTAAACTGTTTATTTTTTCACTTCAGACGAAAACAGAAGCCATGATATGAGAAGAGGAAATGACTTATATGCTTCTCAGAATCATTAGTTTTTGTGTTTATTTTCTCGCTTCGTATTGAAACAAAGGCGTTGTTATTAGATGAGAAAATGAAGTATGTGCTTTCAACACATAATATTTCGTTGTGTGCCACTACTGTGTGCATGAGAGCTCTGCTGTTAATTTTCGTGTGTTGGATAAATTTTGATATCACCTCACATTACTTTGTGAGCAGGTTCCTATTTTCTTGGGATTCAAATAGAGTGGACATTTCATCAGTGGTTAATATTCTGATGACTAAAGACATGATACCCATTCCAATTGCTCCATGGTACCTGTGAGTAGAGTCTCACGTTGGGTACTGTAAGAACATGGAGGCAGTGATGATCGTTCATTGCAGTCAGAGCCAAGGTGATTTCTTTCTGTTTATGGCGAAGCGTCTGCTGCAGTGTCCCCGCTCACCCAACATAAACATATCGCGGGGGCTTTGGGCGTTGGTAATCGCCGCACTTGTCGCGAACCTCGACAACAAGAGCGCACTGAATCTGCTATCGATATTGTGGAGTTAATACATCTCACTTACTTAACGTAATATGCGGGACATGGGTTGGGTAAAAATTCAGGTTGTAGTAACTAGCCTTTGTATTAAAATACTTTACAGTTGTATGTGATGCAATATTTAATGTTGCTTGTCTCTCTATTATTAACAGTATTGATTTATATCGTGTGTGAACGCGAAAACAAACACACACACTATAGCATAGCGTCCGGTAAAAAAGGAGTATAAATAGGTTTTCGATATGCAACAAAAAAGAAGCGTGATCTGCGCTCTCCGAATCGAAATAATTATGATCTTTGTCCATTTGTATTAAAGAATGAGCGTTTTTTGTTTCATTGTCTCCTCGATTCTGATGTTCTATCTGAGGGACGCTTATTGTTCACGGTCTGTAATTCATACAATTATCTGTAGCAATATTAGAATTTGTTGAATATATACGAAACTACTGGTTACAGAATGTGTTTTTTGTCAGTAGCGAGTACCTTTCCTAAATATGATTTAGTTACATAATAATTAAATGTTGCCCTGGCCATTTTTGTTTAGGCTCAGTGTTGTAGCGGCGCCATTAATGATAAAAATGGTATAAGCTCTTTTAATAGTCATTTCACGCTAAAAGTATTAAAAAGAATAATCTCAATAAATGAAAAACGGCGTCTTGCAATATTTTAAAATTGATATTAGGCTCGAGATACAGTTTTTTTTATTAACAGGAATTTCTATAAATGCTTACGCTGCCCTTGCACATAAGCAGCTATCCTGGAGCATCAAGCCTCACAGAAAAAATTAAGCATTGTGTTTAATGGATTATCGCGTAATATTAAAGAAAGATTTTTAATCCATCGTGAGTAAGACGGATGTCTTCATGTTGGGATACGTATGATATTTCTGGCGATAGCGCCCTGAAAAAAATTTTGCCGTGGCTTTTAACAAACATAAAAGAGTACTTTCAAAATCCTTTCATACAAATTGGAATAGCGGCACAGTTATCGTTATATGAATTAACAGCATTTTCAGAAAGTTACGCGATAACACACACACACTTACACAGTCATTTATTCCAGTGAGAGTGACGACTGCTGTCTGTTGAACGACACATGCGTCAATCAATTTCTCATTTTGCGTCGAGTGGATGAGAATTTTCAGTTACCTTGCATTGCAAGAATTGTGAGGAGGAGACTGAAAGTAAATGGACTTGTATGCTAAAGAGCTGTGACTAAGTATAGCTTGATGATTATTAGATGATTGTACATATGGGTTTTCTGGACGAGTACACTTTTAGTAACCAACCCATTCATCATCACTACGTAGATTTCTCGACTGCGTCGAGGCATTGACTCTACTAAGTTCCTAGATAATGTAGCGTGATGTTTTACTTCCTACCATACGTTTTCTATACTCGTTCAAAGGTCGCTTGCATTTGTAGGTCCACAGGCAATGACCTCGTTACCTCTGCCCACATATTCTTTATCGGGTTGAGATCCGGTGATCGTGGAACAAACGGCAACAGCTTTATCCTCTCTTGACCATGAAACAAATCTTGCACTGCTGTACTCTGGTGGATGGGGCTGTGGTCCTGTAAATAAATTGTTAATATATTTATTTTTAAATAACGTATTTGCAGTAATAACATTGTATTAGTATTTTCCATATTGTTTAAGAATTCAGGGCCTGTCATAGATAAGTGATCTAGATTCAACAGTCCGATTAGGAATGTGGTTTACCGAGCGAATCATATGATGAGAGTCGTAGTCGGAAATACACATTAAGACTGACTGGATGAATCCGATTAGAACGATCTGGTATCAAACTGAAATTGAAGAAATTGGATAGTTTGAACGTCTGTATTGCAACAATTCCTTTGATGGAGTAACAGTTAATGACTGTCTAAGAAAAACTGAGAAATATATCTACTAGCAGCAATGTAACGTAATTATAACCTATATTTATGTGATGCAAATACTGAATCGAACAATACACATCTGTTTCAGTGGTGAGAAGATAAACCGTATCGGATTTGCTGACGTAATAATAATAATAATAATCCCGTGTGAGGTTGTTAGATCCTCCATCGGGCGCCTCCCCAGGCGGCGGATAGGGGAAAGCCTCCCAGATATGGGTGGTACCAAGGAAATCAAATACTTGGGGTGGACCAAATACCAACACAATCCTCAACGGCCATTTAACCCGTAGAAACCAAAATCCAGGCACGTCTGACTGAAAATCACCGCTACTCTGGTCAGCGTCTGTTAGCTTAACGAGCTTGGCTGAAAATATTCGGTTCCAAAGGTTTAAACAACCTCTGGTTCTATCCGGTCCTGGTATCATGCAGGCCAAACCAATGAAACACAAGCAAACATGAACTTGCAAGTAAATTCAGCTTTACCCCAGGTGGTACAAAACCCGCCCGTCGACAGACGGCAACTGGACTTCCGGATTCTGGGGAGTCCAGGCTAGCACAGCATAGAGTATCGGAGATATCTGGTAAATTTCCCTAAAAGCAGAAAACATTCATTGGAACACTAAATATTAGAAAATTGATCCAAACAGGAAAACTACATAATCTCACATAAGAAATCGACCGACAAAAAATTCTCGTCCTTCCTCTTCAAGAAACATGACTACCTGACAATGAAACCTTGCATTACGGAAACTATAACATCTCCAAGAGCAAAACACAACAAAAGGTAGCGAAAGGTGCATCAATCTTCGGCATGGCATTTCTGGTACACAGACTCATCATCAACTCTGTCAAAGAAATCACACCCATCTAAAATCGACTTATGACTATGCACATTCAGAGCGCCAATAAAAAAATATAAACTCATCAATGCACATGTCCCCACCAACATCAATAATAAGAAAAATCCTAAAAATGTTGAAAAATTCTGGAACGCACTCGAAAAAACCATGAGCAAAACTCATCAGAATTACGTGAAAATCCTAACGGGAGACTTCAACGCTCAATTTGGGACGCAAAAAACCTATAGAAAAATCATCGATAAAAATTCAGCACACCAAAACACTAACACCAACGGCACACGTCTGATGGACATTTGCCAACAATTCAACCTCAAAATGACGTCTACACACTTTTGGAAAAAAAAGAACACATGGCGATCCCCGATCCAGCATCTTGGTGAATACCAGATCGACCCCGTTGCCATCTCTTACACCCACTATAGAATCATCCACGATATTCAAGTCCGATGAGGCGCAAATATTGACTCAGACCACTACCTCGCACGAGTTAGAGTGAAACTCTCTCTGGAGACAGTCGACCTTTAAAAAATCTCTGCATTCAAAAATTCGACACTTCCAAAATTAAAGAAACCAATATCACAGAAAAATGGGAAAAAGAACCGACGAGCGGCTGGACTGACTTCTGCAGTAAAATTACCAGAAAAGCCAAAGAAGTAATTCCACTTTAAAAAAGGCAAAACACCAATGGTGGGACTCCAGCTGCGATCAAGCCATCATCAATCGCCGACTCGCCTTCCAAACGTACAAGAGCAACGAATCGACAGGAACCCTACAACACTTCCTCTACGTCCACAAACAGACAAACAGAACCGTCAGAAAAACCAAACACCACTACATCATCGAACAGTTGAAATCAATTGAGGAACAACTTCAGAAACTACAACAGCAGAAATTTCTATAGAAATTTCCCAAACAAAATTAAAGGTTACTCACTACAAAATTTGACCTTCAAGAAACAAAATGGAGTACTCGCCATCACCAACCAAGAAAACTGTGAAGAATTGTCATACTACTTTTCCGATCTCCTTAACTGCCCCGAACCATCCGAATGATTTCCACGCACATCCCCAAGATACACAAAACTTGATCCCGATATACCGACTCAAGAAGAAATCCAGCACCACACCAAAAACTCAAGAAGGGAAAGACGTCAGCAGAAGACGGAATCATCGCAGGACTACTGAAAAATCTTGGCTCACGATCACTACAGGAAATCACGCGGATCATTCAGGATATCTGGCGAAGTGAAAAACTCCTAGACGACTGGAAATGTGCACTGATCCACCCACTCCACAAAAAAGAAGACAAATCTGATGTAACTACAGAGGAATTTCCTTCCTTTCAGACCCATATAAAATCATCTCCGCGTGCCTTTTACAACGCACACAAGAACAAGTCGAATCCCTAATCGGTGAATACCGATCAGGATTCAGACCACACACTTGGCACCGGACAAATTTGCAACCTGAAATTCACACTCAAAATACAAGTCATAAGAAATCTCCCAACCATCTGCACATTCGTCGACTTCAGGAAAGCGTCTACGACTCCATCGACCGACAATCCCTTTTTAACATACTCTAAGAATGCAATATCGATCCTAAAATACGACGACACATCCAACAAACAATAATAGACCCAACTTTCAAAGTGTAATTCAACGGACAAATCTCACAACCCTACTCCATCAAGACTGGCGTCCGGCACGGCGATAGCCTCTACCCATTACCCTTCAACATCGTCCTAGATGTAGTCATCAAAGAATGGGAAAAAGAAACGAGAAACAGAAACATCTGGAGACCCATCAGGCTAGGAAGACAGCAGAATAACATGAACGTCACATGCCTTGCCTCTGCTGACAATCTTGCCATCTTTTCCGGAGATGAATAGACAGCAGTTCATGAGATCGAAGTCCTCAAAGTACGTGCCGAGGAAGTTGGACTATAATTCACGGCCGCAAAATACATCAAAACACAAAATTTGATCACAGAATACACCACAGTAAACAAGGGCAACTACTTTAAATACTTAGATTAAATCATTGAGCCCGCATGTACAGAAAGGTTAGCACAATAAAGACACGAACTCAGAATGCAGAAAGCATACGGAAAAATCGCGGGCATCTACAAGTAGAAATGCATGAACATCAAAACCGAAACTACACGACTGTTATCAAACCTGAAACACTATACGCCAGTGACCCTAAGACTCGTTTACAAAAGGGACCTCGAGAATATCAAGAAAGATGAAAGAAAAATCATCCGAAAAATCCCTGGGCCAAAACTCACAGATTAAGGATATTGTCTAAAATCACACACAGTAATAGAAAAACACTCCAACATCGAAACAAGTTTCCGCAAACGACGACTGAAATTTTACGGTCACATCACAAGACGACAGCCTGTAAGTAGGCTGTTTAGGTTTTTATGTTGGTAACGCCACGTAGCGCTCTGTATGAAAATCACTGACTGTGCGACTGTGCTGTGTGCAGTCTGTGGCTGGTTTGCATTGTTGGAATATTTACTATTGTAGTGTTGGGCTGTTGGGTGTGAACAGCGCGTAGCGTTGCGCAGTTGGAGGTGAGCCGCCAGCAGTGGTGGATTTGGGGAGAGAGATGGCGGAGTTTTGAGCGCAGATGATCTGGACGTGTGTCCATCGGAAACAGTAAATTTGTAAGACTGGATGTCATGAACTGATAGATATATAATATCTTTTGAACACTATTAAGGTAAATACATTGTTTGTTCTCTGTCAAAATCTTTCATTTGCTAAGTATACCTATCAGTAGTTAGTGCCTTCAGTAGTTAGAATCTTTTATTTAGCTGGCAGTAGTGGCGCTCGCTGTATTGCAGTAGTTCGAGTAACGAAGATTTTTGTGAGGTCAGTGATTCGTGAAAGGTATAAGTTAATGTTAGGGCCATTCTTTTGTAGGAATTTTTCAAAGTTAGATTGCGTTGCGCTAAAAATATTGTGTGTCAGTTTAGTGTTGATCAGAATAAGTAAAGAGAGTAATGTCTGAGTACATTCAGTTTTGCTCAGCTGTTTGAAAATCAAATAACGTAGAGATTTATCAGCACAGTAATTCATTAATTTTTCTAAGGGGACGTTTCAAGCCTACTAACAAAGTAAATGTTGATGTATCTACACAAACTAAAAACTACAAGTCAGGATCAAACAAGTCCAAATTGATCTCAAAAATGCCAACATCATACCAACAGACATCGACGATAGAAAAATCTTCAGACATCTGCCGCTGGGAAACTGTACCAGAAGATAAAACCAACATATCTAGGTGAGAATGGACAGAAGAATGTCGCGCTAAACACAGCGAGATGATGAAAGAATTTTGGAAAAACAAGAAGAATAACAGCAACAAATTATAATTCGCTTTTTGTGATCCCCTATGTGTCTGAACAATGTAGATAAATAAATAAATAATAATGATAATAATAACATGTAATAATAGTAGTATTAGTAATAGAAGAAAATTCAGAAAATAAAAATGACAATGCAGGTGTCGTCGAACGCATTATGAAAGAGAACATTCAAAGTAACATCTGATTAAGCAGACTATAGAATGGACGGCAATGAGGAAAAATACTAACGAGACCAATGCAGACTGAAAAGCATTGGGTACTAAAAGTTAATCACGTCGAGCTCTTCAACTACGTCGATTGTGGTCTTAAGTTAACGATAACAGATGCTTAGTACGAGTGATTAGAAGAATTATAATAACAAAGCAAGCGTTTTTAGCCAAAACATTTCAACAACTGAACAAATCAAAGAGGTAATACATAAATGCAACGCAAAATCAACTGTACAGGGTTTACATGCCTATAACTCTGGGGAATCAAGCAGAGAACTTTCTGGAAACAACAGCAGTTTACATGCAAGGGACAGCGACTAGGACAATATGGATCGAAACAATGAAAAATCTGAAAGCACTACGAGATACAAAGAAAGCAAAATGGAGAAAATAAACAGAAGGAAGATGCAAATCGTTTGATAAATCCTTATGTATATCACCATTCTCATGTATTTACGGACAACGTGTGATGCTAGGGGCTACGAGGGCGAAGAGGAATCTCTACTTTCAGGAGATCATGACTAGAACAAAATGCAACAACAATACTGGGAACATCAAGAGACTACCAAACGACGGAATATAATGGTTTCTTCGATAAAAAGTAGGCCATAGGAAAAGAGTGAATCAGCATTTGCGAACTATGAAACCGCTCTCATTCTACTTGCTGTTCATACCTGCAGGAAATAGATGTCTCCTTGAGGATACAACAGCTCAGTGCTTGGCTTCGTTATATGTTCTAAAATGTTAACATACGCCTCTCTGTTGAGGTTCCCCTCAATTTACCATAGAGGCCCTGCTCCCCGAGACGAGATGAAGCGCCAAATGCCAACAGAAGAGCGTCCATTTCTCTGTCTTTTCACGAGATACTTCGGACTGACACGCCCTCCCCATGGCCGGCACACCTACAGTATCAAAAGCGTTTATCTGTTAATAAAAACGCTGACGAATTCAACACCAACATCTATGTAACAAAGGCGATACCAAACAAATTTAACGACTAAACAAGAAAAGTATTTTACAACAACTATTCTGCATGACAATATCGTAAAGTGACTTCTATCGTAAACAATTTCATTCATCATCATCATCATCATCATCATCATTTAAGACTGATTATGCCTTTCAGCGTTCAGTCCGGAGCATAGCCCCCCTTATAAAATTCCTCCATGATCCCCTATTCAGTGCTAACATTGGTGCCTCTTCTGATGTTAAACCTATTACTTCAAAATCATTCTTAACCGAATCCAGGTACCTTCTCCTTGGTCTGCCCCGACTCCTCCTACCCTCTACTGCTGAACCCATGAGTCTCTTGGGTAACCTTGCTTCTCCCATGCGTGTAACATGACCCCACCATCTAAGCCTGTTCGCCCTGACTGCTACATCTATAGAGTTCATTCCCAGTTTTTCTTTGATTTCCTCATTGTGGACACCCTCCTGCCATTGTTCCCATCTACTAGTACCTGCAATCATCCTAGCTACTTTCATATCCGTAACCTCAACCTTATTGATAAGGTAACCTGAATCCACCCAGCTTTCGCTCCCATACAACAAAGTTGGTCGAAAGATTGCACGGTGCACAGATAACTTAGTCTTGGTACTGACTTCCTTCTTGCAGAAGAGAGTAGATCGTAGCTGAGCGCTCACTGCATTAGCCTTGCTACACCTCGCTTCCAGTTCTTTCACTATGTTGCCATCCTGTAAGAATATGCATCCTAAGTACTTGAAACCGTCCACCTGTTCTAACTTTGTTCCTCCTATTTGGCACTCAATCCGTTTATATTTCTTTCCCACTGACATTACTTTCGTTTTGGAGATGCTAATCTTCATACCATAGTCCTTACATTTCTGATCTAGCTCTGAAATATTACTTTGCAAACTTTCAATCGAATCTGCCATCACAACTAAGTCATCCGCATATGCAAGACTGCTTATTTTGTGTTCACATATCTTAATCTCACCCAGCCAGTCTATTGTTTTCAACATATGATCCATAAATAATATGAACAACAGTGGAGACAGGTTGCAGCCTTGTCTTACCCCTGAAACTACTCTGAACCATGAACTCAGTTTACCGTCAACTCTAACTGCTGCCTGACTATCCATGTAAAGACCTTTAATTGCTTGCAAAAGTTTGCCTCCTATTCCATAATCTCGTAGAACAGACAATAACTTCCTCCTAGGAACCCGGTCATATGCCTTTTCTAGATCTATAAAGCATAGATACAATTCCTGTTCCACTCATAACACTTCTCCATTATTTGTCGTAAGCTAAAGATCTGGTCCTGACAACCTCTAAGAGGCCTAAACCCACACTGATTTTCATCCAATTTGTCCTCAACTAATACTCGCACTTTCCTTTCAACAATACCTGAGAAGATTTTACCCACAACGCTAACTAAAGAGATACCTCTGTAGTTGTTACAATCTTTTCTGTTTCCATGTTTAAAGATTGGTGTGATTACTGCTTTTGTCCAGTCTGATGGAACCTGTCCCGACTCCCAGGCCATTTCAATTATCCTGTGTAGCCATTTAAGACCTGACATTCCACTGTACTTGATGAGTTCCGACTTAATTTCATCTACCCCAGCTGCTTTATTGCACTGCAATCTATTGACCATTTTCTCCACTTCCTCAAACGTGATCCTATTTCCATCATCATTCCTATCCCATTCTACCTCGAAATCTGAAACATTACTGATCGCATTTTCACCTACATTGAGCAACTCTTCAAAATATTCCCTCCATCTGCCCAAGGCATCCACAGGATTCACCAGCAGTTTTCCTGACCTGTCCAAAATACTTGTCATTTCCTTCTTACCTCCCTTTCGAAGACTGCTAATTACACTCCAGAATGGTTTTCCAGCAGCTTGACCCAATTTCTCCAACCTGTTTCCAAAGTCTTCCCAAGATTTCTTCTTGGATGCTGCAATTATCTGTTTGGCTTTGTTTCTTTCTTCAACATAACTTTCTCTGTCTACCTGAGTTCTAGTATGTAGCCATTTTTTATACGCCTTTTTTTCCTTTTACAGGCTGCCTTGACTGTGTCATTCCACCAAGCTGTTTGCTTCCTCCTACTTTTACACACTACTGTTCCAAGACATTCTTTAGCCACTTCTAGTACTGTGTCCCTGTGCCTTGTCCATTCCTTTTCCAATTACTGTAATTGACTACATTCAACTAACTGGTACCTTTCTGAGATCGCTGTTATGTACTTGTGCCTGATTTCCTTATCCTGAAGTTTCTCCACTCTTATCCTCCTACATATGGACCTGACCTCCTGCACTTTCGGCCTCGCAATCCCAATTTCACTGCAGATTAAATAATGATCAGTGTCATCAAAGAATGCCCTGAATACACGTGTGTCCCTCACAGCCTTCCTGAATTCCTGATCTGTTATTATATAGTCAATGACAGATCTGGTTCGCCTGCTTTCCCAAGTATACCGGTGAATGTTCTTATGTTTAAAAAAGGAGTTTGTGATTACTAAGCCCATACTGGCACAGAAATCCAAGAGTTGCTGCCCGTTCCTGTTGGCCTCCATATCCTCTCCAAATTTATCCATAACCTTTTCATACCCTTCTGTTCGATTTCCAATCCTGGCGTTAAAATCACCCATGAGCAGAACACTGTCCTTGTCCTTTACTCTAACAACTACATCACTGAGTGCCTCATAAAAACTATCCATCTTATCTTGATCAGTCCCTTCACAATGCGAATATACTGACACAATCCTAATTTTCTTGCTAGACACTGTCAAATCTATCCACATCAGTCGTTCGTTTACATACCTTATTGCAACTACGCTGGGTTCCATTTCTTTCCTGATGTAAAGCCCTACACCCCATTGTGCTATTCCTGCTTTGACTCCTGACAAGTAGACCTTGTATTCTCCCACTTCTTCTTCTTTCTCACCCCTTACCCGAATGTCACTAACAGCTAAAACGTCCAGCCCCATCTTACTTGCAGCCTCTGCCAGCTCTACCTTCTTCCCAGAGTAGCCCCCATTGATATTAATAGCTCCCCATCTCATTACCATTTGTTTGCCAAGTCGTATCTTAGGAGTCCCTGGTTTGTCAGTTAGAGGTGGGACTCCGTCACCTCCAAAGGTCCGAGGCATTTTGCTCTGATTGTTGCCAGCATCATATTTAAAGTACCAGGGAAGCAGGTTGCTAGCCTTACTTGCCCCGAGTCCCATTGGGTTTTACCCCTAACGGCTGAGGGACTAACCGGTGGATTTGGTAGTCTTTGCCGTATGAGCACAAAGGTGACCACGACTCAGAATATGTCCGAGATGCCCAGCCTTATTCCAAAGTAACTAGTATCCCGACTGTCGGGACCACTTACTTGGCCACTCATACGTTGCCCGTGGTTCATGAACTAGGACATGACTACAGGAACCCACACCATGAGCCACAAACATTTTCATTTACGAAACTATATACAATAAATCAATCGATATCTCACCTGAGCCGTAGGATTCGTAACGGAAGAAAATATTTTCTCGTCTGCTTCAGTCAAAATCGATATACTCTTCCGCAAAAGCCATACGATAGATCTTCTGATAATCCATCAAGCATTGCTTTTTAGCAGCTCTTCGGCGTAAAAGTCCATGATCTTTCAGTCTCCTCCTCACAGTTCTTGCACTACCAGGAAACTCCCCCTGTTGACGGCAACTGCGGAAGGGTTGGTGTGTATATTGTCGAACAGACATCGTCGTCCCTCTCACTGGACACACGGGGTGCCCGATACGGGCTGTTTCGATACAGTTTTTCCACCAACGCCTAGCCGTCCTCTTCAGTACTCCGCACCTCTCACTGTCTTCAGACGGGCAGTAACTTCCGTCCTCAATTAGTGCGATAACGCGAACTGTTGTCTCTTGATTCAACTGAGCATGCATTATGACTGGTGCTTTTGTGATGTAAAGCACAATTTATATACCATGAGTGGCTTTGACTGCAGCGAGCGGACATTACTGCCTGCATGATCTTACAGTAACCAACGTGAGACTCTACTCACAGGTACCGTGGATCAATTGCAATGGGCATCATGTCATTAGTCATCAGAATATTAACCACTGATGAAATGTCCACTCTATTTGAATCCCAAGAAAACAGGAACCTTCTCACAAAGTAACGTGATATCAAAAATTATCCAACACACAAAAATTAACAGCAGAGCTCTCATGTACGCAGTAGTAGCACACAACGAAATACTATGTCTTGGAAGCATATACGTCTTTTCCTCCTCTCATTCAACGCCCCTGTTTTAGTATGAAGTGAGAAAATAAACACAAAAAACTGAAGTTTCTGAGAAGCATATAAGCCATTTCCTCTTGTCATATCATAGCTTTTGTTTTCGTCGTAAGTGAAAAAATAAACAGTTTAGGGTTCTGAAGCATAATATGACACCAGATAGTATTCGTAGGCCCTATCGGAAACGCAAAAAGCAGGGAGTTCTCCATTCTTTTGTCCAACAATCTGTTTCCTTTCATGCATTACTACCGCTCGCAGATTCTCATTTAGGGACTTGCTGGCATCAAGTTCTTCAGCAGAAGAGCCTTATGTTATTGTGCTAATTACGGTATGGAAAAAATGCTTCTTTCGGCAATACTACAGAAATACTGCAGCAATATGCTTGATACCTCACTGGATATGCTACTGCAACTGTAGCCAAAGATTCAAATCCCACTGGAAAAGTATATTTCAAGTCAGATGAATTTGCTCCTCCTCTACCGTCACTGAAAGCGATCACAACGAAATTAAGTATAGGAATCCCACGGCACCCTTGAGTTCATAATGCGGCGCTGTGCAGATGAAAAAAGTAGTTTTTCACAATTAACAAATGACAGATGGAATTTGTCAGATTCCACTAATTATGACTGCATTATTAATTGTTGGTTCACAGGCGCTTTTCTGCTGCTTATTGTAACTATTTTTTGAATGTTAGAGCTGGAAGAATAGAAACATCAGATTTTAACCATTCGAATTCACCTTATGTCTTCACGTTTCGAGCAACTCAGAATATTCGTCAGAAAAGCTGACAACAAGGAGCCAGGTCATGCCTGTCTTCTGGCAGGTGTGCCAATGACAGTGATCTCAATAACAATATTGTATAGCAAAGATACGTTGCCAGCTCAATCACTGGAGAAGCTCCAAAATAGTAAATCGCGTCTGGTGAATACGCCTTCAAGGTTTAGGTCCGATTAAGACAGTAAAGTAGAAAGTATGGAACGTTTCCGTCTGACGTCGCTAGGCGCGCGCCGATCGCGTAATTTTGGTATGTGCGTGCTCGGCAGTTCAGTCGACATCTATCCGTGACAGCGGGTACGTCTCTGCGCGTCTGTGTTTTTTGATATTCGAATTTGAAATGTGCGCTGCAATCGAAAATCCTGCCTGTTGTGAGATGCGGTCTGTAATACGGTTTTTGTTGCCATAAAACCTAAAACCTATAGAAATTAATCGTGAACTGTGCGAAGTGTACGGAAACAACGTAATGGGTGAATGTTCCGTCCGGATGTGGTGCATTCGGTTTAAAAATGGCCGAACCAAAATTCATGATGAAGAGTGGGCGCTCGAGCATTGTGACTGACGATCTTGTCGCTAAAGTTGACCAAACTATTCGTGAAAACCGTCGCTCCACAATAACAGAGCTTTTGCTTTCTTTTCCACAAGTTTCACGGACTTTGTTGTTTGAAATTGTCACTCAGAAGCTAAGCTACCACAAATTTTGTGCACGATGGTTGCCCAAAATATTTACAGAGCACCATAAGAAAAAGCGAATGGGGGCAACATTGACATTTCTGGAGGCCTACCGCAAACATGGTGAGTCATTACTGGATCGAATCATAACCAGTGACGAGACTTGGGTCAAAAACGTCAATTGCGATACAAAACTACAGTCCATGGAGTGGAGGCACACAAGGTCCCCCCCTCCCAAAACCAAGAAAATGTTTGCAAACCTTGTCAGCAAGGAAGTTGATGGCGACAGTGTTTTGGGATAGGCACGGTGTGCTTATTGATTTTGTCGAACGTGGAGCAACCATAAATTCTGCCCACTACTGTCAAACTTTGCACAGCCTTAGAAGAGCAGTACGAAACAAACGCCGAGGAAAGCTGACGTCCAAAATTTTGTTTTTGCTCGACAATGACCGACCTCACACAGCAAACCGCACTAAAAAAACTCCTTAATTCATTCAAATGGGTAATTTTCCCTCATCGGCCCTACAGCCCCGACCTTGCACCAAGCGACTTCCACTTGTCTCCCAAGAGGAGGAACTGGCTTGCAACCCAGCGCTTTGATGACGACGTGGAACTCCAGACGGGCGAGACTCACTGGCTGAAGTTTCAGGCGGCAGAATTTTAAGACGAAGGTATTTCAAATCTTGTCCACGGCTATGATAAGTGCCTCAAAGTGTTTGGAGACTATGTGGAAAAGTAGTATGTCAGTCTCTCTTTCAGATGTATGTAATAAATGTATTTCTTGTACTTAGTTTTTTTTAATGCCAAAACGTTCCATACTTTCTGAATAGCCTTAGAAATTGTCGCAGTTACTAATTTATGATGTTCCGTTTGCACTCAGTGCATCGATGCATTATAAGTAATTACACTCTAGCTCATTAACCTATTTACAGAAATGCAAATAAGACTCATTGACATATAATAGGGATATTCCGGCCCTTGCGACCCACTGCTTTGAGACAGAACTATAGTTACTTCCGAGGTGACTCACAGAACACATGAACTGGTATCCTTCCCGGTAGTGTAACTGAAACTTGGCAACAATGCAGGATGTGATTGGCAACTCTGTGATCAAAGAGTTACTTCCTCGATGGCACAGAACTATCTTACTAAATGCACTTGACATTATCATGTCATTTCAATTGAATAATGCGAGTGAATTTCTTTTGAGGCGTGATATAAGGATATCAGTTCACACTTTTGAGTCAAATGGTTCAAATGGCTCTGAGCACTATGCGACTTAACTTCTGAGGTCAACAGCCGCCTAGTACTTAGAACTAATTAAACCTAACTAACCTAAGGACATCACACACATCCATGCCCGAGGCAGGATTCGAACCTGCGACTGTAGCGGTCGCTCAGTTCCAGACTGTAGCGCCTAGAACCGCACAGCCACTCCGGCCGGTCTTTTGAGTCCACGAAAGTCCTTCCACATGGGGAATTCAACTACTCTCGTCTCTTATGTTGCGATTTGTCTGTCGTAGCAGCTACTGGGCAACAAGTAAGACACTTAACGATGCACCTCTTTGCTAGCTCTGAGATAATGTGCTTGCCTACCGGGTGCAAGCTGCATTCGTTCGCCCTTTTGAGACCCGTGGAAAGCAAGTTTGTTAATTCTTTTGTAGCAGAGTTACAAGCAGGTAGATAGAGATTCAACAAGGGAATCGTGAGACAACGGTGGGGCAAAATTTGTCTTGCTACTTTCAGTACCCCTTAGTGTCACAGCGAAAATCTTACGGTAATACAAAATTCATCATGCCACTTTTGTTTTCTGCCGACATACTTTTTGTTGTTGTGAGTCAAAAGTCGTTAATATCCTACTAATTCGTGTTAAAATAGGCACAATCGTCTTACAGACAATTAATGCTTTATTAAGATAGTCTGCCGTCGTGACGTTTCTGTAGTAAGTTGAATTTATTTTTTTAGCACAGTGAATATTTTAAATGCGTTTTCCATTAGTTTATTGAGCACAACAGTAATCATCAAAGAGATACTAATCAGCAACAGTATATTCTTTCACAATATCTAAAACAATCTGACAATGCTAAAGTAGTTTGCAAATTCTTAGCCTGTAGAAACCTACCAATTCTAAAAAAGTCATTATACCAGTGTAGATGAAGAACATTTTCGTCTAGAAATGAAGTGCCATGACGGTTGATCGATCAAGAGGGGGGAGTTAATAGTTTACGAGTATACAATCAGAGACACAAGTGAATGAGAGATGACTTCCCAATCATCACCTGAATAGTTTTGATTCTCAAATCAACAGAGTACATTATCATGCAGCAGCATATGTGATGTAGTTTTGTCGTTCGATTTTCTTACACTGTGACCTATAGGTGTCTCAATTGTTGGCAAAGAATTCCAGCTGTGATGGACACACCCTTGGGGAAGAATTCGTAGTGCAAAACACACTTTTGGAGCTATCAGATGGAAAATATTATGTTCACACTACTCTTTGGTAGAGTTTACGTCTTTTGGTAGGGCTCACTCTTTCATTTCTTCTTAGGTAGATAACGATAAAAGCATCATAACACGTCACAATTAACAGTATGGGATAGGAACGCTCAATGAGCGACATGATGATGTTCAAGCAAAACTGCAATAATAGTCACTCCGTTGATTTTTGTTGTTTCGAATTAAAACATGCAGTACTCCTACACCAGACTCCTGAACCTTGCCTGTTGAATGCAGACGTCGCATGATGGTTAAATGGTAATCCATCACTTATATCAGTAGTTGAGACTTGCTTAATGTGGAAAATCATGCATGCCAAAACGATCTTTGTTGAAACAAGAATATCTTTTTCTGGCTAATTTTTCCCAAAAGCATTCGCTCCACACACAGTTCAAATCTTTCGAGGTGCCTCCTCTGCATTTACCCCTTTGTTATACCAAAAGTAAATACTGTGTTGCAGGTGTTACACCTTTTTCCACTTGCGATCCAATTTTACAATGCTTAACCGTAGTACAAGATTTTCAAGTATGCAAAATCCAATGCTTAACTGCAAGATGATAACTAGAACTTCAAATTCGAAAATGACAGTTGTTACACTGGCAGCGTCGCGCCGAGTTCACCTGGGCGGCGCCCGATTTTAGGCAGCGGGTGGCTTTTGACCGGTGGCCGGTAAGCGATGCAGCGCGAGGAAATACTCTAGCGTAAGCTGTTTTGATCGCGACGCAGCCACGAGCTGTCCTGCGGAATTGTTTCTGGAAATATTTGTTATTACTGGTGGGTATAATGTGAAGCGAATTATCTTCGATGTTCAATCAGACTCATAACTTTAGCTGAGGTCCGAAATATGGCGTTTAAAAAGAATACAGTTGGACGCAAACATGTGACAATAAGTTTAGAATCCACGATGATTACCACTAGGCCACAGTCTCACACAACATGACAACATCTCTGAAGTAGACAAAACTTCCTCCTGACACTTCCGCATCCTACACTTTTACCAGATTATGCAGATGACCGGACTTAGCGTTGTCAGGAGCGGTCTGTTTTATTGGCCACCTTAAGTGAACGTCTCAGACTTAGTCTCCATAGCGGCTGGGTGGCGGTCAGTTTTTATGTCTAAGATTGTGCGTGGCCGGACATGACGGCTCACATTGTCCGTACTAGTTCTTGATCAAAAACGTTTGGCTACTACTGTTCTAGACAGATCAATTTGATCTGTTTATTGCCCTAATGTGAGACTAAACTTCTCTAAATTTTTATTCACTTTGAAAATGTAAACATGGTCCAGGTAGACTGTATTATTTTTTTATTATCCATGCGACTGGCCAGTTTCGACCTCTGGTCATTTTCAGGCATGTATTTTAAGGTTCCAGCTTCATTTTACAAAAAGGTCGAAACTGACTTATAGCAAAGATCGTGTTTTCATTCTCAGAACACGTTGAGCTGTAGACCTCCACAAGAATAGAAAAAAATGAAATTTTTCTTCTCGTCTGTGGAGAGAAATTTATTTTTGAATTCCTTGAATGCATCTAGCATCTCCCTCCATATACTCGTTTTGGATTTGTTCGGATTTCGTTTTTCAAGAAGGCTTTGATTTTCTTCAAATACGTAATTAAGCTCTCTCTGCTTTGGTAGCAAATATCTATCACTGCTATTGAACGACAGTAGGTCTTTCCTTTCTCTCACAACCTTGTGTGATACATACATCTGTAATACGTATTCAGCAGTAATATTGAATTTTATCCATTGTCAACCCCCATTTTCAGCATCAAATACGAATGTTTGATGTTGATTTCTCAGCTAATCTGTAGTCTGTTTCTTGTCCAACTTGCAAAGCAGAAATATTTTCCTACCTTTCTTAAACCTACTATTAATATGTGCAGTGGAATACGTTGAAAGTTTTCCTTTGTATGCAGCGATTGTCGGTTAGTCTACAAACTTCTGGTTTCTTCCTTCCATTTTGATTATTGCATTACATTCGGTTGTCTTTTGGCGATCCATGTTACTCCTCTATTAATTGTCTGCTGCTTGTTTTGTCAGTATATCTGCCCTTCATGTACTGGCAAGTGATAGATTCTGTGTCAGAGTGCCTGAGATGCTGTAACTACAGCGCCTTCGTAAGCAGCTGCGTTCAGAATGGCTAGCTTCCACTAGAATGCTGCACAGCAGTACGTTGCAGCAGCAGCTACAAGCATTTTTCGCTAAGTCAAAGATGCATCCGGATTTGGCTTTCCCATCTGAAGCGGTAGCGCTTAGCAGTAACCATTGACCGACAGAATCAAGGTAGGGTGGCGCACCACTGAAATGCAGCAAACAAAATTGCATCTCAGACAGAGGTAAACACAACACTATGGGTCTGAACAATGACTTAGAATATGCAGCTGCAGTTGATAAAGTCTCCGAACCAGATGAAATTCCTCGCCCTGTTCTAGAGAACTCTCCTTGGCCTGCAGGGTATGGTCATTCACAGAGGGGTGGGATTACTGGTAGTTGGGAGCTCCAACGTTAGGCGCGTAATGGGGCCCATTGTGGATATGGCTGTGATGGAGGGGAAGGAATCCAATGCGCACTCTGCGTGCATACTGGAAGGAGTCATTCCAGATTTGGAATGGGTGCTTCCAGGTGCCATGAAAAGAACAAGGGGTAGCCAACTGCAGGTGGTGGCTCATGTCAGTATTAAAGACGTGTGTCGCTTTGGATTGAAACAGATTGTCTCTGGTTTCGGGCGGCTGTCTGAAGTAGTAATGATTGCCAGTCTTGCTTCCGAGATGAAGGCGGAGCTAACCATCGATAGTATCATCGACAGAACTGATTGTGGTCCTTTGGTAAGGAGCTGAGTGGAGGGTCTGAATCAGAGGCACAAATGCTTCTGCGACCATGTAGGTTGCAGATTCCTCGATTTGCGCCATAGGGTAATGGGTTTTCGTGTTCCCCTAGATAGGTCATGACTTCAGTACACGTAGAAAGTGGCTAGATTGGGTTAGATGGTGTGGGGAACATGCAGAGAGGGCTTCAGTTTCAAAGGGTGCAGGCCAAATACAGTATGATGATAGATCTAATAACTATAGGTATTACAGCAGTAAATTGTTGTAGCTGTGCTGGGAAAGAACCAGAGCTCCAAGACTTAATAAAAGCACTGAATCTACAATCATTTTAAGTATAGAAAGCTGGCTTAAGTCGGAAAGAATTTCAACCGAAATTTTTACAAAGGACCTAACTGTGCTGAAAAAGACAGTTTAAGTAAAGTTGGTGGTGGAGTGTTTATTGCTGTCAGAAGTAGTTTACTTTGTAGTGAAATTGATGTTGATAGTTCCTATGAGTTAGTATGGGTAGAGGTTATACTTGACAACCGAAAAAAGTTAGTAATTGGTTCCACGACCTCCAAATTCAGATGACTCAGTTGCTGAACAGTTCATCTACTTCTACATCTACGTGATTACTCTGCAATTCACATTTAAGTGCTTGGCAGAGGGTTCATCAAACCACAATCATACTATCTCTCTACCATTCCACTCCCGAACAGCGTGCGGGAAAAACGAGCGCCTAAACCTTTCTGTTCGCGCTCTGATTTCTCTTATTTTATTTTGATGATCATTCCTACCTATGTAGGTTGGGCTCAACAAAATGTTTTCGCATTCGGGAGAGAAAGTTTGTAAGATGGCAAGAACTATGCCCCTTACATGAAGTCATTAAAGATCACCTAACTCACGTTGAGCGAATAGTAGGGCTCAACAAAATGACTGACAAGGCACAATGCATCTTGTAGATGGCATAGTATGGACATATTGGAATAATTATTGTCGGGTGATGGTTTTAAAGTAATTCACACGACATGAAAACTTTGTGGAAACGCGTCGATTTACTGGAGGCTAGTTTATCCCAGGGAAGTACCCAGAAATGACTGCGGCGCGCGGCTGGGGAATGGCGAAGGGAAGTGACAATAGGCAGCTTAGGGCGGCTCAAGCTCTGAAAAAGCAGTAACGAGGCGCGGCCTCCAGCTGCCTTAAGATGAGTGACAGCATGGGTGGTTGACCCCGACCCCATGCTGGTGTACCGGGAAGCAGACGGAGAACTTGTATGCCTGTTGATAAATGTCCATCAACCCGTTTTCAGTGAAACATGCGAGAAAGCCGCGTAAAGCTACGGTGGAGCGGTCAACAGAGGTCAAAATATGCGTGTTCGTGACTATAGCAACTTCACGCTGAATTCACAGTCCACAGAATCAGAAGTAAATCAGATGAAGAGCGACAGAATGAAATATGCCGGCCTCCGATGGGAACATAGGACTGTGGAATTTGAAGTACTCTCCTGGGAGTCAGAATTCCAGAAAAATTGGTGTTTGTGCAGACGCTAACCTTGATGGGTGGCCTGGGAGGAGCTAAATAACAGAAGTTGAGAGGAAGGGAAATGTTGTGGGAATTTGTTCACTTCGCAGAGCAGGCATTGGTCGGTGCTGGGAAGCGACGCATAATTAATGCGACTTGCGCTTTCTCTGAACTGTTCAGCAACTATATCATCGGAGTCTGCGGGTCAGTAGAAGGAGCCAATTATTAACTTAGTTCGGCTGTTAAGTATAACCTCCACCTATACCAATTCGCACGGAGTATCTACTTTGACTTCACTACAAGATAAACCACTTCTGACAGACACAAACACTCCACCACCAATTCTGCCTAATCTATCTTTCCTGAACACCGTCTGAGACTTCGTAAAAATTTCTGCAGAACTTATTTCAGGCTTTAGCCAGCTCTCTGTACATATAACGATTTCAGCTTCTGTGCTCTCTATTAGCACTTGAAGCTCAGGGACTTTCCCAGCACAATTACAACAACTTACAACTACAATTCCGACTGTTCCTTGATCCAAGCATGTCCTGTGTTTGCCATGCACCCTTTGAGATTGCAGCCCACCCCGTACTTTCCCGAGGCCTTCTAACCTAAAAAACTGCCCAGTCCACGCCACACAGCCTCCGCTACCCGTGTAGCCGCCAGCTGAGAAAACTTGTGTGTCATTTCAGGTAGGTACCCCACTCATATAATTATAGTTGGTGGTGACTTCAATTTACCTTAGATAGCCGGCCAGCGTGGCCGAGCGGTTCTAGGCGCTTCAGTCTGGAACCGCGTGACCGCTATGGTCACAGGTTCGAATCCTGCCTCGGGCATGGATGTGTGTGATGTACTTAGGTTAGTTAGGTTTAAGTAGTTCTAAGTTCTAGGGTACAGATGACCTCAGATGTTAAGTCCCATAGTGCTCAGAGCCATTTGAACCATTACCTTAGAAACGTTAGGGAAAATATATGTTTAAAGTCGATGGTAGGACATCACACACATCCATGCCCGAGGCAGGATTCGAACCTGCGACCGTCGTCCAAAATCGTTCTAAGTGCCTTCTCAGAAAATTATTTTGAACAACCAGTTCAGGAGCCCACTCGAAGTGTAAATGGTTGCGTAAACATGCTTGACCTCTTAGCAACAAATAATCCTGACCAAAGAATTGGCGTCATTCCTGACAGGGATTAGTGACAATAAGGTTGTTGTAGCTAGAGTGAATAAGTAACATCCAAACCCCCAAAAATAGATGCAAAATACATCTATTTAAAAAGGCAGACAAAAATGCGCGCTACGGTCGCAGGTTCGAATCCTGCCTCGGGTATGGATGTGTGTAATGTCCTTAGGTTAGTTAGGTTTAAGTAGTTCTAAGTTCTAGGGGACTGATGACCTCAGATGTTAAGTCTCATAGTGCTCATAGCCATTTGAACCATTTTTGAAAAATTCGCTTGACACCTTCCTGAAACCTGTACCACTTCCAGTCTGACTACGAAAGCGTAGACGAAAAGTGGTTTAAATTCAAAGAAATAGTATCGACGGCAATTGTGAAATATGTAACCAATGAATTAATAAGAAATGGTACTGATTCTCGTGACACATAAAACAGGTCGGGTCACTATTGCAGGAGCAAAGAAAAAAGCATGCCAAGTTTAAAAGAATGCAAAATCCTCAAAATTGGCGAAGTTTTACAGAAGCTCGAAATTTAGCGCGAAGTTCAATGCGAGATGCTTTTTATAGTTTCCACAACGAAACTCTGTCTCGAAATCTGGCAGAAAACCCAAAGAAATTCCGGCATTTTGATCATAATTCGTTAGCCTTCTTGCGACCTCGTTCTAATACCTCATAGGAGCAGGCATAATTTATTGCTTTTTGAACACCGAGCAGTAACACACAAAGATAGTAAATGGAAGGATACAAAGAAACAATCAGACTCATGGGTGTGGATCCACTTCATCATCAGAAGACTAAGCAAGAGGGAAACATGCAAGCAATGCATACGCTGATTTCTATACGTTATTTGTATAGAACGGAAGAAGAAAAAGCGAAAATCTGCACAGTGCCCACATCTGCCCTTTAGTTTCTGTCCACACCCATGAGTCTGATTATTTCTTTGTATCCTCCTATCTACTAAAATTAGATTTGAGAGCAACGATAGGTACAGTGTTCGAAGTATTCATAATATTGTATACGTGTGTGTAAATGTCTTTCAATGCCCACTCAAAGAAGACAAGGATGCACAGTCTAGCTACAGTATTATAAATACGCCTCAGTTTGTGGATGAACTCAGACTTAGGTTGATAATCATTTTGAATATTTGGCAGTACTGTACCCATTGGTGTTAAACTCGTTTTCAACCAATGATTCCCACAGCTACAGGAACACTACTTGTGATACCTCATAGACAAAATAGTAATGCAATGCTATAAGAAGATAAGATCGTCCTGACTCAAACTGTGGGAAGTTGGTTTTACAACTTTCATACCTGGATAAAGAGCTTTTCCTATTTGAGATATCTGTGAACGTTGCTGCATAAGACGAGTTAAGAAGAAACTAAATTCCTTCAGCTACGACAATGCTTAAAGAAATCGTCTTAACGGCACTAAATCGTGGTTTGTGAATCGTTCACTGGCTGTACTCTGCCGCATTTCGCTGGTTGGAAGGCAAAAAGCTTACTGACAAATTTCACGGAAGGAAAAGGGGCACGAAATGTCTCCCACTGGAAGGTCATGTTAGTTTATTCAAATGATTACAAAATCAGGTAAAACGAACAGTCAGGTTGTCAGTATAAGCACATTACTGTTGTCAGAATGATGTTGCACCGCCCAGGGCCCGTTTAGGTCAGGCATATTGTATACAGAAGTGGAAGAGGGAGCACCACTAAATTCCACAATCCGCATGCATTGCATACACACAGAAATTACTGTTACAGTGTACTATTGGAGCCGAATGTGTGAACTGCATATTTTCCGGTGAAAAAGAGCACTGGCAAACAGTCTTCGCTACATTAGGTTACTTAAACTGGTGTCACTCTGAGCTAGAATTTATGGTCAGCGACTAAGTATAAGGTCAATGAGTCGGATGCGGGTTTTGCAACTGTGAAATACTTTCCTACATTATAGAAGTGAATATTAAATCTGAACCAATAATGCGAAAATTTTGAACTTGGGTAGCTTACAATGAAAATCTTTCTGTTTATTGGAAAGGAAAACAATTGATTTTCTAAAACATTCTCTGCTATACACAACTTGGAACAGGTCACGTCGACCAAATCTTGTGGAAGAACTGACAGCGACGTATAACGGAAGGCAGTAAGATCCCTTGGCTTTTGGTTTGGCAGTATTCGACAGCCATTTCTAGGCGCAAGTAAATTAAGAAAGGCAGCGCGTTTTTGTTATCAAGTTACGTCTTCATCAATTACTTTAGTTTTAATGTAATCTGCGAGAAATTGCTGATTTTTGATATTAACATGAAAAGGACTCCGTAGACAGGGAAAGAATCTCTTCTTGGCCAACTACTTCTATAATGACCAAAAGGCATTTAAATGGTCTTCAAGCACATGTGTTCCAGCAACGGTATGAAGAAAATGATAGTAACAATGACGGTAATAATTGAATTATCCGGTAACTTCACACTTCACAGTGGATTTTCTCGAACTAAGAAATGTGCTGAATTAGTGAATATTTCAAAATGGCTTTACATCGAGGCTATGATGCCTAGAAGAGTATTTACATCATGCTGACATGAGAATAGCATAATCTCCACGTCAGAAGATTGCTTCTACTTAATCATTTAATAGACTCGCATTTTTTCCATCGTGACTAATTTTGTAAGCTAAGCACATCATCCGTTACAGCACACTCCTGGGGCTGGGAAATGTGGCCACAATGGTCTGGTGGAACGAACTATCACAGGTGCAATGCGTGAGTTCAGGCATTTACTTTTAAGAGGCACAAACAGATTTACTTTACCTCTGGTAACCTCAAGAGACAGACGTTATAATCCAGAATCCGCATTAAACATCACGTTCCTTCATTACCAATTGGGTAGAGCCGGTTTACGTTGGGAAATGACATTGGCGGAAGTCAGGGTAAACAGAAATACTGTCTCCAGTAAACTTACTTACATTAGAAAATTTTATTTTATTTGATGAAACGATAGCCATTTAAAGGAACAGGACTCTTATTTTTCTTGTACTTGATTGAACTAGAGACGTTGAAAAATTTGGTGCTGGACTGTGATTCGAATTCGTATCTCATCTTTCGAGGATCTGAATCTCTCGGAACAGTATAGTTCAATCATTTCGTTCCTTTTCCCAAGACTGCAGTCTTCTCTAGGCCTCCTCCAAAGGTAACTATGTGGGTCCGAATCCTGATCCAGTACAAAAATATTCATAACTTCATTTCAAGCCCTATACGTGCATACCAGCCTGCTAGTGAAAATTAACGTGCATTTTTAATGTCTGCTCATGTGTTGCCAACAATCGCAATAGGTGTCGTTATTTCTAGTCAAACACGCTCACATCTTACTGTTGGTGAGTAAGTAAGTGTTACTTAAGCCATGTTCGTGGATGATAAAGAAGGACGGTAGGTGGTTCGATTGTCGCTCAGGCACAAAAATTTGTATCCTTATTTTAGATTCGAACATCTAGCAGCTGGTAAGAAAAACCGATACGTTACATTTGATTTTACTTAGGTAACAATCCGATTGCGTGCTGGGTTCGTATCTCCGTCACAGAACTTCACATCATGCGCTTCATCTTTAAATGCATGAACACTTTGTTCCTTCTGAATGGAGGTATATCACACATCTTTCGTGGTTAGTTAACAGGGACGAAAGGGTCTTTAAAGGAGTCCCGGTTTATTATAAAAACTGTCGTCTTTTTTTTCCAAGTTTAGATTTGGTTACTGATATTGGCAAAAATTTCTGTAATTCGTGCCTCTTCATGACTAGTAAGCAATATGATTAGATTAGATTAGATTAATACTTGTTCCATAGATCATGAATACGACATTTCGTAATGATGTAGAACGTGTCATTTTAATGAAAGATTTCTTTACATACCATGATTCAGTTTCCTTGCAACAATTTTTTACTCTCTCTCTCTCATTCTTTTATATTTTTATCTCTCTCCCTCACCACAGTCTTTTTTTATTTTTATTTTTTGTTGTGCTCGACTATCGGCGAGGCACGAAAACGTTCGTCAATGATTTTCTTAGTTTTGAGTACACTCACGAAAGATATATAAAAATAACTACGAGAGTTATTGATTTATGAAGCTTAGTTTGCAGTCAGTTCTGAGTATTATTAGTAACTACGCTCCAGTCCCGAAATCCAGTTACAGAAATGTGAATCAGACGGATTACGTATTCCAGGCAGTAGCAGCCGCGTCTTTGAGACGTCAGCTATGGTCACTTCTCAGCCCACTGTAGGATCACATCGGTTCGTCTTCTTCCTGCTGGTAATGTAACTGAGATTTGGCAACAAGGCAAGGTATATTTGGCAACTCTGTGATCGACGAGTTACTTCCTGGTGTGCACGGAATTAAGCCTCAAAGTTCACTTGATTTTTCCTGTCATTTCCGTTGAATAATCTGAGTTATTATTAACGCTTGAGCTGTTACAAAAGATTGTAAATTTATGGTTTTCAGCCCAGGAAAGTCGTTGTACGTGAATATCGCACCTAATCTCGTCCTTTAAATAGCGGTTTACGAGTTCTAGCCACTACTGGTCTCGTAAGAGGAGACCTAGACGCATGCCTCTTCCTGAGCTCTGTAGAAACGCGCTGCCGTGAGATAAAAGCGTCTGTTATGGTTTGCGGTTCCAGTCTTGCTGACTGTAACGTTTTTATCCCTTCTGTGAAAGAGCTACAAGCAGTCAGATCACACATCGATAAGGAAATCGCAGGAAAATACTTTCGGCTCATAGTGCAATGGTGAAAAACTTACAATGCTGCACGACAGGTAACGCCTCTTTCCGCTGCTGACAAACAAATTTTGGGTTTCTAGGAACACATAACTTTATTTATGAAATGCCACATTTGCATACCACTTGAGTATGAGAAAGCATACCAATCAAACACAGACCCAATCGAAATTAAGTGATTAGTATTTTACTAATTCTTGCCGATAGAGGCACGCTTGTGTACGGAAACTCAGTTTTATTGAAACAGACTTTCGTCGTAAGGTTATCGTGTGTAGTTTTATTTCATTTCTTATAATACAGTGCACTATTTTCGTACGGTTTCTTTTAGTGCTGTTAAAACATTAGTTAACATGGGAGAGAAATTAATCATCAACGATATATGCGAATTCTCTCATGTTATCTATAACAGTCTGACAATGCACATGCAGTTTATTGATTACATGCATGTGGAAAACTTGTTCTGTGTTAAAGCTGTCAAACAAGGTTTTATGAAGAATAAAATGCCACTGCCACACGACAGCTAATGTAGAAAATACTTTTCTGACGTATTTTTGCACGATGCGCTCTCCCCATACATAATACAAAAGTTTCGAGATGCATCTGCAGCCTGGCCATCTATTAAACCTGAAAAGAACAAAATGTCGCAGAAGTTAGTCCTTTTTCCACATGCGACTATTTTGGGTTGAGAAGTGAAGGGTATTATGTTCGAAGTTCCATTAGATCGATAACTTCATGGCGTTTACGCTACTAGCTGAAACATAGTTACAACACCTCCAGAACTCAAGAACAATTCCTCCAGAACTTGCGCATTGCACAGTGCTGTGAGATAATGCATATGACCGGATGTAGACTTTTGAGAGACAGACAGTTGCAGCTTTTCTTTTGCACTGCACGACGTTTTTAACAAACAGATACCACGACGTTTTTAACAAACAGATAGCGCAATAGAGTAGCTCAAGTCGAAAGGAACACTTCATGTTTAAATTTCTGCATCCTACACTGTTGAAAGTTCTGTGTAGGTATCAGTTACGTGATTTTATTTCGGTGATTACAAAATAGAGGCGAATGTATGCACTGGGTAGCCGAGGCAGCTAGTTCATGGCGATTCGGTCAACCAAGTAAGTGAATGTACTGAACATGCTGCAAACCACTACAGGGAGCCTGTGTGTCAGAATTCTCACCCAGTGTGACGCAACATTGTTATGATAGAAAAATAAGTGATAGAGAAGAGAATTTGGTGGCCTCTTGGATTGATGCCAGGTTCATATACTTATGGTCTGGGTTCGATTCCAACTTCTGCTGATGATTTTTGATAAGGGGAGACAGATTCTGTTCTCTTCTGGCTACGCCAAGTGAAGAAGGTATGATGGCATTGTGATGTGACATTCATGTTAAACATGATATTCCTTCTCTGCCAAGTAGACGTTAGGTTGAACCACAATAAAGTCAGGAGTCGCGACACGTAGAAACTCTATCAACAGTAACCTTTCTTATACCAGTTATTTATTTGTAGTGACGAAACAAACGCTCTGTAGGGTCACAGGACACTTATTCCATCTTTTATTTGAACTTCTGTATGTCGATAAAATTCGTTCTGATCTGGGAACGCAACTCAGACCGCCCTTAACGCGGAATTTGATCCCTTCGTGAAAATACAGCTCGACCGCAATTTGTTGTTTGTTCAAAACTGCAGATATTGCGCGTGAAAGGGTTCGAATCCTGGCCCCGCACTAAAGCTTTCATTACGTATTATCAAGCTCTAGCATGAGAACTCCTATCTGCCGGTGGGTAATAATTTTGATTTTTAATGTATTTTCATTCGTTGTCAACACTAACGGTATCTGACGTTTTTGAGTCCCACTGAGACACAGAACTGTTTGCGAAATCATTGTAAATTCAAGGATGTTATTCCGAGCTGCTGGTGGAGAAAAATTCGGTAGCTGCCGTCTCTTTCTGCGCAGTCAACAACGATATGTGTGGGGCTCGAGTCCCAGTCAGCACTGAACTCTTCGTCATATTATTTCTACTTCAAACATGCTCACATGTAGCTGCTGGTGTAACAAACCCATTTTTAACGTTCGTTTTCTCTAGAATATAACAGCGATAGGTGCCAGGCTGGAGTCCTGGGAAAGAGAAAATTAATGTTTCGTCTCGTCATGTCAGTTAAAACATCTAGCTACTGCCGAGAAAATCCGGTATGTCACATTTGATTGTGCTTGGATGACAATCCAATTAGGTTCTGGGTTCGAATCCCTGTCCAACACAAAGCTTTACCTCACGGCATTTCAAGCAAGTTACTTGTGAAGAAGCAGTATTTAACATCTCCTGTAGTTCGTTAACAAGGACAATAGATGCTGGGTAGGAATTCTCGTCCGTTAACCATGTTTACTTTATGTAATTTAAAGTTGATATTTGCTGACTACTACTGTCTAAAATCGAGGTATATCACTCTCTGTATGCCTAGTTCAGGAATGACTGTTAAGTTTCCGTCAGTCACGAAGTCTTTGCTTAGTCTGCATGACATGGGTTTGAATCCATATGCAGAACGAGACGGTTCGTCGCGTCATTTGAAGTTCATACATATTCTTAACTAGCTGCTCGTGAATAACTTAAATTTTTAATGTCATTTTGTGTTAAATAGTAGGTACGGTACGTTATTTTGAAGAGGAAATCATGAATACGACGAACTTACTACGTGAATTACCTATCTGACGCAATAATGAGAGTGGTAACATTTCATGTATGTCATTTGTTGGAATAAATGTGAACATACAAGCCTGAAGAACCGTCTTATCTGTGATAAGATGTTCCCTGATATTAGTAGTACCTTGGTATTACTTTACATCTTGAAGTATTGCGATACAGAGCAGTGTTTTCTAGTGGTGACTTGTTGGAACCATTTTCAATAGTCAAACGACTGTACCGAGGGGCGATTAGAGGACCTGCTAGACAGCTGCGATATGTGGGTTGCATTCGAATCAGGCGAAATGCGATTCAGGTCGTTCGGATGCTTTTGAGCATGACTGTACGTGGTGTTCCAGCCAAATAGCGTATACCATCCCAATTAACTTAGCTATCGAATAACTAGGAGTGGTTCAAATGGTTCAAATGGCTCTGAGCACTATGGGACTCAACTGCTGTGGTCATCAGTCCCCTAGAACTTAGAACTAAGTAAACCTAACTAACCTAAGTACATCACACACATCCATGTCCGAGGCAGGATTCGAACCTGCGACCGCTGCAGCAGCGCGGCTCCGGACTGGAGCGCCTAGAACCGCACGACCACCGCGGCCGAGGAATAACTAGGAGTCTCAGCTTCATTGAAGACGTAGAAAATGTATTCAGCTGATGTTTAACACTCGAGAGAGATTTTGAATAGATTCTCAGGTTCACAGCTCGCGCTGACAGCCACGACTGCCACCACTGACGGAAGGTTAACACACTCACACTCGCGCCACATCAACAAGTGATATTCAATTGACACTCAGAACAGCGGTCGTCTCTGTTTCTCCTAATTTTCGTACATTCAACCATGAGCTGTAGTTAAACATATACACTATTGTTGGGCTTAATTGAGGCAGAAACGTGTGATGTCCACTCTAACGAAAAGGATTGATCAGCCACTGTAGAGTTATGTATTGTTTTAACTGTATACCTCTTTTGATTGCTCTTTACCGACCCCACTCAATTTTGGGTATTCTCGTTGTTCATTTTAGCGTAATTGATATCTCTGGCCCCAGTTGTATTTAATTTGTTTGTATTTTTATCGAACCTCAGACATGATCATCAACCATCTTATCATTAAAGAACCTTATAATAGTTAGGTATTTCGCTTCACAGTTGTGAAAATCTAGTATCAATATTTTACCATCCTGTACTTAATTTTGCTAAAATTGTTATGTCATGAAGTCATAGTTAGAGAAAAAATAAAAATCAATAACGAAAATCTAAGATATTCAGTTTTGTTAACATATAGTTACGCCTGAACCCATAACGTTATCAATAATGTTTCCTTTACAGGGAGCGTACTGGAACTGACATTGAGATCACTGTCTGATTACACCACTGTCCATACTGCTGCATTCTTCTGAACTCTACATGTGTGAGATGATATTTTCCTACCTTGCAGGCCATAGGTCCAACACCAAATTCCTAAAACACTAACAGAGCGTCCTTGCGCAACTTTGGTAGAAAGATAGATCAGAGCCAGAATCACACCTGTTACATTATGGCGACCATGCCAGGATGGTAAATTACAAATTACCATGGTAAGGTGGTCAACCATATATAATAACTAGGACAAAAAAATCCTCTTAAAAATTATTTTGTAATAAATTTTTGAGTTGCATCAACCAATGGCAAATATTAGTGGCTAGTGACAAGTCAGTAGGGAGACAGAGACGTGCAGTGCAGTGAAAGATGTAAGCAGTATCCATATGGTACAGCTGTAACGTAATTGTTAGCTTTAAGTTTTTCTTGCAAGCGCACAGGTGGCTGTCACAGCGTTTATAAGTTGGTTCTGTCCTAACTGGTAAGTGACGGTCGTACAGTCTTGTTATTGTGTCAAGGGAATTAGGAACAGTAAAGAAAGGCTGTAGGTATCTAATATTTTAATGAAGCGAGTAAGGTCGTATGATCGCAGGATACACGAAGTATGGCGCATCAGTTAAAATTGCAATGATGGGAATCAGAGAGATTAGCAATGGCAGATCGAGACGTTGACCGAATTGAGACTGACACCCAGCAAGATAAATGTACAGGAACTTCAGGGCAAAACAACAGACAACACAATGCCCCGTGAAATAGGTCAGTGGGCGCAGCAACAAGGCGCCGTAAGCGGCGACCAATACATTGCAGAGGTTCAAGAAGACGGAGAACGTCTAGAATATGTAGAACGCATAGTACATGTAATAAGACCTCCCTCACAACCAAGTATATGCAATACAAGTCAAAATGTGTCACCGCACTGTTCATTGGAGTCAGTTGCGGACAGACACGAGACTGTAAACGCAGAACGAAGTGCGTTGGAAGAAGAGACAGTAGGACCCGTTAATTTGTCGGAAATTCTCCACCAATTAACGCGAACCATAACGATACAAAATAGAGAGCAGTCGAAACAACTGCAACAACAGATACATGAGCAGAGTGCAGGAACAACGAAGCAATTACGTGAGATCATACATCACTTAGGTCACATAGAGGAAGAGGCAAAAGAATCCAGAAATGTAATCGAAACTTTAATAATAGGTCACACGCAATTAAGAATAGACACTGACAAGTCCCAAGTGGATGTGCCAACATTGCATGACGAGACACAGACCAAAATCAAAACATTACATACTGATACTCACGGTGAAATTGCGAAGGTTAATGCAATTACACGCCAAGCAGCGGGCACAGCACGACAAATAGTTGAAGATAGTGTGCTGCAAAAACGCATAAGGAAATCAGTTCTCAAGAGGTACGATACTCCCATCGTAAGAATAGAAGCGAAAACGAAAAATCAGTTCGAAAAACTCAAAGAACCATGGCGAACTATACAAGAGCGAAGTGACCAAGATCATACAGGCTCTAAATCCATAACAACTTCCGAGTCAATAACGCCACCAGAAAGGGAAGATGTTTCACAATGAACGAAAACAGATTTTACGCAAATACAATTCCAGTCACAGACGGAGAAGAAGTTACGCAATAGCCAAGCACCTGCGATGCCACAGGCACGTTTCGAAACCAATGAAGAGCAGATGGCACCACGAAGACAAGGTTACCACAAGCATACTTTTCGGAACGATTCGGATCACATGATGAAGCGGCAAGATTAGCCAGGCAAGACACCGAGCCAATAAGTGACAGGGAAATGCAAGGGCACGAAGGTTATAGCGTAAAGCATACCGACAATCGCGCGAAGCCAATGGAAGAAGGACATTGCGTTCCATTACAACGATGTCTTGCAAGACTATGCGAAAGCTACAATGGGCAATATCCAGTCGATTTATCACAACCCGGAAGACAAGTGAAATGATCGGAAACAGAAGCGGCGAGGACTCTCGAATTTCGTACGGTACCACGACGGGTTACGACAACGATCGTTTTCTCACTGTAAGGTAGATTCAGCATTTCCGTAAAGGAAACCCTCTGCATCCACGAACCTTCATTGATCAGTTCAGAGTAGGACTACCAGAACATTGGACATTAGCACACAAACTAGCTTTATATGTGCCCATTTATCTGGAACAGTAGCAGAAACGATGCAAAACGTAGTAGCTACATGTCGATCATACGAAGATTTCAGAGGTAAGTTTCTCTCACGTTACTGGTCGATTGAAGCGCAAAATAGAGTGAAGTATGAATTACTACAAAATCCATCCTTCGAGAATTCCAGAGAGAAGAGAGAAGAGCCCTGTAATATTTTTCGAAGCAATGGCAAAGAAAAACCAATCTTTGGATGTGCCTTACAACGCTGGAGAGACTTAATTAAATTGTGTACCATGAAGTTGCCACCTAAATACCAAGTCATTGGTAGGGCGTGGAGCAATGATGTGGAAGCCTTCAAAGGAATTTTGAGAGAATTAGAATTAATATTCTCGGAAGATGAGGCAAAAAAAAAAAAAAAAAAAAAAAAAAAAAAAAAAAAAAAAAAAAAAAAAAAAGCAAAGCGAAACCCGCGTGGAAACGTGAGCGAAGGACTGTGAAATGCGCCGAAGACCGCACTAAGGTTCAAATGGTTCAAATGGCTCTGAGCACTATGGGACTTAACATCTATGGTCATCAGTCCCCTAGAACTTAGAACTACTTAAACCTAACTAACCTAAGGACAGCACACAACACCCAGCCATCACGAGGCACCGCACTAAGGAATGTCAGCTATTACGAACCGCGTGACAACTTCGCACCGAGAAATGACAATCGATTCCAACAGAGAAATGGGTACGGATATGGAACAAGAAATGGCAATGATTATCCACTCAGGAATGTCAATGATTGCTACAAGGGGAATACAGGTAATCGCAATGGGTATTGGAGGACAAACAGGCCGACAAATTACCAGCAACGAAACCGGTGTCACCAAGTCGAACAAAGACAGGAAGGACCGAAAAAAGACGTGGAGATAAGGCCACCAAATCCCAATGAAAGTTCGAAATGACGAGAGAGGGCCCAAGTCAAGGAGAATAGCGCACCTATCCAAGGAAGCAGCAGCAATATATCGAAAAACAAACACTTTGATACGAAAGGTAAAAGATGAATGAACAGAACCGCAGGGACCGAAAGAAGTCGAGATTTCGCAAATATCAGGTTGGACAGGAATTAGTTGGGAGGATTTCACAAAAAACGGAGTACCGTAACAAAATGAAGCAGGCATTACGGAAGTTGAAGTAAGAGGTAATGTAATTAGCATTGCAGAGTTACTTAACACTGGAACTAGGGAGAGCCGATTCCAAGAAGATAACGTACTGTCGAGAGATATAAATATTTTGTCACGACCAGTAATAAATGAGGAAATACAATCACGGGGAAAAAACATAAGCAGGAAAACAACATCATACTGGGGAGAAATTAATTGGGAGGATACCGACGAAGAAAATGAACTACCAGAGGCAGGCATAATGGAAGTAATTAGAATTGTCGAGCTATCTGAGGCTGAGACCAGGGAAAACGAACTCAAAGAGGATAATGTGCAGTCGACATAAGTTGAAAATAAAGTACCATTGGGCACAGATTCCAATGTACACAATAACAGAAATTACAGATATATAATAAGGACATTTAGATGTGATTACTTGGGAGTTTCCACGAAGAAAGAAGAGGCAGAGCTAATTGAGTTGAGGGAAGACGAAGTTAAATGTGAAGAAAAAGTTTTAGACGACAGAGAGATAGTGTTTGAGGCATATCCGACAGAAGGTTCGAATTCACAGATAAAAATCCTGAAACGAATCACATGTGATTCAACAGATGAAGCTTTAATGCAGGGAGATGAGGAAGAACAGAGCAATCTGGTCGAGATTCAACCAGCTATGAAGGCCACTGTAGCGAAAATCTCAATTAATGTAGTCACAGAGAGCGGTAGCGAGCTAACCGCGATTGCGGAGAACTTATTTAACCAATGCAATCCTAATGAAAAATTACCGATCTTAAAAATGAAGAAGATTAAAGTGAAGCGTCCCATTAAAAATCATGCTGCAGATGTCAATAAGCGAACTAGGTTAACTCTCTTGTGCCATGGTCAAAAGATCGAAGCCAATTTTGTTATCATACCAAAATTAACGGTGGACTTTATAATAGGTGCGGATTTTCTGAGTGAAAGACAAGCTGTTATAGACAAGGGAAAAGGTAGCGTCGCTATGGAGAGCACTACACTTCTCTTTGGCTGTTCAGCAAAAGCCTTCCAGACTTTAGGAACGATGTTCCACCATTCAAACAAAATGGTACAGACAGAACGAACCAAGCATAGAATGAGATGGGTAAAAGATTAGGATGTCACCATTTAAGCCATATCAAAAGGTATGATGAACAGTCATTTATAGGCATCATTAAATAACATCAAAGGAGTCATGAAGTATGTTTCAGAGAGAACGTGACCAGGAGTCTGAGGAAAAGAAGAGACAGAGAACTGAGAAGAACATTAAATTTTTATATGTAGCAATTATCATAATAGGTATAGTTTGGAAAGTTGATGATCTGCTAGCATGACATATTAACATACCACACCACGACACCACACGTAACGAACGTAAGAAGTTTCATTAGCTTAACATATCAGGAACACATTGGAACCTAATAGAGAAACTAGAATTGTAACACAGAGATAGGACGCCGAACCATGTAAAGAATTTATTAAGAGATGAAAATTAAATCAGGCGTAAGGCATAAGGTAGATTATAAGAAAAGATTTTTGCACTCGACCTCCTGCAAGAAACAAGTGTCAACTGCCCACGACATTGTGGCGGACGACAACCGAAAATGTATCTGGGATGTGAATGGACGAGAGCAACAATTTTCTACGATGCTGAGGCGCCGGCAAGGGCGTGAGAAGGGTGATGATTTGTAACCAAGACAACCCTTGTACCTAATTGCGGTAGCAACTTTCTCATGGTAAGGAAAGTACAAGAAGGGTGGATGAGCAGCAGAAGATCGACGTTGGATCCAGGCCTTATGAAAATTCACTTTCGACCGATACTCAAGTCGAAAGACTGCAGGGAACGATGGGCCGCAAAAAACGAAACAACAAGCAGTGCACGGAGTATAAAAAACAAACAGCCTCGCTGAAACCCCAGCTTAGCTGAGGCACAATTTGGCAAAAAATTATGCGTAGAATCGCACTCTCGCCACCAGATTGCGATATTATATTGAACGACAGAGCTGAAGGAAAATCAGTCAATCAGTGCTGAACTACACGTCCTTATCAACGATTGAAACACTAAAGAATGTGAAAAAAGTTCAAAGCAACTATTAGTCAATAATTTCCTATATCCTGCCCAAAGAAGAGACAAGATTTAAGATTGAAGAAAAGAAGATGTTTGGAAGAACAGAGGTTGAAGAGTCCCAAGACTGATGTTGAAGAGAGAAGATGGGCGAAAATATTTCGAGATACACCTTTCCAAATACCAGTCGTATTGTAAACTAGTTGTCTGCGAAGTCTACAGAAATATAAAGACCTTCAGCAATGTCTTGAGAAGAAAAATACACGTTTTTAAAAGCCAATACTCCATGGGACTCCACACCAAAAGGTCCACATTATTATGAGGGCCACACCAAACTATGGCAATATCCCGTTGCAAAATTCGACGAAGAACGATGCTGCCCATACAATGGTTCGCTGGCAAGCATCTCACACAAGTCCTTCAGCTTCGTGCAAAGACATTCGTCGCCAACCTCACACAGGAACATTCGTAGACATTGTGTGAAAGTAGTGGTCGAAATTAGGTAAAGATCAGTGTCAGACAGTGAAACAGATGCAAAAAAGCACAATGTTAATATAGGACATCGATTTATTCGTATCGATTTAATACAATGTTAAACTCTCTATACAATATGTGTTCCAAACAGGAACCCCATAACAGTCTTCTCATAATCTTTGTTTCATGAACAATGCAGAATAAACCTTTTCGGAAAGAAATGTTTTATATACTTATAATGTACGAGGTGAGTAAAATGAAAACCTTAAATCTGTAATAACAAATCTAAATTTCGCGCCATTATCCTGTAAGTTGGTAATCGTGCTACAGACAGCGTGCAGAATTGCCTGTAAGTGGCAGGACAGTGCAGATGTACGCATACCGTCGCAATATCAGTATAAAAATGGCCGCCCCATTTGCGACTTGCACCAGGGAAGAACAGCGTTCTGTCATTCGGTTTTGGAGTAGTGAAGGTGTGTAACCTATTGAAATTCATCGACGAATGAAGGTTCAGTACGGTGATTCATGTCTGTCACAGCAGCAAGTCTACGAATGGCGTAGGAAGTTCGCAAATGGTGTGACTTCAGTGGAGAATGTTCCTCGTCCAAGTCAGGCACAACGAGTTGTGACTCCACAGAACATTGCAGCAGTTGAAGGCATAGTGAAGGAAAACCGCCGAATGACACTGAATGACATTGTAGCATGTTTACAGATTAGTCATGGGTCAGCACACCACATTGTGCATGATGTGCTCCAGTTTCACAAAGTGTCTGCAAGATGGGTGCCACGGCAACTGACTCCTGAATTGAGAGGACGACGTGTTGATGCTTGTGAAGAACTTCTTTGGTGCTTTGATCGATAAGGTGATGGCTTCCTTGCAAGAATCGTTACTGGAGACGAAACCTAGGTTCACTTCCACCAACCGGAGACGAAGAGAGCGAGCAAGGAATGGCGCCATTCCTCAACACCAAAACCAAAGGAGTTTCGAACAGAACCATCAGCAGGAAAGGTTATGTTGACTCTCTTTTGGGACGAAAAAGGCGTCATTTTGGAGCGTTAATGCCTAGAGGGACCACTGTCAGCAGTGCATCATACACAGATTTCCTAAAAAATCATCTGCGGCCTGCAATCAAATGAAAGCGACGTGGATTGCTGTCAGCAGGTGTCCTTTTGCAACATGACACTGCAAGGCCCCACACTGCCCGTACAACAGTTGCATCAATCACTGACCTGCATTTTGAGTGTCTTCCTCATCCACCATACTCACCAGACCTTGCCCCAAGTGATTTCCATATGTCTGGACCACTCAAAGACGCAATGGGAGGAAAGAAGTTCCGTTCTGATGAAGAGGCACGCCATGTGGTGCATGAGTGGTTGCACGGACTACGAAATGAATTTTTTTTCTAGAGGAATTTATGCACTTTGTAAGCGCTGGATGGCTTGCATTGAGTGAGGGGGAGATTATGTTGAAAAGTGATACAGCTTTATACCACTTCTGCACAATAAATAATATTTAAAAAAACATTTAAGGTTTTCATTTGACTCACCCTCTTTATTAGAATAAGATGCTGAAAAGAAAACCTGTTCATGTATATTGTGTCTCAAAGATAATATTTTTGTAAAGTTAATTTACAGCCTATGAGTGTAATATATTAAAATTTTATTCATGCATAATTGTCAATGACACATTTCTTAAAAACCACATTGTCTGTTAGAGACATATTTTTTTGAATAATGTGTGTATGAATATTGTTTGTGACAATAATATATTTGAACTTGCATAAATCAATAGCAGAAACGTTCACAATTTGACAAATAAAGGATTTGCTTAAGAATTATTTTGATGCTTACATTAGTTGTTACAATCATAATGTTGGTAAAAAATAGCAGAATGGAAACACTGCATGTTTGGATTATATATAAAGAATATAAATTTGTAAGTTGATTTAAATAGTAAGTGGATGGTATCTCATCTTCGGTATAAAATCTAAAATACATGCAACTTATTTAAATAAATAAGAAAAAGAAATTGATACTAGTATAAAAATTTATAGTCTTCACTTAAGGGAGACAAATCAATAACAAAGTTAAAAATTAAAATATACAAACCAATAGAATTATGTACAAAAACGAGTAGAGCAAGTGGCTGACCAATATTCAATACTTAAGGAAAAGTGCAATTATAAAAAGTACGAGCGCCCTGATGGCCAGAAAGAAAAAGTGTGGCCACCAGCTTTGATATAGGCAAATTGTAGACAAAGTAATTGGCTCTTCTCTTCCAGAAAATCGTCAAGTGTTTGAGCAAGGCGACTCGCGCGGGGCTGAGACGATTGCGAGAGACATTATGTGAACATTTGTTCACAGGCTCGTATTAACTCGTAAGGAACTAAACTGCAAAGTCTCCTAGTATACAGAATCACACCGAGCGCTGACAGTTAACACTTGCGAGCGATTTGAGGGCAACGTTGTACGTGTTGTTCCAGCCAAATAGCGTATACCATCCCAATTAACTTAGCTATCGAATAACTAGGAGTCTCAGCTTCATTGAAGACGTAGAAAATTTATTCAGCTGATGTTTAACATTCGAGAGAGATTTTGAATAGATTCTCAGGTTCACAGCTCGCGCTGACAGCCGCCACTGCCACCACTGACGCAAGGTTAACACACTCACACTTGCGCCACATCAACAAGTGATATTCAATTGACACTCAGAACAGCGGTCGTCTCTGCCTCTCCTAATTTTCGTACATTCAACCATGAGCTGTAGTTAAACATATTAACTACTGTTGGGCTTAATTGAAGCAGAAACGTGAGATGTCCACTCTAACGAAAAGGATTGATCAGCCACTGTAGAGTAATGAATTGTTTTAATTGTATACTTCTTTTGATTGCTCTTCAGCAACCCCCGTTCGATTATGCATATTTTCATTGTTCATTTTAGCGCAATTGATATCTCTGACACCAGCTGTATTTAATTTGTTTGTGTTTTATTGACCTCCAGACATGGGCATCAACCATCTTACCATTAAAGAACCTTATAATAGTTTTAGGTATTTCGCTTCACAGTTGTGAAAACCCAGCATCAATATTTTACCATCCTGTATGTAATTTTGCTAACATACTTAGAATTCATACTTAGAGAAAAATAAACCTTAGTAACGAAAATCTAAAGTCTTTATTTTTGCTAACACATAGTTATGGCTGATCCTGTACACTAATTTCTGTTAGCGATAACGTTTCATTTACAGGGAGTGTACTGGAACTGACATTGAGATCATTGTCTGATTACGTCACTGTCCACACTGCTTCACTCTTCTGAACTCTGCATGTGTGAGATGATATCTTCCTACCTTGCAGGCTGAAGGTTCAACACCAAATTCCTAATACACTATAACGTGTGTTAGATGGTCTGTAAGCCTTAATTATTGAATCAATCAGTCAAGAAGTATAGGGAAAAAGACAAAACAGCCAGATCACATTTTTCACCAATCGCAATTTAATCTTTCGTACCACTTGATTTAAAAATTATGAAACATTTATAATTGTAAGACATAGTTTTAGAAACCAGAATTTAAACTGCGAAATATTTTGAGGTGGAGATTACTCTGACCATAATTTATCGGTTATGAACAGCAGATTAAGCTTAAAAAAGTAGGAAATTAAGGAGATGGCTCCTGGGTAAGTTAAAAGAACACAAGGTCATCGAGAGTGTCAAAGGGAGCATTAGACAATGATTGACTGGAACAGGAGAAGAACGTACTACAATACGAACGGTAAACTTTGAGAAAATGAAGACTATGTAAGATTGAAAGCCAACGGCCTTGCTGCAGTGGTAATACTGGTTCCCTTCAGATCACTGAAGTTAAGCGCTGTTGCGCTGGGCTAGCACTTGGATGGGTGATCATCTGGTCTGCTGAGCATTGTTGCAAGCATGGTGCACTCAGTCCTTGTGAGGCAAACAGAAGCTACTTGATTGAGGAGTAGTGGCTCCGGTCTCATAAACTGACATACGGCCGGGAGAGCGGTGTGTTGACCAAATGCCCCTGCATATCTGCATCCAGTGACGCCTGAGGTTGAGGATGACACGGCGGCCGGTCGGTACCGTCGGGTCTTCCAAGGCCTGTTCAGATGGAGTGTATGTAAAATTGAAAGTGGCAAAAAGATAAGGTTCAGTATAAATCCTTAGATATAACAGACGACATTATGTTTCATTGACAATAATAAAGAATATAAAAATGCAGCAAATGAAGCAGGCAAATGAGAATATAGACCTCTAAAAATGAAACTGACACGTGCAAAACTGCACAGCGAGACTGGCTGGAGGTAAGTTGGAAGGCTGTAGAAGCATGCTTGAATATGGAAAAGAAAGATGTTGCCTCTCGGAAACAGCTTTATGAATATTGAGAGTTCAGATAGCAAAATCGGAAGTAAGCAATGAAGAGAAGGCTGGAAGATGGAAGGAATACATACAAAGGCGGCTATATAAACGAACCTGAAGACAATATTACATTCTGGCGAAAAGTCTGAATACACAAGTAAATGTTGATCTTATGGCTTGCCATAAAGAAGAAAGTCAGACCTATGTTTGTAGCATTTGTACATTCAGAGCAACCTTTTGTTGATGTTAGCTAGAATACTCTCTCCGAAATTGTGTAAGTATTAGGGAAACAAAAGAAAAGTTAGGAGTAGATATTAAAACCCATGGAGAAGAAATAAATACTTTGAGGTTCACCGATGACATTGTAATTCTGTCATAGATAGCAAAGGACTTGGGAGAGCAGTTGAATGGAACGGACAGTGTCTTGAAAGGAGGGTATAAGATGAACATCAACAAAAGCAAAATGAGGATAATGGAATGTAGTCGAATTAAGTCGAGTGATGCTGAGGGAATTAGATTAGGAAATGAGACACTTAAAGTAGTAAAGGGGTTTTGCTATTTGGGGAGCAAAATAACTGATGATGGTCGAAGTAGAGAGGATATAAAATGTAGACTGGCAATGGCAAGGAAAGCGTTTCTGAAGAAGAGAAATTTGTTAACATCAAGTATAGATTTAAGTGTCAGGAAGTCGTTTCTGAAAGTATTTGTATGGAATGTAGCCATGTATGGAAGTGAAACATTGACGATAAATAGTTTAGACAAGAAGAGAATAGAAGCTTTCGAAATGTGATGCTACAGAAGAATGCTGAAGATTAGATGGGTAGATCACATAACTAATGAGGAGGTATTGAATAGAATTGTGGAGAAGAGGAGTTTGTGGTAAAACTTGACTAGAAGGAGGGATCAGTTGGTAGGACATGTTCTGAGGCATCAAGGGATCACCAATTTAGTACTGGAGAGCAGCATGGAGGGTAAAAATCGTAGAGGGAGACCAAGAGATGAATACACTAAGCAGATTCAGAAGGATGTAGGCTGCAGTAGGTACCGGGAGATGAAGAATCTTGCACAGGATAGAATAGCATGGAGAGCTGCATCAGGACTGAAGACCACAACAACAGTAGGGATAAAACAGGGGGGTCAAAAGGCTATTCACAACTCGTACAGCAGCCAGACTACAGTTAAAAGAGTAAAAGGACATGAAAGGAAAATGGTAATTGAGAAGGGCTTGATACAGATTTTCAGCCTGTCCCCATGTTACTCTATCTGTACAGAGAGCAAGAAGCAAGTGAAACAAAGAAGAAATTTGGAAAAAGGAATTTAAATTCAGGGAGAGGGAAAAAAGGTTTTGAGGTATGCTATGGTATTATAACTATAACAGAGATGATAAAGGACTTTGGAGACCTATTGAACGGAATGGGTAGTGTATATGAGAAAAACATCAACAACAGTAAAACAAGGGTAAAGAAATGTATGTGAATGAAATCAGTCGATACTGAGAGAATTACATTACATTACAAAATGAGACATTAAGGTGGATGGCAATGAAAATAAAACAAGGGTGTCTGAATGTAGTCATATTAAATGAGAGCATTGGAGATGGAAACAGTGTATTGGAAGTAAGTAACATATCTATGGCGCTGCTGGTTCAGGGTATCGGTAATCATGACATCATATGACACGGTCGCCTATGTGCAGGGGGGATGAGGGTGAAGGGAGAAGCAGGAGAGGGAAGTTGACAGATGTGAGCACGCCAAAACACACACACACACACACACACACACACACACACACACACACATACACAGATGTACATTTTCCTCTCTCAGTCACAGCCCACTATTTTAGTGGTGATTGAGCACGAAACAGCTGGTCATAATGAAAGTGGGATATCACTGTGGGATTTCGCTCAAATCGCCAACTCAGTACTTTTTCTGGTGTTATATTTTAGCTGACGCAATTTTGCATGTCATATTCAAGGTCACCCCATCATCCTGCTCTCCCCTTCTCTCCCCGCCCCCCACTTTGCTCTAGTCCAATAGGGATTATTCAAGGTCTATATGCAATAGTGTAAGGATTGTCATGAAGCGCCTTAAGCAGAGGTTGCCACAAAAGCAGAAGAAGACTGAAAGAAAGGATTTATCCATCAATTAATGGTATTATTAATAATATTAGTATTATATTTGATTGTTCTTCTGTTACTGTTTTTTTTTCAGCAGCATAACAGGTCACTGATCCAGTAGCTGCTGAAATGCAGTAACCCACAGATGGCCTCCTGATTTATCAGACCTGCTGTCATTCAACTATGCTGTACCATTGTCATAGCCACTGGAGCTTTCTTAACTCACCGAACCTCAGTTACATCTCACAAGAGTATTGCTATTTGCCAACACATATGAAGTACCAGTGAAGACAAACATGTAAATGTAGGCCTAGCACCCAACAATGACCTTTAAGTAGCTACATAGAAGTAGAGAAAGTTCAGCAAGTTGGGGCTGCAGTACAGCATTCATAGTAAAATGGGACTATCTGTGCAGCATGAAGCAATACATAGAGAAGATCACGACAGATTATGCTCCATCTCATGCCCAATTGTCATTCATGTGTTTCAGAGGTAAATTTCAGTAGTGGATATATATATATATATATATATATATATATATATATATATATATATATATATATAGTGAAGCTGTACTTGAAATAACTTCAGAGAACATGTGCATTTACATTAAATATTTGAGGGTTGTGAATTTGAATGATCCATGCTGTGCACTAATGATTGCTACAATCAAGCTAAACCACTGGCACCCATGTGTAAGAGGCACATACAATGGTTTTGTAGAATATTTGCATGAGAATGGTGTAAATATGAAGCAACCACAGCAGTGTATAAATGCTTGGATTCCATCAGTGCCACAGTGTATAAATGTAGACCTTATAAGCATCAAGTCTGTTGAAGTCGAATTCACAGACATTATTGCCTTGCATCTTGTGGCACCTGTTGGACTGGATGCTGTACAGACCGGATTTAATGCTTGTAGAAGACAGTTGTTCGCAAAATGTTGCTCAAGACATTATGTGGAAAAATGTATATACACCCTAAGACTAAAGCAGGTGCACAATGAAGGAATTATCATAATGGGATGGAAACCAGTATATGTAATGTAAATGTACAGATGAACAAATGATTATATTTCAGAAACAGTGGATGACTTACTCAAGAGAAACAGCTTCAAAAACTGATCAAGTCAATCGTATGTCGGTCTACCTCTGGTCCCTATGCAAGCAGCTATTTGGCTTCACACTGGTTGACAGAGCTGATAGATGTCGTCCTGAGGGTATTGTGCCAAATTTCGTCCAATTGACTTGTTAAACTGTCTAAATCCCGAGATGGCTGTAGGGCCATGCTCATAATGCCCTAAACGGTCTCAATTAGAAAGAGATCTGGTTGCCTTGCTGGCCAAGGTATGGTTTGGCAACCACGAAAACAAGAAGTAGAAACTCTCACTATGTGTAGATGGGCATTATCTTGCTGAAATGTAAGCTCAGGATGGCCTGCCATCAAGGGCAACAAAACGGGGAGTAGAGTATCATATATGTGCTGCTCTAACGCAAGGGTGCCACAGATGTCAATCAAAGGGGTCCTCCTACGAAAAGAAATGGCATCCAAGACAATCCTGGTTGTCAGGCCATATGGCAAGCAACAGTCAGATTGGTATCCCACCGCTGTCCATCTCCAGACATGTCTTTAGCCTAGAATCTCATTGATAGGTATAGAATCAAATTCGTTGATGAGTCCTAATTCGAACTGAGCCCTGATGACCAGGAGGGGGAGGGAACGTCATGCACACTGTACTATTTCTGCTTCTCATACTGTTCAGTTCTGCAGTGTATCATTACTTAAGGTCCTGACCTTGTAATTTAATTACGGCTGTCTTCTTGCTCAGCCTATCTGCATTTCCATTTTCCTTCCCAGATGTGTGGATTGCTTCATAATCAAATTCACAGAGTTTTAATGCCCACCTCGTCAGTCCACTGGATGAGTTCTCCAAACCAAGTAACTGTTTCAAAGCAGCATGGTCAATCACTACCTTGAACAAGTTTCTACCATACAGGTACACCAGACATATGTTACTCCATGCACCAAGCTAGGCATCTCTCTCTCTCTCCATTGTAGAGAAAATCCTTACCACTGCGTTCAACTGTCTCCATGCAAAAGTAACAGAATTTTCCTGACTTAAAACGCACTCAAAAGCATGATTTGATGCATCACATGATAGTGTGAGCTCCTTCCGGAAGTCTGGAAACAACAACATTGAACTCGACATTAACACCCTTTTCAATTCGATAACCAGTCCTTGACGTTCCTCAGACCAAACAAACTTAATATACTTTTTCAGCAACTGTGTAAGTGATCGTGCTATAACCATAAATTCCCTCACAAACTTCCTATATTAATTTGTGAGATCCAGAAAAGATTGTAGCTCCTTGGTTGTCCCTGGCACCAGAAAATCTTGTATTGCTTGTGTTAATCTAGGATCAGTTTTCACACCATCTTACTAATGATATGGCCTACATAGTCGACTTCTTCCAGCATGAAGTGACACATTTCCCTACTAGTGTCAAATGAGCTGCTTATAATCTCTTGAACAATTCCCTCGATCATTGCCTATGCTCCTGCATATTACTTGAAAAGACAGCTACATCATTGAGATACACCAGACACTGATATCATTTCAGTCATTTCATTTTAATCATTTATCACCTCATCCAGTAATCATTGTAATGCTACCAGTTCATTTTTTAACCCAAAAGGCAGCCTTCTATATTGATACTGTCGTCCAGGTGCTGAAAACACAGTTTTAGGTCTGCTCTTCAGAGCAACTACTGATTGATGGTATCCACTCTTTATGTACATTGTCGAGAAATACTGCCACTGCCATAGATGATCTAACATTTCTGTGATGTTCAGAACACAGTAATGATCTGTCGTAGTCTTACTGTTCAAATGATGGTAATCACAACAAAAGCGATACTTCTGCAAGCAATCCATAGACTTCTTGAGCATGATTACAGTTTTCACACCCCCAGGGACTACTACTTTCTTCTATTATCTCATCAGGCAATTGTTGCTTTATAAATTACTCAAAAACTGGTTGCAGTGATCGTGGTGTTCTGCACAGACTGTGATAAACCAGTGCTTTGTTCCCTGTTGGAATCCTGTGTTGTGTGACTAGTGTGGCAGGCAGCAGCCCTCATGGAAAAAACAGATAATGAAGTTCCATTAACGAGTCCTGCATCTGTCCTCTTATAGCCTACATCACTTGTTCAGCAATCTTCCTTCACCAAACTATCCAATGTGGACAACAATATTCCTTTCAGTAACTTAATCTCCTCAGCATCATAAGTATCTATGTTGACAGTTGCTACTTTGCCACCACTCCTCATTTGTATGGATGCACACTACTTTCAGCAAATAACATTCTGCATCCAACATTTCACTATCTTCCAGCGGTTCTACTATACATAACGTATTAACTTTTAAATCATGCTCCACATCCACCCATAGTGACTTCACAAGGCCACTTGCTGCACGGTCATGTGAAACAAGGCTTAATGTCATTGCTCGCAGTTTAACTGGATTGTCTCTTATACTAGATGCTCCTCATGACAAATCAAAATTGAAAACAACTTCCGCTTGCTTGAATGTTTTCTATTAAGCTCCACTACACATCGTCGAAGGTAAACTATGGCATGATGTCGATGCAGAAAATCTAACCTTTGAATCATGCTGTAGCCCTCACTTACATGAAGCACCACATTCACACATCATGTAAACACGGTTGTCTCAATCGAAAAATTCATCATTATTGACCCCAATGGTTATATATCAGTTTCTCCAACTTCACACAACTGGTCATATGGTGGGTTCTAGCCCCTCCTATATACCAATACTCTTGAGCCACTGACATATGTGCCCCTCTGTCCAACAATACATTATACTCTCTACCATTTATCCCGCCTATTATGGCACATTCCGCCTCTGCATTCTGTAACTGTCGTGTCTGTTTGTTTCTCTGTTTAAACACACTTCTCCAAAACTGCTTGACATATTTTCATGAGGTTTTCACAGATAACATGAACATAAAATGGTGCAGTGTAAAGGCTTTATTTCATCAAAATTATATCATGGAAGAAAATATACCATAATTTAAAGTGTTAACTAAAACCGCCGTGTCTGTATCTGTTTGAACCTACTATTCTCTAAAACTAGTAGACGAATTTTCAGGGACTTATCACAGGTAACTTGAGCATAGCTTGGGCCGCCGTACACGCTTCATTTCATCAAAATAGAATCATGGGAGAAAAATGTAGCAATATAAAAATGTGTAAACGTTGCACATCTTCTCTGAAACCACTGGAACAATTCCCACACAAGTGACTTACTGTCTGGAAAGAATCGTTGCGGGGTAAGAACCACATAGCTATCAAAAGGATGGGGGTGGAGGTGAAAAGTAATTGTAGATCATGACTCGCAAATTCCCAGTATTTGAGAAAAACAGAACTTAGTGACTTGCAACAAACTTAACACATAATTTCAAACATTTGTGAAACTTTTTCTTGTTTACAACCCCCACAAAGTGATGAAAGGAAAAAGATCTATCGCTTACTTCAGGTTACTGTTCATGCAGAAAAACTGTCGAATCAGGAATGATGTTTTACTGTGTTACTTCTTTGTTATAACTGTACTCATGACACATTTTGCAGACAATGGTCACATACACCACTGAATGTACCAGCAAAATGACATTGTATGACACATAGTTCAGGGTATATGATGTCATAAACACTGAAATGCTTGAGAAACTGGCGCATATTGCATGGCATTTAAATTTACAACTTTATTTGCTGCTGACTATATCTGTAACACATTTCACTGAGAGTATCCACATATGCCATTGAATCTACCTACAAAATTTTATATTTCTGTATGATACATAGTTCAGCCATACTTGATACTCACTTTGTTTGATAAATTATTTATGGCATTTTAATTCAGTTAGTTTGAGTGTAAGACCTAAAATTTACAACCTTGTAGTGACAATCTCTTCTTTTGCTAGTGTTTTTGTCTGCTCCTTTGCTTTTTTCTGACAGTCAGTATACTGCTCTAAGAATGTTTTGTTTATCACACAAGGTGTACAGTTGTCATTTGAATTAAACTTGAATGCATCGTTTTCGCTCTTTGAGTGGACTTCATAGTGTGGTTTTAGTTTGTCTTTAATGTCATACTATTATCTACCGAGTATTGTAAGTATTGCTGAGGGTGCTGTTTGTTCTCTCTTCAAGGACCTCTCGGTTTTATTAGTGCTTACATTCTTGTTGTTATCAGAAACTAAATTTTCGTCTTTGTTCTCAATGCTGAGTAGAAAACTTATGTACGAGGGCAGATCAATAAGTAATGCAACACATTTTTTTCCCCGGCCAATTTTGGTTGAAAAAACCGGAAATTTCTTGTGGAATATTTTCAAACATTCCCGCTTCGTCTCGTATAGTTTCATTGACTTCCGACCGGTGGCAGTGCTGTACGGAGCTGTTAAAATGGCGTCTGTAACGGATGTGCGTTGCAAACAACGGGCAGTGATCGAGTTTGTTTTGGCGGAAAACCAGGGCATCTCAGATATTCATAGGCGCTTGCAGAATGTCTACGGTGATCTGGCAGTGGACAAAAGCACGGTGGGTCGTTGGGCAAAGCGTGTGTCATCATCGCCGCAAGGTCAAGCAAGACTGTCTGATCTCCCGCGTGCGGGCCAGCCGTGCACAGCTGTGACTCCTGCAATGGCGAAGCGTGCGAACACACTCGTTCGAGATGATCGACGGATCACCATCAAACAACTCAGTGCTCAACTTGACATCTCTGTTGGTAGTGCTGTCACAATTGTTCACCAGTTGGGATATTCAAAGGTTTGTTCCCGCTGGGTCCCTCGTTGTCTAACCGAACACCTTAAAGAGCAAAGGAGAACCATCTGTGGGGAATTGCTTGCTCGTCATGTGGCTGAGGGTGACAATTTCTTGTCAAAGATTGTTACAGGCGATGAAACATGGGTTCATCACTTCGAACCTGAAACAAAACGGCAATCAATGGAGTGGCGCCACACCCACTCCCCTACCAAGAAAAAGTTTAAAGCCATACCCTCAGCCGGTAAAGTCATGGTTACAGTCTTCTGGGACGCTGAAGGGGTTATTCTGTTCGATGTCCTTCCCCATGGTCAAACGATCAACTCTGAAGTGTATTGTGCTACTCTTCAGAAATTGAAGAAACGACTTCAGCGTGTTCGTAGGCACAAAAATCTGAACGAACTTCTCCTTCTTCATGACAACGCAAGACCTCACACAAGTCTTCGCACCCGAGAGGAGATCACAAAACTTCAGTGGACTGTTCTTCCACATGCACCCTACAGCCCCGATCTCGCACCTTCGGAATTTCATATGTTTGGCCCAATGAAGGACGCAATCCATGGGAGGCACTACGCGGATGATGAAGAAGTTATTGATGCAGTACGATGTTGGCTCCGACATCGACCAGTGGAATGGTACCGTGCAGGCATACAGGCCCTCATTTCATGGTGGCGTAAGGCCGTAGCATTGAATGGAGATTACGTTGAAAAATAGTGTTGTGTAGCTAAAAGATTGGGGAATAACCTGGTGTATTTCAATGCTGAATAAAACAACCCCTGTTTCAGAAAAAAAATGTGTTGCATTACTGCCCTCGTATAATGAAACACTAAATATGTACTGTTCTGAGGATCTCTTATGTCAATATCAAAAATTTGGCTTAATTTGAGGTGTATGCAATTTCTAACATTTGTACTCTAGTTACCAGTTGTGATTAGAAACAATAATTTTCTTCAGCTCTTGTTCATAATTTATTAACTCAGTTAGTAATATTTTATTGTCAAAATCGCAATATGACTTCATTAGATCCAAAAGTATATGCTTGTGGTTCTGTCACAAAGACCCAATACATCACATAGTATGTTTGTGGACGTTACTCTATCTGATTTTGTATTTGTAAAAACTCGGGAACCGAGCTCTGTGTCATTTAGAATGTTGCATTTCTGCAAATAATTATTTTTTCTTTGTTTCCTATCTGATTCTATGAGTATCATCATTGATCAAAACAGAAATATTGCTATACATTTACCTTCTATGGGGACTCAAATGACTGTGCAACATTGTTCAAAGACAACTAAGTGAAGACAGTTACATAGTTAATTACATGTCCTATAGACCATGTGATTGATTTTGAACTTAATTGTTAGAGAAGCTCAGTAAAATGATTGCCCTAGTTCAAGTTTTCATCAGTATATACATCAAAAAATTTGCTGCTACAATTGTTGGTATGACTCTATGTGTTGTACAGAATTCAATACAGTGCATTTTTCTCAAAATTTAGGGAAAGTCCATTTTCTGAGAACCACGTAACAATCTATTGGAAACCATTTCTCCTATAGCTTTCTCCCTAATGGGAGTTATTATAACACTAATATCATCTGCACAAATTATCAGTTCTGATTGTTGGGTGTTAAGTAGAGGTCATTCACATGTATGAGTACTAAGAGTAGACACAAAACTCAAACCTGTGGGACTCACTTTGTGATTTTTTTTTACCAGTCACTGAATTATTCCACTATTCCAGCATGCTTTAAATTATTTGGCATAACTTTTTCTGTTCTGTTTGTTAAGTATGTTTCAAACCAGTTGCATGTAAAGCCATCAGTTTCATAAAACTTGAGTTTTTCTGAGAGAGTAATATGACCTACACAATCAAACACATTGCAAAGATCACCATATATATATATCCTAAGAGAGAAGATATTGTTTAGGAAAGGGCTTTAAAAAATTGTATCACATTACTGCAGTTTTCCCATTATCTCATACTTCTACCACACTTATATATATATATATATATATATATATATATATATATATATATATATATAAACTTATCAGTTTCCCATGTGAGAACACGCCACATATAATTGGCTATGTGAAAAGACCAGATTTTCTAGGTCCAACCCACAAACCAACATTGTTTGACCTTGTCACTTATTAATAGTCATGGCAAGTGCCAAGCGAATTGGAAATTGCAGACGTCTGAATGGAATGGGTGAGTCTGAAGGGATCATTGTGATACATGGCAGGAGAACAACTTCGTCTTCAAATTTGCTGTTCAAAATTGTAGCTTCAGGAACATTGCCCACAATTTTTTATGGCTAACCTATGTTGAAACGTTGCATAGCTTAGATGCATTTAAATTCCGAAGCAAAATGATAGGTGAACCAATTTTTAATTGCAAGTTATGTGGTGGCATTCCTGGTAAATGCAGCATATTCAAAAATTCAACAGGATAGCTGACTGCTTCGTCAGGATCGGTAACAGTGTCGATCGATTTGAACAATATCTCATTGCCGGGCAATGACTGTTGCATTTTGAAGTTAATAGCTTCAACATCAATATTTTTACAGCTAAAATAGCTCATTCATGAAGCCACACATGATTAATATAATTAGCTTGTAAATCTGGAAATATGCTTTCAATCAAAGAATCTTTCGTATTTACCGTGTTGCAAAACTTGTCTGGCAATTTGATGCATTATGTGTCTCCATGCAATGATATTGTTCCATTTCCAATGTCGAGCAATTGCTCAGAGAATGATAGTGTTAATGGATCATTTTGCAGTAGAACACGTATATTTGTGTTAAGACGTAATGTTCTGACATTTCGCCATAGATAAATTTGTTTTATACATGCATTAATTACATCTGCATATGTAGCTCGTGGAATGACCAGCAAGGTAAGTCTAAAATCACCAGACAGCAGCAGTAAGGCACCACCGAAAAGCCTGGTGTTATTATTCAGATCTTTCATCATTCTATCAAGACCTTCAAGTGAATGCTTGTGGGCCATAGTGCATTCATCCCAGATAATAATTTTGCATTTTTGCAAAACTTGAGCCATACCAGAATGCTTTTTTTATGTTGCACACTGTTTTTGCATTTGTATGAATGTTCAATAGCAACTTGAGTGCTGAATGTGCAGTCCGTCCATCAAGCAAAGTGGCTGCAATACCCGATGAAGCAATTGCTAATGCAATATGATTTTGTAATCGAATGCGCGCAAGTATTAATGAGATGAGAAACGTTTTTCCAGTGCCACTTCGTGCGTCCAAAAAAAAAAGAATCTACCTTGTTCTGCTGCAATTGACATATTAATTCGATCGTATACAATCTTTTGCTCATCAGTGAGTAGTTGCTCATTAGTTTCAATGAATGTAGTTAAAGAGACCATACTGAACTGTTGTTCGCGCAGAATCTCGCTGTTAATGATGTCTGTTGCTGGACAGTTAGGTGAGGGCATACCAAAATGAATGAGTGGCAAATTCGAATTCAGAATGCAGATATCTTCCATCTTTATTAGCGCCTCGTAATATATTTCCGCCGAACAATCGATATTGGGATCTTGATCAGCGATCCGAATGCGATGCAGAATGTCGTCGCTCATGGAATCTTCATATTTGTCCCAGAGGACAGAAGCTTGAGATGGAAAACATGTCGTCAATAATATGGCGAATAATTGGCGAATTTGATGAGGAGAGGAACTCAATGTTGCATCTGCAAGTGTAATATCCCAATGGTTGTCATCTTCCAGCAAATATAATTTGCAACACGCATCATGATATGTGTTATACAAAATGCCATTAACTGTTCACAAGTATTGGTAGGACGTCGGTCCAGGAACATTAACCAACAATAAACGCAGGAAGAAACATTCCCATTCCTTTGGATGGACTGTGTATAATCGGCCTAATGTATTTCCCATAAATATACCACTGTATCCTTCAACCGGAACACCTCGCTTTCGTGGTTCCCACTTTTTTGACTGTTTGTTCCATATGAAATATCGTGGCACATCAGTACACATTAATGTCTTTGCAAATTGACCGGGAATGTCTGGTCCCTTACGTAGTTCGAAAAACGCAATTAATGTGATTTTTGGGGCAATTAATGCACGTTGTAGAGCAGTCTCTTCCGTGAAATAAACACACTATCCATTTTCAAGGCGCACGGCGAAATGTATAACAGCAGCGACTCTTTCGTGTATCGGAAAACCCAAAATACGCCAAACTGCTTCATTGCTGCTGATGTATCGGCCCATTTGATACCATGTTATTTCATCGTTTTCGTTAACATTGTGAACAGCAAATACCGCCATATCACTGCCCTTAAAGACATATTTGCATCTATATTTTAAGAACTTCACTGAACTGCAGAGCTCAATGTTAATGTGTGCTTTGTAGATTTTACACAGCAATGGAGAATACAGATCCACCCAGTGATTGTCAATGTCAACAGTTGTATCGTTTGACATGCGTAATTGATGTGACTGACCACCATGGTCAGTGTCTCTACGACGATACAATGGATAACCATCGATATTAGTGATTATATCATTTATACAATTTTTTGGAAAACGATTCGTACATTTTCCATTGTCTATGCATGGCGCCGTCATGTTTATAGCACCGCATGGACCATGGATCGTGTTAGCGGTAACAATCTCATACAGTTCTTGATCGATATTCCGATCCGGAATTTTTGCTGAGATAATTTATCAATTTTTTCAGAGTGTATTTTGTCGACTAACCAAATGAAAATATGCATGTGTGGCAAAGCTCGTTTTTGTCATTCAACAGAATACAGCCAGCAACGTGTTCTGCCAAATACAGAGGAATTTATCATCAAGTTCATCAACGATTTTAACTGTTGTCTGAAGACATGTGCAGTGATATCATGCCGATCTATTGCAGTTTGACCTGGCAATAACGCAATTTTAATTTCATCCCATTTTGGATTACACGTAAATGTAATGAACAAATCTGGTCATCCGTACGTGCGCACAAAAGTCATGTCTTGAATATATTCTTGCATATGACGTGGGCTACCAATATATGATGATGGAAGAATGTATGAAGTACCGACGTCGTTGATAGTAATTACTCCTTCTATGTTACCAACAATAGCATCATGCAAATGAATGTATTCCTCAGCTCGAAGTTTCGCTTGATTATACCTGAAGTATCGTAATCACTGGCTTTCAATTTTCGTGTACATATCAACGATATATTGGTGAAACAGCTGGCAGCATTGAAGAATATTATTGTCTTCATTGGCACGAATCATCAACTGATATGCGTAGAAGTTCATCACGCTCACTTTCTTGCTGGTTTCTCTACCTGAAAAGTAAAAACATGATTAAGAGAAAAAGAAATTATTTGTGCATATTAGGTAATGACATGTGTAGATCGTACCTGTTGATGGATTTCTTTGTTTTTATATTTAAATGATATCCATCTTCTCCTTCCCAAAATATCAATGGATATTGCGAACTGTCATAAGAGCGATGACTGTCTTCAATCGTATGTACTGTGTTATCTCTGTGTTAGATTCTTATATCTCGACATTCAAATGCGTAGCCAACCATAACAAGTGCAACTTCATTAATGGTCTGTGCGTTATATCAGCCCGTGTGTGGCCCAGATGGTACTTTGTCTGCTTTGATGACGATCGTATAGTTGTCGTTTTGCAGTCTGTTTGAAATGGTATTGAACAACTGGACCAGCTGGTTGTGATTCTGTAAAAATGGTTCTAAAACACCCACAATTTTCCGCTCCTCCATCTGCTCGATATGGTTGTACTGGCAGCGTGCGTTTATTTGCTGCTCCTCATCACCCATGAAGTAGATTTGCAGAAATTTTGAATCGGTATCAGGCATCGGCATTAAAGAACAAATTTGATGATACGCCTGTCACTGAATCTTAAACGTTGACTGAAAATTGCAACCATCCTCATTTTGAACGATTTTTGTTGCTCCAAATGATGTCATTTGTAAGCACGAATTGAATTTGCGAATTTTACGCAAAAACAGTATAGATTGAAATCTAGCTCCAGCCAATAGTGTGTTCAATGGTTCTGGCGGCGAATTCACTGGTGGCAATACAACTTTTCCAGTCGCGCAGCAGAAACCGACTGATTCACCTTTGTATTTGAGTGCATGACAGTGTTGGCATTGTTTGATCATAGCACCGATTACAATTTGTGAATGTGACGAATAGTCGATGTCCGACTCATATTCAAACGCAAGGCAGAGAAGTGATGAGCGTGTCAATGCACGATACACTTGCAAACGCTGTTGTTCAAGTGTTCTGAATGTGTTGGTGACTCATTGACGGTCCAGTTTTTGTCTCAATGCGTTAGCTCGACGGCGTTCATTGCGTTGCTCTTGACTTTCATTAGCATGTCTGATTGCAGCCTGGTTTCTTAAATTTTCATTGTCCGCCAATTGATTTTCTTCCGATCTATTTAACCGATGGTTCTGGACTAATTGTGAATTCAGAGTCCGTCGATCAATATTTTCTCCTCATCCACGAAGACGTGGCATTGTTTTATGTATGTAACTTATATGTGAATATAATACACTTAATATTCACTGAAATGCGACACCTGAAATATCAAAAGACACCGTATGAAAAAATTAAAATGTCAAAATAACGAAACACACATATCCTGTGTATATCAACGACCTTTCATCAGTAACATTACCAGATGCCAAGTTTGTTTTGTTTGCCGATGATACAAACATTGCAATAAATAGCAAATGAAGTGAAGTCTTAGAAAGATCAGCCAATAAAATATTTGTGGACATAAATCACTGGTGCCTAGCCAATTCTTTGTCACTAAACTTTGAAAAAACACACTACATGCAGTTCAGAACTTGTAAGGGGTGTCCCAAGAGTATATGTCTAACATATGATGACAAGAAGATAGAAGAAGTGGACAGTGTTAAATTCTTGGGATTACAGCTTGATAATAAATTCAACTGGGAGGAGCACACCACAGAACTGCTGAAGTGTCTTAACAAGTCTCTGTTTGCAATGCGAATTTTGTCAGACATAGGGGATATAAAATGAAAAAGCTGGCATACTATGCTTACTTTCATTTCATAATGTCATATGGGATTAATTTTTGGGGTAATTCATCAAGCCAAGCTAAAGTTTTCCGGGCACAAAAACGTACAGTAAGAGTTATATGTGGTGGGAACTCAAGAACATCCTGCAGAAGCCTGTTTAGGGAACTAGGGATACTAACTACTGCTTCCCAATATATTTATTCCTTAATGAAATTTGTCATTAAAAATATATCACATTTTCAAACCAACAGCTCAATTCATGGAATCAATACTAGAAATAAGAATAATCTTCACAAGGATTTAAAGTCACTTAGTCTTGTACAAAAAGGTGTGCATTATTCAGGAACACACATTTTCAATAACTTGCCAGCAGCCATAAAAAGCTTAACAACCAATAAAATTCAGTTTAAGAGAAGCCTAAAGGTTTTATTGGTGGCCAACTCCTTCTACTCCATTGATGAATTTCTTAGTAAAACCAACCGATTTGTATATAAGTACAACATAACTTCTGCACAATTTTAAATAAGTATTACAGTAGTTGTATTACATGTTTATTACCTTATAAATAAATAAAAAACTTTTTTATTTTAAATTCAGTGCATTAGTATTTGTAAAATGACTCTTAGTGTTCATTAAAAATGACGATCATTCCATTTGGGACCCGTGGAATGGTACATTAGCTTATTTGTTTTAGTTGTAAATATTTGTCATGTATTGTTGTTTTTCTGACATGTTCCATATCCTGGAGGACCTCCTCACTACAGATCAATTGGAATGAAAGTAAATCTAATCTATAATACACTCAAATTAAAATATCGAAAAATAAACGAAATCCTATGCACGTAACTTATATCTGAATATAAAACGCTCAGTATTGCACACAAAAATGCAACGCCACCTACTGTGCTGATTTAAGAATGTAAATTTTCCAGGCCCCCACTTGAATGCATACACAAAAATTCATTCAAGTCGATCCAGACATTTAGTTGCAGTATAGATAAATAACCTAGATACCAAATGCAGCGCCATTTGCTGGGCTGATTTGTGAATCTAAATCATCCAGGCCCCCACTTGAATGTATTCACAAAAATTCATTCAAATTGGTCCAGCTGTTTAGTTGCAGTATAGATAAATAACCTAGATACCGAATGCAGCACCATCTGCTGGGCTGATTTGGGAATCTAAACCATCCAGGGTAACATAGGACAGGTCATTAGGCTTACAATCTAGATAATATGAAACATAAAAGTATATAAAATAGCTTACATATTAAATATACATAGGAGCTTTCACAGTATATATATAATATTACATAGTTCACAATGCCTCATGATGCAGTATATTCATAATATTACGAAGTACAAAATGACTTATGATACATAATACATACAAAAAACAATAATTTTCGAGGTATAATTAGCTTATATTATACATTAGTGGTTCCTAATTATAATTAATTTCTTTAACACTGATTTCTGTTGCTAGTTCTTTTTATGAAGCGTGAGATTTATCACTCACAGGATGGAAATGGAAGAGGATATAGATGAAGATGAAATGGGACATATGATACTGCGGGAAAAGTTTGGCAGAGCACTGAAAGACCCGAGCCGAAACAAGGCCCCGATAGTAGACAACATTCCAATAGAACTATTGACTGCCTTGGGAGAGCTAGTCCTGACAAAAGTTTACCATCTGGTGAGCAAGGTATATGAGACAAGCGAAATACCCTTAGACTCCAAGAAGAATATAATAATTCCAATCCCAAAGAAAGCAGGCATTGACAGATGTGAACTATCAGTTAAATAAGTCACTGCTGCAAAATAATAATGCGAATTCTTTACAGACGAATGGAAAAACTGCTAGAAGCCGACCTTGGGGAAGATCAGTTTGGATTCCATAGAAATGTTGGAACACCTGAGGCAATACTGACCCTACGACTTATCTTAGAAAATAGATTAAAGAAAGGCAAACCTACGTTCCTAGCAATTGTAGACTTAGAGAAAGCTTTTGACAATGTTGACTGGAATACTCTCTTTCAAATTCTGAAGGTGGCAGGGGTAATATACAGGGAGTGAAAGGCTATCTACAATTTCTACAGAAATCAGACGGCAATTATAAGAGTCGAGGGGTATGAAAGGGAAGCAGTGGTTGAGAAGGGAGTGAGACAGTGCTGTAGCCTCTCCCTGATGTCATTCAACCTGTATATTGAGCAAGCAGTAAAGGAAACAAAAGAAAAATTCAGAGTAGGAATTAAAATCCATGGAGAAGTAATAAAAACTTTGAGGTTTGCCATTGACATTGTAATTCTGTCAGAGGCAGTAAAGGACTTGGAAGAGCAGTTGAACGAAATGGACAGTGTCTTGAAAGCAGGATATAAGATGAACATCAACAAAAGCAAAACGAGAATAATGGAATGTAGTCAAATTAAGTCGGGTGATGCTGAGGGAATTAGATTAGGAAATGAGACACTTAAAGTAGTAAAGGAGTTTTGCTATTTGGGGAGCAAAATAACTGATGATTGTCGAAGTAGATAGGATATAAAATGTAGACTGGCGATGGCAAGGAAAGCGTTTCTGAAGAAGAGAAATTTGTTAACATCTAATAGAGATTTAAGTGTCAGGAAGTCATTTCTGAAAGTATTTGTAAGGAGTGTAGCCATGTATGGAAGTGAAACATGGAAGAGAAATAGTTTGGACAAGAGGAGAATAGAAGCTTTCGAAATGTGGTGCTACAGAAGAATGCTGAAGATTAGATAGGTAGATCATATAACTAATGAGGAGGTATTGAATAGAATTGTGGAGAAGAGGAGTTTGTGGCACAAGTTGACTAGAAGAAGGGATCGGTTGGTAGGACATGTTCTGTGGCATCAAGGGATCACAAATATACTATTGGAAGGCAGTGTGGAGGGAGATCAAGAGATGAATACACTAAACAGATTCAGAAGGATGCATGTTGCAGTAGGTACTGAGAGATGAAGAAGCTTGCACAGGATAGTGTAGCATGGAGAGCTGCATCAAACCAGTCTCAGGACTGAAGACCACAACAACAACAACAGGATGAACTTTTGTTCACTGTTGGCTAATGTAGTCAGCTAAACTATAAAATTCTCCTTGTATCAGAAACTTTTTTAGAGTTGTGGGGAAAGTTTCCTCATTTTTGAGTTCTTGCAATTCCCTTGGCATTGCTTGTATTAACTTGATGCCAGAATATTTGGGTCCTTTTTCAATAATCTTAAGTCTAAGTGGAATGCACTGCAGTTGTTTTCTGTTCCTTGTGTTGTGTGTATGAACAGTCTCATTAGTCTCCAGTTTTGTGTGATCACGTAATGCACTCATCATGGTCCTGAATATATACAATGATGGAAACGTTAGAATGTTTAGTTCTTTGAAACAACTTTTACACGATTCTTTTTGCTCCTTTTTCAATATAATTTGAATGGCTTGCTTTTGTAATGTGAATATTCTCTTCACTCCTGTGATAGTTGAGATCCCCTATACCGTGATTCCATATCGCATGTATGGTTCAAAAAGTCAATGATAGACACTGCACAAGAGGTCTTGGTGAGTATAGCGAGCCAGTTGTTTCATTATAAATATCACTGAGCTTAGCTTACTGAAAACAGTATTTATCTGCTGTTTCCAATTTAGCTCACTGTCTATTGTAATGCCAAAAAACTTAACTGAAGCTGCTTCTTCCAGTCCTTTTTCATCTAAGAAAACATCCATATGTTCTTCTTTTGTTTATTTTTGAAGGCCAAGTACATAATTTTTTTTGGATTAATAATTAACTCATTTTCAGAGAGCCATTGTGCTGTACTAACTTATATGTATGTATTTTGCTCAAGTGCCTCCAAATTGTTGGAAACATTTAGCACAGTCATATCATCTGCAAACAGTATTTTGATTTCATTTTCACAAGTTTGTGTATTATTTACAAATAAATTGAAAAAGACAGGTCGCATTACAGATCCTTGAGGTATACCATACTTAATGCTTCTAACTTCTGATCTGTATAAGCTATTAATGGCTACATATTGCCTCCTGTTACTTATACATAATGTTATCCACTTTTCTGCATATCAAATTGCACAGGCACAATATAATTGCAATTTAGTGCTATCGAAATTTAAACAGTTAATTTCAATTTCCACTGCAATAAAGTAATGCAAATAAAAGTATAGCTAAATATTGCAGAGACTGAAGAAGAACGCGTTACAGATGAATGTCTTGGTTTACATGTGTACGATTTATTTATCAAGTTAACGGTTTCACAGTCAATATAAATCACAAACGTACTACGCTTGCTGATGGACAACAGTTTCCTGTGCAGTGCAGATGAAGTAGGAGCTTGAAAACCAAGCAATCATTAACACTGAAAATACAAAGACGTTTATAATACAAAACAATCTTCCTATATATCAGTATAGAACAATGTATGTAGTGTCTCAAATGTCAGTTCGAGCAAGTGACAGTCACCTCCTTGAATAAAGCCACGCATGACTATTTAACAATTTGATAAGAAAATTATTAGACACTGCAACATCAAACTGACAATGAGTGTTCGAAGCGAAACAGGCAAAAAGTGTTTTTAATAAGCTATCTAACTCAGTTATTGAAAGAAAAAGAATCGAAAACTTTTAAAATCATTTGAAAAGGGTACCCGTACCTCACAAAGACATCTATACATCATCTGTTTATTACTGCCAGTCTCCCTAACACTGAAGTTCAACCCGGTCACTTTTAAAATTATAGTTAATTTTCAGACGGACAAATTAACAGAAAATATATGTAAAAATCATTTATGTGTCATTACAAAGAAATTCTAATTTTATTGTAAATTTATATCATGCTCGTTATAACAAAGCTCCATATGTGAAACGATAGATGCAGCCAGAACTCAGATTTTACGACTGTCTTGGTCTGTCTGCTTGCACACCCAATACTGTCACCTACAGTCCAGGGGTAAGGGATAAGTAAATAGACAAAATAATCGAAGATAGCACTGGATACATATTATTAAAAAGCTAATCCAATAGCCCACAGATATATTAATGTCTCGTGCCCGAGACTGACCCAGCCAGGGAATATCCACGGTATTTGCTGCAAAACAATCATTGCGAACAGAAACTAAATTGTGTATTGTTATGGTGAAAGTACTAAGATATCACTCGCACCATTTTTCCCTCACGTTTGCAAATTTGTAGTGTTATCTTCCTAAATAATTTCAGTTTATACTCATGGTATTATCATTATTTTAGCTGCATAATTAAGGCCTATTAAACGCTGCCAATCATATCTGCTTTTTATGTCCCTCACCTAAGGATTACGATTGTTGGGCAGGAAAAAACTGTTTTCTTTCGTCCAATAAAAAGTCGGGAGATGGGAATGCTATCGATAACATGAGCGACAGTAGCATAGATGTTGTATGTGTATTAGCTGTCAAACGGTTATAGACAGTCATCAATAACTAAAGTTCTGCGTGTAGTTTTATGATCTAGGTGCACTATTTTCGTAGCTAGTTTAAGGTAGATATACTCGCTGTTTTAAGAACTCGACTGAAGCTCTTTTTTTTAGGAGAGCATTGGGAAAAGAGCAATAACACCATTCCCGATCGCGTGCGCTCCTGTTACATATTCGCTGTAGATCGTGTACATATTTTGCTTTTTGGAGAAATTTGCACACCATATCTCAGTAATAAGCAGCGAACTAAACAAGCTTTGCATAATTAATCCTTTTGTTTCGTAGCGGCCATTTGTAAAACAAACCAGTGCATAGATATTCGTGACAGCCGCAGACAGCTAATGGTTGTGGTTAACGGCATCTGAAAAGTAACGTCCCAGGAAGAATCGCAAGAGAAGCTGCATACTGAACATCTGCAATATGCACTAGCAGATTAGCCATTTGCACTTTTTTCTGCCAAAGTAACTGGGGCACTTCAGAATGAGCTTCTTGTTGTAAGTGTGCTTAACTTCCTCTCTGTGAAGTAACTATTCATGCTGTGTTGCCCTTGTCACTTGTTGCGATTGATGTAGTATTAGATACGTTGTTGGTTGATGTCAAATGATGTAGTATGACTTAAGTGAAGCCGTTATAGTAACGTGATTTAAGCATTGGAACGTAATTTATTGATTTTGATGTTACACATTTTGTTATTCAATGTTTAATTTTAGTGGCAGTCGGTCATCAAAAACTTTTAAACCGAAGAAGAACATACCTGAAGGGACGCACCAGTATGACTTAATGAAACATGCTGCTGCAACATTGGGTTCCGGTAATCTGCGGCTCGCAGTTATGTTGCCTGAAGGAGAAGATTTAAATGAGTGGGTCGCAGTTAACAGTAAGTTTAAAATTTGTAACAATTTTGTGACACTTCAGCATTGTTCCCCATGCAACAACATACGAAGGTCTCATTTGTAAAGCACGAAAATCCGCATTGGGTAGCCGTTGGTTGTAAGAGATTTCAACAAGACCGAAGTTTCCCAGTGCGGTGAAAGTGAAAATGTTTCTTGATTCAGATAGTGACGTCCCCCTAAAAGTGTGTAGCATGTTCAACGTTCGTAGTTTGCTAATCGATGATTGCCAGCTTTTGTGAAAAGGTATTGTACTTAGTTCGATAGTGCTTGCCTCTCTTTTTTTTTTTTTTTTTTTTTCTCCTACCAAGTATACAAATAACTAGTTTTTTGACCTTTTGGTTGTAGATAGCACCTGTAATATATCAGATTTTGAATTTGTTTACTGTCTTAAGTAGGATGCTGTTACTACATGTGTTGACATATGTAGTGGTGACTCTCCTCTTTTTTAGGTTTACTGTATGTACACCCTGACAGTATTTTAGGATTGCATATGTACCTTATCTTGTGTGCATGAACACCAAAGTGTTGACCTTTGATGAACTCACTGCCTGTAATGTATTTTGCCTTTCTCTAACTTTATCATTAGTTTATTGCACATACACAGAGGCCCTACCTTCAGTAATTATGTGATACCAAGCCTACTGAGATAAAAGCACCAAACTGTGAATTAGTAAATGTCTTGTTTGCTATCTTTTATACAAATGCTAAAACCCATCCCTCCAGAATCATCTCACTAAACCGATGTTGCAGTTGCATTCTTTGCTATGAGAGTAATTTGATCTGTTGTAATACAGGCATTTCAGTTCATGCTAAGGTGTGTGACAGATGGCACTTAGCAGAGATAATAACCTCAGCTTATTTAACTTGTACATGAACATCCACTTTTGTAATATGCGTAACAAGTGGTATTAAAAACATATAGGCCTACTTCATAGAACCATTACTGATGTGGTGTGCTTTTGATGTAAATATGCAGTGACAGGAATACTATCATGTCATAATTATTATTAGATGTTATCTAAACATACATGATTTTTTAAACATTAATAAGATCAGTATTGAGGTCTGTAATACTTAACATTGTGTTTGTCTTTTGACGTTGTAGAAGCTGTATGAACAAGGAATGTGTGATAAGCTAAATTTAGACCTGAATTATTTAGTGTTCTCTACATATGAAAATTTATGATGTCAACTCCTGTTGAGTAATGCTAAGCTCCCTAATGATGAATCAACTGAAGATCTATAAACTTCAAAAGACAGAAACTGTAATTGTCATGTTAAAAATTTGTGGGTTGGAGAAAACACTGAAGTTCTATTTCCATTCTCTTTCTTTTCCCCTCCTTCATAATGTCAAATTCAGTGAACCGGCATTCTTGTGTCAACAGTATGATTTACAAATTGCTTTCGCAATGTAACAGCACTGAATTGGTCACTGTCCAATGTAAGTTCTTCACTGCACCACACCATAATGACAGAAAATAAGGCTTCTGAGGGGTCATAAAAACTATATGCAACTAATATGAAACTTTAAGATACTTAATTATTTTAGAGGGAATGTCTTTATAAAATCTGTTTCAAGAAACTCTTCTGAATAGATCGATGTCTTACTTTATCAGAATAAATTAGTGCTCTTACATTGTTTATCTCCATCCTTCGGAACTACTCGTTAAAACGATCGTATAGCTATTGTTCCTTATTTTTACTAATCTGACTCTTGAGTGGATGTGTTCTATAGACCGAAATAACCCATCAAAACAAAAAAATGCACCACAAAGCTACTCACTGTTTCTATTAGCCTGTAGTATCTCTGAATTTGCGGTCATTTATTTACTTCTTAATTGATACTCTTCGATAATAAAGTGCCACTGAATACCTAAGCAATATGCAAGAGGTAAATCACTTTGGTCATCAGGACTAGTTCAAGAACATTTTTTCATGTAAACAACATATAATTTGGTGCCTCCCCCCTCTTTCCATTCCTCCATTAGTTGCTACTCTTTAAAAATAAATCTAAATGTAATGACAGGAAATTTTGTTTCTACTGTCAATTGTGGCAAATCTTGAGTACAAATTTCATATTGGGAACACATCAGGTGCTCCTATCAGCTTGGTGATTCAAGTGGCTGTTTGCGTAGATTGGGCCTTAAGTAGCCCTGTGTGACCTTCATCAAAATATTTTTTGTCTCAGTTCTTTTTATTATATTTTTTTACTTATTTATTTATTGCTTTTATAGCCTGACATGTGATCAGGAACAATACCTGCCAAAAAATAAAAAAAATAAAAATATTGACAGGAACAACAACAACACTAATAATAGACATTAATACTAAAAATGAAAAGAATAGTTGACATTAATTATAACAACAGTAAAGGGCATTAAGAATGATGTGGATTAGTTTAGCACATTTGAATATGTGATTAGTATTATAGAAGTAGAAGAGATAAAGAAAGGAGGAGATTGAAATGACTGTTGCAGTTGCTGTTATGAAAGAACAGAATTTTAATGAAGAACTCTATTAATATGGTGGAAGGAGATTGAAGTGAATGAGTAGCAGGCTTAGTATAAGAGAGAAATGGCTGTTTGAACTGCCATTTGAAGTTTGGAAGGAATTCGATTTGTCTGATCCTTTGAGGAAGGTGAGGTTCCCAATAGGCATAGGGCCTACAGAAAATGATTTAGAGAACATGGCTGTGTTGTTTGATTGTACAGAGGGGATTTTAAGTTGTTGAGGAAGAGTATTTCTGCTGTACTGTTCAGATAGTAACTTAAGACTTGAAGATAAATGAGTGGGAGTGCAGTGAATGAGAAGACAATAGAGAAAGCATGAGTATGATGGTCTACGCTTATTGGCACACAGCTATGATAACTATTCATAGTCAGGAATGATATGGTCAAAATGTGTAAAGTTTCATGGCCAGAATTGTCACAGTTAATAAAATATTCCGTACTATTACGCTGTGGTCCAAGAAATTTCATTCTAAAACCCTATATTTTGTCCCCGTCTGCAGAGCACATTATCAAGGGGGATTGTAGCTTTGTTGAACGTCCTATTCACACCCTGGCTCTCTACTGGCTACAGCAAAATTCCACTTCCACAAGCTCCTGTGCAGTGGCGTGATGTCACATGTTTTGAATAGGCGAACACAGTTGGCCGTTATCGAGTGCTGTCATTTGCTGTTACTGTCATCGTATGGTGGAAGACTGGTATATATCTTTTTTAGCACCGGAATCAAAATTTCATTCAATTTCACTCCCTTCTCGTTCCTGTTGAAATTCCTAGGGTGTTTCACAATCTCTATGGCCCCTTTATATAGTCTTGTGGTATCAACTTGTGGCTGCCAGTACTTAAGTATTATTAAAATGAACGTGGTGGTCTCCTGGCTATAATGAATGTTCCACAACAGCTCATCTGTCAACCTCCACTCTTCTGCAGTTACTCTTAGAGTCGTCAAGAAGAAAAAAAAAACAACTCTTGAGAGCACAAGGGTAATTGCAGAAGAGTGGAGATTGACAGATCAGCTGTTGCGGGTCTAGTGCAGCAGGGGATACAACCCGTCGGCTTTGGACAAGGACGTCACAAGTCGCCAGAGAGCAGTTTACCATTTTCGCTTTTGCTGTTATGTTTGTTTAGTTTTTTACTGATTGCTTAATAAAGTGGATCTGTTTATTCTATCTCGTGAGATTTTTTTTTTTTTAAAGTCAAAAAACACTTATCAGTCACTGAAGGGAGCTACAACACTAAGAAGAATCGCTTCTCGATTGGCCACTTGTGACGTCATTGTCCAAAGCCGACGGGTTGTATCCCCTGCTGCACTAGTCCCGCTGTTGCGGTACGTCTTTATTGCCAGGAGACCACCACATTTATTTTGATAGTACCCAAGAACCAGCAGTCACAAGTGGATACCACGAAATACTATGTAGAGAGGCCATAGAGATTGTGAAACACCCCAGGAATTTCAATAGGAAGGGGGAGGGTGTGAAATTCAATGAAATTTGGATTCCGGTGCTAAAAAAGGTGTGTACCAGTCTTCCACCATGGGATGGTAGTAACAGCGGACGACGTCAGTCAGTAACGGCCAATTGTGTGCTCCTATTCAAAATATGTGACATCACGCCACTGCATGGGAGCTAGTGGAAGTGGAATTTTGCTGTAGTCAGTAGTGAGCCAGGGTGTGAATCAGACGTTCAACAAAGCTACGACCCCCCTCGAAAATGTGCTCTGCAGATGGGGCCAAAACATCAGGTTTTAGAATGAAATATCTTTGACCACAGCATAATTGTCTGGAATATTTTATTAAATGTGAAATAGTATACATCACAAATGTATTGCATACAGGCATTGATTGCCAGTTCTGGCCTGTGTGAGCTTTTGTCAGAAAGTTATCGGAGAATGGCATCACCATAGTCAAGTATGGGGGAGTCTAAGTGATAGTTCAGAATTAACCTCAAGTTCTTTGCAGAAGAGGAAACTGTTATTTGTGTGCTGTTTAGGATTAAGGATGGAAGATATTCCCTGAACTGCTTGGTAATGTCTTTCGTGGTGACTGCACACACTCAGACAAGACAAGTAAATGAGCATTTACATGCTGGATGGCAGTGTAAAAGTCTGTTTTTACTTGCACTTCAGTGCACTGAACAGCCAAAACCTTATGACCACTGTTCACCTCATCATTACGTCATCTGGTGGCATTCAGACATGTGAAGCAGTAAGGAAAGTAGGTAAATGGAGCAGAGATGGATAGGCATCGTCCTAGCGAAGATATGTGCTGCAAATTGGGAAATCATAGAGATAGAAACTCTCACAAAGGGCAAGTTATCGCGCAAAGCCTGTGAAAGAGTATCTTGGAAACAGGAAAGCTAGTTGAATGTTCATGTGCTACTGTCATTTGCATCTACAGAAAGTGGTAGAACAACATTGGACACTACCACTGGGTGCTGAGTGGTTAGATGTCCAGGACTTGTCACAGAATGTGGGGTTTGGGGGCTTGTCTGCTCTGTAAAGTAAGATAGATGGTAATCTAATATATCTTTGCCGAACGAGCACAGTGCTTATGCTCGAACAAGTGGTTTGGACCACTCCATTTATTGTACATTGTTGAACATGGATCTCTGTAGCAGACCACTCCTGTGTGTTCACACATTGACCCAAAGACAATAACAATTAAAACTGCAGTGGGCACAGGGCTATCGGGATTAGACTGCTGAGCATAGGAAACGTGTCGTCTCTTTGGATGAATCATGTTTCGTGTTGCACCAGGTTGCTGGTCATCTCCATAAATGCCTTCATTGAAGTGAACGGTGGCTTGAAATGTGCTGCACACAATGGATGCAGCCTGGTGGGACCAGTATCATGCTATGGGAGGCATTCTCCTGCATTTGCTTGGGACCTGTGGTAGTAATCAAAAGACAACATTCCATCTGCATTCCTTCAAGCTTGATGTCTTCCCTGACGGCTGTGCCATATTTTGCCAACATAATTGTCTGTATCTCGAAACTAGAATCGTATTACAGTGGTTTGAAGAACATGATAGTGAAATCATGTTGATGTCTTGGCCACCAAATTCGCCTGACGTAAATCTGATGTGCTATCGCCACCTACACAAATCAGCGGCCTGTTATTTATGGGAATTACACAACTTGTGTGTAGACATCTTATGCCACATACCTCCACAAACCTACCAACAAATTGTAGAATCAGTGGTGCACAAAATTGGTGCTGCATTGCGTTCGAAAGATGAATCAACAATCGATTAAGCAGGTGGTCATAATGTTTTGGCTCGTCAGTATATAACTGAAGGTTATCAACATATAGATGATATTTGCAGTGGGAGAGAATAGTTGACAGATCATAAACATAAAAAATGAATATCCTGTGATTTATGTATGGTACTGAATATTTAGATTCCTTTCCAGCAGAAAAGGAAATCACAACAATTGACTTGGTTAGTTCCTGGTGATCATTTGCATTTTCAAAGAAGCAGAATACCTAAAATATCTATTGAAGATTTTGAGAGATTTGTTTCTTCTGTTTGACTGCCATATTGTTCGCCATTAATAATCGAACAACTATTCTTCTTAAAATTGGCTGTTAACACAAAGTGCAAGCTGTTTCATTTGTTGATTTGGGTGTTACTATTCCTGCATTCATTGTTGTATTTTGCACTTTCTGAAGACACAAGAAGTGCAGTTCTGCCTGATTTTCTGTTTGAGTAGAATAATTAAATACAGCTTTTTGATGTAATTACTTTGGACTTCAGTAATCATTGTTATTGGACTTCATGCACCATTAATGTTGTATCCAGCCATCCCACATGAAATGCATTACTGTAATTGTGGCATAGTTGGTATGGAATGCGGCTTCTTTCCATGTATGGTCTTGCAATATGTAGGATAATGAAATTCATATGTCTTAAATTGTTTTGCTACTGAGTTTTGTAGTGTGGCATTTTTTGTGCAAGAGCAGTTGTTCACCAGTCTTGCAGTCAAAGATTGCATTTCATGTGCCCACTACATTCAGATTGATTGCTTGGCATGAGAAATATTAAGGACATTTAAAACATCTAGAATGACCTGCAGAGACTTTAGATTTGATCTATATTGAGAAAAAAGTACTACATAGCCTAGAATAATGCTCCAAATATTGGGAAAAGCATTCAGTCAGTATGATTGATATGAAAGTTATTGCAACAAGATTGACTGGTTATTGACATTTCATACATCCAGAATTTTGTCGAGTCCATATCACACTTAAATGCACCCGTTACCATGAGCCATAGATGGAAGGCAACTTTGTCTGGTGAGCTTATTATGCAAAGTAAGGTTTCTGAATTTTCACTTTGATTATACTTCCTTCCAAATAGCAGCAGTAAAGATTTAAGACTATCAGTTTCATTTCTATAGAAAATAATGAGGTGAAATTGGCCTGTCATTGCTGGTCTAAAAAAAATTGTGGTGGATTTAGGACTAAAACATAAATATAAAACAGATTTTCTGACTCAGTATTAAATCGTTTAAGAACTAGACTTTTTTGCTGACAAATCTAAAACTGCAAAACTTTGTGGAATTAAATACTGCATTTCCATTTAATGTCAGCTAGTGAAGACTGTTTTCTGTCCATGTAAGTGGGCTAAAGTGACTGTATAGTTTTTCTCTAGCTCTGTAATGTAATATAATTATTTAGTATTATTCCATGATTTACTCATACAAAAGCATTTGGAACTCCTGGATAGGAGTAAACTGTCTCGTAAACTGATGAGCTATTCTTGAATCCTAACAGTGATAGTATTAAGTTGTGACTACAAGGATAAGAAATTTGCATCATTTTTATATAGTGATATTTGATTGAGTTCAGGAAGGAATGATTGGCTTTGAATTTCTAACACCTTGGAGGTTTGTGAGTTTGGGAGCTGGTCAAAACTAAAGTTTTAAACTCTCTAAATATTTCAGTGATAACCATAGAAATTTTAGTGGAGTATCATTTGTTGCTGATAAATATTGAGTATTCAAACTCATAGATTCGTAGGAAAGTGAAGTACAGTAAACGTCTGTAGTTGGAAATGCAAACACAGTATGGCTGAAAATGGCACCTAAATGTGCACAAAGCTTGTTGGGAGCAGACATGAATGTGTACCATGACAATGTTCGTTGTTCCCACTCTTTAACACAGGCCTTATTTTAAAAATATACCTCACAAGTCAGTAATCTATACATGTGGTGGTCATTTTATAAATACGTGTTCGAGACATTGTTTATGAAATATTGTTAGAATAAGAAACAAAATTTTTTAATTTAAATGAGTGGATGAAAAATCTTCTCACCAAGTGGCGGCAGGGGAACACACACACACACACACACACACACACACACACACACACACACACACACACACAAAGGGATTTAACTTTTATAAGCTTTTGGAGCCAGTGGCTCCCTCTTTTGATAGAAGAGTTGAAGGGGAAGGAAGAGGGGTGAAGGGATAGGACTAGAGAGATTTAGGGAAGGGGGACAGTTCAGAAAAGTCATCCAGAAGCTCAGGTGAGGGGAGATTTATTGGACAGGATAAGAAGGAAAGACTGATTGTTGGGGCAAATCTCATCCAATGCAGTCCCCAACAACCAGTCTTTCCTTCTCATCCCGTCTGGTAAGTTTCTCCTGACCTGGGGTTCTGGATGACTTTTCTGAACTGTACCCATTCCCCTAAACCTTTCCAGTCCTTTTCCTTCACCCCTCTTCCTTCTTCTTCAACTCTTCTAGCAGGAGCCACCACTGGCTCCGAAAGCTTGTAAAAGTTAAATCCTTTTGTGTGTGTGTGTGTTCCCCCGCTGCTGCTGCTGCTTGGTTGAGTAGATTTTTTATCTATACATTTACATTATATAATCAATAATTGATTATTTTTGTTGTTAAACAAAATTTTTTGTGGTAGTCACTTGTCATTAGTGGTTACTGTTCTTTTTTTTTCAGCTGTGGACTTCTTTAATCAGATAAATATGTTATATGGAACAATAACAGAATTTTGCACTGAAGACAGTTGTCCTATAATGTCAGCAGGACCAAAGTATGAATACCATTGGGCAGATGGACATACTGTAAAGAAACCTATAAAATGTTCTGCCCCTAAATACATAGATTATTTAATGACATGGGTGCAAGATCAGTTAGATGATGAAACATTATTTCCTTCAAAAATTGGTAATCAGTGCCTGTAGAACAGTACCTCTAACTCTCTTAGCATTAAGTGTTGTTAGTTGGTTATTCTAGTGGACTCTTGAATTTTGCAGGAGTACCATTTCCCAAAAATTTCCTCTCCATTGCAAAGACGATACTGAAGAGACTTTTCAGAGTGTATGCACATATTTATCACCAGCATTTCTCAGAAGTTGTCCAGCTGGGTGAAGAGGCTCATCTCAATACATCATTTAAACACTTCATCTTTTTTGTTCAGGTGTGTGAATTAAATTATTTAACACACAGTATTTAAAATTTGTTCATGATTTTAACATCTTTCTCTTTTCTTGCAGGAATTCAATTTGATTGATCGAAAAGAATTAGCGCCTTTACAGGAATTAATTGAGAAGCTAACAGCAAAAGAATGCCGATAAAAAGGAAATGCTTTCAAATACTCTGTGGGGACAATATATAAAGTGAACAAAATATATTTACATACATTTGTATAGTTTTTGTGTAATTTCTCACATGGTGCCGTTACATAGCTTATCATGCGTTGTTGCACATTGTTCCTGTTGGATTGTCTGTTAGTCCAGATCACAAAGTGAGAATGAAAATATGATGGAAAATTCTTATCAGTGAGTGTCTTAACTCTTACCAGTTTTTTGAGAAGATTAGTAAGTATGTATTTATTTTTGTGGTAGTGACAGAAGCAGACAGAATGTGTAACATTATTACAATATCCAGATTCTTATGTGGCTGTCTACTTGGCTTCATATACTTTGAGTTTAGCATATGCATTTGTTCTGCTGATCTGATGCAGTATTTCAGTTGCAAATATTTCTTTCTCTTCTTCTTATGTGTCAGTTTTAGTCATTTGCTTTCAATGTTTGGCTAGACATTGTTTTGTTGATTGTTAAATGTTGTTGCTGTAGTATTTATTACTATTTTATTGTACAAAATGTGGTTGCAATGCAACAGAAAGAGCAAATAAATTATATATAAAACATGTAAGTTAATCTTGAGATGCAGGTGCACTGTTAATCAACTAAATTGTAGCTTCTCATACAACAGCAGTGTTCTGTGTGTCCCCTTCAATGTTGTACCTTCATCCAGTGACCACCATGATGGGTTTTGTGGTACACAACACAACCAGCCTGTGTGTATGGAGCCACCATCAGAAATATAACACAGAGTGAGTAGGTGTTGTGCTTCATATTGCTACTTGAGAAGCTCACTGCTATCAGCTGCATTCTGAAACCTCTCCTGGAATTTGCTTGTGAATGCCATTGCTCTGGTTCTCATTCTTAGAAAGTGTTTGTCATTGTGTGATTACACTCAGACCAATCCAATAGTAATTTGCAAAATTACACAATGACTGGCTAATTGAGGCAGTTAGTGCAGTGGTTAAGACCCTGGACTTTGATTTGGCATGAATGTGGTTCAGATGTTGGTTTAGGCCCCCCTGATATTGGTTTTTTGTGGTTTATTTAAATAAATACAGGCAGCTGGTGAAATGATTCCTTTAGAATGACCATCCCTGATTTCCTATTATATCCTCCTTCAATCTGACCTATTGTTCTGTGTCAAATGTATTGTCAGTCAGACACTAAACTGTATTTACCCTCCTTCCTTTTGTGGCTGTTAAGAAACAAGTCTTGGTAACAGTTCCAATGCCATATTTCCTGTTAAGCAAGACCGTTTGGATATTACAGTGTGCCTACATGTACAGTAAGGAACACTACCACAGAACTGCAAGGACTCTTAGAACTCCAGTACTTGACCAGTGCTGCTCCTATAACGTCAGTTGTATAGCTGCTGTGTTGGGCGTGTGGAGTGGCTATTTTGTCGCATCTGTAATAATATTGAATGCTATCCGTGTCCCCATTTCCTGAAGGATGTGTCAGGATACATTGGCCTACTTCTGAAGAACCTCTAAGTGGCATGGGTATAAAAAACATAGATAATGAAATAACGAATGAGATTGCCTGGGTAGGTCTTGCATACCAAAATTTGTGGTTGATGGGTGGAGTTGCTTACCAAAAATTATAGACATATCCAGATAGGGAATGGTAATTGAAAAAAATTTAAAACAAAATTTGTGTATTTCGATAAGGTAATGGAAATTCCTTTGTGAAATGTAAATAATGGAATGAACAAAGGTAAAAACCCGCCATAACACTTCAGGCATTGAATCCTAGATCGGCACATTAACAAATCGGACACAGCTACATTGTATGACACTGCAGCTTGACTAGGATGATTGGAGTGGGCAAGGATAGGAAGGTGGTTGGAAGTGAGAGGGAGAGTTTAGGAATGTTGGCAGACAGCTGAGAGGGGAAGGCAGCAGGCACATGGGATTGATATGACACAGGTGGCCTATTGTTGCCACAGGCAGAGGGAATTGTGAGCAGCATACAGTGACATGGGTTATTGCATTGGGAAGGATGGATAGAAGTGGGCAGAAGTTGAAATAAGGGAATTTAGGATTACGGGGTAGAGGTGGATGTGGAACAGGTGAGAGGAGATTGCAACTTATTCTTCAGTCCTGTAATTCTGGTGCCAGTTTCTGCTAGCCCTTGCCCTTACACCCTCCTCTGTGCTTTAAAAAGTTAACTGAAAAACCACAAGTGCAAAACTGTGGAGATGTGTATGTACAGAAAAGAAACAATTACAAACATGTTTGTGAAGGAAACTTTTAGGACAGTTTACAAACTTTCTCTTACGTCATATCTAAAGGCAACACTGTATACCAAAAGATTTCTTCTTCCAAATGTGAAAACTTACACTGCAGCATTAGTCATGTATTTCAAACTAGTAATTACTTGTAGACTATAAAAATGCTCTTCTAAGAGAGGGCCATGAACAAGGTATAGATGGAACATACAATAATAAAGACCAGAGACAAATGTGAAGGATATTAATTGTCAGTCTCTCTCGTTATAGTTTTATATACTTTTCAGACAGATGCAGGAAACTTGAGCAGTGTTAATCATTTTTTCTGTGCTTCGTGGTTCATTATGTACGAGGGCGGTTCAGAAAGTAACCTCCGATTGGTCACAGTGCGGGTTGTGGGGGGAGTAGCGACGCCATCTGTGCGTTCACGCACTCAACAGGTCAGTCGGCATCAAGCCGTGGTCGAGTGAACGTCGTACCTGCGCTAGTTTAGTTTTTGTGGCAGTTTGAAATGTGTGCTGCAATAGAAAACCCCGCCAAATGTGAAGTGCGTGCTGTCATAAGGTTTTTTACAGCCGAAGGATATTCTGCAGCAGCTATTCATCGTGAGCTTTGTGCCATGTACGGACCAAGAGTTATGAGTGAAGGAGTTGTCCGTGAATGGGTACGTTTATTTAAAAGTGGACGAGAAAACGTTCATGATGAAGAGAGGAGTGGTAGACCATCATTGGTGACTGACGAACTCATTCAGACAGTTGATGCAAAAGTTCGTGAAAATCGACGTTTCTCAATGTCGGAGTTGTCTACTGGTTTTCCACAGATTTCTAAGACTCTCTTGTACGAGATAGTGACAGCAAGATTGGGTTACCGTAAGTTCTGTGCACGATGGGTGCCCAATATTCTTACCGACCACCACAAAACTCAAAGAATGGCCTCTGCATTAGACTTTCTGTCACGTTATGAGGACGAAGGAGAACCATTGTTAAACAGAATCGTGACCGGTGACGAAACCTGGATTACGTACGTGAACCCTGAGATAAAAGAACAATCAAAGATGTGGGCACATTCAAATTCGCCTACCAAACCAAGAAAAGCCTCGCAAGATTTTTCTGCCAGAAAACTGATGGCAACGGTGTTTTGGGATGCCAAAGGGGTGTTGTTGGTTGAATTCATGGAACGTGGTACGACCATTAATCAAGACATGTACTGTGAAACAATAAAAAAGTTACGACGGGCTATACAGAACAAACGCCGTGGTATGCTGACTTCCGGTATCGTTTTTTTGCACGATAACGCCCGTCCTCACTCTGCTCGCAGAACAACGGCCCTTCTTGAGTCCTTAAAGTGGGACGTTATCAACCATCCACCTTACAGCCCAGACCTGGTGCCAAGTGATTATCACCTCTTCATGCATTTGAAGAAATGGCTCGGGTCACAGCGGTTTGATGACGACGAAGAGCTCAAAGATGCGGTCACAGGCTGGCTCCAGGCACAAGCGGGTGATTTTTATGCAGAAGGAATTTCAAAGCTTGTGAAGAGATACGATAAGTGCCTGAATCGCTATGGAGACTATGTAGAAAAATAGTGCAAAGATGTAGTTGTAAGACGTATATATTAAAATATTTTTATTTAACTTGGTGTATTTTTTTAAATCAACCGGAGGTTACTTTCTGAACGGCCCTCGTATTTCCAATTACTGCAGTTACTGGCTGGCTGATGTTAATATATATATATATCTCTCTCTCTCTCTCTCTCTCTCACACACACACACACACACACACACACACACACACACACACACACACCCTTACTCTCATTCACTTCTCTAAATTATAGTTGGGTGTGGGAGTTTTTTTTGTCTTTATGTACTGTCATTTCTTTGTGCCATATTTTTTTCTTCCAGTTTTTCCGTCTTCAGATTTCCGCCTATCTCTGTAATCATCACGAGGCTCTTCTTCACCATTTCTCAATTTACTCTAATTTCACCATCTGTTTTATTTCTGTATTTTGGCTTCTTGAAGCTGAATTATCAGCTCAGCCACTCTTTACAAGTTTTCATGCTGGAGAGAGCATGTGTTTTTTCCATTGGTGCTTAGTTTTCCCTGAATTTGTGGCTTGTGTGACATTCCACTTCTGCCCCCCCCCCCCCCCCCCCATCCCTCCTCCCTCCGTGCACTATTGTTTGATATTACAGAGTGACTTCAGTTGTTTTACAGGCATCCAGTTGATTGAATACATAGTCTTTCCAGCTGTTACAAGCTTTGAGTTATAAGGGGTCTCTTTTTGTGACGACGTCTTTACTGTATGTTTCGTGAATATCCAAAAATATAAAAGTGGTTTTCTGAAGAGTTTTATAAAAACTTAGTGTGTGTACACTTTTAAGAAATTATCCATCTTCTGCAGCTAAAATATCTTTTATTTATCACCCAAACATATTTCCTGTTCATATGTAGCATTTGTTTATTTTTTATTGCCAGAATTCAAGTCTCTTATTGCGAACAAATATTTACACACTTAAGTCATTACCATAATTTAAGACAGTCAGTAGTAGCAACCAGTTTGGCTTATTGACTTTTAAGCTGTTTAGTATGTATGTGCGTGTTTGTGAATTTTTTTGTTACTACTGCTACTAATGCATGTTTGCTGCAACTTAATGTATTGCTCAGCATCTGTTTTGTCCATGGGCATTTCTGAGGGACACAATAATTCCATTCCACGATGTATTTGCATGAGTGTGCAGCGGGTGGGCTGACTTGTGTGTTTACTTCTATATAGATATGGGCTGCATAATGTCATACCCTAATGTTTCTTGCTAATGACCATTTACAATTACCCTAATGACATGTGTATGTAATTATTTACTCATAATTGGAATTTCATGAGCTTATCAGTAGTGTCTGACATAAGCAAGTGGTATCTCACACATTTTACCGCCAAAACTAAGCAGTACTTGCAGGGGTCTTCTGCAGTGTGCCCTCCAGTAGCGCAGTGAAGTCCACTAACAGAATTCATACCTTAGTGCCACGTTGGTGTTCACTTTGAATGAACCATTGTTCAGCCTAAAACCAGTTTTTATGCAAGTGACTTTCTGGTCAAAATAGACTACTTGAAGTGTGTGCACCTTTCATGCCTGCTTATAAAATCATCCACCAACCACGTTGCGAGTGTGTCTATGATGTCGATCTGTAGATCATGTCGAGTGTGGGGTTCTAAATTTCAGAGGTGCTGCGCACTGGACATGCACAGACAAGGGGCTGCGGCAGCATCTGCTGATTATAGAAGTTATAACCTATTCTGGTCAAGCTCGCTCCTATTATAAAATTGATTTTGCGCTTCTGTGTCATCATAATCTTTATTATGTTGTTTACTTTGTTTTTGTGACACATTGGAAAGTTGCATAGCATCCTGGTGTTTTTTTCCTAGTAGTGTTCTCCTACAAGAGAGACGAAATGTCTGAAAGCATATAGTATGTATGTTTTACAGAGTGGGAAAAACCTATACTATGCAAAAACAAGAATGTAATCAGATAAACATGTTTTAATGAAAATTATTTCGCAGTGAAAAAGTCAGATTTGTTGGAAGAGAAAAATAATCTTTGTTATTTGACACTTAATGAAAAAACAAGGTGCAAAGGATAAAGCAAAAAGGTACTATTTACTGTGTTCTGCATATTCTCTGATGTGTTTGCAAATATGTACTTTCTCGAGCTTGTACGTACATATGTTATGAAATGTTTGGATGATGCTTTCCCTATTCTTTCACTTAGCAGGAGTGTAGAGAATTTACCATATGACCATTGACAAGAACTGCCAGTGTAAGCTCTACATTGGTCATCCATACTGTAAACTCTGTTGCCATTGCTTGTTCCTACATTTTGTTACTATATTTTGATTTTTCTGTAAAAAGGATAGTCCTTCATAACCTCACTTGAACCATTCTGATGCCAAACTGCACAGCACACAGCTCTTTCAACACCGGGAGTTTTGGGGCTGACGTGAAAACTAAAATGACCACTCAAAACATACAAGACTCAGTATGTGAACAGAATGCCAGGGACACTACAGTAGACCCAATAGACTTGAATAGTCAGTTGAGATAAGAAAGTCATTTGTGTAAAGGTGACTTAACTGTGTGCTCTGTGATGATAACAAGAAAATTGACAGTTTGCTAACAGCGACCCTAAACTGGGTATGCAGACAACTTATTACTTGTAGCATTTTTCATCAGTGTCCAGTTATATACTGTCAGTTTGTTGGGGTTATTTTTTAATATAATATTGTGTTGCTGGCAACTGTTCTACTTTGCAAGACAATATTTTAAAATTATAGATCTAATACTTAGTATAATATTGTTCTCAGCGAAATATTATATAAAATTAAGTAAGGTGGAAGGAGTATATAGAGGGTCTATACAAGGGCGATGTACTTGAGGACAATATTATGGAAATGGAAGAGGATGAAGATGAAATGGGAGATACGATACTGCGTGAAGGGTTTGACAGAGCACTGAAAGACCTGAGTCGAAACAAGGCCCCGGGACTACACGACATTCCCTTAAAACTACTGACAGCCTTGGGAGAGCCAGTCCTGACAAAACTCTACCATCTGGTGAGCAAGATGTATGAGACAGGCAAAATACCCTCAGACTTCAAGAATAATATAATAATTCCAATCCCAAAGAAAGCAGGTGTTGACAGATGTGAAAATTACTGAACAATCAGTTTAATAAGCCACAGCTGCAAAATACTAACGCGAATTCTTTACAGGCGAATGGAAAAACTAGTAGAAGCCGACATCGGGGAAGATCAGTTTGGATTCCGTAGAAATATTGGAACACGTGAGGCAATACTGACCCTACAACTTATCTTAGAAGCTAGATTAAGGAAAGGCAAACCTACATTTCTAGCATTTGTAGACTTAGAGAAAGCTTTTGACAATGTTGACTGGAATACTCTCTTTCAAATTCTGAAGGTGGCAGGGGTAAAATACAGGGAGCAAAAGGCTACTTACAATTTGTACAGAAACCAGATCGCAGTTATAAGAGTCGAGGGACTTGAAAGGGAAGCAGTGGTTGGGAAGGGAGTGAGACAGGGTTGTAGAATATCCCCAATGTTATTCAATCTTTATATTGAGCAAGCAGTGAAGGAAACAAAAGAAAAATTTGGAGTAGGAATTAAAATCCATGGAGAAGTAATAAAAACTTTGAGGTTTGCTGATGACATTGTAATTCTGTCAGAGACAGCAAAGGACTTGGAAGAGCAGTTGAACGGAATGGAAACTGTTTTGAAAGGAGGATATAAGGTGAACATAAACAGAAGCAAAACGAGGATAATGGAATGTAGTTGAATTAAGTCGGGTGATGCTGAGGGAATTAGATTAGGAAATGACACTTAAAGTAGTAAAGGAGTTTTGCTATTTGGGGAGCAAAATGAGGATATGAAATGTAGACTGGCAATGGCAAGGAAAGCGTTTCTGAAGAAGAGAAATTTGTTAACATCGAATATAGATTTAAGTGTCAGGAAGTCTTTTCTGAAAGTATTTGTATGGAGTGTGGCCATGTATGGAAGTGAAACATGGACGATAAATAGTTTGGACAAGAAGAGAATAAAAGCTTTCGAAATGTGGTGCTAGAGAACAATGCTGAAGATTAGATGGGTAGATCACAAAACTAATGAGGAGGTATTGAATAGGATTGGGGAGAAGAGAAGTTTGTGGCACAACTTGACTAGAAGAAGGGATTGGTTGGTAGGACATGTTCTGAGGCATCAAGGGATCACCAATTTAGTATTGGAGGGCAGTGTGGAAGGTAAAAATTGTAGAGGGAGACCAAGAGATGAATACACTAAGCAGATTCAAAAGGATGTAGGTTGCAGTAGGTACTGGGAAATGAAGTAGCTTGCACAGGATAGAGTAGCATGGAGAGCTGCATCAAACCAGTCTCAAGACTGAAGACAACAACAACAACAACAACAAGGAAGTACAGCCACACACATACAGCTGACTAATGTTTATTCCGTAGAAACCTACAACAAAAAAGATCATGTGTGCTAGTTTTGAGCTCTTGGTCTTTCTGTAGCGAGAATACATATGTAAGAGCAGGCGTGCGCATGCGCCCCCCCCCCCCCCCACCACGCACTCGCACACATGGGAAGGGGGGGTGGGGGGGGGGGAGAGAGAGAGAGAGAGAGAGAGAGAGAGAGAGAGAGAGAGAGAGAGAGAGAGAGAGAGAGAGAGAGACTGAGAGACTGTTGGTTATTCATATTGATAGTTTCCAGTCAATGTGGAGTTGGGAACAGGCAGGCAGGGGAGGTTGCACGAAGGGAGGAGAAGGTATTGTGAGGCAAGTCTTTCGACAGGTCACTCCATGACTGCACAATAAGACAAAGGATTTCAGAGGTCAGAACATACAATAGGTAAGTTCGGGTGTCTGTGTGTACTTTTGCGAGAGCAAGAGCTCAAAAGTTAACGCAAATAATGTGTTCTGTTGCATGTGCCTGTGCATCTCAGGTGACTTCCCTTAATTTTACATAGTATTCCATACAGGTATATTTATTCTCAGTGGCATTCGTTGACTTCCATAATCTAATCTCTCTTTCTATAGTTGCAATTACTTTCAAGCTAGAACAGTGATATTCGTACTGTAAACAGTTGGCACAGTGACGAATAGAACAACAGATACACAACAAAAATAATTTTTAGTTCCCATCATTAGTATAAATATTACACTACCATTCACTGTGCGATAAGTCACAGTATAGAGCTCAAGGCAGTTAAGTGTGTGGAATTATTTGGACTGGTCTTCCGTTATGTAAATAATTTGTTTCTTTTTGTATTAGCCACATCCTTTCACATGAATTTACCTATGTTCAAGGTCGCACCCAATATGTAATATAGCATTTGGATCCATTTTGCTTTATGTAGTTTCATTAATGTGCACAATATAAAATACAGAAATCAGAAAATTCTGGCTTGGATGTTTCTTATTGGGAAGCTTGCTGAATTGGTATCTGCACCAAGAACTGTCATAGAAATAGGGTTCATTTCTGAATAGGTCATGGGAGCAGATATGTGATGCAGAGAGACAAATGGGAACGGATGGAAGTATGGGATAAGTAACAGTAATTCAGTGGGCAGTGCTTGCATTGTTGCCTTTCTGGAAGGCTGTGGTCTTCTAACTACCAGAACCGTGCAGCCTACTGCTGTACTCAGATTGCGTGACCTGTTGAAAGCTTAGAATATTTAGTGGAATTGATATAGAAAACATTCTGTAGAGTCTGCCCCGCCTGCACTCCCCCCTCCGTTTTTTTTTTTCCAGTTTTGCCTTACAACAAAGTAATACTCATTGTGTAATTTTTTTTCTCATTCAGTTGTAACTTGGATTGAATAGTCACCATATGGCTGACTGATAAATCTTAGGGCTGTTGGAGCATTAGTCATATTAAGCATTTTAGTTATACATACATTTAATTTCATAGCTGACTGTGGTAACTCTTTGAAACTCAACAGGAGGTTAATCGTGTGGAATACACTATCATCGAGTAAAGTTACAGGTCATTTCTTTGCAATTAAAGAACAGTGCACTTGAGGAAATGCAATTGAACCTACAAGCTGTTGCAGCAACTTTGGAATTGTTGGCAAGACATTCCCTGGTGGAATCATTCCTCTATGTATAGCTACTTCCAGCCAGGTATTCCACTTGATGTAAAGCCAGAACATTTGAGAATATTCCATTACGGCTCTGAACTGTAGGAAAGATGTTACTGCACCTGTAATTGTGTGCACGTAACAACAGACTTGTAAAAAGAATGGGAGGAGGAAGGATTCAGAAGTGTGCCAAAACACTGCGAAGGTAGATGCAAAGAAATGAAAATGTGATCTTTATAATAACCTGCAACTCTAATATTCTGCTAAAATACATGAATGCTGAAATTGTTCATCTGAATGTGCAGCCATTTTTTCTTCTGTCACCCAGCTTTGAGGTCTGTTAAATCAACAAATTTTTATGTTGTGTGCCTTTCTGTTAGCCCAGTATTGCTTCATGCATTCTGAAGTGTGCAGCCATTTGTTCTGAATTTCGTTTTCTTTCCTGGCAACTAAAGAAAAAGGTGGATAGGCTCAATTGCATTCTTATTATTTGTTGTTGATGGTATTGTTTATAGGTAAGTATCATCTTTGGAAGATTCTGAAGAAATACAGAATGACATGACAGTTATTCTAATTGATGTATTTCATGGTAAAAGTTCTAACCAAGAACACACGGAAACACACTGCCTTAAGTGAGATACAATTTATTGGGTCACAGAGTGACATTGAAAAGAATACAATGAAAGTAGTTTACACATATCACACATTCAACAACTGAGGGCCTGAAGGCTGGTGCGTGGTCTTACAAAAACTCTATCCACGCAGGTGTCGCTGGTGTAGTGCTGCACTTGCACAGCAGACCTGCTGATGGCGGCCACCTCGGGTAGTTCGGGTGCGCCGCTTGAATGTCAGCAGCAGCAGTAGGCTCTGGTGAAGGAGACCCATATTCCATCCCTGCTGTCAGCAGCGTCTGCTCAGTGCAGTGGGGGAGGAAACCTGTATTCCATCCCTGCTGTCAGTAGAAAGTGCCTGCTCAGTGCAGTGAGACACTGGCTGCAGGAAGCAAACCCATCATTGGTGCTGACAGTCTCTGTCTCCAGAGTAGGTATTCATGACAAGGCCTGCTTGGCCCATGGAGCAGCCAGGCTCGACAAAGAGTGAGATGTTAGGCTCATGGTCTCAGGAGGGCTCCCTGTGCCCTTTCTGGAATGCAACTGGTTCCAGTGATGTGCCATGAGTCACTCATTGGTGCTAGCTGTGAACACGAGGCAACCATGATGGCAATGGACAAAGGCTGGAATCCAATGAGGGTGCCATCCAAAAACCCTGACCCGTAATGATATGGTGGGTGCAGATGTCAACAAAACTGCTGCAGCTGGGGTTGCCTGCCCAGCAGCAAGAGGTTGAGCAGTGTCTGCTGCTGATGGCCATACACAAGTTCAGCAGGACTCTTGGCCTCAATTGCCATCATTCTGTAAGAGGTTAAAAAACAGGGAGAGCCTTCTCCTTCTTTCAACAGTAGAGTAATCGAGAGGAAGAAGTGATTGGCCAATGCACTAAAATTCCAAAGCAGATTTGATGCCTGGCCTGGCAGATGGTCTGGCCACCCATATCGTATCATACAAATGACCTGTTGGAACACCAGATCCCCTGCCACAGCAGAGGCAGTTTGCGAACTGCTGATGCGGAGGAGTGTAGAGACTGCTGCTATGTGACCCCCTTTTTTTTTTTTTTAAAGGATTCCCTCTGCCTGGGCAAGCTGTCCGCTCGTGCTGTATGAAACGAGGGGTACGAAGGAAGTGGCATTCGCTTTCAACCTGCTGCCCACAATGTGTGTGTTGGTGTGGTCGGGTTGGCTTGTTTGTACTGTGGCTACCTCCTTATGTTCCCTAATTATCTTCTCTGAATATAATATCCAAAATTATCATCATGGTTTCATGGCTGCCAGGAACTGCAAAATATGTACAGTGGTATCAGTGCTATCCTCACCGTGCACCATCATGTCTCCAATGCCCAACGACACCAGAAAGAATATCCAAACGAACTTGTAGCATAATTTGATATTTTACCAAGTAGTTATTCAAAATATCTCAAAATTCAATTATTTTGAGCCACATTTGATTAAACATTACTCTGATGTCACAGGGTGTTGCATTTGCAACTTAATTTGTACACGCAAATATGTACCCTCACATTAGGTTAGGATCACCACTATATCGTCTGAGACATATGCAACCGTAAGACATCTCGTGGCAGAACTCGTCAGCAACATGGATGTTATGCCACTCAGTACGTCAGTGACTGGACCTCTTTTTTATTATTACTGTGTGAGCTACTTGTGAGTTCTGGACAGCAAAAGCTGACTCATTAACATGTGTACTACTAGGCAGCCTTGCAATAGATGTTGCCAAACTGTGAATGTACAGGTCCACACATTTTGCACTACTCTAGTGTTGAGCTATCATTATGGATAAAACTTTTGTTTGTCACTGGAATCCAATCTAAATTATAGCTGTCATTTGGTTTGATTGTAGTGTGTAGTCAAATTCTGAAGTGTTGCTCTGTAAAGCCAACCTCCATCACTTTCACAAATGCATTACTGTGAGCAGTGTTGTATCTGACATCTTGGGTTGTCAGGTGTTCTGCCGGGTATCAGCGTCGTACTTGCACGATATTTTGGTCACGTAGCTCGTGACCTTCATCAGGTGCGACCTGAGACTGTCTCAGGTCGCACCTGATGAAGGTCACGAGCTACGTGACTGAAATATCGTGCAAGTACGACGCTGATACCCGGCAGAACACCCGACAAACCAAGATGTCATTAGATCGCCGGGAAAGCCTGAAGAGTTAGTGTTGTATCTGTTTGCTGTAGACAGGAATAAGGCAGTTCTAATCTGTATGAATCCATTCATTTGTTGACTTTCACCTTGAAACATACAAACTTTCTTCTTTATTTCAACTTAATTTTATGCCCTTTCCTGAGAGAGAGATTTAAAATTGACCTTTTAAGAGTTGCAGGAGATTTTGCTACTGAAAATTTGTTAATACCAAATTGGTCATCTTATTGCTCATAATGCATTCATTCAGGCAAATCTTTGAGGGTGCTGTAATTTTCACAACCATTAATGTATATGAGAATTAATCTTTCACTCTGTTAAGTACTCACCGCCCCAAGTGACCTTGTGGTTCTAGGTGCTACAGTCTGGAACTGAGCGACCGCTACGGTCGCAGGTTCGAATCCTGCCTCGGGCATGGATGTGTGTGATGTCCTTAGGTTAGTTAGGTTTAATTAGTTCTAAGTTCTAGGCGATGATGACCTCAGAAGTTAAGTCGCATAGTGCTCAGAGCCATTTGTTAAGTACTTGGGTGGAATAAAAGAAAGGGGAGCTGCATAGCTTAAGATAAATACCAATGCCTAACTAGTTTATGGCACCTCTCACACTCTGGGACATTACTGTCCAGGAATGACCAGTGCCTGTGTCTACCAGCCAGTGCTCATTTTGCTGGATGCTGCTTTCTCTTTTCAGTGACTCACTGACATTCGCTTTGGGATGTATTCCCAAATGTGACAACAATCAGCACAGAGTGGAAAATCCCCTCATAAATAATAGTATCATAGTTTTGGTGAATGCTTCTTATATCTGATGATCACACAAATGATTTTGACCTCCACTTTCCGCCTGTGGAAATATTTTATTGCAGTGAAATAATCTGTCATGAATCATGATAATTCTATTATAACTTGAGTTTTGAAGTCTAGCTCATAGTTATCTCCAAGAAATTCAGTTCTCACAGCAATTATGTAAATAAAAGTTGTTTTTTTGTGTTGAGTCCAAAGATTGGGTTTATGCAGCTGTTGACGTTATTCATAACCTGTGCAACCCTTTTCATCTCATAATTACTAAAGCCTTCATCCATTTTGAGTATGCGTACTGTACTTGAGCCTGGGACTTCTGCTGTAGGGAATGTTGAAAGAACCTTGCCAGCTGGCAGTAGTCTTGGCTTTCACTGGTACTGCCTCCCCTTTTCTCTGCCACTCCTTACTGGCATGTTTGGATTCTGGAGTGTAGTGGTGAACCCACATTTCATCACAGGTGACGATCTAACTCAAAAATGCAGTGTCTTCTTCTGCAAACCTTGCCATAAGTCTCTAACAGATCTGCAAACATCTCAACTTCAGATTTTTGGTCAAAAGTTTAGGGACCCATCTGGAACCTACTTTATGGAACTGTAGGTCGTTTGTGATGATTGCTTGACAGCTCCCATAACGGATTCCCACTTTTTGTGCAATTTCTGGTACTCTCGCCCATCGATCGTCGTCAATAATGTTTTCAGCCGCATGAATGTTTTTGTCTGTAATGCTGGTCAGAGGACGGTGATCATGTTGCTTATTTTCCACACGTTCTTGTCCTTCCTTGAACTTTTTATGCCAGGCAAACACATGCGTCCTTGATAATGTTTTACCACCAAACTGTGCAGTCAATCTTTGTCAAATTTCCACTGCTGTAACTCCTTCATGAACAAGGAATCTGATAATTATGCATTGCACATTGGAGGAGTGCACCTGTTGCTCATAAATCGTGAGCATTACTTACAAAACGACAGGAAATATCTAACACACTCTCCTCACTTTTAACGGTCCCGCCTAAGCATAGCAGAAGAGCAGAGCCAGTCCTACCAACTGCTGATGTTCAGGAACAAAACTCCCTTTTATATTTGATCCCCCCTTGCAGATAATGAAAGCCCTGATGAATGATGTGGTTCAGTTGTTCCAGTCCAGGATAGTATTGGGTGACAAAGTGGGGCACTCTTTCGTACCTGGTTCTTAGAAGTGTAATGGGATATGGCATGGGAAATATGTTTGCATAATAGGTGTGATGGATAGTGCCTGTCTGTGAAGGCTGAAATATGTTCAACATATCTTTCACTTTATTCTTCATACACCTTACTAGCTCTATCCTAACTCACAACTACCTCTCCTTTGAAACCAGTCCATGGTGTAGCCAAGGGCATTCACATTACACCCTTCTATGCCGACCTGTTTATGGGCCATCTAAAGGAAATCTTTTTAGCCTCCCAAAACCTGCCACCCCTGGCCTGTTTCAGGTTCATTGATGGTACCTGCATGATCTGGAGTCAGTGTCAGGACAACCTTTCCTCATTCCTTCACAACACCACCTTCTCTCCCATCTGCTTCACCTGGTCCTCCTCAACCCAACATGCCGCCTTCCTGGTCATCGATCCCCCTCTTCTCTGATGGCTCTTTCCACACCACTGTCTACATTAAACCTTTCAACCACAAGCAGTACCTGCATTTCAATAGCTACAATCCCTTCCACACCAAAAAATTCCTCCCGTACACCTTGACCACACAAGGACGGCATATCTGCAGTGACAAGAACTCCTTTGCCCAGCATGCTGAACAGCTCGCGAAGGTCTTCACTTATTGACATATTGGTACTATTCCCCCAGAGCTTGTCTGCAGACAGATTTCCTATGCCATATACTTAAAGTGAGTATCATTGTAACAGCTTTGAAATCTACTCAAATAATTCACACAATAACTTATATCTGGCTGTGTTCCAGAACTAATGTACAGGAGAGAACCTATCAGGTTCCTGTACTTGCTATCAAGGTCTTCCATCATGTGCTACATCTAGTTTCAAATTTTCTTTCATTGGTGTACTGTACAGTTTTGCATGTTCAATCTGATATTTCTTAGCTAGAGATTTAATATAGCTACCCTGACTCAGAGTCATTACATTTTCTGCATTAATTATAATTAATATCTATCCCAAGATAATTCTTTATTTCACCTAAGTCTTTCATCTCAAATCACTTGGATAACAGACATTTCATTTCTTGTATTTTCTCTTTACTTTTACAACAAATTAGCAGATCAACAAACACAATTATATAGACAACACAAATTGTAGTCCTCAGTACATACTCAGTAAATAATAATAATAATAATAATAATAATAATAATAATAATAATAATGTCAGAAAAAAAACGAAAAATATTAGGTAAAATCTCACAACAAGAAGCGATAGAGCAATTAGATGAAAAGAAATTACAAGCATTCGCCAAACGACTTAGAAGATACAAAAACAGTGAAAATAGAAGGAAACAAAACCAAACATTCAACACAAACCAAAAGAAATTTTACCAGACAATAGATAACACACACATTAAAATAGACAATCCACCAAACATAACAGACATGGAACACTTCTGGAGCAACATATGGTCAAACCCGGTACAACATAACAGGCATGCACGGTGGATACAAGCAGAAACAGACACATACAAGATGATACCAAAAATGCCTGAAGTGAAGTGATAATTTTGCAACATGAAGTCACCCAAGCAATTAATTCTACTCACAATTGGAAAGCCCCTGGAAAAGATAAAATAGCAAATTTCTGGCTAAAGAAGTTCACCTCAACACATTCACATCTAACTAACTTATTTAACAGTTACATTGCAGACCCATACACATTCCCTGATACACTTACACATGGAATAACTTATCTGAAACCTAAAGATCAAGCAGACACAGCAAACCCAGCAAAATATGGCCCCATAACATGCCTACCAACAATATACAAAATATTAACTTCAGTCATTACACAGAAATTAATGACACATACAACACAGAACAAAATTATAAATGAAGAACAAAAAGGCTGCTGCAAAGGAGCACGAGGATGTAAAGAGCAACTGATAATAGATGCAGAGGTGACATATCAACTTAAAACTAAACATAGGTCACTACACTATGCATACATTGATTACCAAAAAGCTTTTGATAGTGTACCCTACTCATGGTTACTACAAATATTGGAAATATACAAAGTGGATCCTAAATTGATACAGTTCCTAGACATAGTAATGAAAAATTGGAAAACCACACTTAATATCCAAACAAATTCAAATAATATCACATCACAACCAATACAGATTAAGCGTGGAATATACCAAGGAGACTCATCTAGTCCTTTCTGGTTCTGCCTTGCCCTGAACCCACTATCCAACATGCTAAGTAATACAAATTATGGATACAATATTACTGGAACATACCCACACAAAATCACACATTTGCTATACATGGGTGATCTAAAACTACTGGCAGCAACAAATCAACAACTCAACCAATTACTAAAGATAACAGAAGTATTCAACAATGATATAAATATGGCTGTTGGAACAGACAAATGTAAGAAAAATAGCATAGTCAAGGGAAAACACACTAAACAAGAAGATTACATACTGGATAACCACAGCGACTGCATAGAAGCGATGGAAAAAACAGATGCCTATAAATATCTAGGATACAGACAAAAAATAGGAATAGATAATACAAATATTAAAGAAGAACTAAAAGAAAAATATAGACAAAGACTAACAAAAATACTGAAAACAGAATCGACAGCAAGAAACAAGACAAAAGCTATAAATACTTATGCTATACCAATATTGACCTACTCATTTGGAGTAGTGAAATGGAGTAACACAGACCTAGAAGCATTCAATACACTTACACGATCACAATGCCACAAATATAGAATACATCACATGCATTCAGCAACAGAAATATTCACATTAAGCAGAAAGGAAGGAAGAAGGGGATTTATCGATATAAAAAACCTACATTATGGACAGGTAGACAATTTAAGAAAATTCTTTATAGAACGAGCAGAAACTAGCAAAATACACAAATCAGTCACTCATATAAATACTTCGACTACACCACTGCAACTTCATAACCACTTCTACAACCCTTTAGATCACATAACATCAACAGACACGAAGAAAATAAATTGGAAAAAGAAAACACTACATGGCAAGCACCCGTATCATCTAACACAGCCACACATCGATCAAGACGCATCCAACACATGGCTAAGAAAAGGCAATATATACAGTGAGACGGAAGGATTCATGATTGCAATACAGGATCAAACAATAAACACCAGATATTACAGCAAGCGTATTATTAAAGATCCCAATACCACAACAGATAAAAACAGTAGATCACATCACAAGTGGATGTACAATACTAGCAAATACAGAATACCCCAGAAGACATGACAATGTAGCAAAAATAATACATCAACAGCTTGCCTTACAACATAAACTTATAAAACATGTTCCCACATACAAGTATGCACCACAAAATGTACTGGAGAACGATGAATACAAATTATACTGGAACAGAACCATTATAACAGATAAAACACCACCACATAACAAACCTGACATCATACTCACCAATAAAAAGAAGAAATTAACACAACTAATTGAAATATCCATACCCAATACAACAAATATACAAAAGAAAACAGGAGAAAAAATTGAAAAATACATCCAACTGGCTGAGGAAGTCAAGGACATGTGGCATCAGGATAAAGTTGACATTATACCAATTATACTATCAACTACAGGAGTCATACCACACAATATCCACCAGTACATCAATGCAATACAGCTACATCCAAACTTACATATACAACTACAGAAATCTGTAATTATTGACACTTGTTCAATTACCCGAAAGTTCCTAAATGCATTGTAACATATACCGTACAGTTAAAAGGAAGTCGCGCTTGATCAAGGTCCGCGTCACCTTCCATTTTTAACCAGACATAATGTCTGAGACAAGAAAGAAATAATAATAATAATAGTCATAGTTAATTCTCTGAAACCCTTGACCTTTTAAAAACTCACCCAGACAATCATACCATGCTCTGGGGCTTTCCCTCAAGCCATAAAGTGCCTTAAATAACTCACAAACCCTATCTGTTCCATCCATGTATCCAGGGGTTGCTTAACATAAATTTCTGACAAAATTTTTTCCATTAAGAGATGCAGTTTGTACATCCATTTGTTCTACGATTACGCCCTTTTGACAACAGAATGACAATAATATTTTCAATGTTTGCATCATAGCAACTGGTGAATAAATATAATCCACAAATTCCGTTTGTTGGAAGCCCCTTACAACTAATCTTGCTTTACAAGTGTTGTCAGATTTCTTTGTAAAAACCCACTTTACATCAAGAACATTTACATTTATTGGTTTAGTTACTAGTTTCCAAATTTTATTTTTATTTAAACTTTCAATTTCTTTATGCATTGCTTCCTTCCACATTTCTGACTCATTACTATTCATTGCCTCCTCAAAATTTTCTGGACTATCAGCACAACAAAAGTTTACATAAATGAAGTTACTCAAGACATAATCATTTAATCTATCAGGCATTTTATGTTCCCTAGTTGACGTTCTCAACTCTTGTTCCTGGTTTTGTTTTTGCTTACTTGGACAACGCTCAACACCTCTTCCATCCATATACTCATTTACTGATTCACTGTTTATGCTTTTGCACTCAGAAACACTAAAATGTTCATTCCTTGAATTGGATGCCTTAATATCAATACACTTAACATCATCTACAATATCAACATGTCTGGCAATGATAACTTTGTTATTAATCAATACCCTGTACCCAACTTCACTGTACCCTATTAAAATTCCCAAGTCTGCTTTACGGTCCCACTTTGACTTCCTCAACTGTTCTGGTACACGTACAAAAACCCTACTTCCATATAACTTCAAATGCTTAACATCAGGTTTCTTCTCAAATAATATCTCATAAGGAGTTTTCTTTTCAATAGTATTAGCTAAAGTTCTGTTCTTAACCCTTTTAGTGCCAAATAGGATCTGATCGTGATCCAGATTTTCGGCGAAAAATGCCAGTAACGATCTGATCGTGATGCCTTTCTCATTTGCTAGGAAATACTAACAACTTTGCCTTCAAGCGCGGAAAAAATGAATGAGAAAGGCATCACGATCAGATCGTTACTGGCATTTTTCGCCGAAAATCTGGATCACGATCAGATCGTATTTGGCACTAAAAGGGTTAAGGTATGTAGCTGCACTTACCACTTCTGACCAAATCTCCTATCTACTCTCGCTTCAGATATCAGACATCGTGACATATCCATAATTGACCTGTTATATCTTTCAGCTGTACCATTTAATTCATGTACCTAGGGAGGGCATGCATTTAATACGATTCCTTTCTGTCTTATAAACTGATAAACATCTGAATTTAAATATTCTTTCCCATTGTCACATCTCAATTTCTTAATAGTTTTACCAGTTAAATTTTCAATTTCATTTACATATTCCACAAAACAATCATAAACCTGACTTTTAGATTTAATAGTATTGACTCTAGTCTAGCAGATTTTGTTGTCTATATTCTGCAATTCTGTGTATTGACATGCCCTTGGGGATGGGTATGGGCTTAGTCTTGAAATGAGCCCCTCTCAGGTTTTTAAATAAGCCCATTTAAGTTGTATTGTTTATGCACTTTCTTAGAACAGCAGCTAAGGTTTTGTGTATTTATTAATTCTCCAGAGAACGCCATTTCAATGCAGGAAACAAAATACTCAAGTTCTCGTATCACTGTGTGGCAATCATGTTAAGGGAGATTCCTGGGGCCCTTGGGTTGTTTTAATAGTGAAAGAAAAAACTAGCAGTTGATCATTTTCAGAATTTATTGAATTGTGCAGACAAACGTAATCGTATTTTTACTTCCACCAAAAAACCTTCCTTTTGCCTAAGCACTTGCAGAACGCTCCAGTTGGGAAAGAAATGCATAATGAAGAACGTATGACAACAAAACACAATGTAATATAGGTTACCACTCTGATACATGTAAAGTAAAGTAAAGTATGACTGAGCTCATTTTGGCATCAAGTGCTGGTATTTATAACAAATTGCATTGTTCTAGAACATACTAGAACAAACCTATCAAATTAATTTACATGTGTCCTACCAACCGATTCCTTCTTCTAGTCAAGTTGTGCCACAAACTTCTCTTCTCCCCAATCCTATTCAATACCTCCTCATTAGTTTTGTGATCTACCCATCTAATCTTCAGCATTCTTCTGCAGCACCACATTTCGAAAGCTTCTGTTCTCTTCTTGCCTAAACTATTTATCGTCCATGTTTCACTTCCATACATGGCTACACTCCATACAAATACTTTCAGAAACGACTTCCTGACACTTAAATCAATACTCGATGTTAACAAATTTATCTTCTTCAGAAACGCTTTCCTTGCCATTGCCAGTCTACATTTTATATCCTCTCTACTTCGACAATCATCGGTTATTTTGCTCCCCAAATAGCAAAACTCCTTTACTACTTTAAGTGTCTCATTTCCTAATCTAATTCCCTCAGCGTCACCCGACTTTATTCAACTACATTCCATTATACTCATTTTGCTTCTGTTTATGTTCATCTTATATCCTCCCTTCAAGACACTATCCAGTCAGTTCAACTGCTCTTCCAAGTCCTTTGCTGTCTCTGACAGAATTACAATGTCATCGGCGAACCTCCAAGTTTTTATTTCTTCTCCATGGATTTTAATTCCTACTCCAAATTTTTCTTTTGTTTCCTTCACTGCTTGCTCAATATATAGATTGAATAACATCGGGGAGAGGCTACAACCCTGTCTCACTCCCTTCCCAACCACTGCTTCCCTTTCATGCCCCTCGACTCTTATAACTGCGATCTGGTTTCTGTACAAATTGTAAGTAGCCTTTTGCTCCCTGTATTTTACCCCTGCCACCTTCAGAATTTGAGAGAGAGTATTCCAGTCAACATTGTCAAAAGCTTTCTCTAAGTCTACAAATGCTAGAAATGTAGGTTTGCCTTTCCTTAATCTAGCTTCTAAGATAAGTTGTAGGGTCAGTATTGTCTCACGTGTTCCAATATTTCTACGGAATCCAAACTGATCTTCCCCGAGGTCGGCTTCTACTAGTTTTTCCATTCATCTGTAAAGAATTCGCGTTAGTATTTTGCAGCCATGACTTATGAAACTGATTGTTCGGTAATTTTCACATCTGCCAACACCTGCTTTCTTTAGGATTGGAATTATTATATTATTCTTGAAGTCTGAGGGTATTTTGCCTGTCTCATACATCTTGCTCCCCAGATGGTAGAGTTTTGTCAGGACTGGCTCTCCCAAGGCTGTCAGTAGTTTTAAGGGAATGTTGTGTAGTCCCGGGGCCTTGTTTCGACTCAGGTCTTTCAGTGCTCTGTCAAACTCTTCACGCAGTATCGTATCTCCCATATCACCTTCATCCACATCCTCTTCCATTTCCATAATATTGTCCTCAAGTACAGTGCCCTTGTATAAACCCTCTATATACTCCTTCTACCTTTCTACTTTCCCTTCTTTGCTAAGAACTGGGTTTCCATCTGAGCTCTTGATATTCATACAAGTCGTTCTCTTATCTCCAAAGGTCTCTTTAATTTTCCTGTAGGCAGTATCTATCTTACCCCTAGTGAGATAGGCCTCTACATCCTTACATTTGTCCTCTAGCCATCCCTGCTTAGCCATTTTGCACTTCCTGTCGATCTCATTTTTGAGACGTTTGTATTCCTTTTTGCCTGCTTCATTTACTGCGTTTTTATATTTTCTCCTTTCATCAATTAAATTCAATATTTCTTCTGTTTCCCAAGGATTTCTACTAGCCCTCGTCTTTTTACCTACTTGATCCTCTGCTGCCTTCACTACTTCATCCCTCAAAGCTACCCATTCTTCTTCTACTGTATTTCTTTCCCCCATTCCTGTCAATTGTTCCCTTATGCTCTCCCTGAAACTCTGTACAACATCTGGTTTAGTCAGTTTATCCAGGTCCCATCTCCTTACATTCCCACCTTTTTGCAGTTGACTAGTGAATAATAAAATATTGCTGTACGCATCATGGAACAGATTTAGAAATTTGTAAGTAAATTTTTTTCTTTGAAATGAAGCATTGTTAAACTGAAAATAAATTATGGTTATTGATTTCTGCAAACAAACACGAAATATATGTAAATTGAAAATTAGCTTGATTCATCATGTTTATCACTTGATGTCTGGTATGAGACTGGCATTTGATTAGTTTTCTCTGGTTATTATCTGTTGCACACCCATCCCCCCACTCACTCAATATCATGCACAGAATGTGCAGAATATTTTGTTACTATTTAATACACATTTTCAAAATATGATTGTACCATTTTTTTATTGTAAAAACGGACTTTGTAAAGAAAATGTGTCTGGTTGTTGCAATTCAAGCGGCTCATCAATCTGCCAGTAGTTACCTTACAAGAGTGTCTCATGTTAAAAAACGAAATATTAAGTAATAATTAACACTGCCCATAAAAAAAAAATTCAAAAATCCATCACTGAAATCAGAGGCAATGATTTTAAAACTGGAAATTAGTAATGCAAAAATATAACACCCAATTATATAAAAACTGGTCTTCAAACGTATTGTGTCTTTCTTTCACAGAGAATTATTTGTATCCAATGGTTTCAAAATACTATGAACTATAATATTTTGTTTATTCAGTTACTCCTATTGCCTTATCTTGAGAGAGGAGTGCTCCCAGCCCAATATCACTACTGTCTGCCAGTATGAAAAATGTGATTGACATATCTTGTCTATGTAACATTTGAATTAACATAGTTGGTTTTTGATCTCAATAAATGCCTCTTGATATTCCCAGCTCCAATCCCAAACTGTATTTTTCTTTAGTAAATTACTGAAGCAAGGAGCCTCTAATGCTTATTGGCTAATAAACTTTCAGTAAAATCTGAATAACTGAAAGAATGATTTAAGTTGCTTTTTGTTCCTAGAGGCTAGAAAATTCTGAACCGCCTCAGTTTTTTCTTTATTTTGTAAAATTCTCTTTTCTGTAATTCTGTGACCCAAAAATTTGTTTTAGCCTGAATTTACATTTTTCTAATTTTAGTCAATCCCCTTTTGTGAGTTTCAAACATCCTTCCTATAATAATTCAAAATATTCATCCCAAGTTCTCCCAATAATTAAAATGCCACCAACACACACAGTTAATTTTGAAGTAGTTTCATGTCCCAAAACAGAATCTAATGCAATAATAAAATCAGCAACTGAAACTTTTAAACCAAATGGGACTACACAGTACTGATAGCATCTACCGCTGAGTAAGAAGACAGCGTACTCGAGTCTGGATTCAGTGACACCTGATGATTTCAGATCTAAACTAATCCTGAAAGTCGCACACTGAAATGTCTGTGAAAGTTTTTTAATGCTTTCTGGGTGGTGCTTTCCTCTTGCAAGATACTTATTTAACTGTCTTGAATCAAGGGTGAGTTGCTCAACCCCATTTTTTGAAAACAACAACCAGAGGACTGTATACTCGCTACAACTCACCAGGTGTTCATCTTCTGAGTTTCTATTTTGACTACGTCCCTTTTCATGAAAGGTATTCCATATGGTATATTGAGGAAAGATTGAAGGGCCTTAAGCTATAGTTTGCATGATAATTTTTCATTCTACCAGGCTGATTACTAAATACATCCTGAAATTCCCACAATAATATTTTTAAACTGTCATCCTGGATATCATTTAAGTTTATAGCTTCTACTTTACTTTCCACAAGTTCTTCAAACTGTTAGTCAAGTAAATTATCTGGTGTCATTTCTTGAAGAAAAAAAAAACCTTCATGGTCACAAATTACTGTCCTAATATGATTATGACCAGTCCCACAACTTAAACAAGGATGTCTGTTGTAAAATTAACTTTACTTTTAAGTACAGTTGTAAGTATTACTTTCCACCCCGGCTACATCCTGCATTTACTTTTAATACCCAATCCAAGCCCAAGGTGAAATTTTCATTTAAGTCTGCAATTTCTGGGCAACCATGTCCAAATGTTCCATTCTCTATCATAAACATTAAAAAAAAATTCAGTTCATTACTACTGTTCTGTGCTTTCCTGTGGCCCCCTTTATCTTCACCTCTATTACTGCCATTTTAACAAAATTTTTCCACCTTTTAAATTTCTTTTTCTGTTATTCCCAGGAGAGGACTACCTGTGTTGATAAAGTATTTCCCTTCCCATACTTCAATTTTGACTATAATGTATGGATGTCCTAATCTTTGACTCTCCTCTTTGTCTTCTAATTCTTCAAACAACAAATAATTTTAAATTTCTTTAAATCACAGTTCTGTCTGTCATTCCCTTCTTTTCCCTTGTTATTTCCTTCTCTGTTTTTAATGAATTAACAGTTACACTGATCTCTTAATTATTACCATTCCCTTCTACCATAGGTTGGACACTAAACAAACTACTAGTTGTTCCCCATTTCTCATCTTCTTCCACCATTTTCGATAGAAAGTTTCACTGAATTTTGATAATCTTTTCCATAATTATCCCCTGTCAGCACTATTTCGATAATGATTCTACAATACCCTTAAGAATCTTTCTCCTTTGTCTTCCAAGCTCATGAATTTTCCCAACAGACTCAGTTCATCCTGGCTCTCATTTTCTAATCCTTCCATGCCTTGTGATTCATGAACACCAACAGGCAATAGCTTCTGTTCTGAAATAATTTCCCTATCTTCTCTTTTCTCACCCTCAGAAACATCATTAAATTCAGAACTTCATCGTCTTCTATCTCAACATAATCACCAATGTTGACTTCAACATTATCAGTATCACTTCCAGTAATATTTCCTTCATCTTCTACAATAAATTATTTTCATCTCGTTAACCCCATTTGTATCTGATAATCAGCAACCTACCTATTAGCATTATCAACCACTGCATACACTCTTCTTCATTAAACAATCCCCCTAGTTCCAAATCCACGTAATATTTCTCTCTCTTTTCATTCTTTACTGTATCACTTTCAGCCCAGCTAACAACCACTGCAACATCCAAATATGGATTTTCACCTCTTTCCTACTTATTGTTATTTTCTGCTAAATCATTCTCTTTGTTCCAAAATCTGCTATTGAATTCCAAACCCTTCATTTGGTGCACTGTCTTTAATTTTTGTTGTTGGCTCCTCTGATTATAATTTCCTCTATCACTGTGGCAAAATTACATTGTCTGGTTACATGCTCCTCTCACCCCAAAAATATGGACCATCATTGGAATGCTCCTTTCTTTCCTGATTGATTCACTCTATCAACACATTTTACATTCACAGGTATTTTAGTTCCCTCACCCCATCTTCTATTCCTATTATCAAAGTCTCTCCCCCTATTTCTATCTCTGTTATTCCCATTGTAATCTTGTCTCATTCCACCATTAGGTGTTTAGAAACAAAACTTCCCGTACCATCATTCTGCAGCTCATTCCTGAAATTCACACAATCTCTCCTTCCATGGTTACCTCCATGAAAACCCTGATTCGGCCCCCTGTTCCCCATGTTGAGTGTTTCCATAATTAAAATGTCATCTATTATCCATTTCTAGGGCTCCATCAAAGTTGTCAACATCTTTTAGGAAATCTTCTATAGAATCATCAGGTCCGTTAATGAAGTCCCATTGCAGTCTTTTAGGTGGTCTCCTCTTAAGAGCATCTGTCTGGGTTATTTTATCAAAAGATTGCCCTAAGTGAGCTAGTTCTTCCAGCTAATTTTTGCAAAATGCCTTCATCCCCCATTAGCACACCGGGTCCATTTAGGGGTTCACTAATTATTCTTCCCTGAGCAGAATTTATTCACGAAATGCTGTTTGCTGCCAGCTGATCACTAATTTCATCCCTAAAAGCTTTAGGCTAAATTGGTTGTTAGTTTTCTCTGCTGTTCTTGCTTGAAACTGTACAGTATTAATGACCATCTGTTCAGTATTTTCATTTTGAAAAGCTACAGACTGCTAGTATTTTCCACTAATCTTGCTTCTAACTGTTCACCATTTACTTTTTTTCTGTTCATCTACTGACTATGAAAATGATTTCAGAGCCTCAAAAAGATCTACAAGCTTTCCTCCTCTACACTGTCTGATCCATATCTCCTGCTTCCTCATTTTCTGGCTCTTCAGCTTTCACCGTCTTGACGTGTTTTAACAAATACAAAAACCACAAAGCATAGGTATGATTGTTTGTAAGGTACTTATCTCTTTTTACTTCTTCAAAAATTCTGGCTGGAGATCCTATGTGGACCTTTACTTTCGTCTACTATTTACTGTTGCTGTTTGTGATGAATTTTGTCCATGTGAGTGCCAACCTCAATCATCTGTCTCTTTGTTTAGCAGATAATTTCCTCTTGCAACTTACTTGACATGACATGACACACATTTTTTCACTCTAAAAACAGAACAGCATTAGGTTATCATTAAAATGCTTCATGCCCTGGAAAAGAGCCCATGTATTGAAATAGGCCTCTCCCAGCTGGTTAAACCCTTTTAAGTCGTCTCATTGAAGCACTTTCTTAGAACAGCAGCTCAGCTTTTATGCATTTATTAATATGCTGGGGAACACTTTTCAATTTAGGAAATAAAATAATTATCTTTTATATATCCATTTGTGGCTGTCTTCAGGGAGATTCTTGAGGTCCCTAGGTTGTTTTAATAGTAAAAGAAAAAACTAGCAGTTGATCATTTTTAGAATTTATTGAATTATGTCAGTAAACACAATCACAACACAACTTTGAAATGGAACATCATTAAAAAAAAAATGAAAATAAACATGTTTTTGACATGTTAATATTCTTTAAAATTATGTTCTTGAACTGCTTTAGTGTATACTCTGACTATGTTTGGTTGTTGAACTTCATAAACAAATATGAAATTTACATAAATTAAAAATTAGCTTCAGGTATTGTGTTCCTCACCTGAAGAAATCTAGTATAAAACTGGCATCGTGTGATTAATTTACTCACTCTCCCCCCGGTAATGGTCTGTCCACAGAATGTTCCATTGCCATTCATTGGCCACTTCCATGTCAGCAAGAAATTCTAGAGCAAATATTTGCATTATTGGCAGCTCAGCATGAAGCAACTCCTGAGCATGTGTAATTTTGTATGGATAGTAATGCAGGATGTTTTATGCGTCAAGCTCACAGGCATGACCAACATTTGGGCAATTCCCAGTGCTCTGCATGTTTGCACACCACCTCTCAATCCCTACTGCAATACTGTGGCCACATCTCCAACAGATGTTGGATCAACTGCTTTCCTTCCTCTGCCACATTTCACTTCAGAAGGACCTACTGTAAGAAAATGAAATGCCTACAGCCATCCTTATGATCTTTCTTACTGTTTAGCTACCAGTTTTGGCGTTTTAATGCACCACCTTCAGGCCTTAGTTGATACTGAAGGGGTTATCACAATCCATATGTATGCTGTATCGTTGGGCAACATAACTGGTTTATGCAGACTATCTGTAACTGTGATGTCAGCACTCCAGTCATCATGGTTGAAATGCTAACATCACAGTTATAGATAGTCTGCATAAACCTATTATGTTGCCCACTGATGCAGTGTATATATTGATTGTGATAACCCCTTCAGCATCAACTAAGGCCTGAAGATGGTGCATTGAAGCACCGAAACTGGTAGCTACACAATAAAAACTGATCATAAGGACGGCTCTGCAATTGAAGATCAAAATTAATTATGCAGCTGAAAGACTCATATCATGGCTCCTCTCCAACAAATTATTGTTAAACAAAAAAAAAAAAAGACAGCTCATGTGCTCCTCTAACCATCCCAACACCACCCGGCTATATAGAACCATTGCAGCTTGATGGAAAAGAAATTGAACTTGTAAGGGGATTGACAGGCCACTCAAGTGGGACCACCACAGGGCAAAACTGTTAAACAAGTTTGGTAGTCTCTGCTACGCTTTCGGAATTCTCAGACAATCATGTGATATAAACATACCAAAAACTAATACGTTTGTTTGCATGGCTATCTTCCGCAGAAGCTGTTAACATCTTTTACTATAGGTTATCCATCATGAGCAGACTGCAATCTAATTAAATTGAATTCCACCAGATGTGTTTCGCTTTTATTTATAGAGCATCTTCCATGGTTATTCTGTAAACTGGATACATACATTTGTACATTTTTAATTGTTTTAGGTTAAAACAGCATTTTCTTTCTAAAGTTGGTCTAAAACTGTTTATCATGGGCTTTTGCACCCAATAATAGCCTTTGCCATCCCTTTCGTTAGGGTTACTTACAGAAAAATTTTCCTCATGCAAAAAAAAAAAAAAAAATAATTAAAATAAAAAAAAATAAAAAAAATGAACAGAGTACCAATATCTGCTGCCAAACCCATTCTGAAAGAGCTTACTATATTTCTAGTCTCTGTATTTATATTCTAAAGACACTTTTTGTCAGAGAGGAAAAAAAAAAAAAAAAAAAAAAAAAAAAAAAAAAAAAAAAAAACAACCACCCCTTGGTCTCTTCGCAACAAATGGAGAAACCCATAGTCATAACACAAGAACAAAAGCAAACATTCATCTGGTGAAACAAAGATTAAGTGGGAGTCACAATGTGGTGGGAAATATGGGCCACCTACTCTTCAGCAAACTACTCTTGTCAGTGAGAAACAAAAGAATACTTTTAGGAAGAAAGTTAAGGACTTACTAATGAAAAATACTCTTTATTCTGCCAATGATTGCCCATAGCCAAACTTGCATTAACTATTTGACATTATCATCTCCTAATCCATGCTTAAAAGTGCTTGTAATTACTTTGTATGCTTGCCTCAAAGTTTAAGGCATAATTTCTATTTGCCAGTGTTTTGTAGAATTATATAGAAATAATATGTTCGCACTCATATGTAACAAATTCTATTAATATATTACCATGCATCTTCCATATTTTAGTACATTAAAATATATCCTGAATCTTTTGTCAGATCTGTTACTGTAGGTACTATTGTATCTGGCACAATATGCGTGCTGAATTTTCATATATATTTTTATCTATTTAATGATATGGATATAATAGAGGGAAACATTCCACGTGGGAAAAAATATATCTAAAAACAAAGATGATGTGACTTACCAAACGAAAGTGCTGGCAGGTCGATAGACACACAAACAAACAAACACAAACATACACACAAAATTCAAGCTTTCGCAACCAACAGTTGCTTCATCAGGAAAGAGGGAAAGATGAAAGGATGTGGGTTTTAAGGGAGAGGGTAAGGAGTCATTCCAATCCCGGGAGCGGAAAGACTTACCTTAGGGGGGAAAAAAGGACGGGTATACACTCGCATACACACACACATCCATCCGCACATACACATACACAAGCAGACATTTGTAAAGGCAAAGAGTTTGGGCAGAGATGTCAGTCGAGGCGGAAGTACAGAGGCAAAGATGTTGTTGAAAGACAGGTGAGGTATGAGCGGCGGCAACTTGAAATTAGTGGAGGTTGAGGCCTGGCGGATAACGAGAAGAGAGGATATACTGAAGGGCAAGTTCCCATCTCTGGAGTTCTGACAGGTTGGTGTCAGTGGGAAGTATCCAGATAACCCGGACGGTGTAACGCTGTGCCAAGATGTGGTGGCCGTGCACCAAGGTGTACACGATCAAAGGCAAAGCCACGTGATTTACCAACTGACCTGCCTACACTGTGAAGCTTTCTATGTGGGAATGACAAGCAACAAACTGTCCATTCGCATGAATGGACACAGGCAGACAGTGTTTGTTGGTAATGAGGATCACCCTGTGGCTAAACATGCCTTGGTGCACGGCCACCACATCTTGGCACAGTGTTACACCGTCCGGGTTATCTGGATACTTCCCACTAACACCAACCTGTCAGAACTCCGGAGATGGGAACTTGCCCTTCAGTATATCCTCTCTTCTCGTTATCTGCCAGGCCTCAACCTCCGCTGATTTCAAGTTGCCGCTGCTCATACCTCACCTGTCTTTCAACAACATCTTTGCCTCTGTACTTCCGCCTCGACTGACATCTCTGCCCAAACTCTTTGCCTTTACAAATGTCTGCTTGTGTATGTGTCTGTGTATGTGTATGTGCGGATGGATGTGTGTGTGTATGCGAGTGTATACCCATCCTTTTTTCCCCCTAAGGTAAGTCTTTCCGCTCCCGGGATTGGAATGACTCCTTACCCTCTCCCTTAAAACCCACATCCTTTCGTCTTTCCCTCTCCTTCCCTCTTTCCTGATGAAGCAACCGTTGGTTGCGAAAGCTTGAATTTTGTGTGTGTGTTTGTGTTTCTATCGACCTGCCAGCGCTTTCTTTGTTTTTAGATATATTTTTATCTATTTAGCTGCTTAAGTTAAAAGTTAGGTTATTGCTGTCATTACTAAGCATTTGTTGTATGAAAATGTAATATGTGAGTATAAGGTTCCTGGGCTTCAAATAAACAAAAGCCCATGCCTATTATGTAGCCCACCTACCCATCCTCACAGAGATCACTGCTCACCGAGGTTAGGATTCAGCACCCAGAGATGACAGTGGCATGTGCTCTCTCTCTCTCTCTCTCTCTCTCTCTCTCTCTCTCTCTCTCTCTCTCTCACACACACACACACACACACACACACACACACACACACAGCAAGAAATGCATATTATCACTGGCTGCCTGTTTTTCAGTTTAATCTTCACATGGGATGAGAGTAATAGTTCTACATAATCTGCACCTAATTATATTTACAAATATATTAAAAGTCGCGAAAAGGTAAAGTTCTCCCACTAAGGATACTCTCTAAATTTTCTGGGACAGAGGTAATGAGTGTTCACAGCAGAAATGCTAATTTTGAAAAACAAAATATGAAGCTATTCTTCCATTTCTTCTGTGCCAGCAGAGCTACACATATGGAATGTTTTCCACAATTTGTATTTTCCAGTTCCCCTTTTTCATGAAGTGAAGTGACTACTTAACATAAAGAGTGACTATAATTAAAGTTCTTGTTTCAAAATGCTGTAAAAAAAAAAAAAAAAAGAAGAAGAAGAAGTAGAAGAAGAAGAAGAAGAAGAGTACTGTTGCTCAGAATGACATCAAATTTGAACAAATTATTGTCAAAGAAGGGGGAACGGTTATGGAAACAAAAGAAATTTAACAGGAATTTAACCGTTATATGACGCTCCAAGTGGCAGAATATGCAAAATAAAAGATGTGGGCTACTCGTCTGTTCCTCAGCTTTTGTCTGAGACACTTGGTATGATTGTCTCAATGCAGGCTCATGCACAGCTGGTAAAGCCCTTTACAAGAACGGTGACTGTGCGCCATCATCTCTGCAGAACTTATGGACACTCAAGGGTATAAAAAAAGGAACTGGTCTGATGTCTGCCAAGGGTCTGGAGGAAATAATTACAAAATTTGAAAATACAGGTTCTTTTGAGTTTTTGTATGTCCATCCTTTTGACTGGAGGTCTGGGGGACCATCGCTCTTCACTGTTGTAAGAAAATGAAACGCCTACAGCCGTCCTTACGATAATTTTTTATTGTGTAGCTACCAGTTTTGGTGCTACAATGCACCATCTTCAGGCCTTAGTTGATGCTGAAAGGGTTATCACAATCAATATATACACTGCATCAGTGGGCAACATAATGGGTTTATGCAGACTATCTATAACTGTGATGTTAGCATTTCAACCATGATGACTGGAGTGCTGACATCACAGTTACAGATAGCCTGCATAAACCATTTATGTTGCCTACTGATACAGCACACATATGGATTGTGATAACCCCTTCAGTGTCAACTAAGGCCTGAAGGTGGTGCATTAAAATGCCAAACTGGTAGCTACACAGTAAGAAAGATCATAAGGATGGCTGTAGGCATTTCATTTTCTTACAGTAGGTTTTTCTGAAGTGTAATGGGGCAGAGGAAGGAAATCAGTTGACCCAACGTCTGTTGAAGATATGGCCACAGTATTGCAGTAGGGATTGAGAGGTGGTGTGCAAACATGCAGAGCACCGGGAATTGCCCAAATGTTGGTAATGCCTGTGAGCTTGGTGCATAAAACATCCTCCATTACTATCCATACAAAATTAACATGCTCAGGAGTTGTTTCATGCTGAGCTGCCAATAATGCAAATATTTGCTCTAGAATTTCTTGCTGACATGGAAGTGGCCAATGAATGGCAATGGAACATTTTGTAGACAGACCATTACCGGGGGGGAGAGTGAGTAAATTAATCACACGATGTCAGTTTTATACTAGATTTCTTCAGGTGAGGAACACAATACCTGAAGCTAATTTTTAATTTATGTAAATTTCATATTTGTTTATGAAGTTCAACAACCAAACATAGTCACAGTATACAGTGAAGTCCAACTGTTACAATAAGTTTGTGTCAACTGCAGACAACACAGGAGAAATATTAGAGAGATACTGAGGGAAGTCAATGATAAAAGGTCGGGAGAGGAGAAGCCACAGTACCAAGCCTTCAGTGGCTCCACAGTTTGTCAGTGCTTAGTCAGAATAAACTTTTATAGATTCGGGGCCTGTGACTTCCACCATTTGCTCTCAGTTTGTGAGATAGGATTTAAACCAATTATTTGCTGTACCTCTGATGCCATATGAGTCTGGCTTCTGAAGCAACAGCGAATGGTCAACAAGATCAAAAATCTTGCTCAAGTCCAGAAGAAAATTCCTTTTGATTGAAGGCTTTAAGAATTTGTTCGTTGAAATTGAAGAGTGCATCAATAACAATCTTGTTTTCTCTAAATCCATATTGGTGTTTCAGGAATTATGCCACTCTTTCTGGAATGCTGTGATTCTGTTGTACATTACTTTCTCAAATATCTTAGATATAACTGGGAGTATGGAAATAGGATGATATTTGTTTTCATCTTGACTGTACCACTTTTTGACGACAACAGTTACCTTGAGGTCTCTAGCACTGCTGGTAAACACCCTCCACTTATTGGGCTATTGATTATGATACATAGCAATGTGACAATTTCTACAGATATAGTCATTAGTAAGTGATATGCGATGTCATCAACTCCACATGAAAATGATGTTTAGAATTGTCCTGTCTGATAATGTGAGTATAGGTTTGTGTATAGGTTTGTGTGATACTGCTGACATAGTGGTTCCTGACACTAGATTATCAGAAATCTTTGAAAAATTAAAAAGTACGCTAATCTGTTTTGCATAAGAGATTTTTGTTCTATTTAGCTGCAGGTTTTCAAGTGAGAGCCGTTTGGCTTTGGTTCGTGTGCTACCAATGATAACATCCCAAGGTAGTCTACTCATGTTACATGAGTTTAAAATAAACTAGTAGTTAAAGATCTGTTTTGCATTGCAAATAAATAGGGTGGGAGATGAGAATGGGGAGGAGATGATAGGATACAGGGCGTCGAAACTGTTGAATGGAGGGTGTGGGGCACAGTGACTGTAGGTTGAGGCTGGGATAATTACAGGAGCAGAGAATGCATTGTAAGGAAAACTCCCATCTGCTCAGATCAGAAAAAGCTGGTGGTGGAGGGAAGGATACAGATGGCTTGGGTAGTGAGGCAGCCACTGAAATCAAATGTGTTATGTTCAGCCGCATGTTGTGCCACAGGGTGGTCAGGGTGATGTACTTCGCTCTTGGCCACAGTTTGGCGGTGGCTGTTCAGCCTGGTGGACAACTAGTTGGTAGTCATACCAATGTAAAAAGCTGTGCAATGATTGCAGCACAGGTGGTAAATGCCAAGGTTGCTTTCACAGGTGGCCTAGCCCCTGACGGGGTAGGATAAACCTGTGACAGAACTGGAATAGGATGTGCTGGATGGGTGTATTGGGCAGGTTTTGCACATGGGTCTTCCACAGCGATATGATCCTTGTGGAAAGGGGTCGGGATTGGAAATGGCTTAGGGATGGATTAGGATGTTGTGAAGGTTGGGTGGGTGATGAAACACCACTTTAGGAGGGATGGGAAGTACCTCTGGTAAGATGTCCCTAATTTCAGGGCATGATGATAGATAATCAAAGCCCTGGTGAAGAATGTGGTTCAGTTGTTTTAGTCCGGGGTGGTACTGTTTGACGAAGGGGATATTCCTTTATGGCTGGTTTGATTTTTCGAGGTGGTGGGAGGATTGGGGTAGTGAGGAGAAATGGCATGGGAGATCTGTTTGCAGTTGATGTTTGAGGGATAGTGCCTGTCTTTGAAGGGCTTGGTGAGACCCTCAGCAAGATAGTTTTTGTCACTGCAGATATGCCGGTTTTGCACGAGTGTTCCACAGCGATATGATCCTTGTGGAAAAGGGTCGGGATTGGAAGTGGCTTAGGGATGGATTAGGATGTTGTGAAGGTTGGGTGGGTGATGAAACATCACTTTAGAGTAGCCAGGCTATATGGGAGGCATTTTTTTTTGTGTGTGTGTGAAAGGGATGACAGCTGTCAAAATGTAGATGTGTTTAATGTGGAACTCAAAACAAATCCTGACATAATCATCCTACCTGCAGACAAAAGTTCCACTACTGTTGTTAAGAACTGCAGTGACTACCTGGCAGAAGGTGTTCGGTAAGTGTCTGACTCCTTCACATACAAAATTTGCCAGAGTGATCTCATCCCAGAAGTCCAACACAAACTCCAATCCCTGCTTAAAGCCTTACATCCTTCCCAGAACATCACCCCTGAATCCATTTCCCTCCTCACCCCTATGACAACCAGCACACCCACCTCCTACTTTTCCCCCAAAATACACAAACCTAACAATCTTGGTCGGCCCATTGTGGTTGGTTATTGTGGCCCCACTGAAAGAATTTTGGCACTTCCAACCAACTGCCTGCCATCTATCCTCCCATGTCAAAGACACCAACCACTTCCTTCACTGTCTCTCCAACATCCCCACCTCTTTACCTCCTGGATCCCTACTCATCACTGTTGACACCACTTCCCTATACACCAACATCCCTCATGCCCATGGTTACCGCTATTGAACAGTACCTTTTCCAGCGTACTTCAGACTCCAAGCCCACTACCTTATTCCTCATACAACCTACTAACTTTATCCTAACCCACAACTACTTCCATTTGAAGGGAAGGTATATAAAAAAAATCCGCAGCACAGCTGTGGGCAGCCACATGGTACCCTTCTATGCCAGCCTTTTTATGGACCATCTAGGGGAGACTTTCCTAGCCTCCCAAAACACCAAACCCCTAGTCTGGTTCAGGTGCATTGATGATATCTTCATGATCTGGACCCAGGGCCAAGACACCTTATCTTTGTTCCTTCACAACATCAACACCTTCTCACCCATTCGCTTCATGTGGTCCTCAACAACCCAGCATGCCACCTTCCTAGATGTTGGCCTCCCAATAGCCTGGTTAACTGGGGACAGCATGTTTGCAGTGACAAAAACTACCTTGCTCAGTATGCTGAGGGTCTTACCAAGGCCTTCACAGACAGGCACTATCCCCCAGACCTAGTCCATAAACAGATGTCCCTTCACAACCCCAATCCTCCCACCACCTTCAAAAACCAGCCACAAAGGAATGTCCTGTTTGTCACCCAGACTTTACTCCCTCTATGGGTTTGGAGATTAGAACTGGCCAGAGGTATTCCTGCCTGTCATGAGGGGCGACTAAAAGGAGTCTCTCACTTTTCAGTCCTGTAAGTTTAGGTCCCATTTTATGGTGTGACCTACTACATCCAAAATTCTACAGAAGTGCGGGCCTTTTGGGGAAGGATATCTTATACGGTGCATCAGTTATCCATAGTACCATTAGATCCAATCTCCTACACCTTTTCTTGTCATGGTTTTTCATCGCCACCTGCAATTCAACTATTTGGGTGAGGACAGCTTCCGGGTATGTCACCTACTTTCATAGTGTTCTGTCCTCTTTTGCCCCCATGACAATTTCGGATTTCTCTGCACCCAATATCCAGCATTGTACCCAGTCCGTTGTGGTGGGGCCGTCATGTACCCATTTGGTGGTAGCCACCCTGACAACACAGGGATCATACTGCTGATGCCTGAGCTGTAAACTCCCCACATATGCCAAGGAGTAGATGCCTGTCTTCCTGGGGCATCAGGACTCCCGGCAATGGCCATCGTGTGATGTGGCCGTGGCTGTGGCTGGGCGGCACCCATGGGGAGAGCCCCTGATTGGAGTGGGTGGCACCAGGGTGAATGACCTGCAGTGAAGCAGACCAGATCATCTTTTGCTGGGGACCGAATGGCCCCAGCAGTCTCTAAGAAAGGAAAGGTTGATTTCAATGCTGACAGGTATGACCCTAAATCATTCCCCTCCCTAGCATCACCTTGGGAGGAACGTAGGGTTCAGAGTGACAGGATCTATATTTGCCATGTTACTTAGTGTGCAGCAGAACTGATGGGTAATCCTTTCTGGAAACGAAGCCCCTGTTTTTTTTGTTGAGCACCTGGAAGATAAGTTTGGTGAAGTGACAGCACTATCCAAAATTACAATTGGTTGGTTTTGATTCAGACGGCATCCCCAACCCAGTCTCATGTGTTACTTGCCTGTGACAAGCTGGGTGATATTCCTGTTTCGTTCACTCCCCATAAAAGCCCCAACGTGGTCCAGGGAATTATTTTTCATTGCAACCTCTTTTCACAGTCCGATGACGAGCTACATGCCAATTTAGAATGGCTGGATGTTAATTTTGTCGAGCACATTTACAGGTGACCCATAGACAATAGGGTTGCTACCAATGCCTTCATCGTGGGCTTTGAGGGTGATTTATTACCTGAAAAGGTCAGGGTGATGGTGTACCGATGTGACATCAAACCCTATGTCCCTCCCCCTATGTGGTCCTTTAAGTTCTGGAAATTTGGGCACATGTCCTCCCAGTGCAATTTCAGTGCCACATGTAGAGACTGCAGACCTTCGCTGCATCCGAATTCTTCATGTGTGCCTTCTCCCTTCTGTGTGAACTGTGGAGAGCATCACTCCCCCTGCTTGCTGGACTGCATGGTACTCCAAAAGGAGTGGAAAATTATGGAATACAAGACCCTGGACTGGCTGTCTTACTACGAGGCTAAACTCAAATATGAAAGACTAAACCCTGTTCCCATGCTATCTTCCTATGCTACTGTCATGACAGTGTTGCCATCAATGATACCATTATGCCCATCATCTAAGGTTACTCCAGTGAGCCCTCAGGGCTGCCCATCTTGCTCCTCCCTCCAGTTGGCCTGTGAGCACCTCTTCTTCTATTGCTCCCAAAGCTTCTACTTTGGCAGCATTGCCCCCCAAATGCCAGACACATCAGTCCCCTCTGCCCAGCCGGAGATGTAATGGCCTGCTCTGGCTCCTCTCAAGTGGAAGGGGCCCCTTGGGACTCTTCCCTTTCATGGTCACCCCCCCCCCCCCCCCTCCCCCAGTGGTCCAGCAGACACCAGCCAGTGGCTGAAAGAGCCACTGGCTGCTGGTCGATGGGCTTCTAGTTCTTCCTCTGTCCCTGAGGCTACTTCCGAGAAGCCCTCCCAGCAAGCCCCTAAGGAGAGGTGATAGTGCAAAACTTCAAAGAAGTCTGCTAAGAAACGGGAGCCTCCAGTCCCCTCCACACCAGCGCTCCACCACAGCTCTGCGTCTGAGGACACGTTGGAGATTCTGGCGTCCCCTGAGGACCTAGATCTCACCGACACCTCGGATGCAATGGTACAGGATGCCAACACTCAATCAGTGGCGGCATGTGATGCTGAGGCCTAGTTTGCCTCCTTGGTCATTACATGCCACCCCAGACAACAGAAAGCATCATCCTCCAGCGGAACTGCAACTGTTTTTTTTCCCACCTGGCTGAGTTACGTCAACTTCTAAGTAGTACACCTGTTTTTTGTGTTGTCCTTCAGGAGACTTGGTTTCAGGGTGAGGACAATGCAGGAAATTACCATCTGTAACATCTACCTCCTTCCCGATGGTGTGGCATTGTCGCACATTTTGGCTGCACTCATTTCACAACTTGCCCCACCTTTTCTCCTTCTGGATGACTTTAATGCCCATAATCCTTTGAGGGGCGGAGCCAAGGTTACTGGCCGTGGCAAAGATGTTGAGGACCTACTAACTCAACTTGACCTTTGCCTCCTAAATACAGTTGCCCTCACACATTTCAGTGTGGCACATGGCTCATATTTGGCCACTGATCCCTCGGTTTGCAGTCCTGGCCTTCTCCCATCTGTCCACTGGAGAGCACATGACGACCTTCGTGGTAGTGACCACTTTCCATTCTTCCTGTCCCTACCCCAGTGTCCTTCCTCTCGACACTTGCCCAGGTGGGTTCTTCCGTAGGCTAACTGGACCTCTTTCACACCCACTACCAACATTGAGTATCCGTTGCATGCCACCATCGATGAAGTGATCCATGTTGTCACTAATACTGTTGTTGCCACAGTGTTGGGACCACTATGTCTCCACCATTGGAAGACAAACCTCCCCCTCCCAGGTTTGGACCAAGCTCCACCGACTTTACAGCTGTCAGAACCCTGCAGGTGTACTTAGAATTTCCACAAATGGAGCTGTATAAGCTGATCCAGACATAATCGCAGAGCGTCTTGTTGAGCGTTATGCTCGCACATCTGCATCTCAGAATTACCACCCCACCTTTTGTCTCCTCAAACAGAGTGTGGAATGATAACACCTATTTTTTGCTCCATGCCATCCTGAGCCTTATAATGCTCCCTTCAGCCAGTGGTAATTTCTCAGTGCCATTGCTGGCTGTCCTGAAACATCCCCTGGCCCAGACCGCATCCATTCGCAACTGCTGAAACATCTGTCAGCGGATTCCCAACGCTGCCTTCTTGCCATCTTTAACCGCATCTGGAGCGATGGCGAATTTCCATCACAATGGTGGGAAAGTATCATCATTTCAGTGCTAAAGCCTGGGAAGAACCCACTAGATGTTGGCAGCTATTGCCCCATCAACCTCACCAACATTCTGTGGAAGCTGCTCAAACGTATGGTGAGCCAGCAGTTGTGTTGGCTCCTTGGGTCTTGTGGCCTTCTGGCTCCGTTCCAGGGCGGTTTTCACCAAGGACACTGCACCATCGACAACTTGGTGTACCTGGAGTCTGCCATTTCATCGGCCTTTTCCTGGCGACAACACCTTATTGCCGTCTTCTTCAACCTCAAGAAGGACTATGTTACCACTTGGCGATACCATATCCTCAATACTCTGCACAAGTGGGGACTCCAGGGCCCGCTCGAGATTTTCATACAGAACTTTTTTTCGCACCACACTTTCAGAGTTCATGTCGGTGCTTCCCACAGTGCACCCCATATACAAGAGAATGGGGTCTGCAGGTCTCTGTCCTGAATGTCCCACTCTTTTTCATTGCCGTCAGTGGTCTTGCGTTAGCAGTAAGATTGTCAGAATCTCCCCTCCTATATGCTGACAATTTTTGTATTTCCTTTCACTCCTCTTCTACTGTTGTGGCTGAACGCCGCCTGCAGGGGGCTATATAGAATGTGCAGTCGTGGGCCCTCTATCATGGCTTTCAGTTTTCGGCTGCCAAAACTTGTGTCATGCACTTCTGTCATCATCGTACCGTCCATGCCAATCCAGAACTTTACCTCAATGACCATCTACTAGATTTAGTAGAGACTTACTGCTTTTTTGGACTGGTCTTTGATACCCGCTTAAGTTAGCTTCCCCACCTTCGTCAGCTTAAAGACAAGTGCTGGCGGCACCTTAATCTTATTCAATGCCTGAGCCACACTGACTGGCGTGCTGATCGTCCTACACTGATGCAATTGACACAGCTCTCATACAGTCCCGTGTTGATTATGGGAGTGTGGTGTGTGGTTCAGCAGTACCCTCTGCACTGAGTTTATTGGACTCTGTCCATCACTGTGGAGTTCGCCTCACAATGGAAGCCTTCCAGTCAAGCACCGTGAACAGCCTCCTTGTGGAAGCTGGCATTCCTCCATTGAGGCTCCGGTAGTAACTATTGCTCGCAAATTATACTGCCCACATACATAGGTCACCTCGCCATCCAAATTACCGTCTCCTTTTTCCTAAAATGGTGATCTATCTCCCACAACGGTGGCCTAGAACCAGGAATCCCTTTGCCATCCGTATCCGGTCACTTCTTCATGAACTGGACACTTTCCCCTTACCACCTTTCCTGCAGGCCCATTTCTGTATACCTCCGTGGTCCATACCTCGGCCACAGCTTTGGCTGGACCTGTTGCAAGGCCCCAAAGGCTCAGTCCCACCTGAGGCCCTCCACCATCATTTTCTCTCTCTTATTGGCGAGTTTGAGGGCTCAGAAATAATCTACACAGAAGGATCACTGGTCGACAGTCTTGTTGGGTTCGCTTATGCTCACTTTGGCCATACCGAACATCGCTCCTTGCTGGATGGCTGCAGCATTTCCACTGCAGAATTGGTTGCCATCTATCACACTCTTGATCATATCCACTCCTGCTCCGGTGAATCCTTTGTAATTTGTAGTGACTCCTTAAGCAACCTACAAGCTCTCGACCAGTGCTTCCCTATAGACATCCTTTGGTGCTGTTAATCCAGGAGTCTCTTTATGCCCTCTGCAACAGTGGACGTTCAGTGTCTTTCATTTGGTCCCCAGGACATGTCGGGATAGCAGGCAATGAACTTGCTGACCGCCTGGCCACCAGTAAACCATCTCTGGAGATTGGCCTGCCGGAGACCAATTTGCAGTTGGTTTTCCGCTGCGAAGTTTTTGCGATCAGGGATACTAAATAGTGCACCCTGAGTACACCAAATAAACTCTGTGCTATCAAGGAGATGACGAATGTTTGGTGGTCATCGATGTGAGCCATTCGCAAGGAATTTGATGCCCTTTGCCATCTCTGCATTTGCCATACGTGGCTAACACATGGTTACCTCCTCCATCGCAAGGACCCACCTTGGTGTCGATGTGGCTCCCATATGACTGTTGTCTATGTCTTGCTGGACTGCACAATTTTAGGCACTCTGCGGCGGACTTTTAACCTTCCCAGCACACTACCCTCAGTGTTGGGTGATAATGCCTCAACAGCAGATTTAGTTTTACATTTTATTCGTGCCATCTAAGTGTGGGCATTTGGCTTTTTCTCTGAGGCCACCACCCTCCCTCCATTTTAACTCTCTGTCGCCCTTTCTGTGCACTTGTTTGTCTTGGTGTTCGTCTTTTCCCTGCATGTGTTCATCTCACCTTGTCTTTTTGGGGTGGACATTTTATCAGCCAGCCCAGACCTTCTTCTACTTTTCCTTGTGGTGTATGTTATCCCCATTTTTTTTCGTTCCATTAGATTTCTTTTTAGGTGTGCTTTCCCTTTTACTTTCCCAAACATACTTTGGGTGTTGTTTTACTTTGAGCCTTGTCCGCGTCAGGAAAAACGACTGATGACCCTGTAATTTGGCCGCTTTATACACCAAACAAACCTACCAACCAACCACATTCTTCGCCATGGGTTTGATTACCTATCATAGTTCCCTGAAATTAGGGACATCCTACCTCAGGTACTTCCCATCTCCACAGCATCCTAATCCATCCCTAAGCCACTCTCAAGCCCAACCCCTTGTCACAAGGGTCATATCGCTGTTTAAGATCCAAGTGCAAAACCTGCCCAATACACCAATTCCAGTCGTGTCAAAGGTTTATCCTACCCACCAGGGGCTGGACCACATGTGAAAGCAGCCATGTCATTTACCAGCTGTGCTGCAATCATTGCACAGCTTTTTATATTGGTATGACTACCAACCAGCTGTCTACAAGCTGAACAGCCACGCCAAACTGTGGCCAAAAAACAAAGTCTACATACATGTGATACTCTGCTATTCACAATATACTGCATGGCAGAGGGGTGAGTGAACCACCTTCAAGCTCTCTCTCTCTACCGTTCCACTCTCGAATGGCACACAGGAAAAACGAGCACTTAAATTTTTCTGTGTGAGCCCTGATTTCTTTTATTTTATCGTGATGATCATTTCTCCCTATGTAGGTGTGTACCAACAAAATGTTTTCGCTATCGGACGAGACAACTGGTGATTGAAATTTCATGAGAAGATCCCATCACAACAAAAAACGCCCTTGTTTTAATGATTGCCACTCCAATATACGTATCATGTCTGTGACACTGTCTCCCCTATTTTGTGAAAATACAAAATGAGCTGCCCTTCTTTGTACTTTTTTGGTGTCATCCATCAGTCCCACCTGAGGCGGATCCCACACTGCACAGCAATACTCCAGAATAGGGCAGACAAGCGTTATGTAAGCAGTCTTTTTAGTAGACCTGTTGCACCTTCTAAGTGTTCTGCCAATGAATTGCAATCTTTGGTTTGCTCTACCCACAATATTATCTATGTGATCGTTCCAATTTAGGTTATTTGTAATTGTAATCCCTAAGTTTTAGTTGAATTTACAGCCTTCAGATTTGTGTGACTTATCATGTAGACCATTATGTGGCACAACATGAAGCTGAATGTAGCACACTTGTTTTAGTGGCTGCCTCACTACCCAAGCCATCTGAATCCTTCCCTCCACCACCAGTTTTTGTGAACTGCACAGATGGGAGTTATCTTTACATGGCATTCTCTGCTCCCGTAATTATCCCGGCCTCAACCTGCAGTAACATACTGTCCCCATGCTCTCCACCCAACAGTTTCCACCCCCTGTGCCGTGTCATCTTCTCCCCATTGTCATCTCACATCCTGTTTATTTGCAGCCCTTGCCAATGCCTCTGCCCGTCTTTCCCCGTTCCTCTCCTTTTTTGTTCCTTTTTTCCCCGTCTCCTTGCACCACAACCTCCTGATGCTGTGCATGTTGACAGTCTAGTCCCTGCCACTCCATGAGACAACATTCGTCTCTCTTACCCCACCCGCATGCTACTACGCCTTCCCCTTCTCTTCCCCCTTCCCCCTTCCGGATTCCTGCTTACATCCCACGTGATGATGCACATCCCACAAAATGTTGCATTGTCACATGCATATATGTGTGTGTGTGTGTGGGGGGGGGGGGTGCTGTGCCCCCCCCCCCCCCCACCCCATACGCACACACCACTCCCGGACGAAGGCTGTGGTCGAAAGCTATATGTGAGTGTCTTTTAATTGTGCCTGCCTGCAACTTGATGTGACGTTTTTATGGTAAGTAGCAATCTCTCTCTCTTCATACATTGTTGATATTCCTACCTGGAGTTTCTATTGTTTAATAATTTTTAAAATATCTTTTGAAGTGAAGTTTAGATCCCTGTTTGTCTTATTTTCTATATCAAGTTGATTGTTCAGGAGGCAGTTGTTCCCTTGGTGATCCATCATTTGTTTTCATTGCTTCTCATTGGTCTTTCTGTATGTTTTTTGAGAGAAGATGTGATGTTAAAATAATAAAATAATGTCACACTCAAGATACACAATTTTCAAGGTCTTCTGCTTTAGCAGGTGCTTAATTAACATTAAGCTGTAATTCCCTGATTGTTCAGGAGGCAGTTGTTCCCTTGGTGATCCATCATTTGTTTTCATTGCTTCTCATTGGTCTTTCTGTATGTTTTTTGAGGGAAGATGTGATGTTAAAATAATAAAATAATGTCACACTCAAGATACACAATTTTCAAGGTCTTCTGCTTTAGCAGGTGCTTAATTAACATTAAGCTGTAATTAAAATTAAACTGTTGGTACCTTTAATATCTCTTCTGTGAGTGATAGTTGGTAAGTAAGAGGCTCTCAAAGTCAGAAAACACATTCACTAAGTTGTGTAAATTGCGCACAGGTGTAGAATTAGTGTCTGTCAGTATGGCATCTCCTGAGTTGCATGATGTGGGTTTTAGTCTTGTAGGCAACTTTAATATGTTAGATGTAGCAAAAATATTCAATAGATCTTTGTCATTGGTTGAGGGCAATTTTGATGATTAATACTCTGCATTTTCTTGAATTACTTAAAAAAAAAAAAAAAAAAGAAAAAAAAAACATCGGTACAATCTGAAGGCCAACTTAGCATAAACATAACCTAATCTTGGCTGGATTAATTTTTCCTGCACTACAAATGTAATTGTGTTGCATAAATAATTCTTTCCAGCAGGATGATTCCAGGGTAGAGTTGGGACTAAGAGTTGTAGCGCTGCCTGTGAGAGTGTGCAGGAACAGGACAGTGGACAGCTAAATGCAGTATTCGGCGGCTGTGCTTGGGAGGGGATGGGGGAGAAGCTGAGAAGGGGAAAAACTATACAGGTGTGCTGGGGCAATAGAAGACCTGTGTATGTATGAAGTGTGAGGAGGTGAAGGGGATAGAGGCAGGAGGGGATAGAGGCAGGTGGAGGAAAGGGACTGGTGAAAGATATCACAGGGTAGGAAAGATAAGTTGTAGGGAAGTTCCCACCTCTGCAGCTCAATAAATCTGATGTTGGTGGGAAGAAGTCAGATGGCACAGGCTGTGAAGCAGTTATTGAAGTCAATCACATAATACTGCACTGCATGCTCAGCAACTGATTGGTCCACCTGTCTTTTGGCCACATTTTGGTCATGGCCATTCATGTGGACAGACAGCTTGTCAGTAATAATGCCAAAATAGAATTCCAAACACTAGTTGCAGCTAAGTTGGTAGGCCACATGACTCCTTTCACAAGTGATCCTGCCTTTTATGGAATAGGAAATGCCTTTGATAGAATAATTTCCATCTTGGGGTCTCTTACAAGTAGGCTGCACACCAATCAGAGTTTTTTTTGTTTTCAGTTATATTTATTGTATATGAAGTTCAGAATTCAAATATCAATCATCCAAAGCAGTTCAATAAAAATCTCAAAAATTCTCTAGGAAATTGAATATGAATTTTAACATTCATTTTTTAAAACCAGAAGTTTCTCTTACCTTCTCAATGTGTCATGTGGCCAGGTGGTACAATGCTCACGTGCCACATGGGTGGCAGGTGATTCACGGGTGATGCGTATTTTTAAACAAAGATGCATGTTCTATGAGCATTTATGTAAAGTGTAAAATGCATAATGATGAAAAAATGTAATTTTAATGTTTTTTTTTAATTTAAATAATCTTTATTGACAATGTTTTATAGGAGATCAATAATTAAGAAATTATATTTGGACTGAAAACCAATTTTTTGTACCAGTATGTAACTATAAATAAGAAGATTATTCATAAAAATGACAGTTAGATATGTGTTGATTAGCAAATATTGATGAATTTTATGTTTAAATGATGTAGGTATTCAAACTGCACAACAAAATAATAAACATAATTACCAAAATGAGACTTTTAACCGATGATTACCAGTCTCAAGCACTACCATTTTTTCCATCTTCATGTGTTTTAAACTTCACAGAAATGCTCGTGGAACATACACCTTTATTTAGAAAGATGCATTTCACAGGAATCAACGTGTCAGGCAAGCATTCTACCACAGAGCCACATGTCCCATTGACAAATTGGGCTTGCTTTACAATATTAAAGAGAGTTTGGAAACTTCAAATTAAATTTTGTTAAGAATTTTTGAGAGTTGTATCAAACTGTTTTGGGGAAATTGTATCTGAGTTCTGAACTTTGTGTACCATAAATATAAAAACAATAAAAATTCAGTTGATGTGTGGTCTCCATGTTAGAGAAGCATCCTTCTCCTTTAGGTGGCAATATTAACTCTCCCCCCCCCCCCTCCCCCCCTCTCTTCAACATCCATTCTTGCTCACTACAAATTCATTTTAATACTATGTTTTTCAAAAGTTTATCACATCTAGAGCATGTTTGTGTTATATTTTCAGATAAGAAGTTATAAGAATTTGTGTTTTCTTTTGTTGGGTTTGTGTATGGCAGAGATGATTTGTCCACTTTAATCATATAGTTGGTAGTCAAAGTTTTTCGTCTGATGCTATACTGCTGTCATTTCCATTCTTTGTGCAAGATGAGGTGTCTGTTACAAGAAAGAAATTATTTGCACAAACGTGCTCTTAAAGTCCCAAGAATGAGAATGAATTCAGTATAGTTTTCTTATTTATTCTTTCATTGTAGCAGCAAGCTATTATGAGTGTACTACTCAAATACTCATCTAAGTGCATTCTATGCTGAAGCTTTCCACCTCACATATTTCCAGAAATATTTAAGATATTATTGTTCTGTTTTCACCCAGATGAATTGTGAGAAAATTCCTACTAAATGATGTCTAGTCTTTTTTCATAGAGGAACTGTACTAATGTCTGCCAATACTGTTGTGGTTCTAAAAGAGTGAATTCAACTGTGTTTCACTCTTCAAAATATGATTACTAAATTTGGTCTAATTACAATATTTTGAACTTATGATTTGCCTGTTTTGAACAGGAAACCTATGACTTCATACTCAAATAAGGAAATAAGCTATATCAGATAAGGAGGAAACAGTGTTGCACTGCTGTGATACCAGTATAAACGGGACATAGAGCAAATTTAGCTTTCATTCCATCTGTGTCATTCATATGCGTTATTTGCTGGTTAACTTAGAAAAACAAATGTCTTTCACAAATGAAGACAAACTAGATATGCAACTTCTTTATGAGGACTGCAGAAGGAAGGTGAAGATAATAGCTGAGTTGTAATCTCAGACAGTGACCAACAATAATGGCAATTGGGTGCTGATAATCTCCATTGAGTGCTCATAAACTGCAACAGCACAATAATAACAATGCAATGAATGTACAAAAAACTGTTATTAGAAGGGACTGGAGTACTATGTAGAGGGTAATGAATAAAACTGCAACAAGCAGAGTGAATTAAATAGGTGTCTTGCAGCTGTTGCCTGTAATACACATATTAGCTTCAGAGAAGTTGCTAGTAGCTCTGAAATAAGTCAGCCAAGCATTATTTGCATTTTGCACACATAAGATTCCATACATATCACTTCTTCAGCAGACTAACCAATGGAATTGCAGAAGACACATGAAATTCTGTCACTAAATTGTGATGCAAAATCAGGACAATAGGTTTTTTCTTCTTTACTGGTGAAGTTGCCTTCACAGATTATGGAAAGTCAAATGCATTACTGGACTGCTCAGAATTCACATTGGTTGAGGCAGGTTGAACGCCAGAGGGAATGGAATGTGAATACTGATGTGGGATTGTTGGAGACTGTGTGACTCCTCTTACTTCACTGAAGAATCTTTAATGGGTATCAAGTGTTGCTGGCTCTCCTAGAGGAAGTACCTCTGGAAGTACATAAATTTGTAGATGTATGTGGTACCAGCATGATGGGTACCAAGCTCACTTCTCATTTATACCAAGGAAAGCATTTATACATCCGTTTGCTAGTAGCTGGTTAGGATGTTAAGATGTTATCACTTGGCATGTGAAGTTCACATATAATCTCAAAGGTGAAGTCTGTGTACAAGTTTCAGTGGCCCAAGAGGATTTAAAACATCGTATCATTGCAGTATCTGCAATGATATCAAAGGAAATTTGTCAGACTATCCATACGTCCTTGCATTCCATTTCATTTCATTTTATTATCTTCCTGTAAATCATTTACATGATGTAGGAATTGTCACAACAAAGTTATCATATTAGTACAAGTACTACAGACATAATAATGGAATATCACTTTCAAGGCATTTTTCAAAAGTGCAAATTTAGACATATAAATTAAAATTTTTGGCAATAAATGTACACACAATCAAAGTACTCATCTACGTCACAGAAAGTTTTGCTTAAAAGGTAATTTTTAAGCTCAGTCTTAAATTTTACTTCCTCTATTATTTCCTTCATGTACACTGGCAGAGCATTGTAAAGTTTTATTCCAAAATAACTTACATGCTTTTGGGTTTGTGTTGTCCTTACCCTTTCTACATACAAATTCTTACGAGTTCTAGTATTATAATTATGGCAGTCCTCATTTGTACGTAGATTTTTCATATGTGCTCTTGTACACAGAATGCTTTTAAAAATATACAGTGATGGTATCGTGAGTATTTGCAGTTCTTTGAAAAGGGGCCTACAATGAGTTCTTGGAGAGTTATGTGTTATGATTCGTATTTCTGAAATTTGAAGGTATCTGTTAAGCTTGAATTAGTTTTACCCCAGAACACTATGCCGTAAGACACAATGGACTGAAAGTAAGCAATATACAATAGTCTAGTACAGTCTGTGCTGCATACTCTAGATAATATCCTCAATGCAAAACATGCCGAATTGAGCCTGTGGGATAAGTACTTGAGATGGTCTTTCCAGCTTAAGTTTTGATCAATGTGCATGCCCAAAAACTTTGTGGATTGTACACTCTCTATCTTCTTATCCATTAGTTTTAACTGGAGGTCCATACCTTGAGTTGCTTTGCCATACTGTATATAATTTGTTATACTTAGATTAAGTGTTAGCTCATTAGCATTAAACCAATGTTGAATATATTTCAGGACTATATGAGTTGTGGTGGTTAATGATTTTTTATCATCACTTATAATTATGCTAGTGTCATCTGTGAACAACATTATTTTGGTAGAAATATTAGGATTTTTTATGTCATTTATATAAAGCAAGAATAATAAGGGACCAAGAACACTGCCCTGTGGGACACCTATTTCCAATTTCTTTGCATCTGAGACCCACTTGATTTTCTGATTTTTATGTTCTGCAATGATTTCTACCACCTGAGTTCTACCTTGAAGGTAAGATTCAAACCACTGCTTCACAACTCCCCTTACACCTATTGCTCCATCTTGTTTAACAGAATTTTGTGATTTACTGTATCAAAAGCTTTAGATATATCTAAGTTAATTCCCACTACACATTTTTTAGTGTCAAGACTCCTGAAAATCTCTTTGGTATAGGCATGGATAGCTGATTCTGTGCTGTGGCCCGAGCAAAAGCCATGTTGATTGCAGTTTAGAAGTTTGTGAGCATCTAAGTAATTTATGAGTCTGGTTTTCATTAATTTCTCTAGAATTTTTGAAAATGATTGGAGAAGGGATATTGGTCTATAATTTTCTACCTTGTATGGATCTCCTTTTTTAAACAGAGGTCTAACCTTAGAGATTTTTAACCTCTCAGGAAACACACCTTCGCTGAAAGACAAATTGGCAATATGTACCAGGGGCTTTATAATTTGTTGGGCAACTTTTTTTATTATTGACCCAGGCACTTTGTTCACACCTACAGACATTTTTGACTTTAGACTCTTTATCACCTTTAATATTTCATTATCATTTGTGGGAGTCAACAACATACTACTGTCTACTTTTGGGGCTATTAATTTCTCATGTTTAGTAAAGTTTTTACTTAATGACACTGGTACACTTAAAAAGTAATTATTAATGTAATTTGCCAGAGTTTCATCTTTTAATTCAATATTTTCACTATTTTTGAGTACTATTTCCTGATCCTTGAGGCCCTTACCTGTTTCCCTTTTCACAATTTCCCAAATAGTTTTTGATTTTCTTATTAATTTATCATTACTTAGTAATTTTGCTTTTGAAATTACTTTTCTATATATTTTTTGTAATTTGTTACATGTTCTTTAAACTTGGGGTCAGTCCAACTTTTCAGTCTATAGTTAAGCATTTTCATGGTCCTGGAGGAATTTCTAATAACTGTTGTGATCCAGGAGTTAGCATGTGTATGCCCATATGTGTTTGTTTTGACAAGTTTCTTAGGAAAACACGTTTCAAAATTCAACATAAACAGGGAAGAAAAAACATTATATGCAGTGTTTGTGCTAGTTTGTGATTGGTTAGTCAGTGTATTTATGAAGTGACTGCACCTATTTGTGGAGAAGGTTTTTTGTACATTTGGTGTGAACTACTTTTGGTCACAGGGGCTATGTGAAATTTAAGGATGAGTGCATTGTGATCAGATATTCCTAGGTCAACATTTATTACATCTATATCTATGGCATCTATATTTGTGAAGATATTATCTATGAGACTTTTTGAAGAGTTTGTTATTCTTTTAGGATTAGTTATATGTGGATACAAATTGAAGCTCTGTAAAACATTCAGTAACTGGTCTTTGGATGCACCTTCAGTCAATAAGTTGACATTAAAATCTCCACTTATAATTATTGTTGATTTTTTATGATGTAATATTTTGAGCAATGCCTCTAACTTATTTCTAAAAATTTCAGGATCACCACATGGTGATCTTTACACTGACATTATTATTAATTTACTCTTTTGCATATTCAAGTGTATTGCTGCAGCCTCAAAATATTTTTCTTCACTCAAGGATTCAGTTACAGTCACATTTTTAACCTTTACTCCAGGTTTTACATAAATGCAAACACCACCATGTCTTGTTTCCTTCATGCAATAATGACTTACTAATTTGTGTGGGGAAATGCAAATATTTTCTAGTTCATAACTCGTGCACCAATGTTCTTGAATGCAAATACAATCTGTACTAGCTTCACTGGCTGCAATCTCAAGTTCTAATATTTTATTTTTAATGCATTGTATGTTAAGGCTCATTATTTTTAAATTATTGAAATTAGATTGAGAGGAGTTTGTACTTATGTTTCCCAATGTTACCGGCTGTTCCTTGCTCAGGCTGGGTACCAAAAATCCTTAAGAATTACACGTTTCCTGCTCCTTGTATTTCTTACCCCTGGACGTGCCACCATACTTGTTGTATCTGTAGTTGTAGCTGCTGTTTCAGTGGATGCTGGAGGTGTTTCTGAAGCTGATGATTCAGTGAATGTTGGAGATGCTGCCAGTTTTGATGCTGAGTCCGTTTTTGTAACTGATGTTCCAATTGATACTGGAACTTTTGCTGAAACTGTATTTTCGTTTAAATCTTGGACTGCAGTTGGCACTGACGTTACTGTGGACGTTGAAGCTGTGTATGAAGCTGATAAATGATGCTTCGATGGTGTTGATTTTTCTTCTGTTGATGATATCTGAGTGGCATTTTGTACCAGTGACTGCAAATGTGTGTTGCAGTAGCCAGTGGGCATTTTGATAACTTGGTGATATAAATGGAATTTTGAGGAAGTGTTTATAATCACAATCTTTTGTGAGTTCTGTTTACTTGCTGTTGCTGATGTAATTTTACAGTATAAGTGCACTATTATTTAACAATCCTTATACCTCAGTCCCATGTTTTATAAATGTATTCAGTTTTTGATGTGCACTATTCTGTCAGGGCTGTGGCAGAAAGGACAGTAGAATGTTACTGTAGTTATCTGGTGAATCATCCTTAGATGCCATGTAATTTGCCCTCCAGTTGGTTTGCCAGTCCAATCACATGTAGCCAAGTTTGATGAGTATCAGTTTAATTTAAAACTTCTCTCATCTTTTATAACTAGACTCCTTAGCTTCACTTTTGTATCTAGACTCCTTAGCTTCCATCAAGCTGGAGTACCCCATCAACCTGACACAACAGTTTTATATAATAACACAAACTTGAAAATAGGACACCAACTGGTTTCATGTTAATAACACATAAATCCTATCTTCTAAACATCATAATTTCTCTGATGCTACTAATCTGATCTTGGAGATTAAAATTCCATTGAATTAATCTCTTTTAAAACTATGATATTAGCAGCAAAATTTACTGTAGTTCCTTTTGAAAAAGTGAGGTAACACTAATATTTCAATAATTAATATAGCTGTGAAAAGAGACAATACATCATTTAGTGAGGAATTTATTTCAATGGGTACAGAGTAATGGTACCTTAAATAGTTCAGAAAATATATGAGGTTAAAAGCTTAAACAGAATCACCCTCTACATAAACCTCTCTTGGTAGTTGAGGAGTGAGGTGGCAGCTAGGCTGTGTAAGTCGGGGGTGTGGAGAAACAGTATATTATTAGCTAGTTATATTCTTCCCACAGATTTATATAAGCCCTAGAATGTTGCAAATTATGTTGAGAATATCGGAAATACATTTGTACTGTTCATGTAAAAGAAGTAATTTAACTGTGATAAAAAGTAATCATAATCAAAATGGGGTAAAAGTACTCTATAATGTAGTCAACATAAGGATGACAAGAAAAGTCAGAAACATCACTTGATTTGAAAATTCAGAGGCTTCCTTTACCAGGCTATAGATTAGCTGGCTGTTTCTCAAGGAGTTCCTTGTGGGGTGGGGGAGTGGCCCAGTACGTAAAAAACAGTATCCCATTTGAGCCCGTAGATGTATCACGACACTGCACTCAGCAGATATTTGAATGTTGTGCAGTGGTAGTTGAATTTAGTGAAACTAAACTTCTAATTGTTGTTCTTTATAGGTCCCCTAACTCCAACTTCAGAGCATTTCTGCTCAAGCTAGAGAGGCTTCTTGATTCACTTCGTAGGAAGTACCAGAAACTAGTTATTTGTGGTGATTTCGATATAAATTTTGTATATGATAGTGCAAGAAAAAGGATGTAGGTAGATCTCCTAAATTCATATGATCTGATGCAAACTGTGTTTTTTCCAACTAGGGTGCAGGGGAACAGTAGCATAGCCATAGACAATATTTTTATTCATTCTTCATTAGTAGATGGTCATTCTGTTAGTAAAAGCGTGAATGGCGTTTCAGACCACGATGCACAAATTTTAACACTAAAAGGCTTTTGTACTCAAACCAAGGTCATATTTAATTACAAACTATGTAGGAAAGTTAATCCAACAGCAATAAAGAGTTTTTTAAACCTTGTCGAGGAACAAGAGTGGCAGGATGTTTATAGTGCCGGTAACATCAATGATAAATACAATGCTTTCCTTATCACATTTCTCATGCTCTTTGAGAGTTGCTTTCCATTAGAACATTCTAAACTGGGTACTAGCAGTAATGGGCAGACCGGGTGGCTGACTAGTGGGATAAGGATATCGTGTAGAACAAAGCGGGAATTATATCGAAATGTTAGAAGTAGTCACAATCGAGCTACAGTAGCCTATTACAAACAGTATTGTAAGGTGCTTAAAAATGTTATCAGGAAGGCAAAGAGTATGTGGTACGCAAATAGAATAGCTAATTCACAGGATAAAATTAAAACCATATGGTCTGTTGTGAAGGAAGTGTCTGGTCAGCAGCACATAATCGACGATATAAAGTCAGTTTGCAGTAAAAATATTTCTGTTACTGATAAATCAGATATATGTACAGTATTTAACAATCATTTTCTGAGAATTACTGGTGAATTAAATAAAAATTTAGTTTCTTCAGGAAATCATATAACTTTCTTGGCAAATGCCTTTCCGAGATTGATCTCTGAAATACTTCTCTGTGATACAGACAAGAGGGAGATTGAGTCAATAATTACATCACTGAAGTCCAAGGACTCTCATGGTTATGATGGAGTGTCTAGCAGAATATTAAAGTACTGTGCTGCACATGTTAGCCCTGTATTTAGCCATATTTGTAATTTTTCCTTTAGGAATGGTCAGTTTCCTGAGCGATTAAAGTACTCAGTAGTAAAGCCACTTTATAAAAAGGGAGAAAGGGATAATGTAGATAATTTTAGACCTATTTCTATGCCATCAGTGTTTGCAAACATTATTGAAAAGGCTATGTATGTAAGGATAATAGATCATTTTATATCACACGATTTGCTATCAAATGTACAGTTCGGCTTTAGAAGTCGTTTAACAACTGAAAATGCTGTATTCTCTTATCTCTGTGAGGTACTGGATGGGTTAAACAAAAGGTTTCAAATGCTTGGTATATTTTTTTGATTTAAGTAAGGCATTTGAGTGTGTTGATCACAAAATATTGCTCCAGAAGTTGGACCATTATGGAATACGGGGAGTAGCTCACAATTGATTCACCTCTTACATTAGTGACAGGCAGCAAAAGGTCATTGTTCACAGTGTTGAGAATGGCTGTGATATGGGGTCTGAGTGGGGTACGGTCAAGTGGGGGAACCCCAGGGATCTGTGTTGAGGCCACTCCTGTTCCTTATTTATATAAATGATATGCCCTCTAGTATTATGGGTAACTCTAAAATATTTCTGTTTACTGATGACACTAGCTTGGTAGTAAAGGATGTTGTGTGCAACATTGGTTCGGTTTCAAATAGTGCAGTACATGACCTCAGTTCATGGCTTGTAGAAAATAAACTAACACTAAATCACAGTAAGACTCAGTTTTTACAGTTTCTAACACACAACTGAACAAAATATGACATTTTAATTTCACAGACTGGGCATATGATTAGTGAAACTGAACAGTTCAAATTTCTAGGTGTTTAGATAGATAGTAAGCTGTCGTGGAAAGCCCACGTTCAGGATCTTGTTCAAAGACTTAATACTGCCATTTTTGCTATTCGAATGGTATCTGAAGTAAGTGATCGTTCGACATGAAAATTAGTCTACTTTGCTTATTTTTGTTTGCTATTGTTGTATGGTATTATATTTTGGAGTAACTCTTCCCATTCTAAAAGGATGTTTTTGGCTCAGAAACGGGCGGTTCGGGCAATAAGTGGTGTTAGTTCATGAACCTCTCGTCGACCTCTGTACACGAGTCTGGGTATTTTGACATGGGCCTCTCAATACGTATATTCCTTATCGTCATTACCAATATTAGTTTATTCCCAAGAATAAGCAACTTTCACTCGGTTAATACTAGGCAGAAATCAAACCTGCATTTGGATCGGACTTCCTTAACTCTTGTGCAAAACGGTGTGCAGTTTACTGCTGCATCCATTTTCAATAAGCTGCCACTCGAATTAAAAAATCTTAGCAGTAATCCACATGCTTTCAAATCCAAACTGAAGAGTTTCCTCATGCGTCACTCCTCCTGTTCTGTCAAGGAGTTCCTTGAAAAATTAAGTTGATTTTTATTGTATTGCTGATAGCGTTTACTTAAACTTATGGACTGACTTTTTTAAGGTTCATGAACATTTATTTTTAACTGTTATTATTTTCATGTACTGACACATCCCATGACCTTGGAGATTTGCTCCTCAATTTGGTCCTAAGGAACTTGAAGAAATAAAAATAGAATGTTAGGCTAGTGTACATTAGATTGAATGAACTGAGAACAACAACATAGAAAATTGAAAAGTGAGCAAAGGGAAGAATTGAATAACAGTGGAGAGTTCTGAATGAACTTTCTGCATGAATATATGTAATGTAACAGGAAGTTGGTTGAAGTGGAAAGGGGGTTATGGTACAGTGAACTGTGGTATGACTTGTCTTTAAAGGGTTGTTGGGATATGATAGGTGGTGAAGTGGCACTGCATGAGCTTAAAAGAATTGTATCTGAATGACATCTTGGATTTGCACCTCAAAAATCATAGCATGAATCAACTTTTTTTTCAAGCTTTCTGAGCTGATTAAGTAATCACAGGTCAAATACTGTTGTGTGGTTTTTAAGACAAGGATTTACCTATTTCTGGTTAATAACAGCAACATGCAAAACCTCTGTTGTATTTGTCATGTGATCACATTTGACTTAATCTGATTTGCATTTGAGGAAGTTGCTTGACATTAGAGAAGTAAGACATGACACTAAGAGAAATGTCTACTAATCTGTAAGGTTTCTGTTTAAGGTAGGGTACAGTCTAAAAAATATAGAGATGTATTATACCAAAAATATGAATAAGAGAAAAAGCAAGTGCTGTGGTATTTTATAGCCCTATAAATTTAATCAGAAAACTTAACAAAAACTATTCAATTTTACTGTATATTTTCTGCCATGATGCAAATGTTGCCACACAATGTATCAGTATATAAAAATGGCTGTTGTTTGTGCATTTTCGTGAATTATTGTAATATTTTTTCTAAAAGCTGTCTGAATTAGCTGGTTGGTGCAGGTCTAGTGTAAATGTATAAACAGTTATGCATGGACATTTTAAAAGTAACATTTTAGTCCAAATTTTGATTTATATGTTTCTTAATTCTGTGATTTTCTCTCTCTTTCAGAATTCATGTTTTATCCATAGAGATGTGATGATGGCATTATTTTTGTGACAAGTGAGTACAAGAAATATCTGTGCTAATCAGGAAAAGTAGTCATAGTAACAAAAATTTATAAAATAGTAACTTTGGGAGATCACACAGAGGTTGTATATGACATGCAGGAAAATAGAGATTGTGTGACTCAGCATAATTTAGTGTATTTCTTTTTTTGTGTTTACAAGAAGATTATAGTTTATACTAAACAATCAGCAAAACAACAAAGTTCTTAGTTAAAATAGTTTAGAAATCTATTCAAAAGATGGACAATTAGAGAAAGAAGTATCTCCAGCTAATTTTTGAATCTACAACAATTCTGTTGTCTCTCTCTTATGTATAGGATGATTCTTTGTTTAAAGTGCCTCTTATAAAGTAGTGTGATATAAATGAAAAGGGATCATAGCCTTATGCACCAAAAGTACTTCTGATGATATCACTCTATTTCTTATAAGAGTTCAAAGTATTTTACTACTGTTGTGAAATGTGATTTCGGATCTGTTGTTACCAGATAATTAAGTATTCTTGAAATGTACTAAACTTATTTTGTCTCACATATTTGCTAATGATATGGGTGTTCATTGTATACAGCAAACAATGTAAAGTAGACACTAGTATGATTGTATCAACACTGTTTTAATGTAATGAAACTCTTATGTCTTTAGCTGTTGATTCTGATGTTGACAAACATTCTAAATAGAATGTGCTTCTGGGTGTTCTGCTGAGTTATCCTCATTTACGTACAATATTCACTCACATCAAGGAAACCTAAGAGATCACATTGTGCATATAGGTTTGTGTGGCTGTTGCTGCTATTGGACTCTTTTATAGCTGTAAATACATGCTCTCAAAGTTGTGCATATTTTGTAATGTTAAGAGCACGACATTTATTGCTACTACATTAATGTTTTCCAGATGGACTGTTGCCACTCACATTATTATTTGTAGCAATCTTCTGTGATCAACTATGTGTTTAGAGGAGCATGACTCACAAGAATCTCATTGTCTGGTTGTAAGTTGTACCATCTCTTCTAACATGCATATGAAATTTTGTGGTTGTGTCCTGCTTCCAGATCTAAACTTGCTTTTGAAATTTAAAGTAATCATAAAACTTCTTTTGTAAAATTTTCATAAATAAGACTATGTAATGTGATCACGTAGAAAATTTGTTTTTCTAAGAATCTTTTTAAAAGGTACCTTATTCATTCTTGGAAGGTGTTTGTTAGTTACTATTTTGTCTTAAAGTTGGAAGTTTTAACTATGAACTGTAAGATTGTTATAACACTGTCTTTTGGTGTAAGTTTATGAATATAAAAAAAAGTTACTCACATTGAGTATGACAAATAGATAATTTATTGGTAATGTGAAATATGTTGTGTATTCACTTGATATGAAATAAAAGGATTAATTTTTTAAAAAGAAAACAAAATGGTTGAAATAGCCTCAAAAACTGTGCCACGTAGTTTGTATTAGTATCCCATCTTGCTTTTAAATAAAATAATGACATCAATGTGTCTAATATTAATTCTGCATTTTTAGAGCTTAATGAATTGGATCTACCTGTACTTATCTCTTATTCTTGAAATTCACAGTTGTAAATATAACAGATGTACCATCTTTAATTATCATTTTTAATGACATTATATAGTTTTCACATTCTTGTTATTTGTTCACTAACACTTCTTTATGATCATTTTCTAAAATACCCACACTTAAAACATAATGTTTGTTGTGCAAGAGAAATATTGTTTCACATGGAAGGGGAGAGATGTATGTTAACATATTCCCTACTGCTTATCCCACCATGGTCCCCAAAGCAGTTTGTTTCTTCCCATTAGCATGAATTTCAGAAACTTCTTGAAATTGCAAGAACAATTATTATGAGAAATTCCAAGCTGTAAAAGGCTCAAAGGTGTATAATTATTCAACATGAGATAAATAACTCAAATATGTTAATGCTTCTGTTCGGCCCACCAGTGACCCGATGACATCTTTTCATGCTGGTTTTCAGTTGTTTGGGTCATCTTATGTCTCGATTGGTACTGCACTCTTTTAGCACCAAATGCTGCAGAAAACAGGTCTCTTACTTATTCTTGGACATTAAAATACTCACACTATCATATGTTAGTGCTAGCAGGCAAGAACAGCTGCTGTAAGGTATGTAGCAAAATAATATTTACAGTCATGAGATTGTCTGCTATAAGAATTATGTTTGGGTACCAGTTCTAATCACGTTTCGTTGCATGTTTAGCTAGAAATGGATCCATCTACTTCTGGGCTGCCTGTAACCAGAAAACAAAGATGTAGTACACTATTAGATAAAGAGGGAGTACGCTGCTATTTGAACTACAACCTAAATCAAAATGCCTCCAGTGACCATGACTTCTTTTTTGCATCTGATGTTGATCCAGCTTACAAGCCCCAAGATTCAAGATTCTCTCTGGATTTACATGTAAATGATGATGACTTCTCTTCCAGTGAGGTTCATGGATATTGTATGTAACTCTGATAATGATAATGGTGTCAGTGAAAATTGTATCCCAATTTGGAAACCAATTAGACGAAATTTAACAAAAGTAATTTTCAGTCAGGGTTTGGAAGTTAACATTTTGACCAGTTTGGACATCCCTTCTGATGTTTACAAAATGTTGGTAACACAAGACATATTTAACAATATGGTGTTGGAAACAAGCAGATATGCAGCACACAAACCATCCAAAATGACAGGCAAAAAAAGATCTCATCTAGCCAATTGGATTGACATTTCTGAGAAAGAAATAGACAAATTTACTGACATAATGCTAATTGTAAGGTTAAATGATTTCCCAGAAATTTTATTTTATTGGTCAAAGAATCCACTGTACAGAAATAGTTATAAAAGCTACTATGCCTTGTGGCTGATTTCTAATTTTATGGTCTTGGTGCCATTTGGTTAATAATGATGCCCCTAGAAACGTAAACAACAGGACTTTCAAAGTACATGTGTTAGTTGAGCATCTGCAGAGTAACTTTCAAAATACTTTTTCCGGGAAAAAGTGTGATTGATGAATCCATGATTCCTTGGAATGGGAGATTGATTTTTAGGCAGTATATCCCCCAGCAAGTCTCACAAATATAGTGTAAAACTCTACAAAATTTGTACAGAGGAAGGATACACTTTTGTCTTGCAAAGCTATCTATGGAAAGACAACAAACAACAAAGTGCAGATCACACAGAAGATATTATCATGAAAATGTATCGGCCACTTTTTGAAAAAGGTCCCATTCTTTATGCTGACAATTTCTGTATAAGCATTTCCCTAGTGCGTAAACTGTTAATAAAATATACTTCTCTGTAGAATAATTCATCCCAATTGACCAGGACTTCCCAAAGGTATTGTAGAGATAAAACCTTAAAAAGAGGGAACTATATGTAGAGAACAATAATGGCATCAAAATATCTAACTGGATGGATAAAAGCAGAGTTCTAATAATTTAATGGTTGTTTTAGACAACATCAGGAAAAAGAACAGACAAGGAGAAGTTATAATGAAACTAAAGGTTGTACTGGAGAAACAAGATACAAAAGGTTTTAATCTCAGTGATAAGAGTCTTTGTTTTATTCAACATTGAGAAAGGAGTTGAAATGATGGAGAAAAGTTGCAGTGTCCTACGAGGTCGTACTAGGACCTCTGTAGTAAATGCTTGGGCCCCGAGTGCTTCGAGGAAAAGAATATCATTTCAAATTTTCAAGGGCCCTTAGCACTTCAAGGGAAAGAATGTATTTTCAAAAATTGCATTGCCTTCCAATTATGTGGATATGCTGCTTGTGGCACTCCTACATCAAGAAAGCAAGCTCATACATTGAGAGATTAATTGAGGAACTAGCAAGAAAATTTTGGCCACACTGCATGTTGCAGTTTAAAGGATCATCACTCAGCAAGACAAAAAAGCAGCAGACAGCAAAATTTCAATGAAAAACACATCCATTAATGACTCTTTATTTAAGACTGCAGTGTTTAATGATGCAAAGGTTATATTAATAAATATTGTTCATATAATTTATTCATGTGTTTCACAAATGAAGTAGCAGCGTAAAATGTCAATAAAAAATAAAAAAATCAAGAGACAACAAAACCAAGAATGATTATTTAAGATTCCAGATAAACAGTGCAAAGTTTATGTAAAAATTAGTTTTTTCTGGGGTTCTTTTCTTTTTCTTTCTGGGGAAAAAATTTGTGGGAAAAAAATTATTTCTTGGTGTAGCTGGTCACTACTGCAGCAGTATACACAATGATGTCTTTGCTGTAGACAGTCGAGCAAACACCTCTGTTGTGAAATGATGATTGATGTCATACAGAGGTATAGCCTATTTATACTCACAGCATTCGGGACACAGGTGACCCGACCCGCATTTCAGTGAAATTTTCATCAGATCACTGATGGACCATATGATACAGTACAGGTGAAACATCAAATGCTGCTCCACCGAGAAAGTGTTAAAGTGATAGAAACATGAAAAATTATTAATAATAATCAGTGTGAGAAGCAACAGCACTTTGTGGAAATCTTTGGGCAGGCCATTAGTTGATAATGATGTTAGTTGGGGATCAGACAGTTTATGAATGCAACAGAGTTTAGTGTAATCATTTTTATGCTTTTAGAATATATGTAATGGGCTTTACTAAGTATTGTTTCAAACCTCTGATGACATTTTCAGGAACAATAGGATTTATCTGGCAATGGAGCCATGTATTATTTCAGAACTAAGAAACAGCATGATGGAAAACTACTTGAAGGTCAGCTGTATGATTTTTTTGATCAAATACTTGCAAGGAGAATCTTACAAATAAGACTGAAATGTCTCCGCACTTTGCACGAATTTCCATTGCAGTACTGTTTATAGTCAAGAAGGAAGAATAAAATAATGAAAGTGGTTGTTTTTGAGATTAACTAAAAATTAATCTGGACTATGGTTGCTCATGAGTTGTAATGTGTAAGGAAGTATCTAGTGGTAAGAATGAATTTGTTGAATGTATTTGAGACATCAAGGTTTGAAATGTAAATGATTACACAGGAAGACTGGGTGTATACAAATAACAACGAGCTTGAATGTGAAGAGATTAAGGGGATAGAGGAATGTTAAGTTGTAAGTTGAAATTTAAGTAGGAAATAAATTAATCTGGTACAAAATCGAACTAAAGAGATGAGTAATGTGGAGAATCTGGAGCATCTAAATGCCAAGGAAAATTAAAATATACTATGTCTTCAAAATTTAAACTTATCTCATTGAATTATCAAAGGATAATGTATAAATAGTTAAAGAAAAAGGAGTTTCCAGAATGAAACTTTATAAGCAACAAAAGAACAAACTGCAACAGATGTGTAAATGCAATCTGAAAAACTGAGCTGACTACTAGGTTTTGGGAAATAGTTTCCTTCATCTATTAGAGTTATTCCTCTATGACTTTTGTGTTGTGGTACTGACTGGATTTTTTCTTAATTTCGGAATATCTACATCTATTCTCTGTGAAGACCATGGCAGAGTGTACCAGTTATTAGGGCTTTTTCTTTTCCATCAATGTGTGGAGTACAGGAAGAATGATTGTTTAAATTCCTCTGTTCATGTTGTAAGTAATCTTATCTTGTCCTCACGATGCCTATGGGAGGAATATGGAGGGGGCTGTACTATATTTCTAGAGTTGTCATTTAAAACTGGTTCTTGAAACTTTGTTATTAAACTTTCTTTGGATAGTTTGTCTATCTTCAGAAGTCTGCCAATTCAGTTCTTTCAACATCTCTGTGACTCACTCCCACAGGCCAAACAAACCTATGATCATATGTGCTGCCCTTCACTGTGTACATTCAATATTCCCAACTAGTCCTATTTGTGCATGTCACTTGAGAAATATCCTAGGAAGGGTCACACAGGTGATTTGTAAGAAACCTCATTTGTAGACTGCATTTCACTAGTATTCTGTCAATAAACTGAAATCTGATATCTACATCTACATCCATACTCCACAAGTCACCTGACGGCGTGTGGCGGAGGGTACCCTGACTACCTCTATCGGTTCTCCCTTCTATTCCAGTCTCGTATTGTTCGTGGAAAGAAGGATTGTCGGTATGCTTCTGTGTGGGCTCTGATCTCTCTGATTTCATCCTCATGGTCTCTTCGTGAGATATACGTGGGAGGGAACAATATACTGCTTGACTCTTCGGTGAAGGTATGTTCTCAAAACTTTAACAAAAGCCCTAACAGAGCTACTGAGCGTCTCTCCTGCAGAGTCTTCCACTGGAGTTTATCTATCATCTCCATAACACTTTCGTGATTACTAAATGATCCTGTAACGAAGCGCGCTGCTCTCCGCTGGATCTTCTCTCTCTATTCTATCGACGTGCTTTACCCACAGCTGAGCTTATATGATCATTCCATTTCATGTCCCTAGTAAGTGTTACATTCAGGTATTTGTATGAGTTCACCAATTCCATCTGTGACTCACTGATATTATATTCATAGGATTTTTTTTTCTTTTTTTGAAGTGCACAATTTTACATATCTGAACATTTAAAGCAAGTTGACAGTATTTGCACTACCCTGAAATTGTATCAAGATCTGACAGAATGTTTATGCAGCTTCGTTCAGACAATACTTCTTGTAGCTAATTGCATCATCTGCAAAAAACCTATGATTACCATTAACATCATCCATAAGGTCATTTATATACTAAATGAACAGCAAAGATCCCAACACACTTCCCTTGGACACACTTGAAGTTACTTATGCATCCACTGAAGTCTCTCCATCGAAGATAACTTGGTGCATTCTATCTACCAAAAAATCCTGAATCCAGTCACAAATTTTGCTTGATATCCCATATTTTCATACTTTTTATACAAGTGTAGATGTGGTGCTGAGTCAGTTGCTTTTTGGAAATCAAGAAATACTGCAACCACCTGGCTGCCTTGATCCAAATTTTTCAGTATGTTATATGAGAAAAGTGCAAGTTGAGTTTCATGTGATTTGTGTTTTTGAAATCCATGCTGATTGGCGGAGAAGGTACTCCTGTTCAACATAGAATACAATCTAAGGTTCTACAACAAATGGGTGTCAAGGATATTGGATGGTAGTTTTGTGGATTACTCCTTTTGTATATATATATATATATATATATATATATATATATATATATATATATATATATATATATATATATATATATATATATATATATATATATATATATATATATATTTTCTTCTTTTGGAATGGTGTTCAGCTCTGTTGTCGTGTTTTGCATTATATATATATATATATAAAAAAAATGGAAGGAAACATTCCACGTGGGAAAAATGATGAGGCAACAGTTTGTTGCGAAAGCTTGAATTTTGTGTGTATGTTTGTGTTTGTTTGTGTGTCTATCGACCTGCCAGCGCTTTTGTTCAATATATATATATATATATTTTTTTAAGACTGTACGATAGATTATATGAGGCCTTTCTAATAGTATCTGGCTTTTGGCCAGAAAAAATATTATAAATGCCTGACGGGGCTGGGACCCCAATCCCCTTCAAAGTAGCCCCCTTGTTCTTGCACACACTTAGCCCACCAAACCTTCCACTGCTGGAAACACCTCTGGAAGTCTTCTTTTGGAATGGTGTTCAGCTCTGTTGTCGTGTTTTGCATTATCTCTTCTCTACTCTCAAAACGGGATCCTTTCAGTGGCGTCTTCAATTCTGGAAACAAGCAGAAGTCGCAAGGTGCCATGTGAGGAGAGTAGGGAGGTTGGCGAATGGCTGTAATTCCATGTTTGGCCAAGAAATTTTGGATCAAGTGGGAGGAATGAATGGGGGCATTGTCATGATGCAGTTGCCAGTTTTTCGCCGTCCACATGTCTGGTCTTTTGCATCGAACTGTGTCCCGGTGTCACAGGAGAACATTTTGATAGTACTCCTTTGTCACTGTTTGTCATTCTGGTGCATATTCATGATGCACAATTCCACGGACATCAAAGAAGACAGTCAGCATCACCTTGGTTTTGCTTCACACCTGCCGCACTTTCTTCAGCCTTGGAGACTCGGGATGCTTCCATTGCGACGAATGTCTTTTTGTTTCGGGAACATATCTGTACACCCATGACTCATCTCCCGTGTTCAGAATCCCAGGATCAGTGTTGGTAGTGTCCAGAAGGTCCTGTGCAATGTTAAAACGGAGGTCTTTTGGTACTGGCGACAACTTGGGCACAAATTGCGCAGCCACTTGGTGCATGTTCAAATCATCACGCAAAATTTCATGTGCAGACTCATTACTCACTCCAGCCTCTTGGACAATCTCCCACACACTTAAACGATGATCTGCCATCACCAAATTTTGCATCTACTCAACAACAGCTGCACTCCAAGCAGTATGGGGCCTGCCAGAATACTGGTTACTCTCTGCTGGTGTGCGGCCATTTTTGAATCAGTTGAACCACTCCTTAATTTGTGTTACACCTATCGCATCTTCTCCAAATATCTTACGAATTGTTTTGCTTGAAGAATCACCAAGCCTTTGACGTAATTGCAGTATCTGCCCAACACATACAGTCATCTTGAGAGAATCAGTAATCCAATGAACATGTTGTGTAGCACCTCACTCAGTGACCAACAGGCAGCAACTGATGCTCTGGAAGGCAGGGACAAAATTCATGCATGTGCATAAAAGTCTCTTCCTTTAATGTGTACAGTGGCGCCGTGCTATCATCTGTATTTTGTGTGGGAAAATCAAAGGTTGGATGTTTTTTAGACAGACCTCGCAGTTAACAGAGGGTCTAAATCAGCTGCAAATTGAGTGTAGAATCTGATAGGGATGCCATTGGGCCCTGGGACTTTGTTCAGTTTTAATGATTTTGACTGTTTCTCATTGCCACCTACTCTGATATCTATTTCACTCATATTTTCAGTGGTACGAGGATTAAACTGGGGCAATGTTCCTGGATTTTCCTTTGTAAGAGAAAATTTAAAAACAGATTTAAACATTCTGCATTTGCTTTGGTACTCTCAATTGCAGTTTCTGTCTTGGTCATGAGTGACTGGACATCAACTGTGGTGCAACTAAACAGCCTTTACATATGACCATAATTTCTTTGGGTTTTGTGAAAGAGCTTTTGACAATATACTGCTACGGTAGTCATTGAAGGTTTTATGCCTTGCTCTCTTGACTGCCAAACACATTTCATTCAGCATCTCTCTGTCTATATCCCTTTGCAGTCCCTCTTTCTTTAGAACTTTCTTTACAGTGACTGTATACCATGGAGGATCTTTCCCTTTATGAACTGTTCTACTGGGTGCTTATCTATCCAGTGCATGGTCAACTATTCTTTTAAACTTCAGCCATAGATCCTCTAAGTGCTGTTGTCCTGGGCTGAAAGTTTCAGGTTCCCGTTGAGGTAGAACACTTCTGCATTTATTTAGTTTACTGACCATATATCTGTTTCAGTTGCTCTTTGTTTTGGGTTGGTGCCTAAGTTCATGGTGTTGTTTTTCCATAAGTTTCATAAACACAAGAGAGACTCTAGTAATCAATAATATGTTCTAATTCACTATTTACAACAGCTTACTAAGGGTGGGGTAACTTTTTGAGCCCGCAGCTGTAGAAATCGTGTGGTTTTGAAGCAAAGAACTTGTCCAAACCACGTTCAGAGCGCATTTTCATGTGGAAAAGAATTTCCTGGAGATTATTCAATAGAGAGTGGAAAAGATGAAATCTGAGGGCACAAGATGAGGTGAATAAGGTTGTATGGAATGATTTCTCAACCCAACTCCTGTATAGTGTTTTTTGTCAGTCTAGCACAATGTGAGCAGGCATTATCATGGTGTTACATCACTTCACACTGTCTTCCTGGTCATTACAAGGCATCTCAGTTGTTGACAGTTAATGTCAGCATGATGATTACACCTTGAGGAAGCAACTGTGGTACACTATACTGTTGCTGTTCCACCAGATGCATAACATCTTTTTTGGATGTGTGCAGGTCTTTGTATGGGAAATCACTGCTTTGTTTGGGCTCAACCATCCATTTCTTTTCCTTATGTTGGCTTGAAGACATCATTTCTTGTTACCAGTAACAATACTGAATAAGAATGATATGTGTTGTTCATCAGCCAATTGACGACGAGCAAGCAAAGGTGCACTTATGGCCATTTTGTGATTTTGGCTTAGAGCATATACTCATGCAACCAAATTTTTAACCTTCCCCATTGCATGTAAATTTTGCATGATGGTGGAATGATCATAGTTCATTACATTCGTCAGTTCTTGAGTACACTGATGTAGATCATAATGGATTAATGCTTTTAAATGATCTTCATCAAACCCTGTAGGTCTTCCTGGACATGGAGGGTCACTAATGCCAAAAAGACCCTCCTTAAAATGAGGAAACCATTTTCTTGCCATGCTCTGTCCAATGACATTATCCCTATATGTGGCACAAATGTTTGTGGATGTCTTCACTGCTGTCACCCGTGTATTGAACTCAAACAGAAGAATATGGTGGAAAAGTTCCAATTTCTTAACTTGACAGTCAATTTGGTAGTATTCACAACTCCACTCACTACCTACAGATAGCAATATGTAAACTAAGGTAGCAACAATGAGCAAAATGACAATAAATAAATCCCTAGAAGTTGGACTACCAATGTGCAAAACAAAAGTGTTGTGAACTTTTGCATCACCGTAATACTTTAGTAACCCTTGTTGCCACTGTCATTTCATGGTCACTGGTATGATTTTTTATGTGAATCCTCGAAAAGGTCAGGTGTGTTTGTTGCCATTAGATCTAATATATTTCCATGATGAGTCAGGTTTCAAACAATCTTTTCTAGGTGCTTTTCAGAGGAGCCATTTAGTAATGTTTCACAGGCTGACTTGTCATGCCCACCACAAACAAAACTATCATTATCCCAGTTGACTGGTAAATGATTAAAGTCTACTTCAATAATTACAGTCGGATAAGGGAAGATAGGTACAGGTAAACTGAGGTTTTCTCTGAAGTTTTCAATTACACCAGGAAGTGAGTCTAGTGGTCAGTAGCAGGATCCTATTAAAAGATTACACCTACCCTTGATACTAAGTTTTGTCCAAACAATCTCAATACACCATCTCCATTTCCTGTTCCCTATCTTTTCAGTATATGCTTAAATTTTCTCTAAAGATTTCATTACTGTCCTCTTCAGGTTTTAACCAGCTTTCTATCCCTAGTATAATGTGAACTTCAGTGCTTTTTAGGAGCACTTCAAACTCTGGCACTTCATTGCAAATGCTTCAGCAGTTAACAACAAAGATTTTAATACTCTCACTTGTAGGGGCATTTCTTTGGATCTTACACTGATATTTCTGTGCTTCCTGCAGCTGTTGTTATCTGGATTGGATGGAGAGTTTCCTAAACCATTGCATGCACCACACACAGACCATCAGCTACCTGGGTAGCTGCCTCTGTTGTGTAGTGCATACCTGACTCATTTAGGGGGACCATACAACTTTAAACTCTTTGGTGCAAGTCTAGGAAGTCACAGCCTAGCTTGTCACAGAACTTCAAAGTCTTTGGTTCAAGCCATTCAACTGAGCCAGGGGCCAAGATCTATTCTGTGGACAATACTTCGTGAGCGGGGATGGTATTCTGATCCTTCTCTACTAGTTGCTGGAATGATCCAATTGAGACCTTGGAGTGCAGATGACAGGTATCATTTGTTCCAATGTGCACCACAGTCTGCCATTGATTGCATTCTGTTCCAACAGTGGCTGCTGCAACAGTTTCTTTAACATGCTTAATGAGGCCTCTAGGCATACACACTGAGTACACCTACTATTCCTTCCCTCTCCTTCCTGCCATGTCCATAATTCGCCATATGTTGAACTGCCAATGATCAATAAACACCTACCTCTATGCTTTTGATGCCCCTTTACATAGGACACAGCAGGTTTCCCAATGGGTGAAGTGAGTTTCACTGGCTTAGTTTTGGTTTCAGTGGAAGACAGCACCTCGAACTTCTTTGTTATTTGGATGGTGCTGCACCCAGATGGAGATGATCTCTGTCTCCCATGTAAAGCACACCTAGATCTATCATTGACATGCCACTCACAGTTGAATAGGCAAGAATAGGCAAGATGGGCCCTGTATTTCCTGCAGGAGAGATGTCATCCACAGGAGAGGACTTTACTTGAGTTACCTTTGGTATCTATGGTACCCAATTCTTTGTAACCCTCCCAGCACACACATTCACAGCAGCTTCTAATCACTTGACAGTAGTCATGGTGATTTCCAGTTGCTTATGAATAGTAACCTCCTAATTTTCTGCCCACAAGAGAGTGAACACATTAGAGCTTTATTATACCTGGTGCAATAGTTTACAGGACAGTAAGCAAATAAGTTATGCCTGGTGCAGTATTTTACAGAATAGTAAACAAACAACTTATACTAAGCTAGCTGATTCTCTTTTAATTTATGAGACTAATATGCTACAAGTATTAATAGTAGCCTGCCAGAACTAAAGTGATTTACAGCCAGAAATTACAACAGAAAACTTGATCCAAATGTTACTATTTCTCTGAAATGTCTTCCAGGTTATGGTTCTACAAGAAAATTTAATAGTAACATTAATTTATAATAAATGTAGACATTTCCCTCAATTTTCCTGTACTTCGAAAGATGAAGCTTCTTATAACTGATATATTTGTTGCTTCTTACTTGGATGTTTATCTATAGTTTAAGTAGACCCTTTCTTGCCACTATCTGAAGCTTGACTTTTAAATTCATAATGAAAGATGTTCTGTGAGCAAGTATTGTCTGTAGTACCTAATGCCAGAGCATTGTACATTTCATGGATGGAGTAGTGATCACTTACTTTTGAAATGGTTTTCCAGTAGTGTTTCTTTTACAGCTACATCTAAATTTACACACAGTCTGCATGCCACTGTATGTAGATGACAGAGGGCATTCAATATTAATTATTTCCTGTTGGTTTCCATTTGCTGCTGAGTGAGGAAAAAATACCTCTGTTTGCACCCTAATCTTTCTTCTCTTATTCTCATGATCCCTAAGCAAGATGTACTTTGGTGTCAGGAGAGTGGTTTCACATTCTTCCTCAAATACAAGTTTTTAAAATTTACAACTAAGTCCTCTATCTTCCAAGGATTCCCATTTAAATTCTCCAAGCATTTCTGTTACACTTTCATATGGGCTATGCCAGCAAGTTACAACTCTTCCTAAATACCAACAACGTGGGACTTGGTCAAAATGTTCACCACTAATCCTATAATTAGATACTGGTAGGCTGTTTTTCTTTATATATGCATTATATTGCATTTACCCATATTTAGAGCTGATATTCATTACACTAAGTGGGAATTTTTTCCAAGTCTTTCTGTGTTTTCTTACGACCATCTGGTGACGATACTTTCCTGCTGACAACAGAATCATCATTAAACAACCATACAGTGCTGCTGATCCTATTTGATAAATCAGTTCTGTATATGAAGAACATTAGAGGTCATTTTAGGGTTTCTTGGGGCACTCTTGATGTTACTTTCATTTCCATAGACAATTTGCTGTGTGTGGCATAGTGTGCTGATCAGTCATATTAATTGTGCCAATGACATAGCTGTGAAAATACTCTTTGTTATCATATTTTGCTTTGTAGTCAATAGCGTGAGGATTTCAAACACCTTTTAGAAATCTTAAGAAGATGGTGTCTATCTGTCCACATGCATCTACTGTTTGTAAGATATTGTGTATGAATAAAGCGAGTGGTTTTTCATAAGAGCGTTTTTTCTGATTTCATGTTGATGCTTTGAGAAAAACTTGGTTTGCTCCAGGAATATACTCTAGGTTCCTGCAACAGACATATGTCAGTGATATTGATCTGTAATTCTGTGCATCTGATATTTTATCATTTTTATAAGCAGAAGTGATCTGCCCTCTTTTTTCCAGCCATGCAGGAGCATTCATTGTGTATGAGACTCTTGATAAATATCATCTAGAAAAGAAGTTAATATTTCAGTGTTTTCAGTGTAAAAACTAACTGGAATTCTGCCAGGGGCTGAAACCTTGTTGATTTTAAGTAATATTGATTGCTTTTCAATACTGGGAGTGAGTATACTTATCAGGTGTAGTTACAACACGCAAAGGAGGAACTAGATAGGTTGAGGAGGGTGAAGACTGCTTGGGAATGGGAACTGGCAGTTGGCAAAAAGGCAGCTAGGAGGAGGAGGTACTCAGACAGTTGTACTTTGTGTATATGCAATAGATTTGACCAACTTCAGAGCTGAGTGGAGAGGAGCCTCTTGTAGCTGTAGGTGTAGGGAACATGCAGCAGTCCTCAACAGTTTTGAGGGCTAGGTCAGTTGCAAAGTCTAACAGACAGAAGAAGGTTCTGCTGCTAGGTAGTTCGCACGGTATAGGTGTGGGCCAGCAGATGCAGGAAGTGTTGGGGAGTGGGTACCAGGTCACCAGCATTGTGAAGCTTAGTGCAGAGTTGGCTCAGGTGACTGAGAGCATAGGGGAATTATGTAGGAATTTTGCGGAGGAGGATCAGGTAGTGATAGTGGGTGGAGTAGGAAACAGTCTTGATAGGGATGAGAAATATGATGTAGGTGGTGACTTGGTAAAGATAGCTGCTCGGACTGGTAGCACTAATGTGCATTTCATGCAACTGTTTCAACATCATGATTAGCCTTATCTTAACGCAGCTGTTATGTGTGTTAACATGGGGCTAGAGAAGCCAGTGATGGCAGAGGGCATGGGTTACATTTCAGTGGTCCCAGTTGAGACTATCAGTAGATCGGGTTTCACTAGGCATGACCAGCACCTCAATAGGTATGGGAAGGGAAGGCTGGCAAAGCTTACAGCTGACAGTGTAGTGGTGGAATAACTCATAGAAAAATTCCTGTAGTAGTTGGTATTAGACCTGGACCTTTTTTGGATTGAAGTCAGGTGATAGGTATACCTGCTTAAAGGAAGTCACTCTAACTAAAGGCTCACCTTCAGAGGACATTATTTTTCCAAGTAGATAAGGAAATAGCGTATTTCATCAAAATATTAGAGGCATTAGAGATAAAGTTAGTGAACTGCTTATAAATATTGACTCTGAAATTATTGGTATATCGGAGCATCACTTAAATAATTTGACAATTTAGAGGCTTCCTTTATCAGGCTACAGATTAGCTGGCTGTTTTTCAAGGAATCTCTTGTGGGATGGGGGAGTGGCTGTGTATGTAAAAAAACAGTGTTCCATTTGAGTCCAGAGACAAATCACGGCACTGCACTGAACATATATTTGAATATTCTGCAGGGGCAGTTGAATTTAGTGAAACTAATTGTTGTTGTTTGTAGGTCCCCTAACTCCGACTTCAGAGCATTTCTGCTCAAGCTAGAGATGGTTCTTGATTCACTTTATAGGAAGTGCCTGAAAATAGTTATGTGTGGTGACTTCAATATAAATTTTGTATATGATGGTGCAAGAAGAAGGATGTTGGTAGATCTCCTAAATTCATATAATCTGATGCAAACTGTGTTTTTTCAACTAGGGTGCAGGGGAACATCAGCACAGCCATAGACAATATTTTTATTCATCCTTCATTACTAGATGGGCATTCTGTTAGTAAAAGGGTGAATGGCCTTTCAGACCACGATGCATGAATTTTAACACTAAAAGGCTTTTCTACTCAAACAAGTGTCACATATCATTACAAACTATGTAGGAAAGTTAATCCAACAACAATAGAGAGTTTTTTAAACTTCATCAAGGAACAAGAGTGGCAGGATGCTTGTAGTACCGATAACATAGATGATACATATGCTTTCCTTAACACATTTCTCATGCTCTTTGAGAGTTGTTTTCCATTAGAATGTTCTAAATAGGGTACTGTCAGTAAAAGGCCACCCAAGTGGCTGACTAGTGAGATAAGGATACCATGTAGAACAAAGCAGGAATTAACTGTAAGGTGCTTAAAAATATTATTAGGAAGGCAAAGAGTATGTCTTATGTAAATAGAATAGCTAATTCACAGGATAAAATTAAAAACATATGGTCAGTTGTGAAGGAAGAGTGTGGTCAGCAGCACAAGGTCAACAATATAAAGTCAGTTTGTAGTAAAAATATTTATGTTACTGATAAATCAGATATATGTACAGTATTTAACAATCATTTTCTGAGCATTCTAAAGGGAATCATATAACTTTCTTGGCAAGTGCCTTTCCAAGACTGATGTCTGAAATACTCCTCTGTGATACAGACAAGGGGGAGATTGAGTCAATTATTAAACCACTGAAGAGTAAGCACTCTCATGGATATGATGGAGTGCCTCGCAGAATATTTAAGTCCTGTGCTGCATGTGTTAGCCCTGTATTTAGCCGTAATTTTTCCTTTAGGAATGGTCAGTTCCCTGAATGATTAAAGTACTTAGTAGTAAAGCCACTTTATAAAAAGGGAGAAAGGGATAATGTAGACAATTTTAGACCTATTTCTATGCCATCAGTGTTTGCAAATGTTATTGAAAAGGCTCTGTATGTAAGGATAATTGATCATTTTATGTCACACAGTTTGCTGTCAGATGTACAGTTCAGCTTTAGAAGTTGTTTAACGACTGAATATGCTATATCCTCTTTTCTCTGTGAGGTACTGGTTGGGTTAAACAAAAGGCTTCAAACGCTAGGAATATTTTTTGATTTAAATAAGGCATTTGATTGTGTTGATCACAAAATATTGCTCCAGAAATTGGATCGTTATGGAATATGGGGAGTAGCTCACAATTGGTTCACCTCTTACTTTAGCAACAGACCACAAAAGGTCATTGTTCACAGTGTTGAGAATGGCTGTGATGTGGGTTCTGAGTGGGGTACGATCAAGTAGGGGTACCCCAGGGATCTGTGTTGAGGCCACTGCTGCTCCTTATTTATATAAATGATATGCCCTCTAGTATTATGGGTAACTCTAAAATATTTCTGTTTGCTGATGACACTAGTTTGGTAGTAAAGGATGTCATGTGCAACATTGGCTTGGTTTCAAATAGTGCAGTCCATGACATAAGTTCTTGGCTTGTAGAAAATAAACTAACACATGATACAACAAAATCTGACATTTTAATTTCACAGAATGGCCATATGATTAGTGAAACTGAACAGTTCAATTTTCTAGATGTTCAGGTAGATAGTAAAATGTTGTGGAAAGCCCACATTCGGGATCTTGTTCAAAGACTTACGCTGCCATTTTTACTATTTGAACAGTATCTGAAGTGAGTGATAATTCCACACGAAAAATAGTCTACTTTGCTTAATTTCATTCCCTTATGTCATATGGTATTACATTTTTGGGGGAACTCTTCCCATTCTCAAAGGATATTTTTGGCTCAGAAACCAGTAGTTCAGGCAATGAGTGGTGTAAGTTCACAAACCTCCTGCCGTCCCCTGTTCATGAGTCTGGGTATTTTGACATTGGCCTCTCAATATATATAAACAGGGTGGTCCAAGAGTCCGGAAACACCCTGATAAAATCCAAATGGAGTAGCAAACAAGGAAACAGAGTTCCTACACACGAGGAACGGGATTGGGGCAACTTTATAGGCTATGCCACCAACATGGCGGCCATCTTGAAAGCCGCAATCTTGGATTCAACTCCAAAATTTCAAATGGGAATGTGGTCATGTGACATATCAAACAGATAGAGAATTTCACCAGAAAAACAATGCCATTGTTATATTAAACATAGCTTTATTCATTCTCGGGTTATAGCCAGTTACATGTGGCAGCAGTGGGACGCTCGGCAGCATGTGTGTTATGTGCCGAAGAGACATTACATCGATGTTACACAGTCCCGAGAGACCACCAACAGTCATAGGAATGGCTCGATATGTTGTCCATCATGTTGGAATGTTAATGCTGCCCTCCGAACCCCATCCTGATGAACTGTGACCAACACATATGGCTGAATTTAACCACACGCATCAACAATGACCTGCTTTAGATGATGCAAATCTCGTATTTCCACAGAATAAACCAGTGCTTTGACATGACTCCAAAGATAAAAATCCAAAGGAGTCAAATTTGGTGAACGTGATTGCCACTCCACAGCACCCCTACAACCAACTCACTTTTGAGGGAACTGCACATCTAGGTACGCTCGCACATTGTGCCCATAATCTGGTGGGGCTCCATCATGCTGGAAGAATTCCGGAAATGTCCCATCCTCCGTTAACAATGAAGGAAACACTTCATGCAATAACCTCAGATAACCGTTGAATGCAAACGTACCATCAATAAAAAAAGGTCCAACGACATTGGTACCCCACACACCACACCAGACCATCACTTTCTGTGAGTCAACTGTTTTGGAAGCATCAATCCAGTGCGGATTTGTGTCGGACCAGTATCTGTGATTCTGCTTGTTCACTTCACAATTGATAAAGAAATTGGCTTCATAACTGAACAGCACCTGATAGGGGAAACGTGGTGGGTTTATCTGCAGCTGCTGTGTCACCCATTCTGCGAGCTGTACCCAACGGTCTGGGTCATCCTCGTTCAGGTGTTGGAACAGTTGAATTTTGTACGGGTGCCATTTGTGCTGCGATAAAATTCGCATTATGGAGGTACGGCTAAAGCCACATTCTTGTGACAGGCGACGAGTACTCCATTGCAGACTCTTGCTAAATGATGCCAACACGCTCACTGTTGTTGCTTCATCGGTGGTGGATTTTGGTCTTCCAGACTTAGGTTTATCTGCGACAGAACCTGTTGCTCGGAATTTGGCCAAAAGCTTGGCAACTGCGCTGTGAGTAATGGGCTGTCTGGTTGGGTGACGACTGTTGAAATCCTCAGCAATGACCCGTGTGCTTCTTTCTCCTGATATCAAGATTATTTCAATGCATTCTTCATGTGTTAAGGACATTTTGTAACCTATAAATAAGGAAACAATGATTAAAACATTAACATGAGTAAATGATACCTAACAGTTAAACACGTGTAACATATCAGGCATGGGATAGTCACTTTGCACCGTTTCAGACTCCATTTTATGCCTTCTCAGTACGTAATACTCACGCTGCCGAGCGTCCCACTGCTGCCGCAAGTAATGGGTTATAACCTGAGAATGAATAAAGCTATGTTTAAAATAACAACGGCATTGTTTTTCCGGTGAAATTCTCTATCTGTTTGATATGTCACATGACCACATTCCCATTTGAAATTTTGGAGTTGAATCCAAGATGGCGGCTTTCAAGATGGCCGCCATGTTGCTGGCATAGCCTATAAAGTTTCCCCCTTCCCGTTCCTCGTGTGTAGGAACTCTGTTTCCTTGTTTGCTACTCCATTTGGATTTTATCAGGGTGTTTCTGGACTTTTGGACCACCCTGTATATATATTCCTTCATGTCATTTCTTGTTAATAATATTAGCTTATTCCCAAGAATAAGCAGCTTTCACTCAGTTATTACTCAGCAGAAATCAAATTTACATATGGATCAGACTTTCTTAACTCTCGTGCAGAAAGGTGTGCAGTATACTGCTGCATCCATTTTCAATAAGCTACCACTAGAATTAAAAAAATCTTAGCAGTAATCCACATACTTTCAAATTGAAGCTGAATAGTTTCCTAATGGGTCACTCCTTTTATTCTGTCAAAGAGTTCCTTGAAAAATTAAGCTGATTCTTGTTGTATTGTTGATTGTGTCTGCTTAAACTTATGGCTTAAATTTTTGGGGTGGATAAACATTTTATTTTTATCTGTTATTCCTTTCATGTTGTAATTTCATGTACGGACACATTCCATGACATTGGAGATTTGCTCCTCAATTTGGTCGTAAAGAACTTGATGTGTTAATAAAATAAATAAAATCAATCTCTCTCAGTTATGACTTTCTGTGATGGCCAAACATTAGTATGATAGTATCCTCACATGTAAATAAATTTTAATGCGGAATTGAATATTTCTGATTTTTGTCTACTGTCTTCAGTTTCAACGCTTGATGAATCCATAACGGCATGAAGGAAAGTTTGGAATAATTAATTGACTTTAAATACGACCAGGACTTCCTAGGATTTTTTGACAGGTCTTTCACCAGGATCTAACCAAAAATTATTGTGGGCTTCTTGTGTAGCTCTTTTTGCAGATGCACAAATTGCTATTGAATTTTTTCTTTCAATTTTCCATCAGCGTGGTTCATGGTGTGGGTTCCTGGTGTCATGTCCTAGTTCGTGAACCACGGACAACGTATGAGTGGCCAAGTAAGTGGTCCTGACAGTCAGGATACCAGTTACTTTGGAATAAGGCTGGGCATCTCGGACATATTCTGAGTCGTGGTCACCTTTGTGCTCAGACAGCAAAGACTACCAAATCCACCAGTTAGTCCCTCAACCGTTAGGGGTAAAAACCCAATGGGACCCGGGGCAAGTAAGGCTAGCAACCTGCTTCCCTGGTACTTTAAATATGATGCTGGCAACAATCAGAGCAAAATGCCTTGGACCTTTGGAGGTGACGGAGTCCCACCTCTAATTGACAAACCAGGGAGTCCTAAGATACGACTCGGCAAATGAATGGTAATGAGATGGGGAGCTATTAATATCAATGGGGGCAACTCTGGGAAGAAGGTAGAGTAGGCAGAGGCTGCAAGTAAGATGGGGTTGGATGTTTTAGCTGTTAGTGACATTCGGGTAAGGGGTGGAAAGAAGAGGAAGTGGGAGAATACAAGGTTTACCTGTCAGGAGTCAAATCAGGAATAGCACAAGGGGGTGTAGGGCTTTACATCAGGAAAGAAATGGAATCCAGAGTAGTTGCAATAAGGCACGTAAATGAACGACTGATGTGGATAGATTTGACAGTGTCTAACAAGAAAATTAGGATTGTGTCAGTATATTCGCATTGTGAAGGGACAGATCAAGATGAGATTTATAGTTTTTATGACACACTCAGTGACGTAGTTGTTAGAGTAAAGGGCAAGGACAGTGTTCTGCTCATGGGTCATTTTAATGCCAGGATTGGAAATCGAACAGAAGGGTGTGAGAAGGTTATGGGTAAATTTGGAGAGGATATGGAGGCCAACAGAAATGGGAAACAACTCTTGGATTTCTGTGCCAGTATGGGCTTAGTAATCACAAACTCCTTTTTTAATACATAAGAACATTCACCGGTATACTTGGGAAGGGAGGGGAACCAGATCTGTCATTGACTATATAATAACAGATCAGGAATTCAGGAAGGCTGTGAGGGACACACGTGTATTCAGGGGATTCTTTGATGACACTGATCACTATTTAATCTGCAGTGAAATTGGTATTGTGAGGCCGAAAGTGCAGCAGGTCAGGTCCATATGTAGGAGGATAAGAGTGGAGAAATTTCAGGATAAGGAAATCAGGCACAAGTACATAACAGTGATCTCAGAAAGGTACCAGTTAGCTGAATGTAGTCAATTACAGTCACTGGAAAAGGAATGGACAAGGTACAGGGGCACAGTACTAGAAGTGGCTAAAGAATGTCTTGGAACAGTAGTGTGTAAAGGTAGGATGAAGCAAACAGCTTGGTGGAATGACACAGTCAAGGCAGCCTGTAAAAAGAAAAAGATGGCATATCAAAAATGGCTACATACTAGAACTCAGGTAGACAGAGAAAGTTATGTTGAAGAAAGAAACAAAGCCAAATAGATAATTGCAGCATCCAAGAAGAAATCTTGGGAAGACTTTGGAAACAGGTTGGAGACTTTGGGTCAAGCTGCTGGAAAACCATTCTGGAGTGTAATTAGCAGTCTTCGAAAGGGAGGTAAGAAGGAAATGACAAGTATTATGGACAAGTCAGGAAAACTGCTGGTGAATCCTGTTGATGCCTTGGGCAGATGGAGGGAATATTTTGAAGAGTTGCTCAATGTAGGTGAAAATACGATCAGTAATGTTTCAGATTTCGATGTACAATGGGACTGGAATGATGATGGAAATAGGATCACATTTGAGGAAGTGGAGAAAATGGTCAGAAGATTGGAGTGCAATAAAGCGGCTGGGGTGGATGAAATTAAGTCGGAACTCATCAAACACAGTGGAATGTCAGGTCTTAAATGGCTACACAGGATAATTGAAATGGCGTGGGAGTCAGGACAGGTTCCATCAGGCTGGACGAAAGCAGTAATCACACCAATTTTTAAACATGGAAACAGAAAAGATTGTAACAACTACAGAGGTATCTCTTTAATCAGCGTTGTGGGTAAAATCTTCTCAGATATTGTTGAAAGGAAAGTGCGAGTATTAGTTGAGGACAAATTGGATGAAAATCAGTGTGGGTTTAGGCCTCTTAGAGGTTGTCAGGGCCAGATCTTTAGCTTACGGCAAATAATGGAGAAGTGTTACGAGTGGAACAGGGAATTGTTTCTATGCTTTATAGATCTAGAAAAGGCGTATGACCGGGTTCCTAGAAGGAAGTTATTGTCTGTTCTACGAGATTATGGAATAGGAGGCAAACTTTTGCAAGCAATTAAAGGTCTTTACATAGATAGTCAGGCAGCAGTTAGAGATGACGGTAAATTGAGTTCATGGTTCAGAGTAGTTTCAGGGGTAAGACAAGGCTGCAACCTGTTTCCACTGTTGTTCATATTATTTATGGATCCTATGTTGAAAACAATAAACTGGCTGGGTGAGATTAAGATATGTGAACACAAAATAAGCAGTCTCGCATATGAGGATGACTTAGTTGTGCTGGCAGATTCGATTGAAAGTTTGCAAAGTAATATTTCAGAGCTAGATCAGAAATGTAGGGACTATGGTATGAAGATTAACATCTCCAAAACGAAAGTAATGGCAGTGGGAAAGAGATATAAACGGATTGAGTGCCAAATAGGAGGAACAAAGTTGGAGCCCGCATCTCGTGGTCGTGCGGTAGCGTTCTCGCTTCCCACGCCCGGGTTCCCGGGTTCGATTCCCGGCGGGGTCAGGGATTTTCTCTGCCTCGTGATGGCTGGGTGTTGTGTGCTGTCCTTAGGTTAGGTAGGTTTAAGTAGTTCTAAGTTCTAGGGGACTTATGACCACAGCAGTTGAGTCCCATAGTGCTCAGAGCCATTTGAACCAACAAAGTTGGAACAGGTGGACGGTTTCAAGTACTTAGGATGCATATTCTCACAGGATGGCAACATAGTGAAAGAACTGGAAGTGAGGTGTAGCAAAGCTAATGCAGTGAGTGCTCAGCTATGATCTACTCTCTTCTGCAAGAAGGAAGTCAGTACCAAGACTAAGTTATCTGTGCACCGTTCAATCTTTCGACCAACTTTGTTGTATGGGAGCGAAAGCTGGGTGGATTCAGGTTACCTTATCAATAAGGTTGAGGTTATGGATATGAAAGTAGCTAGGATGATTGCAGGTACTAGTAGATGGGAACAATGGCAGGAGGGTGTCCACAATGAGGAAATCAAAGAAAAACTGGGAATGAACTCTATAGATGTAGCAGTCAGGGCGAACAGGCTTAGATGGTGGGGGCATGTTAAATGCATGGGAGAAGCAAGGTTACCCAAGAGACTCATGGGTTAAGCAGTAGAGGGTAGGAGGAGTCAGGGTAGACCAAGGAGAAGGTACGTGGATTCGGTTAAGAATGATTTTGAAGTAAAAGGCTTAACATCAGAAGAGGCGTCAATGTTAGCACTGAATAGGGGATCATGGAGGAATTTTATAAGGGGGACTATGCTCCAGACTGAATGCTGAAAGGCATAATCAGTCTTAAATGATGATGATGATGATGATTGATGATGATGATGATGATTTTCTATCAGCCTCTTTCATAGTGAAACTGTGGTAGTCTCTATTTTACATCATTCTTGTAATGCTGCCTTTAAGCCAAGATGGGTCTTTGCCATCGTTTATTACTTTACCTGTTGCATATTTATCTTTTTGCACTGTAAACAATGGAATATCTGGGATATAATGAAAATATGAATTAGGATAGATAGCTATTGCTAGGATGTCTAAAAATATTTCCTTTAAGTGTGAGTTGTCAGACCAGTTGTTCCCATCTTTTTGCCAGATAATGTATTTAGTATTATTTTTTGATTGTTTGTCCTTCATATGTGTGGTTTCTCCAGTCAATACTAGATTGGTCAAATGCACCACTTACAACTACTATTAATTTGGGGCATGTGCACACTTTTTAATTTAGGCTCTCTTTGACCGACTGACTGATCTGTTTGAATCTGGTAGTCTGTAGGAACATGTGCATCCTTCATCCAATGAAGATTCTTTTGTCTGGCTTTATGTCCTACCTAGCAACATTTCATTTTTGGTGCACTCAAGATTGCTGCTTGATTTATGTATTTATTTTCATGTATCTCATGTAATTCCTGCCATATATCTCACCATTATTCACAGAGCAACTATTAGGTTTTTAAAAATTTTTTTTACATTGAGAGTCCATGTTTGCCAATAAATTAAGATTATGAATTTGCCTTTTGAAGTGCATTAGAAGCTTAGTTTTGAAAACTCATTTTAGTTTACCAAAAGCATTCCATGTCACATATCCTGTTTTATTTTGCACTCTCCAAAAATACAAAATCACATCAACTTGTCCTACAACTTCACTGTTGATTTGTGCAATTGTGTTTACAAAGTGTTTATTATAATCTTATCGTAGGTGATTTTAGACCTGCTTTCAAACTTACTCTTCCATGTGCTGTTGAAATAAATATGTGCTAGGGACAAACAGTATAATGAGATGGTTCAGGCATGTCCCTTTAACACATATTTCTTTTTCTTTTCCCTAGTTTATCGATCTGAAAACTAGTTATTGGGGTGCTGAGGATACTTTTGGCCATATGAAATCTGCATGTTTGACTCTTTTTAGATTCTGAACTTTTCTCTATCCAAATAAAGTCTAATGGAAGCTCTAGCATTGACGTATGTGTTTTGTGTACTAACACAAGTTGTATAAATACATGATCCTAAAAGTCTGTTCATTTAGATTTAGTTTAAACTGAGACAAACACTTTCTCAAAATATGGAAATCTGGAGAAAGTGGTATTTCATACTTATTACTTCATTCTATACTTTCACTCATGGATTATGAATGAAAGGTCTGTGCTATCTATGCATCAAAAAGTAGCATTGTCTCTTGACTGAATAATATCTGTTTTTTCTTGTGCAATTGGTTATAATTTTTGTAACTATCTTACATGTTATATAAAGGGGCTAATAGACTATCTGTAATTTTTTTGTTTTTCTTGTTTATATAGAATAAAACAAGTACAGCATTGAAACTTCCTGGCTAATTAAAACTGTGCACCAGACTGAGACTCGAACTCGGGGCTTTTGCCTTTCACGGGCAAGTACCCTACCATCTGAGCTACCTGAGCATGACTTACGACCCATCCTCACAGTTTTAATTCTGCCAGTACCTCGTCTCCTTTCATTCTGGTAGTACAGTATTGTTACAGTTTTGGGAAATTGTCTACCTCTGCAGACATTCTGCAAACAATTTTGCAAGTTCCTTTGGTATAACTTTTCTTTCAGCTTTAACCATTTCTATTCATTTCCCTTGCTTTTCTTTCTTCATACTTTAAATGGCTTTATTCATCTCATCTGACATTGTTTCAATTTTTTTGTTCTTGCTTTCCTTATTCTTACTCTTATTGCTCTCAATTGCAATCAAGATTCAAGTTCACCACCTCTGACTATCACAAAGGAGAATCACTTTGTTGTGCACCAAGAACAAATATGGGCTCCCTACAACATTCTGTAACATCCTGTACCATTGGTCAGAGACTAGCAGCAGCTGGGCAGGGAATTGGCAACCCGTGCATAGGCTGCCATGAACATGTGTTTAGCATTGAATCACCATTCTGCAGTACACCAGGTGACCTTCGTTGGTGAGTATGACAGTGACCTAGGAGAGTCCCCACTATTCCAGTGTTTTGGAGAGGCACAGTAGTGTTACTTTTGGTGTTATGGTGTGGGGAGGCATCGGATATGACTTCAGGTCATGGCTGCTAATGACTGAAGGAACTCTGACAGCACAACAGTACACTATAGATATCTCACATTCTCATGTGTTAGTACTGGATGTCATTTTTTTACAGTGCTTGTCCATGCATGGCACACATCTTTGTGGAGCTGTTTGTGTGATATTGAGATACTCCTATGGCCAGTAAGATCCCAGGTCTGCCCCTGATGTAACATGTTTGGGGCCAGGTCAGATGTCAATTCATTTTCAGGGCCAGAAATTGTTTCAGTATCCATAATTACTGTTTTTAATTTTCTTGTTTGCTATGAAGTGTACAGCTAAATTTCCTCCCTGTTCTATTCCTCTGTAGGAAAGCTTATATTCTGTTAATACCGTTTAGTGTCTGCGTGTTCACCACACTTCTAATAACTGAACCACATCCTTTTCGATCTTATTTATTTCCTGTATTTAGATATCAAAGTTGTACAATGTGTGGTTCTTGGATAAAAAAAGTAGTAGAAGTACTTTAACTTCTAAGGTCCATGTTACTGTTCATATAGACAAACTTTGCATGGCAGGATTCCAGTACAGAAGTAGATGGGCATGTCTCATATCTTTAATAATTACATGAGATACCTCAGTCCACTAATCTTAAGGTTCTTTCACTTAGGCTAGAATATCAATATTGTGGGAGCTCAAATATGACAGGAAGGGCTTAAACGATCCTATCTATGTAAAATTAGCTTACCAGGGTCTGAAGGTTTTTGTGGTAAATGTGAACAATGGATTATCTCTGCAGAGCTGCACTCACAATAGTCTCGTAAAAATGTACCTGACCAGAAGACAAGTAAGCAACCAGCTGGATTACCCCTGAGCATATGGTATGCTAGCAGTTACCTGCAGCTGCACTCACACATCAGTAGTTGTGTTATGGTGAGTAAAATAGCTATTACACATGTGGTAACATTAACTACCCTCACACGTCAGCTTGTTCGAGTATGCAGAACTCATGATGTGCTCGCCACCCTTTCCAACTGCCCCAGCACATGACAATGTGACACACGTAGTGTTACTGCTGAGTGATGTGTGTAGAGATGTGTAGGCAGGAGCATGCTTCCATGGATTCTGCTATTGAAATTGCTGTAAATTATACATGTACTTTAAGCAACAAATTTAACAATTTTTAACATAGTTTGTGTACATTAGTGTAAAAAAAGGTTTCATTACCCACTTCACTGTTTTAGGGGCCAGTTCCCTTTTTTATTTTATAAAGTAGTGTATGTTCTTCGTCAGGGTTCAGCTACCTCCATACCAATTTTCATCAAAATTGTTTCAGTAGTTTAGTTGTGAAAACACAGCAGAGAGAGCTATTTTCACATTTATAATATTAGTATGGATTAACTGAGGATTGCAAAAATAGAGTGGAGTATGTGATATCAAGCAGTTCACACATCAAAAAGAGAAACTTTGAGTAACTTCTGGCTAGTGGAATACAAATAAGCTTGATCAAAACAAACAAATGAGGCTATGTACCTATGTGAGAACTGAAAGGAGTAACTGTAGAAGAATCAAAAGGATGGCTGAGGACACAGCAAGCATGAAAGGTGATGCAGAATGATGGTTAATGTAAAGTAGGACTTGCAAATAATACATATATTTCTCTTGAGTGGTGACACACGTTATGTGGATCGACTGGAACGGATTTCTTCCTACAGCACACTGTAATTCTATAGTAGATCTGCAGATGACTAAGGATGAATGATCATAGCTGTTGACACACATTCTGTGGATTGACTGGAAAGGATTTCTTCCTATAGCACAGCATAATTGTGTAAGTGTGTGTAGATATGACTGTAGATGACTGAGGGGAAGAAGGGACAGAGCACAGTTCTGTAGGAATTCCACCCAGAGTGGAAAAAAATTGAAGTTCCTACAGGGAATTAAAATGAATATGACAGAGATGCTATTAGGGAAACTGTCATCTTAAAGAGTGATTGAGGTCACAGTGAGGAAAAAAGGTAAAAGAGACATACAATCAGTGAAAACAACCTAAAATGAGGAAGGCAAATGAGCTGCTAGCCATAGAGTGGCAGCATGTGAGACAATATAATTGAAATAACAATTTTCACAAGGTGCTATAAACCAACGAGAAGAGGATCCTGAAAATTGTTACAGACACAAGAAGCTCATTAAAAGGCATAAAGTGGGCACAACATGCTGATATTTAGTGCAGTGGTCATACCTCACTAGTGTTGTAACATAATTGTAGTTGTGCTACACAAACTGGTTATGGAAACTGACAAAGTACTGCCAATTGATGTACATTGCCCAAAGCAAGTACCTATATGGAATTGCAGATGGGCACATAGATCAGAAACTCTGTGTTACAAAGTTAGACGAGACCATTTGTGCAGGAAACATGATTGAGAAGGAGAGACAATCTACACTCCTGGAAATTGAAATATGAACATCGTGAATTCATTGTCCCAGGAAGGGGAAACTTTATTGACACATTCCTGGGGTCAGATACATCACATGATCACACTGACAGAACCACAGGCACATAGACACAGGCAACAGAGCATGCACAATGTCGGCACTAGTACAGTGTATATCCACCTTTCGCAGCAATGCAGGCTGCTATTCTCCCATGGAGACGATCGTAGAGATGCTGGATGTCGTCCTGTGGAACGGCTTGCCATGCCATTTCCACCTGGCGCCTCAGTTAGACCAGCGTTTGTGCTGGACGTGCAGACCGCGTGAGATGACGCTTCATCCAGTCCCAAACATGCTCAATGGGGGACAGATCCGGAGATCTTGCTGGCCAGGGTAGTTGACTTACACCTTCTAGAGCACGTTGGGTGGCACGGGATACATGCGGACGTGCATTGTCCTGTTGGAACAGCAAGTTCCCTTGCCGGTCTAGGAATGGTAGAACGATGGGTTCGATGAAGGTTTGGATGTACCGTGCACTATTCAGTGTCCCCTCGACGATCACCAGTGGTGTACGGCCAGTGTAGGAGATCGCTCCCCACACCATGATGCCGGGTGTTGGCCCTGTGTGCCTCGGTCGTATGCAGTCCTGATTGTGGCGCTCACCTGCACAGCGCCAAACACGCATACGACCATCATTGGCACCGAGGCAGAAGCGACTCTCATCGCTGAAGACGACACGTCTCCATTCGTCCCTCCATTCACGCCTGTCGCGACACCACTGGAGGCGGGCTGCACGATGTTGGGGCGTGAGCGGAAGACGGCCTAACGGTGTGCGGGACCATAGCCCAGCTTCATTGAGACGGTTGCGAATGGTCCTCGCCGATACCCCAGGAGCAACAGTGTCCCTAATTTGCTGGGAAGTGGCGGTGCGGTCCCCTACGGCACTGCATAGGATCCTACGGTCTTGGCGTGCATCCGTGCGTCGCTGCGGTCCGGTCCCAGGTCGACGGGCACGTGCACCTTCCGCCGACCACTGGCGACAACATCGATGTACTGTGGAGACCTCACGCCCCACGTGTTGAGCAATTCGGCGGTACGTCCACCCGGCCTCCCGCATGCCCACTATACGCCCTCGCTCAAAGTCCGTCAACTGCACATACGGTTCACGTCCACGCTGTCGCGGCATGCTACCAGTGTTAAAGACTGCGATGGAGCTCCGTATGCCACGGCAAACTGGCTGACACTGACGGCGGCAGTGCACAAATGCTGCGCAGCTAGCGCCATTCGACGGCCAACACCGTGGTTCCTGGTGTGTCCGCTGTGCCGTGCGTGTGATCATTGCTTGTACAGCCCTCTCGCAGTGTCCAGAGCAAGTATGGTGGGTCTGACACACCGGTGTCAATGTGTTCTTTTTTCCATTTCCAGGAGTGTATTATGAAGGTTGCCTACAGGCTACCAAGTCATATTCCACTTCCTGGGAGATAAGCTAAGACAAATACAGCACCAAATATAACATAGAATTGTTACCTAAGATCAGGCACAGCTTGTAATTAAAGGCTCTGAGGTGGAGCCGCCACAGCATATATATTAAAATAAATTTCTGAACTCATGCTACAAATTTACATCATAGGACACATTTTGCATGTTTCCCACATGAATTTAAATCAGGCCGATCAACGTTTTTGGAACTGTTGATGTGTGATATCCAGCAATGTTTTTCGAACAGGTAGTAGCTAGTCTTAAAGTTGTGCCTTGAAATGCCACTCCATGTAGCAGTAGTTTGAGTTCAGCTGTACAGCTCTGGTCGGCCTGCAGGCTCTGGGCATTCAGCTAAGCGTGTTCTACCAACCTCTGCACAGTTTTCATGATCCACTGCTTTTACCAAAAGAGAATGAACAGGGTTGTTGGAAATTCGTTATTGAATCCCTGTCTCTGTACATATATGTTATGATTTGATGCGTCATTAATTGACATTCCGTATTATTGTTTTGAAATCATTTTAGGTATTTGCTTTTGTTCTTCCATTGGCTGTTCTAGCCACTGTTAAGATAAGTTTGGAAAGCTCTCACCAGAGTGCACTAGGATACCGTAACATAAGGATCACCACCTAGCGAGAGTTTCACAAACAATTAGTAGAACAAAGCATACGAAATATGATCCATTACTTTAGTTTCCTTGCATGCTGTGTTTGCGGCTAACAAGCATTATTTTCATGATTGTGTTTCTTTTTGTGAGCGTATTGCGCCAGAGTGAAGTGAGCTATACTATCATCTGAGTAACTGCAAGGAATGACAAGTTAATAAACAGCATAGTATGAATTCGGTGTGCAATTTATTAGCTAAAAATTTGGAACATGCTGATAGGATAAAAATGAAGGACCTTGGGGCGCCCAGACCAGACCTGAAAATAAGTCGAGAACAAAAACAGTGTAAATCCAGGAAAGAGTATACATGAAATTTTAACAGAACAAGTACAATGCAGCTGAATGATTATAAAGTGAAAAATGTGTTTTTCTGTTACACCTGTCTTGTGACAAATAATAGTGATAGTGCCTGGACTGACAGTGGTATCACAGACAAAAAATTTTCATGCAAAGGTGAAAAAACTCAATTCTAATGAAGAACATTGCAATGGTTTCACTGCATTTTCAATGCTATGAAAAGTGGGCAATATGTGCCAACTAGACTGTGTTTACCTTGTTAGCATAAAGACATACAAGGGGGAACCCAAAAGAAACCAGATTGTTGTCATAAGAAATTTATTGATTAACCTGTTTACAAAATTACTTCAGTCACCTCCAAAATACTCTCCATTACATGTGATGCACTTGTTAAGTCTCTTTTCCCACTGTTGGAAGCATGTTTGAAACTCTTCAAGTTTGATATTGTCTTACCGCCTTCACATCGTCATAACGCTCCCCTTTTAGCATTTTTTTCATTCGTGGAAATAGGAAAAAGTCACACGATGCTAGGTCTGGTGAATACAGAGCGTGGGGAATGACAGACCACCTCTGAGATACCAAATAGTGGGTCACTCTTAAGGCCGTGTGTGCTGAAGCGTTGTCGTGATGCAGAAACCAGTCACCTTATCGCCAAAGGTACGGGTGTTTCCTCCTCACATCCTCTCGCAGACACCTTAAAACATCCAAGTAAAAGTGCTGGTTAACAGTTTGGCCAGGGGGTATGAATTCCCGATGCACAATTCCACGAACATCAAAAAAGACAATGATCATTGTCTTCACATTTGACCTCACTTGCCTTGCTTTTTTTGGTCTGGGAGGGTTGGGAGTCCTCCACTGGCTTGACGCTTGCTTGGTTTCTGGGTCATACCCAACTCTCATCCCCTGTAATGACTTTGTTCAAGAAGTTTGGATCACGTGCAATCTCTGTTTTCAAGTCCTGACACACATTCATGTGGATGGTTTTTTGCTCCTGTGTGAGAAGGCACGGAACAAATTTAGCAGCAACACGGCTCATGTGCAAATCCTCACTCAAAATCCAGTGGCATGAGCTCCAACTGATTCTTGTCTCTGCTGAAATTTGGTTGATCGTTTGGCGATGATCCTCGTTGATCTTTTGGCGGACCTTTTCAATGTTCTTCTCATTTTGCGATGTTGAAGGGTGTCCAGGACGAGCTTGGTCTTCAACATACATCTCCCATGTTTAAAGCACCCAATCCACTCGAAAACCTGTGTGCGGCTCATAGTGTCCTCCTGGAAAGCTTCCTGAAGCATTTTGTGTGTCTCTGTTGTAGTTTTTTTAAGCTGGAAACAAAATTTCACACTCTCTTTGTTCTTTTAAAGTTGCCATAACGACTTCGCAACTTCGCAGAGGTAACCCGCCAGCAGTCAGAGAAACACAATACCACACTTGCACGTTCAGCTCTACACTGACACCGTCTGCACAGCTGTTTCATGAAGGTCTCTACTAACACCATCTAGCATGAGAACCTTGCACTATGTCTATGAGTGGCAGTGCCCTCGGAGGCCGGTTTATTTTGGGTCCCCCCTCGTACAATGAAAGTGTCTCAAAAAGCCGGTATATCTTGAGTAAACTGATAAATTGATCAAATTTTGTGGCTAATTCAAGCTGTCCTTATGGGGTCATGATGAAACAGAAAATTCCAAGAACCAAGGAATTTTTCGATGACTAGTTGGTCTGATGTCAGAACTTGATGGTCTCCAAATGAACTGTTGGAATCAATTCACAAGGTGTGCCTAAATCTGATCAAGAATGAACTGTTGAAGACAAATTTCCTTGCTATCAAATTTGATGAAACCATTGTCACAACTGGTCATAATAACTTGCTATGACCTGCAGGGGAAAATTAACGAAAGATTTATTTTCTTTGCACGATCAAAAAGTCACACTGCAGATGATGTAACTGTAGCTGTTCTCAGCAAGTCAGAGAAAATGAACATAAGTGAAACCACTGAGAAACTGATAGCTAAGTGTTACATTGGTGCTCCTTGTTATGAGTGGCCACAAAAGTGGAACTCAAATCAGGATGAAAGAGTAGTATAAAAATGCTCACTTCATTCACTGTAATGCACATCAGTTAAATTTAATTGTTGAAAGTTGCGTCCTAAACACACAGCCATTCTTGCCAAGATAGTGAAGAAACGTACTCCTACTTGTCCTCCGTCCATAATATGGAATTTCAGTTCACGGAGTGTAACAACTATTCACAAATATCAGACGGAAATTGTAGAGTGCATGGAAAAAGTCATTGATGATGCTAGTAATGATTACAAGACAATAAACAAGGTTATGGGGTTCAAAGGTTTCTGCAAGATGAAGGTTAAAAGAAAAAAAAAAAAAAAAAAAGTAATCCCTCATTGTGACAGTCTCTTCAACCAATTCCAGCAAAGGAATATTGACACAGTGAAAACTGTTGAATACGTATCTCAGTTTGCAGCTTGTGTCCAGCACATTAGGACCTCACTGGACACTGACAATCACTGGGAACAGGAAAAGCCCACTGCAAAAAGAGGTCGTTTCACTGAATCCAGAATGGCTTGTGCACGAGACATCTGTGACCACAACGTGACTCACATCAGTGATCGATTCAATTTTAATGATTACTTGTCAATTGCATGACTCTTTGAACTGTCTTTGTTTTCCAAATATATCGTTGTTTTCCCAGAAAAGAACTGTCTTAGCTGTCAATTAGTTTAAATTACAGTGTTTAGACTTAAATGACATGAACTGAATGCGCTATACTGCCTAAATAATTTTATGAAAGCATCAGGTGCTTCGACTTTGTTGAACTTTCTTTATGAAAACATTTTAGCAAATGCGTCTCCTGCAGATAATAGAAACCTTTCCAATGACAACAGGAGAGGCAGAACACCGCTTCTCTGCATTAAAGCAAGTGAAAACATTTATGTGCAGTGCTATCAATGAGAACAGACTGTGCATTTGCTTTGTGTTCTCTTGATAAAGAACTACTGAATCAGCCAGTTTCATTGATCATTGACCATTTTGCGGAGCAGAAGGGGCGAGGAGTGGGGGGAAGGGTGAACTGATTTCATTTACAAACAAATGAATTAAGGTAAGCAAAAGTGCATTAATAGATAATTAGGAGCAATTCCTTTGTTGTAACTATCAGTTCAGCTTATGAAATTAAGTGCATAAAAAAGGGTAGTGACTTGTTAAGCCATTGACTAACATTTTCTAAAATGCAGCCTCATTCGTAGTAGGCCTATGGCTTCTTGCCCTAAATGTCAAATTTGCCGACACTTTGGCACAATAAACCGTACTAAAAACTATGCGTTTGGGAGATATCTTTCATGCGCTAGATCACTTAAAATGCATTAATTCATAATACACAAATGTAAACAGTACAACTATGGTATGTAAATTAACATGGCGGTTGGTCATATCAGCCAGTCACAGCACAAGACCCGTGACGTCACTGAAATATCACTATTTCGTCACGCGATTTCAAATGCCGCCGTCTGAGCACATTAAACGACCAAAATTTAGAAATAAAAGCACCAGAAACATTAAGTGTGCAGCGAAGTTAACCTATACCACATTCATGATCTCTCCTAAACGTGCCTTTTAATACAATTCTTAGGGGTAAACTGTCAGGAAATACGATGGCTGGGAATAAATAAGCTAACGATAGATTTTATCTTGCAGTTAACTTTCGATGTTACTTAGTAGTTCACTATGAAATGGAAAGAAGGTACAGTATGTAAATGTTTGGGTAGAGTGTGATTTGCACCCAACCCCCTCCCACCTCCGAAATCTTGGTTGTGGAGACATGCATTCCTGTATCGTAGCCTGTGTTAGTTCCAGTCGATTAATGTTGCAGGCTTACCAGTATGGAAACCATGAGCTGCGCCTGCCTAAGGCAAAGGGGAGGACTGTGTAAGTCTCCTCCACAAGCTACTCAAGAAGGGCAGAGCTTACGAGTGTGGAGATAACAAGAGACAACTTTTGAAATGTTAAAAAAGTAGATTATAAGAGTACTTATACTTGTCTATTCTGACTGAAATCATCTGTTCTTTGTCACTAAAAGGATGATTCAGGAAGGAACTGGAGCTATATTAAGCCAAGGAGATCCTGCAGAGAAAAGTGAAATTATAGCACCATAGAATGGGAGCTATTTGCAATTCTCTGGACTACCAGTTAAGTTATAACCCATTTGTGAATGAATTTTCCATGTGAGTTGATTACAAGTTAGTGCAGTAGTTCAGCAGTCTTAGTGATCCTTGTGCAAACAAAGTTGAAGCTGGAGGAATATGACTATCAAAGAATATTTGGACATTCCAGTCCAAGCTACTGGAGAGGGCAGTCATTTGTATGCATGAGATGTGCTGGCTTGTATGAATGTGTGTGTGTGTGTGTGTGTGTGTGTGTGTGTGTGCGTGTGTGTGTGTGTGTGTGTTTTCCTTTTATGAAGAAGACTTTGGTCAAAAGCTAATGTGAAAGTGTCTTTTCATTGTGCCTGTCTGCAACTCAGAGTATCATCGTATCATCGACATAAATACATCCTCCACCGATAAGGTTTCAAACCATTTTTTGGTGGCAACCACAGGATCCACAACATGATAGGTTCCACCAAGGATGCAGCCAACAAACTAAATACTGCAGCAGTATATGAACTACGTTGTTTAGTGTGGAGCTCACAATGGAAATGAGATCCATCCTTCATGAAACCCTCCCCACACCACCAAGAGTGTCTTTCCGCCGTCCACCTAACCTTCGTAACCTCTTGGTTCATCCCTATGAAATCCCCAAACCACCTTCCCTACCCTCTGGCTCCTACCCTTGTAACCACCCCCGGTGTAAGACCTGTCCCATGCACCCTTTCACCACCCCCTACTCCAGTCCTGTAACCCGGAAGGTGTACATGATCAAAGGCAGAGCCATGTGTGAAAGCACCCACATGATTTACCAACTGACATGCCTACACTGTGAAGCCTTCTATGTGGGAATGACCAGCAACAAACTGTACATTTGCATGAATGGACACAGGCAGACAGTATTTGTTGGTAATGAGGTTCAACCTGTGGCTAAACATGCATTGGTGCATGGCCAGCACATCTTGGCACAGTGTTACATGATCCGGGTTATCTGGATACTTCCCACTGACACCAACCTATCAGAACTCCAGAGATAGGAACTTGCCTTTCAATATATTCTCTCTTCCCATTACCCACCAGGCCTCAACCTCCGCTAATTTCAAGTTGCTGCCGCTCGTACCTCACCTGTCATTCAACAACATATTTGCCTCTATACTTCCACCTCGACTGACATCTCTGCCCAACCTCTTTGCATTTACATGTGTCTGCCTGTGTCTGTATATGTGCGGATGGATATGTGTGTGTGTGTGTGTGTGTGTGTGTGTGTGTGTGTGTGTGTGTGTGTGTGTGTGTGTGTGTGCGAGTGTATACCTGTCCTTTTTTCCCCCTAAGGTAAGTCTTTCCGCTCCCGGGACTGGAATGACTCCTTACCCTCTCCCTTAAAACCCACATCCTTTCGTCTTTCCCTCTCCTTCCGTCTTTCCTGATGAAGCAACCTTGGGTTGCAAAAGCTTGAAATTTGTGTGTGTGTTTGTGTGTTTTTTATTGTCTCTAACAACATACCAACACTTTCATTTGGTAAGTTACAGCATCTTTATTTTTAGATATATTTACATTACATTCATATTGTTACATTTACAATGGTGATTTCATTCATATAACTACTTAAAAATACTGGGTACAGGTTTAATGTGGATGCTAGAACAATATCTATCCATGGACTGTTATAATTACTTGTACTTTTAATTAGATTCATTCATAATAAGATATAAATTGCAGTCATTGATTAATGTTCATATGAGTGGTTGTGCACGTTTTATGTGTTTTATACTATATATGTTTTCCGTGTCTATGTTACGTCAGTGTTGTTACTGTCACTCATTTCAATGTCGGTACTAGAGCTACTTGAGCTATCTGTGTCAGTTTGTCTTTATCAGACGCAGTCTGATGATCCAACTTTCTTTTAACAGGTTATCACCAGCAACGAGAGCTGGATTTATGGTTATGACCCAGAGACAAAGCAACAATCGTCCCAATGGAAGAGCCTGGGCTCTCCAAGACTCAAAAAAGCGAGACAGATGAAGAGCAAAGTGAAGAGCATGATCATCATTTTCTTTGATACCAAGGGAGTTGTTCACAGAGAATTCACCCCACCCAACCAAACAGTGAATTTCACGTACTAATGTGACTTTTGTGACAGCTCCGTGAAAACATGCGGCGATGATGACCCAAACTTTGGCATCAAGGGAACTGGCTGCTGCATCATGAAAATGTGCCCTGTCACACGTCCTTGCTCACAAGGACCTTTTTGGCAAAAAAACAACATAGCGGTTGTACCCCACTCACCGCACGTGCCAGATTTGGCACCTTGCGACTTCGCACTATTCCCAAAACTGAAACTCAAGTTGAAAGGCCGTCAGTTTGACACTCTAAGAGAGGATTCAAGAAGCATTTCTGGCAGTGGTAAACACACTCACTGAAACTCAAGTTGCAAGGCCATCAGTTCGACACTCTAGAGTGGATTCAAGAAGCATTTCTGGTAGTGATAAACACCCTCAAAGAACAGGACTTCCAGAAAACATTTGACCAGTGGCAGAAGCGCGGGGACCAGTGTGTACGTGCGGGTGGGAACTACTTTGATGGTGATGGTGACCATTAGGCCTAAGGTAAGGCTTTCAACAGATGGCAGCACCAGTACCAAAAATTTTGGATAGCACCTCGTATGATGTATTGTATTGTATTGTATTTATTGGTCCAGTAAATCTTACATGTACAGTACAGCACATCAGATATTGGACAGGTCAAAGTATATCTTACAATTAAAACACTTTAGAAACTAGAAAATTATGTTCATAAAATTTTACAGCACTTCATATACTGGGCAAGTCAATGTGTAAGTTATAATTAAACCACATTAGAAACTTGAAGTTTACAACTGAATGATGTGCTGTAGTCTTTGTTTCAATAATGACTGCATTATGATCACTTGTCGTTATGTTCAGATACACATGCCAGTCTATTTCTATACAGGTTGTCCACAAGTAGGATGTCACTGTTGACGTGACCTTAGTCATCAGTGTGATCACAATGCCACGAGGTGGATCTGGCATTGATGTCAGCTGCAATGATCATCTTCTTCCCTCTCGAGTAAAGTGCTATCTGTTGAATCGTTTCAGTGTATGGTTGAATTATATGGGAGTTCTGGGCATGCAGTGACACCAGTATCCATGTGTCTGTACCCTTGTGCCCTTTACTGTTACAACATGTCTGTTGCACAATTATGTGATTTTTGTAGTCTGGCACTTGGTGTCTATTATTGTACAGCCAGTGTTTTGTTCCATGAAATATGGTGTTAGTTTTGGATTCTAACTGTGAAAGTAGTTCTTGCAACATGCACATCTTTTATGGCTGAACATCTAAGAACAGAAGAGGACATTGTACATGCTATAAATGAGATTTTTGCTCATAAATCTGAGGGTGTGCTGCTGGAGTTTTCGTCTGAGAAAGAATTGCACATGCTTTACTGAATAATGATGAAGATTGTATGCTTGTTTATATGTTTATTTTATAATTGTTTATCAATATTTTGCATAGACATACTTTTCATTTGCAACAGTTATGTTTATACTTTGATGTGACCTTACTTGAATAAAGAAAGAAATGTCACATGTGACAATCTTTTCACCTCCTTGGCAGTCTCTGAAACCTAGGAAGCAAATGCTACAAGTTTTGTGGGCACCATAAATCGATCTCACAGGGAAATAACATCTCTGTCAAGAAGACAAACGGAGAGAGATAACACAGTGTTGTTGAAGGAGAATGATACAACATTGATTGTTTATCAGGGAAAGAACAGTAAGAATGACATGATTCTCAGTGCTATGCATCCTTTAGTAAAAATTGAGGCTGGCTTAAAAAATAAGCCAGATACAGTTACATTTTGTAACTGCTGTAAATATTGTGTGGACTTGCTCAACCAAATGACTCACATATAGTCAAAGCACAATCCGGTTGTTTGTCTGTTCACGCAATTTGCAGCTTGCTAGATTTGCCTTGAATAAATGCCTGGGTATTGTACATTGTTCTAAATGAGAAAAAGTTGAAACACAGGGACTTTATACAGCAGCTTCAAGATCCACAGCAGAGATACATGAGACTGTACAAGTGTGAAGCAAATTGTAGATTACTTAACGATAGATAGCTACATTATCCTTAGTATCAATTGATCCAACCAACAGCCACATTGATGAGCTGGAAGTCAAATGAGAACAATATCTTACTGCCATAGTATATACACAAATGGGAATTACTGAGCCATATTTGATTAACCTAGTCAACAGTTCAGTATTAATAGTTGCTCAGGAACAATATTGGAGATAAGAATCTTCTGCCCATACCTACTGAGAAGAATCAATATCAGCTGCAGAAAGTAATGGAGCTCCATAGTCTTTATCGCTTCTTCTACTTCTGTCCACATTAGATCCATCTTTATATGATCTACATTTCTGGGCTCGTCACATTCCTCTTTCACATTTCTGTAAGGGTTTAGTAACTCTTCAGATTTATCCTTCCACATCTCCTTGATTTACTGTGCATTCTCAACTTCCGTTCCACAAAACTACAACCCTATATAAATGACATAACAATGTTGTAGAATCTTATAACATGTTGATACATAGTTATCTCAAACATTATATTGGTGTGGTTCCTGTTGATTATCTCAGTAGGTGGGACTATACCAGGCACGGCCTACATCTCAACAGGAAAGGGAAGGGGAAACTGGCTGGGGTAATAGCAGGAAATTTAAGGGGGGGAGGCACTGCCATGAATGGCAAAATACCAGTGGTTACAGGTATTGGAGCAGCACCTTTTTTAGGATAGGTAAGACAGAAAGATGTCAAGTTCTATGAGAGGTCAGGATTGAAACAAATCTTCAGTTTAGGAAAGAAATTAAACAGCACAATTCTAGCACATTGGATCACCAATCACAGCTACCAATTATAAATTTTCACCAATCACCAGAAATTTTATCTCCACCAAGCTGTATCTCAGTCCTAGGTAATTGCATTGATGAATTAAAGTCACCCAACCCAGTTGACATAATCTGCCTCTCTGAACACCATGTGACCACTGGTATAGGAACTAGGCCTAAGCACAATGAGAAACTCAGACAGGAGAGTACTGCAAATGTTAGAATAAGGAAAGGTTCTCATAAAAGTATAATTAAAAATAATGTAAGTATATTTCATCAAAATATTGGGAGTTTAAAGAATAAAGTAGATGAGCTTCTGGTTTGTTTAGAAGATTTAGAAGCTGAGAATGAAATAGATATACTATGCCTGTCTGAGCATCACATTGTTACCGATATGGATAAGGTAAATGTAAGTGGTTATAAGCTCTCTGCACATGTAATGAGAGAAAATATGGAGAAAGGAGGAGTTGCCATATATGTCAAAAGTTATCATTGTGCAAAAAGTATAGAAACAAAAAAGTTTTGTGTAGAGAAACATATAGAAGCATGTGCCTGTGAGCTTAAATTAAATAAAGGCACATTTATGATTGTAACTGTATATAGGTCCCCATCAGGAAATTTTCATCTATTTCTGAAAAATTTGGACTCCTTGTTGTGCTATCTGTCAGACAGGGGGAAGCAAATTATTATTTGTGGGGACTTCAATGTAGATTCTCTGAAAGAGGGTAATAGGAAAAATGACCTTGAAGTATTACTCGGTTCTTTCAATTTGACACCCGTTATTGATTTTCCTACTCGGGTGGTAAAGGATAGCAGCTCACTGATAGATAACTTCTTTATAGACCAAGATAAGTTTAACCAGATAAATGCTCAGCATGTTGAGAATGGTCTTTCTGATCATGGTGCACAGCTAGTTACAATATATGACATAGCTCCATTCAGCAATACTAAACAGTCCTCCAAAGTAGTACGTTCAGTCAACGATTTAACAATTGCAAATTTCAGGGAAAGCCTACAGCAGTTAGACTGGGATGAGGTGTACTGTGAACCTGATGCCAATTTAAAATATAATTTATTTCATGACATTTTTGTAAATGCATTTGAAAACTGCTTCCCCAAGAAAATAGTTAAATATACTCGTAGAAACCTTGTAACAAACCATGGCTTACTAAGGGTATAAAAATATCTTGTAACCGGAAAAGGGAATTGTATCTGACAGCAAGAAAGAGTAGTGACCCAGAAACTATCAAAAATTATAAAAACTACTGTGTTATATTAAGAAAAGTTATTAAAAAATCCAGGAGTATGTGTATCATGTCTGAAATCAGCAACTCTGATAATAAAATTAAAACAATTTGGAATATCATTAAAAGAGAAACAGGTCAACCAAGAGCAGAGGAAGACAGTATTACCATCAGATTGAATGAAAGCTTTACGAACAAAAAGTCAGAAGTTGAAAATATTTTTAATAATCATTTTCTAAATGTTGTGGATATAGTAGGATCCAGGTGTTCATTAGAAGATGCTAGGCTGTTAATGGAAGAGGCCATACCTATGCAATTTGATACAATTGAAATCTCACCCACTTCTCCCTCTGAAATTAGGAAAATAATAAACTTGCTTAAAAGCAAAAACTCACATGGAATTGATGGCATTTCCGGCAAAATACTAAAAGCTTGTTCTCAACAGATAAGTAAGATTCTCAGCCACCTGTGTAATAGCTCTCTGGAACAGGGCATTTTCCCTGATAGACTGAAATACGCTATTGTTATACCTTTGCATAAAAAGGGGGATAGATCTGATGTCAACAATTACCGTCCAATCTCCCTTCTAACAGCTTTATCCAACATTTTTGAGAAAGTAATGTATTCAAGAGTAGCTTCACATATCTGTAAAAATGAAGTACTAACAAAATGTCAGTTTGGTTTCCAGAAAGGTTTTTCAACAGAAAATGCCATATATGCTTTCACCAGTCAAATTTTGAATGATCTGAATAACCGAACACCACCCATTGGGATTTTTTGTGATCTCTCAAAGGCTTTTGATTGTGTAAATCATGAAATTCTGCTAGACAAGCTCAAGTATTGTGGCATGAGTGGGACAGTGCACAAATGGTTTAATTCGTACCTAACTGGAAGAGTGCAGAAAGTTGAAATAAGTAGTTCTCGTAACATGCAAAGATCAGCACATTCCTCAAACTGGGGAACTATCAAGAATGGGGTTCCACAAGGGTCAGTCTTGGGTCCTTTGTTGTTCTTATTACATATTAATGACTTGCCATTCCATATTCATGAAGAGGCAAACTTAGTTCTCTTTGCTGATGATACAAGTATAGTAATCACACGTGAGAAACAAGAATTAACTGATGAAATTGTCAATACTGTCTTTCAGAAAATTACTAAGTGGTTCCTTGTAAACGGACTCACACTGAATTTTGATAAGACACAGTACATACAGTTCCGTACAGTGAATGGTATGACGCCATTAATAAATATAGACCTTAATCAGAAGCATATAGCTAAGGTAGAATATTCCAAATTTTTAGGTATGTCCATTGATGAGAGATTAAATTGGAAGAAACACATTGATGATCTGCTGAAATGTTTGAGTTCAGCTACTTATGCAATAAGGGTCATTGCAAATTTTGGTGATAAACATCTTAGTAAATTAGCTTACTACGCCTATTTTCACTCATTGCTTTCATATGGCATCATATTTTGGGGTAATTCATCACTGAGGAATAAAGTATTTATTGCACAAAAGCGTGTAATCAGAATAATAGCTGGAGTCCACCCAAGATCATCCTGCAGACATTTATTTAAGGATCTAGGGATATTCACAGTAGCTTCTCAGTATATATACTCTCTTATGAAATTTGTCATTAACAACCAAACCCAATTCAAAAGTAATAGCAGTGTGCATAACTACAATACTAGGAGAAAGGACGATCTTCACTATTCAAGATTAAATCTAACTTTGGCACAGAAAGGGGTGAATTATACTGGCACTAAAGTCTTTGGTCACTTACCAAATAGTATCAAAAGTCTGACAGATAACCAACAAGTATTTAAGAAGAAATTAAAAGAATTTCTGAATGACAACTCCTTCTACTCCATAGAGGAATTTTTAGATATAAATTAAGAAAAAAAAAGGAAAAAAAAACCAAAACAAAAATATAAAAAAGTAAAAATAATAAAAATAAAAAATAAAGAAAAAAACACAAAAAAATAAAGTTGTTATATTAACTTAAGTATGTTGTTAAATTAACCTAATTATGTCATGTATTGGAAAATTCGACTCATTCCACATCATTACGAAATATCGTATTCATGATCCATGGAACTAGTATTAATCTAATCTAATCTAATCTAACCTAATCTAAACAGAATGACCTCCTCCAAGCCAACTATCATTGATTCAAAATATGTCATGCAAAAACCCAACTTGCGTTTTTCTCATATGACATCCTGTAAGCTATGGATAAAAGTAAACATTTAGAAGCAATTTTGCTTGACCTCCAAGGAGCATTTGACTCAGTATCACACCAACTGGTTTTAATGAAAGTACAATCAAAGTTCATGATTGGATATAGAATTTCTTGGTAGGGAGGACACAGCTTGATATATTTAATGAACAGTCATCAGCAGATGTAGAAATAACTAAAGGTATGCTCCAGGAAAATGTGTTGGGGCCCTGTTCATGTTGTATATAAATTACATTACAGACTTTTGCAGGTGACACTGTTATCTGTAATCAAGTACTGTTTGAAAAATACTGGACAATTATTCATTCAGGTCTTGGCAGCTTGCTGTAAATATTGAGAAATGTAAAATTTTGCACTTCACAAAATGTGAAAACATTGTATCCTATGACTACAATATCAGTGGGTTATAATTCTTATAAACACATGGTGTATAAAGTTTTACCCCTTCATGAACAGTGATGCCACCCTGGAGTGGCTGGCATATCTCAATGTTAAAGATAACCTTACTCCCAGCATAACAACATTGTGAAGAAGCCAGACTAACATTTTATTCCTGAAGAGGGTCAGCAGCCTTTTCAGTCATTGCTGGGGCAACACTTTGTATGACTGATCTGCCCTTATAATATTAGCCAACATGGCTTTGTAAATGGTTGAAGTCATGGGGCACAATATCCCGATGAGCCAAAACTTTATCAATACCCGATTTTATGAACACCTGCTTAAAATGGTGTTGGTCCTTCTATGGAATGCAATGCAGCAGTGATTCTGTGTGACATGAGTCAACAAGTCCTTGGTAGGTTTCCAGAAGTATGTGACACAAAATAGGTCTTGCAATTCCAGTAAATTATGGGTCAGTAATTTGTGGACACAGAGATGGTGACCAATAGAGACCCAGATGTGTCCATTGGTTTCAGGTCAGAAAATTTGATGGTCAAGACAGAAACATCAGCTCATTATTATGTTCCTCAAAGTACTGTTGCCTGAATGAATGCAGGTGGTCCACAATAATTCACACACAATCCACAGCAGCCGTGGTGACTTTGGTTACTACTGCAGGTTCCCTGGAAGCCCAGGTGAATATTTAAACATAATACTGTCCCCACCAGCCTATGTCCTTGTCTCAGTGCTAGTTTTGAGCAGCTATTCACCTGGATGTTGACATATCTGATCACAATCATCAACCTGGTGTAACGAGACATGTGATTTATCCAGCCAGGTGACACGTTTCCATTGATCTGTGGTCAAATCTCAGCACCAGTTGTTCACCGCAGTAGTAATTTTCAAGACCATTGAGTCAACATGGGGACACTTAAGGGTCATCTGCTGTAGTGCCCCATGTTCAACAGTGTGTGGTGAGTAGTGTGCATTGAAGCACTCGATCTTGCACCATGAGATGTGGACGTCCAAAAACTAAAAAAAAAAGGCCAAAAACTTAACCTGTTGGAAGTGGTGGAAATTAACAAACATGTGGTTCACAATCCTGATGAGGCATGGTGCCTTATATCGCTCCTGTCTAGAGCCTGTGTATTGGGAGAATCAGTCGTGTGCACAGTGACTGATGGTCTGAAGTGGATTCAGTCAAGTACATAGTTCTAATTTTCATCTCATAGGAGACAGTAGCAGACAGGACTAAACAGAAAACTATAATGTACAGGGTGACACACGGGAGAGGGACGATATTGAACTGTGTAGTACTGAGGGCACGGTGGTGGAAGTGGTCGTGGTGGAGATGGTTCTGATCCACACAAGATGCCATTTCATTTACTCAATCACTATGGAGCAGTGGGACTTGCAACATTGAATGTTTGTCTATGACAGTTTCATGAAAAGTGATGAGTCTATTATTGCTATGCGGCGATTGTTTTGTGCGCGATTTAATGTCGGTCAACATGGAACTGTTCCGAGCCATAACACAATCCTCAGATGGGTGGAAAACTTCAGATCAACTGGAAACATACTGGTTAAGAAGCATCCTGGCCTGAGACACAGAGTAAGGACACCAGAAAATGTTGAAAGGATAAGGCAAGTGGCAGTCAGAAGCCCAGGATGGTCAGCTAGATGTCATGCTAGTGAGTTATGAATCAATTGTGAGTCAGTTAGACGAATTTTGCATAAAGAATTAAAATTCCATCCCTACAAAATGCTCATTGTCCAACAACTTAAGGAAACTGATTTTGCTGTACAAGAAGACTTCGCTTACAGAATGCAAGTGATTTTGGGACTGAATGAAAATGAAATTTTATAGGTGAGCAATGAAGCTCATTTTCATTTAAACAGGACCACGAATAAGCAAAACGTACATTACTGGGCTCCAGAGCATACACAACTTATCCACCAGCGTCCTCTACACTCAGAAAAAGTAACAGTCTGGTGTGCTCTTGGCTCTGTTGGCATTATTGGAAGAGAACGGGGCCACAGTTACTGATAATTCAGTATGTTATGTTCATATGCTTGAAACATTCTTGAAACCAGAACTAAGAAGACGATGAATCCCATTAAAACGTGTTTGGTTCCAGCAGGATGGGGCAATATCGCACACCGCATGTTTCCTGGCCAAATTATCTCATGTTTTGGCAATGTTCCTTGGCCTCCCAGGTCCCTCAACTTGTCAGTATGTGACTTTTTTCTGTGGGGGTGCCTTAAGAACTGTGTCTATAACCACAAACCACGAAATTTGGACGAGTTGAAGAATGCAATCATTCAAGAAATTGCCGCCATCCCTGCAGAGATTTTAGTCCGTGTGATGGAGGATTTTGAGAAGAGACTTGAGTCTTGCATTTTAAATGATAGACATCACCTTGACGGCATATTTTTCATAAATAACTTTGTTAACTAAAATGGCAAATAATGAGCTTTGATTTTGTGTAAATAAACATGCATTAATTTTAAAGTTGGCTGAGTATTACTTCGTTAAAAACCATCCGTCTCCCTTGTGTCACCCTATAGTTAAGTATTTGGCCGCCAAAGTCCAGTAGTGCACAGAGACATTCAAGAAACAGGTCAAGAGAATGTTTATGTGAATTGTTCTGTTTATTTCTTGAAGACTTTTTTTATATTTTTGTTTGTAAAGTTTTGCATATGCTTTTAGTAGTGTGAATGATGCTTGAATGTGGTCTAAAGTAAATACGTAGATCATTGTTCTACTGATGAATGCTGCACATACTAGCGTGAGAAAGAAATATCAGAATGTTAAATACTTATTTCAGGAAAAAGTACAGTTCAAAAGTGTGTTATTGTTTGTTTGGTTAGTCATAAAAAGCGCAAACTAACACAGAGAATAATATTTTCTATTGGCCTTAAAGAAAACTGACCAGTCAGAATGGAGTATTCTTCATGCTTCTTTTCTCTTGGAGATATACAGGGTGATTCAAAAAGAATACCACAACTTTAGGAATTTAAAACTCTGCAACGACAAAAGGCAGAGCTAAGCACTATCTGTCGGCAAATTAAGGGAGCTATAAAGTTTCATTTAGTTGTACATTTGTTCGCCATTTCAGCCAATAAAGTTTTTGGTCCCTTATTCTTCGAAGGTGCTACTGTAACTGGACATCAGTGTCTGGAGTTGTTAGAGAATTGGCTGTTCCCTCAGCTCGAACAAGAAGCACAACAATTCATATTTCAGCAGGATGGAGCGCCACCACATTGGCACTTATCTGTCCGTAACTACCTGAACGTCAACTACCCAAGGCGATGGATCGGCCGCCAGGCAGCCCGTGACAGAGCACTTCATCACTGGCCTCCAAGAAGCCCTGATCTTACCCCCTGCGATTTTTTCTTATGGGGGTATGTTAAGGATATGGTTGAATTTTGCAGAGAGAACGATTTAATTGTGAAAGAAACATAGAAACACTGTATAGTTACAGATAGATTATATAAACGTAAGACAGAGATTTCTTCTGCAGGTTTTCAAACTGCAAAATGTTTCTGGGGGTAGATGTAGACTCTCACCATATCACCAGGTTATGAACTGCAGATTGTAACTGAAGAAGTTATACACACATCAAAAAAAAGTTTCGCATCACCCCAGATCCCAGAACTCCTGGAGATGGACGTTGACTGTGGATATTGTATCACAGACACAGACACAATATTAGAGGTACCGGTGTGTACAGCAGTCTGGACCACCACCTCTGAAGGTTTCGCTGTATGGTGGTACAACATGCAATGTGTGGTTTTCATGAGCAATAAAAAGGGTGGAAATGATGTTTATGTTGATATCTATTCCAATTTTGTGTACAGGTTCCGGAACTCATAGAACCGAGGTGATACAAAATTTTTTTGATATGTGTTGTCAGTTAGGAAATTAAGGAGATAGAGCCCAGGTAATTTGAAAGAATCAGAGATTGCTGAGAGTTTCAAACAAAGCATTATGAAATATTGACTTCAGCATGATAAAGGAACACTGTAGAAGATGAATTGGTAGCTTTGAGAAATAAAATAGTGAAGGTAGCAGAGACTCAAATAGGCTGAGAGACAGAGATTCAAATAGGCTGAGAGACAAGAGGCAGTACTAATCCTTCGATAACATACAAAAGATTGATTTTAACTGATGGAAGTAGATCATATAAAAATGCTTCAAATGAAGCAGGCAAAATGGAATACAGATGTCTAAAATGAAATTTACAGAAAGTATAAACCAGCAAAGCAGGAATGATTAAATGAGGAAAACAAAGCTGTGAATGCATGTATAACTATGGAAAAGTTACACTAAAGTGCCAAAAAAACTGGTATAGACATGTGTATTCAAATAAAGAGACATGTAAACAGGCAGAAAATGGCGCTGCAGTTGGCACCACCTATTTGAGACAACAAGTGTCTGGTGCAGTTGTTGTATTGGTTACTGCTGCTACAATGGCTGGTTATCAAAATTGAAGTGAGTTTGAACGTGGTGTTATAGTCAGTGCATGAGCGATGGGACACGACATCTCTGAGTTGGCAATGAAATGGGGATTTTCCCGAATGACCTTTTCAGGAATGTACCATGAATATCAGGAATCCGGTAAAACATCAAATCTCCGACATTGCTTCAGCCAGAAAAAGAATGGGACCAACAATGACTGAAGAGAATCATTCAACATGATAGAAGTACAACCCTTCTGCAAATTGCTGGAGATTTCAATGCTGGCCATCGAGCCATTCAAGAAAACATAATTGATATGGGCTTTCAGAGCTGAACGCCCCTTGTGTACCCCTTGGTGATTATGACACAAAGTTTTACACCTTGCCTGGACTTGTCGGCACCAACACTGGAATGTTGATGACTGGAAACATGTTGCCTGGACGGACAAGTCTCGTTTCAAATTGTATTGAGTAGATGGACATATACGTGTATGGAGACAACCTCACAAATCCAAGGACCCTGCATGTCAGCAGGGGACTTTTTATGCTGGTGGAAGCTCTTTAAAGGTGTGGGGCATTTGTAGTTGAAGTTACGTGGGACCCATGATACATCTGGATATGACTCTGACAGGTGACACATATGTTAGCATCCTGTCTGATCACTTGCATCCATTCATATTAATTTTGCATTCTGACAGACTTGGGCAATTCCAGCAGGACAATATGACACCGCAAACGTCCAGGAGCACTCTTATGAGTTTAAACACTTCTGCTGTCCACCAGACTCCACAGACATGAACACATCTGGGATGCCTGGCAACATGCTGTTCAGAAGAGATCTCCACTCTCTCATACTCTTATGGATTTTTGGACAGCCCTGCAGGATTTCAGTGTCAGTTCCCTCCAGCAATACTTCATACATTAGTCAAGTCCATGCCATGCCGTGTTGAGGCATTTCTGCATGCTTGCGGGGGCCCTGCATGATATTAGGCTGGTGCACCTGTTTCTTTGGCTCTTCAGTGTAGATGCCTTGTAAATTACAGAAATCCTTCCAAAAAAGAAGAAGCAGCAGTTGTATGAATATCAAGAGCTCCAATGAGAACCCAGCACTAAGCAAAGAATGGAAGTTTGAGAGGTGGATGGAATATATAGTAGGGCTATATAAAGAATGTAAATCATAAATTGACATTATGGGAAAGGAAATGGAAGCAGATGGAGATGAGACCAGGTATGTGATTCTGTGAGAAGAAGGTGACAGAGAACTGAAAGACCTAAGTTAAAACAAGACACATTCACACAGAATCATTTAGATTTTTTGGAGAACCAGCCATGACAAAACCTAGTATGCAAGATATATGAAACAGATAAAAAACTCTCAGGCATCAAGAAGAAACCAGTACTTCCAATTTTGAAGTAGGCAGGTGCTGACTGTTATGAAATTAGCAAACCATTAGTTTAATAAGCCATTGTTGCAAAATACCAAAACACTAATTATTTACAGTAGAGTCAATAGACTGTTGGAAGCTAATCTGCGGCGTATCAGTTTGGTTTCTAAGGAAATGTTGGAATGCATGAGGCAGTGCTGACAGTAAAACTTATCTTAGAGGCTGTACCGAAAGAAAGGCATCTCACTTTTTTAGCATTTGTATATTTAGATAAACAATGCTGACTGTAATACGCTTTCTAAAATTAGCAGGGATAAAATACGGTGAGTGGAAGGTTACTGACAATTTGTACAGAAAGAAACCTCCAGTTCTAAGAGTTGTACAACATGTAAGGGAGGCAGTACTGTGAAGGAGTGAAAGAATTTTTGCCTTTCCAAAATGTTATTTAAGTTGTACACTGAGGAAGCAGTAAATGACATGGAGAACATATTAGAACAGAAACTATGCTTCAGCGGGAAGAATTACAATCTTCGAGTTTTAAATATGGTAGTGGATAGTTAGAATGTTCTGGTAAAATGTAAATAAGTTTATAGGCACCCCCCCTCCCCCCCAATCTCCCCCCCCCCCCCCCAAAGCTCCCAGGGAATGGAAAAAATATAGTGTACTCAGGTGTTTTTCTTTCAAGGAAATGATTTAAAAGTCAGTTTTACCCAGGTTTTTTAACAGGGCCAGAATTGGAAATTACAAGTTGTCATTCGTCTTCCAAAATATTAAAAATACACCTCATCCCCAGATCTACAGCCCTCCTCCTTCCTACAAACTATCATATGGGCACGTGCGCGCGCACACCCACCCACCCTCCCACCCACCCACACACACACACACACACACACACACACACACACACACACACACACACTTGTGAAGTTACTTTGTGTTTGCTGAATGCACTGTGCTGTAGCTGCAGGTAGCAGCTCCATGTGATATGAATGATGAATGCAACACATGCACTGGTTCCAGGAGCCTCATGTAGTGCATGATGGAGATGTCATGGTGATGATGTGGAAGAGTAGATTGGTATGGTATGACGGAACAGAGGAAGATGAGATTGTGAGGAAGAGAGTGCAGGTGCAGGATGCTAGCAGCGACAGAAGGCAGGAAGATCACAGAAATGTAAAAATTTTCTCATTCCATCATGGCAGACTGTTTAGCAACTGGTTTCACAGTGTTTCAGAACAAAAACAGTCTCTGTTGCAAAATTATTTAATGTCAGTGATGCATTTGATGATACCCCCCAAAAGGGTGAAATGCATCATTGACATTAAATAATTTCAGAATGGAGACTATTTTTGTTCTGAAATGAAGGATATGTGTCAAAGACAGTACCCATCTACATAGTGCAGAGAATCTGGTGGGGGGTTCCAGATGGCATGGGTTGTGAAACAGCCATTACAATTAAGCATGTTGTGCTCAGCAGCATGTTCCGCCACTGCATCCTCGTCTGTAGTGATGAGAATTCCCAGGTCAACTATGGTGAAGGCCTCACTGAAGCTTTCACAGAGAGGTACTATCCCCCTAGATAGTCCACAGAGAGATTTCCTGTGTCATATCTTCACAACACACCCCTAATCCTCCCACCACCCCAAGAATCAGCTGCAAAGGAGCACCCCCCATCATAAAGCAGTATAATCATAGGCTGGAACAACTGAACCAAATCCTTCCCAGGGCTTTGGCTATTTATAGCACTGCTCATAAATGAGGAACATTCTACCTACTTTATTTCCCACACTTTCTAAAGTGGTATTCTGCTGCCCACCCAATTTACACAGATTTACCGGATATAGACTGGGACACTCAGATGTTTAGGATGGGCGGTAAGGACAGAGCATCGAGTGACATTATACTGAGTGCACTATCCGAAAATTACCTCAAGCAATTAAGCAGAGAACCGACTCATGGAGATAACATCTTGGACCTACTGGTAACAAACAGACCCGAACTTTTCGACTCTGTAAGCGCAGAACAGGGAATCAATGATCATAAGGCCATTGCAGCATCCCTGAATATGGAAATAAATAGGAATATAAAAAAGGGAGGAAGGTTTATCTGTTTAGCAAGAGTAATAGAAGGCAGATTTCAGACTACCTAACAGATCAAAACGAAAATTTATGTTCCGACACTGACAATCTTAAGTGTTTCTGGAAAAAGTTCAAGGCAATCATAAAATGCGTTTTAGACAGGTATGTGCTGAATAAAACTGTGAGGGATGGGAAAAACCCACCGTGGTTCAACAACAAAGTTAGGAAACTACTGCGAAAGCAAAGAGAGCTTCCCTGCAAATTTAAATGCAGCCAAAACCTCCCGGACAAACAGAAGCTAAATGATGTCAAAGTTAGCGTAAGGAGGGCTATGCGTGAAGCGATCAGTGAATTCAAAAGTAAAATTCTATGTACCAACTTGACAGAAAATCCTAGGAAGTTCTGGTCTTATGTTAAATCAGTAAGTGGATCAAAACAGTATATCCAGACACTCTGGGATATTATGGCTTTGAAACAGAGGATGACACACGTAAAGCTGAAATACTAAGCACCTTTTTCCAAAGCTGTTTCACAGAGGAAGACCGCACTGCAGTTCCTTCTCTAAATCCTCCCACTAACGAAAAAACGGGTGACGTCGAAGTAAGTGTCCAAAGAATATAAATGCAACTGATATCATTCAACAGAGGAAAGTCCACTGGACCTGATGGCATACCAATTCGATTCTACACTGAGTATGCGAAAGAACGTGCCCCCCTTCTAACAGTCGTGTCCTGCAAGTCTCTAGAGGAACGGATGGTTCCAAATGATTGGATAGTTCCAGTTTTCAAAAAGGGTTGTCGAGCAGATGCGCAAAACTATAAACCTATATCTCTGATGTCGATCTGTTGTAGAATTTTAGATCATGTTTTTTGCTCGCGTAACACGTCATTTCTGGAAACCCAGAATCTACTCTGCAGGAATCAACATGGATTCCAGAAACAGCGATTGTATGAGACCCAACTCGTTTTATTTGTTCATAAGACCCAGAAAATATTAGACACAGGCTCCCAGGTAAATGCCATTTTCCTTGACTTCCGGAAGGCGTTCGATACAAATCCGCACTGTCGCCTGATAAACAAAGTAAAAGCCTACGGAATATCAGACCAGCTGTGTGGCTGGATTGAAGAGTTTTTAGCAAACAGAACACAGCATGTTGTTCTCAATGGAGAGACGTCTACAGACATTAAAGCAACCTCTGGCGTACCACAGGGGAGTGTTATGGGACCACTGCTTTTCACAATATATATAAATGACCTAGTAGATAGTGTCGGAAGTTCCATGTGGCTTTTCTCGGATGATGCTGTAGTATACAGAGAAGTTGCAGCATTAGGGGATTGCAGCGAAATGCAGGAAGATCTGGAGTGGATAGGCACTTGGTGCAGCGACTGGCAACTGACCTTTAACATAGACAAATGTAATGTATTGTGAATACATAGAAAGAAGGATCCTTTATTGTATGATTATATGGTAGCGGAACAAACACTGGTAGTAGTTACTTCTGTAAAATATCTGGGAGTTTGCGTACGGAATGATTTGAAGTGGAATGACCATATAAAATTAATTGTTGGTAAGGCGAGTGCCAGGTTGAGACTCATTAGGAGAGTCCTTAGAAAATGTAGTCCATCAACAAAGGAGGTGGCTTACAAAACACTCATTCGACCTATGCTTGAGTATTGCTCATCAATGTGGGATCCGTACCAGGTCGGGTTGACAGAGGAGATAGAGAAGATTCAAAGAAGAGCGGCGCATTTCATCAAAGGGTTATTTGGTAAGCATGATTGCATTACAGAGATGTTTAGCAAACTCAAGTGGCAGACTCTGCAAGAGAGGCACTCTGCATCACAGTGTAGCTTGGTGTCCATGTCTCAAGAGGGTGCGTTTCTGAATGAGGTATCAAATATATTGCTTCCCCCTACTTATACCTCCTGAGGAGATCACAAATGTAAAATTAGAGAGATTCGAGCGTGCATGGAGGTTTTCAGGCAGTCGTTCTTCCCGCGAACCATACACAACTGGAACAGGAAAGGGAGGTAATGACAGTGGCACATAAAGTGCCCTCCGCCACAAACCGTTGGGTGGCCTGCGGAGTATAAATGTAGATGTACACAATATTCTGATGTATCTGTGTGCCACACTTATTCCCAACCCCTTGCCACATGAGTTGTACTCCTGTGGAAGACCTGCACTGAATACACACTCAGCAATCCTATTCCAGCCCTGTAACGTGTTTGTCCTGTTGCATCAGAGAGAGGACCACCTGTGAAAGCAGTCATGTCATATACCAGTTCTGTTGCAGTTTATGCACAGCATTTTACATGGCATAACCAGCACCCACCGCCCGCCCCCCCCCCCCCCCCCCCTACCCGCCCACATGCTCCCCTTCTATCTCCCTATCTCCCTCCAGCACCAGATTCTCCGCACTACATAGATCTGAGTTGTCTTCGCAACACATCCTTCTTTTGTTTACACCTGCTGGCCTCAACTTTTGCTAGGTCTCTGCCATGCACCCACCTCCATCTTGCCCAGGACCGTAACTTCACTCATCCTACAACCACACTCTTTTCCCTGTAGTCTATCTTCCTCTGTTCTGTCATCCCCTCCAAAACCTCTCCTCAACATCATCATCAAGACATTGTCATTATGTGATACACAAAGTCACTGGTGGCAGTGCCCAAGTGTGTGTGTGTGTGTGTGTGTGTGTGTGTGTGTGTGTGTGTGTGTGTTTTTAATTTGCCGATGACCTACTAATTCTTGTTGGACCATGAATATCTGTTGAACAGGATGGGTAGTTTTATGGAAAGATGTTATAAGATGAAAGTAAATCAAAGAAAGATGAAAGTAATGAGAAGTAGCTGAAATAAGAACAGTGATAAACTTAACAGCAGGATTGATGTCATGAGTAGATGATGTTAAGGAATTCTACTACCTTGGCAGCAAAATAATCAATGATGGACAGAGCAAGGAGGACATCAAAAGCAGAATAGTGTTGGCAAAAAGGGCGTTCCTGGCCAAGATAAGCCTTCCAGTATCAAACATAGGCCTCAATTTGAGGACGCAACTTCTGAGAAAGTATGTTTGGAGCACAGCATTGTATGGTAGTGAAACATGGACTGTAGAAAAACCAGAACAGAAGAGAATCAAAGCATTTGAAATGTGGTGCTACAGGCAAATGTTGGCAATTAGGTGAACTGATAAAGTAAGGAGTGAGGAGGTTATGCAGAATTGGAGAGTAAAGGGACAGGTCACAGGACAGACTGTCACCACGTTTTTTAATTGTCTGTCTACTATGTTACCTGTCTGCTTCCTGTGTATTTTATTTGCTTTGCCAACGCTTTGCTTTATGTTTTAACTTTCCACAATTTTCCACCATTTTACAATTTAAATCATAAGCTGATTTTTGAATGCCTGCATAGTGTACGTGATGTGTCTGCCAGGGAAATCCCGTCGCATCTAGAAATAAACTTCCCTGCAGACAAAAGAGGACGGGGCCATACGAGCTGAGCGGAATAAAGCTGAACGGGTGAAAGCCAATGTTTGTTTGTGTGGTTGACTGGGTTTGCAAATGATCGGCGTTGTTATAATTGCTAGTGAAAGCCATAGATTCAGACTACCAGAGTGGAAATAAACAACTAACAGGAATAACAAGTAAGAAATATTAGTACTTATCTTCTTGGTGTATCTAAGAAAATGAAAATTTGATAGAAAGTTTTTGGCCAGACCGCTACACTAGTAAGAGCCAGTTGTACACTCCCCGGCCTGCAGGCCTAAGTTCTATTCTGGAAGTAGCGCGGAAAACGCGTTGTGCGGACACGTAATAACGCCTAACCGGAGAATAAACGCGGGATAAAACCAGTGATTGTAGCAGGATTAGTGAAGTTAACCAGAGAATAAGTTTTTACACAGGCAGGAATAGTTACAGAATTACTGATGACAAGGTTGATTGTTAGAACGAAGAAGGAGAAGATGAGAAGCTGGAGCGCATGAATGAAATGTGAAACTATTTCCTAACATAAAGCTTTTTGCTTGTAGTGGGCCTATTACGCATTTGATAGTGGTTCTTCATGAATTATATTCTGTCATGTCGTAAAAATGACCATTTGCTCCAAAGCAGTCTCGTTTATTTGGGGTGTATTACGATAGCTGCAATATTAGACAGGCCTATTTCGTTTTATCTAGCAGACAGTGACAAAATACACGTAACACCAGTCTTGGGTACTATTTGCATTAACAGCTTTTTCAGTATTAGACAACATTTCGTTTTTTCATATGGCAAGAGGTTTGACGAACTTCGATGAAGTAATAGATTCTTTCGCAGAAAGGAAAGTCCGCCATGTAAAACTGTAGTACGATTAGAGAGAGAAAAACACTAGGACTTAAGGATTGGAGAAATGTATCTTACTTGTCTCTTGCCTTTACTGGTTTTATGTATCCTATATTTACTTTTATGTTACACAAAACAACAAGTTATTAGCTAATAGGCAATAAAGAGTGCAAATTTTCTAAATAGTTCTTGTTCTCCTGGTTACAAATAATCCCATCCAGTATTAATCAAACCGGGTGACTGGGAACAGGTAAGGCACCACAGGACATTTTAATTTCCACTGTCCTGAATATAGTTTGATGGCATCCATTACAAAATATACAAGTTTGAATTCAACAGAGCGAAATAAGTGACATGTGATAAAAGAATGCTGTGTGAAGTGGCATGACACTGCACTTTGGCACTCTAAAGACCAAATAACATGTCTTACATTTCTTCGATGACATGTTTTATGTCTCAGGCTCTACTGAAAGATATGCGCTATAAAACGAACATTTTTTGAAAAGTCGATTTAATTTTTTGCGTCCTGCCTCTAACGCCGGAGGAACGGAATAGGGGTGGTGCCACTTTCTAGTATTGCCCCGGTTCGGAAATATCGTAAACCCATGACAGAGGACTCTTGAGTTGTAGTGGGGGGAGGGTAGTCTCCACGTGACTCATGTTTATGTTTAGTGACTGCTGCTTCCTGTTCGTTTATTGCTCTCACGTCAAATGAAAACAAAATGAATTTCTGTGGACGGGAGCTATAAAGTGAATTAAAATACATTCACATAATTACGGAAGGCTAAAATAAGTTATTAGTTTCAGATTTTATTTTATTTCCACCCTTCTAAGCATTAGTCACCTTGCAGAACAATGAAGTTATTTTTGCCGGTTTGCTAAAGAAATTTGGCTTTTATTACTCTTTTCCGCTGAGGCAATCCATTTATTTGAAACGAAACGTTTAATCCCACGCTACTGGCTGCTTTCAACTGTTCACTGCCTTTCAAGTGCACATTTTCATCTTCTAGCATGTATTACATTATGCCCTAATAAAGAACCAAACACGAGATAGTATAGTACTGGTACTCCTTGAAAATTTACATCCGAATGTGCACTTTAAGCCGAATTATGCATTGTAGTATGGTTCACGAAATTCCGATGCTCTTGGAGTAGTATCCTCTGATGTCTTGTTTCTTTTATGACGTAATGTAAAATCCTTTAATGTTTTTACACATACGATCATACGGGCTACCTGCGTCATTGTAACTGCGCAAGTGCGGTGATGCCTGTTACCTGGCACACTGGCAACTGATGAAACGAACTTATTTCTAACAGGTCGCCGGGAAATATTGAGAATGATGATTCGAAAAGCATTACTTTCAAATTAAATTTCCTTTTACACAAGATGAACTATGTGCGAGAATGTATGATGAATTTCTTAAGTCACATAGCTTTTGACTCTCATTTAAAAATCAACTCTGTGAGGATAATCATTTGAAGAATTTCTAGCCCAGATGATCATTTATGTCGTTATTAAAAGTTTTACTGGCACCTTTGTGAAAAAAGATCAACTTCATAAATGAAAGCTTAAATTCTCTTGCAGCCGATTAATCTTCGAGACCAATATTACATGTGAAAGCTTTTCTTGTAGCAACACTATGTATATTAATTTAAACCATTAACCTTTCCTATTTGTGTGGTCATGCTACTTCATAGTGATGTTACTATTGGCTGACTACATCACATGTCCTATGCTCTGAATATCCGCCGTCGTCGGCTGGCGAGATCGCGTGACATGAGCTATGGCTGGCTTACAAAAGCGCACGGCAATCTTCAGTGTCCAGAGCTTGTGGTGCATAGTCACTGTTCTTGTAAAAGAGCTATACCAGCAGTGCATGATCCTACATGGAGACAGTCATGCTGAGCACCTCAAGATGCAAACAAAGGAATGGCCCTCTACCACACGTCTTTTATTTCACAATTTTACTGCTTATAGCATCATCTAGTAATAAAATTTTTGTTATTTTTTTCATTCCCCAATACCTTTCCCCCTTCGCTGAAAACACTCCTTGCACATTTGACGTCAGTTTGAGCAATGTTTTTTTTTTATTTTCTCCAGTGCTTTGAAACTGAGTCTGAGCAATGATTCTTTTTTTTCTGCAGTATTGTGAAACTGGAACTGTAATTATATTCATCCTATATGGTACAGCAGAAAGAACTGTGTGCCATATATTTCACAGTGGTTTCCAGAGTATGAATGCAGAGATAGAAATGATACAGAGGAACACACAGCAACTTTTATGGGTAGAAATCGCCAGCCAGAGACTGTAATTATTAAGCAGGATTTTATGTAAGTGAAAGAAAATATTAATTTATCCTAATATATTGGATTATAACAGCACTTAGCAGTTCATAGTAGGTGGAGCAATCAAGAATACTCACCTGAGACTACACTTTCCAGAACCAGCACATATAAGGCTGATAAATGTCAGTGTCTTCTTTTTAAAAGATCCAGCAAGATAATAAGACAATGCTTGGTTTTGGGGAGGGAGAAGGTTTGTAGGGTTAGTGATTATATTATTTCTAAATTTGACAATTAAGAGGGTGACAGAAAAGGAACAAATATGCTAATAAGAAAACACTGTGTGCTGTTACTGTACAATAAATTTACAAAAGATTTTATCCATTGCACATATATGAAAATATAGATATACAGTACCTCTTGTACAATAATACATACAGATATGAAACAAGCTCTGACATACATATTTAAATCACAATCTTCAATGAAACTGAGGTATTATGTTTCTAAAACTAGGAAGTCATAGGAATGCTTAGCTTATCCTGCTTCTACAGTATAGCTGAATATTTTATGGTAAACAATTTATGTCTTTATCATGCACTGCCTCTGAATTTGTTCCACATAAAAAGCTTGATACATTAACTTTAAGTATAGTTTATTTTGTGCTTTTCAATCTGTGTCTCTATCTACTGTTATTTTGGTACAAAATACCACTCAAATTCAACCGAGGAACTGGAACAGAATAAAAGCTACATGAAGAAAAATGAAAACAATTACTTTAAAATCTTTTTGTTCATTTATGTAGCTTTTATTTGTTCCAGCATGATGTGTGTCACTATTTAAAACACTTTATATATTTTTTGTTACAAATCTAACATGGTTCTCTGAAACATTTTTTTTTCTTTTCGTCGAATTATGCATATTCATCTGAAATATGTCTTTCATCTTTGAGTATTACTGGGATAGAAACATAATCAGACAGTACTTGATACCACCTCATCATCTAGTGAAGGTAAAAGTACTGTCAAAGGCACCATATGATGAATGTAAGATTCATCTCATCACTTAGATTCACATGAAAGAAGCTTTTGAAGTAGTTACACAGGAATACATTTAGTACACAATTCCATTACTGAAACTTGATCTGTGACACAGAGATGAGAAAAGTTGACAAGTGGTAACTCACATGCCTACCACCCAGACGTGCTGAGTCTGGTGAAGTCAGGGTAGGCCAAAAGCTATGAAGGGGTAATGACTGTGAATAATTGTTGTATTTATTGTTTTCTTTTGTTTCAGAGGAAGGACAGGACAATGACCATCCTTCGTGTTTAAGTCTGTGAAGAATCAATGGAAACTAATGATAAAGAAGTTAATCACAGTTATAAGCCCTTCACAAATTTTGCACCACCCTATAATTGTGAGGTGCTCCAAGGTTATCTCACCATTCTACCAGCATATATCTGTGTTTATTTTTCCTTTTATTAGTCCCATTACCACTAAGTCTACCTTCCCATTTATTTGCTCCAAGCATGGTGTTAAATTTTGAAAACTAGATTTGTGTGTTGAATGAATAACTCTTCTCACAATTACAATATGTAATATCACACATGTGCTTGAAAGGACTTACAGTTAAAATCAGTCACACAATTTAAGTGAAGACTGTTTACATTACAGCCTAGGACAGACCATGTTTTTGCTTATCTTCCACATAATATGACAAGGATTGGTGTTTCTACATTATTTCCTTGTACTCAGTGGTTTACGCTACATAGTCCATATTTCTAATGAGGACTAAATTGTGCAAGCAGACATTTAAACAAAGATTCATGTATTATGAAAACTAATTTGCGTAATTTTTTAGCCTAAAATGATTGCCTTCTATAGTCAGGACTGCCTAAATACTTCTTTGTTCTCAACAACCAATTTCAACATACTTTGCTGTTATCTTCTTATCGGCAAATATTCTTATTACAAAATGTGTTTGTTATGAGTTACAACAATTCACAGTGTTCCAGCTCACAATGACAGCAAAGTCTGTCATAACCAGATATTGAAAGTAAAGAAGTATTTATCTGATCTTGGTTACAGAATGTTTTTCAAAACAAATAAAACAGGCTGCTCCTTCACATTTCTCAACATGAGAAAATTCAGTTAAAATGATTATGTTATTATATTTAAGGACTGGTGTGAAGTTTGATAAAGAATGGAGAATATAATGATTTGAGAACAGTTATACTAATGCAACTAGAATTTTGGTATGACAAAGATATGGTTTCTTTCAGCTGTGACTTTGAAAAATGCATCATTTGGTCTTTTTACCTTCCATGACTTTATTGAATAAATTGTGGACAGTATCATGTCAGTGAATGTGGAAAACATTAGTCTGGTAAATTCAAAAAATGGAAAATCCAGGATGGAATACTGCCAATATTATGAAAAGGGTAGTTGCTACTCACCATAAGCAGAGATTCTGATTCGCAGACTGGCCTCGGCAGCCAGAGACTGTGGTCAAGTGTGTATGAGTTGCATTTATGTGAGCGTGTAATTGTATGTTGCCTAATTCCAATGAAGGCCTTTTTGGCCAAAAACTTACCTGCTGACAGTATTTTTGTTGCGCCTATCTATGACTCAGCATCTTTGCAGTATGATGAGTAACAACCACAGCCATCCTTTTCATAATATCGTAATTTGGTTAAGTGACAGACAAATATTTTCCAGGCATATTACTCATAGGCCTGCCACTACCGATTTTGTGATATAATTACTGTATCTATCAAAGAGCATGGGATTTAATGTACCAGATTCATAAACTTTTGTGATTTTTATTGGGCCTCAGATATTCCTTCAGTTAAATAACAGTAATTCCTCCTTACTCATATATAATAATAATTGTTTTTAGTATTTTTATAATATTAGTGTTATTATTATGTGAAAGCATGTTTATCTAACACGGATGATATGAGTACATCAGAACTGTTAATAAAATACGCAGCTTGACTTGGAACCTTCAAATCAGTTTGATGTTTGTTTCAATATTTGTGGATTGTCCTATACAAGAATGTTCATTATGGTAATGTAGAGTGCAAAGTGAACACACCATTTGAAAATGACTTTTTTTGAAGAAGTACTGTGTGTTTAATGAAACTATTTTATGCTAGTTCACAGGACAGAACAAATCGTTAAAGAAACTCAGACTATTGCCTCCTCACTGCAGAAAAATTGAAATAAATAAATAAATAAGTTATACCTTGCTGGCTAGAAGCACAAATTCTGATCTGTACTGATTCTCATTTTTGATGTTTGTGGTTTTCATTGTGCACCATAAATATTTAAATAAATTTACAATTTAGATGAAATTATTTAAAGATAGATTGTTGATGCAGTACTGCTAGTCCCACAATTTACTAGTCTTCTGCAACGTATACTGTCACTCATTTCAAATCCCTGAAGGTTTTTGCTTTTGATGGAATCTGTGGAACACTATGAATGAATGAATGAATCAATCAATCAATGAGGAGCCATTATTATATATTTTAACATCATTATCTTACATCTGTTTTGTAAACTATGTTTATGTGTTTTACTGTGTAGATTTATTTTTTATCTTCATGAAAATAGACAAATCATTTCTGTAATGAATAAATATTTAAAATGATTTGTTACATATGTAAATTTGTGTTATGCTTTTAGTTTCATGTTAGCTGGAACCGTATATGAATTTCCTGTAATGAGAAACCAATTCAGTACCAGTAATTTAATTATCAGCTGTCAGTTGTAACTGTCTGAGTATTAAAGGTTTAACTTAAAAACTGAAGACGTTTAAAATTAACCGGAGTAAATACATAATGTTTGCAAATGTTCGACATGAAATCTGCAACATAAATGTTCTCGACTGATAGAGGAAGACAAGGAGGGGAAGAAGAAGAAGAAGAAGAAGAAGAAGAAGAAGGTGATGATCATACAGAAGAAGAAGAAGATGAGGAGGAGAAGTAAAAAAAGAGAGAGAAAGATGATATTAATTTTGTCAAAGTATTTACTTATAGTAGACATCATCTGACATGCTTGTTCCTAACGTTGCCAGTAATAAATACTATAATTAGTAATGTAATGCTCTGTAACCAAAAAACTAAATGTCGTATGAAATGTGGCAATTCAATTTAGTTTTAGTGGCTTGTGACTCATAAAATAACTACATGACACCTTCCACATTTAATGTATAAATGAAACATTTTATGGAAAAAACGTTAGTACTATCTGACAATACAGAATAGAACTTTCTTTTTCCAAAAACTATGTATATACGTTGATTTCTACTGCCTGAACTTGTCAAAAAATGTGTGCAACAAATTACAGTTTTTTTAAATGGTCTAGCTGTAAATCGGATCAATACTTGTTGATAAATACAGCATATCAAGTGGAACCCATTTACCACACAGTTAATGTTGAAACACTCTCCTCCTTCTATTTCCTCTCTGTAAAGAAACATTCTGAGAAACATTCATATAATACTAGCTTGTATTTAGACATTATTTTACTGTAACTCTTGTAATGGTCACAGCTACATATTTCTATTTTTAGGAAATATGTTCACCTAGGTCAAGTCTTAGCTACAGTGGGAACCCTTAAAGTTTATTTTACCACTTTTTAACTAGTCAAATATGTCACTGACTTTTGTATCTAGACACATTAATCTTGTGCCTCACATTAAATGGTATTCTAATGGTAGCATTTCTTATATACCACATATGCCATTTTTCATAGACATTTTGGTAAAAATGATAAAGTTATCACTATTGTAGGTATGACTAAATTAAAAGGAAATAATGAATTTGTAATCTTTGGTGTGCATGCAGGAACTGTCATATTGTGGCTTACTCCTTACCTTATTAAATAGTAGCAAACTAAAGAAAGCATTTTCTTTGATGTGAATACAGCTGATTAGAGTCAGTAACAAAGTATTGTTTGTGTTACCCGTGTATGAAGTGTTAGTGAGGATTTAAAGTAAAGAGATTGTAAAACCCATAAATCCATGTAAGAAATAGGGACTGCAAAGAGAATGGATACTGACAATCTGAGTTGTTCTCTTAGTTTTGTACAGTGCACCCCATGAATATATTCTGTATTAAAGTATGTTTGGTTGAAATTTGTAAAAGAAGTTGACTGACATTTGGTCAGTAAATAATTCATTGTCATAACATAGATTACATTATAAATGTGCACAGAACTATAATGTAAATTAAGAGTTTCTTCCATTATAAGAATATATGCAATATATATTGTTTAAAATACAATACCTACAAACGTTTTCAAATAAAAATTACAACTGAAATGGACATGTTTTAATGGATGGCATGGTAAATCTTGGAATATTTGCTCCAATTCTGCACTGCAATTTCATATCTTATTATAAAACAATTATCTTAAAGTCTGCACTGTTTCAAAACTTTATCACTTTTTGAGGACAGAAGTAATTACATGAAAGATATGTTACTGGTTTAAGAAGTCTCTTGATACAAAAATATATCTTCTCATATTTGTCACTCACCACTGTTACCATCACTGCTGAGGACTCCTATGCACAATTGTCACATCTCTTCTGATGAAAACATATAGCAAACTATGGCTTCAAATCCTCAGCACACACAGCCAATAGTTATCAATGAATGTTTTAGTAACTTAAGTAGTTTTATGTGAAGCTCAGTCACTCAGGCAATCAAGAGATAAAAAGAGGCTAACAGAAGACGTGAAAAATTCTTCATTGTTCTGGAAAGTTAGAGCTGATTACAGTGTACTTGAACTTAATCACAAACTGTGAACAAACTATACATTTGCACATGTGCAGAGATGAAAACAAATGTTGGTAGAATACACTCAAACACATATGGCAGTAGCTGTGACAGTCTGACAGCACTGAAGCCACCAGATTTTCTCTGGTGCCTACATTGTGTTTTGTTTGCTTCTTCGAAGGCGAGAAGTTGTGGGTCTTTGGAAGGATCTCCTCACTTGGCAATTTGCCTCTAGTTCTTTGTCAAAAGATGACAGTGATAATTTTTCCATCTCTCCAGGTCTTAGTGTGTCCTTTGCTCTACTGCTGCTGTAAGATAAAACAAAAACAATTTACATCAGTTATTTGTATCTATGAATTGATTTGTGTATAGTTTTCCATTGTAAATGATATTACAATAGGGAACACATTTACTTCAAAGCTAATTCTCTTCAATACATGCAAATTACTTTGTTTTAAAGATTAATTATCATTTGGATATTGTCCAAGGACCACTGAGTGTCATACCTCAGGTGAATTATTTTTGTATGGTGGGTTAGAAAGAAATCAATTTAAAACTAAATACTGAATATTGTAGTGTCCTACAAGACTATTAATATTGTTCTGATGGCCTAGAGAGTAAGATGAACCAGCGGAAAGTAAGTTGTGTTGTGACTGGAAGATGCTAAGGGGTAATTCAATCACAAAAGTGCAAAGGTTTTCTTTATTCATGTGCATTGACACCATTCTTTTACATAGAATGATTATTGAACTTTAAATGTAACTGACTGAGTGTGGATGGGTGTAAAGAATGTGGGTTGTGATTATGGGGCTGCTGACAGCACATTAGATTAAGGTTAAAACCAGTTCTGACCTGTGGCTTACTCTTGACTAGCACCATGGAGATTCTTGGGCTTATAAGCACTGCTTAATAGGAAATAAATGGAAATTAGGGTTTAACTTTCAATGACTAAAACATACTCAACAGTGCCATAATCCCTCATTGTGCAAGATGCAGTAGAAAGTTTTGGTATTTTATCCATGATACTGGCAAACCATCGGGTGATTAGGAAATGTTCACTGTTACCTCTACATCGATTGACAGATAACAAAAATTTCTGTTGCAGTAAATTTCAAATGGATGTGTTCTCCTTAATGGCATCAGCCTTGATGGCAGGTTATGAAACAGAGATAAGCGTTTGGATAACTGTAGATCAAAACTTTCTAACCGAGTTGTGAAGACTTATCATTTTTTAAACAGAAGCTTCATGTAATACATTGATCACATCCAACAATTAATCTGAATTGTATACTACTTGTTTCACTGATATTTCTATATATTTTTACTCTAGTCATCTGCTACATGTTATACATATGCCTGCATGGACACTGATTCTTTGGTGCTCTGTCATTACGTCACCAATGTCTTGGACAGATAATAAACATTTGTTTCATGAAAAATTGTCCAATCAGAAATATCTAAAAAATGGCATTTAGTAATGAGTTTCAGCTCTATCTTTTTATATTATTAAGAGGTCATTCTATTTACCCATGAGAACCATGTGTAACAGGTGTATAAATAAAAATGCTGAGCGCTGTGCTATCAGAAGTTACAGAATTTAATATTCTAAGAATGAATTTCCTTTTAATAAGATATTTTTCCCTACAACATCAAATAAAATTGAAAAGTGTAATAACCTCAAGTCTTGCCCCGAAAATCAATATTACAGGAGATACAGAAAATTTAGTGAAGATAGGAAAGAATAAGCAGCAGGAGAGATTAGTTTTGGCAAGAAAAATGAGAAGTGAGAAAGATTAATAAAATTGTGTTGGCTGCAATCTATCAATGAAAATAATCAATTTTTGAAAACATAATTGCATGGATAAAAAAATCTTCTCAGGAAGCAGTGGCAGGAGAACACACAGATAAAGGTATTTAAATTCGCAAGCTTTGGAGGGAGCCAGTGGCTCCTTCTTCTGGCAGAAGGACTGAAGGAGAAGGAAGGGCAATGAAGAAAAAGTACTGGTGAGATTTAGAAAATAAGGAGAGTTAGTGCACTGTACATGGTAGAGGTGGGGGGTGTTCAAACAAGTCATAAAATGAAAGATATAAAAAACTAAAAGGGAGTGAAGAAATGCTGAGACCAAAGAAATTAATGTGAATTAAGATCAGGTGGGTGGTGAGAACCAAGGACATGTTGTAACATCAGTTCCCACCTGTGGAGTTCTGAGAAACTGGTGAACTGGTGTTTTGGTGGAAGAATCCAGATGACACGTTTAGTGAAACAGGCACCGAGGTCATGACTGTCATATTGTGGAGCATGCTCTGCAATGGGATATTGTGTGCTGTCAGTGTACACCCTTGCCTATGGCTATTCATCTTAACTGATGACCAGATCAGGCCCATGTAAAATGCCGAACTGTGTTTACATAATAGCTGGTGTATGACTCGTGTCGTTTCATGGGTGGCTCTCCCTTTGGCAGTATATGTTTTACCATTATGGGCCTGGTAAAGGTGGTGGTAGTCTTACAGTGGGGACAGTGACAGGGGAAGGGGCCATAGGGTAGGGAAATGGGTGCAGAAGGAGCATAGGGTCTCACAAGGATACTGCGGAGATTGGAGGGGTGATAAAAAGATATTCTAGATGTGGTGGGCAAAATGTTGCACAGAATGGACCTCATTTCAGTCCAGGATTTTAGAGAGTCCAGCCTTGTTCAGGATAATAGGATAATTTATTACACACACACACACACACACACACACACACACACACACACACACACACACACAGAGAGAGAGAGAGAGAGAGAGAGAGAGAGAGAGAGAGAGAGAGAGAGTTATGACAGAAATATTGTGCACTCCAGGTATAGAAGGGTAGTATATTGACAGCAATCATTTGTATGTAGGTGATTCATGTGAAAATGTTTCTGACATTATTATGGCTGTATGATGAGAATTAACAGACTTTGAGTACAGAATGGTAGTTGGAGCTACATGCATGGGACATTCCATTTCAGAAATATGAATTCTATACTCTGAGATCCACAGCATCAAGAGTGTGCCAAGAATACCACACTTCAGGCATTACCTCTCATCACAAACAATTCAGTGGCCGACAGCCTTCACAGAATGACTGAGAGCAGTGGTGTCTGTCTAGAATTATCAGTGCTAGTGGATAAGCAACACTGTATGAAATAATCACAGAAATCAATGTGGGACATATGACAAACGCATCCATTTTGAAATTACACCAAAATTAAGCATAATAGGCTGTGGCAGCAGATGGCTGATATGAAAGACTTTGCTTACAGCAGGACGTCACCTGCAGCACTTCTCCTGGGCTTGAGACCATGTCAGTTGGGCCCTAGACAACTGGAAAACAGTCACCTAGTCAAATGAGTTTTGATTTCAGTTGGTAAGAGCTGATGGTAGAGTTCGAGTGTGGTGCAGACTCCATGAAGCCATGGGCCCAAGTTGTCAACAAGGCACTGTGGAAGATGGTGGTGACTCCATAAAGGTGTGCACTTTGTTTATATGGAATGGACTGGTTCCTTTGGTCCAACTGAACTGATCATTGACTGGAAATGGTTATGTTCAGCTACTTGGAGATCATTTGCAGCCACACAAGGAATTCATCTTCCCAAACAGTGATGGAATTTTTATGGATGATAATGCATGTCACCAGGCCACAGTTGTTCGTGACTGGTTTGAAGAACATTCTGGACAATTCGAGTGAATGATTTGGCCACCCAGATAGCTTGACAGGAATCATATTGAACATTTATGAGACATAATTGAGAGGTCAGTCTGTGCACAAACTCCTGCACTGGCAGCACTTTCACAATTATGGACAGTTATTAGAGGCAGCATGACTCAGTATTTCTGCAGGGTAAGAGTTAGCCTGATGCTGGCACTAATAGTGTCCATAATCCAATACTAATTAAATGCTAGTTGAAATTCAAGAATTTGTAGGGAACATGGATAAAGGCATCTAAAACTAAGACTTGTTTGAAAGTGTGGGCAAAGACATAACATCATTTCCCGTAAGATATAACACTTCCAGAAGTAAGTGGTGTAGAAAACTGATGAAATGCTCTTAATAGAGGTGTCATAAATGCAGTAGAAAAGATACTAGGATAAGGAAAAGTCAATAAAGATGCAAACACAAATAACAGAAGAGATACTGGAATTACTGAAGAAATGAAAAAAAAAAAAATATTTTGAAAGTGAACATCAGAAATATAAATCATGTAATAAAAAGGTGTGGCCAATCTTTCAGGACCCAGTCCTCAGAAAGACAGAAAAAGGAACATGCTGTATGGACATGTCCATAAATGCTTTATTTCCATTTTAGAATCCATTTTATATAACATCCTAATACCAGCAGGAGATCAGAACTATAAAACACTGACATAAAAAGAATTGCAATTTTAATAAGGAGTTGTGCAACATAAACAAGAGTTGGTAGCTGTGTTTCTACATCTGAAAGATCATGCCTATTCAAATTTTATGGCAGTTACATAAGAGTGGCGCTAGTAGTGCCACTATGAGGATACAAATCAGGTCTGCTTTAAATACCTGCTGTAACAATCACGAGTGACAGTTACCTTTGAGATTGGTCATGGTGAGTTGGTGTTGCTCAAGAATGGCTTTAAGATGACAAAGGCACCATCATCAACACATCATTGAGTTTGAATGAGGTCATGTAATATGGCTTTGAGAAGCTGAACGTTCCTTCTGTGATACTGCAGAAAGACTTGGTAGGAACATAAAAACTGTACATGCTTACTGGCATTGGTAGTCATGAGAAAGTACGGTTGCAAGGAGACCAGGATCTGGATGACAACATCACGTTACCGAGAGGGAAGACCTTGGTGTTTAGCGTATGGTTCTGGCTCATCATATTTTAGATCTATCTTCAAGAGTCTGCCAGTCCAGTTTCTTCAGCATATCTTTGATGCTCTCCCATGGATCAAACAAACTTGTGACCATTCGTGCTTCCCTTCTCTGTATATGTTCAATACCCACTGTTAACCCTATATATTAAGAATCCCACACATGAGCAGTATTTTAGGATGAGTTATGTGAGTGATTTGTAAGCAGTCTTTCTTGTAGACTGATTGCATTTCTCATGTTGATCATAATGGTGTGCAGCATGGAGTGACTCATTTATTTAAAAGAATGTAAAGTGCAAGAAATATATAGAATCAAGACTAACCCTATACATTGAAGTGCACAAGGCCTCTACTGATTTTCTTGATTTCTCTCTGATTCACAAATATGTCTACTGTATTTACAAAACACTAATAACTGACAGAGAGACTTCATTAAGCTCTTAATGTCCAAATAGTCTCCTGTACCTTAAACAGAATATGTTGTGAAATTTGCCAAAGGCAAGGCGAAGTGATCATCCATACTGCAATTACTCATCGTCTACTAAAGGCAGACCATGCTACATTAGTTCTGTTAGAGCCAGACAGTCAAAAACTCATCTTAATTCACCACTAAGTGAGACAATTCCCCAAACTTTGGAATGCAAACAGAATGCAAAAGGCTGTGCTGATTAATTCAGATGATGTTGTAAGGGTAGAAAATTTTAGGGACTGGGAAGGAATTACAAAGGGAGTCCACAGGGTTCAGTTTTGGGTCTATCCTATTCTAGGGTGACCACACAATCGTTTTTAATGGGACTGGCCTTTTTTTTCGTTCTGTATACTGTTATCCTGCAAAATATTCAATAGGACACCAAATGTACAATTTTTTTTCGTAATCAGCAGTAACCTTAGTTTTTTGCTTCATTTTGTTTTTTTAGTCAATTTTTAGCTCAATTTAGTGTCACAGACATAGTTTTTTTCAACATTTTCTTAAGTCTTGCCTTGTATTGAATGTAAAGATAGAATAAAGAAGCATTATTTTGGTCACAGGATGAGGAGAGGTGCGAACAGATTTTCTGTCATCTCACTCAGCACCAGTGATTCATGCGTGACCTTTGCGATTCATATCGATTATTTGCTTCTGCAGAAATGATGGACAGATGTTACAAGTTTTTATTAAAGAATGTTATAGGGCTATCAATGTTGAATTGCATTTGTAATAGCCGGCCGCAGTGGTCTCACGGTTAAGGCACTCAGTCCGGAACCGCGCGACTGCTACGGTCGCAGGTTCGAATCCTGCCTCGGGCATGGATGTGTGTGATGTCCTTAGGTTAGTTAGTTTTAAGTAGTTCTAAGTTCTAGGGGACTGATGACCACAGATGTTAAGTCCCATAGTGCTCAGAGCCATTTGAACCATTTTTTTGCATTTGTAATTAAGAATGAGCTATTTACTGCTGGATGACATAAATTTGCTGTAGATGCAACCAACACAAGGTCTTTGGATCATTACAGACAACAATAAGAAGTAGGTGGCAGTTTCAACACTGGGTTCGCCAAGTTTGCTTCAGTGTACTCTATTATCTGTTGTTTACTATTTGTGGAACTAACACATGCCCATTAATATGGGGAAAAGAAAGTATTCATTCTCGAAAACCATGAAAGAATGATTCCCTTTCTTGTGTCATTCAGTTTTTTCCATTGAATACAGAGGCTGTGCCAATATAATGCTGCACATAAAGAAAAAGAAGGACCTGGTGGCAGTTTCTCTGCGAACTTCTAGCAACATAACTTCCTTTGTGAGTAAAAATAAACTACAAACAGAGGATGATAAATGTAACACTGCAGATGAAGAGCTGTTTGCATTGCATACCACAAAACACAATCATTCTTTCCATTCAATGAACTGCAAGGCTCTTCTCATCAGAAACATATTTGAGAAGAAATTCACATATTTGAGGACAAAATGCAAGTCGATTTTAGTGAACATTTTGTCACTTCGTGCAATGAATGAATTTCAGTCAGAACTTAAAGATACTAAGTATGTGTCTTGGCCGTGCGATCTAATGCACGGCTTTCCAGGCGGGAAAGAGCACCAGTCCCCGGGCCGAATCCACCCGGTGGATTTGTGTTGAGGTCCGATGAGCCGGCCAATCTGTGTATGGTTTTTAGGTGGTTTTCCATCTGCCTCAGCAAATGTGGGCTGTTTCCCCTTATTCCACCTCAGCTACACTGTGTCGGTGATTGCTGCGCAAGCAAGTTCTCCACGTATGAACACCAACATTACTCTACCACGCAAACATAGGGGTTACACTTGTCTGGTGTGAGACATTCCCTGGGCTGGGGGAGGGGGGTGGGGGTCCACCAGGGGCCAAACCGCACGATAACCCTGGGTTCAGTGTGGGGTGGCAGAGGGGTGAAGTGGACTGCGGTAGTCGTCGTGGGGTTGTGGACCACTGTGGCTGCGGTGGGGATGGAGCGTCTCCGTTGTTTCTAGGTCCCTGGTTAACATAACATAAGTATGTGTCTACGATGGTTGATGCATCAAACAACAAAAGCTTAAAGCCAGCGACAGTTCTAGCTAGGTATTTCATTCCTACCAAAGGTGTACAGTGTGAAGTAATCTGTATTTAGAACACTGGTGGAGAAACGGCAGAATTATTAGCTGTCTACATTCTGGATGTTTTAAGAAAGCAAGATATAGTTGACAAGATACACAATGTTTATATTCCAAACCGAACAGTGCTCTCAAGATGAATATTCATGGTAACAGTTGTGCAGCCCACATGGTTCACAGTGAAGTTCAGACAAGTGCAGGCATTCTTCCCATTGACATAAGAAAATAGTGAATAAAATCTTTCAATTTTTTCATATTTACACTGTGCATGTGGGGAGCCTGAAATCATTTGATGATTTCATTGATGCTGAATACAAGCAAGTTCTACCTAATATTAAACTTGATGATTCTCATTGTTGCCTAGAGTTACAGGAGTTATTGATGTGTATTAATCTTTTAAATCTTATTTTCTGTCCCAGGATAGGGTCCTACATTGCTGAAACAGTATTTTGAGAACCTACAGTAACTTCTTTGGCTTCAGTTCACACAAAACCAACTGAAAATGTTTTCAAATTCATTCCAAAAGTTTGAAAGAACCATAATGTCAGTCACAGAATCAGCCAAGGGCTTAGAGCTATGTAAAGAAAAAATCAGTAACAGAAAATTTAGTAAATTTCAAACTTTAGTTATTTCTCCGATTTGAAGTAGCTTGGAAAAGGAAGATATTTTTACTCAGTCAAAATATGAGGTGATTACCAATTTATTTCATGACACTTTTGTGACTTATTTAGAAAAGCGGACTTCTCCATTTCAACCTCGGAAAACATTTGATGGGATAACACTGTAAAATTCTGTTTCTTAGGCTGAGCTTTTAAATTGTCTGAAAATTCTTAAGACTGTAGATTCAGGTGCAAAATTTCAATTAGATGAAGATGTATTATTTAATGAAATAGTACGTATTAACAACATTGTATTCATGAAACTCAAGGAATGGTAGAAAGCAAATTTGGAAACAGACGAGAGCTGGTTTGATGTATTCCATACACTTAAAAGGACAGGTACCTCACTTCAAAATATAGAAATGCTTGTGAGTTTTTCTCTTGCTGTACCAGGAACAAATGCTATTGTGGGAATGGTGTTTTCAAATTGTTTTACCACTGAAAGTATTGAAGCAGTTGTAACAAATGAGACTCATTATTAAGACCTTACCTACCAGGAGTTCTACAACCTGCTATTAATCAATTCAAAGGTTTTGAAAGATATTAGGTCATCTGATAAGTACTAAGTTAGTAGCAGTGTTCCTGATACTGTAGCTAAATGGTCTACAGATTTTTGATGTCTACATTAGTATTCATTGGTTAGAAATCATTTTACCAGTTTCCCAGTGTTTTGAATTATAACCACTCTTGGCAAAACAATGAATTATCATGTGACACGGTGCCATTACAATCATATTTTGAAGTGTCTTGTTTAAATGGATGCCTTTTTATTTGTATAAACTTAAGTTTTTATTTATTTTAGTGAAGTGATGGAGTCATGTATGCAGAATATTTTATTTTTTTCTAGAGGCCTGTTTTGACCCATTTTTTATCCCAATTTTTCACAAATGTCTCGTTTTTTCACGTAGAAAATCTGGTCACGCTATCCTATTCCCCATAATATGAAAATGACCTTCCACTTAACATTCAGCAACTAAAATCTTTACTTTTTGTAGATGATACTAGTGTCGCAATAAACCCTATTAGAGAGAAAGCAGTAGAAGAATGGCAAATGATATTTTCCAAAGGATTATTAAGTGGTTCTTAGAAAATGGACTGTCCCTAAATTTTGAAAAAAAAAAAAGAAAAAAAAATGCACACACAATATGTGGTTCTGTTCAACAGTCATAGCAACAAATGATGTAGCACATGGGTGAGAGTCAATACATGGAGTAGAATGCTCCAAACATTTGGGTATACATATTCATGAAAACTTAAACTGGAAGAAGCATATTACCAAGCTTCTCAAACAATCAAGTTCCGTTACTTTTATTCTTCATATAATTGCTAATCTTGGAAACAAACAAATCAATCTTCTGACGTATTTTGCATATATTGACTTAACAATGTCTTATGGAATAATTTTCTGGGGTAACTTATCACTGAGATTGATAACACAAATGCAAGCAGTAAGAATAATAAGTGGTGTTCACCCATGGGTGTTATGTAGGTATCTCTTCAAGGAGCTACACATTTTAACTCTGCCATTACAATACATATATTCTGCTAATGTAATTCATCATAAATAATCCAACATAATTTGAGATGAACTGTGATTTGCATACTTACAACACTAGAGGGAAAAATGACCTGTATCACCCACTGTTAAAGTTGCCTGTGGTTCAGGAAGGAGTTCAATATACAGCAACAAAAATTTTTGAACATTTGCCCAGTAAAATAAAATGTCTGACAGGTAGCAAAGCAATTTTTAAATATAACTGAAAATCATTCCTCCCGGGCAACTCCTTCTATTCCATTGACGGGTTTCTACTTAAATAAATGTAAAAAAACTTGTTTTTAAGTGTACTTGTATCTCTTGGACTAAAATAATAATATGTACATTAATGTTAACACAGATCACGTACACATATCCTGTACTTGTTCCACATCATTTCAATAAAAGTATCATTCAGATGATCCATGAGACATGTAAGTAACTAAAAACTAATGAACAAGATTTTAGTCAGTGTCTAAGAAAGGGTGACCATGTTATGAATGTGATGCAGGAAACTGCTGATGCGTACATTCCACAGAACATCACACCATTTATGAAGACTGCCTATCAATTGGTGGGAGAAGTGCTACTACGCAGTCAGTAAACGTGCAGTGCTGCAATAGTTCATTACTGATCTACTGCAGAAGAGCCTTACAGCCATTCTGGTAATAGATGAAAAGTCACCATATAATAACAGAGAGTGAAAGAGTGCGGTAGTGATAGTTTTTGCACTCAAGTGCCACCAATTCTGCTAAAATACGGGAAGCAATTATGAGGATATTCAATACCCATAGGAGGTCACCTATGTCTGCCATAAGTAACCAACACAGTCTGTGACAACTTCTAGAGACACTGTTAGGGCAATGGCAAAGCCTTAATGCTAGTGTTACTGCTACCGCTATCCAGCACTCTGTTTTCAGGCCACAAGTGGCCCATCGTGACCATCCGACCGCTGTGTCATTCTTGGCTGAGGATGTGGTTAGGAGGGGTGTGTGGTCAGCACACCGCTCTCCTGGTTGTTATGATGGTTTTCTTTGACTGGAGCTGCTACTGTTCAATTGACATCACGAGGCTGAGTGCACCCCGAAAAATGGCAACCCATCCAAGTGCCAGCCACGCCTGACAGTGCTTAACTTTGGTAATATGATGGGAACTGGTGTATCCACTGTGGCAAGGCCGTTGCCTACAGCTATCCAAGATCTAGCTTATTTTGAGCAAAGAGGGCGCAGAGATGGGCAGTTTAGAATATATAACAACAAAGAAGATTGCAATTGCCCGTTCTCCATGTAGAAGCTAGATCTCCTGTAGTAGCAGCCCTAGACACTGGCCCTGGTAACCGCTAGGTGCACTATACAGTTTCTTGTTATGATAGGTTAATCGATAGGGAATGTAAATCCTCCTCACTTTATTTAAAAAACCCAGTAGACAATGCTCAGCTCTTTGTCATATGCAGTCTTAATTTGCACTCTTACCACAGAAAGCCTGCACTTCTTGAAGCAGCTGCCACAGAGTTGCTCTTACAAGCTACTTAGGGCTCTTACAAGCTACTTAGAAAGGAGCTTAGAGTGCGTGATGAACTGTTGATTAACTTGGATTTCTGAAACCAAGAAGGCTGACAGTTGCTTTTATTGCCTGTTAAGGATGTATAACTGTTGATGATCTGATACAACTGGAGATGGGTTTGTTATCGAGACAAGCCTGGTAGGAGTTTCTCCAACAAATCTCTGTATATGGTATCATATCTTTGATGGACAGTGAGCTCTCCATGTCCTTCCATGTTATAGTTCTGTGGTGCAATGCAACGGGTGGTGATTTCATTCCTCAGCAACACAGCATTCAGCTTGTGGACAAATATTTTCAACAAGAAACAATTCAGTGAATGCTGCAACTACCACGGCATTCAATTTTGAATCCTACAGATTGTTTATGGACTGCTTTCATGGAGAGTGTCTGCATACATGTCACGTTGACAGCAGCAAAATGAGAAGAATGGTATTGACTTGCTATGAAGCTCATAAACACCATTATTAACAGCAGCAATGAATGTGCTTTATTACTGTTTGTTATAACTACTCTCCATGGCAGTGGAATTTGTATTATACCAAAGTGACATTTCCACTGTGTACATTTGAAAGTTCTTTGTTCAGCTCTGGACTTCCATGTTTTATTCATTATGAGTCTTACATTCTAGACTTCGACAAAATTTGACACACAGTGTTTTAGTTTCCCCTTATGTTTCCGACTTTTCCTTGATTTGTGAAAAACACTGTAGCTGTATAGCAAATTGTGGTGTCAGCTTACATGAAATTTGCTACCCTCTCTTAATGTGTCAGGAAAGGGAACCATTCTGGGAGAATGTGCAGATCAAAATGTAAACCTAGAACAGAAAAGGATGAGTGCCACACAGTCACCGACCTCCTTCGGCTGCGGTCGTCGTCTTCTCGTCGCTCGACGCGTGAGAGGCGCTGTTTCACTTTGCTCTGGTGGCTCTTGTACTCTGCCATCAGGCGTGCGAACCGCGTCTGCAGTATCTCTAGAGTGTTCTCTGCAAAGATATCAGACACACATTTGTTAGAAACCTGACCAGTGGTCTCATAAGACTTACAATAATGAATTAAATACGATGTTCCCACTACAGCTTCAGGGAGCAGCAGCACACAAACGTCGTTGTATGAGGTCTGCTGGACCTGACATGGATAAAATGAGAACAGAAAGTGCAGGCTGGATAAAGTTGTGTATTCAAGGACAATCTCATACGTAGGTGAGAATTTCTAAATATGCCATTGCTGTGTGAATTATGTGTGCAATATAAAGTGCAAATAAGAAAGTAACCACATAATAAGGAATAATGATGTATGTGTGACAAGTGAGTTCAGAGACAACTGGACTGTAATACTGATGTGGTCATATGGCTCATTCTCTGAATGTAAGCTACAGAAACATTTAACCAGAATATGCATTGGTCTCTGCTAAGAGGAAAATAAAGCTTGATATTGGATCTCATATGATACCATACCAGTAATTGCTGTCCATTAACGGATGAAATGATTTGAAAAAGTGGAAAGCTCACATAGATGCAGATACACTGATACACCATGGACACTTTACAACATACGCAGCATGCTTGCCTGAACACGTATTAAAGTGATACACCGAGAGATAGATATCAGGTAGAAGAAGCCTGTGTAGTGTATGGGGTGGCTGTGTCTGCTCTGAATCATACACTAGTCGAAAACTTCTTTAGTGGTTCAGAGATATGAAAACTAGTGTGTAATTGGAATTTAACCCATGACGTCTGTGTAACAGTATGACATGTTGACTACTCATAGAACAACTTTAGAATTTGGGTGCAAATGGATTGTTGTTGTGGTCTTCAGCCTGAAAATTGGTTTGGTGAAGCTTTTCACATGAGTCCATCCTGTACCAGTCTCATCATCTCTGCATAACTTTTGCAACCTAGATGCATTGGAATCTGCTTATTGCTTTCAAGCTTTGTCCCCCATCTCCTCACCCACTCACCCCCCCCCCCCCCCCCCCCCCCATCTCCACACATAAGCACACTTTCTTCCATTATCAAATTAACTATTCCCTGTGCTGTAAGGTGTGTCCTATCAACCAATTCCTCCTTTTCATCAAGCTGTGCAATAAAAATCATTTCTCAATGACTTGATTCAGCACCTCTTCATTGGTTATCCAGCCTACCCGCTTAATCTCCAGAATTCTTCTGTAACATCACATTTCAGAAACATGTATTCTTTACTTGTCTGTACTGCATATTGTTCAAGCTTCATTTCAATATAAGGAAACATTCCAGACCAGCATTTTTAGAAGAGACTCCCTAAGACTTCAATTTATATTTTGTGTTGATGTATTTCACTTTTTTTAGGGGAGCTTTTATTTCTATTGCCATCTAGGTTTCATATCTTCTTTAGCTCTGTCAGTGTCAGTTATTTTGTTGCTCATATATGTAGAGGGTGTTGAGGGTACACATACAGATGTTTTAGTAACTGGTACCTTAATATCTGTCCACTTCAATGTGTTAGCTGCTTTTTCTCTGAGTCCAACAGTCTTCCTGCAAACACATCAAATAATTTGTAAGTGTTCATTTCTGAACTGTTTTAACTGCACTGTGAAGTGGACTATGCCTGTCAGTATAGACTTCCTGTTTTGTGTCCATACTTCAATACCTGATCTGCTGCCCAGGGGAGATACTAACTTGGAGGTACTAACCAACCTGAAAATACTAATCATAACAACCATAATTATTAATATTCAAATCAAGTAAATATTGATGTGATGTTATTTGATACACTATCTTTGCCCATCAGTATAGATATCTATACTTATACTTCTAACAACCTATATATAAAGGGCGAATCACCTAAAAACTTGCACCAGAAATATTGCAGAAATGGAAAGTGCTATTGATGTGCAGTTTTCACAAAATGCACTGGTAGTTAGAGGCTTGCATTGTTATCCAATAAACAGATTATAATAATACTTAGAAAGTGTATTTTTGTGCAAACAAACACTTTTTAAAATGGAACAATGCCTATTGACATTAACTAACTAAAAATAGAGTAAACTAGAATGTCAGTGGTGTTTGTTGCAGAACTCTAGTGTCAGTCATTTACAAGACATGGTATTCTGAAAAGTTTACACACCAATGTTTGCTTACAGTGTGCTTGTGTGTTCCTTGAGCACACTGCAACTTGCTAGTCAGTTAGTGCGTGACAGTCCAAGTAGCAGATCATGAGTGGACGATGTTCATTTTTGTACGGTGTATGCGGCAAGATATCTCAATACCCATCAACCATCCCAGCAGTTATTTATTGAATTCTTTAATTATGTGAAAATGGTTGTACAACACCTAGACTACATAACAGAGGGAAACAAGTGACAATGGAAGAGGGAGGGAAGTTAATCTTCTTGTTGCTGTTGCAGTTGATCCCCACTTTAGCTCTCAAGCAAATCACACAAGGAAGTGGCTTTAGTCAGGCAAGTGTCTTACACATTCTCCATTGACATAGGTTCGATCCCTATCACATCTCTTTCCATCAAGAGCTGCATGGAAACGATTATGAGAATCATGATAATTTCTGTACATGGGCATTAGCCAGGATACTCCAGACCTGTATCTTGTTTAGTGATGAAACTACATTTACCAATTATTGCCAGGTATACTGCCAAAACAAGCACTATAGATCTGTTGACAATCTCCATTGGCTTTGTCATGTGGAACGTCAGTGTCCATGGAGTATAAATGTGTGATGTGGACAGTTAGCCAACAGGTCATAGGCCAGCGCTTCAAACAAGGAACACTGAACATGCACAAGTATCGCAGCCTCCTGAAAGGCCCTCTTCCAAGGATGCTAGAAGATGTTCCTCTGCAGATTGGGAGGAACCTGTGGCACCAACATTATGGTTGTCCAGCCCATTGTGCATGAAGTACTACAGCATGTCTTTGCACATTATTTCCAAATCATTGGACTGGACACAGAGGACCTGTACCTTGATCAGCCCACTCCCCGGATTTGATGCCTACAAATTTTTCTCGGTGGGGAAAGCTGAAAATGCTATCCACAGGGATATACCAACTACACCCGATGATATGGAGTGACGTATTACTGCAGCCCACTAGGAAATCTCCGCTGAAATGCTAACACATGTGCAACAGTCGTTCCATACCAGCCAGGGACTATGTATTGCCACTGCCAGTGGTCATTTTGAACACATCCTGTGGTCAGAAGCCACATAACTAGTGTATGCACTTGTGCTGTTATTTAGTGTGCGCTACCACAGGCATTGTACAAATGTCGGTGTGGGAACATTTAAAAATGCAATATCTCATAAACAATTCGCACTAGAATCCTGTAACAAATACCACTGACATTTTAATTTACCCTACTTTTAGTTTGTTAATGCCAATAGGCATGTTCCATTTAAAAACTGTATGTTGCCACAGAAAATACACTTTATAAGTATTATTATAATCTGTATATTGACTAACAATACGAACCCCTGACTACCAATGCATTCTGTGAAAATCACACATCAATAGTACTTTTCATTTCTGCAATACTTGGGGTGCAAGTTTTAGGAGCTTCATCCTGTACACTCTCATTTTCTAATCTTATTCTTTCAGTATTATCTGATTTAATTCGACCAAGGGAGATATTTCACTGATTCTGCGTATCATGTATCTGACAGTTGTTGATGGGTATGTGGAGGTGTGAGGCAGGAAATGTCTATGCACAAGTAATGTAATTTCATCGCTGATTCGCGAATGCAATGATGGCGCCCAATGGGGACCCAGATGTGTTTCATAGGATTTATATCAGGCGAATTTGATCATCGAGACATCAACATGAGTTCACTATAATGCTCCTGGAACCACTTTAGCATGGCTCTGGCTCCGAGACACGGACAACTATACTTTTGAAGGATGACATCGTCATCAGAGAAGACATCAAGCATGAAAGGACGCAGATGGTTCGCAGCTGTCAGCGTACCTTCGATGTTACCACAGGTCCCATGCAAGCGCAGGAGAATGTCTCCAATAGCATATACTGTTCCCACCAGCCTGCATCCATGGCGCGCTACACGTTTCCATCCACTATTCACCTCGATGACGGCGTTTGTGGATACGACCAGCGGCCTAGCGTAGCAAAAATGTGACTCACTCGAATAGCTGACAACTTTCCATCAATCGACGGTCGAATCCGGATGGTTCTGTGCCCGCTGTACTCGTAACTGTCGATGTCGGGTCAACTTATGAACACGTAGGGGTGATCTTCAGTGGTCTCATAAGACTTAAAAAAATTATGAATTAAATACGATGTTCCCACTACAGTTTCGTGGAGAAGCAGCACACAAACGTCGTTGTATGAGGTCTGCTGGACCTGACATGGATAAAATGAGAACAGAAAGTGCAGGCTGGATAAAGTTGTGTGTTCAAGGACAATCTCATACGTAGGTGAGAATTTCTAAATATGCCATTGCTGTGTGAATTATGTGTGCAATATAAAGTGCAAATAAGAAAGTAACCACATAATAAGGAATAACGATGTATGTGTGACAAGTGAGTTCAGAGACAACTGGACTATAATACTGATATGGTCATATGGCTCATTCTCTGAATGTAGGCTACAGAAACGGTTGACCAGAATTTGCATTGGTCTCTGCTAAGAGGAAAATAAAGATTGATGTTGGATCTCATATGATACCATACCAGTAATTGCTGTCCATTAATGGATGAAATGGTTTGAAAAAGTGGAAAAGCTCACATAGATGCAGATACACCGACACACCATGTAGTAGCACTGGTTCTGGAAACTTTACAACATAGGTAGCATGGTTATTAAAGTGATACACTGAGAGATGGATATCAGGTAGAAGAAGTCTGTGTAGTGTATGGAATGGCTGTGTCTGCTCTGAATCATACATAGTTGAAAACTTCTTTAGTGGTTCAGAGATATGAAAACTAGTGTGTAATTGGAATTTAACCCATGACGTCTGCATTACAGTATGACATGCTCACTACTCATAGAACAACTTAAGAATTTGGCTGCAAATGGATTGTTGTTGTGGTCTTCAGTCTGAAAATTGGTTTGGTGCAGCTTTTCACATGAGTCCATCCTGTACCAGTCTCATCATCTTTGCATATCGGGTCAACTTATGCACACGTAGGGGTGATCTGCAGCGGAACTCCATGTTGAACAATGTATGATGAACGGTGTGTCCCAAAACACTTGTGCATGCACGAACGTTGTACTCTTTCAACTAAGATGCCCAGACCACCATCTGTCCTACTTTAAAGAGCAGACAAGCCTCTAAACTCCACGTTCTGTGAGAAGTCGTGGACGCCCAACCATGTAGCCACAAAAATCTTTGGTCATTTGCCAAATAGTATTAAAAGTCTGACAGATATCCAAAAAACATTTAAAAGCAAATTGAAAGAATTTCTGTGTGACAACTCCTTCTACTCAATAGATGAATTCGTAGATATGAAGTAGTAACTGTAAAAAAATTATTGATTAATTACTTTGTGTAAAGAAAACGTATGTTAAGGTGACAAGTTCCACACCATTGCGAAATGTCGTATTCATGATCTGTGGAACAAGGATTAATGTATGTGCGCATCTATTGGTAGCTTAACTGTCCTTCTGCCTCCTTCTGTACATGCTTACGCCAGTAGTACATGAACATTCGACAGCTTCGCCGTTTTCGCGATACTCGTTCACAGGCTTTGCGTAATAATAATCTGCCCTTTGTCAAAAGATTGAAGGGAGGATATAAGATGAACATCAACAAAAGCAAAACGAGGATAATGGAATGTAGTCGAATTAAGTCGGGTGATGCTGAGGGAATTAGATTAGGAAATGAGACACTTAAAGTAGTAAAGGAGTTTTGCTATTTGGGGAGCAAACTAACTGATGATGGTCGAAGTAGAGAGGATATAAAATGTAGACTGGCAATGGCAAGGAAGGCGTTTCTGAAGAAGATAAATTTGTTAACATCGAGTATTGATTTAAGTGTCAGGAAGTCGTTTCTGAAAGTATTTGTATGGAGTGTAGCCATGTATGGAAGTGAAACATGGACGAATAGTTTAGACAAGAAAAGAATAGAAGCTTTCGAAATGTGGTGCTACAGAAGAATGCTGAAGATTAGATGGATAGATCACATAACTAATGAGGAGGTATTGAACAGAATTGGGGAGAAGAGGAGTTTGTGGCACAACTTGACTAGAAGAAGGGATTGGTTGGTAGGACATGTTCTGAGGCATCAAGGGATCACCAATTTAGTACTGGAGGGCAGCGTGGAGGGTAAAAATCGTAGAGGGAGACAAAGAGATGAATACACTAAGCAGATTCAGAAGAATGTAGGCTGCAGTAGGTACTGGGAGATGAAGAAGCTTGCACAGGATAGAGTAGCATGGAGAGCTGCATCAAACCAGTCTCAGGACTGAAGACCACAACAACAATTGTCAAAGTCACTCATTTCAATGGATTTCCCCGTTTGCAGGTCATTTCTTCGCTAGGGTGATCTCCTATCCGTATCTGCTCCAGCTACACACTTTTGTCACTGCGTCATGCGCCCGCAATCCCACCAGGAGGCATCCAACGATGTTGTGGGCAGTGGTCATAATGTTTTGGCTTGTCAGTGTAAACCACTATTTGTTCATTTCGAATAGTCAGTGCTAAATGTTGAAAACTGACGTCGGAGAATATTTTTCATGTTAATTTGTCCGTTTTCAAGTGCTACAAGCAGATAAATGCGAATTATGTAGTCACAGGCAGCAGATTAGCTACTTTCTATTTTTATTTTATATATAATAAGCGACTTGCTATTAATTTTTGAATTTATTACTGTTACCTCAATATCCTTCCTCTATTATTGTTTCGTAGAAATGGCAGACAAATCCTTAGGCTTTTAAAGCAAATGATGCATGTACTTCATTGCTACGTCGCTTTGTAAACATATTTCCAGGCTAGAGTTGGTGCCACTCTCCAGTACAACGGATATCCACCGACGACAGCGAGAAACTACCGTATAGACCAAGTGGGACAATGAAAGTACACGTACACCTTAAGCCACGACACACGGCAACTGGGACATTACTGTCTCCGCAGTGTTGCACCAATTCTTATGCAATACGTTTGTTTCTTGTTTCTGTCGGCATTGTTACTAAGATGGCACTAATCGCTTTTCCCATTTGCTATAATAATGCAATATATCAAACCAATGCAAATTTTACGAACAAAATTACTCCCTTTTTTTTTAAAAAAAGAAAAGGTTTATTTAAAAACAAACATTTTAGCATTGCTGCTATAGATAATTTATATATATATATAGGTTTTAAAATCGTTATTAGTAAAAAATAAAAAAAAAATACCTGTTACAAGCAACACCTGTTGAAGGTTGTGTGGAATATGGGATGCAAGTGAACACAGCAAAAACAAAGAGTATGGTCATCAGTACAAGACGCAGACTGTCCAATATTAAAATAGGACAATCTACCATTATCCAAGTAAGTGAATTTAAATATCTTGGAAGCACAATAACTGAAGACTTGAGATGTCACCAGGAGGTGAAAACTCGAATTGCCATAGTGAAGGAGGTATTCAACAGAAAGAGGAGCCTCTTATGTGGCAAATTAGATAAAGGACTAAGGAAAAGGCTTGTCAAAAGTTTTGTCTGGAGTGTGGCACTATATGGGGCAGAAACATGGATCCTGAGACGAGAGGATGAAAAAAGGTTAGAAGCATTTGAGATGTATAGGAGAATGGAGAGAATAAGCTGGATGGAAAGAGTGAGTAATGAAAGAGTATTGGAAAGGGTTGGTGAAAGAAGATGTCTGCTGAAGGTTGTAAGAGAAAGGAAAAAGAGCTGGTTGGGACATTCATTGAGAAGGGAGTGCTTGCTAGCAGACACTTTGCAAGGACTGGTTTGTGGGAGAAGACTGAGAGGAAGAAGGAGGTACAAGATGATAGCCGACATAAAGGGAAGAGGAAATTACGCAGACCTGAAGAGGATGGCAGAAGACTGGATAGCCTGGAGAACTACCATGTGAAAACCTGCCTTTTGGCAGAACACTGATGATGATGACAACCGAGACCAAACAAATACCGAAGAAACTAAAATACTGGTATCGGTTCTAACAGCTCGGATTTCACATTTCTAGTAAGACTGATCGCATACGTAAAGAAAGTGATGGCTAGGAGGTAACGCCCAATCGGTATGCAACACACCCAACGTATAGGTAACGCGGGTACGACCTTAAACAACACCGACTTGAAGGAAGGCCTCGTCGCTTGTTCGTGACGTCACGTCAGCTAGGCACGGCGAACGCCAAGTCTGTTGCACGCAGAAACGCCTGGGCGTGCCTATGACTATAAATCTCTTATTTTTGGACAAAATGTTTGGTATTGTTTTGGATTCTGCAGTTTTATTTAAATGAAAGATTTTCTTAGTATCGTAAAGCTACAAATGAAGATCATAGTTCTGTATTACTGAATCCTGTCGAAACAAACGTAGATCAATATGAGAAGATGCTTTGCCCCATTGCGAGCTTCGGAAATTTTACATTCAAGTAACTATATTTACTTGAAACTTCCTGGCAGATTAAAACTGTATGCCGGACCGAGACTTGAACTCGGGCCCTTTGCCTTTCGCGGGCTAGTGCTATACCGACTGAGCTACCCAAGCACGACTCACGCCCCGTCCTCAAAGCTTCACTTCTTCCAGTGCCAGTTTTAATCTGCCAGGAAGTTTCATATCAGCGCACACTCCGCTGCAGAGTGAAAATCTCATTCTGGATATATTTACTTGATCCATTTAGTTGTTGAAACTTACCCCAACGCCCTTACAATTAACTCGTTTATTTTATTTATTTTCGTTTGACGTCGTCACTGGAAATGTGAACTAATTTACATGCGTAAATGTTCAACTGTTGCCAGTCATTAGATTACAGTCGTTTTCAACGAAAGGAATTCTAAACAGGAAACAAAATAGCTTCATACATCGAAAATACTGCTGAGCTTAAACTTTTTTAAACATGCACATTAGAAAAGATAAATATTCCCCTCTTGCAACTGAAAGGAGAAACTTTATAATATAAAAAAAAATTATTTGATAAAACAAGTATCTCTCTTTTGCATCTTCTTCTGTCCCCCACCCCCTCCCCAACGTGTACAATCGCAAGATATTTCATTAACATTCAGTGCTCCTCATCCCATAGTCAACCAAGATACCTAAAGAAGAGCACCAATATGTTCACAGTTTCTCGTAAAAGCAACCCAATACAAACGTAAATTCCTCAGATTTACGAATAAGGTAAAGAAGCACGAATTCTGTTGCTGCTGGACCATGAAGTTGTTTTTGTATGTCAGTCCTTAAAATAGGTGGATGGTTAAAATGGTTCTGAGCACTATGGGACTTAACATCTATGGTCATCAGTCCCCTAGAACTTTGAACTACTTAAACCTAACTAACCTAAGGACAGCACACAACACCTAGTCACCACGAGGCAGAGAAAATCCCTGACCCCGCCGGGAATCGAACCCGGGAACCCGGGCGTGGGAAGCGAGAACGCTACCGCACGACCACGAGCTGCGGACAAAATAGGTGGAAATTTAAGTTCAGGAGTACACTATTTGTTAAGAAGTGTAATGAATTGCACAATTAATTGATTGCAGAAATCTCTCAGAACAATGTGTGTTGGTCAACTACCGCCAATAGTTTCACATTTCCTGTGTCAGAGGGAGACACCACCATTAGGAGTATGCCTGCAACAGACCTGGCGTTCGCCGTGCTTAGCTGACGCGACGTCACGAACAAGCGCTGGAGTCGGTGTTGACTTAAATGACCAAAGCTACTAGGAAAACTACTGTAGTCTACGCTGACTTACGGTATTCTACGATAGTTTTACAGCTCTGCAGCGTACACTGTGCTGCTGAGTAAAATAAGTCGTTCCGGATACTCGTCGACTCTGGTGTGGTGAAACCTAGCTTTTAGTGACTTAGACTAGAGTTTGCTATAGTAGAGTAGAGAAGAATACAGCAGAGAAGCGGACGTACCGAGACGGTCGACCTTGTCGGCGAGCGACTCGCGCTCGGCCTGGGCGCGGTGGAAGGCCTCCTCGTCGAGCAGGCCGTCCTTGCGCAGAAGCTGGCAGCCGCGCTCGGTGAGGGAGCGGCGCGCGTCCGGGTAGTCGGCGAGCGCCTCCCAGAGGTCGCGCTTGGCCAGGCAGAAGAGGTCCGAGTAGCCGAGCGAGCGCACGTTGGCCGTGCGCCGGTTGCCGGTGCGGTTGCCCGCGATGTCGAGCACGCTCACCTCGCCGAAGACGGAGCCGGCGCTGAGCGTGGCCAGCACGGTGTGCCCGTCGTCCGCCACGACGCTCAGCCGGCCGCGCTTCACGATGTACATCTCGCGGCCCACGTCGCCCACGCGGCAGATGTAGTCGCCGGGGCTGAACACCTGCGCAAGCGACCGGTCGCTCAACCCGCTGCCCTGTCAACATCTCGCGGTGCCTCTACACTTGGCAGCCACCTGCTGCTGGTTTTTATGTCGAGCTCGATGGACCATTCGTGTGATCGCGAGGACTATGGCCGTCATAATGCTAGGGAGATACTCTCCGTGTCACTTTTTCACCGATAGGCTTGCAAAGGGCTCCCGAGCTTGTTGCTAGCAAGTATACACTCACCTTTACTGAGCGAGCAAAAAAAGAGTGCGAGCAAGGCACTTAGGGCCAAGTGCGTCGTTTAATGAACAAAGTAAGAGCATATGGACTATCAGACCAATTGTGTGATTGGACTGCCAATTGTGTGATTGGACTGAAGAGTTTCTAGATAACATAACGCAGCATGTCAATCTCAATGGAGAGAAGTCTTCCGAAGTAAGAGTGATTTCAGGTGTGCCGCAGGGGAGTGTCGTAGGACCGTTGCTACTCGCATTATATACAGGGTGTTACAAAAAGGTACGGCCAAACTTTCAGGAAACATTCCTCACACACAAATAAAGAAAAGATGTTATGTGGACATGTGTCCGGAAACGCTTAATTTCCATGTTAGAGCTCATTTTAGTTTCGTCAGTATGTACTGTACTTCCTCGATTCACCGCCAGTTGGTCCAATTGAAGGAAGGTAATGTTGACTTCGGTGCTTGTGTTGACATCTGTGAACGTTTGGGCAGGCATTGTTGGTGATGTCTTGATTGGGCCCCATGTTCTTCCACCTACGCTCAATGGAGCACGTTATCATGATTTCATACGGGATACTGTCCCTGTGCTGCTAGAACATGTGCCTTTACAAGTACGACACAACACGTGGTTCATGCACGATGGAGCTCCTGCACATTTCAGTCGAAGTGTTCATACGCTTCTCAACAACAGATTCGGTGACCGATGGATTGGTAGAGGCGGACCAATTCCATGGCCTCCACGCTCTCCTGGCCTCACCCCTCTTGACTTTCATTTATGGGGGCATTTGAAAGCTCTTGTCTACGCAACCCCGGTACCAAATGTAGAGACTCTTCGTGCTCGTATTGTGGACGGCTGTGATACAATACGCCATTCTCCAGGGCAGCATCAGCGCATCAGGGATTCCATGCGACGGAGGGTGGATGCATGTATCCTCGCTAACGAAGGACATTTTGAACATTTCCTGTAACAAAGTGTTTGAAGTCACGCTGATACGTTCTGTAGCTGTGTGTTTCCATTCCATGATTAATCTGATTTGAAGAGAAGTAATAAAATGAGCTCTAACATGGAAAGTAAGCGTTGCTGGACACATGTCCACATAACATATTTTCTTTCTTTGTGTGCGAGGAATGTTTCCTGAAAGTTTAGCCGTACCTTCTTGTAACACCCTGTATAAATGACCTTGTGGATAACACCGGAAGTTCACCGAGGCATTTTGCGGATGGCTGGTTCAAATGGCTCTGAGCACTATGGGACTCAACTGCTGAGGTCATTAGTCCCCTAGAACTTAGAACTAGTTAAACCTAACTAACCTAGGGACATCACAAACATCCATGCCCGAGGCAGGATTCGAACCTGCGACCGTAGCGGTCTTGCGGTTCCAGACTGCAGCGCCTTTAACCGCACGGCCATTTTGCGGATGATGCTGTGGTATATCGAGAAGTTTTAACAATGGAAAATTGTACTGAAATGCAGGAGGATCTGCAGCGAATTGACGCATGGTGCAGGGAATGGTAATTGAATCTCAATGTAGACAAGTGTAATGTGCTGCGAATACACAGAAAGAAAGATCCCTTATCATTTAGCTACAATATAGCAGGTCAGCAACTGGAAGCAGTTGATTCCATAAATTATCTGGGAGTACGCATTAGGAGTGATTTAAAATGGAATGACCATATAAAGTTGATCGTCGGTAAAGCAGATGCCAGACTGAGACTCATTGGAAGAATCCTAAAGAAATGCAATCCGAAAACAAAGGAAGTAGGTTACAGTACGCTTGTTCGCCCACTGCTTGAATACTGCTCAGCAGTGTGGGATCCGTACCAGATAGGGTTGATAGAAGAGATAGAGAAGATCCAACGGAGAGCAGCGCGCTTCGTTACAGGATCATTTAGTAATCGCGAAAGCGTTACGGAGATGATGGATAAACTCCAGTGGAAGACTCTGCAGGAGAGACGCTCAGTAGCTCGGTACAGGCTTTTGTTGAAGTTTCGAGAACATACCTTCACCGAGGAGTGAAGCAGTATATTGCCCCCTCCTACGTATATCTCGCGAAGAGTCCATGAGGATAAAATCAGAGAGATTAGAGCCCACACAGAGGCATACCGACAATCCTTCTTTCCACGAACAATACGAAACTGGAATGAAAGGGAGAACCGATAGAGGTACTCAGGGTACCCTCCGCGACACACCGTCAGGTGGCTTGCGGAGTATGGATGTAGATGTAGATGTAGATGCGTCTGTTCACTGTCCCTAGTGTTGCAGACTGAGATGGAGAACGAAACCAGTGTGTGTGTGTGTGTGTGTGTGTGTGTGTGTGTGTGTGTGTGTGTGTCGTCAAAGCCAAAAGTCTTGAGGAACTCCCCAGAATGGTGATGAATTCCGGTAACACTGCTAGCATATGAACCGAGTCGTTATATGTAAAGTGCAGCTACTCTCAGAGATCCAGTGTGGGCTTCAATTACCATATGCCAGCAAAACCTGGTAGATATTCCAGTGCACTAATGCGGAACCGATTGACGCTAGAAAAAAATTAGTTCCAATTTAGGCCACCAGGTGCAAATGTGGTACTCTACAGCACCTTATTGACGTCTCTGGAGCCTGTATTGGACAAACTGCGTAAGTGGCAATTAATAATAAAACAAGCATTATGTCTTTCTCACTTGCTTAACCTTTCCTGACCACATCCTGTTCCTAATCCATTACATATGGAAATGTTTCTTTACGTCTTTCTTTCATTCACAGCTCCAGATTTCCACCTGGTGGTCATAATTGGAACTATTTTTTTTCCAGCGACAATCGATTTCGCATTAATGCAGTAGCATATCTACCAATTTTCGCTGAAATATGATAATAGCAGCCCACAATGGATCTCTGTGAGTAGCTGTGCTTTAATTATAACCACCCAGTACAATGTTATTGATCTACTAGTTTGTTCTCGAACCCAACGTTGATTAAAAGGGAATGTATGTAACAATGCTTATATGACATATTCCGTAAAACAAAAATAGCTATAAAATCATTTACTACAAATCGTTAAGGAAAACTCGTAAATTATTGTGAACTATGTATATTATATTCCATAAAGCAAATTCTGGACACGTTTACTGACATGTATTGGAAACGTAAATGTAACAGGTACTTTGGTATGTTGACATGTTTTATTAAGGACAATAAAGTGCACAAATTATTTGCATAGTAAAACTGTGTATTGTCAAGGAACAGACATTGTCGTTATCAAACTGATTCTCACTGAACTATGCAAAAGACGATTTTTAGAGAAAATCTGATTGTCTGGACATTTTTCAGTAATTGTAATACTTTGGCACGTTTTGTAAGACAAAATTGTATTTTTTCTTATATTCTGAGTCGTTAGGAATTTGTAAATGTAAGGATCTATTATGGTTACAACATTAATCAAAATATGGTTAGTAAAAATGGAAGTTCGTAAAAGTAGTATTACGTAAAATGCCTACAAATGATAAAGAAGTTGTAAAGTATTTTAATGTATTCATTCCTGTTACTAATATTTTTTACTGTCAGTTGTCGTATAACGTGAGTAGTAGTCACTCGAACTTGAGGAAATGAGTACAGTAAAAATTGAGTACAGGAAACTGTACGTACTAATAATGAATAAAAAACAGTGCACTACTCAGTGGAATCGACATCCTTCCGTGATACGGGGAGGTGGGCCTTCCCCACATCGAATCCGCCTCGCGGATTAACGACGAGGACTGGAGAGCCGACCAGCCTGCGGTTTCCCATATTCATCTAGATAAATGCCGCACTGTAACCCACGTCCTGCCTCAGATAAACGCTACGCAAACTTTTAGAAAACTTTGTCATACCTCAACGAACATTTACCCTCGGCGGAGACGGGTGGGGGTACTCAGATTCCATCCCCATCCTAGGGGGAGTGGGAGTATGAGGGGAGCGGGGGGGGGGGGGGGGGGGGAGGCGAAGGAGGAAAACAAGTCACGGTGGAACCTACAGCTCCATTTGGAAAGCCGTGCGGTTCTGGCGCTGTAGCCCGGAATCGCGGGACTGCTACGGTCGCAGGTTCGAATCCTGCCTCGGGCATGGGTGTGTGTGATGTCCTTAGATTAGTTAGGTTTAAGTAGTTCTAAGTTCTAGGGGACTTATGACCTAAGATGTTGGGTCCCATAGTGCTCAGAGCCATTTGAACCATTTGGAAAGCAAAACCCTGTCCTAAAATTATTATTTGAAACAATCGAAAACTCGTTCTAAAGAGCTAAAGATGTAATAAGATTCAAGAACGGCAGCTTTATTTATAAACAAAAAATTGTAGATAATCTTTCTTAGAGTTCATATTATTTTATTTTTTGACTTATACTGTCTTTAACTATTGGCAGTCTCCATGCACTAGCACTGCGACCCAAGAAATGCATTTGTCAGATTCTGTTGAACTAGTTTTATTGATATTATGAGCAAAGGCTAGTCAGCTGTGGAGACGAAAACCAGTCAGGCAAGGAATTCACGCATAACCATTCGCAGGAATCAATCGTCGAACAGATGAAGTCTGGTATCACGCGAAGAAGCCGCGCTCTATACGGCCTTTACTACCACGGTGTACCATCGGTACGTGTAATAAGCTGACGATCCTGTGACCGCTACCAGCAAGAAATGCTGATAATAAACAGCTAGCGGCCAGCGTGTCTCAGATCCCTTTTTATTATTAATGTCAAGAGGGCAAGGTGAAATGTCCATGGATTAACGTGGTGATGACGTTGACATCAATGAATTTCGTTACGTTGGTGTCTGCTGTTGCATAGTAACGTAAGTCGAGTGCATGTAAATCTCTGCTGTGCAAAGCATCGTGAAGTGGGTGCCAGAGGCTACTTCCAACTGTGCCACGTACTAGGATTTTTCTCCCGTTCCAACCGCATATCGAGTGTGGGAAGAATGACAGCTTAATCCTTTCACTACCAGTTTTATTTAAAAAACATTGATGTATGGTTATGTTAATTATGTTAATTAATATGAAACGAATATTTCCCGCCGTTTCGTTTTCTAAGGCGGCTGGGGTGGGGGATAGGACATACGAGGTTATTCCTAAGTACCTGCGGAGGGTTCAGAAGACGACTGTGCAAAAACTACAAGACATATCGAAAACAGACACACACCAGTAGTGAGAGCATCTCTCCAAGCTTGTAATAAACTACGTGTGCTCAGTGTTTACTTATTTTGTGAAGTGGCAAGCGTGAGTTCGTGGGCGCAAGCCATTGACACGATGAGTCAGGGAGAGTTCGGAGGCAGCCCGCTTTGCGAATTTGGTAATTCGATGTGACATTACCGTGATGGCGGTTAACAATGACACTCGAGGACAGTACAACTACAGCAGCAGTCTGTAATTATAAGAATTCTGCTAACCATTAGTGGGCTACCTTTTAATAGTCGGACATTGATACGTAGCAGTAACATGCAACAAATTCCAATTGGTTCTCTGTAAACCTATCGTGGGACACATACGTGCCGATGGTAGTCAAAGGGTTAAACGCCTCTCTGCGCGCTGTAATGAGGCAAATTCAGTGTCGCGGTCCCTACGGGAGCGATACGTAAGGGGATGTACTCCGTTCCTAGATTCCTCGCTACTGCTGTTTCTTGAAACTTTGTAAGCAGGCTTTTGGGGGGTAATTGGTGTCTGTCTTCAAGCATATGCCTGTTTAGGATTTTCAGCATCTCCGTGGTGCTCTCTTGCGGACAAAACAAATCTCAGTCCATTCATGCTGCCAACTTTACAACGGAACTATCTGTTGCTTGATAGTACTCAGATTTAATTACGGAACTAATCTGATAACACTGTTGTATCTAATTATACCTGTTAGCACATCATAGTCTCTTTCTATAGTAAGTAAAGCAGCCATCAGACTGAAGTTTCAAGATTGTTTTGAGCACCACTGACTTTTACTGGGCATAGTCGTGTTGGAGGTGGTACGCCGTTGCTTTCCTCCGACCTGTAAACTGACTTGCCCAGTCGTTTACAGGACGCCCTACAATTTAAGCTGGATTCCGAACCACGGCATTTTTCACTGCCAGAAGTGAAAGAAATCGTAAGTGGTAGATAAAAACCCTAGAATCGCCTGTGAATCGAACCCGATACCTTTGGAATTGAAATCTGCCACTTTTCCACTGGACCACCTTTTCCTTTTTTATTCTGTCCTCCTGTCTATCTGTTCCTTTGTCTTTGGTCGTCATCAGTTTCCTTCCGATGTCGCATAACACGTTTAAAATTCCATCGGTGAAAAATTCTCTCAGTTTTATTATTGTTATTGTTATTATTACAGAGGGTTGGCAGTTCCCTTACCGAACACGGTGAGCTAGCGCTACGTCAGCCACCGAGCCCAGTTCTTCCAATACGAGTTAACAATGTTTGCTTTGCGAAATATAAAATACGTAATTTTGAATAGATTAATTAGCTTAATACGTAGAATAATTATATTTATGCAACTTTTGAGTGGTAGTATCGTGTTTGCGTTCTGCTCAAATTGATAAATTGGAATGCCCTGCCGTCAATTTCTTTCTTTTTTTACGCTTTATCCTCAACGAGTATTTATCCGAAGTTCTGAAGGTTGATAAATCCCCCTTTGTAATTTCAAAAATTAAGAAAAGGTCACTGACTTCGAACGCAGCCTCCCTTTGCATGAATATGATTCGAGTGAAGGACTTCTGATGATGATATAAGTGAAGGAAGTCCGAAAACTGCAATCACAGATGAAAAAGTCGAGAAAGTGCATTGTACGGTACAGACCGATTACTGATTAAAGGTGCACCAACCAGCTGACGCCCTAGGCATCAGTTGAAGGAGTGTGGTGCATCTGATATTAAGAATCACCTGAAAGAAGGTTCTGTGCAATATGTGTGATACATTTGTTGAATTGCGACCATAAACAAAAGCGAAAAATAATTTACTATTTTAAAAACAATCCAGCTGATCTTGTGCGCCGATTTGTCACTGTGCATTAGACACTGAGCCACTACTGCTCGTCATAAACAATACAGAGAACCAGTTCTTTGGCCGCAAGCCAGTGTGCTTGCTCGATCTAGATTGAAAACGCCACTGTTGTTATTGATTACTTTGCAAAGTGTAAACCAATAACTTGCGAATATTACACAAGTCTTCTAGGTCAAATAGATGAAAAAAATACGTGAGATGGGGTCGATGTTCCGAAAGAGAAAATAATCCATCCTTTTTTCTTAGAAAATGCAACCAATCACAAAGGTGGTTTGACAGCTGGAAATCTGATGGGTTTGAGGCTAGAATCACCCCTATCAAATGGTTCAAATGGCTCTGAGCACTATGGGACTTAACATCTGTGGTCATCAGTCCCCTAGAACTTAGAACTACTTAAACCTAACTAACCTAAGGACATCACACACATCCATGCCCGAGGCAGGATTCGAACCTGCGACCGTAGCAGTCCCGCGGCTCCGGACTGAGCGCCTAGAACCGCTAGACCACCGCGGCCGGCTCACCCCTATCCATCACACGCTATATTCTCTGACTTCCGTATATTGCAGATGTAAGGGAAGTGTTGGCTGTAATATATAATATGAGTCCAATAAAGTCATAGCTGCCATATAGGTTATGGATATTTTGCAGTCTCTCCAGAATCGCACTTGAAAAATAGAAACGTTCACTGGAGAAATGTTTCACAGGGTGTGGTGATGTAAAAGGGACTACGTTGGGAAATAAGGCTCACTTCCAGGCCAAGAATTTTTGTAATTAGTATTGATAAACGTTTCGCATTGAAATCAATCACTGAAGGTGCGACCATGAACGTGGCGATGCTGAAGAGGTCGGTACTGAACTGCCCCGAAACAACGTTACATTGTAAGCAAGCGACTTTAACTTTCAGATTATGTGCACCGAAGTTTTCACGTGGGCTTCATACAGTTACTTAAATGAAAATCCATTTTTGACTGGTGACTTACCAAATGTAGGGGAAAGAGTGGCCCAAAATGACATACCGGTACTAGGAAGTTAATTGTCTTATACAGCTCATATACGCCAATTAAAATCATATAAATGCAATTCTACATTAGACTGAGGTTTTTAGAGTAGCTAATTTTACATTCGTGATCTCTTCGGGAGGTATAAGTAGGGGGAAGCAATATATTCGATACCTCATCCAGAAACGCACCCTCTCGATACCTGGACAGCAAGCTACACCGCGATGCAGAGCGCCTCTCTTGCAGAGTCTGCCACTTGAGTTTGCTAAACATCTCCGTAACGCTATCACGCTTACCAAATAACCCTGTGAGGAACGCGCCGCTCTTCTTTGGATCTTCTCTATCTCCTCTGTCAACCCGACCTGGTACGGATCCCACACTGATGAGCAATACTCAAGTATAGGTCGAACGAGTGTTTTGTAAGCCACCTCCTTTGTTGATGGACTACATTTTCTAAGGCCTCTCCCAATGAATCTCAACCTGGCACCCGCCTTACCAACAATTAATTTTATATGATCATTGCACTTCAAATCGTTCCGCACACATACTCCCAGATATTTTACAGAAGTAACTGCTACCAGTGTTTGTTCCGCTATCATACAATTATACAATAAAGTATCCTTCTTTCTACGTATTCGCAATACATTATATTTGTCTGTGTTAAGGGTCAGTTGCCACTCCCTGCACCAAGTGCATCGTGAATAAGGTCTTTCAAAAAGTAGCCTGCACCGAATTTGTTTCTATGTAAGTTGGTGGCATTGTTGTAGCGATACAGAACTCTGCGATCAATGAGTTGTGCAGTGACTGTGCGCTGTGAGTTTTAGTAATTGTTCCATACTATGGACAGGTACACATCTGCGGGAAGGCTGCAGACAGTGAAAATACGCTATAAAATGGCGAATGCTGGACAGATATTACTAGGAAATTCCGTACAACAGTCGAGTTTTCAGGGCTACAAGGGGCGATCAGACACCATACATTGATTTCCGTACTTTAGTCTCATGATATACTAGTGAGAATTGTGTGCTACGCTGTTTCTTCTTCGAACTAAATTGAATATAGAACAGTAACAGATCAGACGAATTTCTGACAGAAATCTATACAATTTATGACTCTCTTTCAGGAGACCACGTACAAAACTGGCAATTACAATGGGTTGGCCCGGCTTTTCGGAACGAGAGTCAATTAACGGTACGGTTATGGCTCGTTTTACAGACGGGAACTTCTCGGAAGGTATCCCGTGGAGCTATTATATCAAACTTTTCGTAACTGTTCTTGGAACTCAGAAGCCTGTACGTTCTCTCTCTCTCTTCCGAAATTTCCGAAAGGATGTACAGTTTGTAGAATACAGGTAGCGTAGTCGTCAGGAAGTAGGACAATACTCCGTCTTGTGCAGGCAGAAAACTGCCGGGTCTTTCTACATCGTCAAAGTAGGTGATAAAGCTGTCTAGGTTTGTACTTAACCTCTCGGTCTTGTACTTGCTTTCATCTACAATGTTAGAACGTCACTGTATTAATAAGGCGTTCATTTAAGAGCGCGATCAAAAACGGGGAGAGACTTGGCGATGCAGCCTTGCTCCCGGTCAGTAAAGAGTCGATTCACACCTATACAGCCACTGAGGGTATGACGTATGAATACCACAGCCAATCTTTTGATTCAAGAGTCTTAGTTCCCTAGTCGTGCGGTGCGTATCCCAAAATTCAGTGTTGTTCATTACCATTTACTTCAAATGTTCAAATGTGTATGAATTCCTAAGAAATGGTTCAAATGGCTCTGAGCACTACGCGACTTAACTTCTGAGGTCATCAGTCGCCTAGAACTTAGAACTAATTAAACCTAACTAACCTAAGGACATTACACACATCCATGCCCGAGGCAGGATTCGAACCTGCGACCGTAGCGGTCACTCGGTTCCAGACTGCAGCGCCTAGAACCGCACGGCCACTCCAATTCCTAAGAGACCAAACTGCTTAGGTCATCGGTCCCTAGACTTACACACTACTTAAATTAACTTAAACTAACTTATGCTAAGAACAACATACACATCCATACCCGAGGGAGGACTCGAACCTACGGCGGGAGGGGCCGATCATTTACTTCACCCAGCCTTGTTGCAAATTAGTTTCTTACGGTGCAAACATACTACATTACAGAAGACAGTTTATAGCACTCCTCTATTAACGAATTTTTAATAGCGCAAAATGGTGATTGCTTTCTAACCCCAGTATATTTATAGGACATCTCCCGAAAGCAAAATACATTGTTTCCATACACCACAGAAACGTTTCTGACCTGAATCCAAAGACATTTTTTGCACCCTGTAGAGAGCATAAATGCTACAAGCGGTCGAAACCAACAGATTTAAAAAGCCGCCGTTGACGGTGAGATATCATCTACATCTACATCCATACTCCGCAAGCCACCTGACTGTGTGTGGCGGAGGGTACCTTGAATACCTCTATCGGTTCTCCCTTCTATTCCAGTCTCGTATTGTTCGTGGAAAGAAGGATTGTCGGTATGCCTCTGTGTGGGCTCTAATCTCTCTGATTTTATCCTCATGGTCTCTTCGCGAGATATACGTAGGAGGGAGCAATATACTGCTTGACTCCTCGGTGAAGTTATGTTCTCGAAACTTCAACTCAAACGAGTTTCAGATCCCACGTTGAAAATGGGTGGTGTAGTGATATTCGCTTGTATACAGGGTGACTTACCTAAAACTTGCAACGCAAATACAGCGGAAATGGAAAGTGCTACTGCTGTGCGGTTTTCATAGAATGGATTGGTAGTCAGGGGTTCGTATCGTTCGTCAATCAACAGATTGTAATCACATTTAGAAACTGTATTTTTTGTGCAAACATATACCTTTTTAAATGGAACAGTGCCTGTTGATATCAACAGGCTAAAAGTGGGATGGATTAGAATGACAGTGGTGTTTATTGCAGAATTCTATGGCGAGTCCGGTTTCGAGTCAGGTGTATTTTGAAAAGTTTCAACACCGATTCTTTTTTGTGCCATTCATCTTACGGAGTTGCTAGGTACGATGATGTTATGTTTGCTTAAAGTGTACTTGGTGTTCCTTGAGTTCATTGCGACTTGCTGGTTATTCAGTGTGTGACAGTCCAAGCAGTAGGCCTTTAGTGGACAATGGGATTTACCAATGCAGAAAAGCCGACATGTTCAATGTGTATGGAGAGTGTAGGAAGAATGCAGCTGGTTGTTGTTCGGTGTATGCGGCAAGAATCCCAATAAACGTCAACAATCTCGGCAGTTATTTATCAGCCTCTTCAACCAGTTACGTGAAAGTGGCAGTGTAACACCTAGACAACGTAACAGAAGGCAACACGTGACGAGAGAGGAGGGGAAAATTAATGTTCTTGTTGCTGTTACAGTTGATCCGCACGTAACCCCCGCGCAATCGCACGGGGGAGTGCCCTGAGTCAGGAACATGTCCTGCGCATTCTCCATCGACATACGTGGAATCCCTGTCACATCTCTCTCCATTAAGGGCTGCATGGAAACGGTTATGAAAATCTTGTTAACTTTTGTACGTGGGCATTACCACAGGATACTCCAAATATATCTTACAGCTTGTTCAGTGATGAAGTTACATTTACATATCATGGCCAGGTGAACCGCCGTAACATGCACTATTGGCCTGTTGACAATCGTCATTGGCTTAGACAGGTGGAAAGTTGGCGTCCACGGAGAGTGTACGTGTGGTGTGGGATAGTGAATCATCAGCTCATAGGTCCGTTTTTGATGGATGGAACACTGAACCCGTACAAATACCGCAGCCTCCTAGCAGATCATCTTCCACGGATGCTAGAAGACGTTCCTCTGCGGACTAGGAGGAACCTGTGACATCAATATGATGGCTGTCCAGCTTATAGTGCACGAAGCACTGCAGGATGTCTTCATGAATTCTTCCCAGATAGTTGGACTGGGCGCAGAGGACCTGCACCATGGCTGGCCCGTTCCCCGGATCTGGCGCTGTAGACTTTTCTCCGTGGGGAAGTTGAAAGACTTTGTCTACAAGGATATGTCAACTACATCCGATAATATGCAACGGCATATTACTGAAGCCTTCATAGAAGTCTCCGCTGACATGCTAGCACGTGAGCAGCAGTCGTTCCATACCATACTGGGAGCGTGTATTGTCACTGTCGGTTGTCATTTTGAACACAACCTGTGATGGTCGATCATCTCCTTAGTGGTCAGAACGCACCTAACTAGGGTATGCACTTTTACTGTTCTTTAGTGTGTGCTGTCACTGTTAGTGTGCAGATGTCGGCGTGGGAACATTTCAAAATACGATATCTCGTAAACGATTCACACTAGAATCCTTAAACAAACACCACTGACGTTCTAATTTAGCCTACTTTTAGTTTGTTAATGTCAGTCAGCATTGTTCCACTTGAAAACTGTATGTTTGCACAAGAAATACACTTTATAAATATTATTATAATTTGCGTATTGACTGACAATACGTGCTCCTGACTATCAATCCATTCTGTGAAAACCGCAATCAATAGCACTTTCCATTTCCGCAATATCTGCTGTGCAAATTTTAGGTGACTCACCCTGTATGCGTTGTTGTACAAGTCGAATCTGTCATCATGGTGTCTTGAAACACACCTGTTTCCATACACGTAGCGTAAGAAATAATACACTTTTATAAGAATTTCTAACGATTATAGACGAATTTCTAACATTAAGAAGTATTTTTGTCAGAAAATTAATTTGCTGTTTAAGTTACAGGTGTCTTCTAAACGGAATAAAATGTGATCTGCTGACGTATAATTAAATAAGTTTTGTCAGGTTTCGACTTTGTGCCAGTACGCTTAGTCCTAGTAAAGCGCATCGATATTTTCTTGGCTTCTCGTCTCCCTACGACTGAGTCTGTAGAGGCCGCTGGAATTCGAGCTGGGAACATGTTGATTCTTCTCGTTGCCAACTTTGGTGATCAAATGGTACTGGGCGCAACCGACTTGACGCTATAATCGTCACTGTTTAATGATACATTTCATTCCGATTATAAGTAATTTGTAGCACTAACATTTGTAATGGTAAGTCGTCTCCATTTGTGCATGGCCCCTAGCAGCTGAATTACAAATATGACGCAGCACATTATCTTGGATGCACAGTCATTGTCAGATGTAGAAGTACCTACGGATGTGACCCAGGGTAGTGTGTTGGGACCTTTGCTGTTCAGGTTGTACACTCCTGGAAATGGAAAAAAGAACACATTGACACCGGTGTGTCAGACCCATCATACTTGCTCCGGACACTGCGATAGGGCTGTACAAGCAATGATCACACGCACGGCACAGCGCACACACCAGGAACCGCGGTGTTGGCCGTCGAATGGCGCTAGCTGCGCAGCATTTGTGCACCGCCGCCGTCAGTGTCAGCCAGTTTGCCGTGGCATACGGAGCTCCATCGCAGTCTTTAACACTGGTAGCAAGCCGCGACAGCGTGGACGTGAACCGTATGTGCAGTTGACGGACTTTGAGCGAGGGCGTATAGTGGGCATGCGGGAGGCCGGGTGGACGTACCGCCGAATTGCTCAACACGTGGGGCGTGAGGTCTCCACAGTACATCGATGTTGTCGCCAGTGGTTGGCGGAAGGTGCACGTGCCCGTCGACCTGGGACCGGACCGCAGCGACGCACGGATGCACGCCAAGACCGTAGGATCCTACGCAGTGCCGTAGGGGACCGCACCGCCACTTCCCAGCAAATTAGGGACACTGTTGCTCCTGGGGTATCGGCGAGGACCATTCGCAACCGTCTCCATGAAGCTGGGCTACGGTCCCGCACACCGTTAGGCCGTCTTCCGCTCACGCCCCAACATCGTGCAGCCCGCCTCCAGTGGTGTCGCGACAGGCGTGAATGGAGGGACGAATGGAGACGTGTCGTCTTCAGCGATGAGAGTCGCTTCTGCCTTGGTGCCAATGATGGTCGTATGCGTTTTTGGCGCCGTGCAGGTGAGCGCCACAATCAGGACTGCATACGACCGAGGCACACAGGGCCAACACCCGGCATCATGGTGTGGGGAGCGATCTCCTACACTGGCCGTACACCACTGGTGATCGTCGAGGGGACACTGCATAGTGCACGGTACATCCAAACCGTCATCGAACCCATCGTTCTACCATTCCTAGACCGGCAAGGGAACTTGCTGTTCCAACAGGACAATGCACGTCCGCATGTATCCCGTGCCACCCAACGTGCTCTAGAAGGTGTAAGTCAACTACCCTGGCCAGCAAGATCTCCGGATCTGTCCCCCATTGAGCATGTTTGGGACTGGATGAAGCGTCGTCTCACGCGGTCTGCACGTCCAGCACGAACGCTGGTCCAACTGAGGCGTCAGGTGGAAATGGCATGGCAAGCCGTTCCACAGGACTACATCCAGCATCTCTACGATCGTCTCCATGGGAGAATAGCAGCCTGCATTGCTGCGAAAGGTGGATATACACTGTACTAGTGCCGACATTGTGCATGCTCTGTTGCCTGTGTCTATGTGCCTGTGGTTCTGTCAGTGTGATCATGTGATGTATCTGACCCCAGGAATGTGTCAATAAAGTTTCCCCTTCCTGGGACAATGAATTCACGGTGTTCTTATTTCAATTTCCAGGAGCGTATATTAATGACCTTGTCAACAATATTAATAGTAACCATATACTTTTTGTAGATGCTCCAATTATCTACAATGAAGTACTATTTGAAAGAAGCAACACAAATATTCAGTCAGATCTTGATTAAGATTTCAAAGTGGTGTAAAGATTGGTAACTTGCTTTAAATATTCAGAAACGTAAAACAGTGCACTTCACAAAACGAAAAACGTACTATCCTACGACTATAACATCAATGAGTCACTGTTGGAATCGGCCAACTCATACAACTGTCTGGGTGTAACACTTCGTAGGGATGTGAAATGGAACGATCACATAGGCTCAGTTGTGGATAAAGGAGGTAGTAAATTTGGGTTCATTGGTAGAATACTGAGGAGATGCAGTCAGTCTACAAAGGAAATTTCTTACAAATGACTCGTGCGACCGATTCTACAATATTGCCCAGGTGTGTGGGACCTGTATGCCCAAGTGTGTGGGACCCGCGCCAAATAGGACCAACATGGGATATTGAATATATACAGAGAAGAGCAGCACAAATAGTAACAGGTATTTTTGATCCATGGGAAATTGTCACAGAGATGAAGAGACTGAACTGGCAGACTCTTGAAGGTAGACAGAAACCATCCCGAGAAAGTCTACTAACAAACTTTCAAGAACCGGCTTTAAATGATGACTCTAGGGATATACTACAATCCCTTACGTATTTATCACATAGGGATCGTGAAGATACGATTAGAATAATTACTACACGCACAGAAACACTCAAAACATCATTCTTACCGCGCTGCGTACGTGAATGGAACAGGAAGAAACACTAATAACTGGCACAATGGGACGCACACTGTGCCAAGCACTTCACGGTGGTTTGCAGAATGCAGATGTAGATGTGGAAGTGAACCTCGGCAAGCAGCTCAGTGTCCAAATAAATCGGCGAGTAACGAGGCTCGCGTCTCTCTCACTATCAGCAGTAGCTGCGTATAGGTGTCTGATGTAGACCATTTTCGTTGCATCCAAGTTAACGACTAAGTATTTCAGCAATGTCGAAACTAAATTACTGTTGATTGCTGACGGGCAGCTTCCTTACATGAATTCCATTCTTGCTTCATAGGATGAATGCATCTCCAGTGATGCACATCTAAAATGTTAAGAAACAGAGATTGGAATGTAAAATCTGATGTACTATCTCTTAAAATTGCATCTCCAGAGAGAAGTATTTAAGAACAAAGACTAGCAGTCGGAATACACTTCAATAAATGTGTTCTGGGTGTGTGAGCGCACCATACTATGATAGTAATATCGACGTTTCGGCTTCTATTGCAGGCAGCTTTTATCATAGTGATTACTATAACATGATTCGATCACACGTCAGAAGAATTTTGTTGAAACAAATGCGCTGTAATCACTGCTTGAAGATAACGTTGCGGTGGGGGCCATGTTATGATTTTGAAACTGTTTCTTGTTGTTTTACTGAGTTGTACTGAAGGCACCCTTCAAAGATTTGTTTGTAACTCTATCGTTGGACGTGACGTTCACCGTACATAATTCTCTTCCCCAGGGAAATTCAAATGTTTGAAGGATCTCAAGGTACCCAGATCTTTGCCCAACAGGACAGCTGTAGAATCTCTCAATCGTTGGGTTTTGCGCGTACTGTCATGTACGTTTCACTAGCTGTGGAATGTTTCAAGACCACCAACTTTTTCTTCTTTAGCTCATCTGAACATCTATGGAACTGCCTCCATCGTTGGGTACACTTTGCACCTCATCTTAAAGACCTGGAACGACGGTCACTTAAGGCCTTAAGTATTTTAAAATGTCTTAGCCACAGTACGTGGGGAGCCGACAGGACTTGTCTGCTCCAGTTTTACAGGGCGTTTGTGCGATCTCGGCTTGATTATGGGTGCACGATGTATGAGTCTGCGAGGCCTTCTTACTTAAAGATGTTGGACGTTGTGCACCATGAAGGGCTTCGGTTGGTCACTGGGGGATTCCGAACTAGCCCCATACCAAGCCTCTGTGCAGAGGCTGGTGAACCGCCACTTCATATGCGGCGGCGGCTACTTACGGTGCGCCAGGCGTATAAAACTTTGTCCACATCATATACTCCTGCATACCATACCATTGCTCAGCCTCCTCTGGCACGGCTATCTCATAACCGGCACGAGTGACGCGGTCCTATGGGATTTGCGCACAGGATTTCCTCTCTGTGATGGATGTGGCTGGTCTTCATGTTTTCCGTCGCGGTTGGAGCAGATTTTCACCTTGGCTCCTCCGGAGGTCCAGATTTATTTTAGATTTGACTAATTTTAAGAAAGATAGTACATCAGATTTTACATTCCAATCTCTGTTTCTTAACATTTTAGATGTGCATCACTGTTTTATCGTCGTTTACACTGATGGCTCCAAACAGGAGAATTTCCTTGCCGGTTCTGTAGTGTTCCCTGATCATGTTACCCGGATTCGCCTCCATGATGAATATACCGTTTACGCAGCGCAGCTCCACGCGATCTTGAAGGCACTGGAGCGGATGAATCGTGTTCGGGGCAATCGATTTCTTCTCTGCTTCGATTCTCTTAGTGATTTACAATCATTGCAGAATCTGTACCCAACTGAGGAGATGGTCCAGCTGATATATGACCAACTGCACTTGCTCCAACGGCGGGGTAAGGAGGTGTCCTTCTGCTGGGTGCCTGGTCATGTAGGAATATGAGGCAATGAACAGGCCGATCGGGCTGCCAAGGAGGCCTGCAGAGAGCAGGATGTGGTCCAGTGTCCTATTCCCTTGCAGTCCGTCATCCCTGCACTCGATAAGAAGTGCATGGAGTTGTGGGAGGAAGAATGGCTGGCGGTGACGGCCAATAAACTGCAGTTGGTTAAGTCAACAACTCGGCCGTGGCGTTCCTCCTGCCAGTTGCTCAGGCGGGAAGAAGTGACCCTCACGCGTCTTCGGATTGGGCACTGTCCTCTCACACATAGCTTTCTATTACTGCGCGAGGATCCCCCGTTTTGTGATGCTCGTGGCGTGTACATCTCTGTCCGCCACAATTTAACAGACTGCATTTTATGCCGTGATGCAAGGGCAGAAGCACAAGTTGATGGGGATCTGCCCTGTGTTTTAGCTAATGACGAGACGTGTGTGTCTAGGGTTCTAAATGTTTGTGATGTGTCTGGACTCTGGCCTAAACTTTTAGGCTGGAGGTTTTAGTGTATTGCAAAGTGGCTGGCTCCTCCATTTTTTCTTTGCGGTCAGCCAGCCACTTCCATCTGCTATATGGTTTTAGCTCCCTCTACCACTTTCTTCCTGTGTTGTCCATGTCTTACTGCTGGCGGCATGCTTCGTCCCACGCTGCGGTGTGGGTAGGCACATATTTTCTCCAAGCTTGTTACCTGTGTTTTACGTTCTCTTTTATCTTACTGTTCTGAGTCTTTTCTTGACACCCGTCTCAATCTGTTACTGAGCAGGCGCTGAAGACCTTGCCATCGTGCACCCATACAACCCTCTCCCATCCATCCATCATCGGAAATCCTCCACTATGTATGGTGCACCAGTTTCAGAATGTCTCTGTGCCCTCCCAAGTTTCCAGATCTTAGCCCAACTGAACATCTATGCGACTGTCTCGATGACTGATCCACTGAGTTAATCCTCCGCAAGCTGCGAAGTGTTTCGTGACCCACAAAATTCCCAGACTTGAACACCTGTGCCGCTGGTGCGGGCAGCGCGACGTACCTGGAGGCGAAGCTTGAGCACCAGCTCCTCGAGCAGGCCCGGCTCGCAGTCGCGGAAGATGCGCACCTGGCGCAGCGTGTCCAGGTGCACGTGGATGGCGATCTCGGCCTTGAGCTTGTCGGGCAGCGCGGCGAGCACGCGCTCCTCGTCGAGCGCCTGCTTGTTGGCCCACGTGTAGGCGAACCAGCGGATGACGCGCGCCTCCAGCTCGCGTGACACGCGCCGGAACGCCATGTACTGCTTGACGCCGTCCATGCGCGTCTGGAAGTCGACGCGCGCCAGGTTCATGTTGCTGATCATGGAGCCGATGTTGCCGACGATGGTGGCGAAGATGAGGACGCCGGCCAGGAAGTCGGCCACGACGAACAGGTACTCGGCGTCGTTCTCGGGCTGCGGCGTCTCGCCTGGTGGGACAGAGGCACCACCCAGCTGAACGCCAGCGCCTTGTTTGGGAACAGAACCGGGGGGCACACAGAAACAACCAGCTTAGCACCAATCATGCGGGAGAGTGCTGCAGAGCGTGCGCAGGTGGTGGGTGGCGAAGAAGGCTAGTGCGGAGCAACTATGTATGCCAGCCTTACATTCAGTTCCTTTTTCTTTAGATCTCACTGATCACTGACAACTGCTGCTGTCGGAATATATGTTACTCAATCCCATAATCTCAAAGCAGTCTTGATTAACATGTCTCATTGCTCAGAAATTACACCGATGGAAATTTAAAATGTTACACCAGATACACCTTGACCGGGCGCTACCAGTTGGTTACTCAAGTACTCCCCGCCCTTTGGGGTATGTTGATTAAAATTTCATCCTCAAGCGAGCATATTTGCAGTGATTTCAGTGCCCAAAAAACCATTCCTATAGATGAAGAATGGCGTAGTGCTGCTACGTGTGTCTAACGTTGGTGGAACTCTTCAGGTTCAGGCTGCAATACAGCCTGTCCAGAGGACGTGCTAGTGCATCTTACCTCCATGTTTCAGATTTGGAGAAAGTTTGAATCTTCATCATTAGAAATACAGGAGATTTTGCTATAGATCGTGCAGACAATTGGCTGTAGTAGTATGAGCACTAAACGAGTGATGACGAAATTGGCTCAGGACAACACTGTGTCAAGAAGAGTAGACGCAGGTACTTCCATAAGGAATACACCACGAGTAGTCCGTGGGATTGTTTGACTGTCTCTGACGAATAGATGGACGACAGTATCTGAAATCCGGGCACAGGTTACAGGCAGTGTCGCCACCAACTGTGAGGAACAGAGTGCTGGGAGCTGGGTGGACATCTCATGTGTCGGCTACCACTGACACAATATTACATACAACAGAGACTTGCATGGTGTAGAACTAGAGTGAACTGCGGCAATGAATGGAATTCCTCAGTATTCAGAGATAAGTCCTGCTTTTGTTTATGAGGTTATATAGATGGCAACGTGTGTGTAGACGACCTGGAGAAAGGTCGCAGAAAACAGCCATTCTTGAGACCCATGTCTCTCCAACTTCATGAATCACGGTGTGGGGAGCTACTGGATACGACGACAGGACTGATTTGGTAATTCTTGAATGCAGACTGGATGTTCGACAGTATGTGGCAAGAATAGTAAATTCTGTTGCCATACTCTTTATCATGGGGATACCAAATGACATACTTCAGCAGGATAATGCAAGAGCGCACACTGCATGTCGCAGCACAAACCCTTTAAGGGATGTATGGATCACTGACTGGCCTCCTTGCTCCCTCGAATTGTCAGTCATAAACTATGTCTGCGATGTGATGGGAAGACATATACTTTTATACTGATTTACAGCCAACAGTCTTCATTCACACACACATGGTGTATCTCAGAAATGGTAAGAAACTCCTTGAGATTCTGAGGGCGTTTGCTTCAATGCTAGAACGAATACAAGAATGTATTCGTGCCTTTGGGGGTCACATTTCATAGTGATGTTGAAGGGGGACATAAGTACCTAATGAAATGAGAGTTCAGTTATTCATTACTCCATTATGTGAAGAACTTATCCGTAAGGTCTGTTACACGGTGAAGAACCACTCCAGTATTTATCGCTTTCCGATTCTGTAAGTGTATGGGCAGGTATATACACTCCTGGAAATTGAAATAAGAACACCGTGAATTCATTGTCCCAGGAAGGGGAAACTTTATTGACACATTCCTGGGGTCAGATACATCACATGATCACACTGACAGAACCACAGGCACATAGACACAGGCAACAGAGCATGCACAATGTCGGCACTAGTACAGTGTATATCCACCTTTCGCAGCAATGCAGGCTACTATTCTCCCATGGAGACGATCGTAGAGATGCTGGATGTAGTCCTGTGGAACGGCTTGCCATGCCATTTCCACCTGGCGCCTCAGTTGGACCAGCGTTCGTGCTGGACGTGCAGACCGCGTGAGACGACGCTTCATCCAGTCCCAAACATGCTCAATGGGGGACAGATCCGGAGATTTTGCTGGCCGGGGTAGTTGACTTACACCTTCTAGAGCACGTTGGGTGGCACGGGATACATGCGGACGTGCATTGTCCTGTTGGAACAGCAAGTTCCCTTGCCGGTCTAGGAATGGTAGAACGATGGATTCGATGACGGTTTGGATGTACCGTGCACTATTCAGTGTCGCCTCGACGATCACCATTGGTGTACGGCCAGTGTAGGAGATCGCTCCCCACACCATGATGCCGGGTGTTGGCCCTGTGTGCCTCGGTCGTATGCAGTCCTGATTGTGGCGCTCACCTGCACGGCGCCAAACACGCATACGACCATCATTGGCACCAAGACAGAAGCGACTCTCATCGCTGAAGACGACACGTCTCCATTCGTCCCTCCATTCACGCTTGTCGCGACACCACTGGAGGCGGGCTGCACGATGTTGGGGCGTGAGCGGAAGACGGCCTAACGGTGTGCGGGACCGTAGCCCAGCTTCATGGAGACGGTTGCGAATGGTCCTCGCCGATACCCCAGGAGCAACAGTGTCCCTAATTTGCTGGGAAGTGGCGGTGCGGTCCCCTACGGCACTGCGTAGGATCCTACGGTCTTGGCGTGCATCCGTGCGTCGCTGCGGTCCGGTCCCAGGTCGACGGGCACGTGCACCTTCCGCCGACCACTGGCGACAACATCGATGTACTGTGGAGACCTCACGCCCCACGTGTTGAGCAATTCGGCGGTACGTCCACCCGGCCTCCCGCATGCCCACTATACGCCCTCGCTCAAAGTCCGTCAACTGCACATACGGTTCACGTCCACGCTGTCGCGGCATGCTACCAGTGTTAAAGACTGCGATGGAGCTCCGTATGCCACGGCAAACTGGCTGACACTGACGGCGGCGGTGCACAAATGCTGCGCAGCTAGCGCCATTCGACGGCCAACACCGCGGTTCCTGGTGTGTCCGCTGTGCCGTGCGTGTGATCATTGCTTGTACAGCCCTCTTGCAGTGTCCGGAGCAAGTATGGTGGGTCTGACACACCGGTGTCAATGTGTTCTTTTTTCCGTTTCCAGGAGTGTAGATAGTAGTGAGGAAACACTATTACTAGGTGTGTTAGGAAAGTAATGAGACTGGAAACTGTATGTATGAACCCAGATGCTCTTGGCTTCTTCTTCTGTCCTTGATTCAATACTAGTAAAAACTCGCTGCAATTGGGACACGAGTGTTAAAAGCGACGGAAATGAAGCTGTGTTTGTCAAGTATGTGTACGAGCACGGATCGCGAAAGTATGAGGGATGTTATGCCATCAAATTTTGCGTGAAGCTTGGCAAAATCGCTGCTTTGACTTACGGAAAATTGCAATAGGATTATGAGAACATTCCTTATCCAAGGCTCAAGTATTCAGTTGGCACAAGTCCTTTTTATCTGGTTGGTAAGGAGAGGAAGACATAGCTCGCGTGACAATCTGGGTAGACTGAAATACCTTGTGAGGTCAGACCGTCGATCGACAGAATGATTAGTATTGAGCTACATTTGCAAGTGTTTATCGTCCATCAAATTTTAACACAGGATATTGAGATGTTAAAAGAGAGCGCAAAGTAAGGTTCAAAAGAACCTCGTGACAGCAGAACAACTGGAAGGATGTTTGATATTCAGCACCGCCTTCAGAGTTATCCAAAATTCTTCAGTCTCGTTTTCACAGACGACGCATTATGGATTTACGAGTATGAACTGGAGACGAAACGCCGAACTCGGATGTGGTCCACTACAAACTCTACTCGGACTAAGAAGGCGAGAATGAGCAAAGTCAAACTCAGATCGATGCTTTCTTTTTAATTTCAGGGGATCGCCAACAAAGAATTTCTGCCTCCAGGATAAACTGTCTATCTAAGGTTGTATTGGTAAGTTCTTGAAAGACTGATAAAAAGGGTGACACATGCTATCAAGACTGGGAACGCCGTCTGTGTCGTTGTGTAACTGCAGAAGAGAATTAATTTGAACGGGACTACAAGGAGATGTAAAAGGTAAAACTCATGTTTACGAGTAAAAAGGAAGATGAGTAGGAAAACCAGGCTTGTAATGTTCAAATAGAGTAGTCACATCGTAAAATTGCATATGACATGAAATGGAACAGGTACCTAAGGCTGTTTGCAGGGAAAGCGAATGGTCGACTTTGGTTTATTGGAAGAATTCTAGGATAGTATAGTTCATTTGTAAAGGAGACCGCTTAGAGAACACATGTGGAATCCGTCCTTGGGTACTGCTCATGTGTTTGAGATACCTAGCAGGTCATGTTCTCGGGTTAAAGGAAGATATCGAAGCACTTCAAAGGCGTAATGCTAGATTTGTTACCGGGCTGCCCGATCAACATGCGAGCGATACGGGAATGCTCCGTGAACTGAAATGGGAATCCCTGGTAGGAAGAAAACTATCTTTTCGCGAAACACTACTGAGAAAGTTTACAGAATCGGAATTTGCGACAGACTGCAGAACGATCCTTCTGCCACAAACATACATGTCGCGTAAAGACCACGAAGACTGGGTAAGAAGAATCAGTGCTGGTTCGGAAGCTTCCAGGCAGTCGCTCCATTTGCAAGTGGAACAGGAAAGGGATCAACTAACAATAGTACAAGGCACCCTCCGCTATGCACCGTATGGTCCCTTGCGGTGTATGTACGTAGATGTAGATATCGGTTCCATTACATTCCCAACACACCTCGTAGATTGATAATGGAGGACAAAGTGAGTCTGTTGCAGTCTCAAAAGACCAAAGGAAGCATGGTTAGTATGGTTATCAGCATCCACCAATAAGTGTCAGCCATTTGGTAGAGTTCTTGCTTTAAGACGAAACTGAAGCAACAGTGAATTCTAATAGTTCAATGAACAAGAACAATAACATTTTCGCTATCTGTTTAGTTGCAATTTGTATTTATTGTGGCTTCCTACTGAAGAAAACTGATATAAATACTTGAAAATAAAAGGAAAATTTAATCCTAATGTTCCACCGATAATGAGGTCCTTAGAAAAACCATAAGCTAGAATTAGACAAGGACGGAACTAAACGTTGGGCTTGTTATTTTCGAAAAACTATATCGGCATTTGCCAACCCATGTAGGGAAACGACAAGAAATGTCCGTCTTGAAGACCGGACGTCGATTTTAAACACGCTCTTCTTTAATGTGAGTCAGGGGCTATACTGCACAATCTCGCTCTATTGTTATTAGAACTTGCGCGTTCGCCTCGCAGCATAATGGCAGCCGTGTCTCGCCGGACCTTTTGACATGCAACATGCGCTCTACGACCCAATGGCTTACTGATTAGCAATTCTGCTGCTCATCGACCTTTATTCGCTCCTTCTGAGCTCCGATGCGGAAGCAAAAAGTTAAATTCTTCATTGTAAATAGGCATACAGAATTAATGAGAAGTATTCTCAGGCCTGAAACATTTTATAAGAGATAGATAGAAATTATTCTGTGAGAATATGCGACATTTTCATAGAATTCATCACGTAAAATGCAAGTTGACTGAGTTTCATGGTGCCTCTGTTTACTGAGACATACATGGTAAAAGATTATGGAACAACGAAGGTGTTGGCGGTGTCTGCGCGTTTAGGCGATACGAACTGACTCTCCTTGGAGATGTAGTCGCAATATATACCTGTAACTGGCTACATATTAACTTTTTATTTTCATGCTTTGTCGCTCCGTGATCTCGAAGTGTATTTAGGAGCGAAGTGTAATATCGCTTTTGATAAAGAAGGCTACAAATTGACACCGGTTCTATTTGAGTAACAGACTCAGCGCTTGCCTGGAATGAATAAGAGAAAACGCAAATACCCTAAATTAGGGTGTATGGGTCGGAATTTGAAAGTGCCTACTTCCACATAGCAATATTACATTTTAATACTGCTCCTTCTTGATTACTGTACATACAGATTCTCAAGAGCAATAGATAGAAGTGCTCGAAAGAAAAACAGATGGAAGAACCTGTACGCTGTGAACAGTGACATATTTTATGTCAAGGGACATATTCAAGAGACGGAAAAAAATGTTAATGATTACGATGTGATATAACACGACAGCTAAAATTAGAACGGTTACCGTTATATTTGCTGTGAATGTGAATTATTGCAGCTCAGCGACGTAACTTGCAACATTTGTTGATTACGTTTTACGTGATCAGATTCTGTCTCAAAAATACTTTCAGTAAACTTGTGTTGTTTGGTGTATATCTGTTAATGAACCGCCGCGGAAATGTGGAACCCACGTAAGATAAGTATGTAAATATTTGAAACATTAGTGATTCCAAGCTGCCGTTTAGTAGCATGTTTTATTAAACACAGTATAACTTCCAGAATACACACACTGATGTCCAAAATTAAAGCAACAAACCGGTTTCCCCTTCCTGTGTCTAATTCACGATGTAATCATACAAACTGTCTACAGATGTCCGTACAATCCTGTTCTGCACTGAAGATGGCATTCCGGTCAACGGACAACCATGCCAACGATGACGTCAGGTCACCTATGAAGGGAGGTAGTGTTTGCGGGGTAGCCACACATCCACAATCGCTGTCAACACAGTCACAGACAGTGCAGTATGGCACAGAGAAGATGCCTACTAGACACTCTGGAATGGAGGGCCGTAGGAAGAGAGGGAGCAGGACAATCGCAAACTCATCTGCCCCGACGGCTTAATGTGAATAGTTCTGTTGTTTCTCAGGTGTGGCGACGGTTTATAGAAGCCGAAACTATTCCCGAAGACGAGGGCAGGGCCGACCACATGTGACTTCGAAAGAGAGGACCGTTATTTGACTGTAAGGGCACGACATTAGCGCCTTAGTACTGCATGGCAACTGGCACGTGAGCTCGCAGCATCCATTCGACCTGTCATACCGAGGCAAACGACGTGCAGAAGGCTTCGCCAGAGTGGCCTTTATTGTCAGAGACATGCTGTATGTCTGATGCGTCTTCACAGAAGGGAATGTCTAGAGTGGACGGTCCAATATTGGGCCAAGGTCGTTTTCACAGGTGAGTACCGATTTACTCTTGAGAGTGATTCTTGATGGATTCGCATCTGGAGGGAACGTGGAACACGATTTTGGGACCCAAACATTGTGTAAAGAAACCAAGATCTAGGAGGATCTCTAATGGTGTGTGCATGGATTACGTTTGCTATTGGAAGCCTTCTTTATGAAATTGTGCGAGTGAATCGGCAAGGTGTAACTGCTGTCAGGCATCGTGATGAGATCTTGGGACCTCATCTGCGGTTGTTGCGAAATGCTGTGGGCCCAGACGTCGTGTTAGTGGACGAAAATCCTCGACCTCATGGAGCACGGGTGATTGATGTTTTCTTGGAAACGGAAGATATTGCACTAATGGCAGCGCCTGCTCGCTGTCCCGATTTCAGTCCCATAGTGCATGTCTGTGACGCACCAGGGAGACGGCTTGCATCATGTCAACATCCATTAACCACTCCTCGAGACTGCGAACAGCTCTGCAGGAAGAATGGGCGTTACTGCCTCAACACGAGACTGATGACATCATTCACAGCATGTCCCGTCGCTGTCAGGCGGTGGTCACAGCCCATACTGAGCACAATAACCAGTTGTCGGAAAGTACGTACAAATCGGGTAAATTGGAAAAAAACGAAGAATATTTTTGTTTATCATTATGCTTGTTGCATGTGTTTGCTTTCTGTATTCTTTACATTGTTTATACTTTATTATCACCTGTTTACACTGTTTTGTGGCAAAATAAATGCAACTTTGCAAAATTTCTTTTTGTTGCTTTAATTTTGGACACCAGTGTAATTGACAGGATGTATGGAGATATCGGATTTACGAAGGTTAATGGTATAAGATATTTGTTTCTTTAGAATTAAATTTTATTTACATTCATATGTCTACAGTGGTAAGGGTTTGCTTGTGCAGCCAGGATATTAGCTTTCATTCTAGTGCAGACAATAGCATGTACAACTGGAACATTCCAGGATAAAATTATATTTGATTCATAGAGTGCAAATACCATGCCAAAACTTCAGTTTAATTACTTCTTTACTGATAATATGGTGCAGTGACGTCACGAGTGCTACGTTTAAAACTGTGCGTGCACATGCAATACCGTTTGCTATATGTTTCAGTTTTGACATATATCTTTCTACAGCTAAACCAGCAGAACAAAGTAACGTTACATTAAAATATCAATATCACATGCTTTTTACAAAATGCGCTTGAAGATTTTTGAATTTTTTTATAAAATGAAACACATTTTAAAACTATGAAACAGCAAGGTTCAGGTTGTGCAGCGCATGCTACCAATTGCTCTAATGGGGTGTCACAGATTTGTTTCATGCTTGTCTGATGAATTTCAAAACTCATAAGAAACAAATAAACAAAGCAGAAAAATATAAATGACGGTTAGAGTACTTACTGTGGCCTCCGTAATTCTGCCGAATGAAACTACAAAGATTGGATTAATAATGACAACACTTTATTAAATGTTAGCAGAAAATTGATCAATTCGGTAGTAGTAGCACATTGCATGATTCTGGTACATTTTCCCAGATTAGCTGGTTTCTGTTGGATATTGACAAAAGGAAAACCTTTTATTTGTGGATACTCTTCTTTTTGTAGCCTCTCTAAGAGACAGTTGTAGAGAAATGCCGGAAGACTTGCAGAGGAACGTTGCAGGCACTGGCGACTGACCCTAGATAAGGGCCGGCCGGTGTGGCCGAGCGGTTCTAGGCGCTCAGTCCGCAACCGCGCGACTGCTACGGTCGCAGGTTCGAATCCTACCTCGGGCATGGATGTGTGTGATGTCCTTAGGTTAGTTTGGTTTAAGTAGTTCTAAGTTCTAGGGGACTGATCACCTAAGATGTTAAGTCCCATAGTGCCCAGAGCCATTTGAACCATTTGAACTCGATAAGGTGCACATATTTCGTGGGGGAGACTCGTTGTTGTTATATTACACGATTGGCTGTGTCCGTCACTGGAAACTGTAACAACCGTAAAATACCGACGAGTATGGGACCGGAACGGTTTCAGATGAAGCGATCACATAAAAATGTTGGTAGGAGAGGAAGATACCAAAATAAGGTTTATAGAAAAGATAGAAAAGATACAAAAATGCAAAAAGAGCCGCACGTTTTGTCACGAGTTCGTTTAGTAATTGGCGGAGAGAGAGATTGAGATTCTTAGCCAACTCCAATGACAGACGCTAAAAGAAAGACATTATTCATCACGGAGAGGTCTGCTGTGCAAATTTCGCTGAAGCACATAAGAAGAAATGTTCAGCACAGTATTACTTCCTCCTGCATATACATCTCATAAAATGACTACAGAAATTTGGACTCATATGGAGGCTTTGGCCCGTGTTACACCGTAAAAGAGCCTAGTCAAATATCTTTTATAAGAGACGTTCAATAAATCTTTGACAGTGTACAGAGATACTTTTATTGCAACTTTTATAAAAGTTAGTTTTATAAAATATTTGTCAAAGATCTCTTCTACTGTACTACGGGCCTTATGGAGAGTCGTTCTTCCCGCGTACCGTTCCTGAATGGTACAGGATCTAGGCGAATTACCCTCCGACACTCATCAAATGTGCCTTTCAGAGCAATTTTGGGAAATTTTGCGTCCAAATCATCTCTCGAACAAAAAGATGTATGGCGCATATTCCTCCATTTGTGCGGTATCAGTACAACATAATGAACATGAGCTTATGTTGATGATAATGATATCAATAACTTTTGAGAATGTGAAAGGCATGTGTGTAACAGTGATTATTGCAGAATCAAATCCGTGAAAATCCTCTGTATTTTCCTTGAAGTTTAAGAGATTTGGAACTAGCCCACTAATAATGTATCTCAAAATCTGTAATTCGCGATGGAATCTAATCTCATATTTCTGAAGACTTTTGCAGTCAACTTTTCGTCATTTAGGTAAGTAGAGACAGAGGACGAATGTCGTCTTCTTAGTAGTGTCGGAATGAATATTACGTGGTCTTCGTGAGCTGCAATCGGGCAGGTCTGCCGTCTGTGTGCGTGACTAAGAACAAGAAGATGCAAGCTCGGCAGCCATTGGCACGAAGTCGGCCCCTGCCACTGAGACAGAGGTCAGACCAGCCCCTGAACGTAAAGTGACTAAAAAGTCAGCAAACGCGCTAAGGCCTATCAATCTTTTGCTGTTGTATATCAGAAAGTTGCCGTTAAAGTTTGATCAAATATAAAATTTAACTTCTTTATGCAATTACGTCCACTTCTATACTCCGCAAGCAACAGTACGACACGTGGCCTAGGATGTGCAACAGTATCATCCCGCCGCCCCCTCCCCCCCCCCCCCCCCCTTTTTTCCTAATCCAGTCGCAGACGGCAACCGGAAAGAAAGACTGCCTCTATCTGCTGTATGAGGTGATTATTTCAAGTTAGTGGTTCAGTTATTTCAGCCTTCTTTTACGCGTGTCTGAACGGGACATAATCTTCAGGGAGTGGGGGAGAGAGGTGGTTGTAGATATTACGAAGTGTCATATCGAAAATGTTATTTATTGCACAAAAGGCGAGTTTGTCGGGAAGGAAGCTTATTACTCGCAGTTTATGATAGTGTCACTAATACGTAAGGTTCAAATATTTACCTGAGAATTCGTATTTAACTACAACGTTAGTCTAAAATTAGTGTTGATCATCCAGGACATTACGCCCTCACTTATATCGAAGCACTGAGCGCACACAGCACTTGGTGCGGTACGAAAGGATACGGAGACACAATCCGATCGACTACGTAAGGAAAGACTGGGGAACATAGACTGCGATTGGCCGGCAGCTGGCAACGAATCTCACAGGAGTGGTGAGGCTCATCGGTTGTTCATGTGTTGCCCACATAAGTATCTAATAAAAGTGGTGGAATGAGGCTGAAAGGGTCGTTAAACGATATGTCGTTTTTAACGTCCCAGAGATGGACGAATCGGTGCAGGGAACCCGTCAGCACTGAATGGGAAGAACTCTGGGAACGGTTTCAGCATTCAACTAACAACTTTCAGGCCATGTTCAAGAACATGTACTTTGGAGGCTTGCCTGCTGGCTAAAACGGAGTAGGCATTAGTCCTTATCAGGTGACATCGAAGTGCAATACTGAGAAAGTCTCTAATGCTGCACAGTGTTCGCTGGACCATGTTGCAAATGGGACGCCACAGAAGGTAGCTCGTGTACGATTTTATTTATCAAACGTATTCAGTTTGGATTGCAGCGGACTCTGAGAAATAGTACTGGAGTATGGGAGAACAGAAACGGCCATCTGGTCTGATACACAAACAATTTAGATGGTCCTTTCAGAATAGGTCGTCGTTCAAGACGAATCACAGTAGACATAATTATCAGAAGAAGCGAAAAATGCCGCTTATGGCTGTGGCAGGCTTTCTGGGACGTTTAAAAGGTACTTCTTGGGACCTGACTTACTGAGCAACGGCTGTGTAGAAGCTGTGCTGTACTTCGGTATTATTGTGGACTGCGGCATCTTGAGCATTTCTGGCGTATGATGGTTTTGAATAACCGTGTGGCGTCGTCCTAATGGTGCCGTATTTCGGAAAGCCGACTTTTCTCTTGCGTCTTCAGGAGGTTCTGATGACTGCCTTCATCTAGGCACAGGCTTAAATACTCCCTTACCGCTTGATGTCAGTCACGGACCCGCGATGACAGGACGGAGCTCCCCTGGCGAGGTTACGGACATAGTGCGCTGTCGGGAAACGAGACGTAATTTGCATTACTGAAGTATATAGATAACACCAGCAAAATGATTTTTTGATTGTGAATGTATGTTGAAAGTTACACCATGTGGAATGAAACCGTGCACCGACTGGAATACAGGCAGCTGTAGGCGCTCGATCAATTAGTTGAAGAAATGATTCAACCAGTATTCGAATTTCTGTCCAAAGAAGATTTGGTTAAAACATGCACCGATGCTAATACGCAAAATGACAAGGAGAGCTTCAGCGTGTACATTTGGAAACTGGTACCGAAACATCTTCAATTTCGGCCAAAACAGTTGAAATAGCATATAGCTGCCAGTATATTCACAGAGTGGTCGTGGTCTCGCGGTAGCGTTCTCGCTTCCCGAGCACGGGGTTCCGGGTTCGATTCCCGGCGGGGTCAGGGATTTTTCCTGCCTCGAGATGACTGGGTGTTGTTGTGTCGTCTTCATCATCATCATTCATCCCCATTACGGTCGGACGAAGGCAATGGCAAACCACCTCCACTAGGACCTTGCCTAGTAAGGCGGTGCGGGTCTCCCGCGTCGCTCCCTTACGCTCTGTAAAGTAGTACGGGACTCATAATCATCATATTCACAGAAGGTCTGTTCTGATGACCACGAAAGCGTTAGGAATCGTCATAGCCATGAACAGAAAAAAACTTCTCGGAGGTATCAGAGGAAACGTGTGGCCGCCGCGGAACAATGTCTCAATTTTTTTAAAAGAACGCGGGTTGAAAACTACAGCACCAAATAATGCCTCTATAGCCTTCCGATCGCAGATTAACCGTGAGTTTTGAAAGAACGTTTTTTTGTTACTCCAAATTCTACACGCATTTTTCTCGAAACAACGTTTTTCAGCTCGCGAAGCGCTCTAGAGCCACCACAGATTAGTTGATTCATCTGACTTTTTTTCTATAAATGAAAGATAATTAAATTTAGGATGCCTTAGTTTTTTTAGTTGAAGTTTATTTTTTTAACATTTGAAAATAGAAAAACGTGTCAAGAAATAGACATGATCAGTGTAGTGAGATGTTTTTCAAAAAGCAGCCATTTTTTCCGAGGTACTTTTCAGAATCCTACCTTGATGCCCTCTCACCTTCAGAGTCATTCCAATTTAAGAATTTTCTATTTTTATGTGTTTCAGAAAGAGCCACGAATCTGTACAAGACTTCGGTCAAATCAGGACGCGCCACGAGGCGCTGTAGCCGTCATTTTTGATTTGCTAAGAGATAATTTATTCATACACGGAAAATGGTAGAAGCTCCATTTTAGTAAACACAACCCTTACATGACAAAATTCTAAACTTTACACACTTTTCGTGCCTCTCGACCAGAACCTCTCCTTAACCCACCACTCGATAGGGGAGCTGCGATCGGGTATTGCGGGTCCGTGACCGACAGCAAGACGTAAGCGGATATTTAAAACTAAGCCCAGCGCAAGACAGTCAGTAATGACCACGCCTGAGGATGACAATAAGTTAGCGTGTGGAAATATCTCACAATTTGGAGGATGCTATACTAATGAATACTCGAAAACATTTCAAAATTATCGTCGACTGGATGCACCTGTCCATGGCTAAGTTTTCTTGTCGGGTATTGCACATTCCGTCAGAACTTTCAATGCCACAAGGACACGATCATATTAACGTATCTGGGAAACGTGATTATGAGTTCCACTTGTGTCGTAATGTTTAAAATCATGCCGACAGTAATCCTTTGAAACACGTCTGGGATGTCACTAAGCACTAGCGCAGGGTTCAGAAACCTCCACCTCCTACCAGCAGCTACGTCATCCGTGCGGAGACATCTTGTGCTGTATGGAATTTTTCTTTTGTAAAGAACATGTAGAGAAGTTACGCCATAGAAACGAGGTTTTTTGACTACCGGATGAGCATGTTCACGCCATTATGGGGCCGGTCGTAATGTCCCGGATGACCAGTGCGATTCGTAGCAGGTAGTGGCGGCGAACAGCGGCGTGCTGGCGCGCTTACCTATGGTGGTGAGTGTGAGCGTGGACCAGTAGAAGCTGTATATGTACTGTCGCGAGAGGCTGCTGTTGCGCCCGCCGTTGAGGTTGTACACCCAGTTGTCGGAGCCGAAGCCGATCACGTAGCTGATGGCGAAGTAGAAGCACGCGTTCCAGTGGATCAGCACCAGGATGGCCAGCACCACCTGCCAAAACACAGACCGTCTGCTGCGTAAATACTGTGTATTCGTTACGAAGGCTGACAACCTTCTCTCCGAGATGTAACACGATTGTCGCCGATATAAATACATCGCCTGACGGAAGATGTGAAGCACCCAGAATACGTGGTTGGACGGCAATGCAACTTCTTACACGTACACCCCATTGGCGGTTATGTAAATGCTTAGTGATGCGGTTTTCTGCGACAGTTAGAACGGCCGTCAGAGAGCATTAGTGATAGACCTGAGTTTCTCCTGGCGTATACAACTTTCAAATAACTTCCGGGAATTCAGCCAGGTGACATTTCCAGTGACCGCCTAGATACTTCGGCGGGAGAACACCCCGCCATTTTCAAGGCAAACTGCAACGGACAGGTGACATACATACAAATTTAAAACCTCGGTTCTCGGACTGAAGCTGGAAAGATAACACACACACTGAACACTAGTGCCACCAACCAAAGATGACAAAAGTCAGAGCTATCGATAGTGAGACTACGAATTCGCAGGTGAGGTAGCAAAGACTCTGTCCCTCTGTTTTTTGACAAGGGAGAGAGCCGGATTCCAAAGAGAGTTTAAACAGAAACCTCCATCCCTGTTAACGAGGTTACTCGCTGATTTAATCTCAACTGCCTCCTTAATAACACTGTCGCAATAGCTGGACGTGCATGCCAATATCTTGATGTTATTATACAACATGGGGTGACCAGAATCCAAGCAATGTTCGGCAGTAGCAGATCTACTTGGCTGCTGTAATCGTGTGTGCCGTTTATGCTCAGTACATCGGTCCTCCACAGTCCTGATAGTTTGACCAATATATGCCAAGCCGCAGCTACAAGGAATACGACATATACCCGCCTTACGCAGACCAATATCATCCTTAACGGAACACAAAGGCGCTCTAATTTTAGATGGAGGTCGAAAAACACATTTCACATCGCATTTCCATAAAATACGACCGATCTTGTTGGACGTGTTTCCTTTTCTTTTTTTTTTTTGGTCATCAGTCTACTGACTGGTTTGATGCGGCCCGCCACGAATTCCCTTCCGGTGCTAACCTCTTCATCTCAGAGTAGCACTTGCAACCTACATCCTCAATTATTTGCTTGACGTATTCCAATCTCTGTCTTCCTCTACAGTTTTTGCCCTCTACAGCTCCCTCTAGTACCATGGAAGTCATTCCCTCATGTCTTAGCAGATGTCCTATCATCCTGTCCCTTCTCCTTATCAGTGTTTTCCACATATTCCTTTCCTCTCCGATTCTGCGTAGAACCTCCTCATTCCTTACTTTATCAGTCCACCTAATTTCCAACATTCGTCTATAGCACCACATCTCAAATGCTTCGATTCTCTTCTGTTCTGGTTTTCACACTGTCCATGTTTCACTACCATACATACAATGCTGTACTCCAGACGTACATCCTCAGAAATTTCTTCCTCAAATTAACGCCGGTATTTGATATTAGTAGACTTCTCTTGGCCAGAAATGCCTTTTTTGCCATAGCGAGTCCGCTTTTGATGTCCTCCTTGCTCCGTCCGTCATTACGTGTTTCCTACGTGAGGCAAAAAGGCAGTAGACTTAGGTGTTGACTCAAAATTATCATCAATCACCCGATGTACAGTTGGTCGATAGCGCAACGCACGTTCAATCTGTCTATCACTATAACCATTTTGACGAAATGTAACTTCAAGATGGGACTGCTCAGCCGCCAAAGTCTCAGCGTCAGAAACGACATGTGCCCTGTGTACCAAGGTACGAAGTACCCCTTCACGCTGAGCCGGCTGGTGGGAACTATTACCCTGTAAGTACAAGTCGATGTGAGTACGTTTCCTGTAGACTGCATGTCCCAATGATCCATCATCCTTCCTCCTAACCAACACGTCAATAAAGGGAAGGCAACCATCCTCTTCCACCTTCATCGTAAAACGAATGTTCGGGTGGATCGAACTCAGATGTTCTAGAAAGACATTCAGATTCTCCCAGCCATGAGGCCAAACAACAAAGGTATCGTCAACGTATCTAAAGAAACAGGCGGGTTTCAAAGGCGCCGACCCCAATGCACGTTCCTCGAAGTCTTCCATAAACAAATTTGCGATCACAGGAGACAACGGACTACCCATCGCAACTCCATCTGTCTGCTCGTAATACTGGTCATCAAAAAATAAAAAGTAAGTGGATGTCAACACATGCCGAAAGAGATTAGTTAATTCAGCAGCAAACCTGGCCTCAATTAACCGCAACGAATCAGACAGACGAACACGAATGAAGAGAGAGACCACACCGAAACTCACTAAAATATCAGAGTCATTCAACCGCAGTCCCTCCAAACGACGTAAAAAATCAGCTGGGTTCCTGATATGATGTTCACATCGACCTGCTTGTGGACTCGACAGAGAAGCAAGATGCTTGTTTTAGATATTTCGGCGGGAGAACGCTGAAAGTGTCACCTGGCTGAATCCCCGGAAGTTATTTGAAAGCATGTGTTGTTCACGTTTAGTGCAGGCCCCTGTCATGCCGTAGCGGAGAACTTGTTCTCGAACTGAACCCTGCCAGTTGCAGAGACGGATATAAATACTGACCTATGACTTAAGGCGCATGACACACAACGAGAGGAAACCGAAGAACAAAATAAAAAGGGTGTTTAGCTCACAACTCCTAAGTGATGAAGTCTGTCTTAAATGGATGCAGTCTCCGAGTTTTCTCTAACAGGTCTCCGTCAAACTATGGTAAGTTATAAGTATCTATTTAAGAATGCAGGGTTCTTTTTTTACAAGCAGGAATGAAAATGTAAGTTATCGATTCAGGGGAGTGGCAGTAAACTTGCAAAGTAACGGATACTGGGGTTGTTTTATTTTCCACTAAGATTTTTCACTTTCGATTTCTGTTTAATATTTCCACCCTGTGCGTCTGTCTTTTAGGCTTTTTTCAATCTTTATTTTATTTTTGTATTGCTTCGTGAAATTTATCTACCTTCCTTCCCACAACTTTACCATATAGCCTTCAACTAGGTTGGACGTGAATAATTGTGGTCTCAAATCTAACTTGAACTAGCCACTTTATTTTCACACTTTTTTCTAACAACAGGGACGCAGAAACCTTGCTAACGTTAGATGCATCTGTTAACTGACTGCTATGCAACCTTTTATCAGATATTTCACATCATTCACTAGGTACAAACACAGTCTTGTCCTGCAAATGGCGGCTTCAGTAAGGAGACACTACACTAGTAGCAGTGAGCGGTCTAGTTATTTTTAGTACGTCTGTGGTTTAGTGTTGTTGCCAGGCCTGGCAGGGTTTGTAAGCGACGTGAACAGCGTCAGATACTGCATGATCACTTAGAGGGACACGAAGATACCAAGTACTCGTGTGAGCACCTGACAAAAGTTGGAGAGGGTTCTCACTGTGGATGTCTGCATGATGCTGAGGTACTCCCTTGGCCAGGAAGAAGCCCTGATCTGTCAAATGCAGAAAATATGTGAGACCAGCTCGGACATTGAATCCGCTCCAGCGGCCGTGCCAGTATCCAGGACATCGAGGACCAGCTACAACAGTTGTGGACCACCTTCCTTCAGGAGAGGGTACAACGGCTGTATGACACCCCTCGCACACAAATCAGTGCATGCATTCAGGCCCGAGTGGGTGCGCCCTCATACTAATACTGCCTGGTTATTTGTAATTTTGACGCGGTATTGTAAACACAGAAATAACACAATATGCCCTCTCAACGCATGAATTTTCATTTCGTTTCCTCCTCCCCATCTGGATGTTTTACTTTGCATTCAGGCCCGAGTGGGTGCGCCCTCATACTAATACTGCCTGGTTATTTGTAATTTTGACGCGGTATTGTAAACACAGAAATAACACAATATGCCCTCTCAACGCATGAAGTTTCATTTCGTTTCCTCCTCCCCTTCTGGATGTTTTATTTTTTTTGTCAGGCAGTGTACTTCCTTCACTCGATTTCTTACGGAGAGAATGGGGAAAGATGACTTTAAATAGGGCGGACACCTATCAGCAGGAATACCTTCGCGATTTACAGAATGAATCTATGACTGAAGAATTTAAATCCACGTTTACTGGCCTGTTTTGTCGACCAGGGTTGTTCTGCTCATCTGCAGTGATTGTTTTTGCTAGCGCTGTTTTGGATTCCGTAGAAATGTTGGAACACGTGAGGCAATACTGACCCTACGACTTATCTTACAAAATAGATTAAGGAAAGGCAAACCTACGTATCTCGCATTTGTAGACTTAGAGAAAGCTTTTGACAATGTTGACTGGAATACTCTCTTTCAAATTCTGAAGGTGGCAGGGGTAAAATACAGGGAGCGAAAGGCTATTTACAATTTGTATAGAAACCAGATGGCAGTTATAAGAGTCGAGGGGCATGAAAGGGAAGCAGTGGTTGGGAAGGGAGTGAGACAGGGTTGTATCCTATCCCCGATGGCAGTAAAGGAAAAAAAAAAAGAAACATTCGGAGTAGGAATTAAAATCCATGGAGCATAAATAAAAACTTTGAGGTTCTGCGATGACATTGTACTTCTGTCAGAGACAGCAAAGGACCTGGAAGAGCAGCTGAACGCAATGGACAGTATCTTAAAAGGAGGATATAAGCTGAACATCAACAAAAGCAAAACGAGGATAATGGAATGTAGTCGAATTAATTCGGGTGATGCTGCGGGAATTAGATTAGGAAATGAGACACATAAAGTAGTAAAGGAGTTTTGCTATTTGGGGAGCAAAATAACTGATGATGGTCGAAGTAGAGAGGATATAAAATGCAGACTGGCAATGGCAAGGAAAGCGTTTATGAAGAAGAGTATAGATTTAAGTGTCAGGAAGTCGTTTCTGAAAGTATTTGTATGGAGTGTAGCATAGAAGTGAAACGTGGACGATAAATAGTTTGGACAAGAAGAGAGTAGAAGCTTTCGAAATGTGGTGCTTCAGAAGAATGCTGAAGATTAGATGGATAGATCACATAACTAATGAGGAGATATTGAACAGAATTGGAGAGAAGAGAAATTTATGGCACGTTTTGACTAGGAGAAGGGATCGGTTGGTAGGGCATATTCTGAGGCATCAAGGGATCACCAATTTAGTATTGGAGGACAGCGTGGAGGGTAAAAATCGTAGAGGGAGACCAAGAGATCAATACACTAAACAGATTCAGAAGGATGTAGGCTGCAGTACGTATTGGGAGGTGAAGAAGCTTGCACAGGATAGAGTAGCATGGAGAGCTGCATCAAACCAGTCTCAGGACTGAAGACCACAACAACAACAGCGTTGTTTTGTTCTTGTTTCGTTTTTTATAATGGCAAGTTTAAGCGAACAACGTGCAGCTGTGAAATTTTGTATTCTACTCGGTAAAAATGCTGCTGAAACTATTTTAATGTTGAAAACAGCTTTCCAAGATGACGCTATGGGAAAAACTCAAGTGTACGAATGGTTTGCTCGATTTAAAAATGGCTGCGTGTCGATTGATGACAAACCTCGTTCTGGACGTCCATCAACTGCCCGAATCGACGAAAATATTGGAAAGTTCATTCAGGGTTTGTTTCTCGCAGGTCAGATCGTTCAAAAATGGTTCAAATGGCTCTGAGCACCATGGAACTCAACATCTGAGGTCATCAGTCCCCTAGAATTTAGAACTACTTAAACCCAACTAACCTAAGTACGTAACATACATCCATGCCCGAGGGAGGATTCGAACCTGCGACCGTAGGGTCAGATCGTCAATCACACCTTTATTTGCAAGTTTTAGGGAAACTGCGCGACAGTGTTCGTCAAAAAAGACCCGATTTGTGGCAGACAGGAGACTGGTTCTTCCAACACGACAACGCACCTGGACAAACAGCCATCTCTGTCAGATAATTTGTGTCTAAAAATGGTCTTGTTCCATTGCCCCGCGGCTGACCTGGCTCCGTGCGTCTTTTCCTTATTTCCACGCATGAAAAGGGGCAAGAAAGAACGCCGAATTGACAACATAGAAGAAACCAGGAAAAAAACGAGGGAGGAGCTGTCAGCTATTTCTAAAGGTGACTAAAAAAAAATATTTCGAACGGCGGAAGCGCCAGTGGGACAGATGTATTACTTGTTATGTAGAGTATTTTGAAGGGAAAAGGTTGTTTTATAAACAGTTTGAAAATATATAGCGTTTAAAATATAATTCCGGTTTTTTGGGTACCGCATCGCACGTGGTTTCTACGGATTTGCAAGGCTACGGTAAGTACATTAACAATTCACCCAAAGTAAACAAGGTTTTGAACGATGTCCACTTACTGCATTAGCTCACTTACGGATTGCGATATTCCTTTGTCAGCAAAAAACTTGCAGTGCACGTCTTAGCGATAAAGACGTACTAGGTGTGTGATACACAATGACGGTCAGAATCTCAACTAATTGGTAAGGGCCGGCCGGTGTGGCCGAGCGGATCTACACGCTTCAGTCTGGAACCGCGCGACTGCTACGGTCGCAGGTTCGAATCCTGCCTCGGGCATGGATGTGTGTGATGTCCTTAGGTTAGTTAGGTTTAAGTAGTTCTAAGGTCTAGGGGACTGGTGACCTCAGATGTTAAGTCTGAAAGTGCTCAGAGCCATTTGAACCAAGTGGTAAGGTACTGCTTGTAACTGGTAGGTGGCTCACAAACGCCATAGCTGTTCAAGATTTAATCATTACTTCTAAGCTCCATATATTCTTCTTTTCCTCCGTAACGTCTTTCCCGTCTAGCGCGGGGTCCACTTTTTTCAATATTTGGCACATTTTGTTTTTGTATTCAACTCTGTAGCCGGATGCCCTTCCTGTTGCCATTGTCCTCAAGGTAAAATGAGGGAGGGAAGTCTTGCGCCGGCCGCGGTGGTCTCGCGGTTCTCGGCGCGCAGTCCGGAACCGTGCGACTGCTACGGTCGCAGGTTCGAATCCTGCCTTGGGCATGGATGTGTGTGATGTCCTTAGGTTAGTTAGGTTTAAGTAGTTCTAAGTTCTAGGGGACTGATGACCACAGCAGTTGAGTCCCATAGTGCTCAGAGCCATTTGAACCATTTTTTGGAAGTCTTGCACGTAATCTGTCTGTGAATCGTGTACAGTTCATTCTGTGAGTTATCGTATTGTAACTGTTTGTATATCGTATTCGCTGAGGCGGAATTTGGGGACCAGCCTAGCATTTGTCTAAGCGAGCGTGGGAAACCGCCTAAAAACAACACTCAGGGTGGCCGGTGTACCCACGCAGGAGTCCACGGCGCTCCTGGTGCGGCGCACCTCCACCGTATCGCAGGGTAGCGAATTACGTTATACGAGCAGGTGGGTCTGTAGCTCCGTGGAATCATAAGTTTGCAACAGAGGCGCAATCTGAGCATAAAAATATATATCTTTCCAACACAAAGATGTTTTCACCTATTAGTTGGCCTTGATGGATATGCTAAATATCCTGTTTGCCATTGGCTCAAACTTCCAGTACAGGCTACGCTTTTAAAACGAAGCTCGCTGACAGACAAAGCACGCGGACGTCACAGCATACTGATACAGCGAAACAGACTGTTTCGCAATCGGCGCACCGGTCGGTCCAAACACTTACTGCTGCTCCGTTGGGAAGGTCTGCTCGCAGTAATGCGAGAAATCTACCCAGTGACATAATATTTAATCTGAAAAAGTTGATGCCTGTGCAAACAAATCTCTAGGTCTAACCGGCCTACATCTTTGACGTTATACTGCGGAAAGTTTGCGTTAGTTACTTTTGTTCTCAATTGTTGAAGCTCCGCCGGCCGGTGTGGCCGAGCGGTTATAGGCGCTTCAGTCTGGAACCGCGCGACCGCTACGGTCGCAGGTTCGAATCCTGCCTCGGGCATGGATGTGTGTGATGTCCTTAGGTTAGCTAGGTTTAAGTAGTTCTAAGTTCTAAGGGACTGATGACCTCGGATGTTAAGTCCCATAGTGCTCAGAGCCTTTTTTTTTTGTTGAAGCTCACTTAAATTTGTCACACTCTGTGAATAAAACTTCGAAGAGAAAGCAAGTTACATGTAAATTGACATTTCCCGAGAAACTGCTGCTATACCGTCATTCACTACTATCTATCGCTGTTTTATGTAGTGACAACGTTGTTAAGGGAACATCACATTTGCTGTCGTCTGTAAAACTTCACCATTAATTCGGATTTCGCCTACTATGCCTTGTAAAACATAATGAATTATGCAGGCCATCATTATATCACATAGTGTTTTGGCGGAAGAGATTGTACGGATACATGACAAAACGACTCTTTCCGCTCCGTTTACCTGAATCTAGAGTCACGGCACAAGGCTTTCATTCGTCATAAATTCTGTCCTAGTCTGCGGGTGCGGGAATCTCCTTAACCTCTCCTGCTACGTAAATGCAGGAATTGAAATCTGCTTCTTTTTCTGTACTACATGTTGGTTATACGAGGTAGAAGTGAGAAAATACGCAGAACTATATGAGTGAGGGAAACCACATAAAAGTCAAATCTTAGATCATTAGCATGTGAGGAACTTCGATTGGGCTGTCTTTCTTCTCTCAGGTTTTCATATTTTTTAAAAGACGTCATATTCGCCATTGACTGTACATTTATTACAATATCTTCTATTACAGGGACATTTTGGTCATTTGAAGTCGTTAAAACTGCACTAAACATGTACATCGAGGTATCAGCCGCTGCCACATACGCCAGCTTTTAAAGTATAAAATACACCATCACGTTATGAGAAAACATCATAAAATACACAGATAAATGCAGCTCTGTTAACTAATTTTACCGTTATGTGGTGAGTAGGATAAAAGCACTTTCCATTGAGTTCCTGTTTACTGCACCGTACTAGCCAAACAGGCGGGTATCAGCTCCAGGGTATTTGTGTCATAACCAAGGAGTGCATTTAAGAGGCAAGCAGGTGCCAACATACTCTTAGGTGTTAATCTTAAGGTAGCGGGAAACCGAGGAATCAAACTTTATTAACAGTAGTACAAAGTAGTGGTAAAAACATACACGTATCCATAAACTAGAAAATAAATTCAAACCCTACATGCTCATAAAGATGCATACAATAACGTGGCTTGGTTACAAAAGTCCTCGTATTAAACAGTTGTATGGATTAAACATAAAATATTTCATGTACTGTGTTACTTGACGTGTGTGGTGTAAAGTGTGGTGCTCACGAGGGCGTCATATCACAAGAAATCATACAATGCAAATACATTCCAATGTGTCCATATATTGAAGTACAACGATTATTCTATTCTGGTAAATTCGGAAATTTGTGGTAAGTTCCTACAGGACTATACTGCTGAGGTCATCGATCCCTAGGTTTACACACTACTTAATGTAACGTAAACTAACTTACGCTATGGACAACATGCCCGAGGGAAGACTCGAACCTCCGACGGGGGGAGCCGCGCGTTCCGTGGTAAGGCGCCCTAGACCGTGTGGCTACCCCGCGCGGCGCTATTCTGGTAAAATCATCATCCTTACATGTGATTATAAGCACATCGCTTTATGATCCATAATGACCATTTCATGTAGTGCCTTACCTAAATGGTGGGTGTAAAATGTTGGACATGTGCAGGCGTCACTTCACTACGAAACCAAACAATACAGATACTTTGGAGCTAATTCATACCTGGATTGACCAGTAATGTGTTTGTTACTGACATGTGCAGTAAGCAGGAATTCAATTTCAAGTGCTTTTATCCTACCGTCCCATAACGGAAAAATTAAATGTGGGTGCTGTATTTATTTGTGTGCGTTATGATGTGTTCTCGTAAGGTGATGCAATTTATACGAGGTGTCTCCGCAGTGCCGTATGATTGTTAGCCGCGCGTGCCTTATGATTGTTCGCCTGCCTGGGTTTTTCAACTAAACAATAAACGAACAACGATATTCAGTGATATACAGCTCACGTTTCAGTATCACTGCTTGATGATGTTTTTGGTGGTCGCATAATTTCAGAGGGACTTGGCCTCCACGATCGCCCGACCTAACACCACCTGAACTTTTCTTCTGGTGTGCAGCGAAAGCAACTGTCCATAAAAACAGTCCAAAATCCATCGATGAATTGAAAACTGAAATATCCACTTTCACTACTTCTGTTACAGAAGAAATGTTACATCTTGTGTTTGGAAACATGATTAGACGAACTGAATTGTGTATTCAACAAGAGGGGGGACACTTTCAACATTTAATGTGAAAATTTGTAAGTAAAAATGAATATTCAATAAATTAATAACTTGTATTTCACTGAGTTTCATTTCGGTATATTCACTGCGGCATACAGCACGTGCGGCTGAGAATCATACGGCACTACGGAGAGACTTTTTGAACACCCCGTATTTTATACACGTGGTTTAAGTGACAGAGGTTAACACTAGTCATAGAGGCTCACGTCTTTTTGTTAATGTTGACCACTGCTACGTTTTCAGCAGATGCATAACATTTTCGTTTATTTTACCTCAGATTTTTCGTGGCTGTATTGTGAATCGTGTATGTATTTCTGTCAGTGGTATGTCTAACCTCAATGTATGTGATGTTTGGACGTATAACTGCTTGAAAGTTACCAATATTTTGAAACTGCAGTAGCGGATACTGTAATATAAATATAGTCAATGGCGAATGTGAAGCCTTTTTAAAATTTCTGCGAGAGATGTACAGTGTGTACTTTTCACATTACAGATTCCTGTTTGGTTGGAATGTGTTCATTGGAATGATTGATTAGGCACATTGCGAACGAATTTGAAATCTATGAAGTTGTGTCGATTATCAGACATATTTAAATATGTGCCTAAAAAGGTGTAGGATCTGATCAAGATGGTCTCAGCACGATGCCGGACTAGAGACGCACTGGTGGTATAAAGTGGTTGAGTGAGATTGGCTTTAAGGATTTAAGGAAAAAGTTAGTTTAAAACCGTTTAATAACGGGGGGAGGGGCGTTGGTGGAAGACTTTGCGGCAGGAAGGGCATTCGGTAACCTTCTAACACTAACACCGTTAAATCCAGGTTAACGTGCCGATTCGTTGAAGACACGGGAAGAAGAAGAAAATTTTCATTTGCTGAGTAAAGTAACTGTTGTAGATCCAAAATCCCTATATAAATGGTTTGTTTCCTTTACTCTAGGTAATAGTTTTATACTTGGCCTAGGAGACATAGCTGCAGTAAGTAACCAAAAGATAATAGCAATTCCTCAGAGACTTAACAGAGAGATGATACGGCAAATAAATTCCCAAATTTATTGATTTAGTTTGTAGTATACAGTGGCCGTTACACTGAGTCCTCATTCGATGAAAGAGGGGTATTTTCTGGTAATCTTGTATGTATTCTCGATCAGAATTACGTATGCGGTTCCCGTGCAATGATACAAGTCTTTCTGTGCGTATTGAAGCCAACCCGTTTCGGATTTTTGTGTGAATCCGACCATGAGCGGACCAGTTGCGTTCTGTTGGAGGTACATCTAGAATCCCGGATGTCAAAGGACACAAAGGTTGCTCAGTGCACAGACCTTACCACCAGCTGGATCGGACCAGCATCTCGAAATTGTGCTAAATGCTGCCATCTAGTTGAAGCAAATTGCTTAGTGTTTCTACATAGTCCATTGGCATTCCTCATGTGGAGTAAGAGCTTCTCCCTTACACCATGGGTCCAGACGGTTTGCTACTACTTGGAACGTTTTGAACGTTAACTCTCCCCTACTTTTCACGACAGCTTTTATAATCGCTTTGTCTTGTGAAAAAAGTACTGTACTCTCCGCCAATACTGCATCCACGTCAGCTCAAATTACAGCAAAAACCTCATGTACTGCCGAGAAAACGGTATTGTCTACTTCTGCTCTCGTTACAGATTTCAGTAACCGCAAAGCCTCTTCCAGTTCCTGCCATGTCTCATTCTCTAGCATGCCTTGTCGAAGTGCACATTGGAACAAACAGTTGTTTACAACATAGCGTCCCTGCTCTTTAAGAAGCTATCAAAACATATTGCTTCAGCAGCACATCGCTTTCTAGATGGAAGTTTCAGTGTGGCAGGTGAAGTACCATATTTCTCTTTCCTCTTAGCCTCCAATACGGTATTTTTAAATCTCTGAGTCGGACTATAGATGAAATTCACTGGATTTGATTTTTCAAATGTGAATGGAAAGTTTCTTTTAAGCAGTTATATCTGAATTTCCTGAAATTTTCTTTGATTGTTGAGTATGATACTGCTTTTGGAAGCTCAGAGCAGTACACAATATTGCCTGAAGCTTGCGCATACATGATTATTACGAGCGGTAATAATGTGTTGGCTGACAACAATTTTAATGCCAGTCACAAAGTGGAATCATTGTCTTCTGTGAATCTTAAAGTGTGTTGAAGCCTCAGGAACATTCGGGGACCGGAACAATTGTAAATTTATCCTAGATCTTGACCGGAGACTGTTTAAATTTCAAACGGACGGTTTTTATCCCCTTCCCGTGATGTACGAAGTGTTTCTGTAAAAACCATGCCGTGGTATAGACAACAGTACAAGCGAGAAATAGATAATTTTTCGTGAAATCAAAAACAGAACGAAATTTATTTTACAGCTTATTTTACTTAAATGAAAAGTATTGTTTATATTTATGCTGTCAAATTGAAATATCCCTATTGCGATATCATCTAAAATTCTTTTAAACAATTCTGCTAGTTTTCTGATGGATATTCTTTCACCTATCTTTCAATCAAACGAAATCTTAACTTCTCGAAGTACGTAGAAAAACAACATATTCTGGAATATAAGTATTCTACTGAGTTTTGATTCTTCTTCAAAATCCAGCACTATAGTAGATAAGGGCCGACCTGGTCCATTAGTTGAAAACGTAGAGCATTACTTTGCGAGACGATAAGGTCAGCCAAGTATGAATCGCATTCACGGATTGGAATAACGAGTATTAGTATGGAAAAAAAAAAAAAAATACTAGCTTGCGTTTGGTTTCGTTGCCGGCCTTCAGTTTGCGTCAGTGTGGATATACATATTACGTGAATGGTTTCCCTCTCCGTTAGATAGGAAAACATTAAGATGGCAGCAAGAGTATCAAGAAAATAGTACTGACAATAACAAAAAATGGTTCAAATGCCTCTGAGCACTATGGGACTTAACAGCCATGGTCATCAGTCCCCTAGAACTTGGAACTATTTAAACCTAACTAAGCTAAGGACAGCACACAACACCCAGTCATCACGAGGCAGAGAAAATCCCTGACCCCGCCAGGAATCGAACCCGGGAATCCGGGTGTGGGAAGCGAGAACGCTACCCCACGACCACGAGCTGCGGACTGACAATAACAGAAGGATGAAGAAAGGGCAACTGGTACCAGATTCACGCTCAGGTACTGGTCTTGTTTTTGCTGTCCTGTAACTGAAAATTTATTTAGTTCCAACGTCCGTTCCCTGAGAAGGAGGTGTTTGATAAATCAAATAATACTTTTCGAGTAATTATTTGCGACAACCGTTCTGTACAATATCATTTAGAGATCCCTCATGAAAGAAAAGATCACTTGATTTTTGTCCCTAATTTCCCGCCAATAACATAATTTTCGGAGGCAACAGGAAACTTCTGAATGTTTAGCTACAGCGTCAGTTCAAAGCAGCTTAGAAAGAGTTTAAAAACCACTTCAGCAACTGTCGCAAGGAAATTAGAAATTTGTTGCTGCGATGAAAATGTAGTACATATTCAAAGACTCTCCATTATATGTAGAATAAGCTATGCAATGTAGGTTTTGTAGCCTACCAAAGAATTGCTGTGTCAATCGGAACGGAAGGCGCAACGTATATAAAAAGAAGGCGAAGGCATAAGACTCGTCGACGTTGAGCATACAGGATGTCAACGTGGTAATGACACAAACTTTGAAAGATGTTACAGAAACAGAAAAATATTTGATACGTCATTCTCTTCCAGTGGAATTCGGGAAACCACATGTATTACGAGTAGTTTGTATGAGGTCATAAACTGATTTGTAATGTGCGGCGTTGATAGCATTGCAGCATAGCGTGGAAAATGTAGGCTTATATCATAAGGAGTGGGGACTGTAAGCTCCAACGCTGTATTGCTGATAACTTGACGTGTCACTGACTTGGTAGTATCGATATAAAGATCTTTAGATTGCAATCTGCGTTTGCAGGTTGAAGTGGACAAGCGTTCAGTCTTAGTGAAATACCATAGTACTCGTTTTTGAAATTTACAGAAATGGTTTTCGTGTACGAAGAAACAAACGCAAATTGTTGGAGAGCTGAAGGGTTATATAGGGCCTAACACTCAAGAAGATGTTCGACACGCGCTATGTTTCCCATGAACGTTCCAACGGTCAAGTGAAACAGGGCGACAGCTATCACAACACAGAGAACAGAGAACTACTATCTGTACGGACTGCTGACTCGGAAAAAGCAGTGATCGCTCGCCCATCAACACTTTATATGTGCACGTTTTTCAACTACATCTACATCTAGACGACTACTCTGCAATTCACACTTAAGTGCTTGGCAGGGTGCACAGAGTCGCCTTCAGACTACTTCTCTACTATTACACTCTCAAAAAGCACTTGGAAAGGATGAATACCTAGATCTTTCCGTGCGAACTCTGATTTATTTTAACACGACGGTCATTTCTCCTTCTACTGGAGAAACTCAACAAAATATTTTGATATTTAGAGGAGAAGGATGCTGATTGAAATTTCTTGGATCGATGTCACCACAATGTAAAACGTATTTGTTTTAATGATTGCCATTCCAAGTCGCTTATCATATCCGTGACACTGTCTCCCCTGTTTCACGATAATACAAAACAAGTCGTCGTTCTTTTAACTTTTTCGATGTCTTCCACCAATCCTATCCGATAAGGATCACATACTAAGCAGCAAGAGGATAGACAAGCGCAGTGTACGCAGTCGCTTTGCAAATTTATTATTTCGTTCCAGCATGATGGAGAACCTACTAAGTTTGCCAGTCTCTGCCAACAGCTGCATAAGACGTTACGTGAATGGTGTACGGAAGGAACAGGTCCACACTCGTGACTATCTCGTTCACACGACCTGACTCCACTTGGCTTCTTCTTGCGAAGTCATGTGGAAAATCTTATCGATATGCTAGTAAGAATTATCGCTGTCTGTTTCTTCGCCTAAACAACACCATGTGTTTCCACAATGTCTTCACTCTGCAACGGAGTGTGCTCTGTTTTGAAATATACTGATAGATTAAAACTGTGTGTGTTAGAACTGCCCTCGAAACAGGAGACAGTCCGCTGCGGAATGAAAGATTTATTTTGAAAACAACTCCTAGACTGTGACAAGATCATTTCTCCGCATTGTCCTTTTTTCCAGGAGAGGTACTCCAGCGGAGTATGCAGGAGAGTATGCATTTGTGACATCATGAAGGTGAAGGGGATACTGGCAGAATCGAAGTTGTGAGGGGAGGGGGCTCACTAGTAGTGGCTGTATGGGCCAAACGATAACAGCACTGCCCGCGAATGAGAAGGTTCAAGTTTCGAGTCCCGGTCCGGCACTGGAAGTTTCCCCTCCGCTGGCGTTGACCTGCTGTAACAGGAAATTCTCCGCTGGCAATCTGACAGCTGTCTTTCCGTTGGCTTCCGAGATGCTGATCTTTTAGTCTGCAGAAATAGCGAGTTCAGTTTATTGGTATACAGACATTAGTAAGCTACTGAATTACCTACAGAATGTGATAGCCTTCGACGACTGTTGCTTGTTTATCGTATATGTCAATAACACGAAATAAAATTTAAAGTAGTTCGTCTTTAAAGAAATTTAGTTTGTCTACTAAATGGTCAGCTTAAGTCTAACATATGTCTATCAATTTACTGGCAGGAGCCAACAATATTTACTGCTCTCTATGAATATTTACGCGTAAACCGCTGACTGAGCGTAGATTGTGCAATGTGAGAACCAGCATGTGTTTGATTAATGCCACTAATCTGAATAACGGTTAGTGAGCTATGACGTTTATTGAATTATCAAGGCAGCATTTGTCTGTTCTAGCAAAGCGGTATTTATTTGGTGAGTCAGATTTCACAGTGTTCGTTATTTCATGCATTAACATGTTCATTAATTATAATTTTAGTTTGATACACAAAGAGCGTGACAAACGCTCAACTACTGTTGTCCCATCACCCACATACTGCAAACTTGCAGTGGTGGAACCACTTCCATACTTTTGCATAACTCATGAAGCTACTACCGTATTTCTGAAGCATTCAGGAGCAAACAACAACCGTTTTTATAACGCCACTAATCAGAAACTCACCATCTATTTATGTCCTAATAGAGCGAAGATTTTTATACATGTTTTGAAGATAATGTGTACTGAAACAACTGGCAAGCGGCTGTTTTCCACGTGTGACTGGGTTATTAACAATGATTCTGAAAATAACAATACATAGAAGGTGTATCTGAAACGATATTAGAACAGCAACACAACGTGAAAATTCCATAGCGATTCATATCTTCAAACATCCTTGGTTTCGAGTTATTAACGCTATTTGAACGTAATAACATATTCACAATGATGTGTCCAGCGAATCATCATTTCAAGTCCTCGTGGAGAAGAAAGGTATTGTTAGCAATATTTAGAGTACTGGAATGTCGTATCTCTCGGACTATAGTTGATTGCCTGTATAACAGCAGCAGTCAGCACTAGGTACAGATAAGTCAATATATAGTGAAATGTTTGGTTTTGAAAGAACAGCTAGGTTGAAACTTCCTGGCAGATTAAAACTGTGTGCCGGACCGAGACTCAAACTCGGGACTTTTGCCTTTCGGGGGCAAGTGCTCTACCAACTGAGCTACCCAAGCATGACTCACGCCCCGTCCTCACAGCTTCACTTGTGCGAATACCTCGTCTCCTACCTTCCAAACTTCACAGAAGCTCTCCTGCGAAACTTGCAGAACTAGCACTCCTGGAAGAAAGGATATTGCAGAGACAAGGCTTTGCCACAGCCTGGGGGATGTTTCCAGAGTGAGATTTTCACTCTGCAGCGGAGTGTGCGTTAATTTGAAACTTCCTGGCAGATTAAAACTGTGTGCCGGACCGAGACTCAAACTCGGGACTTTTGCCTTTCGCGGGTGAGCAGTCCCGAGTTTGAATCTCGGTCCGGCACACAGTTTTAATCTGCCAGGAAGTTTCAAATTAACGCACACTCCACTGCAGAGTGAAAATCTCATTCTGGAAACAGCTAGGTTGTGATGAAGTGAAATCATTTATGTATCAACTATGGGAACAACCGTTAACTAGTCTGAAAGTTATGAGAGAACTGCCCCACTGACCCGTATTCCAAACGTTAGATTTCTCTTCTTCTGCTTCGCTCAAAAGGAGCCTGTTCGTCCGGTCCGTTTCACGGTAGTGAATATGCGCGCATGTATATGTGTAACCAGAGGCCGCAAGGAGCAAATTACGGCCAGTACAAAAACTAACAGAAATATTATTTAGATAAATAATTTGGTTTTGATATTCGTGTAATCATCATCAGCCATTTGTCATACACTAGCGGGTAAATTTCTCCTCTAAACTGTTCCATGCTCCAACATCTTCAGCGATATGCATCACCGATACTTTTGGATTTTTTCTAATCTCTCGCACATAAGCATATCATCCGATTCAGTAACCTTCTTGTTAATTTTTAATATTTTCATTTCGATTTGTCAATTATACTTCAGGTTAGTCTTATTGTGTCAACGTCCTTGTGACAGTAGTAACACCGGTCCCAACAGATCACCTATGTTAAGCGCTATCGGGCTTGGCAAGCATTTGGATGGGTGATCGTTCGGATCTGCCGAGTGCTGTTGGCAAGCGGGATCCACTCAGCCCTCGTGAACACAGTAGAGGAATTACTTGATTGAGAAGTGGCGGCCCCGGTCACGAAAGCTGGCAACGGCCGGCAGAGCGGTGTACTAACCACATGCTCCTCCAAATCCGCATCCATGACGCCTGACGGCTGAGGATGTCACGACAATTGGTCGGTACCGTCGGGCCTTCCAAGGCCTCTTGGGACAGAATTTCATTCAGTAGGTCTTACTGTACAGTGTTGGCCATTAAAACTGTAGCAAGTTTATGGACGCGTGCAACAACGTCAAACTGACATGAAATGTTCTACAAGTTTCGATATGCAGATGACTAGCGTTTCAGTGCATCCGCACGAAGTGGATAGGAATAACTCATTCTACGTGATGTATATGAGGGAAAAGTACAAAGTGGGTTTCTCATTCAACAATCGCACTTTAATAATGGAGACCTGTGAGAAGGTCGTGTTATGCTTCGTGAAAGAAGGAGAAACTAGCACATGTCAGAAATCGACGACGCTAGGATCGTGTCATTTGGAGTTTTCAATTCGCCTTCTCTCAGTAATGTCGCCCACGACAGTCGGAATCCCATGACTGTCATGGGAAAATGGAATCGATGGTTTCAGGAGGCCTGTACTCAACGCCTTACGGGGTTCAACGGCCCCACGCGACTAACGCCCGACATGGCGCACGTATTGTTCGCTATGACTGGCAGAATCGTACAACTACGCCATGTATTTTGAGTCAAAAAGTAGGCTTGTGTGCAGCACTTATCCGCACAGACAGTGCGGCAATGTCTGGAGCCGCAGACTGTCAAAACAGCATCAACTGTTGCGGCTTCTCTAGAAGCAGGAAGCAAAGAGGCAAGAATGGTGCGCCGAACGACAATACTGGACTCAGTAAGTGGCGCCACAACGTCTTAGACGAGTCCTGTTTTTTCGTGCATCACCGCGACTGCCGTATTCATGTATGGAAACCACGAGCTGAACGAACATTGCCAGACTGCATCGTCGTTATCGTACAGAGCCAGCAAATGGTGTGAGGGATTAGGATACCTCTAGGTACCCCTCTGGTTCGCGTAGCAGGTGATATGGACGGCAGGCGCTACAGTTCTGTCCTGTAAATGCTGGTGGCTGTATCCTATCTTCGAGGTCTCCGTGAGGTTTTCAGAAAGCTAAAACAAGACTGCAGTTCGTCTGTACTGTTCCAGTCTGTCTCAATAAAGAGGATCCTCGACCCTTGCCCTAGCCAATTCGTTCTTCATATCACTGACTCACTGACACTCATTGACTCTCTGTCTCACTGACATTGATATCTCTGGTCATGCGTTGTCGAGAGACTGGCTCACCAGCACTCGCCAGCCACGAACTCTGGAGAGGGGTTGGAGAAGCATGGAATGGCGTAATCATACCTGCCATCCAACCTCAGTTGGAACTGATGCCCATATAGGCAGAGCTATTGTTGCTGTCAGCGTTGGAAGCTCTGTGTGGTAAATTTCGCGCCAATAAATGAGTTACAAATTTAATCATGTATTCTTCACACTATTGTATCTCAGGAACAAAGTGGTTGTGATTATTTTAAACTGAGGATGGGAACCCATCAGTTTTCCGAATAGTCAGTTCACGAGAATACGGTTATGCAGGGTCTATTCTAAAACAAAAAAGCTATTACAAACGGCCATAGTTATATAATATTTGAAAAATTCAAAAAAATGATTTTGTTTTAACGGCTTAAAATGTACTCTTGAATGTCTACTTTATTGCAGTGTTCATCGAAAGTTGTCCAGTAACCCCGTTATCGAGTTGCAAGGCGATCTGTGAAAATGTGTCTCCGAAAACCATTCGAAGCGGGGGTTGGGGGTGGGGTTGAGGGAGGGGGGGGGTGAATAGCTGGAGGAGCACCTCCTTTTGGATCTTGAAGGATTGCTGTATGGTCCAGGGATCGCTGACTAGAGATATGTTTAACTAAAGTAAAAAAAAAAAAAAAGAAATCCAAAACTTTAAATGCGTTTTTCTCGGAACCGTATGTTTCAAACTGGCGGGAAACGTGACTTTGGAACGGGACATATAATTTTGATCGGAATTTCATGCCAGCATTCTAAACTAAGTTCTCTATTGGCGTATGTAGCCATTTTGCGATATCTTAAAATATCTATTTTTGGATCACGATTTTATGGGCGAAGAAAATGACATGTGCTTCAGCACGTGACCATTTTGTTAAAATTTAATGTTTTTCAATCATCCTATGTATGGTGACGGAACGTATATTGAGACTGACTTTTACAAAATTGTTTTATTACAGGTCCAAACCCGGGCATTCCGGAATTCTCGCCTATGACCAATGCTCCGGCTGCAGGAGGTTTTCCCGTTTGGTGCAGCGGTTTCAGGAAGCGTCCGATGTGGACTCAAAAATAACTTCTTAAAGACAAAAGTGTAAGGATAAAACTGTATCACTAGATTTAGTATTACTTTTTATTTTGTATAAAAATATCGAAAATTAATTTATTTAATGCGTTCAAGGGGGGCTACTCCATTAATGCACAACGGTACATCAGTAAAAGTTACAGAGAAGAAAGAAGAAAGTTAAAAAAAAATTTCCTACATACTTTCAGATGTTTTATATCAGTACCCTTACTCACACGGACAATATCACACCCATAATCCATTTCACACCCTACATTCCGAAGCATATGTTGATCCACCTACGCGAACCTGTTAGAAACGCGCATTTGCAGTTCTGTAATTGTCTTCGGCAAAGAACAGACATACATAAAGTTTTCCACGTAACCCCATAAGACGAAGCCCAAGGATGTCAGGTGCAGGGATCTAGGTGACCACGATCAGAACACAGCGTCCAGTACGACCGATTTGCTGATTTAAAAATGCGTGGGCCTTCCTAACCCAATGTGGGGGAGCTCTATCTTACTGAACTATGTTATCTGTGGGGTTCGTATGAAGCTATGGCATCAGCCACTGCTCAAGCTTGTCAATGTAGATGTTTGTTGAAACAGCTCAATGCGGAAAAATGGGGCGTATAACTTTTGTGCCGATCTCGCACAGAACACTGCACAGATTCAACTACACTTGCGCAACGAGAGAAATTTCTAAGATTCTTTTACATTCTCTGTAATTCTTTTCTATGTAACGCTGTGCATCAAATAGTCGTATGCGTTTGCAGTTAGTATATTCATTTTGAATTACACTCTCCCGTGCTGCGCATTAGCTGTACAGTACTAGAATGGAAAAACTGGTAGAAGCCGACTTCGGCGAAGATCAGTTTGGAGTCCGGAGAAATGTGGGAAAACGCGAGGCAATACTGACCCTACGTCTTCTCATCGAAGAATGGTTACAGAAAGGCAAACCTACATTTATAGCATTTGTAAACTTAGAGAGAGCTTTTGACAATGTTGACTGGAATACTCTCTTTCAAATTCTAAGGGCGGCACTGGTAAAATACAGGAAGAGAAAGGCTGTTTACAATTTATACAGAAACCAGATGGCAGTTATAAGAGCCGAGGGGCACGAAAGGGAAGCAGTGGTTGAGAAAAGAGCGAGACAGGGTTGTAGCTTAACCCGAATGTTACTCAGTCTGTATATTGATCAAGCAGTAAATGAAACAAAAAAAAAAAAAAATTGGAGTAGGAATTAAAGTCCAGGCAGAAGAAATAAAACCTCTGAGGTTTGCCGATGACAATGCAATTCTGCCAGAGACAGTAAATGACTTGGAAGAGCAGGTCAACGGAATGGACAGTGTCTTGAAAGGAGAATATAAGATGAACATCAACAAAAGCTAAACGACAATAATGAACTGCAGTCGAATTAAATCAGGTGACGCAGAGGGAATTAGTTTAGGAAATAAGACACTGAAAGTGATGATGGTCGAAGTGAGGAGGATATAAAATGTAGACTGGCAATGGCAAGAAAAGCGTTTCTGAAGAAGAGAAATTTGTTAACATCGAATATAGATATACATATCAGGAAGTCGTTTCCGAAAGTATTTGTAATGAGTGTAGTCATGTATAGAAGTGAAACATGGACGAGAAACAATTTAGACAAGACGAGAATAAAAAGCTGTTGAAACATGGTGCTACAGAAGAATGGGTGGATCACGTAACTAATGAGGTGGTACTGAACAGAATTGGAAAGAAGAGAAATTTATGGCATAACCTGATTAGAAGAAGCGATTGGTTGGTAGGTCATATTGTGAGGCATCAAGGGAACACCAATTTAGTACTGAAGGGAAGTGCGGGAGGGGTAAAAATCGTAGAGGGAGACCAAGAGATGAAAGTAATAAGCAGACTCAGAAAGTTGTAGGTTGTAGTTGTTAGTCGGATATGAAGAGGTTTTGACAAGACAGAGTAGAAAGAAGAGCTGCATCACACCAGTCTTTGGACTGAAGACCACAAAGACAACATACTGTGATAGTGATGTCTTGTTTGCGAAACGCGGTACATTAAGTGAAGTGGGAGCCATGTGTCCTGAATTTAGGCAACACAGAGGTCCGCTCACGGCAGGGGAGTAGACTGAGCCTGGGAGGAAGTGGGGGATGAGGAGGACGCGTGAACGGCTGTGACAGGCAGGGGCGCAGGCTCTGAGCTGCAGGGCTGCAGCCGCGTCACAGACTAGTCGAGCATCCACGTGGCAGGCTATGTCCCCGTCCTCTGATAATTCTGGTGCATTATGACTTTCGGAAAACGTGATCCACACAATCCCGATGACATCAAAGGCAGATAAACACGAGAACTGTCACAAGATCGGCTTGGCAGCTAGCTCATGCGGGTTTCTAACGAGAATAATATACAGTAGAACCGAAAAGAGATTAGAGGATCTGTTCGGTGACGATTAGTTCGACTTAAGAAAAAGTAAGGGCAAGTCTGACGTTGCGCTTTGTAAGAAATAAAAGACTTAAGAAAACACCCTTACTTGATTTGTCGCTCCTGGAAACGCGTTCGGCAACATAAAATGGTGCAATATTTTTTAAATTCTCAGAAAACAGGTATAAGCTACTGGGAAAGACGGGTATTATATGGTGTGTACTGGGCTCATGCAGTAACAGTACGAATGAAACACTGAAACAGAAGTGCTTGCATTAAAAAGGTCTAGGAGTAGGAATGCAGTCATCCTCCCCAACTTTTAAACCTGTGCTTCGAAGAAGCGATGATGGAAATAAAAGAATGAAGATTAACATACAGGGAGAAAGGTTATCAATTCGATGTTGGCATCATTATCCTCAGTGAACTGCAAAGAGTTACAGATCCTTCTGAATGGTATGAGAAGACTAACGTGTATCAAATATACACTGAAGAGCCGAAGAAACTGTTACACATGCGTAATAGGGCCCCCGCGAGCACGCACAAGTGCCGCAAACAACGTGGCATGGACTCGACTAATGTTTGTAGTACTGCTGTAGGGAAATGACACCATGAATCCTACAGGGCTGTCCACAAATCCGTAAGAGTACGAAGGGGTGGAGATCTCTTCTGATCAGCACGTTGCAAGATATGCTCTGTAATGTTCATGTCTGAGATTTTGGTGGCCAGCGGATGTGTTTAAACTCAGAAGAGTGATCCTGAAGCCACTCTGTCGCAATTCTGGACGTGTGGGGTATCGCATTGTTCTGCAGGAATTGCCCAAGTCCATCGTAATGCACAATGGACGTGAATGGATGCAGGTGATCAAACAGGATGCTTACTTACCTGTCACCTGTCAAAGTCGTCTCTAGACATATCTGGGGTCCCATATCACTCCAACTGCACACACCCCACACCATTACAGAGCCTCAACCGGCTTGACAGTTCACTGCTGACATGCATGGTCCATGGATTCATGAGGTTGCCTCCATACCAGTACGCGTCCATCCGCTCGATACAATTTGAAATGAGACTCGTTCAACCAGGCAACATGTTTCCGGTCATCAACAGTACAATGTCGGTGTTGACAGGCCCAGGCGAGAAGTAAAGCTTTGTTCGTTTAGTCATCAAGGGTACACGAGAGGGCCTTCGGCTCCGAAAGCCTATATAGATGATGTTTCGTTGAATGGTTCGCACGCTGACACTTGTTCAAGGTCCAGCATTGAAATCTGAAGCAATTTTCGGAAGGGTTGCACTTCTGTCACGTTGAAGGATTCTCTTCAGTCGTCGTTGGTTCCGTTCTTCCACGATCTCTTTCCGGCACCAGCGATGTCGGAGAGTTGATGTTTTACCGAATTCCTGATACTCACGGTACACTCGTGAAATGGTCGTACGGGAAAATCCCCACTTCATCTCTACGTCGGAGATGCTGTGTCCCATCGCTCGTGCACCGAATATAACACCACGTTCAAACTCACTTAAATCTTGTTAGCCTGCCATTGTAGTAGCAGTAACCGATCTAACAACTGCGCCAAACGCTTGCTGTCTTACGTAAGCGTGCCGACCGCAGTGTCGTATTTTGCCTGTTTACATATCTCTATTTGAATACGCATACCTATACCAGTTTCTTTGACGCTTCAGTGTAGAAATTGAGAGTAAACCCAAGGAGGTCGAAAGAACTGAAGAGCAGTAGAAGTAAGATCAAGGATAAACCTAACGTCCAAATTGAGGACCACGTAGAAGACGAAGTGAAGGATTTCTTCTAGCTTGGAAGCAAAGTAACGCTTAAAAGACGATGCAAGGAGGACTTAAGCTGCTGACTAGACAGGCAAACAGGGCATTACTCAGTAAAAGAAGTTTATTGGTATCAAACACGCATCTTAATATGGGCAAGAAATTTCTGAGAATGCACATGTGGAACCTAGAATTGTATGACAGTGAATCATGAATAATGGACTGTGAAAAACCGGAAAAGAAGAGGATCAAAGCGTGTGAGGAGTGCCGTTATAAGAGGATGCTTAAAATTAAGTGGGTGATAAGAAAAGAAATGAGTTGGTTTCACGCAGAATCAGCGAGGAACGGAGTATCTGGGAAACATTGGCAAGAAGAAAAGATAGAATGATTGGAGATGTTTTAAGACATCAGGGTATAAATTTCGTTATACAAGAGGGACCCGTAGAGCGCAAAACTATAGGGGAAGACACAGATTGAAAAATATTCGAAAAATAATCAAGGACGTCAACGTCTACTCTGAGATGCAGAGGTTGGCTTAAGAGAATGCATTATGGTAGTCCGCATCAAACTTATCAGATGACAGATGGAGAAAAAATACTGTGCCTCCAAGATTCTCCAGAATTCGCCACAATTAAAGAGGGATACCGTAGATGATAAATATACCAGGCTAGTACTCGAACGCTGACTTAAGTCTTTCGCAGGCAGAATCACCACACCTCACGACCTCACTCAAAACATCAATCCACAATTACCTCTTCTGTACTTTTCCAAACTCGACAGGGGTTCTTCTGGATAACTTTATTGAACGAACATTCCAGGTAGAAAGAACGTGGAGGAAAATGGCTTGGGGGGGGGGGGGGGGATGGGGGGGGGGTACTGTGGCATGTTTCCAGGAAAAAGTCTAGGATCGAAAATCATTCCAGCACGAAGAGCTAATCTGTTAGGAAGTTTACAAAATGGCTCAAATGGCTGTGAGCACTATGGGACTTAACTTCTGAGGTCATCAGTCCCCTAGAACTTAGAACTACTTAAACCTAATTAACCTAAGGACATCACACACATCCAAGCCCGAGACAGGATTCGAACCTGCGACCGTGGTCGCGCGGTTTCAGACTGTAGCGCCTAGAAACGCTCGGCCACACCGGCCGGCAGGAAGTTTACACTCATCTATTATATCAAGAGTTACTAATGTGGTTAGGTTATTCTTCTAGAAGAACAATTTTTTTAGTATAACTGCTTGTCAGATTTCCATGAAATCTGGGGAAACCGACGGCAACGTGTTGTCACTATATGTTGGAGTAGAGACTTCTCGCCATCTTATGTCGCATACTCACGAAAGTGCACTAACCTCTTCTGTTACGATTTCACGAGTGCACGAATTATAAACTTGTAAGATGCTACGCAGGCATTAGTTGAGAATTTAATCTAAGTCTCGCGCTGGTACGCCCTCGCCACCCTTATCAATATCGCATCTATTGGGTTTCTTCAGTAACACCATAGAAATACGAAGTTTCCCAATGACAGTATGGAAACCGTAGTTCCGATTGACCAGTTTCTTAGATAATCGTATTGAATTCTTGATAACATGGTCCCAGATGTTTGGAGTTTGGGTACATTTCTACTTTATTGCAGTCTTTCGAATAATCAGTATAAATATAGTGTTGGGTAATGGCAGATTTGGCGACTGGAAGGCAAATATGCCGCTGACGCTCCCCAAAGCAATTCGTTACGGTGTGCGTGGCTTGCTCTGTATAAGATTTCACGAACGCGACAGATATCGAGTACACCCTTGCCTTGGGCAGCTTTAAGTCGTCGTTGACCGATCCGAAGATCGTCGGGATTTTTGTTGCAAAATCGAAACACCGCTCTGGCCTGACCTCTGTGCTCTACGTATTTTTGCAGAAACGTTCCCAATCTCACAAGTAAACTGTCATCTTGAAGGTCTCGTCCTCGTCCTTTCTCCGTCATTTACGCGTGTGTACCGCCCTCTGTATTTGACTAATAGTATACTTCTTCTCAAGGAACACTATATCGACACAGTCCAATTATCTTCTGATGCTATCTGCGTCTGAGATGCTACTGGCTCGGTGGATAAAGGTCTTTAGAAGGCCCATTCCCTGCGTCGGGTAGTGGCAACAGGTGGCCTGTTAACACAGATCTATGTGAGTGAGCTTTTGACACGCCAATGACCAAGTGCACCATCTCTCTTACGTCACAGTAAGACATCTAGAATCGGCAAAATGTACATCTCTCCATATACATTATGAATTGTATGTTAACACGTATGAAATGTGTACATCGAAGAAAGTCATGGCGACTGTGCAGATCAATGCGCAAAACTATAAATGTACCAACATATTGATGGGATAAATTACTTTTCAACTACTTGCTGCGATCAGGTTCTCTGGTCCTTCTCCAAAACCCTAAAAATGGTTCAAATGGCTCTGAGCACTATGGGACTTAACTGCTGTGGTCATCAGTCCCCTAGAACTTAGAACTACTTAAACCTAACTAACCTAAGGACATCACAAACATCCATGCCCGAGGCAGGATTCGAACCTGCGACCGTAGCGGTCGCGCGGTTCCAGACAGTAGCGCCTAGAACCCCTCGGCCACCTCGGCCGGCCGTAAAAGAGGACAGACAAGCGTAGTGTAGGCAGTCTCCTTAGTAGAAGTGTTACATTTTGTAAGTGTCCTGCCAATAAAACGCAGTCTTTGGTGAGCCCTCGCCACAACATTTTCTATGTGTTCCCTCCAATTTAAGTTTTTCGTAATTGTAATTCCTAGGTATTTAGTTGAATTTACTACCTTTAGATATAATTGATTTACCGTGTAACCGAAGTTTAACAGATTCCTTTTAGCACTCATGTGGATGACCTCACACTTTTCGTTATTTAGAATCTACTGCCAATTTTCACACTTTTCAGATATCTTTTCAAAATCGTTTTGCAATTTTTTTGATCTTCTGATGACTTTATTAGTCGATAAACGACAGCGTCTTCTGCAAACAACCTAAGACGGCTGCTCAGATTGTCTCCCAAATCGTTTACACAGATAAGGAAAAGCAAAGGGTCTATAACACTATCTTGGGGAACTCTAGAAATCACTTCTGTCTTACTCGATGACTTTCCGTCAATTACTAAGAACTGTGACCTCTCTGACAGGATATCACAAACCCAGTCACATAACTGAGACGATATTCCATAAGCATGCAATTTCACTACAAGCCGCTTATGTGGTACAGAAATACGGAATCGATCTGAAATCCCTTATCAATAGCACTCAGCACTTTATGTGAATAACGGGCTAGTTGTGTTTCAACACTGACTGTCTGTCAATAGACAGTTTTCTTCGGGGTAATTCATAATGTTCGAACACAATATATGTTCCAAAAACCTGCTGTATATCGCCGTTAACGATATGGGCCTGTAATTAAGTGGATTACTCTTACTACCTTTCGTGATATTGGTGTGACCTGTGCAACTTTCCAGTCTTTGGGTACGGATCTTTCGTCGAGACAACGGTTGTATATGATTGTTAAGTATGGAGCTAATGCATCAGCATACTCCGAAAGGAACCTAATTGGTATACAGTCTGGACCAGAAGGCTTGCTTTTGTTAAGTGATTTAAGTTGCTTCACTACTCCGAGGATACTTCCTTCTACGTTACTCATGTTGGTAGCTGTTCTCGATTCGAATTCTTGGATATTTACTTTGTCTTCTTTTGTGGAGGCATTTCGGAAGGCTGTGTTTAGTAACTCTGCTTTGGCAGCACTCTCTCCGATAGTAGTATCTCCATTGCTATCACGTAGAGATGGCATTGATTGTTTCTTGCCGCTAATATACTTCACATCTCTTTGGATTTTCTACCAGGTTTCGAGATATAGTTTCGTTGTGGAAACTGTTATAAACATCTCGCATTGAAGTCCGCGCTAAATTTCGAGCTAGTGTAAAAGATCGCCAAAGTGGGGGATTTTGCGTCTGTTTAAATTTGGCATGTTTGTTTCGTTGTTTCTGCAACAGTGTTCAAACCCGTTTTGTGTACTAAGGAGGATCAGCTCCGTCATTTGTTAATTTATTTGGTATAAATCTCTCAATTGTTGCCGATACTATTACTTTTGAATTCAAGCCACACTTGTATTATTAATCTGGACTGAGTGGAGATTGTCTCTCAGGAAAGCGTCAAGTGAATTTTTATCTGCTTTTTTAACAGGTATATTTTTCGTTTATTTTGGAGGATTTGGGGATTAAAATATTCAGTCTCACTACGACAACCCTGTGTTCACTTATCCCTGTATTGATTTTGATGCTCGTTATTAAGTCAGGATTATTTGTTGCTAAGAGGTCAAGTGTGTTTTCACAACCGTTTACTATTCGCGTGGGCTCATGAAATAACTGCTAGAAATAATTTTCAGAGAATGCGTTTAGCACAGTTTCGGATGATATTTTATGCATATCTCCGGAATTGAACATGTACTTTCGTCAACATATCGAGGGTAAATTAAAGTCACCACCAACTATAATCGTATGAGTCGGGTACGTGTTTGAAATCAGACTCCAGTTTTCTTTGAACTTTTCAGCAACTGTATCATCTGAATTGGGAGGTCGGTAAAAGGATCCAATTATTATTTTATTCCGGTTGCCAACAATGACCTCTGCCCATACTAACTCTCAGGAACTATCTACTTCAATTTCACGACAAGTTAAACTACTTCTAACAGCAACAAACACGCCACCGCCAGCCGTGTTTAGCCTATCCTTTCGGAACTCCGTTAGGTTCTTCGCAAAAATTTCGGCTGAGCTTCTATCCGGCTTTAGCCAGCTTTCAGTGGCTATAACGATTTGAGCATCAGAGCCTTCTATTAGCGCTTGCAGCTCTGGTACTTTCCCAACACAGATACGACAATTTACAACTGTTATACCAATTGTTCCTGTATCTACGTTCTTCCTGTGTTCAGGGCTGCACCCTTTGTGACTGAAGTCCTTCTTGTGTTTTCCCGAGGCCCTCTAACCTATAAAACCGCCCAGTCCACGCCACACAGCCCCTGCTAAACGGGTAGCCGGCTCCTGCGTATAGTGGACACCCGCCCTATTCAGCGGAACCAGAAACCCAACCACCCTTTGGCGCAAGTCGAGGAATCTGCAGCCTACACGGTCGCAGAACCGTCTGAGCCTCTGATTCAGACCCTCCACTCGGCTCTGTATCAGAGGTACGTAGTCGGTCCTATCAACTATGCTGCGAATGGTCAGCTATGTTTTCTTCTTGCAAGCAAGACTGGCAGCCTTTACCACTTCTGTTACCCGCTCGAAACCGGAGAGAATTTCTTCTGATCCAAAGTGACACACATCATTGATACCGACGTGAGCAACCACCTGCAGCTGGCTGCACCCTGTGCTCTTCATAACATTCGGGAGGACCCTTTCCATATCTGGAATGGCTCCACCCGGTACGTACACGGTGTGCACATTGGTTTTTTTCCCTTCTTGGCAGCCATGTCTCTAAGGGGCCCCAAACCGCGTCTAAGTTGGAGCTCCCAACTATCAATAATCCCACCCTCCGTGATTGTCCTGTTCTTGCAGGCCGAGAGGTTTCCTCTGAAACAGGACAGACGACATCATGTGGCTCAGCGACAGTGTCAGCCACAGACAGCACCCGGAACCTATTTGTCAGACAAATCGGGGAGGCCTTCGTGCGGCCGCCTGGGAAGCCTTCCGCCGCTTGCTACACCCTGGGGCGACCTCCCACTCGACCACAGGTCAGGGGCAACCTCAGTGCGAGCAGTAACTGGGCTGGCCACCGGTGAGGACCGATCGGAGGACTCTGACGCGCTGGACGTCCATTGGATTCCCACGGCCGGCCCACAACAGTGGTGCCCATCCACTGCAGCCTCAAGCTGTGTAACGAAGCCATCACAGCCTGAAGCTGAGAGCGAAGTGTCACCACCTCTATTTGAAAAAGGAAATTTAGAAAACCCTATGGCCCTATTTTCAGTTGGGTTTTGATTCCTGGAAATCAAATTATTTTAGCAGCTTTCACTGTTCTTGAGCGACGACGTATTTTCTCATGTTAAAAACACACAATTACTAAATTATTGCTCTCTCTAGAAGTATTTCAAATTTCTTTTCTCCACATCGGTGCTTTCGCAAAACTCCTCTGCCGTGTTGCAGCGTGAAGCTGTGTGACTCTGCACGGAAGTCCGTGAGACGCTGTGGAGAGTTTTGGTAGCCAAGCCCGGATATCAGCGCACAGTCAGGTGACCGGAAATTGTACGCCACCACGCAATCTCCTCTTGCCGCCAAGATGTGACAGGGGAATACTCACTTCACTATCACGGTTCGTATCAGCTAGCTCTGTAGAAAGGGCCGCTGTAAGAGGGGGAGTTAACGGCTACAATTCGGCAGGTAGGGTTATGCTTAAATTAATTGTAACGTGCACGTATGCCACTCTTATGTAATGTCATATACTAGATTTACAAGGTATACACGCATAGAAAAAGGACATTGGCTCCTTTGTACAGTGGAACTCTACTGCCGTCAGCGATTGAAATGTTGCTGTTGTCAAAACACTGGAATCACATTCGTAAGAAGCAGGTACAATTATTCACGTTGCCTCCCAGATTTGTTTCCCATGGTTTTCCGGGGTGATTGTTTTTCTAGCACATTCGCTGATTTCCTCCTTCACCTTTGCCCAATCCGAGCTTCTGCTTCATCTCTAAAACCCTCGTCATCTCCATTCTTTGACTACTTATGTCATATCGCATGAAGTATTGATGGAAGCCCGCTTTATGCCAGGTCAGAAGCACTGTTTGTTGGTCGTTCCGTCAATATGGTAGAGTCCTCGTTGAGTGATAGTTGACAATGAATTATCGGCTGAATTTGTCAGACGAGGAATGCTTATAGATCTGCAATATCGCTGCTTTCCATTTTGTGATAATAAAGGATGTTATGGACACGTAAAGAGAACAGAAAACGCACATGATGTAAGCACTCTAACAGCTGCTGTATGATGTACGTTAAGAGGGCTGAGAAAGAAGTGTATCCAGCATCTGGCAGTCGTTAAGAGCTCTGCGGTGTTCTCCTCGCTCAGGTGAGGGTTCGCCAGTGTGGCAGCGCATGCTCGGAACCAACGGTCAGCGGGCTGCACGAAAAGGTCATTCGGTCAAACACACAGTACGTAAAGACGCCGCCGCAACAAGGTTCTGCGTTGTGGCCAAACAAGCGACTGGGTAGAGGCAGAAATACATTGTAGTGAAACAGCGGTCTGATCTGTCCTTTGGTATCAATAGTACCTGTTAAGAAATCTTACGGAATCTAGAGATACCACTGTCTAAAAGTTGTTTGCAAAATTCTCTTACAGGAACCGATGATTATAAATTTGATGACCCCGGAATAGAATGGACGTGGCTCCGCTGAGGACATCATATCACTGGGTCGGGGATATGAGTACGAATAAGACACTCTCATTTAGAAATGTACACTACTGGCCATTAAAATTGCAAAACCAAGAACAAACGGAGATGATAAACGGGTATTCATTGGACACATATGTTATACTAGAACTGACATTTGATTAGATTTTCAAGCAATTTAGGTGCATAGAGCCTGAGAAATCAGTACCCAGAACAACCACCTCTGGCCGTAATAACGGCCTTGATACGCTTGGGCATTCAGTTAAACAGAGCTTGGATGGTGTGTACAGGTACAGGTGCCCATGCAGCTTCAACACGATACCACAGTTCATCAAGAGTAATGACTGGCGTATTGTGACAAACCAGTTGCTCGGCCACCATTGACCAGAGGTTTTCAATTGGTGTGAGATCTGGAGAATGTGCTGGCCAGGGCAGCAGTCGAACATTTTCTGTATCCAGAAAAGCCCCTACAGGACCTTCAAATGCGGTCGTGCACTATCCTGCTGAAATGTAGGGTTTCGCAGGCCTCGAATGAAGGATAGAGCCACGGGTCGTAACACATCTGAAATGTAACGTCCACTCTTCAAAGTGCCGTCAATGCGAACAAGAGGTGACCGAGACGTGTAACCAATGGCACCCCATACCATCACGCCGGGTAATACGCCAGTATGGCGATGACGAATACACCCTTCCAATGTGCGTTCACCGCGACGTCGCCAAACACGGATGCGACCATAATGATACCGTAAACATAACCTGGATTCATCCGAAAAAATGACGTTTTGCCATTCGTGCACCCAGGTTCGTCGTTGAGTACACCATCGCAGGCGTTCCTGTCTGTGATGCGGCGTCAAGAGTAACCGCAGCCATGGTCTCCGAGCTGATAGTCCATGCTGCTGCAAACGTCGTCGAACTGCTCGTGCAGATGGTTGTTGTCTTGAAAACGTCCCCATCTGTTGACTCAGGGATCGAGACGTGGCTGCACGATCCGTTACAGCCATGCGGCTAAGATGCCTGTCATCTCGACAGCTAGTGGTACGAGGCGGTTGGAATCCAGTACGGCGTTCCATATTACCCTCCTGAACCCACCGATTCCATATCCTGCTAACAGTCCTTGGATCTCGACCAATGCGAGCAGCAATGTCGCGATACGATAAACGGCAATCGTGATAGGCTACAATCCGACCTTTATCAAAGTCGGAAACGTAATGGTACGCATTTCTCCTCCTTACACGAGGCATCACAACAACGTTTCACCAGGCAACGCCGGTCAACTGCTGTTTGTGTATGAGAAATCGGTTGGAAACTTTCCCCATGTCAGCACGTTGTAGATGTCGCCACCGGCGCCAACCTTGTGTGAATGCTCTGAAAAGCTAATCATTTGCATATCACAGCATCTTCCTCACGTCGGTTAAATTTCGCGTCTGTAGTACGTCTTCTTCGTGGTGTAGCAATTTTAATGGCCACTAGTGTAGTTCACTTGTTTGATCGTACACATTTACATACTATTGTTAACTCTAAGTTAAATCCTCAGTAATTCTCTAAAGTTTCTCTTCTGCTCCAAGGGAATATTCTTGTTCTGACCGTCGTATATGGAGAAAAGCATACCTGTCCAACAGCAGTAGTATAGAACACATATGAAGCGGCTTAGACTTTTTACTCCCTGGCAATTCGATTATAGACCGGAAAATACGTGCAAGACTGCCAAAGAGCAATAACGGTAAAATACAAATAAAAGCGGCGATCAGTGTGGTGCACAACTGAATTTTTTTAGTTTATGTTATTGTACAAAGTATTTATATTATTGTATACAATGCAATGATAATACGAAAACACAGCAGAGAAATTACGTTCAGCATGACACGTATTACGAAGGAATTCTCCAGTTACCACAGACGAACTACAGGGTGTTCAGAAATTCCCGTTACAAACGTCTAGGACATGTAGAGCGCAGTAAGTACATAATATTTTGAATAGGGACAAATATCTGGAAACGTATCGTTTCCGATCTACGACTGTTCCAGTTCAGATGTGTCACGCGTCCACGTTTGCTAGGGAAAGAGAAAAGTGTCAGAGCTGCTTATCCTGGTATGCAATAGGGAAGACAGGATGACTCGTACTCCTATGGACGACTTCTTGTGGTGTCGTGTGTGAAAATTAGTTTACGGGATTCCTGTAGAGACAGAGGAAGATCTGCTGGCACGAGTTCTGCCCGCTGCCCTAGAAATTAAAGAAACACCAGGTGGGATGGAGAATGAGTACCAGAACACGCTTTGTAGATGTCTGTAGCAACCTTGGTGGTCGCCACATCGAGTCGCTGTACTGTTCTGTGCGTGCAGTACGTCTTTGTTTTGTGTTGGTATAAAGTAAACACGTAATGTTTAAGTTTTAACACAAACAAATGTTCCTATGTGATAAATGGATATTTTGTTACGTTTCCTTTGGAATTGTTACCTAATAACTGCACTGCGTCACGTCTAATTCAATTCCTCACGCAGAAGTGAATGAGTTAAACATCTGCATTGAAACCGTCGTAGAACGGAAACGGTATGTTTCCAGACATGGGTTTCTATTGAAAGTATTATCTACTCATTACCCTCTACAAGTCCTAGAAGTTTGTAACAAAACTTCCGAACGCATTGTATAATTTACTCAAAGGAGCAGCAGTTAAGCCACTTCAAATGAAACGAGAGGTATAAGGGGCAGTTAACAAGTTTCTGTTCGAAGGCTGTACAGTCCAGCATCGTATGCCAATCAGGCAAAATCACCGTGAGCTGGAGGAATCATCCCACGGAAGTTTCAGGCTGAAGATACCCGTTTGGTAAACACTTTATCCTGTTGCGTGAAGTCCGAAAGAAATCGTCGGTCCTTCAATGCCTTTTTAAGGGACTGAAGGTTTGATAATCACATGGGGAGAGATCATGTAAGTAGGGAAAATGTTCTAGTGTCTCCCACTTGAATTGGCGTAACTTCTGTGTTACAACATTTGTGATATGGGGACGTACGGTATCATGAAGAAACACGGAACGTGGCTCACCATTTCACAATGATGGTTTCTGACATACATGCCTTCCCATACTCATTCTTCATTCTCCGATGAATGTCTGCCGATGTTTGTTCTTCGGCTGTCAAGAAAAGAATGACAGCATGTTGATTGTGTTTGGACGTATTTGGTAATAATGTAGTCTACTTCACGTTTTCGCATTTGCCACACTAAAAGGTATGGAGATGAGGGGTGCTGGGAGTCTTCTGATATCAAATTGATATGTAGATTAATTAAATTGATCAGTTAATTACCCCTGACAATGCCCACCCCCACCTCCGGATGACGTGATGCGTTTTCCTCAGCCTGCACATGGATCCCCTTCCCCTTCCCCTCCCCCTCTCCACCCCTCCCCCTCCCTCTCCCTACCTACCCTATCGGCGGACGTTTCGAATTTTGGCGGGAATTAAGAATTTTGGTGGGAATTTCTGTGTCCCAGGGCTGTGCAGACATCCCCCCTCCCACCCCCACTCGGGAACTTGCGGGAAATTAAAATGGCAGTGCCCTTTCCGGGACTCGAACCCTGGTCCTTCTAAACAGAGAGAGACCAAATACACTTCCCAACACATAGAAACTCTCCAGATGCAGGAGAGGAAGGTTAGGTTAATATACTTTATTTAGTTTGTTTGGGAATCTGAAGTAAAAATCAGTCCTAGTTACATAATTAATCATTCAGATCGACCCTAATTACGAAACTATATGCATAGTGCTACACAAGGACTGCATAAAATCGCAATACAGCTCAAAAATTGATGATGGCATACAACTGGTATTATCCTGCTGGGAAAAAATTTCACAATACCACTCAAAACTAGTGGCAGATGTACTCAAACTCTACACTTCACCTAGAAGCTGGGTACATGGTACTATCTTTTTTTGTGGTTAATATTTTCAACTGACGAGAGGCTGACATTGGGGGGAGAGGAGTTTAATGAATGTATTACCTATAAGCATACAGCTGATGACTGTATCTATCGCTGTTTGACACCAGAGATCGCTACAGACGCCTGCTCAACAATCATCTTGCAGCCCAGGTAATCAAAGTCAATACACGCTACCACAACTGATGGAAGAAATGCATCACTGTTTTAACCACACATCGAAATTAACGTTGTTGTTGTTGTGGTCTTCAGTCCTGAGACTGGTTTGATGCAGCTCTCCATGCTACTCTATCCTGTGCAAGCTTTTTCATCTCCCAGTACCTACTGCAACCTACATCCTTCTGAATCTGCTTAGTGTATTCATCTCTTGGTCTCCCTCTACGATTTTTACCCTCCACGCTGCCCTCCAATACTAAATTGGTGATCCCTTGATGCCTCAGAACATGTCCTACCAACCGATCCCTTCTTCTGGTCAAGTTGTGCCACAAACTTCTCTTCTCCCCAATCCTATTCAATACCTCCTCATTAGTTATGTGATCTACCCATCTAATCTTCAGCATTCTTCTGTAGCACCACATTTCGAAAGCTTCTATTCTCTTCTTGTCCAAACTATTTATCGTCCATGTTTCACTTCCATACATGGCTACACTCCATACGAATACTTTCAGAAATGACTTCCTGACACTTAAATCTATACTGGATGTTAACAAATTTCTCTTCTTCAGAAACGCTTTCCTTGCCATTGCCAGCCTACATTTTATATCCTCTCTACTTCGACCATCATCAGTTATTTTGCTCCCCAAATAGCAAAACTCCTTCACTACTTTAAGTGCCTCATTCCCTAATCTAATTCCCTTAGCATCACCCGACTTAATTAGACTACATTCCATTATCCTTGTTTTGCTTTTGTTGATGTTCATCTTATATCCTCCTTTCACGACACTGTCCAGTCCATTCAACTGCTCTTCCAAGTCCTTTGCTGTCTCTGACAGAATTACAATGTCATCAGCGAACCTCAAAGTTTTTATTTCTTCTCCATGAATTTTAATACCTACTCCGAATTTTTCTTTTGTTTCCTTCACTGCTTGCTCAATATACAGATTGAACAACATCGGGGAGAGGCTACAACCCTGTCTTACTCCCTTCCCAACCACTGCTTCCCTTTCATGTCCCTCGACTCTTATAACTGCCATCTGGTTTCTGTACAAATTGTAAATAGCCTTTCGCTCCCTGTATTTTACCCCTGCCGCCTTTAGAATTTGAAAGAGAGTATTCCAATCAACATTGTCAAAAGCTTTCTCAAAGTCTACAAATGCTAGAAACGTAGGTTTGCCTTTCCTTAATCTTTCTTCTAAGATAAGTCGTAAGGTCAGTATTGCCTCACGTGTTCCAGTGTTTCTACGGAATCCAAACTGATCTTCCCCAAGGTTGGCTTCTACTAGTTTTTCCATTCGTCTGTAAAGAATTCGTGTTAGTATTTTGCAGCTGTGACTTATTAAGCTGATAGTTCGGTAATTTTCACATCTGTCAACACCTGCTTTCTTTGGGATTGGAATTATTATATTCTTCTTGAAGTCTGAGGGTATTTCGCCTGTCTCATACATCTTCCTCACCAGATGGTAGAGTTTTGTCAGGACTGGCTCTCCCACGGCCGTCAGTAGTTCCAATGGAATATTGTCTACTCCGGGGGCTTTGTTTCGACTCAGGTCTTTCAGTGCTCTGTCAAACTCTTCACGCAGTATCATATCTCCCATTTCATCTTCATCTACATCCTCTTCCATTTCCATAATATTGTCCTCAAGTACATCGCCCTTGTATAGACCCTCTATATACTCCTTCCACCTTTCTGCTTTCCCTTCTTTGCTTAGAACTGGGTTTCCATCTGAGCTCTTGATATTCATACAAGTCATTCTCTTATCTCCAAAGGTCTCTTTAATTTTCCTGTAGGCGGTATCTATCTTACCCCTAGTGAGATAGGCCTCTACATCCTTACATTTGTCCTCTAGCCATCCCTGCTTAGCCATTTTGCACTTCCTGTCGATCTCATTTTTGAGACGTTTGTATTCCTTTTGGCCTGTTTCACTTACTGCATTTTTATATTTTCTCCTTTCATCAATTAAATTCAATATTTCTTCTGTTACCCAAGGATTTCTACTAGCCCTCGTCTTTTTACCTACTTGATCCTCTGCTGCCTTCACTACTTCATCGCTCAAAGCTACCCATTCTTCTTCTACTGTATTTCTTTCCCCCATTCCTGTCAATTGCTCCCTTATGCTCTCCCTGAATCTCTGTACAACCTCTGGTTCTTTTAGTTTATCCAGGTCCCATCTCCTTAAATTCCCACCTTTTTGCAGTTTCTTCAGTTTTAATCTACAGGTCATAACCAATAGATTGTGGTCAGAGTCCACATCTGCCCCTGGAAATGTCTTACAATTTAAAACCTGGTTCCTAAATCTCTGTCTTACCATTATATAATCTATCTGATACCTTTTAGTATCTCCAGGGTTCTTCCATGTATACAACCTTCTTTCATGATTCTTAAACCAAGTGTTAGTTATGTGCAAAATTCGACCAGGCGGCTTCCTCTTTCATTTCTGTCCCCCAATCCATATTCACCTACTATGTTTCCATCTCTCCCTTTTCCTACACTCGAATTCCAGTCACCCATGACTATTAAATTTTCGTCTCCCTTCACAATCTGAATAATTTCTTTTATTTCATCATACATTTCTTCAATTTCTTCGTCATCTGCAGAGCTAGTTGGCATATAAACTTGTACTTCTGTAGTAGGCATGGGCTTCGTATCTATCTTGGCCACAATAATGCGTTCACTATGCTGTCTGTAGTAGCTTACCCGCATTCCTATTTTCCTATTCATTATTAAACCTACTCCTGCATTACCCCTATTTGATTTTGTGTTTATAACCCTGTAGTCACCTGACCAGAAGTCTTGTTCCTCCTGCCACCGAACTTCACTAATTCCCACTATATCTAACTTCAACCTATCCATTTCCCTTTTTAAATTTTCTAACCTACCTGCCCGATTAAGGGATCTGACATTCCACGCTCCGATCCGTAGAACGCCAGTTTTCTTTCTCCTGATAACGACATCCTCTTGAGTAGTCCCCGCCCGGAGATCCGAATGGGGGACTATTTTACCTCCGGAATATTTTACCCAAGAGGACGCCATCATCATGTAATCACACAGTAAAGCTGCATGCCCTTGGGAAAAATTACGGCTGTAGTTTCCCCTTGCTTTCAGCCGTTCGCAGTACCAGCACAGCAAGGCCGTTTTGGTTATTGTTACAAGGCCAGATCAGTCAATCATCCAGACTGTTGCCCTTGCAACTACTGAAAAGGCTGCTGCCCCTCTTCAGGAACCACACGTTTGTCTGGCCTCTCAACAGATACCCCTCCGTTGTGGTTGCACCTATGGTACGGCTATCTGTATCGCTGAGGCACGCAAGCCTCCCCACCAACGGCAAGGTCCATGGTTCATGGGGGGGAAAAAAAAAACCAGCACTCACATGAACACATGTACTGGGGATAATCCATTGTCCCAAAAGATTGCAGAGGGGGCGGTAGTTGAATTTGACTTCTCCTCGATGGGTACTCAGGAACTAACCAACTTGGAGGCAGTCTTACACCCGCCCCCGGCCCTTACCCTCCTTCCCTCCGTCTCCTCGCCGTTAGTAGGGATAGAGGTCTGTTCTGTCTTGCTGCTGGTGGTCCACAAATAGATCCTTCTGGTGGTACTGGTGTAATGTCTGACTCTGCGGAAATCAGTCAAAGATAGACAAAAGATATGAAGAGCTCATTTCTTGCAATCTGTCAAACATATATCTTCAGAAGACTGCCCCCCCCCCCCCCCTTTATGAAACAACATCGGAAGTCCAGAGGACTCCTCAGATCGTTTTTTCAAACGTCCAGTGCTTGGAGAAAAGCAGCTCATAGCCTCTGCCAGCCACAGCCCCTGCTGTATCTAGGAGCACAGTTTCCACCAGCTGCACAGCCAGAGCAAAAAAATGGTTCAAATGGCTCTGAGCACTATGGGACTCAACTGCTGAGGTCATTAGTCCCCTAGAACTTAGAACTAGTTAAACCTAACTAACCTAAGGACATCACAAACATCCATGCCAGAGGCAGGGTTCGAACCTGCGACCGTAGCGGTCTTGCGGTTCCAGACTGCAGCGCCTTTAACCGCACGGCCACTTCGGCCGGCTCAGCCAGAGCAGCCTGTAGGGCATGCCATGAGCTCACAGTCTCCTCGAGAAGCGACAGTTCTTCACCAATACGAATGCATGTAAACGCAACTAATCAATACGAGATAAATGAAGGCCGCCCTGTCTTACACACTGCACCCTGACTGGAGCATAGCTGCCTAGAACAGCCACCCGGCCACCCACACCCTCACACCCATCCACCCACCCACCCACCCACACACACACACACACACACACACACACACACACACACACACACTGCTCACAAGAGTAAGTGCCTGCCATTCTGAGATGGAGAACACTTTTAATTTAGCGTCAATGCACCTCCTATAACCGAGCATCCATAAAAAAGGGAAAAAAAACAATTGCAACGATAATATTAAATATCCTCTTTCCATGAAAATAGGTTCAGTCCATTTTCTTTTACTTTTATGAGCAAAATCGGTATAGATTTTTCATTACACTGCAGGATGCAATTCGCATCTCATTATTTTGTGACATCCCTTGAAGTGCAATACCCCTGATTATAAATGATCAGACTGCAGAGACATCACCACCCTGCATAAAATTATATAAAAGACTTCCACCACTTTACTGTAAAAACTACCGATCACCACATTACATCCTCGTTACTTCGAAACCCTCATCAGAGTAAAGAAAAAGCAAGAATTTAAACTCTGAAGAACAAAAACATCTATATTAATCAATTTCTTTCAGCATAATGGATAAATTACATGACATGAGAGTGTCCCCCATTTTCAAATCAATGAGTGTAAATAAACTGTCATGCACGTGCATATTACAGACATTTCAGATATGTGAAATAACATCAGAGAATACAAACTTTCATGCCATTAGTTCACATGTCAGAAAAAAACACAATCAAATTTATGTTCAACAACAACACGCTGTAATTCAAGAGGATGTAGCTATTTTGTACACTATGGCAAGTCCTATTTTACCAGTGCAGAGCTATATCGCTCCTGCATGTACGAAAAAAACCGTGAAAGCCTGCTTTTCTCTCTCTCTCTCTTTCGTTACACTGAAACAAATTACCATGTGCATGCCTACATTTGTCATTTTTGCTCCATAAGTCCCCTCTGCTGACATGTCTGTAAAGTTTCTATCATACAGCAGATTCTTGCATTCTAGTTTTGTAAGCAGTTTAATCGTCACAGCCTGTCTCACGCAATCTGCTCAAATGTCAGGGAAAAACACTATTATTTTTAGGTTCCACAACGAGCTATAATTCAAGTGATGTCCACTTTATAATTGGGTGTTATGAAGTGGCATTTTGGTAGACAAGTTCAGCATTAACGTACAAATTTGACTGTTTATGAAGTCAATTCCAGATTACCTGTGTAGGCCCAACAAGCAGAATGTGTTCCTTGACGAACGTGCATCTTGCATGCTCATGCCATTTTTTAATATCCTTTTGTACTCGTTTTAGAAAGACCAGAAGAAAACCAGATTGTAAAACGTGATATTTAGTTTTCATTTTGTATTTGCCGAGGGCCAGGAACAGCTCTGACCGTTTCTCTCTGGAGCGCAGCGTGGAGCTGCCCTTGTCGCCAGGCACCCGCCTCGTTCACTCACCTTCTGCACGAGTATAGTACACACTTTGGTGTAACAGATGCTGCTCTAGGACGATAGAAAAGCATCTTCGAAAATTCCAGCTTCAGAATTTTGCTGACCTGGTGGATACGGTACAACATCGTCAGCCGTGTGGCAGCGACTAAGGCGTCAGGCTAGAAGGCTGCTCGTACTACGCTCCACCAAACACTTGTATCTCTACAATGAGTCGCGTTCCTTCAGAAATAATTGAAGCACTTTGGTGGCGAAGTATGAGTCATGATGAAAGGAACATTTATTTAGCGATGCATTCATGCGCTTATCGCAAATAACTGCACTCAGTGCACATTATTCAAAGCAGGTGTAGCCCTGGATGACTTCACAGCGATACACGATTGAACGTATCGATAAGAAAATAATCATTTTACCACGGTTGTTTATTATATCGTGATGTCGCAACGAATGTGTCACAGTGATTGTCATTGTTTCTTTCCGAAGAATTATGATTCGATGTGATGATGCTAGTGTCTGGTGGAATATCAGGGGAAAAAAATGTCGATATTCCACTGCAGTTTGGTCAGAAGTACAGTCTGCCGCCTAATTATCCGGTTGCACTAACACCGCAGCTCGGCGGCTGGTGCAGTCTTATACTACTCAAGAACCCCGTAAAACTGTAAACCTCGATTTCTCGGACATGCTTGAGATGCGCGTCGTACTAAAGCAGCACTGGTTGCAACCAGCTGTTCGTCAGGATAGATGTCAGGAGCGGAAAATTGTGGGCTTCGCTATAATTAAAAGTAATCAAACTGGAATGGACTCTATTTATTCATGTAACGATGGTACATGGGTGCCTACGTAGGGCTGAGCAGCCCCAAGAGGGGTTGCCGTCTGTTCATCAGGAGGTTTGAGGAGAGAGGCAGAGGCTAGATGAGCGACTACAACCAACCCGTGGGACTAGAGCCTGACTGAGGAGCACGTGGCAGGAATGTGCCGAACACGGTCTTCCGGCCAGCACCTTCCACCACAGCATGCACGGCCGTACATTATGAATGGAAAAACTATTTAATAAAATGTTATCGGCAATGATCCCTCTTGGGGGGTCTCCTCCCTGCAGACAGCTATGCACTACAGTCGTGTGTAACAGGAGTAAAACCGGTGATCCGTTGCGTTACTCTTCCCTTGTAAAACACAAACAAAAATAGAAAAACAGGTGCACTGTAACAATTGCCAACTTCACTGAAGAAACAGTAAATTGAAGCTTACAATAATGTGCAATAAAATTTATCTCCAATTCACTTATACATTTTACAAATTAAACTCCCCTTACACGAATTTCTGTCTGGGCGCGAAGGATAGTCTTACGAGCTACCTTAGCGATTTTGATTCATTTTCAGTAATGGACAGACTCATTCACGAGGAAGGTTTGTGTATGTAATTTAGTAGCGACCCGCCCTGGCTTCACGTGGGTAGCTCTGAGTGTCTACGGTAAGAGGACTTTTCTGGTGCAACAGTAATTTTGTTTACAGAGTTATGATTAAAAATCGTAGAACAACGTTAGGTAACTGAATATCATCACTCTCATAAATCTTAAACAATATGAGCAGTCACTCCAGGAAAATTCCCAGGGGCCTACAATGTTATCTGTTCCATATTTAATTGGTTTTTGGAGTGACATATTAGTTCCAATTTTATTATATGTGGCCATATGTACCACATTTTTAGAGATGCATTGACTTTGTCTGCTCTCGTCCCTATAGCTATTATTGGCAACATTTGATAGAAGTCTACTGAGAACAAAACAGTGCAGACACTGATAGGGCTATTCATGTTACATAAATTCTACATTTTCCTATCTAGTGCATCATCAGATACTTCATGGTAAATTGAAAGCTCATCCTAAACACTCAAAGTGTAACAGGCTAGTTGCGTATCGCGTTTCGAGAAGAAAGGCATGACGATAATGGCAGAGGCACTCTACGGGCATAGTCGACAGGCGTAAGGTAGCCAGAGTACAGTGCCTGGCCGTCGCGAGGTACTGCTGCCGGCTTGCAGGCACAAGCTACCGCCTATAAGGATGATTCCTAGGAGTTCTTCCATTCACCGCTATATGGAAATGGCATCGTTTTCATAACAGTGGTGGACCGTGATTCATCATACTTCAGCCAATTTGCATGAAGTATTATTAAATTATACGAACAAACATTTTTCTTGTATCGATCTATTTATTTGTGAAAACCGTATCAGAATTATTTTTTTAGCCTGAGTGTACAGACAGAAACAGCAGTTGGAACCTTTAATTGATATATGTATTGACGGTAAATATTTCGTGCATACTGACTCAACTATGATGATGTTTGTCGATTAAGTCGTATCGCCTGAGAACTTTCCTGGTGTACACTGCTAAAATGATTTAAGTTAAACAGCGATTTGGAGTTAATATTCAATTAGCTAACGTTTTTCTCTGAATTTTGATCGGTACACTACGCAGTCTTACGTAAACAACTTTCCCGCTAGGCCAGACAATTAGTCCACCTGTAGATACTTACAAGGGGACCGTACGTGCTTGCCCTCATCGATTAGATTCATAATTGATAGGGTGTGTAGATCATGGCTAAGACTTCAAAGCATGCGAAAAGGAAGGCGCAACTCTCAACCACTTTTGAGAAAATCGAGTTTTAAAGTTTCAGGCAAGCATGTAAACTAATGTGTGCTCGCTAGTAGACAAAGAGTAGGTAGCCGAACGAGAAAGGGCTTGGTTTCGTAAGCTGAAGGACTGTGCATCGAATGTTGCTCCCGCTATTTTTCTTTCTCCGTTCACATGTAATTCTAATAACAGGTTTATCATGACTGTGCAAATTATCAGTATCTAAGGAATTATTTATTGTTAACATAATTTTCGTCTGGGAAATTCGGGTTTTTCTCTAACATTTGGGGAGCAGTTTACCATTTGTGGTGTGCGTACTGTAAGACCTTCGGTACACACACCATCAGATTATTTGACTTGTCGCTCTAGCGAAGTAGGCGAGTGTCAGCAATATGTCTCGTGGTCTTATCGTGGCGTGTTTATCTTCTGCCGTTACGTCAGACGATAGAAATGCCACTTGCACGCTTAGAGTAACAGATTGACGGTGACCAACTTTAAACAGAACTTGATTAATTTTCACACACATTTATCAAAATAATAACTTGATTCTGGATGCTATTTACAATTGACAATCTGAAGTTCCTTTGGGTCTTGGTACGTTAATCTTATTCTCACATATCTCTAATACTTGACAAAGAGTCTACACATTTCTCTTCATGGCTATGTACAGGAATATGATAATCTTCTTAGGTGCAGACTGAAACTTGACTACAGACAAATGCAGACTAATGCAGACTGACTAATCGGAGGGCTGTACACTCGTTATAATACCTCGCACGTTCAGGTATCACTGTGCGAGTGTGATCCGCGAGGAGAAAAGGTTCTACGTTAGCAGCAATCTCATTGGCTGCATTATATATTAATACGCGGATCGGCGGAAGCAGAATTTGGCCCGTCTCTAAGGCAGCGCCATCTCGTAGAGCAGAGACGGACGAGCGCTGCGCCTGCGCTGTTGTGCTTAGCGGGGCGCGCTCTAGTGGGAAAGTTGTGTACGCGCTGAGTAGGCGGAACTACGTACACAACACCATTATAACCGCATTGCTGCAAGAACGCTTCAACCCTTCACTATCCTACTTTCGCGGCGTAGGTACAGGTATGGTACGATTCACCATAAGAACCCATTTCTCCGGTGATCGTGAAGTTAGTTTTGACCCACCAGAAAAAGCTACATGTACGCAAACAACTTCCGGTTACTGGAGGGAGAAAGGGAACAACGCTTATAAACACGAAGAATACTTCATGTGTATGTTAGCCCCGGAGGCTGGTACATACCAACGCTCCAAGATGTTTGATATTACGAGTATATGTACTGATGTGCCTGGTACTTCGGCAGCAAGAGAACTTGAACCTGATTCGCTTTAGAGTGAAGTTTCAAAAGTACGATTAAAATCGGCACATGAGTACAGTCAACAGCTCCTTCTCCAAACCAATCTCATCGCTTTGAAAGCTTCTGCAGTGATGACACAAGAACACATGGAAATTGAACAAGAAATCTTTCGCGGAATTTTAGAAGTGCCAGCGGAAAAACAAGCCATGATACGAGGCGAACTAACTGCCCAACAAGACATCGACGTAGAGGGTGTGTCTGAAAAAACTGAAAAAGTAGCTTCGTTTTCATCAGACTATTACGAGGTCGAAGAGAAGCAGTCGAAAATAGGCGGTGATTGCGTTAGGCAGTATTGCAAGATTAGGGTCGTCAATCAGTGAGGGAGCATCCAGAATGGAGTTCAAAATTTGTTCAAATGGCTCTGAGCACTATGGGACATCTAAGGTCATCAGTCCCCTAGAACTTAGAACTACTTAAACCTAACTAACCTAAGGATCACACACATACATGCCCGAGGCAGGTTTCGAACCTGCGACCGTAGCGGCCGCGCAGTTCCGGACTGTAGCGCCTAGAACCGCTCGGACACATTGGCCGTCCAGGATGGAGTTAAGCCACTCTTCGCAGAAGGACAGCTTCACGCCTCAAAAGCATGAAAGGTTTGAAAAGATTGTAAGAATGTATAAAACAAGGTGTAACAAGGCACGAACAACTTAAAACAATTGATTCGTGGACGTATGATCGTTTCATAGAAGCTAGAGAATATAATCAGCAGATGACGACGAGAAACCTGCAGCAATGGGCCCTTGCTGCTGCTAGCCAATCTCTTGATTTAAATATTCAAGCTTCTGGCTCGTGGGTCGTGCTCTCCAAACAAAGGCATCGGTTTCGTCACTGAAAGATAACCAGCTTTGTGTCCGACATGGAAAGCGCTTCACTGCAGCAGAAAATTTCCGAATGCAGACACAAGCCCTCATACCAAAGTACGACAAGGATTTTGTTATATCCACTGATCAAACAGATATTACACGTAAAAGTACCTGATTCGTTTACGTCAATTGCAATACTACTTTTATAGACCATACGATGCCAATTTGTGAATGTTTATCCCAGCGTGCCAATATCAATCAACTTACGACAGACATCTCGCCGAACGCGGAACAAAGATGATTCTTCTGCAGCGAAAGGATATGCACAAGGTGGTATATTCGTACACTACACAATATACTGTCCTGTCACCTTATCTGGAAGATTACTACCACCGTTTTTCGTTTGCTTGCAAGAGCTCAGTGGCTCATTTGGACCAAGGGTACAAAAGCAGCTGATGAGAACGCACACAAATAGAAAAACGTTATGACAACATCTTCAGAGTTCGGAAAACTCAACACTACTGCCGCGCGGGATTAGCCGAGCGGTCTGAGGCGCTGCAGTCATGGATGTGCGGCTGGTCCCGCCGGAGGTTCGAGTCCTCCCTCGGGCATGGGTGTGTGTGTTTGTCCTTAGGATAATTTAGGTTATGTAGTGTGTAAGCTTAGGGACTGATGACCTTAGCAGTTAAGTCCCATAAGATTTCACACACCTTTTTGTACATTCAACACTACTACACAGGAAATATCTAATTGACATCTTGAAGCCCTGCTTGAGAAAAGAAGAATTTCTTTTGCTCCTCGATTCATGTGGATGGCAAACGAACATGCTTTCGTACGACGAAATTTTTCAAGACAGAGAGGTGAAAAATTTTGTAAAGCGGTTACAAAATTGCTCGTACACCATCGAACACAGCAGAGAGATGGATTCAAGAGAAGACTGCATATAAATTCAATCAATCGTACACGATAAATTGTCTGCATCAATATTTGCTAATATGATCAGATATGCGCGGTAATCAGCGAAACTGTGTGATGACGGAGAACCGTTAATAAACTAAATCAAGTTTGTTTTGCAGTAGAAACATTGAAAAAACCACGCTCATGCAAAAACATGGCGTACATTACGTGTGCCGTATGCCACAATCAATATTTTTTAACATGTTTCTACGATCAGTATCATCCTGATTCGTGCAGTGCTCCATACGTGTCACAAACGTAGGTACTATAATTCAATAAAAAGACTATACTGATTTGATTCCAAATGGTCGTGTATCATTTTTTTTTATTCCCAATGTCCGTACAAAAATACTTGTATTTTGTTTTACTATTTTTCGGAATATGTATTATACAAACAGTTAATGAATCATTAAATTCTTGTAATTTGGGTAGTTATAATAAATCTGTTGTTAGCGTAGGTACGGCGTGGGAATGAAGAAAAGCACCAGCAACGGGCTTCGATTCAGAGAATTTGCGCTTATAAAACTAAGTACTTAATCACTTGGCTGCAGACACCTTGCCTGTTAGTGACCACACAGTAGTATACAGGGTGTAAGTTTTAAGTTGACAAACCAGAATAACTCGAAAAATAAGCTTCACACGAAAAAAATATGTAGAATCCAAAGTTGATTATTTTCGAGGGGGACATCTGCTGGTGCTAAAATTAGCCCACCACCCCAGCCCCTCGGGGGGTCGGGGCGGGAGGCAACTTTAAAATTTCAAATGGGAACCCCCATTTTTTATCGCAGAATCAGATTCTACATAAAAATTACGTACATTTTGTCTTAAACATTTGTTTTGATTCTTGGTAGTTGTCAATGCAATTCAAGAAAATCCATGTTCTCATTTTTGCGTTGGAAATGGTTACAGATATATAAAAAATACTTATTCAATTCGTAAATTTTGATTCGTTAAAACTAAATCTCTCCCTCTCTCCCCATAGGGTGGGGTTTGAGAGAGAGGAATCAGAGTTTTAGAAATGTTGAACCAAATATTAATTTTTCCCGCCGATTCGGATATATTTTGTTTGTTTTGTGGAAATGAAACCACACAACTTTTAATTATCAAACAAATCATCTGACTAGCAAACTAACTAACCAAACATCCTACCTACTAACGAGTGAATAATTTTTTCCGCAGATTCGGATAAATTTTGTTTGTTTTATGGTCATGAGGCCACACAACTTTTAATTATCAAGCAGATCATCTGACTAGGAAACTAACTAACCAAACATCCTACTTACTAACGAGTGAAGTCATTAACTAACAGAGTAAACAAAGTAAAAGACTAACTGAAGAAAAGACCAACCCACTCGCTAACTAAAGATTCTTGAATTAGATCGCCAACGACCAAGAATCAAAACAGATATTTAAGACAAAATGTAAGGAATTTTTATATGTAGAATCTGATTCTACAATAAAAATGGGGGTCCCCATTTGAAATTTTAAAATTGCCTCCCACCACACCCCCAGGGGCTGGGGTGGCGGGCTAATTTTAGCACCAGCAGATGCCCCCCTCGAAAATAATCGACTTTGGATTATACACATTTTTTCGCATGAATCTTATTTTTCGAGTTATTCTGGTTTGTCAACTTATAATTTACACCCTGTATATACGCATGCTTGAAACTTTCAAACTCGATTTTCTCGAAAACGGTTGAGAGTTGCACTTTCCTCTTTACCAAAGTTGAAGCGCAAGCCATGCTCTACACAACCTGTCAACACGAATGAACTCGGAAAGGGCAAGTACGTAAGGTCCCGTTGTTAGCCGTACCGTGCGAAGCCGAGGCGGGACGGTAGGCCATTGTGGCGCCGGCCGCCACTGAGGGGCACGGCTAGGAGGAGGCTCCGGCACCGCACAAAGGAGCGCCTGGCGGCAGACACGGCCGCTTCCTGTCACCTGGCCGCTCCTTTACGGGCGTCGCTGCCGCACCACCCGAATGACAACAACCGGCTGCTTCCTCCGCTTTCGGAAGCGACGAGTCACAAGGCACTCCTTGTCTGAATCGCCTGCACGGGATCCATGCTAAAGTAGTTACCTTTCCACGACGCGTGCAGTCGCGGCTAAAAATATAGGCAGTGTCGGAGGCTGAATACCTTAATAGTGTGAGTAAACTGAAAACCGATAAAAACGTTTAAAACTGTTGGTGGCCCCGGTACATCTCAAATTTTGAGCATCCCGCTGCTATGATGGGTGTTGCAAGTGTTCGATGGGTCTACGTTCACCTCTTTGCACTCTCCATCTCATCAGCGACGAAATCCACATCCTTGCTACAAGCACGCTCGTTAAATGACTCAGCTGAGCGCGATTACGTCTTACACACCTCGACATCAAAGACAGGCCAACATAAATACTTCTAGAACAAGGAAGCATACCTAGGTACGACTTTTGATAAGTTTCAGCGGAAATTTTTGGAAATTTGTGGTAAGTTCCTATGGGACCAAACTGCTGAGGTCACCGGTCCTTAGCCGGCCGGAGTGGCCGATCGGTTCTAGGCGCTACAGATTGGAACCGCGCGACCGCTGCGGTCGCAGGTTCGAATCCTGCCTCGGGCATGGATGTGTGTGATGTTCTTAGGTTAGTTAGGTTTAAGTAGTTCTAAGTTCTAGGGGACTGATGACCTCAGAAGTTAAGTCCCATAGTGCTCAGAGCCATTTGAACCATTTTTCATCGGTCCTTAGGCTTACACGCTATTTACTCTAACTTAAACTAACTTATGCTATGCACAACAAACACACCCACGCCTGAGGGAGGACTCCAACCTCCGACGGGGGACGCCGCGCGAACCGTGACAAGGCGCCCCAGACCAAGAGGCTACGCCGCGCGGCATTGCAGCGGTTGTTGCGACGTGTGCAAGAAATAATTAACATTTATACCATTTTAGCATCACTAACACGCAATACACATAGCATTACGAGGCAGCTTGAATGTACGATTAGGTGCAGTCAGAGGAATGGTCTCTGAGTATTTTATAGTAACGCATTTAATTCTTCCAACATTTCTTTTCATCAGCTAGGTCAGGAAATGGCTTTCAGAATCTGTTGCAGCTCTCCTAAAGGCGTCTATTTAAAAACTTGATTACGGCTGAAGCATCGTTCGCGAACCATTGGTATATTAATTTTCATAACATTCATTACTGGACAGCTGATAATCTACGCTGACCAAGAGAAGTGGATAAACAATGACGTATATCTGTCGCGTCATTCCTTCCTGTTTCACTGACGGGAGTCTGTATTGTCCTAACAGATACAATACTTCAATAATTGTAAGATGTCCCACAGAACAGAAGGAAATTTAAGTCGTCCAACCATGACGCGTTTCCCGACCCCGCAACCACTCCACTCAGATAATTACCCTACATAACAGAAGTTTTGGAGCTCGTTACATCAGTCATTTGGGAAAAACAAACTGGCCTGGACGCTCAGAAAAAGAAAAACGATGAGTCTTAAAGTCATGAATGCGACATAACCGGGCGTATGATGCGGTAAGTCCGGATGAAATTTAATATGCAGTATTGTCTGTGTGGAATCGGCTTATAGCAAGTATCAGTGCTCAAAGTCTGCATTCAGAGCACTTTATGTGACACTCATAATAATAAGCCACTGTACTTAACCTGACTTACAGAATTGGTTAAATTTGATACGGCAGGGAAGGCGTTTGTGCAACCTTTTCTGGTGGGCGTCTGATGACAATGCGACCGTGGTGCTGTTATGTTGTTAATATTTGACCTGGTTCCACACATGTCATGTTCCTAAAGTCCTCTTCGAAAGCTCTTTCCAGTGGTACAAAAAATATAAACAGTTTCATTAAAAAAGTCGATGTCGTAATTTGGCAGCTATACGTTAAAAAAATACTTGCATACGTTACAAAATTCACAACATTGCCCGTTATAACGTTTAGAAGTCAGCACCTTGAGATTATGTACGAGGGGTTCACAAAAAAATGGAATGCTACAAATACAACCTTTAAAATGCCTAATAAGGTGTAGTTAAATTGTTAGCATTCAGAACATCTTCCAGTCGTCTCGAAACGGGAAAATCCTGCACAGTTTGAAGGGAATCTTACTCCATTTTTCCTGCACAAATAGTGACAAGTTGAGGTAATGATGATTGAGGTGGATAGTGATCAAGCACCCCTCCAAAGTAGGCCACAGACTTTCAAAAGATTGACATCTGGTGACTGTGGTGGTGAGAGAAGATGCGACAGTTCATTCTAGTGATTACAAAACCGGTGAAAAATCAGGACGATGGGAGCTGTGTGAATAGGGACCCTGTCGTCCTGGAAAACAACGGGAAACAAATATTGTAGCATCTGACGGAATTCGTCAGCCACAATGGTCACATAATTCTAAGCAGTAATGGGATCATGCAGAGTAACCATGGGGCTCACGAAATACCACGATGTGACTGCCAAAATCATTACCGAACTCCCGTTATGTTTCACTCTTGTGACACAAAATTGATCAGAAGCTGGAAACAATGTACAGCAAGACTCATCCGACCAAACGACTTCCTTCCATTGCTCCACAGTCCAGCCTTTATGGTTTCGGCACCACGTTTTCCTGCTATAAGCATTTTCCTCACTGGTGAATTGTTTTGGAATGCCATCTCGCCCTGCGATTCTCTACTTAGGAGCTCCCTTCGTGTTGTTTTGATGCTGACGGGATTTGCGAGGGCGACATTCAGGGCTGCAGACTTTTGCGGTTATCGGTCTCTCATTTTTCGTCACAATCCTCCTCAACGACCGTTCGTCACCGTCATTCAACACTCACTTTTGTCCGCGTTATGACTTAGCGGTTGATGTTTTTCTGCTTTCCCTATATGTAGTATAAATGTTCGAGACGGTACCTCTTCAAACACTAAACACGTCGGCTATCTTGGTTACAGAGGCACTCATAATAGGACTCCAACAATTTGTACACGTTCGAATGCACTGAGCTCCGACGTAATGCACTCACAATTAGACGGAACATTGTTCCAACCAACGGCTGACACTTGCAACGTATTGAGGACATTGCACAGGTGCCGTGGTCAAATACAACAGCGCAACCTGCGGGCTTGGCTAATAGAGAGCTCTGTTTTAGCTGCCCAACCACGTGTATGCGCGACTGTACTCTCGATTTCTTTTTGCCTCTTCAACGGTACTACACCACAGAGAGTACAAGTCATAATATATTTGACACATAACAAGAGCTGTAGCCACTCTCTATGACATTACGTGTATGAAGCCATCAACAAAGAGTCTGGATGGTTGTTAACATCCTTAGCTTTTAAGGGATGGTTTCTTTCTCACTAGTGTCTCTGCGGGCGCTTGTCAGTTGTTACTTGATGTTGTCCTAATAAGGCGGAAATCCGTTACTAATAAACAAGAGGTATAATTGACCACCGCGGAGGAGAGTGAAGTTGCTCCAAAGCCTTTCTGCCCTGCTAAGTCTTTATTCAGAATGCTGTGCACGTGGGAAACACGTGTTGTGAAGGTGTTAATTCGTGCTAGGTAATGAAGCGCTTTCTATTCGCGCCGCCGACGCTTCCTCGCCCAGGTTGGGATTAGGCGGGTCTGAAGGACACTCACAACCCATGTCCTTCCATCGACGAACGGAGGAAGGCGACAGCTTAAGATGCCGATCTCTCTTCCTTTGACTAATGGAACTGATTTATGGGCCGCTGATTACAACATCGGCGAGCAACTCCTAAGCAAATAATCATTCGGCACAGAGTTAACCCTTTCATGGATAAAATTAATTTTTCACAGGTTTTTAAAATATTAAGGTGATAACAGTTTCTTTTCAGTCCCATTATTATATTTTCACCACCAAAATATTTTTTAAGTTTTCCATTTTTTCACAACAGGAAGTGGGACACACGTGTCCCATGAACCAACGCAAGATACCTTTTCTGCTGACTAACTGATTTTGTAATATTTTTTTAGCCATACACAGGATTTTGCAGAGAATAAAATAACTACAAATTATACATGCATGTAATCTTTTTATTTGTGTAGAGTCAGTGTGAAAAATATTCATTACATTTCAGTTTTCATGATACATGATCAATACTTAAAAAACTTTACATGCCATGAAACTTGGAAAAACATGGTGTGGCACAGAGTGGTACACCACAAGCAGTGCAAACAACTTTTGTTCTCTTTTGAGTTTGTGCTGCAGAATCTGCATCGCTTCCTAGTGCCACTGTCTTTCGGTACATGTTTGCCTACGTTCACGAGCCGGACGTCATCTGGCACACTAGAGGTTCCTCTCTTTGCTGGGAAGAAAGTGGGCATTGATCCCCACTTCCTATTTCAAATGTCTGCTGGGACACATGTGTCCCACTAATTTTATTTCGATTGTAAGATAGTACAGTCGCTGAGAAGTACATTTCACACTGTATTTGTACTAAAAGATGATTATTAAGTTAATAATAAGATGAATTACTTATGTCAGACAACGCTGGAAACTGAGAAATGATGAAAACTGAAGAATGACACAAATAAGTGGCGTTGCAGCGGCTATATATACACGCCAGTCAACAAAAGTAGTCACCGTTTCTCTATTGCCTTTGCAGTGCAGTCCCGATTTTTTTCTTAGGTTCAGTAGAGTCGTCCCTAGATGGCAGAACCGTGCACAGCTGGGTAACATATATCCCGACACTCGAATTGGCACTCAAAGTTAGTGGGACATATATGACCCATCAACCACGAAAGGGTTAAGTGAGGTGACGTCGACGAAATATTTTTCAGGCGGTACTTGTTGGAGTAGTTAGACGTTAACCAGTTCGTGAACCTGTACTGCGTTCAAAATTCTGAGAAGATTTTTTGCCTTTTGTTGTGACGGAAGCTGATCACTTTAGTGGCATATTCTCCACGTCGATACGAGAACACTGATGAGGCACTGGTATACTATTCGGGACGACTGCAGTTAAAATCCCCGTCCAGCCATCCATATTTAGGTTTATCGCGCTTTCTCAGATCGCTTAAGGTAAATGCTGGTATGGTTGCTTTCAAACAACATGGCCGATTTTCTTCCCTATCCTTCGTAATGAGAAGTCTTTTGTTTCTTATGACCTCGTCGTCGTTGGGGCGTTAAACATTAAGCTTGTTTTCCTCGTTTGTCAGCCGTGCCACACTAACTGACGAAAATAAATGTCTCTTAACGGAAATGTTTCTGTGCAACATAGCTTCTACAAGCGAAAACTTATCGAACGGAAACGTAACGCGAGTGAAATACTCATTCCTGAAGTTTGTAACGGATACCACAGAACAGAATACCGGTATCCAGAGCTTAGCATTGACGTTCCAAACTGCTACGCGTTCGGACTCCTTATGCACATGTTATCAAACAAATCATTTTAAATATTTAAAGTATACTGATATGTTGCAGATTTACAAACACAGAAACAAAGATTATTCTTCTACTGCCTAACAACTTTTCGAACCGGCTCGTTGTAATATATTTTTTGCGGCCTTTGGTGGCACTTAGTGAAGTACTTGTAAATCCTTGTGTGTGTGTGTGTGTGTGTGTGTGTAATGGAATGTTGTGCTTGTGTTGTTATGAATGATTATATCACCAAAACTGGTATAAAATTACATTTTCTGCAACTTTTGTCTATTATTTCATTATGATAGGGCAAACTTTGAAGATAATGTACACCACACTGAGTAAAACGGAAGTGATATCTTCAGTTCCCCACCCTCTGGTGTTCCTAATGTGTATAAACGGTGTAGGAGAAAATCTGAGCACTCCTCTTAGATTGTCTGCAGATGATGCTGCTGTCTACCGTCCAGTAAAGTCATTAGAAGATCAGAACCAACTACAAAATGATTTAGACAAGATATCTAATTTGACAACAAAGTGGTGTCTGACTATAAAAAGTGGGAGGTCATCCACATGAGTACTGAAAGGAATACGTTAAATTTCGGTTACACGACAAATCACACAACTAAATACCTAGGGGTTACAATTAGGAGCACTTAAATTGGATCGATCACAGAGAAAATGTTGTGAGGAAGGCGAACCAAAGACTGTGTCTTATTGGCAGAACACTTAAAAGATGCAACAAATATGCTAAATAGAGTGCCTATCCTACGCTTGTCCATCCTCTTCTAGAGTAATGCTGCGCAGTATGGAACCCCCATCAGACACGATTGTCCGAGCACATTGAAAAGGTACAAAGAAGGCAACTCATCCTATTATCGCGAAATAGGGGAGAAAGTGTAACGGACGTGATATGCGAGTTGGTTTGGGAGTCATAATACCAAAGGTGTTTTTCATTAAGGCGTGATGTTTTCACGAAATTTCAGTCACCAACATTCTCCCCCCAATACGAAAAAAATGGTTCAAATGGCTCTGAGCACTATGCGACTTAACTTCTGAGGTCATCAGTCGCCCAGAACTTAGAACTAATTAAACCTAACTAACCTAAGGACACCACACACATCCATGCCCGAGGCAAGATTCGAACCTGCGACCATAGCGGTCACGCGGTTCCAGACTGAAGCGCCTTTAACCGCACGGCCACACCGGCCGGCCCCAATACGAAAATATTTTCTTGACGCCCATCTATCTAGGAAGAAATTATCACTGTGATAAAGTAGGAGAAATCAGAGTTCGCATGGAAAGATTTGTGTGTTCGTTTTTTCCTCGTGCTTTTCGAGGGAAGAACGACACAGAAATATACCGAAGGTGGTTCGACGAACGCTCTACCGAGCACTTAACTGTAAAGTGCAAAGAAGCCATTCCACGAAATTACATTCTTTCCACAAAGGAAGCTCTGAACATTTTCTAGTAATCATTCAAGCAAGACAAAAAATTTCTCTACATGAGTATTGTCCGACTTCTGCTGCGTGTTGAACAGGACTTTTCGTCTTGATTTGCGCAGCACAGTGAAGGAAATACGGAAATAAAGTTGAGCTAAATCATCTTGCAATCGACTCTGAATTTAACAATTACCGATGTGATTTGATACGTTATTAGTGAAGCAAAAATACGGCTAGAATGGCAAAGCCCATCTATGACACTCCGAACTGCGTATAACACTCCGCGTCCGCGTCTCGTATATTCAGAGCTGTAGCATTGTGACGTTGCTGCTCAAAGAATGATCACCGAATCAGAAAAGACTACTCGTGCGAAACAGAACTTGCTCTACTCAAGGAGTATATACCGGTGAACAAGTGGAATGAGTCTTCCTAGGTTTCCGTAAGGCAGTCGTTTGACGGACGCGTCAGTATGCTTCCGGAAATCGATTCATCTACATCTACATCTACGTGATTACTCTGATATTCACAATAAAGTACCTAGCAGAGGGTTCAATGAACCACCTTCAAGCTGTCTCTCTACCGTTCCACTCTCGAACGGCGCGCGGGAAAAACGAGCACCTAAATTTTTCTGTGCTAGCATTGATTTCTCTTATTTTAACGTGATGATCATTTCTCCCTATGTAGGTGGGTGCCAACAGAGTGTTTTCGCAATCAGAGGAGAAAACTGGTGACTGAAATTTCGTGAGAAGATCTCATCGCAACGAAGAACGCCTTTATTTTAATGACTGCCACTCCAATTCACGTATCATGTCTGTGGCACTATCTCCCCCACTTTGCTATAATACACAACGAGCTGCCCTTCTTTGTACGTTTTCGATGTCATCCGCCAGTCCCATCTGATGCGGATCCCACACCGCACGGCAATACTCCAGAATAGGGCGGACAAGCGTGGAGTAAGCAGTCTCTTCAGTAGACCTGTTGCACCTTCTAAGTGTTCTGCCAATGAATCGCAGTCTTTGGTTTGCTCTACCCACAGTATTATCTATGTGATCGTTCCAATTTAGGTTATTTGTAATTGTAATCCCTAAGAATTTAGTTGAATTTACAGCCGTCAGATTTGTTATTTTCGTTATTCAGAGTCAATTGCCACTTTTCGCACCATACAGATATCTTATCTAAATCATTTTGCAATTCGTTTTGGTCATCTGATGACTTTACAAGACGGTAAATGACAGCATCATCTGCAAACAATCTAAGACGGCTACTGAGATTGTCTGCTATGTCGTTAATATAGATCAGAAACAATAGAGGGCCTATAACACTTCCTTGGAGAAGGCCGGATATTATTTCTGTTTTACTCTATGACTTTCCGTCAATTACTACGAACTGTAACCTTTCTGACAGGAAATCACGAATCCAGGCGCACAACTCAGGCGATATTCCAAAGGCACGCAGTTTGGCTAGAAGACACTTGCGAGGAACGGTGTCGAAAGCCCTCTGGAAATCTAAAAATATAGAATCAGTTTGACATACCCTGTTGATAGCACTCATTACTTCGTGAGTATAAAGAGCTAGTTGTGTTTCGCAAGAACGATATTTTCTGAATTCCTGCTGACTACAAGTCAATAAATCGTTTTCTTCGAGGTACTTCATAATGTTCGAATACAATATATCTTCCAAAACCCCACTGCCTATCGACATTAGTGATATGGGCCTGTTTCAACGGATTACTCATATTTCCCTTTTTGGGTATTGGTGTGACTTGAGCAATTTTCCAATCTTTAGGTACGGATCTTTCTATGAGCGAGCGGTTGTATATAACTGCTAAATATGGAGCTATTGTATCAGCATACTCTGAGAGGAACCTGACTGGCATAGAATCTGGACCAGAAGCCTTGTTTCTATTAAGTGATTTAAGCTGCTTTGCGACACCGAGGGTATCTATTTCCATGTTTCTCTTCTTGGCAGTTGTTCTTGATTGGGATTCAGGAATATTTACTTCGTCTTCTTTGGTGAATGAGTTTCGGAAAATCGTGTTTATTAACTCTGCTTTAATGGCACTGTCATCAATGACTTCACCGTTGTTATCGCGTTTACGGTTCAAGTAAAAGTGTAGCGAACAGAGTATTAAATGGAATTTTAGAGCGTTAAATAATGTTAATATTTAATAGAATGCTATCAGCCAAAAAGCAAATGTACAGTCGTGCTCAAAAGTATCCGAACGACCTGAACTGCATTTCGCTGGATTCGCATGCAACCCACATAACGCAGCTGTCTAGCAGGTCCTCTAATCGCTCCTTGGTACAGTCGTTTGACTATTGAAAATGGTTCCAACAAGTCACCACTAGAAAACACTACTCTGTATCGCAATAACTCAAGATGTAAAGTAATACTACGATACTACAAACATCAGAGAACACCTTATCACAGGTAAGACTGTCCTTAAGGCTTGTAAGCTCACATTTATTACAATAACTGACATACCTAAAATGTTACCACTCTCATTAATGCGTCAGATAGGTAATGCACGTAGTAAGTTCGTCGTATTCAGGATTTCCTCTTCAAAGTAACATACCGTACTTATTATTTAACACAAAATGACATTAAAAATTTACGTTATTCACGAGCAGCTAGTTGAGAATATGTATGAACTTCAAATGACACGACGAACCGTCTCGTTCTGCATATGGATTTAAACCCAGGTCATGCAGACTGAGCAATGATTTCGTGACTGACGTAAACTAACAAATATTCCTGATTAGGCATACAGAGAGTGATATACCTCAATTTTAGACAGTATCAGTTAGCAAATATCAACTCTAAATTACATAAAGCAAACATTTTTAACGGACGCGAATTCCTACCCAGCACCTATTGTCCCTGTCAACGAACTACGAGAGATATTAAATATCGCTTCTTAACAAGTAACTTACTTGAAATGCCGTGAGGTAAAGCTTTGTGTTGGAGAGGAATTCGAACCCAGAACCTAATCGGATAGATATCGAAGCACAATCAACTGTAACATATCGCATTTTCTCGGCAGTAACTAGATGTTTTAACTGAAATGACGAGACGAAACATTAATTTTTCATGCCCAGGACTCCAACCCAGCATCTATCGCTGTTTTATTCTAGAGAAAACGTTAAATGCGGGTTTGTTGCGCCAGCAGCGACATGTGAGCATGTTTGAACTAGAAATAATTTGACGAAGAGTTCAGTGCGGACTGGGAATAGAGCCCCACACATATCGTTGTTGACTACACGCAAATAGACGTCAGCTACCGAATTTTTCTCCACCAGCAGCTCGGAATAACATCTCGCAAATAGTTCTGTTCCTCACTGGGAGTCAAAAACGGTTAATATCGTCAGTGTTGATAACGAATGAAAATACATTAAAAATCGAAATTATTATCCACCAGCAGATAGGTGTTTTCATGGTAGATCTTGATAATACATAATGAAATCTTTAGTGCCGGACCAGGATTCGAACCCATTCACGCGCAATATGTGGAGATGTTGAGGAATCAGCAGTTTTGAACAAACAACAGATTGTAGCCGAACTGTATAGTCACGAAAGGAACAAATTCCACGTTAAGAGCGGTCTGAGTTGCATTCCCAGTTCAGAACCAATTTTATCGACATACAGAAGCTCAGATAAAGAATGGAATAAGTGTCTTGTGATCCTACATAGCGTTTGTTTTGTCACTAGAAATAAATAACTAATATAAGAAAGGTTGCTGGTGATAGAGTTTCTACATGTCGCCACTCTAGACTTTATTGTGGCTCAACCTAACGTCTACTTGGTAGAGAAGGAATATCATTTTTAAAGAGAATTTCAGACCACAATGTCATTATATCTTCTTCACATGGTGTAGCCAGAAGAGAATGGAATCTGTCTCTCCCTATCTAAAATCACTGACCGAAGTTGGAATCGTACCCAGACCATAGATACACTCCTGGAAATTGAAATAAGAACACCGTGAATTCATTGTCCCAGGAAGGGGAAACTTTATTGACACATTCCTGGGGTCAGATACATCACATGATCACACTGACAGAACCACAGGCACATAGACACAGGCAACAGAGCATGCACAATGTCGACACTAGTACAGTGTATATCCACCTTTCGCGGCAATGCAGGCTGCTATTCTCCCATGGAGACTATCGTAGAGATGCTGGATGTAGTCCTGTGGAACGGCTTGCCATGCCATTTCCACCTGGCGCCTCAGTTGGACCAGCGTTCGTGCTGGACGTGCAGACCGCGTGAGACGACGCTTCATCCAGTCCCAAACATGCTCAATGGGGGACCGATCCGGAGATCTTGCTGGCCAGGGTAGTTGACTTACACCTTCTAGAGCACGTTGGGTGGCACGGGATACATGCGGACGTGCATTGTCCTGTTGGAACAGCAAGTTCCCTTGCCGGTCTAGGAATGGTAGAACGATGGGTTCGATGACGGTTTGGATGTACCGTGCACTATTCAGTGTCCCCTCGACGATCACCAGTGGTGTACGGCCAGTGTAGGAGATCGCTCCCCACACCATGATGCCGGGTGTTGGCCCTGTGTGCCTCGGTCGTATGCAGTCCTGATTGTGGCGCTCACCTGCACGGCGCCAAACACGCATACGACCATCATTGGCACCAAGGCAGAAGCGACTCTCATCACTGAAGACAACATGTCTCCATTCGTCCCTCCATTCACGCCTGTCGCGACACCAGTGGAGGCGGGCTGCACGATGTTGGGGCGTGAGCGGAAGACGGCCTATCGGTGAGCGGGACCGTAGCCCAGCTTCATGGAGACGGTTGCGAATGGTCCTCGCCGATACCCCAGGAGCAACAGTGTCCCTAATTTGCTGGGAAGTGGCGGTGCGGTCCCCTACGGCACTGCGTAGGATCCTACGGTCTTGGCGTGCATCCGTGCGTCGCTGCGGTCCGGTCCCAGGTCGACGGGCACGTGCACCTTCCGCCGACCACTGGCGACAACATCGATGTACTGTGGAGACCTCACGCCCCACGTGTTGAGCAATTCGGCGGTACGTCCACCCGGCCTCCCGCATGCCCACTATACGCCCTCGCTCAAAGTCCGTCAACTGCACATACGGTTCACGTCCACGCTGTCGCGGCATGCTACCAGTGTTAAAGACTGCGATGGAGCTCCGTATGCCACGGCAAACTGGCTGACACTGACGGCGGCGGTGCACAAATGCTGCGCAGCTAGCGCCATTCGACGGCCAACACCGCGGTTCCTGGTGTGTCCGCTGTGCCGTGCGTGTGATCATTGCTTGTACAGCCCTATCGCAGTGTCCGGAGCAAGTATGGTGGGTCTGACACACCGGTGTCAATGTGTTCTTTTTTCCATTTCCAGGAGTGTATATGAACCTATCATCAGCACAGCAGACCACCAAATCCACTGCTGAGTGGCTCATTTATCTATCATAACGTCGTTGTGCCACACTGGCTGAGAATTCTGACACACAGGCCCCCTGTATCAATTTGCAGCATGTTCAGTAAATTCATTTACTTGGTTGACCGAATCACCATGAACTAGCTGCCTCGGCTACCCAGTGGCATACATTCAACTTTATTTTGTAATCACCAAATTAAAATCACGTAACTGCCACCAACACAGAACTGCCAACACTGTAGGATGCAGAAATTTAAATAGGAAGTGTTTCTTCCCACTTGAGCTACTCTACTGCGCTATCTGTTTGTTGAAACAGAAAAGGTGTAACTGTTTGTCTTTCAGAATTCTAGACCCGGCCACATGCATTATCTCACAACCTGTGGAATGCAGATGTTCTGGAGGATTTGTTTTTGAGTTCTGGAGCAGTTGTGCCTATGTGTCAGCTGGTAGCGTAATGGTAAGTGTCATGACCTGTAAAAAAGATGTCTCGATTTAGAGTACATTCATTGCTACATTTTTTAAAACGCAATTCTACTGTCTGCTTAATTTATCAACGTAATGGAACTTGTAACCTAATTCTCTTCACTTCTCAACCCAAAATAGTCGCATGTGGGAAAAGGGCTAACTTCTGCGACATTTTATTCTTTTCAGGTTTAATAGACAACCAGGCAGCAGACGCATCTCGAAACTTTTGTATTATGTATGGGGAGAGCGCATCATGCCAAAATATGTCGGAAAAGTATTTTCTACATTAGCTATCGTCTGGTAGTGGCATTTTATTCTTCTTCAAACCTTGTTTGACAGCTTTAACTCAGAACAAGTTTTCTACACGCATGTAATCAATAAACCGCATGTGCGTTTTCAGACTGTTATAGATAACATCAGAGAATCCGCATATATCGTTGATGATTAATTTCTCTCTCATGTTTACTATTGTTCTAACAACACTAAAGGAAACCTTACGAAAATTGTGAGCAGTATTATAAGAATTTTAATAAAACTACCCACAATAACCTTATGACGAACATCTGTTTCAATGAAACTGAGTATCTGTACACAAGCATGCCTCTATCGACAAGAATTGGTAAAATACTACTCACTTAGATTTTGATTGGGTCTGTGTTTAATTGGTATGCTGTGTCGTACTCAAGATCTATGCAAATGTGGCATTTCACAAATAAAGTTATGTATTCCTAAAAACTCAAAATTTGCTTGTTAGCAGCGGAAAGGGGCGTTACCTATTGTGCAGCAATGTAAGTTTATCACCATTGCACTATGAGCCGAAAGTATTTATCTGCGATTTGCTTATCGATGTTTAATCTGACCGTTTGTAGCTCTTTCACAGAAGGGATAAAAACGTTACACTCAGCGACACTGGAACTGCGAACAATAATAGACGCTTTTTCACAGGTCAGCACGTTACCACAGAGCTGGCGAAGAAGTATGCGTTTTAACTTCTACTTACGAGACCAATAGTGGCTAGAGCTCGCAAACCGCTATTTGAAGGACGTGATTAGTCGCGATTTCCACGTGCAACGACTTTCCTGGGCTTAAAACCGTAAATTTAATATCTTTTGTTACACCTCAAGCGACAATAACTCAGATTATTCAATGGACTTAATTACGTGCACACCAGGAAGTAACTCGTCGTTCACAGAGTTGCCAAACATACATTGCCTTGTTGCCAAATCTCAGTTACAATACAAGCAGGAAGAAGACGAACCGATGTGATCTTACAGCGGGCTGGGAAGTGACTATAGCTGGTGTCTCCAAGTCGCTGCTGCTACGGCCTGGAATATGTAATGTGTCTGATTCGCAATTCTGTAACTAGGTTTAGGGACTGGAGCGTAGTTACTAATAATTCTCAGAACTGACTGCAAACTAAGCATAATAAATCCGTAACTCTCATTGTTGTTTTTATATTTCTTTCGTAAGTGTACTCAAAACTAAGAAACTCTTTCACAGACGTTTTCGTACCTCGCCAATAGTCGAGCACAACACACAAATAAAAATAAAAACAGAATGTGTGTGTGTGTGTGTGTGTGTGTGTGTGTGTGACAGAGAGAGGGAGAGAGAGAGAGAGAGAGAGAGAGAGAGAGAGAGAAATCAAAAAGAATGAGAGATAGAGAGAATAAAAAATTGTAAAGAAATTGAATCATGGTATGTAAAGAAATCTTTCATTAAAATGACACGTTCCACATCATTACGAAATATCGTATTCATGATCTATGAAACAAGAATTAATATAATGTAATCTAATCTAATCATATCCTATTGATGACTAATCATGAAGAGTCATGAATTACCGTAGTTTTTGCCAATACCAGTAACCAAATCTAAACTTGAAAATAAAAGACGACAGTTTTTGTAATAAACTGTGGCTTCTGTCAAGACCCTTTCGTCCCTGTTAATTAACCACGAAAGATGTCTGATATACCTCTATTCTGAAGTAACAAAGTGTGCATGCATTTATAGATGAAGTGCATGATGTCAAGTTCTGTGACAGAGGTACGAACCAAACACGGTTTTTTCCCTGTCTACGGAATCCTTTTCATCTTAATATCAAACATGAGCAATTACTCGTAGATTACATTAAAACTAAAGTAATTGATGAAGACGTTACTTGATAACAGAAACGCGCTGCCTTTCTTCATTTGCTTGCGCCTTGAAATGGCTATAGAGTACTGTCAAACCGAAAGGCAAGAGATCTTACTGCCTTCCGATATACGTCGCTGTCAGTTCTTCCATACGATTTGGTCGACATGACCTGTTTCAAGTTGTGTATGACAGACAATGTTTTAGAAAATCAATTGTTTTCCTTTGCAATAAACGGAAAGATTTTCATTCTAAGCTATCCAAGTACAAAATTTTCGCAATATTAGTTCAAATTTAATATTCGCTTCTATAATGTAGGAAAGTATTTCACAGTTGCAAAACTCGCATCTGACTCATTGATCTTACACTTAGTCGCTGACCATAAATTCTAGCTCAGAGTGACACCATTTTAAGTGACCTAATGTAGCGAAGACTGTTTGGCAGTGCTCTTTCTCACCAGAAAATACGCAATTCACTCATTGGGCTCCACAAGTACACTGTAACAGTAATTTCTGTGTATGCAATGCATACGGATTAGAATTTAGTGGTGCTCTCTCTTCCATTTCTTTATACAATATGCCTAACCTAGACGGGCCCTTTATCATTACAGGCCATGGGAAGTGCAGCATCATACTGACAACAGTAATGTGCTTATACTGACAACCTGACTGTTCGTTTTACCTGATTTTGTAATCATTTGAATAAACTAACATGACCTTCCAGTGGGAGACATTTCGTGCCCCTTTTCCTTCCGTGAAATTTGTCAGTAAGCTTTTTGCCTTCCAACCAGTGAAATGCGGCAGAGTACGGCCGGTAAACGATTCACAAACCACGATTTAGTACCGTTAAGACAATTTCTTTAAACATTGTCGTAGCTGAAGGAATTTAGTTTCGTCTTAAATAGTCTCAAGCAGCAATGTTCACAGACATCTCAAATAGGAAAAAGCTCATTATCCAGGTTGAAGGTTGTAAAACAAGTTTCCCACAGTTTGTGTTACGTTGATCTTTTCGTCCGATAGCACTGCGCAAGTATTTTGTCTATGAGGTATGACAAGTAGTGTTCCTGTAGCTGTGGGAATCATTGGTTGAAAACAAGTTTAACACCAATGGGTGCAGTACTGCTAAATATTCAATATGATTATCAAACTAAGTCTGAGTTCATCCGCAAACTGAGGCGAGTTTATAATATTGAAGCTAGAGTGTGTATCCTTGTCTTCCTTGAGTGCACATTGGAAGGCGTTTACACACACGTATACAATACTATGAATACTTCGAACGCTATGATTAACGTTGCTCTCATAAACTACTTTTGCTTTTTTGATTCTTCTGGGTCTTCAGCGTGCAATATGTGTTATAGATACAGTTTTAGAGCAAACAATTGACCGCCGAGTCGTTCACGTAAGGTTGGCAATACAGTCGTGCTCCTCTCAGAATGGTATGTCTGGCAATATGCTCGATCTGATAACATTGTAGACTGCAGCACTTCCCAGAGGAAGTCTTGACTTCAGTCTTAGTACTTTATTCTTGACTACGACCGTAGTCTTGAGGTAAAACGAACAGTCAGGTTGCCAGTATAATCACATTACTGTTGTCAGTAAGATGTTGCACTGCCCAGGGCCTGTAATGATAAAGAGCCCGTCTAGGTTAGGCATATTGTTTCTGTTATCAAGCAACGTCTTCATCAATTACTTTAGTTTTAATGTAATCTACGAGTAATTGCTCATGTTTGATATTAAGATGAAAAGGATTCCGTAGACAGGGAAAAAACCGTGTTTGGTTCGTACCTCTGTCACAGAACTTCACATCATGCACTTCATCTATAAATGCATGCACACTTTGTTACCTCAGAATAGAGGTATATCAGACATCTTTCGTGGTTAATTAACAGGGATGAAAGGGTCTTGGCAGAAGCCCCGGTATATTATAAAAATTGTCGTCTTTTATTTTCAAGTTTAGATTTGGTTACTGGTATTGGCAAAAACTACGGTAATTCATGACTCTTCATGATTAGTCATCAGTAGGATATGATTAGATTAGATTACATTATATTAATTCTTGTTTCATAGATCATGAATACGATATTTCGTAATGATGTGGAACGTGTCATTTTAATGAAAGATTTCTATACGTACCATGATTCAATTTCTTTACAATTTTTTATTCTCTCTATCTCTCATACTTTTTTATTTCTCTCTCTCTCTCTCTCTCTCTCTGTCACACACACACACACACACACACACACACACACACACACACACACACACACATTCTGTTTTTATTTTTATTTGTGTGTTGTGCTCGACTATTGGCGAGGTACGAAAACGTCTGTGAAAGAGTTTCTTAGTTTTGAGTACACTTACGAAAGAAATATAAAAACAACAATGAGAGTTACGGATTTATTATGCTTAGTTTGCAGTCAGTTCTGAGAATTATTAGTAACTACGCACCAGTCCCTAAACCTAGTTACAGAATTGCGAATCAGACACATTACATATTCCAGGCCGTAGCAGCAGCGACTTGGAGACACCAGCTATAGTCACTTCCCAGCCCGCTGTAAGATCACATCGGTTCGTCTTCTTCCTGCTTGTATTGTAACTGAGATTTGGCAACAAGGCAATGTATGTTTGGCAACTCTGTGAACGACGAGTTACTTCCTGGTGTGCACGTAATTAAGTCCATTGAATAATCTGAGTTATTGTCGCTTGAGGTGTAACAAAAGATATTAAATTTACGGTTTTAAGCCCAGGAAAGTCGTTGCACGTGGAAATCGCAACTAATCACGTCCTTCAAACAGCGGTTTGCGAGCTCTACCCACGATTGATCTCGTAAGAAGAAGCTAAGACACATACTTCTTCGCCAGCTCTGTGGTAACGTGCTGACCTGTGAAAAAGCGTCTGTTATTGTTCACAGTTCCAGTGTCACTGAGTGTAACGTTTTTATCCCTTCTGTGAAAGAGCTACAAACAGTCAGATCAAACATCGATAAGGAAATCGCAAGTAAATACTTTCGGCTCATAGTGCAATGGTGATAAACTTACAATGCTGCACAATAGATAACGCCCCTTTCCACTGCTGACAAGCAAATTTTGGGTTTCTGGGAATACATAACTTTATTCATGAAATGCCACATGTGCATAGATCTTGAGTACGACACAGCATACCAATTAAACACAGACCCAATCAAAATCTAAGTGAGTAGTATTTTACCAATTCTTGTCGATAGAGGCATGCTTGTGTACAGATACTCAGTTTTATTGAAACAGATGTTCGTCATAAGGTTATTGTGGGTAGTTTTATTAAAATTCTTATAATACTGCTCACAATTTTCGTAAGGTTTTCTTTAGTGTTGTTAAAACAATAGTAAACATGAGAGAGAAATTAATCATCAACGATATATGCGGATTCTCTGATGTTATCTATAACAGTCTGGAAACGCACATGCGGTTTATTGATTACATGCGTGTAGAAAACTTGTTCTGAGTTAAAGCTGTCAAACAAGGTTTGAATAAGAATAAAATGCCACTACCAGACGACAGCTAATGTAGAGAATACTTTTCCGACATATTTTGGCATGATGCGCTCTCCCCATACATAATACAAAAGTTTCGAGATGTGTCTGCTGCCTGGTTGTCTATTAAACCTGAAAAGAATAAAATGTCGCAGAAGTTAGCCCTTTTCCCACATGCGACTATTTTGGGTTGAGAAGTGAAGAGAGTTATGTTACAAGTTCCATTACGTTGAAAAATTAAGCAGACAGTAGAATTGCGTTTTAAAAAATGTAGCAATGAATGTACTCTAAATCGAGACATCTTTTTTACGGGTCATGACACTTACCATTACGCTACCAGCTGACACATAGGCACAACTGCTCCAGAACTCAAAAACAAATCCTCCAGAACATCTGCTTTCCACAGGTTGTGAAATAATGCATGTGGCCGGGTCTAGAATTCTGAAAGACAAACAGTTACACCTTTTCTGTTTTCAACAAACAGATAGCGCAGTAGAGTAGCTCAAGTGGAAAGAAACACTTCCTATTTAAATTTCTGCATCCTACAGTGTTGGCAGTTCTGTGTTGGTGGCAGTTACGTGATTTTAATTTGGTGATTACAAAATAAAGTTGAATGTATGCCACTGGGTAGCCGAGGCAGCTAGTTCATGGTGATTCGGTCAACCAAGTAAATGAATTTACAGAACATGCTGCAAATTGATACAGGGGGCCTGTGTGTCAGAATTCTCAGCCAGCGTGGCACAACGGCGTTATGATACATAAATGAGCCACTCAGCAGTGGATTTGGTGGTCCTTTGTGCTGATGATAGGTTCATATATCTATGGTCTGGGTTCGATTCCAACTTCGGTCAGTGATTTTAGATAGGGAGAGACAGATTCCATTCTCTTCTGGCTACACCATGTGAAGAAGATATAATGGCATTGTGGTCTGAAATTCACTTTAAAAACGTCCGGTACTCACAGCTTGACGTGAGTCGTGCTTCGGTAGCTCAGATGGTAGAGCACTTGCCCGCGAAAGGCAAAGGTCCCGAGTTCGAGTCTCGGTCGGGCACACAGTTTTAATCTGCCAGGAAGTTTCATATCAGCGCACACTCCGCTGCAGAGTGAAAATCTCATTCTGGAAACATCCCCCAGGCTGTGGCTAAGCCATGTCTCCGCAATATCCTTTCTTTCAGGAGTGCTAGTTCTGCAAGGTTCGCAGGAGAGCTTCTGTAAAGTTTGGAAGGTAGGAGACGAGGTACTGGCAGAAGTAAAGCTGTGAGTACCGGACGTGAGTCGTGCTTCGGTAGCTCAGATGGTAGAGCACTTGCTCGCGAAAGGCAAAGGTCCCGAGTTCGAGTCTCGGTCGGGCACACAGTTTTAATCTGCCAGGAAGTTTCATATCAGCGCACACTCCGCTGCAGAGTGAAAATCTCATTCTGGAAACATCCCCCAGGCTGTGGCTAAGCCATGTCTCCGCAATATCCTTTCTTTCAGGAGTGCTAGTTCTGCAAGGTTCGCAGGAGAGCTTCTGTAAAGTTTGGAAGGTAGGAGACGAGGTACTGGCAGAAGTAAAGCTGTGAGTACCGGACGTGAGTCGTGCTTCGGTAGCTCAGATGGTAGAGCGCTTGCCCGCGAAAGGCAAAGGTCCCGAGTTCGAGTCTCGGTCGGGCACACAGTTTTAATCTGCCAGGAAGTTTCATATCAGCGCACACTCCGCTGCAGAATGAAAATCTCATTCTGGAAACATCCCCCAGGCTGTGGCTAAGCCATGTCTCCGCAATATCCTTTCTTTCAGGAGTGCTAGTTCTGCAAGGTTCGCAGGAGAGCTTCTGTAAAGTTTGGAAGGTAGGAGACGAGGTACTGGCAGAAGTAAAGCTGTGAGTACCGGACATGAGTCGTGGTTCGGTAGCTCAGATGGTAGAGCACTTGTCCGCGAAAGGCAAAGGTCCCGAGTTCGAGTCTCGGTCGGGCACACAGTTTTAATCTGCCAGGAAGTTTCATATCAGCGCACACTCCGCTGCAGAGTGAAAATCTCATTCTGGAAACACTATCGTTATTTAACGTTTTTGACTCCCAGTGAGGAACAGAACTATTTGCGAGATGTTATTCCGAGCTGCTGGTGGAGAAAAATACGGTAGCTGACGTCTATTTGCGTGTAGTCAACAACGATATGTGTGGGGCTCTATTCCCAGTCCGCACTGAACTCTTCGTCATATTATTTCTAGTTCAAACATGCTCACATGTCGCTGCTGGCGCAACAAACCCGCATTTAACGTTTTCTCTAGAATAAAACAGCGATAGATGCTGGGTTGGAGTCCTGGGCATGAAAAGTTAATGTTTCGTCTCGTCATTTCAGTTAAAACATCTAGTTACTGCCGAGAAAATGCGATATGTTACAGTTGATTGTGCTTCGATATCTATCCGATTAGGTTCTGGGTTCGAATCCCTCTCCAACACAAAGCTTTACCTCACGGCATTTCAAGTAAGTTACTTGTTAAGAAGCAATATTTAATATCTCTCGTAGTTCGTTAACAGGGACAATAGGTGCTGGGTAGGAATTCGCGTCCGTGAAAAATGTTTGCGTTATGTAATTTAAAGTCGATATTTGCTAACTGATACTGTCTAAAATCGAGGTATATCACTCTCTGTACGCCTAATCAGAAATGACTGTTAGTTTCCGTCAGTCACGAAATCATTGCTCAGTCTGCATGACCTGGGTTTGAATCCATATGCAGAACGAGACGGTTCGTCGTGTCATTTGAAGTTCATACACATTCTCAACTAGCTGCTCGTGAATAACTTAAATTTTTAATGTCATTTTGTGTTAAATAATAGGTACGGTATGTTACTTTGAAGAGGAAATCCTGAATACGACGAACTTACTACGTGCATTACCTATCTGACGTATTAATGAGAGTGGTAACATTTCAGGTATGGTATTTATTGTAATAAATGTGAGCTTACAAGCCTTAAGGCCAGTCTTACTTGTGATAAGGTGTTCCTTGATATTTGTAGAATGTTAGTATTACGTCTGGGTTTTCATCATATGTTTTAATGGCACTTGTTTGTTTATTAGGTAAGCACAGCGCAGAAATATAGACAGTGTAATCGTTTTTTCAAACGGTTTTTTGGAATGCGACTCTTCAAACTTTCTTGGAATCATTATAAAGCAAAGTTATATTAGTGGTGATGTTGGCGGACGAACCTGTCATCTGCGAGAACGCAGCAACACCATAAGACTGTAGCGAAATGCAGGAAGACCTGTGGATGATCGATGATTCGTGCAGGGAGTAGCAGCTGATCCTAAGCATAAATAAATGTAACATACTGCTTATAAACAGACGAATAAATCACTGAAACAATAACAACCATACTGGAATGACCACAAAAAACAAAGTGCAGGAGAAGCGGATCGCAGAGTAAGGTTCACTGCGTGTATCTTAAGGAAACGTACGAGGGACGTTCGAAATGTCGTTATTATTTTTTAAAGTGGAAGTGCTACACTATATGTCACAAACAAACGTCATATGAATCTACACCTATCGCTGGTTCAACGACGGAGGGGCGTTAGAGGAGGGGGAATGACTAATGCACAGAGCGCTGAAGAAGGTAGGGTAGCAACTGACGAGCGTGCCCGAGGTTATTCGAGTACACATCACGATGGCAGATGGACGTGTACTGACACGTGGTTGCCAATGGAAGTGCGTTCTGTTATCCTGTATGAAAGACGTGGTGTCCACACTGCGTACTGGCTGTGCTCAGGCCCATCCCATGCTTCATGATGCGCTGTGTTACCGAAACGTGTTTGCAAGGTGGGAGCCGAGAAACCTGATCCCAGGCCACAAGAGCGCAAGAATGGGAATCCGCGGCGATCACTTGATGCGGTGCACGCAAGAGGGAAATGAGTTCCTGTTCAGAATCATCACATGTGATGAGACGTGGGTGCACTACTTTGCCCAAGGATCCAAGGCTGCCTCACTGACATGGAAACGTCGCGATTCACTGGCGTGCAAAAATTTAAAGTGTCAGCCTCCGTAGGAACCGGCCAGGATGGCCGAGCGGTCCTAGGCGCTACACTCTGGAACCGCGTGACCGCTACGGTCGCAGGTTCGAATCCTGCCTCGGGCATGGATGTGTGTGATGTCCTTAGGTTAGTTAGGTTTAAGTAGTTCTAAGTTCTAGGGGACGGATGACCTCAGAAGTTGAGTCGCATAGTGCTCAGAGCCATTTGAACGTCCGTAGGAAAGGTTATGACCAGTGTTCTGGGACGCAGAAGGTGTGATTCTCCATCATTTTCTACAGCAAGGGAGCATCAATGGAGAAAGCTACTGCGATACCCTCGCCAAACTCAGTTCCGCCATTCGACGAAACATACCAGTCTTTTGAGTGAAGGTGTTGTGCTCTTGGACGATAACGCGAGGGCTCACAGAGGATCAGATATGTCGCTTCGGATGGAAGAAATTGGATCGCCCGGCATACAGCCCCGAAATTGCTCCATCGTACTTTCAGCTGTTCCGTGCATTAAAAGCCACACTCTCGGAACTTCACTTCCAAACCAATGCTGAGCTCGAGCAGGCTGCGAGACAATTCCTTGCATCGTAGGACACCGAGTTTTATCAGAGTGGTTTCTTCAAACGGGTTGCATGCTGCGACTTATGTCTCAATGTCGGTGGCGACTATGCGGGAAAATAGAGCAAGATGAATCGTTCATGATACGATCGTGCATTTGCTTTTGGCAATAAAATTCCAGTGTGAAAAACAATGACAAAATTTACTTTCGGAACGCCCTCGTAATTCATCCATGAAAGAAGTCTCTTACAAAACACTTACTTGACAGCATCCTGAATATTGTTCATCGCCTGGAACCCTTAACGCCTTTGGTTAATAGACGAGTTAGAGCAAATCGAACGAAGAACATTACATTTATCGTGTAATCATTTAATAAGCGCCAATTTCAGTGGCGGACGCTGTAAGAGAGACGTTGTGTATAACGGAGAGTTTGCTCCTGAAATCAAAGAAAAATCGTGCAATACGAAGAAGAGTTGTGCAAAATATTGCTTTCTGGGAATGACCATGACCAGAAAATATGAGAAATTAAATTTCATGTGGAGGTTTATTGACCATGAATGGAAGAGGGAACGAGGGAATTGAAATTGGTACCGGATGTTGTAGTCTGCCACACGCCGTGAGATGCCTTACGATCTGTAGATGCAGATGACTTGTTCCTAAGCTATACATCACATAAACAGAGAAAGAAAGACCTTGTTTTGCCACATAGGCGATCGACGATGCTAATGATAGTATGTGACCCTGTATCTCAGAACAAGGCGTACTGTACATGTCTTCCACACGTGAATGGGTGGGGTCCACAACCGAGCCAGGCACCCAGTGAACAGACCGAGGCAGCGTCTGGCCTGCCTACAGACCTCCACCCTCCTCCGTCACTACCTCTGTTGCCTCGATTCTCCGCAGAAGGAGGGGGAATTTTAATCACGAGTCACCGTAATTGCTCATCCTCCACTCTCAAGAAAATAGCAATCTGGAGGAACAGGCGGCGGCTGAAACAATAAATCTCGGCTCGCTGGAGGAGAATTTAGCCCCGTCCTTGCGTGAAATGATTTTGTCGCAAAAGAAACGAGCCAACTAACCCGTCACCTTAGAGTAGGATGCGTTCTGCTTATTGGATTTGTAAGCAACACATATAACGTGAATGTGAAAAGTCTACGGGCCAGCTTAGAAGGTTTGCTCTAGGATATTTTTTCATGTGTAGACCGCACAGTCTCGGATCATATTCTCGAGTAATGATAAAATTTGTTGTGAAGACCTTTTGGACGTGGCAAACCTGTTACTTATCTCTTCAGTTGTGAAGTAAAAGATATAAATGACATAATTATTAATGGTAGTTATACAGTAGCTCAAAAATGTTGACCGCAGTTTGTTGAGGTCACGAAGCCAAAAAAATTGAACGGCTGTCGTAAACAGGCATCATTAATTAATTTGTAACGTTTTGCTTCGTAAGCCTAAAAATACAGCGACAAAAAGGTTGAAGAGTGGTTTCGCGTCGACGTCAAGTTCATTATAGCACACGAACAGATCGGTCAAGTATGGGATACGAAATTTCGCAGCGACCTTTGTTACAAAACCATTCCTTGCAGTCACTGAAGTTCTTTTGAAATACCTGAAAAACTTAAATACGGATCGCAGGCCGAGGATTTCAAGCCCGCCCACTCGATTACGACAACAGTGACGTAACTAAAGAGCCAGTTCACCATGGGGATCAGCCACTTGTGCTCCGAACTGCAAATTAAAGTCCCTATGACTTCGATATTCTCGATACAGTGATTACTTGCTCCTGATCGAATTCAGAGAATTTTACACACATCAAAAAAAGCTTTGCATCACCTCGATTCACAGAACTCCTGAAGGTAGACGTTGACTGTGGATACTGTATCACAGACACAGTCCATTTGACTGTTCAGAGATGTCACTAAAGCCGCCCAAAGATGAAACCAACCATGGATCAGCAGCGCCTATTAGACGGAGGGGTCCGACAGCCCATCAGTTCCAATCATTCCACCAGGAAGAACGTACACGGGTCGTGTTGTCTGTAGTTCAACCACGCCTACACGGTCAATACCGTGGTTCGATCGCGTCTGCATTGTTACTTTGTGCCAGGAAGGGCTCTCAACAAGGGAAGTGTCCAGGCTTCTCGGAGTGAACCAAAGCGATGGAGGAGATACAAGGAGACAGGAACGGTCGAAGACATGCCTCGCTCAGGCCGCCCAAGGGCTACTACTGCAGTGGATGACTGCTACCTATGGATAACGGCTCGGAGGAACATCTACATCTACATCTACATCTACATCTACATGACTACTCTGCAATTCACATTTAAGTGCTTGGCAGAGGGTTCATCGAATCACAATCATACTATGTTTCTACCATTCCACTCCCGAACAGCGCGCGGGAAAAACGAACACCTAAACCTTTCTGTTCGAGCTCTGATTTCTCTTATTTTATTTTGATGATCATTTCTACCTATGTAGGTTGGGCTCAACAAAATATTTTCGCATTCGGAAGAGAAAGTTGATGACTGAAATTTCGTAAATAGATCTCGCCGCGACGAAAAACGTCTTTGCTTTAATGACTTCCATTCCAACTCGCGTATCATATCTGCCACACTGTCTCCCTTATTACGTGATAATACAAGACGAGCTGCCCTTTTTTGCACCCTTTCGATGTCCTCCGTCAATCCCACCTGGTAAGGATCCCACACCGCGCAGCAATATTCTAACAGAGGACGAACGAGTGTAGTGTAAGCTGTCACTTTAGTGGACTTGTTGCATCTTCTAAGTGTCCTGCCAATGAAACGCAACCTTTGGCTCGCCTTCCCCACAATATTATCTATGTGGTCTTTCCAACTGAAGTTGTTCGTAATTTTAATACCCAGGTACTTAGTTGAATTGACAGCCATGAGAATTGTGCTATTTATCGAGTAATCGAATTCCAACGGATTTCTTTTGGAACTCATGTGGATCACCTCACACTTTTCGTTATTTAACGTTAACTGCCACCTGCCACACCATACAGCAATCTTTTCTAAATCGCTTTGCAACTGATACTGGTCTTCGGATGACCTTACTAGACGGTAAATTACAGCATCATCTGCGAACAACCTAAGAGAACTGCTCAGATTGTCACCCAGGTCATTTATACAGATCAGGAACAGCAGAGGTCCCAGGACGCTTCCCTGGGGAACACCTGATATCACTTCAGTTTTACTCGATGATTTGCCGTCTATTACTACGAACTGCGACCTTCCTGACAGGAAATCACGAATCCAGTCGCACAACTGAGACGATACCCCATAGGCCCGCAGCTTGATTAGAAGTCGCTTGTGAAGAACGGTGTCAAAAGCTTTCCGGAAATCTAGAAATACGGAATCAACTTGAGATACCTTGTCGATAGCGGCCATTACTTCGTGCGAATAAAGAGCTAGCTGCGTTGCACAAGAACGATGTTTTCTGAAACCATGCTGATTACGTATCAATAGATCGTTTCCTTCGAGGTGCTTCATAATGTTTGAATACAGTACATGCTCCAAAACCCTACTACAAACCGACATCAATGATATAGGTCTGTAGTTCGATGGATTACTCCTACTACCCCTCTTAAACACTGGTGCGACCTGCGCAATTTTCCAATTGTAGGTACAGATCTATCGGTGAGCGAGCGGTTGTATATGATTGCTAAGTAGGGAGCTATTGTATCAGCGTAACCTGAAAGGAACCTAATCGGTATACAATCTGGACGTGAAGACTTGCCCGTATCAAGCGATTTGAGCTGCTTCGCAACCCCTAAGGTATCTACTTCTAAGAAACTCATGCTAGTAGCTGTTCGTGTTTCAAATTCTGGAATATTCCATTCGTCTTCCCTGGTGAAGGAATTTCGGAAAACTGCGTTCAATAACTCCGCTTTAGCGGCACAGTCGTCAGTAACAGTACCATCGGCACTGCGCAGCGAAGGTATTGACTGCGTCTTGCCGCTTGTGTACTTTACATACGACCAGAGTTTCTTCGGGTTTTCTACCAAATTTCGAGACAATGTTTCGTTGTGGAACCTATTAAAGGCATCTCGCATTGAAGTACGTGCCAAATTTCGCGCGTCTGTGAATTTTAGCCAATCTTCGGGATTTCGCGTTCTTCTGAACTTCGCATGTTTTTTCCGTTGCCTCTGCAACAGCGTTCGGACCTGTTTTGTTTACCATGGGGGATCAGTTCCATCTCTTACCAATTTATGAGGTATGAATCTCTCAATTGCTGTTGCTACTATATCTTTGAATTTGAGCCACATCTCGTCTACATTTACAAAGTCAGAGATGGTCTCTTAGGAAGGCTTCTAGTGACACTTTATCCGCTTTTTTAAATAAAATTATTTTGCGTTTGTTTCTGGTGGATTTGGAAGAAACAGTATTGAGCCTAGCTACAACGACCTTGTGATCACTAATTCCTGTGTCAGTCATGATGCTCTCTATTAGCTCTGGATTGTTTGTGGCTAAGAGGTCAAGTGTGTTTTCGCAACCATTTACAATTCGCGTTGGTTCCTGGACTAACTGCTCGAAATAATTTTCGGAGAAAGCATTTAGGACAATCTCGGAAGATGTTTTCTGCCTACCACCGGTTTTGAACAAGTATTTTTGCCAACATATCAAGGGAAGGTTGAAGTCCCCACCAACTATAACCGTATGAGTGGGGTATTTATTTGTTACGAGACTCAAATTTTCTCTGAACCGTTCAGCAACTATATCATCGGAGTCTGGGGGTCGGTAGAAGGAGCCAATTATTAACTTAGTTCGGCTGTTAAGTATAAACTCCACCCATACCAATTCGCACGGAGAATCTACTTCGACTTCACTGCAAGATAAACCACTACTGACAGACACAAACACTCTAACATCAATTCTGCCTTATCTATCTTTCCTGAACACCGTCTGAGACTTCGTAAAAATTTCTGCACAACTTATTTCAGGTTTTAGCCAGCTTTCTGTACCTATAACGATTTCAGCTTCTGTGCTTTCTATTAGCGCTTGAAGCCCAGGGACTTTCCCAGCACAACTACAACAATTTACAACTACAATTCCGACTGTTCCTTGATCCAAGCACGTCCTGTATTTGACATGCAACCTTTGAGATTGCAGCCCACCCCGTACTTTCATGAGGCCTTCTAACCTAAAAAACCGCCCAGTCCACGCCACACAGCCTCCGCTACCCGTGTAGCCGCCAGCTGAGTGTAGATTGCTGACAGCAATGCCACCCTGCTGAATATTCCTTTTCATACAGCCACAAGACATCGTCTTACAACTCAAACTGTGCGCAATAGGCTGCATGATGTGCAGCTTCGCTCCCGACGTCCATGGCGACGTCCATCTTTGCAACCATGACACCATGCAGCGCGGAACAGATGGGACCAACAACATGCCGAATGGACCTCTCAGTATTAGCATCAAGTTCTCTTCGACGATGAGTGTCACATATGCCTTCAACCAGACAATCGTCGGAGACGTGTTTGGAGGCACTCCGGTCAGGTTGAACGCCTTAGACACACTGTCCAGTGAGTGCAGCAAGGTGGAGGTTCCCTGCTGTTTTGGGGTGGCATTACGTGGGGCTGACGTACGCCGCTGGTGGTCATCCAGGCACCGTAAAGGCTGTACGATACATGAATGCCATCGTCCGATCGATAGTGCAATCATATCGGCAGCATATTGGCGAGGCATTCGTCTTCATGGACGACAATTCACGTCCCCATGGTACGCATCTTGTGAGTGACTTCCTTCAGGATGACGATATAGCTCGACTAGAGTGGCCAGCATGTTCTCCACATGAACCCTATCGAACATCCCTGGAATGGATTGAAAAGGGCTGTTTATGGACGACGTGACCCGACAACCACTCTGAGGGATCTGCGCCGAGTATCCGTTGAGGAGTGGGACAATCTGGACCGACAGTGCCTTGATGAACTTGTGGATCGTATGCCACGATGAATACAGGCATGCGTCAGTTCAAGAGGATGTGCTACTGGGTGTTAGAGGTACCGGTGTGCATAGCAATCTAAAGGTCTCGCAGTATGATGGTACAACAAGCAATGTGCGGTTTTCAAGAGCAATAAAAAGGGCGGAAATGATGTTTATGTTGATCTCTATTCCAATTTTCCATACAGGTTCCAGGACTCTCGGAACTGAGGTGATGCAAAACTTTTTTTGAAGTGTGTAGTAGTTTCAAGTCGAACGATCGGTCAGCAGGACCCGCATTTCAACTCAAATCAACTTAGGAGATACCTAATCCTTATCCTTCACTTGAGTTAAACCAGCGCCACGTCGACAGTGAGACGAAGAGAGACAAAAACTCCTTTCAGTTCTGGCAACAGTTCGCCAAGTAGCTGGCTGTAGTTTTATTAAAAAAAGGGTATCGATATACCCTTAAGACAGTGCAGGAACAACGGATAGAAAAGTTCAGAGTGTCTGCACTGGGATTTGTGTCCGGGTCCTCCGGCTTGCGCGTCCCCTGTGGTCACGTAGCGTCGCGTACCTGGTAGATATTCCTCCTTCAGAAGTCGAGTTACAACTGGCCACGACTCAAGTGTTTGAGGACACGCCGTTCATTGGTAATTAGTAAAACTGAGATCTGTGCAACAAATGGCCTATAGATGTCTCCTTCGCGACCCAGCAACTTCTACAGTTACGACAGCAGTTCGACTTGTAACACGCACAACAGATAGGCTGCGCAATCAAGAAATTAGTTTATCTGGTCCGATATGTAATGTATCCTTCTATATCATGTCGACGCTCGAGTCAGGATATACGACTATTCACTGGCTGGTGGTGGCAGTATTGTACCTTGGTGCATATATGTCCGCGAGGTGCTGAAGGAGAGGGCGCTTGCGCCCAACAGGAAACTGGTGTATAGAGTTTTTAATCGTACTCGTATGATGAGTGGATAACCATCAGTTCTCTGGAGAGTAATAAGTTTTCTTGTGTCATCTATAATATATAGTTCTAATGGCATGAGTTGTCTTGAAACTGACAGGCTCATTTATATCGGAAATGGCAATTTTAGAGTCTTGGTGGCGACCCCCACCCCTCCCCTCTGGAAAAATTTCCCCGGCCGCCCTTGCCTTCGTATACCTTAAAGTCAGTCTGTTTGGAATTTAAGGGTGTTAAAAAAGCCAACATGACAGCTGTAACTGTTGTTGTTGTGGTCTTCAGTCTAGAGACTAGTTTGATGCAGCTTGCCATGCTACTCTATGTTGAGCAAGCTTCTTCATCTCCCATTATCTACTGCAACCTACATCCTTCTGGATCTGCTTAGTGTATCCATCTCTTGGTCTCCCTTTACGATTTTTACCCTCCACGCTGCCCTCCAATACTAAATTGGTGATCCCTTGATGCCTCAGAACATGTCTTACCAACCGATCCCTTCTTCTAGTCAGGTTGTGTCACAATTTCTCTTCCCCCTAATTCCATTCAATACCTCCTCCTAATCTTCAGCATTCTTCTGTAACATCACATTTCGAAAGCTTCTATTCTCTTCTTGTCCAAACTATTTTACGTTCACGTTTCACTTCCATACATGGCTACACGCCATACAAATATTTTCAGAACGATTTCCTGACGCTTAAATCTATAATCGATGTTAACAAATTTCTCTTCTTCAGAAACGCTTTCCTTGCCACTGCCAGTCTACATTTTATATCCTCTCTACTTTGACCATCAGTTATTTTGCTCCCCAAATAGCAAAACTCATCTGCTACTTTAAGTGTCTCATTTCCTCATCTAATTGCCTCAGAATCACCCGACTTAATTTAACTACATTTCATTATCCTCGTTTTGCTTTTGTTGATGTTCGTCTTATATCCTTCTTCCAAGACACTGTCCATTCCGTTCACCTGCGTTTCCAGGTCCTTTGCTGTCTCGGATAGCATTACAATGTCATTGGAGAACCTAAATTTTATATTTCTTCTCCATGGATTTTAATACCTACTCCGAATTTTTCTTTTGTTTCCTTTACTGCTTGCTCAATATACAGATTGAATAACATCAGGGATAGGCTACAACTCTGTTTCACTCCCTTCCCAGCCACTGCTTCCCTTTCATGCCCCTCGACTCTTATAACTTCCAACTGGTTTCTGTACAAAACGTAAATAGCCTTTCGCTCCCGGTATTTTACCCCTGCCACCTTCAGAATTTGAGATAGAGATTTCCAGCCAACACTGTCAAAAGCTTTCTCTAAGTCTGCAAATGCTAGAAACGTAGGTTTGCCTTTCCTTCATCTTTCTTCTAAGATAAGTCGTAGGGTCAGTATTGCCTCACGTGTTCCAACATTTCTACGGAATCCAAACTGATCTTCCCCGAGGTCGGCTTCTACCAGTTTTTCCATTCGTCTGTAAAGAATTCACGTTAGTATTTTGCAGCTGTGACTTATTAAACTGATAGTTCGGTAATTTTCACATCTGTCAACATCTGCTTTCATTGGGATTGGAATTATTATATTCTTCTTGAAGTCTGAGGGTATTTCGCCTGTCTCATACATCTTGCTCACCAGATGGTAGAGTTTTGTCAGGACTGGCTCTCCCAAGCCTGTCAGTAGTTCTAATGGAATGTTGTCTACTCCTGGGGCCTTGTTTCGGCTTAGGTCTTTCAGTGATCTATCAAACTCTTCACGCAGTATCATATCTCCCATTTCATCTTCATCTACATCCTCTTCCATTTCCAAAATATTGCCCTCAAGTACATTGCCCTTGTATAGACCCTCTATGTACTCCTTCCAGCTTTCTGCTTTCCCTTCTTTGCTTAGAACTGGGTTTCCATCTGAGCTCTTCATATTCATACAAGTGGTTCTTGTTTCTCCAAAGGTCTCTTTAATTTTCCTGTAGGCAGTATCTACCTTACCCCTAGAGAGATATGCCTCTACTTCCTTACATTTGTCCTCGAGCCATCCCTGCTTAGCCATTTTGCACTTCCTGTCGATTTTTGAGACGTTTGTATTCCTTTTTGCCTGCTTCTTTTACTGCGTTCTTATATTTTCTCCTTTCATCAATTAAATTCAATATATCTTCTGTTACTCAAGGATTTCTACTAGCCCTCCTCTTTTTACCTACTCGATCCTCCGCTGCCTTCACTATTTCATCCCTCAAAGCTACCCATTCTTCTTCTACTGTATTTCTTTCCCCCATTTGTGACAATTGTTCCCTTATGCTCTCCCTGAAACTCTGTACAGCCTCTGGTTTAATCAGTTTGTCGAGGTCCCATCTCCTTAAATTCCCACCTTTTTGCAGTTTCTTCAGTTTTAACCTAATGTTCATAACCACTAGATCGTGGTCAGAGTCCACATGTGCCCCTGGAAATGTCTTACAATTTAAAACCTGGCTCCTAAATCTCTGTCTTACCATTATATAATCTATCTGATACCTTCCAGTAGCTCCAGACCTTTTCCATGTATACAGCCTTCTTTTATGATTCTTGAAGATAGTGTTAGCTATGATTATGTTATGCTCTGTGCAGAATTCTACCAGGCGGATTCCTCTTTCATTTCTTACCCCATTCCATATTCACCTACTACGTTTCCTTCTCTTCATTTTCCTATTATCGAATTCCAGTCACCCATGACTATTAAATCTTCGTCTCCCTTTACTATCTGAATAATTTATTTTATCTCATCATACGTTTCATCGATCTCTTCGTCATCTGCGGAGCTAGTTGTCATATAAACTTGTACTACTGTGGTAGGCGTGGGCTTCGTGTCTATCTTGCCCACAATAATGCGTTCACTATGCTGTCTGCACTAACTTGCCCGCACTCCTATTTTTTTATTTATTATTATACCTACTCCTGCATTACCCCTATTTGATTTTGTATTTATAACCCTGTATTCACCTGACCAGAAGTCTTGTTCTTCCTGCCACCGAACTTCACTAATTCCCGCTATATCTAACTTTAACCTATCCATTTCCCTTTTTAAATTTTCTAACCTACCTGCCCGATTAAGGGATCTGACATTCCACTTTCCATTCCGTAGAACGCCAGTTTTGTTTCTCCTGATAACGTCGTCCTCCTGAGTAGTCCCCGCCCGGAGATCCGAATGGGGGACTATTTTACCTCCGGAATATTTTACCTTAGATGACGCCATCATCATTTAACCACACAGTAAAGCTGCATGCCCTCGGGGAAAAATTACGGCTGTAGTTTCCCCTTGCTTTCAGCCGTTCGCAGTACCACCACAGAAAGACGGTTTTGGTTAGTGTTACAAGGCCAGATCAGTCAATCATCCGGACTGTTACCTCTGCAACTACTGAAAAGGCTGCTGCCCCTCTTCAGGAACCACACGTTTGTCTGGCCTCTCAACAGATATCCCTTCGTTGTGGTTGCACCTACGGTAATGCTATCTGTATCGCTGAGGCACGCAAGCCTCTCCACCAACGGCAAGGTCCATGGTTCATGTGGGGTAGGAGCTGTAACTATGTCACTATTATTGCTGTCGACTTGTCACTGTTTAAAGATCATCAGTCGGTTTGTGGTTTTCGCTATAATGCTACCTGATTTATGGTTCGTCTTTTGTTCGTTACAAGAATAAAAGCCGTAGTGGTTTTGCTTATGGATGGATGCTCAGCGTGTGAAATTCTACCACCTGCCCGTAATAGGCTACGAGTAACAAGTAAGTCCTTTCTTGAAATAAGAAATGTACGAAAATTAAATTCTTTGTCCATGTTGTAGAATAAATATTTAATCTAGACTTCTGACTATTTTAGAAACACAGATGACAGCTTATTACATTACATTATTCATGACCAAATGCTAAGTATTTCATATTAACCTGCAATTTTAAATTGCATAAAGTATTGTATCTTTGGCATTAGCACTTAAACGCACAGTGTACAGAATGGAGAAAAGCAGCGTGATAATAAGGCCAGAACAGGGTAGGGAGCGTTGAATCCAGCAAATGGAAATGCAGCGTTGTGAGACTACGGCCATGAAATGAAAGCCAACCAGGCACGAGGGCGCCAAAGTGTGCACTTAAACCAACTTGCTCCAGCTAATAACAGTTATATTGATGAGTGCAGTTATTAATTAAATTAGGTGGAGATAATCGTTTCAGCTAAACAGTCAAGCCAGGCAAACTTTACATTCCTGACGGCGGCTGGTTAAGTAGAGGCGAAATTTCTGTTGTGTTTACAGGACAAAGTTCAGATTTAAATCAACTACGCTGAAAGTGCGGTAATGTTGTTTATTTGTTGTTTGTTAAGATAAGCTGTACAGCAGAAACATCACTTCAGAAAGCTGTTCGATATGTTTTACTTTAAGATGAAATGTTATAAAAAATGAAATCTAAAGGTCACATGTTTTAGTTTTTTTGCTAACGTAATGCGAGCATGAATGAATTATTATTCTAACAAGTATTAAAGAGTAGAGAACCGGACTGCTGGACACACCGAAACATGTTCGCTTACCAGACGAACTACCGCACGTTTGTCGATGACAGGCTGCCGTTTTATGGCCGTAGCCCCGCAACGGTGCATTTCCGAACTACTTTTAGGAAATTTTGCTCGACTCCACGCCCCTTACCCCGCTCTACCTCATCATCAATTTTCTTTCCTTCCGTTCTGTACAACGCCTCAATTACACGAAATACACATAATGGCTCGCGGGAAGCGTGGTTGTGCATCGGTTTTTGCAACAAGCACACGTTGTATGAGAGATCAACGCTGACAGTGCTCGCAAATGTAATTTGTCCGATCGTAAATTTGGAACTACGACAGTGATGTGTGCTTGTAAAATAGGGAGAATGAAGAGACCTGGATAAGTTGTAAAGTCATCTGTGGATGACAGAAGTCTTCCGTCAGCATCGAAGACAGGTGCCCAGTCGGCTTACCTGAAATGAACAGCAGAGCTTCCTCTACCAACGAAGCGCTGGAGCAGTGATACAAGTGTGTAGTAGTCTGACGCCGTACGTTGTACCATCTACGTCACCATGACCACGTGCATTGATGCCTTTGAAAAGAACACCCCTTACACCAAACTGAAGAAACTCTAGTACGGTGTAATCGTTATTACACAAACGTCCTGTCAAATGCACCAAATCATCATTTACGATAATGTCACTTCAGTTTTGACGAAACACGTTGTCCATCCTCATACTTTGCGAAAACCAGATGTATTTGGGGAACTATTTGTTACCAGGGACAACACCGACTGCTCCAAACTGTTGACGCTTGAGACAGATATGACTCAATAAGTACTGAATATAGAGTCGTGTTGCCCTTTTTTTCATGAAATACCCATAGCAATGGAAGGAATAAATAAAATGATCAAAAGCTCTCCATACTAGAAATATCAGTTCTTCAGTAGTCTTTCATTCACCTGCCGTACCACCAGCTGCATATGGCTTGACGCTTACCCATTGCACGGAAAAACTGAATTTCGGGCTAATTTCGAAGGTAGCTTACCTGCAACGATACTTTCACTGTCGCATTAAGAGTCCGTTTGATTCTATACGACTATCTGTAGAGGTCCCCATTGCAGCATACACGCTTAGGTGGCAAAAGTCATGGGATACCTCCTAATATCGTATCGCTCCTTTTGCCCCTCGCAGTGCAGCAATTCGACATGGCACGGACTCAACAAGTCACTAGAAATCCCTTGCGGAAATATTAAGCGATGCTGCCTCTACAACCATCCATAATTTCGAAAGTGTTTCCCTTGCAAGAGTGTGTGCACGAACTGACCTCTCGATTGAGTCCCTCAAATGTTCAATGGGATTCATGTCGGGCGATATGAGTGGCCAAATCTTTCGCTCGAATTGTCCAGAATGTCCTTCAAACCGATCTCGAATAATTAAGGCCTGGTGACATGGCGTAATGTCTTCTATAAAAATCATTGTTTGTCAACGTGAAGTCCATGAATGACAGCAAATAGTCTACAAGTAGTTGAACATAACCATTTCCAGTCAATGATCGGTTCAGTTGGATCAGAGGACACAGTCGATTCCACGTGAACACAGCCAAGACCATTATGGAACCACCACGAGCACGCACAGTGCCTTGTAAACAACTAGGGTCCATGGCTTTGTGGGGTCTGCGCCATTCTCAAACCCTATCATCAGCTCTTACCAACTGAAATCTGGGCTCATCAGGGCAGGCCACGGTTTTCTAGTCTTCTAGCGTCCAATCGATACGGCCACGCGCCCAAGAGAGGCGCTGCAGGCAATGCCATGCTGTTAACAATGGCACTCGAGTCGGCCGTCTGCTGTCATAGCCTATAAACGCCGAATTCCGCAATATTGTCCTAACAGATAAGTTCATCGTACGTCCCACATTAATTTCTGTGGTTGTTGCACGCAGTATTTGTATGTTAGAACTGACACTCAAAGCAAACGCCACGCTCTCGGCCGTTAAGTCACAACCATCGGCCACTTCGTTGTGCGTGGTGAGAGGTACTGTTTGAAATTTGGTATTTTCGGCACACTCTTGACACTGTGGATATTGGAATATTGAATTGCCTAAAGATTTCCGAAATGGAATGTCCTGTGCGTCCGGTTCCAACAACAATTCCGCGTTGAAAGTTTTAATTCCCGTCGTGTGGCCATGATCAAGTCGGAAACTTTTCACATGAATCACTTGAGTATAAATGACAGCTCTGCCAATGCACTGCCCTTTTATATCTTGTGTACGCTATACTACAGCCATATCGCTCGACTTCTGTCACCACAATATACAGGGTGGTCCATTGATAGTGACCGGGCCAAATATCTCACGAAATAAGCGTCAAACGAAAAAACTACAAAGAACGAAACTCGTCTAGTTTGAAGGGGGAAACCAGCTGGCGCTATGGTTGGCCCGGCAGATGGCGCTGCTATAGGTCAAACGGATATCAACTGCGGTTTTTTAAAATAGGAACCCCCATTTTTTATTACATGTTGGTGTAGCTCGTAAAGAAATATGAATGTTTTATTTGGACCATTTATTTCGCTTTGTGATAGACGGCGCTGTAATAGTCACAAACGTATTAAGTAATTGGTACCACGTAACATTCCGCCAGTGCGGACGTTATTTGCTTCGTGATACATTATCCGCGTTAAAATGAACCGTTTACGAATTGAGGAAAAGGTCGATATCGTGTTGATGTATGGCTATTGTGATCAAAATGCCCAACGGTCGTGTGCTATGTATGCTGCTCGGTAACTGGACGACATCATCCAAGTGTCCGGACCGTTCGCCGGATAGTTACGTTATTTAAGGAAACAGGAAGTGTTCAGCCATGTGTGAAACGTCAAACACGGCCTGCAACAAATGATGATGCCCAAGTAGGTGTTTTAGCTGCTGTCGCGGCTTATCCGCACATCAGTAGCAGACAAATTGCGCGAGAATCGGGAATTTCAAAAAGTCGGTGTTGAGAATGCTACATCGATATCGATTGCACCCGTACCATATTTCAATGCACGAGGAATTGCATGGTGACGACTTTGAACGTCGTGTACAGTTCTGCCACTGGGCACAAGAGAAATTACGGGACGACGACAGATTTTTTGCACGCGTTCTATTTAGCGACGAAGCGTCATTCACCAAAAGCGGTAACGTGAACCGGCATAACATGCACTATTGGGCAACGGAAAATCCACGATGGCTGCCACAAGTGGAACATCAGCGACCTTGGCGGGTTAATGTATGGTGCGGCGTTATGGGAGTAAGGATAATTGGCCCCCATTTTATCGATGGCAGTCTAAATGGTGCAATGTATGCTGATTTCCTACGTAATGTTCTACCGATGTTACTACAAGATGTTTCACTGCATGACAGAATGGCGATGTACTTCCAACATGATGGATGTCCAGCACATAGCTCGCGTGCAGTTGAAGCGGTATTGAATAGCATATTTCATGACAGGTGGATTGATCGTCGAAGCACCATACCATGACCCACACGTTCACCGGATCTTACGTCCCTGGATTTCTTTCTGTGCGGAAAGTTGAAGGATATTTGCTATCGTGATCCACCGACAACGCCTGACAACATGCGTCAGCGCATTGTCAATGCATGTGCGAACATTACGGAAGGCGAACTACTCGCTGTTGAGAGGAATGTCGTTACACGTATTGCCAAATGCATTGAGGTTGACGGACATCATTTTGAGCATTTGTTGTATTAATGTGGTATTTTCAGGTAATCACGCTGTAACAGCATGCGTTCTCAGAAATGATAAGTTCACAAAGGTACATGTATCACATTGGAACAACCGAAGTAAAATGTTCAAACGTACCTACGTTCTGTATTTTAATTTAAATAACCTACCTGTTACCAACTGTTCGTCTAAAATTGTGAGCCATATGTTTGTGACTATTACAGCGCCCTCTATCACAAAGTGAAAAAAGTGGTCCAAATAAAACATCCATATTTCTTTACGTACTGGACGAATATGTAATAAAAAAGGGGGGTTCCTATTAAAAAAAACCGCAGTTGATATCCGTTTGACCTATGGCATCGCCATCTAGCGGGCCAACCATAGCGCCATCTGGTTTCCCCCTTCAAGCTAGACAAGTTTCGTTCTTTGTAGTTTTTTCGTTTGACGCTTATTTCGTGAGATATTTGGCCCGGTCACGATCAATGGACCACTCTGTATATTGCTGCTTAAAATGGGACTTAAGGAGACCAAACATGTAAAATCACCATTCTCCTATTCAACCTCTAGGACGGAATCAGTGTACCCCATCTACCTGAGCCTAGAATAAATTCTACGTGCAAATGTGAGAAAATTTTCTGAATGTTTGCACAGTGTATACCTGATAGGAATGCCCGCTAGCCGCCTGGCGGAATATAGTAAACCGTCTAGAAACCACATCCAGGATGGCCGGCACATCAGCCCACTTCGTTAGTGCTCCGGGTGGATTCGAACTGGGCCAGCGTGCCGCCCCGTCTCAGAAGAGGCCACTTTAATGCGAACGGCGGGTAATCAGCACGTCTACAACGACCTTTTAATACTTAGCGATTTCTTTGGTCGACTGTGTACCGTAAACGACCTGCCCGTATACATTAACCCACAGCACGCTAGCTTGTGAGACAGAGAGGTGACAGCGAACTGTATCGAAAACGCGTGGTGGATTAACCACTGGCCAGTTTGAGTGTGGGTTTTGTGTGCTATTCCATGGTTTTTTAGGGAAATGCTGGACTGGTTGTCAGTCTTCTCCTCCGAAAATACTATACAAATAAGATAACACACAGAAGAAAGTTTGTAAGATTCGCAGACATTCGGCATTCACGACTCCCCTGCCCTAGAGTAAGTGACGACTATGGCGGCAGGAAGGGCATCCGGTCACAGAGTTAAAATAAAAATAAAATTTGCCAGATAATGAAAGCAGGACAACCTGCACGACCACGTAAACTCTATTTAAGAGAGACACTGTGGATTTTAAGTGAGCAAAACTGATGATTCACGGACGTGTTTGATACTACTGATTGGTTATGGGCAACTTGAATTGGAAATAATATCCACAAGGTGATAATTACAATCGCGAGCTTAATTTTATGAAAGGCTACATGTGCACTGTGATGCTACTGCATTCCGTTCTAAAAGAAGATGAGAAATGATAAACTGCCTATTGGGTTATGTCTCGGGTCGTTCGGTCGACATTTGTTTGCTGATTTTTCTGACGTTTCGTCAGCAAGAGTGCCTTTCATTGCTGGTGGCGTCGAAATCGCGGTCGCAGAATATATGTACGTGGCGCGCCAACGTCCGAGAACTTTTCTTTGGTCATAACAACTGTCGATCTCCCCTTGACACCTGCTTGCTGAAGCTGTTGTCATGTTCGTGCCTTTCTAAGGTTACCATGAACAAATGGGGGTGGTGGCTCTTTTGCACAACAACCTTTATGAGGAACAGCTCGGTGACTTCCTAAGACACCCGATCAGTCTCCGTACCAACATAAAGATTACTATGATGAAAAAAGGGCCGACAGCTACTCTTTCTGGATGAGCTGGTTATGAGGGATGGTGAGGACATCGCACATAGCGTGCATCGAAAACAGACCCACAGGGAGCGATACCTACACAAATTGGCAAATCATCATCCGAGCCATAAAATGGGAATGATTAATAGGCTCATAATGTGTGCAAGACGAATATGTGAGCCGCTGCATATCAGGAGCGAGATGTAACACCTGGAAAGTATTCTGAACAGCAATGGGTACATCGGCACTTACATAAAAAGTGCCACAAGATCTAACACTTGGCAAAATAGTACAACGGCAGAAGAGATGTCGCCTACAGCCTTAGTGTCGTACATCCAAAGGGTGGCGGATAGAATCGATCGTATGCGCTGCGCAAACACGGAGTAAAGACTATTTATATACCGCCAAAGAAGATCAAAGTGTCTCAGATCCGCGAAGGACGAAAGGGACACATTTGCAATGTCGAGAGTGTATCGCATTCCCAGTACATGCGGAAAAGTCTACGTTGGAATGACTGGACACAGCAGGGTCATCGAACATAAACATCATTGCAGGTTGGGACAGGTGGAGGAAATGACCGTGGCGGAGCACGTGTTGCGTGAGACCGACCACGTAATAAAATTTGCGGACACAGAAGTTCTTGCTGTGGAGAAGAGCTACCACGCCTGTTTGTTCAGGAAAGTCTTGTAAATCTACAAGTGTGGCAACAGTTTCAACAAGAAAGAGGAAAGCCTCAACGTGAAAGGATTCTGGATTCCCGTGCTGCAACAAATGACACTTGCAGATATTGAAGGAAGAACCACGGCGGTGATAACCTGGGAAAAGCCCTCGGATATTGGTGTCCCACATACATATTGAAGGGGAGGGGGGAGGAGTGGGAAGGGGAAGGTACATGTTGGGACCGAAGTTCCTTCCGTGGAAACACTGTTGTCATTTAGGAATGGCTTTTATTGACTTCAATACCTGACGTACACTACGGGCCATTAAAATTTCTACACCACGAAGATGACGTGCTACAAACGCGAAATTTAACCGACAGGAAGAAGATGCTGTGATATGCAAATCATTAGCTTTTCAGAGCATTCACACAGGGATGGCGCCGGTGGCGACACCTACAACGTACTGACATGAGGAAAGTTTCCAACCGATTTCTCATACACAAACTGCAGTTGACTGGCGTTGCCTGGTGAAACGTTGTTGTGATGCCTCGTGTAAGGAGGAGAAATGCGTACCATTACGTTTCCGACTTTGATAAAGGTCGGATTGTAGCCTATCGCGATTGCGGTTTATCGTATCGGGACATTGCTGCTCTCGTTGGTCGAAATCGAATGAGTGTTAGCAGAATATGGAATCGGTGGGTTCACGGCCTCGTATCACTAGCAATCGAGATGACAGGCATCTTATCCGCATGGCTGTAACGGATCGTGCAGCCACGTCTCGATGTTTGCAAGACAACAAACATCTGCACGAACAGTTCCACGACGTTTGCAGCAGCATGGACTATCAGCTCGGAGACCACGGCTGCGGTTACCCTTGACGCTGCATCACAGACAGGAGCGCGTGCAGTGGTGTTACTCAACGACGAACCTGGGTGCACGAATGGCAAAACGTCATTTTTTCTGATGAATCCAGGTTCTGTTTACAGCATCATGATGGTCGCATCCGTGTTTGGCGACATCGTGGTGAAGGCACATTGGAAGAGTGTATTCGTCATCGCCATACTGGCGTATCACCCGGCGTGATGGTATGGGGTGCAATTGGTTACACGTCTCGGTCATCTCTTGTTCGCATTGACGGCACTTTGAACAGTGGACGTTACATTTCAGACGTGTTACGACCCGTGGCTCTACACTTCATTCGATCCCTGCGAAACCCTACATTTCAGCAGGATAATGCATGACCGCATGTTGCAGGTCCGGTACGGGCCTTTCTGGATACAGAAAATGTTCGACTGCTGCCCTGGCCAGCACATTCTCCAGATCTCTCACCAATTGAAAACGTCTGGTCAATGGTGGCCGAGCAACTGGCTCGTCACAATACGCCAGTCACTACTCTTGATGAACTGTGGTATCGTGTTGAAGCTGCATGGGCCGCTGTACCTGTACACGCCATCCAAGCTCTGTTTGACTCAATGCTCAGGCGTATCAAGGCCGCTATTACGGCCAGAGGTGGTTGCTCTGGGTGCTGATTTCTCAGGATCTATGCACCCAAATTGGGTAAAAATGTAATCACACGTCAGTCCTAGTATAACATATTTGTGCAATGAGTACCCGTTTATCATCTTCATTTCTTCTCGGTGCAGCAATTTTAATGGCCAGTAGTGTAGTATGGCTACCTCTCCTCTCTATGTTGTCCCTGGCTGCTGCTGGTGAGAGGGTAGCGGCCTCCATCTTGGTGCTGATGTCACAAGGCACTTGGGCGGTCGGCAGACTTTGGAGGCCGTGTCTCTTGATGTGAGCGGCAAGCTACTAAGCTACTTTCCATAAGAGTCGTGGAGGCCCGGTGGCCCCTTTCTCCACTCACATCACCGCGATGGTGTGCGAAGATGACTGTGCGACTCGTTGCCCTCTAGCGGTAGTTAGGCAGTGGTTGGCACTGCGGCGTCAAGTGTGGCAAGGACTCAGCGTCAGTGGCAGCAAGCACCGAGGTCAGGTCAGCGGGGATGCGGCACCAAGTGCTGGCAGCAAGCGTAGCCCTGTCTCCAACCCAAGGTTTCTGCTGGCGATGGCCAGTCATCTCGCTGTCCAGTGTAGCTGCGGCATCTTAGTGGTGCTGCTGGATTCCGGCGACGAGAAGTGATCTCCTGCCTCGAAATTCAGACTTTGTTAAATTCCTCTGGCGCGTATTTCTTTCACTGAAACGCGGCAAACAGTCACAAGAGACTTGTCATGGTGTGGTGACATCGCCCCGTTAGCTATACGGTTACCGCTGTGAAGACAATTTACTGCTGTGCTCGGCTTTCGGGGCTTCGCAAACCCCATGTGGTCTTTATTGTAGTCCACACTGGCGGCTATCGACTCGCGGCTTTTAACGAAACACTCTATGGCGGCTTCCTCACTACTTCTCGTTACTTTTGCTAAAGACATAATTTGCACTCAAAGACTAGGTAGCGGCGCTACAGCAGAATCTGCGGGCGCTAGTTTGAAAAGAATGCCATACACTCGTGCTAACGAAATGTCAGAAAAATCAGCAACCAAACGACGGCTGAAGAAGACAGTAGATAGTTTGTCAACAAGTGGGCACGAAAGATTCAATAATTTTGTAAAATGAGAAATGTTTGTCGTTGTTTACCTTGCAAATCCGGAAAGCGTTGGGGTAGCCAGTTTTGGTCTCGGTGCGGTCGAAGAACTGGCTCATGCGCGGCAGGCGCAGCAGGCGGTTGGCGCGCACGATGACGGGGCAGGGGACGCGCACGTGGCAGGAGTCGGGCGGCCACCACAGGTAGGCGAGGTCGGTGGGCAGCAGGCTGAGCACGTCCAGCCGCCAGCGGCCCGTCTCCACGTAGTGCCGCCGCAGCTGCCGCGCGTCGCGCACCATCAGCCCCTGCTCCAGGTAGCCTGCCACAGAGGTCCAGGACGAACGCTGCGGGCTACACTCTCACCACAAAACTCTACCACACATCTCTACAACCGGCAGTCCTGTCATACACAATTTTAGGCGATTCAGTTTTTCACGCACTAATGCATTTCTCGTGCTAGAACTACCAGATAGCTGACGATTGCAAATTTCAGTCGCTGTCGTAGTGTTTATTACTAGCCATGTAATGACGAGTGGTCTGAGGGGAAGTCTATGATTACTAAACAACAGATCCTAGCTTCTGGGTTCGATCCCACGTACTGTTCAGATTCTGAATAAAAATCTACATCTATATTTACATACATATCCCCCAAGCTTCTTGGAGGATAAAGCCGGCCGAAGTGGCCGTGCGGTTAAAGGCGCTGCAGTCTGGAACCGCAAGACCGCTACGGTCGCGGGTTCGAATCCTGCCTCGGGCATGGATGTGTGTGATGTCCTTAGGTTAGATAGGTTTAACTAGTTCTAAGTTCTAGGGGACTAATGACCTCAGCAGTTGAGTCCCATAGTGCTCAGAGCCATTTGGAGGATACCCTGTGCCACTACTAGTTCCCTTTTCTGTTTTGTGCGGTAACGGGCGAGTCGTGGCGCCCTGAAAATATTCTAAGTTCGGAGCAAGCAGTGGCCGCACGGGCCGCTCGGCCAGCAGGGGCCCGGCAGCAAACACGTGGTGCCGAACGTTAGCTGGACGATAGGGGTAGAGTCAGCACGTGGTCCATCGGCCACGTGGCTAGGAATTCCTTGGTGACGCTGTGCGCCGGGAGGGCCAAAGATGGCGGACTTTATGAAACCATCATGGCAGACATTTCACAGTTCATATAGAAATTAATAATAGCCAGATGGACCATGATATCTCAAAAAGAAACATGTACATTAATATTATTTGCACGACGATTCTGATGGTGTAATCAGATTTTTAATACTTTTATTAGTTTAAAGTTTAGTAACTGAGGTAAATTGTACAAGTAACACCAAGCAAAGAATTTACAAAATATAAACGCTTGATCCGATTTTGTCGATCGCCGTATCTTTAGAAAGCTATTAGTGTGAACCTAAATTGGTATGGATTACAGGCATGTAATTTGCATAATACATGAGTTATTTGAGGTGAAAGTGGCCGATTACAATCGATCGCGTCAGGCCATAACTATTCCACAGTTACACGAAAAGACAGTAGCAGCATGCTAATAAATCTATTTATTCGTCTATGTCTTTGTTTATTGCATCAGATGGCTCTGAGCACTATGGGACTTAACATCTGTGGTCATCAGTCCCCTAGAACTTAGAACTACTTAAACCTAACTAACCTAAGGACGTCACACACATCCATGCCCGAGGCAGGATTCGAACCTGCGACCGTAGCGGTCACGCGGTTCCAAACTGAAGCGCCTAGAACCGTACGGCCACACCGGCCGGCTCTGTGTTTATATCCGAGATATACTATTCATGAAGAAATTAGTTAAATATTTACTGTGTTATAGAAAGCACAGAGACATTTGGCTACTGGCCTACCTTTTGTTCTATTCCTTTGATATATGTTTACTTAAATTGTTTATGTATCTAATACTGCGCGTTAGAGCGTGTTTATGGTCCAGCCGTAGGAATATTTATATAATTTCAAGTTATTTAAATGTAAATCTAGTACTTCGAATGTGTTTCGTTATGTTTGTGTGGATATGTTGGCATGAAGACATGGCGCGAGCGCTCTAGCCAATCACAGCGCTCGTGGATGGGGAGACTGGATGGAAGCAGGTTCCGGTGAAGAGTTCTGCGGAGTACGGCACAGGAAACGCGAAGTGCCGGGACGGTACGGCGTGAGGGACGCACGGTCGCCGGAGAGACTTGGAGTGTGGAGTGGATTGCGCGTGGCCGCGAGAGGTAGAAATACTTCGGAGTGCCGACTTGTGAACTTGTGAGATTTCCGAGGTTTCTACAGTGAAGACGTAGTGTGCGTTTAGAAGTGAATGTCTAGCGAGCTATGTTATTGTTCATAACTAATTACGGTGCTGTAGGAATCTATTGTTTCCCTGTTATTCAGCTTATATTTTATTTAGTTGCTGGACCATCGACACCAATAAGTATTTTGCAGAAATATACCGCATTCTCAAAAGGACTTCTTCTGTCGTACTCATTATTAAAAGTCGTTAAGATAGTACCTGCAGATTTTATTTAATTGCAGTCTTTCATTTATAACTTTATATGTTACATTTATAATTCGCAATTGCCGAGTGATAGAAACCTTCGACCATTCGATTCATGTGTATATTCTTATCGTATACTGTAGACTCAGCAGTATTTGGCATGTAATGCGGCAACTACGTACCCCAGCCCCTAGACGACGAAACCAGCCAAAACTTTTAATATTGCAACTCTGAGTCGGAGGGTACGTACCTGAGGTCCACCACACCATCATTTCATATTGTTTGAAAGCCCGCAGTTTTCCTCGCAAAAAGAGGTGTCTACAGGGAGTGCGGAAACTTTCGTTACAAGCATCTAGCATTGTAGAGGAGATTGAGTAAGCAATATTTTGAATTGGAACCCACATCCGGAAACGATCCGTTTTCGAGCTATAGTCGTTTGAAAATATGTTTTGCTAGGTAGAAATACGACAGGATAGTTACGATGGGGGCGAGGCCCACGAGAAAGACAGGCCGTGGTGCGTACACCACAGTACTTGAGACTGTAGATCTTACGAGAGCCAGCAGCTGTCTCCGGCGGGGACCGAGTACTTATTTCAGAAGAGTTTAATAATTCTGGAATGCGCTTTTAAATGCATGTAGTTCTCGATAGCACACGGCAAAATTAAGACCTTCGCGAAGTCTTAGAAGTGTAGCGGACAAGCCAACTAATGTGGCATCACAAGTTCATTGCAGGGGCCGCCCATCTCGTTGGCCACGGGATGGGAGGTGCTTACGTCAGATCGTATCATGTCATTTGACACCTATCCTACCTCTCTGACCCGGCTCTAGCGTCATTCACGTGTCTATGAGTATTAGAGCAGCTTGGTTGAGTACACGTTTGCAGAATATAACGAAATGATACTTCTGTATGGCGAAGCTTACGGTAACGGAAGGACTGTTCCTGACATTAATCAAGATCATTACCCACAACGTCCGACTAATCGCATACCCTTTTCGCCACAGTTACGCAATGGATTAGAAGAAGTGGCTACAAGTCTTAGAAGTTTGTAACGCGAGTCTCCGAACACTCTTTATATGAGGAATTTTTAAGATTGTGCAGCCCTGTCAGCAACTGTGATAGTTGAACTTGTAACAAGTCAGTCTCAGTTGCAGATGGAAACCAAACTTTACCCAGGTTTCAGCCAAATTAATTTGGCCTTCTTCAGTGTCACTCGCTTCTGAAGAAGGCCACATTGTTTTGGCTGAAACCTGGGTAAAGTGTGGTTTCTATTTGCAACTGAGGCTGACGTGTTACATGTTACTCTGTATATACCTCCGTACGAGCCCTAATCTCTCTAATCTATCTTCGCAGTGCTAACACTGAATGTAGGTTGGTGGCAGTAGAAATGTTCTGCAGTCATCCTCAAACGCCGGTTCTCCTCGAAAAGTGCTCCTCGAAAAGAAAGTCGCCTTCCCTCCAGTGAGTCCCATATGAGTTGCCGAAGCATCTTCGTTGTAGCTACATGTTGTTTAAACCTACCGGTAACAAATCTACTAGCTCGCGTCGGTTTGCTTCGATGTCTTCCATAAATCCGACCTGATGCTGATCCCAAACACTCGAATAGCTCAAAACACTAGATCGCACTAGTGTCCTCCGTGCGGTCTCCTTAACGCTTGCTTAAAATCTTCCCACTGACCCGAAGTCGATCATTCGTTTCCCCTGCTACAGTCCTGACATGCTCATTCTATTTCATATCACTTTGCAATGTTACGCATAAATATTTAATCGACGTGACTATGTCATGCAACACACTACTAAGACTCTAATTGAACACGATGCGTTTTTCCCCCACTTATCTGCATTAATATACATATTTCCACAGTTAGAGCTACGTGCCATTCATCACACAAACTACCATTCCACAGAGACTCAACGACGACACTTCCCCGTGCACAGCAGCAACATCAGCGGCCGCAGACTGCTGCTTACCCTGTCCGCCAGATCATTTACGTAGATAAAAAATGACGGCGGTCTTATCACACTTACCTGGAGTACTCCTGACAATACTATTGTCTCTGATGAACACTTTCCATGGAGGACAACACACTGGACTCTGTTATTCAAGAAGTCTTCGAGCTACTCACGTAACTGGGAACCTTTTATGTATGTTCGTAGCTTCGTTAACAGTCGACCATGTGGCACCATGTGAAACGCTGTTATTGAAATCTAGGAATACGGGATCCTCCTATTGCCTTTATCCACGGTTCGCTGGATCTTATTTGAGAAAAGATCAAGCTGAGTTTCACACTAGCAATGCTTTCTAAAACCGTGCTGATTTGTGCACAGAAGCTTTTCCCTCTCAAGGAGATTTATTTTACTCGAACTGAGAATATGTCCAAGGATTCTGCAGTAAACCGATGTTAAAGATATTGGCGTATAATTTTGTACGCCAGTTATTTTATTCTTCTTGCCTACAGGAGTCACCTGCGCTTTTTTCCAGTCGCTTAGGACTGTTCACTGGACGAGAGATTCGCGATAAATGCAGGCTACGTAAGGAGCTACAGGGAACTCTTTGTAAAATCGAGTTGATATTCCATCAGGACCTGGCGACGTATTTCCTTTCAACTCTTTCAGTTGTTTCTCGGCACCAGCGATGCTCATTATTATGTCCACAATACGGGAGTCTGTCCGATGCTCAAACGACGGTATGTTTGTACATATTCCTGAGTGAACGATTTCTTAAACGCAAAATTTAAAGCTTCAGCTATTTTTGCCCCAATGACTGCCTAAGATTTCCGTTTCCTTAAATAAATTTTTATTTCCTGCCGTTTACAAATTACGTGCCATCTGGTAAGACAAGTCAAGTTCACATTAAATTATACATATACATAGAATGAAGAGCCAAAGAAACTGGTACACCTGCCTAATATCGTGTAAGGACCCCGCGAACACGCAGAAATGCCGCAACGTGACATGGCACGCACTCAACTGATGTCTGAAGTAGTGCTGGAGGGAACTGACACCATGAATCCTGCAGGGCTGTTCATAAATTCGTAAGAGTACGAAGGGGTGGAGATCTCTTCTGAAGAGCACCATGCAGGGAATCCCAGATATGCTCAATAATGTTCTTGTCTGGGAAGTTTGGTGGCCAGCGGAAGTGTTTAAACTCAGAAGAGTGTTCCTGGAAGCACTCTGTAGCAGTTCTGGACGTCTGGGGTGTCACGTTGTCCTGCTGGAATTGCCCAAGTCCATCGGAATGCACAATGGAGATGAATGGATGCAGGCGATCCGACAGGATGCCTACATACGTGTCACGTGTCAGAGTCGTAGCTAGACATATCAGGACTTCAATATATCCCCGACTCCACACGCCCCACACCACTAAGACTCCACCAACTTGAACAGTTCCCTGCTCACATGAAGGACCCATCGATTCATGAAGTTGTGTCCATTCCCGTACACGTTCATCCGCTCGATACAATTTGCAACGAGACTCGTCCGACCAGTTAACATGTTTCCAGTCATCATCGGTCCAATGTCGGTCTTGACGGGCCCAGCCGTGGCGTAAAGATTTCTATCGTGCAGTGATCATGGATACAAGAATGGGCCTTCGGCTCCGAAAGCCCATAAAGATGACGTTTCGTTGAATGTTTAGCACGCTGACACTTGCTGATGGCCCAGCATCGAAATCTACAGCAACTTGCGGAACGGTTGCATTTCTGTCTCGTTGAACGATTCTCTTCAGTCGTCGTTGGTCCCGTTCAAAAAATGTTGAAATGTGTGTGGAATTTTGTAGGACTTAACTGCTAAGGTCATCAGTCTCTAAGCTTACACACTACTTAACCTAAATTATCCTAAGGACAAACACACACAGCCATGCGCGAGGGAAGACTCGAACCTCCGCCGGGACCAACCGCACAGTCTATGACTGCAACGCCCTAGACCGCTCGGCTAATCCCGCGAGGCGTTGGTCCCGTTCTTGCACCACATTTTTCTAGCTGCAGCGATGTCGTAGATTTGATGTTTTACCGAATTTCTGGTATTAACGGCACACTTGTGAAATGGTCGTTTGGGAAAATCCCCACTTCATCGCTACATCGGAGATGCTGTGTCCCATCGCTCGTATGCCGACTATAACAGCACGTTCAGACTCACTTAAAACTTGATAACCTGCCATTGTAGCAGCAGCAACCGATCTGACAACTGCGCCAGGCACTTACCTTATAAAGGCGTTTCCGACCGCACCGCCGTATTCTGCCTGTTTATATATCTCTTAATCTAAATACGCATGCCTACACCAGCTTTGGTGCCTCAGTGTACTATGGACCTTATTTAATTGCTTGTTACGTTAACGAATTTTTGACAGTGTTGCAGCACAAAATATTTGTAAACCTAGAACTGATTCGGAAACCTCCGAAAGGCATTGTGCCTCTCGCTCCTGGGCAGCCGCAGCCATATCAGATACTATTCGCCACCCCAGAGCAAGGACCTCACCAATACTTTGAATCTCTCGTTCTCAGACGCGTGATCATACACCTAGGTGAGGTTTCTCTATGTGGCAAAATGTGCTCTCCTCTATTTCTACATTTCTCTTACAGTTTAATATTACTGTCTAATTAACATTTGTTTTCGTGTCACTCTTTGACTAAACATTTAGTTGCTATTCTGTGTTTGTCCGTCTTCGCCTGTGTCGCTGTCTCTACTGCTACCACTACTGTTGTCGCCTTGTCTCGCTATTATTGTCTGTAAAGCCATTCGTCGCCTGTGCTCGTTGCTGCTTGCGTTCTCGGTTCTGCAAGTACTCCTTATGCAGCGCCCTAGATCTGTCCATAAGCTCGGGTCTCTTAAGCGACTGTGTTATGCCATGGGGTATCCTACTCGTCTTTCCTGCGACCAACGGTTACAGTATAGAAGTACACGTTCTGGAGAGCCTTTCACTCCACAGGCACATCCACCCTCCTGGCCGACGTTTACACTCAGATGAAGCTCATGGGCGGTTAAGAAATGAACCATGCCCAGGCTAGGATTGATATGTTTGATTCTCTGACGCTGCCTTATCTTGCTTCCTGTACAAAGAGTCACTCACAACCTATCAACGGCCTTGTCAAAGTGGTGGATAAACTTTTCGTAACGTGTCACCACAGTGTAATAAATGCAGTCACGACATCGTCTGGTGCGAAAGCTATTACCATTTGACATCTGGAGCGATATTAGCATTCCAAGCTGTGAGAAAGCAGAGAATCACATGGGACGTAAGGATAATGTTTTTTTCAAAAATATTTTATACTTAATTAACGGAATAGTTATATTTTTGCGTTCCATGCTTTAGTAAGTTACCAAGAGACATGAATTGTCCTGAAATACATGTAAAAACAGCCGAATCACACTGATTCATTGCCATAAGCTACAACTCATTCATGAAGAAATACTTCTGAATATGTCTACATTTGCAGCTTATTCCGTTGGATGCAAGGGAATATAAGAACATTTCTTGTCTGAGTAACATTCTTCAGTCCTGAGACTGGTTTGATGCAGCTCTCCATGCTACTCTATCCTGTGCAAGCTTCTTCATCTCCCAGTACCTACTGCAACCTACATCCTTCTGAATCTGCTTAGTGTATTGATCTATTGGTCTCCCTCTACGATTTTTACCCTCCACGCTGCCCTCCAATGCTAAATTTGTGATCCCTTGATGCCTCAAAACATGTCCTACCAACCGATCCCTTCATCTAGTCAAGTTGTGCCACAAACTTCTCTTCTCCCCAATCCTGCTCAATACCTCCTCATTAGTTACGTGATCTACCCACCCTATCTTCAGCATTCTTCTGTAGCACCACATTTCGAAAGCTTCTATTCTCTTCTTGTCCAAACTGGTTATCGTCCATGTTTCACTTCCATACATGGCTACACTCCATACAAATACTTTCAGAAACGACTTCCTGACAATTAAATCTATACTCGATGTTAGCAAATTTCTCTTCTTCAGAAACGATTTCCTTGCCATTGCCAGTCTACATTTTATATCCTCTCTACATCGACCATCATCCGTTATTTTACTCCCTAAATAGCAAAACTCCTTTACTACTTTAAGTGTCTCATTACCTAATCTAATCCCCTCACCATCACCCGATTTAATTTGACTACATTCCATTATCCTCGTTTTGCTTTTGTTAATGTTCATCTTATATCCTCCTTTCAAGACACTGTCCATTCCGTTCAACTGCTCTTCCAAGTCCTTTGCTGTCTCTGACAGAATTACAATGTCATCGGCAAACCTCAAAGTTTTTACTTCTTCTCCATGAATTTTAATACCTACTCCAAATTTTTCTTTTGTTTCCTTTACTGCTTGCTCAATATACAGATTGAATAACATCGGGGAGAGGCTACAACCCTGTCTCACTCCTTTCCCAACCACTGCTTCCCTTTCATGCCCCTCGACTCTTATAACTGCCATCTGGTTTCTGTACAAATTGTAAATAGCCTTTCGCTCCCTGTATTTTACCCCTGCCACCTTCAGAATTTGAAAGAGAGTATTCCAGTTAACGTTGTCAAAAGCTTTCTCTAAGTCTACAAATGCTAGAAACGTAGGTTTGCCTTTTCTTAATCTTTCTTCTAAGATAAGTCGTAAGGTTAGTATTGCCTCACGTGTTCCAACATTTCTACGGAATCCAAACTGATCTTCCCCGAGGTCCGCTTCTACTAGTTTTTCCATTCGTCTGTAAAGAATTCGCGTTAGTATTTTGCAGCTGTGACTTATTAAACTGATAGTTCGGTAATTTTCACATCTGTCAACACCTGCTTTCTTTGGGATTGGAATTATTATATTCTTCTTGAAGTCTGAGGGTATTTCGCCTGTCTCATACATCTTGCTCACCAGATGGTAGAGTTTTGTCATGACTGGCTCTCCCAAGGTCATCAGTAGTTCTAATGGAATGTTGTCTACTCCCGGGGCCTTGTTTCGACTCAGGTCTTTCAGTGCTCTATCAAACTCTTCACGCAGTATCTTATCTCCCATTTCATCTTCATCTACATCCTCTTCCATTTCCAAAATATTGTCCTCAAGTACATCGCCCTTGTATAAACCCTCTATATACTCCTTCCACCTTTCTGCCTTCCCTTCTTTGCTTAGAACTGGGTTGCCATCTGAGCTCTTGATATTCATACAAGTGGTTCTCTTCTCTCCAAAGGTCTCTTTAATTTTCCTGTAGGCAGTATCTATCTTACCTCTAGTGAGACAAGCCTCTACATCCTTACATTTGTCCTCTAGCCATCCCTGCTTAGCCATTTTGCACTTCCTGTCGATCTCATTTTTGAGACGTTTGTATTCCTTTTTGCCTGCTTCATTTACTGCATTTTTATATTTTCTCGTTTCATCAATTAAATTCAATATTTCTTCTGTTACCCAAGGATTTCTATTAGCCCTCGTCTTTTTACCTACTTGATCCTCTGCTGCCTTCACTACTTCATCCCTCAGACCTACCCATTCTTCTTCTACTGTGTTTCTTTCCCCCATTCCTGTCAATTGTTCCCTTATGCTCTCCCTGAAACTCTCTACAACCTCTGGTTCTTTCAGTTTATCCAGGTCCCATCTCCTTAAATTCCCACCTTTTTGCAGTTTCTTCAGTTTCAATCTGCAGTTCATAACCAATATATTGTGGTCAGAATCCACATGTGCCCCTGGAAATGTCTTACAGTTTAAAACCTGGTTCCTAAATCTCTGTCTTACCATTATATAATCTATCTGATACCTTTTACTATCTCCAGGATTCTTCCAGGTATACAACCTTCTTTTATGATTCTTGAACCAAGTGTTAGCTATGATTAAGTTATGCTCTGTGCAAAATTCTACAAGGCGGCTTCCTCTTTCATTTCTTCCCCCCAATCCATATTCACCTACTATGTTTCCTTCTCTCCCTTTTCCTACTGACGAATTCCAGTCACCCATGACTATTAAATTTTCGTCTCCCTTCACTATCTGAATAATTTCTTTTATCTCGTCATACATTTCATCAATTTCTTCATCATCTGCAGAGCTAGTTGGCATATAAACTTGTACTACTGTAGTAGGCATGGGCTTTGTGTCTATCTTGGCCACAATAATGCGTTCACTATGCTGTTTGTAGTAGCTAACCCGCACTCCTATTTTTTATTCATTATTAAACCTACTCCTGCATTACCCCTATTTGATTTTGTATTTATAACCTTGTAATCACCTGACCAAAAGTCTTGTTCCTCCTGCCACCGCACTTCACTAATTCCCACTATATCTAACTTTAACCTATCCATTTCCCTTTTTAAATTTTCTAACCTACCTGCCCGATTAAGGGATCTGACATATCACGCTCCGATCCGTAGAATGCCAGTTTTCTTTCTCCTGATAACGACGTCCTCTTGAGTAGTCCCCGCCCGGAGATCCGAATGGGGGACTATTTTACCTCCGGAATATTTTACCCAAGAGGACGCCATCATCATTTAATCATACAGTAAAGCTGCATGTCCTCGGGAAAAATTACGGCTGTAGTTTCCCCTTGCTTTCAGCCGTTCGCAGTACCAGCACAGCAAGGCCGTTTTGGTTAATGTTACAAGGCCAGATCAGTCAATCATCCAGACTGTTGCCCCTGCAACTACTGAAAAGGCTGCTGCCCCTCTTCAGGAACCACATGTTTGTCTGGCCTCTCAACAGATACCCCTCCGTTGTGGTTGCACCTATGGTACGGCCATCTGTTTCGCTGAGGCACGCAAGCCTCCCCACCAACGGCAAAGTCCATGGTTCATGGGGGGATTTCTGTTGTTATCTGTTTTTATTATCACAGGAACTTTCCTTAATACTTAAAATTTTTTATGGAGTCCAATGATTCGCCCTTTCGTACTCTTCACTCGACTTTCTAATACACTTGTATTTTCGTAAATGTAATTACTTCTGCTTCGAAAGCGAATGTATTGAAAGTTCTTTCCGTTTGTGGCTCAGATTTAGCAACAGTTGTGGAATTGGTCGCTGGGAAGCAGTTTTATTACTTTTGACAATTTAGTATCACGTAGGTATGCTTTTCCATTAAGTTACAGTTGTGGTGGCTGATTTGATATGTTAAATAATGTAGGTATTACATTCCACATAGGTTTCCTACGTTCCACATTCTCTGATTTGGCTGAAAGTGTAGCGAACAAAACTCTGTTTTGTTGGATAGATACTTGACGTCTTTCCGCAAAAGGTCAGGTGCTCTGGTGTTTACTAGCAATATTTTGTTACTGAAGGAAAATGACATTGCTCAGTAGATGCCTGTACGTTACAAGAGAATCGTAAATAAATTGTTCTGTAATGCACGGTTTCGTATCTTCCGGTGTTCTTAGGACACTACAGAATCACAAATTTGGTGCAATTTTTTACTTGTTGTCAATTTTTATGGCACTACATACACTCCCAATTGGAAGAATTTTGTTACAAATCAATGTACACGTTAGTATTCGCACTTTTCCAATATCGTATTCAGAAGTGTCGCTTGCTGACCACTTGGATGATGAGGATGATGATGTTTGGTTTATGGGGCGCTCGACTGCGCGGTCATAAGCGTCCGTACAAAGTCCCAATTTTTTACACAGTCCAATCTACCCACTGTCAAGAATGATGACGATGAAATGTTGAGGACAACACAAACACCAAGTCCCCGGGCAGAGAAACTCCCCAACCCGGCCGGGAATCGAACCCGGGACCCCGTGATCCAAAAGCAGCATGCTGGCCGCTTGGGGCGCTGCTGTCGCTGTGGGTAACAAACACGAGACGGAATGTCGCAACTGTTATTTTAGACTATGGTGACACTTTTCGCTGAGTGTTAGCTAATTCGATTTCGTAACATTTGTGTGACATTCCTCGCAGTCTGCCATCGATCGTTCTTGCTAATCTTTTCTTCACACGTTCAGTATCCCTCGTTGGTCCAATCTGGTACAGACGTCACTCACTTAAATTTAGTACTATTCCAATATTTTATAAGGAACCTGTTTCGTAGACAAACTCGGTATCCTAAAACTAAGCCTTACGTTTGTCTTCTCCGTGACTGATGCAACTTGATCTCTCTGTTGGCTTTATTATTCCAGTTACTTGGATGCATGTCGGCCTATCGTTGTTACTCTTAAACATTTCGTGATGTGCACTTAGTTTCATATTACTTTTATTTAGGGGCAGTTTCATATCTTTTAAGCAGTTAACTATTTTGTGAAGATCTGTCTCACAGTAAGTGAACCAGAGCAAAGCCTGAAGCTGTAACTAACTCTATCCCAATAAGGATAAATCAACAGTTCGTCTGCATCAAAGATATAGAGGCGACTGTTTATCAGCCGAAACGAGCGTGAAGAAATAGAGGCGATCTAGGTGAACAATAAAGGATGTTTGAAAAAGAACTCCCAAGTTTTAAAGTGCCCTAGAGTCTGTACAAAGTGGCATACACTATTCTAGTTTGTGGTGTTTGATTCATCAACTCTCTAAGTTTGGCTCCCCTGCAGTTGGCAGGTCTGCTTGACCTTGAGACGGCACCTGTTCTGTTTTTTTCCTCTGTTCCCTCAGTTAAGTCCAGGCGTGCGTGCAGTAAAGTGCAGAGCAGCTCAGCAACAATGTGCACTCCGGAACAGAAAGCGCAGTGTGTTATTCGTCTTGGGAAAATTGAGTCAGTTATAACAGTGCAACTTAATTTTATACGTCTGTATGGTAGTGTGCGGCTCTTGACACTCACCTTCCAGGAAGGTGGATAGGCGGGGCTGGCCCAATACCTGGGCCACCTCTAAGCCCAGACATAACCCCACTAGACTTTTTCTTTTGGGGCCACGTAAAAAATATTGTGTACGCTGAAAAGATCAAGGACATCAATCATTTACGGGAAAGAATCGTCGCGGCTGTTGGAGTTGCACCTTAAATGGTGATGAATACGTGGCGAGAAGGGAATACCGTCTCGACGTGTGCAGGCCAACAAATGGAACTCACGTTAAAGTCTACTAACATTAATTAAAACTTGAAGGAATTTCTCCATTAAATTTACTTAAAACTAGGGAGTTGTTTTTCAAACAACCTGAATTTTGTTGCAGAAGTGCAATCATTTGATGGCTGTAGTGTCCGAAAAATCACTATGTCAGTGTTCATGATTATCCACTAAGTCATTTATTCATTTCTGTCTGGCGTAACTGTCAAATAACCGTCTGCCATTGTGTTCCATTGCTCGCGAAATGCAATGCCACACACTGCCTTGATCTTCTTTCCTCTACTAGTCACTTGTGTAACAATTACGTCTGCAACAGTTCATCTGTACATATGAATAGCAAGGTATTCAAAAGATTAATGACTTAAGGCATTTTTAGTATGGTTTAAGAGCTTAAAAGTCGCATGTGTGCACTTTTGCCTTCGCGCTACTTGGCGCCACGTTATCTTGTCACCGCATCGTCTTATTCGCCGATTCGCGCTTGTTAACAAGAGCTATATAAACCGCTGTTACGAGCGGGTCTTCATGTGGCAAAAATGAGTAACATCAACATTAAAAAAATACTTGCAGTTCACCTTAGCAGCTAAAATTTTGACAGTGCATTTCTTTCGGTGCACTCTTCCTGGCTAAAAAGTTTCAGGGTAGGTTTCAACATATTGGATTGGACCATTCCCTGTCAGATAAGTACACTCTGTCATTGACATTTAGGCGGGTTTCTGCCAAAAATAAATACAACTAGCTCACTGCCTGGAGCTTTAATTACTGAAGACCTTTTCTACATAAAATTATGTCTTGCAGTAAGAAGTAAGTATTATTTCCTGTCGTAAATACATCACACAATTTTTACTGCTTTTACTTGATTATAATGGTAAAGGTGCTGCAATTTATAATATACGTTAGCCACAAAATTAATTTCATTGTTATGGTTCCTAGTCCAGTTTTAAGTTGTGTATCGGATTTACGTTAGGATAGGCAGAACGGTATAATGATTCCTTCTTTATCAGAGGCCTGTATGTGCATAAAAGCTATTCTTGAGGTGAACGAGGAAACTGCAATAGATATATTTATTTATTGAACCTCCTGAAGCTTCTGCGAAGTTGGGTGAAGATTCTGCTGAAGAAGATGGTGGTGGAAGATAGATAATCTTGGACCAACGCAGTTTAAGGCTGGTGCAGAAGTGGTTTTGAGTAACAAAAACAGGTTGTGTGGTTAACCTGAGTTTGATTGCTCTCACCATGATAAAAAAGAAAGATGTCACCTCAGATAAAACAGAAAAGCTACAAAAGATAAAAAAATAATCATAGATTGAAGGGGGAGGGATCTACAAAGAATTAACTTTATATTTACTGACAATGTTCATAGAAAATGCAGAGCTTGTGTTCAGCTCAATGGTTTGGCTTCTTTTAAAATGATTAAATAATTGAATTTCTCTTCATTAAATCAACAAAATGCGCTTTGTTCAGGAACTGCCCAGATTCCAATATAACACATAAAGAAACAATTTTTTTTAGGAATTCTGATTATTTCGGGCTATAATCCCGTACCTAGCAGAAGATGTTACTGGGATTGAGGTCTGAACATGTGAGGTAAAGTGATGCACAACACGATGAGGAGATATAGGCATGAAACAATTACAGGTTTCATTCTCTCGTGCGATAACACAAAAATCAATGTAAATGATAAAATGTAGAAATTTCGGCCATTAATAAGTATGCCAGCAAAACAGTTTTCTCTCCGCTTTCAGCACGAGAAAGATTTGGATTATGATTAAGCATGATTAAGTATTTTCATAGGCACAGATATAAACAATTTCTGAAAGGTAAACTCTTTAACTTTTGGTACAATGTATGGTGCCTAAACACAAACATGGGTTTTCAGTTATACGAACGAACCGATGCACAAATGAATTAACTGTACGAATGACATTCGGAAACTGTACTGCACATCTGGTTCAAATGATCGATTCCATTTCTGAAAAATGTAAAATCTGCCTTACAGGTTTTATTTTGACAACTTATTTTCATCACATTAATTTTTGATTCATCTAAAGCAACAAGGTTATGGTGCAAAAGACAATGCCCAAAAGTAATAAGAGAGGAGATTTTCATTTCAAGAGCAACAAGGGACGTGAAATGACCATTACCAGATGGCTAAATAATTCTGCAATAACAACTTTTGCCACCAGTCATGGCATCAATCTAGTCAGCTCTGTAGGCCGATACTCCAGACGAGAGAAGAAAAGAACTTGTACCTGAGCCGTATGTTATTGGAGAAAACGACAAAAGTATGTGTAAAACTAACAGAATGGGTGAAAATGTAGCGTCATATGCGCTGAGTACCAGAGGAAAGAAGTGGTGATGGTAAATTTTTATGTGGCTGACTACTGGATATGTCTGTTCCTAATGGGTGGCTTCTGTACAGAAAGATGTTTGCGAATATTTAACAGCTGCAGTTCACGCGCTGCATTGTGAAATGTTACGTGACTCCCAGTGTAACAATGCCTAGAGGTCCTGCTCAACATGCTGATAATTCATACTAAGGTACGGTGCTGCGCGACGTCAGACATGATGAGAAAAATCATCTGGCGCTTCAGAGAACTGCATATGTACTCCAAATGTGATGCTGATTTGCGCATAGTGTGTTTTGTAGTGTAGCACAGAAAGAGAGTACTGTTCTTAAACACGATATAAATGGCATATACTGCATTATTTTATTTGCTGTCATGTATTCCGTTTAAAATGCATGTTCTGTCTAGGGTGACGAATATGTTACATCCTGTTTTTTTAAATTGTTAATTATTTCTCTGTTTTGCTTGTTGTAGTATGTTTATTTGATGACAATAAACATAAATATCTAATTTGTAAAATTCAGAAGGGAAAATTAATTCAGGCAGAAATGGGTTGATAAGGAACAAGTATAGGAGAGACCACTTATCAAATTTTCTGGGAACACATCTGAAATTTCTTGGCTCTACAAATGACGCCGCACCCAGATCATGCTGCAAGAAAATAGCGCTTTTTTACTTATAAATCCATACTGATAAGACGCAAAACTGCGTTTAAAATATGAATTACGTAGTCGAGGCTAATATGCTCGTGGATTGAATTCCAACTTTCTAAACATTTATTACAGGTTCATTAAGAGTTTTGTCTAAACCCTGGCACTGTATGGGCCATATGAGACGTCTGGAAGCGTATGACATGTGGTGCCTGAGAAATAGGGAAAATTTCATGTGAACAGCAAAGCTCACAAAAGAATAAATTCTTAGAAGAACAGTGAAACCAGTTATTTACTATCAACAGCACGGAAAAGAAGGGTTCAATTAATTGTCCACCAATACCGACAGAATAGTTTTCCAGTCCATATAATGCAAAGAATGATTCAAGGCAGGAGAGGAAGAGGAAGACGTAGAGACGGCGTAGAAGCAGGCTCATCTACATTTATACTCTGCAAATCACAGTGAGGTGCATGACAGAGGGTACGGCCCACTGTACCAGTTATTAGGGGTTCTTCCTGTTCCATTCACGTATGGAGCGTGGGAAGAATGTTTTTTTGAATGCCTCTGACTATGTAGTAATTATTCTAATCTTATTCTCCGGATCCATAAGTGAGCGATACGTAATGGATTGTAGTATATTTCTAGAGTCATCGTTTAAAGCTTGTTCTTGAAACTTTGTTAATAGAATTTCTCAGGATAGTTTACGTCTATCTTCAAGAGTCTGCCAGTTCAGTTCCTTCAGTATCTCTGTGACACTCTCCCATGGATTAAAGAAACCTGTAACCATTCCTGCTGCCAGTCTCTGTATACGTTCAGTTTTCTCAGTTAGTCCTATCTGGTAGGGGTCCCACACACTTGAGCAGTACACTAGAGCAGGTCACACGAGTGATTTGTAAGCGATCTGCTTCGTAGACTGATTGCACCTCTCCAGTATTATACCAGTGAACCAAAGTCTACCATCGTGACTGAACCTCTGTGATCATTCCATTTCATATTCCTACAAAGTGTTACACCCAGATACTTGTTTGACTTGGCCAATTCCAAGAGTGACTCTGATATTACAATCATAGGATACTACAAGTTTTCCTTTTGTGAAATGCACAATTTTACATTTCCCAACACTTGGACAAGTTGCCAATTTTTGAGTCCTTCAGATTGTACTCGTACTTCATTATAGATAACTGCACCATCGGAGAAAAGCCTGATTTTACTAGTGATATTGTCTGCAGAGATATTAACATGCAACATGAACAGCAAGGGTCCCAACAGACTTCTCTGGGGCACATTCGAAGCTACTTCTACATCTGACAATGACTCTCCATCCAAATAACGTGTTGCGTCCTCCCTACCACAATATTCTCAACCCAGTCACAAATTTCACTTCATACCCCATATGATCGTACTTTTGACAATAAGTGTAGGTGTGGTATTGGGTCAAATGCTTTGCGGAACTCAAGGAATACTGCATTACCTCTTTGCCTTGACCCAAAGCTTTCAGTATGTCATGTGGAAAGTGCGAGTTGCGTTTAACAAGATCGATGTTTTCGAAATCCACGCTGGCTGGCATTGAGAAGGTCATTCTGTACAAGATACCTCATTATGTTTGAGGTCAGAATATGTCCTAAGATTCTACAACAACTTGATGTCAAGAATATTGTACGGTAGTTTTGTGGATCACTTCTACTATCTTTCTTGTAGATGGGTGTGACCTTTGCCTTTTTCCAAGGACTGGGCAGGTTTTTTTGTACGAAGAATCTACGACGGATTATAGTGAGAAGAGAGGCTAACTCAGCCTCAAATTTAGTATCGAATCTGACAGGGATTCCATCGGGCCCTTGAACTTTGTTCATTTTTAACGGTTTCAGCTGTTTCTCAACACCACTGACTCTAATACCCATTCTTCTTTTCAGCGTCACGAGAATTAAACTGGGGCAATTCTCCTGGGTTTTCCTTTGTAAAGCAACATCTGAAAACGGAGATAAGCAGTTTAGCTTCTGCTTTGCTATCTTCAATTTGATTTCCTGTCTCATTCGCTAGGGACTGTACACTAACTTGGTTCCACTTACATCCCTTACGTAATGCCACAATTTCTTTGAGTTCTGCGAAAGATCACTTTGACAATATTCTGCTATGATAGCCACTGAAGGCATCAGGTATTGCTCTCTTGGCAGATAAACGTGTTTCATCCAGCATCTCTCTATCTATAGCTCTATGATTCGTTTTACACCTATTATGCAGTAATCTCTGTTTCTTTAGAAGTTCCTTTACAATGACTGTATATCGTGCAGGTTCTCTCCCATGAAGAATTGTTCTACTGGATACATATCTACCCAGTGCATGTTCAACTGTTCTTTTAAACTTTAGCCGCAGTTCCTCCACGTGCTCCTGCCCTCTGCTGAAAGTTTCAAGTCCCTCATTGAGATATGACACTACTGATTTTTTATCTAATTTACAGGACGTATATATCTTTTTTTCTTGTTTTAATTGTCATTCGTAGTTTGGTAACAATTGTTGCAACATCCGCATCGTGGTCAGTAGAGCGCATTTAATAAAATTTCCAGGATTTTTTATCACGCCCATCGCTAACAAAATTTTCCCAATTAATTGTTGGATTATTAAAGTCCCCACCGATGATTACAGCACGATGGGGGAGCTTAGGTACAAGTAAACCGATATTTCCTCTAAAGTAAACGGTTACATCAGCAGGCGAGTCTAGTGGGCGATAGAAGGATCCCCTGAAACTGAGTCTTGCCCACACAATCTCACATGTAGCTTCAATTTCTATCTCGATGGATTTGAGGAAATGAAGAGACTAACAAGGAGCAGAGAAAAGTGGACAAGTGGAATCACTGCCAAGCAGTCTTCAGATTGAGACTTTAGCAGTGAAACAAATATAAAGCATACGTTTTATAATTAGCGTAATTACGTCTCCTTTGTTGGATAGAATTTAATAATGCATTGATGTAGTTAGGAAACTTAGTGAACATAGTCAACACTTATGGTCCACAGCTTACCCAGTAATTTAATATCTAACATTTGAGACAAGAAAAATGGACATTTGATATGTCACATTTACGTCTCAGGAGGCATTTTGGCCCCCTCTATAGCCAAATTTCCTTGCAATTCTGATGATGTGTTGTACCATTAGCGTGTGATAATTCAACTGTGGAAGATGATGGCGGTGTACTTGGCGGACGTCAGACTAAAAACGTGAGTCATGTTGAAAAGTTGTTTGCTTGCTGATTTGGAAGTTACAGTGGTGAAAACATAACTTGTTGAGCTTTCGGATACTGTTTTGGTTAGTTGCTGCAGTGGCTCACTAACAGTATTTACTTAGCACTTAACAGTGGCCTTCTGTTACTCACGCGGAATAGTTGACGTTGGATTACTGCGCCCGCGATTCTACACCATTAGGTTAATGAGGCAGTACTCACGCAATTACTGGCGACTCCCTAGCGTGAAAGCCGGGTTACGTGCTCCTCAACGCTGCAAAACGCCATCCGGTTTCCTCATTACCAAACAAGAATTCAAACCATTCCATGAATTTTACTGTTGTAGTGACTTTTATTACTCTGATATTAATTCTCTCGACACAGGAAACGGGGAAAAAATTAATTTAAAAAAAGGTGATGTGAAGTGCGTTCTGTTTGTGACATAATCCAAGAGCCAACAGAATTTACGGAGTGATGGTTAAGGCTTTCTCGACCTAATTTGATGGTTTACAAGTTTTTGGGTTTGAAGCAGAGTCGTCATTTTAACTTCATGCATATTTCGACAACGTCCCCATTTGGGGTCAGGCGTCGAGCGCAGATTTGGTTTCTCGCTGCTCAGATCCCAGTGAAACTGAAAACCAAGTGAATACCACATACCGTGCGGAAGTGACATTTCATATTCTGCACAAACTACAAGAACTGTTGAAGGAAGATCTAAGGAACACAATAGTTACACCCAATTGAAGCAGCTATTCAATCAGCTGCCTCAGCCGTCCGTATGAAAGAAATAGGACGACGCCAGCATTCTGGTGCAAGCAACGAATGTCTAGGATATTGTAATGAAAGAAGCAATTGAAAATAGGGTGGCGGATAATTTAATCAACAGGGATAGAGGCTCCAATTTTACTAAAGCGTAAGATCCAGCGACAGCTTTCTTAAATCGGGCGACAGCTTGCTTAAATCGGGTCGGAAAATCTTTCAATGCTCTCTCTCTGTGCTCATGGATTAATGCCTATTAACACGTTCTGCGATGAAGGGTATCGTTTCACCGGATTCTCCTTAATTATAACTCTCTACTTTTTGGCACAGCCTCCCTGTTGGCTTTGAATTTCTCTTGACTGTTTTACTGTAACCCTATAGTGCACGGTGACGCGTGTATGAATCAATATTTTCTTTCACCAGTGCTTCACTAGCTAGTGCATGTACGAAGCGTTCAGCGGTTATTTGTAGAATAGGGGAACAGCTGTCTTTTATGTAGCGTCATCTTTGGTGGCGGCAGCATATAACTGATTGTTTGCACATGTCATTGTTCTCAGATGCTTCTAGATAAACCAGTAATTTAAGTGCCACAAAAATTACAGGCATTAACTATATAGTTTTTCTCATAAATAGTAAATGTTTATGTATTTTAAGAGTTATTTATAAAACTTGTAGATTAGAATATGAGTTATTCATTGAGTAAAGTAACACGCCATACAAAATGACTGTGATTCTATTTTGCGTGTAGGTAGTTCTTTTTTTGTTCTTTATAACATTATATTTTGAGCGTCCATAAGTAGCAATCTTTATAACATTATATTTGTTTTATTATGAAAACTGTCTTGTTGATCGAATAAAATCTGGATTATTATTATTATTATTAGCGAATGTCCCCATGGGAGAACGATAAGCAGGTGATTAACATTTCTTAATGTTCTTCTTATTTCTCCAGTATTTCTTCATTGCCTCCCCAAAGGCCTTCTTCCTTTCTTCGGTCCACTTTGGTCGGAAAGGCTTAGATTCCGTCTCTGGAGTAAACTTCCACTTGTCGATTTTTCTTCTGACTGTATCCCGGTCTGATGTGTTTGTTATGTCAATTTTTGCCTTTTTCAAATCCTTCTTAACTTCAGTTACCCAGGGTATTGTTGCCTTAAGTGATGTCATATAGTCCAATAGACGTTTAGTTAACCTGTTTCCAGGTAATCTGTCTATATGTCCATAAAACTTCATCCGCCTCTTCCTGATATCTGCCTCGATGTTTGATATTTTTTCGGTTGTCTCGGTAGTCTGCAGCCTGTATCCATCTTGTGTGTATCGTGGTCCTAGGATTTTTCTAATAATTTTTCTCTCTACTTTCTTAATTTCGTGTAAATCTAATTTTCTATTCAGGGAGAGTGTTTCACTTGCATATGTGACTGTTGGTTTGATGACTGTGTTGTAGTGTCTGATTTTAGTGCCTTTTGATAGACATTTCTTGTTATATATATTTTGAATAAGTCCGAATACTTTCTTGATTTTCTGTAATCGGTTTTTTTGTGCTATTTTCTCAAGTCCTGTTGGTTCAATAACTTCACCGAGATACTTAAAGTGCTTGACTCTAGTTATTTCACCATACTTTGTTTTTAGTTTCGAAATATCTAATTTTGAGCAGATGAATTCTGTCTTCTCAAAGGAGATTTGCAGGCCAACCTTCTCAGCACATTCTTTAAGTGTCTCAATTTGTTTTACTGCTGTTTCTTCACTGTCAGTTATAATTGCCAAGTCATCTGCAAACGCTAAATAAGGGATGTTCAATTTTCCTTTACCTCTTCCTAGTTCAATTGGCTTCCAAAAGCTTTGTTTCCTTAGTGTTACTTCCCACTCTTTCATAACTTTGTCCAAAACTATATTGAATAATAGTGGTGAGATCCCATCTCCTTGTCTTACTCCTGTTTTAATTGAGAATGGTTCCGAAATTTCCCCTCTGAATTTAATTTTTGATTTGGTTTCTGTTAGTGTTTGTTCAATTAGTTTTCGGGTTTTAGTGTCTAGGCCTCGTTCTTCGAGAATGTGACATAGAGACTGTCTGTCTATGGAATCGTATGCCTTTTTGAAATCAACGAATGTGCAGATTATTGGTTTTGACCTGATTGCTTTAATCTTTAAAATAGTTTTAAGGTTGAATATCTGTTCCGGGCATGATCTATTAGGACGAAAGCCTGCTTGGTAGTCTGAAATTGTATGTTCTAGTTGTTCTTGTGCCCTCTTTAGGAGACATGCAGATAGAATTTTGTAGGTAACTGGTAAAAGTGAAATGCCTCTGTAGTTGTTTACGTCTGATCTCTCTCCCTTTTTGTGCAATGGGTGAATTAGTGCACACTTCCACTCCTCTGGGATATTTTCTGTCTGCCAAATTTCTTTGATGATGCTAGTGATCTCTTTTAACGAATTTGGACCAAGGTTTTTCAGTAGTTCAGCTACAATTCCATCTTCTCCCGATGATTTATTATTTTTGAGTTTTCTAATGTGACTATAAATTTCTTCTTGAGATGGTGGTAGTGAAGTCTCATTCGTGTGTTCTGGTTGTAATCTGGGGAATCTTGTACTTGGTTGTGGGCAATTTAGGAGTTGTGAGAAATATTTAGCTAGTTCTTGGCAATTTTCTTTGTTAGTTAGTGCCAATTTTCCATTCTGTTTCCGGAAGCAGAGATTTTGTGGAGTGTATCCTTTGATTTGATTTGCGAATATTTTATAAAAATCTTGAGTGTTGTGGTTCTTAAAGTTTTCTTCAATTGTGTTTAGCTGTTCATTAAGGTATTTTCTTTTAGTTTGTCTAAGTATTTTAGCTGTTTGTTTTCTCACTTTGAAAAATGTTTGTTGTGTGGTTTCTGATTTGTCACAATTGTAATTTAAAAAGGCTTGTTGTCTCTCTTCTAATGCCTTATCACAATTCGAATTCCACCATGGATGCTTGGATATTTTCTTTAACGGAATCAAATCTCTTGCTTTCTGTATAATTTTCGTTCGGAAATCTTTCCAGTTGTTTGTTGGTTGTTTATCCCATGCTTATATATTATAAAATTTCTTATAGTATAGAATAGTTTGAGCAGCCACATGAAGCTAATAAATGATATTGTCAAACTTTCCATATTTACATCATATTGCTTCTAGATGTCAGTACATAGACGAGATTGGAATTAGAAGACTGGACACAAATGGTATCTTTCTTATTGAGTAGTATCCCAAGTGACAGTGGGGATGATTTCAGACAGTGACAGTGATAATGAAAAAATGGGAAGAAACAATCCAAGCAGCAGGTATATGCAAATCTGTGCATCACAGCTTATTTCATCTTGGTTGGACGTGGCTAGAGAAGCTTTATCTGAAAAGTTATCTTGTGTTCAGAACCTTCTTCGTGAAAAGAACTTAGTTGAAATGTTTGATGAAAGCTTATCAGGTTAGGTTATTGGATCTGAGGTGGCAAATATGTGCATCCCAGCTGCAATTGCACAGATTCAGCAACAAATAACTAACCAGTCAAATCAAGATTATAGGCAAGATTATAGGCAGAATTTATACAAAAATCACCTGCTGTATTTATAAGGTTACTTGAAAATTTAATTTCAAGTGCTTCTTTAATAACACTGTCCCAACAGCTGGAAGTACATGCCAGCACCACTCGTTATATTCCATAGGATGACCGGTGCCAAGACAACGTTCTGCAGTAGCTGACTTCTTTGGCTGCTGTAAGCATGTGTGTCTCTTATGCTCAATACACAGGCTCACCCCATTCCTGATAGTCTCACCAATATATGATCTGCCATAAGTGCAAGGAATACAGTAGACGCCAGGTTTACGCAAACCAAAATCATCGTTTACGAAATCTGAAAAGTCCCTTATCTTAGATGGCTATCTAAAAACACTATATCCATTATGACGAAATGGGCCTCAACGGGCTAACCAAGCGTCCGAGATAATTGGGCCCTGTGAACCAAGGTACGAAGTATCCTTCATCAGAGCTGGATGGTGACAAGTATCAGCTTGTAGATACAAGTCAATGTGAGTAGGCTTGCAGTAAACAATATGTCCCAACGTGTTTTTTTCAGCTACTTGGACGATAATTTTATTGTTTGGCCTCATGTCAGTAAGAATTAGAACGACTTTTTGGAACGTCCAAATTCAATCCACCCCAGTATTTGTTTCACGATGGAGGGGAAAGGATGGCTGTCTTCCCTTCCTGCATGTGTTGGTCAGGAGGAAGGTTGATGGTACGCTGGGACACGCCTTTACAGGAAGTCTACTCACACTGACTTGTATCTACAGGTTGATAGTTGTCACCACTTGGTTCAACGTGAAGGGGTACTTCATACCTTGATTCACGCAGCCTACGTTATCTCGCACGCTGGATTAGCCCATCTTCACCTTTCGTCAGAATGGTTATGGTCAAAGACAGATCAGACATGCGCTGCTCTATCGACCAACCGTGCACCGAGTGAGTGATGATAGTACCGACAGAGCACCAAGGTCTACGGCTTTTCTGCCATACACAGAGAGCACTTTCAACAGGATTGGTCGTCCTTTGCAAAAATTTAGTGTTAAACGTGTTTTTAGACCGCAGTCTAAGGTCAAGGTCTTTTTAGATTCCGTAAAGGATGATCTCGATATGCGTAAGCCTGGTGTCTATTGTATTCCTTGCAGTTGTGGCAGATCATATATTGGTGAGGCTATCAGGCTGGGTGAACCTGTCTATGGACTATGATGTACGGGCTTTCTGCCTTACGCAGGGAGCATTTCCAGCAAGAATGGTCATACTTCGTAGAAATGTGCGTTTCGACCACCATCTAAGATTAGGATGTTTTTAGGTTCCGTAAAGGATGGTTTTGGTTTGCACAAGGCACACGTTCCGAATTCCTTGCAGTTGTGGCGTGTCATATATTTGTGAGAGTATAGGGTCTGTGGACCAGAGGCAAACATGCCTACAGCAGCCGAGCAAATCCGGTATCGGAGAACATTGTCTTGGCGCCGATCATCCTGTGGAATATAACAACACGGAGATTCTGACACGCACTTCCAGTTTCAAGGAGAGTGTTATTAAAGAAGTAGTTGAGATTAAATTAGCAAGTAACCTTGTAAATAGAGATAGAGGCTTTTTTTAAATTCTGCATGTTATCCCGCTAACTACCTTGTGAAAGTACGGAGGGACAGAGTTAATGCTACCTCACCACTTGGTAACTGAATTTCACTATCGATAACTTCCGAAGTCGGCGAGCTCGTGATTTTGTGTGTGTGTGTGTGTGTGTGTGTGTGTGTGTGAGAGAGAGAGAGAGAGGGAGAGAGAGAGAGAGAGAGAGAGTTATCTTTCGGAATTGTTCTAAAAACCGAGGATTTAAAAAGCCCCGCACACTGCTTACTTGTTGCAGTGTCGCCTTGCAAATGACAGGGTGTGCTCCTGTCGAAATACTGGCGGCTGTCGATGACGTCACCTGGTTGCATTCCCGTAAGTTATGTGAACTGCTATAAATATCTCTGAACAGCAAAAGACGTCCATTGGTTGCAGTGATATTCACTGACTTTTACAAGCTTTTGACAGCCAATATCACATTCTGAAGTGCTTTTTTTTTAGCTAGGAAATAACGCAGAAAATTACTTATGGGGTCACGTTTTTACATACGAATAACAGCTCAAAACAAGCCTTCAACAAAAGAGCTGACGGACATGATAAACAGTGTAAATTGGGTCCACTTTTTGACGAAATGAGAAAAAAGTTTCTTTAGATTCCTAGGGAAGATTGTTTATCAATTGATGAGCAAATGTGCGCTACTAAAACTATAGGTTACCTAAAGCACACAGACGGCTTACAAATGGGGTTCTATGTTACCTATTCTCTGTAAGGTATGTAGATTTACCTACAAATTCGAAATATATATAGGAACTAAGAAAGATTTTAAAAACAAATTTGCACATGAACGAGACTTGGGAGCTAGTGGAAATGTAGTAGTTAGATTGTATAGAGAGATTTCAACGGGTGTGTTTTAAGAAATTTTCTTTGATAATTACAGTTAAGTCTGCCACTAGTTTCATACTTGGCTCAACAAGGACTTCATAGTTTTGAGACTGTTTGAAGAAACAGAGTATCAGTTGATGAGAGGTCAAAAAAGAAGGAAGGGGGTTTGTTGTAGAGTAACGCACTGCATACGCAAATACCAAATTCATTGCTTTATTTTGGTAACATGATAAGTGCGTCTATTTACTACACACATTTGCTTTAACGCGACCAGAAGGAATGACTGAAAAGACAAAAAAAGAAGTAAAAGAGAAAACGGAAATTATCAGAAGTAACACATGCAAACAACCGTGTTCATTTTCTTGACGTCTTATTGGGTCGTTATCACATTTCCATGTACTCTGTGAAATGGATATAAGATCCTTGATGTAACTGTTGTCAATTCACGTCATCAATTCTTGGTTGCTACATATGGAGTTACTTAGCCCCAAAGACTCAACGAAATTGTCACGTTTCAGAATTGAACTATTAAATACTCTGTGCAATGCTGGACATTTCTCGCCGCCAAAACGAGGGAGCCCAGTTCCCTCTGAGCAGCCATAGCGTACGGATCTCCGTGCCGGCACGTTCACAGGAGCTCAGTCCGTCAGTTCACCTGATGATGGCGACATGTATGATCGCCGAAATATTGTGCCCGTTGGACACTACAGACCGGCAGCATACCCGTGGATATTTTGATTATCAAATACGCCGGGAGAAACTCAAGAATCACGATATAAAATGTAGACTGGCAATGGCAAGGAAAGCGTTTCTGAAGAAGAGAAGTTTGTTAACGTCGAGTATAGATTTAAGTGTCAGGAAGTCGTTTCTGAACGTATTTGTATGGAGTGTAGCCATGTACGGAAGTGAAACAAGGACAATAAATAATTTGGATAAGAAGAGAATAGAATCTTTCGAAATGTGGTGCTACAGAAGAATGTTGAAGATCAGGAGGGTAGATCACGTAACTAATGAGGTCGTATTGAATAGGATTGCGGAGAAGAGAAGTTTGTGGCACAACTTGACTAGAAGGAGAGATCGATTAGTAGGACATGTCCTGAGGCATCAAGGGATTACAAATTTAGCATTGGAGGGCAGCGTGGAGGGTAAAAATCGTAGAGGGAGACCAAGAGATGAATACACTAAGCAGATTCAGAAGGATGTAGGTTGTAGTAGGTACTGGGAGATGAAGCGGCTTGCACAGGATAGATTAGCATGGAGAGCTGCATCAAACCAGTCTCAGGACTGAAGTCCACACAACAACAACAACAACCTCCACGGTGGGACCCATTTGCCTGCTCGTTCCTTCGACTGTTAAAAACATTTCTACATGTCTATATTCCATAATTCTAATGTTTACATTAGGCTAGCGGCAGTCACGGTTAGGTTACTCTACCGTCCACGGGTTGGCATGTCAGTTTCATGTAGCCAATGGGATGATACTTTCACGCAGCCAGTGAGAGGGGAAGAGAGAGGCAATGGAATCAATCTTTTGGGACAAATATTTGGCTGTTTTTCTCCGAGTACATCACGAATGACGAGGTTATGATTGGGTTGGAATGTTAAAGTTTGGTTGTGAGTTGGTGAACCCAGCTAATGTGGCAGCTGAAAGGCTTGTTTGTGGCGACGGACTAGTCTGTAGCGTATCCCGAGATCCTGGTTAGGTTAAGAGGTGAGAGTTTGGTTGCTGAAGCCAACGAATGTGAAGACTGAAACACCTGGCTGCGGTGACAGACTGATCTTTAGCTTAGCCTGAGGACTGGGTTAGGTTGGAATTGGACATTTTTACGCCCAGAAATCAGTTTAATAATCTTTGTTGTCACATATATCTGACTGCTTCTTCCGAATGTGTTCTGTTTTCGGAGTTTGTGGTATACTGGCGTGACAACATTCCTTCGTGTCTTACTTCCAAACCTGTCGTCTGTCCGCTGATCTCTCTCTCTCTCTCTCTCTCTCTCTCTCTCTCTCTCTTTCTCTGGCCGCGCATATCCAGCCGCTGACACGCCCTCCTTCCTTCCCCTTATCATCTTATCATAGGGAACGTCTATTAATTACATGAGGAATTTTCTTTATAATTCGAACCCCCGCCCCTCTCATCCGTTGTTGAGATTTGGCGAGATGCGGTGTGACTCTCCTCTCTCTCATGAGAGGTTTATTCCGTAGCTGGGTAAGAATACGTAAAAATGAAAATTTTGTTATTGTTTTAAACATTGATTAAATACTGCAATAAACGGTGTTTAATTCAAAAAGATAATTAAACAGTGTTTTTAACACATTATTAGAAACAATATTTTAAACTTGTCAACCCTAATCAGCATTCGGACGGACAAACAGACAGAGACAGACGAACAAAAAGGCTCCACGGGAACAGTATTAACCGTTTTGACGGACCCCAAAAATATTGACCTTTTGTACCTTATAAAGTGACATAAAATGTCACTTTACTTTCGCTTATTTTTTTAGATGAAAGACAACATTGTTTGTACCTACCCTTGAATTGTATGATTACGTAGCTCTTCAGTCTCTAGATTTATATGATCACGAACAGAATTCTTGTCAGTGAACTTCAGCTAAGCTTCCTTGCACAAACGGTTAACTTCTTGCTTGCACGTATGGTTCAACTTGCCTATGAAATTTGACACTTACGCAACACCTGTTTCATATCGGGGATTCCAGGCATGCACTTGTGTAAATCATTCAGTTCAGAGAGGCCATAAAGATTGGTCTGCACTTTAATATTGTCCGTTATAATAAAGTATAATAATATAAAAGTTAATCTAAAATAGTTTTTTGGTTCACCCTTACAGTACAGCGGAAGCGACTAAGTGAATCAAACGAACTACCAGAATTCATTTGAATTGGGGTTATTGGTAATGTAATTCATTTCCTTTTTTGTGATTCTGTTTTAATTTTCTCCCACGATTTATAAATTCAGCCAGTGTGTGTTCGTTGTAGGTACATCTTTTGGAGCTTTTCTGTAAAATTGTTATGTATGTTTTATTGTTTAACCATGCAGATACACCACAGTCAAGCCGAATCTCGCAGTTTTAAGTTTCCAACCTTCACTGCTGAGCACAGTATAGATAAGTCTCTCCCCACCGGTGGATCGCGACGTTGTGGCATAGTCATATGGTGTGTGACAAAAAGTTTTATTCTGTACAGATGCCTACAGTTTACAAGTTTATAGTGCCACATGTTATCTTTTTAACGACAGCTGTAATAACACGACATTGCAGTGCCTGTGTTGTTAAGAGGAACCATGTGATGTTCATTCGGACCGCGACTACGGCCATTGTGAAATACACGAAATCTATTCGCAGTTTCGGATTCGCACAACAATCATTTGTACAACGGGAGGACGGCAATGCAAATTTGTGCAGGAGCGGGATTCGAACCCGGATTTTCCGCTTATCGCGAGCGGTCGCCTTACCATTCGGCTATCCGTGCACTATCCACAGTCAGACCCAAACTTCCACATGTCGTCAATTCCGGCACAAGTTTTCATTGTTGTCATTCCATTCTGCAGCTGATGGTAGTCCTTATTCGCCCAATTGCGGATTCATTTTATGTGACAATGAAATTTGTGCCAGACCGGGGCTCTAACCCGAGTTCGAGTTACTGTCTGGTAGAAATTTTCACTCTAGTGATTCCTTTATGCAGCTGATAGTTGTATATTGCTGTTATAGTTTTGTAATCAATTTAGAGTGTCCGTATTAGCAAGCGACCCAACGGCGAAAACTGTTAGTTCTTTTTACTGGTAATTCAAGGGACGGTAAAAATCTGAAACAGTGCTTAACTTACTCTTTGTGCTCAGTGAAAATAAGATGGTCAGCCTGAGTACTTGATCAATTTCAGTGTACATGTAGACTAAACATTTTTATTACAGTTTTATGATGGAGAGACTTGTCAGTCCTATTCGTAAAAGGCAAGCTAGGGCTTAAATTAGTGAAGTAGAATTTTACTAGAAGTTACTTTCACCTCTCATATGGAAGCAAAATAAGTTTAAAAATACATAATGCTAAATAGTGGCCCCGCGCTACTTGAAACCGGTCTAGTCACGGCAAATAGTTTCGTGATCATGCGGACAAAAAATGGCTCTGAGCACTATGGAACTGCTGAGGTCATCAGTCCCCTAGAACTTAGAACTACTTAAACCTAACTAACCTAAGGACATCACACACATCCATGTACAAGGCAGGATTCGAACCTGCGACCGTAGCGGTCGCGCGGTTCCAGACTGAAGCGCCTAGAACCGCTCGGTCACTCCGAATCATGCGGACAGTTTCTTTATTTTTCCAAGCTCTTATATTACCCCAGTACAGTGTTACAAACAATATATTATTCGTTCAATAGATCAAACACAAAACGTCTCAAGAGGAATCATTACTCGTACTTAGGGATACGGCTCAAACGATCATTCGAAGCAAAAGTGTCTAGTAACGCGGGCTCTAAAACGCTTACCTTAAGAGCTATGAGCATTCTTTCATCTTCGATTCTGTGAAACAAATCTCTTGTATTCCAGATCTTTGCTTACCTTAATTTGAGAGGAGGTAGTATTGATCAAAACAAAACAAAAAATTTGTAATAAACATGGGCTCTAAAGCGCATACCTTAAGAGCTATGGGCACTTGACTTATACAAGGGATTTGTTTCACAGTAGTCAAGATGAACAAGTGCTGATAGCTCTTAAGGTATGCATTTTACACCACATATTTGCTGGATTTTTTTTCTCGTTTCAGTCCATGCTACCGCATCTCAAAATATGTAAAGCAAAGAGCTTGCAGTAGAAGACGTTTGTTTCGCGATTTCGAAGATGAAGAAGTGCTCACTCATTTTACAGTCCGAGTTTGCTAGACTTTTTTTCTTCATGTGATCGTCCCTGTCATTTTCTGCTGGGACACCATGTATAGCTGTTGGAACTCGGCGTTTTAGTACTCCGCACACAGTTCCTGCACCGTCGACAGCACGGCTCTCTGGATAATTGCCTTTAGAGCCCTCTATTACAGACCGAAAAATGTGATGGTTATGCATCGCGTCTTTAGACGAGTTAATTTTTCATTCCCGACTAGTGTTTTCATATAACACGTCTTAGGCTGCAGTCTAGCTGTAGTGCGTTGAAACGTGGTTACGCCTGTAAATGTAACCATGCCTTGCAGGCTTTATGAAAATCCAGCAGGAATTTATTTCCGAGAGTGCAGAGGAAATTGCTCTGCTCCCAGTGGAAATTTATTACACTCCAGCTCAGAAAGGGACGCCTGCCAGACGTACAAGAAACAGTAATACCTACCAATGAGGCGTGGCGGTACGCAGTGCTACTGTCTTATTTCGACAGTCCCCGAGAAGTATTGGAACACAGACTCTAAAGAAGAAAACTGCTAAGCAGCTACAGCTTATAATCGAAGAATATGTTTCAGTAATTTATTCTCATTTTCAATTCCGGTACTGTACGACCTGGTCGAGAATATCAGTACATTCTCGAAGCACGTCATTCTTCACACAAAAGACATTTAAATAGAGTTGTAATTTTCTTCTTTTGAATTTGCATTTAATTCAGTTTCAGACATTCATGTACATCAGTTATGGTAAATACAGTACAATGAAGCTTTACGAACACTTGCTTGTTGAAATGTTGAAGGATTCCTCGTCTTACCTTCAGCAACTTACGGGATTGCGTTCTCACGAATACCAACTCTGCGTTTTATTAATGTTCCAAATGCATATGTTCCTGTATGTAATGTTGCTGTGAAAACGTGAAGCTTGGATATTTTGTTCTGTAGCTGAAGAAAACCTATTTTAAGTTAATTAAGCTCCACGTAGATTAAAATGTAAGGCTGCTACGCAGTGCAACTACATATTTATATTTTATGTGTTATCGATAACATGATCTGTAATCGAGTGTTTATATGAGCTGTTGTTATTGATGCCCCCTAGTATCGGTTCATTTATCTCCCATATTTTATGGTCTTACCTAAAATGTAAAAAAACGACGGTTCCTAAAAAGGGAAATGATGTTGTAACTGGAAGATATGGTCATAAATACTGAAAAAGGAATACTGCAGCGCAATGGCGATTTTCGGACTAAGACCATAACAAAATCAGTAATATATTAAGCAAAAATATTGTTGATAGGGTAAATTCAATTACATATAAGTTCAAAAGAATAGCGTTTCTCTGCATGCAAGGCATGTATCGCCACAGATATAGTCCTTACAGGCTACAGTAATACTATTTTTGCGACGTAATATTTTCGAAGATAGCAACAGCAGACATGTGCGAGTACTATTGCGCAGAATCCTTAACTGCTAATAAAGATGCTGACAAGAATAATATACTGAAGTATGAAAAAGAAAACTGAGAGTCTGCTAGATGACGATCAGTTTGGCTTTAGGAAAGGTAAAGACGCCAGGGAGACAGTCCTGAGGTTGAGCTTGACAGTGGAACCAAGAATAAAGGAAAATCAAGACCCAGTCATTCGATGACCCGACCCGGAAAAAGCGGTCGACAACGTAAAATGGCGCAAGACGTTTGAAATTCTGAGAAAAATAAGAGTAACGTATAGGGAACGAGGAATAATGTATAATATGGACAAGACTCAAGAGGGAACAATAAGACTGGACGAGCAAGATCGACATGCTCGGATTGAAAAGGGTGTAATACAGGGATGGAGTATTTCGGCCCTATTCTTCAATCTACTGTATATGTAGAAGAAGCAATGACGGAAATAAAAGGAAGGTTCAAGAGTGGGTTAAAAATTCAGGGTGAAAGGATATCAATGACAAAATTCGTTGATGACATTGCTACCCTTATCGAAGGTGAAAATGAATTATTACAGAATCTTTTGAATGGAATGAAAAGTCTAATAAGTAAAGAATATGGACTGACGCTCAGAATAAATCGACGAAAGGCAAAAGTAACGGGAGGTAACTGAAATGAGAACAAAGAGAAATTTATCAACAAAATTGGTGATCACGAAAATGACGAAATTAAAGAACTGGAAGAGCGTGTGAAATCTTATGGGACTTAACTGCTAAGGTCATCAGCCCCCAAGCTTACACACTACTTAACCTAAATCATCCTAAGGACAAACACACACATCCATGCCCGAGGGAGGACTCGAACCTCCGCCCGGACCAGCCGCACAGTCCATGACTGCAGCGCCTAAGACCGCTTGGCTAATCCCGCGCGGCCTTAATTTGAGGGAGAAATGTCTTAGAATGTACATTTGTAGCATAGCTCTGTGTGGTAGTGAACCATGGGCTATGGGAAAACCGGAGCAGAAGAGAATCGAAGCGTTTGAGATGTGATGATAGAGAAGAATATTGAAAATTAGGTGGACTGCTAAGGTAAGTAATTAGGAGGTTCTCCGCAGAATCGGCAAAGAAAGGAACACATCGGAAACACTGATAAGAAGAAGGAACAGGATGACAGGACATGTGTTAAGACATCAGGGTACTAGAGTGAGCTGTAGAGGATAAAAACTGCAGAGGAAGACAGATTTTGGAACACATCCCAAAAGTAATTGAGGGCGTAATGCGCAAGAACTTACTCCGAGATGAAAAATTTGGCGCAGGAGAGAAATCAGAGACGAGCCAAATCAAACCGCTCAAAAGACTAACGACTTAAAGAACAATTTTTTTTTTCGGGCCAGACGTAAACATCTTAATCACTTACACGCTTAGTCTTATGAATTAAATACTAAACTGGTAGCTAATTATAATAACATGTCTCTTACGAGAGGAAAAAGGTTGTGTAAAGCCTGCTGAGAAATAAAATACAATCTGCTGAGCAATAAATCGTATAAGAACCGTTGGCAAGTGGATTAGAGGTCAGAGAGCTTGGAGTCCAGTACATACGTATATTTGAAAATCAGTGTAACGTTGCAATTTGTGTAACGGAGCACTTGTTGGTGAACTCTGAGAGGTTGGTGGTCTTTTTGCAATCTTAAGCATAAGGATGAGTAAGCATCAATTTACACTGTACTGATAAAAAAAACGCAAAAGAACAACTGCTGCCATTGACCAAGTGGTTGAGGCGATGCGTGACATGTCAGATTCCCACATGCGAGATTATTACAATACAGTCGGTATCGGTGGGCCCAGATCGACTGTTTACAATACTATATTTTGAGATTGCTTAGCTAAGGATCGCCATTTCAAAGCGTCAAATTATTACAACCTTTCTTTGTCTTTGATAGGAGCTCCTCTACCGTCTGATTACATTTGGAGAAACCTCAGATATGACAAATGGGACGTAAGACACGCTCAGTTAACAGTCTACACATAACTTCTCAATTGGTTCTTTGAAAGCCCTCGGAATCACAGAAAAGCAAAGTTTCGTGACAATAGTTCGCATGTTCTAAGAGTCTAGATGAAACGCTTCAGTTTAAGTGAAAACGATAGGGACAACCGCCGAAGCGAGAATCAACTGGCCTTGGCGACAACGTGTTGATGACTGATCGGCGATGACTATCGCTCATTGTAACAACGGTTAGAATGCCACAAGGCAGCAGATTGCTCGTCAGCCCAATACTGGACATCCATAACTACTGACCAACACTCGCTCGTCGTTGTGAGATACAGAAGCCACCATCCCGTATTGCTCACCACACGTCACAGGGAACACAGCATGAGCGCCGGAATTCAGCCACTGGGAGCTAGTTGGACGTCCGGATGGATGAATCACGCTACACGCCGGAACTCGACGTGTTCAACGGAAACCACACGCAATCTCACTTGTCAACGGGGAAACATTAAGCAAGTGATGAAGGTACTCTTCTTAACGGCTCAACTTGCACGTTGCATTTAAGAGAACTAGAGCCTTTCACATGAAAAAGGTTATTCAAATTTGCTGTTTACAGTTTCGATGTTCTTCTATTATACTTCTTTCTTCACTGATGTTATTGGGAAGAAGGTCATACGATTAACGACTTCACATACCGAATTAAAAATCTGTACTTTGATTAAACAGCAGACGGGCACTTTGTCTCGCACATAATTTGAAACCTCTGGAAATTGTTTTCGAGCATTAAAAACACAATACAGTTTCCTTAGCGAATTGGTCCCTAGCGCAGCATTTCATCTTAAAAAAAGAAGTTAGATTAGAGTTTAACGTCCCGACGGGTACAAGGTCATTAGAGACAGAGCACTAGCTAGTACGGACAACGATGGGGAAGGAAACTGGCCACGTCCTTTTCAGAGGAACCATTCCAGCATTAATCTCAGTCAATTTTGGGGGACAGCGGGAAACTTAAATTTAGACGTCCAGTGGAGGATTTTAATTACACAGTTTCCAAATGCGAGTCCACTGCCTTAACAACTGAATCCGTTCGATGACTGATCTTCTAGACATATGTAATGTCAGTAGCCTCCTAAATTATTAGCGTCTATATCTGCATTCTGCTAACAATTTTACGATATGTGCCCAAGAGTAAATAGCGTAGCAGAATAATTACAATTACAGTTACATCTGTGACGTAGCGAAGTAAATGTCGTACCATGAACCACGTGGTACATTTTGTTACATATGAGCTAAAACACGCAATGTCCAATCACCTTGCAGCAGATTGCTTCCATACCAACGTACAGAAAGTAGTACCTAACAGATTATAATAAGAGACTACATATATGATCGATTTTAACACTCGTTAACTACGCTATGTGATGATAAGTATCCGGACACCCCCAAAAACATACGTTTTTCATATTAGGCGCACTGAGCTGCCACCTACTGCCAGGTACTCCATATCAGCGACCTCAGTAGTCATTAGACATCGTGGGAGAGCAGAATGGGGCGCTCCGCGGAACTCACGGAGTTCGAACGTGGTCAGATGATTGGGTGTCACTTGTGCCATACGTGTGTACGCGAGATTACCACACTCCTAAACATTCATAGATCCACTGTTTCTTGAGCGGCCCTTCCCGCCGGAGGTTCGAGTCTTCCCTCGGGCACGTGCGTGTGTGTGTCGTTGTTAGCATAAGTTAGTTTAAGTAGTGTGTGAGTCTCGCGATCGATGACGTCAGAAGTTTGGTCCCTTAGTAATTCACACACATTTGAACATTTTTTCCACTGTTTCCGATGTGACAGTGAAGTGGAAACGTGAAGGGACACGTATAGCACAAAAGTGTACAGGTCGAACTCGTCCGTTGTGTGACTGAGGCAGCCGACAGTTGAAGAGGGTCGTAATGTGTAATAGGCAGTCGTATATCCAGACCGTCGTACAGGAATTCAAAACGGCATCAGGATCTACTGCAAGTACTATGACATTAGGCGGTAGGTGAGAATACTTGGATTTCATGGTCGAAGGGGTGCTCACAAGCTACGCATCACGCCGGTAAACGCCAAACGCCGCCTCGCTTGGTGTAAGGAGCATATAAACATTGGACGATCGCACAGTGGATAAACGTTGTGTCGAGTGACGAATCACGGTACACAATGTGGCGATCCGATGGCAAGGCGTGGGTATGGCGAATTTCCGCTGAACGTCATCTGCCAGCGTGTGTAGTGCCAACAGTAAAATACGGAGGCGGTTGTGCTATGGTGTGGTCGTGTTTTTCATGAAGGGGGCTTGCATCCCTTGCTGTTGTGCGTAGCACTATCACAGCGCGGGCCTACATTGATGTTTTAAGTACCATCTTGCATCCGACTGTTGAAGAGCAGTTTGGGGATTGCGATTGTATCTTTCAATACGATCGAGGACCTGTTCATAATCCACGGCCCGTGGCGGAGAAGTTACACGAGAGTAACATCCCTGTAATGGAATGGCCTGCACAGAGTCCTGACCTGAATCTTATAGCACACCTGTGGGATGTTCTGCAACGCCAACTTCGTGCCAGGCCTCACCGGCCGACATCGATACCTCTTCTCAGCGCAGCACTCCGTGAAGAACGGGCTGCCCTTCACCAAAAAAACATTCCAACACCTGACTGAACGTATTACTGCGAGAGTGGAAGGTCTCACCAGGGCTACGGGTGGGCCAACACCAGATTGAATTCCTTCATTACCGATGGAGGGCGCCACGAACTTGTAAGTCATTTTAAGTCAGCTGTTCGGATACTTTTGATCACATAGTGTATATATGCTCTAGCCTCAGATGATAGGTGGTAGTGGCCGATATTTGCTTCAAAAAAAGGTGTGAATAAATAAAAGTAACTAAAGCAGCTTTTTTCGAAACTTTGTTGTTGTTGTGGTCTTCAGTCCTGAGACTGGTTTGATGCAGCTCTCCATGCTACTCTACCCTGTGCAAGCTTCTTCATCTCCCAGTACCTACTGCAACCTACATCCTTCTGAATCTGCTTAGTGTATTCATCTCTTGGTCTCCGCGCTGCCCTCCAATGCTAAATTTGTGATCCCTTGATGCCACAGAACATGTCCTACCAACCGGTCCCTTCTTCTTGTCAAGTTGTGCCACAAACTCCTCTTCTCCCCAATTGTATTCAAAACCTCCTCATTACTTATGTGATCTACCCATCTAATTTTCAGCATTCTTCTGTAGCACCACATTTCGAACGCTTCTATTCTCTTCTTGTCCAAACTATTTATCGTCCATGTATCACTTCCATACATGGCTACACTTCATACAAATACTTTCAGAAACGACTTCCTAATACTTAAAACTATACTCGGTGTTAACAAATTTCTCTTCTTCAGAAACGCTTTCCTTGCCATTGCTAGTCTACATTTTATATCCTCTCTACTTCGACCATCATCAGTTATTTCGCTCCCCAAATAGCAAAACTCGTTTACTACTTTAAGTGTCTCATTTCCTAATCTAATTCCCTCAGCATCATCCGACTTAATTCGACTACATCCCATTATCCTTGTTTTGCTTTTGTTGATGTTCATCTTAACTGTCAAAAAGGTCCTTCGTCGCTTGCTTGAAAACGGCGCAGCACCGAAATTTTAAAACGTCTAAGATATCTTCGAGTCTATATTGTTTCATTCTAAACACAATTCTAAACTGTGTAATTGCATTTCCTGTACAATACGAAACTGAGACAGTAGTAATACAGTAATTCAGGAACTTTAGTTTCATAAGATATTAAGCGAACCGCGGCTGACTCAGCGATCGTCGCTGCCAATGTGACTTACCCTCATGCGCGTGTATGAAGGTGTCTATGAGGTAGATGGCGTCGCAGGTGTAGTCGAGCGTCCACCAGAGGGCGGGCACGGCGTTGTTGAGCTCCCAGAAGACGGCGCGCCCCACCACCAGCACCAGGTTGTATAGCACCGCCAGCGACACCAACATCAGCCACTGAAACACACCGGCGCGGCCCGCTCGGTCAGTCTAAGGGTCCCTCCATCAACTTGAATTCCCGGTGGTCCATAAACTAAAGCAAAGTATGTCCTACACTTGGTCAATGAGCCTTAAGAGAAGGTCCTAGTGGAGATAATTTACCATTGGCTTCCTACGACTTGATGCAAAGTGTCACATTTGTATCTGTGGCATATGGACGATCTCGATGGGTGTTGCTTAGTGTAGTCTTGTTTTAGGGTTATCATAGGTGAACATGTAATGAAATGAGTAGGGAAAGTGAAATTCACTTCTGCTGCATGACCAAATTGTCCCGAATAGCAACAAATGGGCCGGCGACCTCATTTTCTCATCTGGTTCATATATTACTGCCAACACTCCATTGCAGAGAGGTTTGGCATTCCAGCCTGAACGCTGGCACGCAGTCTAGTGAACAGAACTGCACATCATCAACTTCACCTTCGTCACCAAAGTCTGGTGATGAAATTTTCTTATACCCCACGATACGAATCGAATATCACTGGATCGAGAGCCACAGCACTGTGTTCGTTATCGACCCTAATTGCGTAAGAAGTTTCAGGCGCTTCTTCTTTTTCACGGTCTTATCCCGTGACTTCACGGAGTCGACGGCACGTTGATCTGGATTTGGCAGTGTTAGTGGTAGAGGGTGCAGGATGTGCTTCCCCCCCCCCCCCCCCCTCCCCCTTGCTCCTTACCCTGACTTCCGAGACGGAAATTGTGTATCCCATTCTACTACGTCTAGTGTTATCTCAGTGAAAGTTTAAGAACGTTCCCGAAATGTTTGCGAATCATGTAACTGAGGAGGGACGTGGGTACCAGCCAGGTATTCAACTATCCGGATGTGGGAAATCGCCTGAAAACCTCATCCATGCTCGCTGGCACACCAGCACCCGTCGTCAGCTCGATGATGGATTCGGTAAAGGCAGACGAACCTTCCCAAACCCCGAGGCGGCAGTCCTAAATCGCCCATCTATCTGGCCACGTCTGGAGGTTTCAGACACAAACAATGGAAATCATTTACGAATGGCCTTTGCGAAAAATGGTTATACAAAAAACGAGATTAATCGAGCACTTCACCCAAATAGAAAAATGCCTAAAAATGGGAGACAGCAACAACCATCAGCTGGAAAAGTATTTCTTCCGTTCATCCATAATATCACGGATCGCATTGGAAAAGTACTAGCCAAGTTTCAGGTAGAGACCATTTTTAGGCCTACTAAGAAAATTAGTGAATGCCTAAGATCAACAAAAGATGCTCGTCACCCCCTAGCCACCCCAGGGGTATATAAAATTCCGTGTAGTTGCGGCAGGGTTTACATAGGAACTACCAAAAGAAGCATCAATACACGGTTGACGGAGCACAAAAGAAACTGTCGCTTGGGACATATCGACAAATCGGCGGTAGCGGAACATGTTTTTAAGGATGGAGATCACGACATAAAATTTGGTGAAACCAGCGTGCTAGCGAGGACGTCGCACTATTATACACGTATGTATAGAGAGGCAATTGAAATCCACAAACATCAATACAATTTTAATCGTAAAGAAGAAGGATTAAAATTGGATAAGATATGGCGGTCGACGTTGCATCAATCACGTGACAATCGATTGCCTGCAATCGAGAGAACAGACGATAGCCAGAGATAGCTGCACATCGACGCCATGTGACGTGTGGTGGCGCCCCCTACGATCTCTATATAAGCGGCGGCCCCAGCTCCTAGCAGCCAGTCGTCGACTCACCTCGGAAGATGTTCTCCGCAGTTGAGAACGAAACGTCAGGGAGAAGAAGTTCTACAGATCGACCACGGCAACTTAGCCCGGAAGAGTTTACTGATAAGGACGCCGGCCGTGAAAGCCTACATGGAATGATTCGACGCCTCTACGGGGAGGAAATGTCAACTAGGGTACGACGACTGGAGAACCTACGCAAGAAGAAAGGTCAACAACTTTGCTCACTCACTTTTCTGCTACGCTGTCGTGATACCGGTATAGTTCCCAAGTTTTTAAAAGTGAGAAGAATGTTTCATTCGCCACAAGCTAACCGTATTTATTCTCGTATGGAACTGGCATTACTACGTGAGCGGATACATCAGACACGACGAGGACTGGCGGTTTGTGATGGCCAACTGCTAAATCTTCATTTACTTATTAGCAATACTATGCAGTTTTGTCATTGGAACAAAGTGGACAGTTTAACATTTAGATCTATGGAGATTAGTGCAGAAGTGTCTTCCAATAGGCAGAAGGACAAGTTTGATCGTCTACAAGAGGGTCGACAGGAAACAGCGATTCCAAACAATTCCCAAACGGTTATTAATTTATCGGAAAAAGAATTGTCTAAGGAAGAACTTTCTGTTCTGTCTAAAGGAGGGAATTTTGCAATAACTCCATCCAAGATTCCTGTGGAGGACATTATTGCTAATATAGAGGCAGGAATTCGTCAGTTACCATCATATTCTGCTGATGAAATGAGAATGGAAACCTCCAGGATATTACGCAAAGCTAAGCCACCCAGCAGCAATCTGTCTCAAGGGGAAAGGAAGGCATTGCGGGAGATCAATGCAGACAAGAATGTTATTATAGTTGCCGCTGACAAGGGAAATGTTACTGTTTTAATGAATACTGAGGATTATCACAAGAAGATCAGTGATCTCCTGGAACCCAGCACATACAAGAAGTTGAAAAAGGATCCCACAACGAATGTGCTGAATGCCACCAAGCGTCTGATAAAACAGTCTTCAATTCCTACAGAAGTTAAAAAGTATCTTTGTGAAACGGAGGCTTATCCTCCGAGATTATATGGATTACCAAAGATACATAAACCTGATGTTCCTTTGAGACCAATAGTCAGCGCAATTGGAGCTCCTACCCAAGAACTAGCCAGACACCTTGCCTCTTTGTTACAACCTCACATAGGCAAAACTGAGAGTCATATTAAAAACTCTCTACACTTCATTGAGAAATTGAGGGAAATTACTGTCGGTCCTAATGACATACTTGTCAGTTTTGATATAGTGTCTTTGTTCACGATGGTTCCAGTTGATGAAGCTCTCTCCCATATAGCCAATATGTTCCCTACTGATATAGTAGCCTTGTTCCAACACTGTCTATCCTCAACCTATTTTCAGTATAATGGTGAATTTTATGAACAGATCGATGGGGTAGCCATGGGAAGCCCCCTAAGTCCCGCAATTGCAAATTTATTCATGGAATATTTTGAACATCAAGCATTGCAGTCGGCCAAAAAAAGCCCCTCGAAGTGGTATCGGTATGTGGATGATACCTTTGTAATATGGAATCATGAGGAAGAAGACTTGAATGATTTTCTGGTACACTTAAATAGCATCAACCCAAAGATTAAATTTACTATGGAGAAGGAGAAGAATGGACAACTTAACTTCTTGGATGTATCAGTTATCAAACGGGCGGATGGGACCTTAGGCCATAAGGTCTACAGGAAAGGTACACATACCGATCGCTACCTCCATAAGAACTCAAACCACCACCCTAGGCAAAAGAGGGGGGTTATAAAAACACTAGTGGATAGGGCCAATAATATTTGTGAACCAGGCTACTTACAAGAAGAACTAAATCATTTACGAATGGCCTTTGCGAAAAATGGTTATACAAAAAACGAGATTAATCGAGCACTTCACCCAAATAGAAAAATGCCTAAAAATGGGAGACAGCAACAACCATCAGCTGGAAAAGTATTTCTTCCGTTCATCCATAATATCACGGATCGCATTGGAAAAGTACTAGCCAAGTTTCAGGTAGAGACCATTTTTAGGCCTACTAAGAAAATTAGTGAATGCCTAAGATCAACAAAAGATGCTCGTCACCCCCTAGCCACCCCAGGGGTATATAAAATTCCGTGTAGTTGCGGCAGGGTTTACATAGGAACTACCAAAAGAAGCATCAATACACGGTTGTCGGAGCACAAAAGAAACTGTCGCTTGGGACATATCGACAAATCGGCAGTAGCGGAACATGTTTTTAAGGATGGAGATCACGACATAAAATTTGGTGAAACCAGCGTGCTAGCGAGGACGTCGCACTATTATACACGTATGTATAGAGAGGCAATTGAAATCCACAAACATCAATACAATTTTAATCGTAAAGAAGAAGGATTAAAATTGGATAAGATATGGCGGTCGACGTTGCATCAATCACGTGACAATCGATTGCCTGCAATCGAGAGAACAGACGATAGCCAGAGATAGCTGCACATCGACGCCATGTGACGTGTGGTGGCGCCCCCTACGATCTCTATATAAGCGGCGGCCCCAGCTCCTAGCAGCCAGTCGTCGACTCACCTCGGAAGATGTTCTCCGCAGTTGAGAACGAAACGTCAGGGAGAAGAAGTTCTACAGATCGACCACGGCAACTTAGCCCGGAAGAGTTTACTGATAAGGACGCCGGCCGTGAAAGCCTACATGGAATGAATGGAAATAATTATTATGGACACTAAACAACAAACAATACTATTGTTTAATATATCAAACGTGAATGTGTAGACGTACAGATTGGAGACTACTATTGCTCTAAGGTGTTCAAGATGAACTTCTTCGTTTTTCTGAAGGGTACGTCAGCAGTAACCATTCAATAACTTGTTTCCTCTCAGAGTAAGCTGATACAGTAGCTCCACACTTAAAAATCATATGTAACAGCTCGCTCGACGACAGATATACACCTAAACACTGGAATATTGCACTGGTCACACCAATACTCGAAAAAGGAAATCAAAATAAAACCCTGAATTACGGGTCCATGTCACTGCTATCGATCTATGCATTACTTTCAACGATCTATTGACAAATAGTCGGGATGTATTCAGAAAACATCTCTTCGTGAAACACAACTAGCCTCTTATTCACACGAAGTAATGGATGATATCGACAGTGGGTCTCAAACTGAATTCATATTTCTATATTTCCAGAATGCTTTTAACACCGTTCTTCACAAGTAACTTGTAACGGAGTATCGTCTCACTTGCGCAGCTGGATCCGTGATTTCCTGTCAGAAAGGTCACAGTGCATAGTACCTGACGGAAAGTCATCGGGTAAAACAGAAGTGATCTCTGGCGTCTCCCAAGCAAGTGTAGTACGCCCTCTGCTGTTCCTAATTTGTACAAAGTGTTAGGAGTAAAGGTACAGATATTATGACGATTGGTACCTTCTCTGCCTTCTTGCCGCAAAAACATTACATAATTTAGTACCTGATGTTTTCCGCACGGTCGCAACTGTGCCACGAAGTGGACTATGGCTGTCACTGTAGACTTCCCAATGTCCTCACTTCAGTACCTGTACCTGCAGCCCAGGGGAAAACAAACATTAATGGCTTGCTTGTGCTACGAGTAATTGGAGGTACAAACCAATCTGAAAATATACTGCTCGTAATAAAAATGATTATTATGAATGAATACTGATGTAACGTTGGTTCAGTACGCTGTCCTCAGTCATCAATAGAAATTTCTACACTTGTACCCCTAACACGCTCTATAAAAGATTTAGGAGACAATCTTCATAGCCCTCTTAGATCGTTTGCAGATGATTCTGTCATTTGTCGTTCAACAAAGTCAAGAAGATCAAAACCAACTGCAAAATTATTTAGACGAGATACCTCTGTTATTCGAAAAATGGCAATTGACTCTAAATAATGAAAAGTGCCAGGTCATCCACAAAGGACGGGTACTAAAAGGAATCCGTTAAATTTCGCTTACACATTAAATCCCACAAATCTAAAGGCTGTCACTTGAGCAAAATATCTACGAACAACTTAAACTGAAATAATCAAAGAGATAAAGTTGTGAGGCAAGTGGGCCAAAGACTGCGTTAGTTAGCAGAACACTTAATACACTCACGTTCAGAAACAATAGATCGCCTTGATCGACTGGAGACAGGACGATCATAGTCACAGGACATGTACATTAGTATTTTCAGCAGAAACGATCACCTCGGTTCAGTATGTGCAGTGTTGCCTGGTGGGCACAGGGTCCGACATGGGCCCTTATAACTTGTGGCATGGGTGATGGGATCGACGCGTGCAAGGAGCGAATGGCGTCCTGTGGTATAGCCATCCATGTTGCATTCCCCTGGTTCCAAAGGTCATCTGTGGTGGTTGGCATTGGGTCACAGCACTGCATCCGTCGTTTCACCATATCCCACACATTTTCGGTTGGCGGCAAGTCTGGTGATCTGGCGCGTCAGGTCAAAAGACTGACACCCTGTGACACCAAGAAGACACGTGTTTGTGCAGCAACATGTGGTCGTGTATTGTCTTACTGAAAAATGGCGTCTGGGGTGTTGTCCAGGAAGGGTATGGCTAAGGGTCGCAGGATGTCACTCACGTAGGTCGTACTGGTCACAGTGCTCTGGACACGCACCAGCTGTGATTTGTGGTTGTACTCAATAGTACCTCACACCATAACGCCTTGAGTTGACCTTGTACGTCTCGTGTGAATGCAGTCACTGTGATGCCACTCTGCCTCTCTGCGGCGAACCAAAATGCGGCCATCATTTTCAAGCAAACAGAAGCTGGATTCGTACGAACACACTATATGATACCATTCTGTCTCCAGTGTCTTCGTTCCATGCACCATTCCCGTCTAGCACGTTTCTGCGCATTTATCAAAGGTAGGTGGAGAAGTGGACGTCGCGCACGTAGCCCCTGACGTAATAAATGGCGACGGACTGCCACCCCTGATAGTGTCGATATGTTACACTGTTGCGCCAGAACCGAGGAGGACGAAGATCTGTTCTGCAATGCCATTCTGTTGAGATGTCGATCTTCTGGGGGATGGTCTGGTTGATGCTACCTGACCCATCTTGTCGTGTTCTACGACCTTCTGTGAACCATTATGCACACATCCGTTGCACTGTCGAAACACTTCGTCCAACACGAGCAAAAATTTCCCGGATGGATGCATCACATTCTCCCATGGCAACAATGCGTTCTGTTTCAAATTCACTGATTTGCCGGTACGGTTCGCGCATATGTCTGCGAGGCATCCTACATGCCTGCTCAAGTCACATTGATCCATTACCTTCAGTTTATAGCGACAACGAGAGCCACAGGTACGTTTTAACGGTAAGTGGTTTTACGCCGCGATATCGATGTTGTCCATGAACCCGCGGGCCAACTTGTTTCAGATGCTAATAATTTCTGCAGAACGTACTAATGTACATGTTCTGTGAGTATGAACGTCCTATCTCTAGTCGTTCAAGATGCTCTATTTTTTTCCCCTCTGAACATGAGCCTATATGCAACAGGTCTGCTAAAGAGACTGCCTGCACTACGGGTGTTCTTCTGGAGTATTGCTGTGCATTATGCAATTATCGCATAAAATAGGAGAGACTCACGAATGTGGACACGAATTGGGGTGGCTTCATTAAAATCACCGACTTTTTCTTCTGAACGCCAAAATATTTTGTTGAATTCCACCTGTAGAAAGAGAAATAGCGATCGTGATAAAATAAGAGAAATCATAGCTCGTACGGAAAGATTTAAGTATCCATTTTTCCCATACACCGTTAGAGAGTGGAGCGATAGAGAATTAGTCTGTAGGAGGTTCGATGGACCCACTGCCAGGCATTTAATTAGGAACTGCAGAGTAGTCATGCAGATGTAAATGTAAATATACAAAGGCAAATGGAGTAAAGATAGCAGTAGCCGGTAAGAAGGTAAAACTATCATTCAGGCCTTCTATGGAAATGGGTAGTTCTTGCTCTGTCGATATCATTCGACGCGCAACCAATGCAATCGAAGTAAGACCGACGTATACAACGCTTCTTTTGTGTCCACTGTTGAAGATTGGCTACTGAAGAACAAAATGCAGCGGAACGCTTTGATCCAATATATAGGGGTAAAATATTTAAGCGGGATCTCATTTGACAAGATACATTATCATTTGTAAGCTGATGTAAACAACAGATACTGCAGTTTTAGGTTACACCGAATTCAGAAATGTTAGACCCTCGTACAGTGCCAAGGCTTACATCTAATGGGTACAGACATAGTCACGGCGCACCACTTATTAATATTTCGTGGACGCTACTGAGGAATCTGTTGCTATTATTGCCAAGCGCCGCAAAAGCACGTTAACCGTATCAGTTATTCCAACGGAAACGTCTCCAGGTTTGTGATATTTGGGCGTATCATGATGGTACTAGCAAACACATGGCACCTCACTAATTTCCTGGCCGTATCGTTTCCTCATTAGGTGACATCACGTGACAAACCTGTTGGCTAGATTTAGCTCAGTATCGTTAGGAAACTTCCTGGCAGATTAAAACCGTATGCCGGACCGAGACTCGAACTCGGGACCTTTGCCTTTTGCGGGCAAGTGCTCTACCTACAGAGCTACCCAAGTACGACTCACGCCCCGTCCTCACAGCTTTACTTCTGCCAGTACCTCGTCTCCTACTGCCAGGAAGTTTCATATCAACGCACACTCTGCTGCAGAGTGAAAATCTCATTCTGAAAACATCTCAGTATCGGTAATTCCGGTGAGGTGGCTTGTAGGTTCTTCATCAGTGAACTGCAGAAGATTCCAACAAAGCATTCAGAGGAAAGTACTGGTCACTACTAAACAGGTGAATTGACACGTCGTTATAAAGTGCACCATCGTCGATCAATCATTTGTATTAATCTGCCAAATGTTTAGCGATAACCCAACGAGATACTTTGATGAAATGACCAAATAAAGCAACCTGGGAGAAATAATAATCCGTACTTAGATACTTTGGAAGAATACTGCTGAAGTAATTAACCTACGAAGGAAGTCGCTCACAAAACAAAACAATTGCTCGACAGATACTTCAGTCATAGTTCCCCAGTCCACCAAGCGGGATTAACGGTGGAGTAAGAGAAAATTCAGAGAAGGTTTGTGCAGCTTATCTGGTCAGCGCAAGTGGTCAGAAACCATTTAGAAACTGAAATGAATAATAGCAGGAAAGGCATTAGTATTATATTAAAAATATAAAAGCGGATATAGCAATATTGTTCGAGAAACATCCTCCTTTAACCACATTTATCACACGCAGTGTTAGTAACAGTAAAACAGATGAAGCTAAGTTAATATGGAGGCCTACTGATAATTGTTTTTTTTTTGTCACTCCTTTAAGGAGTGAAGTAGAAAAAGAGAAAATGTACCGCCCGCTGGACACTCTATGACGCCCTGAAAATTATAATTTTGGCCGGAGATGTAGGTGACGTCATCGACCAAGGCGGCGCAGTAGTTCTGATTTTGATATCTCTAACTAATTTAAGGGAATCGTAGGATGGCTCATTTAAAAAAAATGCTTTTACTGGCAGCATTAATTTATTAACTTAGTGCGGTCTGTTTCAAGTACAAGTGTCCTCCCAAACCCTGCTTCCTCTTCTTATTTCCTTTCTTTTTGTATGCTATAGAATGAGCGCTAGAATGCTATATGTAGTAGGAGAAAGAGGGACGAAACGAGGATTGGTGAGTGACAAGGCCGGGTTGCCTTAGTGATTTACGGCAAACGTGCAAGGAAATGCAGAATTCGCGGTTCTCGTCAGTATTGAGGCAGCTACGCTCTAAACGAACAGCTAGTGCTAATCAGAGCAGGAACGACCGCAGCATTGTTGGTGCGCGGAGACGTACGGCAATAAAATGTGCTTTTACTGCGCCGCTAGTCGCCGACAGTGTTTTATTGCCTGGAGTAGCGGCCCCACGTGGCGCGTGATCCGCCTGCTGGGTGCCGGGTTGGCCACCGCTGGCTGCGCTGGCTGTGCGGTCTCTGTGAAAACTGCTATTAGACTTATTATTACTTCTATACATTTAACGGATTTACTAATGGGCAGACAGTAACACACAGAGATTCGTCTGCTGACATGTAATGCTTGGTTAGCTGTGAGGAAATGTTGATGTTTCAACTCCGTTCACAATGTATGTGCACAACTGGATCTGTGCGTTTGTATGTATGGGATCTCTGACAATCCATTGGTTCGATTTCAACCAAGTTTGGCACAAGAACCGTAGGTTTCATGAGTATCACCACTGTGGGGTTTATGGTCTCCTTGCTCCAATAGGTGCAGAGATACAGGCAAGGACATGTTTTTCTCCAGTCCCTGCCTTACAGGCTGCCCTACATGACCAACATGTTGTGTGGGTATAGTATCAGCCTGTCTTATCGACCAGGTTTGGAGGGCAATTTGCACATCAGAGGCAAGAAACATCTTCCAGGCTCTGACATGTAGGTTGCCCAGCAGAGCAAGCATGTTGAGTTGGAGTAGTATCAGGGCATCTTATATGCCAGGGGCAAAAAAGGTTTTCAAGTTCCTCAAATGTAGGCTGCCCTGCCTGACAGGTAAGTTGGGGAGAAGTAGCCACCTACCTTATCGACCTGTTTTGTGACTGCTATTGGAAGGAGGTTAAGATGGATAGAGAAGGGGTTGGATAGAGAGAGGGGAGCAGGAGGAGATGGATAGGGAGAGGTGGGGAACAAGAGGTGGATAGGGAGTGGTGAGAGGGGGAAAGAAACAACAGAAAGGGAGAAGAGGGCAGAAAAAGATGGACAGAGAGAGAGAGAGAGAGAGAGAGAGGGGAGAGAACGATATGGACAGAGAGAGGGGGAGGGAGGGAATAGAGTTGGGAGAGGAGGGGATGGATAGAGATAGCTGTAGGAGGAAACGGTCAGAGAGAGGGCTGGGAAGGGAATATAGCAGTCACAGGGAAGGTGTTCAGGGGTAATGCTTAAGTGCAAAAGGAACAAGGTATGAGGAGATGAACAGAGAGGGGAGAGGAAGAGATGGACACAGGGAGGGGAGGAGGACATAGTTGGAAAAAGAGGTGGAGGAGATGGACAAAGAGAGGGAGAAGAAGGAAGCAGAGAGACAGAAAATAAAGAGGAATGTACGTTTGGAGCACTGCATTGTATGGTGGTGAGATATGGACTCTGGGAAAACCGGAACAAAAGAGGACAGGAGCATTTGAGATGTGGTGCAACAGAAGAATGTTCAAAATTAGGTGGTCAGATAAGATAAGGAATGAGGAGATCCTTCGGAGAATAGACGAGGAAAGGAATGCATGTCACCTCTACCTGGCTTTGACGGCTCTTCGAAGCAGAACACTGGTACACATCTTGTTCCTTTCTTCTTGTAAGGAAAACACTGACAAGAAGAAGAGATTGGATGGAAGGTCATCTGTTAAAACATCAGAAAATAACTTCTACGGAAGTAGAGGGAGCTGTGGAGGGTAAGAACTGTAAATGAAAACAGCGATTGCAATATATTCAGCTTCTTTCAGATGAAGAGGCTGGTACAGGAGAGAAATTCGTGGTGGGCCGCATCAAACCAGTCAGAAGATTCCCTGCTCGATTCTGTCGGTATGTTCGGGCTTATCTCAAGAACTACGGCAGGGATTTCGATACGGTTTTTGCTAATAGGTAGATTGATTTACGAGGAAGCTTCGTGTGAATAATTTATAAATGTTTCGTGCTAACTGACTGGTATCTGATGAAAAAGTCAACCGCCACTGTGGCAGCACGCCGTGATTGGTAGTGCTTACAGCGCTGGCTTTTGCTACGTAAACGAGTGGTCCGTTTGATCTTCATCGCTCACTGCTGCGGCGACGATTCCCAGCTCGCTCCGAGACACTATTGTCGTGGTTGTATGAACTATTGTCGTTTTCCGTTCTGCGATTTGTATATTTTGCGCTGCTGACGCTTCCTCATGGACCAAGTCTATGTTTTGCGGTTAGGACATGACATGGTGTCTAATTTAAAGGTGTGCACCAGATCACTGAGCCACACGAAACTATTACTACTGGAATCTATATATGTATACATTTTGTAAGTCCCCCGCCACATTTTTCTGTCTGTACGTGGAGACTAATCTCAGAAACTACTGGAGATTTTCATACGGTTTTCATTAATACGTACTCTGATTCAGGACGGGATGGACAGCGTAGTATCTCACAGCTTCCATGGCTATCGCGAGATGTCACTCCGATCACCAGTTAAATGTGGAATACAAAACATTCGAGCCTCCTGAGAACTTCTGTGACGCGCGCTAATTAAATGGTTTAAGTTGTTGTCCGGCTATAGACACTTAGCGCCACAGGAGCAAAGCCGAGCCGTGTCGCTAATACTACTTATGTTTAAATGCGTTACGCAATGTGAGAAAGGATCAACGATCACAAATGTTTACTAAATGTTTTGTACGTTATTTTTCTTCTACTCTCTGAGTTGTACTACAGCAGCCTTATTTAATTTCATAATTTTTTCTAATAATAAGTACCGCATTTGAAGATGATCGACTCTGTAATGCGCATTCACTAATTCATATAATTCCTTGTCAAAACTTATACCACAGCAGGTGATCACCACGAGTCGCGCACGCCCGTGAGTTGTCAATACTGGAAGACGAATAATGAAAAATTCCCCCATCTGATGTCCTCTAACCCTGCAGTGGCCGCGCTACCTATCCTTTGCCCCTGCGGTAAGCGGCCAACTTTCCTTAGTTCACGGCAGAGTTCACCAACATCAATTAAAATTAAGCACGTCTTAAAATATTAGTGTCCCTGTAAGTATTTCTGTTTGTTACTGAGCAGAAAAACTACGTTCTTAAAAAGCTCTTAGTGTTAGTTAACGTTTTTGGAATTGGCTGTTTGTTACTAGACTCATGTTATTACTGAGTACAGTTGAGGACCGAGGGCCGCACGAATATCTGTTTAGAGCTCAATTCCGTTCGCAGATCGTAGTTTGACGACCACTGTTCTACATCCACACGTACAGGAGCGTGTAGAAGCGGAATAGTAATGAAATGTTGTAGACTCCAACGCCACAATCCCAGGTGGTTCTGGTGAGGACTTAAGCCGATATTTTCCTCTCCTTCGTTTCATTAGCGTTTACCCCGTATAGTTACAGGGCCTCCTGTAATCAAGTGTCCGCAAATTTATAATATTATTTAACTTTGCGCTTTTGTTGTTTCTGTATCGTGTTAGGTTGGAGCACAAGTTCGTAGCGTTTTTGTTTTGCATGCTGGTATTCCTGTTCTTATGGAGTTATTTATCGATTGTCATTTCTCACTTGTAGTCCATTGTTACTATTTGAGCTGACGTACATTTGGTCATTTGGAGATAGTCAGAGGAGTTGTGGATGCTAGAAAATGGAGTGTCAAGTGGAGAGAAATCGGAACATTCCTCACATATTCTTCTGTTTGAGTTCAGGAGAGGGGTGACAGCAGAGGAGACTGCCAGAAACATTTGCGCCGTGTTTGGGGATAATGCCAATGGACAGAGCACAGCAAGAAAACTGTTTCCTCGTTTTAAGGAGGATCGTTTTGGCGTTGATGTCTCTCCACGTTCAGGAAGATTTTCGGAGTTCGATGAAGTTCGTTTACAGGCATCAATCCACAATGATTCACGTCAGTGTAGTCTAGAACTAGCAAATGTAGTGAACTGTGATCATTCCTCCATCGTAAGACATTTGCATGCAATGGGTAAGGTCAAAAAATGGCTCGTGCGGTTACCGCATGCTCTAAGCCGAAATCACAAAAAAAATCAGCTGGTTGCCATGTATGCACTTCTGCTTGCTCGTCATCAGTTTTGTTACTGGTGAAAGTAAATGATGTCCCCATGCTAATATGACGGAAAGAAAGGAATGGCTGAGCCCAAACAGAGAAGCGACTCGCGGCACAAACACCTGCGCGCATCCACAGAAGATAATGTTCTGCAGCTGCTGGATCAGCGACGGCGTGGCATACTAATAATGGCTTCCCCTTGGTATAACCACCACTTCTGACATTTATTGTCAATAACCGAGACGTCTCGCAGGCGCAATACAAGAACAATAGCCAGGAAGACAGCTCCATGACAACGCGCACCCGCATTCTGCAAGACTGACAAAAAACACTATACAGGAGTTGGGTTGGGAAATCATTCTGCACAGACCTTATTCACTTGATCTGGCGCCCTTACATTTTTATCTTGTCCGCTCTCTATCGAATAACCTTCAAGGAACTTCGTGTCCGGATGAAAATGCACTCCAAATATAGCTCGACGAGTTCTTCGCCTCAAAACCACATGAGTTCTACGATCGCGGAATCGGAAAGTTACCCGAGCTTTGGCTGACTGTTGTAAACAGTGAAGCAGAATATGTTATTGAAGAGAAAAATTTCTGTTATGTGTATCTGTTGCCTTTATTGAACATATGGAAAAACGCTACGATCTGCGACACCAACCCAATATCATAATTACACTTTCCCACTGTCCGTATGGTTTAGATGCATCTCTCTGTGAGGCAACGTTACGAGAAACCCTATTGCTCATTTCTACAGCAGGTAAGTTCTTGCGTATAGTTAAATCCTGCTAGGCCAGAGCGACTCAAGGAGTGAGCCAAGCTGTGCACTGCATGACGAACTCACCATCGGTATGGGTTTGCCCTTTAGTGATCAAGCACAAAGGCTGCTAGTTATGCTTTTGAAGACTGTGGGAGCTGCAAGGCCTTAGAAAACGGGCACCCCGCGAGTGTGTGTGACAGTTCTGGGCACCTGGGCAGCGCTCGGAAACGTGAGACACGCCTCTCCGTCTTGTGTGTGTCAGTAAACTGTCATGCACACATATCTGGTAACTATGTCCCGAGGGCGCCCTGCGACACCATAGCGCTGAAACGGGCAGTTCCTGGCCATTTCACTCTACTTGGTAGAGGCACTGGCCTGGTCACGGCTTAATTAGTGAAGTCAGGGAGACGACCCTTCTTGTCGTCCTGATGCAGATTTCGCAGTTGTTTTCCATTCTTTCTCTTCCTCTAACCATATTTTCCTCTGTTATCAGAACTGTTTATATCTTTCAGATTAAGAAGTAAGAGGATGGAAGATGACCTAATAAAATGGTTATCATTCATGTCATGCTTTACCAAGACATTATCGCAAACAACACATTCCTGGTTGTAATGAAGAGAGCGAAACGCTTCTCAATGAATTTGAAGACAATGGTGACCCTCCTACTGCCTCCGACTTTCTATGGTCACTAAATGAGAGCAGACAAAACAGATGGGGAAAGAAACCGTAGCCCCCTTGGATCATACCCACTACAGCAGGAAGGCCTGGTCCTTAATCAAAAAGCTGAATGTTGTTGTTGTTGTTGTCTTCAGTCCTGAGACTGGTTTGATGCAGCTCTCCATGCTACTCTATCCTGTGCAAGCTTCTTCATCTCCCAGTACCTAACTGCAACCTACATCCTTCTGAATCTGCTTAGTGTATTCATCTCTTGGTCTCCCTCTACGATTTTTACCCTCTACGCTGCCCTCCAATTCTAAATTTGTGATCCCTTGATGCCTCAGAAGATGTCCTACTAACCGGTCCCTTCTTTTTGTCAAGTTGTGCCACATACTCCTCTTCTCCCCAATTCTATTCAATACTTCATCATTAGTTATGTGATCTACCCATCTAATCTTCAGCATTCTTCTGTAGCACCACATTTCGAAAGCTTCTATTCTATTCCTGTCCAAACTATTTATTGTCCGTGTTTCACTTCCATACATGGCTACACTCCATACAAATACTTTCAGAAACGACTTCCTGACACTTAAATCTATACTCGATGTTAACAAATTTCTCTTCTTCAGAAACGCTTTCCTTGCCATTGCCAGTCTACATTTTGTATCTTCTCTACTTCGACCATCATCAATTATTTTGCTCCTCAAATAGCAAAACTCGTTTACTACTTTAAGTGTCTCATTTCCTAATCTAATGCCCTCAGCATCACCCGACTTAATTCGACTACATTCTATTATCCTCGTTTTGCTTTTGTTGATGTTCATCTTATATCCTCCTTTCAAGACACTGTCCATTCCGTTTAACTGCTCTTCCAAGTCCTTTGCTGTCTCTGATAGAATTACAATGTCATCGGCGAACCTAAAGTTTTTATTTCTTCTCCATGGATTTTAATACCTACTCCGAATTTTCTTTTGTTTCCTTTACTGCTTGCTCAATATACAGATTGAATAACATCGGGGAGAGCCTACAACCTTGTCTCACTCCCTTCCCAACCACTGCTTCCCTTTCATGCCCCTCGACCCTTATAACTGCCATCTGGTATCTGTACAAATTGTAAATAGCCTTTCCTTCCCTGTATTTTACCCGTGTCACCTTTAGAATTTGAAAGAAATTATTCCAGTCAACATTGTCAAAAGCATTCTCTAAGTCTACAAATGCTAGAAACGCATGTTTGCCTTTCCTTAATCAATCTTCTAAGATACATCGTAAGGTCAGTATTGCCTCACGTGTTCCAACATTTCTACGGAATCCAAACTGATCTTCCCCGAGGTCGGCTTCTACCAGTTTTTCCATTCGTCTGTAAAGAATTCGTGTTAGTATTTTGCAGCTGTGACTTATTAAACTGATAGTTGGTAATTTTCACATCTGTCAACACCTGCTTTCTTTGGGATTGGAATTATTATATTCTTCTTGAAGTCTGAGGGTATTTCGCCTGTCTCATACATCTTGCTTACCAGATGGTAGAGTTTTGTCAGGACTGGCTCTCCCAAGGCTGTCAATAGTTCTAATGGAATGTTGTCTACTCCCGGGTCCTTGTTTCGACTCAGGTCTTTCAGTGCTCTGTCAAACTCTTCACGCAGTATCGTATCTCCCATTTCATCTTCATCTACATCTACATCCTCTTCCATTTCCATAATATTGTCTTCAAGTATATCGCCCTTGTATAGACCCTCTATATACTCCTTCCAACTTTCTGCTTTCCCTTGTTTGCTTAGAACTGGGTTTCCATCTAAGCTCTTGATATTCATACAAGTGGTTCTCTTTACTCCAAAGGTCTCTTTAATTTTCCTGTAGGCAGTATCTATTTTACCCCTAGTGAGATAAGCCTCTGCATCCTTACATTTGTGATCTAGCCATCCCTGCTTAGCCATTTTGCATTTCCTGTCGATCTCATTTTTGAGACGTTTGTATTCCTTTTTGCCTGTTTCATTTACTGCATTTTTATATTTTCTCCTTTCATCAATTAAATTCAATATTTCTTCTGTTACCCAAGGATTTCTACTAGCCCTCGTCTTTTTGCCTATTTGATCCTCTGCTGCCTTCACTACTTCATCCCTCAGAGTTACCCATTCTTCTTCTACTGTACTCCTTTCCCCCATTCCTGTCAATTGTTCCCTTATGCTCTTCCTGAAACTTTGGTTTAGTCAGTTTATCCAGGTCTCATCTCCTTAAATTCCCACCTTTTTGCAGTTTCTTCAGTTTTAATCTACAGTTCATAACCAATAGATTGTGGTCAGAGTCCACATCTGCTCCTGGAAATGTTTTACATTTTAAAACCTGGTTCCTAAATCTCTGTCTTACCATTATATAATCTATCTGATACCTTCTAGTATCTGCAGGATTCTTCCATGTATACAACCTTTTTTCATGATTCTTGAACCAAGTGTTAGCTATGATTAAATTATGCTCTGTGCAAAACTCTACCAGGCGGCTTCCTCTTTCATTTCTTAGCCCCAATCCATATTCACCTACTATGTTTCCTTCTCTCCCTTTTCCTACTCTCGAATTCCAGTCACACATGACTATTAAATTTTCGTCTCCCTTCACTACCTGAATAATTTCTTTTATCTCATAGTACATTTCATCAATTTCTTCATCATATGCAGAGATAGTTGGCATATAAACTTGTACTACAGTAGTATGCGTGGGCTTCGTGTCTATCTTGGCCACAATAATGCGTTCACTATGCTGTTTGTAGTAGCTTACCCGCATTCCTATTTTTTTTATTCATTATTAAACCTACTCCCGCATTACTCCTATTTGATTTTGTATTTATAACCCTGTATTCACCTGACCAAAAGTCTTGTTCCTCCTGCCACCGAACTTCACTAATTTCCACTATATCTAACTTTAACCTATCCATTTCCCGTTTTAAATTTTCTAATCTACCTACCCGGTTAAGGGATCTCACATTCCACCCTCCGATCCGTAGAACGCCAGTTTTCTTTCTCCTGGATGCAGCCAACAAAATCACCAACCCAACTGCATGTCTGCGCTTCCAAGTCAACAAGAGATAAACACATCAAAAGAGATGTTACGCATCTCTTAAAAGTGATGATAGCGTCGGCCCCACAAACATCTGAGTTCTCCACCCCATATCATTTGGAAAAGACCAAATAAGCTATAAAGAACACGAAATTTAGGAACACAGCAGGCTTTTATGGCGTTCAACCTGAGTTCCTGTTGCACTGTAGTCCTGCTACTGTGGCAGAATACCTTCATTTAAAATACCTCTAATCAAGAAAATTAAGATCATTGCTGTACTAAAGTCAAACAAATAACCACTCAGAGTGGAAAACTATCGCCCCATTTCTCTCCTTAGTATCACGCTCAAGGTCATGGAGAGGCTTATTCGTAACAAAATCTGCCCAGCCACCAACAAGCACGTCCCCATAGAACAAGCTAGGTTTAGACTGGGAAGAGGATGTGAGGAAGAGGTGCTAGCAACTCGTAACTAAAACGGCTTTGAAAAGCATAGGATAAACAAAGGGATCATCTTAGAACAAACTGCAGCCTATGATACTGTCTGGCGTGACAAACTCCTGCTCAAATTCATCATCGCCATACCGTGTCGGAGACCAAACACTCTAATTGACAACATACTGAAGAATAGATTCTTCCAGATGCTCTCAGAGAACTACACAAGCTGAGTTCCCAAAATAAATGGTGGTATCTCGCAAGGTTCCATTTTGGCCCGCTCCTTTTTAATCTATGTACATACGACCTTCTATAAGCTGTTCAGGAAATGCATTTACGCTGATGATACTACTCTGATCGCTCAGGATCAATGTTTTAGGAAAGCTGAAGCAACACGAACGCCAGACCTGAACAAGTTAGATGAATACTTCAAACGTAGCTGTCTCCGACCAAATCCTCAAAAAATCGTTGTATCAATTTTGCAGCTACAATAATACACAAGCAGACTACAAACTTAACATCACATTCAGAGATCAGACCTTCCAATACTGCAATGCTCCAAAATACCTAGATGTGATCCTAGACGGATCTTTGACATAAAAAGTCCAACTCCGAAACGTGGCAGCTAAAATCCAAACTCGGAGCAATGTACTCCAGAAGTTAACAGGAACCGCCTGGAGGACCATTCCAAATGTCCTCAGATCATCTACTCTAGGTCTTTCATACTCAGTCACCGAATACTACTCTTTCACGTGGCTAAACAGTACTCACACTAAAATTATTGACACACAAATAAATCAAGTAATGCGCCTTATCACAGGGTGTATTATTCCCACAGACACGCACTGGCTAAAGGTACTTAGTAATGTTACACCACCATCAATAAGAAGACCACAGTCATTGCTGAACGTATAGACAAGAATAAAAAACAACCCGGAATTACCATTGAGAAACTTCATGATCAGAACCCTGGCGACCGAGCTCTTAATCACCGTGGCGTACAGCAATCAGCCTGCAGGACGCAAACTTCAACACGCAAGGAGCCTGAAACAGTCAATGGCAGGGCAGTCTTCCATGAAGCATCACCTATCAATCAAAACACCCTGTGAGCGACCAGTAGATTTTCATCTACCTCGGCGACAGTGGTGCACGCTGAATCGGAACAGAACTCACCGAAGCAGATAAGGAACATTGCTACACCAAAGAAGATGGAAGTACTCCACTGAATGTGACTGCGGCGGAGAGCAGTAAACCATACACCTGAATGTTCCCACAGAACATTCAAAGGGACAGTGGAAGACATCACAATTTGTCTACAGAAGCTTCTGACTGGATTTCCAACCTCGACTTACAGTTATGAAACCTTTACGAATTTGAGATTGTATGTATCTGTATAGCAATGTATTTTTTTAAAGAGTTGTCTATATTTTTCTGTCACCGCTCGATAAATAAATATTCATGTCATTATTCCCTTTAAATTACATAGTATATTCGAAATGTGGGCGAATGCCATAATTGTACATGAGTTCATTATTCTAACTGTGATAGTCAGTTGTATCATTAATGTAATGTACAATCCGTCGTAGATGGTGGAACAAAGTCCTTGCAGCACATGAATAACTATAATAAAACAAATAATATTTCCCCGCCACTCTTTCCGCCTGCTTTAGCCCCCTCACGGCATGAGAGGCTGCCCTTCTATAACCAGTTTCAAAACTTGCGTAACATAGTGGAAGCTATGAGCCAATACCTCGTTCTCAAGGTTATTGTTTAAAGGCAGCGACCGCTCTGTGCATCAAATGACGGTTGTGGAAGGGAGCAGGTGAATGCAAGCGCGTTGATTGTCTATTAGGAGATGGAGGTGCTTGCGGCGATTACCGTACAATACCAGGGCTGCGGGTCTCCGATACCGCAGCCGTAATGCAGCGTGCTGCCGGCGCAGGGAGCGGTTAATCTCCGCCTGCCAGACACCAACACACTCTTCGCCGGCGTCTCGTAAAGACAGGGACACAGACGCACCTTTAATACGCCGCTTGGCACTGACCGAGAAAATCTGACGTCATTTGAAATCCAGGGACCACACTCAAGAAAACCTGCGTTGGGATGGGAACCATCTTTACACCCCGATAACTTTATGGCGAAACCGTGTAGTTTTTAGTGCTCGGAGAAGGGGTCAAAAGAAGCGCCAGGAGTTTATAGAGATTGGCTGATTCGCCTGCTGGTGAATGTCATTACGCGGGTTGCTCACCACTTCCCGCGTCTCCTCTTGTAGTAAACGTCTACGGCGACCTCTCGTGAAGGTTAAGACGGAAACTTTGTCCGCTGTCGGAGAGGCTGTTATGAGGTTGTAAAACACATTTAATCAACTTTTATGGTTGTAACATAAAGGCAGTACCCACAGGGTCCCGTTTACATGGTGTGACTCCTCGACCGCCTGACACGTCCTAAAGGGTTTAGTTCCAGAAGTCGTTTACTCTGATGTATACCACACAGTGATCTACTCATTAGTCGGAGTCAAAGGCCTTGTATATGCAGTGCGGCCGTGCTCCCAGTCATCATTGAATGGAATTTTATAAACATATGTTTTTCTGTATATTAAATTTTTGGAATAATTAACAGACGCTCTAAATTCTGAAGTTCTCATTAACAACAAGCCAACGTATTATGCCGTGACCATCTGATCATTTCTAAATGCTTTTGATTTATCATTACCAGTCGTAAGGTTCCCGTCCCAAATGCTTCCCAGTTGGGTATATTTCTATGGCAACTTATTTACTGTAAGTCACTTCTAATTCGTGGTGTACAATTTATCGTACTGGTAGTGACATAATCAAAGATGTTATAGATAATAGCCTCTGCTACCCATGTCAAATAAAGATTAATTTAGAACTTGCTCTCCCACTATGCCAGATATGTAGGCCTTACACAATATTCGGGTCTCAGTGCGACAGATGTGTATGATCTACAGTCGTATGTCTTGTTCATAGACATACAGCTCTAATCTCCCGGGACATACTCCTGCTATTTCTATCACGTTAAATGAATTTCAGACTTAACGATAGCGACTAAAATCCATTGAGAGCCTGGATAATGCATAAGGAAGCAAATTCTGGCTACTACTTACATATGCTTCCTCTATTAGTACCATGAGATAATTACGAACAATTCATAATAAATGTGTTCCTGGGCAGGAGGTTAGTGATGTTACCAATAGGAATAAGAGCTACATTAGGACTTCAACGCAACTACATTTGTCAAACAAAGTGTCTATTATTCAACCACACACATTTTCATTAGTGCGCCGGCAATCAAAATTCAAATGGCTCTAAGCACTATGGGACTTAACATCTGAGGTCATCAGTCCCCTAAACTTAGAACTACTTAAACCTAACTAACCTAAGGACATCACACACATCCATGCCCGAGGCAGGATTCGAACCTGCGACTGTAGCAGCAGCGCGGTTCCAGACTGAAGCACCTAGAACCGCTCGGTCACAGCGGCGGGCTGCCGGCAATCAAATGTAGTTCAGCTACTAACAGCGTATGCCTTAAGAGAGAGATTTCCGGTGCACATGCTCTGTCCTAACTCACAATAATACAACAAACGATATTTGGAAGCATAGATGCGAGACTTGCCGCATACTGTGTCCCTCCCTCGACTTTCACAGTGGGTCACTTGACAGTATGCTCTAGTGGCCAATCTTGATGAGCAAATAAGTTTTAATTTTTGGCAATTTCCTGCAATTCCTGTGAATCATGAATTAACTTTTAAAAACTCGAAAAATTGTTTTGTGACCTTTCATACACTGTTCAAAAGAATTAGGGGAACTCATGTATCCAAGTCCGGTATGTTAAATCTACTTGGATGCAGGCGGTACCTGTAGTCTTATTGCACGGTTTGATATCCTTGCTTTCAGTGCAGACAACAACTAAAATCGTTCGCCATCTACTGGCTGCGTTATGCGTCACACTATCAGATGACGCCACACTAGGAACTGAGTACTGGTGTCCCAGAGTTTTTTGGTGAGGTACGCAGATGGCAGATGTCATTTGTGGACGTTGTATTCAACGAGGCAGAGGCAACACGGTATCTTAATGCAGTGAAAGTTTCAAGGGTGGTCTGTTTGATTCAAAAAGGATGAACTTCCGGTCATGTTGTTGCAGATGGCAGTCCCTCTCCATGTGTCATCCATAGTATTGGGCGTTCGCAGCTGTTAAAGGGCATGATGTTAAGAAGAATTCCATTTATTCAAAATGACAGTCACAAAAAAATGGTTCAAATGGCTCTGAGCACTATGGGACTTAACAGCTGTGGTCATCAGTCCTCTAGAACTTAGAACTACTTAAACCTAACTAACCTAAGGATGACAGTCACAATCGCATTATTTATTTTGCCGCCAACCGGTTTCAACCCGCGATGGGGTCATCTTCAGGACAATTTACACCATTTGGTCGCTCTCTGGAGCCGTCACCCTGCCTGTGCATGGTTACCAACAGTGCACAGGCAGGGTGACGACTCCAACGAGCGACCAAATGGTGTAAATTGTCCTGAAGATGACCCCATCGCGGGTTGAAACCGGTTGGCGGCAAAATGAATAATGCGATTGTGACTGTCATTTTGAATAATTGATTATAAGTAAATTAAATGCTGTTTATCTCCATACAACTATGTAAGGCTGCATCATCAGGTGCACCTACATTGCTTCAACTTCGTGGATAATGAAATTAACGAAGGTGACATCTAAAATATACACATAATGTTAAAAGGTCGTAGATATACCCATCTTCCTCGTCGAGATATATCACTCAGAGAATATTGTCGCTTTGTGTTGGCGAACAAAGGGTCCCTTGTTTTAAAATCTGCCTCGCTCTAAAAGAAGAAAATATGTATTATGGAAAGAGGGAGCCAAATTAAAAAAGAGAAGAAACTGGATTGGCATTTAAAATAGTCTCTACTAGAACGGTTAGTCGGGGCACAATGCAAGTTACTGTACGGAATCGTATAAGGTGGCAGTTTGTTAACAGTGGGATGGCACAGTGAGCCGATATTGGGAGGGGTAGAAGCGGCCCGGATAGGCAACAAGGATGGACTGGTAGGCTGGTGGAGCGGAGACTGTTCTGTGGACGGTGATAACGTCACGTGCTCATAACTAGAAGCGCTGGGTCGCTCCCTTTACAAACCAGAATAACACTGATTTTTGTGACAGACTAATACTTAATCGTATAAACAGTCGAACTAAGCCAGAAAACTATTGTGCTTCAATTCCAGTTGATTATTCAAAGTGAACTGTTGTCATAAGAAATAGAAATATATAGGGCAAAACGGTAGGTTATTTCAGAAGAGACTTCAAGAGTACCTTGACTTAAATAATACCCGATCTGCATTAACAACGTGAAGCGGGCCACAGCGTCACAAGCCCTTCAGAAAATTTAAAAATGCTTCATAAAAAAAGAAAAAAAGCCACATTTTGATCATATTAAAGGAAGTAGAAAGTTTTAGGTACAAAAAAGAAAATGCACAGTTGATGTTGAATGATCAGTTACAATTAAAGCACCATTGCATTCTAAGTTTAATAGTTTATACGAATAAGTACTTGTCTGTAGTGAAATTCGGTATTATTCTCGCTTGTAAACGGAGCGATCCAAAGCTCCTAGTCATGAGATCGTCTCCGCTCCACCAGCCTTATTGCCTGTCCGGGCCGCTTCTATCTTTCCCAACACCAGGTTGCTCTGCCGTTCCTCTGTTAAGAAACTGCGGAGACCCGTGTTGTGTGGTACCTGCCAAATGTTGTCCAGGAAATCGGCAGATGTATAAGGTTCTGTGATGCTATGGGGAGGCCTCAGTGTTGACAGCCATACGGATCTTGTCGTTGTTCATGTTCGCCTTGCCGCCGGACAGTCATTCGAACAGACCTAGTCCGATCATACAGTGGCTCCTGCGTATGGTGGTGGCTCTGAATTCCTTCTAATTCCCGGGCCTGTCTGACGTGCGCCAGCAGGGACGCCTTGCGAAACTTGGACGTTGAAGTCATGGAACGGCCAGCGGCGAGTCCCGAGCTAAACCCCATCGTCCATATGTGGGACATGCTTGACAGACATGTTCGTGGGCGTCCTGTCCCACTGCAGACTCTCCAAGAACTCTCACGGGCTCTCGTTGAAGAATGGGGACGGATACCATGGGGTGACCTCCGTAGACTTAACACGGATCATGCTACATGGGTTCAGGCATTGGTAAACGCTTAAGGAGGGCATACACGTTACTGAAACTCTCAAAGTCCAATGAAAAGCACCCAGGATGACGGGATGAATGATTGTTTCCATTCGGTTTTCGACACCTGTCGGACATTTCAGGTCTTTTTACGTGAAAGATCGAGGATGTAATGATGTTTCGTTGTGTACTTAATTGGTGAAAGGTAGTAGGTGTAATCCACTAAATTACAGACCATATCCTTAACGTCGATATGAAACAGGATTTTGGAACATATATCGTGTTCGAACATTATGAATTACCTCGAAGAAAACGGTCTATTGACACACAGTTAACATGGGTTTAGAAAACATCCTTCCTGTGAAACACAACTAGCTCTTTATTCACAGAAAGTGTTGAGTGCAAGTGACAAGGGATTTCAGATCGATTCCGTATTTCTGGATTTCTGGAAGGCTTTTGACACTGTACCACACAAGCGGCTCGTAGTGAAATTGCGTGCTTATGGAATATCGTCTAGGTTATGTGACTAGATTTGTGATTTCCTTTCAGGGAGGTCACAGTTCGTAGTACTTGACGGAAAACATCGAGTAAAACAGAAGTGATTTCTGGCGTTCCCCAAGGTAGTGTTATAGGCCCTTTGCTTTTCCTTATCTATATAAATGATTTGGGAGACAATCTGAGCAGCGGTCTTAGGTTGTTTGTAGATGACGCTGTCGTTTATCGACTAATAACATCAGAAGATCAAAACAAATTGCTAAACGATTTAGAAAAGATATCTGAATGGTACGAAAATTGGTAGTTGACCCTAAATAACGAAAAGTGTGAGGTCATCCACATGAGTGCTTTAAGGAACTCGTTTAATTTCGGTTACACGATAAATCAGTCCAATCTAAAAGCTGTACATTCAACTAAATACCTAGGTATTACAATTATTAACAACTTAAATTGGAAAGAACACATAGAACATGTTGTGGGGAAAGCTAACCAAATACTGCGTTTTATTGGCAGGACACTTAGAAAATGTAACAGACCTACTAAGGAGACTGACTACACTACTCTTGTCCATCCTCTTTTAGAATACTGCTGCGTGGTGTGGGATCCTTACCAGATAGGACTGACAGAGTACATCGAAAAAGTTCAAAGAAAGGCAGCACGTTTTGTATTATCGCGAAATATGGGAGAGAGTGTCACAGAAATGATACAGGATTTGGGCTGGACATCATTAAAAGAAAGGCGTTTTTCGTTGCGACGGAATCTTCTCACGAAATTCCAATCACCAAATTTCTCCTCCGAATGCGAAAATATTTTGTTGACACCGACCTATATAGGGAGGAACGATCGGCACGATAAAATAAGGGAAATCAGAGCTCGTATGGAAAGATATAGGTGTTCATTCTTTTCGCGCGCTATAAGAGATTGGAGTAATAGAGAACTGTGAAGGTGGTTCGATGAACCGTCTGCCAGACACTTAGATGTGATTTTCAGAGTATCCATGTAGATGTAGAAGGTATAATTTGATAACAACTCAATCCTCAATTATTGCTCAATGGAGTATGAAAAATGTTCAAAGTCATATTCCTCCAGTTCTTTGCACCTTTATGACGACTATTGTATGTATTTGTGAATGATTAGGTAATTCTTGTGTAAAATACTGTATCTATCGTATATTGTGTTTGTCTTGGATGTTCCACGCCCTCAGCATTTTCCATATACGAGCAATCAGTTTACTATACTAAAAAAGTTCGAGTTTTATCAATGGAGTCCAAAAATGAGGAAACTTCGAGAATTCTAGATTGTCGAAACCTATCAAAGAGCTTGAAAACTATGTTGCTAGAAAGGCACAAAATATTTGTGCCAGTTGAAAGCTGTGTCGGGCTACAAAATGTCGCAAACTGGTAAACATGCTATACTTTTATAGAATTTGCGTATATTTCCAGTTGTGTAGTTAGAAATATTTTGAAATATTTCAATGTGCGTTGAAAATGGTGAAATAATAGAAGCGACGCTGATGATGATCCATTCAACAAAAAACTTCTACTTGACATCTGAAGTTACTCGATGAAACTGTTAATTTCTACCGTTTTGGGAAGATATATACTTTTTAGTTCAGGATTGGTTTTATTTTACCTTTAGAGTGTGAGAGGAAGAGTATTTTTCTTTCTGAAATGACTGCTCTCATTGTTAGACGGTATGATGCATTTTAACGATTGAAAGCATGGCATGCAATTGAACAGCGCAGACTTCCAAGAAGAAAACTAAGGTGCAGCCAGGTACCCTTGACACTAAAAAGCATGCAGTATAATAGCGAACATCGACTTTCCTTTTACTACCTACGTGACATTCTTGCGAAAGCTTCCGGCTGCAGGCTAATAACCTCCGTTTTATTGTTGGTTGCGCCAGTTTATAGTATGCGTGAGTATGATGTCATGTTTCTAGACGGCAGACAGAAAGCCATTAGTAGCTATGTGGAAAGAATATACACACCGTTCTCCCGAAAAGTTCGGAGGCAGATTTTATTCCTGGCGTATAAGCGACGTCAGCGCAGTGGTATGGTGGCAGCTTGGATTAACAACTATAAACAACAAATGTGTATTCGTCAAAAGTTAAGCTAGTGGACGAGCGACCATAGTGGCTCAATGTTCTTTTGTCACAAATCGTAATGGAGCAACTTCTCTGAATCATGTGTCCAGAGATTCTCCAGAAAGTTCTGAAGAAGAGAGTCGTCGACTCACCTCGGAAAATGTTCTCCGTAGTTGAGAACGAAACGTCAGGGAGAAGAAGTTCTACAGATCGACCACGGCAACTTAGTCCGGAAGTGTTTACTGATGAAAATTAATTTAAGTTGTCTAAAATGAATAATGAGGCACCTAAGGGAAATAAACACCAACAAAAAATACTTAAATACGCTATAAGGGACTACACAAGTACAGGTCGTGGGGTAAAAGTAAATAGTTTCTCGATGAGGTAAAAGTACGCCCTACGAACTTCTACTACAATAGACCTGCACACTTTTATACCCGTTCCGCTGTTTCCTTTCTCGGCAGTCTACAGGTAACATGCACAACTAAAACCGAAGGAGATCAAGCGGGATACTGAAATCTTATACATTGATGACGGTTCTGGTAACATCTTTATCTAGTTTTTAAACAGATTTATGTTCACATAACACTCAATCGAAACTATACAAATTTTGGACAGAAAACGTACTAAAGTGACTCAACGCATTTTCTCCAGCTGCAAACGTCCGACTGCCACGGGATTCCAGAGGAGAACTGAGGCAATGACGACTTATGAACAGCCTGGTGGGAAGAAGATGAACTTCTGCTATATGGACGTGAAAATTTGATGCGCATGTTTGTCCCACGCGTACTTTTACCCCACCTACTAAACATGTCAGTCATTTTTCTATATAGATATAATTGATTTTTTTAAACAATAATAATTTTAGGTGGGCAAAAAAGTGACATGACGAGTGTGTACAGTCACTTACCGGAGACAGGACGTAATGTTACCATAAAACGATTTCGCATAGCATTAGCAGCAAGAATAGTATGACAAGTCAATTTAGTTCTTCCATTCTACCGTGAGACCGAGTGGCCTGCAACTTGATACTGTTAAACAGTGGTCCTGCGACCATTTCCGTAATGTACTGAAACCTCCGGTTTGCAGCACGCGAGTTTGTGTAACCATGTGTGCTGTTAGACGTTCAGGTTTTTATTTCGAGTATTTACTGCAATGCGAATATCAATCTGGGTACTGAAAAGTCATCGCTCCGCACTGCTATTTAGTGAAAAAAATTCGGTGTTACCGAGTATCGGATCAGATCTGCGGCGGCATTCAAGATTTCCTTGCAGGTAGAAAACAACACGTCTCTCTTAACGGGACAAAATCTACAGTTGTAACGGTAATTTCAGGAGGACCATAAGGAAGTGTGATAGGACCGTTACTGTTTAGAATGTATGTAAATGATTTATCACAAAACGTCCGAAGCTCCATAAGGCTGTTTGCAGATGATACTGTTGTGTGTAAGATGGTAGCAACGCCTGAAAACTGTAGCGGCAAAGAGACCTGCAGATGAATGCAGGGACTGGCAGTTGACACTGAAAGTAAATACATGTAACGTACTGCGCATACATAGCACTAGAAACTCACTGCTGTACAACTCTGGAAACACTACCTACCGTAGAATGTCTAGCAGTAACCCTTCGGGGCGACCTTAAGTGGTATGTCCACATAAAAAAATAGTAGGAAAAGCAGATGACAGACAGATCCACAGGAAGACAGGTTCGCAGGAGTAGTGTTGGAGATCACAAAGTGGTTTACTATTGAAATTCCGACAGAATACGTTCCGGAAAGAATTGGACAACATATTACTTCCGGCCCCCCTCTCCCCCCCCCCCCCTAAGTCTCGCGAAATCACCGCAATAAGCCGGCCGCTGTGGCCGAACGTAACGTGGACATCTGACTTAAATAATAATTACAAAAACTTAAAACACTGGTGCAATTATCTAAAAATTTTTAAAATAGGAAGCGGCCGGTGTGGCCGAGCGGTTCTAGGCGCTTCAGTCCGGAACCGCGCTGCTGCTACGGTCGCAGGTTCGAATCCCTCCTCGAGCATGGATGTGTGTGATGTCCTTAGGTTAGTTAGGTTTAAGTAGTTCCAAGTTCTAGGAGACTGACGACCTCAGAAGTTAAGTCCCATAGTGCTCAGAGCCATTTGAACCAATTTTGATTAAACTGAAGTGACGTGCTTGTAGGCGACAGCCGTACCCTGTCTTGTGTGACTGGATAGGTCAGTATTGTGCCTAGCTCATTCAGTGAAGAAGGTGAAATCTAAATACGAAAGCAATCATCGGAGTGCCTACGTCGACGAAGCGCGCATTGTCAGCAATCATTTGAGTTTGAATGGGGCAGAGTGGTCGGTCTACTGGACATTAAAATTGCTACACGAAGAAGATGACGTGCTACAGACGCGAAATTTAACCGACAGAAAGAAGATGCGTGATATGCAAATGACTAGCTTTTCAGAGCATTCACACAAGGTTGGCGCCGGTGGCGACACCTACAACGTGCTGACAACCGGTCGTGCATTATCCTGCTCAAATGTAGGGTTTCGCAGGGATCGAATGAAGGGTGGAGCCACGGGTCGTAACCCATCTGAAATGTAACGTCCACTGTTCAAAGTGCCGTCAATACGAACAAGAGATGACCGAGACGTGTAACCAATGGCACCCCATACCATCACGCCGGGTGATACGCCAGTATGACAATGACGAATACACGCTTCCAATGTGCGTTCACCGCGATGTCGCCAAACACGGTTGCGATCATCATGATGCTGTAAACAAAACCTGGATTCATCCGAAAAAATGACGTTTTGCCATTCGTGCACCCAGGTTCGTCGTTGAGTACACCATCGCAGGCACTCCTGTCTGTGATGCAACGTCAAGGGTAACCGCGGCCATGGTTTCCGAGCTGATAGTTCATGCTGCTGCAAACGTCGTCGAACTGTTCGTGCAGATGGTTGTTGTCTTGCAAACGTCCCCACCTGTTGACTCAGGGATCGAGACGTGGCTGCACGATCCGTTACAGCCATGCAGATAAGATGCCTGTCATCTCGACTGCTAGTGATACGAGGTCGTTGGGATCCAGCATGGCGTTCCGTATTACCCTCCTGAACCCACCGATTCCATATTCTGCTAACAGTTCTTGGATCTCGACCAAAGCGAGCAGCAACGTCGCGATACGATGAACCGCAATCGCGATAGGTTACAATCCGACCTTTGTCAAAGACGGAAACGTGATGGTACGCATTTCTCCTCCTTACACGAGGCATCACAACAATGTTTCACCAGGCAACGCCGGTCAACTGCTGTTTGTGTATGAGAAATCGGTTGGAAACTTTCCTCATGTGAGCACGTTGTAGGTGTCGCCACCGGCGCCAACCTTGTGTGAATGCTCTGAACAGCTAATCATTTGGATATCACAGCATCTTCTTCCTGTCGGTTAAATTTCGCGTCTGTAGAACGTCATTTTCGTTATGTATCAATTTTAATGGCCAGTAGTGTACAATCCGCCCTGTGGCATATGCCGTCATTGGATCAAAAGCGACGTCGTCTTTCCAGGCGCACTACTTTCTTCCAGTAGTGTGTGTATGCAAACTAGTATACAGCAGGAGAATAGTAGAACTGCTGTTCAATATCAGAAATAGAATTTACGATATCCTCGTAGAATCCATTCTGTAGAGTTTTTCTTGTTCTTCTGCAAGTAGTTGCGGACGCACGCTGCTGTTTATAAAAAGGCTCGCCGTACTTGTACTTTCCCCCCCGGGCGAGTCACGTTTAATATTTATTATACTTGCACAGCCACCAGCTTTCCTTGATAGCGGGAGCCGCCGAGTGCAGTAAACGGCGCTGGAACCTATTAATCATTTATGCAGGCCCCGTAACACACATGCAAAGTTGTTTTTCACTCATTCAGCAGCTTCTTATTTTCGCAGCAAACGGGCTGTAAACTTCATTACGAAACCAGGCAGCACACTCCACGGATGCTTCAACGTGCTGTTTATGAACTTTTTTTCTTTGCGTAAATGGTTTCACTCACAATTTGTAAGTCACTTGCAAAACAGAGAAGCGGAACCCATTGAAAAGGAAAGAAGTGACGCCGTTGCCGAGTAAATAGTAAACACATTTTTAACCAGATTCGTCTCACTAAAAAATACACACTACAGCTGATTTATACAGTCTACATTTGTGATGCCAGGTGACTCAACGCGTTCGGGCACCTGCATCCAGTTATAGCTGCCGTTGACGTGGCAGGTGGATGACAGTGATTACTGAATGATCAGTTTTGATACGGTACGATAAAACTTCAGCGTACCGACCAGTGAACCCCTCTCTTCAAGAGCTTCTCCCGCAGAACACTAGTGTCTGGATTTCAGACTTATCCTGATACACAGTTTTTGCTTATGATAAACACTCAGCACTGTGTTGAGCAAGTACGCTAGCGTGTTAATTACTTACTGTGTTCACTGGTTGCGGTGTGTGTACTGGGCACAATGAACAAAAACAGTACGTACGCATCAAGTTATTTTTCTTCTTTCATAATCATCAGCATTTATGCTAGTTTTACTTTGTTTTCTGTTTCATGCTGATGTTTTCTATGTATATTATACTCTTTGACTGCCTACAGTAAGTCTCCTTTCATAACCAAATTATTTACTTCGAAATAGCTTAGAATATGTCTCAGCAACTGTTTCTTCTGGAGAGATATTACAGATTTCTGTCCTTATGTCCTTCCTTTACTTCTTACTTTATCGGTCTATGTAACAATATATATCCTCCAATAAAACGAAGCAATGAGTAATCTCCAATGGACGCAGCACCAAACTTGTTCGGATCTTATAGTTTTCTTGTCTGAAGTCTCTCTTGGGATAAATTATTATTTTGAAGACAAAAAAGGACTGGAATAGTTATAGATATCTGGCCTTTTATGCTTGTGTGACGCCCAATTACTGTGATATCGTTAACATACAGAGAACATGGTATTTAGCCCACAATGCACGCCAGAATTAAACATTGCCGCGGTTGACATTTCTAGTCTCTTTGATTTACTAGCAGTATACTCCACTTCTTGGAAAGGCAAATGCCACTGTATTTGTTTCTAGACTTGCTTATTGCTCCAGTTGACTTCCCACCGGCTTCCTCCCACACACTGAAGTGCCTTAGAAGCAGCTACGTCACTGAATGATGTGTTCATGTGTGCCTTCATCCTGCGGCTTGCTATGTTACGTTATTTTCCAGGCAGCCGACACATACTAGTCATCATCTAGTGCGCTATTGTGTGATAAACTACTTCTAGTAACAGAGAAGAACACAAACTAATGCTGTAGGGAGACTTCATCCACTAGACGAAGAATATCGTTAGTAATGTACGTGACAAAGAGTGGAGAACCTCTAAAGTGATAAGCAGAAGACCTGTGCCATGGTACCACCAACTATAACAACAAAAACGTGGTACTATGGGTTTAGCCGGAAGTAGATATTATTAGTATATACACTCCTGGAAATGGAAAAAAGAACACATTGACACCGGTGTGTCAGACCCACCATACTTGCTCTGGACACTGCGAGAGGGCTGTACAAGCAATGATCACACGCACGGCACAGCGGACACACCAGGAGCCGCGGTGTTGGCCGTCGAATGGCGCTAGCTGCGCAGCATTTGTGCACCGCCGCCGTCAGTGTCAGCCAGTTTGCCGTGGCATACGGAGCTCCATCGCAGTCTTTAACACTGGTAGCATGCCGCGACAGCGTGGACGTGAACCGTATGTGCAGTTGACGGACTTTGAGCGAGGGCGTATAGTGGGCATGCGGGAGGCCGGGTGGACGTACCGCCGAATTGCTCAACACGTGGGGCGTGAGGTCTCCACAGTACATCGATGTTGTCGCCAGTGGTCGGCGGAAGGTGCACGTGCCCGTCGACCTGGGACCGGACCGCAGCGACGCACGGATGCACGCCAAGACCATAGGATCCTACGCAGTGCCGTAGGGGACCGCACCGCCACTTCCCAGCAAATTAGGGACACTGTTGCTCCTGGGGTATCGGCGAGGACCATTCGCAACCGTCTCCATGAAGCTGGGCTACGGTCCCGCACGCCGTTAGGCCGTCTTCCGCTCACGCCTCAACATCGTGCAGCCCGCCTCCAGTGGTGTCGCGACAGGCGTGAATGGAGGGACGAATGTGTCGTCTTCAGCGATGAGAGTCGCTTCTGCCTTGGTGCCAATGATGGTCGTATGCGTGTTTGGCGCCGTGCAGGTGAGCGCCACAATCAGGACTGCATACGACCGAGGCACACAGGGCCAACTTCCGGCATCATGGTGTGGGGAGCGATCTCCTACACTGGCCGTACACCACTGGTGATCGTCGAGGGGACACTGAATAGTGCACGGTACATCCAAACCGTCATCGAACCCATCGTTCTACCATTCATAGACCGGCAAGGGAACTTGCTGTTCCAACAGGACAATGCACGTCCGCATGTATCCCGTGCCACCCAACGTGCTCTAGAAGGTGTAAGTCAACTACCCTGGCCAGCAAGATCTCCGGATCTGTCCCCCATTGAGCATGTTTGGGACTGGATGAAGCGTCGTCTCACGCGGTCTGCACGTCCAGCACGAACGCTGGTCCAACTGAGGCGCCAGGTGGAAATGGCATGGCATGCCGTTCCACAGGACTACATCCAGCATCTCTACGATCGTCTCCATGGGAGAATAGCAGCCTGCATTGCTGCGAAAGGTGGATATACACTGTACTAGTGCCGACATTGTGCATGCTCTGTTGCCTGTGTCTATGTGCCTGTGGTTCTGTCAGTGTGATCATGTGATGTATCTGACCCCAGGAATGTGTCAATAAAGTTTCCCCTTCCTGGGACAATGAATTCACGGTGTTCTTATTTCAATTTCCAGGAGTGTACATCCTGTATGATGTTTAATCGCGCACAATTCAAACGCATAAACATTGTGCTGTTTTCTCATTATAACTGTAGTGAACAAAAAGAGATACACCCCATTTTCTAGTTTGCATAAGCCGGAAGAACAACATATAGGCCTTTTTATAGAATATAATCGACCCGAAACATAAATTGCTGACTGCAGTCCCTATAACGTTAGCATCAAGAAACGGTTTACATATAGAATACTATATTTCTTGTACTATATAATATACATTTATCTAATATAAGGAATTATCTTAATGATACAATCTGATTGTACAAGTAAAAATTGCTATATTTCCTTCGATACAGAACTGTATCTATGGTATGTTGTTTTATCAGGTTTCCTTCAGACCTATCATGTATGGAAATGGCCGAAAATCACCAGAAAAACAAAATAAAGTACACGGTCCATCCACACACACACACACACACACACACACACACACACACACACACACACACAACACACACACACACACGCACACGTGTACGATGAAGCGAACCACCAACTCTGTTACAGCCGCTCACGGTGCACTAAATTCCAGAACGTCAATATTATCGATCCCTTTGAGTATATGCAATATTTCGAGACGACTGTGTTTTCTGAACGGTACGACAGAAAAGCCTTTCTGAATCTGCATAATTTATGCTGTTTCTGATCACGTCGCAAAGATTGAAGCGTTTCCCTCGTCTGAGAGCGGGAAAGTAAAATCTTAGGCTGAATAAATTCTCGTGAACTGCACATGGAAAGCGATCGATGAGAGACGAAGAGTGCTCATCAAGAAGTGTTACCTGATTCGAGCTATTGTGAATCGCATCGTCAGAAAAAACAGACATACAGAATGACATTTCAAATTTTTATCCTACATCACTCAGCAGAATAACGTCAGAGAGCTTTCTTCCATATGTCGGTGACAAATTTCCATTAATGACTTACGAACTTCAGACAGTAAGACTTCATCTGCCGGCGTTATCTTATAAATGAAAATATTTAAGTATTTTGACAGACAACTTGAACACGTATTAAGATGCCATAATATTGGCAAAATATTACCATTTCCTTCAATTGCTCTAAGTGAACACCGTGATATTACTATTATTGTTATTATTACTACCACTATTATTATTAGTAAATTAATAATGGCTTGATGAAACTTTAACTTTTTTAATGAAGTACTTGATAATAGAGATATCATTTGCATGTAACAAGAACACATTAAAAAGTATCCTGTAACAGCGCATATTCCGTATTTACCTGTTTCATTTATGACGGAGGAAACGTATTGTGGAATACATTTCTTAAGGATCAAGAATGAATTTGGTAACTGTATTGTGATAAATTAAAATTTACATGTTTCATACCTTAGGCTATATTATGATCACATAAGTAATACTATGGGTAAGGCAGAACATTTGAAAGATGCAACAAATCCACGAAAGCGAGTGCCTACATTACGCTTGTCCGCCCTCTGCTAGAGTACTGTTTTGCGGTTTCGGATCTTTACCAGACAGGATTGATGGAGGACAGCGAAATAGTTATTATATCATTGCAAAACAGGGAAGAAACTGTCACTGGTATTATACGTGAGCTGTGGTGGCAATAATTGTAGCCAAGCCTTTTTTCGTTGCGGCGAGTTCTTTTCGTGACATTTCCATCATGAACTTTCTCCTCCATATGCGAAAATAATCTGTTGACACACACCTACAAAGGGAGAAGTGGTCATCGTAATAAATTAAGAGAAATCATACGTCGCACGAACATATTAAGTGTTCGTTTTACCCTTGTGCTTGTCGATAATGGAATGGAAGAGAAATAGTTTGAATGTGGTTCGCTCAACTTTCTGACATGCACTTCAGTGTGAATTCCAGAGTAGTCATGTAGATGTAGATGTACATGTAAATTGGCTGTGCTATTTTACACACACACGTCTCATGAATACATGTGACTAAAATGGCGATTGTCCTTCAGGTTCAATGTCCTTCTCTTAATATCCAAAACATTTTTGCCACCGTTTTCTAGATTTCCTGTAGAGTGCAAATTACAAAAGAATCTTTATTACGCCCTTATATTTCAGTTACATGAAACTCTCAAGAACCATTTTGAAGAGACTTTTCATTGAAATTGAAATGTCAAAAACTAGAAACGGACGTGGTTTGTCTCCATTGGCGGGATTTACTTACACAAATTTATCAAGCATTATGAAACTGACATTGGCAACCAAAGAAACATCCGAGTTACGAAACCATGTGAGTACTTCCAAAGGCCATTTCATCGTACCCATCCAATTACAGCTATTGAGCATGAGTCGACAACGTGAAGGAGTCATTTATAAACGAATAAGTGTAAGATTTAAACACACATATGGAGTGTTAAATTCAGAGTGGAGAACAGATAGCCGGTGTGTCTCGACGACGTGAAATGACTGTCTAGTGACGTGATAGAGGAAGAAATGAGAGTCAACATGGATGACATAGATCATCCAGTAGTACAGTCAGAGTTTAACAGAGCTTCGGAAAACTTGCATTAAATAAGGCGGAAGACATATATAACGCGATTTTGAAATATCTGAAACCATTGGTGGTCGTGGAACCCAAGTGACTACTCAAGTTTGTGTGTAGAATGTAAGAGACTGGAGATATACCATCAGACGTCTGGAATAATATCATCCACACAGTCCCAAAGATGGTATGGACAGATAAGTGCGAAAACTATCGTCCATTTAACTTAACAGATCATGCATCAAAGTTTCTGACAAAAACAATACCAGAAAAACAGAAAACAAAGTTGAGAATCTGTTAGGTGAAGATCGCTGTGAATTTAGGAAAAGTTAAGACACCACAGAGGCAGTCTTGACGTCGCGCTTAACAATTGAGTCTAGACACGTTCGGAGGATTTGTCAACATTGAGAAAGCTTTAGAGAACGTGAAATGATACAAGATGTTCGAAATTCTTTGAAAAAGAGGTTTAGGCTATAGCGAAAGACGGATAATATACAAGACCCAAGAAGGAACAATAAGAATAGAGATCGAGAATGAAGTGCTCTGATTGAAAAGAGTGTAAAGCAGTGATGGTGTCTTTCTCACTTACTGTTCAACTTACACATAAAAGAAGCAATGACGGAAATAAAAGAAAGGTCCAGCATGGGATTAAAATCCAGGTTGAAAGGATAACAGTGATAAGATTCACTAATGAAGTTGCTATCCACAGTGAAAGTGAGGAAGGACTAAAGACATACTGAACGGAATGGACAGTCAATTGGACACAGATAATGGATTGAAGCTAAACCGAAGAAAGACGGCAGTAAGGAGGAGGAGGAGAAATGAAGTAAGTGATAAAAATCACATCAAAATGGGGCTACGAAACAGACGAGGTGAAGGAATTCTGCTTCCTTGGAAGCAAAATAATGCCTGGCGGACGAAACAAAAAGGACATAAAAAGCAGAGTAGTATCAAACGTAGGTCTTAATTTATTTAATACATTTCTGAGGATGTAAGTTTAGAACATAGCATTGTATGATAGTGAATTACTAACTGTCGGAAAAGCAGGAAAGAAAAGATACGAATGTTTGAGACTTGACATCACAGAATGATGTTGAAAATTAGGCATACTAATAAGAAATGGGAAGATTCTCGCAAGGAACTGATGGAAAACACTCACAAATAAAGAACTGGATGATAGAACATTTGTCAAGACATCATGGAGTAACTTCCATGGTGGAACGCGTCGGTCTGTTTTGGACTGATTCGTTTCATTTTTATTTCTATTCTTTAATTCATTTTTCGCGTCTGAGAAATTCCTGTACCGATTAAATGCATCAATGCTGATTACGAGCAATCTCAGTGATTTCAACGATTAAGTCATCGGTTCTCATTTTATTATTTTATCCACCCGCAGTAGCTGTTGCATGTGAAACTTTTCTGTAGCCGCATGGCTGGATCGCGTAGGAAGGGACAGGCAGGGCTCGGTGACTTCAGGATACGGGGTACTTTTCCGGCTCAATATTGTGTAAAAATCAACAGCTTTTTCTTTCAGGCACTGTTTTACAGATTTTTTGTTGATATCAGGTAATGCAGCACACTTTCTAAACAAATCACAAGTATTTTGATTATTTTTGAATCTGCTTAGGGTTATTAAAAAAATTACAAAGAAATTGATGCATTTTTTTTCCAAAATCCTTCCTCAAATTGAGGTACATTTAATCCAACGTTATACATTCGAAGGAGACCAAATTTTTATCAGATATGCATGAAAAGATGGCTGAGGTACTAGACCCATTTAATTCCACCTATTATGTATATTACAAGGATAAAAATTATCACATTTTAATTTTTATAATTTCTTTCCTAATGAAAATGTAATTTTCTATAATTTAGTTGATTCTGCTATAAAGCTTAGGTTTACGACATGAGTATGGACTATTGCAAGTTACAGAAAAAAATTAGAGCAATGCTTTATAAACTTTAGGAAATATTTGTACCTGAATTCTGAAAAATATAACCTGGGGGAAATTGCGAATGAAGATATGAGTCCAATTAAACTGCGCCTCAGAACATTCCTCAAACATAGTCTTCATCCTGCAGCATTTCTTCATCTTCAAGCTTCCTCTTGGCCTTCCTTTTAGCACTTCTTGCTTCTTTGGTAACTTGAAGAGCCAATCTTTAAGCATCATGCACTTATTGTCTGTCACACGCAAGCAATTGATCTTCCTTATTAGAGCCACATTTCATGTCTACATTTCTCAGGACTTCCAACCTTCCTATCATCCCATCATTGAAACATATCACTGCATCTAGTACACCAACTTTTAATCGATTTAGTCCCACAAAAATATTCTTCGGTAATCTTTCACATATGCAATGGTTGAAACTTTCATTAGTATTCTGAGTGCCCCCATGAAGACATTTACAAAGCAAAACAGGGTCACTCAGGTATCTAAAAATTGGTTTTATTTCATTCCTAACAGGCTCAGGAAGGGAATGCTTATGACGGTATATCTGACCACTTTCTTTTGCTTTTTGGTAACCACACCAAGAATCTGCTCCTTTAGCGCAAAGTCCGCGAACAGGGTGGTCATCTGTGGACAACTTAATGAAAGTAGGTGGCCCATACAGCTTTGATGATTGCTGTAACATCACTCAAAGGTTTAGTTCGTCTAATGGCCAGTCCATAATAACTCTGAAAAAGGTCTATTTCAGTTTCTGGCAATCTGCCTCGGCCAGACAGAGATTTTTCATCAGATAACAACTTTCCTTTCATTTCCTTCGTAGCTTCCTCAATCTAGCACCCATTCTCTTTTGCACATGTCCACAACACTCCAGTTTTGTTACCAAGGTATGACCATAAACATTGAACCCATTAATTTTATTGAAAGCTTTAGTCCCCATCGCCTAGGTACATCGTATATCTAACTTTATAAACGGGAACCGACCTCCGGAATATAACTCTGAATATAACTCCTCTGTAACCATCGTAATTCTTAGAACACTGTATGTTCAATATGTCATTCAGTGTTACCATGGCAGGTGTGGCAGTACTTATATTAGCACTCAACAATAACAACTTTTCCATTCTCCAGATAAGTAGCACTTACTACACCATTCAAGGAACGATGTCCTCGACATTGCCATGTCCCATCAAGTGCAATAGCAATGTCCCAGGTTCCACTAATATGTACAGTTTCTTCTACTGCACGTTTCATCGATGCTTTAGACGCAACCGTCAAGGCACCTAAAAGTGTTTATATGTACTTGCTGAACCTACTGGGTGGGGGAGCAAGGTCCATCAAACTACAAAACGTTTGAGGAGCCTTTTTTCCTTTTCCTATTGCACGCATAGCATGCACTAACTTCAAATTCACATCATATGAATTGTGCTCAATGTTCTAAGTCATTTTCGAGGTAGATTTATTGCAGGATCTACACAGAACAATTAATATTGACTCTAAACCCTTCCTGCTACTTTGTTGTTCAGTTATATGAGATAGCCTACAATATCACATTGTTTACACTTCAACACTTCCTTTACCAAAGAAGATAAGATACCCACATCAACAACAACAAATCCATTACAAACAGTGTAATTATTAACACAAAAATTTTAATTACCAGGAGGCGTACCATGTGGGAGTTTCTTCCCTGAAGAATTTGTACATAGCTTACTTTCAACAGTGTGGCTTGTTTTGTTAGTGAACTGGTTACCGCGGAATTTCCTTTTATTGAATTTCTTGATGCGAGGCATAGTTCGTATTTATTGCACACTAAAGGATATGCACTTCCACAGATATATGTAGCACTTGGGCAACAAACATTCAGTAAGACGTGAAAAAACTGCTTCAGCGAAACAAAAGTAAATACTAGCAAAGATAATCATTTACAGACACTAGAAACCTGCACTGTTACCAACATTTACGATGTATCATAGGTTCAATCGCTGGAAACAGGAAGTTCATAGACCTTTTCGAAATAATACTGGTTTCTGTAACAGTAATAAAGGGGGCTTAGCGGCATACATTAATATAACTTTAAAATTTGGTATATGTAGCTTATTTCTCATTTGAAACCCTATAATGTATTTATCAATGTAATCGGGAAAGACTACAGAATTTAATAAATTCATAAAAAAATTCGATTTTTCCACCTTTTATAAGTACCCTGTATCCTTCAGAGCAGTCGCCGGGGAGTCGGTTTCTTTTCTAAAAGTAGTGCTACCGACAGTCGATGAGCACCATGCAGGACACGTAGGCTGCCGCTTGATTTGTTTAGGACAGGTGCTGAGCGCCAGCAGTTGCAGAAGTTTCCCTGAATACGATGGTCACCAAAGCTTAAGAGTACATCGACTCTACCTTAAAACGCCGGTATAGTGACGCATGACGAAAAGTTGGTCCTGTGCAGAATACTGCTCATTTTTAGAAGCCAAAGTTATCCAGTCAGAGCACAGCTCTGTAGGATTAGGTTTGGTATCTGGTAGCCTTCCTAGAAAGCAGGAGAGTGGGCCATCACTTGCAGTTAATCATTTCTCTCTTTTTCGTGGGAAGATAAATAGCTGAGTGCGTTTTAGAATTTCCTTTCTCCTTTTGTGGAGGCGAGATGCCGTAAGCAGAGCACCGCGTCCATAACCACTCGTAGAAAACGTAGGCACGAGCTCCACTGGCCCCCCCTGAAAATTACGAGAGGGTGGGAGGCCGGTCGCTACCTGTAAATATTACAGACACGAGAGAACCGCAGACTGGCCGAAATAAAACCATCTGTGAAGAATGGTAATTTTGTACGTAACTTTTACGAGCAGTGCTTGCGAAAACACGAGCCATTGGCTGGCTTATAAAACTTTTCCTGAGAGGGGAGTTTAGCAGATTTGTTACGATCATTATCGCTGGACAGAATTTAACGGAATCTTGCGAATGGCGAAAGACAGTTAATGTGAAATTCTGGGAGAACAGAGAGGATATAGTTCTGCCTAGGGACTCTGGTTGGACAGCTCAGTGGAAACATATGGGTACTACAGCCCTGCAGGAACACTCTGTCTCTCCAGCTCTTCCCCTGACTTTGGAGCTGGGAGGTACTTCTGAGGGAGAACATGGCATATAACGACCAATCCATTGGCAGCCGTCCCCACTACTCCATCCTACCGCTTATATCATGGTGAGAATCTGCAGCACAGGCGACCGAAAATGAGAGTTATCATTCGTTCAGTAGGCGCGAAGTGTTAACTAACTTAGATTCTAGAATCACGATACTTCTGATTAGGTTTTTCAATGCTCGTTAAGGATCAAGTTAGTTATGGTGGTTGCTTGTCACATTCTGTGCCCTGTGGCAATGTCGGAGAAATCACTCTGTGGATACCACGATCGTTTCCTTTCATCAGTGATTTGTAAGATTACTTTTTCTGTCTTCCAAACCTGCGGTCTTTGTCAGATGAATCAATCATTAGCTCAGATTGCTCTTTGTCCATGAAGATTATTTGTTCTATTTTCTTTGAGAGTTATTCCTCTCAATATCAAAATGGTTCAAATGGTTTCAGCACTATGGGGCTTAACTGCTGAGGTCATCAGTCCCCTAGAACTTAGAACTACTTAAACCTAACTAACCTAAGGACATCACACACATCCATGCCCGAGGCAGGATTCGAACCTGCGACCGTAGCGGTCGCGCGGTTCCAGACTGTAGCGCCTAGAACCGCTCGGCCACTCCAGCCGGCCTCTCAACATCATTTCGTCAGAAAATTCGTATTATGCAATTGATACAGAGGTTTTGTAATAAATCAGGGGCTAACAGGACTAATCTTTTATTTCAATAGATAGAAAAATCCCCTTTATATCGAGATTATTAATATTTTCTACAAGAATCAACACACAGGACTCATTTGTCGGGATCACCCTCTTCATCACGTTATTCCGTTGCACGACAGCTTTCGTTACCATATCTGAGTTCATGGGAAGCGAAGGTCCAACTGATGCAGATCAGTGTGGCTGCAGAGGGTGGAAACTATTAGGGAAGGCTGAGACTGGAATATATCCGACAAATAATTGAAGACGTTGGCTATAAGTGCTACTCTGAGATGAACAGCATGTACGATGCACGTGCTCGTGTTTTTAGTTGCAGAACAGAGACTTGGGACTGGAATAAACAAGCAACATGACAAAGGCCGCGAGGGGTAGCCGCCCGGTCTCGGCCGTCTTGCCATGGTTCGTGCGGCTCCCTCCTTCGGAGGTTCGAGTCATCCCTCGGGCATGGGTGTGTGTGTTGTCCTTAGCGTAAGTTAGTTTAAGTTAGATTAAGTAGTGTATAAGCCTAGGGACCGATGACTTGAGCAGTTTGGTCCAATAGGAACTTACCAACACCATGACAAAGCTTGATCTGTAGGAACTGGCCATGCTTTATCAGAATTTAATCCTCTAGGTCACAAAACAAAACGCGCTTTTTTGAAACTTTTTATAAATTTTGCATACTCCCTAGGCAAGTGTGTATCGAGCGACTTTGTGATGGTTAATGAAGACCCACCATGATAGAACAGCCGTGATGGAATGTTATTAGGAATGCAAAGAGAGCTCCATCATATATTAAAGTGAAGCCAGAATCAAGTTGACACACTAAATCTGAAGGAATCTAGAAAGAAAGTATAGAGAGCAATGTGAGAAGCGTTTAAGGAATTCGAAAGTAAAATTTTGCATGTGGTGCTGATTACTTGTTTTACGCGAAGTCCGTCTAAGCGGAAGGAAATAATCTTTTCATTCGGTCGGTGATCATAAAAGCACCGAAACGGAAGATGAGAGAGAGAAGACCGATATACTGAATCCGGTATTCCGAAATTGTAACTGCGGAACATTGTAATACGCTTCCTACTTTCAGCAGTTGTAGGAACGTTAAAAAGATGGATACTGAGCCAGAAAGTGAACTAAAATCGCTCACTAATGCAAAGGCACCTGAACCGGCTGAAACACGATGAAAGAACTCGTAACACTTGTAGCGGGTAGTAGGTCACTGGAACAGCGTAGTATACCGAGCATTTGGAAGAAAGCATAGTCGCTTCTGTTTTCAAGACTGGTCGTGGAACTGATGTACATAATTATAGGCCCATATTGCTGACCTCAATCTGTTTTACAATCGTAGAACATGTTCTGTGCTCACGCATTATGACTTTTCTGGAGAAGGGAACCTCCTCTTTAAAAACCAAAATGGATTCCGTAAACAGAGAAAGTGAGCTCGCTCTGTTCGCCCATACAGTCCAGAGCGCCGCAGACAAAGGCGGTGTAACATCTCCCCTTTTGCCTTTGGTTTGTTTTGAATATGGTTTTCATGTATGAGGGCGCACTTGCACATAATGTTCGCATTAGCTACGCTGACCTCCAGAGAATTTCATTAGGGTGTGTTGGAAATTTTTACCTCTGCAATGCGCCTATGGTCAACTATCGTGCGAAATTAAGGAAAAGGGGTTCACTTGTTTGAGTAAAAAAAAAAAAAAATCGATGTCTTGCGGCATGTAAAGCTCTCATGTAGTCCTTAAAAGTAAAACCGTAAGCTTATGTGACTTCATAACTGTCATTTCACCTCTTGATTTAATTAAGATCAAAGTCAATACTAAAGTTTGTAAGAATTTTCAGATCCTGATTCCAGAGATCAGAGGCATTGCTTCCCGACAGCAGAGATCACGAACAAACAGCTATGTGAACACGTAAGATTTTTTGTTTCTTTTTGTCTTTCAGACTAGCAAACGGCTCGCGAGGTGACAGCGCCCAGGGTGATGCCGTATTCTCTTGTCTTCCGGAAGGCACCCGTTGCAGTTCCGCACTGTGGTCCACTAAACAAAATACGAGCTTTCCGCGTATCAGATCACATTTGTGACTGAATTCAGGACCTTTTAGCAGACAAAACTCAGTACTTTATTCTTAATTGGTCGAAATCGACAGATGTAAAGGCAAGGGAGTGTTACAAAGGAATTACTGTTTACAATATACACTCCTGGAAATTGAAATAAGAACACCGTGAATTCATTGTCCCAGGAAGGGGAAACTTTATTGACACATTCCTGGGGTCAGATACATCACATGATCACACTGACAGAACCACAGGCACATAGACACAGGCAACAGAGCATGCACAATGTCGGCACTAGTACAGTGTATATCCACCTTTCGCAGCAATGCAGGCTGCTATTCTCCCATGGAGACGATCGTAGAGATGCTGGATGTAGTCCTGTGCAACGGCTTGCCATGCCATTTCCACCTGGCGCCTCAGTTGGACCAGCGTTCGTGCTGGACGTGCAGACCGCGTGAGACGACGCTTCATCCAGTCCCAAACATGCTCAATGGGGGACAGATCCGGAGATCTTGCTGGCCAGGGTAGTTGACTTACACCTTCTAGAGCACGTTGGGTGGCACGGGATACATGCGGACGTGCATTGTCCTGTTGGAACAGCAAGTTCCCTTGCCGGTCTATGAATGGTAGAACGATGGGTTCGATGACGGTTTGGATGTACCGTGCACTATTCAGTGTCCCCTCGACGATCACCAGTGGTGTACGGCCAGTGTAGGAGATCGCTCCCCACACCATGATGCCGGGTGTTGGCCATGTGTGCCTCGGTCGTATGCAGTCCTGATTGTGGCGCTCACCTGCACGGCGCCAAACACGCATACGACCATCATTGGCACCAAGGCAGAAGCGACTCTCATCGCTGAAGACGACACGTCTCCATTCGTCCCTCCATTCACGCCTGTCGCGACACCACTGGAGGTGGGCTGCACGATGTTGGGGCGTGAGCGGAAGACGGCCTAACGGTGTGCGGGACCGTAGCCCAGCTTCATGGAGACGGTTGCGAATGGTCCTCGCCGATACCCCAGGAGCAACAGTGTCCCTAATTTGCTGGGAAGTGGCGGTGCGGTCCCCTACGGCACTGCGTAGGATCCTACGGTCTTGGCGTGCATCCGTGCGTCGCTGCGGTCCGGTCCCAGGTCGACGGGCACGTGCACCTTCCGCCGACCACTGGCGACAACATCGATGTACTGTGGAGACCTCACGCCCCACGTGTAGAGCAATTCGGCGGTACGTCCACCCGGCCTCCCGCATGCCCACTATACGCCCTCGCTCAAAGTCCGTCAACTGCACATACGGTTCACGTCCACGCTGTCGCGGCATGCTACCAGTGTTAAAGACTGCGATGGAGCTCCGTATGCCACGGCAAACTGGCTGACACTGACGGCGGCGGTGCACAAATGCTGCGCAGCTAGCGCCATTCGACGGCCAACACCGCGGTTCCTGGTGTGTCCGCTGTGCCGTGCGTGTGATCATTGCTTGTACAGCCCTCTCGCAGTGTCCGGAGCAAGTATGGTGGGTCTGACACACCGATGTCAATATGTTCTTTTTTCCATTTCCAGGAGTGTATATAAATGATTTATTGGATAATACCAGAAGCTCTCTGCACGAAGACTGCAACGTCAGGACACCAGTGAAACGCAGCAAATCTTACGGAGGATCGATGGTCAGTGCAAGATCTGGCAGCTGACCCAGAATATAAATAAATGTAGCACATAGGGGAAGCGATCCATTACTGGTCAATTACGCTATTGATGAAAAATCACTGGAAACAGCAGAACTACAAAATACCTAGGAGTAACAGTCCAGAGGGACCTAAAGTGGAATGGAAACCTAAGACTAATTGTTCGGAAAACTAAATGACAGAATGAGATTCTTTGGAAAAAAATCTTAAGGACATGTGATTCATCCACGGAACAACGTGGCTTACAAAACACTTGTTTGACGGGCTCTTGAGTCTAGTTCATCAGTCTGGGAGCCTTACCAAGTGGGACTGAATGAAGAGATAGAGAACATCAAAAGAAAAGCTATACGTTTCGTCACGGGATCGTTCAGTGCACGCACAGAATAAAGGAGATGATGAACAAGCTACAGTGACTGACGCTGCAATAGAGGGGTTGTGTGGCACGGGGATGTTTACTGTTGAAATCTCGCAATATGACTGGGACGAGAAAATCAGATAAATTTGAGCTCATACAGAGGCTTATAGATATTCGTTTTTCCGACATACCATTCACGAGTGGAACAGAGAGAGGGAAAGATGTTATTGGTAACGGAGGTGCCTACCGCCACACACCGTAAGATGTCTCGCGGAGTGTAGATGTAGACGTTGATGTATACGTAGATTTTTTGCTTCTATTCTCAAGAAATTAAAATTAACAAAAGCATACGTTTCATTAGATATTCAATACATATCCGTTCTGCTTATTAGTGGTTCCATCTCTTTACACAGTATAAAAGAAAATGTCCTGACTGACTCGTCGTCGCCCACCCCACTGCTAAGGACAAAACTTGAAATTTGGAGAGGCTGTTGATCTTGTACGATAGGCAGCGTTTAAGAAGGTATTTTTCTAAATATCGCCCATAAGGGTGTGAAATAGGGGATGAAAGGTTTCTTGAAAATATGTCACTATTAAGGCAATTTTGGAGCTAGATCTACGAAAATCTGTATTTAGTTTCACGGTCAGAAATAAAGAAATGCGTGGTTTTGCATTTTTGGGCATTTAACTCCTATTGTGGTCAAATAGTGGGTGAAAGTTTTGTTTGAAAATAAATCATTATCAAAGAACTACTAAAGGATTTTTAGAGCTAAATCCGTGAAAATTGGTATTTGTCTTCTCGTTTAGAAATAAAAAGCAGGTGGTTCGGTGTTTTTGGAAATTCAACTTCTAAGAGAATGAAATGCGAGATGTTTTATGAAAATATTTCGCTATGGAAGCGCTGAATTTTGCTTCCCGGTTGGAAATAAAATATTGTGTGTTTCAGTGTTTTGGGAAATTCGTGCTCTAAGGGGGTGAAATAGGGTACGAAAAATTTTACGGAAATATTTCATTACAACAATTTGTAAAGCAAAACGTAAGAAAATTTGTACTTTGCTTCTCTGTTACAAGTAAAAGAATATGTGTTTTCGGGAACTGAACTCCTAGAGGGGTAAAATAGGAGATGAAAGTTTTTATGGCAATATTTCAGTACGGGAGCCTTTTTGAAACCAAATCTCTGAAACTTGTATTTGAATTTTCGGTTGGAAATAAAAAAATACATGTTTCAATATGTTTTATGGAAAGTCAACTCGTACGAGGGCGAAATAGAGGATTACAATTTTTATGAAATTTTTTCGTTGTATAAAAACGTTTTTGAAGCCAAATCTCTGTCAACAGCTGTTTGACTTCTAAAGAAATATGAGTTAGGGGATGAAACTTCCTATGGAAATGTCACCACAAGAACTCAAAAGACATCCGAGATCAGCTACCAGAATTGCTTTTTGGTCAGAAGTACATCCGGAAAAGACCATGGTTTAAGAAGATGTTGGAATTTGTGCACAACATAAAAATTCTATTAAAAAAAACAAGAAGTGTCTGTGCAGACCATACAATCTATACAAGCAAGGCAGCGAGCGCTAAGCCCGTAGAGGATAGAATACCCAGTATCACCAGCTGGTTTGTGATACTTTTCTTCAAATACAGGATGAAGGTATAACCTTTTAAGATACTCTCATCAGGGAAAGAGATACCAGCGTTCATCTCAAGGTTCGATTCCGTAATGAGATGCCTCTGTGCCATAAAAAAATTAATATCTATTTTTTTCAGCTTCAGGATGACAGCGCCTCAGCAATAAACTGCTGTCTCACGGTACTGTTGTAGTGCCTTATATCTTGGATTGATCAGCGCTTTCCACTTCCCATTGACACCATTTCCTTGGTGTTTTCTATCAATTGCGACTGAGTTGTTACAACAGCTGTCATCCCTCATACCCTCACTACTAAAATACGAGGGTTGGAACTTAAATAGTGGCAACTATTTATTCACAACCGATACAAAAGAGCTACATGTTTACACCTGTTACTGTCCTTCAAAGTAGTCACCAGCGTTGTGTAGAAACCGCTGCCAGAGATGTGGAAGGCGTAGTATACCGTTAGCAGAGCCTGTTCTGTTGATGGCGCGAATGGAGCGGTCTACTGCCTGTCGAATACCTGGAACAGTTCTGAAGCGAATGCCACGAAGTGGTTCCTTCACCTTCGGAATCAAATCAAAGTCACAAGGATTTAAGTCCGGGGAGTATGGTGGGTGGTACAGTACTTCCCAGTCCCATCGACCGAACAGAGCAGCCAGCTTGCGCTGTATGCGTCCGCGCGTTGTCTTGCAAAATGATGGGTGGATTGCGCTGAAAGTGTCGCCGCTTCTTTCGCAAAGCTGGTCGCAGGTGATGCTCCAAAAACGAACAGTAATAGTATGCATTGACGGTCTGTCGTGGGGGAACGTAATGTGTTAGGATAACACCATCACAGTCGTAAACAAGAATCACCATAACTTTAGACCGCTCCATTCGCACCCTGAACAGAACAGGCTCTGCTAACGGTATACTACACCTTCCACGTCGCTGGCAACGGGTTCTACACAACGCTGGTGACTACTTTGAAGGAGAATAACAGGTGCAAACATGTAACCCTTTTGCATCGGTTGTGAATAAATAGTTGCCACTATTTAAGTTACAACCTTCGTATTTAACATTGTTGAACATTCTCCGAACACTCATTTTGGATTTCGGGATCATGGATGCAAATAAACAGAAAAAGTAAACAAACAGATCATCATAAGTCGTGCAAGCAGCACTCGCCACTGTGTATGACGTACGGGACGTCCAACTATTGCAACTCCTTGGGTGGTTACTAGACCGGCGCGATTCAGACAGTCTTCGCGGTAACTACTGTTAGAACTAACATACTTACGGAGTCAACTTTGTCAGACGTTTTCGTAATTTACGAAATTTATTTATGTAAGATATCCATAATTAGTCGCTTAAGTTGCTTATTTTATAATTGTTTTAATCACGGTTATTTGTGTTAGTCTTTCAACGATTTTTTCTTGACTATCTGACAGTTTCCTGTTTTTGAAAACTTTGGTTTATTATTTTTGACGATGGGAATTACCAAATTACGTTTCTCTTTTCACTATACGTCAGGTGTTAAAGCATTTATTCAGAAAATATTATGATATCTTCGTTACTTCTGTTGGATCAACAGCTGATTTGTAAACGTTTAGTGCTCCAAGGGAAGTAAAGCGCTAGAAATGTAAGAATATTCCCTTATATCCGTCTTCCCCTTTTAAGAGTGAACATGTGTTAGAATAGGAGGGTCGACGCCGGGGTATCAGATGAGCTTTTAAGCTTGCAAGTGCCGAAGAAGACGTCCGATGAGGCTGAAGATCCCCGTTAGGAGTGTCAGAGCATTTCAGACAATGGCCTGATAAATTATTCGAAGTGCCTGGGAGCACTGTGAAGCTTATCTTGAGAGTATGATAAAGAAGAAAGGTACTTATTTGGAAAGCAATCCCGGGATAAATATATCTTAACTGTATTCTATCAAAAACGTTTGGCAGTCGTGAAATATCACTTATATTTGAATTTCATCAGCGATGATTGAAAATATTAATTTTCGTTAAGATAACGCAAATTTTCAAGATACCTCTTCCGAATTACAGCCCACTTGAGGTAGTGTGGGACATATCTGTCTCTTTTACTATTATTCGGAATCCAAAATGTTGAGGAAACGTTTGAATAAATGTCTTTGATGAGAAACTTTTTGAGGCCTGAACCCAGAAATTCCGCAGTGTTTCTTAAAAATAGGATAAACGAAATCCGACATGGAAGACTTAAAGGTGTGGAAGAAGAAGGAAATGTTACAGATGACCTGACTCCGGAAGAAGGTGGAAAAGACTGCAACAAAATTTCAATTAGGAGTTTCTTACTTAATGCTGTTTTATATCATAAACCACTTACAACTACACAAACTTAAGGCGCAGCACTTAAAAATACTAGCTCTAATAATTAGTGGCTTCATGACTGTTACACTATTTCTAAGTCTCTACAAATGTATTGAGAAGAGCCCGTCTAAAGGTAATGAAGGTCATTACAGATTATCTGATATTCATTATGTGAAATGAAGTGATACGCTGCTGCGCTTTGGCTATGCGCCCTACAGAACGGCAACCCTTCTTACAGCAATGGTGCACCAAGTGCCTAACCTCGAAGGAGTTACATCAGTAGATGACAGAGCTCAGGTAGGCGCGCTGCCTAGACCAGCAGGCGCACTGCAAGCGACACCAGAGGTCTTTGGCATCGCGAACCTGTTTGTCTCCGCGGGTCACGTGATAGCAAATAGTGTGTGTGTATCTCTATGCAGCCTGGGTGTTTACGGTGGCGCAAAGCCTCTCCGAGGCATCTTCCGTCAAGCTCTGGGCCAGGCACAGACTGCACCCACAGTCCCCTAATCAGAGCCTCGATCGGAACCTTCGTTACATACGACGCTGGGCCACGCCAGCCACCGCCGACCGAAGGATTCGCAAGTGCCTGCTGCCCCGTGGCAGGGACTTGGCCTCTGCATGCCGGCCGGTGTGGCTGAGCGGCTCTAGGCACTTCAGTCTGGAACCGCGTGACCACTACGGTCGCAGGTTCGAATCCTGCCTCGGGCATAGATGTGTGTGATGTCCTTAGGTTAGTTAGGTTTAAGTAGTTCTAAGTCTAGGGGACTGATGACCTCAGATGTTAAGTCCCATAGGGCTCAGAGCCATTTGAACCATTTGGCCTCTACATCAGAGACGACCAGAGGCTTGGCATCGACCGTCAACTTTCACTGCGCTATTTTGTTCTACTTCCCAGTGAAAATAAACTTTTATTGTTTCATCATTACGGCTTTCAGCCTAAGTTAGACTTTTATAGATTCAGTGCCTCAATGAGAGAGAAACTTAATACTTACGGTGTTCACTTCTGAAGGTTTATTTGAGTAAAAATACGAGCATCATCGCAAAATATGGCACCATTTGAGAGGGAGCAGATATGCGATCTGTTTAAGAGTGAATTGTCAGCGATAACTGTAGTTGGTGTTACTCTACAACGTGCATCTACAGCAGTGGTTCCCGAACTTTTCCTCTGACAGACCACTTTGATAATGCTGCTCCTCTGATGGAGCACCTTGTTTATTTCGAAGCTCCATTCAATTGTTGTTTTTTTAAATGAAACTTGTTTTATTCAGTGATTAATTCAATTTTAAAACATAACTAGTAACACAGAAATCATAACAATTTTTTAAAAAATAAGAAAAAATGTACGAGAAAAGGCCATTTTACTAACGGATATTTTGCGGAGCACTTATTCCCATCCTACAGAACATCAGTGTTCCACGGAATACAGTTTGTGAAACTCTCGTGCAGGATCGATTCGACAGGTGAATATTTCCTATAATAGGGTGCCACAGAGGGATGTGCGATCAACATCATCTGCGACACCGCACGCTACTGACAGCCATATCTCGATCCTCAGCCTCCGCAGGAAGTGTCGTACTTTGTAATGATGCTACTGACGGGAAAGGTCATGCTGCGTTACCGAAAGCCTTCGATTTCATGTCCAGTATTAAATTAAGCTTCCACGATGGCGAAAAATAGGTTTCACATTTCTGGCAAAAGATATACCGTGGAGAGCGGCCTTTATTTCTTTGGAAAGGCTACATTTGTGATAGGTTTATGTGAAATCGCCATCAGTCCACATGACTACTTCGCATTACGCCGACAAGATTTTCAGTCTAGTGGTTATCTCTGTGCAGACGAACTTCGAAAATGGTGCGTTGCAACAGAACAGTGTCTGTTCCCGGGCTACAGACGCAATGATTTTTGATACGCGCTTATTGAGTTTTCTCCGCGATCGCAGTCTGGCTCAGGGATATGTTATGATTGTGGTCTAGGTGGTGTGCGGCGCAGGGAAGAATGCTCGTTAAGCAGCGCTCAGGAAGGACGGCACGACTTTGGTTTGTGTCCGGTTGGTGTGAGGGTCGAGAGGTGGTGTTGTGGCCGCTTTTCGCTGCGGCTGGACTGGGCAGTTGTGTTATTGGAGCAGCAACTAACCGGAGTGTATACCGGGGTGCGGTAGCGGCCAGCATTGCTTTGGTCTGTTACTTGTGGCACTAGGTTTGTGCCGCCCGTTTTACTACTGGCACTTTGCTCTGACCTTGGCTGTCTGGACTGGAATGAACGGCGAGTATCTTCTGAGCTCTGCCTAGCAGTGCTGTTTTCCGCAAAGCTACGAATTGTGTTCTGTGGTGTCAGTGCCATTCATCTTCCATGCTCCGGGTTTGAATCCCAGTTGGGAGAATAAAGCCCGTTAAAAGTGTTGGGCTCAGTTGCGCGATACTTAGCGCTGATCTGCAAACTCAGCTCCTAGTGTGTTTCTCACAGCCCTGTTCACTTTACGAAAATTGTTATTAGTTCACGTCTGAGATGCAGAGATTATTTAAGGTTGATGTGCGTGCCATGATGTGTACTATAATCGTGGGTCTCTGCTTTAGACGCCCATTTATTACTCTATTCTCTAGCATTATTTATGCAGAGCGTAGAGGCATTGCGGGTGCCACCAACGACAACCATAGATAAAATACCGGCATTAGCCCACTGCGATTGAGGCAGCTACGGACCAAGCGATGGTGTCGTGCTCAATGTGTTGTAATTTTATGCAGCTGTTTTATTGGTGCTCTGATTTTTCGTAAGTTCAGTTTCATTACATGCGATTCTCTGAAGCTACTTTGATTATATTCGTTTTATAAGTTTCTGTCTTGACATATTTCATGTACAGCTACAATGTGTCCGTTGACTCTGTCACTGCCTACTACTGTAATGTGGATAACGAAATTTAGTACCTCAGTTCCTTAAGGCTTGTGGGGGCTATAGCTCGTTTTTATGTTAACTGCTTCTCTGGGAGGGAGTCCGTTAGCTGCATAACGGTTTGGGCAGGAGCGCGGTAAACTTTTGACTATTATTCTTCAACTGTAAGCATAATTTTCATTGATTTAAGGGCAGGTCCCGTTAAAGGTTTCTTAATGCCTTCAGTTGAATTGTATCGTAGAGGCTTCATCCCGCCGCAGCCCTCAGTGGTTCACAACCCATCAACAGGCCACAGCAGTCCACCCACCCCACCACCGCCCCATACCGAACCCAGGGTTATTGTGCGGTTCGGGCCCCAGAGGAACCCCCGGGAACGTCTCATACCAAACAAGTGTAATCCCAAATGTTTGTGTGGTAGAATAATTGTGGTGTACGTATACATAGAAACGGTGTTTGTGCAGCAATCGGCAACACAGTGTAACTGAGGCGAAATATGGGGAACCAGCTCGCATTCGCCGAGGTAGATGGAAAACCGCCTTAAAAACCGTCCACAGGCTGGCCGGCACACCGGACCTCGATACTACTTCGCTGGGCGGATTCGTGCTGGGGACCGGCATGCTTTCCCGCTCGGGAAGCAGCGCGTTAGACCGCACGGCTAGCTGGGCGGGCTTAATGCCTTCTAACTTTAATGTTGTTTGCTGTTACGAATTTTTGATGATCTTTCTTAGAATACTAATTGACTGATTTCGCGAGATTATATCCATTTAGGTATTAATTGTCCATGTGGGCAGTAGTCCACTGGCTGTGCCCAACCATTTGGGGCAGCTGCCGGGTGAAAGCTCGTTATCGTTTTGTTCAGGTGTTAGATTGTGTTTTCAATTACTGAAACGGCAAGACCCGTCAAAGTTGTCTTATTGTTAATGAGTGTTTTTCTTTTAACTGTTTAGTGATTAAAGCATACCTGCCAACCTTCAAAAACCAAAAAACAGGAGATTCAGTTTCAAAAATCAGGAGAAATCAGGAGATATGAAAGATCAAAAAGCTGTGGCTCATTTTTGTATCCACCTAAGACAACTGAAAAGTTTTCCATTAAGGCGCCACAAAGCTATATAATGGCTAAAAAAGCATATAGAAACACTGGAAATACCCAAAATGTTGATTCTGTAACCCTTATTTGTAGTTTCGCCCAGTTAATTGCTGTTAGGTTAGGATGTTTTTTGGCATTAGAAAAAAAAGTATGATTGCCGTAAAACAGCATACACCATACTGTTTTGTGATACACATGAAAACTGTAAAAATACGCTTGCCAACTGGTTCGTCGGTGTATGCTGAAATCTTAACACAACCACTTCTTTTTTATTTTTCAGGGGCAGCATTTACTTTCTCCTCGTAAGATTTCACATTCTACATCTCTGCATGTTCAAAGTTAGCTAGTATTACACATTTTCAGGGAAACTATATCATTACAGAGATTCGTAAAATTCTCATATTTCACTCTTGCTATGTGGCCTATTAGTATTCAGTATTAGCGAGAGACATTGGAACAATCATGAGAACATGTACAATACCTTTCTTCTCACAGGTGAAGTAGAAGCCGCTTCTGCAGTAGGAAACATTGCAGAATCTGAATAATGGTGATGTACTAACAAACTAAAACAGTTACCAAATAAAATAGTAGTTCACTCTTAAAATGTTTCGAGATAATACACATTAGTGTTCTCACTTATTTAACAATGTTGTTATCCGTTCACATCAAGGTCTATCATTTCCTCCTTAATTAAATTTCCAATACATGATGAGGATGGAGAAAATATGGTAACACACAGGTATAATTATCTTTTCATGAAACACTTCACATTTCTATTGATTTAAGGAATTGAATGTTGAAGACTTAGCCTTTCTGAGAAATTCGTTGTTGAAGGTTTGCTGAAAGCAGTAGCCCTGTAGTCTTGATTTTACTGTCAACAATCTCTCCAAATTTTCATCATCGGTGGATGATCTAAACTGTGTCCTTGTTTTAGTTACTTGACTCCTTCGGGTTTCAGCATGAAGATGCGCAAGCATCTGCGCAACAAGAGACTAGAACATTTGAAACAACTTGGCATGGACAGAATACTGGATCTTCAGTTTGGAACAGAACAAGCAGCGTACCATATCATACTTGAAATGTATGACCGAGGCAATATCGTGTTAACAGACTGCGACATGACAATTTTGTACATTCTACGACGTCATGTGGAGAATGAAGATGTGAAATTTGCGATAAAGGAAAAATACCCGATGAACAGGGCACGAACTCATGAAGGAGCACCATCTCTAGAAAAACTTCAGTCAGTATTTGCATCAGCCAAAGAGGGTGATAATCTAAAAAAGATATTGAACACAAACCTTGAATATGGACCAGCAGTCATTGAGCATGTACTACTTAGAGGTGGCTCTCCCAGTGGATGTAAATTTGGGAAAAATTTCAGTGTGACAGAGGATTTGCCAAAGCTTTGTGAAGCACTCACTGAAGCTGAAAAGCTTATGGAAAATGCTGCTAGGCAAGTTTCAAAGGGATACATTCTTCAAAAGAAAGAAAAACGTCCACTACCAGATGGAGGCGAAGAGGACTTTTTTACAAATATAGAATTTCATCCAATGATATTTGAGCAGCATAGTAATCAGCCGCATAAGGAATTTCCTACCTTTGATGCTGCAGTTGATGAATTTTTCTCTACACTGGAAGGTCAAAAGATTGATATGAAAGCTTTGCAGATGGAGCGAGAAGCTATGAAGAAACTAGCAAATGTAAGAAAGGACCATGATCAGAGACTTCAAGCGCTTGAGCAAACACAAGAACTTGATAAGCAGCGGGCTGAGCTGATAACCCGCAACCAACAGTTGGTTGATGATGCTATCATGGCTATTCGTGCCGCACTGGCCAATCAGATGTCGTGGCCAGACATACAGGCCATGGTAACAGAACTCCAAAACCGTCAGCATCCTGTTGCATGTGCAATTAAAGGACTCAAACTTCAAATTAATCATATCACACTGCATCTCAGTGATCCGTATGCAGATGAGGATTACTCAGATGATGAAAGTAGGGATGAAGTTCTTAAACCAATGACAATTGATGTTGATTTGGATCTGTCTGCGTATTCCAATGCAAGGAGGTACTACGAACAGAAAAGAAATGCTGCCAAAAAGCAACAGAAAACCATTGAGTCTCATAGCAAGGCCCTGAAGTCTGCTGAGAGGAAAACAAAACAAACTCTTAAGGAAGTTCAAGCAATGGTAAACATCAGTAAAGCACGAAAAGTGTATTGGTTTGAAAAATTCCACTGGTTTATTAGCTCCGAGAACTATTTGGTCATTGGAGGTCGTGATCCAAAGCAGAAAATGGTTCAAATGGCTCTGAGCACTATGGGACTTAACATCTATGGTCATCAGTCCCCTAGAACTTAGAACTACTTAAACCTAACTAACCTAAGGACAGCACACAACACCCAGCCATCACGAGGCAGGGAAAATCCCTGACCCCGCCGGGAATCGAACCCGGGAACTCGGGCGTGGGAAGCGAGAACGCTACCGCACGACCACGAGATGCGGGCTCCAAAGCAGAATGAACTGATTGTGAAACGTTATATGAGACAAGGTGACATATATGTTCATGCAGATGTCCAGGGAGCAAGTAGTATTGTTATCAATATCCTCTCACATTCTGCATTATTATGGGGGGGCCGTTAGAATACCTAACATAACACGAATTAATTTGTCAAATTTTAGGCTCCCATCACTATTTCATAGTTTTCCTATCAGAGACCACTGCACATCAATTCTTTCTTCCCTTAAGATTTCATCCGGTATATCATATATCTGAAATGCACAAAACTGGGATTGTAATTCATCCATGGCGTCATGCTGTTTACCTACATCTGCATTCAATAATACTGGAAACTTTTCCACAAAGTACTTTAGGGTAGAAAAGGATGCATTGGAAACAGATCTGATTTGCACAACTGTTGCATTCCTCAGGATTTCACTCTTCAATGGGAATTTGTGAACCATGTATTCACAGGCGGCAATTAAGTATTTCCGAACAGATGAGAAGAATTCCACCTTCTCATCATGCTTGAGGCAATCCACAAGTTGAGAAGTACAATTGCCAATGACCAAATCACAATCATCCTTCTGGTTTCTTCTGCTGTGGTAATCAACCTCAAAAGGAGAACAGGATTTTATCACTGTAGGTAATACAAATTTAGACATCAAATTCTGTAACTTGGCCAGCAGCAGATCTTGCAGTAAATGGATGTGAGGTACACTTGACTGCCAAATTACATTTGTTTTGTCAAATGTAGGTATAATATTTGACAAAAACAGACCCAAAGCCATATATAAATCTGATGACAGAAACTTAAAAATCCTTTCTTCACGAGACAGGTTATACTTAATTGGGGAAACCTGTTTAGTTATTTTTGATGTAGATGAACATGGAATTGGCAATTCACTAGCTCTTTTTCTTGAAGAGGCACTAATCTCAATTGGTGACTGTTTCACCTTCGGTATATGATAATTTTGGAGACACCCAAGCTGATCATTCTTACCAGACGTCACTTCATAATTAAGCAGGCTGGTCAAAGGCTTCCACTGTTCAAGTAACCGAAGTAAACATTTTCTCACAGAAAGCCAACGGGTGCACACATGCTTCAATATTTTCTTCATCTCGACATCATATAATTTCTGAAATTCTTTCAGTTGTACTCTTCTGCAGAACATAATGTATGTCCAGTAAACAGTCATCAATCTGGAATGGCAGACATGCAGCTCCCTTTTTTGCTGCCAAATTTAACAAATGGCAGGGACAACCAACAACAAAGAGGTTAGGCATATGATTTTTCAAGAGACCTGCAACTCCGTTTTTCATTCCAACCATTACAGGGGCATTCTCACAAACTATTGACAAACAGTTACTGAGTGGAATATTACATTCCTTCAGTGTGTTGAGAAGAAATGTTCCTATGTTGACACCAGTGGAATCTCCTTTTAAGTTGGGGAGAGATAATAAGGTACTTTCAATTTTTTGGGTCGTTTCATTATAACCGGTAACAACTGTGGGATATAAATTAGCATCCCCTTTGTTACTACTGTCCGTTGCAATAGAAAATGGCCATTTTTTCAAAATGTCTACGATTTCTTCTTTTTCCTTTTTTGCCATTTCTCCGATAATTGCGACAGTTTTTGTCCTTCCGCAGCTGTATTTTTTCGCTATACTGCTATCCGGGAACATTTTCTGGAACAGGTGACTCGCATGGTCAGCGCAATGAATCGGCAAATTATGTTCTAAAATAAAAGATGTAAATAAACATTCAGCATTTATCACTCCATCACTTTCACTTTTGTCGCTAAATTCCAGTTTTTATTGTTATTGATGCACTTTGAATTGTCTCGGTGTTTTTTGGTTCCACACGTTTGGGAACATCACTTTTTCCACCATGTGATACACGAATATCACATCGGCAAACGGTACAAAAAGCAAACAACGGGCCTTTCCTCGACTCGATAATGCACGGAAACTGTTCCGAAAATTGTTTTAAGAAGACGGAGTTATATTTTTTGGCCATGTTAAAAAACAAAGCCCCGAATCAAAAAACTACGACAATATGCATCAACACACGTCCAAGCAGAAGACTGTGCACTACCGAGGTTACTACATGTGCACTATGGGACACGGGCACATCTTCGACAAAATGCGTGGGAAAGAGGAAAAATAACTATCGATATATAAATCGCGCGCGGCTTCCTGATTTCCATAAACTTCGATACGTCTCGATTAAGGTTGACTAATACGCAAAGAATTCCGGCAACTGGTGAAAAAAACCAACTGAAATGGCGGGTTTTCAAAACAAATATCGTAAGTTTGACGATAACTAGTAAAAATCGGGAGAAATACTGGAATAATCGGGAGGCGGGAAAAAAGTGGAAAATCGGGAGTCTCCCGCCTAAATCGGGAGAGTTGGCACGTATGTTAAAGGTATTACAAACAATGCTCTGTTCAAGCACCAATGAATGGAAAAAACTTGACTGTAATAACTGTTGTGTTAATAAAAGCAACAAACTTTTTTTTAAGTAAAAGATCAGTGGCTTTCAACTTAAGGATCTTTGCATGCAAGCGAACTTGTTCTATGGATAATCCTCCGCCATTAGTTTCAGTTTTTTTAGCGGATCCCAAGGTCCTCATATAAGCTCTTTTTAGCACGTTTGGGAAGAACTAGATCTCACAGAGGAGGAGATTCAGCAGAAAGTGATTCTGGGAGTGTCTCGGATTACAGGGGAAAAGAAAAAAAAAAAAAAAAACCGGCTTCGCGTGTACTTCTGTTAATGATGTTCCAATTTCTATTTTGTGTAAGGCAGGAACTGGCTGTATTGAACAACATTATACAGAAATTGGGCAAAATAATATGATTACCCACCTAATATGGCGTAGGGATTCCCTCGGAATCCGTAAGAGCCTATATTCGCCTGTGGATCAAGTAGTAAAATCTCGACTGATAGTCAATGGGAGTTCATAGAATTCCTCGCAAAGAAACGATTTGTATTCCTTTAGAGGTGGTGTAGGAGATAATGAGCCTTCAAAAGGTTTTGCAATACCGACCGAAATTGCTTGACACGAAGTCCAGCGATCATTAAGTTGGGGAAGACTTGTTTCATCGCCTCGCAAACCATTCCTGTAACTTTCGTCATTTCAAGCCTACAGGTTGGTATGTGACGGTAGATTAACACGTCGCAACGACATATTGGTGAAAACGAAAACTTCTAGAGATTTTGCGAGGAAAACAGAATACAAATTCAAAGCGTAACAGATAAACGAAGTAGTAATATCCGGAAGTGAGGTGTTAACATGTGTATGGTGTTATTGTTTTTCTCTAGCCGCTGCAGTGAGTTGACTATGTCTGTGATTGAATGCCTACGTGTGTAAACGGATTTCCATTTCATGCGTGCTGGTACAGCAGCCAGTATGCAGATTGTGGTGAAAACAACAGTCTTCGTTGCAGAATTGATTTTATTGCTTACGCGCGTTTCGCCTAATACAAGATATCTTCAGAGAGATCATTAGAGTGTTGGTAAGTGGGTTCTGAGTGTCACGATTAGGGCATCGGCAGAAAATAGACTGTCCGTGTCCTATATAGCGTGTCCCATTTTAATCTATACCGGCCGATATGTTTAGAGCGGCATAATTCTGCAAAAAAGTCAGCAGTAAAAGTTGTAAAGTTTGAAAGGGGTCATGGAGTGGTTATCTTGAAATCACCTTGAACCCTGTTTTCAGGGTCAAACCAAGGTCAAGCTCATTTTTGCAAATGGTAACCCCTATTTTTTACTCCATATTCGTATTCTACGTGGAAAAATACGCTTTGTTTGTAGGAAATATTTTTTCGACAAACCAATGGTTTGTCGACAGGGGGGCTTCATTGTACCTTTCCCAGGTTACCAGTGCCTCGAGAACGAAGCGAGATCGGGAAAAATTTTCAATGAAGATCTTGTATAGTTTATGAACTCTGTCCACTGGTGAAATTTTCGTGAATTGAAATGGCCTTGAAATTCTTTAGTACGGATTAACCTGAAAGTAAATACCGTCGGAACCCAATGGTCAGCACTTGGAGGGTGGGGAATGAGAGACCAGCATTGTGCTTGTGCCGGCACAATCAGGACAGAGAAGGGTGGACCTTTGAGGCTAACTAGTAAGAGTCATTGTCGGGGAATTGGAAATCATGACTGAGGCCTCAGAGAAATTTTGCCTTTAGAGACTCAGAAAATTTCTTGGCTGTGCTCACTTAGAATGATTCTTGACTGGCGTGACTCTTACGGCCTTAGAAGAAATGTGTGTTAACGGATTTAGAAAAATTCCACTTCGTCAAACTGTGACGAATTTCGTTTCTTGGGACTCAGAACAATCTCTTCAAAATGGGCAGTTGGTCGATCATCTGAGATCCAAAATTTCCAGTGAGAACCATGTTAATCAGCCCTTTTCAGGGCTAACGACGTGCGAAGGCCGCTGGGCAACCTTCACGTGGTGCACATTGGGTTCCGCTAATGCCGACCGTATTTGCTTTCTGGTTGATCCCTACAGAAGAGTTTGAAGGCCAAGTTCACGAAAATTTCACCAGTGGACAGAGTTCAGAAACTATACAAGATCTTCATTGAAAATTTTTCCCGGTCTCACTTCGTTCTCGAGATTCTGAAAACCTGGGAAAGTTACAATGAAGCGCCCCCTGTTCACAAACCACTGGTTTTTCGAAAAAAAAATGTTTCGTAGAGACAAATCGTGTTTTTTCAAGTAGAATACGAATATGGAGTAAAAAATAGGTGTTATCATTTGCAAAAATTAACTTGACCTTGAAAACATGGTTCAACGTCATATCGAGGTAACCACTCCCTTCAAACATTACAACTTTTACTAGAGACTTTTTTTGCAGAATTATGCCGCACCAGAGGTATCGGCCGGTGTAGATTAAAATGGGACACCCTGTATAGTAAAATAATTAGAAGGAAGTATGAGCTCACGTCATATTCCGCTTTTAACAAATGACATGAGCGCATACCTGACTCGATTTATTTTACTATACATGGTGAAAAGTATTTAAACCGACAAACTCTGGGAGGTTGTAGGGGACATCAAAACAAATATTTTTCCCTCATGTCATTTTTTCCTATGAGGATTATTTAAACCGGTTGAGGCCTTATTACGCTCTTCAGTTGTTAGGCGCTGTATTACGACCTTCAGTTGTTATAGGGCGTATTACGCTCTTCAGCTGTAGGCAACTGCTGTCCGCCAGTGTAGTAGTACATCGTCTCTGTTTACTAATGGAGCGATACACCTGGAGTGAGTTCACTGATATGGTTGGTGCGTACTATGTAGCGCACCACAAGGGACGAGCTGCACAGCGGGTTTATCAACAACAATATCCTAATTGCAGTATACCGCATCATACGACCTTTGCTGCTGTGTACCAACGTCTGCGTGAGACCGGGTCATTTAGCAGATTACCTGGACAGGGACGCCGTCACACAGTAAGAACACTGCAATTTGAGGAAGCTGTCTTGCAGCATGTGGAACGGAATCCTTCAATCAGCACTCGTACAATTGCACGTAACATGGGGACAAATTAGACGAATGTAAGAACAGTCCTTCGAGAGCAATTGTTACGTCCATTTCACTTACAGCGTGTCCACAACCTGGAACCAGTTGATTATCCACCTAGAGCACAGTTTTTGCAGTGGTACCTGGAACAGTGTGAAATGCATCCTACATTTACATCCTCTGTATTGTTTACCGATGAAGCAACGTTCGGGCGTGATGGAGTCTTCAACATGCACAATTCGCATGTTTGGAGTGAGGATAACCCACATACCGCAGTTACTACCACTCATCAAGTGCGGTTCTTCGTTAATGTGTGGGTCGGTGTTGCTGGGGACTGTTTAATTGGGCCGTATCTGCTACCTAGGCCATTAAATGGCAGGCACTATTACAATTTTCTCTCCAGAGCATTGCCAGTATTGCTGGAAGACGTCCCGCTCCCTACAAGACAACGTATGTGGTTCCAACATGACGGGTCGCCGGCAAATTTCAGTCGTCGTGTGCGTCGATTCCTGGACCGACGGTTCCCAGAAACGTGGAATGGCAGAGGTGGTCCTGTACCATGGCCTGCTCGATCCCAAGATATGGCCCCTATGGACTTTTTTGTGTGGGGAGAGATGCGGATACTCCTGGGGCTTAGACAGAACATGATCCGACGTTGTAACCTTTGTTTACTTGTCAATGGAGGCATTTTTGAAAATCTACTCTAATTGAAATTGGGTTGTGTTAACGTGTTGTCTCTTGGTCATAAAAAAAATGAAAAAGTGTTTGTTGATTTAATTAATTTACCACCAGAGAAATCTCCCTCTACTGGTTTAAATAATCCTCATAGGAAAAAAATGACATTAGGGAAAAATGTTTTGATGTCCCCTATAACCTCCCAGAGGTTGTCGGTTTAAATACTTTTCACCCTGTATATTACGAAGGTAGGCAAATCTTTTTGTCGTAATCATGGCACCCAAAAACCACTTACCAACACTGTAAGAGTCAATGTGAAGGTGTTTTGTACTATGCGAACGCGCGGTATGAATAAATAAAGAAATAAAATCAATTCTGTAACGAAGGCTGTTGTTTTCACCACAAACTACATGTAGGCTACAGTCGGACAGTAGCGTAGAGGAGCGGGGTGCTGAGCTGCAGGTACGTACCCGGTAGTGGAAGGGCAGCGCCGGGTCGACGGCGAGCCGGTCCCCCCAGCAGAAGGGCGTGGGCTCCTGCTCGCTGTCGCCGGCGCCCGCGAACTTGGCCAGGAAGCCGTCCGCGCCGCCCGACAGCGGGTCGCCGCCCGCCGCGCGCCGCCACCGCCTCTGCAACACGCCGCACGCCGCTCCAGTACAGACCACACCTCGTACACGCTACAGGCTGGGAACTGCGGCTATCTCTAACGGCTAGTGACAGGGTAACGTCATCGACAGGCACCAACATCAGACGCCATTGCATTCTTCACAAACGACTTCACCGTTTACCCAGCGAACCTGAAACGGACCATTTTTTTTTTTATAATTTGGCCAGCCCAATTTTTTAAAAAATTACGTTCTATACGGAGTATGATGGAACACGCGAGGCAATACTCACCCTACGACTTAGCATGGAAAATAGATTAAGGAAAGGCAAACCTACGTTTCTAGCATTTGTAGACTTAGAGAAAGCTTCTGACAATGTTGACTGGAATACTTTCTTTCAAATTCTGAAGGTGGCAGGGGGGTAAAATACAGAGAGCGAAAGGCTATTTACAATTTGTACAGAAACCGGATGGTAGTTATAAGAGTCGAGGGGCATGAATGGGAAGCAGTGGTTGGGAAGGGAGTGAGACAGGGTTGTGGCCTCTCCCCAATGCTATTCAATCTGTATATTGAGTAAGCAGTAAAGGAAACAAAAGAAAAGTTCGGAGTAGGTATTAAAATACATGGAGAAGAAATGAAAACTTTGAGGTTTGCCGATGACATTGTAATTCTGTCAGAGACAGCAAAGGACTTGGAAGAGCAGTTGAACGGAATGGACAGAGTCTTGAAAGGAGGATATAAGATGAACATCAACAAAAGCAAAAAGGGATAATGGAATGTAGCTGAATTAATCGGGCGATGCTGCGGGAATTAGATTAGGAAATGAGAGGCTTGAAGTAGTAAAGGAGTTTTGCTATTTGGGGAGCAAAATAACTGATGATGGTCGAAGTAGAGAAGATATAAAATGTAGACTGACAATGGCAAGGAAAGCGTTTCTGAAGAAGAGAAATTTATTAACATCGAGTATAGATTTACATGTCAGGAAGTCGTTTATGAAAGTATTTGTATGGAGTGTAGCCATGTACGGAAGTGAAACGTAGACGATAAATAGCTTAGACAAGAAGAGAATAGAAGCTTTCGAAATGTGGTGCTACAGAAGACTGCTGAAGTTTTGATGCGTAGATCACATAACTAATGAGGAGGTATTGAATAGAATTGGAGAGAAGAGGAGTTTCTGGCACAACTTGACTAGAAGAAGGGATCGGTTGGTAGGGCATATTCTGAGGCATCAAGAGATCACCAATTTAGGATTGGAGGGCAGCGTGGAGGGTAAAAATCGTAGAGGGAGACCAAGACATGAATACACTAAGCAGATTCAGAAGGATGTAGGTTGCAGTAAGTACTGGGAGATGAAGAAGTTTGCACAGAGTAGCATGGACAGCTGCATCAAACCAGTCTCTGGACTGAAGACCACAACAACAACAACAACGGAATATCAGACGGCCACTGGCGTAACTGAGTCAGCAAACGGCGGTGATAAACGTACACTCGCTAATGTAATCGATTATCATCAACGGAATATTTAAACATTTTTACACTTCCTATCTGAAACAGATAGTAGATTTCCTCTCACAACCGCGACGTATAGAGCTTTTCTTATTTTAAGCTCTGCGGTCAAACATTACTTGAAATTATGTAACAGTTTAACATCTCTGAGATAGGTTGAATCACTCTTTCCGTCGTATCCCCCTCGTCACTACTTCTGGTCGTTGGCCAACTGTCATTCAGTCAAGATGGTGTACTCAGTAATGAAACAAAGCAGTAGGCTCTGCCAGAAATATCGACTCTTAGACAATGTGTCTAATAGTTTATTTTAACACGACGGTATGACATCTTAGGCAATTTATAACACTTAAAACACTTGATAAGGGCACTTTGAAGTCGAAATCATGATTGTTAAGTGTAAATGGAACACTGTAAATAAACAACAGTCTAATGACGGTACTGACTTTAAAGACAGCAGAGATTGTTCAGAGATTCAAAGGGAGCATTAGGCAATCATTAACCTATCCAGGTAAGGAGGACAAAAGAAAACGAATGGGTACACTTAGAGACGAAGTTGTTAAGATAGTAGATGATAAAACAAGCAAGAAAGACAAGATCCAGTACAAACCCTGGGATTCAAAAATGATTCAAATGACCCTGAGCACCATGGGACTTAACTTCTGAGGTCATCAGTCCCCTATAACTTAGAACTACTTAAACCTAACTAACCTAAGTACAGCACACACATCCATGCCCGAGGTAGGATTCGAACGTGCGACCGTAGCGTCGCGCGGTTCCAGACTGAAGCGCCTAGAACCGCTCGCCCACACCGGCCGGCCCTTCCGATTGCCCACGAGGTACTAAATCTAAATGATGAGAGAAGGAAATATGAAAATACAGCAAATGGAGCAGGTGAAGGAGATACATACATATAAAAACCAAGACTGACAGAAAGTGCAAACTGGCAGAGCAGACTGGAAAGATAAGACACGCAAGGCATGAATAAGTAGTGAACAGGAAGACGTACCTATAGAAAAATGTGAGATGATGATGATGATTGGTTTGTGGGGCGCTCAACGCACGGTCGTCAGCTCCCGTACAAAGTCCCAATTTTTTCACAGTCCAATTTTTTTTCACAGTACAGTCACTGTCACGAATGACGATGATGATGAAATGATGAGGATGACACAAACACCCAGTCATAGGCCAGAGAAAAAAATCCCCAACCCGGCCGGGAAGCGAACCCGGGACCCCGTGATCTAGAGGTTACAAAAATAGTCACTAGACCACGAGCTGCGGATATGATTTAAAAGATCTTCAGAGAAAAGACAAGCACCTTTATCACTGTTAACAACTCAGAAGACAACCATGTACTTGACAAGGAAGATGTCAGGAATAACATGCGGTACATATGGCAGACGTTCAAAACCTAACTTAACACATTATTTTTCTCGACCAATTTCTGCTGAAAAACACTTGGAATTTGTTGTGGGACAGGCCCTAGAGTTTTATGAAGTTCCGACAGATAGAAGTGCTATACGTAGCCTTCAAAATTGCATCTGTAACAGAGGTGCGTTCCAAGCAGAGGGCTCTCAATGAGTTTCTTTCGGCGGAATACCAGAGAATCACAGATATTCATAGCGGCCTGGAGAATATCGACGGGGATCTGACATTGAACAAAAGCACGGTGAGTTGTTCGGCGATGCGTGAGTCATCATCGCAACAAGGTCGCACAAACCTGTCCGATCCCTCATGTGCTGGCCGACCGCAAACAACTACGCCTCATGCAACACTGGGACATGCGAACACTCTCATTCGAGGTGATCGACGTATGCAAACGAACACCTCGCTGCACAACTGGACATCTCTATTGCTATTGCTGACACACTTGTCCGCTAGCTGGGTTCCTCGCCGCCCAATACAAGACCATAAAGAGCAACGAAGGACCAACAATGTAGAGTTGCTTGCGCGTTACGAGGTTGATGGTGTTAATTTTTTGTCGAAAGTCGTCACAGGCGATGAATCATAGATTCTTCGTTTCGAACCGGGAGGAAAATGGCAATCCACGTGGCGTCACACCACCTCTCCCCCGAAGAAATTCTGAAGGTATCAAGGGTAAAACACATGGAGGGAAAAATTATCTACAAGTTGTACAGAAATCAACCTGTAGTTATATAAATCCAATGTCATGAAAGAGGAGCAGTAGTTGAACAGGGAATGAGAGTTGTAGAATATTGCCGATGTCATCCAACCTGTTCTTTGAAAATGAAACCACAGAGGAACCAAGGAGAAATTTGTATATGGAATTAAAGTTCAGGATGAAGAAATAAAAACTTGAAGGTTTGTCGATGACATAGTAATTCTGTCACAGACGGTAAAGGACTTGAAAGAGCAATTACCGGAATGGACAGTGTCTTGAGAAGAGGTTATAAGGTGAGTATCAAGTAAAACAAGGTGATGGAATACAGACGAATTAAATCAGGTTATGCTGAGGGGATTAGATTAGGAAATGGGTGTAAGGAGTGTGTCAGAAATCTACATTACACTGAAAACAGTATAGCGAACTTAAAGCTTTTCTTTGCATTGTGTAAGCAATCAGATATCGATAGTACCAATCTGAGGGCGAAATATGGGACCGCGATTCTAAGCATTGTTGTGAGACGTACGTCTGCGAGAGTGGAAGTAGTAGTGTCGGTCGATAACACGAAGACAGAAGACGTGTCACGCTGCCCTCAAGTCGGTGATGGCACATTTTACCAGACTCAAGGTCTAATTTCGTTTATATAGCAGGGAGATTTAGAGGACTTAACTACGCTTGAAGATGGAATTCAAGGTAAAATTAGCAAGCATAGCGCAAAACCAACTGTAGGGTTAGGGTCGTGACTGTTAGTCCGAGTTTGCAATAATTCCATGTTTTGCTTGTCAGTTAAAGATGCCTCCTTATCCTTCAAATAATAATAATTATTCTCCACATCTTCTTAATAAATATGCTGTGGTTCTTAAATGTTAATGTAACTTTGAAATTGAACTGACTTGTTAATCTGGCACTCAGTCATTATTAATACCTATGTCATTGTAATTGTCATCGTCTAATATTGGTTATGAGTTATGATGATTCTGAAGTTTTAAATAGACTTTATTTATAAAATCGCTTCTCACAAGTTATTTAGTAGTTAACCGGACCCAAGCAATTTCCTTTTTATTAAATTCATTCCTAATAACAATAAGCTTTAGCCACTGCTGCTGCGTGCTGCTGCGAATTGCTGTAAACCACATGGAAAAAAGCAGTAATCGAAAGAGGTGAGTGCAAAACGTAGGGCCAAAACAGAGACACTGACACACCAGAACATGTCATGTACTCTAATTCAGTAAATTCCGTTGCACAAGTCACATTCTGTATCACTTGTAAATTCTTGTTCAAAAACGGAGTCAGATGGCTTTGGTATTCATTGTAACAGATTCATTTGTTCCTGTAGTCTTTCACATTCAATTCTGTGAGGGTTTAAAGGACTGACTCAGAGTGTTAAGTAGGTTATATTCCGTTTACTGATAACTCTGGTTGCTTGTCGAGTCCATTTTGACTGACGAACTTAGGCATATTTATTGTAGTTACGTTACATGGCACACTGAAAGTAGTAGACGATTTTTGCTATTTAGGCAGCAAAAAATTGATCAAGTCCGTAGCAGAGAGGATATACGACGCAGACTGCTTGTAGAAAGAAACGAATTTATGAAAAAGAGGAATTTGTTGACATCGAACATAAATTTAAGAGTTAGGAAGTCCTTTACAAAGTTGTTTGTGTGGAGTGTAGCCTTGAAGGAAAATGATGTGTGGACAATAAACAGTTCAAATAAGAAGAGAACAGAATCTTTTGAAATGTGTTACAGAAAAATGTTGAAGATTGTGTGGATTAATCGAACAACTAATGAGGAGGTACCGAAACTAATACGAAAAAAAAAAAAGAAATTTGTGGTTCATCTTCATCAAAAGGAGTATCGCTTCATCGCATTAAGGAATCGTAAATTCGGCAATGGATGGGAATGTGGGGCGTAAATACTATAAACGGGGACGAAGGATTCAATACGGTAAACAGTTTGAAATGGGGGTAGCTTATGGTAGTTATTAGGAGAAGAAGAGGCTTTCACAGGATAAACTTTGGTGGAGAACTGCATCAAAACAGGTTTTAAGAAAAATTACGTTCGTGTTTTTTATTAGTGCTATCGGCTCAAAGGAAACAGCGTTCGATGCCTGGGAAACGGGGAGAGGGGACTTTATACATTAATAGCATTTGCCTGTCAAGAGGCTGAGACGTATTGAAATACAGTTCCTGATGAATAAGCTGGAATGTTTTACGGAATGAGGGTACGTGAATCTACTGATAGTAATTTGTACGTGGGGCGAGGACAGTAAAGTACTTGGGAAATGGTTCAAATGGCTCTGAGCACTATAGGACTTAACATCTGAGGTCATCAGTCCCCTAGAACTTAGAACTACTTAAACCTAACCAACCTAAGGACATCACACACATCCATGCCCGAGGCAGGATTCGAACCTGTGACAGTAGAGGTCGCGCGGTTCCAGACTGAAGCGCCTAGAACCGCTCATTCACAGCGGCCGGCAAACTACTTGGGAGAGTGATGGAGGTGAGAGTATTTAAATATTTGATAGCTTTAGCTCACGCTGTCTACAATCATTTCCGTGAACATCCATAACAACAAGAATAGAACATTGCGCTGTATAATCACTCATTACAGAAGCCACACGACTCAGAGACACATTCTACAAACTGCGATAGGGTATGCGGAGAGATTCACCATCAATAACTTCAGTATGTGATACGAACATCTATGACACTGAGTCGCAACGTATGGACTGGAACTAACGACTAACCAGAATGTCACGTCTTACGTGCATCGTCATTTGGCGACAAGCCGTTCTTCTTGAGATTATTTTCAAAATCGAACGTGCGATGTGTTTCGGGGAAGTATAATAGCACTTTGTTTTTGGTACACTTCCCATCGGTCAGGAAATGACGTGGAGATTTGTATCCAAATGCGGGATGTTTGCGTTGAGGAGCTGCCCGCCCACGGGCTTTCATTGAAGCGCGGCTCCTGGTGTGAGTGTTGGAGACGCGCAGGGCGGGTGTCCTTGGACGGGCCGGCTGGTAATTGCGCGACGCGCCCTTCTTAAAGAGTGTCCGTGCCGCGAATACTGGCAGGCGCCCAGCCGCCGAGCCCTGGGGAGGGGAGCGGTCCGTGCGGTACCGAGCCCTGCCGCTCGCTGCCTGGCCAGCTGCTGGCGGCGCCTGCCATCGTAAGGTTTGAGCTAATGAGCACTTACAAACGTGTTGCAACTGCTGTCGTCACAGATCTTGCGTCCAGAAAGGAGCCCGTTGCGGCGTGACCACAATTGTGGCAGAACACGATACACTAGAGGGAGGCAGATGATAGTCTCCGTTAGCAAACTACAGCAGCTTCGTTAGAGAACAAGTTACTGCGAAAAGAATGGAACGGAACATGAAACTATAGCCTCCCATCGATTTAGATACAGTCAGAGACCGACTAGTTCAGATGGACGAGGACAAGGAAGGAAATATAACTCTTTTTTGTAAGTACTATCTCAGGCTTTGCATAAAGTTATTCCCTGTCAAAGCTGCAAAAGTTATGAAATGGGTAGCGTGCGTCGTAAGGAAACAATTCTACGTCCTTTGGGTAATGTGAGGTGAATGATGTAAAGTGTTAACTGTACTGTCAGAATTTACAGTCATAATAATAATAATAATAATAATAAATTTGATACAAGAAAGATCAGAGAATCGAACATCACAGAACACTGGGAAAAACAAGAGGCGAAAGATTGGACCAGCTTTAAACAAAAAATTGTGAACACAGCCAAAGAACTGATCCCGCTGACTAGAAAACCCAGGCACCCTTGGTGGAACACTACCTGCGAAATCGCCCTACAAAATCGAAGAACAGCTTTCACAAACTACAACAGCAACAAAACACAAGAAACACAGGACAACTTCTATGAAATTCGAAGACAAACATCGAAAACAATAAGACAAGAGAAACGCAAATACATAAACGATCAGCTAAACTCCATCGAAGAAGACTTCAGAAATTTCAACTCACGGGATTTCTACAGGACGTTCGCCAACCAAGTCAAAGGATACTCACCACAGAACCTCTGCTTCAGAAAAGAAGACGGAAAACTGGCACTTACCAACAAAGAAAACTGTGAAGAGCTCGCGAAGTACATTTCAAAATTACTAAATTGCCCGGAACCTAACTCAACCTTCGAACCCCGAGAACCGGCCAACGCACCGGAAGACTCACCTTCACCAACAAAAGAAGAAATCCTCCACTGCATAAAGAAACTGAAAAACAACAAGGCAGCCGGTGAAGACGGAATAACGGCAGAACTGCTGAAGAACCTAGGACCAAACTCGCTAAACGAAATCACACAAATCATACAGAACACCTGGACAACCGAAATCATACCTGACGACTGGAAGACCGCACTCATTCACCCGCTACACAAGAAAGGTGACAGGACAGACACAAAAAATTATAGAGGAATTTCCCTGCTACCGGTCATCTACAAAATTCTATCAACCTGCCTTCTCACCAGAACGCAAGGACAACTGGAACCCGCCATCTCGGAATACCAAGCGGGTTTCAGACCCAACAGAGCCTGCCTCGAACAAATCTTCAACCTGAAATCAATCATAAAATCCCACATGACAAGCCCCAAAAAAATCATCTGCACTTTCGTCAACTTCAAAAAGGCTTACGACTCGATCGACAGAAAGTCCCTCATCCAAATCCTCAGAGAAAAAGGCCTAGACCAAAAGACCCGAAGACTAATCGAACAGACACTAACCAATACAAAATCCAAAGTCAAATTCATGGGCGAAATCTCGGACCCCTTTGAAATCCACACTGGCCTAAGACAAGGAGATGGACTATCCCCGCTATTGTTCAACATCGTCCTGGACAAAGTAATGAGCGAATGGGAAGCTGAAGTCAGGAGACAAAACACCTGGAGGCCAGTCACATTAGGAAGGAAAAGACTGGAAATCCCTTACCTAGCATTCGCAGACGACCTAGCGATACTGACCTATGACCCAACATCAGCAAAAACACAGATCGAAATCCTGAAAGAATGCGCCGAGAAAGTCGGCCTACAAATCTCTTTTGAAAAAACGCAAGTCCTAACAAGAGAAGGCGACGACGTCACAACCAAGTACGGCAAAATTAAAGGGGTCACACACTTCAGATACCTAGGCGAAATCATCGAATCGACCGGAACAGAGAAACTGGCTTACGAAGACAGACAACAGAAGACACGGAAATCACTAGGCATGGTACGAAACGTCTACAACAAACAATGCATTTCCAGAAACACCAAGATGAGACACTATAACACAGTGATCAAACCCGCCGTACTGTATGCCAGCGAAACACTAGCACTCAACAGGAAAATCAAAATTGAAGAAATCAAAAAAGAAGAACGCAAAATCATGAGGAAAATTTTAGGAGGAAGACCCACACCAGATGGCTACAGACTACAGAAGAACTCAACAGTAGAATCATATTCGAACATCGAGAACGATATGAGAAAAAGGCGCCTTAAATTCTACGGACATTTAGATAGACTCCCTGAAACAAGACTCACCAAGAAAATTCTAGAACACATCAAGACACTTAAAGTCTCGACACCCTGGATGGAAGGAGTCCGAAAAGACCTACAAGCAATTGGCACTACAAACACCACAGACAGAAGCACCTTCCGAAAACACATAGACAATTGGGAAGTAAAGTCAGAAGCGCTAAAACAGCGGACCAAACAAGAATGGTCTGAGGAGAGAAAAGAGGCCCACTCCAAGAGAATGAAGGAGTACTGGAAGGACAAGAAGAACAAGCCTTCAAAGTCATAAGCTTAACGATTTCCTTTTAGGGAAAATTCGCCAACAATAAACAATAAATAATAATAATACACTATGTATTCTGTATGGAGTATGCAACAGCGAGTTTTCCAAAAGCAATAGTTGCAACGTAATCTCAGATGAATGTGGACGTCTCGGACCGCTACACAACGGAGGTCATTTTCTTACAAATTTGCAACATTATGAGAATAACAAAAAAAGGCTAGATGTGCCTCGCAACTAACAGGATTAATTTCACATTTATGCATTACTGTTAGAAACTGGTACTACAACGGATTGTCATATCTAGTCAGTAATTTAATATGCCATTTATCAATAAACAGAGGGGTCCAAAAAATGATCCACTGTTTAAAAGTCCATAACTGGCAAACTAATTGACGGAGTTGTCTCATTTTTGGTGAAAGTGTAGCTTATAAAGTCCTACTTAAATACAAGGTCTTACAAAAAGGTACGGCCAAACTTTCAGGAAACGTTCTTCAGCCACAAAGAAAGAAAATATGTTATGTGGACATGTGTCCGGAAACTCTTACTTTCCATGTTAGAGTTCATTTTATTACATCTCTTCAAATCACATTAAACATGGAATGGAAACACACAGCAACAGAACGTACCAGCGTGACTTCAAACACTTTGTTACAGGAAATGTTCAAAATGTCCTCCGTTACCGAGGATACATGCATCCACCCTCCGTCGCATGGAATCCCTGATGCGCTGATGCAGCCCTGGAGAATGGCGTATTGTAACACAGCCGTTCACAATACGAGCACGAAGAGTCTCTACATTTGGTACCTGGGTTGCGTAGACAAGAGCTTTCAAATGCCCCCATAAATGAAAGTCAAGAGGGTTGAGGTCAGGAGATCGTGGAGGCCATGGAATTGGTCCGCCTCTACCAATCCATCGGTCACTGAATCTGTTGTTGAGAAGCGTACGAACACTTCGACTGAAATGTGCAGGAGCTCCATCGTGCATGAACCACATGTTGTGTCGTACTTGTAAAGGCACATGTTCTAGCAGCACAGGTAGAGTATCCCGTATGAAATCATGATAACGTGCTCCATTGAGCGTAGGTGGAAGAACATGGGGCACAATCAAGACATCACCAACAATGCCTGCCCAAACGTTCACAGAAAATCTGTGTTGATGACGTTATTCCACAATTGCGTGCGGATTATCGTCAGTCCACACATGTTGATTCTGAAAATTTGCAATTTGATCACGTTGGAATGAAGCCTCATCCGTAAAGAGAACATTTGCACTGAAATGAGGATTGACACATTGTTGGATGAACCATTCGCAGAAGTGTATCCGTGGAGGCCAATCAGCTGCTGATAGTGCCTGCACACGCTGTACATGATACGGAAACAACTGGTTCTCCCGTAGCACTCTCCATACAGTGACGTGGTCAACGTTACCTTGTACAGCAGCAACTTCTCTGACGCTGACATTAGGGTTATCGTCAACTAGACGAAGAATTGCCTCGTCCATTGCAGGTGTCCTCGTCGTTCTTGGTCTTACCCAGTAGCGAGTCATAGGCTGGAATGTTCCGTGCTCCCTAAGACCCCGATCAATTGCTTCGAACGTCTTCCTGTCGGGACACCTTCGTTCTGGAAATCTGTCTCGATACAAATGTACCGCGCCACGGCTATTGCCCCGTGCTAATCCATACAGCAAATGGGCATCTGCCAACTCCGCATTTGTGAACATTGCACTGACTGCAAAAGCACGTTCGTGATGAACACTAACCTGTTGATGCTACTTACTGATGTGCTTGATGCTAGTACTGTAGAGCAATGAGTCGCATGTCAACACAAGCAACCAAGTCAACATTACCTTCCTTCAATTGGGCCAACTGGCGGTGAATCGAGGAAGTACAGTACATACTGACGAAACTAAAATGAGCTCCAACCTGGAAATTAAGCGTTTCCGGACACATGTCCACATAACATCTTTTCTTTATTTGTGTGTGAGGAATGTTTCCTGAAAGTTTGGCCGTACCTTTTTGTAACACCCTGTGTATCACTGTAGGTGTTCGAAATGGTCACCATTAACATCCACACACAAACGGTGCCGCCGAACAGCAGCACGAACTACTGATTGCAACGTGTTCAGTTGGATATTTGCACATGAATGTGCGATGGATTCTCGAAGTTCATACAATGTGCGTGGCTTTTGTCGATAAACGACGTCCTTTGGTGTTCCCCACAGGTAAAAGTCCATATGAGCTAGGTCTGGGGAATGTGGTGGATACTCCACAGCACCTTGTGTCCCTTGAGTCTGTATGGTCCAGGTATTCAAAAATTCCCAACATGCAGAAATACTGCTAGTAAAATTACATTCCTGATTGTTTGAGACATATGCATAGTGCTTTTTGCGAAAACAATGAAGGTTTTTGTTTGCTTATTTTTAAAATGTGAAACGCTACATAACAACGCAGGTTGCGTAGTACGTTGCATTTATCAAAAGATCATCGCTACTAGTAAGGTTTCAAGTACTTGACTAGGACGCAGCACATTTATGTACCGTAGTAATTTTTGTGTGGCTGTCATTATGAAGCGATTGCTTTCTGATGTGCAGCTGGAAGAATTACTAAATGCATCTGACAACTGGGAGAATATTTGTGAAGAAGAAAATCATAGCAGTGCCGACAAGCATTCATACTACATCTGAATCAGACGACACTTCAGAAACTGATATCTCACATTGAAATGTGGAAGCGGTTTAGTCAAAAGACTGGCTTCGTTAATGCGACATTCAGTTCTGCACTTTTTTTTAGTCACAATCCTCCTCAATGGCCGTTTTTAATGATCACTCAACACGCACTATATCCGCGTTGTAACTTAGCGCTGACGTTTCTCCGCCGCTTTCTCTGTTAGCGGTGTAAATCTTCGATACGGTGCCTCTTGAAACTGCAAACAATTCGGCTACCTTGGTAAGCCAAGCACCCACCATATAAGCACCGAGAATTTGCCCTCGTTCGAATTCGCTTAGCTCCAAGATAGCACACTCACAACCGCACAAAAAATTGCTGTAACCGCGACTGACACTTGCAACGTACTGTGGACAGGTGCTACTCGTGGTCAAATAAAACAGCACAACCTGCAGGTTTGGCTAGCATCTGCATTTATGCTCAAGCGAGTATTTCTCGCAGTTTTTCCGCATTTTTGTCCAACTCCTGTAAAATCCTCTTTTCTAGCTCTTATGAACGATAATATTCAGACCGTTGTGATGAATTTGGAAATCTGTGGTAAGGTCTTATCCGACCAAACTGTTGAGGTCATCGGTCCCTAAGCTTACCCACTACTTAATCTAACTTAACTTGCGCTAAGGACAACACACACACCCATGCCCGAGGGACTCGAACCTCCGACGGGGGGAGCCGGGAGGACCGTGGCAAGGCGCCCTTAGACCGCGCGGCTACCCCGCGCGGCGTTGTGGTGACTAGTACTGCGCGTGAAGTAGTGGAAGCAAGAAACAGCCAACTGAAAAGTCTGCTTACGGCTCCTGGTAATAATTGGCAGAAAGGATTGATTCTTCAAACAGTACGGTGCAGCGTTCACAGCTCGCAGAAAAGAGGTCAACCGACGACCTCGCGAGTGTAGAAGACAAGTCTTCGCCCTCTGGGGCGGAAGAGGGTTTTCAGAGCGTATTTATGAGCACGTGCTCCGTTGTCGGAGGTATCATATCAGGTCGTGGAGCCAGTAGCTAGCTGCAGGTAATATCGGTTAAAAGATACGAAGTTGCCGAGATTTAATTCACACCCATAAATTCAAGTTATTTCTGTAGCAATGTGAAGTATGGTGGTTTTTGTGTGTGACTTTCTCCGTCTTGACTTTAGAAAGTTACACTGTTTTATTCTTGTGGAAATTACTCGCGGAATTTGCTAGAAACCAGATAGAGGTTGTAATGATTCTTTATTTATGTGACAATTACGGCACTCCAACCCCAGTTCTAGATACCAGTAATATCGTACTACTTTTCTGCGAAGTAACAGACACATATTTGTGACAATATTCACATTTGGTTTTATTAATGTATAGGTACTCCGGTGTATCGATATATTATAGTGATATCGTTCTTGTGTGTATTCTTTTCTGTGAGACTGTTATAATCTTTGACTAACTTGTAACTGTTTTGGCGCGAATACACACAGAGCAGTCTTTGTTTTCACTTTGCAGAAGTTAAGTTGTTATTTCGCTTTGTAAAAGAACAGTCAAGTCTAGTGTTTGGTTAATGTGGAAATTAAATATATGAAGATTGATACAAAACTGATTTCTTGATGATGTGATAAGTAAGAAGTATATGTGAATTTAAAAGAAGTTTAATAAAAATGTGGATCGTGAACACCAAGTCAAAAATTATTTCTGCCATACCATTGTTCTGATCTGGAACTGTTTGATCATTAAGAATTTCCTGAAAAACGCATTTGTTAGGTCTTCAAATATTGCTAAAATACAGATCTGGACCTTCTAGCAGTCAAAGTAGAATCATCCTAGAATCAACAAGATGAGCCATAACAACTTGAACGAAATCTACGTGGGAATCCATTCAAGATAAGTGCCAAAATTAATGACTTTTTTTTTACAGTGACTTCATTATTTCCATTCTGACGATACCATCCACAGTCAATAACTTTGTTGTTGTCCGATAAAGCGAACATATGCTGCGTGGGCAACATTATTAATCTGATTTCTAACCTACTTTGCAAGTGGTGATATTGTTACAAGATGGAGCATGAGTTGTATGCGGTGAACATGTTTCAGTGGAATGGTCGCAGCTCATCTCGCAATCTTCCTGAGACTAGTTTCACAGCTACAGGGTTTTCTAGCGGGGCACAGTGAGGCTGTCGATCCTTACAATGAGGTGACAAAGATTATGGAACAGAGTTATACACATATACTACGTGATCAAAAGTATCCGGACACCCCCAAAATTATACGTTTTTCATATTAGGTGCATTGTGCTGCCACCTACTGCCAGGTACTTCATATCAGAGACCTCAGTAGTCATTAAACATCATGAGATAGCAGAATGGGGCGCTCCGCGGAGCTTATGGACTTCGAACGTGGTCAGATGATTGGGTGCCACTTCTGTCATACGTCTATACACGAGGTTTCCACACTCCTAAACATCCCTCGGTCCACTGTTTCTGATGTGATAGTGAAGTGGAAACGTGAGTGGACACGTATAGCACAGGCCGACCTCGTCTGTTGACTGACAGAGACTGGCGACATTTGAAGAGGGTCGTAATGTGTAATAGGCAGACATCTATCCAGACCCTCATAAAGGAATTCCAAACTGCATCAGGATCCACTGCAAGTACTAAGACAGTTAGGCGGAAGGTGAGAAAACTTGCATTTCGTGGTCGAGCGACTGCTCATAAGCCGCACATCACGTCGGTAAACGCCAAAGGACGCCTCGTTTGGTGTTAGGAGCGTAAACATTGGACGATTGAACAGTGGAAAAACATTGTGTGAGGTGACGCATCACGGTGCACAATGTGGCGATCCGATGCCAGAGTGTGTATATGGTGAATTCCCTGTGAACGTCATCTGCCAGCGTGTGTAGTGCCAACAGTAAAATTCGGAGGCGGTAGTGTTATGGTGTGGTCGTGGTTTTCATGGAGGGGACTTGCAACCCCTGTTGTTTAGAGTGGCACTATCACAGCACAGGCCTACAATGATGTTTTAAGTACCATCTTGCATCTCACTGTTGAAGAGTAATTCGGGGATGGCGATTGTATCTTTCAACACGATGGAGCACTTGTTCATAATGCACACCCTGTGGCAGAGTGGTCACTCTACAATAACATCACTGTAATGGACTGGCCTGCTCATAGTCCTAACCTGAAACCTATAAAACACCTTTGGAATGTTTTGGAACGATAACTTCGTGCCAGGCCTCACCCACCGACATCAATACCACTCCTCAGTGCAGCACTCCTTGAAGAATGGGCTACCATTCCCCAAGAAACGATTCAGCGCCTGATTGAATGTGTGCCAGCGAGAATGGAAGCTGTCATCAAGGCTAAAGGTGGGCCAACACCATATTGAATTCCAGCATTACCGCTGGAGGGTGCCACGAACTTGAAAGTAATTTTCATCCAGGTGTCCGGATACTTTTGATCACATAGTGTATACAGATGGTGGCAGTACCGCGTACTCAAGGTATAAAAGAGATTGGCGGAGCTGTTATTTGTGCTCAAGTGATTCATGTGAAAAGATTTCCGACGTGATTATGACCACACGACTGGAATTAGCAGACTTTGAACGCGGAATGGCAGTTGGAGCCAGACATATGACATATTCCACTTCGGAAATCGTTAGGGACTTCAATATCACGAGTCCCGCTGCGTCGAGAGTGTGTCGAGAATACCACGAATCAGGCATTACCTCTCACCACGGATAGCAGAGTGGCTGACGGCCTTCACTTAACGACCGAGAGCGGTGGCGTTTGCGTAGAGTTGTCGGTGCTAACAGACAAGCAACACTACGACAAATAGGCGAACGTATCTGTTACGACGATATGACGACATCTGGCGTTAGCAGGCTACGGCAACAGACGACCGACACGGAGTCACCTGCGCTTTTCTCGTCGTTTGGGATTTTGAGCTGGGCGAGAGTTTCATTGTAAATGCAAGCTAGGTAAGGGGCCGATGCCGTAGAGTACTCTTTGTAAAACCGAGTTGGGATTCTATACGGATCTGCTGATTTATTTGCTTTCAAATCTTTCAGTTGTTTCTCTACACCAGGAATGCTTATTACTATGTCGTTCATACGGAGTCTGTCCGATGATCAAATGACGGTTTGTTTATACGATTCTCCTGTGTGAACGATTTCTTCAACGTGACATTTAAAACATCGGCTTTCGTTTTGCTATCTTCAGTTGCCACACCAAATTGATCATCAAGGGACTGAATGGAAGCCTTAGATCCGCGTTGCATTTCAGTGTGCGATCTCATTGGTGGGCTTAGAGACTTGGCCAATAGCAAATGAAACGAGGCGTGGTAGACGGAAGATCTTCACAATATCAGCTGGTAGAAACATATGCACTGACGTACACGAAAGGGCCAGTAGCATGCTAAAAAGTGGGCTCTAAAATGCACCAGGGACAGTTTGTGAGACTCGCTGCCCGGCTAAAATTCAACGACGGCTGCCACCAACAACACGTCTATAGACTCCACCTCGCACCATCACCATTTTGCGGCTGTGTAGTGGTCCAGGACATCAGTGTCATCTAATATGATTGCCCTTGATGAAGAGGGGCGGTAGACTGAATGATTACGGAGCTGGTGTGCATGCATCAAGCACTTCCTTTTCACGTCTTAATCCCTCTGTTTAAAAAGAGCAGACATCTATAAATTATTTGCGGCATTCGTTTTAGAAGTAGGAATTAACTAATTGTATCTGTTAGGTTTCTGGGGGAAAGGGGTGGGGGGGGGGGCTGCCGCAACGAGCGTGACTTGGTCACGGAACGGACGGACAGAAGGAACGTTTCAGAAGTACCAAGGAACAAAAACAGCGAAAAAGATCTGTATTACTTAACTGCTAATTCGGGGCGCAGCCCAATTGCATATTTGACGGATTGTAGGGACAACAAAATTGATTTCCAATGTTTCCTACATTTATTGACCGAATTTAAAAATTTAAAATGCTGTCATAATCTATCCATAAAGAGCTAAAATTTTATATTAAAGTTGCAACTCAGTAAGTAAAATATCCTGTCAGACATTGCGTATACGTCTTGAGGCAGAGCCGCGCGGGGAAGCCGTGGGCTGAGGTGCCTTGCCACGGTTCGCGCGGCTCCCGTCGTCGGAGGTTCGAGTCCTCCCTCGGGCATGGGTGTGTGTCTCGTCCTTAGCGTAAGTTAGTTTAAGTTAGATCAAGTAGTGTGTAAGCCTAGGGACCGATGTCCTCAGCAGATTGGTCCCATAGCAACGTACCACAAATTTCCAATTTGCAAAAAATTTCTTGAGGCAGAGTAAAAATGGTTCAAATGGCTCTGAGCCCTATGGGACTTAACATCTATGGTCATCAGTCCCCTGGAACTTAGAACTACTTAAACCTAACTAGCCTAAGGACATCACACAACACCCAGTCATCACGAGGCAGAGAAAATCCCTGACCCCGCCGGGAATCGAACCCGGGAACCCGAGCGCGGGAAGCGACAACGCTACCGCACGACCACGAGCTGCGGACAGAGGCAGAGTAACACACGGCGCATATATTGCTCTGTCTTTATTCATCCAGTATTTGAAAATGAGAGCACTTGGCGTTTGCAGCGAACTTTAAATATAATTTCAAAGCGTTTCTTAACTTCTTCTCGCTTACGTGCTTAACATCAACATTTGACAGAGTGACTAATTTGTACTAAATAAGGCGTTTGAAGCCGTTTTATACGTGAGAGTTTGATGCTTTAGAGGATCAGGGATGTGGAAGGAGGAAGGTTTACTGGAACAGTGGAATAAGAAAGAGCACTGCGTGTGGTTCCCGATGGACCGTAGCCTTGCGACAAAAATGGCTCTGAACACTATGCGACTTAACTTCTGAGGTCATCAGTCACCTAGAACTTAGAACTAATTAAACCTAACTAACCTAAGGACATCACGCACACCCATGCCCGAGGTAGGATTCTAACCTGCGACCGTAGCGGTCGCTCGGTTCCAGACTGTAGCGCCTAGAACCGCACGGCCACTCCGGCCGGCTAGCCTTGCGAGACACACTCTACGCTTCGCCTGCAGCAGCTGTTGCCGAACACAGAGACAGGCAGTCAGACATAGTGGGAGTATGGAGTAGTAAGTAGTAGCTGGTAGCCCACCTGCAGCGACGTGGAGAGGCGGCGGAGGCTCCTACCGGCGGTGGAGGCGGCGGCGCGCAGGCGCGACGAGTGCGCCATGGCGGCCGGCTCACCCTCCTGCAACACCAAACACACTGCCTGAGAAACACCTCTCCTGCCAGCGATGCCATCGCTACAAACATTCTGTTGTTTCTTCTCTTCAAATGTAATCTCTTTCTAAATTTTACAGGAAAACAAAAAAAAAAAAAAAAAAAAAAAGGTTCCAAAATTGAGAATAAATGTGCGTATTGTAACTGTACGTTGGACCGGTAATCGAACCCGGAAACTTGACTTTCGCGACCAAGTATCTTAGCGGCTGAGCTATCCAAGAATGACTCACGGCCCGCCCTGGCAGCTGCATAGTGAAAGATTCATCGCGCAAAACATCCCCTTGACCACTGCTCGGCAAATTCATCAGTCAACAGAGCCAAGTATTAACAATACAACGACCGGAATTCCTTTTGTGAATCATTTCTTTTTTTAAAGCCAGACTACATACTTAGGTACACTGTTATTAACTTCATTAGGTTACTCCTGCGCTAGTCTACGCTAAAACGAATCCTCAATCTGACTGAGGTACGTTCTCTGAGATCGACCTTTCTCAATACTCGAAAATATATCTTCTTCCACCACACAGCGCTTCCTAAAATGAACTTAATAAAATATAAGTAAAGTTTTAAGATTTGTTAAACTATGGGCACGTTATATAAAACCTGATATCATATTTGATAACGATATTATTTATTGATACACTTAATTTATTAGACATTTATAAAATTAAATCTTGACAGTGACTGACAAACACTAATGTAAACGATGCCTTGCATCTCCTTGGAAAGTCTGCACATCTCATGTCTGTAAGTTGTTTTAAATTTTAGGTATGAATCCAGCTGGTCCACGATTCTATATTCTCATCAATAAAAAGATTTCTTAATTTACTCCTCATAAGGTTTACTTGAAGATGATTGTTCACATGAATATGAAGACTTCATTAAGAACACAACAGCAAACGCTAGTTATCCAACTGACTATAAGAGTCAGTAACACCATTCCAGTCGGTGAAAGTCACAAGGTTCTCCAGAACAGCCAAATGTTCTCTGAAATAAGTACGCGTTTGAAACTTCCTGGCAGATTAAAACTGTGTGCCGGACCGAGACTAGAACTCGGGACCCTTGCTTTTTGCGGGCAACTGCTCTACCATCAGCGCTACCCAAGCACGACTCACGACGCGCACTCCGCTGCAGAGTGAAAATCTCATTCTGGAAACATCCCCCAGTCTGTGGCTAAGTCATGTCTCAGCAATATCCTTTCTTCCATGAGTGCTAGTTCTGCAAGTTTCGCAGGAGAGCTTCTGTAAAGTTTGGAAGGTAGGAGACGAGGTACTGGCAGAAGTAAAGCTGTGAGGACGGGGCGTGAGTCATGTTTGGTTAGCTCAGATGGTAGATCACTTGCCCGCGAAAGGCAAAGGCCCCGAGTTCGAATCTCGGTCCGGCACGCAGTTTTAATCTGCCAGGAAGTTTCATAGCAGCGCACACTCCGCTGCAGAGTGAAAATCTCATTCTGGATTCAAGTACGCATTTGTTTTTCAACAATATTTTTATATCAGCAGAAAGACATTCAGTTTTTGATCTCCCCAATCATTTGTTTTCTAAATCCAGCAACTGCATTTCAAAGTTGCCGATGTCAGTATTAAAAGGAGAAGAATGTTATTCTGTTACAGTAGCGTGAAGAGTATTTTAACGTGGGCAAACATCTGTTTAATGTTTCTAAACTCCTGAAATCTGTTGACAAAAGGATCCCTCATATTAAAAAAAATTATTTTGAAGTATCAAATGTCAGTGTGAGAATCGTATTTCCTTGCCCATGTTTCAACAGGAGTGAAACTGAATCAAAGTATCTCTTCAAAATCTTGAGCAAAAAAGAAACAGTTTCTAAATCAGATAACTTCTTCTGACATTGAAAGAATTGTGTTTCCTTTCCCTTGCGGTTTACCACTAGGCTGGTTTGGATGAAACGTGAAGTCTACTGTGGAATCAAATATTTTGATGCACCGATCGTTTGTTAATTCTGGATAGTGAGCACCTTTCTGAAGGCGAAATGCTTCAATTTCTGTTAATAAGAAAGTGAGAGGCTTCAGAACGTTCCTCTCGATCACCAACGTACGCTGTTATTCAGCAGATGATCTGCTTACTTACTTTCAGTTCCTACAAAATTTCTTTAAATTGGCGATGAATATGAGCTTTAGCCATTTGAGATTCACGATCTCACTGCCCAGTTCCGTAACCTAATAATTTTCTCCTGGAAATGTCTGCACACAAAGCGCTTCTCGATGAATAGTGCAATGATAAGTAGGTATCTCGTGTTTAAATTTCGTTTCTTTTTTCGTTTTTTTTCTCCAAAATACTAGTAGCAACAAACTCGTTTCTTACACGGATCATGCTTTTCGCCCTGTCGATTAAAACTGAGACAATTTTATCCGGTTGAATATGGTGTTTTTCAGTGCACTCAGTTACAACATTTGCTATATCCTCTCTATGTGTTTGGCCTTTGAGTGGCAGGACCTGCACGCGAAATAAATTGCACTAGAAGTGGAGCTTGCGCTGTATAATTTGTGTCGCAAGACTTGTCAGCCGCTATTAATAAAGGTGAAACGAGTTTAAGATCTTCGACTTGCTGGTTCGTAATATTGGAAGACTTTTTGAATTTTCTGCCTCTCACTGATTTAGCAGATAATAGTAACTTTTTATATTTTTTAGAATATCTGTTTTCTTCCTACAATCTCGAAATAGCTCTTTGGATGTATTTTTGGAACACATTTTTATATATTCGACCTCTGTATATGGTTTTCCTCTCTCAGTAGCCTCTTGACTAACCACAAAACTTGGAATATTAACTTTGTTGGAAGACTCCATACTGTAATTAAATACAGAACTTGATTTTTTTGTTCATTGTTTTGAAGTTCCTCAACTACTTCCCGCCTTGCATAACCGACAGGCTATTTGGTACTAAATGACGCGTAACTAATTGTAAAGTGGGCCTAGAAAACTTTTTTCTTGTTATGAACCAAATTTTCCTGATAAATAAGACAGATCACGATGACATTTAAGTTTTAAACAAACGCGAAAGCTTCGGTCTGCGCAAGTTTAAAATTACGATTTTTGTCTCGTTTTTCTTTGCTCCTTCTTGTAGTCATGTCAAACAGGGCACCTAAAACGTTTCAATTTATAATAATAAAGCCCCCAACAAAAAATAATTACAATTCTTAAACTGATAACAAAAATACGTGCAAGATTTGCAGCTTGTTAGAAAGATATAGGTAACTTCATGCTTCAGATAGGTATTTTCGTTGTGACTAACACTAAGCACGGTGCAATGAGACTGATGACTGACTGGCTCACTCACCCCGTTTATGAATCGGGTATCCCTCCCCCACGCGTACAGCCCGACTGAAACTTCGTGGCCACCAATGCGCACAACGACAGCGAATGGAGGTGAAAGTGCTACTGGTAGGGGAACCCTAAGGACAGGCAAAGGGATTAGGACAGAGGCAGTGGAATTGCCGACCTCGAAGTGCGGATCTTAACTACGCTGTTGGCCACGCGCTCAGAAGATTGTACAACATGAGGCAAAGAGAGGATTTCACGTTATGCGTTGACATTTTATCTTTCTGGAAATGTTCTCTCAATAAGCCGCTCCAGAGTACTCGCATGAAGATAAAAACACACAAACACCAACTAAATACAGGGCGTTTCAAAAAGAAAGAGCAGATTTCAAACATTTATTTCTCAAAAACTACAAATGATAGAAACACAATTCAAACGTTTCTTGTCAGAGAAAGGTTCAAAGTTGTTCAATGGTCCGCGCAGAAGTTCCATGCAAATCCGCAGTGGCGCTGGCGTTTGTTTGTAGGAAAATGGCGACGACACCACAGGAACGATCATTTTGTGTGCTGCAATTTGCAAAGTTAGAGTCCATTGTTGGTGTGCAACGTGCATTCCGCCGTCAATTCAACAAACAGCCGCCTCGTCATAAGCAAATTTATGAGTGGCATCACAGATTCGTAGAAGATGGTTGCATCTGCAAGCGAAAAAGCACGGGTCGTCCACGCACATCGGATGAAAATGTCGAGCGTGTCCGTGCAGCTTACGAAAGGAGCCCTAGAAAATCCACGACACGGGCAAGTCACGAACTAAACATGTCTAAAACAACGGTATGGCGCGTTCTGAGTAAGCGTCTGCACATGAAGCCGTACAAACTGCAGTTATTGCAAGCATTGCGTCCTGACGACCACAACAAAAGGTTCGAATTTTCAACTGCAATTCTACAGGACATGGAAGAGGACAATTTTGCCGAACGATTAATTTTTTCAGATGAATCAACGTTTCACATTTCTGGTAAAGTTAATCGGCATAACGTACGAATTTGGGCGAGTGAAACTCCGAGGGACGTTATTCAACATGAAAGAGACTCACCAAAGGTTAACGTCTTTTGTGCAATTTCGGTAAACAAAGTTTATGGACCTTTCTTTTTCATGGAGAAAACTATCACAGGAACCATTTACCTGGACATGTTAGAAAACTGGCTATTTCCTCAACTTCAGGAAGATTCAAATCACTTCATCTTCATGCAAGATGGCGCCCCACCACACTTCTCTGAACCTGTACGACGGTACCTAAATAACACCATTCCAGGACGGTGGATTGGAAGAGCAGGAGCACAAGATCAATGTCATCGTCTGTGGCCTCCCAGGTCACCAGACCTTACTCCCTGCGATTTTTATTTGTGGGGGTACATAAAGGACTGTGTTTATGTCCCACCTATGCCCGCTACTCTTCAAGAGGTACGACATCGAATTGTTGCGGCCGTGAATTCGGTAACTAAAGACCAGTTGCGTCGTGTGTGGCAAGAAATGAGATACCGGTTTGATATTTGTCGTGTAACAAATGGTGCTCATATTGAGGTACAGTTTTGATATTTGTTGTGTAACATTTGGTACTCATATTGAGTGAAGGACCGTTGGAATTGTGTTTCTATCATTTGTAGTTTTTGAGAAATAAATGTTTGAAATCTGCTCTTTCTTTTTGAAACGCCCTGTATGTAAAAACAGAAACAAGTCATGTTTGCAAGTATTTTTATTTACTACTACACAATCTTACATTTCTTTGTCACCATCATTACCTATTCACTTATTTCCGACTCAGAGTTATTATAAAATCGCTTTCGAAAAGATCCCTTGTTAGTTCACTATTGACATAATTACTTTCTTCTTTTGCCCGATCACACTCGACAACTGTTTAGATATTCCTTACACTGCTTCATTTTACGTGAACTTCAGCACATTAAAATTTACCTCACGCACCTGACTTCGAAGCATTATCCATCCTCCCTCCCAACGCCAGTTCTCGACCCTCTGCTTTCTAAGACATTGTCGCAAGCAGCAAAAGCGGGCAGCGAGTCCACGTTGTCTGAACCCCGAGAGAGAATGGCAGTTTCACCTACACCTACGTCTGACGTCACTACTTCAAACCAGAGTCGCCCATGCCGAAAACAAACTTCAGCGATGGGTTTCAAATGCTTTTCTTTCAAATGCTTTTCATAATCCACATAGGCTAGGTGAGTTTCCTCTCTTTTGAATCATCTGTTTCAATGCAAAAACGTCGTCTACGCATGATCTCCCCTTTCGGAAACCTACTTGTTCCACCATTACAATTACATCCGAGATGTGGTCTTCCATTTATTATTGTACTGTAGATTTTGTAAGAAATATTCAGAATACTTATGCCTCTATAGTTTGATGAATTACTTCTTAAACCTTTTTTATATACTGAAATGGCCTTTGCTATTTTCCATTCCTCCAGTGTCTCATACCTTACCCAGGACTTGTTAAAGACATCTAGCATTCTTTAAGAGGACTGCTCCGTGTGCAATCGATCAGGTATTAATTCCATCTAGTTCTGGTGATTTCCCTTTTATTCATTTTTTTAAAAACTGTCTTAAATTCCGTCAGTTCAATATGCGAGTCTGTTGTCTGCAGTTATTCTTTTTTAACTGCTTCGTTGATTTGTGGATGGTACCACAGTTTTTCATAGTATGTAATCCAGTAAGAGGGTAGTGTTAAATTTAGATTTAAGTTATCTCTTTCTGCTTTATTAAGGTATTTCATTAACGTGTATGCTATTTCTTGTCTCCCGTGGATATCTTATTCAACTCTGCTTATAAAAGCGTCCCACAATGTGGTATGCGCTGACCTTACTATCCCTTTTGCTTCATTTCTTCCCTAAAGGTTTTGCTCTTTGACTTCTGTTGATTTCTTATGGAAGTACTCATTGTAGGCTTTCTGTTTATCATGTCTGGCTTTTTGTTTCTCTACATTCCATATTTTTAAACCCCTTTTCCGACTGGTCCTATTTTTTCATCTAGTACTTAACTTGCTGTTTTTTAGCGTTTTTAATATTAGGCAATTCTTCGTTTATCTCTTTACATCTGTGTATTTCATTGAGCAGTTGTGTGAGTCTGTTCTGAGGAATATTTCTTAAGCTCTCTTCTTGCAACGGATGTTGCACAGATGTGTTGGTCAGTGTCTCTAGTATGCCCGTCAATCGTGTCGCGACGCTCTTTTCAGTTTTGAGTGAACAGTGAGCACGTAAAGATGCGTAGGGAATAGCGTCTCCCGCCAAGCATGAGGGCCCGGTTAGAGATTTCGCCTTTGTCATGCAGCCCACTTAACACACCTGTCGAGCAGTTCCTTCTTCAAGCCAATTCTCGGCCGCACACTGCAGGGGAAATGAAGGCGCTCCTGCAGCGTTTCCGATGAGGAGTGTTTGATCACCCACAATACAGTCCGTAATTGGCTACCCCTGAGTCTCATTTCTGCTCACAAAAACCGCTGGCCACGAAGACAAAATTTTTCGACAGACAACGAGCTGCAGACCTGGCCGAAAGCACAGGCGGCTGCTTTCTATGACGAGGATATCGGAAAGTTGATACAACACTACGACAAAACTCGAAGTTGGAGCGGCGACTATGTAGAGAAGTAGGTGGAAGGTGTACCTAACTGTTGCAAATAAAATGTTTCTGGTTTTCACTGTGGTTTCCGTTTCGCGACCGATCGTAACTTACTTTCTGGACAGTCCTCGTATCTAGAATGTCGACGATGTCCATTTTGTGAAGTGTAATACACTAGGAGAGACAAAACTGGCGTTTTCTCCGACTGGAATGGATCGGAGCGTGGAATGTCAGATCCATTAATCGGGCAGGTAGGTTAGAAAATTTAAAAAGGGAAATGGATAGGTTAAAGTTAGATATAGTGGGAAATAGTGGCGTTCGGTGGCAGGAGGAACAAGACTTTTGGTCAGGTGAATACAGGGTTATAAATACAAAATCAAATAGGGGTAATGCAGGAGTAGGATTAATAATAAATAAAAAAATAGGAGCGCGGGTAATCTATTACAAACAGCATAGTGAACGCATTATTGCAGCCAAATAGACACGAAGCCCACACCACCACAGTAGTACCAGTTTATATGCCAACTAGCTCCGCAGATGTCGAAGAGATCGAAGAAATTTATGATGAGATAAAGGAAATCATTCAGATAGTGAGGGGAGACGAAAATTTGATAGTTATGGGGCACTGGAATGCGATAGTAGGTAAAGGAAGAGGAGGAAAAGTAGCAGGTGAATATGGAATGGGGGTAAGGAATGAAAGAGGAAACCGCACGGTGGATTTTCCACAGAGCATAAGTTAATCATAGCTAACACTTGGTTTAAGAATCGTGAAAGAAGGTTGCATACGCGGATGAGGCCTGGACACATTGGAAGGTTTCAGAGAGATTATATAATGGTAAGATAGAGATTTAGGAACCATGTTTTAAATTGTAAGATACTTCCACGGGCAGTTTGTATGCCAACTAGCTCCGCAGATGTCGAAGAGATCGAAGAAATTTATGATGAGATAAAAGACCAAAATTTATTGGTAGACTAAAACTGAAGTAACTGCAAAAAATAGGAATTTAAAGAGGTGGGACCTGGATAAACTGAAAGAACCAGAGGTTGCAGAAAGTTTCAGAGAGAGCATTAGGGAACGATTGACAGGAACGGGGGAAAGAAATGCAGTAGAAGAAGAATGGGTAACTTTGAGAGATGAAATAGTGAAGGCAGCAGTGGATCAAGTAGGTAAAAAGACAAGGGCCAGTAGATATCCTTGGGTAACAGAAGAGATATTGAATTTGGTTGACGAAAGCAGAAAATATAAAAATGCAAGAAATGAAGCAGGCAAAAAGGAATACAAACGTCTCAAAAATAAGGTCGACAGGAAGTGCAAACCCGCTAAGGAGGGATGGATAGAGGACAGACGTAAAGATGTAGAGGCATATATCACTACGGGTGAGATAGATGTTGCCTACAGGAAAATTAAAGAGACCTTTGGAGAAAAGAGAACCGCTTGTATGAATATCAAGAGCTCAGATGGAAAACCAGTTCTAAGAAAGAAGGGAAAGTAGAAAGGCGAAAGGAGTAGATTGAGGGTTTACACAGGGGCGGTGTCATGGAGGGCAATGTTATGGAAATGGAAGAGGACGTAGATAAGATGAAATGGGAGATATGATACTGCGTGAAGAGTTTTACAGATCACAGAAAGACCTGAGTCGAAACAAGGCCCCGGGAGTAGACAACATTCCATTGGAACTACTGACGGCCTTGGGAGAGCTAGTCCTGACAAAACTCTACCATCTGCTGAGCAAGATGTATGGGGCAGGCGAAATACCCTCAGACTTCAAGGAGATTATAATGATTCCAATCCCAAAGAAAGCAGGTGTAGACAGGTGTGAAAATTACCGAATTATCAGTTTAATAAGTGACGGCTGCAAAAAGCTAACACGTTTTCTTTACAGACGAATGGAAAAACTGGTAGAAGCCGACCTTGGGAAAGATCAGTTTGAATTTCGTGGAAATGTTGGAACGCCTGAAGTAATATTGACCCTACGACTTATCTTAGAAGATAGATTAAGGAAAGGCACGCCTACGTTTCTAGGATTTGCAGACTTGGATAAAGCTCTTGACAATGTTGACTGGAATACTCTCTTTCGAATTCTAAAGGCGGCGGGGATCAAATACAGGGAGCGAAAGGCTATTTACAATTTTTACAGAAAGCGGACGGCAGTTATAAGAGTCGAGGGGCATGAAAGGGAAGCAGTGGTTGGGAAGGGAGTGAGACAGGGTTGTAGCCTATTTCCGATGTTATTCAGACTGTATATTGAGCAAGCAGTAAAGGAAACATAAGAAAAATTTGAGTAGGAATTAAAATCCATGGAGAAGAAAAGAAAACTTTGAGGATTGCCGATGACATTGTAATTCTGTCAAAAGCAGCAAAGGACCTGGAATAGCAACTGAGCATAATGGACAGTGTCTTGAAAGGAGGATATAAGATGAACACCAACGAATTGCAAAACGAGGATAATGGAATGTAGTCGAATTAAATCAGATGATACTGAGGGAATTAGATTAGGAAATGAGACACTTAAAGTAGTAGATGAGTTTTGCTATTTGGGGAGCAAAATAACTGATGATGGTCGACAAGGAAAGCGTTTCTGAAGAAGAGAAATTTGTTGACATCAAGTGTAGATTTAAGTGTCAGGAAGTCTTTTCAGAAAGTATTTGTATGGAGTGTAGCCATTTATGGAAGCGAAACATGGACGATAAATAGTTTAGACGAGTAGAGAATAGAAGCCTTCGATATGTGTTGCTGAAGATTAGATGGATAGATAACGTAACTAATGAGGAGGTAGTAAATAGAATTGGGGAGAAGAGAAATTCGTGACACAGCTTTACTAGTAGAAAGGTTCGGTTGGTAGGACGTTTCCTGAGGCATCAAGGGATCACCAATATAGTATTGGAGGGAAACGTGGAGGGTAAAAATCGTAGAGGGAGACAGAGAGATGAATACACTAAGTAGTAGGTACTTCGAGATGAAGAACGTTGCACAGAATAGGGTAGCGAGCGGTGGAATATGATGGTGGAACACAAGTGGATTTTTTGTGCTAAATACTTTGTGTTCTGGTGTATCATTTGAGCTGAAATAATTTAAGGGCAATGAGTATCTCATACTACACACTTATGACTTAAGTGTACGATAGCAGGAACGAGAGACTTGCCAGTGACCAGTTACGTAAAACTGGTTTTGTTGCAGTTCAGGCTTTTTCCGTGCACAAACTCTTCCTAAACGTGACGTTCTGACATATTTCTTTGTTAATGATGTAAATACTGGGAAGAAACTGGTGGTGGTTAAAGACTTTCCATCTTCACTTGAATGTCTTCCTCTGGGGTGAATAGGACTTTTCGTAATGACGACTGCATCTTTAGATCCATGTCGTAGGCGCAGATCTTTGCTCAGTCACATTGTTTTCAGAAGATTTTCATTTTTGTTTCTACTTTCCTGAATCTCCTGACAGATGGTCCAGATCTCGTTCACTTTATCGGTCTACTACGCAGCGAAGAACTTAACAAAGCGCCGTTGGCTATCATTATCCGTTAAACTACACGATGGTTTACGAGGCACGATCCTGTTGGGGATAGAATGTCTTTGCCTTTCTCCGACCTTTGAACTGACTGACCAGGACAGCGACAAGGTGGCTTGCAGTTTGTCGTGCACTCCGAGCCACACCGCAACTTGGCTTTATTCTCGTTAACTAATCAGTACGAGAGAAGTGATCTACTAAAGCTTGAACTCGGACCTTTGGGTTTGAGGCTTGACGCTTGCCCACCAAAACACGCAATTACAATACGACCACAGCGTATTAAAGCAGGTGAACTCACGAGGAACTTACCGAGCTCTGGATACCGGGCACTGCAGTCTTGTTCGGTGTGTTTGAGTTTTCCAGTCCAAACACGTTGGGATTTTCCCGGCGCGGCGTCCGAATTTATGCTAATACTGCCTACTCGGATTGTCTGTCTGTTCGTCGGTGTTATGTCGGTCTTTCCAGACGTGCGGTAACAGCAGACCCAGGTCATTTACAGCTCCCAGAATATGTTTCTTGACAAGCATCCGGGTAGCCGCGTCGTCTTTAAGGTGGCGGCGAATGGCAGTGACGTCAGCCCTTCGCCACCTGCCGGACTGGGAGCGGTTATCAATGCAATACGCGGCTCTCGCTGACCTGCCGAGTTGACCTACCGGGCAGCCGGCGTCTTCTGTACTCTGCCACTAAAGTAGTGTCGGGACGCGGCTGCACCTACGTATTTGGTGTCCCGCGTTTGCCTTTTTAATTAACAGTCTTGCTTAACGGTTTGCATCGAACGGCAGTTGGAGAAATACGTTGCACGTCCAGTTGCTCTTGGACACAGTGTTTGTATGCCACTGCTCGGCTGCAAAGTCGTACATTTGAGAACAATATTAGTGAGTGTTATTCTAATGATCCAAACATTCGTAGGATCAGAAGGTCAGCCATATTCTCTCACTACAGGTATACTTTCTAAAGCCGTCTTCGCACGGGACGGGGGAGCTGACGTTGAATTTGAATCGGACTTGACATCCGGCCTCACGAGAGACAGATCCGTCGGCACACGGGACGAGCTGGTTAACGTGATCTGTTCTCAGTGCTCTCCAGCGGCAGTTGCTGGCATTATTCGGCTGCCAAACCAGATAGCTTCTTTACGAAAATGGACGCGCGCCGAATAATGGGTTAACACTGTTAGCGTTTGTCGAAGCAGAGCGGAGAAAATTGCAAAAACGGTTCTAGACTCATCGATGGCTTGACCAGCGAATTTCTGGTAGAGGAACACTGTGTAATGCCGTACAACGATCAGATATACATACAAGTAGAAGTTATTCGTTTACTCAATTGAATCTTCATCCCGTTTTCGGTTTTAAAATGAATATAGTTATAGTATGCAATGCCAGTTTGCACATGCGTAATATTCACATTCTCGACATTGCATTGATTATCATTACATGGATTTCAAGAGGAGAGTTTTTCCAAGCTGCTCACTATCAGTGAAAAAGATATTTACCGGCAAGTTAAGCTCCACACACAGCTCTCATTTTCACAAACGATGTATTGTAAACAGTATATACAGATATTTATCTTCCTAGATCGTTGAAGAACGTTGGACAGTGTTCGAAGAAACCAAGGTGCGGAGAATGTCCACAAGTATGTGACTAGCTCTAAGATTTTTTAATTAATAAGATCAACTAAATTATAGAGAATGGCGAAAGTTAATTAGATCTGAATACAATATTGGGAGGGCCCCAAGGAAGCATAATAGGTTCGCCAATTATCCAAATATACCTGAACGATAGTCAGGTACGGTCAACAGCATTAGATTGTTCGTTGGAATGTTGTTGCCTGCAAACATCCGTCCAAGCAAGATTGTAAGGAAACCCAGAATAAAATACACCGTATTTTCATTTTGTGTATTGAGTAGTAGGTTTCTATTTAAGTACACATATTTAATGTAAAACAAGAGAAAGATAAGTCAATAATTGTTTAAAACATTAACGGTTATATTCTTGAGCCAATAACATCATTATATAATGTCAATGTGATATTAAAGAGAGTGTGTGAAATGGAATGCAATCATCTATTATCACAGCTCTGTAAAAGTGAGAAGTCGCTAGCGCGTCCACTTAATAGATATAACCAGAAATCAAATTCAGAGAGCCACTGATAGGCTCATCACATGTCAGCATATCTCATGCGGAATTTTAATACCGAAGCTCACTGATATTAAATGTGCATCTTTGGAAGAATGGCGACATTTGTCTCGTGGAACTCTACTGAGTAAATTTCGAAAATCAGTATTATAGGAAGACTGACAAATCTGGTACTTCCATCAAGTATCTCGCTTAGGGATCGTGAAGACAGTATAAAAGGATTCTGGCGAGAACCGAGGCATACAGACCGTACTTCTCCCCTCGATCCATACTCGAATGAATAAGTCAATAAGCCTCTAATATTACGAGTAGCATGAACTGTGCTGTGGCTTACGCAGTGAACATGTAGATAGAATGCCGCGGTGTTGCAGTTTACACATTCGACGCGACTACGCAATAAAAAATAATTTTATGCACGTTATTGCGAAACATGTACCAACATGTCAAAAATAAGATATTATTTCTACCAACGGGACCTCCGTGCCAGGCCACGGCCAAAACGTATCTTAACTTTTTTTTTCCAGAATTCAGCTTTCTCGTAAAGATAAGTCTTTTGGTGAGAGATACTGTTCACTTTAGTATAGAATTTTGATGAGTGTGTCAGATAAAATCGCAGAGGTAGTCTACTGAGGCTTTCTCAAAGGAGCCTTCATGGTATTCATCCAATGGATCACTGGACGCAGATGTGAAACCATAATACGTCTGCGAACAAATGTATTCTCCGTAACAGTTGTGCCATAGAACGAATAGTTCTAAACAGTGTATTGTGACTTTTGTCATAAGATGATGAGATAAAGTTTGAAATTTAAAGCTGCACGTGTGCACACAAGTCTACCAGAAACTACAGAATTTTGCCGTTCCTCTCTTTTCTATTTCAGCCAAATTTCTATTGTGATAATTCTCCATATACATCCTCGTCGAACACCACCATGTTACCACAGTTCCGCGACATCAACAAAAGTTGCTTCTATTAGATTTAAACTATTTTTTAAGTTAAAATAATTCATACCAAGCCAAAATTCGACATTAATCGCGCGTTCTAGGAACCTTAAGCCGTTCTCTGGCGGGACGCAAAAATGCGGACGAGGAGCTGACGTCACAGCTTGGAATTCCACGTCCAACTACACAGCGGAGCGTGAAATAATCTGGAATGTTGGATATTTGCCTCGTGGGGAGGAACGTGCCCAATCACATGCGACATCGTTTTACGTTACAAGCAGTGCATAGGAGCCGCCATATTGTATGGCGTTAAACATCGTATTTGCTGGGTTTCCTTTCTCGTAGAGCACATGGTATGAATATAACCTATTTCAAAGTATCAGTATTCTGAGTATCTCTCGAAAACCAGTCGTTTTAGCTACGGAGTGTTATAATAAAATGACAGGAAACTACGTACCTGTAGGTAACGGCTTCCTGTAGTTGAAATTTTAGTGTTATACTACACTTTACCAAAATTCTCTCGACAGAATTAGAGTACGGAATTCAATACCCCGCTTTTCTGTCTGTTGTTTGAAGTTTCAGCAACAAACTGGTCCGCAAGTGACTGAACAAAAGAACTGGATCTGTCCATTGACTTTTACATGAGACCAGAACTACCTACGATTTTCTGATAAATTTTTCACCAGAACCTGCGGATAGGAATTAATGTAGACTTTATAACGGATTCACTCGTTGCCACTGAGTTTTCTCCATTAGTTTTCCTTCTTTTTCTTTTGTCGTGATGCTGTAGCTGTTTGTTTTTTCAACAGTCTCCGAACAGTACCATTATATCATCTTCGCTGCCATTCGTTATTTTCTTTGTTTACCTAGAGATTTAAGGCATGTTTGAGTTTCATACACCTCTCTTCTGCGCTTATTCTTTTTGAACTACTTTTTGTAAATACCTCCTTTAAGATGGGAATTATTTCTATTAAAAACAAATTCTCTCCTACTTCACTTGATGAACTTTCTGTATTTGGTGCCTACATCCCTATAACACCATCATTTTCATTACTTCACGTTTTTTTGAAAATACTCGCAAGATTGTGAGTCTGTTTGTAGCCAGGAGGTCTAAAATATTTCTCTCGCATTTGGGATGTCTGACAAGTAGTTTGAGGAAGCTGCCGATGTGCGGACCAACGGTGGTCAAATTGATGTGTCTGTAACCATATTGCGTATGGTCCATGCCGTTCAGCTCCGTAGGTTAGCCTCGGTAGTGACGCCATTTTCGGTTCAGTAGTCGAAGCTGGTATTCTGTACACTATTAAGGCCTGTTAACGATCAGCCCGCTTGCCGATTATTCGTCTACTGTACCGAGAGGTGATGAATTGTCAGTAAGGTCGTTTGTTCAGTTCACTGTGCTTTTATTGCGGGTATAACTTGTTATTTTAGAAATATTGAGTTATTTTTTCGTATTAGATTTAGTGATTAGGTTTTACTGAAGAAACGCTCAGACACATACGAGTGGAAAGTGCGTTCATCAACGTTATCATGCATGCATGGAAACATGCATTCTCAGAGGTCGGGAAATTGTAAACATTTTTATGCATTTCAGTCATACTCATGGAAGTAGACAAGGAGCGCATAGTATTGTTAAGAAGGAGATAGCTCGAGGAAACGCAGCGCCATATGATTTGTCAACGTAATCTGCGGCATGAGACAAATCCCTTTGAAACGCTAGAGAGCAATTTGGTTGAAAATCCAAGGAAACCGTAACAACTTCCCCTGCATAATTTGAAATATATCATGCATTCCTTCACAACAATAATGAGCGACTTGTTATAGTGCTTGTTAATACCATTTGTTATGGGAGACTAACCTATACTCACTTAGTATCAGTAATAACATTTTGCCCAGAAGGCTTTATTGTGAAATTTTACGTAATGTATCTGATACAATTACGCACGAATGTTATTACAAACCTAAAACGTAACGTGCACATGTGACTTAAATAATAAATATAAAAAGTTAAAACACTGGTGTAACTATCTACAAATTTTTAAAACAGGAGATAACAGGTTTAGCACAGTCTGCTCAGGTATTAGCTGCTTGTGCCATCACGTATTAAATTTTGATAGCAATTGAATGAAAGCGCTAGGTGTCACATGCTGTTTATGAATTACAGCTCTCAGCTGTGGCCTGATGGCTACAATTTTTAACACACGTTATTATTCTGAGAAAGGCCAGAAATACTGTCGAAACCAGTCAATAATAAAGTGTCCTACTGCATCCTGGTTGCTGGTTTTGTTTCAAATATAGCACACATGCAATGGCAACAGGCGAAGTCATTTAAGTGTCACTGGGATGTGAACATACTAATGTTCTCTTTTCTACGGCCATCTCCACTGATATCTCATATGACAAACACTGTTCACTGTAAACACACATTTCGGGAACAATGATGGGAACAGCGTGTCTGGTAACTGTGTCCGCTGGCTGCTTTAGATGTGAAGCCACAGACATGATACGTGAACTGGAGTGGCAATCGTTAAAACAATGGCGATTTTCTTTGCGACGGGATCTTCTCATGAAATATCAGTCACCAGTTTACTCATCTAATTGCGAAAACATTCTGCTGGCACCCACCTACATTGGGAGAAATGATCATCACGATAAAATAAGAGAAATGAGGGCTTGCACAGAAAAATTTCGGTGCTCGTTTTTCTCGCACGCCGTTCGAGAGTGGAACGGTAGAGACACAGCTTGAAGGTGGTTCGCACTTTATTGTGAATAGCAGAGCAATCACGTAGATGTAGATGTAGATGTAGATGAATGAGCATGCTGCAATGCGCCACGCTGGCTGCGTAGTCGTCGGGCGAGTGTGCCTGCAGCTTGTGATCATTGGTCTGATTGGCTGGCGCTAGGACAAGCAGCAACATGGCACAGGCTCACTTCGTTTCCTCGGTAGCTGTACCGACTCACTACCGATTGGCTTACGGAATTGCATGTGGGTTCGGTTGTGGTAATTCCACCGCTTGGAGCACCTACCTATCGAACCAATCGGCAGAGCGACTGAACAATACAGAATAACGCTACCTGGCTCTCTCTCCCTGCATAGCAAATCAACGAGATTTGTATTGTGCTTTTCGAGCACTTAAAAAATCCGATACATTCTGTGTACTCATGAATAAAAGAGAACTCTGATATGATAAACTACGGAAGCATTAGATATTTCAGTATCTGACATGGCTCAATGGTTCTGGGTATCGATAATCACACGCACTTTCTCTGTCAGAATATGTGGACCACAAATATCGATCCCACATGCCACCACAGATAATATGCTTGAGCGTTGTGGTTGTCATGTTGAGTAACGACACTCAACAGTCCTTAAAAAGTGGACATTTTAAGTAAATTGGAATACTCTCCTTCAAATTCTGAAGGTGGCAGGGGTAAAACACAGGGAGCGAAAGGCTATTTACAATTTGTACAGAAACCAGATGGCAGTTATAAGAGTCGAGGGACATGAAAGGGAAGCAGTGGTTGGGAAGGGAGTGAGACAGGGTTGTAGCCTTTCCCCGATGTTATTCAATCTGTATATTGAGCAAGCAGTGAAGGAACCAAAAGAAAAATTCGGAGTAGGTATTAAAATCCATGGAGAAGAAATAAAAACTTTGAGGTTTGCCGATGACATTGTAATTCTGTCAGACACGGTACATGACTTGGAAGAGCAGTTGAACGGAATGGATAATGTCTTGAAAGGAGGTTATAAGATGAACATCAACAAAAGCAAAACGAGGATAATAGACTGTAGTCGGATTTAGTCGGATGATGCTGAGGGAATTAGATTAGGAAATGAGACACTTAAAGTAGTAAAGGAGTTTTGCTATTTGGGGAGCAAAATAACTGATGATGGTCGAAGTAGAGAGGATATAAAATGTAGACTGGCAATGGGAAGGAAAGCGTTTCTGAAGAAGAGAAATTTGTTAACGTCGAGTATAGATTTAAGCGTTAGGAATTCATTTGTGAAAGTATTTGTATGGAGTGTAGTCATGTATGGAAGTGAAACATGGACGATAAATAGTTTGTACAAGAAGAGAATAGAAGCTTTCGAAATGTGGTGCTACAGAAGAATGCTGAAGATTAGATGGGTAGATCAAATAACTAATGAGGAGGTATTGAATAGGTAAAGAGAAGTTTATGGCGCAACTTGACTAGAAGAAGGGATCGGTTGGTAGGACATGTTCTGAGGCATCAAGGGATCACCAATTTAGTATTGGAGGGCAGCGTGGAGGGTAAAAATCGTAGAGGGAGACCAAGAGATGAATACACTAAGCAGATTCAGAAGGATGTAGGTTGCAGTACGTACTGGGAAATGAAGAAGTTTGCACAGGATAGAGTAGCATGGAGAGCTGCATCAAACCAATCTCAGGACAGAAGACCACAACAACAACAACAACAGTAATCAATATTCTCTTAATTATAATATATAATGTATGCAAAAAGCAAATATGAAGAAAAATGACACGACATAATAATACACATGAACACACAAAATAAAATAAGGAAAACCATCGAAGTCCTAAATCAGGATTGTTGGACAAGGGTTGAAATATTGTTCCTCCCGAGTGTCAATCCAGTGTCTTCACTATACCTTGTTTTTCGCCAAGGCATAGAACCCTAAAAACTGCTCAAGTTGTTGCTCTGTCCAACAGCTATATTATCAGTCACGTTTGAACGGTAATCCATGCAGTAGCCACAGAACCCATGATTGGGCTACACATGTTGCCATTACTGGGCAGACCGACATGAATGCCACGTGAAATTGCAGAGGTGAGCAATTGCCGATGGTTATCTGCCCCTCCTCCCCCACCCTTCCCACGCCGCCCTCCTTTCCATCGTCTTGTATATGGAAGTTTTTCTCAGTAATCAGTTTGATGTATAGGCTGTGGCTGGGTTTTAGTATTCGATACAGCAAACTGACCATTGAGGGAAACTTCCATTACAGAAGGCAATAGCAGAAGGAAAACAGGTGTTAAACGAATACACTACACTCTGCAAGGGCACACTATTTAACACATTAAAGGAACTTTACAAATAAACACAGTACAAACAGATAAAATCTACACACACGCACACGCACACGCAGCAGCACACACACAAAGATAAAATGCAAACAAAATTCAGATTTGGCGCTGAGCTCTCTGGTGAACAAATGAACACTGACTGGGCTGGGACACACAAGAAACCACAATCACACTGTGTTCTGGCGTAGGGAAAAGTGTTTTAATACGTTATTTGTGGAATAAACATCACAGCATCTCGGCATGATGCGGAAAATGGAAGTGCTTGCCACACGAAAACGTAAGAAAATACGAAAATAGGCACGAAAACGTCGCGAAAAACTAAATTTCATGCTAGAAGATAGGTTAACTCCCAGCAAAAAAACTTTCTCATCAACATTGTTTGGTTGCAGATGACAAGCTACCTGTAGTAATTAACACAAAAGTGATCCAGAAAATTCATGCACACGAAATGTAAAGGTATTTACAAAAGGAAACGATCTGTTGTTTGAACTAAAAATGCGCATAATGTTATAATCATTTAACAAAAATGTTCACATTGCAGAATAAATAAAAACGAAAACCCACTGATGATGGCACAGTGGTGCCGAAACATGTTAGGGTACTGAGAAAAACGGTGTTTTGCATAACTGGCGGACCTCACATCCAACAATAATATTTAACATTGATCAGACAGTACATGGAGTGAATGTGATACTAATAATCCTATTCGTAGAGTTAGTGATTATGACTGCGACAATGCCATTAGAAGCATCTGCCGTTCTCAAGCCGCTACGGCATGAGTAGAAAGATAACAGAGCTCCGACAAAAAAGTCGTTATTCAACCACTGGTATCTTTTGTGGCATTTAAATACGTAGTATAAGACACCTAAATTGAGGTACAAATTATCAGTTATGTTTGTGAGGCTGTCAAAAAAATTAATGAAATATGGTGCTTGTGTTTATTTGTGGCAATTGCAAACTAACTTTTTGAAATGTACTACAAGTAACATTACGTCAAGTTCAATATGTTTGTCTTCCTGATACCGTAAAAAATGTGTTTTCAGATTTCTTTTAATCAAAATAGTTTTATGAGACAAGAGAGAGACGACTTCTTGCATCTGGCAGAAGACTGATCAGCAACGTTTTGTCATGTCTGTGTAGCAACTACTTTCCTCATTAAAAAGACTGTAAATGTGTACGAGATTATAATTCTTTGCGGGCAAACGCTCTGAGGGAAAGGGTTGCAGCCACACCATGTTAGGTTGATCTTTCCAAAAAACAACGGAACACGAACACTTGCAGTGTACAAGTATGCTTCTCTCCGAAAAGGGTGTCCTATTTTAAGACTGATAGGCGAGGTACGCTGTTAAAATGTAGACGTGGCCTAGTATGCAATAATGGTCAGAAGTAATTGTGAGTTGTGGACATTGCAATGAAGACGGACATTGTACAATAAAATATTTTCCGCATGATCGGACTTCATAATTAAAGGCGTGACACCATGTGCTTGTTGAATAGTAGTGATGTAATACACCGCTTAGGAATGTACAAGGGGGCTCCAAAAAGTAAGTTACGCATGTCGCACTACGCTAAAATCGTTGTGCCACAAGATGGCGCACTGTCAGAAGAGAGTACATGTTATGGATTCCATGAAGACACAGTTCTTCTGCGGTACAGATAAAAGGTGTGTGACAGCGTGGTAGTGCAATGGCGTGGCAGCTGCAAACGTAATACAGAGTAAAAGTACGCGGGATACTACAATTATTGTGAACAAAACATCTCAACTGGACACAGACGCATCTGAAATTCTGGTGGCATATGAAGCAAACACAACGTCCCGTCCAGCCGTCGTGGAATGGTGTCGACAATTTGACCAAGGGCGTACAGTCGTGCGAGATGCTGATCTCAAAAGAAGGCTACCGATACCAATGGCAGTCGAAAGTGTCCAGGCAGTCAAGCAACTCAATTGCAGCACTTGCAGATTTTCCGGCTATTAGGGCGCTCAGACAGCGGTTCTCTAACAGTTTCGTTATGAAACAGCTGATATCTATCGTCGAGGAAGTCGACGATTTGTAGAACGTTACGACCGTTGTTTATAGAGGTTTGATGGCTATGTTGGATAATAGTGTCATATCTATGTCACTTTGAAGTGTGGTGCAGCGTTCAATATAAGTTACTCAGCCTGCCATAATAACAGCCACACGTTATTATGGTAGGCTACTTCGAAGTTCCGTAGTGAGAGCGCACTGTGTAATACCTAGCGACACCGCGTGGACACTGGTAAAAATTTTTTTGAAGAAAGACGATGACCATCGTGTGAAACCTACTAGAAAAATTTAGAAAATCAACACTCTAGAAAGGCCGCAAGATAATTACATTGTTTCCATCGGGTATGAGAGCAAGGAGGACAGTCATCAATCTGGCAACTAAAGACACCGCATTTAGACAGATAATGCTCTCATTTTTCGATTTAATTCCCTACTTTGTCTTTTCTGCTAAGTGGATTGATTCTGGAAGATTTGTTGAATATCCACCTACAGCTGTTATAAAACGTCCATCGAATTGCAAACGCTTACCAGCTACAAATTATGTTTGATGTCAGATTACGTGGAAGTTAAGAGTGTACCAGTTTAGGTATGTAGGGTGGACGTCGTGATTCTAACCTCAGTTGCTTCATTGCTCCGTCACCTTTGTGGACAGTTCTATTGTTCAGTTTATTTTTAATTCAGGTATATTCACGTATATTTTCATCCAACTGCAGATGAAGACATAGTAGTCTTCGCGATATTTGGAAGATAATATATAAGAACAGTCCCCGCATCCCATAAAATACTGCCCCTAAAATTGCTTCCAGATGAAGTCGTCTTCGGGCTTTTTGATATAGGATCATCGGCCTTCGGCCACTGTTCTGACTATGATTGCTGTTTCGTTAGTCAGCCTCCATAAATAATCTGTAGCAAATACACTAATGGGCCAAAACATTATGACCACCTGCTCAATAGCTTTTTTGTCCGTCTCTGGAACGGAACCCATAACTGTTTCTGAGTATCATGGATCCGACAGTGTTTTTGGTACATTTGTGGAGGTATGTGGCATTAGGTGTCCAAGGATAGGTCATGTAATGTGCGTAAATAACGGGCCGCTGTTTCGCGGACGCGATGATGGCACCCGATAGCGATCCAGATGGGTTCCATAGGATTTACATCAGGCGAATGTGGTCGCCAAGACATCAACGTGAGTTTACTATAATGCTCCTTAAACCAATTTTGAACGGTTCTGGCTCCGAGATACGGACAGTTAGACTGCACCAAGTATGAAGGGATGCAGGTGGTTCGCAGCCGTCAGCGTGTTTTGGATTACTACCACAGGTCCCATACCAGAATACTGCTCCCACCAGTCTGCACGTTTCGAGCCACCTTTCACCTCGATGAGGCCGTTTCTGGAGACGACCATGGACCTAGTGCACCAAAATGTGATTCACCCGAAGAGACGACACGTCTTCGTTGGTCGACGGTCGAATACCGCTGCAATCGTAACAGATGATGTCGTTGGGTCATCATGTGAACACCTAGGGGTGGTCTGTTGCGGAGCTCTGTGTTCAACAACGTACGGTGAACGGTGTGCTCTGGAACACCTGGGAATGAACCAGCACTGTGCTCTTTCGGCAGATATGTCACAGAACACCATCTGTCTTACTTTACAGAGCAGACAAGCCTCCGAACCCCACTTTCTATGAAGAGTCGTAGGCGTCCAACCATCTATATTCTAGCGCTTAATGGTAGTTTCACCGTACTTCTACCTCTTTCCGTAGATGCTCACAACATTAGCACATGAACATTCGACCAGCTTCGCCGTTTTCGAGATATTCCTTCACAGGCTCTGTGTGACAATAATCTGCCATTTGTCAAAATTGCTTATCTCAATGATTTCCCCATTTGCAGCCCATATTTTCGCCTAGGTTGTCCCCCGTCCGTGTCTGCTCCATTTGCATACTTTTGTTACTGCGTCACATGCTCAACATCACAAGGCGGCATCCAGCGTCGCGGTCGGCAGTGGTCGTGATGTTTTGGCTTATCAGTGTACGTACAGAACATCTGTGGGATTCATTTTATAATGACCCACCTTTCCCGTGATATTTGTTTGGCCAGTATTTTACAAATGCTACAAATATATTTCACGAAAGTTTATCGGTTTACTCCTCTCGTAAAGTGTACAGTACTTTCTCTTCTGATTTTCTTAAAGCATAAGATGCTTTACACATCAATTCATAGTTGTCCGGGAACATAGTAAGTACAGGAAGTAAAAACGGATACGGGGTTTGCTGTTTTGACATTGGGTCTTCTCGCTGAACGCTCTGCTTTGGACTAAAAAAAGGCAAAAATAATTGCGATTTTTTCTACCTTGATGAAAACATTCTAGAGCACCCTCCAGTGTAACATGTTATATAGAAATGAAACATCGACCATAAACAGCACGGACAAGAAGACTACAGAAAGTTTTGAAACACGGTGCTGCAAAAAAATGAATGGCGTTTTCCAAGGAAGTATTACAGGACCTCTGCTGTTCCTGATCTACATAAACGATTCAGGAGAAGATCTGAACAGCTCTCTTAGATTATTTGCATATGATGCTGTCATTCACCGTCTTTTGAAGTCATCAGGAGGTCAAAACCAATTGCAAAATGATTTACGCAAGATATCTTTATAGTGCGAAGAGCGGCAATTGATTCTAAATTCCTAAGAGTGTAAAGTTATCCAAGTGAATTCTAAAAACATTCGCAAATTTCTGTTACACAATAAATCACACAAATCTAAAGGCTACACATTCAGCTGAATACTACGAATAAAATAAATTGGAATGATCACATAGATAATGTTGTGGGTAAAGTATAGCAAAGGCTGCGATTTGTTGGCGGAACACTTAGAAAATGCAAGTGGTCTACTAAAGAAACTGCTTACACAACGCTTGCCCGCCCTCTTCTGGAGTATTGCTGTTTGGTCTGGGACTCACATCAGACGATGTTCACGGAGGATATCGACAAAGTTCGAAGAAGTACAGCTCGTTTTATATTATCGCGAAATAAGGGGTATGATGCGCAAATTGGAATGAAAATCATAAAAACAAATACGTTGTTAGTTGCTGTAGAACCTTCTCAAGAAATTTCAATCAGCAATTTTCTGCTCGGAGTGCGAAAATATTTTGTTAGCGTCCAGCTACATAGGGTGAAATTGATCATCACAATAAAATAAGAGAAATCAGAGCTCGCACGGAAAGATTAATGCGCTCGTTTTACCCGCGAGTTGTTCGAGAGTGGAAAGGTAGAGAAATAGTTTGGAAGTGGTTTGGTGAACCCTCGGCCGGGCACTTAACTGTGAATTGTAGAGTAATCGTGTAGATGTAGATGTAGCTTGTAAATCGGGTTGCTCATGAAGAGAACCTAATTCGATTCGTGGAGAAAATAAATTTATGATACAATCTAATCAAAAAACGGGATATGCTGACTGAACATATCCCGACGCATCAAGGAACTGTTAATTTGATTGTCGATGGTGGGGTAGAAGTAGCAGAGGGAAACCGAGACTTTACCACAATAGGGGGGTTCGTGTGCACTGGATTATTGATTTTCGCGAACAACTGCGTAAATTCACTCTTCGGTCTCAAGAACATAACAACACAAGGATCAGACTTAAAACGCAACAAAGATCAAGGTGTGTAAGGTATCGCTGCATAAGTATAGGGGTCAGTCAAATGAAATCGAGACAGATGCAAAAAAGTATGTAAATTGTTCATTATTTGAAAAGGAATCGCCGTAACTGTTAATACTTCTATCCACTGTGTGACAAGACCGTCAATGCCCTCATAAAAAAGTGTTTGCGTTTGCCTACGGGACCATGTTAGTCCCGATGCATTTGTTCGGACAGACGGCCACGAATGTGTTTTTCAGGGCTCCAAAAATAGTGAAATCGCACAGGGAGAGATCGAGATTGTATGCAGAATGTGTAAGGGCTTCCCAGCGGAACTTCTGCAGCGCAGTCGAAACACTCTTGGAAACACTTGAGAGGGCATTATCCTCCAACAGTATAATGCCGTCCATGAACATTCCTGAGCGTTCTGACTTAATGACGGGCTTCAATTTTTCCAAAATGTTCACGTACTGCTGTCCGTTAATTGTTCCAGAAACTCATTGAGCAGCAGTGCCCTCCAGACAAAGAAAAGGGTTAACATGACTCTTCCGTAGCTGTAGTTTCGGTTATGCTACGGAAGCCCTGCTGGGAAGTCTTTACACATCTTCCATACAGTCGCAATGTCTGCTAGTGAGACATCCATGTTTTTGGAGCCCTGCAGAAAGACATTTGTGGCCATCGAATTGCTTCAAACGAAGTGGGGCACGCCTGGTTACAAACATGGTTCCATAGGCAACAGCAAACATTTTTCCATGAAGGAACTGACCGGCTTGTCTCACAGTAGCGATTTCTTTTGAAATACTATACAGTTTACTTACTTTTTTTACATCCGTCTCGCTTTCATTTGAAAGAAAAACTGGGAATGAACTCTATAGATGTAGCAGTCAGGGCGAACAGGCTTAGATGGTGGGGTCATGTTACACGCGTGGGAGAAGCAAGGTTACCCAAGAGACTCATGGGTTCAGCAGTAGAGGGTAGGAGGAGTCGGGGCAGACCACGGAGAAGGTACCTGGATTCGGTTAAGAATGATTTTGGAGTAATAGGTTCAACATCAGAAGAGGCACCAATGTTACCACTGAATAGGGGATCATGGAGGAATTTTATAAGGGGGGCTATGCTCCAGAATGAACGCTGAAAGGCATAATCAGTCTTAAATGATGATGATTGTTTCCGTTAAGCTACGTCTATGATTGCATTAGGAAATCAAGGTACATTATGTTACTGAATATTGTGATCAGGTTAGTGAGTAGAAAAGTGTATTTGACAGCAAACTAGAATCTATACATACACCATATATGAACAAAAGAAAAATACAATTAGGATTAATAATAGATCGAGTCACCCAAAGCGTCGATAATTGCTCTGCATTTCCTAGGCATGCTTGCAACCAAGTTTTCCGCGTACTCAGATGGAGGAGACCCCCCCCCCCCCCCAATGCGTCAAATTTACGTTAACAGCTGTTTCAAAGCGAATTTTGGTTGCACTTGACGCATTGTTGAGAATGGGTCTCCCAAAAATGGATAATAATATTTTTTCCGTTTTTGGAGTCACTTTACTGATTGACCAATGTTCTTCAAACTCATCCATGCTTTTTAAAACCAATTTATAGCGTGTTACTTACTTTTGCACAAATCATTTTGACTTCCCAATATGTTTAGGCGCCACGACTTGAGTCATTTTCGGGCCTTTGGGGTGCGTACAGACAAACACAACCTCAAAACGCGACGCGTTAGCTGCAAAATGAATGGTTCAAATGGCTCTGAGCGCTATGGGACTTAACATCTGAGGTCATCAGTCCCCAAGAACTTAGAACTACTTAAACCTACCTAACCTAAGGACATCACACACATCCATGACCGAGGCAGGAATGGAACCTGCGACCGTAGCGGTCGCGCGGTTCCAGACTGAAGCTCCTAGAACCGCTCGGTCACATCGGCCGGCCGTAAGCTGCAGTCATGTCTCTTCTTGCGTATCTCAGTCAAGAATTCAAAGTAAAATAATACTTTATGGACATTGCATGGAGCACGTAGGTTCCCCCAACTGGGCTGTGAAAGAACTAAGTCGATACCTTTCATCATTTGTGTGTAATCTCGACCACGCTCTTACTTAACCGACTATAAGGAACTGACATAACATTTGTAATAGCTACCTGACAATCTCTGGTGAAGATGATACAGCAACTTAGCAGGCCGCAGTGGCCTAGCGGTTCTAGGCGCTACAGTCTGGAACCGCGCGACCGCTACGGTCCGAGGTTCGAATCCTGCCTCAGGCATAGATGTGTGTGATGTCCTTGGGTTAGTTAGGTTTAAGTAGTTCTAAGTTCTAGGGGACTGATGACCTCAGAAGTTAAGTCCCTTAGTGCTCAGAGCCATTTGAACCATTTGATACAGCAACTTACATTATTTAAGCGCTTTATACGGTAAGAGTCATGCTTTAACCAACCTTTTAATATTGCCGAGATATACTTAGTACTGATGATGTCGTGTGCAGCGTAGTAGTTAGGTACCTATTCTTTAGCAACCGTGATTTGAGTTACAGCCGGACCCGGTGGCCGAGCGGTTCTAGGCGCTTTAGTCCGGAACCGCGCGACTGCTACGGTCGCAGGTTCGAATCCTGCCTCGGGCATGGATGTGCGTGATTCCTTAGGTTAGTTAGGTTTAAGTAGTTCTAAGTTCTAGGGGACTGATGACCTCATATGTTAAGTCCCATAGTGCTCAGAGCCATTTGAACCATTGTGAGTTACACTTTGACAAGGAAACCTCCCCATCGCACCCCCCTCAGATTTAGTTATAAGTTGGCACAGTGGATAGGCCTTGAAAAACTGAACACAGATCAATCGAGAAAACAGGAAGAGGTTGCGTGGAACTATGAAAAAAATAAGTAAAATATACAGACTGAGTAGTCCATGCGAACATAGGCAACATCAAGGACAATGAGAATTAAGGATTGCCGTGGTCCCGTGGTTAGCGAGAGGAGCTGCGGAACGAGAGGTCCTAGGTTCAAGTCTTCCCTCGCGTGGAAAGTTTAATTTTTTATTTTCAGTTTATGTGACAAACTCTTATGTTTTCATCACTTTTTTGGGAGTGATTATTACATCCACAAGAATACCTAAATCGGGCAAGGTAGAAGAATGTTTTTACCAATTCGCTAAGTGTACAAGTTAGTTGGGTCGACAACATATTCCTGTCATGTGACGCACATGCCGTCACCAGTGTCGTATAGAATATATCATACGTGTTTTCCTGTGGAGGAATCGGTTGACCTATGACCTTGCGATCAAATGTTTTCGGTTCCCATTGGAGAGGCACGTCCTTTCGTCTACTAATCGCACGGTTTTGCGGTGCGGTCGCAAAACACAGACACTAAACTTATTACAGTGAACAGACGTCAATGAACGAACAGACAGATCATAACTTTGCGAAAGTAAAGAAAGTAAAATTTTCAGTCGAGGGAAGCTACTCTCGCTAACCACGGGACCACGGCACTCCTGATCTCAGATTCTTCTTGATGTTGCATATCTTGCACATGCAATACTCAGTTTGTATACTTTGCTTATTTTTTTCATAGTTCCACACAACTTCTTCCTGTTTTCTCGATTGATCTGTGTTCAGTTTTTCAAGGCCTATCCACTGTGCCAACTTACAACTAAATCTGAGGGGGGTGCGATGGGGAGGTTCCCTTGTTAGTAACGATGGTGTTGTGGCCAGCGTTGTACTTAGGTTTTGATTCTTCAATAAGGGTGGTCTGAGGATGATTGCTAGTCAGGTAAAACTGGTGATCAAGTTTTATTGTAGTCAATACTGACATAAAAGTACTTTATTTTTCTTTTATTTAACCACATGTCAGTCACAGGTTTCAGATACAAGCGACAGTCATTTTCAGATCCAGCACAGTAGCAGGTGACGTGCAATTGCTAGTAACGAGGTGGGGACACTGGTCAGTTTCAGTGCGACCTATGAATCAGCCCCTTATTTGGAACGAGCCACGGCTCGGACACGCGCGACCGATACGTCACGGGAGGGAACGGGCACGCGGGTAGCCGAGCTGACGCAACAATTAGCCGCGGCCTGCCTGTTGCGCAGCCGCGTGACCCACAGCCGCGGCCGGACAACCGTGGCGGCGGAAGATGCTGGCGAAACGCGCGCTATTCACATTCAGGCGGGCACGGCGAGCGCATTCCGCATGCGTAATCGTGCCGGCATCTGAGGACGGCCGCGTGCCGCCTGTGTCCGACGGGAAAGCGCCTGCCGTTGGCTTTGTCGTTCAGGCCAGACTGTCTTCTCCAGCCAGGAGCGTAGCCGGGCGTCGGAACCTTACAGGCTAACTGCGGCAGTGGTCTTTCAAGGCTATTATTGTGGATGAAGAGGCGATCAGGAACAGGGCAGTTTCTACTGATACGAGCAAATCTACGACTCATTAGTACGATAAGCTATACTGACAAAGTACGTTTTCATTCATAAATAGGTAAACAATTACACCGAAGAGCCAAAGAAACTGATACACCTGCCTAATATCGTGTAGGGCCCCCGCGAGCACGCAGAACTGCTGCAACAGGACGTGGCGTGGACTCGACTAATGTCTGAAGTAGTGCTGGAGGGAATTGACACAATGAATCCTGGAGGGTTGTCCATAAATCCGTTAGAGTACGAGGGGGTGGAGATCTCTTCTGAACAGGCTGTTGCAAGGCATCCCAGATATACTAAATAATGTTCATGTCGGTGAAGTTTGGTGGCCAGCGGAAGTGTTTAAATTCAGAAGAGTGCTCCTGGAGCCACTCTGTAGCAATTCTGGACGTGTGGGGTGTGGCATTGTCCTGCCGGAAATGCCCAAGTCCTTCAGAATGCACAGTGAACATGAATGGTTGCAGGTGATCAGACAGGGCGCATAACCTGTCAGAATCGTTTCTAGACGTATCAGGGGTCCCATATCACTCCAACTGAACACACCCCACGCAATTGCAGAGCCTCCACCAGCGTGAACAGGCCCCTGCTGACATGCTGGGTCCATGGGTTTATGAGGTTGTCTTCTTACTCGTACACGCCCATCCCCTCGATACAATCTGAAACGAAACTCGTCCGAGACAACATGTTTCCCCTCATCAACAGTCCAATGTCGGTGTTGATTGGACCAGGCGAGGCATAAAGATTTGTGTCGCGCAGTCATCAAGGGTACACGAGTGGGCCTTCGGCTCCGAAAACCCATATCGATCACGTTTCACTGAATAGTTCACACGCTGACACTTATTGATGGCCCAGCATTGAAATTTGCAGCAATTTGCAGAAAGGTATCACTTCTGTCACGTTCAACGGTTCTCTTTAGTCGTTCTTGGTGCCATTCTTGCAGGATCTTTTCTCGGCCGCAGCGATGTCGGAGATTTGATGTTTTACCGGATTCCTGATATTCACGGTACACTCGTGAAATGGTCCTACGGAAAAATCTCCACTTCGCTACCTCGGAGAAGATGTGTCTCATCGCTAGCTCGCTGACTGTAATACGACATTCAAACTCATTTAAATTTTGATAACCAGCCATTGAAGCAGCAGTAACCGATCTAACAACTACACCAGACACTTTATGTCTTATATGGTCGTTGCCGACATCAGCGCCGTATTCTTTTGGCGCTTCAGTGTATGTTGTAAACTGAAGTGAATTTAACGTTCCATCTTCCACAGCTCTACTTACATTTGTACTCCGCAATCTACTCCACGTGTGTCTATAGGCGCACTAGGCTCGTTCAGCAAGTAATGATCAAATTTTTTATCGGTCAGTTTCGGTTGAGTAAATGAGGAGTTTCTTGTGGGACACTGTGGAATACTGTCGCTTCAGCCCCTACAGTTTCATGGGGTTCCGATAGGAGCCGGCACTATACGTAGCCTCCAAAACTGAGGTGCCTTCTAAGAAAAGAACTGTCACTGAGTGTGTCTCGGCGGAATACCGGAACACCGCAGATATTCGTTGGTGTTTGCAGAATGTGTACGCAGAACTCGCAGTGAATAAAAGCACGGTGATTAGTTGGGCGAGGTCTGAAAGTCTCTATGTGCAGTAAACGCGAAGTAAGCTGCTGAACATACACATTAGAGAAATACGCCAGGCAACTCAACTCGCCGAAAGAATGACGGACAGGTACTCGGGTGTCCGAGAGATAAAGGGACCCTCTGGACAGCGCAGGCTTCTGCAGTGTTCCATTTCTTGCTAGTGCACATTGGAAGTGTGGAGAGAAGTGACAACACATGGTGAAAGGAACACGAAAGCTACTGACGACTGGAGTATACTGAGAAGTCTGCGCTAGCAGACCACTCTCTCGTAAACAATCAACTAATCCGATTTAGAAAAAGTCCTGAGATCAGCATCACAACACATTTATTACCAGTCACGACGGCATCGTGAAGTATTAAAAGCTTAGAAGCAGGAAAGAGGAATCGCAAAAAATAAATAATATTTGGTTTCCAGCTCGGTAGTCTATACAAATAGACAACATCAGAGAAACAACAGATATCTGCCGCGCGCGATTAGCCGAGCGGTCTGTGGGGGCTGCAGTCATGGACTGTGCGGCTGATTCCGGCGGAGGTTCGAGTCCTCCCTCGGGCATGGGTGTGTGTGTTTGTCCTTAGGATAATTTAGGTTAAGCAGTATCCTAAGGGACTGATGACCTCAGCAGTTAAGTACCATAAGATTTCACACACAACAGATATCTGAAAAAGCCCAGAGCAGTTACAGGAGGAACTTCAAAGATGAGATGTATACCCGTTAACTCACACCGAGCGAGGTAGTGCAGTGAATAGCACACTAGACTCGCTTTAGGGAGGACGACGGTTCAGTTCCGCTCCGATCATCTTGATTTAGATTTTCTGTGATTTCCCTAAATCGCTTCAGGCAAATACCGGGATGGTTCCTTTGAAAGGGCACTTCCGATTCCTTTCCGTACTAAGAGGTTGTGCTCCGTCTCTAATGACCTCAATGTCGACGGGACATTACATACTACTCTTCCTTCTGTTGAGTGAAAGCCTACAAAGCACTACATTTTTCTGACAAGCAGTTGCCAGTAAATGCACAACTAAAGAAAGAGCTTTGAGTTCACAACTGATATAGACATTAACTCTCGGAGATAAACTGTTTCAGATATATTTCAGTAAGAGAATTATATTTCTTCAATAACAGGGATCACTGTCGGCATCTCGGTAGATGCTGAGTGTATCCATTCCGACACTTAGGGAATGATCTGCGACATCTTGTGTCCGTAAACAATGTGTTATAAACACACCTTAGACTCGATGGCCACGTGTAAGAACAAATTTTCATTAGATTTACCAAATTTATAAAGCACGGTTCGGTGCATGTTTTCATACTTCATGCAAACGCTCGGGATTAAATTCCACTTTTCTGTAATGTGACAATGGTGATGACAGTCCATTCGTCGGATGAGGGCGTTGTGGTCGAAGGTCGGTGGTCTTCTCATGCTATTATCATCTCTGTATCATCATCAGCCATTCAAAATAATCAAGACATCTATTCGTACTTGATAAAGGAAATGAGTCAACATGCGAGGAAAAAGAAAATCTTTTGAACTGGTTGGCTGACCTGACATCTCAAGGTCTCTCGAACGATAATGTCAAAATTTATTATCCAGTGATCATCTGCACAATGTTCAAGAGAGACTATTCTCTTATTATATTATGAAGAGATTCAGAAACAACGCGCGTTTCCATAATCTCGACATAAAAATGCCAGAAAAATACACAGAACGACAGGTATTACTTGAAATGTTGTTCCCGCTGAAAGCCATCTTTAACACTGGGAGCGAAGTTATTTGCTACTCAGTTGACATTGCATTAGACTAACGACCGAGTTTTTACGCTGATAAAGAGCTTCTTTCGACCATTTTAAAGCTACCTCAAATCTGTTTTGTTCCCTAACTCGCACATAACATGTTTCATAGAAATAAAATCGCATGCGGGAATATAGCTCATAAAGACACAGCACCAAAAGTATTTCGCTTAGTGTCTAACGAAACAAAAAAGCAGTGAAAGAGGCAGGAAAAAAGTGCGAGGCCATATATATACTGCAACTATCGATTCTGAAGGGGCACTGGAAGTTACTAATAAGAGTTGCGGTGAAAATGTATTACGAAAGAGAAACAAAATATTTTACAGTAAAATAATGCATTACTCGAGTATGTGCTATACAAGGGAGTTAGTGAGACTAGTTAATTATATGCTTTTACAAAGAAAACGAACTGAATTCGTAAGTTTTGTAAACTAGTGAACCGTTCAATAGTTTAACAACACCATATTTCGTTTTACTTTCACTTCAAAGATGTAGTGATTCACTTTCTCAACAGGAATGAACTGTTGCTGGATAAAGGATTTGTTGCTCCTGAGTGTCTGGCCACCTTCCATTGTGTCGTCATTCGGTCCTTTCTTGGCTCTTGGAATCCAGCAAAGATCTCCCTCGGCGCGTCTGCCATACACACGCCTGGCTGCATGTCCTTCATGTTCAGTTTCATTACGTCTTACTCTCCAGGTTGTTCTCTCATCTGTTCGTTAGTTTTCCGGTCTCTCCTATAAATTCCCAGCATACATGTCTCCATTGTCCGTTGGATAACCCTTAGATTTTGAATAGTTTTCACATTAAGGGTCCTTGTCTTCGTGACGTGTCCAAACTGGTAAGATGCTCTGACATTAATCTTTCATTTCAAACACATCAGAAAATGATTTCTGAAAACCCAGTTTATTTTTTGCAAAAAAGGACTCTAAGCCAATCTGATTCTTCTGTTTATTTCTTTTACTTCAAAACCATCAACTTCCCTAAATACAAAAACTAATCAACTGGTTCTACAACTAACATTATCTTAACCATGTTAGCAGTGGTTGTGAGCCATTACTTTCGATTAACTTACATAAAAAATATCAGCCACCAGATGATTTTTTCAATTTACCTGTGCCAAGATGCATTTCGGGATTTCACTTATTTTCAGTTGGTGTAATGCATGTTCTGTCATTTCATTGTTAAGATACACAAATTTCTTTTTGATGTGTTCGTTATAGGTTGTCCTAGGGTCGTAGTAGAGTTTTAGGTCTACTTTGAGATTAGCTACGCAGCATTTTGCGATTCGCTGTTGAATTTTATCTGCAATAGCGGCAAAAAGTGCCATGTCATCTGATATTTTGGATCTTAGTAATAATCTTTATGACGAATTCCTGACACGGTGGTAATTCATACTTATCCTTCCATACTGTAATTTCATTCGCGACTTGTAAATGATCAGCTGTGCGACATGCACTATTATAGCCAGTTTGTTTCTTTGTCTAATCGAAATTTAATATTATTTTCAAAATGGTCCAAATGGCTCTGAGCACTATGGGACTTAACTTCTGACGTCATCAGTCGCCTGGAACTTAGAACTACTTAAACCTAACTAACCTAAGGACACCACACACATCCATACCCGAGGCAGGATTCGAACCTGCGACCGTAACGATCGCGCGGTTTCACTTTCGAATCTTTAATGAATATCTTGTGCATTACGAACATTATTTAGGGAATGACATGTTTTTATTAACTACCTGTGTTTCTGATTCAGTCTTGCATTATATAGACATTTACAGAATTTGTATAATGTTTGCATAATTTTCTCTGTGTTGTTAGCCGGCCGCGGTGGTCTCGCGGTTCTAGGCGCGCAGTCCGGAACCGTGCGACTGCTACGGTCGCAGGTTCGAATCCTGCCTCGGGCATGGATGTGTGTGATGTCCTTAGGTTAGTTAGGTTTAAGTAGTTCTAAGTTCTAGGGGACTGATGACCACAGCAGTTGAGTCCCATAGTGCTCAGAGCCATTTGAACCATTTTTTCTCTGTGTTGTTAGCTACTGTACCATTTTCCTCCATAACTGATGAGATGAATTCTCTTCCAAATATAATTTTTTTTGTCGAATGTTTCGTTGTATGATTATCAAGACGATAATCAACCGGATTTTGTGGTTCACTGTTTTCAACGACATGAGTCAAGCTTTACGACAATCGCTTTACGACAACCGCGTAGATTTCTTAGTGGTATTCATATGGTATTTTTCTCGCAATCAAAAAGAGATACATGGAATGTGAAATTACAAAACTAGCGATTTTACTAACAGCTTAAGTACAATTAATAAAGTCAGAAATGGCATATAAATGTATACATTTTATAAATTAAAGTCGTCAGCTGAGTTTTTCTAGCTTTGTGTCACTGCTAATCTCAAGAGCTGTTCTATAGATTTTGATACGGTTTTCACTATTAATTAGATTGATTCAGGAGGAAGATTTGTGTATGGGATTTACTATCTCTGCGCCAGAAGAGCAGTTCTGTAATAGATACTTAGTGCTACCGCTGGGAAGTCGGGGCTAGTCACTAATATTGTATAAGTTCCAGTTGTGAAACTTGCATTTTCCGCTAACAGGCACTGTCAGCAAAAAATTATTCAATCCCTGCTGTTACTTAAATATGTAATATGCTGCATTTTCCATGTCTGTGATGTTGATAACAACTAAAAAACGATCAAGATACGATGATAGTGGTAATACGTAAGGGAAAGAGATCAATTGTTGCTCGAGATAAAAATCACTTTGATGAACTTACGTAATTAGTTTCGTAATTAACGAGCAGTACAGTGGTAAGTACATATAAATAACTAAACAAAGCTTTTTAAGCAAAGAAACATAGGATAAGAGCTACGTGGAGTACATTTCTCATTTTAGCCCGACTTGTTTGTTGACGCACCTAAAACGCTACGACGTGTGACAGTGGCAGCCATGTGGAGGGCGGCTTGGGCAGTGGGAGGCGGAAGCTCCAGACAGAGGTGAAGGTCTGCTGCCGAAAACGGACTAATGTCTCCTTAGTATTCACGGTCGCGAGCCCACTAAGAGAACGCCTTCCGGTCGCAGTTCGTGACGTCTTAACGTACCTTGGAAGTCCATGAGCAACAGCTCCGTGGTGTTGGCGAAGCGCTTATCGCCTTGGTGAGGCCTCTGCAAGTTATATTTCCAATTAACAACGGATGTGTCCCCATCAATAGCTTAGACGGAAAGTAATGCGCACACCGATGAAAGAGTAGATACATGAAGAGCTAGAATGCAGAGAGACCGTAATTTAGTAATGAAACAGTGATAAAGAGACAAAAGAAGGCCCGTAGCGATGCAACCATTAGTCAGCAAGTAATGAAACGGTGAAAGTCAAAAACACTAACGAGGGGGACTGGTCACTGATCGTGGTCAGATACCATGTAAGTTATTTTGTCTAAGTGGTTGCAAGACGTGGAACATATTTAACCTAACAGACACAGCATGATGAAAACTATCATATTCCCCGAGGCACAAATGTCTTAAAATTATGGATGGAGTGAAGCGACTCTCACACTCTAGGAACTATGTAATTGTATTCGTTACTAATAAATACGTATAAGAAAGGAAGGTAAATGTAAGTGGAAGTAACAACCGAAGCTGAGGCCATGATGAAAGCACTACCATGTTTAAAACTGCTGCCGGCCCGTGTGGCCGAGCGGTTCTAGGCGCTTCAGTCTGGAACCGCGCGACCGCTACGGTCGCAGGTTCGAATCCTGCCTCGGGCATGGATGTGCATGATGTCCTTAGGTTAGTTAGGTTTAAGTAGTTCTAAGTTCTAGGGCACTGAAAGACCTGAGTCGAAACAAGGCCCCCGGAGTAGACAATATTCCATTGGAACTACTGACGGCTGTGGGAGAGCCAGTCCTGACAAAACTCTACCATCTGGCGAGCAAGATGTATGAAACAGGCGAAATACCCTCAGACTTCAAGAAGAATATAATAATTCCAATCCCAAAGAAAGCAGGTGTTGACAGATGTGAAAATTACCGAACTATCAGCTTAATAAGTCACAGCTGCAAAATACTAACACGAATTCTTTACAGACGAATGGAAAAACTAGTAGAAGCCAACCTCGGGGAAGATCAGTTTGGATTCCGTAGAAACACTGGAACACGTGAGGCAATACTGACCTTACGACTTATCTTAGAAGAAAGATTAAGGAAAGGCAAACCTACGTTTCTAGCATTTGTAGACTTAGAGAAAGCTTTTGACAATGTTGACTGGAATACTCTCTTTCAAATTCTAAAGGTGGCAGGGGTAAAATACAGGGAGCGAAAGGCTATTTACAATTTGTACAGAAACCAGATGGCAGTTATAAGAGTCGAGGGACATGAAAGGGAAGCAGTGGTTGGGAAGGGAGTAAGACAGGGTTGTAGCCTCTCCCCGATGTTGTTCAATCTGTATATTGAGCAAGCAGTAAAGGAAACAAAAGAAAAATTCGGAGTAGGTATTAAAATTCATGGAGAAGAAATAAAAACTTTGAGGTTCGCCGATGACATTGTAATTCTGTCAGAGACAGCAAAGGACTTGGAAGAGCAGTTGAATGGAATGGACAGTGTCTTGAAAGGAGGATATAAGATGAACATCAACAAAAGCAAAACAAGGATAATGGAATGTAGTCTAATTAAGTCGGGTGATGCTGAGGGAATTAGATTAGGAAATGAGGCACTTAAAGTAGTAAAGGAGTTTTGCTATTTGGGGAGCAAAATAACTGATGATGGTCGAAGTAGAGAGGATATAAAATGTAGGCTGGCAATGGCAAGGAAAGCGTTTCTGAAGAAGAGAAATTTGTTAACATCCAGTATTGATTTAAGTGTCAGGAAGTCATTTCTGAAAGTATTCGTATGGAGTGTAGCCATGTATGGAAGTGAAACATGGACGATAAATAGTTTGGACAAGAAGAGAATAGAAGCTTTCGAAATGTGGTGCTACAGAAGAATGCTGAAGATTAGATGGGTAGATCACATAACTAATGAGGAAGTATTGAATAGGATTGGGGAGAAGAGAAATTTGTGGCACAACTTGACCAGAAGAAGGGATCGGTTGGTAGGACATTGTCTGAGGCATCAAGGGATCACCAATTTAGTATTGGAGGGCAGCGCGGAGGGTAAAAATCGTAGAGGGAGACCAAGAGATGAATACACTAAGCAGATTCAGAAGGATGTAGGTTGCAGTAGGTACTGGGAGATGAAAAAGCTTGCACAGGATAGAGTAGCATGGAGAGCTGCATCAAACCAGTCTCAGGACTGAAGACCACAACAACAACAACAAGTTCTAGGGGACTGATGACGTCAGATGTTAAGTCCCATAGTGCTCAGAGCCATTTGAACCATTTTTAAAGCTGCTAACAAAGTCAATAATGAGAAGAGTAAAACCAAAAATACATAAATCAAGCGAAAATATTTTAAATGTTTTCGTACCTAGAGAAGCATATAAACTTTTTAATTTGTAATGCATTTTGAAATTGTTTACAACTTTTAAGATTTCAGAGAGGTTTTAGTTAAATCTACAAAGAATCAGTGTGCCGTACAACTGAACGACATGGCAGGTTTTCTCCATAATAAGATAGCAGTGGAGATGTTTACCGTTGCCTTCTTACGATGTTGTAACAAAAATTTATGAAGAATGTATGATGGTGTAGCTAGTGTTATTTATATGCTTATGCTGATAACTATAGAACAAAAAGGATGCGTTAAGATTAGACACGTCGCAAGGCCAACTCGCTTCTACTACCATCTGCTGGATTCCAGACATATATCCCCGTCCGATTAAAGGATCACTAGCAACAGTGTCACATTGCCTACTTCCATGACATGAAGGAGACGTCTGTATTTTTAGTAATGCATGACATTATCGGGAATGAACGCGCCGATCTTTACGTAATTTGTTAAATTTTTGTACAAAAAATCTTTTATTGCGTAAATCACATGTACATAAGACAATTAAATATGATGAATAGCTATTTCTGTTGTAAGTAACAACTTCTTCAGATCATGCACACATTAAATTGTGGTTGAACAGAGACTGGATGTACCAGTAATGATCATCATGCAGTGACATGGATTTGTATAAAAAGCAACATATATGAGAAATTTGGTGCTAACAGAAACAGAAAAACTGAGCCAATCGTACACGTACGAGACGCACGTTGATCAAACTGGTTGTATCAGTAAAATCACATCTTTCGTTAACTTGCAACTGCATAAAAGGCAAGTTCACCGAAAAAAACTTTTATGCAACGGCATAAAAATTGAGAATGGTTCTACACCCTCGTCTGCGAGAGTCCGTGTATAGTTCAGTTACGTTTTGACGCTGAATGGGGGTAGTAAAATCATTCCGTCTGGACATACAAGAATTTTATTTCGTTGTCGACTAGTTTAACGTGATGTAGCGATGGCCGTTGTATATTTTATGACTTACCACGATTTCATCAATGGGAATGTAGAACCATTGTTGTCTATTAAAAATTGGAAAAAATAGCGAAGAATACTGTGTGTTTTAAAGTAAACTCGACAAACGCACTTTGCAACTAAACATCAGATGCAGAAAGAGTGAAAATAATCACCGGTAAGAGGAGAGGTCGCGTTTTGAAGCGGCTTCGTAGAATCGCTTGAAATTGTATGAACCTGTATTTAACACCAAGCACGACGTTAAAAAGGACTGAGTGGTGTTCGTGCTGCGGGGAGGGAGATTCTGTGCTGCGGAAACGTTGTACTTCAAAATATTATTTAAAATTAAGTGGAGTGGTAAGATACTGAGAGGTTAAATATGCTAGGTATGTCTGGGAGTACAAGGATCAGAATGAGCTCGACGAAGTCTCTTTGAAGAACACGTGGTCTTAACTTGTCACGTTACGGCTTCTTGTCAACAATGAATCAAGCGCCAACGGCAACATTTCCACTTTCCGCCAATATGTCAATATATACATAGCTGGTTCTGTTTTGATGTACTTTTTTGCTTTTTGAGTGACAAGCGAACCCTGAAGTGATGTCGTAAGTGACCAGCGACAAAGAGACGAATTTATAAGAAAATAACTCATGAAAATTATATCTACTGGAATTGCCGTCTCTTCTTCCGTTCTTATCAAAAAATTAGGGAAGTATCCCGGCCTCAAAACTCATTCTTCTCTTAAAAATCGCTTATGCAGATAATATTACACATAACACACACAAGATAATATTTTTTGGGTTGTTACAAATAATATTGAATGAGACGCCAGGAGCTCCAAAAGAATGCTGGAAAGAGACAACTGGAAAAGTGGAGTAAAATACGATGGGAAATATATTTCTAGGCTATACTACTGCATCATCAGCTACTGCATACCTTGAAGTGTAGCGCCTATAGACACAAAGACACGCATATAATGTGGTTTTTTTTGTTTGGAGTATGAATGAACCATTCAGCTGAGTTTAAAGGTCTTGCTTTATTTGGTAATGATTTTGGTGCTACGATGCGGAATCTTCTGGCCCCTGTATGATTAACCGGGTTATTACTCGGGTAACAGGCACTACACAACTCAACAGAGGGCACAATCAAATCGATGTCCGTGATAATGTATTCCATCTTTTCTGTTTGTGCTACTGACAGCGCCAACAAATTAAAAAACCGGTTGTGATTTGAGTCTTGTTGACATGCTGGCACTGTCAGTATCATAAGAAGGAAAAAAGGAATTTATCATCGCGAAAATGAATTTTATTATGCCCTCTGACGAAATGTGTTAAAGCGGTTACCCAGTAATCATCATGATTAACCAGTTTTATCAGAAGATGGCATGGTACGTTGTAGCGCCGAAATCGATAGCAAATAAAGCGAGACCTGTAGCTACAGCAGAAGGATTCATTCATACTAAAATGAAAACGTAGCAACAGGCGGCGTCTCCCGATCTATCTGAAGATGGATATACTAAGAGCACATAATGAGTTATCTTGGACAATTCAAAATGTTGGTGCAATATTGATCTGACAGATTAGGAAATAAATCAACGTCGACGACTGTTGTTCACGCTCAAGAGGTCTCTTTTGACATTCAAGAAAATCTCAAATCTTTCTTGTATTCTTCTCGCAAGAGATAGATGTTATGTCTCGTATCCTATTCACGACGCCTAGCTATGTAGCCACGTATGAAACAGACTGGCAATCACTCATGCCGAGAGGTTCACGTTGAGGTGATGATCAGCATCATACAGTTAGACTGCATATACAATCTCGTGGATCACTTTGGCTCCAAGCAAACAGCGAAGGAATGATGACTACTCTTACAATAAATTGAACAATTGTCGTATTGATGCAAGCCGATCTTCACAATGAACGTAGGTATAATTTCTCCATATCATTAATTATTATTGGGATGGTTTCAAGTAGCAATAAACCAAAAAATGGTTTTAGGTTATTTTATTCAAAAAGTACCGTTACCCGTTTCATACTGGTGTAATTCATCAACAGACGGCTTTGATTTTCTGCTGAATTGCTCTAAGATAGCCACTAATTCACTGTTACAAATGTTTTTTTTTAAAGATGACAGCGCTATAGACTTATCATGGAATGGAACTTACATCAAACGTCCGTCTAGAATATTTCTTTTTACAGTTTTTCTTCAACGAATGGTATTCACATTGTTGTTTGTATTTTCAAACTCATGCACGTTGGTTTTCATTATTAATTGCTTTCGTTTGGTCACAGAAGAAATTATCAGTGGGCACCACGTGTTTTGACCTATAGTCTGTTCATCATAAGAATAAACCTGATGTAAACATTACATCATGTATTCTTCCGCATTTGCTTGAACCACAATGGATTTAGTTTCACATGGAGAAAGCCAAGCTGTGACCAGTACCGTTAAGTGCGAAGGATGCTGTGTCACACGCACATAGACTGAACGATAACGCGGGACAACAGCTTTACCGGCGCATTAAGCTTTGCCAGCACTGGTCAGCCAACGGTCCAACTAATCTGCAATGATGTGAGCAGTTGCTGTTCAGACGTAAAAAGAGAAGAGCAAAGGAACAATATAGTTTCGAACGTCACTTAATTTTTAAAGAGAATGAAATAATATTCGGCAAAACTCTAGCACTACCGCGCCCTTCTTAGGTGACCAGACAAAAAGCATAAAATGCTCTCGTTCTCATCTTACATGGTATCCTAGTTACAAGCAAGAGCGATGAAAATTCCTAACTGAAACATAAGGTAATTTTTCTGAGCGAGCTATGTGTGATGCAAAAGCGCACTGCAGGGATTTCACCGTAATGTTGAATACTGAAGCCAGTGAAGGGATTAATTACAAGTCAGTCGTCAGGTAGCCTCTTAGCTCCTTCCTTATCCGAATCCGAGAATTCTGGAACTGTCATCCGCTATGTCGATGAGTCGATCAACAACAGAATGAACGAAGCCTCCTCTTTTATGAGGTGCCGTACTGTATGCCGTCAGTGTTCGGCAGTGACATTTGAAGAAGCTGCGTGCGTTAGTTCCTGCACGTCCGGGAGCCTCTTGTTGTTTCTCGGGCCAGACCCCTTAACTTGGCTACATATCAGTTCCGATGGGTTCATATTGTAATGGTACAGGGGCAAATGTAAAAATGCAGCATTTGTGTGGTGTGCTCAATGTTGTGAAAATGGTTGTTTTCCATGTTCTTATGACACTTCTCTACAACTGTGGTATAAAACAATAGACATAGGCCAAATACAGAGTATTTGGTTTTTCATTTTTGCCTTAAAAATTAAGCTGTTATGTTTTCTTAATTTAAGCAACCTTTATTAACAGTCTTTCATGAAATATCGATAATTAAGAATTTATATTTGAAATGGAAACAGGAATTTCTCATGCATTATGCTTATAGGAATAAGAAGACGTGCATTATTCATAAAGAATGGTTATGAATTTTACAATTTCGAGATGTAGATATTTCATATTGGACGAGAAAAAAAGCTTACGCAGGTGAAACTTGAACCAACGATCCAGAAACTGCAGTGACTTACCTATCAACTACGCTACCGATTTTTCTTTTAATCTCATTTTGCTCGTGATTGGTCGTCGTTCTCTAAGTTTATGAAAAACATTAAGAAAAAATGGTTCAAATGGTTCTGAGCACTATGGGACTCAACTGCTGAGGTCATTAGTCCCCTAGAACTTAGAACTAGTTAAACCTAACGAACCTAAGGACATCACAAACATCCATGCCCGAGGCAGGATTCGAACCTGCGACCGTAGCGGTCTTGCGGTTCCAGACTGCAGCGCCTTTAACCGCACGGCCACTTCGGCCGGCTACATTAAGAACAACTTATTTCTGTGCACTATTTAACCGTGTTCCACATGCGTGTTTCACTACGGAGCAGTAAACAGCCTCAGACATTTTCATACTGCGTATTAACAACGCGACAATCGGAGCTCAACAGTGCAGAGGCTGTGACTGTACACGATTTTTAAAATAAAAGCTACATAGCTAAAGCGAGTTTAAGAAATATGTTGATGGCTGTAAAATACATTTGAATATCTTAAAGTTTCATTTAACTTAATTTAGTAATAATATGTCTAACACATAAGTAGGACCTACTTCCCATTGCGTAACAACACCAGTGTACGTATGCTACAGCTTCTGACCAATCATCGCGTTTGTGTTTGTTTGTATCAGGTTTATTCTTATAATGAACGGAGTATAGTTGCAGGCCACGAAAACAGAGTATTTAACAAGTTCGTGAGTGTCAAACATCTTACGAACATTCATACATTACAAAGATATGGCATTTCTGGAAAGAAAGCGAATATTTTTGTTATATTTGACATGAAATGTAGAATAGTAAATACAAAGAAATGAATGGGAATTAATGAATTACAACATAACAAAAGTATTTTGCGAAAACGGTAGAGAAATTGATGTGCCCTTGTATTATCAACCAAAACGGCCTTGCTGTGCTGGAACTGCAAACAGCTGTAAGCAAGGGGCAACTATAGCCCTAATTTTTCCCGAGGGCATGCAGCTCTACTGTATGTTTAAATGATGATGGCATCTTCTTGCGTAAAATATTCCGGAGGTAAAAGAGTCTTCCATTCGGATCTCCGACCGGCGACTACTGAGCAGGACTCTTCTAAGTCCGGCTGTATACAGATGGTAACGGGACCTTGGCTATTCAGTACAGACTGTCGAATAAAAACACTTTCAGCTGTCTAAATTTCCAGTTGTTATTTGTTTGAGCAACTAGTTTCAGCGCTACATGGTGCACTAACTTCAGGCCCCCTAATCCCTGTGTAGGAAGAATAACACCTCTGGTCCAAACAAAATAGAGCTCAGCATACAGTGACTGGTATCCGTAGATTTCTTCTTAACGTAGTGATACCTTCGATCATTCGATCATCACATGATTGAAAGACTTGCTTTTCTAAGAGGAAATCTACCGATACCAGTCACTGAATGCCGTCCTCGGCAAATGACTATCGAAAGGATCGCTTTGTTAAGAAGAAATCTACGGATACCAGTCACTGAACGCTGGCCCATGTTTTGACTGGACCAGAGGTGGGATTTTTCCTACACATCAGTGAGGGGGCCTGAAGATGGGGTAATGTAGCACTGAAACTGGTTGCTCAAATAAAATAACAACTGGAAATTTAAACAGTTGAAGTTGTTTTGATTCGTCATTTTGTACTCAGGACGGTGTCATCATCAGGAGAAACATAACTGGCCTTCTAGAGATAGGAGCATAGAAAGTAAAATTCCTTAATCGGTCACGTAGGTCAGAAAACTAAAAAAGAGAAATGGATATGTAGAAGTTAGATAAAATCGGAATCAATGCAATTCGGTGGCAGGAGGAACAGGACTTCTTGTCAGGTGAGTACAGGGCTATAAATAGAAAATAAGATAGGGGTAATGCAGGGATGGGTTTAATAATGAATAAGAAAGTAGGAATGCGTAAAGGCTACAATGAACAGCATAGTGAACGTATTATTGTAGCCAAGATAGACACGAAGCCCACACCTAACACAGTAGTACAAGTTTATATTCCAACTGTCTCTGCCGATGATGAATAAATTGAAGAAATATGTGATGAGATAAAAGATTTTATTCAAATAGTGAAGGGAGACGAAAATTCAATTGTGGTGGGGGACTAATGTTCGGTAGTAAGAAAACAGAGAGAGGGAAAAATAGTATGTGAATGTGGTCTAGGTGAAAGGAATAAAAGAGGAAGTCACCTGGCAGAATTATGTACAGAGCACAATTTATCACATGGTTTAAGAATCATGAAAGAATGCCGTACACATGGAAGAGACATGGAGACACCGGAAGGTCTCAGATTGAGTGTATAATGCTAAGACAGAGATTTAGGAATCAAATTTTAAACTGTAAGACATTTCCAGGGGTGGATGTGAACTCTTACCACAATTTGTCGGTTATGAACTGCAGATTAAAACCTGAGAAATTGGAAAAGGGCAGGAAATTAAGGAGATGGGGCCTGGATAAATTGAAAGAACCAGAGATTGTTCAGAGTTTCAGAGGGAGCGTTAGATAATGGTTGACTAGAACAGTGGAAAGGAATACAGCAGTAGACGAATGGCTAGCTTGAGATATGAAATACTGAAGGCAGCAGAGGATCAAATAGGGAAAAACACAAGGCGTAGTAGAAATCCTTGGATAACACAAGGGATACTAAATTTAACTGATCAAAGGAGAAAATATAAAAATGCATCAAATGAAGCAGACGAAAGGGAATACAAACGTTTAAAGAATGAGATTGCCAGGAAGTGTAAATGGCTAAGAAAGGATGGCTAGTTGACAAATATAAGGATTTAGAAGCATATTTCATTAGAGGAAGAGTAGATACAACCTATAGGAAAATTAAAGAAGCCTTTGGGGAAAAGAGAAGCAGCTGTACGAACATTAGGAGCTCAGATGGAAAACTAGTACTAACAACATAAGGGAAAGCTGAAAGTTGGAAGAAGGACGTTGGGGGTCTATACAAGGGAGATAAACTAGAAGGCAATTTTATAGACAGGGAAGTGGACGTAGTTGAATATGAGATGGGAAATTTGATACTGCGAGAATAATTTGACAGAGCAGTGAAAGGCCTAAATAGAAACAAGGCGCTGGGAGTAGACGACATTCTGTCAGGCAGCCATGACAAAACTCTACCATCTGGTGTGAAAGATACATGAGACAGGTGCAATACTCTAGCACTTGAAGAATAACGTAATAATTTCAATTCCAAGGAAACAGTTACTGACAGATGTGAAAATTCCCTGTATTCCCTTGTTATCAGAATATAGGTTATGTACTTCGATGTGGTTTTGGTATAATTGGTCTTTTAAATTGTACATTTGTATGGCTTAACCGTCTATGAGTATAGTACTGCTCATGTAACAGTGAGACCTAATTCCCACAGGATACTCAGATCCTTAGGCATGCTACTTTTTGAGGATTTTCAACAGATTATATCAGTTTCATGACGGTACTTGACATAAGGTAATGGAACCACTCTTACTGACTCCGTAATCTCTACTAGTTGATTACGTCGTTACTCTCCTTCACTTCTGAACTGCGATCCCACAGGTTATATTGACTTAGCAATTGTCGCTTGGACAACACTACGGTGGCTTTAGCACTTACGTGGTGATGAAATGAGCCTCATTTTTTCGTTTAACGGTTTCACATTGCAACGGTTTTTTATTATTAATGATTTCTAGCATAGGAATCCTGTTAACGCATGATGTTCTCAATCTGATATGGATGTACTTTCTTTCTCTGTTTTTTCACGTTTTTTTAGTTCATGCCAGTGCGTTAAGCTTTCTTTCACATAAGGTGTTTTTATACCGTAACCACTGTAGAGGGCTCGTACAATACGTTCTTTCTTTCTCTTTTTAGGATTGATCTGCTTGAAATTCAGGGGCTTGTTTTCCAAGGAAGGTTTTAGACAAATGTACAATAGATTGCAAGTTTTAAATTTCTGATCGTTTTGCCTCATTGTTAATTAAAATCGAGTTCTACTTTACATTTGTGTTTGCCTGGTCTTTTTTTTTACGATTGTATGATTATATACTTTGCTCACTAGTTTAAGTTAATACAGTGTGCAACTGCTCCCTTATTAGATTCCTTAATTTATCTGTAACTTTACGGAACTCCCTGAACTGTTTGGTATTGTTATGTTGCTACATATTACCACTGTATATAAGACTTGCGCCATCCCCTTTTTGGTTACCTATTTCATACTGTTACCATTATTGTCTGTACACAGGGGACTGAAGATGGCGTAGTAAATCGCCTTATCTGGTAGCCAAATAAAATAACAGTTTGGAAATTAGATGGCTGAAACGAATTTGAGTTAACACCCTGATATGAAATTTGCCGAACTGTCAGTTTAGTAAGTCATGGTTGCAAAATAGTAACACTTATTCTTTACAGAAGACTGGAAAAACTGTTAGTAGCCGACTTCGGAGAAATATAGGAATACTCGAGGCCATACTGACCCTATGACTTATCTTAGAAAATAGCTTACGGAACGCAAACCTATGTTTACAGCTTTTGTAGACTTAGAGAGAGCTTTCTACAATGTTGACTGGAACACTTTATTTGATATTCTGAAGGTCGCAGAGGTAAAATACAAGGAGCGAAATGCTATTTTCAACTTGTACACAAACCAGGTAATTGAAAGAGTTGAAGGGCATGAAAGGGAAGCAGTGGTTGAGAAGAGAGTGAGACAGGGTTGCACGATATAACCAAGGACTTGGAAGAACAGTTGAACGCAATGGACGGTGTCTTGAAAGGAGGATACAAGATGAACATAAAAAAACAAGGATAGTGGAATATAGTCGTATTAAATCAGGTGATGCTGAGGGTATTAAATTAGGAAACGAGACACTTTTGATATATGGGCAGCAAAGTACCTAATGATGGCGGAAGTAGAGAAGATATAAAACGTAGACTGGCAATGACGAGAAAAGCGTTTCTGAAGAAGAGAAATTTATTAACATCGAATATAGGCGTAAATGTTAAGGAATCTTTTCTGAAGGTATTTGCCTAGATGTAGCCATGTATGGAAGTGGCACATGGACGATAAACAGTTTACACAAGAAGAGAACAGAATCTTTTGAAGTGTTGAAGGTTAGGTGGAAGATCACATAACTAATGAGGAAGTACTGTATAGAATTGAGGATGGAAGAAATTTGTGGCACAACGAGACTATAAGAAGGAACTTCCCGAGACATCAGTGGATCACCAGTTTAGTTTTGGAAGGAAGTGTGGGGGGTAAAAAGCGTAGGGGGGACCAAGAGATGAATACAGTAAGCAGATTCAGAAGGCTGTAAATAGCAGTAGTTATAAGGAGATGAAGAGGATTGGATGGGACAAAGCAGCGTGGAGAGCTGCGTCAAACTAGTCTTCGGACTCGAAACACGACAAGAAGGTATACGAAAACCTGATATGCTATCTGAAAAGTGCTGGCGGCAGTATATTTAAGTTTCTTAATAATTAGTTCGAGGATAATTATTGACTATTGTAGATTCATACAACATAAAAATTGTTACTTGGTCACCAGATAGACAGAGAAACTTTATTTATGTTGAAGCGTAGTATTAAGCTATTTCTCCAAGTCTTTCAGGAACTGTCTGCACATTGAAGATATGGTAATGGGAGGTGTTTTTATTTCATTTATATATCTATTCTGTTTTAATCCTATTTCTTCTAACAGATTTATATTGGCTACTTTTCCTGCAAAGTGTAATATTTTCATGGTATTCGCAATGTTTGTCACTGAATGGTTTACTTTTCCGAAGAGGGTTGCAATTGTAGATTAGTATAAGTTGCCTAGTCTTACGGCATTAAGGTGTTCTTTGTATTTGATCTCAGAACTTCTGCCTGTCTAACCAATGTAGCGTTTTGTGCAGGAATCACGTTTGAACTTGTATATTCCTGATTTATTTATTTACTTATTTATTGCTTATTTAGCCTGACCAGATTAATGCTTTAAGGCCCTCTCTTACATCTAACCAGGAGCAACACATACCAAACATGTTACAAACCCTTCTCAGTAAATATAATAATAATAATAATAATAATAATAATAATAGACAGTAATAACGACAATAATAATAATAGTAAGGGGCATTTAGAGTGATACAACTAGTATAGCACATATGAAGTAATGTTTAGTAGTATCAGAAGCGGAATGGACAAAGAAAGAGGAGAAGATTAAAATGACAGTAACAGTGGATTTTAGGAAAGAACAAAATATAAGTAGAGCATATTGCCTACAAGGAGTAGGGAAAAGTTCTGGGAGAAAGGGACTGATGAAAATGAGTTGGACAGAGTGCAGGGAGGGTGGCTATTCTGATAGAAGGTGGACAATTAGCTATCTTTTGAACCGTGGAAGGTATTTAATTTCTCTTATATTGTGGGACAGATTGTGCCAAATTCGGATTCCTCATACAGAAAAGATTTAGACTACACGAAAACGGTATGTGACGGTACAGAGAGAATGTTACTTCGTTGATAACGAGGATTTCTGATATGATGTTGAGGACAAATAAGACGGAGTGCAATGATTGAGAAGAAGATACAGTAAACATAGAGTATGATAGTGTGTACGCTTAAGAGACGAACCCTAATAATCGTTCGTAGGCTTGTGTCATAGGGTTGAAAAAGCATACTCCATAAATGTATTGTACACAAGCATTCATCACTAGTTCCAGCGTAAGTGACCTTTTGCACCAAAGTCCTTGGAGAATGGCATTGCCACAATCAAGTATGGGAAGTAATAGTGTCTCTACGAGTTTCTTTTTAAGGTCGAAACGAAATAATTTTTTATATTTCTGTGGTGAGTAAATCGACAAATCATAATTGTATGTTCAGTCCAGTCTAAGAGAGGGTCCAGAATCATCCCCAAGTTCTTTTCAGAAGAAGAAACGATTATTTCTGTGTCGTTTAGTATTAGTGGTGGAAGATATTCTCTGAACTGAGCAGTAACAAGTCTTTTGTGAGCGGCTAAGACTGCTTGCGTTTTAGGTTGGTTAAGCTTAAAACCTATGCTCTGCGTCCACGCTTTCAGGATAAGTACTTCAGCGTTTACAAGTTGGGTGATTGTGCAGAGGTCTGTTGGACTTGCACTTAACCATAACTGAATGACGTCAGTGTACAGGTAACATTTGCAATGGAAGAGAGTAGTTGATACATCGTTAACATAAAATGAAAAGAGCAATGGGCACAGTACTGATCCTTGAGGGACCATCTGATTGTACACCCCTCCATTGTGATCGTTTTGTTCCAATAATTACTCTGTTCGTGAGATGTAAGGTATGAGTGTAACCACTGTACAGCACAAGTAGAATGTCAAGGTGGAAATCCAAAAGCATTAATAATCCCCTATTTTTTATCCTTAGCTTGCTTCAGTTCGTCAGTTACTTAAATAAAATCAGTCGTGGTGTTGCAGTTTGGCGGAAACCGCACTGGTATTCATCTAAAAGGTTATCTGATGTTAAATTATCAGTGAGCTGTTCGTGAGCTATCATTCTAAAGCTTCGATAGTGCTGGCAGCCTGCAGTCAGAAAGCTGTTCGGCAGATTCCTTCTTGGATAGTGGTTTTGTGAGTCCCTGCTTCCAAGCTGTTGGAAAGATGCTGGAGGTCAGAGAATGGTTAAAAATGTCCGTTATTTTGGGCAGTAGAGGATAGAAGAGAATTTGGACTGCTATTTTAACCTGCCATGCAGCTGCCGAACGAGTTCGCGCAATTGACTTCCGGGTCGTTTTAGGGCGTTGCGGCTGCAAAAAAAAATTTTTATTTACTGCTGTTTCCAAATAAGTTTGCTTTTTGTTATGACAGTGGACCTATGTGTGGGATTACAGTACATTTACGTTTGGTTACTGTGAGAGAATGATTTCTTTTGGAGTGAATGTAGTGTGAATTGCACCGAGAATCTGTGGTTCTTGTTTTTATTTTGTCATTACCATTATTAGAAACAGTTTACCACCATTATTATAAACAGTTGTTCTAATTATACTAATTTCAATTTGTTGATCTCATATTTTCGATGCCATGATGTTTTCTTTTCGGAATTTGCGCTAACGATAACATGAAAATACTGGGACATAAATCTGAGAGGAAATGGAGCAGAAATGATAAATAGTTTTGCCATAGAATCGGCCGCAGGCGATTGGAGACAGAGCGCATACGCTGTTTGGACAAGGTTGTGCACTACCTTAACTTGATAAATGTGTATTCAAACTATCATAATTACACTAAAAACTACACACCACCTCAAAAAGCTCAGTAAATCTTGTCTGGGATTCAGAGGAATATGCACTTCCTCTAAAGCAGTCAACAGTCCCATAAAAAGACTCAGGATTCTCGATAGTATCACCACCGCAAGGAATTTTCGCTACAACCAGTGAACATCAGGTAATTACGCAATTTAATTGTTGATTCGAAACCGATATCAGCGCTATTTGTTACTAATAAATAGCGTTTGTGTTGGTGAGCATTTACTGTTCACATTTGATTCTGAGTATTATCCGCCAGGTTAGCCGAGAGGGCTAATGCTCTGCTTCCTAGACTCGGGTAGGCGTGACGGCCCTGGATCGAATCCGCCCGGCGGATTAACAATAAGGGCCGGTGTGCCGGCCAGCCTGGATGTGGTTTTTAGGCTGTTTCCCACATCCCACTAGGTGAATACCGGGCTGGTCCCCACTTCCCGCCTCAGTTACACAACTCGCAGACATTTGAGAAACGTTTTCAGTATATCATAGCTTACACTAGCTGCAGACAGCTGGGGTACACTAATTCCGTCCTGAGGGATACGAGGTGGCCACAGGAAGAGCATTTGGTCACCCTCAGACAATAACATCGCCAAATCCATAGTAACAAGGCCGACCCCGCGTTGACGGGGGTCAAAGGCACAAAGGAAATGATGATGATTTGATTGTGAGGATTAATATGTATTTTCAGATAGCCACAGTTTCACCATGTCAGTCTTTGATAAAATGGAATTAACATTATACTGGATTTATACTTCGTAAGGCAAAATGTGGACACATTGTTTGCCCGCTTACGATTCTCGCTCTGCTAATTAGGCTCATGATGTGTATTTTTTAAGTAATTGTTTTGCAAATTCCTCAAGTCCTCTCTTCCTTCTACGCTGTATTTTAATTATGCTCATAACTTCAATGTATCCTGTCATCACTTTGACCGACTGAAGAAGTGTTGCGTGCTCGTCTCGGATGTGATTTTTTAATTTAGTGGTCCGATTACTTCCACCGGTCAATTAGTAAACGCATTGAAGCCGTTTAACTGCAGGAAAAAATATCGATTTTCTGGAGCGTGATGAGACGGAATTGTCAGCCATGTGAGCAATATCTTCTTACAAGCCATAGGCTAGCTTTTATTTGCTCTTTTGTAAATCGCAAAGAAAATAAAAATAATTAACGTCGAATACCTCGAGCAGAGTAAAAACATTTATAGTAAATGACAAACCAAATTTTTTTTTAACAAACATGCGTTTCTGAATCAACTCTTTGTTGCTACCAAGGTATTGAAGTTTATAGAATGACGTCCTGATCAACAGGAAACTATTCTTTGATGTGAAGTGGGAGATACACAGTCAAGTTTTATTGTGAAGTCGGGTTATTTTTGTGAGAAACACAGGAAATAGGAATATTCTCTGACCCGAGGGAGCACAAGAAGGAGTATCGGTTGTGATCTGAGAAAACTACTGCTGCCAGTCATTTGTGAACTGACGGAACACTAACGTCAGAGACCAAGGCCGTTTCGTGGAAAGTTGTGGCAATACGAAATACATTGAATACTCTCAAGCCATTTATAGAGAAAAGAGCAAAGAAATGTGGAAGAGAGATTTCCCAGGTGGCGAAGGTAAGTGGTTAGCTGTCGTCAAGTAACAATTGGTGTATGTGACTGTAGGCTTTCCCGGCGTTAACTGCTGACGAAGGTTTCTCGGGTCTCCAGCCGGGTGGTAGTGTTGATATTTCGCGACGACGTTTCAGGAAGTCGCCAGAAGATGGGTAGTATGACATTTCCCGAAACGTCGCGAGATATCAACGCTACCACCCGGCTGGAGACCCGAGGAACCTTCATCAGCAATTGGTTTAATTTACAGGTGGCGATGGAAGGTTTCTGTATTTATTCAGACTTCTTGTGCATGGGATTAAATGGTGTTATGATTTTGTCGTCGTAGTGAAGGTGTCGGAATATTAACGACACAATTGTGCATATGTTTCCTGTACTGAAAATTTTACTGAAAATATTCCGGATTTCTATCGTAGTTGCAGAAAACAGTAACACCGTTACAGAAATGACGTGGTAAAGAAAAAGGATAAGATACATGAATATGTCTGAGCAAGAAGTACCAGTTATCAGCAGTACACCGGTGCATAGTATTAATAGATCAACTGTTGTATTTTACTTGGTTATGTCTTGACAGCGTATAATTGCTGCGGATGGTTTTTATAACTACAGCGTGAAGAGTAATTCCCGTGAGGATTTGAACAGACTCATTGGCCTCACTGACCCATCAGCCTCTCCTCCTAGGACGAACCTATAACGCCACAAGCCTATGCCATCTGTTTAATTTACTGCTAATTGAAAAGAGCAGGTCTACGCAACGTCTGATTTGGCCTTACGAAACATTAAGGCCGGGATTGAGTTTTAGATGAAGGCAATTCTAAAAAAGGCAAACAAATGACTCTAAAGGTGATATTTATTTTCTTTCTTTCTTTTTTTTCGCGTAGGGTTAAAGATCCCCAACAGGAACAATACCTTGCAGCAATTGGTCGCTAGGTCGCTCTGTCCATAGATAGCTCAAATAAGTGTAAATTGCTGATTGTAAAGAAGGATCGCCGATCGTTCGTAAACCTCAAGCAATCCGATAAACCGCCGTTGACGAATCGCCCGTGAATGGCAATATGGCTGGCTGATTGCTATCTGTTTGTTCGTTAAGTGTGGTTGTGTAATTCCATTCCGTTTCGTTTCGCTTAGTCCCGTGTAGTAAACACTTGACGTTAGAATTTAGAGTTATTGATGATACACGAACCACTCTAAAAAAGGAAGGAGGAGCTGTCAGATTCTGAAGGGATACAACTATAAAAGCATTTATGCAATCAGATTTTACAGTTACTAGCATGTTTGCGCGGTTGAAGTAGAAATTCATGGAAAGTCAGTAGTAATAATCACAGTTCACACGTATCCAAGAATTGACGAAAGAATCTGCCGCTTTATTAATCTTTTTAATTTCCAATATGGAGAGTATAGGTGTAACTTAATTTTTTTAGGGTATACATAGAGCTGTACTGAAGTTTCTTGTCGGCTCATCGAGATTGCAAAGACATAATGTAAATACGGGTATTTGAACAACAAGACTAATGAAAAAGGAAATGAGTACTTCAAGATGTACTTGCGAAATAGAGACTGGAAAGATTAAGGGGAGAATGTTGTCCCTTGGAACACTTTTCACACTTTCGGCCTTAGTCAGCACTGTTATAGAAGCTTAATGTATTTTATTATTCCATTTTTAAATGATAGTATTCATTTTTTCCGTGCTGCATTTCATTTAACTACAAAAAATTGCCATGGTGTGGGTTTCTGCAGTCATGTCCTAGTTCATGAACCACGGGCAACGTATGAGTGGCCAAGTAAGTGGTCCCGACAGTCGGGATACCAGTTACTTTGGAATAAGGCTGGGCATCTCGGACATATTCTGAGTCGTGGTCACCTTTGTGCTCATACGGCAAGGACTACCAAATCCACCGGTTAGTCCCTCAGCCGTTAGGGGTAAAACCCAATGGGACTCGGGGCAAGTAAGGCTAGCAACCTGCTTCCCTGGTACTTTAAATATGATGCTGGCAACAATCAGAGCAAAATGCCTCGGACCTTTGGAGGTGACGGAGTCCCACCTCTAACTGACAAACCAGGGACTCCTAAGATACGACTTGGCAAACAAATGGTAACGAGATGGGGAGCTATTAATATCAATGGGGGCTACTCTTGGAAGAAGGTAGAGCTGGCAGAGGCTGCAAGTAAGATGGGGCTGGACGTTTAAGCTGTTAGTGACATTCGGGTAAGAGGTGAGAAAGAAGAAGAAGTGGGAGAATACAAGGTCTACTTGTCAGGAGTCAAAGCAGGAATAGCACAATGGGGTGTAGGGCTTTACATCAGGAAAGAATTGGAACCGAGCGTAGTTGCAATAAGGTATGTAAACGAACGACTGATGTGGATAGATTTGACAGTGTCTAGCAAGAAAATTAGGATTGTGTCAGTATATTCGCATTGTGAAGGGACTGATCAAGATAAGATGGATAGTTTTTATGAGGCACTCAGTGACGTAGTTGTTAGAGTAAAGGACAAGGACAGTGTTCTGCTCATGGGTGATTTTAACGCCAGGATTGGAAATCGAACAGAAGGGTATGAAAAGGTTACGGGTAAATTTGGAGAGGATATGGAGGCCAACAGGAACGGGCAGCAACTCTTGGATTTCTGTGCCAGTATGGGCTTAGTAATAACAAACTCCTTTTTTAAACATAAGAACATTCACCAGTATACTTGGGAAAGCAGGGGAACCAGATCTGTCATTGACTATATAATAACAGATCAGGAATTCAGGAAGGCTGTGAGGGACACAAGTGTATTCAGGGGATTCTTTGATGACACTGATCATTATTTAATCTGCAGTGAAATTGGGATTGCGAGGCCGAAAGTGCAGGAGGTCAGGTCCATATGTAGGAGGATAAGAGTGGAGAAACTTCAGGATAAGGAAATCAGGCACAAGTACATAACAGCGATCTCAGAAAGGTACCAGTTAGTTGAATGTAGTCAATTACAGTCATTGGAAAAGGAATGGACAAGGTACAGGGACACAGTACTAGAAGTGGCTAAAGAATGTCTTGGAACAGTAGTGTGTAAAAGTAGGAGGAAGCAAACAGCTTGGTGGAATGACACAGTCAAGGCAGCCTGTAAAAGGAAAAAGAAGGCGAGTAAAAAATGGCTACATACTAGAACTCAGGTAGACAGAGAAAGTTATGTTGAAGAAAGAAACAAAGCCAAACAGATAATTGCAGCATCCAAGAAGAAATCTTGGGAAGACTTTGGAAACAGGTTGGAGACATTGGGTCAAGCTGCTGGAAAACCATTCTGGAGTGTAATTAGCAGTCTTCGAAAGGGAGGTAAGAAGGAAATGACAAGTATTTTGAACAGGTCAGGAAAACTGCTGGTGCATCCTGTGGATGCCTTGGGCAGATGGAGGGAATATTTTGAAGAGTATCTGAATGTAGGTGAAAATACGATCAGTAATGTTTCAGATTTCGAGGTAGAATGGGATAGGAATGATGATGGAAATAGGATCACGTTTGAGGAAGTGGAGAAAATGGTCAATAGATTGCAGTGCAATAAAGCAGCTGGGGTGGATGAAATTAAGTCGGAACTCATCAAGTACAGTGGAATGTCAGGTCTTAAATGGCTACACAGGATAATTGAAATGGCCTGGGAGTCGGGACAGGTTCCATCAGACTGGACAAAAGCAGTAATCACACCAATCTTTAAACATGGAAACAGAAAAGATTGTAACAACTACAGAGGTGTCTCTTTAATCAGCGTTGTGGGTAAAATCTTCTCAGATATTGTTGAAAGGAAAGTGCGAGTATTAGTTGAGGAGCAATTGGATGAAAATCAGTGTGGGTTTAGGTCTCTTAGAGGTTGTCAGGACCAGATCTTTAGCTTACGGCAAATAATGGAGAAGTGTTACGAGTGGTACAGGGAATTGTATCTATGCTTTATAGATCTAGAAAAGGCGTATGACCGGGTTCCTAGAAGGAAGTTATTGTCTGTTCTACGAGATTATGGAATAGGAGGCAAACTTTTGCAAGCAATTAAAGGTCTTTACATAGATAGTCAGGCAGCAGTTAGAGATGACGGTAAATTGAGTTCATGGTTCAGAGTAGTTTCAGGGGTAAGACAAGGCTGCAACCTGTTTCCACTGTTGTTCATATTATTTATGGATCCTATGTTGAAAACAATAAACTGGCTGGGTGAGATTAAGATATGTGAACACAAAATAAGCAGTCTCGCATATGAGGATGACTTAGTTGTGCTGGCAGATTCGATTGAAAGTTTGCAAAGTAATATTTCAGAGCTAGATCAGAAATGTAAGGACTATGATATGAAGATTAACATCTCCAAAACGAAAGTAATGGCAGTGGGAAAGAGATATAAACGGATTGAGTGCCAAATAGGAGGAACAAAGTTGGAACAGGTGGACGGTTTCAAATACTTAGGATGCATATTCTCACAGGATGGCAACATAGTGAAAGAACTGGAAGCGAGGTGTAGCAACGCTAATGCAGTGAGCGCTCAGCTACCATCTACTCTCTTCTGCAAGAAGGAAGTCAGTACCAAGACTAAGTTATCTGTGCACCGTTCAATCTTTCGACCAACTTTGTTGTATGGGAGCGAAAGCTGGGTGGATTCAGGTTATCTTATCAATAAGGTTGAGGTTACGGATATGAAAGTAGCTAGGATGATTGCAGGTACTAGTAGATGGGAACAATGGCAGGAGGGTGTCCACAATGAGGAAATCAAAGAAAAACTGGGAATGAACTCTATAGATGTAGCAGTCAGGGCGAACAGGCTTAGATGGTGGGTCATGTTACACGCATGGGAGAAGCAAGGTTACCCAAGAGACTCATGGGTTCAGCAGTAGAGGGTAGGAGGAGTCGGGGCAGACCAAGGAGAAAGTACCTGGATTCGGTTAAGAATAATTTTGAAGTAATAGGTTTAACTTCAGAAGAGGCACCAATGTTAGCACTGAATAGGGGACCATGGAGGAATTTTATAAGGGGGGCTATGCTCCAGACTGAACGCTGAAAGGCATAGTCAGTCTTAAATGATGATGATGATGATGATGATGATGACAAAAAATTGCTCCTGAAAGCTTTATTCCAAATATGAAGAATGTTACAAGGTACAAGATGGTTGTGTATCTAGAAACAAATCCACTACTGAAATTTAAAATTGTTGTTATCGAGAAAATCTTGTCAGTACAGTATTTAATTGTCTTTTATATTATTACTTTATTAGACATCAATAATCAGTTGGAGAAATACAATTAAGTATATGTAACACATCACTTACAGATAAAATACGTTTTAAACTAGAAATTATTGGAAACTAACAGAAATTTCCGTTCCCAAGACAGATATAATTGTTTGGACATTGAAAAAGACTCAGTTAATTTGCAACAATACTACTATATAAAGACAAGTAGATGTTTAACGTTATTACCAAATATCTTGATAAGTTCTTGAATGATGTACTGAAAATTTTTATACAACATTGGAATAAGCATTTGGACGAACCGAGTCTATATATACTTCCCAACGTTTTAGCCAAAATCTTTCCATATATATATATATATATATATATATATATATATATATATATATATATATATATTCACAGCACAGTATTTTCTTCTCCGCAGAAAACCTGTCGTTGTCGTTTCAAAAATACACAGTTAATATATATATATATATATATATATATATATATATATATATATATATATATATATATATATAGAAAGATTTTGGCGAAATCGTTGGGAAGTTATTGACCGAATTTTTGCACATCTCGCAGTCAGTCTTAACTACGATAGCACGACATTTAAATCAATGACAAATCGTTTCTCCCATTTATTCCTTCTCCTTACATATAGTTTTAAATAAAAATTTTACACACAACTATGTGCTGGTTTTGTTTTCTTCTTCGCAGTCGGTTTTCACAGGAAAAGGGGAAATTGTATTTGTGGCTTATGAGATTATGATTAGAATATTACTATGGAATATGAATTGTCCGAAACTTTGTAATCATATCCGTTTGAAAATTAAAACTTTATGAAATACTATCATTGAAAGAAGCATCCTCACAGGTTCATGAGCTGGAGAGGTCTCTCAACGGCTATAAACCAATGATGCCAAACGATTTACCCACTTATTTTAAGCGACTTCAGTTACCAATCAAGGTTTCATTGGCTATAATAATAAACAAGGCTCACGGTCAGTGAGAGGGGGGAAAGAGGAAATGGTCAGAGAAAGATGGGGGGGGGGGAGGGGCTGGCGGAGGGAAAAAACATAGAGGAAGCTTGGAGAAGGCTAGAGAGGAGGGAGGAAGAGTGGACACAGACAGGGGAAGGGTGAGATGGATAGAGCGAGGGAGGAGGTTATGCTCAGAGAGAGGGGGAGGAGGAGGAGGAGGAGGAGATTAACAAAGAGAATGGAGAAAAAGTAGTGTACATCTAGAGGAAGGAGAAGGAGATCAGGACATATATCCGAAATTTAGCAACTGCCAAGTGTTGCCGGGTTCGTTAGTGTCTTATAACAACAAAAACTGTATAAAATGACGGAAACTGCTTATGACGGTCTCTGGCGTATGTGTTCTTTCATCTTTATCATCATCTTCTTCTTCTTGGGGATTATCTACGGCTGACGCCGCTTCTCCGCCCCAGTCGCCATCTTCTTCGTATTGACTTTCCTTAACATTGATACTCCTTGCCTGCATTGCCTCCTTCACATTATTTTGCCAGTAGCGTCGTGAACGACTCCTTTTCTTCCGCCAGGATGGTATCCATCTTAGTATCCTATTTCATCCTGTTGACACTGCCAAACGACAACAGCTGCTTTTGTTGGATATCGTCACAGATATCCCTGTCCATTTTCATCCTTTGTCGAATTACGTCATTCCTGATCCTACCGTTCGTAGAACAGCTTGAACTTCATCTTAAGTAATCCACCTCAACAGAACACAGTTTTTTTATGTTTTGCTATTGTTCCAGGCATCTGCTGTATACAAAAGTACTCTCTAGACTGTAGGCTTGTGCATTCTCTTCTTCGTTATTCTTTTTATCCTTTTGCTCCACAGAACAGAATTCATTGCCCTTATTACAACTCGTCCTTTAGTAGTTGTACTAGTGATTTCATCATGGCTTATGGCCTGTTTATTAAAGAATATCCCAAGGTATTTAGCATTTTACACACCTGCAAATACTTCTCCATCTACCTGCAAATTATTTACTTTTTCCGTTCCAGCAGCGAAGTACTCGCACTTCATGTTCATCTTCAGGGCAGCCGTATTGTATTGTTCTTTAAGCTTTCTTATCAGGTAGTTGAGATCATATTCATCTTGTGCCCGTACAATATGGTCATCTGCGAAATACAGGCTACTTTTATTATCTTGCTGTCCTCTACTGTCACTCCCGTAACGTGGCAATTTCTATGCCAAGTCTGCAGGATTGCTCCTAGACACAGCTTAAAGAGAGTCGTGACAGCCCACATCCCTGCTCAACCCTTACTCACCTGGAATTCTTCTGTCCATTTATTCCCAATCTTTATTCTCCCTGTGTTATTTACATATAATTTCATAACAGCCTTTAGCAATCTTTGATCTAACTCTCTCTCTTTCAACTTTTCCCAGAGATTGTTGGCGGATATATTGTCGTGTTCTTTCTCTAGGTCAATCAATGCAACATATGTCTCTGTTCAAACCTTTGTGCGTATTTTATTTTACGCTGTGAAGATGTTATCCATTACCGAGCTTCGAGCTCGGAAACCTGCTTGCTCTTCTTGCTGCTTGTACATTCTTTCATCTGATTCTAAAATCAGCTATTACACTGAATTACGACCAGGAAAATCATGTGTTCCTAGGCACACTACCCTCAACATTCTAACCCTTCATAGCACACTAGACGGTAGTCGACCTGCGCTGATCAACTGCCGCTGCTGCTTATCACAGCATCTCATTTTCCGTAGCGTAACTTCATATCGTAGTGACGTTCGATTGTTCGAAATACTGGATAAAACTGCTTGGTAAAACCCTCTTCTAGAAGAGAACGACCGATTGCAGGCGTTATTGCTGCCGAGACTGCCAGAGATATATCGCTCCTGTGTCGGCGTCCTTAAGGTATCTCAGACTGTGTGACGCAGACGCCATCGTGATATGGGTGCATTCCGTGAGGAAAATGTTTGTTGTATACTACCGGGTATCATTCCGGTAACAAGACATGCTGCTGGAAATACTGCCAGTCAGAAGCTATGACGAACAGTAGTAGTAATCGTGAACGAATGCTGTTTATTAGAGAAAATCTTGAGAGAAATCGCCAGCTTGAAATTACACGGATTGCTTTATGTATGGAACTGTAAAGAGGTAAGGCAGTACACACCTTACAAAATACGTGAACTGCATTCCAGATACCCAACGCGTATATCCCCTTTAGCGGAATTTTTTTAAACGTTTGCTGCAGTACCTGTCGCTGGAAAACTGTATTTACTTTGGTTTAACAGACAGACTTTAAACTGAGCGAAGCAGAACAAATTTAAAGGGAACCCAACGATTGAACTGGCTGCTCGCCTGGGAACGAAAGAGGTCACGGTTGACTGCATACACAACAAGAGAAAGCAAATCGCCAGAGCTCATCGCACAGGCGGCACACGAAGAGATGCTACTGTGAAATCGCCTTTCGGCGTTTTACACACAATGTCATCGTGACCATGAATGTCCAAAAAGCTACGTACCCCCACAATGAAACAGTAAGTAACGTGATATTTCATTCCTTGCTGCATGTTGGCTGAATTTTGGCAACTGTCTAATAATTTCTCCACCACACGCAACAAAGGATTCACTTCTGCAGTGTTATTTGAGACAGCGTAACTGTGAGAGCTATGACTGATGGACAAATGAAATTCGAAGACCTATTTTCTTTCGCAATTTATTCTCGGTCTCCAGCTGTTTAATTTTTCGTTAATGTGGCTAAGTTTTCTGTTGATAGCGTCTTGAGAGGTGTAAGACTAATATTTATTTATTTGTGAATTTATTTTACTCTGCAGGATTTAGCTCATGACGCTCTCAAATGCGTCCAGTCGGGTTTCTTTTACAACTTCTGTAATCGCAAAGAAAGGAAGTGATAATGAAACTAAAACAAAGCAGTCATTAAACTGACGTTAAAATACAAATAGTAATTACAGTGACAGTAATAACAGTGTGTGAACGATTCGAAACGGCAGTTGGATTTAAACCGAAAGAAAACAATAATAATAATAACAATAATAATAATATGAATAATAATAATAACATTAATGTTGGATGAAGGCGGGTAAGTCTATGGGTTATGGAAACATTGAATATGAGGGAGGCAGAGCACACGGATGTGACGAATAGATGAGTACAAACCCTAAAGGGAGAAACAAGCACTATAAGTGGCTGAATTTCTTTGAAAGGGAAGAACCATGAAATGAGGAAGGCAGAAGAATGGACAAAAGGAAAAAGAGAAGATATGAGGATTTCTTACGTTGTTAGGCCCTTCCTGCCTTTTACTGTGAGAAAGTTACTTCACTGATAGCGAAAAGTACTACAACTTCCTCTTCAGTACAGCATGGTGCTGCACTTTACTGAAATACATTCAAAGGATACACTAGTTTCCTAATGAAACCTATTCGCATCAGTGACCGAAACGCTGTAGTATTTTACAGGACGTGCAAACTCAGAAGAGTATTATTGAATCTGCCTTCGGTAGCGGAATCCTTCGCATTTACGAGCGCTGTTTAGCTACGAGTAGGAAATTAAGATTAGTTGAAATTGCGTAACATTCAGTTTAAAGACAAGAGTAACTTCGATTTGGAGGAATTACACAGGTCTTCATTGGCGTTTACAACAGCAGGACTTATATTTCTCGGTTTGTCTTTTAAGTTCACTCGGAGAAAGAGATCTTCGGTATAAAAATTATATTAAAACAATATCACTGGCATTTCGGGAAGAGTAGTACAAGCATCCACAGAAAATGAGGAAATGATAATAGCATTCGTCTGACGTGGGATAAGGGAACTTGGATTGCATGAATTAGAAAGGCGTTTGTACGATATGAAGCTGGCTATTCTTGCTATGAATTTTTAATGTTACCACCGTGACGCTTTCCTTTTTCGAAGTCTTCAGCTCTCCAGTAATGTGTATGATATACTCAAAACCAATCTTGTGCTACGTGGTCAGCGCGGCATCTTGCTAACTGAAGGGTTTCGGGTTCGATTCCCGGCCGGGTCGGAGATTTTCTACGCTAGAGGACTGGGTGTTGTTTGTCCTTACTTTAGTATCGTCTTAATTCATTTTCGACTGATGAGATGGCTGTACGGGAACGTTCCGAAAGCCAATAAACTTAAGCGTTGTCGATGGATAAGATTGATTGTTTGGGTGGGAAACATATTAACATTAGTTATCTTAGGTGAACTGCACTGAACCGCTTCTTAGACAATACAGGAAGTAATACAAGAGAATGGGCGTATTTTATTCAAGATCCAGTGTTACTTTCACACTTCGTGTAGCTTACTCGGCTTCTGTATCCAGCTCTAGTATCTAGCTTGCAATTAGTGAGATAACACGATTGAGATTCATATTCCGGTTATCAGGATTAGATTCTGCGTATTATTGTAATTAGTTCGAGGCAAATGTCGGGCTGGCTCAACTGAAAGACCATATCCAGTTTCCTGCTCCAACAAGTTGAAATCGAATTTTTACTTTATTAGGTATGACCTCTTCACCAATAGGAAGTAAATCCTAATTACCCTTTCGTTTCAATTCAGCATCTCAGAGCATCTGTCATAGTACGCGTAATCATACTGGTATGTCCTGCTTCTTCAGTGTATCAAAATAGAGAGATTATTCGCGTCATATTTACAAGCATGTCCGAGACTTCATTTGTATAGTAGTGACAGATATGGTTTACAATGTTCATTTGCACAGACTTATGAAACGTTGCTGATTATTCTGTGAGAAATACGATTGTAACTTCTTAATTATAAACTAAGCGCAATGAACTGATTTTGTACAACATCGTCCCAAGGAAAAATGATCTACAGGTGCGGAGATTATTTGCGTTTCGTAGCCAAATGAATTTTGAAACATACAGTAATTGGTACAAAATGATCTGCTAGGCAGATGAAAATCTTAGTTTACGACAACTTATTCAACCTAATCGGCTGTTTGTTTGATTAAAAAGTTTACGAAAGACGGGATTAACTTATTTTGGGAATCACGTAAGTTCGGGGCTTCTTAAGATGATGCTTGGTGCCATTATTATACTTGAAAATTTTTCGGCGTAATCTTTCTTAACCAGTTAGTAACATAAACGCACTCGTGACAGTCAAATCTGAAACAGTTGTATTTGAAACATTCTATATATTAGCGCAGTTGGCTAACGTAAGGTTACAAACTACTTAACGTTTCGGCTGTGCAAGTGGCCACTTATGTCAAAGAGTAGTGCTCTTACGTTCCTGTTGAACCGTAGTGCACACTGACTAATACACGCGAACCTAAGGCTTCGACAAACACCCAGCTTCGGCGCAAGAAATGATGAAATAGGTAGTAGAATGAGATTAAAACTGTGTGCCGGACCGAGACTCGAATTCGGGAACTGAGTTCGAGTCTCGGTCCGGCACACAGTTTTAACCTGTCAGGAAGTTTCTAAATAGGTAGTGTTTACTATGGAGGCAGTAATAAGTACCGAAAGATTGCAAGGACAGTAATCATCAGTAGTCGAGCTCTGAGCGTTTAGAGTTCTACGAGTACCTACGAATAACTCCCTGCTTTGCTGCCAGAAAGGTGCACTTCGCCATACAGAGATTTTTACATTTACGTGCACAGTGTAGTGAACACAAATCTGTAATAAAATAACACTAATTTAGGAAAAGGAAGCAGATTGCAGTCTTCAACCGAAGCTCTAACACGTATTACTTTTACGCAAGTGTATGGAACATGAAGAAAGTGCTAGGCAATGTAGATGTACAGTTCAAATCGCGACACCAATTATGGCCACTAAGTGGAGAAAGTAGTTTGAAATATAAGTCAACCGTACCTGCAACCACCAATAACTTGACCGTTAGGGAACGATGTTAACATTTGCTTGCAGCGGATATACTAATTAGTATATACAATGTCGGAAAAAAATTAGTACACCCTTTTAGAGGCTTCCAATTCACTGAAGATTGCAACAGTGCTTATGGAGTACATGAAATGATTACGTTTGCCGATTAGTAGCACAAGCGGTTCTGAGGTACCTGGTATCGACCCATGATGAAACACTCATATTACCATGTGGTGTAGCCTCTATGGACGGCAATGCGGGCGCTCACTCTGACGTCCAGTCGGTCGTACAGATGGCGAATACTGTCTTGGGATACGTTATGCCACGCCTGCTCGAGTTGTTCACGTAATTCTATAAGAGCTGTTGGTTGACAAGTCGCACGAGTCACTTCTCGTCCCATCATATCACACGTGTGCTCGATTGGAGACACGTCTAGAGATCGTGCTGGCCGGGAAGTTGCTGCAGTTCTCGCAAAGCACATCGAATTTCACGGGAGTGTGTGGGCGAGCGTTATCCTGTTGGAACAACACATCACCTTCCCGTTGCAAGAACGGGAAAAGAACGAGTGTAACAGCACTGTGTATGTACCGCGCGCTGGTTAGCGTCCCCTCCAGAAGCACCAAAGGTGGACGAGAGTTGCAGCTTATCACAGTCCAGACCATACGTCCTGGGGTGAGGCCAGTGTGTCTTGGAAGAATACTACTTTACGAGAAAGTGCTCGCCAGGTCTATTTTGAACGCGCGAACAACCATCACTTGCGTGCAGGCAAAATATGCTTCCATCGCTGTAGACCATGGCGCACCATTCCATCTTCTAATTGATCTTCTAACGGCGTCAGTGGAGCTGAGCATGTCGATGATGTGACTTGAGTGGAAGACGGGCTAGAGCTGCACGTTCCTGTAGTCCCACTCCTAATCACCGGTTCGCAGCAGTTTGTGTTGACACGTCTGCGATTACAAGCCCTCTTATCTGTGCTGTAGTAGCTCTCCTGACTGGAGAGAATCTTCAGTTTGAAAATTCCAACTTAATTTTTTATAGTAATACAGAGAATTCTTTCTAAAGACAAAAAATAGTTTAGAAGTAGCTAACTAATAGCAGGTCTTGAAAAATAATTACCGTGAAATTGAAAGCTATTCTTCTTTGAGACATACATTCATACTAACTATGGCGTACTATGGAATACTAAACTGTGGCAGTATTAATAAGGTGGGCTTGATTTCTTGGCAACAGTGTGTGTAAAGAGAGGCCTACACATGCACAGAAGCAAGTTTTGTCTTTCCCGTACCTTACATAAACAAAGATCTGTATGGAAACAGACTTCTTTTTCTTTTTTATAAAAAAAAGCAAAAGAGCAAGCTGTTTGTGAAAGTTGCTAAAAAAATTAAAAACTAGAAACATGAAACAGAACTATATGGTGGTGCGGAGACGTAGTTCCGTATGTCGCCATAAGCTCTCTGTGAGCTGGAAAGTAGCTAACACATTGGTGCACTTCATTCTTTCCCAGAAAATTAGGCACATGTCTTTCGACTAAACCGACCGTAAACTATGGTCAGACATTATGTACTCGATTAAGCTTCATCATCATCATTCATCCCCATCACGGTCGGAGGAAGGCAATGGCAAACCACCTCCACTAGGACCTTGCCTAGTAAAGCGGTGCGGGTCTCCCGCATCGCTCCCCTACGCTCTGTAAAGACGCATAGGACTTCATTTCCATTTTTTTTTCAATAACGAACCACTTGTCTAAGTCCAGTATTGACGTCGTACTGCATAAAGTTGTCACAACCGCTCCTACTGTACATTACTAGTAACACTGCAACGAAATGATAGCATGGCTTGTACTTGATGCCCGCAGCAGTAGCATTGGACCCTTGTTGCGATCACCGATACAGGAACACACCCATAGGAAAAAGTGTGTGTTCGCTAGCAGCGACGTTTCGGTTTTGCAACAGAGTGGATATGGATGAATTTTCTGCCAAAAGAGGATCCCCGACACGTCAGATCTCAGCCTCTACGAGGTTGCCGACTAGCAGCCTTGCTAGTTAGTAGCTGTCTGCCCGATTTGTTCGCTAATCTGTGAACCAAACATAGTGTATTGCGCTGAGATTTACGTCACTACCTTTAAAATCGCAGACCAAACAAGCTTTCATTCATATGGGGGCTTTGCCGAGGAAAATAGCAAGCGTTACGTATTCTACGCACTGCACGTAGCTGGCAGGTAGAAGACAGAAGCGAAGCGAAGCCGCGGCTGCCGCTTTAGGAAGACGAGTCCGCTTGGTGGTGGCACATAAATCTGAGAACAACGCCGGACGTGAGAGCGACTCCCTCAGTCACGTCTGCCGACTTCAGTCGCACCGAAGGCGAGCCGTACCAGCGGAATCACCAAGGGTAATGCGCAGCGCCGCGGACCGCCGGGAATTCTGATTGCGTGCCGCGTACGTCCAGCGACGATCTGCGCTACGCGTAGCGACAGCGGTGTCGTTTAATTGTAAAACTAGAAAAGCACGCCGAGTCACGTTCGCATAGTAACTGAAATATTCTTATTATCTCTCAGAGAGAGTATCGATGGCGTGAACGGTGAAAAAAAAAAAAACAAAAAAAAAAAACAGCAGAATTCCTTTTTCTGGAAAACTCAGGTGTGGATATTACGGATTTGGGTTAAAAATCGATTTTTCAAAAAAAGTTTGCTTTATCCATAGGGTTTAATCTACCGGGTGATCAAAAAGTCAGTATAAATTTGAAAACTGAATAAATCACGGAATAATGTAAATAGAGAGGTACAAATTGACACACATGCTTGGAATGACATGGGGTTTTATTAGAACCAAAAAAATACAGAAGTTCAAAAAATGTCCGACAGATGGCGCTTCATCAGATCAGAATAGCAATAATTAGCACAACCAACTAAGAGAAAGCAAAGATAATGTTCTTTACAGGAAATGCTCAATATGTCCAACATCATTCCTCAACAATAGCTGTGGTCGAGGAATACTGTTGTGAACAGCACTGTAAAGCATGTCCGGAGTTATGGTGAGGCATTGGCGTCGGATGTTATCTTTCAGCATCCCTTGAGATGTCGGTCGATCACGATACACTTGCGACTTCAGGTAACCCCAAAGCCAATAATCGCGCGGACTGAGTTCTGGGGACCTGGGAGGCCAAGCACGACGAAAGTGGTGGCTGAGCACACGATCATCACCAAACGACGCGCGCAAGAGATCTTTCACGCGTCTAGCAGTATGGTGTGGAGCACCATACTGCATAAACATCGTATGTTCCAGCAAGTGTTTATCAGCCAGGCTGGGGATGATGCGATTCTGTAACATACCTCTCACCCGTCACGGTAGCAGTTACAAAACCAGAATCACGCATTTCCTCGAAGAAAAAAGGCCCGATAACGATAGATGTGGCAAATCCAACCCATACCGTGACTTTCTCGTCGTGCAATGGAGTTTCCACGACAGTTCTAGGATCTTCGGTAGCCCAAATTCTGCAATTGTGGGCGTTGACAGACCCTCTGAGCGTGAAATGAGCTTCGTCGGTCCACAACATGTTACTTAACCAATCGTCATCTTCCCCCATCTTTTGAAACGCCCAAAACCGCAAATGCCCTCCGCTTCACTAAATCGCCAGGTAACAGTTCATGATGCCGATGGATTTTGTACGGATAGCATCGGAGGGTTCGCCTCAGTGCCAACCAAACAGTAGTGTATGGAATGCCGGTGCGAAGTGCGACTGCACGAGCGCTGACTTCCCCGTGCATAGACGAACCCGCTACAGTCTCCATTTCTTCCTGAACTGTCTCAGCAGCATTACGCCTTGTGTTCGGTCGGCCACTACGGGGTCTATCGTCTAAACAACCCGTGGCTTCGAACTTCGAAATCATTCTCGCCACAGCTGCATTTGTCAACGGAACTTTACCCGTTTGAATCCCCTTCCTATGGCGATAGGATCGCAACGCTGAACTACCACATTCCTCATTCTGATAATACATTTCACTAAAAGCGCCTTTTCCGGTAACGTCAACATGCTGCGACTGCTGGCGCATCTGATTCTCTCTCTGATTACAGCTCCTTTTACACACGATTGTCATGCACAGTCACTGACGTTTTGCTGTCCAGCGCCATCTGTCGGACATTATGTGAACTTCGTTTTTTTTTTGTTCTAATAAAACCCCATGTCATTCCAAGCATGTGTGTCAATTTTTACCTCTCTATCTACATTATTCCGTGGTTTATTAAGTTTTCAAATTTATACTTATTTGATCACCCAGTATATTGTGCATAAATTTTATCTTGATATCAGTATTAGAAATACCTTTACTCTGAGATGACAAAAGTCGTGGGATACCACTTAGTATCGAGTCATTTTGCCCGACGTAGTGCAGCAGTTCGACGTGACATGGACTAAACAAGCCGTTGGAAGTTACCTGCACAAATATTGTGAGCCGTGCTGACTCTATACCCCTCAATAGCTGCCAAAGAGTTGCCGGTGCAGGATTTTATACACGGACTGATGTATCTATTATGTACCATAAATGTTCGATGGGATTCATGTGACCAAATCATTCCCTCGAACTGTCCAGAATGTTCTCAAAACCAATCGCGAACATGTCGCATTGCCATTCATGAAAATTCCATCATTGTTTGGGAACGTGAAGAACATGAATGGCTGCAAATCGTCTCCGAACATAACCATTTTCAGTCAATAGTCGGTTCAATAGGACCAGAGGACTCAGTTCATTTTATGTAAACAGAGCCCATACCACTATGGAGCCACGAACAGCTTGCCCAGCACCTTGTTGGCAACTTGTGTCGATGGTTGCGTGGGTTCTGCGTCGCACTCTAACCCTACCATCAGCTGTTACCAACTGAAATCGGGACTCATCTGATAAGGCCACAGTTTTGCAGTCCTTTAGGGTCCAACCGATATGGGCACGAGTCCAAGAGAGGCGCTGCGGGCGATGTCGTGCTGTTAGCAAAGGCACTCGCGTCCATCGTCTGCTGCCACAGCCCATTAACGCTAGATTTCGCCGCATTGTCTTAATAGATACGTGCGATGTATGTCCCACATTGATATCTGCGGTTATTTCGGGCAGTGTTACTTGTCTGTTAGCACTGACAACTCTATTCAAACGTCGCTGGTCTCGGTCGTTAAGTTGTCTGTGGTGAGGGGTAATGCCTGAAATTAGGTATTCTCGACACAGTCTTGACACTGTGGATATCGAAGTACTCAACTCCGATTTCCGAAATGGGATGTCCAATGCTTCTAGCTCCAACTACCATTCCGTGTTCGATGTCTGTTAAGTCCCGTCGTGCGGCCATAATCATGCCGGAAACCTTTTCACTTGAATCACCCGAGTACAAATGACAGCTCGACCAACACACTGGCCTTTTCTACCTTGTGTACGCTGCACTAACGCCATCTTTATATATGTGTAACACTACCACATGACTTTTGTCGCCCCAGTGTAAACTATTAAAATATTAATCTCTGCACTCACAGCCACTCCCACAATATTTGGGAAATGTGATGGGGACTCTTTGTCTTTCAAAGCTGTAATAGATAATAAGCCATACATACTCCAATAGAAAAGCTGCATTGTGTTGGCCTTAACCAAAAGAGGCTTGGTGGCAGATTCGTCGCTTGCTAAAGGAAAAGAAAGGGCTAGTGCTCGAAGCTGGAAAACCACTAGGAGGAAAAGGCTGGCTTGTTATTAAGGATATCGATTCTCTTCAATGATGTTATGGGAGAGCTATCAGAAAAAATACAAACGATTGAGAGATAATGAGGCGCGCTGTGTGGACAATTTACTTCGACAAACCATCCACCGACCAAAGACCAAAGCACAATCAGTGCCCAAAAGATAACTGGTGTGAGTACAACAAAGCAAATGAAACATATTCACATAAGCACTCTCTCTACGAGGACCTGTTATGAATGAAATTAAGTCTGGATTCAGGTTTGTGATTTATTAAGGAAGAATCTCCACGGGAAAACACAAAATGCAAATGAAAGCCTAAATAATTTAGTTTGGATTAGATGCACAGAAAGGACATTCTGTGGGCTAGATGTATTGGTAATAGGTGTCTGTGGTGACTTTTACGTTTTATAAGGGGAATATTGGCAGGCTTGAAGTTCTCAAGAGAGCTGGTGTAAATTCAGATGTGTTTACTGCAAAAGAATTTTACACCATCGGTCAGAGCAGGATTAACAAAGTCAGCAGAGCACTTCGTAATCTACAAATGTAGGGCACACAAATTAGAAGGGGACAGAACAGAAATCTGCAGGAAGAGGAGTATCGTTGTGGAGGATTTGAAAATACAAGTAAACCAATTACATGCTGAAATATATGAACTACATCTTTAAACTGCTTTTTTCAGTTCTACATTTTTCGCATTATTAGAAGCCTTTACTTAAAAAATATATAGACTATTGCTATGAAATTTTCAGGACCAAAACATGTTGATGTCCCATTGGAACTAATAAAATATAATACCTTCAGTTAAAGTATGGTCTATAGGATTGTACGTCAGCCAAAAATACTTAATTTTCTTTGTACAAAATACTAAACTTCCTGAATAATCAAATTTTAATCGCAAGTTAATAATTGTATCTCAGTGATATTATTACCCTCTTAGGACCATATAATAAAATTTTCAGACTGATTGCATAATCAGAATTTCAGTTTTGGCTTTATAAATGAAGACAATAAAAAATTATTGACGTTTTCCTTAGAATCCCCCCTTGATAATAAAATCCGTCTACTGGCTTTTCAGTAGCGTTTTTACTGTGTAAATGTACATTTATAAGTCGCAGCAGAGTCGTTCCATATCAAATCGTCCAGAAATATTAGGACATGACGCCTGCCGTCACACAAAACCTAGAAATCTTGTTTGTTAGACGTTCGCCTAGATATCCGGACATTTCCACAATTTAAATGTTGCAGGTCAAGTACCTTTTCAATTTTGCTATTAACGAGTTACATGGATTGAAGAACTCGGGCTTTTGTAGTTAATCTCCTTTGCAATTTAAAAATGCAATAGTTCCTATAGTTTTTGCAATAGAAGTTCCATTTCTTAAAATTAATGAGGCATGTTTATATTTTTGCGTTCATGTTTCTTATATTGAATATCCATAATCTATGACATAAAAAATTGAAAATAATTTCTTTTAAACAAACGCAATACATAGCCATTATAATTTTTAAAGCATTGCTGCCTCATAGGTTTATTTGGATATTTTACAACATTATTATGAATATTTCTTTATGTCACAAAAAAAGGATCATAGTGTAGAAATGATGGGAAGTGTGGAAAAAGGCTATTTTAAAAATATATTTAAATTTATAATGTATAACTACCATTTCACCTGTGAATTGCTGAAGTGTGCGGCTATAGTGGATTTTCCTAGTGACATATCAGATTTGAGAAGAGTGCTTGATCACCAAAAAATGTATTGCATCATGCGCTTCCTTTGTTTTGAGTCGTGTGTTCACTGAGCGCACAATTCTGAGCTATTGAACTTGTGTCTCATATTTTATTGTTGAAATCAAACAATGGGAAGTCCAAGATGGAACAACAATAATATTATGTGAAGGATAGACTGTTACTCGCTGTATGGGGGAACCACTGAGTTGCAGACAGGCATAACGAAAAGACTGCTATAGTTCACAGTTGGTAGAAAATTTAGTTGTGGAAAATTTTCAGCTATTCACTTTCAAAACGGAAGTAAGTATTATCTGCTGAAAATAGTAACAATAATATTAAAATAATAATCTGAAACACTTTTGTAATGAAACTATGGAATAGAATGATTTATGTTGTTATCTAATCACTTTTTAGGTTAGACCAACATCTTTTGGATTATTTATGACACATGGTTGTTTTACGCCTCAAGCAACAAGGCAAGTACCTTCAAGATTCATGCGATAATACCCTGAGAAGTGAGAATGAACTGACTGATGAAGGCTGGCCGCTGTGGCCGTGCGGTTCCAGGCGCTTCAGTCCGGAACCACGCTACTCCTACGGTCGCAGGTTCGAATCCTGCGTCAGCCATCGATGTGTGTGATGTCCTTAGGTTAGTTAGACTTAAGTAGTTCTAAGTCTAGGGGACTGATGACCTCAGATGTTAAGTCCCATAGTGCTTAAAGCCATTTGAACCATTTCGAACCGATGAAGAACAATAGCTTGTATTATGGTGAAGCAAGAGCCGTATGTACTGTGTGTGTATTTCGTATGTGTGTTTTAAACATAAAGACAGGCATTTTGATAGATTCTTTCTGCATAAGAAAATTTACTGTGATCCCTTCCAGCGATACAAATGATCTGTTTCATCTGGTGTGCGTCCACCCCTTTAGCTGAGTAGTCAGAAAATATGACTGCCATACACTGGGTTCAGGTTCGATTCCTGGATGGGTCAGAGGTTTTCTCCGCTCTCGGCCATCAATTTCATTTGGTCATTTCATTATAGCTGGACTGCGTGAAATTAGCTTAGAGAAGCCAAAGCACTTCAGAATTAGAGGAAGTAGAATTTGTTCCTGGGGAGAAAACGTGCCCAACCTGAACTAAACTTACTACTGGAAAACAAACAAGTGACGACTGTCATCAGATGATATAAATTTCGGTGATGTGAAGGTGATGATTCCTGAAAGAGCAGTGCTCAATACTGTCTAAACTAAACTAGGAATGTCGCCCGCAAAGCTACATTCACTTGGCATAGCCGGTATGTAACAACCAAATGTAAATAGAAATCGGCAACTGGAGTACCAGAAACTACAATTTCACATGTTATCAAGCTGAGCTAGATTCTGATGCAAGTAATAACCCTAATAGCCTTTCAACAATAACTGAACTGAAGGATACAACAAAAAAAGAAAATTAAACAAGCAAATAATCGTGAAAAATTCAGTTACTGGCTCTTGTGCGACAAACTTGATCTCAACAAAAATTTAGCTCCACATTTCAAGTTCCTGAATATTTGGTGCGACAAGTAAGACTTGAAAAGGGTATTTTAGTGATGCCTGAGCAAAAACGAGGAAAGATATTACATGATACAGTGCAAAACGTAAAGAGTTTTTATTTAGATGAAAATTCAGGACTAATGCCTGGGAAAAAAGGAAATGTGAACACCATCAAAAATTCTTACGAACAAAAGCGTCTGATCTTAAATAATTTATCTGTGTAATTTAATAAGTTATGTACCTATCAAAAGAAATGTCCTGAAGATAAAGCAGGATTTTCAGTATCTGCTTATGTTCGACCGAAACAGCGTATACTCGCAGGATCATCGGGGACGCATGCCATAATTATGCATCTCCACTTACAACCAAAATGTTAAATTGCTTCTAAATTTCATTTCTATTAAAGAAATGTACCAAGATCTAATTAAAATAATAACATGTGATATAAATAACCGGTCTTGTATGCTTCGTCTGTGTGATAAATGCTACATCAATTCTATATTTCAAACACACTTAGGAAATGAAATAGAAGACTACGATCCTGATGATATGGTTCTGTACAGTCAATGTGTATCAGCTGATAGAATAACTCTATCAGAGTTTTGTGGCACACTAATTAAGAAGATTGAGAAACTTATTCCATATTCTTATTTCTCGATCACAGTCTGATTGTCTGATTGATGAAGGATCTGAGTTAATTTTAATGAATTTAAGTGAAAGTCTCAATTTTATTCTTGAATATCAAGTAAAGATGTACCACTGGACAATGGTAGCTGCATTTTTTTACTCTGTTGTCATAACCTGAAGAGCCAAAGAACCTGGTACACCTGCCTAATATCAAGTAGGGCCCCTAAGAGCGCACAGAAGTGCCGCAGCACGATGTACCATGGACTCGACTAATGTCTGAAGTAGTGCTGGAGGGAACTACCATCATGAATCCTGTAGGACTGTCCATAAATCCGTAAGAGTACGAGGGGGTGGAAATCTCTTCTGGACAGCGCGTTGCAAGGCATCCCAGATATTCTCAATAATGCTCATGTCTGGGTAGTTGGTGACCAGTGAAAGTGTACCACATCACCCAACTGCACCATTACAGAACCTCCAACAACTTGAACAGCCCCTGCTGACACGCAGGGTCCCTGGGTTCAAGAGGTTGTCTCCACATCCGTACACGTCCATCCGCTCGATACAACTTGAAACCAGACTCGTCCGACCAGGCAACATGTTTCCAGTCATCAACAGTCCATTGTCGCTGTTGACGGCTCAGGTAAGGCATAAAGCTTTGTGTCATGCAGTCATCAAGGGTACATGAGTAGGCCTTCGGTTCGGAAAGCCTATATCGATGATGTTTCGTTGAATGGTTCGCACGCTGACCCTTGATGATGGCTCAGCACTGAAATATGCAGCAATTTGCAGAAGGGCTGCACTTTTGTGAAGTTGAATGATTCTCTTTAGTCGTCGTTGATCCCGTTCTTGCAGGATATTTTCCGGCCGCAGCAATGTCGGAGATTGATGTTTTACCGGATTCCTGATATTCACGGTACGCTGGTGAAATGGTCGTACGGGGAAATCCTCATTTCATCGCTACTTCGGAGATGTTTTGTCCCATCGCTGGTGCGCCGACTATAACATCGCGTTCAGACTCACTTAAATCTTGATAACCAGCCACTGTAGCGGCAGTAGCTGATCTAACAACTGCGGCAGACGCTAGTTGTCTTACATTGGTGTTGCCGTTCGCAGCGTCATATTATGCCTGTTTACATATCTCTGTATTTGAATATGCATGCCTGTATTAGTTTCTTTGGCGCTTCAGTATATATTACAAAATAGAGAAGTGCGAATTTCTTGAAATTTCCCTTTCTTCTACAGAATATTTCTCTGATGAATGTGCTGCATAGTACAAAAATTTTAAGAATTTTTTAAATATCAGTTACCACGCACACGATTTCAATGACATTTGCAGCTGACCTTTTTTGGTAACCAGAAATGGCAGATCTCCATGCGATGGTATTGGTGGCATTGTTAAAAGACAAGTGACAAAAAGAGGTTTACAAAGACTGTATAAAGGTAAAATGTAAAATACTTACACCATCGCAGGTATATGAATTATGCGAGGAGAACATGTAAGGAATTTCAGTTCTGTTTGTCGCAAAAGATAAAATGATACAAGTTACAAATTTTCTTTTTCCAGGCTTGGAAAGTACAAAAATGGTTCGTGGAGCACAATCTATGCTTCACATTATACCACTACTACCAACTAAGATTTGAGAATATTAATATCGAATTTTAATATCGTACATGATTTCTCTGCACTTCCGCCGCTAATGCCAGAATGCTCTGTGCAACCTATCTGCCGTGTTGCATATGCATATGGCTGTTGCATGTGTATATGGCTCGTGGTATTTGAGGATTGTTGAGAAAGTGAAAGGTGAAGGAGGAGACGTTACAGTAAGATTCAAGAATGCTCATGGACCATCCCCGTCCCACTACTACCTTCATAGTAATAACTGTGGCTTGTCATTCTCTTATTATCTATGTGAAGTTGATATCACCGCGGTAACAGGCGGTACTTGTTCTGTAAACCAATAATATTCAAAGCTGGTGGAAGAAAAATGTTCCTCGTACAAAAAAAAAGTGAATCATTAAAGCGTCTTGCCACACATGTAGTTCCAAATGAACTTGATGGCAGATCGCAGCACCAGTATTTCGTGTAATGCTGACACACTATTTACTTTTGTTTTGAGACGGCGTTCAAATGTTATAAAGAAATCACTAGGTGTCATTGCATTGAGTTAATTCAGTTATGACAGAGGTTACGTTGTGTAATGTATGTGTACGTTTTACAGTTTGTTGTTTTGTTTTATATTACAGTTTTTGCTGCATATGTATATTTCACTGTTCGCTTGTGTTGTTAATGATTCTTGGGTAGCTAACAGTACTTCTCTCAAGGATGTTGTGGGAATGTTAATGGCTGAGTGGCAATATTCTCAAAATTCAGCTTTTTATAGTGACATCCATTTATCAAATCTATTTCTTTTGTGACGAACCTTTACTATATGTATAACGCTTTCTAATTTTTCATTCATTTTCAGAGGGCGTAGGTGCCCAGTTTTTTTAATTTAAAAAAAAATTAAACAAAAAAATTATATGGTCAGTTATTTAATGTTTTCGTAAACTAGATGTCAGAAAAGATATTCGGGAAAAAAATCCTAACCTACTTTTTTCATTAAAAGTTGCAGAAACATGTCAGCTCAACATTTTTATGTGGGAAAGCTACCTTAATTGTCTGATCAGGCTTTACATGTTTCATTTTAGCCATAGTGTTCTTGGAATAAGCGAGACACTGAAATAAATGAAAAACACATTAATAAAATACGAAGAGTACGAAATGTACATTGGCATAGTAAAAACTCTACTGATAAGACAAGGATGAATTTTGGTATTAAATTGTATGGAGCACCGTGTTGCGGTGAGATGTTTATCTAAGAATAAGATTTTCCTCCACGAGGTCGTCATGACGCAACACGACAGACAAATTTCTGAATCAACAACGTTGTTAATTTCTGAGAATATTTGAAACTAATTTCTTGTGGCCTTAATCCTGTACTGTAGTATTATGAACGGAAAACATCTTATGGGGACTATCACAAAATTATGTCCACCTCCCCCCCCCCCCCCCCCCCAATACATTAGCTTCCAAAGGAATAATAATCTGTAGGAATCGGACGTGTCCTTTGGCTTTGCACATTATTAACACGAGCTGAATGTCAGCTTAGTGTAGAAACGCCGAGTAATGTACAACTTACTTTAGGACGTGTAATTACAAAGGAAAATTGTTCAGTGCGGCAGAAGTAATATGGTAATGAGGTAATATGAAGTGGCAGTGAGGATCATGAAATTCGCCTGAACTGCGTACCAAATTCATTGCAGGATATCGTAACGCTTAGCATAATCATTCATGATTCGGACACTCTCATTGGGAGAAATAATAAAAAAATGGAAACCGCGTTTTAGTGACATTGGTATGTACTTTTATAAAGCGTATTCGTACGTATAATAACCACATCATCTTGGTGAGATGGTCTGACTGCCAGTAATAATTGCTCTAGTTCATTTAGTGTCACTCAGAGTACACTACGTGGACGCGAGCTAGATCATATGCACACTAATAGGAATGCGCACGTGCATCTTACATCGAGTGTGTGTGTGTGTGTGTGTGTGTGTGTGAGTGTGTGTGTGTGCTTGCGTGCGTGCGTGCGTTTATGAGTGTGTTTCTGAGTAAAGGAAAACAAGTGAAACTCTTCCCTTACTCGATACTGAACCTGCATTAATTAATTATTTAATTGGTCATTTTTGCTATAACGTATATTTTTATCATTGATGAATTCCAGTTATCCTCTTTGCTTCGCTTCCCATCCCGAATTCACCCAAACCAAAATTTTATTTGAACAAGATAGATTCCATAAGCTTGAGGCACAAATACCGAGGTTTAGAAACTAGCTTATGGGCTTCAGATTCGAGGATGAAATCTCACTGGCAACGTCTCCCTGTTTAACACTATCATCTTAAAAAGCTTGCATATCACACAGCTACGACTTTACGCTTGACGTCAGTTTAACATAGTACAAAAATCAGTGTACCTATCTCAAGAAAGTGGTTGAAGTCGGCTAAATCTCTGGTAAGCAGTTGGGGAAAAATGTTATCATTGTGAGCGACGATATTTACCTCAATGACTTCTAGAGAGATTCCTGAAGCTGTACTAATAAATACTTAGTTAATTACTTTTACTTCTATGTATTCGTTCAGTATTTGCGTTGGAACATTTCAGTAAACTTCTCGGTACTCTTTCAAATTTTGGAAAAATAATTTTGGCGCCGTTATGTGAACACTATGTAGATTTAAAAAGAGAGTGGAAGATTAGGTTTTAAAGTCCCGTCGACACAGAGATCGTTAGAAACGGACTACAGTCGCGGACTGTGTCAAGTATGGAAAAGGAAAACGGCCCTTCCCTTGAAAAGGAACCATCCCCGCATTTGCCTGAGCAGTTTAGGGAAATCACGAAAAACCTAAATGTGGACGGCCGGTCGTGGATTTGAATCGTCGTCCTCCAGAATGCGAGTCCATTGTTCTCACCACTTGGCAAAAATCGGTAAGGAAAAGAACTAGATTCTTATATCAGACTAACGATTAGTCAAGGTCTTTGTTTGTTACACTACCGACTTAAAAAAGCATGTATACTTGTAGCACTTGAAAACGGACTGTATCTGTAACACCAACATAACTTTGCTCTAACATCACACGTCGTACTCAAGAGCGCGGATTCCGTCACGAATAATTAACTGAAGCTGCTTGATTCAGGGATAAAATACGTGACTTTTTCCGAGGAACAAGTAAGTCGCATTATAATGAAAATACAGAACTTTAGAATATACCTAAGTTAAGAAAGCTGAATTTCACTGAACATTTTAGTAATAGTAACCCGAAGTCTTTCTCTTTCGATTGTTTGAAATGTCTGTTGATAAATTACTATATAGAGGATGTTTTTATTCTGCATCCGACTTTCAAGATGTGAATGCTATTCTGTAGTTTATATTGTGTAATTGCGAACACTTCATTCAACACCGTTTGTCAACACGCCACAGACGAAGCAGACGAAAGTCTTTTAGGGAGCAAACACATGTTCCTCGTAATCGGATTGCTATTTTGATATGATGCAACGACATGAAATTCCTATTAGCTGGCTGCGACCATCGCTTAGCAGAGTCTCGCTAAAACGAGCTTTTTAATACGTGATACACAAGTAGGCCATTCATGTTGCTCGAAACGTTTATAAAAGTTAATCCTCCTTCGTTCGTGCTCCATCAAAGGTACTAATGTCTGGGAGTATGGACATCGTTCGTTAACGTCCCAAGTGACAAAATTGTTTCGTGGTAAAATGTTCAGGACATTGTTGTTCTATGGTTATGTGTCTCTGTCGCAAATTACCCGATCATGTCCAATCTAGTCACCTGTTGTTTCTTTTGCATGACACACTAACACGTTTCCACTTCAGCATCCTCCAGAACTGCAATATTCTATGTTATGTTACGAGTTACATTTTTGTTTATAAAAAGAAGTGGATAAGTGACATTAGAAATACGAATACGCGGGGTACAGTCATCAGTCAGCGTTGTGGTCATTTATTGGCCTCTTCATCTCTGGGAGTCATTTGTTTATGTGAAAAATGCCGAGTTGCACCGTGGTTCGGGGTCTAGGTTAAAGTGTATATTCCACTTAGAAATTCTTCCAATCCATATGTGGCGTACGGCAGACGAGTGGTTAACAGTATTGGTTAAAACAGTCTAGGTTGCAATTTTAGTTTTTTATTTTTCAACGACGTGTTTCGCCTTATTTAGGCATCTTCAGGTTATCTACATAGAAAACAGAGAACAAATAAATCTATTTAAGAATCGCGATCGCGTTGTGCAGACTTGGATAACCTATAAGCATGTATAAACAGATCACATATTGAAAGAGCAAATACCTTAGTTTGGTATTTCTTAGAAGAATCCTTTAGTCAGTGTAGCCAAAGGGCATCGTCAAATATATCAGACCAACATCGCTTTCGTTAAACTCAGTAAAAACTAGAAATATAAAATAGTAAAATCATTCCCTTTTCTAGATCGACGCGAGAGGAACCAAGAACTGCATAACGCGTTCCCGTTCACAGGAGCGAGTAACAGAGTAAGGTGGAGGCTCAGGTAGTAAGCATAATGCGCCACAGCGTCGATTGCCATTACTGGAGCCTAATACAGAATCACCCTAACAGGTGGCGCTGCGACGCAGCAGTGATAAAATTGAGAGATCGTAAACTAGATATACATACCCACTAAAACTTTATAAATGTAATGCACATAAAACATTGATAAGATGGAATTACTAGGGGCAACACCTGTGCATAACTTATCCTAAAATTTTGACGAAGTAAAATACAAATGAAGGCGGTAAATTTAAAATGAGAAAACAAGGTGTATGATACAACACACAGATGCAGTACATAGACAAATTTTTCGTATCATATACCACTAGAACGAGAACATTAAAAAACACAGGACTGTAATTTCAGATAAAGAGTCCGCCCATATAACACTCAATACTGCGTCATTCGGAGCTAGAACTTCTAGCAAGGCAGAATTACGAGAGCTCCAGGATTACATTAATAACACCGATTTCATAACTTCTGAAAAGGCCTGATTGGCGCCAAATATTTGGCCGTTAAGGAAAGGCAAATCTTTGTCTTCCATATGCCTAAATATTTCAATTTCTTCCAAAATGTTTACTTCTTACCCTTTTGCGCAAAATGTAAAACCTTAAGATTTTGTGCTTGCGGAGGACTATGGCCACTGGCTTTGAGGTGTTGGGCAAAGGCAGAGTTCTGTTTTACCTGTACCCATCTATTCCACTCAACTGGCTTGGTACGTTAAATCAAGATCGGAGAAAGGTAAGGGCGTGCCACTTCCAACAGGACAATGCATGATAAAAACTGAGGAGTTCAAACCAACCTTCGAGGACAGGACAACTCTCCAGACGGAGAGCCTGCAGCACGACAGGCGCACGACGCGCTGACAGCAGCAACACAACAGGCTATGTAAAAACTAGGTTTTGACACCTATGCAAAGTGAGTAGGACGAGTTCAGTCGCGGTCCCATGCTTCATACCACAGTAGGAACACGGTAGAAACAGTCTGAACACTTTACCCCTGTGTGGAAACCGAATCTAACACAGCTACAGGGTTACAGCGGATGGCCTCTCGTGTCATCTCGGCGTGATGCATGCAAAAGCCTTGCCCCAACTCTCACATCGTCCGGCAGCTGCTGGCGTGGAGCACCAGGTGGTGCGATCTCTGCCGGCCCGTTTTCTGTGATCTCATGACCTGTCGGCGAGGCGGACACGGAATCCGTTACAAGGATACAGACTGAAGACGACAATGCTCGTCCACATCGATCTGCGGAGAAAGTACAAACAAAACCGAAACGCTTTCTGGTGATCGATGTTTTTCTGGTTTACCGAAGAGTGGGAGATGTACAGTGAAAGGCCTCATTTTAAATAATGTGGACAAGCAATCAAGATTTTACTGTATTTCATATTTTCTCTGGCAGATTATTCTGTGTTCGCGTAGTCTGTGCGGTAGGCAGCACATAATGCACATTAACAGTAAAAAGTGCACGATTTTTAGTGAAAGGTAATCTTTACTTACATCATAATGCTTCTTCCATCCGAAGGGTATTAATTTCTAATGCTTTTTCAATTTGTGTAGTCGCTTACTTTTCAACATCTCTTCTCCCACAGAGTACGAATTTACAGGGTTTAAACGATAACTGTTTACAGTGTACTACAGTGGTGTAAGAGAAATCGAGATGAACTGTCTGATGTAGGCACACGTGGTCTGTGAAGCCGCAGACAGCCTCAAATAGCGCTACAAAAGGCATCTAACCTACAGCGTAAGAGCGCAGCGCGAGATTTTTGAATATCCCTTCGCCTTCTTATGCGATTCAATAACTAAACGAGTGCGGATATTTAAAGCCTAGTCAGCGACGATCTGCATCAACTAATGCATTCTACTTTTTCGAAATAATTTATGGGACTCTTGGGTGAAGTGCTCCTCATTACATATCGACATTTCCTGCCTGATGGAATGCATACATATTTTGAGTGAAATGCTCGAGTTTTTCGACATGGCACGTTTGGTTGCAGAAGAAACGGATAGAATAATTTCGTTGAACAACTTTCACGTTCCTTCATTTTAGGTTGTCGAGTTGAAAGTGCGAGCCGACGCATTGATTAAAAACTTTTTCTATGGGCGAGCTGGCTCAGAAAACTCCTCACGCCAGTTTAATTTATTCTCTACACTAACTTCATATTTCCTTCAACACGACCATGGATCACTCTCCTTCATATCCGTCTGTAACGTTCCCATAGATGACGAAGAGTAAAACCATATTCATCCCTCCTTCCTTCCTGCACCCTTGTCCAATGAAGTTAGTTCTCCATTTTTAATGGTAATGACGCAGAGACAATATGAAACTGACACTTTTCTATCATCACACAATTTTTTGTGTGGCAGTGGCCTAAATCCAATGTTCATTACACGTGTTAAAATGACATATCGTAACACGAAGCGTATGATGCAGTTATCTGAAATATCAGAGTTACTCTTCAAAGAAATGTTATTTTATTTGTGTTTGTGATATTAGCTAGAACTCTGATAGATCGCTTTGAAGACGACTTCTTCAGAAATAAACCCTTAACAAAACTAGCTAAATTATGTATATACAGTTTTCAGTATCCACTTGCAAGTAAAGAGATTTCCACGTTTCGCAGCATACGTTCTCTAAGTAAATTCATACGCACCTATACTACAGATGCCTGTCTAGCAGCAGGTAACAGCTCCTTACATAAGAAAACTATATGTTAGGTATAATCGACTGAGGCAGTGCGTTTATAAAGACACTGGCTTCAGTTTCGGATAGATGGAGGCTCGTGCTCTGTCAGACCATATGATTTCTAATTTCCGTGGTTTTCCTACTTCAAGTGAAAGTCGAGATCGTTTATTCAATAAAGTCACAGTTTGCCCACTTGTCGTGCCCTCTCCTGATTAAACATGTGTGTATATTCATTTGTCGGTATATGTGACTTACGTTACCAATGTTTTAAGCTGACAAATCCAATACCATTGAAAAATGATCCTCGGACGAATAAATTCCTAATACTAATACACCTCGATGATGGCGGTAACGTGTAATGACATGGAAGAACCGTTGTGAACCATGGCCTCTCAACCAACGTCCACTGCTAACATTAGTTACGACTAGTCTTACAAAATTCTCAATCCTATTCATGTCAGGTGACCTGAACGGGGCAAAGAAACTCTTTGAAGACATCGGAGTGTTCCTTTCAAATAGTTCAAATGGCTCTGAGCACTATGGGACTTAGCCGGCCGAAGTGGCCGTGCGGTTAAAGGCGCTGCAGTCTGGAACCGCAAGACCGCTACGGTCGCAGGTTCGAATCCTGCCTCGGGCATGGATGTTTGTGATGTCCTTAGGTTAGTTAGGTTTAACTAGTTCTAAGTTCTAGGGGACTAATGACCTCAGCAGTTGAGTCCCATAGTGCTCAGAGCCATTTGAACCAACTATGGGACTTAACATCTCACGTCATCAGTCCCCTAGAACTTAGAACTAGTTAAACCTAACTAACCTAAGGACATCACACACATCCATGACCGAGGCAGGATTCGAACCTGCAACCGTATCGGTCGCGCGGTTAGAGACTGAAGCGCCTAGAACCGCTCGGTCACCAGCGGCCGGCGGAGTGTTCCTAAAACCGTTGTGAGACAATTTGGGGGTGCTGGGATGGAGCACTGACGTATTAGGCAAACAATAGCGTACACATGATTCCGTATGATTCGCCAGTGAGAGGCAATGGCAGACTACCAGGGCTATAATTTCACCCGTTGCAAATATCTTGCTGAAAGGTTAGCTAACTGATGCATCGTCTTATCTTGCTTTCGAGTTCGTACCTGGGCACAGGTACGTTCCGCAATTGCCGCGAATCATCATTACAAACGTTATTTTCCCATTCTTCGACTTCTCAATTGGGATGTTTCTCCGTCCAAACTAACATGTGTTCCTTTTACTTTAGTCAATAGAACTACATGAGTGTGACGGTTGATATTATATCCCATGGCGAGGATATTGTGTAGTCTGTATGGCTGCGCACTGATTGTTGTCTAACATTGCATTGTCTAATAATTTGTTGCACTATCCTGTCAGGATCCACGATAGGTGACAGCCGCGAGAGTCAGCAGCAAAATATTATCCACACGATCTGACATTTGTGGTGCCATTTTTTGCAGAACCGAAGATCTCGCGGAAGACTCTTGGCATATTGATACGTGAAGATCCCAGAGCTTGAGATGAGATCTTATGCGTTGGGCACCCATGTTTGGTCGCAATAAAATGCACAAACTTAGCGCGCATTGCCCAGTTTGTGCCGACTGTCAGGTTGACGACAAGTACAACGCTTGGCGACATCACACTGACGTGACAGACTAGTTATTGAATTCGCCTTGGGCTCATCGTTTATCTCTAATATCAAGCATCCGTGAACGTATTCTTAGCTTATACTCAACAGAAGAATACATTCGTGTCGCTTTCAGAGTGTATCTCGATCTAACGCAAAATGGAAACAATGAGTCTTCACGATCACTTAATTCTCTGCATTTAATTGAATCTGATAATATGATTTCTAGATTCTGTTTTCTTTGACCTATAATTTACAGCCAAGCGCTACTTTCCAAAATAAAAATGGTATATTTATTTTGTACTGTGTCTAAAATGCTGTGTCTAAAACGCTCTTGCTCTATGTAAAATCGGTCAGGGGCCCCTTAAAGACCAGTACAATATTAGAGGAAGGTGTCAGAATTCTCAGCCTGCCAATAAAAGATCGAATTGTTAATTTTTGTAATATTTTTCGTTAAAACGCTAAAATGCTAACGAAATGGTTTAGTTTTACAGCCAATATTAAACAAAGAGAAAACAAAATAGCAAGTGGCATATTCTCTCTGATCAAACACTTGCCAGATCATTCTCCTTTATATATTTTCTTAATTTTTAAAGTACTGTAAATCCCGTAGAGATTTGTGCTGTGAGCAAACAAATCTAAGAACAGATCACGAGGTTCGTAAGCTACACTCCTGGAAATGGAAAAAAGAACACATTGACACCGGTGTGTCAGACCCACCATACTTGCTCCGGACACTGCGAGAGGGCTGTACAAGCAATGATCACACGCACGTCACAGCGGACACACCAGGAACCACGGTGTTGGCCGTCGAATGGCGCTAGCTGCGCAGCATTTGTGCACCGCCGCCGTCAGTGTCAGCCAGTTTGCCGTGGCATACGGAGCTCCATCGCAGTCTTTAACACTGGTAGCATGCCGCGACAGCGTGGACGTGAACCGTATGTGCAGTTGACGGACTTTGAGCGAGGGCGTATAGTGGGCATGCGGGAGGCCGGGTGGACGTACCGCCGAATTGCTCAACACGTGGGGCGTGAGGTCTCCACAGTACATCGATGTTGTCGCCAGTGGTCGGCGGAAGGTGCACGTGCCCGTCGACCTGGGACCGGACCGCAGCGGCGCACGGATGCACGCCAAGACCGTAGGATCCTACGCAGTGCCGTAGGGGACCGCACCGCCACTTCCCAGCAAATTAGGGACACTGTTGCTCCTGGGGTATCGGCGAGGACCATTCGCAACCGTCTCCATGAAGCTGGGCTACGGTCCCGCACACCGTTAGGCCGTCTTCCGCTCACGCCCCAACATCGTGCAGCCCGCCTCCAGTGGTGTCGCGACAGGCGTGAATGGAGGGACGAATGGAGACGTGTCGTCTTCAGCGCTGAGAGTCGCTTCTGCCTTGGTGCCAATGATGGTCGTATGCGTGTTTGGCGCCGTGCAGGTGAGCGCCACAATCAGAACTGCATACGACCGAGGCACACAGGGCCAACACCCGGCATCATGGTGTGGGGAGCGATCTCCTACACTGGCCGTACACCACTGGTGATCGTCGAGGGGACACTGAATAGTGCACGGTACATCCAAACCGTCATCGAACCCATCGTTCTACCATTCCTAGACCGGCAAGGGAACTTGCTGTTCCAACAGGACAATGCACGTCCGCATGTATCCCGTGCCACCCAACGTGCTCTAGAAGGTGTAAGTCCACTACCCTGGCCAGCAAGATCTCCGGATTTGTCCCCCATTGAGCATGTTTGGGACTGGATGAAGCGTCGTCTCACGCGGTCTGCACGTCCAGCACGAACGCTGGTCCCACTGAGGCGCCAGGTGGAAATGGCATGGCAAGCCATTCCACAGGACTACATCCAGCATCTCTAAGATCGTCTCCATGGGAGAATAGCAGTCTGCATTGCTGCGAAAGGTGGATATACACTGTACTAGTGCCGACATTGTGGATGCTCTGTTGCCTGTGTCTATGTGCCTGTGGTTCTGTCAGTGTGATCATGTGATGTATCTGACCCCAGGAATGTGTCAATAAAGTTTCCCCTTCCTGGGACAATGAATTCACGGTGTTCTTATTTCAATTTCCAGGAGTGTATAAGTGAATATGAGAGAGTTCATATTACGAAAATGAGGGGATGAAGTTAGCGGAAATACTGTCTTGAAACACCTGCACATTCCATCGCCTTGACGCTGTTTCAGAGGCAAGTTATTGCAAGCATCTCTGTGTTCCATTCCTGACACCCAAAGTTGTCAACACCTGACTACCGAAAATAAGTTTCGTTTGTGCGCATTATTTTGAAATTTTTGAAATGTTAATTATAAAAATTGTCACGAGAAGTTAGTCCGAAACTCTATGCCGAAACTGATACAGAAAAATAATGAAGTAAATGTTTGTAGATTAAAGACTTTGAACAGTTCGTTGAACGACCGTTAAGGCTTTATGAACCTGCCGTTTTTACTCTTAAATACTTTTTAGTGGAGTCTAGGACGCTGGCTTCATCTTTCGTTTCTTTTGTTTCGACTGTGTTATGTCGACACAGGATAACATATTCGACAGTTGTAAGTTATTCAAACGCTGATTTTTCAGTCACGTACAAGGTTATATTTAGGATTTTACACAATGTTTTTTATTCCTCAGACGAGAATACTTTTTACAGTTATTTTTATAAGATATTAGAGATCTACATTTTTTTAGATATTGTAGAAATAGTTTACCGCAATGATTCACAACTTTATACAACATGAGAAAATTGTTTTCAGCATCAGAATGACTTAAGCACTATTGTAACAATGGACTAACTATGGTTTTTCGTCGGTATTTGTTTTACGCTGGTAGTTAACAGGTTTTGAAATTTTCTATAGAAAACGGAGAAATTAAAAATAGGCTGCAAAAAAAAAAAAAAAACAAAAAAAAAAATGGACTATGTCGTATGCAGCCACCTGTAAACTTTGTTTTACAACCACGCACATATTCTTCAACAGTACGAATACTACCGCTTAAGTCAGGTCATCAATTTTAAGAACCATATGAGTAGTGTATTATACAGTTCACTATTGTTGTCACTTGGTAAATCTACGTATACGAAGAAGAGTATCCGTTTTTCGTTTGTTTGTTTGTAATTCATACAAATTTACAGTTTGATTACGATCTTGACGAAATGTTGCAAGTTTCCCTTCAAGACAAAATGGAGACAATTGGCTATATAAAACTTCAGGATCTGACTTCAATTATACATGTACGTAATATATAAAGGGGTAAAGTTGTTATCAAAAATCTGTAAAAGTACTTGGCCGATTTATTTCAAATATCTACGCGATCTTCTAATGAGCATTTGGGCAAACAGAGACTACATATTTTTTGATGTACACAATACACTGATGGGCCAAAACATGAATATCTGCTTAATAGCCCGTTTCTCCGTCTTTGGAACGAAACACGCCACTGATGTATCACGAATCAAATAGTTCTTTCGTAGGTTTGTGGAGGTATATGGCATTAAATGTCTACGCACAGGTCATGTTATTCGCGTAAATAACGGGCCGCTGATTTGCGTATGTGGTGATGGCGCCTGATAGCGACCCATAGGGTTTACATCAGACGAATTTGGTCTGTCTCTATGCTGGTCGTAGGTTGTGTTCCAAAAATGAACAGCTTAATGACAGAACTGATGACACTTTCTGCAGGATCTGACCATCATTTTGCAGGACAACGCTCAAGCACGTACAGTGCAAACTGTTACTGATTTGTTTGACTGATGATGCTGCTAAGTGATATACCACCTACTGCACTCCCCTGACTTAAGCTCTCTTGAGTTCAACTCGATTTCTAAACCGAAGGAAACACTTCACGGCGTTCGCTTCAGAACTGCTACAAATTCGTTGCGTAATAGACCACGCCGCTCGAACTGTCAACACAACTGGCATTGCTAAGAGTATCCTACGACTTCCACATCGCTGGCAACGGGTTATGCACAAACCTGGTGACTATTTTGCAGGTCAGTAAAACTTTGAAACACGTATCTATTTTGTACGAGCTATAAATAAATAGTTGCCACCATTAAAGTTCCAACCCTCGTATATTGATAGTTATACATCGGAACAAGGCTGACTGTGAGGAACCTATTGCCGAACGTGACACAGGACACCATCATCACAGGGTGTGTCGCAGGTGAAGACGTATTCATTCCTCGCATTCCGTTGATACCCAGTGATTTAAATATGCCCTTCGATTTAAAGCGATACCAATTTCCCATGCGGCATGCATTCGCTATGAGTATAAACAAGCCACAGGGCTAATCATTTTCTGTGGCATATATTTAACATCGCTGGCAACGCTGAGCACTGCACCTAGTGAAGTACTACATGTAACAAAAATTGATGAACTGGGTCAACTAAAACCCAACGCAAGCTGCATTTAAAGCTTGTTACCCAACGGGTGATCACTAATCCACGTCCTAGAAAGCAGTGATAGCGTTCCAGCAAACATTGCCAACTTGGTTGTTAAACTGTTTTCACATTACAAGAATGCTAAAATTTTGGGATACCTCCTGCAGCGTCAAAATGGCACTCGAATATGAAGCAATTTGACCGATTACTTTGCTTTGTTTGCATACCCTGCCGCGAATCGAACCTACGTCAGTAAGTTTTATTCGGGCAGCTAGCGCAGTAGTACACGACTTCTAAACTTACAAAGTTTGCTGCCATAGACAGCAATTAGCACCGACAACACTATCCAGTGCGAGTCGAGTGTACTGAAATAAACTGTCCTAGCAAAGGTATTCGTCTGGCGGGTAATACCTAGAACTGCGCTCTACCAAAACTACGGTTCGGTAGTTCTTGTATAGTACATATATGACGTAGTATATAATAGGATTACTGGCATTATTGGTTGCATTGGGAGGGAAAGTAACGTAAATGGTTGAGTGAGAGGGAAACTGAGAGCCGACGACTTTTCTTTGATTTTTGTTTGTTAGAACCGCACACCGTTCATTGTTAGTCCATTGCGTTTTTTATATCCTTACAAAATATAAATTGGATTCTGTAAGTAATAAAAATTAGTCGATCGCATAACTTCTACGCTTTTATGTAATCAAAACAGTTGCTTTTGATGCAAGTACAGATTACATGCACAAACGTAGAAAGCTCTATGCAATATATTATTGTTTATTTTGTGCTCTATAGAACGTTCTTCATCATGATGAAACGCAAGAGGTTCCTGTCATCACTGATAAGTACGAACGTTGTTTATTAATAACTGAAACAGGTTTTATATAAGCTTGACGAAATATTGAAGCTATGTCTGATATGTTCTTGTTTCGAGTTTTTTAAATTTTACCTTTTTCGGAGGAAATTGCATTTTCGAGCCCTGTGTAATAAACCTGTTAAAAAATCCCTATGTTTTACGTTACAAATCAGAAATTTTCGATAAAAATCACAATTATACATTGAGGGTTTCCACTTTACTAATAATACTATTTATTTTTAAGGATAACTGTGTGGAACAAAAATGTTGTATAAGTTACTTGGTCCTTTACACATCCTCACTCGGTTTCTAGACGGTTCACCGCTACTATTTTCTAGGGGAATCTAGTAGTACACTGATCGCATACACAAGGAAAGGGATCGAAATGAGGTAACGCCTCATGCATATGCAACACACCTAACGCACAGGTAACGCGGTTACGATGTTAACTGACCAAAGCTACTTGGAAAACTCTACGCTTACTAATATAGTCTAGGTAGCCTACGATAGTTTCACTACTGTAAATACCACAAAAGCTGAGTGCATGTTGTTCTTGTTCGTGTCGACACAAAGACTCCCATTACAGTTGGCTCGCAATGGTCATTGTTCTCGTTTCAGGTACTACTTTCGAAGTATTTTATTCTAGTTGTACACATGATTCCTTGTCGTAAGCTTTATGTTCACGTGACACATGCGTGTGACCTCAGAGCTCGGTCGCAAGTACTCAGACACGTCAACTACGGTTTGAAATCTCCTTAAAATCCGGAATTGGCCGATAGTTGGAAACAAACAATGATTACCGTCAAAGGCCAAAAGCGTCATTTCGAATTGAACAGTGACGTTCGCTGTTCATACATAGGAAGCTAGTATACGCTAAATCTGCAGACACAGACGAGGATCTGTATGTTAAAATCAAAACGGAGGTAACGTGGACACGTAGGAGGAGGCGCGGGACGGCGTTAGCTTACGTGGGAGAGGCCGCTCCATGGGGGCGAGGCGCGGGCGGTGGCGAGCGTGTCTGCGGCTACAGGTGTGTGGCCGGCGCGTCGGCTGCTGTGCGACTGCGGCGCGGCTGGCCCTGCGGCTAGACGGGGCCCGCCAGTCTACGGGAGCCGCGTGCTAAATGAGCGCCGAGGCATTAGTAAGCCATTACGGCAGCGCCGCCCGCCAAACGCTCCCTCCTGCATCACAACGATCTCTGCCGCAAGTGCCGACTGCCCGAACGGCCTTCCGGTCCCACCTGCATGCATCAGGTTCAATGTCCGTTTCCCGCACCGACTAACTTCCAAGTTGTTCCCCAGCTTGAAGCTGCCTCCGTCTATTCTCAAAATTCGCTTCTCTGTTATTTGTTCACATCAGAAGCGTCACATTAAACAACAAGCAGTCAAAATAGCGCCGTACTCAGGAAACGAGCGCAGGGCAGCAGATTCAGAAAACCCGCATCACCGTTCTGGGCAGGAACGGGAATAGTGTTGCCAATTATTAGTCGCGGAGACGTGGGAAACGAGAAATTTATAAACGCGACTTGACAAAATAAGCGGGACCTGCCTGCAGATGCACAGAAACTAGAGAAAAACAATTGTAATCATTTTTATCAGCTTTATTTAAAAGTTGAAACAAAATTAACAAAATAATCTCTTCGCTATTACAAAATAATCATCACAAAAAATTTTGACACAAATTAGTAAATGACGCAGTTTACTGGCTCTGAGCACTATGCGACTTAACTTCTGAGGTCATCAGTCGCCTAGAACTTAGAACTAATTAAGCCTAACTAACCGAAGGACATCACAAACACCCATGCCCGAGGCAGGATTCGAACCTGCGACCGTAGCGGTGGCTCGGCTCCAGACTGTAGCGCCTAGAACCGCACGGCCACTCCGACTGGCTGACGCACTTTACTCTATCAGTTAGTTTTTCTTTTTGACGGAGTACTTGTGATTTGGCACGTTTGAGCAATTTTGTATTCTTCTAAACGTAATTATAAAATCTTTGCAATTGTACTGAAAGTTAATTTTTACTTCCAGTTCCGCATTTACGTGTTCAACACTTAGTCTACTTCTTCAATCAGTCTAGGCCCTTCAGCACCCTCTCAGCAGCGGCATCAGAACATGGAACGGACACAATAAATTGGAAAATTTAATAAGTTCGGTTTGTTTGAATACTGAAATAGTTCATATATACATTTTTTTTTCATTTGACAGTGGTATTCGCTCCTCAGTAACTTTACGAGGGTTGGAACTTTAATAGTGGCAACTATTGATTTACAGCTCGTACAAAATAGATACGTGCTTCAAAGTTTTACTGACCTTCAAAATAGTAACCAGCATTGTGTATAATCCGTTGCCAGCGATGTGGAAGTCGTAGGATACTCTTGGCAGTGCCAGTTGTGTTGACAGTTCGAGCGGCGCGGTCTATTGCCCTACAAATTTGTAGCAGTTCCGAGGCAAATGCCTTGAAGTGTTTCCTTCAGGTTACAAATCGAGTTAACTCATGAGGGCTTAAGTCAGGGGAGTGCAGTATGTGGTACAGCACTTAGCAACCCCATGAATCAAGCAAATCAGTAACACTGTACGTGCTTGAGCATTGTCCTGCAAAATGATGGTCAGGTCCTGCAGAAAGTGTCATCACTTCTGTTTCTAAGCTGGTAGCAGGTTGTGTTCCAAACAGACAGATGTGATGCCACTTTCTGCAGCACCAGTCCATCATTTTGCAGGACAACGCTCAAGCACGTACAGTGCAAGCCGTTACTGATTTGTTTCACTGATTGGGTGTTAAGTGCTATACCACCTACTGAACTCCCCTGACTTAAGCCCTCGTGAGTTCAATTCGATTTCTAAGCTGAAGGAAAACACTTCACGGCGTTCGCTTCAGAACTGCTACAAATTCGTCGGGCAATAGACCGCGCCGCTCGATCTGTCAACACAACTGGCACTGCTAAGTGTATCCTACGACTCCCACATCGCTGGCAACGCGTTATACACAATGCTGGTGACTGCTTTGAAGATCAGTAAAACTTTGAAACACGTATCTGTTTGGTACGAGCTGTAAATAAATAGTTGCCACTATTAATGTTCCAACCCTCGTATTTACAGTTTCCTTAGGACTGTAGAACTCATTACACAGTTCGTCCATATCTGCGAGTTTGGTGAGTGATACTTTTTCGCAACACATACATCGATTCTTGTAAATAAATGCATTTTCCAAAGCAAATATTCTCATTATTGCCAAATTATTATCTTCAGAAAAATGAAAGTAATCGTCCAGGTATTTCGATGTAATTCTGTGCCATGTAATCAAAACAGTTTCCGTAGACTCTTGTTCATCAGTTGTGAAACTGGTGAGGGCATTTGATAAAATGAATCCAAAGACTTTTTCGTTATTTCTTTGCTCTATTTTTAGGCGTAAAACTGTTAGGACGTTGTAGGTTTCACAAGATAAAGCATTATCTTTTTGCAAAAACATGATGGCATTCTGAAATATTTTTAAAGCATTATCTAGAGATCCAAGAAAGAATTCTGTTTTCCTTGTGTGGTTGTCATCAAAATATTTTCCGAGTAGAACTGGACAGTTATCTCAAAGAGCTATAGAATATGACTTCAGCGCTGGAAGCCTAGAGTAGGATGCAATGACAGTCACCTTGTCTTGATGTGTCATGTAATATTTTGCTTCTCTATTCGAGCATCAGCGAAGTGTCCTTTTAGGGTTTGGACACTCTGGGCATCCCCATATACTTGAAGTACCAAAGTCTCCACGTCAAATTCTCACTTCAAAGCATGACTGAAGACATTGTGTATCATGTGCGCTGAACACCCTGCAGGCAAGAGGTTGGCATTATCTTGAGAAAGTAGTTCGGAAATTGAATTATTTTTTCCAAAATTAACATTGTCGTTGTTAGCTGAGTAGGCAGACACATTTGTGAAATCTAAATCCAGCCCTTCGGGTCTACTGTTTATATTATTGTAAATATCGATCATTTTTCCATCCGGGCCCTCATAAAAATCAAGAGGCTGGTCTTGATTCCATTCTGTGAACAGTTACATCTGACAATTATTGGAAATAGTTTTATATGTCAATGATTTTCTGCATGTGTCGAAATGCTCTAAAACACGCCTGACCTAAGTTCTTCCTCGCTATCTTCAATTGATGCTGGACCCAGGACATTGTAAACTAAAGAGGACGCTTAAGTTCGACCGAGTGATAGTTTTGATGTGGTTTGGGAATCATTAAATATCACAGAGCATATTTTTGAATCGCAGTTAACAGAATTGTACATGTAATGGTTTACACCTTGGTAAACTTTTGTCAACTCTGCAGGTATCATTTATTCCTCTATACGTCGCGCTCTAAAAACTGTTGTGAAGTCTGAATACTCTTTCGACATCTTTCACCTCGTTGGTGTCTCGTGACGCTAGCACGCCGTTAAATATCATTCAGACCTCCATGCAATATCATAAATGATTTCATACGCACATTGCAAAAAGTTTTAGGCACATTTGCATCAACTTTTTCCAAAAAAGGAACGAATTCTCCCATTCTTGCCGGTAGGAACACATGCGTTTACGCTTTTTGTGTTTTACTTTTTCACTGTCGCTGTCAATTGTTCCTGAGTCAGACGTGACTTTAATCCAGAGAAACCAAAAATAACAGTAGCAAAGTGCCAACAACACACTAAACGCTATTTATTTTATGAATAGCACAAAACACTGAAACTCTATGACAAGTAGTGAGTACTAACTGCACGGCGTCGGTGTAACGCGAAGCAGCTGTGGTGGGGGAGGGGGGGAGCGAGCGAGCGACCGAACGCGTGCGACACTCATTTGTCTCTTTCCAAGGGCTGAGTCGGCGCGAGCGGCCGCTGTCATTGTCTCCGCGCCCGAAACCGTTGCATGTACGCTACGCGCCACCCGTACTTCATTTGAATGAAGTTTCTTTCTAACCTAGGCTAGGTTTACCTTAAAGCGGGAAAGTTATTGTCCCGCAGACACACATCGCGGTACGCGTTATTTGAGCCGTGGAAACTGACGTCCCGCCTACGCGTGACGGTAGGTAACCCTAGATGGGAAATACCGGCTGATTGAAACTGATACCAGTATTGTGTTCTGAATAACCGGTATTTTTCGGTATTTGTGTGGCACCCATGCCCAGGCTTATTACATTTTGTTGCTATGTTTCAATGCACGCTATAGAAAGATATTGTTACGGGAGGTTAGCTAGCGAGTAGGTAGGATCGCAAGGCAGACTCATCGAACGGCGGGCCACATGGTCACATAGCGTGGGAGCGGCCGGGTGAGCACGCGCCGGGCCTTACTGGAGCAGACAGAGAGACAGCGGGGATTCACCTACAACGCTGGGTGCCAAGTAGCGAAGATTTTATTATTTATATTTACTGTTTAAATGCTAATATACAGTTATTTGCAATGAGAACTTAATAATAATTTCAGTGTCACTCAGCTCATAAGGAAATGCTAGCAACAAATTTTAGTTACTGTCAGCTCTTATTGATGGAAAGGATGAACCAATCACAAGTGTGCCCTAAAGGGCAGGCGCCAAACTCTTACGATATGTCAGTACTAGTATATGATCGATTTGCTTGGAGGTAATGCGTGAATCCGTGTATAAAATATGATCTCATGTAAAGACGGAACGATTTGTTGAAAAATTGCCTCGGATGACGTACTTGTGCGATGTTGTGGTACTCCAGTCACTCTACGATAGGTTTCCGAGGTGGCAACCCGCGAACTAGTGTGTGAAGTGCAGCTCCGCGTAAAGACGTAATTAATTGCTGAAGTTGCCTCAAGAAACATATTTGTGCGATCTCATATTGATTCTAAGATCGCGTGAAGTGTTGTTGTGACTTTTGCGGTGCTCGGGAATAGTGTTATGAATATTAACGGTAGACTATCTCTAGAAATCGTTTTACTAATATTACGGTTAGTTAAATAAAGCAAAATTAGGTGGCATCCTAACATTTTACGATTCTTATTATGTTTAACATTTAAACCTATTCACTTGTCATATTATTATGCACTGTTTTTTGCACAAGTGTTACAGCTCGCGACCGACGGAGAAGAAACCAATTGTTGCAGCGGCTGTGAGACGCGAGGTAATCCAGCTTTCTACAGTTCAGTTACAACAAGTAGGGGGTGGGTGCACTAGATTCTCATCTATAAATCACAGCCGGCCGCGGTGGCCGTGAGGTTCTGGCGTTGCAGTCCGGAACCGCGGGACTGCTACGGTCGCAGGTTCGAATCCTGCCTCGGGCATGGGTGTGCGTGATGTCCTTAGGTTGGTTAGGTTTAAGTAGTTCTAAGTTCTAGGGGACTTATGACGTAAGATGTTGAGTCCCATAGTGCTCAGAGCCATTTGAACCATTTTTGTAAATCACACGTAGCATCACTATGCATTCCCGTGTAAATATTGTGGAAGACGACATTTCAAACTTCATATCCTTTCTGCTGTCATAGTGTTATATTTGTTTAATCTCGGTCATGACAAAAAAAGAAAAAAAAAATAATCAGATGGCTCCAAGCACTATGGGACTTAACATCTGAGGTCATCAGCCCCCTAGAACTTAGAACTACTTCAACCTAACTAACCTAAGGACATCATGCACATCCATGCCCGAGGCAGGATTCGAACCAGCGACCGTAGCAGCAGCGCGGTTCCGAACTGAAGCGCCTAGAACCGTTCGGTCACAGAGGCGGCTTCGGTCATAACAGTTTTTTTATTTTTTACTGATAACTGAGTAATAAAACGGAAATATCAATTAGCAGCAGCAGCAGTACCAAGATTTTTCGTTTTTAAATAAACCCTTTTTTTAAAACAGGAGTAATTTTTATTTGTAAAATTCGTATTGGTTTGAAATATTGCCTTATTATAGAAAATAGGAAAAGCAATCAGTGGAATTTTAGTATCAGTGCCGACAGAAACGAACAGCAAAGACATGGCGCAAGAGTTGATACAACATTGGTGAGACAACACTGTCCCTGTTGGCGTGTGTTGTGACGGAGGGTACGCGAGTACGTGCAGTGCGGCCTACTTGCCTCCTCCTGGTCTATTCGATAGTTTCTCGCTGTCATCGCCGGACATCCGTTGCATTGCAGAATGGCAAGAACCTTAGTCCGGAAATATTTTGACGCAGCAATGAAGTACAATGCTTCTTTTCCTTCAAGAGATTAAAGATGTGACTGCAATTTCTATGAAATAATAAAATATGAAGGAAATTATGGTGACAGTAATAAATTAAAAACTTAGCAACGAATCATTCGGAGCATACAATAAAAATAACAAGTGGCTGATTTTCTGCCTGTGTCTATATAATAAGCCTTTATGTGTTTGTAGCTTTTGAAAACGGACCAATTAACACGAAAAATAGGGTTATTCAGCATCAGCTTTCACCCTTTACCGCTGGCTATTCGCAGTGATCAAATTGTGATATGATTCCCGAATAAAACACGATTTTGGAGCAGAGTTTCCAAAAAATCAGAACCAGTAGGGGAATACTTTTGATTTTTTGTACTGTTCAACCAGTTATCACTTTTCGAGAAAAGCAGTGAACGATGGACAGACTAAGGTTTCTTTTATTTGCGTATTTAAACTAATATTGTGATTCTATATATCTTGAAACTGAGAGAGTCGAACTTTTTCAGTCTTTCTCTGATCTTTACATTTATTACAGGAAACAATAGCAATAACAAGCCGAATATCAGTTATTTCAGAAACCGCTTGTTTTGCAATTTTAACAATCGGGTTAAACTGGCATGAAAAAAACTATATTACCGGAAACCGATTGTTTTAGCGGTAACCCCCATTCCTAGGGCCTAGAGTATGTCGCTTGCCGTTGCCTTCTTCTGACAGGCTATTCCATTTCAAATCAGACGAAATATGAGAAAACGGACCTCATATTTTTTAAAGTCGTTAATTATGTTTACATGTGCCGATTACCGTAAAAGAAAACAATTTTCACAAATTTATCACTTAAATGTTTACTAGCTTTGGAGTTACAATTCTGGAAACTTTGCGTAATTTTCGGAACGTGACAATTTGTCTGCCTTGTAATTGAAGAACTTTATGTCGGACTTCAGTGAACTACCTACGATTCATTTGGAGGACGACTTGGAAGATGATATTAGTGTTTAACGTACCGCATTGATTTTGAAGCTGAATGTCTGCGCTTGATGGAGCTATATAACTATAACGTAACAATGATTAATTAGATTTTTAAAAGCCTTTTATTCATGTATTAAGCATAAACACAGTTTTTACGCGATTAAAGTAACATAGGCCTGAACCTCTTTTTAATACACATTGATTTAAGTTTTTACTATGGCGCCAGTTGTCTGAAATAATAATTAAGTGATAAATATACAAGCTCACACTGTGCTTAGGTTGTCGACGGGTTTGACGTTAAACATAAATTATAAGCGATCACAGTTGTCTCGTCACGAGTCATGGGTTTTGCTGGTCTTTCTATCTACTTTTTAGTTTTTTCTACAGCTCTCCATTAAAGATATCATAGAGATGTTTACTGATATTGTTTTTAAATCAAATGCTGAGCAATATGGCTTAGTTTTTATTTTTTTTAAATTGTGCTTTACAGAAAAAATATGAATCACGATGAAAAATATATTAAATTTGAGCGCTAAAAATATTGCATGAGTACCGCCACAAACTATTAAATATTACCTTTACTTTGAATTTTATTTGACATTACTACTTTGAGTAGTGATTTTCTTAAATTACGGTAACGTTGAGGAGGAGGAGGAGGAGGAGGAGGAGGAGGGGGAGGAGGAGATTAGTGTTTAACATCCCGACGACAACGAGATCATTAGAGACGGAGCACAAGCGCACAGTATGGAAGGATGGGGAAGGAAATCGGCTGTGTCCTTCCAAACGAAGCGATTTAGGAAAATCACGGAAAACCTAAATTTGGATGGTCGGACGCGGGTTTGAACCGTCGTCCTCCTAAATGCGAGGTAACTTTGATTTAAAAAAGAAAAAAAAAACACTTCTTCATCACAGCTGCAGGTTTGCAAAAGACAACTAAATGTCTATTTTAGACGACAGAAACTGAACCACCACAAAAATGCAAGGACTCCTGCAGTCCAAAATAAAACGGAACAGCCCAGACCCGTGATGTGATATCAGGTGTGTATCTGTGATGAGTTCTTGTGTATTGTGGTGAAGTGTTCCTGATGAGACAGATGAAGGGACGGGAGACTGTGAAACCCCGTGCCAAGGGAGTCGCCGAGCTCAACGTTCCCATCCGATGGACGTGTAACCATCACGTGTGTCACCAAGTCTCCTTTCAGTGCCAGTGAAAATTTGATCCACCACCAGGATTCGAATCGGCTTGCCTCCGAAAAGAAGGAATGAAAGAAAATTAGGGTTTAACGTCCCGTGGACGACGAGGTCAGTGGCGACGGAGCACAAGATCGGATTACGGAAATATGTGGCAAAAAATCGGCCCTGCATGTGCCTTAAGCAATTTAGGGAATTCACGGGAAACCTAAATCTGGATGGCCGTACAGAGATTTGAAATGTGGTCCTCCCGAACGAGAATGCGGTGTGTTAAACAACGTGCCACCTCCTGGCTTACCTACGGTCGCACAGATATGCGTTGGAGACCTCAGTAAGTCAAGAGAGTAATTAACAGTAACAGTCCACCACCAGCAATGGAGGGTGAAGTTTTGACACTGCCATCCACTGGTGCTGGCGAAACGTTAGAAAAATCATCAAACGAACGTCGGCCGAAGAACCCGAGACAGAAGCCAATAGGCATTTTGTCAACAAGTGGCCACGAAAGCTTAACAATTTTGATTGACCTATAACATGCAATTTTAAAGCCACTTTTATATTAACGTTTGTTAACGTTTTAACTCCTAGAAGTAATACCCCGAATGACTCCAAGCTCTCAAGATGTAGGGAAAAGTGTATAGAAAATAGTTAATGAATTCACTTTGTGGCGACGTTATGCATATTTTACTGACTTATACCATTTTCATGATCTTCAGTGTCCCTATAAGTATACATTATGGCAAAACTGTTTATGGATTGTCACATTATAAGATGGCAATAATATGCTGAAACCATTAACCTAAATATTTGTAGTAGTAGGAGGTGGGAATGATATAATACATTATTTTATCTCTTACAAAGTGCATTTCCATTGTTGGTTGTTTGTTGAGTTAGAGCAACAAGTCCCCTAAAGATGCTACTCAGGCTTGCTAGTTCTGAGGAATTATTTCTTGCCACGCCTCTGGTGAACAGACGCTGACACTCTGCCGCATGTTGCAAGTCCGACGTATTGTGGATTTCTTCTTGTGTTGCATCTTCCGCTGGTTCCACCGTTCCAAGATCCTTTCTTTCCGCATCCACTACCGTTAAAGTCTTCACTATAACCCTAGTACGGAGCCCTCATAGAGTGCCATTACCAATCAGCTGACCACTGGTTTCTTACGAGGTTGTTACTCCTACTCCTTCTCCTTCCTCATCACTTGCACGATTAATACATCTAGTACATAAAGAGGAAAGAGAACTGATCATAACAATTATAGAGGGATCTCTCTCGTGCCAGTGACATAAGATTTTGTGCATTCCACTTAAACAGAGCTGAAGGAATACTCGACCCACAACTAGGAGAGTATCGAGCAGAATTTAGGCAAGGTCTTGTGCAGAGCAAATTCTAGTTCTAAAAAACTTAGTAGAAATGAGGCAAATTAGAAACTTTTGCAGAATTTAAAATGGCATACGACTCGAGTGATAGAAATGCACTAATCAGCATTATAAAGGAATTCGGACTCGACAGTAAAACAACTGAAATACTTAAAGGAACTTTAACAAACAAAACAACAAAAGTAAAATTTATTGGGGATTTGTCAAAGTCTTTTGAAATAAAATCAGGAGTAAGACTGGGAGATGATTTATCATCCCTACTTATTAAATGCGTATTAGAGAATGGTCAAAATCTATCGATACTAACGCTGTTCATCTAGGAAGAAACCTAAATAAAATCACCATTCGCTGTCTAGCTTTTGCAGATGATTTGACGCAAATTACTGACTCGCTGGATAGTGCCAAAGAACAAATCGCAGAACTACAGAAACACGCAGACAAAGCAGAACTAAAATTATCATTTGAAAAAAAAGTTTAGTGAAAAATATCAGTGATGCTCCTCCAAGTCTTAAAACTCATAACAATACAATATCTAAAACAAAGTGTTTTAGATATCTAAGAGAATGGGTGACAAGCTACACAAAACAAAAGCTAGCCATAGAAAACAGAACGCATAAAAAGGAAAGGCATTCCAAACGACTATATATATATATATATATATATATATATATATATATATATATATATATAACGACACTATCAAGCAAACAGTAGTAAGGCCTGAAACACTGTAAGTAGCAGTAGCAGAAAAACAAAAGATTTGGGAATCTTAAAATACTGTAAAAAGTTGAAAGAAGAATTCTAAGGAAAATACTGGGACGTAGGACTTATGGTAATGTTGAATACAAACTGAGTGCAGACAGAAAGCTCTATTTGAAAATGGAAAAGCTAACTTCTGTAATAAGGACAAGAAGACTACAGTTTTATGGACACATATACCGAATGGATAATAACTGATTAACGAGACAGATTTTCAACATACTAAACAGCTATAAACTCAAACTCACATGGTTCTCCGAAATCGATAAAGATATGTAAAGTCATAGGAATTAAACTGGACATAATAATAGATAACAGAATACATTTTAAAGAAACAACGCATGTCAGGTTTTCAGGAAAGAAAGAGATCTACAAAAGGAAGAAAGTGGATGCAGGAAGAAAAGGAACGACACTTTCAAAGGATGAAGGAATTCTGGGAGCAACGAAAATTAAACACAAAGAAGCAGAACCAAAGTTGATTTATCGTACCTTCCAAAAAGGTTATTCGAAAAAATAAATAAAAATAATCTATCTGTCTCCTCCCCCATCTCCTCCTTCTGCTGCGGCTTGCCACGATTTTCGCGGTTCCTCCCGTCGGAGGTTCGAGTCCTCCCACGGGCATGTGTGTGTGTGTTGTGTGTTGTCCTTAGCGTAAGTTAGGGTAAGTTAGATTAAGTAGTGTGTAAGCCTAGGGACCGATGACCTCAGCACTTTGGTACCATAGGCACCTACCACAAATTTCCAAAATTTTCCTCCTTTTGCCCTCTTTTTCTGTACATCGCCTCCTCCTTCCACCCTGCCTCTGACCATTTGCTCCCTTATTCTCTCTGCATTCACTTTCTTCTCCTCTCTGGCCGCCTCCTCTTCTCCCCACTCATTCTGACTTTCAGCCTTGTTTATCGGCGCTGAAAAGGGAATCTTGATCGGGAACAAAAGTCGTTTAAAATAAAAGGGTGAATCAGTTGAGATCGTTGATATATGGGGTATGAGAGAGACCTCTGCAGGTGCTGTATCTGTGAGGATAGTAAGCTACAATAATGTGTAAGATTGCAACTTTTCCGATATTTCAAATTCCTTATAGGTATTCTAACCATAAGCCGATAAGTCACAAATACAACTTCCTGTTTTCCGTTAAAAAGGACTGTGAGGAATAAAACGAAACTACATGTTGTTGTGTATACAAATTTTGTTTGAAATGATGCATAATAATAAAGAATATATGTAGGAGATACAATTTGTGTAATGGTTTTGTAGCGTCCGTGCATTAAGTGATGGTGTAACACCGAAAATGAAGGATGCAAGGCACCTGATACGAATACATAATTTTTTTTAATTGTATGTAAATATTTGTAATTTAAATGCTTTCATTTAATAAGTAAGGACATTTCTTCACTGTATGTGTACATTTAGGTAGAAGTCTGTTGACTTTTCATTGTATTTATCTGTGTTTTACTGTGAAACTTATAAGCTCTGGGAAAAAGCCAAAGCAACTGTAATTTGCATCGACTAGCAACTATAATAGCAGTGCCTGTGCGTTGTAAAATATTTGGGTAGGAGGTTGTTGCGCAGAGCGCGCGGAGAGAGAGAGAGACGGGTTCCAGCGCTTTTAGTGTGCGGAAGTGTGTTGTTAACGTTCTCACAGTAGAGAGTACCATTTCGGCGCCATCATGTACGCGCGCCAGCCAGATGGCTAGTAGCAGGAGGAAGGACAGTGAACGGGCGGAAGAGGCTATATTAATTACAGTTGCCCGTTCCTGTAATTAGCCGTAGCCCCACAAGATGCTTACGTCTTCAACAACAGCAGCAGTTCCAGCAACACAGATTCGTCGTCGGCTCCGAGTTTCGTCGCACAGCACTGAAGTAAGACTGTTCATTGGTAGAAAATATTAACGGCTAACCCAGCAGCACAACTGAATGTCATTTGATTAATGAACTTTATTTAAATAATAATAAGTTAAATTCCGAGCGATTGTGCCCTCATTGCCCCCAGACACTGTTACCAAGCAGGGTCCGTGTTCCCTTTTTTCCTTATATGCTAACCGAAGTTGGAGAATCTATCACTGGAAAAAATCCAAATGTAAACAAAATGCACAAATTAAGAATGCAGAAGTTTTATTTATTTTACATATAGCTTGGAGCACATGGCTGTTTGGTTTGGTACGTATTCTACTAAAGAATATAATTCTGTTCAAGTCAGTAAAAAAGGCTCAATTGTTCAGACAATAATATGAAATACAATTTGCAAATTAAGTAACTGCAAAGTAAAAAGTGCTTGCCTTTCTCTAAATTCCTTTGATGGCGTTATGTTGAGGTCTCTGACAGTCATTGTTCACGTAACGAAGTTCAATATTAACATACAGTTTAAGTGGATATTTTCAAATCATTACTCGATTGCCTTTTTCAAAATTTAATGACAAACTTAACGTAAAAGTGTCTTCTCAGTTTTCTTTATCATTACATACTCACTTAAAATTAGTGTCAAAAAACGTGAGAACCTTCAGTTGTCACGTTAGTGTTTAGTAATAAACGTTTTTCTTTCCCGTCATCTTGTACAGGATTTTGGGTGTAAATAGCCCTAGTGGGCTGGCGACCGTAATTATGTCCTTTTCGTTCATTAGTGTAACTTTTGGGTTCATGATCAGTGGTACCCCTTTTCTGTCCAGTGTTGTTCGTGAGTGAATGCACAAAATAACTTTCACTTTTCCAAATTGTAGCCCTGTTCGGTTTAATTGCTTTTTTATTTTTGGTAGACTTTTCTATCTGAAAGATCGGTCGTACATTTTCCCCCTACTTATCGGTATTACTTCTTCGGGAAAGATAGCCTTATCCAATCAGAATAATTCCATTAGGTATACACGCGATCCACGGTCATATTTTATATCGCAAGCAGGATAGGTCGATTAGTACGGGGGAGGTTACAATGGGAGAGGTGAAAATATAGAAAGGTAGCTAGTTTTCCAACATACCTCTGTATGGTACCCATTTTTAAAATGTAAAGCATTGAAAACCAAATCAGATTTTCCAGCTACAGATTTAATCCTGGATCCCCTGCAATACTAATTTAGCGTCTTATCATTGCAGCCTCCCTCAATTTGTAACGTCAACGAATAAAATGCAGTCTCCGAAAAGGCTGTGAACGTATTTCCACCCAAGGCTATTAGCCGTTCTTCACGCACCGAGACAACTCCAAAGAGATCTGATGCATTAGTTTAAATATTAGGTGGCTGGTAAAAACAACGCAGTGCAACAAAATCATGGTACACAGCTACAATGTGTATAATGACAGACAATGTGGTAGTATTAAAAATAAAAAAAGCAACATTCATTAATAGTGTCCATGTTCGAATTCCTTACAGTATTCAGCTAAGCTCAACAGTTAAACTCCAGGGGCCTTACGAAGAGAAACATGACTAACCCAGATGCGTTATGTGTCATGATAGAAACGTTGCGAATCATTGAAAAGTTTATAATACACCGTATCCAACACATTTGTTTTAGAGTGTGTATTCATAACGTTCCTATATGTATTTTGAACATGTTAACTTTTTTGCATAGAAACTTCAACGAATAATTTCAGCTAAAGTAATTTTGATTTCCGTACTAGTTCCCACATTTTTTTTTGTTTTATTAGGACGTGAAGATTTTACCATTGGAATGAATTTCAGATCAGTTTATATTTTTCAAGTTCTTAATGAGTAAGTATTAATTTAATATGATGTCACGAATATTGCAGTTTGATACACAACACATACAAACAGCTGTAATATAACGGAAAATTTTTTCGACGATTTTGCACGTTTGTGGGCTGATAACACTGTAACTGCCTCGCTGCGTAATTTTGTCGTGTGGCATGCCTATAAAAACACGTGATTCTTTTCATCAGCTTGTCCATCCGTGTTAAGGGATATAGTTGACTAGGAATTCAAAGTTAGGTTATCGAAGTGGTTCACAAAAAGAAGTAAAGGGAGAGTCCGTGTGAAGTGGATCAAGGCCTTCCGACAAACACAAGGAAAAGAAGTTTTTATGGATACAGCAAATCAATAATAATAAAAAAATCGAAGAATTAAACCCTAAAGTGTGAGCGGGAAATGTAGATAGAAGAAGAGGTGCTGAAACGGTAGAATGAGTGTTGCAACAGACATCAAGGAAGTTCACAGGGATATATATCGATTATTTGTGCTTCAAGAGCAGGTCTTAAAAGAAAGAGCCAACGAAGAAGCCTTTATTGTTTGACAAGTTCGACACAGAAATGGAAGTTGTAGGGATTTGCAAAGTGTAAGGAAGGTATGACTTTGTTAGTGAGAAGTTTGTATTTGATCATGTAGTTTTAAGCATGTCAAACACAACCTGTACTTTACGATATTGGTTTGGTTTTCCCAGTCTTCTTATGTTTATTTCATCATATTTAGTTATACATTTTCGCAGATTGTTCTTTAGTCATATGTCCTGCTATTGCACTGTTTATTCCTCCAGCAGTTTGTGTCTTTGAGATTTTTTACATATTGAGAGGTTACATTACTAACTGCAAATTTATCACTTTAATCTTCAAAAATTCTTTGAATTTGAAGTCTGTTACCTTGTGGATTGACTACATAAGAAATTGTTTTAATGTATTTGTTAGCTGGACGTACATTGGCGGTAGCTTTTGTTAACTAATTATGTTTTAAAATAATAATAAAATAGAGAGCTAGAGCGTCAGAAGGTGTATCACACTACTATCGCCTTCGTGTCGATTTTGTCAAACAACTGCAACAACCAAATTTCCATTGTTATTCACATGCCTCTTAAGTTTACAGTGTTTGAAACCAATTTGAACAGTGTTTGAAACCAAATTGAAGCTGCTTGCACTTCATAATACTTTGATAAATTTGTTTTTAAGAAGCTACTACTATGTGATTAGATTCTATGTTATCCATATCGCCACTTTAGATTTGAGACTGAATGCGTGTTAAGTAACAGGAGAAAGCCAAGCTCGTTCTTGGCATTGTGTCGGTCGTAGAGAGCTGTGTCTGGGAGAGAGCGATTTAAGCTGGCGCCACACGTAAGAAGAAAACGATCGCCCGTGCGTTCTTCACCGAAGGATTTATGTGCTCACTGTAAGAGGGTACTAGCCATGCTCCGCGGACAGAATGAGATACTCCTTACGGACAAACAAATGGGCCATGGCAGGCCTCCCTGTTATATTCACATACTGTCAAACATCCTACGTTTGGATTGCCCCGTGTAGTGCAAATTGCGTCCATGACACAAGGAAATTGGATAGTTTATACCAGGTTGTAGTCAATAAACCAATAACAAAAAGAGAAATATTGGAAAGACTGACATAACTGATCAGGTTACTATTGGCGTACCGTACTGCACACTGATCGCACTTACCATTCCAATATTTAATGAGTGGAGTAAGCTCCATCTACGAATTGTTTTGTCCAGGAAAGCTTCTCTCTGCGACGTATTTCTAGAGATGGTCAGTCTCAAAGGCAGTACAAATTGCAAAGGCTACAGTCCTATTTTTGAACTTCATAAAATTTTGTTTGTACTTTTCGTCCTTTCACAGCTGGCCTCAAAACTTTGTTTGTGTCCGTGACATGTCAATTTCAAAGTGCGGTTTTGGATCTCTTTGGGCTAATTTTTCTCAATATTGTTTGATATTGATTTGACTCTCCATCTTCTGTTACTCGTGTGGTGTATTTGAGACTTCCCAGTCTTTGAGATAAGATCGGTGCTTACGCCTTCTTTGGGTGAAACTTTACTACGATACACAGGAGCCCTACTTCCCACAGCGTAGTCTGAAGTTGTTACTACATCTCATGTCGATTTCATGCTCGACGATCCCTTGCTGAGATTTTTAGCAGGAAGGGAAGTGGGAAGGAAAGTTAGTCACGCAGGAAACAGCGAAAACGTATTGTTCGTACGGTCATCTTAAAGTGCAGAACATTTACGGGACAATGACCAGATGGACGAGATCTGTCAGTTCCTGGAGTTTTTGGTCGGCTGTTGGAAAATTTAGTATCCATTACTAGTTCACGTTTTGAATAAGACAATATGAGAAACTTTGGGCCCTTTTCTTTTACAATGAAGAAACGTTTTTATATAATTTTATTAAGCAATTTCTAATTCGTGACAAAACCGTATAGGTGATTAACTACCGTAACATGCGATGCTTGTGGCAATGCGCTTGAATCATTTTGCTACAAAAGATATGATTTATTTCAGGGTGACATAAATTTTATATTCTCAAATGTCACCAAATGAATCGGAAAGGAAATATGTATAAAAGGACATAAGGATATGACGAAATCATTTTTGTCCTCTCGTATAATAAATCGATCGAGTGCCGCAGCGGTGTATGAATACAAATGCATCGTGGCCACAACTAAATTACATTTGCTCTATTTCTTCTTCTCACACCTCCCCTCCCATTTCTTTTAGGTCTTTTGATGTGATCACTCGTATCAAAGGAATAATCAGCGAAGTATTTTTGACAGACACATCAAACACTCCAACTGTATAACGACTGTTCGTAAAGCACAATGAAACGATACAAGTTTGGAAGTGAATAGATTAAAATGGGTAGCGCCAAACAATCTACGCCATTATCAACCACTCCAAGAAAACCTTTCGAGAGCACACCAAAACAGGTATGTAGCATATTATTCGCCACAAGGAGAGCCAACGCTTATAAAATCTATCAAACAGTGAACTGAAAACCACGATTTATCTATTCGTCTCTATTGACGTTCCAAACGGCACGTTATGTGCGTTTTTCATTCCCTGCCGAAGCGGTCAGTTGTAGAGATCTAGCCCTTTTCAACTAATTTCACGAGCTGGGAGGGGGATGAACGGATTCTCAGTTGCCGTACAGTATTGAACAGTTCTGTCGCTATTAGTGCTTTGGAATTCGACAGCCTGCGGGTAAGAAAACGCGTGCTAGAAACGATCACCAGTAGGGTTTATGTATCATATATTTACTAAGATGGTGTCTGTTTTTTCGGACATGTCCGAAAGAACAGATACCATCGGTGACCTAGCAGCTCGTTAGAATGAAATTACAATGAAATGAACACCCTTAGCTGCTTACATGCGTTGACATACGTCAACGAGGACCGATGAAAATGTGTGCCCCGACCGGGACTCGAACCCGGGATCTCCTGCTTACATGGCAGACGCTCTATCCATCTGAGCCACCGAGGACACAGAGGATAGCTCGACTGCAGGTATTTATCTCTGGCACGCCTCCCGCGAAACCCACATTCTCAAAGTATTGTCCCGCGCTACATTCGTAGTGCCCCCGCCCATTATACTCATTACTCGCGGCGCGTTGTCGATTCCCGTAAGAGTTCGGGCACTGTTTGTGCATTCGCACAGAAGAAGAAGATGGACAAGTGGGCGGTGAGCCATAACTATATATTTACTAAGATGGTGTCTTAGTAAATATATAGTTATGGCTCACCGGCCACTTGACCACTTTCGCGAGAGGCGTGCCAGAGATAAATCCCTGCAGTCGAGCTATCCTCTGTGTCCTCGGTGGCTCAGATGGATAGAACGTCTGCCCTGTAAGCAGGAGATCCCGGGTTCGAGTCCCGGTCGGGGCACACATTTTCATCTTTCCCCGTTGACGTATGTCAACGCCTGTAAGCAGCTAAGGGTGTTCATTTCAATGTAATTTATGTATCATGTTGGAAACGATAAATCGTGAGAAATTTTTTCTGACAGCCTTGATATCGTAGAGCATATTTGCATAGTGTACTAAGAGATTAAACTGTTTACGAATTGATGAAACTGCCCCAGAAGAAGCTCTACGGATTTTTCTCGAATGATTGCAAATCTTGTTCCAAAATATCGTTCCGTTAATGACCAATACATCACGTAGTCTTCCGGTGGTGCTGCTGTACAAAATCCAGCATCCTGTAGAGTTTTCGATGAATAAATTGTTTGCTGAACCTGCAAAACAGCTGGCAGGTCGCCTCTGGCGTGATTTATGAATAGAATTACAGAGACACAGGCTATATCCCCACTCTGTTTACCTTGTTCGTTGCAGCTGTTGTCTTGGCGCAGTAGAACCTTTGGAGCTCCTGAAGCCGCACGACCTGGAGTGGACTGCACACAGCCGGGACGAAAGGAACCGTTAATAATTCTACCGCGGCCTTACGGCTCTCAAACAGGATCGCAAATATTTTTTCACGTGGCAACTCATACGCTGCGGTTCCAGAGAAAATGACACACTGAAGTGGATGTTGTTTTCAGAAGAAGCAAGAAGGAAGACAATGCATGACTCTGTTGTTTCGTAGTTGTGTCAGGATGGCTTGTGCCATAGAACGGTATTGTTCGCTCTTGCCCTAACTCCGGTATCATTAATACTGTTTTGTACTGTAATTGACAACTGTTTGTCTGTCGACAGACATACACGTACTTGGATTTTAAAATACTTGACTGTTCATCTACGCGGAAAAATCTCGAAAGTTCTGAACTAAAACGTCTTCGCCTGGAATCTCATTGACTGCACTAGAATTGTCTACAGTGATGAGTCCCACTTCCAAATGAGCAGCCAAGACGTATCTGGAGGCGCCTTAGACAGTGGTGTGATGGCGACGTTACTGTCGCCCACCTTACAGCCCGACAAACACGAGTGATGATCGGGGAGGTGCCACTTCGTTTCATAGCAGGACCCTATGGTTTTCATCCGCGGCACACTTACAGCACAGCAGTACGTCAACGTTATTCTACGCTCAGTTTTGTTGTCCTTCGTGGCAAGTCATCTTAGGCATACAGTTCACCAATGTAATGCCCGCCCACACACGGCGAGAGTTTCTACTGTGATCTTCGGGCTTGCCAAACCATACCTTACCCAGTGAGGTCGCCTGAGATCTTCCTAATTGAGAACGTTTGCATCATTATGGGTAGGGCTCTTCAACCATTTCGGGATTCTGACGACTCATCGCTGCAATTGGATAGAATTTGGCACAATATCGCTGAGGTGGCATTCAATAGCTCTATCAATCAATACCAGCAGTGACTGCTTACATAAGGGCCAGAGGTGAACAAACGCTTTGTCTTGCTCAGTTTGTGAAGCTCTCTCCCTTGAGTAAATAGTCCAATTTTTCCGAAATTGTAATCATTTCAGGGTCGAAGCTCTTCTTTCGGGATTGTTTACAATGGAACTGTTTTTGAAGGGAGTCCACCTTCAGCAAAATACAATTTTGTTTTTTCTTCTGTTTCCTAGACATGTTTCGCTGAAGTTTCAGCATCGTCAGACAGCTTTTATTTTGTTTCTATTAAACAGGAAAAATGCTTTTTACTACTTGTGCTCATATACACTCAGTTTTTAAAACAGTATTTACATATTTGAAGAATAGGCAACGTTTATTATGTATACCTTGTTAGCAAATGCTGTGGTTCACCTGTTGATTATGTTTTTGTTGCACCTGCTTTCTTTCTGGATTTGTCATCTGCAACCATACAGAAATTAATGTAGAGAAGTTATTTACTTCGAAATTTTGCGACGAATGGGTGTGTGTTTTATTTAATTAATTTTTTATTACGTTTTATTTACACACACGGCTCACACACACACACACACACACACACACACACACACACACAGAGAGAGAGAGAGAGAGAGAGAGAGAGAGAGAGAGAGAGAGTGAAAGAGAGAGAGATACACTCTTTCTCACGGAATTAGTTAATGTTAGTCCCCATCGTTAAAAAAAATTAATAAATGGCCACAGACTTGTTGAAACGTGCGGAAATTTTAACCTTAAAATAATGTCAACACATTTTAAAAAGAACCCTACTGAACAAAAAAACTTGGCGGGACCCAATACATTTATTGGGAAATTTCATAGAGCTATTTCATATCCTCATTACAAAGAAATTTTAAATGTTCAAGATAGGAAAGGGGCAAATATAGATTATGACCAATATTTAATGATGCGAATAAAAGCAAAACTTCAACCTCAAAAACTCTGCAAATCAAAAAATGTTATCCCAAAATTTGACACTGCGAAAATAACCTCAATCCAACAAGCGAACTTGACAAAAAAAAAACAATCCAATTGGCAAAGCATAAAAGAGAAGTTCATCACAAGAGCACAAAATTTAATTCCGCTTCGAAAGAAACACAAACACTCTTGGTGGAAAGCAGACGTTGAAACAGCAGTTAAGTGTAGCCATGAGGCATTCAAAAATTGGAATAGTGACAAAACTGAAAATACGGACAACACCTTTCTAACCGTAAGAAACATCTAAATTAGTCCGAAAGTCTAAAAGAAACTACGAAAATACTGATTTTTTAGAAATCGAAAAAGACGTCCAAAAGAACAATACAAGAAACTTTTGTAAAACATTCAAAACGAAACTAACTGGCCACCATCCTCAAAGTCTTTGCTTCAAAAATGAAAATGGTTGTTTGGCTCTTAACAACCAGGAAAACTGTAAGGTACTTGCTAACTATTTTGAAAAACTATTAAACTGTTCAGAACCAGCCAATAAATTCCAACCACAGCAAACTAATAACACCAAACCTAACTCTAAGGGACCTGACGAAATTGAAATAATTATACAAATTAAGAATCTTAAAAACAACAAAGCATCCGAAGAAGACTGTATAATTGCAGAACTACTAAAATCAGCTGGCCCTAACGCTACAAAAGAGATCACCCAACTAGTAGGCATATCTGGCAAACTGAGAAAATACCTGAGGACTGGAAAACTGCCCTAATTCATCCATTGCATAAAAAGGGGATAGAACCGATGTTAACCATTACCAAGGAACCTCTCTTCTCCTGCTCACATACAAAATTCTCTCGCATTGTTTACTTGATCGAGCCAGAGCACAGTTAGAATCTAAAATTGGTGAATACCAAGCAGGCTTTAGACCAAACAGACCCTGTCCGGTACAAATTCTTAATTTAAAACTAATCCTTAGGCACCAAAGGATTTCTGGTAACAATATTGTGAATTTTAAAAAAGGCCTACGACTCAGATGATCGTGAATATATTTTTCAAATTTTAAAGCAGCAAGGGCTAGATAATATAACTCTGACGCTGATTAAGGAAACGTTAACTGACTATCAATCGAAAAAACGGAATATATAACATCCAACAAACAAACACCAAAGTTTTTGAAAATAAAATATGGAAAAATAAAAAAAAAGGTTTCTCAGTTTAAATAATTGGGGGAAGTCATACAAGAAAACGGTCTGGAAAAATCTAAAAACGAAGATCGCTGTCAAGAAATGGCAACTGCATTCAGATTAACTCAGCATATTTATAATAAAAGATCACTTTCTAAATTCAGTTAACTTAGGCATTACAGCACTGTCATCAAACCTGAATGTCTCTGTGGAGCTGAAACTGCTTTTAAGTAGAAAGAGGGCTATTTAAGAGATTCAGAAGAAAGAAAGATTATTAGGAAAATATTGGGCCCCGAAATTGCTAATGGAGAAACTTGTAGGCTGAGAAGTAATAAGGAAATAAAAAATACGTAGACATACATGGTGACACGAGGAAACGAAGACTTAAATTTTATGGGGACATTAAAAGAATGGCACCCACTATGTTGAGAAAATAAACAGAATTCTACGAAAACAGAAGTAAGGCCAAAACTGAGTCAATTAAATGGATCGCTACGAGGATCGTAAAGTAGCCGGCATAACTCAGGCACACGTTACAGATAGAGAAACATTCAGGCAAAAGATATTTGCTTGGAAAGTTGGTCAGAGGGAAATTAGGAAACGGACTGGAACATCGTGGTCTGACGAAAGAAATAGACTTCATTCTGAAAGGATAAAACAAAATTGGACACAAATGAAGACCAACCATAAAAAATGACATTGTTTCAGTGTATCTCGCGTGGTCCTATTGGGCCCATATATGAATAACAATAAATCAATTACCAATTTCATAAATGAAACACACACACACACACACCCGCACACACACATGAAAAGGCAGATACACCTGACCGAGATTCAAAACTCCCGCCTAGAACACATTCAGCTGTTCAACTGCCCACCGTCTTGTTTATGTAGTTTGTAAACAGTGACAGTGAAAATTACATAAGGCAGTTTTTCACCGTGAAGATAATGGAGAAATTAGAGGAAGTAAGTGAAGCATGTCACAAACGCGTGCACAAAAAACCAACACACACACACACACACACACACACACACACACACACACACAATCTTCACATAAAATGAGATAATGCTAGGCCTAATCATAAGATTCCCAATCGTACTATTCGAAATGAATAACTTTTCTACATTACGTTGTACATAGTTGCAGATAATAAACTGTGAAAGTAAACAAGTGATATAGAAAACCAGGAACAGTACAGCACACGGTAATAAAATAAATTGTGCGAAATACGATACCGCAGTGCCTGTGTTAAGAAGAATGATGCAATGTTCCTTCGGACACGCAAACATGTGACGCAGGAACGACGACGCATGGAAATTTGGGTCTGGCCGTGTGTCGTGCACGGATAACCAAAGCACATAAGGTGAACACTTACGTAAAGCGGAAAATCCGGATTCCAGTCCTGGTCTGGCACACATTTTCGTTGTTGTCATTTCGCCATTCCATATACTGCCGATGGTTGTTCATATTCACAAATTTGTAAATACTGTCTTCAAAACTCAAGTTTGTATGTGTATAAGTAGTGGAGCAGTTTTCATGTTTAACAGAAAGAGAATAAAAGCCCACTGACGACGCTGAAACTGCATTGAAACCTGTCTGGGAAATAGGAGAAAAGATAAAATTGTTTTGCGCAAGGCGGATTTCTCCCAAATGCAAATCTATTTGTAATCATGTGTTTGTTGCTACATGTAAACCACACCTATCGTTTTCCGCCTCATCTGGATACTTTCTTAGTGGTGCATCGCTTATTTTTGTCTTTGAGTGTGTTTTCGGAACAGTGAAATGCGTACAATATGCAATCACCAAAACGCACAATACATGTGCAGATGCAATGGTACTGTGACGCGATTGCCGTCGCTACTAGAACAGCTCAGCATAGAGTCGTTCCGCCGCTTTTTATTACATTGAAGACATATCTGACAGTAATACCTGAAAATATTTCTTAATCTAAATGGCTATGAAGTTAAGAGATATTATGTTACTTTTCTGTCTTTATGATCCACAAACACAAGCATACCTCACCGTAAAAAATAAATGTCATCTGTTCATGACTATATGGCGCGTTGTATCTAACTGTTCTTCGGTGCTACATACGTGTTGTTTTTCTTTTCTGAAAATGTTATTTTTAACGATAAAATAAAAGCATTGTATGAGTACGTGTGCTGTGGCCACTGCAGACACACGCTAGAAAAATTCTGTCTATGGTGAGCAGTATGGTCTGAATCTTCGAGCCATGAGCGAATTCTTAAAAGGATACAAAGTAAAGAGAAGAAATATATTTTGCTATGGCGAGCCGCCTGTTGTAAGTCCCTCAAATTTCACCTGCAGTTCTAAAAATAATCAACAGAAATTTTCTTCAATGAAGGAATATAAAAATGAGACCCAGTAGTGCATTCGTATTCCAGCCTAGAACATGAGAATATGACAAGCGCGCTCTTTCAGAAAATTGATGGTGAAATCGGTGACAAATAGACGAAGATGCTGGGCAGCAAAAACTGAGTACACTTGGGCGGCCCAGTATGGACCTTGACTGAGAGAATCAAGGACTGGCACGCCACATAGAGAAAACGTTTGGAAAGTTGTGGAAACCGAATCAAACTAGTTTAATTGGGGGGAATCTCTTTTTTACGAAAGAAATAGTATTTAAGAAGATTTATCAGAATATGCACTATGAGATTACGAACTAAATCCCGTACAGATTTTTTTTGCCCTCTTTACTGCTGCAAACAATGTAATATGAGTGCCATTTCATAGTGTATTCACCTTGTAAACAATCTCAGCAACCCAGTCATTATGCAGATGTATCGCTGCATTATTTCGTATCCTGGCCATACGTGTCTCAATATAGCAGGCCGCTGTGGCCGAGCGGTTCTAGGCGCTTCAGTCTGGAACAGCGCGACCGCTACGGATCTGTGTGATGTCCTTAGGTTAGTTAGGTTTAAGTAGTTCTAAGTTCTAGGGGACTGATGACGTCAGATGTTAAGTCCTATAGTGCTCAGAGCCATTTTGTCTCAATATAGATTTTCAATGACACTTGTTGGCTCGTCGTGGTTACTCGGGAGGAAGCAATGATTCTTCGCCTGGCCATCTACAACTTCCTCAGCGACTGGACGAAAGAGGAGGTGTATCACACCAATACAACAGCTGTTTCCACAATTATAGCTAGAGTTTTGAAGAGGTATGCCGCAAACATGTCTAAACACTTACAAAACTGCACAGCTTTGACGTTACTTTCCGATACCTTTAGTAATGAATAAGGGTTTTCCATTTACAAAGGTATAAAGAAATGTTTTATTTGTTTTACTAGTTTAGTAACCGACAGAATATGTACAGTTTTCGATACAGATTTAATTGCTATACGCCATGCTCTTCGTGGAAAGACCAACCACACTACAACAATCATCGATGTTACTGGTGTATGAGAACTTGTCGTGACGCGAGATGTTTCGTTCCGTGAAGTGCTAGTCAGGGCAGAGACCTGATAACGTTTGGGGTATCTCAAGATCACTAGCTCTTTGTTGTCCTGCACATTACGTCAATTGTAACGGGATACGGTATTGCCGTTAGAAAAGTCAGTGTAACTTGCCGGATAGGCCCATTTCGTAAGGAGATGGCGCTGAGAGCCGAACTTAAATTACATCCAACAGAGACCAAAGTTGGTTGCTGTACGACAGTGTCTCGTGATACAACGGCCTATAGAGGGGCTCTATGCAGAATGCACCCATGATAACACGTGGTTCAGGCTAAATACGCATTCAGCCACCAAGACAGTGCAGTATAATTTGTAACTCGCTATATTATCGGCCTAGTTTCCAGATTTTAATCGCCTAAGGGTATTTTTGTTTCACCAGTCGAGAAGTTTTCGCTAATGAATCGGCATGAGTGGCACCAGGTCCGAAGCCGTTATTCATCTCAATTTTTTTAAGCCGTTAGCTTTTCTATCCACAACAGATCCAAATAGTTGCCAGTTCTAGTGTTAATAGTATTGAAGATACATTTCAACTACTGAAACTCTAGAGCGTCCCACAAATACGACCTTTGAAAGACAGATGTGCGAGTCTCACACTGCTACCTTAACGTTGTAAGACAGTGAACATTTTGAAACTTGCTAGTAGATTAAACCTATGTACTGGAACCGAGCTAGAACCTGGGACGTTTGCCTTCCATCGGAAAGTGCTCTACCGACTTTTTTCCTTTATAATTCTTAATTTTGTTCGTCGATATTGTCACTATGGTCTGGGCTGCGATCACACGATCTCTTCAAGTTCATCGATGAACACTTCACTCAGTTTTTTACTTTATTTACTTATTTTTGTTACAGACGGCAACCGGCCCTCTGACCGAACACGCTGAGCTACCATTCCGGCAACTCAGGTATCCAAGCAGCTCGCCCTCACAGCTTTACTTGCAGCAGCACCTCACTCGCTTAGCTTCCAAAGTAAGGCTGCGTGGGCCTGTCGTGGAGTGTGCTTGGATACTTCAGTCGGACAAGTCTGGCTTGAAACCTCGTCGCGAGTAGACGTGTTGCCGCTGAGCTGTGCACTGCAGAAAGCAAGACGAGCTTGCTGTATTGGTTGTTGAGTATGTGGATACTGCACACCTCTTTTTCCTAATATGTATTATTTGGAGATGTCACTGATTTCAAGACGAGACACTTTGAAGTTTGGTTTTGATCGTTACTATGTGAGGTCTGGTCCACTTGAGTTTGACAGTTTTGTTGTTAAGAAGGTTAGAATTTCTTTGGGTGATTCTATTGCTATACACCTTTCGCAGTCATGACGCTCTTGCTTATGAGAAGCTTAAAGATTCGCGAATTTGCAGTTGTGTAATTGAAGAAACAGAACTATGACATTTACTTTTCTAAACGGAATTGTAGTAAAATTACCGTACGAGTAATTGAGTTCCACTTTGGAATTGCATGTGATCATGTAAAACTTATTTTAAGTCAATCTAGGACAGCAATTTTTGTTTGTGGAGAGAGGTGGGGAAACGAATTTCCCTTGCCTGTTCTCAATAGAGTTAGACAAGTTACGATTGATCAGCTGAAACACATCCCGCCATTCATAAATTTAGACTTAGAGAAAGCTTTTGACAATGTTGACTGGAATACTTTCTTTCAAATTCTGAAGGTGGCAGGGGTAAAATACAGGGAGCGAAAGGCTATTTACAATATGTACAGAAACCAGATGGCAGTTATAAGAGTCGAGGGACATGAAAGGGAAGCAGTGGTTGGGAACCAAGTGAGACAGGTTTGTAGCCTCTCCCAGATGTTATTCAATCTGTATGTTGAACAAGCAGTAAAGGAAACAATAGAAAAATTCGGAGTAGGTATTAAATCCATGGAGAAGAAAACTTTGAGGTTCGCCGATGATATTGTAATTCTGTCAGAGACAGCAAAGGATTTGGAAGAGCAGTTGAACTTATTGGACAAAGTCTTGAAAGGAGGATATAAGATGAACATCAACAAAAGCAAAACGAGGATAATGGGTTGTAGTCGAATAAAATCAGGTGATGCTGCGGGAATTGGATTAGGTTGGCTCTGAGCACTATGGTCATTAGTCCCCTAGATCTTAGAACTACTTAAACCTAACGACCCTAAGGACAGCACACAACACCCAGTCATCACGAGGCAGAGAAAATTTCTGACCCCGCCGGGAATCGAACCCGGGAACCCGGGCAATTAGATTAGGAAGTGAGACACTTAAAGTAGTAAAGGAGTTTTTCTATTTGGGGAGCGAAATAACTGATGATGGTCGAAGTAGAGAGGATATAAAATGTAGACTGGCAATGGCAAGGAAAGCGTTTGTGAAGAAGAGAAATTTGTTAACATCGAATATAGATTTAAGTGTCAGGAAGTCGTTTCTGAAAGTATTTGTGTGGAGTGTAGCCATATATGGAAGTGAAACATGAACGGTAAATAGTTTGGACAAGAAGAGAATAGAAGCATTCGAAATGTTACGCTACAGAAGAATACTGAAGATTAGATGGGTAGATCATTTAACTAATGAGGACGCGTTGAGTAGAATTGGGGAGAAGAGGAGTTTGTGGCACAACTTGACTAGAAGAAGGGATCGGTTGGTAGGACATGTTCTGAGGCATCAAAGGATCACCAATTTAGTATTGGAGGGCAGCGTGGAGGGTAAAAGTTGTAGAGGGAGACCAAGAGATGTATACACTAAGCAGATTCAGAAGGATGTAGGTTGCAGTAGGTACTGGGAAATGAAGAAGCTTGCACAGGATACAGTAGCATGTAGAGCTGCTTGAAACCAGTCTCCGGACTGAAGACCACAACAACAACAACCGTGCATTATTTCTCTACGATCAATAGCGTAGAACGTGTGCATTACGCAACTCCACTGAGCATTAGCGTGCTGAGTGCTCCCGGAGATGCATGGTCCAGCTACCGGCTAGAGGCGCGGTGGCGCTGTCTTCATGTCGCTAACGTGGCTGAAAACTAACAAATGCACATGACATTCACAGAAAACGGTGGAACCTCCTCCAAAAATCCTTTCCAGATGACATTAACATCTTGGAAACGGACAACAATGGGTAAGGACAGAAAAAGAAGAATAGGTCATTCAGCAGCTGAAACTGAAGCTCCCAAAACGAAAGACAAATCGCGCCAAATCAAGTTGAAGGATAAAGAACAAACGCATAACGCAGCAAAAGAAAAGTAAAACCTCACAGATAATTGCAAAACCTTAGGTACACTAAACCGGACTACTTAAATGCAAGCTAAGGAGCGAAGTCAAATATCGAGGACTTACGGATCAATCTCTGTTGATCCATTGTGGAAACGGGACAGCGGCTGGTCAAGTATTTAACAATGAAATTCGCAACTGCCGTGCAGTTGAGATGTTATTTTATTTTATTTTTACTACCAGTTTGGGCATTCCATTATGCCATCTTCAAGCCCCAGATGTCTCTCTCAAAAATGAACTATATCGGCATACTGGGCCATTTTTTCCTGGATGTCGTAAATTCTAAACCGTATCCCAAGTGCCTGATTGTAATGAGGTCTTAGAAGGAATACGATTTAGAATTCACGAAATCCAGGAACATATGGCCCAGTAAGCCAGTATCGTTTATTTTTGAGAATGCATATGGGGCCATAAGATGGCATAATGGAATGCCAAAACTGGTAGTAAAAATAAAATAAATAACATCTCAACTGCACGGCTCTTAGCGATTTTCGTTGTTAAAGATTTACCAATCAATTTCATCGTTGACTGATGCTGGAAATGATAATGACAACATTCATTATATTTAAACTGAGTTATTGCAGAAAGGGGTGGAAAATCTATGGTTTTTCTGTATTACGGGACGTATAGGTCGCAGCGCTTAGACACCACACCTTGATGAGGTGTTTCTGTCGGTTACTTTGTCAGTTATGTGATCAATAAAATACGAACCGACTCAGTTGGAAAATATAAATATTAATTAAGATCATAAGACAAATTTTGGCAATACGTTAAAAATATTCCAAAGCAAGGAATAGGTTAATACTCCTGTTGTAATAAAATTGAAGCAGAACATAAATCTGCTATTAAACTATCAAAATATCAACATCATGTACTCACTACTGAATGTATGCCATCTACGAAACGAATGTTACCAAAATTCAGGAAGTATGTGCTGTGCGAATTTGCTTTCAGCTGTGTGTAACTATTTTATGTAGATGATTTGATATTTACTTAATTCACGTCAGTTCCACAGCATGTATTAATAACATAAAAGGAAGAATCAATTTATTTACATATACTTTCTGTCTTTATTTTTTTATCTGAGGAATATGATAATGTAATGCATAATTAAATATACTGTATTACTTATTTTATTTTTTCTTTTCTTTAAAGAATACAAGTGAAAAGAAAAACTCACTTTTTATGAGCACCCACCTATTTGAAGAAGAAGAATTTATTTTACTTATGCCATTTATTCAACTGAAGGAGCAACTGAAGTAGCAGTTTTATTAAGAAGCAAATATTTATGTTTATTCGAGTTTCTCTACCTGTTAATCAACAAGAAATGAATACATTTTCTTTAAAAAGAGAAAATTTTGTTTAATGTTATCTGAAGCCATGCCGAGAAGGTAAGTGTTGGCGAGCGCAAGGAAGGGCTGAAATGGAGGTAGATCCTTTAAAAAATTAAAATAAAGAAGTCGGTAGAGCCCTTGTCCGATTGGGAAAAGGTCCCAGGTTCAAGTATCAGTCCTGCATACAATTTTAATCTGCAAAGAAGATTCAGATCGGGATACACACCGCAGCAGAGTGAAATTTCATTCTGGAATAACCACTGTTCTCGTTTCGCTATCATGTTAGAATAACATGATAACCTAACAGACTAGACCCTCACAGTACTTTAAAGGACTCATCCTGATGATCACGGAGCCACATGGCCCAGTTTACTCATTGTACTGGGTAAACAGGCACTGAAAACTGCAATCGAACCTGAAGATATGCTGCAATGATACGTAGGGTGAAGTAGAATGGAAATACGAAAACATATGCGTCCTGTTGTTTAGAATAACTGGAAAAAGCATTAGTTTACAATTAGATAAACATAGTGTCCCTTATAAAAGCTCTAGCAGATAGTTCTCGGTGAGGGCAGCAACTACAGCACTCGAAGAACGAATACAGAAGGAATTCTACGAAGATTTATGGATGATATTAGACAAACTATATAAAAATGAAGTTTATCTAACTCCTTAGTTGAGGGAAAATAACCACAATTCAGACAATAGACACAATGAGCAAATTGCGATATTATACGTACAGCATTTTGAAAGAATGATAACTTTCCTGAGAAAATGTGACTTGTGGCCTTTCTGCAGTTTTCATTTCTAACTGTCATTGTTCCCCTGCAAGCAATGCCTGCACTCGCTCTATAATTTAAATTACTTTCTCAAAGCACAAAATGTCCACACGTACGATCATACATATCAGTTCATGACCTAAGAACTACAGGGTGTAACGAAAAGGTACAGCCAAACGTTGAGGACACATTCCTCATACGTAGAGGAAGAAAATATGTTACGTAGATATAGGTCCGGAAACCATTTGTTTCCATGTTCGCGCATAGTTTGTACAAACTCTTCAAACGTTACTCAAGAGATACACTCAAGAAAAGCATCTATCAGCACAGTATGAATTACGTTCCTAAAAGAAATGTTCTAAATGCTCTCCGTTAGCATGCATCAACCCACCGTCTCTTTGGACCCCTGCTGCGCTGATGTATTCCTGGAGAATTGCGTATTGTTTCACAGTCCTCCACAATACGGGCACGAAGACGTACATCTTGAACCGGAGTTCCGCATCCAAGAGCTTTCAGATGTCCCTCACTAGTAAAATTCTAGTGGGTTTTGGTCCGGAGAGCTTGGAGGAATTGGCCTATCTCTACCAATCCATCTGTCACGGAATCTGTTAAATGGAAACCTACGAACATTAACATTACAGTGATGAGAACCTGCATCGTGCATGAGTACATGTTTCGTCCTACTCATAAACGCACATGTCATATCAGGTAGAGCGTTCTCTAAGAAAACAAGGCAGGTTTTTTCCGTTGAGCTTGGATAGAAAAACGTGAGATCCTAACAAAGTCACCAACAATACCGACCCAAATGTTGACAGGTAAAGTTTTGATGATGCCGTGATTGCACAATTTCGCATGTATTCTCTATAGCCCCTATATACCGCTTGTGAAAATTTAGAATCTGGTCACGTTGTAACGAAGCCTTATCCATGAACAGCACATTTGCACTAAAGTGAGGGTTGACACATTGTTGAAGGAATCACTTGCAGAAGTTTACCCGTGCATAAATATCAGCTGCTGGTAGTGCTTGCACACACTGGATGGTACGGATACTGCGAGTTCTCATGTAGGTCAACATTACTTGTTGCAGCTAATTGTCTTACGCTGACGCTATGGTTGTCATCAACTCCAGTTGAAGTGTCCTCTCATTATAGGTCTCTCTCATCACGAGCAGTGGGTTTAAACGTCCCATCCTCGCTTAGATAACGACCAGTTGCTTTAAATGTCCTTTGTAGGGGAAACGTCGTTCTGAAAATATCTTCTGATACAACCGCTGAGCGCCGCGGCCATTACTATCTGCTAAGTCGCGCAGCAAATGGGCATTTGTCAACTTCGCGTTTGGTGCACTTCCATTAAAATGTACCGAAAACCAAGTCCGCGATGAAAACCAAACAGCTGATGCTACCTGTTTAGTGCGAGTAGAGCAGCGAGGTGGTTAGCCGCATGTCAACAGAAGCAGTGAAACGAGACACGTTTCAACGTTACCTTCGTTCCTTGGGAACAACAAACACGGGCCGTGAACCTAAGAAGTACAACTTACTGCACCAGAGGGTATTTTTAAGCCGGCCGGAGTGGCCGAGCGGTTCTAGGCGCTACAGTCTGGAACCGCGCGACCGCTACGGTCGCAGGTTCGAATCCTGCCTCGGGCATGGATGTGTGTGACGTCCTTAGGTTAGTTAGGTTTAAGTAGTTCTAGGTTCTAGGGGACTGATGACCTCAGAAGTTAAGTCCCATAAAAAAGGTATTTCAAACATTTAACGTAAGAAAACGTTTCATATAACTCGAGTACGTTCTGGTTCTGTGTGTTTCCCATGATTAACGTGATTATGCAGAGAAGTAGAAAATGAAAATAAGGGGTTTTCGGACCCATGTCCGTACAACACGTTTTATTCCTATACGTGTGAGGAATTTTGCCTGAAAGTTTGGCCATATCTTTTCGTTACACCTTGTACGGTATAACTACCATTGATGTGCTAACCACTACAATTGTTGAATTCTGGTACAGTGTTGAAGCAGCATGAATGATGTGACCGTATCTGTCATTCAAACTCACTTCGACTAGTTATTCATCCAGAATCATTATTGATGCCAGGAGTGGTAAAGCGTAGAAATTTAATGACGTTTTATTGACGCTGTACTGTTTAAGCACAATAAGTAAAATTTCCTGGTGTAAAATTTTAATTTTTAGTATTATAATTATTGTATTGCACTCTATGAAACTGTGTCACTCACTTTTGCCTCTTCTAATGTCATCACTTGCTACATTTTACAACTGGCCAGGCCAGGCTGTTCAGTATAGCCTACTCCCTGTCTAGAATGTCGTAACTTTGTGTGAGCATCTGAAGCTTGGGGCTCTTCGTTCAGGGCCGCAGGTAGTGTGGGGAAACCACAGTGAGCAGACGTGTGTCTCAGCAAAGCAAACGCCACAGTGAACGGGCGTCTTGCCCGTCTTTAAAAGCATTTACGAGAAGAAATGTGTATTTATATCTAACAGTTTATGTTCCTGTACTTGACTTGAGTGGAAACAAGGGGAGCGAGTGAGTCCTGGCGCACGGTACGCCCAAAACTGAGGTGCACGAATGTAGGAGCCAGAGACTTGCAACTGAACACTTGCGTACGAATTCTTACACTGAAGAGCCAAAGGAACTGGTACACCTGCCTAATATCGTGTATGTTCCCCGCAAGCACGAAGAAGTGCGACGGTATGACGTGGCATGGACTCGAATAATTCTGAAGTAGTGATGGAGGGAATTGACACCATGAATCCTCCAGGACTGTCCGTGAATCCATAAGACTACGAGGGGGTGGAGGTCTCTTATGAATAGCACGCAGCAAGGCATCCAAAATAAGCTCAATAATGTTCACGTCTGGGGAGTTTGGTGGCCATCGGAAGTGTTTCAACTCAGAAGAGTGTTCCTGGAGCCACTCTGCAACAATTATGGACGTGTGGGGTGTCCTACTGGTATTTCCCAAGTTCGGTGGAATGCACAATGGACACGAATGGATGCAGCTGAGCAGACAGGATGCTGAAGTACGTGTCACCTGTCAGTCGTATCTAGGCTTATCAGGGGTCCCATAGCACTCCAATTGCACACGTCCCACACTATTAAGGTGACTCCACCAGCTTGAACAGTCCTTTGCTGACATACAAGGTCCGTGGATTATGATATTGTCTCCATACCCATACACTCGATACAATTTGAAACAAGACTCATCCCACCAGGCAACATGTTTGCAGTCATCAACAGTCCAATGTCGGTGTTTGACGAGCCCAGACGAGGCGTAAAGCTTCGTTTCGTGCAGTCATCAAGGGTATACGAGTGGGCCTTCTGCTCCGAAAGCCCATATAGATGTTGTTTCTTTGAATGGTTCGCATGATGACACATGTTGATGGCCCACCACTGAAATCAGCAGCAGTTTGCGGAAGGGTTACACTTCTGTCACGTTAAACGACTTCGTTCAGTCGTCGTTGGTCCCGTTCTTGCAGGATGTTTTTCCGGCCGCAGCGATGTCTGAGATTTGATATTCTACCGGATTCTCGATAATCACGGCACACTCGTGAAATGGTCGTAAGGGAAAATCCCCACTTCATCGCTACCTTGGGGATGCTGTGTCCTATCGCTCGTGCGCCGACTGTAACATTACGTTCAAACTTACTTAAATCTTGATAATTTGTCATTGTAGCAGCAGTAACCGAGCTTACAATTGCGCCAGGCACTTGTTGCCGACCGCAGCACTGTATTCTGCCTGTTTAAATATTTCTGTATTTGAATACGCATGCCTATACCAGTTTCTTTGGCGCTTCAGTGTAGTTTCCGATGGTGTTGCCATTGTGCTATGTCACTGCGACCCTCTGATAATGTGAAACGCTGTAAAAAGATGAGAGAAGTAGACAGAGAGACGGGGACCGACCTGGGTGGAGGGCGGCGTCACGCCGGTGGTAGCGCTGGCGTCAGGCAGCTGCACCACCGCCACCTGGGTCCGGACCGACGGCTCTTCCGCTTCCGCCGCCGCCTCCGCCGCCGCTGCCGGCCGGTCCTGCAACACAGTGGACACAGTGACTACTGTAACAACCTCACGTAATGGACGAAAGAAATATTTTCCGACGTTGTCTCCAGCACTGCAAAGGAATACCACACAAAAGTACACTACTGGCCATTAAAATTGCTACACCAAGAAGAAATGCAGATGATAAACGGGTATTCATTGCACAAATATATTATACTAGAACTGACATGTGATTACATTTTCACACAATTTGGGTTCATAGATCCTGAGAAATCAGTACCCAGAACAACCACCTCTGGCCTTAATAACGGCGTTGATACACTTGGGCATTGAGTCAAACAGCGATTGGATGGCGTGTACAGGCACAGCTGCCCAGACTGGTGTATTGTGACGAGCCAGTTGCTCGGCCACCATTGACCAGACGTTTCCAATTGGTGAGAGATCTGGAGAATGTGCTGGCCAGGGCAGCACTCGAACATTTTCTGTATCCAGAAAGGCCCGTACAGGACCTGCAACATGCGGTCGTGCATTATCCTGTTGAAATGTAGGGTTTCGCAGGGATCGAATGAAGGGCAGAGCAGCCGGCCGCGGTGGTCTCGCGGTTCTAGGCGCGCAGTCCGGAACCGCGCGACTGCTACGGTCGCAGGTTCGAATCCTGCCTCGGGCATGGATGTGTGTGATGTCCTTAGGTTAGTTAGGTTTAAGTAGTTCTTAGTTCTAGGGGACTGATGACCACAGTAGTTAAGTCCCATAGTGCTCAGAGCCATTTGAACCATTTGAAGGGTAGAGCCACTGTCGTAATACATGTGGATTGTAACGTCCACTGTTGAAAGTGCCGTCAATGCAAACAAGAGGTGACCGACACGTGTAACCAATGGCATCCCATACCATCAAGCCGGGTGATACGCCAGTATGGCGATGACGAATACACGCTTCCAATGTGCGTTAACCGCGATGTCGCCAAACGCGGATGCGACCATCATGATGCTGTAAAAAGGACCTGGATTCATACGAAAAAATGACGTTTTGCCATTCGTGCACCCAGTTTTGTCGTTGAGTACACCATCACAGGCGCTCCTGTCTGTGATTCAGCGTCAAAGGTAACCGCAGTCATGGTCTCCGAGCTTATAGTCCAAGCTGCTGCAAACGTCGTCGAACTGTTCGTGCAGATGGTTGTTGTCTTGCAAACGTCCCCACCTGTTGACTCAGGGATCGAGACGTGGCTGCACGATCCGTTACAGCCATGCAGATAAGATGCCTGTCACCTCGTCTGCTAGTGATACGAGGCCGTTGGGATCCAGCACGGCGTTCCGTATTACCCTCCTGAAACCACCGATTCAATATTCTGCTGACAGTCATTGGATCTTGACCAACGCGAGCAGCAATGTCGCGATACGATAAACCGCAATCGCGATAGGCTACAATCCGACCTTTATCAAAGTCGGAAACGTGATGGTACGCATTTCTCCTCCTTGCACGAGGTATCACAACAACGTTTCACCAGGCAACGCCGGTCAACTGCTGTTTTTGTATCAGAAATCGGTTGGAAACTTTCCTCATGTCAGCGCGTTGTAGGTGTCGCCACTGGCGCCAACCTTGTGTGAATGCTCTGTAAAGCTAATCATTTGCATATCACAGCATCTTCTTCCTGTTGGTTAAATTTCGCGTCTGTAGCACGTCATCTTCGTGGTGTAGCAATTGTAATGGCCAGTAGTGTATTAGGGTGCATATTAGCAAGCATATTATGGCCTTATCGACGAACCAGCCTGCCATTTGGCTGAAGTGATTTAAGTAGAGAACGCGAAGTGCTAATAAGGGTGGACAGATGGGAATTTGAGCCTTGATCGTCCACAACCTTCAGACTAGTAGATTTCGCCAAGCATCATAACTCACTAAAGAAATTAAGTTTAGGTTTTGTGTACTTTAAGACAGCCGTTTGGGGGAGCAGGTGAAGATCAATGGCTTTTGAGGTGGATGAAGATATGAATCGGACTGGGAAAAAGGCGGATGAGTCATTTTCTCCTGACAGCGATACCTCAAAGATAGTGAAGGCGGAGAGGACGTATTTCAGTATGGCGGATCTAGGGGACGATGCAGCCCAATAAGCAAAACAAAAATCAACGTGGCGTCTGAGTTGCAACAAGCGGCCACGTGGTTAGCGTTTGTCTGCATGTTGATGGCGGCTGCAAAAAATCAGTAGCGTTTGTTACCAAACTGGTCGGCTACGAAAGGCGTCTGTTCCCATATTGGGCGACCTGCTAAAACCCGTTTGGAGATTCGATCACAGACGTAACATCCCGCGAAGCGCTCAACACATCTTCCTAATTTCCTATCTACCAAGCCATGGTGGTAAACAGTGAAGGAAAAGTTCCCCAGGAGGTAAATAACCCATTACTGAAAACAGTAATGCAATTAGGTGTCGGACTTTGCTGAGTCTAGAACATAATGTAAGAAAGAATCGAAGATCTCGAGAACTTCCCACATAATTCTTAAGAAAAATCATCTTCTAGCGACATTGATCATTAACATTTTACTAAAAACGGGGAAACTGGAACAAATGACGTACGTATTGAACAGATCCAATATACTAATACTAGGACGTCATAAAACCTGATATTCAGATGAGAACACATTTGAGTCAGAGGGATACAAGAATTATGAAGGAAAAGAGGCCATAAAGAATTAACAAAAAAGTCACTCTGCTTGTATCAGCTTTCACGACCATACGGAATGTAGCAGAATCCGTAACAAATTTTACATCCACATCGAACGTCACTTCTGTCGTTTGGAGCAGCAACCAACAGCATTAGGATCCTAAATGTCACGTACGGACTATAACGACATAAGAAAATCCAGAAAAAATTTGAACCAATTTAGGAAGCACTAGAGAGACATAAAAAATACTAAAGCACTGCATAAGTCTGCTCGCTGGAGGCTTCAGCGCGCAGCTCGACAGAGCAGAGAAATAAAAGGAAACATGAAATTTTCTCGCTCACAAACGCACTGATGATAACTGAGGAAGGCTCGTCAACTTCTGCAGACTATTCGACTTAAAACTAATGTCAACCAGGGAGAAAAGATCTGATCCTTTCCTAATACACATCTAGGCTCACGTCAACTGGGTCATGCGGTAATAACAGAACAAAACCACACTCATGAGCTTACGGATCGGAAGAGGACAAGGCATACACTTTTCAACAGAAAGCAAAGCCAGATTTCAGCGTAAAGGACCAAACGTCGAAATTTTAAAAACTGCATAAAAATGACACAAAATTGTGGTCAGACATAGATAATTATTAGAATGGCAAACAGAAATATGACAAAAATGGGAAATAGATACAAGTTTCAGCAGAGCAACACTAGGGATTTCGCACAAATTCTCAAAGAAGTGACAGGATACAACCCGATGAGACTTCACTTAAAAGATTCAGCAGGCGAACTGATAACCAACAACAAATACAACTGTGAACTAACAGAAAAATATTTTAAGAGTTTTCTATACTGTGAGGAGCCAACACAACGACTTATTTTCAGATAGTCCCAAATGGAGAACCCAGATCCACTGTATCAGGTTGAAAAATACACTGGCCTGCTGAAAGCAACATAGCGCCCATAGGAGGCGGGTTATTTATCAGAGATGTGGAAAGTGGGAGGGAAGCGGTTAGCTGAAACTATTTATTAGGTTGCTGGGAGAAAGGCAGAATACCGGAAGATTAGCCAGACTCCATAATTTATTCACTACATATGGAGACAGGGAGATAGACACCAACAATGACCAAGACATATCCTTACTTCCAGTCACCTGTAAATTACATCGAAAGCTCTACTGAATAAGACAGAACCCCAAGGAGAACACAGAAGTAAAATGTACCAAGCGGGGTTCAGAAAAGGTAGAAAAGAACAAATTTTTAACTTGAAAACAGTCCTCACCATCAGAGCAATACGAAGCCGTAACAGAATTGGCTTCAAGAAAGCCTGCGATTCCGTAGACGTTCTGAGAGTATTCTTACTAATAGAAGAAGCAAGTATGGACAAAACGAAGAGATAATTAAAAAATGGCTCTGAGCACTACGGGACTCAACTTCTGAGGTCATTAGTCCCCTAGAACGTAGAACTAGTTAAACCTAACTAACCTAAAGACATCACAAACATCCATGGCCGAGGCAGGATTCGAACCTGCGACCGTAGCGGTCTTGCGGTTCCAGACTGCAGCGCCTTTAACCGCACGGCCACTTCGGCCGGCGAAGAGATAATTAGTCGAACAGTCAGTTAGTCGAAAAGATACTTACACACACGACTTCGAAAGTTAAATTCGTACAAGATGTTTCTCAACCGTTCAGAATTAACAAAGCAATTAGGCAACGCGTCGAGTTCTGACTGATTCTCTCTAATTTGATATTAGAAAGGGCAATGAGAGAGTGGGATAAAGACGTAAATGAGAAAAACATTGAATGAATTTATCCGGGACAAGGAAAGGAAGATTTGCGGTTAAATGTCTTGCTTTTACTTACGATACTGGAATAATTTCTAAGGACAAAACAGGTACAAAGATAATGACAGGAACACTTCACAAAATTTCAGTAATTAAACAGGAAGAATTACAGTGGTCTGATTAACTTACACTGAATAAAAGAGGTAAATAAGAAGAACTGGAAAAGAAAAAAAGAAAAACATTCAGAAAAAATGGACCGCAAAGCATCAAAGATAACAATTAGACGATGAAGAGAAATGAAGATTTATACAGAAGTAACCAGGTCGTTACAATTAAAATGGTGTTCCGAGTGCTGCAGTGCGGGCTGTATACATCGCAGGACGCTGAAACATCTTAGGTATTTCCAATAATCGGTGCGTTCTAAGAGAATGCTGAAAAAAATGGTTCCACTTTCTGACACCAGGTGAAAATATGGCGCTGTAAACAGAACGTGAAGTGTTTCCTGTTTTGACGTCAGTAAGCTGTTTGTCGCCTGGTGACGTGAGCTGATTTCTCTGTAGAGTGTTGGCGACAGAAACAGCTTCGAAGAGGTCCCATGTCAACAAACGGGCTAATGAATGTGAGCAAGAAATTTGAAGAAACAGGTGAATTAAGTGGTGCAGCAGAGAGAGGGAGGCGGCCCATTCCCACAGCAGTTGTTGATGAAATTGCTGCAACTATTGCCGACTGTGCAGCACATGCTTCAAATTCTGCAGCAAAAGATTTTGCAGCGCATTTTACACTGGTATTCCTACAACATTCATAATGTGCACTAAATGAAGCCCCAAAATAGACTACAAGGCCGTGACTTTGTCCTTCGTTTCTTGGCACACTTGTAATTGGATAACATATAGACGGGGAATATTCTTTGAACGGACGAGGGTCTTCTACTCTGTATGGTATCGTGAATGCACAGAATTGTCGCATATGCGGTTCTACTCCGCCGCGTGCTGTGCAGGAGCAGCCACTGAGCTCATCTTATGTGACTGTGTCGTATGGTTTCACAAGTTCCTTCATCCTCGGTCCGTTTTTCTTCGAGGATATGATACCTCGCGGATTTGTTAGGTTCAAAGTAACATCTGAACGTTATAAGAACCTCCTTGTGCAACACGTGAGCCGGCCGCCGTGGCCGAGCGGTTCTAGTCGCTTCAGTCCGGAATCGAGCGACTGCTACGGTCGCAGGTTCGAATCCTGCCTCGGGCATGGATGTGTGTGATGTCCCTAGGTTAGTTAGGTTTAAGTAGTTCTCGGGGACTGATGAGCTCAGATGTTAAGTACCATAGTGCTCAGAGCCATTTGAACAATTGTGCAACACATGATTCCAGCTTTGGAAGAACGTAACTGTGTCCACATCACTATATTCATGCAAGATGAGGCAACAACAATGTGACTTACCAGGTGAAAGATTTCTTCGAGAAATCTTCGCTAACGACCGCATAATTTTATGGCAATTTCAAGATAAATCCATGTGACTTTTGGTTGTGGGGCTATCGGGAACATCGTGTCTATCAGGGATACATCCGGAATCTTCCTGACCTGAATGATAGCAGACGATGGCATATCGATCTGATTACACCGGATATCCCGCGAGCAACTGTCGACTATCCCGCGTTACGGATGTGGCATGTTGCTGAGTCGGTAGACATATTGAACGCATGTTGTAACTTGTGGCAGTATCCTTCTAAACGTGCCAGAGCCACCTTATAATGTGTTTGATCGTTACTGCACTTTTCCTGCATCAACACCACGGTATGACTGATTATCGCGCCACATTTTCACTTGTTGGCAGGAAGTGAAAGTATTGTTTCTTTCAGCATATTCCGCGAGAGCACCGATTGGTGAACATACCTGCAATGATTCAGCTTTGTATGATGCACACAGCCTGCACTGCAGTGCTCAGGACACTGTCAATGAAATTATAGCCACCTGGTAGAAACAACCACAGACACAATTAAGGCTTTACTGACATATTGGCAGAATAAATGAGAAGACGCTAAACAATAAAATTTTAAATTTCCGTATTAAAGAACTCCACGGGTTTGCTAGAAGAGACAAGAATGGATTTGAGAAGACTTAATGTCACAGAAGACACTATACAAGACAGGGAAAATTTTAGGCTACTGGTCAGTACTAAAAAATTTCCAATCCAACAACAAAAACCGGAACATAGGCCAGTGATATGGAACGAATTGAGGCAGGTCGCCAGCGAATACTTACAGAAATTTTAGGAAGATAAGAGAAAAAAGATTGTACCACAGCTTTAGGTTATAAGCGGTCTAGAATTGACCAGATTCTGTAAAGAGGAAGGAAAAAAGACTGTACTACACAAATTCTTCACTTAATCCTGGGGTAAGAAAATATGTGTGCAGAATCACAGTGATTGAAGTGAGTAGTCATAAACCACATTTAAACAAAATCAAGAAGAGTGTGAAGAAAGGAAATTTACTGATGGATTAGATTTTGTCGTTCTTTTCGGGTTGTTCCGCCAACTGTTGCTTGATGGTTTCTCTAATACTTTGCTACCACTAGTGAGAGGTGTCGTATAGGAATAATCCTCCATTACAAGTCGCAGACGCCAGGCACGGGACTCGAAGTCGGGAGAGAACGGTGGTTCGTTAATCCAAAGTCTTCGCTCCTTCTTCCATGCATATCAGAAATCATTCAACGAGGGTCATAAGAAAATCAACAGGTGGCGCATCAAGAAACGACCATAGTTTCATAAGAATTAATACTACCCGTAGGTACGACCATCGATAAACCATACATAGACTAATCAGGGTTGCAATGAAAACTATAAGTAGAATATTTAGCTGACGAGAAATAGTAAAGTTTTTAGGAATTTGGTAACTAGCATGCTAGCATATGATTTGTTCTCCACGGGAAGTTGTGGAATGGTGACAGTGATCAGCATTTCCTTATAGTACGAGACGAAGATTCACAAATTGATAGGAATGACGCGGAAACTATCATCTCCTTCCTTCAAAATGTGTACTTCATTTGTTGCTGCGGTTAGTCTGTAGTTCATGTTAATGGGATTTTTTTTTCGTGACTGCTTGCGGACGTCTTACACATTCTAACCAAAAGAAGGAGTGGAATTTTTCTCAGGTTGTTGTTGCAGTCCAGACTGCGGGACCATTTGAAGATCTCCCTCAAAGAAGGTTGTACATCACGTTCCCAGCAATATGACTTTCCACTGGAATAAACTGGTACATCTCATGAGATGAGATATCATACAAGGGATGTATTTTTTCTGTTTGTCTGTTGAGTAATTTGTAGCTGTAAAGTTGAACATCCTGGATGAAAGTCGTATGCCAACGAAAACGGCGGATGTGGCTGATGTAAGTTACACTCCAAAGGAAATTTTATCATTAAATAAAAGCATAGAAAGGAAAACAGATCGATCAAACTCGAAGCATAATGTCAAAAAAGTAGAAGGAACAGTGAAAATCTACAGATGGTAAAGACTTACCTGACAAAACGACATCAAATATGGTACGTGAAAGAACGTTGTATATCATTATAACGTAAAAATTGTACAATATAATAATTTATTTTGTCTGGCCGTTGGTTTGGGCAAAACTGTGACACTTTTATACAACTACGTTGATATTGTACAACAATTAAACAAAAGTTTGTTTGATTTCGTTTGCGTTAATCGGAAAAAAATAAGTGTTGGATGTCATGATTACCTATGAATGGATGTATGTAGTATCTGAAGCGTGTTTAAGCACGTATTCATTATAAAGGAAATGAGACATAATGGCTCTGTTGCAGTCATTGTTCTTCAAGAAATTGGGAATGTTACTCAAATTTGAAAATTGCTAGTTACGTTGTTGAATGCAGATGATCCAGATGCAGTGGATCTGCGTCGTAGCCATAATGTCTTCCACCCTATCGTTCTGTTGTCTAACAGTGCGGGAAACACGATCATTTCAGTCTTTCCGTGAAAAATCTGGTTTCTCATATTTTACTACAATTATCGTTTCTCCTTATGTAGATGTCGTCGACAAATTATTTTCGCACTCGGAGAAGAACGTGGGAGATTGAAATTTTGTGAAATGAAGTCGCCACAATGAAAAACGCCTTTGTTCTAGTGATTGCTACTCCAACTCGCGTAACATATCCTTGGCACTCTCTTCCCAATTACGCTATAATACAAAATGAGCTGCCCTTCTTTGAACTTTCTCGATGTCCTTCGTCAAATCTTAATTCCTTTGCTGTATAAGTTACTCTTCCTCTATGAGCAGGGAAAATAATGGACTTACAGGATATATGTAAATACCTTGATGTACGATTCATGAAATTTCGTATGAACTTCACTTCTGACTGAACAGTTAAGTTTATTTTATTTCTGTTTAATTTTTTCTTTTTGGTTGTTTCTTGTCCTGTATAGAACTATTTTTTTTTTTGAATTTGGTGGTTAATTAATAAACACATTGTATTACTTCAATATATCAGATAATACATTCTGTTGACTTTTTGCCACTGTAAGAGAAAATCATTTGTTATATACAACGCTATCCCACAATGTACTTTTACAGGATATGCTACGTTCTTATACAGAAAGCGACATAAAACTTAACTATCTAAATATTATAAAATATACTAAATAAATGTTGTTGTTCTCTAATACATACTACATCACTTGCTCATACAAATGTATAAATAAATAGTACCAAAGGGAAGCAACAATGACTTTTACTTTATGAAAAATTACTATTGTGACGTACAACCTTCTTCTGGCGTGATTTTCGTTTATATATTTAAGAGTTTAAAGACGAGTTGATGCAAGCTCTGTTAACCTGCACTCACCAGGTTCAAACGAGCAGTTTTGTTCGCTTTACTTTTGACATTCAGTGTTTCCTGGGTATTGTAGTAAGAAAAGATAGATATCTGGATTGTGCAGTAACACACAGTAGCTTACACAAGAAAATTTACACTTTTATGACGCTTGTAGGTGGTGTTAATAAAACAGTGAGTATTTTATTCACTGAGGATATAAGAATGATTATCTTACTGGAGAATGCACCACTGCCACAAATAAAAATGTTACGTGATATGAGTAAAAGAGTATGAGCTATAAATTAGAACCTAAATTAATCGAAATCTGTAACTAATAGTCCAAGGTTCATTCCGCAAGAAGAGAATATGAATACTCCATTAAGATGAAAATTTGACATTCGTAAGAGTTTGGGTGAGTCATGAAGAAGAGTCAAAAAAGTATAGTTGCTGTGGCATTCGGGTTATGTCAACATTATACATCGTGTTAAAAATAAAAAAGGCCTGGAGAGTATTAAGACTGACGCAGAATTGACCCTTATTAACGAACGTCGCAGAAGACGCTAGAAATAAGCACCTTTGACGTAGACGCAGCGCTCTGCTCGGTTTATAAAACAGTGAGACATCTGTAGCAACTCTACCTGTGGGGTAGGAGCAATAGTGTTTTCGTGTTCTGCTGTAACTATTCCAAGGTGATGCTTATTTGACTACACATGACACTTAGATGTGCCTCACAAATAAAAATCACAGGAAGAGAGATCGGGCGATCGAAGTGGCCAGGAGATTGCACTGCCTCTGCTGACTGTCTTCTCCTCAGCGAACACCTCATGCACCCGTGACAAGCTTGTCAGTGCGGTGTGTGCTGTCGCTCCGTCTTGCTGAAAGGTCTTTCATGTCCTGTGAGATGATCCAGACATGGATTATACTGTTTCTGGACATGCCGGTTAGCATTAAAAGATTAGTGGAAAAATTGTGTTACGATGTAGATATCGGACTTTGCGTACCAAACACCAATATTGGGATTACGAAACAGCTCTTTCAACTACTGATGGAGATCTTCCCATGCTTAATGGAGTCCTGATTCCATTTCACTCAGAAATCACTGGCAGAAATCAACACGTGAAAGTTCATCTGGTTGCTTTAACTTATGCACAACAGTAAATTTGTAATGATAGAGTTGCAGGTCATCTTTGATAATGTTTCGACATGACAGTCTTTTAATTACCACTTGCTCAGATAAACGGCATTACGATTTCGTCGGACTTCGTTCCAGGCTTTCCTTCTTTTCCGGTGTTCGAACTCTTATAGGATATTTACTGCTTTTATTCGCAACGCAGCTCGTTTCGCGTTATTTTGCTACTAAGTTTCACGTTGCACGCATTGCTGGAAGTTTTGACTAAACACCTCCAGTCTTAAACTCTTGTGCCAACAGTTCCACACACGTATTTCACGAATAGTGCTTCGTATTGTTACTTGCCAATGAACAGGTTCTGTTTTATCATGACCACAATTTTTCCGTTAAGTCCAAGTGCTCACTGAACATGTGTGCTCTGCTTATTCATTCAATCATAATTACTCAGGGAAGTACTCCAGACAGAGCAGTGGGAGACGCGCATGCCCAGGCATGTGACAGCAGCCGATTGCTGATGTGAACAAACACAAACGTGATGATTGGTCGGAAGTCGTAGCATGCGTACACTGGTGTTATTACGCTCTTGGAAGCAGGTCCTACTTATGTATTATATTATTACTAAATTCGTTAAAGGAAACTTTAAGATATTCTCATTTATTAACAGCCATAAACGTTTTTCTTAATAACGCTTTATCTATGTAGATTTTATTTCAAGTACCGTTTACAGTCGTAGTCTCTATACTGTTGTGCTCTGACTGTTGCACTTTTACGCAGTATGAAAATGGCTGAGGCTGCTTCCTGTTCCGTACTGAAACACGCGTGTGAAAAACTTAAAAAGTGCCGAAAAACAGGTTGTTCTTAATATTTTTCATAAATGTACAGGAAAAATCGGCCTTGAAGTTTTCCGAGGGACTGTATTTGATGAGGTGAGATACAAATGCACAATGGATGTATAGCGGTATAGCTAGAGTAGTAGACTAATAATCTAGTGCAGTTCATGGATCGCTGGTTCAAGTCTCGAATTAGTCATCTTTTTTCGTTCAGTTTGAAATACCTGCATCTCGTAATTGTAATATTCATCATAATTTTTTATGAATAATGCACGTCTTCTTGTTTTTAATTACATGCTGCACACGAAATTCCTGTTTTCAAATATAAATTCTTAATTATTGACATTTTATGAAAGATTGTTAATAAAGATTATTTAAATTAAGAAAACATAATTTTTAGGTCAAAAATGAAATACCAAATGCTCGTTAATTGGACTGCGTCCTCTGTTTTGTACCCCAGATGTAGTCTCACACGAACCGGAGTGATAAGTATCATAGAAACATAAAAGACAATCATTTTCACAGCATCGAGAACACCATACAAATGCTACAGTCTTACATTTGCCACTGTACCATTGTAAAATGAACCCAGCAGAACTGATCTGAAGCCTAGTTAAGAGATTTGGTCCGAGACTGAAACTGCCAGACGCACTGGAACTAACGCAAGCAGCTTTTACACATATCACTGCCGAACACTGGCGGGATATAGAACGGCATGAAAGAAGAGGAGAAAATGCGGCGGCTGGTGGCTTCGTGGATCCTTTTGTTGATCGGCTCGTTAATTAATACCTTCTGTGGCTCCAGTGTTGAACAGTACGGTTAAATCCCTGAAGTATGCTTTTGCATAAAACATAGCCCGGTCAGAAAAATTATCCTGTGTTTACGTTGGGAATTTTCATCATTCTTGTTTGTAATTAGAATAGTATGGTAGGTGAGAACGAGAGCATTTTATGCTTTCCGTCTGGTCACCTAAAATAAAAATTAAATGACACTCGAAGATAGGGTGTTCCTTCGCTCGTCTCTGTTTACATCTGAACTGAACTACTTACATCACTGCAGGTTAGTTGGACCAGCTGGCTGGCCAGTGCTGTCCAAGATTAATGCGCCGGTAAAGCTGTTGTCCCGCATTATCGCTCAGTCTATGTGAGTGTACAGCATACTACATCCTTATGATCGTACTTGACTGTACTGAACAAAGCTTGGCTTCCGCTGCACGTGTAACGAAATCCAATTAGATCCAAGCAAAAACAGAAAAATACATGGCGTAATGTTTACGTCAGGTTTATTCTTATGATAAACAGAGTATAGTGTTTTCTGTGATGGTCAGACTCCTGTTCATTGTCAAGGGCCAATTCCGCATCAGTCTTATCAACATTTTCCGGCCGATTTCAGTTTTTCCATCCTGTAACTGGATGAATCCTTTGGGGTTTGTGTGGTCGTGTTCCATGAAACTTTTTCGTTCCTAACGTTTCGTCCAGAGTTGTGCTGGACATCTTCAGAGGTGTCTCAAGACGTCCAGCGCAGCTCTGGACGAAACGTTAGGAACGAAAAAGCTTCATGGAACAAGACCATACAACTCGGAATATTCAGCGGCAAATAAGACAACCAGTGATGGAAGCCTTCACTATACAGCTATAGCTAGGGGTTGTATACAATATTCTACAATTTATAGATAAATTTTGTATCCAGGTTGGTTATAATCAAACTTTCGCTACTTGAGCCGGTGTAGACGGGAAACTATTTACCGTGTGGATATACAGGGTTGTTACAAATGATTGAAGCGATTTCACAGCTCTACAATAACTTTATTATTTGAGATATTTTCACAATGCTTTGCACACACATACAAAAACTCAAAAAGTTTTTTTAGGCATTCACAAATGTTCGATATGTGCCCCTTTAGTGATTCGGCAGACATCAAGCCGATAATCAAGTTCCTCCCTCACTCGGCGCAGCATGTCCCCATCAATGAGTTCGAAAGCATCGTTGATGTGAGCTCGCAGTTCTGGCACGTTTCTTGGTAGAGGAGGTTTAAACACGGAATCTTTCACATAACCCCACAGAAAGAAATCGCATGGGGTTAAGTCGGGAGAGCGTGGAGGCCATGACATGAATTGCTGATCATGATCTCCACCACGACCTATCCATCGGTTTTCCAATCTCCTGTTTAAGAAATGCCGAACATCATGATGGAAGTGCGGTGGAGCACCATCCTGTTGAAAGATGAAGTTGGTGCTGTCGGTCTCCAGTTGTGGCATGAGCCAATTTTCCAGCATGTCCAGATACACGTGTCCTGTAACGTGTAACTTTAAACCGTGAGATTGCACAAAACACATTAACTTATGGTGAATTGCGAATTTGCTGCACGAATGCGTGAGGATTCTCTACCGCCCAGATTCGCACATTGTGTCTGTTCACTTCACCATTAAGAAAAAATGTTGCCTCATCACTGAAAACAAGTTTCGCACTGAACGCATCCTCTTCCATGAGCTGTTGCAACCGCGCCGAAAATTCAAAGCGTTTGACTTTGTCATCGAGTGTCAGGGCTTGTAGCAATTGTAAACTGCAAGGCTTCTGCTTTAGCCTTTTCCGTAAGATTTTCCAAACCGTCGGCTGTGGTATGTTTAGCTCCCTGCTTGCTTTATTCGTCGACTTCCGCGGGCTACGCGTGAAACTTGCCCGCACGCGTTCAACCGTTTCTTCGCTCACTGCAGGCCGACCCGTTGATTTCCCCTTACAGAGGCATCCAGAAGCTTTAAACTGCGCATACCATCGCCGAATGGAGTTAGCAGTTGGAGGATCTTTGTTGAACTTCGTCCTGAAGTGTCGTTGCACTGTTATGACTGACTGATGTGAGTGCATTTCAAGCACGACATACGCTTTCTCGGCTCCTGTCGCCATTTTGTCTCACTGCGCTCTCGAGCGCTCTGGCGGCAGAAACCTCAAGTGCGGCTTCAGCCGAACAAAACTTTATGAGTTTTTCTGCGTATCTGTAGTGTGTCGTGACCATATGTCAATGAGTGGAGCTACAGTGAATTTATGAAATCGCTTCAATCATTTGTAATAGCCCTGTACAACTTTATAGAAGTGATGGTTAGACTGTGTGCTTGCAGTATTTGCGTTGTTAGTAGTGCTAGTGTCGTGACATGCCCTTAAGGCGCCAGTACTGGCACAGCGACGAAGGGCTGAAAACAGGCACCAATGTGCATTGCAGTTACGGACAGTCGACATTGGTCCGAACAAGTTGAGCAGAGTTTTACACGTAAAGCTACATTACTAAAAAAAAGAAAAAGCAATAGTCGCTGCTGGTCTTCGCTAGAATCGAGACATTGCTGGTGAGGTTACTCGGTTACTCTGAGACATATTAGGAGAAAACCGAATGACTGGCCGTTCGTTCCAAACTGCATGGCCACCAAGATTACCAGATTTGAAAGCGTGTAATTCATGGATGTTGGGTTATGTGAAAAAAAATGGCTCTGAGCATTATGGGACTTAACTTCTGAGGTCATCAGTCCTCTAGAACTTAGAACTACTTAAACCTAACTAACCTAAGGACATCACACACATCCATGCCTGAGGCAGGATTCGAACCTCGGACCGTAGCGGTCGCGAGCTTCCAGACTGTAGCGCCTAGAACCGCTAGGCCACTGCGGCCTGCTAAGTTGCTGTATCACCTTCACCAGAGATTGTCAGGTAGCTGTTACAAATGTTATGTCAGTTCCTCATAGTCGGTTAAGTAAGAGCGTGGTCGAGATTACACACAAATGATGAAAGGTATCGACTCAGTTCTTTCACAGCCCAATAGGGGGAACCTATGTGCTCCATGCAATGTCCATGAAGTATTATTTTACTTTGAATTCTTGACTGAGATACTCAAGAAGAGACATGACTGCAGTTTACGGCCGGCCGTTATCACCGAGCGGTTCTAGGAGCTTCAGTCTGGAACCGCGCGACCGCTACGGTCGCAGGTTCCATTCCTGCCTCGGGCATGGATGTGTGTGATGTCCTTAGGTTAGCTAGGTTTAAGTAGTTCTAAGTTCTTGGGGACTGATGACCTCAGATGTTAAGTCCCATAGTGCTCAGAGCCATTTGAACCATTCATTTTGCAGCTTACGCGTCGCGTTTTGAGGCTGTGTTCCAGCGGTCGCGCGGTTCCAGACTGTAGCGCCTAGATCCGCTCGGGTACTCCGGCCGGCGGTTATGTGAAAGACGGGATTTATCAAGGGGAATACTAACACACGTTGGTGGCATAAGATGAGCGTGACGAGGCAGGTAGCCAGTATCCCACACGAGATGTTTCTGGCAACATTAGAGCAATTTCTAGTGCGGTTCCAGGCTATCGTAGATACATATGATCGTCACAGTGAGCAACGTTTGGAACTTGAGACGTAAGCATGATACGCAGTTAACGAATGTTACCCTCTCGTGTGGAAATTGGAATTTGTTTCTTTCAATGGTTTATTCGTTATTTCTCTTTCGCATGTTTTTACAAACGTTTCCGCAAAGCTTCATTGCCCTACGATCACTCATTTTTCATGAGGATCCTCTCAAGTAATGAACGTTTATTTACAGCCACCCAGTAATTCAACAAAGTAACAGAATATGTAAATGTGTTAGCTGGATTTCATTTTATGGTAGTTTCTAACTGAATTGTAGTTGGAAAATAATTCCCTGTTAAAGGCATTGCTTTTATTTGTGTAGTGGAGCGGATAGATATACAGGCCCTCAAAATATAATAGATAATGCTTTCACTTTAAAGCACTATGAAGCGTCCGTTCATGGTTCATTTTCTTATAGAGGGGTTGCAGCAGAACTACAGAGGGATGATTATGACTGACAGACGTTCTGAGGATACCGACGGAAGGAACGTTAGATTTTCACGTTACGCTAGCTGGAGCATCGTTAGAGACTGAACCCAAGTTCGCTCTAGACGGGATCTGGGGAGCAAGTCGATTGTTCAGATAGCTTGTTTGACGCAGAAATTCATTGAAGGAAATATCACAAAGCAGTTCCCGTGGAAAAGTAAATAAACTCTCCATCTATGGCGCAAACAGCTAAAACAGTAAAGTCAACGTTACTGACTAACATTCAGGAGAATGTTCACCATAGCCTCTATTTCTCAAAGACTTTCAATGCTAATGAAGTATTCTAAATTCCATGTTTCATCAGTTATTTAAAGTAGTGGCGGTTCTTTCTTTCAATGCAGTCGGTGTTCAGATGCCTAAAGTCTTACGAACATAGTTTAAATTGGCGATTTACGAAGGTATAATATGCAATCAGCCGCTTTTTTGCATTACGATACAAATTATTGAAATATTAACTAGTTATCAAGCCCGTGCTGTGTTATCATCGACGGTGTTACAGGAACAGTGTATATTGCACCAAATGCAGCTAGACGCTAGGCTAATGCCGCAGGCCAAAAAAACAGAAAAAACGACTAGTCGCAAGGTGTACCCACGTCAATCGCCAATTTAAATTACTCAGTTGTCGGTATCTATATCACTGATAAAGCGTTCGCTGCAGAAGCGGCAAGGAAATAAAAGGGCGAAGAAATATTTCTGTTTGCCATATTTAAGTTACATGGTTGCTGAATGATTTAACTACTGGCAGCTGTTATCTAAACGGGTAACCTAGTTCATGGTTTATGGAGCATGGTCCAAGTGGCAGGTTGCCTATCTAACAGCTTCCAGGGACAACAAAAATTTAATTTTCGGTACCTCATATAAATATAGACCGACTATGAAAATTTAAGATACTGTAATAATCTACTCATAAAAAGGTATGGTCTTATTTCAAATGTTTAAGGGGCTCCGGAAAGGCTCAAAATCATTAAAAGTTCAATTTTTACTTTTTTGCGTTTTCTGAATCTGCAGACTATTACCGATTAATAGATATATAATTTATTCAATTCCGAAGACTACAACTATTTTTAAATTTTTTTTGAAATGTGTTCTATATGGGCGTGACCCACTGTGGCGCTGTTAAACTGCTGTCAAATGGTGTTATTATTAACGTCCGTGTTCATCAGGTACATTTTAGTGATGTGAGATAAAGTATGTGTTGTGGCTAACCTGTGATGGTTCAATATATATCGCTGGTGTGATTGTCGATTGTTTCATGTTTATTTACTCTGTCGTTATCTCGAAAATATTCGTAATTAATTCTGTTTCTTGAGTCTCTGTTTTGTTGAAGTATAATAATGAGTAAAAGTAAAGTTATTAGAAATCCTCTGAAGGCTTTTAAGAAAAGGAGAAATGTTGGAAATGTGTTATTACTGTAAACAATAAAGACGATAACCAAGTGAGTGAACCTAACCTCTCAAGTACACCTGCCCATAGCAGTCAAAGTGGGAAAGAAAATACTTCACAGAAGAAGCTTGGTTCAATGAGTGAAAACTATGAATGTTTTATGGGGGAATCGGATGTGAATGAAATATTTGATATGTCGGTTCTCAAAGGAATTTTTTCAAACTGTGTAAGATGTATTCATTGTAGTGAAGTTGGTCTGGAACTCTCCATAATAAAGCACGTAGGACTTGCTAGTGAAATACAACTGAAATGTGATAAGTGTTCATACATGACCACCTTTTGGAAGAGTGTTGCAGTAACTGCAACTGAAGAAAATGGTAGCAAAATCTACGATCACAACATTAGATTTGTTTATTCCTTGCGTTCAGTTGGTAAGGGTGCTACTGCAGGTGCAATTTTCTGTGGCATCATGAATCTTCCAAATCCCCCAACCAAGTTTACGACCTATAATAAATTAATAGGGTCTAAAGTAGAAGATGTCTGTATAGAATCTATGAAGAACGTTGTGGATGAGGCAGTAATGGAAAATAATGGTAACAGAGATTTGACTGCAGCGTTCGATGGTACCTGGCATAAACGGGGACACACATCTCTTCATGGTGTAGTATCTGCCACCAGTATGTATACAGGGAAAGTTTTAGATGTAGTAGTAATATCAATGTATTGTAGATGTCCACAAAAATATAAAGGTACACATGAAAATAATTGCAAAGCTAACTATAGTGGCAGTAGTGAAGGAATGGAAGTGGCTGGTGTTGCCAGTATATTCCAGCGTTCTGAGTCGTGTGATAAAGTGCGATATGTTAATTACCTTGGTGACGGTGATTCTAAAAGTTTCAAACATGTTCAAGGACTGAAGCCCTATGGTGATGAAGTTGTAGTGCAGAAATTTGAGTGTATTGGACACGAACAGAAGCGAATGGGAACAAGACTTCGGCGACTGAAAGCTTCGTACAAAAAACAAAAACTCAGTGATGGTAAAGGGTTGGATGGGAAGGGAAGGTTAACTGACAGTGTAATTGACAAAATACAGAACTATTATGGAATGGCTATTAGGCAAAATACACAAAGTGTCGACGAAATGAAGAAGGCTGTTTGGGCTCTTTTTTTTCATACTTCTTCAACCGATGAAAATCCCCAACATAGCTTGTGTCTCAAAGAAGAAGACAGTTGGTGTAAATATAACAAAGGATTGCTAACTGGTGAAGTGTACACTCATAAGCATAGTCTGCCTCATGCAATAATGGAGGTGATAAAACCTATTTTCAGAGACTTAGCAGCACCTGAACTGTTGTAAAAGTGTATTCACGGAAAAGCTCAAAACCCCAATGAAAGTGTAAATAGTGTTATATGGTCGAGAATCCCCAAGACTGTATTTGTTGGAATAGAAACACTTCACTTTGGTGTGTATGATGCTGTTGCGACTTTCAATGATGGCAACATTGTAAGGTGCAAGGTATTTAGAAATATGGGAATGAAGATAGGTTCTAACATGGTACGAGCGATGCTTGCTTTAGACAAGGAACGCCTTCGGGCTGCAGACAGGGCTGTAAAGAGTCTAGAAATACAAGCAAGAGTAAACAGGAGGAGGAACAAGAGGAAGCTGGAGGAGGAGTTTGCAGAGGATGAAGATAATCCATTCTATGGACCTGGAATGCACTAAAAAGTTAATCCTGTCTTTGTCACTCCATTCCCAAAACTTTTATTTTCTCATACTAATTACATGTTTTCTAAGGATCTTCCAAACATATTTGTTTCAAACTTTCAGTAGATGTTACATAGTACCTTCTGCATAATTTAACACAGCCTTTTTCCAAAAAACTGTATATTTTTGAATATATAAATAAAAAATTGCAAAAAAATGTTGTGAATTATCATTACAATTGAAAAAAAATCATCTTTAATAACTGAACTAAAATTTTGTAAAATCCCTGTGTTAAGTTGTAGCCCATATTCCAATAAATAATCTGTAAAAAGTTCAACTTCCTACCTCAAATACTTTGTGAGGAAAGATGTAATTTATAAGCGTTATTTTAACATTGCAAGTATAGGGCGTTCCGGAGCCCCTTAACACAGTAAGGCAATATTAGATTTCGAAACTGTGTATATGCCTCGAGGTAGCGTAACTTAAGGCGCACAAATACCCATACAGTATTCATTCAGTATTTCAGAATGGCAGCACTTTCTGCCTTGCAACAATATTTACACGTAATATCAAACCTTTACGACAGTTTCCCTCGCTGACCCTACAAAATGATGAAAGGAAAAAGAATTTATCGCTTTCTACATTTTCGCTGTTCATGTTGTAATACTTCAGCATCTGCAATGACGTTTTAAATTTCTGACCTTTTTTTCTATCAGCTTTACGCGCAACACATTGTGCATACAGCATCCGCATGTAACACTAAATATAACTGCAAAATTATATCGTGGCACGTCACATAGTTCAGGAGATATTGTGTGGTTGTTTTGAGACGCCTGAAACACTAGGTTTTATTCAAAACGGAGAGAAAATTACCAAGACTGTACTCATCTTGTTTTCGAGAATGAGAGCACTTAACGACTGCCAATGACTTTTAAACGCTCCAAACGTTTTCTCGCTTGCAAGCGTAACGCGAAATTTTTAACACATTAAGTCATTTGTAAAACAATCGGAAGTTTGAAGGTGTTTCACATGTGGGAATTCGATTCTTTACAGAATCGGGGTTTACTGGTTTTCTACTATTTTACCTTAATCGGGATGTATTTAGGGACGTTTTCTCATTTTCAAATTTTACATCACTGAGTGGAGATATCACCTAAAACTTAAACAGAAAATATTGCGGAAATGGAAAATGCTATTGATGTGCTGTTGTCACTGAATGGATAGGTAGTCAGGTGCTCCTATTGTTAGCCAACAAACAGATTTTAATAATACCTAGAAAGCATATTTGTGAGCAACATAAACTTTTTAAATGGAACAATGCTTGTTGATATCAGCAGACTAAAGGTAGGGCAAATTAGATTGTCAGTGGTTTTAATTGCAGAATGGTAGCGCGAGTCGTTTACGAGACATCGTATTTTGAAAATTTTCCACAGTGACACTTGTTTGTGCCATTCAACCTGCGCATTTGCTAGGTACGGTGTTGTTATGTCTTATTACAGTGTGCTTTTGTGTTCCTTGAGTGCACTGCGACTTGCTAGTCAGTTAGTGTGTGGCAGCCAAAGTGGGGCATCATGGGTTGGCAACGCGATTTACCAGTGCACATAAAGCCGACATGTTCATGATTTATGGAGAGAGTAGCAAGAATACAGTTAGTTCGTGTTCGGTGTATGCGACAAGGTATCCCAATAGATGACAACAATATCTGCAAGTATTTATCATTTTCTTCAACCAGTTACGTGAAAGTGGTACTGTAACTCTTGGACAATGTGACAGAGGGAAACAAGTGACGATAGAAGAGAGGGAAATTAGTGTTGTTGCTGCTGTTGCGGTTGCAGTTGCACGTTAGCTCCCACGCAATCGCACTAGGAAGTGGCATGAGTTAGGCCAGTGTCCTACGAATTCTCCACTGATATAAGCTCCATCCCTATCACATCTCCTCCATCAAGAGCTAAATGGAAGCGATTCCGAGAACCGTGTTAACTTCTGTACATTGCCATTAAGATAGCACACTGCAGATGTATCATGTACCTTGTTTAGAGCAGAAGCTACTTTTACCAATCATGACCTGCTAAACTGCCGAAACATCCACTACCTGTTGAAAATCCTCGTTGGGTTCGTCAGGTGAAAAGTCAGCGTCCACGGAGAGTAAACGTGTGGTGTGGGATAGCGAACCATCAGCTCACAGGCCCATGTTTGATAGACAGAACGGTGACGCGCACGGTTATCTCAGCCTCCTAACAGATCATCTTCCACAGATACTAGAAGACGTTCCTCTGCGGACTAGGAGGAACCTGTGGTATCAACATGGTGGCCGTAAACCTCATAGTGTACGAAGTACTATAGCATGTCTTCATGAACTCTTTCCAAGTCGTTGCTGGGCGCAGAGGACGTGTACCACGGCTGGCCCGTTCTCCAGATTTGACGCTGTAGACTCTTTCCTGCGGGGAAAGCTGAAAGACGCTGTCTACAAGGGCGTATCAGTTACACCCGATGATATGCCACGACGTATTACTGCAGTCTGCTCGGCCATCTCCGCCGTAATCCTAGCACATGTGCGACAGTAATTCCATACCAGACTGGAAGAGTGTATTGCCGCTGCCGCTGGTCATTTTGAACACAACCGATGATGGTCAATTGTCTCGTTACCGGTAACAATCTACATAACTAATGTATGCCCTGTGGTGTCACCGCCAGACACCACACTTGCTAGGTGGTAGCCTTTAAATCGGCCGCGGTCCGTTAGTATACGTCGGACCCGCGTGTCGCCACTATCAGTGATTGCAGACCGAGCGCCGCCACACTGCAGGTCTAGTCTATAGAGACTCCCTAGCACTCGCCCCAGTTGTACAGCCGACTTTGCTAGCGGTGGTTCACTGTCTACATACGCTCTCATTTGCCGGGACGACAGTTTAGCGTAGCCTTCAGCTACGTCATTTGCTACGACCTAGCAAGGGGCCATATTCAGTTACTATGTATCCTGAGCAGATAATATTGTGAATCATGTACCGTCAAGAGCGACGCTCATTATTAATGGATTAAAGTTAAGTATGAAACTAATTACGTCCGCTTTCTGAATTCTCATTCCTTGTCATGTTCCAGACCTCGCGTCAGTATGGTTCTTCCCTCCTCACGCCAGCCTGTGTGAACTAAAACGCGTGCATTTTGGCCTCCACTCGTAACACGGTGTTGGCTCTTCTGCTAACACAAAATGCCCTTGTGCTGTTCTTTAGTGTGTGCTACCACAGGTATTGTACAAGTTTCATAGTGAGAACTTTTCAAAATACGATATCTCTTAAACGTCTAGCACTAGAATCTTGCAACGGACGCCTCTGACATTTTGATTTATTCTACTTATAGTTTGTTAGTGCCACTACGCATTGTTCTATTTTAAAAAAGTATATTTGCACAAAAATACACTTTATAAGTACTATTAAAATCTGTTTATTGGCTAACAATACGAGCCCCTGACTATCAATCCATTCTGTGGCAATAGCACATTCCATCTCTGCGATATTTCCGGTGCAAGTTTTACGTGATACACTCTGTATACATTTTACGTGTATTGAATTCTGTAGCAGCCCTCAATTTCAGCTTCGTATAATGTAAGTGGTAAATGCTAGATGATTTCTAGTATTGTACCTGCTCCGGCGTATCGACAAGCGCCGGCACGAAGATGAAGAACGCTACAGCAGAGAGGGCTGCGAGGTGACGACAGCCAATAGCGCGCTGACTAGGACGGCACCACGACAGGAGCGGCACCTGTACGAAGAGAACATAAGCGCCGCTCCTGCCAGCTTCGGCCGGACAATAGAAGACGGACACTAGCAGAGAGGCGTAGAAGAGCAGTGATATTAACGACGGCAGTGACATATGAGTGGGTGTGAGTAACTTGCAGGGACATTCTGGATAGCGAAGGACTTTGATTATTTGCATGTCGCCAATCGCTTGCGACCCGTTCTTGTAATCCAAAGTCAAGTGTTGTCAATCTACTTTATTGTAATAAAAACCATTAACGTGATTTGCTTGAATTGCCGTTTAGCTATCCGAGAAAGCATCCTTTAGGCACCCTGTATGATAGGAGTGGGCAGGACCCCACAGTACCAACATTCTGTTTGAGGATTTGCTTGTTAGTTTCGTCTCTTATTTTATAAAGCAGCTGGTCATTTTGCACCACGGGGCTGAGTGGACAGAGAGCTTCGTTGTTAGTAGCCGGCAGGGCTAACCACTAGAGTACGGAGGTGGTCAGTTTCTATCGGGAGCCGCGCGCTCTGAGGCGCCTTGGCACGGTTCGTGCGGGTCCCCCTGTCAGAGGTTCGAGTCCGCCCTCGGGCGTGGGTGTTTGTGTTGTCCTTAGCGTTAAGTTAGATTAAGTAAGCTTAGGGATCGATGACCTCAGCAGTTTGGTACCATGAGACCTTACCACAAATTTAAAAAAATAAAAAATGTATTAGGGAAATAGCGACTTTCCGAACATTTAATTATGCGAACAGCGATGATATGTTATTTGCTATGCCTTATTTCCTGTGCTTCAGTAGTTGTGAAGAGGGATGAAACGTGCAGAATGTATAATGAAAACTGCAGAATTCTACTCGCTGAATGCAAGTGTTACTTACTGAAGGATGTAGGGACAGAAATAATGAGCGAAAATCAGTTCTGTGAACAGTTTCACGAATGATTATCTAAAACATTTCGTCTAAAAAAATGTCTGAAGTGAGGCTGCGGGATTATTATTATCGATTTTAAGCCCTTAACTTCCACGTCCTCATGGAAAAAAATGTGCTACAGCTCTTTAAAGCGTTCAGTGTCTTCACTGAAATGCAAAGTGCTCCGTTGCCATGCTCCAGTGTCTATGGAACTACGCTGCTGGCCACCGTAAATGCAACACCCTGAAGGAAGCATCCGAATCGAGTGAAATTTACACCATGAGTTTGCAGCGATGAGATATGCAACTGATTAGAATTTCAGCGCAGACGCACATCACGCGCGCCTGTGGCGCCAGCTCATAGCGCCATTTAAGGCTTGGCGATTTCGACGAGTGTACGTTCGGCACGTGTGTTTACCTTGTGGTTGTTTCACAAGACGATCAGCTATGCCTTGTAGACAACAGCGAACATCTTTTGATCAAGTATCCGAGTTCGACAGAGGAAGGATAGTGGCTTACCGAGATTGTGGATTATCATACAGAGAAATCGCTAGTCGTGTTGGACGAAACCAAACAACTGTAATGCGGATATGTGACCGTTGGATGCAGGAGGGTACGACGGACCGAGGTGGTCGATCGCATTCACCTCGGTGCACCACTGCACGTGCTGATAGGCAAATTGTGCGCATGGCAGTGACGGATCGCTCAGTGACATCCCGAACCATAGCACAGCACATTGCGTCTGTAACGCATCATCCAGTATCTGCGCGTACCATTCGACGCCGTTTACAGAAGAGTGGTCTGTCCGCAAGACGTCCATTGCTTCGTCTACCATTGACGCAGAACCACAGACGTCTCCGTCGCCAATGGTGTGATGACAGACGCATGTGGACGGCAGAATGGAATGACGTTGTCTTTACTGACGAGGCACGCTTCTGTCTGCAGCACCACGATGATCAGATTCGAGTGTGGAGACACCGTGGAGAGAGGATGCTGGACAGCTGCATTATGCACCGCCACACTGGTCTTGCACCGGGTATTATGGTATGGGGCGGTATTGGATATTACTCTCGCACGCCTCTAGTACGCATTGCCGTTACTTTAAATAGCCGGCGCTACATATCCGAGGTGCTGGAGCCAGTTGTCCTTCCTTACCTTCAGGGCTCGGCCACAGCCATATTTCAACAGGATAATGCGCGACCACACGTGGCACGCATTGTCCAAAGGTTCTTCGTCAATAACCAGATTGAATTGCTTCCCTGGCCGGCTCGCTCTCCGGATCTTTCGCCGATAGAAAACATATGGTCCATGGTTGCTCAACGAGTGACCCAGATTACATTCCCAGCTGCCACACCAGATGATCTTTGGCAACGTGTGGAAGCTGCTTGCGCTGCTGTACCCCAGGAACACATCCAACGTCTCTTTGACTCAATGCCGAGACGTGTGGCAGCGGTGATCTCCAACAATGGCGGCTACTCTGGCTACTGATTCAGGCAGGAACCACATGTCACAGACGTCTGTAAACGTAATCATTTGATACTTGGTCAACATGTAATCTACAAAATAAATTTTATTGTGCTACCTCTTGTCTTTCTTGGTGTTGCATTTACGGTGGCCAGCAGTGTAGATCTGAGGCGACGTTTGCGTTCCGTTCATAATAACATAGGGCTCCTGCACTAATGCGACAAATGTTTACCCGAGACAAGTACTTGCTGACATATGACGTGATATTTTGGAATGGAAATATATGGATGACTGTTTTCTCAAGAACATAATAGCTAATGAAACTCGACTTTTTGAATTGGATATGGACGCAAAAGAAAAGCATGCCAAAATCCCTCAAAGCTGAAATGGTGTTGACTGTGTTTCTTGTTTTGCCACAATGAGCACCTGATACGAGGATCAAAGTACTTTGAAGTCCCTTCAACGACTTCTTGGTTCTGCTTTATATCGGTGCCCGAGCAAATTCAGTATTTGTTACTAAATTATTTTAAGAGGAGAAAAATATACTGTCCTTGCTACAGTATCCCTATTCACCAAAGTTGGTCCGGCAGTCCAGTTCCTATTCTGTCATTACTGAGATCCTGTGACAAATGAGGCAGGTACGACACCGCACAACAGATTAAGAAAAGGTCGCTGCAACAAAATAGCGCCACGTCAGGAGCTGCGTTCTAGAGGGCATTTCAGTACGGAGGAAACGGCGCTAGAGGAAGTGTGTTCATTATGAAGTATGCTTGTACAGGAAAAGAGAAGTGTTTAAGCTCCATCGCAAGTCACTGTTTCTTCTTACCAGACATCACGTACTAGCACCTGTTTCTAATTTTAGACGGGTTTCTTTCCTGGCCTTATTCTGCAACATTTTAAATCGTTTCACGTATACTACTATATTTATTTAATTCTTGACCCACGTCACGGTCCTATTGTCACAGATTAGGTATTTAAAATGTTTAACTTCTTTCAGAGTAATCACCTGTAAGATCAAGTGTAGAATATAGGCTCAAGAAATTAGGCTTTTAAGAAGAGTGAGAGGATGTACAAGAGAAGGTTGTAAAAGAAATGACGATATAAGGAAAGATGTAGAAATGTATAACTTAAACGAAAAAATAAATAAAATGAAGCAGAACGGAGGGGATATGTAAACCATATGAATGGAGAAATGCTCCCTGTAATAGCTTTCAATTATAAACAAACTAGAAGAAGAAATGTAGGGAGGGCTTACGGAAACAGAGAATTTGTCTATTACATGAAGTGAAGAAGAATAAAAAGTTTTTCACTGCACTGTCTAGTATGTTTCAGGTGTAGCATTTGAGTCATGTTCAACTATATATAATGTGTAATGTGTCTTGGGGAGAAGGCTGGTTGTTCCGTCAAATGCCGTTACTTTGGCTGTCCATGTTAATTCTTTGCAATGCTCTAGAAACGGGCTCGTAAGCTATGCCGACTTTTCCTCAGGTTTTTGAATTCGTTCTTAATGTTTTTCTGTCTGTTTGTTCTTCCTACGGTACTTTGTATTGTTACCATGAAATCCCTCGTGAAACAGTCCATTCGCTAACGAACAACTGCGCTTTTATCGATGGGAATTAATAATCTGAACACGCCTCGTACTTACAGGTTCCAGAAACTTCGCGTCAAGATGTGACGCACCCTAATGCCTTCGAAGTCAGAACATTAGAATAAGAGACATACCCAAAATGAAGTGGAAAATTAATGATGAGATCGGCCTTGAAATATGTATAGTTTGAATAAGAAGCGAGTTCTGGAGTAGCAAATCAAACAGAGATTATGACAGAGTTTTCATTATACTTCATTTTCAAAGTCATACGGGAATCGGTAACAATAATGTTTGTGCTGATAATGAGTCTTAGTGAACGTGCCGTTTCGTTAGCTTTGACGGTGGCGCCCAGGGAACAACATGAACCACAGAGGCATCAATAGTGCGGGTGACCGGCTCGTGTCACTGAGGAAAGCTACTAGTGAGTGCTGGGGCCAGAGATTAGTGGATCGTCAGACGAAAGAAATGTTACGTGGAGTCGTGGTAATGAATTTTCACGAGGAAAGATGGCTATCACTCAGTATGTTCTTTAGTGGCATGGCCTATTACAAGTGAATTTGATAGGTTGCACATCCCACAGCGACAGAAAAACATCTCTTCCGCGCCTGTGGGGAGAGTACTGCCAATAAATTGCCAGTAATCTGCACAGCTTATAGACATCTTTAGGTCTTTCTGTTTCCGATAAGTTGAAAGTCACCTATAAGGTAGCCACTTTCAATTTTCGGTTATTTTATCACTCTACTTCGCGAGTCAGTTATTTCTGGTGCTATGCAAAGATGGTATTGTGTATCAAGGATCGACAGCAAACACTCTGGTTAGCTAGTATATGCTTTGAAGCTTTCGAGAAGTTGTGTGTTTTGGTTCCGGTCCAGTGCAATAGTCGTAGCTCTCCCCGCCAGGCAAAATCCTGTGGGTTAAATGTTTGAACTAAAGTGTCTATACGGGTCGCGGGGCAGGTGAGACTATCGGTGTTAAATGGAGTCGACGCTGTGTTTGCTGTTTGGCGAGGAAGATAATATTATTGTGGTTATCCGTAGCCATTGCTTATTTGAAAAGTGCTTTCATTTAGTATTCTTGGGGATTTGCATTTCATGGTCAAATTCTGACTGATTTACAGACAGAGGTTGCTGTGAACGCTGTGAGCAGAAACATGTCCGACGTGTCGTTGGGAATTTGTTGTCTCATGAGGTCCGCAGTCACAAAGTTGGGTACGAATCCAAATTCAATCATTCAATCCAAAGAGCAGGTAAGTCAGGTTATTCACTCTTCCATTCAACTTAGATTATTAGCCGGTTTATATTGTGTATATTACTTGCTTCTTTTATGTTTGTTTACTGGTTTGCCTGCCTTTGTTTTGGTAGGAGGCTATGTATTACTCCGGCCTACGGCTTTTTGAATTAACTTTAGAAAGTTGGAAATCACATAGTTTCTTCTATTTAAATATCCTTGGTCGTTGATTTGATACTTAGTGTATGGTATAGTTCCAGTTATATGATCATTATGTGATAACGGGTTATGAAACGATACCTTTCTCACCTGTCAGAAGCAAGTGCCAAATTTCGCCTAGTGTTTCCTATTACAAGTAACTTCCTCCAGATTCACCATTACGTATTCCTGTTCTCTGCATGAATTTAACAGCTAATAGTGGACTAGCGGTTCTAGGCGCTACAGTCGGGAACGGCGCGACCGCAACGGTCGCAGGTTCGAATCCTGCCTCGGGCACGGATGTGTGTGATGTCCTTAGGTTAGTTAGGTTAAAATAGTTCTAAGTCTAGGGGACTGATGACCTCAGAAGTTAAGTCCCATAGTGCTCAGAGCCATTTGAACCATTTTTAACCATTCCATGCGATGGGTTTACTACAACCCCTGAAGTTGTCAGGCGAAGGCGGCGCTGTGCGCCATGCAAATAGTATCGCAGCCACCTTCCTAGGTTGTCTCCACATCGCTGGAAGCGATAAACACATTTTAATAAACTATGTATATTGAAATTTTTCGAAGCACGTGACTCATCCGACTTTAAGTCCTGTTACTAGTAAATATTCACCTTTGGTGGAGGGGCCACTACTTGTAGTCCTGCTGATTCTGCTACCACCAAGCCATTACAAGAAAGAACAAAATGCATGACGACGCTCATAATCGGTCCTTCTTAAGACCACGTTTGACTATCATCTCCATAAATGTGGAGGGATTATCACCTGTCAAACACGATATACTGGCTGATTTGTGCAGATCGAACGAATGTCACGTCCTATGCCTACAGGAAACGCACCGAGGCCCAAACAGCAATAGACCTAAAATTGCGGGCATGAAACTGGCAATCGAACGGCCTGACGATCAATACGGAAGTGCAATTTTCATACGAGAGAGAGTAGCCTACGACGGGTTTCAACTTTCGGACAAAATCAAAATTGAAGTTCTCCGAGTTGAGGCTAATCATATGACAATAACATCAATATATAAGCCTCCAAATACGCCATTCGAATATGACCTGCCGCGCAATAATTCCCTTCCCACGGGGAGTATTGTAATGGGTGACTTCAATAGTCACCATACACGCTGGGGATACAATGAATCTAATGAAGAAGGACTCAAGGTGGAGACATGCGCAGATGCTGAATCACTCTGTCTCATACACGACGCCAAACTCCCCCCATCTTTTAACAGCGGCAGGTGGCAAAGGGGATACAACCCTGACCTCGTCTTCGTCAGCCAGAACTTGGTAACTGAGTGCGTGAAAGATGTCCTGGGTCCTATTCCACACTCCCAACATAGACCCATCAAACTCACAGTTACTTCAGCAGTGGTGCCAATGCGGATTCCATTTCGACGAAGATTTAATTTCAAGAGGGCAAACTGGGAAGGTTTCGCCATTGCAATCGACGAAAAGCTGAAAAATCTAGAACCAACACCCAGCAACTACGACAAGTTCATAGAAATCGTCCAGAATGTATCAAGAAAGTCTATCCCTAAGGGCTGCAGAACGGAGTTTGTACCGGGCCTAACGAAAGACATCCCGCAACTATACGATGCATATAAGGAAAAGTATGAGGAGAACCCATTCTCTGAAGAAACTCTTGAACTTGCAAATACACTTACCGACCAGCTAATCGAGAAGCGCCGAGAAGAATGGCAACATCTAATTGAAAGTGTAGACATGATCTAGCCGGATTGCCTGGAAGACAATTAAGAAGCTAAATAACGACCCTAAGCTGCAAACGGAAGCACCAAGAGTAACAGCCAACCAAGTAGCGCACCAACTCGTTCTTAATGGGAAAACGAAGACTCCAGCAAAAACCATCCCAATAAGAACTGGCGCAAGTAACACGGACTACTACAGCCGTCCATTTACCATCGAAGAGCTAGAGTCCGCACTTAAATCTCTGAAATCTGTCAAAGCAGCAGGGCTAGACGACCTTAGGTATGAACAGATCCTTAAATTTGGCGAGTACACGAAAAACTGGCTGCTCCTACTTTTCAACACCTGTATCCGGCTGAACAACATCCCGAAAATCTGGAGAAAGGGCAAGGTCATAGCCATTCCAAAACCCGGCAAACCATTGGACGAGCCAAAAAATTTCAGACCGGTAACATTACTTTGCTGCTTGTACAAGGTGTTAGAGAACATGCTGCTGAATCGACTTGTGCCTAATATTGATCATCAGATAATTCTGGAACAGGCGGGGTTTCGCCCTGGGAAAACTTGCACTGGACAGGTCCTGAATCTTACCCAGTTCATAGAGCATGGGTACGAGAACCGTCTAATTACTGGAGCGGTACTTGTCGACCTCTCATCCTCATTCGACACTATAAATCACAAACTGCTGCTCACTAAAATATACGCTATGACTAATGATTTCGGGCTGATACAAATTATATCAACTCTTCTCAGCAACAGACGGTTCATCGTAAACCTAGGAGGGAAGCGAAGCCGATGGCGTATCCAGAAAAATGGACTACCCCAAGGCAGTGTCCTCGCACCCACTCTTTTCAACATATATGTGAATGATCAACCAGTTGCACCAGGGACTAGGAGCTTTGCTTACGCGGACGATCTTGCAATAGCCGTGCAGGGTCGGAACTTTAACGACATAGAAATTAGCCTTACGAATGCTCTCAACGGTCTAACGCCGTACTACGAAGCCAACTGTCTACGCCCGAACGCAGCAAAAACATTATCCTGCCCATTCCATCTTCGAGACCGAGACGCCAAACATAACCAAAACATCACGTGGAACAACCAACGGATCGCGTTCAGCAGCACTCCTTGTTATTTAGGTGTCACCCTTGATCGCACACTTACTTACAGACATCATGTAGACAGGGTCAGGGGCAAACTATCAGCAAGAAACAACCTCCTGAGTAAGCTCACCTCCACAAAATGAGGTGCCGACCCACATACTTTACGTACGTCGGCACTTGCACTCTGCTACTCGGTTGCTGAATACGCTGCCCCAGTTTGGGAAAGATCAGCGCATGCGAAACGAGTGGATCCTCTGCTGAACGATACCTGTCGCGTAATCACGGGATGCCTAAGACCCACCCCGGTTAGCCAACTTTATTTGCTTAGTGGCATAGTTCCATCCAACGTCAGACGAGCTATAGCAAGCGAAGCAGAGCGCCTCAAGCAGCTGTGCGACCAGCGCCATCCTCTCTTCGGACAAAACCATCCACACACAAGTCTAAAATCATGACGGAGTTTCCTCGCCTCAGTTCAACCGCTCGAAACCTCAAAACAAAAGGCCAGATTGTCAAAATGGCAAACAACACTGCCTTCGGGAGACCAGGCACCTCTAATCTCACCCAACGAACAATTGGTCTCTGGAAATGAACTAAGATGGCCATTATGGAGAACCCTCAACCGCCTACGAACTGGGGTGGGCAGATGCAACGTAAACATGTGTAAATGGGGACGCCGAGACGGGAAGGACACGTGCCAGTGCTGACAGACCGAAACAGTGGACCACCTCCTGGAATGCAGCAACATGGGGGAAGTGTGCAGGAAAGAAGATCTGGCGAACACTACGGCAGTGGCAGTTAAATGCGCTGAATTTTGGCGGGACGTAATATGATATATATACTATGTTTGTCTTTATATTGTAATGTGATTCCCCATTTGGGTTTGTTTTATTTATACATATGTGTATTGTATTTGTATTTGTGTGTATATGTAATATGTGGGTTGTCTATGGCTTGGATACGATTAAATAAATAATAACCTTTGGTGGAGTCTTATAATTGATTTTTCATATTGGGTCTGCTGACAATGTGTCTATTATTTTTACACTGCACGGTGAATGTGCGTTCTGATCAATTACTTCGCGTTCATTAATTTGTTATACGGATCAGAACTGTATCGATGATACGTGTTGGGTTTACCTTACACTAGGAAACCGAAATTCAAAGTGAGCAGACGGCTTGCATATTTGGAATGACCGTCGTGTGTGCTGTAGGAAGTGCTGCGCTGCATGTGGAGTTGGGTGAACGAAATTTGATGTGCGCACAGTGAAGGGCCGTCGGCCTGCGTGGAGGCGCGCGGCTGCGCTGGCCACGGAATGGCTAATGCAGGGTCCTCGCTAAGCTGGACTGGGCTGGGCTGGGCTGGGCTGGCCACACCGAAATTACGGGCCGCGGCTCTGGTATTTGGCGAGGGGCCCGCGGCGGCTGCGAGGCGCCCTTCTTCGCAGAGCTCACGGCTTAGCGCAAACCACTGACCACGAGGGCGCCCAGCTGCCTCACTGCCTGGAACCGCAAGCACAATTTGATGCAGCAGAGGTACTACGAGGGTGTCACGGCTACTTCCCTCGGTATATGGCTGCACCAGGGTGTCAAATATGAGAAAGCGAGTTTCTACAAGAAATACATCAATCCATGCGTAACTTGTTTCCTCAAAAACACGTTTCTTTTTTTTTTTTTTTGATGAATGAGGTCATTCCCCTACTCACTGATGTGACTAGCACAATGCTTAGACAAGAGGCGTGAATTACTTACGGCAAAGTCTGTGTCGTAATGCAGGCTGCTTCTACATGGCCACAACATTGATTATTTTAATAATTTACCATTTTAAGTACCTATGGGAAAGTTTCTTCACACTGAAACTTGTCAAAGTTCTAATCTGATTCAGTAACTATTGGGTGGTGTAAGGACTAGGTTATTAAAGTAAAATAATAATTATATGTCCATAGAAAGCATTCCATAGGAAGAAGTGGGATAGCCTTTGATTATAAGACTGATTATCAAACACATGGAATTATTCTTTTGTAGAATGTAATTTTGAGTGACGGAGACTATGGTTGCCAAATTAAAGGATCGTATAGCTGCAGTTGCTAGTAAATAAGTGGAAGGTTTTGAAATACTGATTGGATATTGGGGTTTTTCTACATCTTTTGGAAAGCAGTCATCTGCTACCTTTACTTGATACGTGTTGACGTACAGGATACGTGATGTATAGCATGTAATATTGGTAATTTTCACCTCACAAAGATTAGTATACCCTCAATAGTAAACGCCTGATGGCCTGAAGTTATCAAACAATTGTAATTTAACCGTCACGTAGCAGCGACAGAATCTATTATTCTTTATCTTTGCCGCTCTTGCACGGCGGTTGTAAATCTCTATGTACACATATCGATTAATGATATGAACAGAATTAGGTTTTTTCAAGCCGAATGAGGCCTTGAGCGCTTCACCTTTTAGCGTTTCTATTCCATGAAAGGCGGACAATTATTGGCTGCGTTCCGCAATTTGTATTATATATATATATATATATATATATATATATATATATATATATATATATATATATATATAAGTACAAGTACAAGTACAAGTAGAAGACGATGAATTTGGTACAGGAACACACAGTGGTCAGTCCTTAGTTTGCTGAAACAGTGCGAAAATCTTGCAGAAATGATGACCAAGTTAACGTAGCCGTTGTCATGAATGGATGTAAGTTCCATTCTGCGTTAGTATTGCTCGTTTTTAATCTCATCTCCTTCTTTTACAGACAACTACGGTACTATAATTGATTTCTTAGCAATAAATTAACAGTGCCAAAAAGTGAATCGTGAAACTCTTAGTTGTTACATATCTTATAACTGTCTGACAAGAAAAGCGAAGCACTCAAAAGACAGGGCCGGATGTCTGTGTAACTTCGTACACACCATCAGCAGGTATATAAATGATTAGAGTTGCCATTCTCTTTGAGACGCACAGTGGCCAACAGAATTCATTAGTGTTTCTCATGTTTAGTGTTGTTACCAGGCCTGTTAGGGTTATATGGGTCACGAACTAAGGTAGATGTTGAGTGATCACTCTGAAGGACAGGGAGATGTCACTTATACGTGCGAGAAAGCGTTATCAGTTCTTGATAAAGTTTGAAAGGAGCCTCATTGTCAGTCTTCATTTGGTCAGGTGGTCGAAAAGTGCAATATCTAGATTTGTGGGCATTCAGATGTAAGAGTGGCTCAATGTTGGACTACATGGGAACGTGAGAGTATCCATACTTGTCGTCGAGGTTCCAGTCAACTTTATCTTACCAATACAAAGGAGTATCTCTGTATTACGCAGCAGGCACATCGTAACACGTTAGCAACAGCACCTGTTATCCGAGAACAAGTAATGGATTCGCTGCAACATTTTGTCATCCATTCGTTGGAGGCTAGCATCAGCTGGACTAGGGAATTACCAGACCATGCTAGTTTGCCGTAAAAATAAAAAAAACAGAGGGGGAGAGAGAGAACACAAACGGCTGCATTTGGGTTGGTGCCGTCACCTGGAAGCTTGCACTGTTGATGAATGGTGTCGCATTGTGTTCAGCGCTGAATTACAGTTATGCATTACCTCCGATGACCATCGTCGGAAAGTATAGCGGTAATGTGGGGGGAGCCGCCATTCTTCCAACGTTTTGCAGAGGCACAGCGGTGTTATTCCTTGCATCATGGTACTGGGAGCCATCGCTTATAGCCTCCTGTCCTGTCCTGCCTGGTAGTGACTGAATGAACCCTGATGGCCCAATGGTACGTCACGGATGCCATGCATCCTATTGTGTTACCACTCATGCGACAGCATCATGGTGCCATTTTTCAACAGGACAATGCTTGTAGATGTACTCCCATAGCCAGCAAGATCCCAAGATCTGTCCCCGATAGATCCCATGTGGGACGTTCTCGAACTTGCTGGTGTCTAGGTTATCAAAGGCCAGTGACAACAATTGTAGGCCAGCTTGCCTCAGAAATGCATCCAGGCCAGAGAGAGTGAAACGTCATACTGATAAGCTGGCTCATACTTCAATGTTCTTTATAAATTTGACTCGATTTCGTGACCACTTAAATGAGATGACTATCTTTTCAACCTGTGAAGTTTCATTTCGCTTCCCCCTCACCTTCTGAGTGTTTCACTTTTTTGTCAGGCATGTGTTAAACACATATACATATTTCTCTACCTGAGATGCTGCGTTGGGCCTTTGCTGTGGCGCTGGGACGACATCTTGCGGCTGGTGAGTGAATCGTTGCGCTCTGAATGCGTCACCTTGCGCCGCCATGATGGGCGTCCACATTGGTCACGTGACCGGGGTAGTTCCTCTGATTGGTCATGCCTGAAACAGACAGAAACTGCTATTAGCATTCACGAATTACTTATATAGTAGCCTTAGTTCTTTCAGAAAAAATGAATATTGCGCTCCTTTGAATGAAAATAATTTCATGTTTAGTGTGTGGGATAAGGCTGTGGACAAGGTACCAGGAATGAGAAGTACCATGTAGTATTGCAATGCTGCAGCAGGTGTTGCCTTGTCACTGTAAAAAACAAAGTGAAATATCTTATATTTTTGCCTGCCAAGAATGCTGGAAGTGAGCTGAATTTATGATGGAGCAATCAGATTACCAAAATATCAGAATACACACATGACTAGCTATATTGCTAGCAGTATGTACATATCAAGAAAAATGTGGCATCACCCCTATATCTCGTGCAGGTATGTTGCTATTGTGACTGTTCCCGTACCGATCGGAAGGTCACCTCTGACGTTGTTTATAAACATACACACTCTTACCATGACCGCTACCCACAGGTAGAACGTTGCATTCGAATGGATTGCGGCATTTCAGTTGAAAGTAAAGCACTAGCAGGGATGGAGTGGAAAGGTCTGTGGAACACCAGAGTGAGCATCCGTCATGCCACGGACAGTCGTGACCAATGATCAAGTCCGCACCATCACGTTATGTGCAGAATGCTTGTCAACCAGGGAAGTTGCTCGACGTGTGCACCGGAGTCAAAATGATGTGGTGCAGACATGAAATCGGTTCCAATTAGCAAGTAGGGCTGAAGACTGACATCGCACAGGTTGTCCACGTTCGATATGTGCACTGGATGATCGATGTCGACGGGTCAAATAAACCGTGGGCTGAGTGCTCCAGAACTGAATTCGGCCTTCGAAGAGCTTACATGACGCTGTACATCGCATCAAACTGTTAGGAGTCGATGCATGAAGCAAATCTCCATTCCTGACAACCATTGCGAGCACCACGTCATACACTACAACTGCACGTACTCATTTACAGATGGACAAAATTTATGCAGAATGGACGCCCCAGGATTGGTGTCGGATGTTGTTTACGAACGAAACTCGGACATGTTTGACACTCATAATCGAGGACAACCTGCTTGGGAACGACCCGGTAATATCGAACGTCTTCAAAATTGTGTTTGACATGTGCAACGAGGTAGTGATAGAGTTGTGTAATGGGGTGGCATTACGGGCATTAAAAGGAGCAACCGCACATATCTCGTGGTTGTCGAGGGTAATGTAATTGATATACGGTACATTGACAAGATTCTACAATGAATGGTGGGACCGCATCGCCAATATTTTGGTGACAATTTCATCTTGATGGAGGATAACTCGCGTGATCACTGTGTTGTTCTCGTGAAATGACTGCAGGAGAGTGGGACAATTTTGACCATAAAACACCTGTCGTAAAAACAGGATTCTAAATGTAGATGCGTAGATTAAACGACTAAAAAAGTAGAACCGTAATTAGGGCAGGAATTCACTGGCCAAGAACCCACAGCTGTAAACTATACTGCAGAAACAGAAAAACCTTATAGATTAAAGTATCACATTTTTATCATTTTCTGTGTGTATAGGGCTCGATTGTTTAGTTTTGTTCTTTCTCACTGAAGTGCATTCTTTGAACTTTTGCCTAGATTAACTTTGCAGATACTTGTAGATCACAGCACTCGATAGATTAGCTTTTATGTGTAAACAAGGACTTAATTCAGCTGTCTATGTATGGCACAATATTCGTTACCCAGAGGCAAGCGGATCAGTTTATAAGGAAATGTGCTTGAACAAAAATAACAGCTTTGGTCATAGAGCCTGTCACACGTGAATTTTGTTAAAGAAAAAGACAACCTCAAGCAATGTATCAGATTTAAGTTGGTTTGACGACGGCCACGAAAGCTTGCTGGGTCACATGATCCGTTTGCCTGAGGAAGATATTTTTGTGTTCCATATAATTTACACGTTGGTCCTAGCGATGACTGGCAATGTGGTCCATCATTACTTACATCTTGCTGATATCTGTGACGTTACCCATTTCAGGTACCTTTCATGGACCTGTTATTTCCTTGATTCACCTGTATATAATCGAGCTAAAATCTTACAGGTGCCTGTTTACCTCTATTAATAGGCTATCTAACTTTAAAAACTGTCTGAAGAGTTGTTCTATACGCTTTGTCTGAGAGCCTAGTAAAGCGGATAGTAAAAAATTTCGAACTCACAAAGTGATTGAAAACCCTGTAGCGCTATCATATGAGCGATTTCATTAACAACGAAGCTTTATGTTCATTAACAACTGAGGAAAATATTATAATTGTTAGGAAAATAGTAAAGTAGATGTGGAGATGTATGAATAATAACAATTATATTTTAATTCATAATAAGGAAGAAATGTCACGACAAATCAAAACGTTACAGAATCGGCACTCGATTGCAGGCTACCTTTAGCATCTGACCCTGGATTTGAATTAAAACTACAGAATTTCCCTCTTCTTGGAATAGGAATGTGTGGCGTTAGGAATGCAAAGAAGGATTCTGGATCAGGTAACAACTCGACACACAATCTTAGTGTCTGAAAGTTTCGTTGTAGTATACACACCGATGAGGATTGCAGGATTTGTCAATGAAACCACCTACAAAAAGTGACTAAGCTGTTGTAGATCACATCCATTATCCCAAGGGTACTAATTGTACAGGTTAGTGAGGAATGTTGAAACGTTGATAATGGAGTCGTTTAGAACCGTTTTATGAACTATTTTGCCAATTTGTTTTGAAAGTGTCACATACTGTAAGAAACTGCTTATACTAAACCCTTAAACGTTTAGATTTTTACTCGCTGAATTCAATATTACTTTGTGTTTATGATTTCTGCTTAACGCATCTACAAGTTAGCAAACGGGAGGAGGAGTCCCTTCGGATGTAAAAATGATTATTGCAACTGATCTGAATATTGTGCGAGATCCAGAAAGCGATAAAGCAACCTAAACGAGAATTTAATTGTTTAACGGCAGAGAATGAAAGCAGTGATACGTGTAGAAAGTGTGGCAACATAAAGGTATGTGTCGGAAACAAATCAAATGCTAACCTGGTGTAGACAGCTGCGCAGCTGCGAGGTACAACTGTATGGGCGAATATTTCCATTAAGTGCATTTGTCAGAAAACGACCCGTAAGTAATTGTTATTTTAATAGTTGTCTACCGAATCGTTCACCATAAACTGTTCATTAGATTGTTTAATTCCTCAACCTGTTGACGTTTGATAGCTTCGTCTAAAAGTGGGTATAAGCAAAGAATCACTGTGCGGTTATCTTTACTGTGGCGTGTAGTTAATTACAAGTGATATGTTTCTTCTTCTGGCTGGAAGGGACTGAGATGTATTGTAGGTTTTCTTTGATACGTGTAGTTGCTCTCACTTGTTCTCACGATTCAGTAAACGAAATACGTCTTATGCCAGACACCTCATTCTTCTTAGTGATACTGCGACGAACTGTGGGCACGCAGTGTGGCGTAGGATTTCACGTCGCTGTAGGCCTACTGTCGTGCTGCGGGTCGCCAGTTTACATCCGACCACCAGCAAGTGTTTGCCATTTCTTATTCAACATTTCTGGAAGGTTCGCGGAATCCGTTATTTTTGTAATGTTAGTATTTTCTAAAATATTCGATCTTGTGTAACGTTTCTTCAGGGGTACAGTTCTGTTATGGCTGCACGCTGATGTAACAAACGTTATTTCACTGGTAAGTGTTATACTTTACTGACGACCCTGTTTTCATGTTTGGACTTGATTGTGGTTACGGCATGACATTGTTTGATGGAGACGCCTGGGGTAAGAGAAGAGTAACAGCAGTTATTTGTGGTAACCAAAACCGTCGGATCGAGAAAGCAAGATGTAAATCATGAATGTCGACCTCACACGTCATGATGAAGAAGAGGTGTATCGATATTTAGCACCGATTTCCATCACCAGTCGAAAGCGCCACATACAATGGACTCGGCCGACTCTGACTTAGGCAGCAGCCGTCAAACAGACGCGCAGTATCCGATCAACGCAGGTGGCATACAACCAACTTGTATGCCAAGTATGACGCCCCACTAAAAAACGGACGTTTGGAAGACAGAGAACAACGTGCAGGTATGTTCCACTATGGGCGCCCTGGGCTTGTACGCTACTGCAGAGAGACAGAATACGAGTGTTCGATGACTATTACGCTACCAGGCGTTGACCATCACAACAGTCCTAGTCACTCCAGTCAATTGCATTATAGTAGACCTATGGGACGATGCCAATCGCTATACTCTGGAAGTCGTTACCCAATACGCCGTAGCGGTTCCCCGTTGCCTCACAGAGAGGTACTAGCCGCTCGCCAAGCCACCGAATTCAACAAAACTAAGCGAGGCAAACATCTGTGCAGATGAGGCTGATATAGATGAAGCCCTGCAGACATCAAAGGCAGTCATGGAGTATGGAAGATTAGAACTGCAGAATGACGAAGCTATTCCAACAAGCACACATAACAAAGATTACTATGAGCGGTGGTTTGCCATTGAAGACGTTATTTTCCCGCTGTCATAAAAGAGTCGATATCTATTCATCAATCGAGATGCTCATTAGAAGCGTGAAGCGTTTTTTCGATTGAAAATAGCTACTCAGGCTCAAAAAAGGGATCTACATGCCACTGACGATAATATGCATTGTACGTTGGCAAGGAGAACTTTGTGAAACTGTCACGAGCAGCTTTAACTCGTCCCTAAAGGGATGTGGGTACGAATAGCCCTATTAGGTCAGCAGAGCAAGCTTAGTGGCATCGAAGAAGGCTCATGGTCTGTTACCACTGCAGACAAGGCAGGGGAGAAAGCTACTATCGAAATGCCAACATGATCTGGCCCTAAGGAAGAAAAATGTCAACGCGTGTCATCCGTTCTGCCACTAATTTCAGGATGCTTTCAAATTCAGATTGGAGGAAAGAGACACCAAGCGACTCATGTTAAAACAGTGGGTCGCCCACCGACTAACCAAAGCTCACATAATTCGACGCCGGCTGAACGACGGATAAACCGGAAAGAAGTGGAGAAGATGCTGCAAGATGACATTACTGAACCCTGAGAGAGTCCTTGGTCCTATCCCGTGGTCATTGTGAAGAAGAATGATGGCACATGCCATTTCTGCGTCGATTATCGACGACTGAACAAAATCAGGTAAATAGATGTCTGCCCACTACCGCTCATTGATGACAACCCAGATTGCTTGAAAGGAGCAAAGTATTTCTCAACCATGGACATGCAGATAGGCCACTGGGAAATCGGGCTGACGAGGCTAATAGAGAAAAGACTGCCTTCATAACTCCTGGCGGCCTATATGTGCTCAAAGTTATGCAGTTTGGCTACGTAACACTCTAGCAACCTTAGAAAGTGTGATGGACTACTTGCTACGGCACCTTAAATGGCAGACGTGTCTTCGTTATCTGGATGATAACTGTCGTTTTTCAAAGACATTTTCATAACATCTGAGCCGCCTGACAACCTTGTTAAAATGTTTTCAGCCTGCAGACCTCCGCCTGAACGCGAAAATGTGCCTCTTCACTATCCAGTAAATAAAAATCTTGGGGCGCCTAGTGAATGGCGGTGTAATCCACCCCGACCTAGAGAAAATAAGAGCAGTCACAAACTTTCCAACTGCCCAGCACATTCGCACTGTGAGACATTTCCTCGTAATGTGATCGTACTACCAACGATTTATAAAGGACTTCTGCACCAAGGAACGTTTGTTATTAGAACTACTACAGGAAGACGGCAAATTTTCGTGGAAAGAGTTGGAAGAAAGATCTTTCCTTGTCCTTAAGGAGGTGCCAACATCTTGTCCAGTACTAGCATCGCATGACGAGATTTCCGAGACAGATGTTCACAATGACTGGCGGGTATGGGATAGGAGCAGTTCCAGTACAAATTTAGGAATGTGCTGAGAAGGTGATAGCATATGCTTCCAGAGAACTCTCCGAGATGAACTATTGCACAAACGAGGAAGTGTGCCTTGCAGTTGTTTGGACCATCAACAAGTACCGGCCCTATTTATTTGGAAAACAATTCACCGTTACAACAATTCTGTACCCCGACTGACTAGTCTGAAGGATTCATCGGGTTGCCCGGCGAGATAGGCACCGAGGCTTCAGGAGAACGATTTCAGAGTTGTATACAATACCGGACACAAATACAAGGTCGCCGACTGCCTTCCAAGGAATCCTTTGCGGAACACAGCAGCGTGGAGGAAAAACTGTTCAAAATGGTTCAAATGGCTCTGAGCACTATGGGACTTAACATATGAAGTCATCAGTCCCCTAGACACAACTACTTAAACCTAACTAACCTAAGGACACAACACACATCCATGCCCGAGGCAGGATTCGAGCCTACGACCGTAGCAGCAGCGCGGTTCCGGACTGAAGCGCCTAGAACCGTTCGGCTACAGCGGTCGGCGGAAAAACTGTAATCGCAACATTAAGTGACATTACTGCTGAACAGAGGGAAGATCCAGCATTGCTGAAAACCATAGAAGCCTTTAAGGAGGAGGAATCGTCCAAAGGAAAATTCCAGTTAATAGATGCTACAATGTATAAGAGGAGCTATAATTCGATGGGGCGGAAATTGTTGCTCATCATCTCAGCTCAGACACGTCCAACTATTTTTAAGTTTTTACACGACACTCCAACACTCTAGTTATTTGGGATTCGTGAAGCTGCTAGACAGAATCAGACGAAGGTATCACTGACCAGGTCTATATCGATCCGTTGGACACTATGTGAGCCACCGCAATGAGTGCCAACGACGGAAGCACGTACCTCAATTTCCTCCAGAGCACCTGGTATCAATTCTGCCTGTACCGTCGAATTGGAATCGACCTCATGAGGAGTTTCCCGAAGTCGACAAACGGTAATCGATTGATAATAGTCTGTGCTGACTACCTGATCCGTTGCTCTGTCACTAAAGCGAAACCGACTGTCGAAGCTCCGGGAATTTCAAGGCTCATAGGAGAAGGAATCGGTTTGGAACATGGAGCACCCAATGCGTTAATCTCTGACCTAGCAAAAGTTTTCCAGCCGAGACTAGTATGAGAGGTAATTTTACGTTGTGACATCATGCACAGGATGACAGCTACCCATCATCCACACACGAATGATCTCATAGGACGCTTTAATAAGGCATTGGCATATATGCTCTTGATAGGACATACTTTTCCTGTTTCAACTAGACGATATTCAGGAAGATTACGTGAAACAACTCATCACCAGGACAAAACAAGCAAGACAGCTGGCTCGCATACGGACATCGCACTCCCAGGAGAAATTCGAGAGCGTTAAAATGTCAAGCACTGGCCAGTGAGATACAGCCCAGGATACTCCATATGGATTTTTACGCTTGTGTGGGAAGTGGAACTACCGGAAAAGTTACTAAAGCACAACTCTATGCAGCAGCATAGCCTTTGACGCTTGTCGGACGTCACATACGAAGTCGATTACGGTCCTTCATCAGTAAGGCAGAACTGCAGAGTCGTCGTCCATGCTCTCCGTATGAAGCCCTACTAAGATCCTGAGGCGCAAACAGACGATGGGGGCTTCTCGTTCAAGGAAACTGAAGACCAACTAGACGATCGCGAAGCTCGATGGGAGGGGCTACATTTGATACTCATCCTTGTGAAGCCGATGTGACAAGTCGACATGAACCTGACAACCCGCCAGCGCTGCCATACGGAGGATCACTGACAAGATCTATATCCAAGGTGTTGTAGTTTGATCCAATGCATATTCTAGAATATTCAAGTTTGGTCAAACAGCAACACTCTTCGTCCAGAAATTCATTTCTATTCTGGCTGAACGCCGGTGTGATTGTAAACATGCTTTCAGTGTTAATTGCTGTACTTCATTGACGGTTCTACTTTCGAAATTGGACTTGATTTTGATTATGACGCGACAGTATTAAGAGTTGTCATCAGCGAAGGCATCAGTGATACCGCCACTGGCACATATGCAGAGTTCTGTACAGGGAAACATCCTGACAAATTAAAGCCGTGTGCTGAACTTGGCCTCGAAACAGACTCTTGCCTTCCCCACGCAATGCTCTTGTCGGCTGACTTGTTCAGGCAGGACTCACGATTCGTCTTTATAGTGTCGAATCAGACAGTACTGCAACACCTCTCATCTAATTTTCCAAACGTACCAAGAGCTGCAACTCCTGGAAGAATATTTTGGGAAGAAATGGCTGAGCCACAGCTTAGGGATTCTATCCCGCAGAATAAAATATTCATTCTGGAAATAATTTTAAGTTTTTAATTCAAACATTTCTCTGCAACGTCCTTCCTTTCTCCCTGCACGGTGCATCGCGGAGAGTATTTCATACCATAATTAGTTGTCTCCTTTCATGCTCCATTACGAAGTCACGGGGGAGAGCGGGGGTGAGGATGGATGCGTACTTGTCTAAGCATCCGAGTCTATTTTGTCTGCTTATTAAGTTCGTAATAGAAAGTATAAAATTCAATCTAAATTTACGAAGCAGCCTTTCGCGTATGCAAATTCTTCAAACGATTCCCAAATAAGTAGCGTCATAATTTCCACAACACTCTCGTAGCAACAATTTGCGGTAGCTTTAACCTAAATTGTGTAATCCATAACTATATGTACCTTTCATCAAGAAAGAACTGTACATAATCCTTATGTATGAGACGGAATTGCTTATAGCACAGTGCAGCCTTTCTTCTTATTTTATAGCCATCGAAGTGCATGGAAATTTCATAGATTGTAAGATTCGCTGTGATTTTCCTTCAACAACCCAGTGAAATACAGGGTGTTTCAAAAAGAATTAATCAAGTTTTGAAGTCACTTATATCGAATAATTTCTGTTAGGAGAAGAGAGTTTGGAGTTTCACACGGTCGTCGATGCGTCTTTGTAGCGCGCTCCTCCCTGTTCTCGTATTATTTACTGTCAAGATGGTGACATCGCAACAAAGATCTGTCTACCATTATTTACAGTGAGGGAATTTGTTACAGCAGTACATAATAGATTCAAACAACAATATAATGTTGAAACTTTGACCGCTTTGAGTATACAACGTTGGCATTAACAGCTCAAAGACAGAAAATGCCTCTGCAAAACGAAATCAACGGGCCATCCTCGTATTTCTGACAAAGATGTGGGATTCATTCGAAAATGCTTTGTATAGAATTTCAAAGTATTCGCACGACGAGAGACGGGAGATCTTTTTTTTAAATGTCTATCACTTGCACTTGCACTCTGGGCAACTGATGCAGCCCGTATGTTATTTAAAAAAAGTTACAATTGTGTACTCCTTATATTTATAATTAAAAGACGAATTAGCTTACCTAGAGGAATAATAACGGGAAAAGAACGTATGATACTCGTCGGAGAGAGACAGAGAGAGAGAGAGAGAGAGAGAGAGAGAGAGAGAGAGAGAGAGAAGGAAATAATAGAACGGTTGCCGCTGTGGTGTGTGGAGTGTAATGCAGCGTCGTCTGTAGAGAGTTCACCACGTAGAGAATTTTTATTTTGTATATAGCAGGGAAATATGGGAGGAACATTCTCTGTCACAACTGTTCTCAGTGAGAAGACAGATGTTCTTTAGTCGGGAACGGCAAAAGCCACATAGTGGAAAATTGGAGTTCAGTGCAGCCTTTTGAATTTATCAAGCGCGAGAGATACACTTTCTTAAGTTCCATGCTTTTGTATCTTTTCCATCAACAACAAGATGCATGTGGCCTGTATTTTCTTCTGCATAACATTTTCTCAGAAATTTCTTACTCGGAAATGGCTTAGTACTGTTTTTTTCCACGATTCAAATTTGGTTGGGAAACAGAACCAAAAACACAAGTAATTCAATATTTTTAGTTCTTGTAATGAACGAAACCATTCTTAAACCAGATATGAAAACAGATTTTGATATGTCCGTATTCACCTCAAAGACCAGGCAACAAAAATAGCTAAACAAGATTTAACTGCTGTGTGTATTCACCTCTCTCTGCAGGGCGTACAGCAACATGTAGGATTATTTTTTATGTTATAAAAGAATGAGCTAGTTCCAAATCCAAATACAAGTTTGAAGTCATGCAAAAGACTTATAAACTCTTAAAATTATGATTTTTATATATTTTTAAAATTCATCAATTTTTTATTTCGAAATTGAAAACTGTTTTTATTAAACGCATTTTACGGTAAAGACAATGTTCGTCCTCAACTTTCTCCAATCCTAGGTTGTTTTCGAGTCTCTAATGAACATGTGTCGACTCAGTGTTAGGGGCTGAACGTTCTATCTTACTTCCAAATAGAATGCAACAGAATCCTAAACAGCACAATGCATCAACGGTGGTTAGGCTGTAAGGGCCATCTGCAACTAAGTGTTATATGTTTAGCATCCAAAGGGAAACAAACTAAGAAAATATGAACATTTAAAGCCTTTTTAAGTAAAAATTATATTTAGAAATTTATTTTAAAAGCCGTTAAAGTTCCTGGTTTGATAATTATATAATACATGCTTATTAAAATCAGACACATCTTTCCGATATTTCAAATGACCCCAAAAACAATAATGTTGGGGACTTGTGTCGGAAAGCTATGGGTTCCGTGCGACTTACAGAAGTTGGCATTTATGGATAATTCATTATGAGAATTTCTGTGAGATGACAAAAAGAAGCGTAGACTCAAGTCGGAAACCACCGTTGGGAAAGAATAAAAAGATCAGCCACGTTGATGTATGTTTATATTTATTTAATTGTTTTACATTCCTCCAGTGACGAGGACACCATACGTAACGAACAACACAGTCTAGTTGTGGGAAGCACGGAAAGCTTTTCTCAGGCTATCTACTTTGGGTGAAACAGGATGGTATGATTAGACAACTTCAACCAAGTCACGAACACATACGTATTTCCATGTGATTGTCGTGAGTCTTCAGTCTTCGGACTACTTTGATGAGGTCCGCCACGGCTTCCTTGCTGTGCCAAGCTCTTCATCTCAGAGTAGCACTTACACCCAACGTCCTCAGTTAATTGTTGGATGTATCACAGTCTCTGTCTTCCGCTACAGTTTTACCCTCTACAGCTCCCTCCACTGCTCTGGAAGCTATTCTGTGGTGTCTTATGTCTAATCATCCTGTTATTTGCTCTTGTCAGTGTTTTCACACATTTCTATCCTGACCGCTATTATCATCGTACAAAGTCATTATGCACAGTAGCAGAATTGATCAGGCATTAAATTCTACGCATTTATAAATTTTTGGCTATTTAATGGTTCTGTTTGGTAAAGCAGAAGACAGTAAGATAATAGGCCGGCGTGGAGAAGGACATATAAATGACATCTGAACGCGCCTTGTTGGTAAGTGAGCACTGAAAGTTATAAATGGATCCTTCCAGTACAAAACAAACACAAAAGCATCTTGTCTAGTACTTGACAAAATGTTAGATCTGTATTATACTATTTCATACAGCGGCAGAACAGAAGGTTCCTCCTGGAAAACGTTAGACGCTGGGAACAGTGTGTCGGCTAGATCACTGATCAGAGCAAACTTAATAAAAATTGATAACCCAGGGGCGCAAGTGCAGAATAAGTGCTACAATATCAACAGTGCAACACTTTAATTGGTACAGTTTCTGAATACGAACTGGAGAACATTGTGAAGAACTGAAATACGTAGTTACGGTATAAAAGAAGACCGAGGAGAGAATGCAAAAAAAAAAAAAAAAAATAAATAAATAAATAAATAAATAAATAAATAAATAAATAAATCACGACGAGGAAAGACACGCAGAGAATCGGAAGAGGCTGTCAGGAATTGGAAGATATATGGGTGCAACTAATGTCGTGGGATCGAAGAAAGTCGGAAAGTTATTGAGGACAGATGTCAAATATAAATCGAATAAATGTGCGATCTCGACGGAAAACTTTTAAAGGGAGAGTGGCAGCGGTAGAGATATAAGAGAATACGTGATACGAAAAGAGGCGGTGAAAGAACATCACCGAAAGAAATCTATAACTAAAGGAGGTTTTCAGGTGAATAGATTACTGAGTATATGTTTCCACTCCATAAAACTGGTGTCAAATGTGTTTGTGTAAAATACAAGGGTATATGTGGCACCACTATTTATGAAGGTAATGGTTTTTGTACAAAAAGGCAAAACTGAAATAAAGGTGAATGGCATGGACGGCCAAACTGCATTTAGAACAGGATGATCGTCCTAAGGAATATTTTAATATCTACGTGATTGATACATTACATTAGTCGCATAACACGGTTGCCGCGGAGAGGGTTTCCTAAGGCGCGGAAAAAAGTAAACAGGAACATTTTCGCTAGTGCGGTACCATTTAATAACTTACGAAATATTATTGCACTGCAATTCTAATATTAATCATAAAGTATTCTAAAATATCAGTTTTAAGAGTTTCTGTGAAGTTACTCTTCTACAAAGTGGAAGGAGTTGCCCAACACCACGTTCTTTACTTCGGGCTTAATTTCCTCCACATTAACTGGAAAAAAGCTTGTAACTTTCTAACGAACTGCATCATGGAACCATCAAAAGATGTTGTAACAGATAACCAGTTCCGGTCATGTGACCATCTTCAATTCATTCACTTGTGCATAAAATGTGTAAGAAACGTTACCTGAAATCAATAGTTCGTTGATCAGATTAACACTGCACCAAGTTTGAGGGAGGTTAATTGTCATAAAATACACAATTATTTTTAATTACTGCATCTAAATGAAAATAGTCCAAAGCAAAATCACAGTCGATTTTTGCTCTCGATGACTAGTAGAAAATCTATAACATAAGATATGCGGATTATATCACACATTCTAGAGGCAGAACGGAATATATTGTGCATACAAAACATTTTTACATATGTATTAGAATGTTTTTATGCATATTTTATGTATGACTAATTCCTTTAGAAGTTGCAACAAAGAAACAAGTTATCTATGTGATGCTAAGAAACATTCATTCAACTTCATGTTGCCTTAATCCGCACTTTCTCTTATGTTTACCGAAACTATTTTATCATGTAATATTTCTTATACATTTCATACATATGTAGGTGACTAAAATTTTCATTACAATGCCTTTTGATGGTTCCATTATGTCTTTCTTAAAATACACTGAAGCTGTAGAAAACATTTAATATGCTTTTTCAGGTTGTTGAATATATGTGTACCGATATAGCTGCCTACTTTCTACACTCTTACATTAGCATATGGAGGGAAACACTTGGCAATGATTGGGTAGTGATGGCAACTGGCCATGCAGATAAGGCAGTTTGAAGACTAGTAGGACAAAATACAAATATGTCGGAGCACTAGTGCAAACGATCCAAGAAAGTCTCTTGTCCATATTCTTAGTTTTTAGCGCTTTGTTGTCCCAGAGTTACATCAGGTACCCTTAGCTATTGTTGGACATTGTCTAATAACAGTTTTAATGTCACTGTAACTGATAATATATCTTTCTTACGGATAATCCTCCGTAGCAAAGTGGTCAGCATATCTGACGCCCATGCTGAGGATCTGGGTTCAATTCTCAGCAGTATTCGTTGATGGGACGACTGGTGCGGGGTGCACTGTGCCTCGTGATGTCCACAGGAGAGCTAATTTGAAGGAGAAGTATGGCTGTAAGTTCTGGAAAGCAAACAACAACGAGCAGAATGGTCTTCTGGCCCCTCACCCTTCATGCTGCAGCCAAATAATGCCATTAGCAGAGGATGATATGGCGCCTTCTCGGCATCATATGTTCCTCAAGGCAGGAACGCGGAATCTGTAATAATAATCTTCCTGACGAAACACACTAATAACTTCCCACTTCATACATTTGTTCCCATGCACATATCACCTGTTCAGTTGTTTCAGTTACGATCTGTTTACGAGACTGTAAGAACCAGAAAACTACATCATATGACATCGAGGTGGCGTGTTCTCACAGTGCATACACTATGTACATAGTGAGGCTGCGGCTCAGTTTCCGCAGCGATTTTTAGTAACTTATACAGTGAACCAAAAGAGACTGGTATAGGAGTGCGTATTCAAATACAGAGATAAGTTAACAGGCAGAATACGGCGCTGCGGTCAGCAACGTGTGTATAATAGAAGTGCCCGGCGCAGTTTTTAGATCGGTTACTGCTGCTACAATGATACGTTATCAGGATTTAAGTGAGTTTGAACGTGGTGCTGCAGTCGGCGCACGAGCGATGGGACGCAGCATGAGCGAGGTAGCGATGAAATGGGGATTTTCTCATAAGACCATTTCACCAGTGTACCGTGAATATAAGGAATCCGATAAAACATCAAAACTCCGACATCGCTGAGGCCGGCAAAAGGTCCTGTAAGAAAGGGACCAGCGACGACTAAAGAGAATCATTCAACGTGACTGGAGGGCAACCCTCCCGCAAATTGCTCCAGATTTCAGTGCTGGGCCATCGCAAAGAATCAGCGTGCGAACCGTTCAACGAAACATTGTCGATATTGGCTTTCGAAGCCGAAGGCCCACTCGTGTACCATTGATGACTGAACGACACAATTCTGTACGCCTCGCCTGGGCTCGTCAACACTGACATAGGACTGTTGATGACTGGAAACATGTTGACTGGTCGGACGAGTCTCGTTTCAAATAATATCGAGCGGATTGACGTGTACGGTTATGGAGACAACCTCAGGAATCCACCGACCCTGCATGTCAGCAGGGAAGTGCTCAAGCTGGTGGAGTCTCTTTAATAGGGTGGGGCGTGTGCAGTTGGAGTGTTGGAGTGTTGTAGGACCCCTGACACGTGTAGATACGACTCCGACAGGTGGCACGAACGTAAAAATTCTGTTTGATCACCTGCATCCATTCATGTACATTGTGCATTCCGACGGACTTGGGAAATTCCAGAAGCACAATGCGGCACTCCACACGTCCAGAATTGCTACAGAGTGGCTCCAGTTACACTCTTCTGAGTTTAAACACTACCGATGGTCGCCAAACGCCGCAGAAATGAACATTATTCAGCATATATGGCATGTCTTGTAATATGCTGTTCAGAAGAGATCTCCAACCCTCGTACTCTTACGGATTCATGGATAGCCCTGCAGGATTCATGGTATCAATTCCCACCAGCACTACTTAAGACATTAGTCGAGACCATGGCACGTCGTGTTGCGGCACTTCTGCGTGCTCGCGGGGGCCATAAACGATATTAGGCAGGTGTACCAGTTTCTTTGGCTCTTCAGTGTAAATATAGCAAGCTATAAAAAAGTTACTGTTTGAGTGCGTTGCTGCAGAGTATAAGCAACGTAGTCCGACTGCTATGCGGGTATACAAGCACCGAAATGTAGCCATGCAATGAGTGTGGCCATTGCAGCCTGCATACAGTAAATGCTGAAACATAATATTACCAAATGCGTCCAAACAGGACCAGCGGGCTGTTATTTTTTTCTTGGCTGCCGAAAGACAAACACAAACCACCGTTGTGGTGTGGTGAGCCAAGTTCCCTGCGGTCGCGATTCGACACAAGACGCCTGTTGCTCTGGGAGGCCAGCCAACCTAAGTGGGAGACACTCGAGCACCCGCCTTGTAGTCGTGATCTCACCAATTGTGATTGTCACGCCTCCGATCCTAAAAAAAAGAAAAAAAAACGTTGAAGGGCGACGATTTCAGTCGGACGAGGATGTGCAGTAGGCAGTTACGGACTCTTGATGCAGCAGGACACGGTGTTTTATTAAACGGGAATCTTCAACCTGGTGCGTCGATGAGATGATTGCTTCAATGTTCACGGCGATTTTGAATGATTGGCATACCGATTCTGAACTGTATAGGCTTAGAACGGAAACTTTTTGATTACTCCTTATAGATGGGCAGCTCTATTGGCTTCTAAATTTTTCGCCGGAACGTGAGCTGCGTTTTAATTTTTGCCTCTCACGTAAAGAATAAGCGAACCCCACAATGATTTATCAGAGGTTTGTGTATGTGAGCCCCTTGATTCACAATGATTTATCTTTGACAAATTGCACAGGCAAAATATTTGACTGTACTAGTACTCCCTAAACTGGCAGCATATTTTGAGCGAAACTTTTACGCGATGTTTCTACGACGTCCTGCTGCCAGTTTGTAGGGAGATTCATATTGACAGGAATGAATAAATAAAACAAACTGCCTGCTTTTTGGAAGGTCTGTATATCGCGACAGATACTCTGCTTCTTTTTTATGACCCTCCCTACACATTTATCTCTCTAGAAATTAACTAATCCATTTACGGGCATATATATTAGATACAGAAGACCGAATTGATGGTGCGGCGTACATTGGTGAATTTGAAGTACGCGACGTAGTTGTCGGTGTTGGACCGTATCGTCTTTCCATAGAATGCCATAAAGGCCCATGTGAGGTAACGACTCACCTAGCTGAGAGGATATGCAGGGACTACCGTCGCTGTGGGGGAAGCGGCCCCCTTGTGTGTTGGGAGGCGGGGAAACCTGGCCACTGCAGTCCGCCGCTCGTTGTCACGAGAAGCTGGCGCTGCTCCATCCGCTAATGGATTAGAAAGGCAAATCGTTTCGGGGCAATTTCATCGGAAACTGTGCGATTTATTACAAGAAGTGTTCCGCATTCTCGAGGGTGAAGCGCTGCGGGCTCACGTGAATAATTGCGCAATGTTTGCAGACTGCAGAAAATTCCCTTGGATGAAGTGCTAACCGTACGCGGAAATGACACGACTGGGAAAGTGACGCTGGTTAAGGAACTTGATGCCGTAGCGTAGATGACGTCATTGCGGGGTGACTGCAGCATATTTCCCTGTTACTAATTTGAGCGAATTACGCAGAGTCGTTGCAATAAGAGTTTTCAGTAAGTCGAGTAAAATGTTGTATTCTACTTCCTCATTCAAAGGTGAGTTCTCTAGAAGACATGAGAAGTTACTCGTAAATTAATTTGAAACGTCAAAATAAAATTCTACTCAAGTGTGCTTTAAGCCGGCATTCTAAATCGAAGGTTCCTGTGGATACATGAAAGGACTACATTACGTAACTCGTACAACAGTTTTTGCGTTTTGTAATAGTCTTCCATAAGAGGAACAAACTGTAGTTTTTACTTGAAAAAGTAGCTCTTTAAGTTAACTAAATACACTGGCGGGAAGCCGGCCTCTGTGGCCGAGCGGTTCGAGGCGCTTCAGTCTGGAACCGCGCTTCTGCTACGGTCGCAGGTTGGAATCCTGTCTCGGTCGTGGATGTGTGTGATGTCTTTAGGTTTAGTTAGGTTTAAGTAGTTTCTAAATCTAGGGGACTGATGACCTCAGATGTTAAGTCCCATAGTGCTTAGAGCCATTTGAACCATTTTTACACTCGCGGGAGAAAATGCGACATACGCAAGTATAAGGCCATTTTATAGACAAATGGTATGACAGATAGTTCATCGTTGTAGGAGTATATGATAAGAAAATCAGACTAAATGAAACTCACATGTCACAATACAGAATGCTCGAACAGTCGCATTAGTAGACAGTGATCCCCTCTCTAGCGGCAAAACAGGCATGTATACTCGCATACAAACGATCGTAAAGGTGCCGAATGGCATCCTGCGATAGATTGTCCCAAGCATCTTGTACCTTGTATCTTTTGTTGCAGTTCGGTAATGCTTCTTGCAGGCTCTGGAGAACGAGTAAGTTCCTGCTTCACCATGTCCCATGCGTGTCCAATTGGCGCTAGCCCTGGTGACCATGATAGCCAGGGCTCTTATTTTACACCACGAAGAGCACGTTGCGTCGCAGCAGCGGTATGTGGGTGTGCATTGTCCTACTGAAAAAGCACATCACCTTCCTGTCGCAGAAATGGCAGTATCAAGGTGATTAACCCGTGCCATGTAGCGGGCACTAGTTACTTTACCCTACACATACACCAAATGTTACCACGAGCTGTAACTGATGGCCACACGGTAAGCATGGGATGGGACTTGTTTGATCCCGGAATAGGCCGCTCACCAGGTTTGTGCCGTACACGTTTGCGTCCACCTCTCCAATACAGACAGAACCTACTCTTACCACTGAAGACAACAGAGCGACATTTCACTGTCCAGTCGACTCTTTCGTGACACCAGAGTGGACGTGTTTGGCGGTGTCGTGATGGCAGTGATACCATGGCGAGAGTCATACGTGATCTTGGCCCCGTTTCATTCAGACGGTTCCCAGTGGTCCCTAGTGAAACAGGCGGTGATGCGTGTGCCCCGATTTCTTCCCGGGATGATGTTCGTTCGGCCTCCGGTGCTCCTACAATGAGTCAATTGTGACGCTCGTCTGTGCTAAACGGACGTTGAGAGACTGGTCTACGGGGTGGGAATGTACCACAGGCTACTGTTGAAAGCAGCGACACACCACGATACATTATGTGCAGCACGTGCAGCAGTTCTTCGATACGTGCATCCAGCTTCCCGCAGGCCCCCGGTGCGACTCCGACTAAAATGGCTAAACTTCTTCAACAAGAGTACGAACTTGTCTGCAGGCACCATTGTATTCTGGAATGACTGCTGCACGCACTGTTCACCTCTTAAGTCAGATCAGTTACTGCCTGCAAAATCAAAACACAGGGGCGACAGACAGGCCTCGTGAGTGCCAATTGGTCGCCGACGACCGTGACTACACTACTACCCCTCAGTATCCACCTGTTGTACACATGAGAATGTTGCGCGTTTTTCCGGCGATATATTGTTAAACAGTTCATTTGTTTGTTTTAGGGAGACGCCTTTTGAATAAATTCTTCCAGGATCGCTCCAACAGCTGCACATACTTTATATGAAGGGCTTATTTCAATAGTGCTACAAGTCCATTACCTGCACTTTTCTGTTTATAACGCTTCTGAAATTAATGAGCCAAACAAACAGAAAGAAAGGTTCATCTGTAGCAAGAAGCCATATGCTTGAATATTTCTGGTATCTGAACTGCAGATTTTTTAGCGCTCAATTAACTTTACGACTCTGTATCTCAATATGAACAAAAATAAACTTGTACCACTGTTGAAATAAACCCTTCATATGTGCCCATTCATACCAAAACGTCCCATTGTGGTGACCAGTACTAGTATTAACTAAGAAAAATGTTTATTGCGAGAGGTACAAGCAGATTTTCTTTACTCCCCGTTGTAGTCTTTCAGGGCTTTTGGTGCAAAGAGAAGGGAAGTGACAGCTTTACACAAAAACCCTGCGCCAGACGCCGTAAGCTGGCTTGCACGGAGTATAGGTGTATATGTGGACAGAGTAGGTATCATTTTTAACAAACACGATTGCGTACTACAGGGAGAATCATATAAAATAATGTATTCACTTGCCAGAGTATGCTAAATGAAACTGACCCGTGCAAAGCTCTTGTACGAACTCTAAAGTGTGGTGAACGAGTAATCTCTTTGCATATGCTAAGCAGCCGCTTCCCACTTGTCCTGTGAGGGGGCATACGCACTTTACAGTGCACCAGCTTAACGGCGTCGCCCGTGAACTCGCTCTCCCTCGCTTACCACCGATAACTGCAGGTTGGTCATCCAGCGACGAGTACTGTCAGTCACGCGGCACGCGAATGCCAGGAGAATTTGCCACAACTGAATACGACTACAACCTTACACGCCCGAAAAGCGTGTCGCTCGGATTACGTGGATCATCGTTATTTGTGTATACAGTATTCACGGAGAAAGTGGGATTAGTCAGCTGTAGTCATCGGCGCTCGTTGGACTTATTTGGTGAGCACCTTAAGATGTAGACAGTACGAAAGGTTATTCAGAGCTGTCCACTATGCGGCAGGGCTCTGTAAACTATTTGTATTAGGTCTGAGTTAACCAAAATCTTACGTAAACAGTTTACCAGTTCCAAATTGCCTAGGTTACTCTGATAAAACTGCTTATGCCGCAATTATTTGTGGCGGGTTGTCTAGTTCCTAAGTATCGAGTTTGAACCCTGTAGGTAATTTACGAATATTATATGTGGTAATTACTTGTACGTGTAATTTTATTTTATACTCAGGATTAAGGTAAGTTCGATTTTGTTACCCGCTATTTTAGTTTAAGCCAAGTGGACGTTCTAGGTAAAAATTTATTTATAGATTCTTTTATAGTACTGGCCTGCATTATTACTACTTAAATCTAAGCTAAGTGCAGCAGTACATACTCTCTTGGGTGAGATTTGCATTCTATGTAATTCTGCGTTTGGCTATTTGTTCCTAATCTTGAGCTCTTTGACGAGACAATAGCTGCCTGTTTATGAGAATTCAAATAATCTTATCCTGATTTACATAAAGGTTATATTTCATACTATTTTTATAGGTGCTCGTCACCTGCTGTGATTTGATACGCTTACCGATATTAACTGATGCGTTAACTAAATTACTCATGCTTGATATATTACCCTGGAGCTTATGTTAATTTAAATGTTTTTCTGTCTATTCCAGCAGCACTTGTGTCCATTCGTGCTACCATTCTCTGTATACATTCATCATCTTCACGTGCGTGAGCAGTACTCTAAGGCGGTTCGCACGAGTGTTTTGCAGGCAATCTCTTTTGTAGATTGGTTACATTTTCCTGGTATCCTGTCCATAAAAAATTTCTGCTATCTGCTTTATCTACAACTTCGCCTATGAAACCATTCCATTTCATGTCCTTACAGACTATTAAACCTAGGTATTTGTATGAGTACCCCGATTCCAAATTTGACACATTAATACTGCAGTTATACAACAGGTTTTTTCGTTCTGTCAACTACGAAATATTACATTTCCGAACATGTAAAGCAAATTGGCGAGCTTTGCACCACTTTGAAGTCTTATCAAGAGTTGACTGAATATTTGTACATCTGTATTCAGAAAGTGCTTCATTCTAAATAACTGCATCATCTGCGGAAAGTCTGAGCTAACTATTAACCTGTAAGAACATACGACGTGCGCAGTAATCGCCCAACATATTTCCTAGGGCAAACACTAAGTTACTTCTACATCTGCCGATGACTCCCTAGCCAAGGTAGTGCACTGAGGTATTCGGTTACATCAAAAGGTGAATCTGGCGGTCGATAAATGATACAACCGTTAGTTTATGTCCACCTCTGATAATGAGTTTTGCACAAACAATCTCTTATACAGCTTCATTTCGTATCTAGGTGGATTTGACTTTGTCTACTGCAAAAAATACATCATCTCTATTTCCCATTAGCCTCTCCTTCCGCTTTACCCTTAAATTCTCCCGAAAAATTTCACTCTTATCAATTTCTGCACTTGAAGTTGATTATTTCAGCTCCAAAGCTCTTAAGGAGCGCTTCGAACGCTGACACTACGTTGCTAATGATTTGACAGTTAACCACTAGGATTTTAACACTCTCATGTGTGTGTATGGAGGGGAGGGGATGGGGTTTAGCATTTCTTTGGATCTTAGGCTTATAGTTCCGGGTTTCCTACAGCTATCGCTGTCTTAATTGGATGGAGAATAGTTTAATCTAAAAATCGTTTGGTGTACTCCACGCACAATCAGCTACCTGAATAGGAGCCTCTGATGTGTCGTACACACCTGACACCTGCGTCGTTTAGGAGGATCCTTCCCAATTGCACAAGTCTACGACGACAGAGTTTTTTGTTTTGTCTGTTCCTGATACTGTGAAATAGAAGAATTAAGTCTGTTTCAATTTTGGAGGTTTTCTCCCTGAGTCATTTTGCAAATAATTTTCAAAGTTCGGAATGAATGACTTTTTCTCCGTACTAAATAATTTCTTGAATCAATCACTATTTCCGGAATATCATATCTGTCATTATCAACTATCTCTATCTATGGCTCAGTGCTTAAGTTATACAAACGTTTAAGAAATTTTACAATATTTGGAGAACTGTCGCACTGTTTTCAGTTACTCAGTTTTCTACCAACTCAGTGGATGAACTGTGATGTCTACCCACCATAAATTTCTAGGTTTTGTTCGTCACGCGTTATTTTCAATCATCTCTGCTGATAGTAGAGGCACAGTGCTAAGACACCGGACTCGTTAAAATTAATCATCTTACTTTAGCTCAAATATATATCTTTTTTCTTCCTCTGGAAGCCATTTCCGAATAGTTGTATTTAATTTTGCGTAAGTAACGCCATTCACGTTGATGAAGATTTCGCCCGTTGGCAAACTGAGCATAACGGATCATTTTTCCGAAAACTGGCTCTTGCAATTGATTATGAACCAAGATACACTAGAGGAATTTCAAATAATTTTCTCATTTTTAAAAAAAGTTCATTAATCTTACGTACAATAAACAGTAGAATAAGGACAACGTTATATTAATATATACTGGAAAATATTCGTGGACCGTTTGGTCTGAGGATGTGGAGTGTTAAAAGCCACATAAAGTATCTGGAAAGTACGTCGAGAACTTAGACCGTCGTTTCTTCACAAACGGTCGAATACCTAAAGACAAGCCGAGTCACATGTTCGTTTACTCCTCCTCCACTGAGCGAAGTTTCTGGGAAATCAGGTTGTGGTACTTGTCGTGTTCTCCTTGTAAGGAATTTTGTAAAATTGTGGCTCTCCTTTCTATGTCAGAATAATGTTCGTTTCCGTGGATGTTAAATGTGTCGATTAATTTAATCTAGTATACCTCCCTATTCTGAAACAACTCGTGATCTACATTCAAGATTTTCTCCATAATGAGTTTCTCTCTTCCAGCATTGTATTTATTTTTATTCTAGAAATAACTAGTTTGATTTCAAGGAGCTTCAAATCTGTATGTACAGTGTTTAACAGTAAGTGTTCTGAAGATGTGTATTTGCCCCCCGTCTGTTCAAAACGGCACACATTTTCTAGTATAAGCTGAATGTCAAGAAAGTAACTTGCAGAATAGTGTTGCGGGATGTAATAGATTTGATACTGTGTAGGAAACAACGTAAACTATCAATAAATATCATGTATATCGACACTGTAGAAATAAATTGTCTTTTCCGGGGGCCAGTTCGACGCCGTATCTGCCTTTGTCAGATTTGCAAAGTGTATGTAGCATGTATTTAAATAATAACTGTATATAAATTCGTAGATTTTCACTGTCGATGTCAATCACATTAAAATCCTTCAGGTTGTAATGCGAAATCATCTTATAAAATACTTGAAATACTAAATACTGAACTATTCGACGTTTTGGTCGTGTTGCAGTGGGCTTCCTCGTAATGGAAAAGATGTAGGCAAATAAAGAACATTAATGTGGTTGTGAGGAAAAGACAGGGCATAACGTCAGTATTCTTATATTTTAAAAAGTATAGATAGTGTGTGTCACTGTTTATTTTAGTTTGGATTTTTATTCACAGTACTTACTGCACACAACGTTTTTATGGACGCTATTAACATATTCGTTTGATGCCCTGGCCCCAAATGCAATCCAGTTCACAGATATGTCGCAGTAGCTGCCGTTGGAGAGTCGGTAACTCGGTGACGTCCTGTTTGTGATGATGCGGACACGTGAACCAAGGCAATGCTACCGAGATGTTCAAAAATGTTCAAATGTGTGTGAAATCTTATGGGACTTAACTGATAAGGTCATCAGTCCCTAAGCTTACACACTACTTAACCTAAATTATCCTAAGGACATACACACACACCCATGGCCGAGGGAGGACTCGAACCTCCGCCGGGACCAGCCGCACAGTTCATGACTGCAGCGCCTGGACCGCTCGGCTAAACCCGCGCGGCTACCGAGATGGATCCTAATGTTAAAGAAGTATAGCTCGATGACATTGCTTGTTATAGAAAGAAGAAAGCTGAACTTTGATAGGAACATTACACGTACAGTTTTTGTAAGGTGACTATATTAATTCACAGATGATTAAAATTCCTGATACGAGAAACAATATCTGAATCCACTGCGCCTGTGGTGTACTTCTTTGGTTATAGAAACACCGTAAAAAAAGGAATTGACGACAACAGAATTACACTTTTCTGACGATCACGTGAAAGGTACATGCTTTGTTGCTGTCAACCCCCGTGTATTGTTCCGGTGATCACAGAGTGCGGCGCAAGTAGACGCACCCGCTGGAAGGACACTAAGTCAATTTGAATCGGATGACGTGAAACTGCGTCCAAAGTATTGACAAAATTAACATTTGGGATAAAATGTCGAGGGTACAAGAAAGATGCGAGTATCGCAAGCAAAATAATGAAACAAGTACAAAAGTGATATCAAGGTTAGAAAAAACGTCAATCAAGGCTGTGCAGTCGATACTAGACTTGTATATTGACAGTTGATGACGAAGGACAAAATTGAAAATTATAAGGAACAGCGGTTAGCATGGATCGCATGGATCGGAGGGAAGGTTGGGCCATTAGTGTTTCTTTGGTTTCCCGTTAAAAGGTGGATACATGTAGCGCTAGGAAGAAAGCGCAGACATCACTTCCGATATGCTAGAACTTGAGTGATGTAGGTGTTAAGTTGATGGTAAAAACATTTTTGTTTTCGTTTTTTGAGTGTCGGTTTATACCGTTGAAAGTAAGAAATAACATCATTATGCTAACATTAATATTTATATATTCTTATGTAGATTGTATTGTAACAATGGAATCCCATTCATTGAAACCGGTTTCATTTTGTGCCCAATTGTAATGTGCAAAGTATGGGCCATATCAAAGACAGGCGGTGTGGGCCACATACCTAAAGTTTTGTTTTTTTGGTTTTCTAGCACGATGCTAAGGTTCAAGAAGAGGCCTGCCAGAGAGGGTCCAGTGAGTGATCTGAGACTCCAATGAAGGAAGCGATTTCAAGCGTTTTGGAAGGCGCATTTACCAAAAGGGCTGTTGCCGATCCTAGAGCTATACTGCAGAAAAGATTAAAATCATATGTACGGTTCAACACACATCTGTGACATCGCGGACGTGTTTTTTTTTTAACATTGAAGAAAACTGGATCCCGTGTGAAAGATGTGAGTGCTAGGCGCATGAATTTTGTGCGGACAATGAAGATTCATTGTGTAACAATGAATATTAGACAATTATTGGTTATCTAACTTTTATTTAAATTCATTGTATTACAATGAATATTAGATAATTATTTGTTATCTAACTTTTATTTACATTCATTGTATTACAATGAATATTAGACAATTATTGATTATGTAACTTTTATTTACATTCATTGTATTACAATGAATATTAGACAATTATTGGTTATCTACCTTCTATTTACATCTCGAATTGTAAGTCGTAGAAAATATTGTCTTTCTGTGTTTTGCTTTCATTAGAAATCTTTGTTTTTTTGCCCTTTACACCAAAGCAAATGTTCAAAAAAGGTGTTACGTAGCTGTACCTCGTTTCGAAAGAACGGATAAAGTTTTATACCAATTATGGCTTACGTGGTCCGTAATAGACCCATTTCTCTAATTTACAACTGTAGACGAGTAATTGTAGGTCTCTTCTTTAATTTAGCATCTTACCACAAAAGATCACCATGAAACGAGCAACGCACTCAAATTAGGGCTCGCCACCATGTTGCATGTAAAACAGAGAATGTGATTGCCACGCTCCTGAAATCATCTCTTCAAGCATAAAAGATCGATCACGACACAATTTTAACACAAATACTGTGGATTTCAGCGCTTAAGAATAAATATTGCGTATCAAAGATTCTCTCACGTTTCCTCTTGCAGTCAGCTTGGCTTATACCAAAATAAAACTGTTGGGCAAATAAAAAGGAAGAAAAAAGAAATGACATTTACAGGGCACAAACATTAATAGACAGTTGTTATATTAGAGAGTAACTAAAAGTGATGCAATTAATTAATTGTACACGACCGAAACAACAATTTCAGATCACAGAATTGCAGTCGTCGTATAGATTTATTGGAGAAGTGATGGGCCTTAAATACATTTAGTTAAAATTCACCTGTCCTCGTCAGTGCATTTCTGCACACGTCTCTATGTAACAATGATTGCCTGGATTTGTTGGAAGTCATACGAATGGTCGTTTTCTAGGATAACAGTGACTCCCTGATAGATCCACATATCTTATAATTTCACTGCAGCTCGGCAAACTTCATCTAATATCAATCTCGTGACCAGTTACCGATGCATCTATCCACATATCTGTGCTCCACAGGAAATGAGAATCATGAATAATCGATTGCCTAGGAAAGTGCTACATAACCACTTTATCATAACAGAGTAGTTCTCTTTCAGAAAGCGTGTCCAAATAACACACGTACTCAGCTCTAGTAGTTTGTGTTGCAGTAATGTATGTAAATATCTCTTGTGAATCGTTCATCTATGTTAGCAAACCAGCGCAGTTAACATCTTGCGGATATGCCATAGCACAAGTTGACTGAACGCATTAGGCCGCATTTATTTCTATTACACAACAACGTAAGCGAGAACTGCATCATCCAGAATGAATGGTGGAATGTATCGTAGTTGATAGCATGTATAAAGCAGAATACCAACAAGAAATGATTAAGATTATACAGTAAGGAAGTACTCATTGTCCCCTTCTGTGTAGTCTAGGTGTCAAGAGACTATAGTGCCCGGAAATAATGCTGTAATCTTATTAATTGTAAAGCGCTAAAATGCCTATTAATGCTTCGTCGTCGTGACAACGCCCAAAGTGTTCATTTGAAATCTTGCTAGCAGGACAAACAGTCTATCGGAAATTTGCTAGCAGGGGAAGAAGAAGTGTTACGATACTCATCATTTGGGAAAGAACGATAGTTGAGTCATACTCCAGACGCCAGTGAAAACTTGTTTGCCGGCCGGAGTGGCCGTGCGGTTCTAGGCGCTACAGTCTGGAGCCGAGCGACCGCTACGGTCACAGGTTCGAATCCTGCCTCGGGAATGGATGTGTGTGATGTCCTTGGGTTAGTTAGGTTTAATTAGTTCTACGTTATAGGCGACTGATGACCTCAGAAGTTAAGTCCCATAGTGCTCAGAGCCTTTTGAGCCATTTTTTGAAAACTTGTTTTAAAGTAGTTTATTTTCCGGCGCAATCATGACAATTTAAATTCAAAAATGTCAGCTTCGGCCGTCACCGGCCAGCCTCTCATCTACAATCAATAAGTCTGCAAGTTGAAAGAGAAGTTATACGGATTACGTCAAAATCAAAGTGCAATAAAATAAAGAGATGCCGTATTTCAAGACATACTGCGGAAGTTCTGTTTTAACTTTTAAACTTATTCGACTCGTAGTTCTGGGGATGGCTGGTGTCGAACGAAATCGGTAAACATCGTATTGAAACTGTTGTGATTGTACCAGAAAATAAATTATTTACTTATTTATATCTACATGTACATGAGTATTCTGCAATTCATACTGAAATGCTTGACAGAGTTCACAAAACCAGAGTCGGACTAATTCTTCACCGTTCTAATCTCGAATAGAACGTGGGACAAATGGAAATCTGAATTTTTCCAGGTGATTTCTGATTTATTGTTATTTCTCCCTGTGTAGGTGGGCATCAACAAAATATTATTACATTTGGAGGAGAATGTTGGTAATTGAAATTTTGTGAAAAATTCTCACCATCATGTCGTTGTTTTAATGATTGCCACCCCAACTCATGTCACTTCTTCGCTCATTTCGCCATAGTACAAAACGAGCTGCCTTTTTTGAAGTTTTTTGATATCCTGCTTCAGTCCTCTGGTAAGGATCCCGTACCGTGTGCGCCTCGCGTCTTGTAATAGCGAGAGCAGGCCGGGACCGCTGGCGACGTGCAGGCACTGTCGGATCGAGGGGCTGTAGCCGACGACCGAACCCAGGACGTCTGAAGTTGAATGAACCTTATCGAGTAGTGAAACTTCCACTGTTTGAGATCTCGCTGTTGTTTGCGTGTTGCTGCTCCCAGGGTCGGTGAGACCAGCCGCAGCAAGTGGAGTCTGTCAGGGTGGCGGAAGCTATTAGCTGCCTACTGCTGCTTGATGTTAGTTTGGATTTAGTGTTATTATTGCTGAAGTGCAACCAGCGGTATGTTACTGCCTAGTGGCCGTTAACACCCCAGTTACCTGCCCTGCGGGTTAGCGTATTTTGCGGCAGTGTACTTTTCCTCATCTTGCCGATGCCATCCGGCATGGCGTGTAATTTGACAGCTTCCTTGATTGGGGTATCGATAATTGTTTTCCTTGTCTACCTGGGTTATAGTGGTTCCTTCTGCTTTTGGTGTTTTAAACACCGGCTTCTGGAGACGCAGTGCTGTCTATCACTCCGCTCTCGCCTGAATTATTTCATCGTTGTACCTGTTATCTGGTGTTAGATGGTTTTGTTAAGAAGGTTGATCGGCGTTTAAACCGTCTCTAGTTTGAGTTGTCCTCCTTAGGTGAACATTACTCTTGGCTACCAGTCTCACCGCTTACACAGCTGTAGTCACCTTCCTCAGGTCGATTCAGGGAGCACTGTCTGTGGATCACTCCGTCTTACTTGGTCAAGTTGTCCTAATTGTTTAAAATTTACCCTAATGTTTTAACATGTAATTGCCTTCCTCAATTGTAATTCACGCCTTCAGCCGTGAACTGTTTGTAGCACTGCTTGTAGCCTTCAGCCGACAAATAATTTTCAATGCTGTCTTGATAAGGCCTTCAGCTGTCACTATAGCTTGTTACAGTTTTCATTGTTTAAGAAGAAAATATCTTAGTATTTGTTAATGTGTGACTGCCTTCCTCACTTGTAATGCAGGCCTTCAGCTGTTGAGTATTCTGAAGTTGCTTGTAGCCATCAGCCAACCAAAAAAATTTTTTTTCTTGTTTAGTGTAGTAAAATCTTTTAAAATGATTGTTGGAAGTTATTTCTTCAAATAAAGTGTATGTGATTAGTGTAGCCAACGGTAGCTGATTATGGCCCCATCCACAATCGTTGCCTTATCCTGGCTCTCCCTGACTACCAGATTACAAGTAGTCCAGAACACAACAGGCAAGCGTAGCGTAGGCACTTAGGCACTCTCTTTAGTAGATTGGTTGTAGCTTCTAATAAAACATAGTCTTTGGTTCGGCACACTCGCAGTTTTTTCCAAGTCGTGGTTGTAATTTAAGTTGTTCGTAATTGGTTTCAGGTACTAATTAAAATGTAAATGAGTAACATTTGCACGGTAATATTAACGATGATTTAAACAACGACACAGAGAACGTTTCCTGAAACGTCTCACGGGGCAGGTGTGACCGTCCCGTCTGTGAAGAACGTCTAACTCCAGCCTTCCCCCATATTTCTGGTCACATTTCCGAAGCATCTGTAGCAAGTAAGAAATCACCTAAAAATAGAGAGCGCTTCTTTAATGCCAAATCACGAGTTGAGAGTTGGTCAGACGGGTTCCCAGGGGGGGACATTTAGGAGCGGGTCGCCAGTTCCAGGATTTACCGTCTCGATAGGAACCAGGGACTGAAACTACTTTTAGTTCTTTTCTGAGACAGGGAATCCAATAAAAATATGGAGGCCTGGTGTTTGTTTACGTCTTTATTCGAGAATGTAAGATACTGCAGCCAATGTTTTGCTCAATTTGAGCAGCCCTCCTACAGAATACAGGTGCTTAGAGTTCTATGAGTATAAAATGAGAACTGTCGAAACAAACTACGAGAAGTCAGTGAAGTCGGTGTCGTGACACAGGGCAGAGCGGATCGTGGCTTCACAGTCTTCGTAGCCCATCCAGAGTGCACGAAACTTCTGCCCCTAATGTACAGATCTGTATAAGCAAACTTAACTATGAACTGGCGGCTCTCACTCGTATCAGAGCGAGTTTCTTGCTCATCGTTGCGAATACTGAATTTTGTTGATAAAGACAGGATGTGAAACTGTTTGTTTTTATTAACTCAGACGTCATAATCCATATCCAAAGTCCGATATCCTATAAATCCCAGGGAACATAATTAGTATGTGGACCTTGATACTACTGGTTTTGTTGAATACATACATATCAGAACGGAAATTGGCCTTAAATTGAAGATAAATATCCTTACTTATGCTTCTGGTAGTGAAAGGGACCCACAGAACATGTAAATCAAGAGTTCCGGAGAAGTATTTGGGTCCCACTCTGTTCTAATAATGTGGTACAGTGGTCACTGCCGTACACTGCACTGCCAGGAAAGGAAAGTCACGTGTAAATACAGGACTATTTGAACATTTACTCCTCGATTGTAACATTTATCGGCAACACTGTGGTTTTGGATTAGATCCAAGAATACTGCGTAAATAAAGGAACGTGGTTATTCACCAATTCATGAAACGAACAAAACTACTCACATTCAATAATGTCGCACGTATCTACGAATGGTGCAGATGACATGATGCGTAAAGGTAACGAATTGTCAAGTTTTCTTCTTGCTTAAATTTAGACGTATTTCCGCTTCATACCAGGAAATAGTAGTTATATGTATAGAATTGTGAGCCCATTTATTCAACAGCGCTATCCGAACGAATCGCGTATGAGCGTTTTTACAGTGCCAAAAAAAAAAAAAAAAAAAAAAAAATAGCGAAGACCAGTTTGCTTATAGCTGCAGTCTATAGCTGTGACCACAAGTATTTGGTAAAAATAGATCGGCCCACTCTTTTGTCGCTGTTACAAGAAAAGATTCGTGCACCTACTACCTGACAGGCGAGATTCCATCGTTATTCATTGTGATGACATAGAGAAGGGTTGCTTTGTCGTAGATAAGAAATGTTTATGTGCTGAACATAAATGTGGATAATATGTAGATGCAATGTTTCATACACATCTACACTACTGGCCATTAAAATTGCTACACCAAGAAGAAATGCAGATGATAAACGGGTATTCATGGGACAAATACATTATACTACAACTAACATGTGATTACATTTTCACGCAATTGGGGGCATAGACCCTGAGAAATCAATACCCAGAACAACCACCTCTGGCCGTAATAACGGCCGTGATACGCCTGGGCATTGAGTCAAACAGAGCTTGGATGGCGTGTACAGGTACAGCTGCCCATGCAACTTCAACACGATATCACAGTTCATCAAGAGTAGTGACTGGCGTATTGTGACGAGCCAGTTGCTCGGCCACCATTGACCAGACGTTTTCAGTTGGTGAGAGATCTGGAGAATGTGCTGGGCAGGGCAGCAATCGAACATCTTCTGTATCCAGAAAGGCCCGTACAGGACCTGCAACATACGGTCGTGCGTTAACCTGCTGATATGTAGGGTTTCGCAGGGATCGAATGAAGGGTAGAGCCACGGATCGTAACACATCTGAAATGTAACGTCCACTGTTCAAAGTGCCGTCAATGCGAACGAGAGGTGACCGAGACATGTAACCAATGGCACCCCATGCCATCACGCCTCGTGGTACGCCAGTATGGCGAGACGAATACACGCTTCCAATGTGCGTTCACCGCGATGTCGCCAAACACGGATGCGACCATCATGATGCTGTAAACAGAGCCTGGATTCATCCGAAAAAATGACGTTTTGTCATTCGTGCACCCAGGTTCGTCGTTGAGTACACCATCACAGGCCCTCCTCTCTGTGATGCAACGTCAAGGGTAACAGCAGTCATGGTCTCCGAGCTGATAGTCCATGCTGCTGCAAACGTCGTCGAACTGTTGGTGCAGATGGTTGTTGTCTTACAAACGTCCCCATCTGTTGACTCAGGGATCGAGACGTGGCTGCAAGATCCGTTACAGCCTTGAGGATAAGATGCCCGTCATCTCGACTGCTAGTGATACGAGGCCGTTGGGATCCAGCACGGCGCTCCGTATTACCCTCCTGAACCTACCGATTCCATATTATGCTAACAGTCATTGGATCTCGACCAACGCGAGCAGCAATGTCGCGATTCGATATACCGCAATCGCGATAGGCTACAATCCGACCTTTATCAAAGTCGGAAACGTGATGTTACGCATTTTTCCTCTTTACACGAGGCATCACAACAACGTTTCACCAGGGAATGCTGGTCAACTGCTGCACGTTGTAGGAGTCGCCACCGACGCCAGCCTTGTGTGAATGCTCTGTAAAGCTAATCATTTGCATATCACAGCATCTTCTTCCTGTCGGTTAAATTTCGCGTCTGTAGCGCGTCATCTTCTTCGTGTAGCAATTTTAATGGCCAGAAGTGTAACTTTTAATTTAGTCATGTTCGGTAAATCTTTGTGTAATCCTTGTTAACTACTAAACTTTGTCAGTGACATTTCAAAATCTGATACCAGCGGAGCTCTTTTACTGAATGACACTTTCTTCACCTGAGCTAATATACTCCTGATTTTTTCCCTGCTTCGGCCACCCTGTAACTTGCTTCCTAGATAGGAGAATCCTTTCATTTCTTCAGCTATTAGCGACAAGTTTTTCCCATATTTCCAGGACTGTTCCCGGTTGAGCACCTTGCCACCAGCGTGCGCTTGCAGCCTCGGCTGAGGAGGCAGGCAACACGAGATAACAGCGTGCGGCAGCCCGGCTTACCGAGCCGCCTCGGCAACACCTCGCATGCGCCACTCCGCGGATAATTACGTATTTAAATGAATGCAGAAAAGGCGTAGTTTGTGGGTGTAGCACCGCGGCGCTTTCCCGCCAAACAAGTACATAATTGCCGGCCAGTGATTAAGTGGCTCCTGCAGTTCGTCTCCGGCGCGCAGCAAGGCGCCAGGCTGCCGACAGAAACCGGCAGCTCGGTGGCTCCGCACGTTACATCGCGCCACGCGGCTCTTAACTACGTAGCAGCATCCGCATCCAGTCAACAGTTTCTCTTCGCATACGGCCCAGTCTAGGAAAAGGAAGCTCAGTATTCCAACGGCAGTCTACATAAGACCGTTAAGTGCTTACGCGTGCCGTATCAACGCGTGCTCCGTTTAAAATTCGTATCTAAATCAATGGTTATGATGTCAGAGACAGCAAAGGACTAATATAGATTTAAGTGTCAGGAAGTCGTTTCTGAATGTATTTGTATGGAGTGTGGCCATGTATGGTGGTGAAACATGGACGATAACTTGTTCGGACAAGAAGAGAATAGAAGCTTTCGAAATGTGCTGCTACAGAAGAATGCTGAAGATAAGGTGGGTAGATCACGTAACTAATGAGGAGGTATTGAATAGGATTGGGGACAAGAGAAGTTTGTGGCACAACTTGACTAGAAGAAGGGACCGGTTGGTAGGACATGTTTTGAGGCATCAAGGGATCACAAATTTAGCATTGGAGGGCAGCGTGGAGGGTAAAAATCGTAGAGGGAGACCAAGAGATGAATACACTAAGCAGATCCAGAAGGATGTAGCTTGCAGTAAGTACTGGGAGATGAAGAAGCTTGCACAGGATAGAGTAGCATGGAGAGCTGCATCAAATCATTCTCAGGACTGAAGACCACAACAACACAACAACAACATGAGGTCGGATGTACTGTCAACAACTATTATGAAGTGGATGCTTATGAAATTCTACAGAGCCTCGCAGAACGCTGATTATGTTTTAATGACGTTGTAAATTTCTGGTACCTTATTGTTCATTAGATCTTTCCCAATATCACGACTCTTCAGAAAACCTGTGTGCCGATCTTCTGTGTTACAGTGCGGTCAAGCAACGGCACTAGTGTTCCGGTATGGCAGGTAGGCAGTATATTCACTCTGGTCTCACTCAGATAAATATTACGCCTATGTAGAAGTCAATAAGCAAATTCATGAATACGTTTTACAGTTGAGAATTTCAAACCTAATCTTAAAGATCTCAAGACAGCAAATAAAAGTAAGTCTTTGTCAATCCCTTTTCCTAACACAGGGTTATTACTTTTTTCCTTGGTGGGAACGAAGGTTTGCCAAACTTCGGGGAGGAAATACACAGAATGTTGACAAATCGTGTTTATTGTCAGTTTACTCTCTCACTGGTTTCTCCTTCTGATCAATACTTAAAAGCTTTACTCTTGTGGCTACACAGTCAGGAGTTATTTCTGAGCCCATTCGCTGGCGCTCCCAATAGCACATTAAAAACTACAAGTTATATTTACAAAAGGTGTTGTATACTTATTAAGAGTATTTTTTTTATTCTTTGTAAATCTGAAACGTTTAATTTGCACCACGAAAGTTGTTGTTACTAGTTGTTCTTTCCTGTACGCTTAATGAATGATTATGTGATTATTTGTATTATTATTGTTAGTGTCGATGGTTAGTGCTACTCGTGCCCAAATTCACGGGTTCAAATTCTCTTGAGGTCCGGTCTTTAGTCTCATATTCCGAAGGCCGTGTCGTACGAGAATACAGTTTCTGAGAAAATCTCTAAGAATCAAATTTGAATCTCGAGTTGCCTCCAACTTGTGATGTAGGCACTCTAACATTCCATACCATGTAACAAGTCTTAATTTTCAATTATAAAAAAATGTACTAAAGACTGAAGTTACCGAGAACGCCGTCTACACCGCGGTGAGGTTATGGTGCACTGTCTCCAATTTTTAACGATACCATTTGGAACTTGACAAATCTATTTCTCCTCAATTACACGTGGCCACGGAGTCTTATTGTTAACACAAATCTTCCTGCATTGCAAAGACACGACTCCACAGGACAGCTACTCACAACAGAGTCTCTTCAACGATCTACGCAGATCAACAAGAACAAAGATACAAGAGGTTACAGCACAGCAATTTACAAAGTATCCGTCTTTTACATGCGAAGAGATTACTACAGAAATAATTAATTCTTTTACAAATATCATCAAATTATTACTCACGATAAATTGCAGAAAGAAGCTAATACTTTCAAATGTGATTACAATATCGAAAAAAATTGTAAATATTAAAAATAATTGTTTCTTCAGAAATAAATCTGAAGTTGATTTCACGTGTTTTATCTGTGCATGAAAAGAAAATGTAAATAATGGTAATTATTTTGCCAAAGTTACACTAAATGTTAAATTTCAACTTGTATACTATTGGATCGTATTGTGGATTTAACTGTGCATCGTATTCTACAATATACGTCAAACGAAGGTGTGCAGACTAGTCACATTAAAACAAGAAACTAAATCTTGGCGGGACTGCGACGAGTGAACTTTGGCTCGGTAACTGTTGGTCAGTCAGTAATATTTATTATTGTTTCTCGAGTTCCCATAATTATGTCACAGTTTTACACTATTCAGCTCTTCTAGTCTTTCATAATCAAATCTAGCAAAATTTAGTTAAACCAATTTCCATATATTATCAATTTAACCAGCGCAGTACTGACTCGGTCCTAACAGGCTTCGGAAGGTCCAACGGTACCGACCCACCGCCATATCATCCTTGCCCGACTTGATGTGTATACGGAGGGGCATGTGGTCAGCACACCGCTCTCCCGGCCGATGTCAGTTTTCGTGACCGGAGCCGCTACTTGTCAACAAGTAACTCCTCAATTGGCTTCACAAGAGCTGAGTGCACACCACTTGCCAACAGCGCTCTGCACAACCACACGGTCACCCATCCAAGTGCTAGCGCTTAACTTCGGTGATCTGAGGGAACCCGTGTTACCGCTGACACAACGCATTATTACAACTCACCAACTGTAGCAGTGTTGGAGAGTGTACGAAGGAGCGACCAGGAGTTGGGTAGGGAGGGAGGGGCCTTAGTTGCCTAGGGTGACAAAATACGTGGAACTGAAGTGTAAAATCTGACAGACAAACCCTAATAATTAGACTCATTGACGTCTCTGACGTCCTCAATCACCAGTGTCAAGTATTTGCCACTGTCGATCCATTTACTTGCATACTGATTTCTCGATAGTAAACCAATAGCAAATTATTTACCTTCGGGAAACGCTCTCTGTCTTTTACCTTTAGTAATTCACCCATGAAGTGAACTAACATTTAAGACTGAAGTTAACAATGGGGCAGTGACGACCGGGATTCGTTTTCTGTATTGTATGTGGATAGGCTGTGCGACGGTATTGCAGGAAAATGAAAGAGTGATGAGAAAACAGTTGCTAAAACTGAAAGGCTTCAATATCTTTCGGAGTTTGTTTCATGCCCTTCGTTATTTCTTACAATCTTGAGGCTTTTCCACATTGTGACATTTTTAATGGCACATATACTCCTTTTTATGGTGGTCTGTGTGGTAAAGCTCTTAGCTGGTGTTTGTACAGTACTTGTGCATCCCCAATTCTCAAATATGTTTGCCTAGCAACGTAAACAGCATTAATATGTCGGATTGCTTCATTTATAATACTGGCGGAGTGAGTTGTGCATTCCTGTTTTCAGTCTCTAGGTGCAAATAGCTGATATCACGTTCCAGTGAGACTTCTAGGTTTTCTGTAGAAGCCACAACTGTACTTGTATATTTGCAGTAGATGCAGAACTAATTTTATTATGAAGAAATCTAACCCACTGGTAATGAGCGTCATAAAAGTCGCCAGTAAAAACGAAAACCTCGAGAAGAAGATAAAATTTTACGGGTCTAGCAACACGCAAACATTAAATATTGAAATAACTGGTGACATAGCTAACATGGCCGTTCAAAAGGACACACTTAAAAAATTAAAGTACCAGCATCAGATATAAGGACTACATTGTCAAGGAGAACAAGATTCGAATGGGAAGAGCAATACCAAGTATCGAAATGCAGTAAGGAGAAATGTTGAACATAAACACACCCAAACATTCTCTCGAAGCACACGGTCCACACACCCGAAGCGAATGGAAGAAATCATATGTTCCACAATTCGGATGACATTTAAATATGGATCACTATTCAGCCATCTCCTCTGATTACACGTAAGAAATATTATTTACTGTGAATATGACAGATGAGTGTGCAAGATGTAAATTATATCTTATTTGCACGTACCCCTTATTCAAAACAGTAAACGAAATCCTTACAACAGTTAATCAGATACTGAAACTTCCTGGCAGATTAAAACTGTGTGCCGGACCGAGACTCGAACTCGGGACCTTTGCCTTTTGCGGGCAAGTGGTAGAGCAAAGGTCCCGAGTTCGAGTCTCGGTCCGGCACACAGTTTTAATCTGCCAGGAAGTTTCATATCAGCGCACACTCCGCTGTAGAGTGAAAATTTAATTCTGTAATCAGATATTATCAACCATTGCCAACTAATGTGGCAATTCTCCATCGTCAAAATGATTTATTAATTTTAAAATATTAATAGAATTTTTTAAGAAATGTAAAATTTTCGTGTAAAGTCCCTAATAATCCCTAATTCACTAACAGGCAGCTTTAGTGCCCATAGAAATAATTCTGTGAAGATAGCTATAATGCTCCGAAATCGATATGCAAAATAAACATGTTCATTACTTTTCCCTTTCTTGCCCATACAGAGAGTAGCCCAAGTCTACGTTAAAGCGTCAGACTTTATTTTAAAGTGGCGCTGCCAAAGCGAGAGTGCTTAATGGCTCCGCAGTAACTGTCTCAGCCTCCTGAGCGTCGTTATATTGAACACGCTGCACGTTCTGAGACTGTGATTAGGTTGGAACGCAAGAGATCGGCTTCAATCCTAGGACCAGCGCGACGGTGCTTACATTTCTGCAGCATCTGCCGCATTTATATGTTGTTCTTTAATATATTTGTTTTTGGAATACATTGTACATCCTTAGTTTACAATTGAGATGTAAGAAAGTGGGTATCGCGCATCGAAGGAGGCTCCTTATAGTGGCTAGATGTCACCAAGTGACTGGAGCTGTAAACTCAAGCCGACCGAAGTGGCCGAGCGGTTCTAGGCGCTACAGTCTGGAACCGCGCGACCGCTACTGTCGCAAGTTCGAATCCTGCCTGGGCATGGATGTGTGTGATGTCTTCAGGTTAGTTAGGTTTAAGTAGTTCTGAGTTCTAGGGGACTGATGACCTCAGAAGTTAAGTCCCATAGTGCTCAGAGCCATTTGAACCATTTTTTGTAAACTCAAACATGTGACAATTTGCAGTATTAATTACGTAGTATAGTAATTTAAAATGAGATCTGTAGGTAACAGAAACTAAACTATAAAGTTACAAGGCGATACGAGTATTACTGTCAGTTGGAGACACTGTATCGGCGGCAGTGAAATGAAAACGAGACAGAGGGAAAAGAGGTAAGAAACTGCTTATTAATTCAAAAATATTCGCCATAACTGTTAATACATTTATCGGACTGGGAGACAAGACGGTCAATGCCTTGATGGAAAAAAGTTTTCGGTTGCCTACGGAAGCATGATTGTACCTAGCGTGTACGTTTTCGTCTGAAGCAAACGGACGGCTACGAATGTCTTTTTACAGGGCTCCAAAAATACGGAAATCGCATGGGGAGGGACCAGGACTACATGGAAGATGTGTAAGGGCGTCCCAGCGAAACTTCTGCAATATAATTGAAACAACCTTGGCAACATGTGGGCGGGAATTATCCAGCAACAGTATGATGCCGTCCGTCAACATTCGTGGCGTTTGAATTTAATGGTGCGTTTCAATTTTTCGAAATGTCCACGTGGACACGTATTTTTGGATTCCTGAAGACACACATTTGTGGTTATCTATTTGTTTCGGGCGGATAAGGTGCACGCCTGGGAACAATCACAGTTCCGTAGGCAGCCTCAGACTATTTCCGTGAATGCATTGATCGTCTTGTCTCATATCGTTCTTTTCATCTCCCTCGTTCTCATTTGACTACCCGTTATATTATCTTCTGATAGCGTGAAATGATCGAATGATTGACTAAATCTAATACAGTACACACCATTTCTTAATAGAAACAATGATAGATGGATGTTGGCTGACAATGTGTTATTAATGCAATTGAAGAGATGTAGTAGTTTTGTATTTTATACGACAACAAGCCGATGTGACGTGATAACTGCCAGGCCCATGAGCTGTAAAAGGCAAATAGATACCGTTCAGTGTTCCATACTATTTCTCAGGACATCTCGTCTTAACAACGATACACCAATGACACATGCAAATTGACAAATATGCAATTACGAGATATGACAATAGCATTTCATCACTGAAAAACTGACAAGCTTTCGAGAAATGAGCAGACTACATCTACAAACGAAAGGAAATATAAAGTTTCTCGATACAAAAAATAAATTTTACACTGCCTATGTATTTTTAAAATTTAATCTTATTTATTCACTGCCATCGGCAACAAAAGATTGTCTTCAGTAACTAAATTCGCTGTAGTTTCAACTCTTCCCAAAACAAACTAAAGTTTCCCTTTACAAGATATTTCCACTTCTATATACGTCATTTACGATGAAATCACATGAAAGATAAGTGAGGTCTTTTAAATTTCAATTTAATTTCGTGTGGTACATGGGAAATGCCGTAAGCAATAACTCACTGACCCAGTATATAATATCAATTCGTTCACGCTCTTTGCACAGAAATGTAAATGGCATATACACTAAAAGAAGCACAACTTACTCTTTGCAGCAAATGTGAAAACAACATATTCCCTGCAACAGATACAACAATATTGAACAGTGGCCGAGCGAGATGACACGATGGTTAGCACACCGGGCTCGCATACGGGAAGACATCCGGCCATCCTGATTTAGGTTTTCCATGATTTTCCTAAATCACTTCAGGCGATTGCCGGGATGGTTCCTTTGAAAGGGCAAGGCCGACTTCGTTCCCCATCCTTCCCTAATCCGATGGGACCGATGACCTCGCTGTTTGGTCCTCTCCCCCAAATCATTGAACCAGCTTAACCGTGATACTGCTCGATATGCTTTGATAACGTAGAACGCTAAAGAGATGGAAAAGGCAACGAATGGCTGTGGTGCTCTAGAACATACTTCTCCTCATTTAGATGAAATTTTCAATTGGTCTGGGGTTTGTGCCTGGCAAAGTGGCAGCCTCTTAAAAAAAAAAAAGTTCAAATGGCTCTGAGCACTTTGGGACTTTACATCTGAGGTCATCAGTCCCCTAGAACTTAGAGCTTCTTAAACCTAACTAACCTAAGGACATCACACACATCCATGCCCTTTAAAACCATATCTTCTGAGCATGGATAATAAATGGCTAGAGGCTAATGTGGGTACTTGTCAAAAAAATGGCTCTGAGGACTATGGGATTTAACTTCTGAGGTTATCACTCCCCTAGAACTTAGAGCTACTTAAACATAACCAACCTAAGGACATCACACACAGCCATGCCCGAGGCAGGATTCGAACCTGAGACCGTAGCGGTCGCACGGTTCCAGACTGTAGCGCCTAGAACCGCTCGGCCAACTCGGACGGCTTGGTACTTGTCAGAACTGCCCGAGTAGGTCAAATGAAAGTAGTTATACAGATATAACAATGTGAGCGCCGAAGAGATACACCTAAATATTCCCACAGGTGGTAAGTAAACAAGCTCTTAAAGCAGCTATGGTTAGCAATTAGTTAAGGTCAATACGAGAGTGTACACGCCTACTGTCCAACGTAAACATAACTCCTTGGTGACACAAATTAGGGAAGATGGCCTTCGCTCCTTCGATATTGCTCGTATCGTGTGATGGCGATTGAGGAAGGGAGCAGAAACCACGATGCGGAACCCCAAAAAGGTCTATTGTCACCGGTGAGCAAGTCACCCGCTTTCTCATAGTTTCTCTGCCACCACACGCGTTAAGAAATCTTTTTCATTCACTTATCTTTTCATTGACATTTATTTACTGCAGACTGCTGTCATAGAAGAACACTAAAAACGATTGTCTAACAGTACTTTCAATTTCGTACGGGACTACAGGTTTTTATTTTCTCAGAGCGTACCGTAGACTGATTCAGTAAACAGAACTGTATACGGGTTAGGCAGAACGTAAGACGACTGGGAGGATATTTCCCATTTCAAAGCACTGTGGTTCAAAATACCATTTTCGGTCGTCAGCTGCTTTTCATCTGTCAGAAAAATTGCTGAGTAAGAATAATTTGTTTTAGTATTCGATATTTCTTCAACGACGTCGTTGTAGAGCGACAACTGTCTCATTTTAGAGAGAAGAAGCAATTAATAGTGCCGCTGTCAGAGAACCTGTTGAGATACTGATCAAAACTGATTATATAGAACCTTTCAAATTGCGAGTCCGCATGTCCAATTCACTATGCGAATGCATTACTGTAATTAGTGAGACGCATCGCACGATGGTGGTACGAATGAACCAGATGACTGTAAGAATAATGTAGGAGGGGGAAAAAAAACCAGGAGAATTTCAGTCAAACCTCCAGATTCTCCATATCTAGCGCTTTAACTCTCGGAACAGAACTTACAAATAAAAATGAAGCACGCACGGAGTTGTCTGGGTGAAATGGTGTCGATTAGAGGGGGTATTGCTTTACACGTGTTATAGTAGATAGACTGTGACGAGTTGTATGTTGGGCAGGGGAATATGTAGTCCGCAATTCATTGTAATTTCTATTGGACATGAGGACACCACGTGTGGCGCATTCAGGTAAGCCGTAAATTCTTTTAAGTCATTGTCACTACTTGAGGCGTATCTGGGAGGAAAAAATATTTTCTATACTTGTCTTGGGACGTTTAGTGTTTGACATAATTCCTAACTAGAATGAGATTTTCACTGTGCAGCGGAGTGTGCGCTGATATGAAACTTCCTGGCAGATTAAAACTTTGTGCCGGACCGAAACTCGAACTCGGGACGTTTGCCTTTCGCATGCAAGTGCTTGGGAAGCTCAGATGGTAGAGCAGTTGTCCGCGAAAGGCAAAGATTCCGAGTTCGAGCCTCGGTCCGGCACACAGTTTTAATCTGCTAGGAAGTTTCATAATACCTAACTGCCCACCACTTACCGCAGAGATTGAACTCGAGCCGTTCACTTAAGGCGGCAGCAACCTTCACTGTGCCCATATGCACTATCTGGTAGAACTGCAAGTTCCGGAGGAAGTGTTGTCTGTCGTCAGTGCTGTTCTGGTGCTGTATCTGCTCGTGGTGTTGTGTTAAGCGTCACACAACGAAACGCTAAGTTGAGTGTTTCAGCTCACTCCTTCATCGACTCTTTAAACTGCATTTCATTTATCAGAAAAGTTATCAGTCTCATGGTAACACAAACATAATTTAATCTACTCTTTGGTTATTTCGTCCCATTATAATATACTTTTTTGTCTCCGTCCACTATTTCTCTTAGCAGCATATCGTCGTCGTCGTCGGCGGCGGCGGCTGATACTCGTATCCGAGTTTTCATTTCTCTCCTGAGATTTCCTTTGTCACGGTTCAGGTGTGGAAGTGTCGTTGATGGCTTAGCAATCCAATCCTAGCGTGGAACAGGCGGCCACAGACATTACAGCTGATGGGAGGTGGAGGACGTGGCTGAGCCTGGAGGAGTTTACGTCTCCGGCGTTTGTCATCCTCCATTCTTCGACGTTCCAGCTCAAAGTTTTGAAGAGCATTTGAGGTAACTATGCGCCAGCGACTTCGATCTTCTGCTATTGTGGACCAGTTACTCGGATCGATGTTCAAGTTTTTCAGATTTTTCTTGTACTGATCCTTATAACGTTTGAGAGGGGCACCTCGTGGCCTTTTACCTGTGCTCACTTCGCTGTACAGCATTTGGCGTGGAAGTCTGTAATTTTTCATTCGCTGGACATGTCCGACCCATCTGAGTTGATGCCCAATGATAAGAGCTTCCATGCTATACATTTTTGCTTTCTCAAGAACAGCCGTGTTGGATATGAAGTCATCCCATTTCAGGTACATGATATTATGCTTCTGTTGGTTGAAGCGTTCTAGTTTCTTCAGATCACAGCGATATAACGTCCAGGTTTCGCAACCATATAGCAGGGTGGAAATGACTACAGCTTTTACACCATCAGTTTGGTGTACAGTGTTAGGTCTTTATTCAGGAAGACACGCTTTGTAAGACGTCAAAATGCTACATGGGCAGCACGTAATCTATTCTCCACATCTTTTCCAGATGAGCAGTTAGATGACAGTATGCTTCCCAGGTAGAGGATATGGTCCACTTGTTCCAAGGGTGTATCATCAATGGATGCTGAAGTCAGGAACGGAGGAGCCAGGAGTTGGCTGCGCCATCACCTTTGTCTTTGGAATATTGATGGAGAGACCAAATCGTTCGTACGCCCTGCTGAAGAAATCAACTGACAGCTGCAACTCTGCAGGTGAATGAGCTGGAGAAGCATTGTCATCAGCATAATGCAGCTCTGTCACAGGAGTGGTACTGGTGAACCTTTTTGAATGGAGTCTGGACTGGTTGAATAATCCTCCATCAAACCTGTACTTTAGTTCTATTCCTGCATTGTTTACGGTTGTCTCGTAAAGCATAGCTGCCACATACAATGCAAATAATGTTGGTGCAAGAACGCATCCTTGTTTAAGCCCACTTGTTATTGGGAATTCACCAGTCGTTTCATTCTGGCAGAGGACCTGTCCTGTCATATCATCGTAGAGAGCTTCAATCAGGTCAACAAAATGTTCAGGGCAGCCGAAGCGTTTTAAGACCATCCACATGGCTTCTCTGGGAACTGTATCAAAGGCCTTTTCTAGATCGTAGAAAACAAGTAGTAAAGGCTTTTGTTGTTCTCTGCACTTCTCCTGTACTTGTCGTGCACAGAAAATCATGTCAATTGTCCCTCTTGAAGGTCGAAACCCGTATTGAGACTCAGGTAGTATAGTCTCTGAAAGTGTCTGGAGGCGATTTAAAAGGATTCTTTTTTCCTTTTAGCAGCATATATGCGTTTAAAAACTACATCATAGGCTAAGATGTTGCTTATTTTGTGCGTCACGGCTTCTTGTATAAAGACAACGAGTTTGCTTGCGGGTATAAAGATGTGTAAATACGCGGCAGGCAGATAATCCACTCAATTTTTAATTTTAACATACGGCTCGATATTTACGATTCCATTATGCTCATGCGGGCTGGTGATCAGTCATGCACCTCTTCAAAGAAGTCTAATATAGTGTCCAGTGCGTTCGTTTCCGTAGCTTCGGTTTCCTGCACGTTCGCACCATCGATCTCTTCGTCGCCGGCCGGGGTGGCCGAGCAGTTCTAGGCGCTACAGTCTGGAACCGCGCGACCGCTACGGTCGCAGGTTCGAATCATGCCTCGGGCATGGATGTGTGTGATGTCCTTAGGTTACTTAGGTTTAAGCAGTTCTAAGTTCTAGGGGACTGATGACCACAGTAGTTAAGCCCCATGGTGCTCAGAGCCATCTCTTCGTCGTTCCGGGATTTCATGCGTTCTCTTCCTACAGGGTTACAATTATTGAACTACTTGAAATAAAACCGCCATAACTTCCGAACGGTTTGCGTTAGGACGTTCAAACTGCGCAGTTGGCATGGGGGGCATGATGGGAATTAGTATGCGCATGTATGGTTTGGTTTAGCGACGAACCCCACTTTCGTTTGGATGGATTCGTGAATAAGCAAAATTGGCGCATTTGGGGGACTGAGAATCTGTATTTCGCGATTGAGAAGTCTTTTCACACTCAACGGGTGTCTGTGTGGTGTGAAATGTCCAGTCACGGAATAACCGGTGCGATATTCCTTGATGGCACAGTGACAATCGAACGGTACGTGAATGTTTTGGAAAATGATTGCAGCCCAAAATCTAAAGTGACTCTGATTTCGACAAGATGTGGTTCACATAAGACGGAGCTCGACCCCATCGAAGCAAGAGAGTGTTTGATGTATTGGAGGAGCACTTCGAAGACCTCACTGTGGCCCTTGGGTACCCAGAGTCATTGACACGGGCCTCGATTGGCCGCCCTATTCTCCGGATCTGAGCACACGCGACTTCTTTTCGTGGGCCTATATTAAGCACAAGTTGTACAGCTTGTACAGCAATAACCCCAAAACCTTTGCTGAGCCGAAAACAAGCATTCAGGAGGTCATCGACACCGTCGATGTTCCGATACTTCAGTGGGTCATGCAGAATTTCGCTATACGTCTGCGCCACATTATCGCCAATGATGCAGGCATATCGAACATGTCATAATCTAAATGAAAATATCTATAGTGACGTTTACATGTTGAATAAATTATGTGCACGCCGTCGTTTGTAACTAACTTACTTTTTCTTTCATATAGTTCAATATCTGTCGACTTATATGTCTGTGCGACTTCCCTCTTCCAATTCAACGTTTTATGCGTCTTTCGTGATTTGTTTTTTAATTTTAGTAATTCTACAGAAATTTGTTTACGGGTGGTCTGTTTCGGTCTTCAGTCCTCTACATTGTGTGTCATCTTCCTCTAAGTTTGTGGCCGCATCTGTTATTATAGCTTTTGATTTTGCAGCATTAGTCGAAATAGATTTTGCTTGTAGTAGAATTACACGCTGCGCTGCCAGTTGACATTTCGCTTACTCTTCCTGTTGCTGACCAAGTTCCGTACCTACCCTCTTAGTAGTTACAGGTGAAGGGGATTGTTGTGGCTCGGGTGCAGTTATTCGTCTGTCCTATTAAGCAACATTAGTAAGTTGGTTAGGCTTTAGAGTCACAGTTCTCGCTGTAAAGTTATTCGTTTGTGCCGGAGTTATCATAAAGGTTTAGGTATGTTGCTTCTAATTTCGTAGTATTATTGTCTGTGTGCTTGGTACACTTATCTATGTTAGACTGTTACCTGACTTTCCACGTTCCGTGTCTGGGTGGACGCCCATATTTTTGTGAGGATTGTTTGCTTCTCGACATGGTAATTTCAGATGGCCGGTTGATCTACAGGGATTGAACGAATATGGAAACGCCGCGAGAAATGCGTGCTTGAAAATAAACACAGATGTAAATGAAGTCTGTAGGTTGTATTGTAGTTGACCATGAATATGCACGCATGTAATGTCGTCAATATGTTGTAAGTGTCAGTCGTGGTCAGAACAGCATTCATTGTAGTTGTGAGTGTGTTATATCGGACTAAGTGAATTCTATCGGGGGAAAATTGATGTTGCCCGTATGGTGGGTACTTCTGTAAGAAAGGCAGGCGAAATGGTTAGTGTTTCAAGAGACACCTTATCGAAGATTTATACCACATACAGCGAAAGAGGCTAAACATCACCCGATAAGCCACAACGCAGACGACAGTATGTTGTGTAATCATGACGGACGGTCACTGAAGAGAACTGTGACGAAAACTCAGAGGACGACACCTCCAAAAGTCACTGCAGAACTGAATGTTGCTCTCGCGGACCCTGCCAGCACCAAAACAACACAACGGGAGCACCATAAGCAGGGAATTGTTGGGCGAACTGGAATTACAGAACCAGTCACCGTGATGGAAATGTCCGAAACAGGAAAACGTGAGGTCATAAAACCTGGACTAAGGAGCTGTGGAAGAATGTTACTTTTTCGAAAGAGTCTTGTTTCTCACTGTTTCCAACTTCGTGCCAAGTTTACGTCCCCAGAGTGAATCAGAGCAGGTGTTCGGTGGTAATTTGGGCAAACATATCGTGAAATTCCAAAAGCCCGATGGTTAACCTGCAAGGTTGCCAAAGATTATGTGACCATTTTGCGTGATCAGGTCCATACTGTACTACAATGTCTGTTCCCTAGTGGTGTTGCTGTGTTTCAAGAGGGCAGGGTCCCTATTCACACAGCTTGCATCGTCCAGTACTGGTTTTGTGAGCACGAGGATGAATTGTCACGTCTCACCTGGCCACCACAGCCACCAGATGTCAATACCGCCGCGCGGGATAGCCGAGCGGTCTAGGGCGTCTCGTCACTGTCCGCGCGGCTTCCACCGTCGGAGGTTCGAGTCCTCTCTCGGGCACGGTTGTGTGTGTGTTGTCCTTAGTTAGTTTAAGTTAGATTAAGTAGTGTGTAAGCCTAGGAACCGATGACCTCAGCAGTTTAGTCCCATAAGACCTTACCACAAATTTCCAAATCTCAATATCGTTGAGCCTTTGTGGTCTAGTTTGGAGAGGAGGGTACGTGATCACTATCCACCTCCATCGCGGTTAACTGAACTAGCCATTGTTTTGCAGGAGGAATGGTACAAGATTCCATTGAAAACGACGCAGGACCTCAATTTATCCATTCCGAGACGACTAGAAGCTGTTCTTAATACCAGTTGTTTTACTTCACCGTTATGGGCATTGTAATGTGTTGTGTTTGTGGTCTTTCCACACTTCTGTCAAGCCTCTGCACAAGTGCTCGGCTTTCCTCCGTATATTACAAGCGCTTTAAATTCATGAATTTATTACGTATGATGGGAAATGTTCGTTCAAATCAGTAATGGCACTCTTAACTACGTTGTCAACGTTAAATATTGTTTCTGGTCTGTCTCTTGTACGATATACGCAACAAAGTCATATTGAAAGCTTATTACGTCATTGTTCTACCTTTTCATGCAAACACTCATAAATTTCATTTACATTTGGACGTTCAAAACCATATTGTTCCAATGTTCCTTTCAGTGTACTCACAATAGTTGTTCTCATATGCTGCTCACTCTAGTGACGCATACAGTGCGAGAGCTCGTAAACATCTTCAACAGCAACGGAAGTTGCGGTTAGTCTGTACAGACAGTATGATCCATATGATCATGGCACTTTGCTGTATGCATCTCACTGTTCACATCCGCAAATAATGCGATAGGTATAACCTTCTGAAGAAGGACACTAAGTGCCCGGAATCGGTAAAGAAATTAAATTTCTTTTATGCAGCTCATTGCTTATTATTTCATTATATACGACTACAGTTGCTGAGAATGGATAAAATACTATATAAATGATTTAGGAGACAGTCTGCGGAGTCTCTTAGACTGTCTGGAAAAGAGGTAGTCTACCGTCTAGCAAAGTCGTTAGAAGATTAAAACAAATTTCAAAATGGTATTAAAAGGGTGGTCCAAGCATGTTTTGGTACGTCGCTTTGCCAAGCTCATCACAATGATTTGTAGAGCATGGGTGAAGATGCAAATGAAGTGCTTTGACCATCCATTTAATACTGGAAAGTTTAACTTAATAACGCCGTGAAAGGTAAAAGTCCCGAGTTCGAGTCTCGGTCCGGCACACAGTTTTAATCTGTCAGGAAGTTTCATATCAACGCACACTCCGCTGCAGTGTGAAAATTTGATTCTAATAACGATGTTGTTGTGCACGACACTGTACTGGTGTACTATTAATACTGTAAGTATCATTTGAGGATGGTTGCTGGTCAACTGAAACCGGTAATCATTAAGATGTAGTTACATTTTATTCCGATCAAGACCGTGAAAGGATATAATAAGAGATTTTCTTTATGACGAGATGTTTTCGCAACATTTCAGTCACTTATTTTCTCCTCCAAATGTGACAATATTCTGTTGACTCCTACCTACATAAGAAGAAATGAAATAAAATAAAATAAGAGAAATCAGAGCTTGCTTGGAAATATTTAGTCGCTTACTTTTTAACCCCGTACTGGTCAAGAGAGAAACGGTCGAGAAACAGTCTGAAAGTGATTTTGTGAACGCTCTGTCAGACACTTAAGTGTGAACTGTGGTGTAATCATGTAGACTTAGATGTGGATGTAGGTGACTGGATATGAATGAAATAAATAGTGTTTTGTATTAATATTTAAAGAATTAATTATTATAGAAAATAAAGTACGGATTGAGGTAACATTTAAAAAAGAAGAAATTGCGAATTTGAGGAGCCGCAGCAAGGAAAAGTAAATAAAAATGTAGCTTGATCGCGCTATGAGAATTTTCTTACTCCACGGGACGGACCACTAGCATATTGCGGAAACGTATCGAAGACTCCAGAAAAATGAGGTAACACATTTCCATCCCGGGGACGAACGACAGCCTCCTGTGTCCCACGAACGGAGAAAGCAAGATGGATTTCACATGATCAGTGTAGATGATGGCGAAACTTGGCATCTGGTGAACAGATACTGTGGACAGCTGCAAGCGGCAACGAGACGGAAAGAGCGCAACAGCGAGCGGTGGCCTTAGCCGGTAAGGCGGTGCACGCCCCCGCCTCCGCGCCGCCTTCCGAGGCGTCCTTCGACAGACGCGCTGCCTCTGCCGCCCCCGCAGACTGTGCCCCCTCAAAGAGCGCCGCAGTGCCAACGCCGGAAATTAGCTGCGGCGCGCGGCACCGGCTGACGTTGTGCGGCTTCCGGTCTGCGCAACGTGCCGCTCATCTCCATATAAGGCGCATAATTAACGCTCTCCGTAAAAATGTTTCAAACTACACTCAGCACCGAAATTGAACTCTGGCTCAAGCGTCTTTCTTCTCCCTTACGCTACGACAAGTGGGGCAAAACACTTGGGAATAGTAGATGGACACTGAGAACGTTCTTCATAATATATTTATGGAACTGCTGTCGTAGAAACACTATTACACTGACGGAAAAAATCGCTACACCAAAAAATAATTAATGTAGAGTAATAAAATTTGGGGAATACATTTGCCTAGGTAACATATTTAAGTGATTAACATATTTAAGTGATTAACATTGGCCGGCAGCTGTGACCGAGCGGTTATAGGCGCTTCAGTCCGGAACAACGCTGCTGCTACGGTCACAGGTTCGAATCCTGCCACGGGCATGGATGTGTGTGATGTCCTTAAGTTAGTTAGGTTTAAGTAGTTCTAAATCTAGGCGATTGATGACCTCAGATGTTAAGTCCCACAGTGCTGAAAGCCATTTGAACCATTTGATTAACATTGCAAGATCGCAGGTTAATGTAAAAGCGAGATAAGCCATTGCAAATTTGAGATGCTGGTGCACAAAAGCGAGATAAGCCATTGCAAATTTGAGATGCTGGTGCACAAATAAGCAGTGTGATCTCCAGAATGTTGAATTCAGGCATGCAAACGTGCATGAATTGTACAGGTGCTGGATCTCAGTTTCTAATATGGACTTCCATGCCTTTTGCACTTAGTGGGTCAATGCAGGGATGGTTAATGCTCTTTGTGGATGACGCTGGCGTTGTCGTCCGATGATGTCTCATATGTGGTCGACTGGAGACAGATCTGGTGATCCAGCACGCCGAGCCAACCTGTTGACACCCGGTAGAGAGTGTAGGGTTGCAACAGCGGTACGTGGGCGTGCGTTATACTGGTGGAAAACACACCCTGGAACGCTGTTCATGAGTGGCAGCACAACAGGTCGAATCACCAGACTGACATAGTTTTGATGTCAGGGTGGGTGACTTAATCACGAGAGTGCTCCTGCTGTCGTAGGAAATTGCAGACCAGATCACAACCTCAGGTTTAGATCCAGTGCGTCCAGCACGTAGACAGGCTGGGTGCAGGCTCTCAAATGCCTCTTTCTGATCAAAACACTGCCATCACTGGCACCGAAGCAGAACCAGCTTTCATCAGAGAAGACAACAGACTTCCATTTTGCCCTCCAAAGAGCTCTCGCTTGACACCACTGAAGTTGCAAATGGCGGTGGTTTGGGGTCAGTGGAATGCACGCTACTGGTGGTCTGGCTCGGAGCTGTCCTTGACATAACCGATCTTTAACAGTTCGTTGTGTCACTTTGGTGCCAACTGCTGCTGATGACCCAAAAAAACAACAACAAAAAAACAAGGAAGTGGCGCTACTAGCACGACTCTTATGCGACGGGAGTGAAATTTGAATAGACATCATCTTTCATCTTTCAGATGCAGACACAAGCCTACCAACTTTCGTTTATGTGGTATAACTCATTCTCGGTGTTGTGATTTTTCCAGAAGTATATCTACCTTTTTCCGCACTTGAGCACACAGCGTAGTGATTAGTATATTTAGATTAGTGATAGAAATCATGGTTCAAAATGGTTTAAAAGTATACTTTACGGTTGATGTTACATTATTTGATGCTTTGTTTAAATCTTTTGAAGTCAACCGTTTTAGGGCGTTCCCCATCATTGAAAACATTCTCATGAAACGTAAGCTATCCCATCACAAATCAGATTGTATTTCCCTATAACAATACATGTCTCGAAGGTACCAGCCGATGACTAACGCTTTTCTTTCCCACGTTGAATTCATCCTTTGTGCTAATCTCTTCATCTCAGAATAGTACCTGTCCCTATATCCTCAGTTATTTTTTGGATTTATTCCAGTCTCTATCTTCTCTACAATTTTTACCCTCTACAGCTCTCAAATAAGGCTATGGAAGATAACAAGTTCTCAGTATTTCCGATACATTATTTTCTTCGCTGATTTGAAAGAATAATCTCTTCGTTCCTCATCTTATCAGTTCACCTACTTTTCGACGTTCTTCCGTAGCACCACATGTCAAACGCTTCGGTTCTCCTCTTTTTCGGTTTTCCCACTGCCCATGATTCGCTGCCATGGAATGCTAAGCTCCAAATTTACACTGTCAACAGTTTCTTCCTCGAACTAAGAGCTATGATTTATGCTAATAGATTTCGTTTAGCAGGAATGCCCTCTGCTTTTTATATGATACTTGATTCGCCCGTTATGTGTTGTTATGCATCCAAGGTACGAAAATTCTTTCACTTCGACTACTTCGTGGTCACCGATTTTGATGTTAAGTTCATCGCCCTCCTCATCTCTGTTCCTCCTCAGTACTTTTGTCTTTCTTCGGTTTACTCTCAGTTCATTGCGTTATAATGGAATATCGAGGGTGGCATGGTGGGGGTGGTGATTACCTGCTGGAGATGGATGTGGGCGCAGCAGAAGAAGACAGCCCGTGAATACAAGAAATACTTTATGGCTGTTTATTTACATTCACCCGTCTTCGATGCTGCTAGTGTTATCTCTGGCGAGCGGGGCAGGTGCACCTACACAGCGCCTCCCGGTGTGTTGATCTCCCACTCTGTCAGCGGCAGTGCGGCCGCCGCTGCTTCTGTGTCAAGCGATGTCCCGCGTTACTGACTCGAAGCTGGACGTTCAGGCGTCAACTGCTGTCGTCGAGAAGACGGCAGACTGCGTCTCTCCGCAGTGCGGCAGGGCGAAGAATTCCTATGTGTGAACATCGGCAGATGCAGAGGTGGCTGGGCGCCGCCATAGTAGATCTCCGAAGACGGCAGAGTGCTGAGTTGCCGAAGCGCACAGCCAGTCACGCGGCGGTTGAACGATCAAAGCCCGGATAAGGCTGTGGCGACCGTCTTGGCGAGGTGGCTTTCACTGGCACAGACTGCACGTCACAATACTGATACGATAACAGGCTGTACTACGGGTGAGGGGGGGGGGGGGAGCGGGGGGTGGTACATACAGCTGTTCGGGACTGACCATGCGGAAGGCATCGCTGGTGAAACGATGGTGTGATTGATGGTTAAAATGGCTCTGAGCACTATGGAACTTAACATCTGAGGTCATCGATCCCCTACACTTAGAACTACTTAAACCTAACTAACCTGAGGGCATCACACACATCCATGCCCGAGGCATCCATCAAGAATGGTCACATACGTGGGAGACCCCACAACAATCCAGAAGAAGATATTGTGGCGCAATATAGCCGAGTATTCCGCAAAGAACTTATTTCTCTGAAACCAAGCTATCCAGACGTCGTACCACTATTATAACGCGCATCCGACTGGGTCATGGCTGTTAGGCTTCACATCTTTATAGGATGAAAGTTCAGCCATCTCCGTACTGAGACCTCAAATTCAAATGATTCAAATGGCTCTGAGCACTATGGGACTTAACATTTACGGTCATCAGTCCCCTAGAACTTAGAACTACTTAAACCTAACTAACCTAAGGACGTCACACAACACCCAGTCATCACGAGCCAGAGAAAATCCCTGACCCCGCCGGGAATCGAACCCGGGAACCCGGGCGTGGGCAGCGAGAACGCTACAGCACGACCACGAGATGCGGACAGACCTCAATCATGAGACACTAAGGTATTCACACTATGGCGGACAACGCCGCAGCTTTCTTAACAACTTGATCAGAGGAGGAATTCTCCATTCTAAGACTGTGATGGACCTGCTTCGACAACAGAACGCAACAGACTAGGTCAGAAATCTCTGTATTCTGCAAGAAGCAGATCCCGAGTTATAAATAAGACATAAAGGATCGAGCGTGAGGAGATGTGATATACGTACTGTGTTTCGCGTGTGAATGTACAAACTGTTCCATGAGGTTTACTTGAAATTAATACAATTTCTAATGCCTATGCTATATAAATTGAAGCGCCAAAGAAACTGCTACAGGCATGCGTATTCAGTTACAGAGAGATGTAAACAAGCAGAATACGGCACTGCGGTCGGCGAGACCTATATAAAACAGCAAATGTCTGGCGCAATTGTTAGATCGGTTACAGCTGCTACAAGGACAGTTTATTAAGATTTAAGTAAGTGTCAACGTGGTGTCATAGTCGGGGCACGAGCGATGGGACACAGCATCTCCGAGGTAGTGTTGAAGTGGAGAGTGTACAGTGAATATCAGGAATCCGATAAAACATCAAATCTCCTACACCGCTGTGGCCGGAAAAAGATTCTGCAACAACGGTACCAACGACGACTGAAGAGAATCGTTCAACGTGCCAGACGTGCAACACTTCCGAAAATTGCTGCAGATTTCAGTGGTGAGCCATCAACAAGTGTCAACGTGCGAGCGATTCAACGAAACCTCATCGATATGGGCTTTCGGAACCGAAGGCCACCTCTGTACCCTTGATGATGGCACGACACCAAGCTTTACGCCCCGTTGGGCCAGTCAACATCGACATTAGGTTGTTGATGACTGGAAACATGTTGCATGGTCGGATGAGTGTCGATTCACATTGTATAGAGCGGACGGACGTGTACGGGTATGGAGACAATGTCATGCATCCATGGACACTGCATGTGAGCAGGGGACTGTTCAAGCTGGCGGAGGCTCTGTAATGGTGCGGGGCGTGTGCAGTTGGAGTGATAAGGGACGCCTAATACGTAGATACGACTCTGGCAGGAGACGTACGTAAGCATCCTGTCTTATCACCTGCATCCGTTCATGTCCATTGCACATTCCGACGGACTTGGAAATTCCAGTAGGACAATGCGACACCCCATACGTCCAGTACTGCTACAGAGTTGGTCCAGGAACATCCTTCTGAGTTTAACACTTCTGCTGGCCACCACACTCCACAGCCATGAACATTATTGAGCGTGTCTGGGATGCCTTGGAACGAGCTGTTGAGTAGAGGTCTTCAACCCCTCGTACCTTTAAGGATTTATGGACAGCCCTGCAGGATTCATGGTTTCAGTTCCCTCCAGCACTACTTCAGACATTAGTCGAGTCCATGCCACGTCGTGTTGCGGCACTTCTGAGTGCTCGCGGGATCCCTACACGCTGTTAAGCAGGTGTAGCAGTTTCTTTGGCTCTTCAGTGTATATGATATAGTATATCAAATCTGTAGTTACTTCTCTTGCTAAATCGTTAATGCCAGTGAATTAAAAAAAAAAGTCGTCACGCGCCTGTGTCACACTGAAACGTCTCGAACATGGGAGAGTATCTGAGTCATGGCTGTCTTCATGGGGAAGAATGCCGGCGCGGAAGCAGGCACACGGCGGATTGGTTGCTGCGTCGGTAGGTCGCTGACTGCAGATGCTGGAAGCGGCTGTTAATGTCATTGTTACGACACCGGTCCGTGGCTGTGGCCCGTGGCGATACAGCGTGTACTCATTAGATTGCTCATTCCATCCAACAGATCCTGTAATTCTCCTTCACATTCACTGAGGATAGCAATGTCATCAGTGAATCTTACCATTGATGTCCCCTCACTCTGAATTTCAATGTCATTGTTGAACCTTTCTTGTATTTTCGTCATTATTTCTTGGATCTGTTAACTGAAAAGTAGGAGTGAAATACACATGCATGACACACATCTTTTTCAATCCGAACACTTCGTTCTTTGTCTTCCATTCTCATTGTTCCCTCTTGGTTCTGATTCATCTATGCGTATACTACTGTATAAAGACAAGATGTTTATAATGTTGTTACCAAAAATCACGAGAAGTTCTAGAACGATTTACTTCACATTTTTACATGATACTCTAATAAACATTCATAAGTTGTATAATGGACAGGTTTTCCGTGAAAATCTACTACAAGAAAGAAAATGCTGTGCTGTACTATGAAAACGTGCGGTTTCTTTTTCTTTCTTGCAGTCAGTTTTAGCAAAACAGCAGTGCATTGAAACGCTTAAACAAAGTGTTTCTTCAATATTTATTCTTTCTCCATTTATACACAATTTTAAACAAAAGTTCACTTGTCCTCATCCTCGCAGTTCTATTTTAACAAAAAAAAAAAAAAAAGAAAAAAACAGGAAAGTTGTATTTGTGGCTTATTGGCATATGATTCGAATACTGCTTCGTCCAAAACTTCGTAATCCAACCCGTTCGTAGATTAAAGCTATGCGAAATACTGCCTCTGGAGCTACTATTCACAGACCAGGAGCTGGAGAATTACCTCTCATACTGTGTACCCATTCATTTAATCGACTTCAATTCCCTATCAAAGTTTCGTTTTGAGTAACAATAAACAAATTTCAGGGGCAGAGAAAAAACGAAATAGGGGATGGACAGAAGGATGAGGGAGAGCGGGGGGAGAAAATGCACATAGAAAAAGCGAAGGGGAAGATGGTCAGAGAGAGGGGTGAGAAGGAGATGGAGACAAGGGGTGGAGGAAACAGAGAGAGGAGGGAGCTGAGGGGCTGAGAGAAGGGGAATCAGAGGATCAGGACGTATATGCACTTACCACACATATTTAGCAATTGAAAAGCATTGATGGGTTCGTCAATATTGTGTATTAGCCGTATTTTCATAGAGTTTACTCTTATTTCTCTCAGAATTCTGAACATTTTGCGCTATTTTAATTGCCGAAAACTTTTTCTAGGCCGACAAACCTTATGGATGTGTCTTGACTTTCTATAAGTCTTGCTTCCATTATCGATTACGACGTCGCAGCTACCTTTGTGGTGTCCTTACCTTTTCAACTGATCGTCCCCTAAGAGATCCCTAGTTTCCTTCTCCAGTCTTCTGCATGTTATTCTTGTTAGCATCTTGGATTCATGAGCTGTTAATCTGGTTTACTTCATTTTTCTGACTTATCTGCCCTTGCTCTCTTTCACACCGTGGAATGACGTCTTTTCGTTACATTTTCTCATTGTCGGTTATCCCTTTTCAGTCACCTCCAGGAGATCCGAATGAGCGCTAATCCGGAATCTTTTAGCACTGGACAGATCACCATGTCACATTTCGGTTACAGGCCATACGTGTTTTTCGTTTACAATAAGTGCCGTTATTGGAATGGTTTCCATGGCTTTCTGCATGCTCATGCCGTTAATCATTGCTGATTCTTCCGCATTTTAGGGACAGTTTCCCACTCGAACCTCCTGCTCCTCCACCCACTTTGACAAGGCCATTGCCAGAACGGTGTTGAGTCCTTGAAGAGGAAAATGCCTCTGAGCACTGTGGGACTTAACATCTGTGGTCATCAGTCCCCTAGAACTTAGAACTACTTAAACCTAACTAACCTAAGGACATCACAGAACACCCAGTCATCACGAGGCAGAGAAAATCACTGACCCTGCCGGGAATCGAACCCGGGAACCCGGGCGCGGGAAGCGAGAACGCTACCGCACGACCACGAGCTGCGGACTCTTGAAGAGGAACTCTTCGGCCACTGTTACTGATAAATTTTATTCAAAACTCGCTTTTCACCTGCTGCTTTACTCGCGTATGTGTATGTGGCATAGGTAACATACATCTCCTCTTCCCCCTCCCCCCTCTCTCATCACCTTCCCCTCTCCCTCTCATAATCCATCTGCTCCCTCCATCCTCTCTCTCATCAGCAGTGGCGATCCGAGTGTGTACACCCTGGAGCACCTACCGATACTACCCACACAACAAGCCAGTCGTGCAAAGCAGCCCACATGTCAGGCGCTCTTAACTCTTTCAGCCTCACTCCTAACTACACTCCTGGAAATGGAAAAAAGAACACATTGACACCGGTGTGTCAGACCCACCATACTTGCTCCAGACACTGCGAGAGGGCTGTACAAGCAATGATCACACGCACGGCACAGCGGACACACCAGGAACCGCGGTGTTGGCCGTCGAATGGCGCTAGCTGCGCGGCATTTGTGCACCGCCGCCGTCAGTGTCGGCCAGTTTGCCGTGGCATACGGAGCTCCATCGCAGTCTTTAACACTGGTAGCATGCCGCGACAGCGTGGACGTGAACCGTATGTGCAGTTGACGGACTCTGAGCGAGGGCGTATAGTGGGCATGCGGGAGGCCGGGTGGATGTACCGCAGAATTGCTCAACACGTGGGGCGTGAGGTCTCCACAGTACATCGATGTTGTCGCCAGTGGTCGGCGGAAGGTGCACGTGCCCGTCGACCTGGGACCGGACCGCAGTGACGCACGGATGCACGCCAAGACCGTAGGATCCTACGCAGTGCCGTAGGGGACCGCACCGCCACTTCCCAGCAAATTAGGGACACTGTTGCTCCTGGGGTATCGGCGAGGACCATTCGCAACCGTCTCCATGAAGCTGGGCTACGGTCCCGCGCACCGTTAGGCCGTCTTCCGCTCACGCCCCAACATCGTGCAGCCCGCCTCCAGCGGTGTCGCGACAGGCGTGAATGGAGGGACGAATGGAGACGTGTCGTCTTCAGCGATAAGAGTCGCTTCTGCCTTGGTGCCAGTGATGGTCGTATGCGTGTTTGGCGCCGTGCAGGTGAGCGCCACAATCAGGACTGCATACGACCGAGGCACACAGGGCCAACACCCGGCATCATGGTGTGGGGAGTGATCTCCTACACTGGCCGTACACCACTGGTGATCGTCGAGGGGACACTGAATAGTGCACGGTACATCCAAACTGTCATCGAACCCATCGTTCTACCATTCCTAGACCGGCAAGGGAACTTGCTGTTCCAACAGGACAATGCACGTCCGCATGTATCCCGTGCCACCCAACGTGCTCTAGAAGGTGTAAGTCAACTACCCTGGCCAGCAAGATCTCCGGATTTGTCCCCCATTGAGCATGTTTGGGACTGGATGAAGCGTCGTCTCACGCGGTCTGCACGTCCAGCACGAACGCTGGTCCAACTGAGGCGCCAGGTGGAAATGGCATGGCAAGCCGTTCCACAGGACTACATCCAGCATCTCTACGATCGTCTCCATGGGAGAATAGCAGCCTGCATTGCTGCGAAAGGTGGATATACACTGTACTAGTGCCGACATTGTGCATGCTCTGTTGCCTGTGTCTATGTGCCTGTGGTTCTGTCAGTATGATCATGTGATGTATCTGACCCCAGGAATGTGTCAATAAAGTTTCCCCTTCATGGGAAAATGAATTCACGGTGTTCTTATTTCAATTTCCAGGAGTGTATATGGAAGCTACGTGTTTTTCTTACCCCCATAGTACTTCTTCCACACAATAAGTAACATATGTACCGACTTTTGTTAAATAGATACTGTGTTTTAGGAAGAGATGTGGAGCGCACACACACACACACACACACACACACACACACACACACACACACACACACACACACATTTATACATATAGAAAAGAAATCAGTGGCTGAAATCGCATCTAGAACTATGAAGTTTGACAGTCTGAACTGACAGATGTGGTGTTGGGCAGTACCATGATCAGATTGTGAGGTCACAGCATGGGATTAATGTGCTACAAGGCAAGGAAACTGTGTGGCGCTGGTCATGGAAGGCCCATGAGCACAAAGGAAGCCTTCTGTCACTGAGAAAGTGACAGTATTACAGCGCTGCCTTTGAAAATTGCTGCAAGCTACGAGAGTTTGTAAGAATGAACATTTCTGGAAAATACTCTGGTAGCACAATTATTGTACGCTCTTGATGCGACATTTATTAGTATTTGCTACCTGGCTACATTCAAAACATATGTTTTGATTATTAACAGGAGTCCATACCTGGATATTCGATTAAATGGGGCATAGTGTGCGCCACATTGCCGACACCAGCCAACGTGAAGGTCTAGCTCTGCCACAGGGCCCTACGAATACCCTGTGTGAGTTTGTAGCCACAATTCTTGTTATAAGCAATTTTGGAAGGTGGGTATTAACAGCTGTCAAGTAATGTATAAAATACATATTTGACCATCAGCTGCTTTTTTATTTAAAAACCAAATATCGACCGGTTTCAGTCACAGACCATCTTCACGGATTAGGGTTAAAACAGTTGAAGCCACATCATCACATACTTAAACAATGCCAACGTCTCATATGTAGAGCATGTCATTCAAATTAGTATGTTTGCCTTTAAAAGTCCTGTGCGGGATAATGGAATTTATGACATACTCTACATATGAGATGTGGCCGTTATTTAAATAATGACAAATGCTATGTTGTGGCTTAAACTGTTTTAACCCAAATCCGTGAAGGTTGTCTGTGACTGAAACCCGTCGGTATTTGAGTTTTAAATAAAAAAGCAGCTGATGGTCAAATATGCATTTTATACACAATTCTTGTTATCGTGGTCGCTGTCTCAGGATGACAACGAACTAAAATATCGAAGGTACACTGAGTGCAAACTTGAGGAAGGAGTAAATTGCGGATGATGTGTCGCTGCCAAATAACGTAGTTCGATGGAACTTGGGGACTGCTGCAATAAAGTACAGTAGCTAACTGGATGAATGAAACGAACAGAAGTGAAACTTTCGTTCAAAGGCAATAATTACACTGGAAACAGCGCGATTTACGATGGTCCCCTGGCACAAAAAAAAGGCGGGACATATTTCCCAATAAGATGTGTGAACACCACGCACGACAAAGTATGCTCTCTCTCTCTCTCTCTCTCTCTCTGCCGGCCTGAGTGGCCGTGCGGTTCTAGGCGCTACAGCCTGGAACCGAGCGACCGCTACGGTCGCAGGTTCGAATCCTGCCTCGGGCATGGATGTGTGTGATGTCCTTAGGTTAGTTAGGTTTAATTAGTTCTAAGTTCTAGGCGACTGATGACCTCAGAAGTTAAGTCGCATAGTGCTCAGAGCCATTCGATCCAAAGTTTGCTCTGCAACGTACTGTCGTGCTGGCCACGTACTGGGAAGGAGTTTTTGAGGTATGGCGTTCCATTCCTCCAGCAGCGGAGATGACAACTCCTGGATGGTCGTTGGTGCTTGTGGGCGTGCTGCAGTACGGCTCCCCAACGCATTCCACACATGTTCGATGGGACTGAAGTCGGGGGTATGGGCAGCCCAGTCCATTCGCTGGATATCCTGTCACTGCAACAGTTGCTCGACCTGAGCTGATCTGGACGTTTTGATGATACAGATGTTACGGTGTGGGGGAGTATAATGTTGCTCGGGTGTGACCTCCAAATCAATGAACACGGTACACTCACCGGTCGACGTTATTGTGACACTGTACTGCTTCCTCATGTGCGTCTTTTCATGCGGTGCGATCGCCGCTGGCTTTATTTTCTTAGAAGGCAATGCACGACCGTATCGAACAATCTGTGACCAAAATGGTACTGAAACAGAGGATGACAGACTAAAGGCCGAAATACCAAATGTCTTTTTCCAAAGCTGTTTCACAGAGTGCACTGTAGTTCCTTCTCTAGATTGTCGCACAGATGACAAAATTGTAGGTATCGAAATAGACGACGGAGGGATAGAGAAACAATTAAAATCGCTCAAAAGAGGAAAGGCCGCTGGACCTGATGGGATACCAGCTCGATTTTACACAGAGTACGCGAATGAACTTGCCCCCCCTTCTTGCAGAGGTGTACCGTAAGTCTCTAGAAGAGCGTAGCGTTCCAAAGGATTGGAAAAGGGCACAGGTCATCCCCGTTTTCAAGAAGGGACATCGAACAGATGTGGAGAACTATAGACCTATATCTCTAACGTCTATAACTTGTAGAATTTTGGAACACGTATTATGTTCGAGTATAATGACTTTTCTGGAGACAAGAAATCTACTCTGTAGGAATCAGCATGGGTTTCGAAAAAGACGATTGTGTGAAACCCAGCTCGCGCTATTCGTCCACGAGACTCAGAGGGCCATAGACACGGGTTCACAGGTAGATGCCGTGTTTCTTGACTTCCGCAAGGCGTTCGATACAGTTCCCCACAGTCGTTTAATGAGCAAAGTAAGAGCATATGGACTATCAGACCAATTGTGTGATTGGATTGAAGAGTTCCTAGATAACAGAACGCAGCATGTCATTCTCGATGGAGAGAAGTCTTCCGAAGCAAGAGTGATTTCAGGTGTGCCGCAGGGGAGTGTCGTAGGACCGTTGCTATTCACAATATACATAAATGACCTTGTGGATGACATCGGAAGTTCACTGAGGCTTTTTGCGGATGATGCTGTGGTATATCGAGAGGTTGTAACAATGGAAAATTGTACTGAAATGCAGGAGGATCTGCAGCGAATTGACGCATGGTGCAGGGAATGGCAATTGAATCTCAATGTAGACAAGTTTAATGTGCTGCGAGTACATAGAAAGAAAGATCCCTTATCATTTAGCTACAAAATAACAGGTCAGCAACTGGAAGCAGTTAATTCCATAAATTATCTGGGAGTACGCATTAGGAGTGATTCAAAATGGAATGATCATATAAAGTTGATCGTCAATAAAGCATATGCCAGACTGAGATTCATTGGAAGAATCCTAAGGAAATGCAATCCGAAAACAAAGGAAGTAGGTTACAGTACGATTGTTCGCCCACTGCTTGAATACTGCTCAGCAGTGTGGGATCCGTACCAGATAGGGTTGATAGAAGAGATAGAGAAGATCCAACAGAGAACAGCGCGCTTCGTCACAGGATCATTTAGTAATCGCAAAAGCGTTACGGAGATGGTAGATAAACTCCAGTGGAAGACTCTGCAGGAGAGACGCTCAGTAGCTCGGTACGGGCTTTTGTTGAAGTTGCGAGAACATACCTTCACCGAGGCGTCAATCAGTATATTGCTCCCTCCTACGTATATCTCGCTAAGAGACCATAAGGATAAAATCAGAGAGATAGAGCCCACACAGAGCCATACCGACAATCCTTCTTTCCACGAACAATACAAGACTAGAATAGAAGGGAGAACCGATAGAGGTACTCAAGGTACCCTCCGCCACACACCGTCAGGTAGCTTGCGGAGTATGGATGTGGATGTAGATATAGATGCATGTGTTGGAGCTCCTGGGAGGAGAGATATTCGGCAAATGGACTGGCCTGCCTCTTCCCCCCACTCAAATCCCATCGAGCACGTGTGGGATGCGCTGAGAAGACGTGTTACAGCACGTCCACACGTACCATGCACCATCAAGAAGTTGTCGGCCGCGCAGGTGGGAAAAAGGAAAGACCTACCACAGAAACTTGCAAGCTTTCAAAAATAATGATAAGGGGGTGTGGTGGCCCTCAACTACATACCCCCTGACTCAGAGTTGAAATATTAAAGGTTTTGGCTGGTTTCATTGTCTAGGGTCTGGGATACGTAGTTGTCGCAATTACAAGCCAAATACTGCTGAGTCTACAGTATACAATATGAATACACTCATGAACCGAATGGTCGAACGTTCCTGTCACTCGGCAGTTCCTAATTATGAATATAAAATATAAATTTATAAATGACATATTGCAATTAAATAAATTCTGCAGTTACTATTTTAACGACTTTAAATGATGAGTACGATAGCAGAAGTACTTTTAAGAATGTCCTTTATTACTGCAAAACACTTACTGGTGTCGATGGTCCAGCAGTTGAATAAAACATATGTTGAATAACAGGGAAACAATAGATTCCTACTTCACGTAATTTAGTTATGAACAACAACATAGCTCGCGAGACATTCACTTCCAAACGCGTACTATGTCTTCACTGCAGAAGCCACGGAAATCTCACAAGTGCACAAGTTGGCACTACAAAATATTTCTATCTCCTGCGACCACACGCAAACTGCTCCACTCTCCTAGTCTTTCCCGTGACCATGCGTCCGTCGCGCCGTACTGTCCAGGACCCTCTAGTGTCCTCTCCTGTCCTGCCCAGAACTCCCCCGTGTCCTCTGTGACTGTCCCTCGCTCCTCACTGTTCAGAGCTGCCCCTCCATTCACTTCGGTAGTCGCCTCCCTTAGTAATGAGCGCTGTGATTGGAGATGGCGATCCCGTCATGTCTCCAAGCCAACACACACTCACAAACATTTTGAAATACATTAGAAATACTGGAGTTACATTTAAATAACTTGAAATTAAATAAATATTCCTATGGCTGGACCATAAACAATCTCTAACACACATTATTAAAGACACACACAAGTTATATAAACATATATCAAACGATTAGAACAGCCGTAAGCAAGTAACCTAATGTCTCTGTGCTTTCCTTAAACACAGTAAACAATTGACTAATTTCTTCATGAATAGTATATATCGGATATAAACAGACATAGATGAATAAATATATTTATAAGCATGCTGATACCGTTTTTTCGTGTAACTGTGGAGTACTTATGGCCTGACGCGATCGGTAGCAATTGGCCACTTTGATCTCCAATAACTCATGTACTATTCAAGTTACATGCCTGTAATCTATACCAATTTAGGTTTACACTAACAGCTTTCAAAAGACACGCCGACAGACAAAATCGGATGAACCGTTTAGATTTTGGAAACTCGTTGCTGGGTGTTACTTGTATAATTTACCGCCAGATACTAAACTTTAAACTATTAAAGATATTGAAAATCTGATTACACCATCAGTATCGTCTTGCAAATAATGGCAATTTACATGTTTTTTAAGGTATCGTGATTCATCTGGCTACTGTTAATTTCTATACGAACTGTGAAATGTCTGCCATTAACGCTTCACAAGGTCCGCCAACTTTGGCACTCCCTGCATGTCTCCTTCATCGACACAGCGTCACCATGGAATTCCCAGCCACGCAGTCGATGGACCACTTGGTTCGGCCGTTGTGCAGCATCACGCAGTTGCTAATGAGCCACGGCTGGCCGAGCGGCCCCAGCGGCGGCCGCCAACTCTGAACTTCAAATATTTTCAGGGCGCCACAACTCGCCAATTTCCTCACAAACTCCTTACCAAATTTGTGGCCAACATGGGACCACATTGCAGATTATGTATTGCTGTCCGTGATTATCACACACCCTATTTAGAACCATGTCCTATAGTTTGTGAAGGCCAGCGGACAGTCAGGAATCGCGGTTACTCCAGTGTAGTTACTGTCTTTGAATAAAAGTGTCATTTCTATTCGTCTCAAAGCACATTTCTTTCGGCTACCTTCTGTATTATACTGTAGCAGTTCTTTCTATGTGTGGTTCAAAATTCATCGACCTGTGCAATTTGGCAGTGTCACATCATACGAAAATTACCTTCGCTCTTTAAGTTTTGCACGCAAGCGTAAATGACAGCCCCCCCCCCCCTCCTCCCCCCTCCCCCCAACGAATTTGTGAAACTGTGGTAAGTGATTTGAGCCGGCCTGGGTAACCGAGCGGTTCTAGGCGCTACAGTCTGGAACCGCGCGAAACATGTCTGGCTCGTGCATTGTGCGCCGTTATAGTATATTCGGAAGAAACGTATTCCACCATTAATCCCTTTGCTGGAAAAATTTCAAACTTTTATTGGCCTTAATGTTGTAATAAATACCGCCACTAAGAAAACTACATAAAAACAGTGTTTCAAAAAATCCGGCCAGTACTTCGCTCAGGAAATTGGTGTTCTCGAGCAGGAACTTTCTCATTCTCATTAAAATGATTACTAGTGTACTCCATGCCGATACACTCCCAATGGTTTAACTGTCATAACGTCACAGCACACAGTTTAAAACGTATCTCCCTTCGAAACCACGGAGAATGGAAAGTTGGAACGCGTTGTATTCTTGTGTGCAGCTGTCTAGGCTTTGACCAGATAAAGTCAGAGACCTCGTTGACTCTAAGCTAAAGCAGCTTTTTGTAACTAGCTATCGAAGACAGTGTTAGAAGTATGGCAAGCAAGTTAATTCAAGGCAATGGCGACATACACGATTTACTCGAATACAACGTCAGCGAAGAGTATTCGTGGACTAAAGCTAACCCTTAGTGTTGCGATCACGAGAGATTGAAGCTTAATGAATCGCCTAACCGATGTGACAGAACCGATGTCAGAACCCGGAATTTCACATGTCTCTGCCAGGAGTTCGTGTAATTTTAACGTTCCGTTATTCATTTTGAGTAAGACTCAGTGTAACGTCGTTTATCCTGCCGCCATTAATCTGGACTTCCGGTTCATCCGCTCAATTGAAGTACGGAAAAATTACAGTATTTGGCAATCACTAAATTTAAATTCAGCCATCCACGAGTTGGCGACTTCAAACTTCTCTGCATCAGAGGTGTGCCAACACGGAAGTAAAATCCTATTATACACGAAACCTGCTAGATTTAGTGTGTTAAAAACTTCTATACTGTAATGAAAACCTTCGTCTTTAATTACCGCACACTGTTCCTTCCGCTTCGCATGACGTCAGCACAATATCGCTGATCAAAGCCGCTTGGTTTTTCTAGAGGTAAAAATTGTTCCGCCACAGTACTGATTCTCAGGTGTATATTTCACGTGGACCACAAATGGATAAATTACTGCTCTTGACTATTATAATGTAGTGTTTATAGGGCCCAGCTTGTTAGGAATAGCTGCCATGCCATCTACTACCGGGTAATCACAAACTGTGAAGACGTTCGAGAAGACCGTCGTATTTAATGAGCAGATTTACGCTTCAGGATTTTCCTGCTGATAACCAGAAACACATTTTCTGTGCATTTCGCGATACTTGTTCTAACAGTCACAAGCGGATTTTCCATGAATTTCAGGATCTGCTGCTGGCAACTAGAAGGCGATTTTCTATGCATTTATGGAACGTTTTGTTGATACTTTCGTTCAGCTTTCAGATGTATTACGGTTTTTTTTGTCAAAACTTCTTCTGAGTTTGTCTGTGTATCTAGCACTACGCTTCTCCTTCTCTTCGACGGTATGAAAAGTGCCTATATGATGAAAGGTCGGTGTAGTTTTTACGAATTTTTTCTACAAAGTGTCTTATAGCTATGGAGGTATAATAAGGGAATGTGACGCTAAGGATTTACGCTGTACGTTGCTTCGAAGCTTGCACTTCCACGTTAGATGCCTCAAAACATTAGCAGACTACTGTTACGATTGCTTCTTGTTCTTAATTTATGTCGGGGGCACCCGAAAGTTGTTTTACACAGAGAATGTTCCAGTACTTCCGTGAACAACACAGCGTTAGGAAAGAACTTTAAGATTTTTTTCTGGTCATAAATATAATATAACCTATTTGATTCAGTAACATGACGAATTTCACCTCGCTTATGTAACCTTCTTTTTGTAATACATTTCGAATAACCAAGAAGAGAAATATGTGATATGAAAAGGTAGTTCGGCATTTTTCCCTAATACCCCTGATGAAATTAATATTTGGTCTATGTCTACTTCCCGAAAATGCTGAGAATATATTTAGCTATGCTTGGGCGGTTTCCAATATTTTCTTCTCACAGCGTTCACTTAGAGAGCTTTTAGAGCTAGACTGATAAAATGTTAGAGTCAAATGAGAGAAATAAAACCACCACAGTCAAAGAAAATAAGTGCAACCAAACTTCATGTATATAAAACAAAATACCGCTTGAACGAGTCCACTTACGAATGGAATGTGATTCCTTCACACTTTAGACTAAAATCAGAATGATTAGTACATCCCAAAACGAAGCAAGCCGGCATTTTTGAACAAAACGATTCCACCAGAAGTTAATCGTTGGGGCAAGTAACATGGCGGACGTCGACTTCAAGTTTGTGAGTCTTGACAGCTCTCCTTATTATTCCTCCATGTTTATAGTTGAGCACATGAGTGGAGTAGATCTCTTCGGCAAACGTTACGGATAGATGACGGCATTTGTTTCTTGCCAGCCTAACTCGTTACATAGTAGTAATGGCGGTTATAGTGTGTGGAGACCGGTTTTCGATACGCTGATTTGCCCGCATCCCGTGGTCGTGCGGTAGCGTTCTCGCTTCCCACGCCCGGGTTCCCGGGTTCGATTCCCGGCGGGGTCAGGGATTTTCTCTGCCTCGTGATGGCTGGGTGTTGTGTGCTGTCCTTAGGTTAGTTAGGTTTAAGTAGTTCTAAATTCTAGGGGACTGATGACCATAGATGTTGAGTCCCATAGTGCTCAGAGCCATTTGAACCATATTTTGATACGCTGATTTTCCCTGTCGGTATATGGTAAGAAATGTAACGTACATCAAAACTCTTGAATTTGCTACGATCGTTAATATTCGCGGAATTTGCGTAGAATTATTTATAGCGCGGTCGTTGGTGGAGACTAAATTCACGGTTATCAAATCTTTCTCTTGGCAGTTATCTTACAATTGCCACGCATATATTCAGGAAGTTGTATAAGAATTTAAGTGGATTGTATCAAGGGACTTTCCTTTTTTCTTCTTAACAAAATCTAAGTAATAAATGAAATAGCCTTTTCTCTCCTTGCTTGTGCCAAACTGATTGCTACAATGCTGTCTAAGAAAGCCATGTACTTGCATTCAAATATCAACTCTTTAACCGTCCGTGTTTTCTTCATTAAAATATAAGCATGATTTTGAAACAGGTTTATGATTCACTTTATCCCGAACTTCCATATTTCCTCTTAATGAATAAAAACTCACTTAGCATGAGCGCTGTTATACGCATGGCACAGTCGCGTGATTTGATTCATTAGCTTGCATTCACGCGTTGCACTTACCGTGATTTATTCATACGTATTGCATAACAGCACTACTTGATTCATTTCATGTACTGTTGCAGAACAGGAGAGATCTTAGTTGTGCAAGTAAAGATTAATTTCAGGGCTATGAGAACCATCGTCTGGAGTGTTTATGGAGCAGTAAACATTTATCTGTTTATGTATAATTCCGAAGTAATATCAGTAACTCCAAGAGGTTTTCGCATACGATGGTTAATATTACAAAGTCTTGGTTGTTGAGCGGCAAGTTGTTGAGTAATGTGTTTCACAGAAAATTACTTCTCGTGATGAAATCATTAATTATTAAATCAGGGAAAAGTCTATAAATTAAAGTTTCGCATGAGAAACAAACGGCCACTAAGTTATGCAGTACTTAGTTCCAGCGTATGAACTGCACGTATTACAGCAGGGAATAGCCGTTATTAATAGGGCGTCGTATAAACAATTTACAGCTACAAAGTTTCCATTCACAATTACGTTGCAACCACAGTCACAGATATCAACGTAAAAGTTACAGCTTGAACATCCCACGTAAAAGTTACACAGTTCAAACATGAGCATTATACAGTATATGAACGTTATAGAAAATGAAAGTTACATTGTATGGTCTGTATTCTACTACTACTAAAAGTATATTGCTGCTCTAGTTGGTACTGAACACCGATACGAGGAAAGAATAGGGAAAGTCTAGCGGGTACGAGTCCTGATTTTAATATGTATTGGACTTGTTTGTGCAGCGTGTTGGATGTTATGCCTCTTGCTGACCGGGTAAAGCTGAATCGCACAGTAGTCATATACGGCATGCTACGACACATCAGCAGAAACTGTGTGTGGAGTCTCAGTAGTTTATATTCTGCCTATAACCGAAATGGATGAGGTCTCTTGTGTGTGACACCAGTATGACTAACAACTAAAAAAAAAAAAACGATATAGACATTCATAGTCGACTATTGGTAGAGTATAAGAAATCGACACTAAGATATGACAGCGGAGAATGGTGAAGCAATGAGTTAATGCGAAGGCTATTTCAGATTTTTGGTGACCATGCATGCACGTAAACATGTAACTCTAAGGAAAAAGAAGCGATATGTGAAAACATTTACATATATTTCTCATTTCAGATATGAGGAGCAAAAATGGTTTTGAAATAGATATGAAAGTGGGATTTTAAACTCTCGAAACCGGTCGTGATTTGAATAAATAATTAGTACAACTGAAGCGGACCTCTCTTAATCAATGAAATAGAAAAATGTTGAGAAACTAATTCACGTGAGCAAATTACTTGTTAACCGATTTGTCGAATGTTTTTGTTATTAAAGAAGACTCTATGAGACAAGAAATATAAACCGGAAATACATAGGAATCTAGTATTTAAGTGGACCGTTTCTGCCATGAACGCATGTTAGAGACTCATATTGGCCTCTCGGAATAACCATGTTTACCACCCCAGTACCTGCTACTGCTTCAGTCAGTTGTGAAATTACAGGTATAAAACGTGTCACTTCACATCGGTATGACACAAATGTCTCGCTCAGAAATACCAGTTGACGGGTATACAATTTTCGCTCAGAAAAGGAGTTAAGTGCAATGATGGTTCGAATGGCTCTGAGCACTGTGGCACTTAACATCTGAGGTCATCAGTGCCCTAGAACTTAGAACTACTTAAACCTAACTAACCTAAGGACATCACATACATCCATGCCCGAGGCAGGATTCGAACCTGCGACTGTAGCGGTCGTGCGGTTCCAGGCTGAAGCTCGTACAACCGCTCGGCCACACCGGCCGGCTAAGTGCAATGAGGAACGCTAGTCACTAACTATAATTTACATTTCATAACCTTATATTTTTAGCTACAAGGATTCACATATTAAAAATGTCACCAACAAAGATCTCCTATAGGTGCTTTTTATGGCGAGGAATCAAACGTTAAAAATCTGTAACACTTCAACGGCACGAGGTTGCCGAGAACATTCAGTATACACGGACGTCAAACTGACAGATTTTCTACGCTTAAAGGTAAGTGATGGTTCAGGGATAAAAGCAACTAATAAGCCGATCTAGCGAATGGCAACTGCTGCTACCATATGTCGTTTTACTGAACGTCGAGACGATGGTGCGTGGAATGTTCTGTCAGATCGGGGAATCTTGCTACCGGCAGTGCTTTTTATGGGTGCTGAGAACAATTTGCCGGCTGATGCGTCATTGCTAGTCAACAGGTAACTCTTGTACGCGATCATCTTTGCAACCGCCACTTCCCATTCCACATAGTACAGAGCAGGACATGATACCATGGGGCTGGAAGTGGCTCCAGGGCTACCTCTTCCCTTCCTCAACTTCAGCGGGACAGGCTGCATTGCTCTCGTCGCTTCAGAGGTGTCACGTGAGAGTGCGACCAGTTGTTTGTTTGGGGCGCTCAACATCCTGGTTATCAGTGCCCCTGCCAGTACGTTGTGAAATGAATGCGCTTAAGTGTATAAAATGCAGACTTGCTAAATGGCAGACACAATCACATTTGCTCTATCCTCAAGAAAACAAAATCGAGAACAGTTAACAAAACTTTTGTGCAAGATATGCTGTAAAAGGAGGAATACAGCGTTAGGAAACTCACAAAACACCGAGACCGCACGCTGTAATGGGCTGATCACTTCCCTAGTAAGTCGGTGAGCTTGTCATTGCTGCTACGGTTGCAGGTTTGAATCCTGCCTCGGGAATGGATGTGCGTGATGTCCTTAGGTTGATTAGGTTTAAGTAGTTCTAAGTCTAGGGGACTGATAACCTCCGATGTTGAGTCCCATAGTTCTTAGAGCCATTTGAACCATTTTGAGCTTGTCATACTCTGCACACTTCAACTCTCCTAGCAAAGAGTTTAGATAGAAGGAGAGACACAACATAACAGCTAGAAACATGTAGGCCACCAGATTCGTCTAATCGTGACGTAAAATTGAGGCCAGGCCGTGTAATAAACTTGCTTCCGCTTTCTTATCTTGATGCAAAAGTTCGCTGGATGAGAAAAACCTGTTACACTGGCTGTCGTTATTTTGATTAGCACATCTTTTTATGCAATGTGACGGCTTGATTTTAATAGAAACAGCACGAAACCAAGTGTTTCTCGAGTAGCTGTCACGGCACCAACTTGCTTATTTTAAAATGCGGCCACCACAGTGCATTTTGACAATGTCCGCCCTAACCTCAGCCATATGACGCGTTACTCTTACTAAGAAAATTTGCTTCGGTTGTTGGTGACGATATGTTGCTCCTACAGGGCTTAAGTTTCGATGCATAAAGAACTTTGTAACTCTGTTCCGCGTCTTCCTCTATTCGAAGCTTCGTCTCTTTGGTAGCTGCTTGGCCTTGTCTTCGGATGTAATCACAGTGCAGGTGGGAAACTTCCTGCACTTGGCACAGAGTTATGCAAGCCATTGTTAGGTGAGAATCGGGTTAACTGACTGCTCAGTCTACCTGAGCTACAGTTCTGGGTTCAGCGAGGGGCAGGCACTGTCGTACGCGCAACCAGGCACAGTGGTCCTGGAGGTATCGCGCGGACAGGGGCCGGTGCCGTCTGCTTCTGCGGGGCGCTTCTGGGGGCGGCGGCGGCGGCGGCGGGCTGGTGCTTACCTGAGCGGCGAGCGGCGGCGGCGCGCCAGTCGTGGCGGTGCGGTCGGGTCGCGCAGACGCGGGCCCTGCGACTGCCCGCCGGCCGCCATGGCTGCAGCCGCTGCCGCCGCCTCCCCTCCACCCGCCACTGCGAGGCTCCGCCGGTCACCACTTTCCAATACCTGTCTGTATCCACACATACGCCACGACGGTACGCGCGCAGCGGGCCAAACCAGGTCAAATGCCAAGTTGGGACACGGCCTGCCGCCATATTCGTAGTCGCGGCGTCGCCGGCACCTGTCGCCAGCACGTGTCCCTCACACCGGCACCTACCGCCCGCTTCTTGCTGCCTCCCCGCGAACTGTCAATAGGCGCCACGGCGGTGACAGGAGGAAGGAACGTCGGGGACAAAACGTCGGCGTCGTGGGACATCGTTGAGCACAGATTTGAGCGTTGCTACACATAGAAGTTGTAGTAGGATCACCTACTCTCAGAAAACCAACATTCACACATTTTTGCAGGGGGTTCGCACTGAGCAAAACACAATTCTGTATTTTCTGTCATTTTCCATTCATGTTTCGCTGAAGTTTCAGTGACATCAGTAGGCTTTTATTTTCTTACTATTAAAAAGGAAAAACGCTCTTAACATTTTGTACACATATATATTTGAGCTTTTAGGCAATATTTACTAATTTGGAAAACAGAGAGGTTTTGTATTTATACGTTCTTACCACACACTGGTCCGCCACCGGTAGCTCAGTGGTCAGCGCGACAGAATGTCACTCCTACAGGCCCGGGTTCGATTACAGGCTGTGTCGGACAATTTCTCCGCTCAGGGACTGGGTGTTGTGTTGTCCTTATTATCTTCATTTCATCCCCTTCGACGCGCAAGTCGCCGAAGTGGCGTCAAATCGAAAGACTTGCACCCGGCAAACGGTCTACCCGACGGGAAGCCCTAGTCACACGACATTTACATTTTACCACACACTGTGGTTTTCATGGGTTTTAAATTTTTATACCGCTTGTTTTCTTCCACAGTTTGTCATCTGCAGCCATATATACTTTGTAGAACTTAATGTCGAAAAGTTAATTCGTTCGAAGTTTTACAAATGGGCTTTTATGGTTAGGTCTGAAATTAACTAATTCTGCTTGTAAAACTGTGTGTGTGTGTTTCGAGAGGGGGTTTGGGGTGTTAATGTGTTGTCTGATAGTTCTTTGAGGGTTCAAATGGCTCTGAACACTATGGGACTTAACATCTGAGGTCATCACTCCCCTAGAACTTAGAACTACTTAAACCTAACGAACCTAAGGACGTCACACACATCCATGCCCGAGGCAGGATTCGAACCTGCGACCGTAGCGGTCGCGCGGTTCCAGACTAAAGCGCCTACAACCGCTAGGCCACACCGGCCGGATCTTTGAGGGCAGAGACCAGAGTTCCATTGCACAGAAATGTGTATTCATGAATACGCATTTCTCTGCAATGGAACTATCAGACAACACTAACCCATAATCATACCTCAACCCCCTCTCCAAACACACACACACACACACACACACACACACACACGGAGATAGTGTTCCACACAGAAGTAGTTAACGTCAATAATGTTCCCATCCGTAAAATTTCGAAGTAATTAACTTTCCTTATTAAGTTCTATATAGGGTTGTAATGACAATCTGCGAAAGAAAACAAGCGGTGTAAAACGTAGGAAAACCACATCGTACGGTAACAAGCTTTAAATACAAAATTTGTCTGTTTTCCAAATTTGTAAATACTGTCTTAAAGACACAAATTTCTATGTTTGCAAACAGTAAAGAGCATTTTTCCATTTTTACATTAAGAAAATAGAAGACCATTGATGATGCTGGAACTCCAGCGAAACATGTACGGAAAATACAAGAAATGTCAGATTTGTCTTTTTCTCAAGGCAGAAACCCTTGGAAAAACAAATTTATTGATAAAGAAAAAAAGGACAGATGAGCTCCAACTTCAACATGAGTATTCATATAACCATTTACTCATTCGTGATAGCCAGGCAGTGCCAATCTGAGTTCAGATATATTCCGTCTATAACTATCGGAATGTCAGTCCCATACTTAAGAAATGAGCGTTGAGAGTAGATACTCTCATGGGCAAAGTCCTAGAGGTTTGTAGTTGCCTTCTCTTGAACTACTAAAAAGTACGAAGTATACGTTTGTGTCGTGTGGACAACTGCAACGAGTGCTTCTCTACAGTGTACTGTTGTACTGCATTTTTAATTAATATACCGATAAACAGGATATTCTCTTAGTTGATGATGTATCTCACGGTTGTGCTATCCCAGTATAATATTTCATCTTGAGCTGCATTCAGCACTTTCAGAGGTGTCTCAAGGAACTCAAAATTTTCGGACAAGTCCGAAAGAACAGACACCGCACGTATAATTAAGGCGACGATGGCCAATGATAACTTCAGTGCAAAAGCACAACACGCTCGAAACCTCATGGCAATCGATGACATGTCGCGAGTAATGAGGTTAATGGGCAAGGAACATTGCATCCGTAGTGTATGGATAAGTTGAGAAGTTTGGTCTGACAGGAGGTATGCTAGGGTAGTCCGTGCAATTGCGATGACCACTGTGTCCGGATGGCCCAGTGGTTAGCGCATCCGCCTAGTGAGCGTGTTCGATTTCCAATCCGGCACAGATTTTCAACTTTCTCGTTTGATTTAAATCAATGCCAACTGGCAGCTAATGTCATTAATTCCTCTGTGTCTTGACAGAAATTTTTATCGATTAGGGAAAGTAGAAACACCAGCTGTAGTAGAACATGCTCGCCACTTTTAGAGAAGGCATCTAAGTACAGGATGTAACGTGGAATAAGTGCATATGATTCTATTGGTGACTGATGGCTGTGTACTCAACAACATTACTTAGGTATTTACGTAATTTGCAGCCTAATAATTATAGCTATTATGAGTCGTGTGTTTTTAGGTTGGGTAGTACGTCTAAAAACACGTGACAAGAGCAACACATCATGGTTATTTTCCCAGGAGCAGCAAGTCGGATGTTGAAGTATGGACGCATGGACGCAAAACAGGTAGTCTATTCTGCCAGGCGTCGTTCACTCCGCTGCCCAGATACGTCCATGTAGTAAACGTCAGGTCATAAAGTTTGTGGGAAGACTGTTCAAGGCAGGGGAAAAGCGACCAACTCAGTGATGTGTGTACACATTAAAGTAACGCATATAACAATATCTGCACTTATGCCCCTTTCACCAGGTATATGAACGTGAGGACAACTTTAACAGAAAAAGTTCGCGTGAATAGAATGCTGCTCTTGGATTCAGGGAAGCGAGCCTCACAGATTAACGATGAAGAATGGTGAGCCGACCGGCCTAGATGCGGTTATTAGGCTGTTTCCTATTTCTAGTTAGGTAAATGCCGGGCTGGTACCCACGTTATTTCTCAGATACGCGCTACGCTGACATTTAGAAAATGCTCTAACATACATTTAATTAGACACAGACAGATGAGCTACAAAGATTCCTCACCAAAGGTGCTAGTGACATCGAGAAAGACACTCTGCCTCCAAGTGCCACTTTACATTTCTTCAACTCGTTTGAAAATTTCATTATTTACTTATTTATTATCATGACAATGCCGTATTCGCAGAAAACGGAAACAGGCGAGGAAGAGCAAGAAGAAGAAAAGAAGAAGAAGAAGAAGAAGAAGAAGAAGAAGAGGAGGAGGAGGAAGAGAATTGTAATGCAAAAGAAGACGCTATAAAACTTAATGATGTGTGGACACTAGCTCTACAGAATCGGTACATGGGTTTTGTATTCGACAGACAACAGTACATGTACGCAGGTCTAGACGAAACGTTAACAAAGCAGCTCGGTGGACCACGACCATACAGCCCGGAAGACTGACCAGCAACTACAGCGTATTATTTGACTAGTTTCACTCATCAGACAGGAGCATTTTCGGATGTTTATTGCCCTGGTGGCAACACATGAAATGTTAAAAGCTGCATCGTCAACACAAAATGTGGTACCGAGCAGTGATTTAAGCCTCTAATGTTTTGCCACCAAGGCAACCATATCTGAGAATGTTCGCTTCCGATGAGCAAAACTAGTCAAATGAACCAAGTAATACTCGATGTTATCGTTATAGTATTTACAAAGCAGCGCGCTATGGCTGAGTTTTCTAAATGCTATTTTTGTGTTGTTGTGGAGGAAGGGAAAGGAGAGGGTGAAATCCTATGTTGGACTTTGTTTGCTGTTTGCTAGTAGCTCTAAAGGGACCACAGAAGTTATCGCCCCCAACCAACTGGTGGATCACCATCAAAAGTTTCACCTGCTATCACCCCGTGAAACATTGCGTAGAGATTTGGAATCTGGCCCAGGACATTGGTGAATCGTAACTATACGTCTTCCCTCACCGGCCAATTGATAGGGACGAAAAACTTCTTCCACCAACAGGACTCGAACTGGCCACTTTCGAGGGGAGTAGCTCGGTCATGGACGCGGACCTCTATGGATCTATAAAAGAAAGTAATAATTGCGTAGTCAAGCAATATTGAAGTTTGCCCTTAGCAGGATACGTATTTCTGTGAAGAGATAAATGAATATTTCTTCACGCCCTAGAGTGGAAACAAACTCCTTGTGAAAAATACATTACACGCCCTCAGTGCAAATTGAAACACTTGAGAAGTTCCTTCTTAGACGTGTCACTGATCGTGAGGTAGAAAAGCGCTTATTCGGATCAAAGCTGTTGCGGTAGGAAATGATGGTGCTATCTGTAGTATTTGCATCGGTGTAGTACTTGTTAGTTGCTACTATAACTTGAATAAAATAAGTCGAGTGGTTGTACTTTCAGGGAGGGGGTGGGGGGATGGTTGGTATTGCCGACGTGCAGCCACTCACGATAGTCAAGGCGCTTCCGGTACCTGCAGAACAAGAAACACAGAGAGCACGTGGTGCTCGAGAAAGTATTGCGGTTGGGCGATGGCTTGTCCCTACCACGTGATTCATAGAAGCATCATTCACAAACTCGTTTTAATTAAAGAATGTATTTTTTTAATAAATCTCACAACACGCTAACATTCCTATGTACTTCTCACGATGCCGTAATAAAACCCTTATGAATAAATGTAGTCGAGGGTATTCTTTTTTAATCAATTAACATCTGGTTTTCCATGATCGACTAATATATTTCCATTGATAAATTGACTGATTACTTAAAGACACCCAGCATTCAGGTATTCCTTAAAAATACAATGTCACAACTGCCCTTACCAAAGTGACATACATGAAAATATCTACAGGCAGAACTGTGCGGCTGGTCCCGGCGGAGGTTCGAGTCCTCCCTCGGGCATGGGTGCGTGTGTTTGTCCTTAGGATAATTTAGGTTAAGTAGTGTGTAAGCTTAGAGACTGATGACCTTAGCAGTTAAGTCCCATAAGATTTCACACACATTTGAACATTTTTTTCTATAGGCAGACGACAAGCTACTGCATTGATCCGCCTCGGTTACAGCAAAGCCTTCGATAAAATTGTTACATTGCAATTGCAGGAAAAGAAAACTTAATGTTCTTTAAAATGGCTCAGAAGTGCTTTGAATCTTATACGGCGACAGTGATGTATAATGAAGGGAATACAAGGAACGCAGTCGAGAGACATCAGACCAGATGTTACTCAGTGGTGAGTGGTAGGACCATTTTTATTTTCCTTTAGTACTATGTAAACTGCATATATTCCATACTACCACTATTTTATGCATCTATAGTATTCAGATGATCTTTAGCTGCAGATAAGCACAAAAAAATGGTTCAAATGGCTCTAAGCACTATGGGACTTAAACATCTTAGGTCATCAGTCCAGTAGAACTTAGAACTACTTAAACCTAACTAACCTAAGCACATCACACACATCCATGCCCGAGGCAGGGTTCGAACCTGCGACCGTAGCAGTCACGCGGTTCCGGACTGAAGCGTCTAGAACCACACGTCCACCGCGGCCGGCAGATAAGCACCAGACCAAACAGTGAAATGGCGCTTCTAACCTCCAGTAATGAAGTACTCTAAGGTGTAAATGATTGGTCCAACGAAATAGGACTTCTGCTGACACCTACTTAATGGCTTGTAATTCTCAGGTTCATTAACGATTATTCACTGCAGAACGTCGTTTCGCAAGTCGTTCTAAATACATAAATCTCTTTCAATTTCGTTTGAAATTTTTCTGCATAGGCAAATACTTCGCGCGTGACAGAATTGGTGTACGTCGTTTCCTACTTCACAAATACATTTTTGAGAGATATGGAAAGTAAATTATTTTGACAGGCTAGTTGGGCTCGTATTTGATAATAGTGACGTCCCACAATGTAGCCCACACAGTGACAACCGCCAGAAGATTAGCCTAACGCTCCATTTCCTATCTGAGATACTCTTATTTCCCCTCTTTACTTATTTCTGTCCATTTGTTAGTTCCCTTTTATGTTACAAGTGTTGTAAAATATATGAGGCAATCACCATAAAAATAAACCATATAATGCTCCGCAATAAAATTAAAGGCTCGCTTTTTCGAAAGTTCGTAATTGTCTCCCATTACGGCGTGAAAGTTTGAAATTTGGCTCAGAGGCACCTACAGCCTTTCTCTGAAATGATACAAAAGCGTGGAGCCCTGAGACGACATCCTTGAGCTCGGCGACGCCTCAGACAGCAAGCTGCCGACAAAGGCGAACAAAGGTCAACAGCACAAAAATTCATGTGAGCTGTAGGATGAGTTAATGCTATCACATTGGCACTAAAATTCACCTTAATTTTGCCCAACGCCATCTTGGACGGGTTACTCGATAAGAAGGTTGACACAGCCACTCTCACGCACATTTCAGCCCTTCTTTTCACGGTTTTGCGATGGATGTCAGAACAGCGACACCCAGCGTTGAAAGTACGTCGTTTTCTTGAGGGTGGTCGAGGACAACATATCCGACACACCGCCGCTCAGAATAGACACGAGAGAGGCTTAGGGGTTGGCATAAACGACGTCAGTGAAACCACCACTTTCCCTGGAGGGGGGGGGGGGGGGGGGGTTGATTTCCACACATTGCGCGGTCGTAAACGACAGATCGCAGTGCGATAAACAACAGGAAGATATTGTTGACAACCTTTGACACTGCTGACACCGTCGGACGTTTAACCCTTCTCTAAGAACATTGAGGGGCTGCATCCCCACTGTACGTGATCGCACCATTTTGAAGTGCAGTGCGACTATAATTTTTGCTCTCGAGTATAGTTTGTAATCACTAGGTACAGCTCAAAACCATTCAACGAAATTTGAACGTGATGCGAAGGAGCAGAAGGTACTATGTTTTATCAACCCTGTTGTGTTGTGTGATGTCCTTAGGTTAGTTAGGTTTAAGTAGTTCTAAGTTCTAGGGTACTGATGACCATAGATGTTAAGTCCCATAGTGCTCAGAGCCATCAACCCTGTTGTTGTCCGCCTTCCTGTGTCATTATCAAGCGGGAGTGAAACATTGACATGTGCGTGAATAAAACGGCGAACGGTCCCACTGAGACCCCAGTTCGGTAACACCCTCGGTGCCACCCACGCAACTTTATGGAGCACGTTACAAATACACCTGTCAGAAACCTTGATACCAAATCAGCCAGGTGGCTGCTCTAGCTCGTGAAGCTAGGCAAACCGCAACCAGGGGGTGTCGAAGGGGTTGTCTAACCCTCAGGCACTAGAACAGCCGTCAGGCTGATATGGCGTGCAGATGACGCATATTTACAATCATGGTTATGCAGGTAACCGCAAACATTATTCTATAAAGGTATTGACTGTCTTGTCTTACACTGGAATAAATATGCATTATCGTGACTGCTTATGAAGTAATAAATAGTTCACTTACTTTTTTCCATCAGTCTCGTTTTCATTTGACTGTCACTTATAGGTCAATAACTTTGGTAGAGACGAAACATTTACTGTTGTTTCTACACTACTGGCCATTAAAATTGCTACACCAAGAAGAAATGCAGATGATAAACTGGTATTCATTGGACAAATCTATTGTACTAGAACTGACATGTGATTACATTCTCACGCAATTTCAGTGCATAGATCCTGAGAAATCAGTACCCAGAACAACAACCTCTGACTGTAATAACGGCCTTGATACGCCTGGGCATTGAGTCAAGCAGAGCTTGGATGGCGTGTACAGGTACAGCTGCCCACGCAGCTTCAACACGATACCACAGAGTAGTGACTGGCGTATTTTGACGAGCCAGTTGCTCGGCCAGCATTGACCAGAAGTTTTCAATTGGTGAGAGATCTGAAGAATGTGCTGACCAGAGAAGAAGTCGAACATTTTCCGTATCCAGAAGGGCCCGTACAGGACCTACAATATGTGGTCGTGCATTATCCTGCTGAAATGTAGGGTTTCGCAGGGATCGAATGAAGGGTAGAGCCACGGGTCGTAACACATCTGAAATGTAGCGTCCACTGTTCAAAGTGCCGTCAATGCGAACAAGAGGTTACAGAGACGTGTAACCAATGGCACCCCATACCATCACGCCGGGTGATAAGCCAGTATGGCGATGACGAATACACGCTTCCAATGCGCGTTCACCGCGATGTCGCCAAACACGGATGCGATCATCACGATGCTGTAAACAGAACCTGAATTCATCCGAAAAAATGACGTTTTGCCATTCGTGCGCCCAGGTTCGACGTTGAGTACACCATCGCAGGCGCTCCTGTCTGTGATGCAGCGTCAAGGTTAACCGCAGCCATGGTCTCCGAGCTGATAGTCCATGCTGCTGCAAACGTCGTCGAACTGTTCGTGTAGATGGTTGTTGTCTTGCAAAAGTCCCCATCTGTTGACCCAGGGATCGAGACGTGGGTGCACGATCCGTTACAGCCATGCGTATAAAGTGCCTGTCATCTCGATTGTTAGTGATACGAGGACGTTGGGATCCAGCACGGCGTTCCGTATTATCCTCCTGAACCCACCGATTCAATATTCTGCTAACAGTCATTGGATCTCGACCAACGCGAGCAGCAATGTCGCGATACGATAAACCGCAATCGCGATAGGCTACAATCCGACCTTTATCAAAGTCGGAAACGTGATGGTACTCATTTCTCCTCCTTACACGATGCATCACAACAATGTTTCACCAGGCAACGCCTGTCAACTGCTGTTTGTGTATGAGAGATCAGCACGTTGTAGGTGTCGCCACCGGCGCGAACCTTGTGTGAATGCTCTGAAAAGCTAATCATTTGCATATCACAGCATCTTGTTCCTGTCGGTTAAATTTCGCGTCTGTAGCACATCATCTTCGTGGTGCAGCAATTTTAATGGCCAGTAGTGTAAAATACGTATCTTTCTCCATTCAAAGACTTTCTTACGTTTTTTGCTGTTGTTGAAAGTCGCTGTATCAATTTACTGGGATGCGGCTCACATGGTAGGAGATCCTGCTATCTCGGTGAAATCTCGTCGTCTCGGGAATAGATCCTAGGCCCAGGACCTAGTGTCGCTGGGAAGCGAACATATTGTTGGGAACAAACATTTTTCCACATGACGTGATCTATCATCCTTACACGTTTGACGCAAAGACTTAGAGACATCCTGTATGTATTGGATATTTCACAACTCCTATTACCGATTTTTAGGGGTTGTAGAGGTTTTTAGTAGGTAACGTTTTGATAAGAAACCCATGCCCAGAAATGTAAGAAAGCGTAAAAATTTGAAGATCGGATCACTTTCAAACTTCCCGCTTCACTGTTCGCACACAAGCTGGGAAGAGGACGCCGTCGTCAGTCCCTGTTGTATTTATGACGTCACATATCAGTTGCGTTCGACTACGACGGCTGGTAGAAACTGGTAAGTTGCCAACAACTAGATCTGACTGTGCTGCTCCACGGAGGCGCCACGCTCTTGACTCTGAAGATGTCCTTTGTCACGTAGAAGAGAACCGGATGGCGAGTATTCAAACCAGTAGCCACATCATGGGCTCTTGTAGAGCACCCAGGCCAGAGATCATTGCCTCTGCTGTGTTGATCCATTAGATTTCGGATGTACATCGCTGAAACTATTTATTTACCTGATATTACTGCTGCATAGCCTTCGACTATCTTTCGAGACGGCCGAATTATCAGGTGAAGAAATGGGAGTTCCTGCGGTTGCGCGCGTGAAACCTAATGGATCACTTATTGAGCCGCGAAAACATTTTATAGAAGATTTACGTCGTCTTGACGGTGGTGCACTTATTGTGTTTTTCCTTAGGCTTGAATCTGGAAATGTTCAGTTTGACAAATACATATTAGGGTGTTGTGAATTTTCTACCCATACGGATCACATTCATATTATAGCTTTTACATCGAATAAACTTCTTACTTAGTGTACTAGATGAAGAATCACATTATCATTAAATTCAAAGCCTCTAGGAAAGTATCTTTAATAATGTTGCTGTCTTCTTAATTCATGACGGTGCGGAATCAACGCAATTCCTGTCTGGGGGCGGAACCTACGATGAAAAGTATTCCATGTCTATCATTTCCTTCGGCAACTTATTCAAGAATTTATCTTCCATATTTATGAAACATAACTAGTAATTCCTTTTGTTATCTACTTCTATATGTATAGTCCGCATGCCGTAGTAATGCGGATGACAGAGGGTGTTTCATAACGATAACAGCCACTTTCTGCCCTATTCCATTCACTTACCGACTGCGGAGACATGAAACCGCGTACTCCCCAACGATACCGAATGTCTCTTCGTTTTGTTATTGCGATCCTTACGTCAGATATAGGATGGAGATAGAGGATTTATAGCATAGTCTTTCACTAATACCATTTCTCTAATTTTATACAACAAAGTAAGAGTGAACATGGTGTTTCATCCAAACATTCCAATTTTATTTGGTAAAAACTTTCAACAGTCAAGATTGCATAAATTCATCTTCATCTTTGGTAACCGATTTTGCCATTATGGTGTATAAAATAGAGCATTTCATACAAAGGTCAGTCAGAAATAAAACGTTTCATACTCAAAAATCGCAATGTACGTTAAAATGCACAATTGCTTCATTTGTGAGCGCTACCTACACGGATTTGGCCATGTGCGGAAGGTGCTTTTTATTCTGCAAATGTTTCATTTCTATCAAATCTCTGTGTGAAGCGCTATATTTTACCCGCTATAATGACAACATGGCATGAGGCTCCAACTCACAATGAACACGTACAGTAACAAATTTTTTTTTGAAGTCCAGAAATGCTGTCTTGACTATTGGAAGTTTTTATTTTGCTAAGTATAGCAGATCGCTCGTTCTAATTTCTCAACATGAGATAATACAGTTCCAATTTTATTTATCTTAGCATCTCAGTTAACTTTCGTATGGTTTGTACTGACGTTTTACAATCCTAGAAGTGCATCTGCTAATTCTTTCAGTGTCTTTCGTCAATTTACTGGATGAGAACTCCAGTCCCGGAGTGGTACTCTAAAACTGGTCGCAGTAGCCTTTTGAGTTCACTTTCCAGTATAGATGCCCCACACTTACCCAACAATTCTAAGTCTTCCTTTCGCTTTTTGTACTACTGACTTCGTTTTCATTCTCTTCCATACTGTTTTGTAGAGTTATACCTTGCATTTATCGACAGTTATAGAGAACTGTCATTCAGTATACCAAGTACGAGTAAAAATGTTGTGTATGTTGTGTTTCCTTAAGATTACCAAGCGACGAAATTTTAGAACCTTTCTTTAAACACTCTACTTTCCAACACGGAAAGTGGTTTATATTATAACTATTGCAGACTTCTGTTGGACAAAAGTGGGAAACGAAATAACTTTGAGGATGGACGAATCCAGCATGCGGCTTAATTCCAGTACGAATCGTTCAATCTACAGAGAGTCTGCGCCTTTCTGGAACCTCCTGGCAGATCAAAATGGTGCCGAACCGGAACCAGAACCCATAATCTTGCCTTCCGTGGGCAATACTATTACCGGCTGAGCTATCCAGGCCCCCCACAGGTTATCCTCTGCCAGTGACTCTCCCCTACATTCCAAAGTCTACAGAAGATTTCCTCTAAGCCTATCGGAACTAGCGCTCTTGAAATAAAGGAAACTACAGAGAAATAGCTCAGCCACAATATAGAGGACTGTTTCCAAAAACAATCTTTCATTCTATTGCGGAGTGTGCGGTGTTTGTCGGCGTGTACAGAGTTCCAGTCCCGATTTCACATTGTTTTGGTCAGTCAAGAAATTTCATTCATTCGAAATCAAGATGGCTGCATAGGTATTCGAATTTCTGCCATTCGGATATATACTCCAGTCGAGCCACCAATTGTATTTATGCAAACGTCTTTCAGCCCAGGTTGCCCGTTGTTCATTAGTTCGTAGAGTTTATTTTTTGAGGACTCCTGTTAGGTATGAACGAAATCGCTACACACTGTAGTCAATCTCACCAGTGTGTTTATTATTTTAGCGTATTCGCATTACTTTGAGTAACAATTGTTGGTTCATCTGCAGAAAACAGGTCGGTAAATCGCCGTAAAGTGCAAATCGCTATTGGAACTTGAAAATCTCAGTTTCAGCAGGTAATCTGTTCGTTAGCTTGGACGCCTCGCTGTGTTCGTAACGCCCTTACGTGGGATTAAGCTGTGATTAGGCATCAGGATGTACGCTGCTTCTTCCTCTGCTCTGCGTATTCATCTGTAATGCCACTTAATATAAGCTCTCATTACACTTATCATTACCATACACTCCCACTTCAGATACATCACAATTATTCCAAAGGGGACACCATTGCAATTAACTCTTGCCTTGACTGCAATATTTTAACTACAGGTCTTTTAAGCTCAGTCATTGAATTATGAAACAACGTTTAATTTTAATCATTATTAGAACGCTATTATTCAGAAGTAAGTCAGACATAATTTATCAGTATCTCTTTGTCATGGAGAGTGAATGCCTTTTTCACAAGCGTGACTTTTTCTTATTTAGGTGTTGGTTCCTAGGAGCGTCCACCCACATGTCAATAATTGTTAAGTGATTAATTTTGATCACTATTAGACCCTTATTATCCACAAATAATTCACAAATAATTTATCAGTGTCTCGTTGTCATTGTGAATGAACGCCTTTCCCAAGCATAATGTTCTTATTTAGATCTTGTTGAATGGCGACCCCATCTTTGGTTTTGGAGTATGTTTCTGTGTGGTTAAGATAGTGTACCAGGAGCTTTCACTACAGGTGAATAATTTTTGAATGATAGAAGTTTTTGTAAATATTTATTGGCGATATTATCCTTCTCACATTATTTGGCTACTAAAATCCTTTATACTAAGATGGTATCTGTTCTTTCGGAACCATCTTAGTATATATATAGTTAAGGCTCACCGGCCACTTTACCATCTTCTTCTTCTGTGCGAATGCGCAAACAGTTCCCGAACTCTTACGGGAATCGGCAACGCGCCGCGAGTAGTGAGTATAGTGGGCGGGGGCACTACGAATGTAGCGCGGGACAATACGTTGAGAATGTGGATTTCGCGAGAGACGTGCCAGAGATAAATCCCTGCAGTCGCTCTATCCTCTGTGTCCTCGGTGGCTCAGATGGATAGAGCATCTGCCGTGTAAGCAAGAGATCCCGGGTTCGAGTCCCGGTCGGGGCACACATTTTCATCTGTACCCGTTGACGTATGTCAACGCCTGTAAGCAGTTAAGGGTGTTCATTTCATTGTAATTTCGTTCTAACGAGCTGCATGGTCACGACCTGTAGTTGTGTATTTTACAACGTTTTAGATCGACACAAAGCGATTCAACAGAAAGTGCTTTCGGTTGACTGAGCTTCCTTAGTTAATAAAAAATGCATATAAGGCTCTGGAGGGATATATTTTGGCAAACTGTACTACATGTTCAAGAATTAAGACCTCCACATACGAAAAATGTATAAAGTGTTCCGTGTAGTTAAAAAGTGAGAAAAAATTAATCCAATTTTGTTCAGCATAAATTCTTTACACCTCATGAAATCATTATGACAGTGTCGTCCAGACATCAACTTTCTCTAGTATCACTTCCAATTTGGCTGAACATTTTTTTTGAGAACAAGCAAGAATATTACGGCTTTTGGAGTAACAACGGACCCTGAAAGATCATGATCATACAAAGTAATAAGTACGAGTCAACAATCAGTAACTAAGGCTATGAAAGTTATCAAGTGTTTATCAATGAAAAACACACGCGGTAGATACCCTACAGTATTCTAGATAACCCACAACACGTGTTTTTCTTTGTTAAATTTGAAAATCTTCCGCTACACAGTGACGGAAGAATCCGTGCCTCGTGAAGTACTGGTTATTTATTCCGCTGTTCGGACGGACTATTGTGGGTCCCATATCTGTTTCAACTGTTAAGGAGTTTGTTGTTATTGGATTTAAGAAAATTTATTTCAAAAATATTTTTCTTTGTTTTGTGGATATTTTTGTGTTAATGTATAATTTTGTTGGCTTTTTGGTCTCGTACTAAATTTTGCACAGTCTGCAGCTATCTACGAGTATAATGAGCATATGGTGTTCTTTGTAACACTTTGATAATTTTTTCTCATTTTGTATTGATCTGCAATCTTTTATTCGTTCTGACTAAAGTTGAATTAAATTGTGTTCTCAACCCATGGATAGAACTTTATCAGAGTTTTTATTATTTTTATTGATCCAGTATATAGGTGGCTTGTTTTCCTCTCTCAATCATTTAACCTTTTCATATTGCCATGTAGTTTATGATGCATATTTCTTGTTGGAAAACGTAACACTGAAGTCCGTCTACTGTCTTTACAGTACTGTTTTTATTTCGCCATTCCTACCGAAGACTTTGTGGTTTGAAATTACAATGGTGAAATAAAGACAGCACTGTAAATACAGTAGACGGACTTCATTGTTACGTTTTCCAACAAGAAATATGTATCATAAACTACATGGCAATATAAAAAGGTTAAATGGCTGAGAGAGGAAAACAAGCCACCTATATACAGGATCAATAAAAATAATGAAAACTCTAACTGCTAAAGTTCTATCCAACCTTCACTGAAATGTCAACATGCCAGAGAAGCGTATCTATTGGACGCTACAGAGCGTTTGTAGATGAAATTTGCTAATTCGTGGTGGGACATACAATAATTACAGAATAATATATTGAACTTTCTGTCAAAATCTGTACTGTATCTAAAATTTGCTAATTAATGTTGCATATGCCTTCTCAATTAAGTAATTCCAGATGATGTTTTGCAGTACTGTATGAACGCACATAGTTTTCAAAGACGGAGTATGAGAAAGAAAATAGCAAACTGTATTGACGATGTTTCAGAAGTGTAAATATATGAAATAACTAATATGTTATACAGCACAAATGAAAGGTTAACCAAATTTATGTATTTAAATACTTTGAGAAAAAGTTAATAATATGGTACATGCTTCTCAGTAGTTGATGTTAAACGTGAAAATTAGTATTAACGGTGTTAATATTGATCTATGCATACGACATGACTGTTAAATAATTCATGTATATTTTGTAATCATGTGGTTTCATATAGGAACATGTACTAGCACATTGTACAAGAGTGCAACATACAAAATATTCGTTTATACAGTATATCCAATAACTATTTCTTTAAATACGAAACTATGGGATTAATAATGATACCATGGAATTAATAACTAAACCATGGAATGAAATCTTAAACCTAGCATATTACAGTGTCTGAAATTCGCATCAGTTGTATCCAGCTATCATTACCGTAAAGATCGATGCTGACAGAATCAGTAATCGACATCCTGGCGGAAACTACATGTCTGTAATACTGAAGTACTATTGCGAAAGTTTACTTGCAGCGTAATTCAGAAAATTATGCAGCAAGCTGCTCGGTGCTCAGTGTTTATAATGTTGTGATGTACTTCCGATTCCGTCACGAAATACTTGAAAAATGAAGCTTAAAACGCTGAAATATTACCAAATACTTAATTTTAGATTATTCCAATTTTTTTCATTCATTTCAGTAACTTTTATTTTCTTATAAATACAATAAAAAGCAAAATATTGAAAAATATTATTTACAGACGAATAGACAAATTGTAGAAGCTATCCTCACGGAAGATCATTTTTGTGTTTCTGAAAAATGCGTGAACACTGACCTTATCGCTTGTCTTAGAAGACGCGCTGAATATAGGCAACATTAAATTTATAACAATTGTAGATTTAAAAAAAAATTGATAGCTTTTATTCAATACATTCTTAAAAATTCTGAAAATGTCTCGGATAAAATTCGGGTAATGAAGGGTTATCTCCAACTTGTACAGAAACGAGACTGTAGTTACAAGAGTCAGAGGACAAAAGAGGGCGGAGGTAATTGAAAAGGGATGGAGACGCAGTTGTGCCTGTCCGCTCTGTTATTCAACCTGTAATTCAGCGGATTACTCCTATTTTCTTTCTTGGGTATTGGTGTGACTTGCGCAAATTTACAGTCATCGGGTACGGATAATTCTACTAGCGAGCGGTATTAGCGTACTCTGAAAGAAGCCTGACTAGTATACACTCTGTGCCGGAAGCCTTGCTTTTCTTAAGTGTTTTAAGTGGCTTATCTACATCGAGGATATCTACTTACAAGGTACTCAAGTTGGCAGTTGTTCTTGATTAGAATTCTGGAGTATTTACTTTGTCTTTTTTGTGAAGGAATTTCGGAAAACGGTGTTTAGCAACACTGCCCTAGTGGAGCTGTGATCAATAACATCACCAGTGTTATCGCTCAATGAAGGTATTGACTGCGTCTTGCCACTGGTGTAGTTTACATACGACCAGAATCTCTTTGGGTTTTTTGTCAGATTGTGGAACCTATTAAAAGCATCTCGCACTGTATTTCGCGCTAAATTTCGAACATCCGTAAAACTTCGCTAATCTTGGGGATTTGCGTACTTTTAAGTCACGCATGCTTTTTTCGTTCCTTCTGAAATAGTGACCTGTCCTGTTTTGTGTACTTAGGGGGATCAGTGCCATCCCTTATTAATTTATTTGCTATATATCTCTCAGTTGTTGTCGATATTATTTCCTTCAATTTAAACCACATCTGGTATGCACTTACAAGTCAGATTGGAAGGAGTGGAGACTGTCTCTTAGAAGGCGACAAGCGAATTTTTATCTGCTTTTTTAAATAGACGCATTTTGCGTTAATTTTTGAGGGTTTGGATGTTACGGTATCCACTCTAACTACAACAACCTTGTAGTCACTAATCCCTGTCGGTAATGACGCCCCTTCTGTGGTCAGGATTATTTGTTGCTAAGAGGTAAAGCATGTTTTCGCATTTGAGTGGGCTCATGAACTAGTTGTTCAAAATAATTTTCTGAGAAGGCACTCAGAACGATTTCGGACGATGTTTCGTGCCTACCACCGACTTTAAACACGTATTTTCGCCAAGATATTAATGGTAGATTGAAGTCACCACCAACTATACTACCTACTTGAAATGACACTCACGTTTTCTTTGATCAGTCAACAACTATATAATTGAGTCGGAGGTCAACAAAAGGAATTAATTTTTAATTTATTCTGATTGTCAAGTATGACATCTACCCTTAATAGGTCACAGAACAATCTGCATCAATTCCACAACAAGGTAAACTTCTTCTGACGGCAATAAACACTCCCCCACAAGCTGAACACGGTTAGGTTCTTTGTAAAAATTTCGGCTGAACTTATTTCCGGCGTTAGCCAGCCTCCTGTACCTATAACGATTTGACATTTAGTGCTTTCTATTAACGCTTGGAGCTCTGATTCTTTTCCAGTACAGCTACGACAGTTTACAGCCACAATATTGATTGTTCCTACGTCGACCCTCTTCCTGTGTTCGCCCTGCACCCTTTGAAACTGAAGCCCTTTCTGTACTTTCCGGAAACCCTTTAATGTAAAAAACCTCCCAGTCCCCTCCATACAGCCCCGCTAATCACGCAGCCCCGTCCTGCGTGTAATGGACTTCTGACCTATTTAGCGAAACCAGTAATCCCACTCTTCTAACTGAAGAGCACAACATGAAATGCAATAAGAAACGCCTGATGATGAGGAAAACGTACTCGAATCGTGTGGCAATGTATTAAATTAAAACAAAATAAATAATGTGAGTGGTAGCATTACAACAACAAAAATTAGCTTATATTTTATTCCACTTTACTAATTTACCAAATACTGTTACGACATAAAAGATGGTGCTGTGAATTATTAGGTACGTTGTTGATCGTTATTCTCTGCAGCCCATGATGTTAGGCCTGTCGTTTCAAAAAATTATCAACGAACACACACTGGCATACGTATTAGAGACGTGGTGGGATAATACAAACATCAAAAAAGTTTTGCATCACCTCAGTTCCGAGAGTTCCAGAACCTGTACGGAAAATTAGAATAGAGATCAACATAACATCATTTCCGTCCTCTTTAGTGCTCATGAAAACCACACATTGCATGTTGTACCCCCATATAGCGAGACCTTCAGAGGTGGCGATCCATACCGCTGTACACACTGGTACCTCTAACACCCAGTAGTACGTCCTCTTGCATTGATGCATGCCTGTTTTCGTCGTGGCATACTATCCACAATTTTATCAAGGCACTGTTGGTCCATATTGTCTCACTCCTCAACGGCGATTCGGCGTGGTTGGTGAGTCATGTCGTCCATAAGCAGCCCTTTTCAATCTATCCCAGGCATGTTCAATAGGGTTCATGTCTGGAGAACATGCTGGCCACTCTAGTCGAGCGATGTCGTTATCCTGAAGGAAGCCATTCACAAGATGTGCATGATGGGCGCGCGAATTTTCATCCATGAAGACAAATTCCTCGCCAATATGCTGCAGATATATTTGCACTATCGGTCGGAGAATGGCATTCACGTATCGTACAGTCGTTACGGAGCCTTCCATGACCACCAGCAGTGGACGTCGGCCCCACATAATGCCACCCCAAAACAGCAGAGAACCTCTAACATGGTGCACTCGCTGGACAGTGTGTCTAAGGGGTTCAGCCTGACCGGGTTGCCTCCAAACATGCTCCGACGATTGTCTTGTTGAAGGCATATGCAACACTCATCGGTGAAGAGAACGTGATGGTAATCCTGAGCGGTCCATTCGGCATGTTGTTGGGCCCATCTGTACCGCGCTGCATGATGTCGTGGTTGCAAAGATGGACCTCGCCATGGACGTCAGGAGTGAAGTTGCGCATCATGCAGCCTATTGCGCACAGTTTGACTCGTAACACGACGTCCTGTGGCTGCACGAAAAGCATTATTCAACATGGTGGCGTTACTGTCAGGTTTGCCCCGAGCCATAATCCGTAGGTAGTGGTCATACACTGCAGTCGAAGCCCTTGGGCGGCCTGAGCGAGACATGTCATCGATAGTTCCTGCCTCTCTGTATCTCCTCCATGTCAGAACAACATCGCTTTGTTTCACTCCAAGACGCCTGGACACTTCCCTTGTTGAAAGCCCTTCCTGGCACGAAGTAACAATGCGTACGCGATCGAACCGCGGTGTTGTCCGCCTAGGCATAGTCGAACTACAGACAACACGAGCCGTGTACCTCCATCCTGGTGGGTGGAATGACTGGAACAACTGATCGGCTGTTGGACGACCCCCCCCCCCCCCCCCCGCTCCCTCCCCCCCCCCCCCACGTCTAATAGGCGCTGCTCGTGCATGGTTTTTTACATCTGTGAGCGGGTTCAGTGACATCTCTAAACAGTTAAATGGACTGTGTCTTTGATACAATATCCACGGTCAACATATGTCTCCAGGAGTTCTGGGAAAGAAGGTGATGCAAAAGTTTCTTTTTTTATGTGTGTATTATTAAAAGGTCCTATAAGTGCTCCAGGAGCAGCTACTAACAGGCCATTAGCAGATCAATTACAGGATAAAGGCGAAAACAGTCGCAAGGTATGCATTGAAAGATGCAGAAGCTGTGTGACAGTTACGGAAAAATCTTTCATTTATCCACAGAGAAGGCTTTCATATACAAAAGCAGATCACTAGGAAAATACGTATTCAAACATATTTGATGTATCTGTACATCTTACAGTCAGTCAGTAGAAGCAGGTGTGCAATTTTTGAGAGACACCCAAACATTGGAAAGAATGGTTAGAGAATCTGAGAACCTTTTACAATTCTCCAATATTGTTAAGAAATATTGTTTACGTTTAGGATCGCACATAATATTCACACTAGCTCACGATTTATTGTATATCACACTGAAAACAGAACTCTTACCTACAACTGTTGATGTATCTGCAACATAGACCGCAAACAACCTCATGGTGTGTGATGGAGGTACTTCTGCTACGACTAATTAATCGTCTCAACCCCGTTCCACTCGCGAATTGCACATGGGAAGAATGATTGTCGGTAAACCTCTGCATTAGCTCTAATTTCTCTCATTTTCTTGTCGTGATCATTGCACGAGACGTATCTGGAAGAAAGTAAGATGTCGTCCAACTCTTCTCGGAAAGTGATCTCTCGAAATTTCAACAGTAAACCTCCGCGTGGTGCACAATTCTTCTAACTTCTGGCAGCGATGCTCGTTGAGGATTTCGGTGAAGCTCTCGCGTCGACTATGCAATCCCGTGAGAAACACCCCGCTCTTCGGTGGACCTTCTCTGTCTCTTACATCAGTCCTACCTGGTAAGGATTCCATGTTGATGAACAAGACTCAGTAGTCGGTCGAACAAGCGCCTTATAAGCCACTTCCTTCGTGGGTGAGTTACATTTCCTCCATGTTCTTCCTACGAATTTCAGTCTGGCATGTGCTTTTCCCGCTACATTTTTATGTGATCATTTCACTTCAGGGCATACTGGATAGTTACTCCTAGATATTTTTCGGCAGATACTGTTTCCAGTAGTTTCTCATCAATAGAGTAGTTCTTTTCCTATGCAGGAGCAGTATGTTAAATTTATTTAGGTTTAGCGTCAACTGCCAGAGCCTGAACCATTCGTCGATCCTCTGCAAGTCATTCTGTAAATCGATACTGTCTTCTGGCGTCGCTACTTTGCTATAGACAACGACACCATCTGCGAACCGTCTTAAAGAGCATCCCACGCTTTCTACTAGTTCATTCATACACATTGTAAACAATAACGGCCCTACCACACTTTCTTGGAATACCCCCGATATTATCCTTACATCTGTCACTTTTGTTCTGTTAAGTGCGACGTGTTGAGTTTCATTTGTAAGAAGTCTTGAATAATCTAGTCGCAGATCTTGTCCGGTATTTGCTAACCTCGTATTTTTTTTTTTTTTTTTTTTACTAATCGGCATTGCGGGACGGTGTCAAATGCCTTCCTGAAGTCAAGGAGCACGGCATCAACCTGAGCGCCGTTGTCTACAAGTGCTATGAATCTCATGGACCAACAGACTGAGGCGAGCTTATCAAGATTTCTGTTTGCGAGATCCATGTTGATTTTTATAGAGGAGATTATCGTTCTACAAAATGTCATAATGCTTGAACATAAGACATTTTCCATAATTCTATAACATATTGAAGTCAGCGATATGGGTCTATAATAGTGTACATCTGTCCTAACACCATTCTTGAAAATGGGAGTGACCTGGGCGTTCTTCCAGTAGCTAGGTACCCTTCGTTGCTCCTGTGATCTAGGATAAACTGCTACTAGAAGGGGAGCAAGTTATTTCGCATAATCTTTGGAGAATCTTATAGGTACCTCATCTCGTCCTGATACCTTTCCACTAATAAGCGATTGTAGTTGCTTTTTTGTTGCGCGATCGGCTATCTCAGTATCTGCCATTTCGACGATCGTACGATGACTGAAGGGAGGGATTTTGTTACGATCATCCTCTGTGAAACAATTTCGGACAACCAAATTCATTATTTCGGCATTCTCACTGTTATCTTCCATTTCGTCGAATTACTTATTGATTTTACAGAAGATCAAAACCTCTTACGGTTTTTATTCAGATCAGATGATAGAATTTTAGTTTCAGAGTCAATACACGCTTTTCTCACTGATGAGCGTTGATAGGCCCTTAAAACTCAGTTAAGAATTTAGTACAATTATTATCTACATATATCTATATATCTGATTTTCGCTGCTGGAAAGTAAGTTAAGAACGTCACCGACGAAAGGCAGAGATCTGGGTTCGTTTCCAGGATCAATTTAGTTCGTTAGACGTTTCGCCACAGCTACAGTCCGCAGCAAAGTGATGCTACAATATAGCTAAAAAGATCAGTCGCACAGAGAAATCACATCCAAGTGGTAAACTATATGGAAGACCCAACTTATTGTAATAGAGAGACCGTTGGTCGCCGAAAGGCAACCATTTCGCTTTACTTCACAATCTTGTGTTCGTGATAGCCATCTATAAGCGCATGGTTGTTTGGGGCTGAAGTATTCTGTGCATAAACGGAAAAATCGATTACTGCCCAACTGATTAGATTTCATGAAAACGCGTATACTGCTCATCAAAATGATAACGAACGATATAAGCCCTATTACATGACACACTTTACTCCTCCCAAATAAGTGGTTAGTAGGATACACGAAGAGACGAAAGTGAGCGTAGAGTTATCTGGAAGATGAATACGGCTATGTAAATTATAAGTTAAATTTCTACGTAGTGCATAACGAAGAGAATACTAAACTAACAGTGAAAATGCATAACTTACTGTTACAAAGCCCTGCCATACCGGTCGGATGTGATAAACGCTTTGTGGAATCTGTACCACAGGCGAACTTCTTTCAACTGAAAGTGTAGTGAAATGTTGGGAATGTGTTCCAAAAACCGCGAGTCCTCTGAAGTTGTTATAATACCTACAGCTGCTGGTTGCAATGTCGCTTTTAGTAAATATGCATTAGGCACTCTTCTGTTGCCACAGACGACCAATGCCGAATACTGTTTACATTATCGACGTGGTTTTTTAAAGCCCTTCTCTCATCGTACCTGCTTGTCTGTTAGGAAGATAATTATGAAGTAACAATCTGCCGACTTGCACAACATTTGTGTGATACCTGTGCCTTGCGATTTCTCATATATTTTCTCAAACGAGTTTTGATACAGCAGTGTAGTTCCATATTTGCATAACATGTCTGCCGGCCGCGGTGGCCAAGCGGTTCTAGGCGCTTCAGTCCGGAACCACGCGAATGCTGCGGTCGCAGGTTCGAATCCTGCCTCGGGCATGGATGTGTGTGATGTCCTTATGTTAGTTAGGTTTAATTAGTTCTAAGTTCTAGGGGACTGATGATCTCCGATGTCATCAGTCCCATAGTGCTCAGAGGCATTTGAACCATAACATGTCTCAGAACTGCACGAATGTGAAAGTTTTGTATCGATTCGTTCAATTTAGTATGGATGGTGACAGTTTTCTGAAAATGTTGATTGTGCGAGCGTCTGTTGGGTTATGAAAATGGGAGGAGGGGGAGGTGTGAAGGCGCAGCAAAATAATGCTCTGTTGACGTACAATGCTCTACATTTCATCACGGCGTATTTACAGTAGATGATACAGTAGCATAGGGACTTGAGCAACTGTTACAAAATAAGGTATCAGATCGAGTGCCAATCAGGAATACACTTTTTATCTGTTGAAAGGAGACAATTTCAAACTGAGTATAGCCACTAGGCTACGCCTACGCCATTGTGTACCATATTATTATCTCCCAGAAGTGCTAGGCAAATAACGTGAACAGGAAATAACTTCTGTGGAATCTGGGACAGAGGATGACACCCTGACGCTGTTATCTGAGTGTGAGGTGTTGGCGGACGGCTCAGTTGATAACGAAATTGGCTGCAAAAGGCAAGGATCCGGGTCAGATAATAGATCTGAGAAATTTTTAAAATTTGACACCAATTTGTTTCGATCACGAAGAACTGTTATCGATAAAGGTGCTTGAAATATTGAAAAACGCTATCGAAAAAAATACGGTATTGGATTTGTCATGAAAAAGGACAAAATTCAAAGGTGCTTCAAAATGTGTACATTGCTTTCATTGTAGTGTTTTTTGCGTATAATCAGAATTCTAGGAAAACTTCAAAACAAAGAAAAGTTACTCTTATCGAATAAATGAATTGTGAACATTTACTTGTGTATTTGTGAACTTTTGCGAAATAACATCTTCTCTGTGCGTAAACCGAAGAGCGCATTATAATTACATGCGCGCTGTCCCATTAGGCACAACTTAGTTGGACTTGTGATTCTTAGTTTTCCCATTTACAGTAACAAGGCATCTAAACGCACGGTAATTTGCCCAGAGAGCGCTGTCAGAGAGTTAATAGCGTCGGCGAGCATCTGCCGTGGTTCGGGAAAGCCTTGTACGGAACAAATCATGACAGCGGGCGGTAGTCACAAACCGGTTCGTCCGTGGCGCGCATCATTCACGTTCCAGGTAGGCCGGTTTTGCAACTGAGAAAGCAGCTCATCTCCGCGTTGAGGAGAATTTAGCAGTGCTCATTAGGCTGTTACACATGTAACGAATAAAGTGCACTAGGCGTGCCCATGAAATGCCAACTACGATGTGCATCAGCCCATGTGCAGGCGCGAGAATTACACCGTCGTCGCTGCTATTAGCCTTTGGCGCGCACAACAGCGTCGTCATTAGCACCCTCATTCTGTAAAAAAAAAGTATGTGGTTTGAACTGAAACTAGGCAATTAGTGTAATGAAAATTCCGATGGAATGAAAGTAATAAAATGAGGCAGCATTGTTAATGAATGTACAAAATATCAAGACGATGATGACGATCATGGTGACGATGATGACAAACTTCATCACCATCATTATCAACCCTCTCAGACTTTTTTTTATTTTTCAGGATGTCCCTCCAGGCGTTTCAATCTTGTATATCTTCTTCCTGTGCGCCAAGTCTTCTCATTGTCAATCGTACGTAGGGTGTCCTCTTCTCTTCTTTCCCTGTGGTTCCCGTTCCAGAATAATTTTCGGAATTCTGGCTTCCTCTATACTTTTTTCACGCCCATACTATTGTAACATCCTTCTCTCGATCACATTATGTATTCTTTCTCTTACTTCCATTCTCTTTATTATTTCGTCGTATTTTACTTTCTCTTTTCTAGAAATTCTTGCTGGCCTTCTCCAGAAGTCCACTTCTATTGCTTGCAGGTTTTTCTAGGTGTTTCAGATTTGTAGTCCAAGTCTCCACTACGCTCTATAGTACCGATTTATATATGATTTTTTTGGTTCGATTTGTTACATTTCTGCTCTATAAGATTGAGTTGATCATCCCAGTGGCCTTCCTTCCACTGCTAATTCTTTTGTTAATCTATACTTTTGACTTTCCCTGCAGATCTGAAATGGATTCTAAATAACGGAAAGTCAATTTTCTTTCCCTCTGTGTATAAGTCATATCGATCATTAGTCAGGTATTCTGTTTTCTGGTAATTAATCTTCAATCCCCAGTTTCCGTATTTCGTTGCTGATTGGTTACACATATAATTTGCTGCCTCCCCGTCATGTGCTGTAACTACTAAATCATAAGCAAATAGTAATTTATGTCAATCCCATTGCATTTACGAGATCATGTTTTTAAGACTGATATCTATATATATTTTAAATAATGTTGGTGACATGGGGCAGCCTTGTAACATACTCTTGCCTGTTCTAAATTTCTGTGAAAGTATACTTCCAATTCTCACTTGACATATATTATTTTTATACAATTCTTGTATTATTTTAATTAAAGGACCATTTATATTTGCCAAGTGTGATGCTCTTCAAAGCAGTTTTCTCGGGAGAAGATCATATCCTTTTATAAATCTATGAAAATTAATCATATGTTTTCTTATTTTTCCCTTTGCTTCTCTAAAATCTGTCTTAATGTGAAAATATGAATACGCGTGATCTACCAGCTGTGAAGCCACGTTGTTCTTCCCGGATTTTAAAATTTATTTCCAGCTTATTTTTAATTATTTTCCCAAAACTCCTCTTTATTGTGTTTACAACATAAATACCTGGCTAGTTCGAGCAGCTTTTGAGATACCCTTTCTTAAATATAGTATTAATATAGCCCAGCACAATTTCCTGAGACCCACTGCTGGATAAAAGCCACTTCCAGACTCCACAGTCTAACGGATCCATTTTGCTCCTTCACGTTCTCTAATGTAGCCTGCACGCCTTCAATTTGATAATCCTTTCAGTCTTTTATTATTTCTTAGATCCAATAACGAACGTCTTTGGTCCAACTGCCACCTGTTCTCATTGTAACATGCCCCGCCCTCCCTCATTTCAGTTACATTACGATCATAATTACTTCACTCCAGTATATTCCCTGGTCCATTCCCAGGTTCTCCTTCTCATTCCCAGTACGCACATCTCTATTGGTCGCACAGGAAATCTCCCATTTTGCAAGCTTTCCACTTGTCTCATTCTTACCTGGGGCAGTGAAGTCCCAGCAACGAACTAAAGTATTTAATCCTTGCGTTCCGACTAAGGCTTCCGGAAGGTTTTCTTTGACTACAAGACAAATTGTGGAATTAGAAATGCCCTCCTAATTTAACTAATTGAGAACCATTATCCCCATTCCTAGCTTGCTGAGTTCTGACTGAAAAGATCCAAGTTCTTACATTGAGCTGCGATCCCAAACTGTCCGTTACGCGCACTCACATACGTACGAAACGCAAGGAAAAGAAATATGCCAATCATACACAAACATCCACATGTACACTCTATAAACCTGGATATTTTTAATTAATACGTCACCTCACCAAAAAATTAAAAATAGATACAATCCCTGTTTCCTACCAGATGTTTGGCTATTTACTTCGGAGTACGGGAAGTAATTAAATGGAAATCCGCTCCTTCGATTTAATTGAAAAGAATCAATAGTTTTACAACGACCTGCCCAACAGAGTAACGGAGTCCAAAGAACATACTTACATATATGACTAGGAAGTGATCGAGTTTACATTTTGAGAGGACTAGGGTTACATACTCGTATTTTTGTCTGTACAACGTTGTCCAAGTAACAAATTAAAATATCGCCTATCTGAGGGTTACAGTCAATGTTTTCGGTAGGTTTACATTGGTTGTGAGGTGCATACTCTCGCGAGCTGCAACATTCTCATCCCCTCCTCCATAGTAAAAACTTCTACTGTGATGTTAGTGGTTCTGCATCCTGCACCTGATTCTTCTTGATTCCACAATTCCGTGCAACTCCAAAAAAATCGTCCGGTGTCCTTTGCTGCTGTTGCCTTCAGTCCGAAGATTTGTTTGATGCAGCCGTTCACTCTAGTCTCTCCTGCGCATGCCTCCTCATCTCTCTATAATTATTGCAGCCGAAATCCAGTTGAATCTCCTGTAATCACGCCTTTGTCTGTGTCTACAATTTTGACGTTCCACAGACGTTGCTCCTTTATCAAATTAGCTACTTCTTGATGCCTAAGGGCATGTTATATCAACATGTCACTTTTTATAGTCAACTTGTGCCAAAATATCTTTTCTCTTTGTTTACATTCAATAACTTTTCATTGGTTTGCCCCTCTACTAAGTAATCTTCGGGATTTTTCTTTAGCACCATATTTTGAAAGCTTCTGTTCTCTTCTTGGCTGTGCTGTTTTCAGTCCACATTTCTCTTTGACCTTATAAGACTTCACTACGGACAAATATCTGCAGAAAAGGGTTCCTAACACTTAAGTTTGTATTAAATGCTAACATGTTTTTCTTCTTCGAAAATGCATTTCCTAGTACCGTCAGGTTGCGTTTTACATCCTCTTTTCTACTGTCATCGTCAGTATTTTTCTACCAAAATAAAAAATCCGAACTATTACATTTAGAGGGTTGCAGGATACATCCGGGAGAGGTGCCGTGTGCGGTATGGACTGCGAATCCCTCGTAATTTCGGTAAACAGTGACACAGTGTTGGTGCGTAGGCATTGCAGTTGTTCAGTGGACGCCAGGGCATGATAAAAGTATGCACGTTTCGATCAAGGAAGTTTTATGTAAGTTCTGGTGGAATAACTGAGATAAATCTGTAAATATCCCTTCATAACCTTTTACAACGTCACTATGGTTCTTAGTGTATGGTAAATTGTCAGATATTTCCAAATGTATGACTAGTTGTATTAACAATAAGCTGTGTTGGGCATATTTTGATTCTAGTGCGGCCGTCTTGGCAATGAAATTCATGAATTTATAAGGTGCGGCGTCTCTACAGATCGGGATACATGCTTCTATAAATTCCGGTACATACGCCGAACAGTTTTAAATAGGTGAAAATATTTCAGTTTTGTTTGTATTTTCGTTCAAATGACATAGCATATAAATGGCTGAAATGGCTCTAAGCACTATGGGACTTAACATCTTAGGTCATCAGTCCCCTAGACTTACAACCACCTAAGCCTAACTCAACTAAGGACATCACACACATCCATGCCCGAGGCAGGATTCGAACCTGCAACCGTAGCAGCAGCGCGGTTCCAGACTGAAGCGCCTAGAAGAGCTCGGCCACACCGTCCGGCAGACATAGCACACACAACACTTCAGATCACGACGACCCGGATGAGACACAAAAGAACAGAAAAAGCATCGAGTGCGGAGACCTGAAAACAGCAAAAAAGGTGATTGGTTATGTTGAGCAACCTGTGAGTTTTAGTTACACGAAGAATTCGCAATTTATGATACGTTTTGTGTCCATTGTGGCCCAGGAAACACACAGACACACACACACACACACACACACACACACACACACACACACACACAAACAAAGTGAATTAAGTTCGTAAATCTTACTTTTGTTTGTAATTTAATACTTCACCGGGATTTATTGAGTGTATTGACTAAAGATAACTGGATTATGTGCTTTAGTATTAATATTTTCAACTGTCGGTAAAGAAACTAGTCGCCTAAAATCGTGAATTACTTAAATATATAAATGAGATATTAAAAAGCTCATGCTCATATCTTTAGAAGTTACACTGAAACAGCCAAAAAAGACTGTACGTCGTAAACAACTGGTGTGTGTAGTTTTACAAAGTAATGTTGTACCGGAAGTGCACCATGGCACTTTATATTTGCGATTTTGAAAATATGCTCCATGTCTCCTGGACTTACCCTATCTTCACCCAGTTGCCTCTATCACCCATATTTTCATTTTGTTGCTGTTCATCTTATAACTTCTTGTTAACACACTATAGTTTCCATTAAACTGATTTCCCAAATTCTTTGGTATCTCTCACGAGATTAAAATTTTATTAGCAAACATTAATAACTTTTTTTTTTATCCTCGAACTTCAATTCCTTTTTCAGCTTTCTGTCCTGTTTCCTTTACTGCTTGCTTAATTTTCATACTGCATACCGGAGGGGTATCCTGAAACCCTATCGCTCACCTTTCTCTATTAGTGCCTCCCTTTGATGTCCAACTGTTATAACTGCTGTCAGTTAACACTGTAGAAGCCGGACGCGGTGGCCATGCGGTTCTAGGCGCTGCAGTCCGGAACCGCGGGACTGCTACGTTCGCAGGTTAGAATCCTGCCTCGGGCATGGATGTGTGTGATGTCCTTAGGTAAGTTAGGTTTAAGTAGTTCTAAGTTCTAGGAGACTGATGACCTAAGATGATAAGTCCCATAGTGCTCGGAGCCATTTGAACCATTTGAACCAAACACTGTAGAAAGCTGTTTCTAACTCTTCAAATGCTGTGTATATGATGCGATCAAAAATGTTCTACTTGAGGGCGTGGGACAGCATATCTCTCGAAAACAACCGTTGTGGAATAGCCCAGGGAAAGGGCTGCTGCTGCTTCATAATAACGCACGTCCCCATATCGCAAAAATCGTAACGCGGAGCTTACGCCAACTCAATTAGAGCATCCGCACTATAGTCCTGATCTCTGCCCATACGATTATCATGCCTTCGTTACCTTAAAAAGGCCCTTGAACAGACGATGGTTACTATCGGACGAGGATGTGCAGCAAGTGGTTCCGGTCTTCTTCACGCAGTCGGACACAGTGTTTTACCAAACCAAACGGGTATCTTCAACCTGGTGCATCTCAATGCTCACGGCGATTTTGTCTGATTGGCATACCGATTCTGGACTGTATGACATTCAAACGGAATCTTTAGATTGCCCCATAAACTTAGGTTTCTTTTTCTTCTCCATAAGTTGTAACGTCACCCTGACCTTATGTGTTGTCAAAATTGATCTTTCCCTTTAGAAATGAAGCAAAGCTTTGATAGCACATTGCTGGTGCTTTCATCAGAGATGTTCGTAGTCGAAATGGATAAGAAAGGGGAAACTCGGAGAATCAGGACAAAGAGAGAACTATGTTCTTAACGACTGAAGTACCGATACATTCTGAAATACGAAAGACATTGTAAAAGCTCGAACTTCTGCATCCGTCTCGTCAAGATTTGTAGCAAATTACGCTACAGGCTATTACTCGTAAAATATATCAAGATACAAATGAATTAATGACATCAGCGGATAGCTGGCACTGATTAAATCAATGTGAAAAGTTGAAAATTCGTGCTGGTTCGAGTTCGAACTCGGGCCACCAGTTCACTATGCATAAGTGGTTCAAATGGCTCTGAGCACTATGGGACTTAACAGCTGAGGTCATCAGTCCCCTAGAACTTAGAACGACTTAAACCTAACTAACCTAAGGACATCACACATATCCATGCCCGAGGCAGGATTCGAACCTGCGACCGTAGTGGTCGCGCGGTTCCACACTGAAGCGCCTAGAACCGCTCGGCCACCCCGGCCGGCTTATGCAGAAGTCCGGAAGAACAGACATCATACATGTAGTTGAGGCAAGGAGCACCTATTGATCGGCCGGCCGGTGTGGCCGTGCGGTTCTAGGCGCTTCAGTCTGGAACCACGTGACCGCTACGGTGGCAGGTTCGAATCCTGCCTCGGGCTTGGATGTGTGTAATGTCCTTAGGTTAGTTAGGTTTAAGTAGTTCTAAGTTCTAGGGGATTGATGACCACAGATGTTAAGTCCCATAGTGCTCGGACCCATTTTTTTAGCACCAATTGATCGCTTCAGTGCAAAGTCACATCAGGATCGAACGCTTACAGGAATCTGCGAAATGCCGCGAGTAATAACGATAATGGGTAAGGTGCACTACATCAGAAGTGTGTGGATAAGTTGTGAATGCGAGTCTGACGGTAGGCGTGTTAGGTTAGTTCGTCCAGTTGTGATGACCACTGTGTTCGGATGTCACAGTGGTGAATGCATGTGCCTAACAAGCAGGAGACCATGATTCAACTCTCTGGTCTGGCACAAACTTTCAGCTTTCGCCACTGACTTAGTCAATGCTCACTGGCAGCTAATGTTATTAATTCATTTGTGTCTTGTTTCATACTGGCTGCAAGATGAAAAAATAGTGTCTGTTCTTTCGGATGCAGGAGTGACGTCACCTGCATACTGTATACAAGGAAAGATTGCGTAGAGGCTTTCTCGTTCAGAAATCACATTTCAGTGTTGTTTGTTTGAGAGAAAATAGCGTTATACCTCGTGTACGAAGGAAGAATGTGTACCAGCACTTATCAGAAATCGACAGCAGCAGGAGCATGGCCTAATGTTCTGCAATATTGCTACCTGTGCTGGTGAGTATCCCACGACTGCCATCCGAATATAGAATTGATGAGTTCAGGAGGACCATGTTCAGCGCCATGCAGGACCTCAGTGGGCTCGCGCGACTAGCGCCCGAAAGGACAGGCACATTGTTCGCTCTGCCGTGCAGGATCGTACAGACATGTCACGCAACACATTCAGTCAGAATATACGTTCATTTGCACACACACACACACACACACACACACACACACACACACACACACACACACACGCACAGATGTACAGATGTACACATGGGTAGTCCGGCGATGTCTGGAGCACCATAGACTGACAGCATTGAGGCCATTGATGGAGCTGTCCTTGACGTGGCAGCAGGGAGAGGCGCGCTGATATCGCCGCGCCTAATGACTACTGTGGCCACATGGGTGGCACCGCGTCGTCATTCAAGTGAGTCCAGATGCTGCGAAAAGCACCGCGATGGACTTAACCATGTGTGGATTACATTGGGTGGTATTTGGTGTAACACGGTCTCCTCTGGTTCCCATAGCCGGTAGTTTGGACAACAGGCATTACCTTTCTGACGTACTGAGTTCGGTGGTTGTGTCATATGTTCGAGGACTCCATGACGTCATCTTCCGCTAAGATAGCGCAAGACTACATGTTTTCTCTGCTGCCCGGCTTACCTCGATGCAAAGTGCGTTCGACTAGAGCACTGGGCAACACTTTCTGCAGACTTCTCACTCATTGAAAACGTATGTTCATGGGGTGCCGAGACACCAACAAGCCACCATTCGCCAGCCGCTACGGTTGAGGAGCTCTGTCATAGAGCTCAAGCAACGTGGAATGTCATACCTGTATCTGTCATCCGAGCTCATTTTGTTTCGATGTCTCACCGCCGGGTTACTGCCGGAGCTGCTGCCAGAGATCGGAGATCGCTGGTCTGTGTATTAAATTTCTCTCGTTGAATACACCCCCCCCCCCCCCTCATCCCCAGGTTACTTTAATTTAATCACGTAGTGTTCCTACTATTCTGCTTACGTAGAATAAGTAAAATTTCGTTACTTTATATCCTTCCTTATGTTGCAATTTTAGTAGCGAACAACGTATTTTTCGACGGTAAAGCTGCCATTTTTGAGATTATGTTGAACATATGTACTTCCTTATTTTATGCACTGCTTGCTAAGTATCAGCGCCGGAAACAGAAATTCACACTTTATTTATCTCCTGTAAGGACTGCAGTTTTCTGAGAATATTGTAAGGGCCGACCAAAAAGTTTCTGTTCGAAGGGCGCACAGCACAAAATCTGTATGCCAATCTGGCAGAATCACCGTGAGCATCGAGGCAATCATCCCCCAGACTCGCCAGGTTGAACTCTGCCGTTTGGTAACACACCGTGCCCTGCTGTGTGAGGAATTACGCAACTGCCTGCTACACGTCCTCGCCGGACAGCACTCGTCGACCCTTCAAAGCCATTTTTAAGGGACTGAAGGCGTGATAATCGCGTGGGACTACAGGGTGGGTGCTGGAGTACCTCCCACTTTAACTGGTGTAAGTCAGATCTACCAGTACGGAACATGACGCACCATTTCCCAGTGGTGCTTTTCGACAGACTTGCTGCCACATACACATTCTTCATTCTCCGACGGATATCTACCGGTGTTTGTTCTTCGGCTGCCAAGAAAATAATAACAGCACGTTGGACCTTTTTTGATTGTTTTTGGTAATAACGTCACCATAATTCACAATTCCACTTTTACCGCAAGCAGACCGGGAAGACACAACTGCCAGACTAATTCCTTGCTTACGTGAGTCGCGTTACGTTTCATATACGCTGCAGAAATGCCCTCAAATGGAAACTTTTTTATCACCCCCTATAATACTACCAATAATGTTAACAAGTATTCTCACGCAATCCTGGTTAATGTTGTTTGGTAAGTCATAAACATATTATTATTGTAGAGTTACAATAGAACACTAGAAGTTGTGATGGACAGTTTTCTGAATCTGTGGTTTCAAGTATGGCACCTGACGCTGAAGAATTTAAGGAAGGTTGGCGCACCATATGTGTAAACCTGAAACTTGTTGGACAGACTACCGGTCGGATGTTTATTAGACAGCTCTTATTCTCTTAAAAAGGGGACTTTTGCTGTGTGTGTCTTTCTTTCTTTCTCAGATTTGATGTCTCCCCGTGAACGGTAAGTCTGCGTTCACATCACCTACTTCATGATTATGAAGAGGATTGATTCACTTCTACCTTGTGTCTAAAATTTTGCAAATTCGGGTAAATTCTGCTACTTCGTTTTTTGGCTGATTCTGTTCCGCATCCTTCTCCCATCCGACACGTGTGTTGTCTCTCAGTGCTCCGTCGCCGAGCGATTTTAAAAACTAATCTTCCTTCTTTTGCGTTACAATGTGGCATTCGTTTATAACCACATTCGTTTATAACCACAGTAATATATCTCGTAGTTACTGTCAGCAGAGAAACCAGCTACATTTGGACAATGAAATAACTATATTTTTAAAATAAATTAGTATTGGAGTTTATCTGAGCAAACCGGAAGAGTCATTGTAGTTATTCTGTCTCTAGAACACTTTAAAGTCGAATATTTCGAGTGAGATGTAGCAGGGCTTAAGTCACTAGACCCATGTTCTGGAGGAGCGGATTTCGAATCCTTGTTTGGCCATCCAGATTTGAGGACTCCGCGGTTCCTAACTTGAACTGTCTGATTAAAATGGCGGGATGATTCATTTGAAAAATGGCGGTCGAGTTCATGCTCCATCCTCATTCAGACTGGGGTTTATTTTCAATCTTTAACAGTCATTGATGATAACTGATCAGAAATGCGCAGACATATATTCGACTACCACCGCGCACTACTAACCTGAAGAAGATGAACTCCGATCTTTTAAATACGTCATAGGACTTCATATACATATAGCGCGTACTATAACTTATTTAAAACAGGTACAGGGTGGAAGCAGATGTATTCACCACTCTCCAAAATTGTCATGAACGAGATCGAATGACGGTTGATACATGGTCGATACCAAGAAGCAACTTAGGTGGTGCCGAATGGCCTCTTTAGGAGTAGAGCACGTGAAGCTGACAAGGTCGTGCTGCTCGTAGAATGAAAATAGCACGTCATTGCAAATGAAGGGCCCCGCAGAACTGAGCTTCAGGGACACGAGTTGCGAAAAGTCCCACGGTCGACGACGGAAAATTCTGTATGCGCGGTCCGCGCTCCAGTTGCCTGGTTACCGTATAGAGAGGTGGCGGCGCTGGTAGCCGGTGCATCGCGGCTTAGCTTTCTGCACGAACAACCTCTACACTTTCTCTCCTGTCGCGTATTTTGTGCTGTCTGCTCGAACTCCCTTATTCTCGCTTTCCTTAACCACCAACAGACGGTATTGCACTGTCGGAAGGGCAGTTCTGTATTCAGACCACATTGGTGACACTTGACTTTTCACTAATATGACTTCACCTGATGTAACTCAGTAATTCTATAGTCTTTACATGGTTACACAGTATTCGAAGCTGAGAAGTATTGCAACGATCTATAATCATTGATAAAGCGAGGGCCATACGGAAATTAATATATGTTTTGAAATAAAAAATTAACAATATAGAGAAACCAAATTTTATTATATACACTACTGGCCATTAAAATTGCTAACCAAGAAGAAATGCAGATGATAAACGGGTATTCATTGGACAAATATATTATACTAGAACTGACATGTGATTACATTTTCACGCTATTTGGGTGCACAGCTCCTGAGAAATCAGTACCCAGAACAACTACCTCTAGCCGTAATGACGGCCTTGATACGCCGGGACATTGAGTCAAACAGAGCTTGGATGGCGTGTACAGGTACTGCTGCCCATGCAGCTTCAACACGATACCACAGTTCATCAAGAGTAGTGACTGGCGTGTTGTGACGAGTGAGTTGCTCGGCCACCATTGACCAGACGTTTGGTGAGAGATCTGGAGAATGTGCTGGTCAGGGCAGCAGTCGAACATTTTCTGTATCCAGAAAGGCCCGTACAGGACCTGCAACATGCGCTCGTGCATTATCCTGCTGAAATGTAGGGTTTCGCAGGGGTCGAATGAAGGGTAGAGCCACGGGTCGTAACACATCTGAAATGTAACGTCCACTGTTCAAAGTGCCGTCAATGCGAACAAGAAGTGACAGAGACGTGTAACCAATGGCACCCCATACCATCACGCCGGGTGATACGCCAGTATGACGATGACGAATACACGCTTCCAATGTGCGTTCACCGTGATGTCGCCAAACACGGATGCGACCATCATGATGCTGTAAACAGAACCTGGATTCATGCGAAAAAATGACGTTTTGCTATTCGTGCAACCGGGTTCGTCGTTGAGTACACCATCGCAGGCGCTCCTGTCTGTGATGCAGCGTCAAGGGTAACCGCAGCCATGGTCTCCGAGCTGATAGTCCATGCTGCTGCAAACGTCGTCGAACTGTTCGTCTAAATGGTGGTTGTCTTGCAAACGTCCCCATCTGTTGACTCAGGGATCGAGACGTGGCTGCACGATCCGTTACAGCCATGCGGATAAAATGCCTGTCATCTCGACTGCTAGTGATACGAGGCCGTTGGGATCCAGCACGACGTTCCGTATTACCACCCTGAACGCACCGATTCCATATTCTGCTAACAGTCATTGGATCTCGACCAATGCGAGCAGCAATGTCGCGATACGATAAAACGCAATCGCGATAGGCTACAATCCGAACTTTATCAAAGTCGGAAACGTGATGGTACGCATTTCTCTTCCATGCACGACGCATCACAACAACGTTTCACCAGGAAACGCCGGTCAACTGCTGTTTGTGTATGAGAAATCGGTTGGAAACTTTCCTCATGTCAGCACGTTGTAGGTGTCGCCACCGGCGCGAACCTTGTGTGAATGCTCTGAAAAGTTAATCATTTGCATATCACAGCATCTTGTTCCTGTCGGTTAAATTTCGCGTCTGTAGCATGTCATCTTCGTGGTGTAGCAATTTTAATGGCCAGTAGAGGTCATTTTAAAGGTACACTCTTAAGTTATTTTTTTCATAATCGCTATTCAAATAGAGCCACTTATCACACGGTGCCACAAGTTTTGCAATACCATATCTGTAGAAATCTGCCGCCTGCGATTGCAACCAATGGATTATACCGGCATGCAGTTCGGCGTCAGTATCAAAACGCTGTGTAGCGAGCCATATCTTCATTGCTGGGATGCGGTGATAGATGCTCGGCGTCAAATCCGGGCTGTATTGTGGATGATCAAACACCCTCTAACCAAAACCCCGTAGCAGCTCTCAGGTTCGGTTGGACATGTGTTGACGCGCGTCGTCATGAAAAAACAAAACTTTTGCTCAGGGTTTTTGCCCGATAGTTGTTTTGCATTGCCCGCCGTAACTTTATCAGTGTTTGACAATACCTCTCTGAGTTATCTGTTGCGCTAGGTTCGGGGAAATCAACGAGAATCACTCCATTAAATTCTCAAAACACAGTAGCCATGATCTTTCTTGTTGACAGCGTTAGCAAACATTCCTCGGTTTTTGCGAGAATCTCTATGTCCCCATTCTGTCGACTGCCTCTTTATTTCACAGTTGACAGGTATCAGTCAAGTCTCACCTCCAGTTACGATACGATCGATAACTTTGTTTCGATTTCTCTCGTAATCTTCGAGTTTCGAGGAAGGTCATTCCTGTAGCCTGTTTCTGGTTTCTGTGATCTTCCGTTAGGATTCTGGGAACACATCTATCACAAAATGTGTGATAATCAAAATCCTTCGCCACAATTTCACACACCAAACTCCGTAATCCCTGGAATAACGTTATGAAAGTTCCGTGATCGTGAAACGTAGATTTTTACAAATTTTGTCTTTGATTTTCGTCTCCAGTTCGCCAGTCACAAAGCTAGGCCTACCTCTGCAGTCCCCATCTTGAACATTGGTAAGGCCATTTTTAAAATCAATGCACCGTTACCTCACACGGATTTCGCTCGTTATTCCTTTTCCGTGCCCATCACGAAGGTAGCGATAAATTTCAGTTGGTTTGCAGTATTTGCCAACAAAAACCTAATGACAGAACGCACCTCACAAGTGGCGGTATTTTGTATTGCAGCGCACATTTTAACATGTCACAGAAAACAAAGCAGAAGAGACACAGACCACGCACTCTACCCACTGGATGCGTACTGAACGTAGGAACGTTATGTCACAAAGAGGAAGGCTGTAGCCCCGCCCACCGTCGTGGAAACCAAAACGTCTGTTACTTTCTGGACTTTCTGGGTAGCCCTCGTACTTTGGGCAGTTGCTGCGAGTGTGGTGGAATGGGGGAACTATATCACACGATGTCGCTCTTCGAAGTGCAATTCTCCAGTAAAGTAAAGCTATTAGCAATTCGAAGGCTCGCTTTACTACACATAGTCCTGTTGGAGGTGATATGCCGCTGTCTTCCTCCGGCCTTTGAACTGCCGTACCCAGCCTGTTACAGGGGGACCTATAGTTCGAAGTGTACTCAGAACCACTGGGCTGATCGGCGTTTTTCATATGAACAAACACTTCCAGAGGTGACAGAATGGTTAGCGACAGACAATCACTAGTATGGTTTATACACTGAAGCGCCAAAGAACGGGTATAGGCATGCGTATTCAGATACAGGGATATGTAAACAGGCAGAATACGGCGCTGCGGTCGGCAGCGCCTGTATAAGACAACAACTGTCTAGCGCAGTTGTTAGATCGGTTACTGCTGCTATAATGGCAGGTTATCAAGATTTAAGTGAGTTCGAATTTGGTGTTATAGTGCAGGCCTTGGTGGCCGAGCGGTTCTAGGCGCTACAGTCTGGAACCGCGCGACCGCTACGGGCATGCCGCGGGCATGTATGTGTGTGATGTTCTCAGGTTAGTTAGGTTTAAGTAGTTCTAAGTTCTAGGGGACTGATGACCTCAGAAGTTAAGTCCCATAGTGCTCAGAGCCATTTGAACCTTTTTTTTTTTTTGTTTTATAGTCGGTGCACAACCGATGGGGCAGAGCATCTCCGAGGTAGAGACGAAGTGGGGATTTTCCCGTACGACCATTTCAATGAGTGTACCGTGGCTATCAGGAATCCGGTGAAACATCAAATCTCCGACATCGCTGCTGCTGGAAAAAGATCCTCCAAGAACGGGGCCAACGACGACTGAAGAGAATCCTCCAACCTGACGGAAGTGCAACCCTTCCGCAAGTGTGAGTGTGCGAACCATTCAACGAAACATCATCGATATGGGCTTCCGGAGCCAAAGGCCCACTCATGTACTCTTGATGACTGCACGACACAAAGTTTTACGCCTCGATGGACCCGTCAACACCAATATTGGACTGTTGACGACTAGAAACAAGTTGCATGGTCGGACGAGTCTCGTTTAAAATTGTATCGAGCGGATGAACATATGCAGGTATGGAGAGAACCTCATGAATCCATGGAACCTGCATCTCAGCAGGGGACTGTGCAAGCTGGTGGAGGCTCTGTGGTGGTGGTGGGCGTGTGCAGCTGGAGTGATATGGGACGCCTGATACGTCTAGATACGACTCTGACAGGTGGCAAATACCTGAGCGTCCTTTCTGATCACCTACATCCATTCATGTCCATTGTGCATTCCGACAGACTCGGGCAATTCCAGCAGGACAATGCGACACCCCACACGTCCATAATTGCTGCAGAGTGGCTCCGGGAATTCTCTTATGAGTTTAAACACTTCCGCTGGCCACCAAACACCCCAGACATGAACGTTATTGAGCATATCTGGGATACCTTGCAACGTGCTGTTCAGAAGATATCTCCACTACTTCGTAGGCTTACGACTTTATGGGCAGCCCTGCAGGATTCTTGGTGTCAGTTCCCTCCAGCACTGCTTTAGACATTAGTCGAGTCCATGCCACGTCGCGTTGCGGCACTTATGCGTGTTCGCGGGGGTCCTACACGATATTAGGCAGGTGTACCAGTTTCTTTGTCTCTTCAGTATAGTTCAACGGTTTCACAAATGTCATATCACATGTTAGAAGATTCATATCTTCTCGTACATAATGAGGACGCGTGGTTCGATTAATCTGTCTGTTCTGTAATTGTGGTACTAGGGCTCTGAAATTGCCCCTATTCTTAATCCGTCTTCCAGTAACAGGATTACCACTTCGATAGTACCACTCTCTTCTATTATAAAACTCCTATTTCTTACAACTGGAAACGGCTGTACTCCTGCTCTTGGTACTGCGGGTATGGTGAAGACCATATCAGTAAGTGACATGTTCAGGAATTTTATTTTGTCAGCAATTCCCGTAAAGTCTACTGCGTCGCTTTCACTGTGATTCTAATCTAGACAAGATTTTTACGGGCACCTGAAGGTGACGATTGGACCAGACGTATAAATATTTTGCACAACATGGAAGCTTTCTATCAGATATATACTAAAAAGGACACATCCTTCACTTTTCAGTGAAATAGATGATGTAATTACAGGGTATACGCCGCTACAGTATACAAGATTCAGTCCGGAAACTATCCCTAGGCTTTCCAATACTCCGCCGGCCGAAGTGGCCGTGCGGTTAAAGGCGCTGCAGTCTGGAACCGCAAGACCGCTGCGGTCGCAGGTTCGAATCCTGCCTCGGGCATGGATGTTTGTGATGTCCTTAGGTTAGTTAGGTTTAACTAGTTCTAAGTTATAGGGGACTAATGACCTCAGCAGTTGAGTCCCATAGTGCTCAGAGCCATTTGAACCATTTTTCCAATACTCCGTCAAAAATTTTCTCACGGGAAGTTTAGCCTAACAAAACTGTAATCAAGTTCCTGAAAAGTTTTGAAAACAAGATTCTCTGTGAGAGGAACGTTCCACAGTCTCACTACGGTCACTGCAGCCACTCCTGACTTCTCAATCCTGTGCAGCATACAGTTTCAACGCTTCAAGACGATTCTAACAAAATCTGTCGAACTCTGCATATGCACGTCTTCCTCAACGCACCATTCTCCCTGTCAGCTGCGTAATACGAGTTGGAGGACACGTAACCGGTCCTGCTAAGCTTCACATACTGTGATGGTTTTCAACTACTCTGGTGAAGCAAATCATTATGGGCGTTGCCCACTGCGAGTTTGAAGGTCGTCTGGTAGTGTTACGGGCAGAAACAAAAGTCTAAAAGCGGAGCAGGGAAGGTCATTCTGGTGACGATACGGTCTGAAAATGGAGAAATCCACCGACATGAGAGAGTTTGGTAAACGGCACTCTTATGCCCCGGCACCTGGAAATGAGCCTAAAGGAAACAGCGAAGCTGGACAGCTGTTCGCATGCTATTGTCGTCAACATTTAAGGAAAGTGGTTGATTGACGGTGAAACGACGAGTAAGTGACAAGGCATTGGACTCCACACGTCACCACAGAACATGGAGGTCGGAGGCTTTCCTGGACTACAAAGTAAGATGGGCAGTCATCAATGGGCAGATATGACCTCACTGTACAGTACTGTTGCAGAAACAAGTGTTTTCGAGCACACACTTCAGCGCACATTGTTGAATATGGTGCTCCGCAGCAGAAGACATCTTTGCCGGTTAGTGGGGGCGAGCGGTTCTAGGCGCTTCAGTCTGGAGCCGCGCGACCGCTACGGTCGTAGGTTCGAATCGTGCCTCGGGCATAGATGTGTGTGATGTCCGTAGGTTAGTTAGGTTTAAGTAGTTCTAAGATCTGGGGGACTGATGACCTCAGATGTTAAGTCCCATAGGGCTCAGAGCCATTTTTTTTAAGACATCTTTGTATACATATGTTGATTGAAAGACAGTGTCAATTAGATCGCAATATGCACGAGGTCATCGAGAAACGCTCGTAGATCGTCTGGTCTTCTTAAACCAGGACGACGGTAGTGTCAGAACGGGTGCTGGAAACTAGAGATCAGCAACGGAGCGACTTCGAGTCTAATGTTCAGCGCTGCATAGTTTGCAAATCGAGGAGTCGCTGTTACGTCAGTGCTGTACTGCATCCGTCACACGCTGTAGCTCCGTGAATACGACGAGACTGAGAACTGTGGCGCTGAGTTCGCTTTATACTCGAAGTCTCGTTCTCCTTTACTGAAGCGTGAAGGAGTACAAAGGCTAGTCGTGACTTAGTACGGAAGTTGAGTACATGATATTGCTGCTGTGAAGTAACACTAACAAGGCAAAATGACCAATTGTCAGATAGCTTTTAACGAAGCTGTGATTTGTGAGACCGTGGAGAGTGTAAGACGAAAATTAAGTGATACAGTGTATACAACTGCAAATGTGTCCCATTAGATGTGGAGTGATGTCTGGAATAAGTTCCATGCTATAGTCCACATTTCAGATGAAAGACATACAAATTTCGTCAAGTATAACAAAATGGTGGTATTATTTTTTATTCCATCTCCACCATGAGAAAACTATTCACAGAGCAACGCCGGTGTTACTTCCCTGCGACCTAAAAGAGTGCTATTTCTGTATTCTTTTCGTCTTGACAACTAGCGTTTATTGGCTAACTGCAAGTTGTGTAGCTTATCATTCATTTCTGTAACTTTTTTGACCACTCTCTTAAGTTTATTACAGTAATGAATCACTATATAGAGAATGCACTTCATCCTCGCAGCATGTTTTCTTATACTGTCGTCACAAACTCAGTAACGCCTGGAAGTGTGTGCGTGTGAACGTAATTGTCAAACATTCTCTGAATAGATGTTAAATATTAATATGTATAAATGCATTTACAAACGGAAGAGTATTCATTTCAAACAGATTATTTGTTGTATCTGTAGGCCCTATATACTAATGGTCAAGCCGAACGGTCGCATATGTTTCACAAGCTGCGACATTGTCGCGAATAAAACATTGACCCGTATATACAACAAGTTTCCTTTAATTTCCATCTATGGTCACAAACTTTTTGTTAACAGATCACCGGTTTCGGTCTATAATGACATCATCAGATCTGTTTTACAAAAACAGTCTAAACGGTCTAAGATGACCATCACTAGATCTGTTTTATAAAAACAGATCTGACGTTGGTCATTATAGACCGAAACCGGTAATCTGTTAACAAAAAGTTTGTGACCATAGACGTAAATTAAATAAAACTTCTTGGTCCCGTATGTAGTGGTAATGCCCCCAGTCCGCGTTTGTACTTGGGAACTCGTATATTCGTTCTCCTTTGTACGCTGGTGTAGTCCACTTGTGCACGACAATACACTCTGGTCGCAAATTTTCAGTTAAAGAGGCAGCGGTGGAGACTCGCGGGTCGAGTCGCCGAGCACACGGAAACGGCGAGTTCGGAGATCTCTAACCTGCACTACGTCACGGCCGCAGACCGAAGGGGACAGTGCAATGCTACTGGGAACTTTCACCGGGATTCCATAGCACCTATAGTAGTACGAGCGAAGGCACTATGACTGCTGTGAACCTGTCTATCTTCGTGTTTTAGGAACAAGCCGGCCGGAGGGGCCGAGCGGTTCTAGGCGCTACAGTCTGAAAGCGCTCGACCGCTACGGTCGCAGGTTCGAATCCTGCCTCGGGCATGGATGTGTGTGATGTCCTTAGGTTAGTTAGGTTTAAGTACACTACTGGAAATGGAAAAAAGAACACATTGACACCGGTGTGTCAGACCCACCATACTTGCTCCGGACACTGCGAGAGGGCTGTACAAGGAATGATCACACGCACGGCACAGCGGACACACCACGAACCGCGGTGTTGGCCGTCGAATGGCGCTAGCTGCGCAGCATTTGTGCACCGCCGCCGTCAGTGTCAGCCAGTTTGCCGTGGCATACGGAGCTCCATCGCAGTCTTTAACACTGGTAGCATGCCGCGACAGCGTGGACGTGAACCGTATGTGCAGTTGACGGACTTTGAGCGAGGGCGTATAGTGGGCATGCGGGAGGCCGGGTGCACGTACCGCCGAATTGCTCAACACGTGGGGCGTGAGGTCTCCACAGTACATCGATGTTGTCGCCAGTGGTCGGCGGAAGGTGCACGTGCCCGTCGACCTGGGACCGGACCGCAGCGACGCACGGATGCACGCCAAGACCGTAGGATCCTACGCAGTGCCGTAGGGGACCGCACCGCCACTTCCCAGCAAATTAGGGACACTGTTGCTCCTGGGGTATCGGCGAGGACCATTCGCAACCGTCTCCATGAAGCTGGGCAACGGTCCCGCACACCGTTAGGCCGTCTTTCGCTCACGCCCCAACATCGTGCAGCCTGCCTCCAGTGGTGTCGCGACAGGCGTGAATGGAGGGACGAATGGAGACGTGTCATCTTCAGCGATGAGAGTCGCTTCTGCCTTGGTGCCAATGATGGTCGTATGCGTGTTTGGCGCCGTGCAGGTGAGCGCCACAATCAGCACTGCATACGACCGAGGCACACAGGGCCAACACCCGGCATCATGGTGTGGGGAGCGATCTCCTACACTGGCCGTACACCACTGGTGATCGTCGAGGGGACACTGAATAGTGCACGGTACATCCAAACCGTCATCGAACCCATCGTTCTACCATTCCTAGACCGGCAAGGGAACTTGCTGTTCCAACAGGACAATGCACGTCCGCATGTATCCCGTGCCACCCAACGTGCTCTAGAAGGTGTAAGTCAACTACCCTGGCCAGCAAGATCTCCGGATCTGTCCCCCATTGAGCATGTTTGGGACTGGATGAAGCGTCGTCTCACGCGGTCTGCACGTCCAGCACGAACGCTGGTCCAACTGAGGCGCCAGGTGGAAATGGCATGGCAAGCCGTTCCACAGGACTACATCCAGCATCTCTACGATCGTCTCCATGGGAGAATAGCAGCCTGCATTGCTGCGAAAGGTGGATATAGACTGTACTAGTGCCGACATTGTGCATGCTCTGTTGCCTGTGTCTATGTGCCTGTGGTTCTGTCAGTGTGATCATGTGATGTATCTGACCCCAGGAATGTGTCAATAAAGTTTCCCCTTCCTGGGACAATGAATTCACGGTGTTCTTATTTCAATTTCCAGGAGTGTAGTTCTAAGTTCTAGGGGACTGATGACCTCAGAAGTTCAGTCCCATAGTGCTCAGAGCCATTTGAACCATTTCACATATACACCCGGAAACCTACCAAGGACTTTTTGAAGTCATGCCACGCAGGATCGCCGCCTTATTGCATACCTAAGATGGACGAATACGCTATTCAGCAAGTTTCCATAACATTTTGACCCAACATGGTTTGTGCCAATAGTCATGAATGGCGCGCAAAATTGTTAGAAGCTACTATCTGCTTTGAACTATTGAGCAGGTTAATAAGCATTTCAAATAGTCTACAAGTGTGGGTGAGTTTACACAAGTGTAAGCCTGCAAGTGTCCTCAACGATTACGCTAGGAATAATTTTTCTTCGACAAACATTCACTTCGTTGGCGCCTTAATTCTCTGTAGACTTAATATTTTTAAATATGCTTATGGACTGGAAAAGACTAGGATGGTTCTCTTTGCATAAAGACAAAGTTCAGTGACTTGCAATGTTAGTCGAAACACGTTGAATTTTTGGTACTGATAACTTACCCTGTCGCGCCATCTGTGCACTAAAAGCAGACGACACAAATACTGTCGCAGAAACGAGGATATGTCATCACTTGTTGCTCAATGAATGCCGAATGCCACTGAAATGGCGAGTATTTCCACTTTGAGGCAGTATAGAAACGTTCACTCATTTAGTTATTGTATCTGATGTATGTCTTATTTAACCTGAAAATCTACGCCCCATTCATGACTGAGTGATCCAGAAAGGTTTTACTTGCGGAAAACAACGTGGAAACTTCCAAGATGAACGAGGTCGATAAAATGCGATATGAAGGTGACAATCAGTGTTAATCTAGTCAATTCGAATCTTACAGTGAAATGAACACCCTTAAGCTGCTTACAGGCGTTGACATACGTCAACGGTGACAGATGAAAATGTGTGCCCCGACCGGGATCCCCTGCTTACATGGCAGACGCTCTATCCATCTGAGCCACCGAGGACACAGAGGACAGTGCGACTGCAGAGATTTATCTCTGGCACGCCTCCCGCGAAACCCACATTCTCAACGTATTGTGCCGCACTACATTCGTAGTGCCCGTGCCCCTTGTACTGATTACTCGCGGCGCGATGCCGATTCCCGTAAGAGTTCGGGCACTGTTTGTACATTCGCACAGAAGATGAAGATGTTCAAGTGGCCGGAGAGCCTCAACTATATATATACTAAGATGATATATCTGTTCTGTCGGACATGTCCGAAAGAACAGATACCATCGGTGACCATGCAGCTCGTTAGAATGAAATTACAGTGAAATGAACACCCTTAGCTGCTTACAGGCGTTGACATACGTCAACGGGGACAGATGAAAATGTGTGCCCCAACCGGGACTCGAACCCGGGATCTCCTGAGACGCTCTATCCATCTGAGCCACCGAGGACACAGAGGATAGTGCGACTGCAGATATTCCCGTTTCGCGGGAGGCGTGCCAGAGATAAATCCCTGCAGTCGCACTATTCTCTGTGTCCTCGGTGGTTCAGATGGATAGAGCGTCTGCCACGTAAGCAGGAGATCACGGGCTCGAGTCCCGGTCGAGGCACACATCTTCATCTGTCCCCGTTGACGTATGTCAACGCCTGTAAGCAGCTAAGGGTGTTCATTTCACTGTAATTTCATTCTAACGAGCTGCATGGTCACCGATGGTGCCTGTTCTTTCGGACATGTCCGACAGAACAGATACCATCTTAGTATGTATACAATTCGAATCTTGGCTTTGGATGAAATGCTTCCCCAGAGTTTGACTGGGAAGGGAGGAAGAAGTACTCCACCGCCACATGGGATATCTGTGTGTTTTGGAACTTTGTTTTCTCTTAGGAGCGTCTTATGGAGTGGCGTTATGAGGCAGTTTGTAAAGGTGATACATCGCTTGATGCAATTTGTACTATTCACCTATAACTTTTGTTATGAACGGCACTAAAATTACCCTCTTAAAGGCACTTTTACAGTCAAATACGCCGGCCGGTGCGGCTGACCGGTCTACGCGCTTCAGTTCGGAACGGCACGATCGCTACGGTCGCAGGTTCGAATCCTGCCTCGGGCATGGGTGTGTGTGATGTCCTTAGGTTAGTTAGGTTTAAGTAGTTCTAAGTTCTAGAGGACTGATGACCTCAGATGTTAAGTCCCATAGTGCTCAGAGCTATTTGAACCATTTGAACAGTCAAATACAATGAACAGTGGCGCTCTAGATACACCTTTCAAGTCGGCCGGTGTGGCCAGGCGGTTCTAGGCGCTTCAGTCTGGAACCGCGTGACCGCTACGGTCGCAGGTTCGAATCCTATCTCGGGCATGGATGTGTGTGATGTCCTTAGGTTATGGTTCAAATGGCTCTGAGCACTATGGGACTCAACTGCTGTGGTCGTAAGTCCCCTAGAACTTAGAACTACTTAAACCTAACTAACCTAAGGACCTCACTCACATCCATGCCCGAGGCAGGATTCGAACCTGCGACCGTAGCGGTTGTGCGGTTCCAGACTGTAGCGGCTTTAACCGCTCGGCCACTCCGGCCGGCTGTCCTTGGGTTAGTTAGGTTTAAGTAGTTCTAAGTTCTAGGGGACTGATGACCACAGATGTTAAATCCCATAGTGCTCAGACCCATTTGAACCATTTGAACACCTTTCAATATTTTCGAAGAAACAAGAGATTCTTTTAGGTAGAAAGAATCATCCCTGTTAGGTGTCTAATTACGCCACGTGGCACTATGTTTAATAATGCCTTACGGTTTGTAACAGCATCGTCGGAAATAGCAAAGTTAGCAGTAAATATCAATTAGATTTTATGCCTGTGCTAAACAGACGTTACCTAATGTCTTAAATTTTAAATTTAGTATCCTGAAATTTCTGTATTTCTGATAGTGAGTGTTAATATACTAAAAGACCTATTATAAACTTAGGTAGTATAATTGTCTACTTCAGTTCCTCTCACTGTCGGTGAGGTAATTAGTAACAGTCACTCCGCAATAATCCGTTCCAATAAGGATGTATGCGGTTCGCATTCGATATCAATAACAGTCTTACATTATTCCACACGATTGTGAACTTTTCAGCATGCATATGCTCTGCGTTGTGCAAGAGACTGGTTCCTCATATCCGCGCACTTTCACGTTACGACCTATGGCTTCAGCTGCCCACTGCGGCCTAGCAATGCCGACTACAAAACAAAGATCACTATTCGAATCTGTCGGGGACTTATCCCACTAGTAGCTTCCTCTACCTGAAGGCAGGAAAACTGAGCAAAGCATACGACTCCCAATGGCTTCCAAACACACAGTAAGTAAACCGGCTCTATATTTTAATGCCACAAATTCCATGTTAATAGTGCCACCAGTGTTCGCCAGTAGTTAGACGCGAACAGCATATTTCGAATCCTGCTGATACTGAATGTCAGCCCATAAGGTTAGCATTTGGCTAATGAACTTTTTACATAGCGCATCGCGTGCTCCGTTCCCCCGTGATATACAAGCCCACACACTGCGCCACCATGCCCGATTTCTGTGTACGTCACGCGATAAGCGACGCGTGACATCTCTCTACGACGGACGGTGGCAGACGGCACAAATACATTCAAGAAAGTCACGCCAAACCAAAAATTTATTTCTACACGTCCATTTGTTGGCAGCACCCACTACATACAAGATTGTTTACTAATACTTCTGTTGGCTAATAACGAGAGAGATGGCACAGCTGTTAAGACAATGTCACATTCCCATCCGGTCATCTAGATTCAGCTTTCCGCGCTTTTCCAGATCAGTTAAGATGAAAATTACGATGGTTACTTTGAAAAGAACAATATCGAACTCCTTTTTTCAACATTATCTTATCCAACAACGTCGCTTCCTGTTTTGAACCTTATCCTGTCTGCGCTTGTTAAGTCTTCGTTCCATCCTTTTCCACTTATCAGTGAGCACCTTGATGTTATACACAATACAAAAATCGGTAGTAGGTATTCATCTTGTGTGACCAGGGCTTGAGTATTGTATTGTCATCGTTATTTACCAATGCCTGGTCGCAGGTTCGAATCCTGCCTCGGGCATGGATGTGTGTGTTGTCCTTAGGTTAGTTAGGTTTAAGTAGTTCTAAGTTCTAGGGGACTTATGACCTCAGCAGTTGAGTCCCATAGTGCTGAGAGCCATTTGAACAACTTTTACCAATGCCTATCAATGTAAATGCAATGAATTCACTTCAAAAAATTGTTAAAATGGCTCTGAGCACTATAGGACTTAACATCTGAGGTCATCAGTCCCCTAGAACTTGGAACTACTTAAACCTAACTAACCTAAGGACATCACCCACATCCATTCCCGAGGCAGGATTCGAACCTGCGACCGTAGCGATCGCGCGGTTCTAGACTGTAGCGCCTAGAACCGCTCTGCCACACCGGCCGGCAGTTCACTTCAGATAACCAAATGGCTGACTTATATTGTGAGGTCGGAGTAAAAAAAAAAACTAACTAAACTCCGTCCGAACAGGCCTTGGAAAGCCGAACGATACCGACCGGCCACCGTGTCATCCTCAGCTCACAGGCGTCACTGGGTGCAGATTTGAAGGGTCATGAGGTCAGCACACCACTCTCCCAGCCACTGTCAGTTTTCGTGACCGGTGTCGCTAATTCGCAGTCAAGTAGCTCTTCAAGTTGCCTCACAAAGGCTGAGTGCACCCCGCTTGCCAACGGCGCTTGGGAGCCCGGATGGTCACCCATCTAAGTACTAGCCCAGCCAAACAGCGCTTAAGTTCGGTGATCTGATGGGAACCGGTGTTACCTCTGCGGCAAGGCCGTTGGCATGGTTGGAGTAAACACAAGATAAATTATAAGTGTGGCGCAATCATTAAAAAACTCAAGTTTCCTAGACCCTATATGTGCATGGTGTCACGCTCGCCTGTATATGTATTTCTGATGGACCTTAACTCAGAATTACACCCTGTTCAACAGATTTAGCAGGCTATCCAGTACTTTCCAATGATAGAGAATGTTGTGCTAGAGAGCACAGCGAGACTTAAAATCAAATACTTCGTGCAGTAAAGTGAAACCGAAATTATTATAAGGGGGCGGTCAAAAAGTTTCCGTTCGAAGGCTGTACAGTCCAGAATGCCATTGAAGCAAAATCACCGTGAGCACTGAGACAATCATCCGACCGACGCACCAGGTTGAAGATATTCCTTCGCTAAAGCAGCGTGTCCTGCTGCGTGAACAAGTCCGCGAGTGTCTCGTCCGACGGAAGTGGTCAACCGTTCAAGGCCTTTTTTCGGTGACCGAAGGCGTGATAATAGGATGGGGATGCTCGAGTGTGTCCTACTTGAGTTAGCGTAACTTCTTCGTTACGAAATCTGCGATATGGGGACATGTGTTATCACGAAGCAGCGGCACCCTATGGCACACCGTTCCACAACGGAGGTTTTCGACAGACTTTCTGCCCCATAAAGATTCTTCATTCTCAAATGGATGTCTGTTCCTCGGCAGCTAAGAAGAGAACAACAACAACAACAACAACACGTTGGTCCTGTTTGGATGCATTTAGTAACAATATCGCCACAGTTCACATTTCCTCATTTCCCGCAAGCATGTCATAAAGAATGCCACAGTAATTCCTTCCGTACATATCGGTGCTTATGTACCTGAGCCGGAGTCGGCTACGTCGCATGAACTCTGCTACAAACTGAAAGTTGTTGATCGCCCCTTATATCTTGACAGAATAAATGGAACAGCAACGTCAAAGAATTTTTGTCGGCGACCAGCATAAGGAAAAGTAAATTCACAGCTTTACTGTTCTGTTCTACATGAAAAAGTCACTGTTAACGTGACAGGTATCTCTCAACAAGTGGATTCTTCGCCGAGACGCAGGATTGTGTTATATGAAACGATACGCGACGACTGATAAGTTTAATTTTTTCAACATTAATTTTATTTCCCAAATATAGAAGAAAAGAGGGAGGGAGGGAGGTTACTAACGTCTCGCTCACATCGATATTAGTAAAACTGGGGTCCAAACCACATGCCTGGTCTTACACGCAAAAAGCGGGATCGGGACGGCGTGATTGGCATTTTATCACCGCTTTCCTTGATCACGAGATCAATGCCTTCAGTTTTGCTCCGTGTCACTCCTTTTCACAGTTACAGTCATATTGGTTTTGTTATCTTAGCCCACATAAAATACTAAGAAATTTGAGAGCACGTTATACAGCACAAATGAAATGATAATTAAATCAAGACCCTACGCTGCCGACAGGCGTTGATACACGTCAACGGGGACAATTAAATATGCGTGCCCCGACCGGGACTCGAACCCGACGGATTGCAGCGCCGACATCACAATCATATTCGCCACTGTCATGTGCAAGGTGATCCTTCTGTATCTCTTTCCCCAGATTCAAGGATCCCTAGGACAGCACGGCCACAGCAGCCGCCAGAAGGTGTCATCAGGACACCGCGGGATGACCCCATGGAGACGGAGGCTTCACCTCCTCCACCTCCTCTAGTCCTACCGATGGAGCTAGACCCGCCCGCGCCGCAGCAGCCGACGCCTTCGATATCTTAGTACAGGCCTCAAGAGGTGGACTCGTAGCCTTCTGGTCGTTTTCCAGGGGACGTTTCCGCCAGTGCGAAGACCAGATGGCGGGATACGACCTGAAGCTTGACGTCCCCTGCAGCCCCAGCTTCCGGTCTTTCAGAGCGTCCCCATGCCACTTTCTCCCCCCCCCTCCCCCGACGTGCTCTATATACGACGACTGCCGTCGCTTTGGAGTGGGGGGGGGGGGGGGGGAGGAATGTTACGGTGTGAAGTCAGCGTCGGCACTCCAGTCGGGAACAACATGGAAGAGAAGGCTGTCTGAAGAGGTAAGACAGTCGACGCTGGCCTACCTTTCTCCAGGACGACAACGCGACAGCAGCGCCCCCTAGGTGAAAACGACATAATCGCCGCACCCGACTGTTTGGACCCACTTCGGTAGCAGCCACATCGTTAGCTGACTCGTCGTAGCCTCTTCATTAGAAATCTCTACGTAGCACAGGTAGAGATCAGCAGTCACTGCAGTTCAGTTATGTCGCTCTTTGCTTGCGACACATCCGTGTTATCAAAGTGAAGTATTTGTATTTTTCTGGTTGTAATAATACTCATTGAAATGTAAATGATCGTATGGAATTGTTGGCCGGGAGGACCCATTCGGGGGAGTTCGGCCGCCGCATTGCGAATCCTTTTTAGTTGACGCCACATCGGCGACTAGCGAGTCAATGATGAATAAAGACACACAACACCCAGTCCCCTGCCTGGAATCGAACCCGGGCCCCTTTGCGTGGTAGGCGGTAACGCTACCGCTACGCTACGGAGGCAGATATAAGACCCATTAATATGAGTTATCTGATTGTTTGTCTAGCGAACCGACTATGCAATATTCCTAGAAACAACAGAACTAGCACCGGAATGTGTCCTCTTAGACCTTGTAATGACATAGCCTAATCGAAGAATTTGATCCTAAAACCCTGACTTTCGGCATTTCATTTCCCATATAAACCGAAAAAAGATTGTTCAGAAGTTAGCCGTAAATCCCACGTAACGCAATCGAATTTCTGCATAAAATGTTGGAAATATAGTGCGTACAGATAAGTTGTAAGTCATATACTCTGTGAGATTTCTGTTGCCGTGAAAATGCGTACAGATAATTTATGTCATATACTCTGTGAGGCCGGCCGCGGTGGTCTCGCGGTTCTAGGCGCGCAGTCCGGAACCGCGCGACTGCTACGGTCGCAGGTTCGAATCCTGCCTCGGGCATGGATGTGTGTGATGTCCTTAGGTTAGTTAGGTTTAAGTAGTTCTAAGTTCTAGGGGACTGATGACCACAGCTGTTAAGTCTCATAGTGCTCAGAGCCATTTGAACCATACTCTGTGAGATTTCTATTGCCGTGAAAATACAACAAACAAGCGTAATCTTACCAAAGTATTTGAGGTTTCACACTACGCAGTGACGATTTTGAAACGATCAGTCCTTGTCATCAAACTACAAGATCTAACAATATGTTGCGGCCAAGGAAAAAAACTTTTAATTTTTGTAAGTTCAACAGTGAGCATCGGGTTGAGAACAATTGTCTCTCTTCATACTACAAATTTTGGTAATGATATAAACCTATCATGATTTTGAAGAGTAGCGAAATCAATAAAGCTTCTCGTGAAAGCGCGGAAAAGGTCTCGTGAAATTCTCGAAATAAATTATGTTTCCTGTGAAGAGACTTAAAGTGGATGAGACGGCTCAGAGGCAGTAGCTCGTTGGGGGAGGATGACCGGCTGGGAAGCCCATCTTCTCAATCGTCACTGAAGGAGAATAAACCTTGGATGTGCGAGGACGAGCATGAGAATAAAACATGAAGGGGAAAATAAGACACAGTAAAAAGATGAACCACGGATAAAAAATACAAAATTAGAAAATCGAGAATCAGGACGAGTCTGATTAAAGTCTCGTAGAATCGAGCGCCGAGAGTGAGACATTCCGTTCTTACTACCTGGAGGCAATGACACGTTTGGAGAAAAAAGAATCCCGAGTTGTGGCAAAGCAACAAGTGGGTGCTCCGTCATAACTATGGAGTCAATCAAGCAGCTTTTAGTCTGAATGGTCACTGCAGCCCTACTCCCCGGATTTAATTCCTGTGTTATATTTAAAAATAAAAATAAAAAGTGGCTCGACCCCAAGACTCTGCTGGCATTGTCGGTAGAGCTGTCAGGGGTACGGAAGTGGACATATTTGTGAGCACTTTGGAGACTGTAAATGGAGGAAAGTCTTTAGGCATAGCGTTTACTTACAAGGGTGCTAGGGGTATATAAGAAGTGCCATCAAAAAGTACTGGCCATTTTCATTTTTCTAAAAGAATCTTTATTCATTAAGATCGACTTTGTTCCCTTCAATGTGATCCCCCTCCGATATGATACACTTGTGCCGGCGCTTTTTCCAATCATGGAAGAACTTACGCAACTCAGTTTTCGTTATTGTGTTCAGCTCCTTCAGCGATTCCGTTTTTATCTCATCGATGGTGGCAAAACGACGTCCTTTCTTGGTTTGCTTCATCCTCGGGAATAGAAAGAAGTCACAGGGGAACCTGTCCGGCGAATATGGCGACTTAGGCAGCTTGTCGGTTTTGCTTTTTGCCAAAAATTCACGAACGAGCGTTGAGACGTGATCGTGATGCAATTTCCACGAATGATTTTGCCACAGTTCCGGTCGTTTTCTTTGGACTGGTTCACGGAAATGGCGCATAAGTTCCAGGTAGTGGTCCTTATTGATCGCATGAGCATAAGGTAGGAACTCATGATGCGCTACAATCACATTTCTTTCGCTCTTGGCTCTTCAGGCAGTTTCCCTGAGAACGAATGGGCCTTCTGACACACGTTTCGTGTCAAAAATGTCTGAAAAAAAAATTGGCGAGAGCCAAAGGATATGCCGACATCATCAGCATTCTCGCTGACGGTAATTAGGCGATTTCCGGGAACAATTTTCTTACTCCACCCATATTGTCGTCAGTAACTGATGTGCTAGGGCCAGGGTGGTCGTCGTCTTGAACGCCTTCTCGACCTTCTTTGAAACGTTTATGCCAACCGTAAACTCTTGTCTTACGCCGCGCGGAATGGCCGCACGGGTAGGGGTGCCATGTCACTAGTCGTGCGGTCTCTCCCACCGGAGGTTCGAGTCCTCCCTCGGGCGTGGGTGTGAGTGTTATCCTTAGTGTTAAGTTAGTTTAAGCAATGTATAAGTCTAGGGACCCATGATCTCAGCAGTTTCGTCCTTTAGGAATTCACACAATTTTGAACATTTGTTTTACAGTAGATTCGCCAAAAGCCACTGTCAACATTTCAAATGCCGTGCTGCACTTTATTCCATGTTTCAAGCAAAATTCAATGCAAATACGTTGATCCATCTTTTTCGAAAGTAAAAATTTGACGAGCACTCGAAGACACGTGCAACCTTTTCGACGGTCAACGATAAACTAAATACTCTAAACTGCTGAAAACGCAATCGTACTTTAGGGACATGGGTACCAATAACATAAAAAAAAAATTGAAAATAGGGTGTAGAAAGCCCGCGAAATTAAAAAATTCCCGTTACTTTTTGATCGAACCTCATATATTCCTTTTCATAGTAAAGTGGTTTCCAAACCTAGTCCGTTCAGTGGCTTAACATGAACAGGTTGGGAAGCATGCGGTTTATATACTCAATATAAATTTTAGCTGCCCTGGTATTTTAACACAAAACAAATAAAATTTGTATATACCTCGCACAGTGGCCGTACCTTTCCCGATTGTACTGCGCCAGCTGAATAAACTGAATGAAGCAATCTAGTTTTTCTTTGAATAAAGGCGGTTTTTGTTTTCTTTCCGGGAAACCTTCAAGTAGCTTCTTTCAGAGGTTACTGGAACATAGGATACAGGTTCATCAGGCACCGACAAGTACTGCTCTGAACAAAGCTTTCGGAAGCGGATTGTAGGAAGAAGATTACGAGTACGTGCCTCAGATTCCGTAGCTCCCCACAACATAAGCGGGCAGTTCTCTCTGCAAAGCCGCCGTAGAGCGGTGGCGCTGAAAACCATAATAATTACTGCAGAGAGCCGCTGCCGTAGTTCAAAGTGCCGTAATGCAGTTAGGAAATTGGCCACGCCTCGGCGGCAGCCGCTAAAGCTATCAACTTCAATAGGCGGCGCTCTGCTGCGTGAACACGGGCGACCCTGAAGCGGTCACGAGGCTTTGCCGAAGGTTCCGAGCAGATACAGGTGAACATATGTCCCTAGCACACGGCGGTCTTTTCAGCTGTAGTTGGAGGGAAAGTAAAACTAAGGAAAAATGCACGAAGTAATGTCAGTAATGTCAGTAATGTCGCTAAAATGTTCGCAGAAGATTCAGATTGGATAGTAACGATTTTGTCATTATAAGGAGACGTGTAAACCATAATCTGTTTAATGCAAGTAATACAGACGAGTTAACAAACGCCGGCCGCGGTGGCCGTGCGGTTCTGGCGCTGCAGTCCGGAACCGCGGGGCTGCTACGGTCGCAGGTTCGAATCCTGCCTCGGGCATGGGTGTGTGTGATGTTCTTAGGTTAGTTAGGTTTAAGTAGTTCTAAGTTCTAGGGGACTTATGACCTAAGATGTTGAGTCCCATAGTGCTCAGAGCCATTTGAATTAGTTAACAAACATATTGATGAAATTTTATTTTTGAGATACGACTTTATCACCTGTGTCAATTGTGTAGTTTTGATCTTCAGTCCGAAAACTGGTTTGATGCATCTCTTCATACTACTGTATCCTACGCAAGCCTCTTCATCTCCGAATAATTACTGCAACCTACGTCCATTTGAACCTGTTTATCGTCTCTTTATCTGCCTCTACAATATTTTCCCCCAACAGTTCCTCCCAATACTGAATTGACGATTCTTTGATGTCTCAGAATGTTCCCTACCAACCAAGTCCTTTGCAGTCAAGTTACGCCACAAATTTCTTTTCTCCCCAGTTCTGTCCCATACCTCCTCATTAATTACGTGATCTATCGATCTAATTATTAGCATTATTCTGCAGCACCACATTTCAAAAACTTCTATTCTCTTCCTTCCTGAACTGCTTATAGTCCATGTTTCACTTTCATAAAGCGTATGCCCCAAATACCTGGACAGAAGATTTCCAAACATTTAATCTTATGTTCGAAGCTAACAAATTTGTCTTCGTCAAAAACGCTTTTCTTGCCATTGGTGGTTTACATTTTATATGTTTTCTACTTCGGCCATCATCATTTACTGCCGAATTAGCAAAACTCAAGTACTGATTTTAGTGTTTCATTTCTTGACGTAATTTCCTAAGCATCGCATTATTTGATTCGAATGTACGATGGTGACGTAAAGAAGAAACAGAATACGCAGCTACTAACGAAAAATAAGTCTTTTTACATAGTTTTCGTTTGTTTGATTAAATACGCGTTTCCGGTAAAACATATCTGTTGAACTACAATAAAATTAAAAAGCGTTTATAATAGTGATAACTACGTACAAAATGTGTTCAGAAACATACATATTCCGCATTAGACAGTGAAATATCATAAACAAAAACTTTTAATTTGTCGTCATACATTGCTTACACAGACGCTGAAGCTTTGACTGACGTTTGCATACCGAAACTGTCAATAATTTTTAACATAATTTAATTATACATTACAGTTCCGTATTTCCATGAATACTAAATGTATACCTACGTATTAGTGGAAATAAACGAAACATTTGTGGACGTTGTCAGCGTTTACTTGTGGAGCAGACAGTAGCGTCAGTTTTATGGCAGTCTCTTATTCGCAGGCATACTTTCAATCAGGTAAGCACCGCGCTTGCGCATGTAAACAGCTCACACTTCACAATGGGTTCCAGTGTCGACATGTATCGACGGGGATTGGTACAATGCAAGTTGAAGCTGCCTTTCCAGATGATTTTACAAATGATCTCCGCGGAAGAAATGTGGATGCCGCAGCTCCATCACCCCAGAGAAGCTTCGGCGTACGTGGGTCTAAACATGATACTAGACATTTTAAGAGTAGCAAAAGGAGCCCATATAGAAGTATATTAATGTTTTGCACAAACTTTTTTGAGCTACTTTACATAATGTTTGCAAATCACAAGCGCTTTTGTCTCATAGTTTTTTTTTAATTTCATTTGGAAATCAGGGAGGTTTTATGGGGACATCCGCATATTTCACGTAAGAGTCACGAGAATAAGATGAGAGAAATTAGGATGTGTTCAGAAGTTCATAGACCTAATTGTTTTCCTCTCTGCGTGGATGGCATAGGAAATAAAATCGATAACATTGGTACAAAGTACACTCCGCTGTGCACTGCACATTTAACTACGGAGCATATGTGTAGATGCTGGCAGCATGTAAGATGTACCGTCAGTCTGAAAAGTTTCGACACTGGATTTAAGAAATTAGGGAATCGCTAAGATGCTTGTTTCAATGCTTCAGACATTCCAGATATTTTACCGCCACTTGAGAAGCACGTATAGCCATATGAAACTCACAAAGGTCATTATTTTGGATGTTATCCTTCTTGTGCGTCGCATTGGCTTCAATGTCAGTTACGTCGTCAAAGCGTTGACACTTTACGTGAATTTTGGAACTATGTCGTTTCGTGGTAGGTGCACATTGACGCCGGCCGGAGTGGCCGTGCGGTTCTAGGCGCTACAGTCTGGAACCGAGCGACCGCTACGGTCGCAGGCTCGAATCCTGCCTCGGGCATGGATGTGTGTGATGTCCTTAGGTTAGTTAGGTTTAATTAGTTCTAAGTTCTAGGCGACTGATGACCTCAGAAGTTAAGTCCCACAGTGCTCAGAGCCATTTCAACCATTTTTTTGCACATTGATAACATCATGTTTCGTCACTAGTGACGATTTTTTCCAGAAACGAATTGTCCGCGTTTTTCAGTTCTATCCAATTTCGGCAGGCGTCTATCCGTCGTTATTTTTGTTCAAAAGGAGTGTGGTACAAACTTTACGCGCACTTTTCTTTCGTCAAAACATACTGAAGAATTCCTTGAACATTTGATTTTGAGATGTTGATCCATTGCGATTTATGACACAATAACGATGACACACTGGACCGGACGCACGTCCACTACTTAATACTGTCTGCTCACAACTGACTGGTCGCATGCACATCCGTTGTTTACAGTTTTTAGTTCAGTCTGTCACCATAGTGCGCTTACGTCGCTTATAGGCCAGGAATAAAATCAGTCTCGGAACATGTTGGATGGACGGTGAACGTCAGTGAAGGCAACTGCTGAGAGAAATTTGCCGTCTACCGCTAATTTAATTACAGGGCCACATCTTCATATCATTGTCACTGGAAACAGTGTCTGCGAGGATGGTTAATAATGACGCAACTCATGGTGTTCTCACGTCGCAGCGCGTAATGATAGCCCAATGCAAGTAATAAAGCTCATTTCGTTTCAAATTAGATGTTGTTAACTTGATAGCAATGACGCAGCACAGATTCCACACGCTCGGGACTCCAGCCGGCCGAAGTGGGCGTGCGGTTAACGGCGCTGCAGTCTGGAACCGCAAGACCGCTACGGTCGCAGGTTCGAATCCTGACTCGGGCATGGATGTTTGTGATGTCCTTAGGTTAGTTAGGTTTAACTAGTTCTAAGTTCTAGGGGACTAATGACCTCAGCAGTTGAGTCCCATAGTGCTCAGAGCCATTTGAACCATTCGCTCGGGACTCCCTCCTCCCTCTACCAAAGGATCTTATAAGTAATTGCAGTTCTATAATGCCAGTAAACAATATATACTTACTTTCTGAAACGACATTCTATTCTTTTTTTTTATTCTGTTGATGAGGTTCCCATTTAAAAGCAACAGTCTGCATTTACATAATTATTTCGCTTTACATTGTGTTCAGCAATGGTATAAAACTGAAGAGAAGTGTCCACGAAGAATTTACTAATGATCAGTTCATTTTTACAAACCTAACTAGCAGCATGTGGTTCTGATATTCATTCGTAGCATACCCTGGGTGCTGTAGTCCCACCTTCATCTGCATTATACAACGACCGATGACAACTCATATTGACCAGTCCGAGAAGTGTCAAAGGCGAGTTCATCCACTTTGATGTCCATATGAGTTCATCGATTCCCTATTACAGCTAAGGAGTGACGGTAGGTTGCAGTGATTACCTTAATGTGACGAAACTGAGTTTGGAACTGAAGGAGGAAAACAGCTTCACGTAATAGTCAATACCCTGCACTATTCGCCACTGCTTCTAGAGGTTTGGCAGATTTTCTGCATTATGCATTATAAACACTTCTCTTGCGAGAACTCTAGTCGTATGGCATAATCTTGAAATATTTCATAGAGAGCGGAACACACTAGTCTAAAAAATGGCTCTGAGCACTATGGGACTAAACATCTGAGGTCATCAGTCCCCTAGAACTCAGAACTACTCAAACCTAACCAACCTAAGGACAGCACACACATCCATGCCCGAGGCAGGATTCGAACCTGCGACCGTAGCAGTCACGCGGTTCCAGACTGTAGCTAAGCAGGTGTTCATAATGCTTGGTACATCAGTGTTTTTGTGTACGATCTCACAAAAGTTGAAACGATTCATACAAGTTTGAAACATAGAGCGACGCGCTTAAAAAAACCTTACAAAAAGTGTTTTTTGCACGTAAAATCCCGAATGAAGCTAGATTTTTGAAAGCAAGTTTTCAACTTGATTGTAAGAATGCATTTTTTTATTTAGATTAACGTTAAACCGTTCTGCGCACTCAGCTCGCGTAAGAATCAATTTTGCGTGCTACATGTAGCTCGACTTTAAACCATCTTATCTCGACGACAGATAGAAGTTATTGGATAAAAAAATTCTTTTTGATTTTATTAATTTGTCTTCGCGCAAAGTAGGAACCGATTCTGACAAGTTTAAAGTATAGAAGTGGCGCGCTTCATAAACCTCGCAGAAAAATATGTTGTTCGCATATTTTTGCACGTAAAATCCGAACGATGCACATACTGATGTGGCATTAGTTGAGCACTAATTTCAGTCCAATTGAAATTTTTTGCAAAAGGACTTTTTTCTGGGCTCCAGCTACTGCTCGTCGTTCAAACCTTGCTTAATATAATGTATCACGGTTACAATAAGACAGATTTTCGGATGGCTGTGCAAATAGCAGATGCTCCGGGCTAAGGCAAAAGCTTTTTATCCCACGTTCCCAGAACAGGAACCGAGCACAAGCCACCCCCCACGTCTCCTCAAACCGCGATTCTGCTCGTGGCTTTTCAGACATTTATTGCAGTTCCTCCGCGCCGCGCTGTAACGATTACACGTGCAAGATGAAAATCTCTTCACATACCACAGGGACTTCGTTCACTTCAACGAATTTTTTTCCTGTTATTATTGCAAATGTATAATAAAGTAGTCTCCTTGATCTGTGAAAACGTTTAATGAATAGATTTTTAAAAACAGCAGTGATGTTTGTTGTGCTTTGAAACGAGTGTATAAAAAATTTATTCTACTAGTTAGGTAGGTCCGATTCAAGCTCAGTGCTTAGATTTTACAGATTGAGGCTATAATTTGATAGTGTCCACTACTTCGAAGACATCGCAAGACGTGAAGTTGTGCAAGGCGTAGTTTGTCATTATATTTTGAGTATCCCAAGTGACTAACAAACGTGATCCACAACCCCTGACATTTCATCTCACACTTCCCCAGTCTTAACAAGGATGGACGTGTACGCCCTTTCACACTGGTTTGCACCTCAAGGGCCCGCAGATTTAGTTCCAGAAGTGGTAATTTCCGTTTTTCCAAGTGTTGTAAAGTCGCTCTTCCTACGCTATTCCGAGTTCCAGCAACGCAGTATTTTCGAAATTTCATCCTTTTTTTAACACATTTCGCAGTTTTCAAGTAGAAATACCACGTACACGGTTACATTTACAGCACAGTACCGTCTCCCTCATCGTCAACAGAAAACTGAGCATATCCTTTCGACAATTCCACTGTGTTTCCCCGCTTTTTATTAGGTCTACAACTTTGCTTCCAGCGTTTTGCAGTAGATGGAATTTGTGGAAACTAGTGGCGCAAGTCGTAGGTCGTAAGTGTCATACAGTAAGCGTAGGCATTTGAGAATATAACGCCATCGATTTTTGATTGCATCTTAAAGTTATTCTCGGCTGAACATGTCAACTTACGAGCCAAATTTTCGTCATCTGCGGGAATTTTTAATTTTCTGCTTTGATATGAAGAAATCTGCTGCTGAGGCTCATAAAAAGCTGGATAAGACCTTTGTTGAGACGCCTGTTACTGACAGAACTTTGCACAAAATGGTTTCATGCTCCAAGAAAGGTGATTTTGACATAGAAGACCGGCATGGTTGTGAAAGAGAGAAAGCTTTCGATGCTATTGCAGCCGACGGGAACAATCACAGGAGATCAGTATCGAAAGCAATTGATGTGTTTGAGCCGATCACTGAAAGACAAACGGCGACAATACAGCGACAGACATGAAAAGCTGATTTTGCAGAATGACAGTGCTCGACCCCGTGTCGCAAAACACGCCAAAACATACCTGGTAACGTTGAAATGGGAAGTACTACATCACCCGTCGTATTCTGCAGACATTGTTCCCTTTGACTACCAACTTTTTAGTTCAATGGCACACGAGCTGGCTACCCAGCACTTCGTGTCATATGAACAATTGCAAAATTGGTTCGATGTATGGATCTTCCCGAAAGACGCCCAGTTCTTTCGCCGCGGGATTCGTGTGATGCCCGAAAGATGGGAGAAAGTAGTGGCCAGAGATGGCCAATACTTCCAAACGTACATTTTTTTGCAAGATGTTCACAAAAAAGCCTCGAACTTTGAGAAAAAACGGCGGAAGAAAAGTTGTAACCCCTGTAAGTTGCAATAACTTTTCACGTTGTTTGAGTTCCAATATCGGAATCTCAAAATAATGAACAAGTATCCTGCTGGTACATCATGTTGGGTTTGACTATTGGGGTAACAATTTTATGCAATTTTCTACTCTTCTCAATATTCCATTTGTCTATATGCAGATATTTTAGTGTGTATGTTATAAGAAGAAAGTGATTCTTCAGTTTCTGCCTGCTTACTGATTGATCTAACAGTTTAAGGGTGTTCTGCCGGTCCATAGTGTACAACAAGCACAGTATTTCAGCGATCAGACATGTTACCATTGTCAGTTGCGCTGACGAACTGACACCTCGGAGGAGCATGGCTCACTTACATTGTCCAGTCACATTAATGTGGCCACCTGTCAAAAGCCCGAATAAGCTTCTACTGCAAGAAGACAGCCAGTGAGGGTATGGAAGGTACCGACCGGGATCTGGAGCCATAGCGACTCCAGTGCCGTGGCTAGCTGCGCTAGGTTTCTGGCGCGAACAGCCCGATCAAGGTGGACCCACAGATTCTCGATTGGGTTTTCTGAGCAGTGGAGTACGGTAAACTCATCCTGGTGTCCTTTGAACCACACACGTACACTGTGAGATGTGTGACATGTTGCGTTGTCCTGCTCGTAGATAATTTGCATGCGTGGATCCCCAAGGATAGATGAATTGTTATGTTAATCCATTGTGCCTTCCAGAATGATGAGATTATCCAGAGATTTACCGTGGGACTTGACCCTTCCAACGATTGTTACAGGATATTTGCTTTCCGACGTACAGACATACACGCCGTACACGCCAATGGCCATCTGTCCGATGGAGCATGAAACGTGATTCTTCTGAAACGACGACCAGTCGCCATTCAATGGACGTCCAGTAGCGGTACAGGCATGCAAATTCAAGCCTTTGCCGCCGATGAACAGCAGTGAGCATGAGTGCACGAACCGGGAGCCAGCTGCGGAGGCCCATACGCAGTAACGTTCGCTGAACCGTCGTTGTGGAGACACTGTGGTGTCCTGACACAGGTGGGAGAGGGAGAAAAGGGGTAACTGGTCAGTCTGTGCTCCCGAGCGGTACAGAGCAGAAGGCAGAAGGACAATTCATAGTGAAGGCATTTGATTTTTTTCTGCTATCTGAACCAACACTGTTACAGGATTTACTAAAAATGCAGGTGGTGAGACTCGATAGGGAACTCGTTGTGGAGACCCTTGGACAAACAGGGTTTTGAAATAGTTTATTCAAGATAGGACTAATTAACACACGGCAGGCTAGTTTTAGGGTTAGAATAACACTGTTACAACACAAGCCAGTGCAGAAGTCCCAGGAGTGGATGCTAACGACAGTAGCAAACACTAGCAGCACCTTAAGGCGACGACTTAGTTGCAAAACAAAACATATACTGAATGTGACACTGTTCGCCGAGGCACTTCAAGTGAGAGAGCAGAAGGCAGAAGGACAATTCACAGTGAAGGCATTTGATTGTTTTCTTCTATCTGAGCCAACACTGGTAGAGGCAAGTGAGAGATTCAAAAAGGGTATTTTTGGCTCAAAAACGGGCTGTTCGAGCTATATGTGGTGTAAGTTCGAGAACCTCTTGTCGACCCCTATTCAATAGTCTGGGAATTGTGACATTGCCCTCACAGTATATATTTTCTTTAATGTCGTTTGTTGTTAGCAATATTAGCCTATTCCCAAGAGTTAGCAGCTTTCACTCAGTTAATACTAGGCAGAAATCCAATCTGCATGTGGAACGCACTTCCTAGACTCTTGTGCAGAAAGGAGTGCAGTATTCTGCTGCATCCACTTTCAATAAGCTACCACAAGAACTCAAAAATCTTAGCAGTAGCCCAAACTCTTTTAAGTCTAAACTGAAGAGTTTCCTCATGGCTCACTCCTATTCTGTCGAGGAGCTCCTGGAAGAGCTAAAAAATTAAGCAAATTCCAGTGTTACATTGTTGATTTTCTTTATTTAAGCTTACGACTTGTCACCTGAATATGTTACTTATATTTCATTTTATCTGTTTCTACTACCGTGTTATAATTTCATGTATTGACTCGTTCCATGACCATGGAGACTTCTCCTTAATTTGGTCCCACGGAACAATAAACAAATAAATAAAAACTTACGCGGATCTGGACCGAGGCTGGAGTCGACGGACGCGGATTCGGCGCCCAGATCATCCGACTAAGAACTCCGCCGACATGCGGAGTATAGGGGTCCTAAAGAGTCACGTGGGGGCACTGTTTTTCCCACTTAAAGCCACCCATCCAATCCCGCTGGTCTCTTGCAGGCGCCTGCCAATCACGGTTTAGTTAGGTCCCTTCTACTGCTCCTAAGGCGGGGATGTTAATGCAGTTGTACTAATTAAGTCCGTATTTGGTATCAACATTGTTCAGCTGAAAGCTAAACGTAACGGCTCTGCCAAATGAGCCTTGCAATATTATTGTTATACGTCACTTAGCCCCGCCCCTCGGGTTCCCCGGAGTAGGGACTGCTAGGGAAACAGTTTTTGGCGTTTTCGCTCTCTTTCTAACCCTTGTGATCCTACTGACGTTGCTGTTCTCAGGGTTGGTATCAAGCTGGCTTTATACGCTAGTACGTGCCTGTTGGTTACAAAGTTCGACGGTGGCAACCTACTACAGCGTCTAGACGACATATGAAGTTACATGTTAGTTCCTTGAAGAGCAACTAGGGCCCTGTGACCGTGTCTGGGGGCTTCTGTATTTTCGCAGGGCTCTCTCCCTACGGTTTACTTCGTGTAACGATATCTCTCCTAGTTTCGTCTGCCCTCAGCATCGTCTTTGCTTCCACGTCTTGGAGCGCCTGTCCTCCCTTCTCAGAGCTCCAAGATAACACTACAGCAGCAAGGAATAATCAATATGTTACAACATTGTTGGTAGCCCCTCGGATCATCTGGGCTCTCAGATGTTCAACAGCTGCACGCCTATTCGCCGTACACATCTCCATACCCGTCGTTCACCCCTGTCATCTATGGCTCGTCGAGCACCACCGCATGTAAATGATGGACGTGAAACAGAAAAGCTTAAGTAAACATGGCATGGTGAAATATGACAGGATCTACCGTGATCCCTCGCTGAAATCGTGGTAAAACGAAGTAATGAGCTACGGCCCATCACCAAGGATCAAGTAACGTATCACTACGATCCTTGTAAAATTTTTATGATATGGTGCTGGAATGTACGTGGATGGGGCAAATCATGACTAAATACATCAATGCTAGGTTTCAGTGATTTTGTTCGTGACAACATTCACTGGTATGAAGGCTCCCATCTCATTACAAATAACGTCATATAAATATCGAAACTAGAGGACAGTGAATTTTACATGGATAACTCACGATAGGAAAGCGTTATTCAAGACAGGTGGGCGTCAATGCTGACAAAAGGAAATGACAAAACGAATCATTTAAGGAGAATCCACCTGATTTCCTACGCCAATTTGTTAATATGGAGAGGTGTGGAATTTACCAACTGACGTCAGAAATGACAGACCGGTCAAAGGCGTCCGTAAATGAACGAAAACCCATCATTCAGTACAAGAAGAAATATGAGAGGCGAAGGCGTTAGTCACTACAGTACCTGGGTCGTTGTGCACGAAAACCTCCAGTGCCCCCGTACCACTTTCAAAGATTGCATGAATTAAATACGGTAGACTTTTAGCCAGGAAGAACTTTGTCAACTCATGTTTCAGCACTGTGCTATGTTCATATATTCCTTAGATTTTATCCTACTCACTAATGAGTCTGGCTTTACGTGCAATGGTATCTTCAATTATCACACCTGAACGTATGAAATCCCTAGTGAAGTATGACATGAGAAACATCAACAGCGCTTCAGCATCAACTTTTCGAGTGGCATCATCCATGATCGTCTTACTGCTTGCTATTTTTTCCCACAACGTCTTACTGGACAAAAGTAAGTATTCACAGTTTTCAGGGATGATGTGCTTCACTTACAAGAGAATGTGCATCTAGATGTCACTCGACGAATACATTGATCGAGAACGGCCTGTCCAATCACCGGATTTGAATCCAATGGATTTTTAGCCCTGGGGACACTTAAAATCCTTGGTATATTCACTTCCTCTAATATCGATGTTCTGATGGAGTGTATCCAAAATGAGTATGACCAAATACGACGCTTGTCCTTTGTTAAATGTGTCACATGTAACAGCAGCAATAAACACATGTAACTCTCTAACGAAGCATTTTCGGAGCCACGTTCACCAACATTTTTTTAATCCTTTGGTGCCATAACTACGTGTGTGACCATCATTTTAAAAACGAACTTACTGAATTATTAACGTCAGTACTTCATTGTAAACTTTTTTCCTTCAACAGTAAAAGTTTCATGCAGGAATAAGGATTAGCTTGGACTCTTCACTTGTTGGCATTGTTGCCCATATATTTATCAATCATCTTGAAAAGCAGTTTTTCAGTTATCTACAAGAGACACGGAACATGGTTTATTACGGTAGATATGTTGATGACATTCCGTTGTATGTAGGATATAAGGAAGACATTGATCTGTTATTTCGTAAAATGAACTAACTTCATCCTGATATTTACTTTATTGTAGAACATCAGAATATATGTTCGTTAATTTTCTAGATCAGTGCATTACTAATATCAATCAAAGGTATTCGTTTTGCATCTATCGCAATCCTACAACAACCGATGTCATCATTTGCCAGAATTCTTGCCACCCAGCGCAACGAAAGGAAGTCTTTTCCCAAGAATAATAAGCAGAATACTTAAATTACGCATTAATAACACAGAAATTAACAAAGAACAGATATGCTGCGCCGTACCGCTTCCAAATGATGATATTAGGTTTGTGGGGCGCTCAGCTGCGTGATTATCAGCGCCCGTACAAATTTCCAGCCTTTTCACTGTCCTTTTGAATGCATTATGGGAACAGCAGTGATCAATGTCTTATAAATAATTACTATTAAAAACAGTCTTGATCACGATTTATTTAACAAGGTGACCGGTTTCGACCACTACTGTGGTCATCTTCAGACCATTGAGTAGGAACCTCTTTCTGTTGGAGAATCTCCAACAGAAAGAGGTTCCTACTCAATGGTCTGAAGATGACCACAGTAGTGGTCGAAACCGGTCACCTTGTTAAATAAATCGTGATCAAGACTGTTTTTAATAGTAATTATTTTTCACTGTCCACTCTCGCCACTTTCCCGAATGATGAAACGATGAGGACAAAACAAGCACCCAGTCCCCGGGCTGAGGAAATCCTCGACCATGCCGAGAATCGAACCCGGGAAACCGTGAATGAGAGGAAGCAACGCTTGCCACAATTTTTCTTTTTTTTTTTTTTTTTTTGCTTTTTATTCATTATTGTTCTTGCGTACTCGCCTCAAAAAATGGCTATCATTTTTTCTTAGTCGATAAGATATATAACTGAGACATTTTCTGGAACAAGGGTCCATAGGTTCATGTGCCCATTCTCGGAACATGATTTAAAATTAATCAGCATGTTACGAGGAATACTGTACCAATGTTTTCTTTCGTTGTCTCAATGCTTGAGGTCAGAGCAGCTTTCTCTTGATGCGTGAGAGCGCATCACTTCTCATTCAGTTTAATGTAACGAGTGCTTATGTGCAGGTCAGTTAAAAAAAAAACCTGTCGCTAAGGGAACTGTGTTTAAAATTGAGAAGTACTTTGTTGTGAAGTACAAAACAGATGGTACAGTACTAGGCTCATTAACACACAAAGTTCCATACACATCATTCCGACTGTGGAAACAGAAATACAGTAATGGTTTATTGTAAAACCTGAGACTGTCAACAGTGGTGCTTAATCTAGTGAAGCCAGAAAACGAAAATGGTGTCAGGGCTGTATTTAAGAACATGGATAATGAAAGTAGTTCATGGTTACACAGTACGCTTGAACATAATCGCTAGCAACCAGAGGTTATTTAGGAAATATACATCCATGAAGGACAGGTAGAAGAAAAGAAACAAAAGGTCTTTCAGTAACTAGAAACTATACGAAAGAAACTGTCTCTCATAATGTGTGGACCCCAGGAAAGAAAATGGCATTTTATTTCTGAACCTGTATTTTATTACCAATTTACTTTTTGTTACTTTATTTTTGTACCTTTCTGAGGGTTCCTCGAGCATCAATATTATCAAGAACAATATAATGTTATGTTTCAATGTGGTCTGAGGGTTACAATAACATTTGATGAAAGAAATGTTTACTGATTATAACCTATTGAGATTGACTGATGGGAAAAGGGCCTATAAATGTTTATGAAAAATGTTATTCTTCACATTAAAAACATAGGTTAAAATATCTAGTATTATGGGAAGATTTAGTTAATAGTTCAAATCATATTAAAATATATTTCTATATTAGACATATGTTGGCATTCGAATATATTAAAAGTAGGCATTCTCACTGTCCAATCTCAAATAATCATTTTATCCTATGAGCTTTTCTTCCGGAAAATGCGTCAGTTCTAAACTCAAGGTTCTTCAAAATAGAGGTAACAGATTTAGTGACGATAAAGGATAAAATTCATGCCGTTTCCCTTTTATGGGGACGTTTCTTATAAAGTAAGTACATTGTTCCTCATATTTAATGGTATAACTGCCTTCAAAACTGGTGACACGAGGTCAGATACTTGCATACAGTATTAAAAAAAAAAACAAATTTAGAATTGCGGGCATTTATAAAACCTACTGCGCTGACTGCAAAGCGTTTTATATTCGCCAGGCAGACAGAAATTTTGAACTTAGTTTGAAGGGACATACGGAAGTATGAAGGGAAAATGCATAAGACAAAGTCTCCTTTGTTTCTCAATTTCAAAAGGGACACATGCCACAAACACTGCCAATAACCTCGCAATTTTGCATAAAATGAAGAAAGGTACCCTTAGAGACATCTTTGACGAAATTGAAATTTACGTGCATCTTAATATGAAAGACATTCTTAACGAACAAAAAGGCCTTTTTAAAAGAGTATGTTTGATGATTATGCAATTAATTTCAGCGCTGTTACATTGATTGTAAACAGACCACAAATAGTTCCTCATTGCTGCATCATATTTGTATGCAAAGATACTCCTTGTTGCTTCCGTTTGTTTGCCATCGTTGGTAGGCCCTGTAGCGTGCAATCCACTGACCGCGAACTACAGCAGTTTGCGACTTCAGCGGTGTCAAGCAAGAGCTCATTGGAGGGCGAAGTGAACGTCTGTTGTGTTTTCTCATGAAATTGTTTCCGGCTCGGTGACGTGACGGCCGTGATTTGGTTAGGAGGAGACCAGTTGAGGGTCTGCAAGCAACCTGTCTGCATTCGAGAGACACAGAGTTATGTTCTGGGGTACGGTTTCGTGTGAAAGCAGAAGCTCTCTAGTGGTTATCCCACCATCCTGAAGGCAGATTTGTTACTCTGGTGATTCGACCTGTTGTGCTGCCATTCATGAACAGCATTGATACAAATGATTCAAATGGCTCTGAGCACTATGGGACTTAAGATCTGACGTCATCAGTCCCCTAGAACTTATAACTACTTAAACCTAACTAACCTAAGGACATCACATACATCCATGTCCGAGGCAGGATTCGAACCTGCGCCGTAGCGGTCGCGCGGTTCCAGATTGAAGCGCCTACAACCGCTCGGTCACACCGGGCGTCTGAACAGCATTACAGGGGGTGCTTTCCAACAGGATATCGCTCTCCCACATACCGCTATTGTAACTCAACATGCCACACAGAAGGTCGACATGTTACCTTGGCCTGCTCGACCACCAGATCTGTCTCCAGTCGAGCACAATGGGACAACATAGGACGAGAACTCCAGTGTCATCCACAAACGGCATTAACTGTCGCTGTATTTTCCTACGAAGTGTAGCAGACATGGAACTCCATCCACAGACTCTCGTCCGGCACCTGTACCACACAATGCAGCCATGCTTACATGCTTGCATTCAACGTTCTGGGGGCTACACGGGTTATTAAAGTACCAGCATTTCGCATTCGCATTGGCTTTTCTCGCGCTAAAATTAGCCTGTGAACTAGCAACGTTACTCACTTAAATATGTTACCCAGACAAAGTATTCCCAAAATTTCGTTACTGTACATTAATTATTCCTTGGTGTTGGTAATTTCTTCCGTCAGTGTATTTTTACACGATACACATGTACGATACTGGCACTTCCTGTCTTTGAATATGAACCTTGTGATGCCACTATTCTGAAATTCCACAGACAGACACCAAGGCAAGTCTTCCGGTCCAGATGGTATACCAGTCAGGTTCCTTTCAGAGTATGCAGACACAATAACGCCTTTCTTAGCAATCATATGCAACCCCTCACTTGACGAAAGGTTTGTTCCTAAAGACTGGAAAGTAGGACAGGTCACACCAATATTCAAGAAAAGAAATAGGATTAACCCATTGAACTACAGACCCGTATGAGTGACCTCAATTTGCAGCAGGATATTGGAGCATATACTGTAATCCAACATTATGAATCACCTTGAAGAAAAAGACTTATTGATACATAACCAACACGGATTCAGAAAACATCGTTCTTGTGCAACACAGCTAGCTCTTTATTCCCATGAAGTAATCAGTGCTGTCGACAAGGGATCTCAGATCGATTCCATATTCCTAGATTTCCAGAAGGCTTTTGATACCGTTCCTCACAAGCGACTATTAAACAAATTGCGTGCATATGGTGTATCGTCTCAGTTGTGTGACTGGATTCGTGATTTCCTCTCAGAGAGGTCACAGTTCGTAGTGATAGACGGTAAATCATCGAGTAGAACAGAAGGGATATCTGGCGTCCCGCAAGGTAGTGTCATAGGCCCTCGACTGTCCCTGATTTACATAAATGATCTAGGTGATGATCTGAGCAGCTCCCTTGAATTGTTTGCAGATGATTCTTTAATTTACCGTCTAGTGAAATCATCAGACGATCAATTCCAATTACAAAATGATCTAGAGAGAATTTCTGTATGGTGCGAAAAGTGGCAATTGGCACTAAACAAAGAAAAGTGTGAAGTCATCCACATGGGTACTACAAGGAACCCGATAAATTTTGGGTATACGATAAATCGCACAAATCTAAGGGCTGTCAGTTCTACTAAATACCTATGAATTACAATTACGAGCAACTTAAATTGGAAAGACCACATAGATAATATTGTGGGGGAGGCGAAACAAAGACTGCGCTTTGTTGGCAGAACACTTATAGGATGCGACAAACCCACTAAAGAGACAGCCTACATTACACTTGCCCGTCCTGTGCTGGAATATTGCTGCGCGGTGTGGGATCCTTACCAGGTAGGATTGACGGAGGACATCGAAGAAGTGCAAAGAAGGGCAGCCCGTTTGTTGTTATCGCGCAATAGGGGTGAGAGTGTCACTGATATGATACGCGAATTGGGGTGGCAGTCACTGAAACAAAGGCGGTTTTCTTTGCGGCGAGATGTATTTACGAAATTTGAATCACCAACTTTCTCTTCCGAATGTGAAAATATTTTGTTGAAACCTACCTACGTAGGGAGAAATGATCATCATAATAAAATAAGAGAAATCAGTGCTCGAACGGAAAGATTTAGGTGTACCTTTTTCCCACGCGCCATTCGAGAGTGGAATAGTAGAGAAGTAGTATGAAAATAGTTAGATGAACCCTCTGCCAGGCACTTAAGTGTGAATTGCAGAGTAACCATGTAGATTTAGATAGCATTCAGCGGGTGTCTGGTGTCTCTTGGCCAGTGTATGTCACCAGCCCTCGCAACGAAGCAGAAACGTTATCGATATTGCTGTTGCGGTGGGAAGCCATCCGTGTTTGGTTTCAAAGACAACATACGTCACAGAGATGAGCAAGTAGCATCTGTAAAAGTGATGCCGGCGTCCGGACGATGCAGTCAATACGTCGTCGGTGCCGGCAGCCGGCGAGTCGGTGGCGAGGTGTCCCGGTAATTGCCCATCACGCTGCCTTTGGACGGCGTCCAGGTGGGACGCGGCGCGGCGCGCGTCACGCTTGTCTCCACTTCGCCGGTGGCGGCCTCTCCAGTAGATTACGTCCTCCGCCGCCTGGCGCGACGGGCGAGGACGGCCGGCAGTCGGGTTGTTTCCACGGCGGTACAGCACCGGCTGTCACCTCGTGTGACGTCAGTTTGCTGAAGACACAGTCACCGTTCTGAGGCTGATACCTGATGGGACAGGGGTTAACTCGCCGCGGAAGAAGCTTGGATCGAGTGACGGTGTACATATCAGTTTATATCGACATATGAAAGGAAATGAAACGAAACGACGTAATGGCGTCACTGATCGGGAGACCCCACTGGTGTAGTTCAGCCACATAGTCCAAGTTTTTTTATTTATCTTTTTTACTTTACACGTCTTGTTCCGCAGGACGAAAAAGAAGAGAAAATCTCCATGTTTATGTAACGGGTAAGTACATGAAAGTAACATAAATAAAATAAAATATAGACGAATCCTACGCAGATCACACGCTACAAATTTATATTTCTTCAAGATAGGCGTTTTGCGTCACTGTGTTTTAACCTTAAGTTTCTGTGAGCGTGTGTTCCTAGAATAGTCAAAATATATATTGCTTCCTCCTACGTATGTAACACGCATATACCATGAAAATAAAATTTGGGAGATTCGAGCCAAAATGGAGGCTCAGCGGCAATCATTCTTTCTGCGAACCATTCGCGACTGGAATAGGACAAGTAGTAAGTGACAGTGGTGCGCATATACCCTCTGCCACACACCGCAAGATGACTTACAGAGTGTAGATGTAGATCTAGATATTACCGTATTCGATAATGCAATGCAGGCATTACTTAATTTTTTTTTCGGGAACTCCGTGACAAAATTCTTCAATTTAGACTTGAATGTGCGATGATTACTACTAAGAGTACAAGAGTCAAGAAGGTGCGATCGAAATTCACATTAGATTTCTGTCTCGTATTAAGTGAGTAAAAGCTGCTAATTCTTGGAAATGAGCGCATATTGTTAACAACAAACGATATTAAGGAAATTCAATATTGAGAGACCATTGTGAGAGTTCCCAGACTCCATAAAAGAAATCGACAAGAGATTCACGAACTTACACCATATATTGCCCAAACTGCCGATTACTAATCCAAAAATTTTTGTTGTGAATAGGAAGAGATACTCTAAAATTTAATGTCGTTTGTCATAAGCAAATGAAAATAAACAAAGTACACTGATTGAAGCCAAACTTGTTGCAGATACTGCTCTAGCGGTAAATACAGCAACCGGCCGGAGTGGCCGAGCGGTTCTAGGCGCTTCAGTCCGGAACCACGCGACTGCTACGGTCGCAGGTTCGAATCCTACCTCGGGCATGGATGTGTGTGAAGTCCTTAGGTTAGTTAGGTTAAGTAGTTCTAAGTTGTAGGGGACTGATGACCTCCGATATTAAGTCACATAGTGTTCAGAGCCATTTTGAGAATTTTTGAGCGGGACTCCAGGATCTAGAGACAATAATGCTTACTTCTAGACCACAAGCTGACAGACTTTGAATATGACGTTCTTTGTATTCAGGAATGGAACATTTCCGATCACGAAGTCTCTGAATCAATGAAAATCACGACAACGTGGACAACGACCGCATGCAAATAACTGAGGTTTTGCGATGTGTGCCAGAATACCTCAGAACGAGCACTCGTGTGACACAATCAGTAACAACATTAAATGCTTCACTTTTCAGTCTGTCACATATTAATGAATATGTTTTATTCATTGCGAGCATAACTGAAAGAATGCACTCAGTCTGCGAAGCACTTCTGATGCCGAAAAACTTCAAATGGCGGACACAGACACTTGAAAATAGACGCAAATTATATCGCGAAAGCCTACTTAAAATGTATCAAGTACTAGTAGTAAGAGAAGAATCTAGAAATATACTTCAGTCTACTGCGTATCGTTTCCGTAGGGACTGCGGAGATAAACGGGAGTAACTGCAGCGCACACAGGAGCATTCGATCATTATTCCTACACTCTGAATGAGATTGAATGAGGAATAAACCCTAACAAGTGTTACAATGCTACGTGCTCTTTACCACGCCCTCCACAATGTTTTACAGTCTGTATGCAGACGCAGACTTCAACTTGATTAACTGTCGTCAGTAGAGTCCTAACTAGTGATGCTGGCAGATGTTCTTCACTTTACAGAAGAGTGCGTTTTTTGTTTGTGGCCATAGAGACAGTTACTTAGCGGGCGAGAGTGTGCGACGCAGACGTTTCTATGGAACGATGCCAGTGTTACTAAGCCGTCAGTACCATACAGTTACACGTCGACAGACATTTGGGTGCAGACTGAGTTAATTTTTATGGTACAAAAGTAGTATAACAGTTTGCCAATAATACTAACAAACGTCTTGCAAATGAGAGGTGTTATATAATAATTTAAGTGAATAATTTAGTAACTAAGGGACAGAGACAAATGAAAACGAGACAGGTGGAAAAAATAGTTAAACTGCTTATTATTTAAAAATTAAGCGTCATGATTGTTAAAACACTCTGAAAGAAGACGGTTAAATGGAAAATTTATGGAAAAGTGTTTGCGGATGCCCGTGGAACCATGATAGTACCCAAGCGTGCATCTCTTCGTCAGAAGCAAATCGACTGCCACGAATGTCTTTCTTCAGAGCTCCAGAAAATATGTAAATCACGAGGGGAGAGGTCGCGACTGCATGGGCTTCCGAGTGAAACTACTGCAGCATAGACTAGATAATCTGTCAGTAAAATGCCCGCTCACATGTTGTGAAGATTGTTTCGAGTACACTGCAGAAGCTTCGCAGGGCAGCCCTTACACATCATCTCTCCATGAGATTTCGATAACTTTGCAGCGCTGAAGACAATCATTAGTGGCCGTCGATTTGCTTCAGATAAAGAGGTGCACGCCCCCGATCTTGATTCCATAAGCAATCACGAACATTTTTCTAGTAGGCATTGACTCTCTTGACTCACAGAAGGACAAATGTATTAACAGTTATGGCGATTATTTTGTAAATAATATATATATATAATCATATTTTATATTTAATATAACATTTTATAAATAATAAACGAGGGTCATGCTTGCCATGGCCGTAAGAAGAGTGCAGCGTAATATGCTCCTGCGCTCCACAGGGGCATATAGGATAACTCCAGGGGGAGCATTGATGGGACTTTGTCCCCTTGATATACAGATTAGGGAACAGGCGGCGTGGTATTGAGTAAGAAAGGAGAAGAGGGACAAAATAATCGAATTAATAGGGATTCACGTGGGGAAAAAATTAGAAATTAAACGTAGGGGGGGGAGGATTTCTGGCAGGAACAGTGCGACAACGACGAAACAGGTCGTAGAACATACGAATTGCTGCCCAACATTATGGAGCGGTTACATCTACAATACCTTAAGCCATCAAGAGGACTGCTGCACTTCCTTACGGGACATGGACCCTACCAGGCATACCTATGCCGGTTTGGGAAGCGGGCCACACCAATGTGTGACTGTGGTGCCGTACAGGGCACCCCAGGTCATGTGGTGTACGAGTACACCCTCTCCGACGATGTAGCGGCACATTTAAGACAACAGCTACCCAATTATGACACGTACAACCAGCTCAGGCAAGAGGACCACTTCCAAATCTCGAATAAACTTGAAAATGAAATATCAGACAAAGTTATAAAAGAATTCCTAAGGAACAACCATTAACAGATCACGCCTGATTTAGACTCCGTACACCTATCGTGTTCCGCCGAGGCGTGGACCTGGCTAGCCGCTTCACGGCTGGGTTTCCCCACGTCTAGTATAAGGGGGGGGGGGGGGGTGCACACACTAACCGATTCTGACGCTCACCGAGGATTGTAGATTTAGTATTAGGTTAGACGTAGGATAAGACAGGATAACTCCATTAGCATAGTACTGCAGCTATTCACTATTCTGGGCCAGCCCGGTGCCAGGGGCATGCCCACTGGGATTAGCTCGCTGGGCACGGCCACCAATGTAGGGTTATAAACGCTGGCACACTTGTAACGCTGCATGTAGAGTAGATCAGCAATAAGTAGTAGATAAGTAAAACACCGGTAACCCAAAAACACAGCACGTAATGCCCATAGTGGAAAAAGGAACAACACCACATTCTAGTACTAGATAAGCTGCAGTAAGTCTAATTGTAATAAGTATAAAGCAGGACCCGCCAAGGTATTAGGTAGAGGGTTATTTTGTATCATATATTTGAAGAATAAAGATTTTCTTAAAAAAACTGTTTGATTATTTCTTTCCAAATGTCCCGTTTCCATTTGACTGCCACTTACATAAATAAATATGGTCAGTCTGTATTATTTGTGAGATGTGAAGAATGAGGGCGAAGTGAAATGAACGCTAACGATGAAGAATGAGCGCTAAAACTTCGGTAGTCGTCCCCCAGAACTATCAGTCAGACAGCCGCAGCCGGTCGATCCACATGCAGCAACACGGAAGTAAACGATTTGTGACATAATGTAGCACAAGCAGCTGAGTAGGACCGTGGTGTAGTGGGTATGCTGCTATACTGTTCCCTGGAGGGTCGTGAGTTCAAAACTCACCTGGATCGTGCAATTTCAATTTATATATTCTGTTCGAGTACATTCTAGAAGTATCCACAAATGTCAAGTATCATTGTACTGGAATGTTCTATAGCTGTATATAGCTCAGGCAAGAGGACCACTTCCAAATCTCGAATAAACTTGAAAATGAAATATCAGACAAAGTTATAAAAGAATTCCTAAGGAACAACCATTAACAGATCACGCCTGATTTAGACTCCGTACACCTATCGTGTTCCGCCGAGGCGTGGACCTGGCTAGCCGCTTCACGGCTGGGTTTCCCCACGTCTAGTATAAGGGGGGGGGGGGGGGGGTGCACACACTAACCGATTCTGACGCTCACCGAGGATTGTAGATTTAGTATTAGGTTAGACGTAGGATAAGACAGGATAACTCCATTAGCATAGTACTGCAGCTATTCACTATTCTGGGCCAGCCCGGTGCCAGGGGCATGCCCACTGGGATTAGCTCGCTGGGCACGGCCACCAATGTAGGGTTATAAACGCTGGCACACTTGTAACGCTGCATGTAGAGTAGATCAGCAATAAGTAGTAGATAAGTAAAACACCGGTAACCCAAAAACACAGCACGTAATGCCCATAGTGGAAAAAGGAACAACACCACATTCTAGTACTAGATAAGCTGCAGTAAGTCTAATTGTAATAAGTATAAAGCAGGACCCGCCAAGGTATTAGGTAGAGGGTTATTTTGTATCATATATTTGAAGAATAAAGATTTTCTTAAAAAAACTGTTTGATTATTTCTTTCCAAATGTCCCGTTTCCATTTGACTGCCACTTACATAAATAAATATGGTCAGTCTGTATTATTTGTGAGATGTGAAGAATGAGGGCGAAGTGAAATGAACGCTAACGATGAAGAATGAGCGCTAAAACTTCGGTAGTCGTCCCCCAGAACTATCAGTCAGACAGCCGCAGCCGGTCGATCCACATGCAGCAACACGGAAGTAAACGATTTGTGACATAATGTAGCACAAGCAGCTGAGTAGGACCGTGGTGTAGTGGGTATGCTGCTATACTGTTCCCTGGAGGGTCGTGAGTTCAAAACTCACCTGGATCGTGCAATTTCAATTTATATATTCTGTTCGAGTACATTCTAGAAGTATCCACAAATGTCAAGTATCATTGTACTGGAATGTTCTATAGCTGTATATATACTGTACGTCTTCTGGCCGTAGGCAGTTCGCTCCTCGCTCTCGTATGAGCAAGTGCTAAATAAACCTTCCTTAAATGAAGTTAGTGTTCGTCATTCGTCTAATTACACCTGCTGCTACGTGACAATATTATAAGTTCCTAATCAGTAGCGAATTATTTAATCTCGCCTGTGTGCTTTGGTAGTTTAGTTTTTGATTTCTGCGTATTAATGTAATTTATTAGATACACTTCTTGTGCTTTCGTCAGTGTTTACTGTAGAGTTTCGTAGCGCGTGTCGGTAGTCGTTTATTCGTGTGTTTTCAAACCTAGTGATCGCTCATTGGCATTAGTCAGCCAAGCAGGCAGCAGCAGCCGGTCGAGACACAAGCAACAACACGGAGATAACCGATCTTTTAACATATTGCAAGTTCTTAATCAGGAGCGAATTATCTAGTCTCACCTGTGTCCTTTGGTGGTTTAGTTTTTGAATCGTGTGCTTTCGTTGTTTACTTTTGAATCTTTGTGTGTTAACCTAGTTTACTGGACACAGTTCTTGCATTTCTGTTAGTGTCTACGGTAGAGTTTCGCAGTGCATGTCGATAGTCGTTTGTTTGTCTGTATAGTATAATTTTCCACCGTCTTTAGTATGGATAGCGAGTGTCATTGCTATGTGCAGATGCGAGCTCAGTTGGTGACACGTCGCTCTCAGCTCCAAGCTGTACTGATTCCGATTACACGGGCTGAGGCTGCAGTGCATGGCCATCACTGCTGTGGACCGTCCGCTGATCGGTCTAAAGCGGTGGTCAACCCAACGACTGCAAGCATTGAGGTTGACCCGTCACCTGTGATCGAGTTGGAGGTTGCCTCGGGGCGTTTCAGTCTGTGAAAGATTTCCTGGGGGGTGGAGGTGGGGGTGGGGAGAGGGAGAAGTGTAGAAGGAGGGGGGAAGCGGGAGGGGGAGGCCTCCCCAGTTAGTCTGACGTTGTTCCAGGTGCTGTCTGTGGCTGACACTGTCCCTCAGCCAGATACAGTCTCTTGTCCTGTTTCAGAGGAAATCTCTCACCCTGCAAGATCCGGACAGTTACAGAGGTTGAGATTATTGGTAATTGGGAGCTCCAATATTAGGTGCGTTATGGGGCGCCTTAGGAACATGGCTACCAAGAAGAAGATGAGAGCAAATGTGCAGTCCGTGTACATAATGGGTGAAGTCGTTCCAGATGTGGAATGGGTCCTTCCGGACGCCATGAGGAGCATACGGTGCGCCCAGCTGCAGGTGGTGGCTCACTTTGGGCCAATGATGTGTGTCGCTTAGGATCGGAATAGCCTCGCTGGGAGATGAGAGCAGAGCTCGACATTTGCAGCATAGTCGGCAGGACCTCGGGTACAGAGCTGAGGGGAGGGTCTGAATCAGAGGCTCAGACGATTCTGCGACCTTGTAAGCTGCATATTCCTCGACTTGCGCCTAGGATCGTGGGATTTATGGTTCCGCTAAAATGGTCAGGAGTCTATTACACGCAGGAGCTGGCTACACGGGTAGCAAGGACTGTGTGGCGTGGACTGGTTTTTAATTTTTTTTAGGTTAGAGGGTCTCGGGATAACACAAAAAGGGCTTCAGTCTCAAAGGGCGCAGGAAGAACTAGATCTAGAAACTATCAGAATAACAGTTGTAAGCTGCACTGGGGAAGTACCATAGCTCCAAGCGCTAACGGAAGGAAATGATGCTCAAATCGTTATAGGCACTGAATGTTGCCTAAGGCCGGACATAAGTTCAGCCGAAATTTTTGCGAAGGTGTTCAGAAAAGATAGGCTAATTATATTTGGCGGTGGCGTGTTTGTTGCTGTTAGAAGTAATGTATACCTATCTTATAGCGAAATTGAAGTAAACAAATCCTGTGAGTTAGTAAGGGTAGAGATCATTCTTGGTAATCGGGATAAAATTAAAATTGGACCCTTTTACTGACCTCCCACCCAGCGAGGTGGTGCAGTAGTTACCACAGTGGACTCGTATTCTGGAGGACGACGGTTCAAACACGCGCCTGGCCATCCTGGTTTAGGTTTTCCGTGATTTCTCCAAATCTTTTCAGGTAAATGCCGGGATGGTTGCTTTGAAAGGGCGCGGCCGACTTCCTTTCTCATCTTTCCCTCATCCAATGGGAAGATGAAAATCAACCAACCAACCTCCCAGCTCAGATGATACTTTTGCTGACACTTTCAAAGGGAACTTGAGTTTAATTTGAAAGACGTACCCGAAATATAAAATTGTAGTTAGTGGGGACTTCAACTTACCCTCGGTACATTGACAAAAATACCTGCTTAAATCCGAAGGTACGCATAAAACTTCATCCGGAATTGTGCTAAACGAGGTCTCTGAAAATCATTTCGAGCAATTAGTTCATCAGCCCACTCGAATAGAAAATGGCTGTGAAAAGTCACTTGGCCTCTGTGCAACAAATAAATAGTGAGCATCAAAACGGATAGAAGGATATGTGGACACAGGGTTGTCGTAGCGAGACTGAGTACCATAACTCCCAAATACTCCGAAAATAAACGAAAAATATGCCTTTTTTTTTTTTAAAAAAAAGCAGATAAAAATCTCTTGTCGCCTTCACGAGAGACAGTCTTCACGTCTTCCGAGTTACCAATGTGTGTAGACCAGATGTGTCTTGAGTTCAAAGAAATAGTATCGACAGCAGTTGAGATATTTATACCAAATAAATTAACAATCGACGGAGATGATCCACTTTGGTACACAAAACAGGTCAGAGCACTGTTGCAGAAACAACGAAAAAAGCATACCAAATTTAAACAAACGCATAATCCCAAGGATTGGTGATCTTTCACAGAAGCTCGAATTTTAGTGCGGACTTCTTTGACTCGAAACCTGGCAGAATCTACTAACGATTGTGGTCGTATGTAAGGTATGCTAGCGGCAAGACACAAGCAATGCCTCCTCTCCGAGACAGAAATGGAAATAGTAGCGATGACAGTGCTGCTAAAACAGAGTTACTAAACACATCCTTCCAAAATTCCTTCACCAAAGAAGAATTCGAATCAAGAATATTTGCCAACATAACTAACATAAAAGTGAAGCAACTTAAATCACTTAATAAAAGCGTGTCTTCCGTTCCAGACTCTACAACAATTAGGTTCCTTTCAGAGTATGCTTATGCAATAGCTCCATATTTAACAATCATATACAACTGTTCACTAGACGAAAGATCCGTACCCATAAAGTAGAAAGCTGCACCGAACACACCAATATTCAGGAAAGGCAATAGAAGCAATTCACTAAATTACAGGCCCATATCTTAACGTCGATGTGCAGCAGGATTCTGGAACATACAGAGAGCGCACAGTTCGTAACAATAAATTGAAAGTCATGAGTAAGACAGAAGTGATTTCTGGCGTTCCCCAAGGTAGTGTTATAGGCCCTTTGCTGTTCCTTATCTATATAAACGATTTGGGAGACAACTTGAGCAGCAGTCTTGTTGTTTGCACGTTCAAATGGTTCAAATGGCTCTGAGCACTATGTAACTTAACTTCTGAGGTCAGCAGTCCCCTAGAACTTAGAACTACTTAAACCTAACTAACCTAAGACATCACACACATCCATGCCAGAGGCAGGATTCGAACCTGCGACCGTAGCGGTCGCGCTGTTCCAGACTGTAGCGCCTAGAACCGCTCGGCCACTCCGGCCGGCTGTTTGCAGGTAATTCTGCTGTTTATCGTCTAGTATAGTGATCGGAAGATCAAACCCAATTCCAGAACAATTTACTTAGATGCATGATGCGAAAATTGCGAGGTCATCGGCATGAATACTAAAAGGAATCCGTTGAACTTCGATTTCACGATAAATCAAACAAATCTTAGGGGGGTAAATTCAACTAAATAGCTATGGATTAAAATTAACAGCAACTTAAACTGGAAGAAACACATAGAAAATGTTGTGGGGAAGGCGAACTAAAGACTACGTTTTATTGGCAGAACAGATATACTAGACAGACTGCCTACACTTAGCTTGTCCGTCCTATTTGGGGGTACTGCTGCGCTTTACGGGATCCTTACCAGATAGGATTAACGCAGTACATCGACAAAGTTTAAAGAAGAGCGGCACGTTTTGTATTATCGAGAAATAGTAGGGAACATTCAGCAGGAACGAATTTGTACGCTTCCTAACATCCCCAACGCCAATGGCTTTCAAGCAGTAGCAACACCGGTCCCCGTCAGATCAAGCGCTGTCAGACTTGTTTAGCAGCTGGATGGGTGCCCGTGCAGATCCAGTGAGCGCTTTTGGCAAGCCGGCTGAACTCAGTCCTGGTGAGACCAATTAAGCAGCTACTTAACACACAAGTGGCGGCTCCGGTGACGAAAGCTGCTAACGGCCGGGACAGCGATGTGCTGACCACGTGATCCTCCATATCGGCATCCGTTGATGCCTATAGGGTGAGGATGACACGGCAGTCAGTCGGTACCGTTGAACCTACAGAGGCCTGTTCGGACGGAGTTTAGTTCTCAACATTCTTAGCTGATGGACTGTGTCCGTAATCTGGTCATTGTGTGACGATAGCTGAAATTTTGAATGACCGCAGAATACCGTTGTAAGAGTTATAATAATGTTACTCATAACGTAAATGGAATTTTTTTCGACCAGCAAGTTGAAAATCACAGTTCAAGAAGTCCTTCAGAAGGCAACATCAGAAGAGAGGTGAAAACACAAAAGGCTATCAGTCTTCAACTACAGAGCTGATTCGACTGATTTAACTGGTAGTTACACAAATTTGGAATTTTATATGAACTTCAAATATAAAGGAGTTTGTTACGGACACTCGCAGGTGCCTTGTGCCGAACGGAGCGGGAGATGATGGTGTTCGGCAGTTTTTTCTTATCTTAAAATGGTTCAAATGGTTCTGAGCATTATGCGACTTAGCTTCTGAGGTCATCAGTCGCCTAGAACTTAGAACTAATTAAACGTAACTAACCTAAGGACATCACACACATCCATGCCCGAGGCAGGATTCGAACCTGCGACCGTAGCGGTCGCTCGGTTCCAGACTGTAGTGCCTAGAAACGCACGGCCACTCAAGCCGGCTGTTATCTTAAGATGTGATTCCTATGCGTCGGAAGCGTTGCGCAGAAGGTGCGGAGATTAGTGTGAAACTGACGGTTCCGTTCCATTACACGGGAGTGGAGCCTTAATGACGGTTCCGGTTTTTGAAGGTGACTGTTATAATTTAGCACAGGTGGGTTTGACATTTCGGTGGCATTTTTATGTTACGTAGCTGAGCTTATAGCTAGCTGGAGGAGGTGTTGATTCAGTAAACAGGAGTGTCTAGGTAAATTGCAGTGAGAATAAATATTTTCTTTTATATTTAACATGAAGTGTGTCGGGTTGGGTGACCATTTTCACTGTCGTCGTTTTGAAGCTCTTGTTTCTGAAGTTCCGATGATGTTACAATGAGTCGTCTGGGGAGTTCAGAGGAGACCATTCACGGTGTGTTTCCTGTCCAATGATCGGATCAACATTCTGCCTTGCCCATCTTTCTCACTATTATAGTACAAACTTAGATGTAACGAATGACTGTCTAGTACGATGCAATTGAAAGCATCTTCGAGAAATCGAAGTCCAAAGTCTGACGAGGCTGCTGAATATCATACGAGATCCCCATCCGTCGAGCTGCGACATTAAGGGAACCGCCTAAGATGGGGCACCAGAAGTCAGCATGAACTGCATTCCGGTCGCTCATTTAAGAAACAAAAAAAAAAAAAAAAAAAAAAAAAAAAAAATGAGACACTCATATTGCTAAGATGAATCTTGTTTGTTCGGAAAGGTACAATAATAAAGACAATAATGAAGGTGTACTTGTGGCGTGGTAGTATTATATCGTTTATTTAGGGACTGATACCCTCGTGGCGAGGTGGTAGTATATCGCTTATTTAGGGACTGATATGTTCTTCAGTCTATAGGTTGTCATTCACAGTCAGTCTTGGAAGGACAGTTAGATTCAGCTGCTGCGATTTAATTGAGAAGAACAGCCAGAATTTCAGCAGGTGTGCATTATTTCGTTTGCCACCTATGTTGAAATTTTTTCAAAAATGGTTCAAATGGCTCTGAGCACTATGGGACTTAACTGCTATGGTCATCAGTCCCCTAGAACTTAGAACTACTTAAACCTAACTAACCTAAGGACATCACACACATCTATGCCCGAGGCAGGATTCGAACCTGCGACCGCAGCGGTCACGCGGTTCCAGATTGTAGCGCCTAGAAACGCACGGCCACTCCGGCCGGCGAGATTTTTTTCGTATATGTTGGAGTCCCGTGTCGAGATGCAGAGGAATCAACCTCAGCTAAATACTAGGCCAACAGTAACAACATTGCGAGAATAAAGCTTCCTGGGTTTGTTGAAAGAATCATCCCTGTTTTCTACAGCAATAAGTAAATCAACATTTCAGTGCTGCAGAAAATACTGCAAACTGCGTCCGAGGAGTGGCGGCAAGGAGCTACCTGCCAGGAATTTCCGACAGTGGTTCGCGAACGTTACAGTTGTAAGTTTCTCTCTAAATTTTATTTCTGTCTGAAATTTAGTCCAGCTTTACAAAACCTAATATGAACTGAACTGTTAACTGATCTGAAAGCAGCTTGACTTTGTATTAAATGCACAACGGAAGTAAAACAATTATCTGGCCCTACTTAAAATGTCCACTTACCTAGCGTTTTTACAATATTATTGCAGATTCCTCGAAAGCACAACAGCAAAAGGCAAGCAGGCAGCGGCTAAGCTTGATTTCTGTTCCTAAATACATGTTCAAACTGTTGCACGTGATAATGCGTAATGATAAACAGTGGGGTGGGGAGAGTAACAATTCTTTTGAAATTATATGCAAAGAAAACGATTTTAGAATGAAATATATATTCAGAAAGACTGAGTAATACTTCGCGTCATCTTTACACACAACATGAGTCTGAACAATACTATGCTTAACAAGGTTAACAATGGTTGTAAAAACTTGAGAAATCTTGACAGAGAATTTCTATAAAAATCAAACAGCTTAATGAACTAATACTCAAATCCATGGCTCAGGGAAGTGAGGTACATCGACAAAGCACTACTAAATACGTCCATCATCATTCATACAAAGAAGTGTCGCTGAGGCAAACGTGCCTTCGAGCGATGCTCGAGGTTTTCGCAATTTCTGTATTTCGAATGTTTCTACAATCGGTATCATCCAAACGAATGCACCACATTTTCCTGAAGAATAAACAATAATAAAATATAAGAATGAATTGGTATAAGAATGAAATATAAGAATTTGAAAGGTTAAAGAATTGTAACTACTGAAAATACCGTGCACATACATATTATATAATAAATGCATGGAACTTCATGCAAAACCCAGTCGTAATTTTACAATTAATGCAACGTCCTTGTAACCCCTAATTCGACAATTAACTTTCGTATAGTAAACTTCTACGGCCATGGGTAGATAAATTAAAAACGTAAAATAAAATAAAAAAGTAATAATCGCGTTTTGAACATTTGACGCATAACTGGACGTCCACGACACGAGCCGCTCCACTATCAGTCGGGCTAAGGGGACTGTGCGCTCAAAGCCATCTAAATTACGTTGAAAACTCTGACGGTCGTTTTCTCAGAAACGGCCGAGTATCTACGGATAAGCCAAGACACGGGTTCACTCATTCCGGCTCCTCATCCACTGAGCGAAGCTCATGGGATATCAGGTTATGGCACCTGCCGTGTTCTCCTCGTGAGCAGTGTATCCTGATGTTAGAACCAACTATCCACGCCAATAATTTTCACTTTTGCTTGCTACCACACCACACAACCGAGAGCTGGGTCACACGATGCAGTTCAAGTACTTGGGAAGCTTTCTGACAAAAGATCCCCACTGCATAAACGAAATTCGGGCAAGTATCCCCATGGCCAAAGCCGCATTCGACAAGAAGAGGACTCTGCTGACCGGAAAGTTGAGCTTGGACTTATGGAAGAAACTGGTGAAGTGCTACGTCTGGAGCATTGCACTGTACAGAACAGAGACGTAGACCAGGAGAAAAATCGAGAAAAATTACCAGGAAAGTTTTGAAGCGTGCTGCCGAAGTAGAATACAGAACAAAAACTGGACAAAAAAATGGCTCTAAGCACTATGGGGCTTAACATCTGAGGTCATCAGTCCCCTAGACTTAGAACTGCTTAAACCTAACTAACCTACGGACATCACACACATCCATGCCCGAGGCAGGATTCGAACCTGCGACCGTAGGAACTGCGTGGTTCCAGACTGAAGCGCCTAGAACCGCTCGGCTACAGCGGCCAGCAAAACTGGACAGATAGGGTGACAAACGACAATATACTGAGAAGAACAGGAGAGAAGAAACTCAATCTGAATACAATTCTTCAGAGAAAGCCGACTGCATCGTACTCATACTTAGGCACGAGGGGCTCATACACGACGTCATTGAAGGGAACCACAGGGCGAGGAAGAAGAAGTATTCAACATCTGGATGAGATGAAAAATGGAAGGATATACAGAAGACTGAATGAAGAAGCTGAGTAGGTAACATTGAGGTCAGAAATTCTTCATACGAAGACATGGACCTGCCACTAGGCAGAATATTACATAATAACAATAACTACATCTGTTCAGTGGTGAATGGCCTTGAAGAAACGTGCAGGAGAATCCTCTGCAGCCCGTAGCACTGCCAGCGACCCGCTGGTTCTGTGATGCAGGCCGGGCTGTTCTTATGCCGCTCGCAGACAGGCGGCTACCGGATAGCGAGGCGACTCGCACAGTGCGCTCATTACGAAAGCCATTTGCCGCCAGCCGGCTCGGACTGGCTTTAATTACAAGTCGTAAAACCTCCCTGGGACAAGTTTTTACGCAAATGAATCGATGCCGAAGTAGAAAAAGAAGGAGATAGCTCTGTTCGTAGCACAAATGGTCGAGAACGGACTTGTAAACTAGGAAAACTACAAAATGCATGCCAATTGTAACCCAGTCTTGTGCAAAATCGTCAAACGATACATCATTCCATTGTACACATCCGAATTACGCACATGTGTAGCACTCAGGTAATGGTATGTGTGGTATTTTGCATAGGTATGTTTTCGTACTCATACAATAACGGCTTTCTAAGGTCTGTTGTCTCACTTGTTGACGAATCTTTCGGGTTGTGTAGTCGTAGTCCATGAGAGTTTCTTTTTGGTCCTAACGTTCCAACCAGAGCCGCGGTGGACAACTTCCTGGTTTCGTCGAGTGTTGCTGACACAGACCAAAGTAACTCTGGACGAAACTTTAGGACCAAAAAAACTTTCATGGATCACGACTATACAACCCGGAAGATTCACCGATTGCTTTCATACTGATTCGAATTAGTCTGTCAGGTATAGGAGATACATCCTTGGAAATTAAGGCTCTGAGTTGAGCAGTGAGACGTAGTTGGATGGATTATAGGCAGAATGGGAAAAAAACACTACACCATATGATGTCAGTGTAAATGTATGGCTATACTAGACTTCGAGCGTATTCCAAGGAAGTGTTACAAGATCATTACTATTCACAACAAATCCAAATAACATACTTGCTGTCTGTTGTTTGGGACATGTCCGTAACAATAGACACCATACTCATCCTGCGATCAGTATGAACATAGACGCAAAGGAATTAAACACAATATCTGCCAGTGTGCGTTGATATAAATTAATGGGGAAAGTTGAAAATTTGTGCTAGACAGGGATTTTTTTTCGGTATTGTTCGTTGTGTTTGGCCTGGGCGGACGTCACAAGACATCCGTTCAAGTTGATCGTTGATTCCGTTACTCAGTTTCATTTATTGTAGAGGGCGAGCAGGTCTCTGACCGAACACGCTGAGCTACCGTGCCGGCTAAACTTCCGTTCCGGTACCGGGAATCGAACTCGATTCGAACCTGGGTCTCGTGGTCACTAGGCTGATGCGATGAGCACTGCACCAAGTGGACACAGTGGTCATTGCAACTGCACGGAGTACCTTAGCATGTCCGAAAGAACGAGGACGGCAAAAAATCCCTTCAGTGTAGATGCACGCCGAGCACGAACTCTTAAGGGAATTGGCGAAATTCCACGAGTAATGAAGATAATGGTCAGGGGGCACTACATCAGTAATGTGTGGATAAGCTGAGAATTTGGATCTGACAGGAGACGTGCTAGGGTAGTCCATGCAGTTGCGATGAGCACTGTGTCCAGGGTTCGAATCCGGCTCAGGCACAGATCTTCAAACTTCCCCAGTGATTTAAATCAATGCTCGCTCGCAGCTAGTGTTTAATTCTTTTGTGGGTTAAATTAAATGACCTAACAGATAACATCAGAATCTTCATAAAGCTGCCTGAGAATGATTCTGTTGTATGGAGATAAATCGCAGAAAATTGTAGCGAAAGGCAGGAAGACCTGCAGGGATCGACGCTTGGTGCAGCGATCGTTGGCAGATAACCCTGATCAGAAATAACTGTAACGTATTTTGCATAAATAGGCGGAAAGATTCGTTATTGTACTATTACGCGATTGCCGAACAATCACAGCAAGCAGATAAATCCGTTAAATCTCTGGGAGGACGCATACAGACCGAAGTAATGGGATAGGGTTATACACATACACAGATGGCGAAAATATCGCGCACGTAAGATATAAAAGGGTGGTGCATTGGCGGAGCTGTCATTTGTACTCAGGTAAGGTTTTCGATATGATTATGACTGCACAACGTGAGTTGATAGACTTTAAACGCGAAATGGTATTTGGAGCTACACGAGTGGGACACAATATTTTCGAAATCGTCAGGGAATTCAATATTCCGAGATCCACAGTGTCAAGAATGTGCCGAGAATACCATATTTCAGGAATTTCCGCCAATCACGGAGAACACAGTGGCCGGCGGCCTTCACTTAACGACGGAGAGCAGCGGCGTTTGCGTAGAGTTGTCAGCCCTAACAGACAACTAGCACTGCTGTAATAACTGCAGAATGCAATGTGGAACGTACGGCGAACATATCCGTTAGGACAGTGCGGCGAAATTTGGCGTTAGTGGGCTATGGCAGCAACTGACCGTCGTGAGTGCCTTTGCTAACAGCACGACTGGCTGCAGCGCCTCTCCTGTGTTCTAGACCATATCGGTTGGACCATAGACGACTGGAAACCCTTGGCTTGGTCAAAAAGGTCTCGACTTAAGCTGGTAAGAGCTGATGGTAGGATTCGATTGTGGCGTAGACCCCAGGAATCCATGGTCCCAAGTAGTCAACAAGACACTGGGCAAGCTGGTGCTGGGCTATTTACATGCAGTGAACCGATCATTGACTCGAAATATAGGTATGTTCGTCTACTTGGAGACCACTGACAGCCATCATGGACTTCATGTTCCCAAACAACCATCGAATTTTTATACATGACAATTCGCCATGTCACCGGGCTGCAACTGTTCGCGGTTTGTTTGAAGAACATTCTGGACAATTCGAGTGAATAATTAGGCGACCCAGATCGCTCGACAAGAAACCCAGTGAACATTAGTGGAACATAACCGAGAAGTTAATTCGTGCAAAAAATGCTGCACCGCAACACCTTCGCAATTGTGGACGGTTATAGAGGCAGCATAGCTCAATATTTCCGCAGGGGGCTTCAACAACCTGTTGAGTCCATGCGACGTCGAGTTACTGCACTACGGGAGGTCGATAGGATATTATGGGGTATCCCATGACTCTTTCAGCTCAGTGTAAAGAGATACGGCCACATAACACTAATCTTAGGAGATGCGGATGCCAAAAAGAGATTCGTTGGAAAAATCCTCAGAAAGTGTAGTCCGTCTAAGAAGTAGGTAGCTTTAAAAATCTTCATTCGACCGTACCAGATATAATTAATAGATCAAATACAGAGGATTCATAGAAGAGCAGTGCGTTTCATCACAGGTTTTAGTAAGCTTCAAGGAGATGCTCATCCAGACGTAGTAGCACACGCTAGAAGAGAGGCATTTTGCATTACCATTAAAATTCCGAAAGCATATGTTCCTAGAGGAGTCAACCAATATTTTGCTGCCTCCTAGGTATATCCCAAAAAAAGACCGCGAAGGCAAGAACAAGGAGATTCTGCGTAGATTTCACTACTGGAAAGGGGTAGGGGGCAGGATAAATGTAGATACAGTGTATCGAAAAGGTTTGCCTGTGAAAAAGACTGAATCTATACATACACATTTGTGTGTCGATGAGTTTCAAAAATGTGAACCGGTTCATCAGAGGATAACACTTACATTCGCTCCTTAGGGAGCGTTGAAATTAAAACTGAGTGCCGTCGCGTAGTCGTTACGACACAGAGCTCGGGCTCGTAAGGAGCATGCTACAGATGCTTCCTGTGTCATCCCCTTGTGCTTTGTTAAACCTCAGGTACCTTTCATGACAGAAGCAGCTGAAATGTCGACCTATCCGCATGCTCTAAACACATTAGAGCGTAGGCGTTTCCAATCATACGGCGAAACGTGTGAAAGCGGAGTACAACGCCACATGAGAAAGTTACCAGCGTGCAGCTCTGGCGCTAGGGGCGCCTTATCGGCCCTGCTGCTACTGGCCCGGGGAATGACGAAAGTGTCTTCCGGAACCGCTCTCTGACCTGCGAGAGCGGAGGGCACGACCTGCATCGAGGGCACTGTTTGTAAACACCGACACGTGGATGCGGGCGTGGCCGTGCCGCCGCTGCCAATGCGGGCCCAGGCCGGCTACCACGTGCCGCTCCAGCACTGCAGCTCTCCTGGACACTCCGCTGGGACCCAATGTGTGCGTCGAACGACTGGAGGCCGCACTGTGCTACCCACAGACTTCGTCGAGCTGCGGTGTGCTACCTGAGGCCGACTCGAAAGCGTCTCCTGCCAAAGGATTTAGGTCATCAAGCTTCCCATTTTCGAGAAAAAAGAATGAGGTCAAAGGTCATAACACAGGGTATGTTTCGGACGCATTAAATCGTTAGAACACTCAGATATAAAAATAGTTTATGCATATGAGCCACAAAATATAACAGTTTCCGAGAAACTCAGCTTGCCCTTTTCTCACATGACACACTGCGAACTATGGATGGAAGGTACCAGGCAGATTCCATATTTCTAGATTTCTGAAAGGTTTGACAGGGTGCCTCACTGCAGGTTGTTAAAGAAGGTACTAGCATACGGAATAGGTACGCAGAAACGTGAGTGGCTCGAAGACATGTTAAGTTATAGAACCCGTTGTGTTGTTCTCGATGGTGAAAGTTCATCAGAGAGAAGGGTATCGTCAGGGAGGCCCAGGGAAGTATGAGAGGCCCGCTGTTATTCTCTGTAGACATAAATGATTGACGGACAAGTTGGGCAAGAATATGTGGTTGTTTACTGGCGGTGCTGTGGTGTACAGTAAGGTGTCGTCTTTGAGTGACTGTAGGAGGATACAAGATGACTTAGTCAAAAAATCCCAGTTGGTGTGAGGAATGACAGCTAGCTCTAAATCTAGAAAAAATGTAATTTAATTCGGATAAGTTGTTGTTGTTGTTGTGGTCTTCAGTCCTGAGACTGGTTTGATGCAGCTCTCCATGCCACTCTATCCTGTGCAAGCTGCTTCATCTCCCAGTACCTACTGCAACCTACATCCTTCTGAATCTGCTTAGTGTATTCATCTCTTGGTCTCCCTCTACGATTTTTACCCTCCACGCTGCCCTCCAATACTAAATTGGTGATCCCTTGATGCCTCAGAACATGTCCTACCAACCGATCCCTTCTTCTAGTCAAGTTGTGCCACAAACTTCTCTTCTCCCCAATCCTATCCAATACCTCCTTATTAGTTATATGATCTACCCATCTAATCTTCAGCATTCTTCTGTAGCACCACATTTTGAAAGCTTCTATTCTCTTCTTGTCCAAATTATTTATCGTCCATGTTTCACTTCCATACATGGCTACACTCCATACAAATACTTTCAGAAATGACTTCCTGACACTTAAATCTATACTCGATGTTAACAAATTTCTCTTCTTCAGAAACGCTTTCCTTCCCATTGCCAGTCTACATTTTATATCCTCTCTACTTCGACCATCATCAGTTATTTTGCTCCCCAAATAGCAAAACTCCTTTACTACTTTAAGTGTCTCATTTCCTAATCTATTTCCCTCAGCATCACCCGACTTAATTCGACTACATTCCATTATCCTCGTTTTGCTTTTATTGATGTTCATCTTACATCCTCCCTTCAAGACACTGTCAATTCCGTTCAACTGCTTTTCCAAGTCCTTTGCTGTCTCTGACAGAATTACAATGTCATCGGCGAACCTCAAAGTTTTTATTTCTTCTCCTTGGATTGTAATACCTACACCGAATTTTTCTTTAGTTTCCTTCACTGCTTGCTCAATATAAAGATTGAATAACATCGGGGAGAGGCTACAACCCTGTCTCACTCCCTTCCCAAGCACTGCTTCCCTTTCATGTCCTTCGACTCTTATAACTGCCATCTGGTTTCTGTGCAAATTGTAAAAGCCTTTCGCTCCCTGTATTTTACCCCAGCCACCTTCAGAATTTGAAAGTATTCCAGTCAACATTGTCAAACGCTTTCTCTAAGTCTACAAATGCTAGACACGTAGGTTTGCCTTTCCTTAATCTAGCTTCTAAGATAAGTCGTAAGGTCAGTATTGCCTCACGTGTTCCAATATTCCTGCGGAATCCAAACTGATCTTCCCCGAGGTCGGCTTCTAACAGTTGTTCCATTCGTCTGTAAAGAATTCGCGTTAGTATCTTGCAGCTGTGACTTATTAAACTGATAGTTCAGTAATTTTCACAACTGTCAGCACCTGCTTTTTTTGGGATTGGAATTATGATATTCTTCTTGAAGTCTGCGGGTATTTCAGCTGACTCATACATCATGCTCACCAGATGGTAGAGTTTTGTCAGGACTGGCTCTCCCAAGGCCGTCAGTAGTTCTAATGGAATGTTGTCTACTCCCGGGGCCTTGTTTCGACTCAGGTCTCTCAGTGCTCTGTCAAACTTCACGTAGTATCGTATCTCCCATTTCATATTCATCTATATCCTATTCCATTTCCATAATATTGTTCTCAAGTACATCGCCCTTGTATAGACCCTCTATATACTCCTTCCACATTTCTGCTTTCCCTTCTTTGCTTAGAAGTTGGTTTCCATCTGAGCTCTTGATATTCAAACAAGTGGTTCTATTTCCTGAAAATGCATGTTTAATTTTCCTGTAGGCAGCATCTATCTTACCCCTAGTGAGATAAGCCTCTACATCCTTACATTTGTCCTCTAGCTATGCCTGCTTAGCCATTTTGCACTTCCTATCGATCTCATTTTTGAGACGTTTGTATTCCTTTTTGCCTGCTTCATTTACTGAATTTTTATATTTTCTCCTTTCGTCTATTAAATTAAATATTTCTTCTGTCATCCAAGGATTTCTACCAGCCCTCGTCTTTTTACCTACTTGATCCTCTGCTGCCTTCACTACTTCATCTGACAAAGCTACCCATTCTTCTTCTACTGTATTTCTTTCCCCCATTGTTGTCAATTGTTCCCTCATGCTCTCCCTGAAACTCTGTACAACCGCTAGTTTAGTCAGTTTATCCAGGTCCCATCTCCTTAAATTCCCACCTTTTTGCAGTTTCTTCAGTTTTAATAGTAGGAAAAACAAATCCATAATTTTCGGATACAGCATTAGTAGTGTCCTGCTTGACAAAGTCTTACAGTTTAAGTATTAGTGTTTAACGTTGCAAAGCGATATGAAATGGAACGAGCGTGTGGGGTCTGTCACAGGGAATGTGAATGGTCGACTTCGATTTATTGAGAGAATTCTGGGAAAGTTTGGTTCATCTGCAAAGGAGACTGCATACAGGGCGCTAGGGCGACCCATTCTTGAGTACTGCTCGAGTGTTTGGAATCTGTACCAGATCAGGTTAACGGAATATATCGAACCAATTCAGAGGCGGGCTGCTAGATTTGCTACCTATAGGTTCGTACGACAGCCAACGGCCTTGCCGCAGTGGTAACACCGGTTCCCGTCAGATCACCGAAGTTAAGTGCTGTCGGGCTGGGCTGGCACTTGGATGGGTGACCATCTGGTCTGCTGAGCTCTGTTGGCAAGCGGGATGCACTCAGCCCTTGTGAGGCAATTTGAGGAACTACTTGATTGAGAGGCAGCGGCTCCGGTCTCGTAAACTGACATACGGCCGGGAGAGCGGTGTGCTGACCACATGTCCCTCCATATCCGCATCCAGTGACGCCTGTGAGCTGAGGAGGACACGGCGGCCGGTCGGTACCGTTGGGCCTTCCAAGGCCTGTTAGGACGGGGATAAATTTGGTTCGAACAACACGTAAGTGGAAAGGAGATGGTTTGGGAACTCAAATGCTGATCCCTAGAGGGAAGGCAACATTCCTTTCGAAGAACATCATTGAGAAAATTTCGAGAACCAGGAATTTGAAGCTGGCTGCAGAACGACTCTGTTGCCTCCAAAATACATTGCTCATAAGAACCCTGAATATAAGAAATTAGAGCTTATACGGAGGCACACAGACAGTTGTTTTTTTCTTGTTGTGTTTGAGAGTGGAACAGGGAAGGAAATGACTGTTAGTGGTACGGGGTACCCTCCACCATGCGCCGTAAGATGGTTTGGGGAGTATCAGTACAGATGTAGATATAAATGTAGATAGCTGAAGTAGGGTGTGCGAATTCTGAATTTAGTCGCGGCATCCTTGATCAACTCTGAAGCAAAGACATCTCCCTCTAACGCAATAACGTGTGGTTACCTCTCCCTGAAGATCTAGCGTGAAGCAGTGCACTGTACCATGTCCTGAGACCAAGCGTCTTTCCTTCTCTTCTGAAAATATAGCTAATCTTGCCAGTACAAGATTCTCAGCAGCCAGTAACAGTATACTATTTATCTCCAGTAACTTAAATGCTACCACTTTTGCCTGCTATCTGTATTGTGTCTCTGATTTCCTTCCTTGGAGCGTCCTTGATGGCTCCAAATAGCCTTAAGCTTAGCAACGTAGAAGTCATTACGTCATCAATACATGACACTGTAGTCATTGCTGAGCGGCACATGAGGTGGTGTAAGGACCGACACCACTGGACGATCAATGAATAAACTTTGTGCTCTGCCTTACGGCAGGTCTTGTCATGGGGGAGGCCTCGTCAGAGAGGTCCACCGCATGAGTGGTGGTTTCCCGTTGCCTTCCACTGATGATGATGAAATGATAATGAGGACAACACAACACCCAGTCCCTGAGCGGAGAAAATCTCCGACTCAGCCGGGAATCGAACCCGAGCCCCTTGGCGTGACAGACCGCCACGCTGACCACTCAGCTATCGGGGCAGACATTAATGAATGAGAACGACTGATATGGACTGATGAATTACGTTATACCCCATGGCAATCCGACACAAGGGTTTCGGTTTCAGCGAATGCTTGGTTAGAGAGTGCTTCCCTTATAGCACTTATGAAAACGCTAAACGCGGAAGGATATGAAAACATTTTACAGCACTGTGTTGTGTACTGTTGAGGAACATTTCGGAAAGGACGATTGTCTATATCAGAATGAGAAAGCTGCCTGTCATAAAGTAGCTTCTTTGAGACGATAGTTTGTGGACAATAACATCTCTGAAATAGACTGGCCTACCCAGAGTCCCGACCTGAAGGAAACATCTTTGGGATGAGTTAGAACATCAACTTAACTCCAGGCCACACTACATTTTCTGATTTTGGTTCTTGATTCTGCCATTCCTCCACAGACACTCAGACAACTCACTGAAAGTGCCTGTAGTAAAATTCGAGCTGTCAAAGCTGAAGGGTGGAGAACTGCATGTTAATGTCCACTAATAAGTGTCAGACAGCTTTTTATTAGATAGTGTTCAATATCTTCCATCGAACTCCACGAGGTATAAAAATAGGTTTCTCAAACTATGAAATACAAAAATTCGATACTATTAAGTTCTTGGAACTACAAATAGCTCATAATTGGAAAACGATGACAAATATTAATGAAGTGCCTTAGTTCACCTACATTTAGAGCAGGCATGATTACTAATATAAAGTGTTTAAAAAATAAACTAGTGTTATCTACCTATTACCATTCAGTAATGAGATATGAAATTATTCTTGGGAAACACAGGGATAGTATTTTTTGAAGATAGACCTGTTATAAGAATTTTAGAACATTCCGCAGACAATATATATATATATATATATATATATATATATATATATATATATATATGTGTGTGTGTGTGTGTGTGTGTGTGTGTGTGTGTATAGGATGTCCCATTTATCTTGACCCCTCTAAATAGCTGTTTGTCCACATACAAATTACACAATGTCTCAACCAAATGTTCTTTAGCCGTCAGGGGGACACCAATCAGCATGATTCCCATAGTTGTAGCTTTGTTTTTTACGAAGGTATGAACAGCGGTATGACTTTTTTAAATGGCACCCTGTATTTTTTGTTCGGTGATTGATTTCCTCTCCTAAAGACTTATTCAGAAATGTATCACAGTGTACCATTCACTGAAACACAATGTTATTAATTACATAACACAAAATTGACGCTGACGGTCCCAGCGCTTAGTGCAGGTACCCGCGGTAATGGAACACATCCACGTGCTGACATTGACAGAGAACAAATGTAATCATAAGTAGAATGCACGCCCGTCAATCCGTCAACCGTCGTCAGTTGAAAAGTTGTGTCAGCAGAGTGTACACCAACGAAGAGAAGGTAGAAATTCTACTCATCTATGGGGAATGTAAGTTAGCAGAAGCGTAAGTGCAATACTGTTTTCTTATGCACGCGTAAATTTAGTACAGTAGGTTAGTCCCTTTAAATACTGTTGTGTGGAGTAGGCATATAGTAAAGACTGTCTTCCTACAAACTGCATCGACATAGCATTTCTTTTATTGTTGTTGTTGAAGGTAGGCGATATGCTACGCAGGCAACGGAACTGTACAGACAGCGATATTCGGACAAAAACCCACCTTCCCGATGGATGTTTTCTGGTTTTGTTGCGACGCTTTAGGAAGCGGGAAGATTTAACCCACGATAACACAATCGTCGTAGCACTCGCACAGACAAAGCTGCCGAAGTTACTGTTCTCGCTTCCGTTGCTATGAGTCCACATGTGAGATCACGACAGCTTGAACACGATATTAGCATCGTATTCTTATACGTCACCGGTTCCATCCTTCCCATGTACACCTACATCGAGAATTGCTTGGGAATGATTTACAGAATCATGTACAGCTCTGTAAGTGGGCACAGCAGCAAATCCTCGCCAACCTGAACTTTTTCTCCAATGTTCCACTTACTGATGAATGTTCCTTCTCAAACAAAGGATAGGTAAATATAAGAAACATGCATTATTGGTCCAGTGATAACCCACCATGGCTTAGACAGGGGGAACATCAGCGTCAATGGAGAGTTAACGTCTGGTGTGGGATGCTTTGTACTACAATTACTGGCCCTTATTTTATCAATGGTAATCTAAACGGCACAGCGTATGCCAACATCCTCAGACAAATTCTTCCTTCTCTTCTGGATGAAGTGCCGCTTTGAATGCTTATGTGGTATCAACACTATGGATGCCATACACATGATGCCTCACGCGCCCATCGTGTTCTGAACGGAAGGTATCCTGCCAGGTGGATTGGTCGAGGAGGAACAGTTACTTGGCCTGCTAGGTCTCCTGATTTAAATCCTCTGGACTTTTTTCTTTGGGGATGCAATAAAGATGTTGTTTATCGCGATATTCCAACAAGTCCAGAGGACACGCGGGAACATATCGTGCTTGCTTGTAATTCTCTTCAGCAGGCAACACTGGAAGCAATCAATAATTCTTTCATTCAACGAGTGCACCAGTGTATCGGTGTCCAGGGTCACCACTTTGAGCAGCTTTGAATGTTCTACTCCTGAGCAATGGTACAAGAGAGTCAAAGTCAATTTTGTGTTATGTTTTTGCTTGGTTTTCATTTATTTTCTGACAACTTCAGCAGTTGGACGAGTTTGTGATCCTGCGCTGAAAGCCAGTGTTGTGTTTTTTAATTAATAACGTTGTGTTGCAGTGAATGGTACACTGTGATACAGTTATAATAGGTCATTAGGAGAGGGAATGATTTACCGAATAAAAAATACAATGTGCCACTTAAAAAAGTCGTACCGCTGTTCATATCTTTGTAAAAACAAAGCTACAACGAAGGCAATCTTGCTGATTGGTATCCCCCTGACGGCTAACGAACATGTGCTTGAAACATTTTGTAATTTGCATCTGGACAAATAGTTATTTAGGGTGGTCAAGATAAATGGGACACCCTATATATATAGTGAGAGAGGCAGGGTGTGTGTGTGTGTGTGTGTGTGTGTGTGTGTGTGTGTGTGTGTGTGTGCGCGTCCAGTACCTCCTCCAAAACTCCTGGATGCATTTCAATCAAATTCTGCGCACAAGCAGCACACTTCATGACTGTTAGCAGTATGGGGGTTAGAACCTTATAGCTCCCAAATGAGTGCAGGTGCGGGCGGTAACCTAATGTGTAGGTATCGACCTGCCTTGTCGACCGGAGAGGGGGACAGGAGGAGATGAATAGGGAGAAGTGGGGAGGAGGAGAGGGGAAGGAGAGAGGGCAATGGAGATGGACAGAGAGCGAAGAAAGGAGGATGAGAGGAACAGCGACGAAGGGGGGGGGGGGATGATGAGATGGGCAGGGAAGTGGGGAAAAGACAGAGGGGAGGAGAGAATGGCCAGAGGGCGAGGTGTAGATGGACAGTAAGGTGTGGAAGGATGAGGTGAACAAATAGACAGGGGGAGAAAGTATATACAAATCCTTTATGACCGCCTGTACTGATCTTTTCTCAAAAAAGAGCGAAGACCATGAATATAAAATCAGAAGCAGAGAAAAGTCTACAAACTTTACTACATGAAGGAATCAGATACGTGGATGGGAATGTATTCAGCAACTGGCCAGATGACGTGTAAGGAATGTAGTGGATTTAAGATTTATTAAAGGACTTCCTGTAGCGCAACTCCTACTCAATTGAAGAATACCTTCATAGGAACTCTAAAATTTAATGTCTTCGGATAATTTCATAAATATAATTATTCCTATAATAATGTAGCCTCTTGTACTGTTAAGCCCTTTTTACTGTATTGTTCTTGAATTAAATTAAACGCACAACACTGCTGTCTTCCCACATCCTTGAGAGCACTTGCTGTGGGATCATTGGAATATGACTGATGGAACGCAGTCTTATACGACCCTATCCTTAATGGCGTGAATTTTCAGGCTTTCATCTAAATAACGTAACATGTATATTTTTAAGAAAGACAATGAAGTATTACTTTGCCTGTTCCACTTTCGGAGCGTCAATAGTCGCATTTGATATTGTCTTGTGATGTGCAGGCGCCTACGACTGCTTGAGTGCCATCAAACGTAAGATCCCGCCGGATGCAGAATGAGAGCCATCTTCGCTTCTCTGTAAATGCATACAGGCTGGCTTTGTAATCAGCCAGACAGCGAAAGGCCCCACACAGCAGGTTCAGGACCCAAAATTAAACAAGTGAACGGCCACTGCTGTGTAGGTGCACTCTACGAGTTTTACAGCGGGGGCAGTACAGCATAACGGCCTCGCGGAGAACCTGACGCTTAATTTAGCGCCCGCTGCTGCTGATAGCCGGCTCTTCCATTCACTTTAGAGACCCTGCAGCGCCTCCACTTCATGAGGCGCAGAGGTTGACTAACAGGCCTTTGTTACCTCTGGCCTTTGTCGATCCACGCAGCTTACGACCAGTAATACCAAAACTTGAACTGCGTCTGTACTGGCTAGTTCTTAGCAAACAAAACCGCGTAAGACGTTGTTAATAGGGAGACACTGTCAAAAGCGAAAGGTGTTTCAGCTGCACCGTAACCAAGGGTGATAGGAATTTATTGACACTAACAGACGCAGTTTTGTAAAGACCACCAATATTTAATTATACACTGCCGGAAAAACAATTAGTGCACCTGGAGAGACGACGTCGATTTTCAACCGATGATGACATATGCCACATAGGGGAAAGTACAGGGTGTACATAGTCCGGGAACACTTTCAATTATTTATTGCACAAGAACCAAACATTGTACAGATATTACACATATGTCATTTTGTATACCGCCATAGCGTAGTTTGGGAATTTGCCGATAGTCAGCGCTAGTCGCAAACAGGTAAGGCCATTTACCACTGGCAAAACAAATTCGTTGCGACGGGTTGCTTGTGCCCGGCAAAGAGAAGCGGACTTCCCAGTGTGAGTGAAGTGAATGTGGAGCGCGTACGTGAGACATTCATAAGGAGTCCAAAGAAATCGGTGCGTCGTGCATCCCGTGAACTCGAAATGGCTCCAATGACAGTTGGAAAGTCCTGCAACAGAAGCTGTCTATGAAACCATTGAAATTGGAGCTAGAGCAGAAGCTCAATGGCGACGACAAAGACAAGCGTTTTGAGTTTTGTTCGCAGATGCAACAATTGAATGAGGATGGGGATGGCATTGTTGATCACTTAACTTTTAGAGACGAAGTCACTTTTCACACTAATGGGAAAGTGAACAGGCATAATTGTCGAATCTGGGGTACAAAGCATCCACACGAATGAATTGAATTTGAGCATGATTTCCCAAAGGTAATTATTTTTTGTGCCTTGTCACGTCGAAAACTGTACGGGCCATTCTTCTTCGCCCAGAGCACTGTCACTGGATATTCCTACTTGGGCATGTTGCAGAAATGGCTGATGCCTCAAATGGAATCGGCCTCTCCGTTCATTTTTCAGCAGGATGGGGCTCCACTCCATTTTCGTCGTGAAGTTCGTGGGTACCTGAACACGGATCTGCCGCATCGATGGATCAGCCGCGCTACAGAAGGGGACAGCTGTTTCATGAAATGGCCTCCCCCGACCATCAGATCTCACTCCGTGTGACTTTTTTCCTGTGGAGACACATTGAAGATATGGTGTACTGCCTCTACCACGTGGTGTAGCAGCTTTCCGGGAGAGAATACGGGAAGCAACTGCCAAAGTCGACGATGCCATGCTGGGACGGGTATGGCAAGAATTCGATTAGGCGTATTGACGTCTTCCGGGTCTCTCATGATCCACATATCGAATGATTGTAAAAAAAAAAAAAACTTTCAGAGTTTCTCTTCAAAATGCAGTATGCATGACATCTGTACAATGTTTAGCTGTTGTGCAATAAATAATTAGAAGTGTTCCCGGACTTTATGTACACCTGTATATGTATTGATAACGGTTGCAACGTCGTCCGCGAACGTATAGCGTAGTGGCATAGCTACCAGAGCGCCGTCTGTGTCTATCCTGTCATAGGGAACGCTCACAGCCAGGAGGCTCAGTGCAGTGCAAATGTGTGAATCGAGCAGGTAAACATGGAGGAGAGACGCACTCGTGCTTCCTACAGCCAAATTAGCGTGTTTAAATGGGCTCAAATTGCAGCTCTCCGAGTGGCGGGGTCGCCCTTTAAGAGAATTGCCGCACAAGTTAGATGTGCGGCGCCTGTTGTGCAATGATGCTGATGTCACTGGTCACGTGAACATTCCAACAGCCGTAAACGAGGTTCTGGTCGTCCACGCACCACAGGCGTCCGCCAGGATCGCCGTATCGTAAGGGCAGCGGTGGCAGATCGTACAGCTACCACAGCAAAGATAAGACGACTTGTGAGCCCAGGCGTGTCTACATGAACTGCTGCGAATCGGTTATTAGCAGTGGGACTATGGACACGCTCATCTCTGTCCCGTCTTCCACGCAATCCGCAGTATCAGGATGCACGGATCACTTGGAAGATAGTATGGCGCGCCGTTGTCTTCAACGTTGAAAGCAGATTCGGACTGCCCGCACGATAGATGGTCGCCTGCTCGTTCGACGAATACCTGGTGAGTGCTGTCTCGTAGAGGGCATTCGTCCAAGACACGCTGGTCCCACCCCAGACATTATGGTCTGGGGTGCCATAGGCTACAACTCTCGTTCACCTTTGGAGATTTGAAGGGGACGCTAACTGGCGCTTTGTACGTGCAGAATGTTGTTGGGCCCGTTCTTTTGCCGTTCTCGCAAGTGGGCGATCAGGATAAAGCTCGCCCAAACACTGCCCGTGAAACTCAATGTGCTCTGCAAGACGTGCAAAAACTTCCCTGGCCAGCACGATTTTTGGACTTGTCTTCCCCTCGAGCACGTGTAGCAAGTGACGGGACGAGCAGTGACTCGTGCGGCTCGACAAGCAACAGCTCTTACAGAACCACGTGAATATTTCGAGCAGGAGTGTATAACGTATCCCAGAACAGTATTTGCCATCTGTACGATGGAGTGGATCCAGAGTTAGCGCCTGCATGGTCGCCTGTGGAGGCTTCACCACATACTACACTACTGGCCATTAAAATTGCTACATCACGAAGATGACGTGCTACAGACACGAAATTTAACCGACAGGAAGAAGATGCTGTGATATGTAAATGATTAGCTTTTCAGAGCATTCACACAAGGTTGGCGCCGTTGGCCACACCTACAACGTGCTGACATGAGGAAAGTTTCCAACCGATTTCTCATACACAAACAGCAGTTGACCGGCGTTGTCTGGTGAAACGTTGGTGTGATGCCTCGTGTGAGGAGGAGAAATGCGTACCATCACGCTTCCGACTTTGATAAAGATCGGATTGTATCTTATCGCGATTGCGATTTATCGTATCGCGACATTGCTGCTAGCGTTGGTCGAGATCCAATGACTGTTAACACAATATGGAATCGGTGGGTTCAGGAGGGTAATACGGAACGCCGTGCTGGATCGCAACGGCCTCGTATCACTAGCAGTCGAGATTACAGGGGTCTTATCCGCATGGCTGTAACGGATCGTGCAGCCACGTCTTGATACCTGAGTCAACAGATAGGGACGTTTCTATCTGCGACGTTTGCAGCAGAATGGACTATCAGCTCGGAGACCATGGCTGCGGTTACCCTTGACGCTGCAGCACAGAGAGGAGCGCCTGCGATGGTGCACTCAACGACGAACCTGGGTGTACGAATGGCAGAACGTCATTTTTTCGGATGAATACACGTTCTGTTTACAGCATCATGATGGTCGCATCCGTGTTTGGCGACATCGCGGTGAACGCACATTGGAAGCGTGTATTCGTCATCGCCACACTGGCGTATCACCCGGCGTGATGGTATGGGGTGCCATTGGTTACACGTCTCAGTTACCACTTGTTCGCATTGACAGCACTTTGAACAGTGGACGTTACATTTCAGATGTGTTACGACCCGTGGCTGTACCCTTCATACGATCCCTGCGAAACCCTACATGTCAGCAGGATAACGCACGACCGAATGTTGCAGGTCCTGTACGGGCCTTTCTGGATACAGAAAATGTTCGATTGCTGCCCTAGCCAGCACATTCTCCAGATCTCTCACCAATTGGAAACGTCTGGTCAATGGTGGCCGAGTAACTGGCTCGTTACAATACACCATTCACTACTCTTGATGACCTGTGTTACCGTGTTGAAGCTGCATGGGCTGCTGTACCTGTGCATGCCATCCAAGTTCTGTTTGACTCAATGCCCAGGCGTATCAAGGCCGTTATTACCGCCAGAGGTGGTTGTTCTAGGTACTGATTTTTCAGGATCTATGCACCCAAATAGCGTGAAAATGTAATCACATGTCAGTTCTAGTATAATATATTTGTCCAATGAATACCCGTTTATCATCTGCATTTCTTCTTGGTGTACCAATTTTAACGGCCAGTAGTGTAGTATGGGTGTTTCAACACGTGTCGATATGTTGTATCTCAGAACCGCTCGTGCTATTGATCTGGAATTGCAATCGTATCGTGTACTCTACACGCGCTGTTGGAACAATAAATCTTGAATCAATTGGAAAGCCCTGAAAGTGTGTACTGATTTTCTCTGGCAGTGTACAAGAAGGGTCACTCTAGAACCTCGCCCCCTCTTGGGCTGTTTTGTGCGGACGCGCGTGCCGCTACGACAGAGCGAGCGCAAAACTCGGCAGCAGCGGGCACCGGCCTCATAACGCCCCGAGGCCCGGCGTGCATAATGAGGCCCTCGCCGTGTTATGCCACGGCTCTGCTGGGCGATCGCATCGCGGCCTGCCTACTGCACGGCCGAGCCGCCCCAGGGCAGCTGACGCTTTTAACGGCGAGCGCCGTGGCGGAAGCCGAGGCGGCTGGGCAACAAAAGAGATGCAACTGGCCGCCGTGCTTACCTGCCGTCCGCGATGTCCACCGTTTCTGGTGGTAGTCGGAAAAGGCAACTGCTCTTTCATACGAGGAATCACAATGTAAGGTGGCTCCTTTGTTTAGTAATTCAACTACTAGTACAAGTAGAACTACGAGTAGAGTTCAGTAATCAATAAAACGCTTTTTTTGGTTCGTTTTATACAAGATTCCAATACACCATATTATTCTCCACTCTTTGGCTGCGAGACCCTAATTTCCAACATAATCTCCGTTCAATGCGACGGCCTTACGCCACTTACTCGGAGGCCTGTATGCCCGCATACTAACACTCTACTAGTCGACATCCGAGCTAACGCCTTGCTGCGTCAATAACCTCCCCATCGTCCACGCACTCCTTCCCGCAGAGTGCATCTCTCATTGGGCCAAACAGATGGATGTCTGTAGGTGTCAGATCTCAGCTCTAGAGTGGATGAGAAAGAACGGTCCAATTAAGTTTTGTGAGCTCCTCACTTGTGCGCGGACTTTTATGTCAGCACTACCAACAGAGACGGCCAGTTCTGCAGCGAGGCGTTTGATTGTCATTCGTCCATCATCTCAAATGAGTGTCCACATGGTTCAAGGTTGCAGGAGTTACAGCTCTGTGCGGCTGGCCGCCTAATGACTTACCGTGCTTCTTGTTCACTGCCAGCTCTCAGTACACATTATGCAAACGCCTATGAATATCAGCGATGCCTTGATTTCCCACAAAAAAAAGAAACTCAACGACAGCTCTTTGCTTGCAATAAACTTCCGTTACGGGCGCAATTTTGAATGCGACGTGTAGCGCCGCCACCTATCGGAACTTCATGAAACTATTCGGACTGCACAGAAAATATTCCACGACGTTCCACAACAAATTCCGCATTTTTCAACCGAAATTAGTCGAGAAAAAAAGGGTTGAATTGTCTATAGAGCGCCGCTAGTGTTAAGCCCTCATTTCGTAGAACTATACCTTCTTATAATTAGACGATAGCCCTTGGGGTAAAACCTATTCTTTTTCTGAGATTTTAGTTGCCTAATTAAACTCGAAACCTTTAATTTTATAGCACCTCAAGTGGCCTGTTTCGACGTTAACGCATAGTTTTGCCTATTTTTACCTTTAAAATCCGAAATTAATTATAATACTAAAGCGTTTCATTTTTTGTCACAAATTTTATTCTAAATGTGTTTTACTCTCGACGTGTAAAAAGGAAAACTATAATTGTAAGAGAAGCTATGATTTTGATATATATTCGAAGATTACATTTAACATACCGAAATTTCCAGAATTTGTAGAAGTGGCGAATGCAAAGCCACTGAGAATAAATCTCAAATGTTTTTTATTCCAGTCTTTGATCACAATATCACTTCTTCTGACGATGACCGGTTTCAGTCCGTAATGGTCACCCTCAGATTTTTTTTACACCATGTCCTAAAGTGATAAGGCCATAATGGCATCGTCAAAACATATAAATATAGTCAGCATAGCATCGTTACATAGATCTAAAGTAAGGTGTAGAATAGAGCACATCGTCCACACAGTCATTATTAATGACGTTCTAAGCTATGAAAGAAGTGGGTAGTTACTGTAGCTACGTTAGTGATGCAAGAACATCGAAAAGGCCGGCTCAATTTTCAACTTCGTAGTTACGTTACAGATGAATCGCTTACTCCTATCTTCGCAACTTTTACCAGAAGAAAATAAACGGCAGGTGGCAGCGTTGTGTTGTGGAGAATTCTTATCTCCATCGAACTATCATCTATACCTATGGCAACGTGAGCTGGTATAGGAAAATAAAAAGGAAAAGAAACACTTATGAATGATTTTTTTTCATACGGAAGGCACTTTCTAACGATCTAATATATCTATATTTACACCTACACTATGTAAGCTACCTCATGGTGTGTGGCGGAAGGTACTTGTGGTACTACTATCACTTTCGTGTTCCAGTTGCGAGCTGTGCAAGGGAAGATCGGCTGTCAATAAACTTCCGTGTGAGCTCTCATTATCTGATTTTTTTCTTCGTGGTCATTTTGTGAGATACGTTGCCAGAATCTTCTTCGGAAGGTGTTCTTGGAATCTGAACGGTAGCCTTGTCAATGACAGAGAACGCCTTGTCGCAGTTTGGCGAGCATCTTCGTTACGCTCTTGCGCTTACTAAACGATCCATTCACGGAACGCGCCGCCCTTCGTTGGCTATTCTGTGTATGTTGAGTGCTCCAGCCTGATGCACAATGCTCGAGAATAGATCGAAAAAGTGTTTTGTAAGCCACCTTCTTCGTGGATGAGTTACAGTACCTTAAGATTCCTCCAATGAATCCCAGCCTGTGATCTGCTTTTCCTGCTGTTTGTTTCATGTCGTCATTCCATGTTAGGCCGCCCTAGACGGCCTCTGCTAGGTATTTAACAATTGATATTGTCTCCACTGATTTTTCACTAATAGTGTAATGTAACAGTAATGGGCATCTACGCCTATTGTTAACTTCGCCTTACTATATAACGAGCAAACCTCACATGCTTATTCTGTTTCCTGGTGCAGATCGTATGAGTATTACATGAATGGTTAGTGATTTCGGACAGTGTCTAAGAGATCGTGAATTTGATTTACAGCAACTGTCTCATCCATATATTTTGCTGGCTATGACTCTAACACACTGTCCCTGCATGGTATGAGAGCGACAAATTTGATGGCGCACGGATACCTGTTGTGATGCCACCTCTTCTAGAGATTCTGGTCTCAGTTTATATTTAAGTTTCACTCAAAAACAAGCAGAAAAGTGACGTAAGCTATACCTAAAACGTGAATGTCATTATTTATTAAATACTTGAATTATAATATTAATTTTATGTACGTTTCTGAGGGGAATGAGTGATGACGATACGATAACGGTGTTCCTCAGGTATAGGAGATTTTCCTAGATTTTTGCCACTCATATTGATGTGGCATCAGTACTTTACCAGTTGTTGCCAAGACATCCTTGATGATAAGATGCCCGCTTTTGTGCACATTGACCCACCTGCAAAGCGAAATTAGCGATAATGAGTTGCAAGGTCATAACATCACAACTTTTTATCGCGGTTCCTACACAGCCAGGGGGAAAAACGGCCCACTTTCGTCAGACGACTGTATTTCTCGTCAAAGTGTCTTTAAATAGTACCCACAAACTGCTGACTAGCTCACTTTTTAGCTGGACTGCGAAAGGTAACACGTGCTTCGGCGATTAGTACAATCTGCAGCCAGACAACGTGGAACTAGTATGTAATCGACATTTTGACAGAAATATTTACTGAGTGCTAACGCCTCAGAAGTATAAGACAAGTACCCAGTCCGATGATAAGCTATTACTCTCGAGTTGCGGTACTAGTTCTGTTAAATTAATGATGGCGATGTGAATAGAAGATCGACATCACGTCTCGTGGTCAGCCATGTTGTTGCTCAGGTAGCCGCCCGAAACTTGTAGCGTTGGTGAACAGCCGTTACTCGTCGGTCTCTCTGCCACTTCGGTCTCCTCATAATTCAATCTTTTTAGCTACCAGTGAATTACTATTATTCGATTATTTCAGGAGTGTCTGCCGGATGCATTCATGTGTTCATATTTGATTCTGCACTCTTTTCCATGTATATAATCTATTATTATTCGATTAGTGTATATTTTCTGTACTTCTCAAGACTACAAATAATTAATATGTTTTCAATTCTTTACTAGAGTTTGTAAAGATCCTCTCGTGTCTCATAATTTTATAGGTGCACTAATCATATCAAATGATTAAGCAGAAATTCTATGTGCAAGTATTCCCTGCCAGTAGGCAAAGAACTTTAATGTTTTGTTATCACCGTCCTGACAAAGTTTTTAGGCCGGTTCTCATATGAAATGAACGTATCCAAGGGCAGAGAGTGCCTGAGATGCCTTCCTACCAGAGCAGAGGGAGCATTTTTGCATTGACGTACACATTACAGCAGCTAGCGGTGTACACTCTGGACAGAACTGCCGGAGATGGTGGCTACAGGCTAAAAGGAACATACTGATGAGCGAAAATATAAACTATAGAAGTTCTGCTACATTTTGTTTATATTACGAACCGGTCTTTAAGACAAATATTTATTGTAGAGCATCAGAGCTTGTTTTTTAAATGAGTGGTATGAAACAGTTGTGTGAAGCAGTGACTGTTTCAACGCAAGAAACATATTGGGCTACTGTCATTGTTATTTTGCATGGTAATTATTGAATGATCATGTTATTATTTATAATACAGAATATGTCTTAATTAGTCATTTTACTCCATAAAATAAAGCCAAGTGTACAAAACGAATGTATATTTTTGTATAAATCTTGCATCTAAAATCACAAGAAAATCACCTAAAAGCATTACCTCATAAAGAAAAATTTTCTTTCCTCAAAAAGAAATTCAGGTCTGAAAGAGTTAAATGTAAAGGAGCTATAACACTTCAAAGATTCTATTATCTCAGCCCTGCCACCAATTTATTAACAGTCTAGCTCATTAGAAAGCTGTGTGTCATCACAGTGGCAAAAAGTGTGTGAAAATTAATATTTCTCTTCCACATCACAGTTAACATCAGAATCCTAACGATCTCTTACACTGCCTTCTTTTCGCTGGTAAGTTAAATGGAGCGTTGTACAAATATCTACTTCCTCAATAAGGCATCGCAGGAAAAGACGTCGCAACGCAAATTGACGACTCAAATTATTCAAAAGCTATGGGTGTATTATTCCTATCAGTGTTCTCGCAAAAAAAGAAAAAAAAAAGGCCAGATGTCTGTAAGCGAAATATAGTTTAGATTTTATTTAGCTGCACAAATAACAAGGCTTCTCTGTGCATAAATAAGAACACAATTTTTTGAAACAATTATAATTAAGTAGCCCTTCTTCTAACAGTAGAACAGTCAACTCTACAGAACCAAAAAGTACAGTGGTTTCTGCGTCATTTTTTAGTAGGAATGAAAGAAAAAAATCACAATGGATAGGCCAAAAAGCCTCTATGTATTGCCTTCTATGTATTGTTTATTTTAATACATAAGGGACAGTCAAATTAAAACGAGAAAAATGGAAAACGTAGGTAGACACTTTATACTTCAAAAGTAGTCGCTTTAACTGTTAATACGAGGGCTGTTCGGAAAGTAAGGTCCGAGAGGTCGCGAAACGAGAGTGAAAATCCGATGAAGATTTGCACAGATATGTTGGGCAGTGTCCCTAGTACGCCTGTCGATCCCATAACGTCGCTCTTACCAATTTTGAGCACACAGTGAGTACGTAAAGATGCCAAGAACAATAGTGTCTGCCGCCAAGTATGGGTGCCCGCTACGAGGTTGCTCCTGATCTCATGCAACAGCACATAACGTACCAGTCGTGCGTTTCCTTCTTCATGACAGTTCTCGGCTGCTCACTGCAGGGGCAATGATGGCGATCCTGCAGCGTTTTCGATGGGAAGTGTTGGTCACCCACCATCCAGCCTGTTCTTGGCTCCCTCTGATATTCTTCTCTGCTCACATGAGAAGCTGCCTATGAAGACAACATTTTGACGCAGACAGCGAACTGCAGACCAGCGTACAGAAGTGGCGGAAGGCATGGGCGGCTGCCTTCTATGGGGACGGTTTTGGAAAGTTGGTAGAACGCTACGACAAATGCCTGACAGCGAACTGCAGACCAGCGTAGAGAAGCGGCGGAAAGCAGGGGCGGGTGCCTTCTATGGGGACTGTTTTGGAAAGTTGGTAGAACGCTACGACAAATGTCTAAGTTGGAGTGGTGACTGTATAGAAAAATAGCTGGAAGGTATAGAAAACTGTTACAAATAAAACATTTTTGATTTTCACTGTGGCTTCCATTTCGCGACCGATCAGACCTTACTTTGCGAGGAGCCGTTGTACATTTATCCCATTGTGAGACAAGACGGTCAATGCCTTCGTGGAAAATTTTTTGCCGGTGCCTACGGTTCAAATGGCTCTGAGCACTATGCGACTTAACTTCTGAGGTCATCAGTCGCCTAGAACTTAGAACTAATTAAACCTAACTAACCTAAGGACATCACACACATCCATGCCCGAGGCAGGATTCGAACCTGCGACCGTAGCGGTCACGCGGTTCCAGACTGAAGCGCCTTTAACCGCATGGCCACACCGGCCGGCGGTGCCTACGGAATAATGATTGTACCCAGGTGTGCATCTCATCGTCTGAAGCCAACCGACGGCCACGAATGTCTTTCTTCAGTGCTCCACAAAAGTATGAAAATCTCTTACGGAGAGATCGAGACTGTAGGGAGGACTAGTAAGAGTTTCCCACGTAAACTTCTGCAGCGTGGTCGAAGCAGCCTTTGGCCCGTCTATATGTTCCTAAGGTTGTTTCAACCATGCTACAGAAGTTTCGCTAGAATGCCCTTGCATATACTAGATAACTGCTCACCAAATTTAGTTTTCGTGTTACCCCTTATTCAGGTTAGAAAATACACTGAAGGGAAAAAAATCGTGAAGACAAGAAATAATTTAGAGTAATGAAATTCCGGGAATATATTTTTCTAGGTAACACAGGTTAATGTAAGCGCGAGATAAGCCATTGAAAATGTGAAACGCTGGTACGTTAATAACTGGTGCAACCGCCAGCATGTTGACTGGAAGTATGAAAACATGCAGGCCACATGTTGTGCAGGTGCCGGATGTCAACATGTGGAGTTGAGTTCCGTGCCTTTTGCATTTGGTCGGTCAGTACAGGGACGGTTACTGCTATTTGTGGATGACGCTGGAACTGTCATCTGGTTTGAGACAGATTGGTGATCGAGCAGGTCAGGGCAACATGTTGACACCCTATAGAGCACGTTGGGTTACAACAACGGTATGTGGGCGAGCTAACCTGTTGGTATCCCTTGTAATGCTTTTCAAGTATGGCAGCACTGAAGGTCGAATCTCCATACTGACGTACAAATTTGCGGTAAGGGTGGTTGAGATAACCACTGGAGTGTTCCTGCTGTCATACGAAATCATATCCCAGACCATAACTGCAGGTGTAGATCCTGCGTGTCCAGCACGCAAATAGGATGGGTGTACGCCCTCAGCTGGCACCTTCTAACCAACACGTGGCCATCACTGGCAGAGGCAGAACCAGGTGTCATCAGGAAACGAAACAGACCCCCAATCTGCCATCCAGTCAGCTCTCGCTTGACATCACAGAAGTCGTAAGTGGCGGTGGTTTTGGGTCAGTGCCAGCTGTCCTTGAAGTTACCGATTTTTAACAGTTTGTTGTGTCACTGTGCTGCCAACTGCTGCTCGAATTGCTGCTGCCGACGCAGTACATGACCCATACGCCGAACACAATGGCCTTCCCTTTCGGTAGTGACATGAGGCCGTTCGGAGCCCGGTCACCTTGGGACCATACATTTCCTTTACCATAGCTGCCTTCAGTCATGCACAATGGTTACATTCCTGCCAAGATTTTCTGCAGTATCGCAGAAGGAACATCCAACTTATCGTAGCCCTACTACGCCACCTCCTTCAGACTCTGTGAGATGTTGATAATGGCGTCTTTGTCATCTGAATGTCATCCTTGCCTAACACTAACTCACCACGTCCAATCTAAAAGGTAAATAACACTCAAGACCATTACAGCGTATATTTAAAGCAAAACTGATTTGCATCCTCACTTAATAGCGCCACCCTTATGTGACTGGCGCGAAATCTGAATAGACATCATATTTTTGATGCAAATACTCGCCTATCAATTTTCATTTACGTCAACTCCTTCTTGGTGATGCAAATTTTTTTTCCGTCAGTGTATTTAAGAATATTGGTCAAGGACTTTTATAACATAAATTTCATTAGTCGTAAGTATTCATCGCATACTTTTATTGGTGTATTTTCTATGTTGAAAGATACTGTTTGTGGCCACCAGTAAAAGGACGCATTAAGCAGACAGTGTGTAGCCCTCAGGAATATTTGGTGGGTGTCACAGCTACAGTTGCACGACCCATATAGGTTCTGGGTATTTTATCTGTATACAGAATTGTTAAAGCCGAATGTTTTGCTGAGGTAAATCCTTGTCCTTCACACGTATCGTGGAAGGCCAGTCGCTTGTACGGTACGTTAGCCGCCTTCTGGCGGCCTCGGCCGTTAATCATGTATTCAGGCACGATGAAGCTGGTGGGAACACCAGGTGGGCGGGCGGTCGGCCTGCGTCGTTCTCAGCCTTTAATTACACAGAACCGTCGGCGTGACGCAAAAATTGCAAATGAGTTGAGATGTTCAGGGCCTTCTACTGACGTGAGGCGATATAAAGACATTTAGCTTCTGCCTCGCTTTTAAAGTGCACTCGGCTGTCAGTGTCAGTGGTTCAACATGCTTCTGAAGTCATCCAATGGCCGTCGTTTTACTCAAAATCAGCATTTTCAATGTAGGCTAACTGAAATAGATAGTCGCATCTGCGTTCCCTTTCCAGGGTTTTGACTCTTGGACTACTATGTGGGTCCCTCTTACTCTCTTCATTTATATTTGTATTTCATTCTTCCCGATTTCTTCATGTCCATATTTTTGTTAAATGTTGAAAACTTGTTTAAGTTATGTTTTCTACTTTCAGAACCGTAGAACTCGAGTACTTACATTTTTACCCGATATCTTAACATCCGTATGTAATTTGGTTATGATCGACGTGTATACAGAAAAACGGAAAATTGCCCCCCCCCCCTCCCAATACTGCTTTACTTAAATTGCTGCCTGCAGGTAAACGATTTATGGTGACACCATGCAGTGGTTACTGTTTTAGTAGTCTAGTTTCGAATTTCACCAGAAGTTGAAAGCATCAGTCATTTGGACCGACTATTCAGTCGTAGATCAGATCCTGGAATAGACAAAGAAACAATTGAGGAATTATGTATCATAGAGCGTTACGCAGAGATAGTCATGAATAAATCTTACAACCTTTTAGAATTGTTATTACTATCCATTTCCTTGATCTTTCGTCAGCTAACATTTCGAACATAATCAGAATTTTTTCTTGGGCGAGACATCGAATGTCGTTGTGAAATTTCCACAATATAAATTTTATAGTCGTTAATCTGTGACAACCCTAGTCTGTTCTTGAATTTTTTTCAAAATCTGTCGACATACCTGTCTAATTCGCATTCTAATTTCTTAGTATTTTAAAATATTTTCCCAGACCGAGGAATTGTACCTATTTTTATGACAGAGTAATTTTTTTTTCTTTATTGTGATTTTAAAACCTGTACAACATGCAGGCTGGCAGCAGCATTCTACGCTGCTTTCAGCCGTAGAATAGACAATGAGAAAAAACATAAGGAATACATATAATTTGCATAATACCGGGTAATAAAACAGTAGACACATAATTAAAAAAACACGGAGCCGTTCACACTCGACGATAATCCACACTACAAACTGTTGACATGACGGACAGACACTGAAGATGTCGATGACACATGTAAACGATGGAATGCGATGGTGAACACTAAACACAAACACGACGGCACACACGACAAACGGATGGCGATGATCTCCGGCGTGCTAATGTTCACGTAACGTGTGCGAGTCCGGGGACCTGCCAAGAGGGGAAGAAGGGGGAGGGGGAGGGAGAGGGGAGAGCAAAGATGCCAATGGCAGAGGAGATGGGAGGAGGAGTAGAGGGAGGGGGGTAGGGGAAGAGTAATTTAACCACAGAATTTCTTTTAAGACATCAAATTTTAAGCATACTATCGAGAAACAACATTACAGCGCCGAGAAAGTGCAAAACTTTTTATTTCTAATACTAATAATTTAATTAGAGGCCTATGACGGCCTCACCTTCACAGTCGTTACAGGGAATTGTTATACAGGGTGAACTTGAAAATAGTTGCAATAAGACTGACTCGGGATTGACCGTTGTGTATGAACGTCATAGAAGATGCAGGAAATGGCCGTCTTAGCGTCGATGCAGCGCTGTGGTCGATTTATGAAACATGCTTAGCACCTCTGCCCGGTGGATGGCAGCAGTAGCGTTTTCAGTGTTCCACTGTAGCTCTTCCAGTGTGTGAGGGTTATCTGAGTACACTTGACCCGTTAGTTGGCTCCACAGGTAAAAACCATAGGGAGAGAGAGAGATCAGGCGATCGAGGTGGCCAGCGGGCTGCACAGTCTCTGCTGGTTGTCCTCTCCCCTACGAACACGCCCTGCAGTCGTGACAAGGTTGTCGTGGCTGTGTGAGCTGCCGCTCCGTCTTTCTGAAGAACTGAACGAGGGTGGCGCAGTGGTTATCGCAGTGATCTCACCGTCCTGAGGACGACGATTCAAATCGGTGTTCAGTCATTTAGATTTATGTTTTCCGTGATTTCCCTAAATTGCTCCAGGTAAACGCTGGGATGATTCATTTGAAAGGGCAGCACCTATTTCCTCCCCCATCTTTCAGGCATTCCGAGCTTGTTCTCCATCTCTAATGAACTCGATGTCAACTGGACGTTAAAGCTCAATCGTCCTTCCTTCGATGCACACTTGTTTTAAGCAGTTTCTGGACATACCCGTTAGTATTAACAGTTTGGTGAAAGAATCGTGATACGATGTGAACACGACATTTTCGCACCAAACACTAGTCTTGAGATTACGCAACGCGTCTTCAAGGCACTGTTTGGGATTTTCTGAAGCATAATGGCGCACGTTCTGCGAGTCCTGACAGGCGGAATCTGACCTCATTTGATGAAATGAACAGCTGAGGATCCAAAAGTCCTGATTCCACGCACTCAGTTGCCGCCAGCGTTACTCACTCAAACGTTATGACACACCGAAGTACTCAGACAGATCGCGTGGGAGGCGCGCTTGTGCAGACGCATTGCAGTAACCGATTAGTGCATCGAAATCTCAGTTTCTAGAACCTCCTGTGATGGGCAGTTCTTCTGTTCATTAAAAGGGCCAGTTACACGCGTGTCTTATATTTTCCGGGCAGGTATTATGTTGCCACGATCTATGACTTTCTGCTGACATGCTGCAGTTAATATCAGCGTTAAGTTTACTTTCTGATAGGCACTGAGACGAAAAGTGTGCTAGCCTGTTAGATTACATGAAAATGCTTGTGGATCGTTAAGCAATCTACATCTATATTTATACTCCGCAAGCCACCCAACGGTGAGTGGCGGAGGGCACTTTACCTGCCATTGTCATTACCTCCCTTTCCTGTTCCAGTCGCGTATGGTTCGCGGGAAGAACGACTGTCTGAAAGCCTCCGTGCGCGCTCTAATCACTCTAATTTTACATTCGTGATCTCCTCGGGAGGTATAAGTAGGGGGAAGCAATATATTCGATACCTCATCCAGAAACGCACCCTCTCGAAACCTGGCGAGCAAGCTACACCGCGATGCAGAGCGCCTCTCTTGCAGAGTCTGCCACTTGAGTTTGTTAAACATCTCCGTAACGCTATCACGGTTACCAAATAACCCTGTGACGAAACGCGCCGCTCTTCTTTGGATCTTCTCTATCTCCTCCGTCAACCCGATCTGGTACGGATCCCACACTGATGAGCAATACTCAAGTATAGGTCGAACGAGTGTTTTGTAAGCCACCTCCTTTGTTGATGGACTACATTTTCTAAGGACTCTCCCAACGAATCTCAACCTGGTACCCGCCTTACCAACAATTAATTTTATATGATCATTCCACTTCAAATCTTTCCGGACGCATACTCCCAGATATTTTACAGAAGTAACTGCTACCAGTGTTTGTTCCGCTATCATATAATCATACAATAAAGGATCATTCTTCCTATGTATTCGCAATACATTACATTTATCTATGTTAAGGGTCAGTTGCCACTCCCTACACCAAGTGCCTATCCGCTGCAGATCTTCCTGCATTTCGCTACAATTTTCTAATGCTGCAACTTCTCTGTATACTACAGCATCATCCGCGAAAAGCCGCATGGAACTTCCGACACTATCTACTAGGTCATTTATATATATTGTGAAAAGCAATGGTCCCATAACAATCCCCTGTGGCACGCCAGAGGTTACTTTAACGTCTGTAGACGTCTCTCCATTGATAACAACATGCTGTGTTCTGTTTGCTAAAAACTCTTCAATCCAGCCACACAGCTGGTCTGATATTCCGTAGGCTCTTACTTTGTTCATCAGGCGACAATGCGGAACTGTATCGAACGCCTTCCGGAAGTCAAGAAAAATAGCATCTACCTGGGAGCCTGTATCTAATATTTTCTGGGTCTCATGAACAAATAAAGCGAGTTGGATCTCACACGATCGCTGTTTCCGGAATCCATGTTGATTCCTACATAGTAGATTCTGGGTTTCCAAAAAGACATGATACTCGAGCAAAAAACATGTTCTAAAATTCTACAACAGATCGACGTCAGAGATATAGGTCTATAGGTTTTGCGCATCTGCTCGACGACCCTTCTTGAAGACTGGGACTACCTGTGCTCTTTTCCAATCATTTGGAACCTTCCGTTCCTCTAGAGACTTGCGGTACACGGCTGTTAGAAGGGGGGCAAGTTCTTTCGCGTGCTCTGTGTAGAATCGAATTGGTATCCCGTCAGGTCCAGTGGACTTTCCTCTGTTGAGTGATTCCAGTTGCTTTTCTATTCCTTGAACACTTATTTCGATGTCAGCCATTTTTTCGTTTGTGCGAGGATTTAGAGAAGGAACTGCAGTGCGGTCTTCCTCTGTGAAACAGCTTTGGAAAAAGGTGTTTAGTATTTCAGCTTTACGCGTGTCATCCTCTGTTTCAATGCCATCATCATCCCGGAGTGTCTGGATATGCTGTTTCGAGCCACTTACTGATTTAACGTAAGACCAGAATCCGAGGATTTTCTGTCAAGTCGGTACATAGAATTTTACTTTCGAATTCACTGAACGCTTCACGCATAGCCCTCCTTACGCTAACTTTGACATCGTTTAGCTTCTGTTTGTCTGAGAGGTTTTGGCTGCGTTTAAACTTGCAGTGAAGCTCGCTTTGCTTTCGCAGTAGTTTCCTAACTTTGTTGTTGTACCACGGTTGGTTTTTCCCGTCCCTCACAGTTTTACTCGGCACGTACCTGTCTAAAACGCATTTTACGATTGCCTTGAACTTTTTCCATAAACACTCAACATTGTCAGTGTCGGAACAGAAATTTTCGTTTTGATCTGTTAGGTAGTCTGAAATCTGCCTTCTATTACTCTTGCTAAACAGATAAACCTTCCTCCCTTTTTTTATATTCCTATTAACTTCCACATTCAGGGATGCTGCAACGGCCTTATGATCACTGATTCCCTCTTCTGCACATACAGAGTCGAAAAGTTCGGGTCTGTTTGTTATCAGTAGGTCCAAGATGTTATCTCCACGAGTCGGTTCTGTGTTTAATTGCTCGAGGTAATTTTCGGATAGTGCACTCAGCATAATGTCACTCGATGCTCTGTCCCTACCACCTGTCCTGAACATCTGAGTGTCCCAGTCTATATCTGGTAAATTGAAATCTCCACCTAAGACTATAACATGCTGAGAAAATTTATGTGAAATGTATTCCAAATTTTCTCTCAGTTGTTCTGCCACTAATGCTACTGAGTCGGGAGGTCGGTAAAAGGAGCCAATTATTAACCTAGCTCGGTTGTTGAGTGCAACCTCCACCCATAATAATTCACAGGAACTATCCACTTCTACTTCACTACAGGATAAACTACTACTAACAGGGACGAACACTCCACCACCGGTTGCATGCAATCTATCCTTCCAAAACACCGTCTGTACCTTTGTAAAAATTTCGGCAGAATTTATCTCTGGCTTCAGCCAGCTTTCTGTACCTATAACGATTTCAGCTTCGGTGCTTTCTATCAGCGCTTGAAGTTCCGGTACTTTACCAACGCAGCTTCGACAGTTTACAATCACAATACCGATTGCTGCTTGGTCCCCGCATTTCCTGACTTTGCCCCACACCCGTTGAGGCTGTTGCCCTTTCTGTACTTGCCCAAGGCCATCTAACCTGAAAAACCGCCCAGCCCACGCCACACAACCCCTGCTACCCGTGTAGCCGCTTGTTGCGTGTAGTGGACTCCTGACCTATCCAGCGGAACCCGAAACCCCACCACCCTATGGCGCAAGTCGAGGAATCTGCAGCCCACACAGTCGCAGAACCGTCTCAGCCTCTGATTCAGACCCTTCACTCGGCTCTGTACCAAAGGTCCACAGTCAGTCCTGTCGACGATGCTGCAGATGGTGAGCTCTGCTTTCATCCCGCTAGCGAGACTGGCAGTCTTCGCCAAATCAGATAGCCGCCGGAAGCCAGAGAGGATTTCCTCCAATCCATAGCGACACACATCATTGGTGCCGACATGAGCGACCACCTGCAGATGGGTGCACCGAGTACCCTTCATGGCATCCGGAAGGACCCTTTCCACATCTGGAATGACTCCCCCCGGTACGCACACGGAGTGCACATTGGTTTTCTTCCACTCTCTTGCTGCCATATCCCTAAGGGGCCCCATTACGCGCCTGACGTTGGAGCTCCCAACTACCAGTAAGCCCACCCTCTGCGACCGCCCGGATCTTGCAGACTGAGGGGCAACCTCTGGAACAGGACAAGCAGCCATGTCAGGCCAAAGATCAGTATCAGCCTGAGACAGAGCCTGAAACTGGTTCATCAGACAAGCTGGAGAGGCCTTCCGTTCAGCCCTCCAGAATGTCTTTCGCCCCCTGCCACACCTTGAGACGATCTCCCACTCTACCACAGGTGAGGGATCAGCCTCAATGCGGGCAGTATCCCGGGCAGCCACAGGCGTAGTCCGATCGGGGGATGCGTGGGACGAGCTGGCCGTCCCCGAGAAACCCCCATCCGGACCCCCACAGTGATGCCCATTGGCAACAGCCTCAAACTGTGTGACTGAAGCCAATACTGCCTGAAGCTGGGCGCGAAGGGATGCCAACTCAGCCTGCATCCGAACACAGCAGTTGCAGTCCCTATCCATGCTAAAATCTGTTGTGCAAAGAACGTCTGAACTAATCTACAGAGAGCGCAAACAAATCGACACAAAATTTAAACGGTTATTAAAATACAAGATTGCCTAGTAAATGCAGTAATGCTGCTACTTGCGCACTGCTGACACACTGCTCGGCGGCGGAAGGAGATTACGCGATTTTACACTATTCAGGTACTAAAACGCGATGCTACAACTCTCAAATACTATAATACGCCCAAAATTTATGAATTAAACAACGCAAGTACCAAAAACACGCAAAGAAATTAAGAATTAACCTATGTAACAAATGAGTGAGCTAGGAGTATACGACTTGCTGCTGCAGCTGCTTATCCAAAGGCGGCAGGGAGCACGCTGATTGTGACCAACCGACACTGGCCGTTCAAAACAAAAACAGAAGACAGACGACTACGCGAATTTACACTATTCAGGTACTAAAACGCGATGCTACAACTCTGAAATACTATAATACGCCCGAAATTTATGAATTAAACAGTGCAAGTACCAAAAACACGCAAAGAAATTTAGAATTAAACTATGTAACAAATGAGTGAGCTAGGAGTATACGACTTGCTGCTGCAGCTGCTTATCCAACGGCGGCAGGGAGCAGCAATCTTTGAGATAACAATTTATGAAATTATCTGTGACATAACAGCTGATTCCTTGGTTGCTAAACGAAAGTAGTGTATTGATGACCCTTGTTTTGTCTTGGATTGTAAATTGTCAAACCAACGTAAACAGAACGCATACCTATGTAAATATGAAGCACAAATGTCATACGAAGTGAGTGGGAAAAGTAATAAGATTGAAAACACTGCGAGCGATCTGGTAACGCTGTGTTGTTCTACTTATGTAGACCGGTGTATTTATCCCTTCGAGATGCCCAGTCTGAGTTTCAGCTCCTTGAAACCATCACGTGATTTTTGAAGGCGCCATTAGTGAATTTGTGTTTCTGTTGTGTTTCACGAAAATGGAACAGCGCAATTTAGAGCAATGTTAAACCATCAAGTTTTGTGTTATACTTCGGAATTCGTAAGTGCAACCTCTGAATAGTTGAAACAGCCTTATGGGGAACGTTCCTTATCAAGGGCACAAATTTTTCGTTGGCACGGATCAGTTTTGGAAGGGCAAGAACACGTTGAAGATGACTTTCGCTAAAGGAGACCTTCAACATCAAAAGCCGACGAAAACGTTGAACGCGTGCGTGGTCTTGTGACATCGGACCGTCGTTTAACAATAACGGTGATGGGTGGCCTCTTAAACTTATACACTTTCGTCGTACATCAGATTTTGACCGAAATTTTGCACACGCGAAAGCTTTGTGCCAAAATGGTACCGAAATACCTCACAACTGAGTAGAAGGACAATCGAACAAACCTGTGCGTTGGTCTTCTTGGGAAGACTGAAGATGACCACAAAACACTGGGTTTTTGAGTACGGTCCTGAGACAAAGCGGCAAAGTGAGGAGTGGCACACTGAGACATCTCCTTGTGCGAAAAAGCTCGAATGAGAAACTCGGAGACCACTACGGTCGCAGGTTCGAATCCTGCCTCGGGCATGGATGTGTGTAATGTCATTAGGTTAGTTAGGTTTACTTAGTTCTAAGTTCTAGGCGACTGATGACCTCAGAAGTTAAGTCGCATAGTGCTCAGAGCCATTTGAGAAACTCAGAGATCAAAACAATACTGATTTGCTTTTTTCACGGTAGGGGGTATCGTGCATAAAGAATTTGTTCTTCTAGGACAGGCAAGGTTTCACAAAGATGTCCCTGAAAGGCTCAGGAATAGAGTAATACCGGACACTGCAGATAAGTGGATGATGCATCATGACGACATCCCATGCCACACGGCCACTTCCATCACTAAAGTTTTGGCCTCAAAGGCATTCCTGTTGTTCCACAGGCCCCTATTCAACGGATCTGCTGCGTCCCTGTGACTTTTTTCTTTTGCTGAAATTGAAAAATGTCTTAAAAAGACGTCATTTTGGGACTCTGGGGAACATTCAGAAGAATGTGAACGACATGTTACAGACCCTACCAGCTGAAGCCTTTCAGCTCTGCTGCCAACACTGGAACAACGACTCCGCCGGCATATAGCTGCCGAAGGGAACTACTTCGAAGGGGACAATACTGTTGCTTAAAAAAAAAAAAAAAAAAAGAAATAACAACTTTGGTTGATAAAAAAATTAGCCTCATTATTTTTCTCATACTCCTCGCATATTGCACGTGAACAACAAGTGGATGCACTTGAAATTAGACTGTAGTGGTTCAGCAAATTCTCAGACATCTCTAGGATTGTCCGGAGTAATTAAGTGAAGAGCATTCGACTCTACCTGCCACAGCACCCAGAGTTTCGTCCTGGCGTCGGCCTACACTCGCTCAGACACCACGCCGCCGCCTCTGGACAGTTAATTTATCTCCGGTCAGCCAGCCTTCACTTCGCAGCGGATACGCGGTGACACTTGGGTCAGCGGCCGCTCTATCAGTGGATTTCCCGCGGGAGCCGGGCAGCGGGGGCTGTAATCCGCGCCTAAAAGCCGACGCTGATACCTGTAAACAGAGGCGGCGACCGCGAGCCGGTAATGAATGAGGCTTCCGGCCACCGCGCGATCCATCACCATATCGCGTCGCCGTGATCGATTGTCTGACGTCACCGCGTCTCCACATGTGCGGCCTGGACTTCGCCCTGCCATGGCGTATGGCGTGTCCGTGCCAACGTCGCCCGAGAGCGAAATAATTGATATTGTAAACACTATTTTCAACCTTACAAATCGTATATTGTAGGAAGACTGCCATAGGGAGTTGTTACTCACAGCGAAGCTACGCACTAACTCTTCGTCACTGCATACAATTCAGCTTCTTTGTGCACGTGAATTATCCGAATTCAAGTTACCGGTACCAACGTTTAAAATCCATAATGACGTAATAAACTAATGCAAGCAAGTGAAATGAAGTTTTTAAGAAGTCGGATAGGTGTAACAAACCCGGATATGATGAGAAAAAGAAGTGATACAGAACTAACACATGAAGAGGAACGAGAGAAGATTGTGGAAGAAATATTACAATGGCATGGGCATTTAAGGGAATGGACGAGAGCAAAATGCCTAGGAAGATGGACGAGATGGAAATGGAGAGCCATGGACTAATGGGAACGCCGAGAATAAGTGGCTGAAAGGAGTGGGAGAAAACATCTAGGGGGACAGTAGAAGACTGGACCAGAGTAACGACGAAGAGGTACTGGGAAGAAGAAAGAAAATGGAGAGGACTATACATTAGCACCCCTCTCGTGCGCCCTCGGCTTGTCCGCCGCTCCGGTTGATATGACTGTGCTGGAGCCGAGCTTGCTCCGACTCGTGCCGGTGACTTGCTATCCGTCGCGCCATTGTTGTTTATTTTATTGTTATTTGCAGGTAATTGTCATTATCGCTTGTCCGTTTTTGTGCTCCGTCATCTCTCGTATTGTTTTTGTCTTCGCCCTTTATTTATTTATTTATTTATTTTTGAGTATTGCATTGTGAAGCTTATAATGCCTACTGTTCGGTGGTTTTACGACACTGTTCTTCTGTGTTCCTTAGAGTACTGTATATATTTGTCATACACTGTGCATACTGTACAGTTGTGTGTCTTTTTTCAACGAATGAAACGTAAACACGTTACTCTTTCATTAAATGAAAAATTAGAAGTTCTAGGGGAAGAATGGAGTGGAATCACTGTACAAAATTGTCAACGAACTGGCGTTGTAGGCGTTACGACAATGAAAGATTGGAGAAGAAATCGCAAAGACATTGAATCATGTACAATCACGATAGATGTTGAAAACACTCTTAAGAATCGCAATACAATGGAAAAATCAAACTGCTTGCAACGCTTTGTGGATGTGGTAAAAAAAAAGAAAAGAAAGGAACCGCGATATTTGGGTCCATTATAACCGAGAAGGCAATAGCTTTGCACAAAAACCTATAAGCAGGAAGTGATTTCGCAGCCAGTGAAGGATGGATTCACCGCTAGAAAATCCGTCATGGCGTTCGGTTTGTTTCAATTTCTGATGAAAAGCTATCTACTGATGCCGAGGTGGCTGGGGAGTTTACTGTGAAGTTTCACGAAATTGTCGAACAAAATGAACAGCTATCTTTTTAGTTTTATAACATAGACAGGTCTAAATTATGAAATGCTGCCAAACAAAACGCTAGCTGCCTCAAATGAAACCGTGGTTGGAGCGAAACTTAAAAAAAAGATAGGCAAACCATTGCTCCTTGCAGCAACGCTTTAGGTATACACTAGCTTCCCCTCTGCGTTGTTGGCGAATATAAGAAGCCTAGCAAATTCAAAAACATTACAAACTTATCCTCCTTGCCGGTTTATTACCTCAATGAGAAAATCTGCTTGGATGGACCGCAATCTTTTCAAATCTTGGTTTTTCGATGTTTTCACACACACACACACACACACACACACACACACACACACACACACACACACACATCACCTGTATTTGTGAGGTCTGTTAGGGGTAATTGAGATGATTTTCCAGGGTGACCACTATTCACCAGGGTGACCAAGGAACAGTATAGTCACCAAATGATTGGGTTACCCTTTAACAAAATAGAACAGATCACCATTTAAATGAAAGGAACAGATCACTGTTTAAAGAAATGGAAGAAGGATCACTGAGAAAAGAAAATCAAATGCGTCACTTTAAAAAATGGAACTGGTCACTGTTTAAGAAAACAGAAAAGGTCAACCAATGCAGAGGGTAACTTGTTACAATATTACTAGGCAATCTGTTACAGTTCTGCAACAATTTATTGCAATTTCTTGGAAATTTGTTGCAATTTTGGGGTAAATTTGAGAGCATTTTATTATAGTTTTAAGGCAATTTGATACAGTTTTCTTGGGAAGTTGATACATTTTTGAGGCAAGTTGATACAGTATGGGTGGAAGGTTGACGCAGTTTTGGGACATATTTGATACAGTTTGATGGACACTTTGTTGCAGTTTTGCTATAACACAGAAGGAAATTTCAGTGACCTGTCCCATTTCTTTAAACAGTGACCAGTTGCTAACCAGTTCTGTATTCTTAAACGTTAATCTGTTCCAGTTCTTTAAATGGGAAAAATTCCATTCCTTATTACGATGACCCATTCTGATTTTTAAATGGTATACCATTCTGTTTCTCTAAATGGTGACCCTTCCCTTTCTTCACACGGTGGCCCATTCCATTTCTTTAAAAGGGGCCAGTTCAGTTTTCTAGGATGGTGACCCATTCGTTTTTTACATGGCGAAACATTCCGTTTCTATAAATTGTGACCCATTCTGTTTTTTTAAACGGCAACGTATTCCGTTTCTTTATATGAGGGCCCGTTATGTTTTCTTAAATAATGATATGTTCCATTTCTTTAACTTGTCTCGAAAATCTGAAGACTGCTCTTCCAAACTAAAGGATAGATCTTTTGCAAGAGATAAAATTGTCTTCCAAACACTTAAAATGATTTATCCAACGGCTAAAATAGGTTTTCTTTAATATGAAAGACTGTTCTTCCAAGAAACGTTTAAAGTTACGATACTAGAAAATAGAGCCTCTAGTATTTCTGAAAAGTCTCACATTATTAAATAAAGATTAAGGAATGAAAAATGCTCCTGGCTTACATGGCATGGTATATTAAGAAGTAATGGGACACTTTAGTACTTACGTATCACAGAGTTGGAGTTTGTCGTTTACAAGATAAAAATTGAGCTGGATATTGGTGAACCTCCTATCTGATTGCGTTGGGATGCTCTCTGTTCGTCGCCCTGTAATATTCGTTTCAGTCAGATTTTCACTATTGAATGCTGCCCGAAAGTAATGTACGAAATTTATGCAGTACTTAGAGCCAAATATGCCCGGCACCATAAAGTCACAAGGAGGCAGGTAGTATCACTCATCTCCCAGAGTTCGTTACTGGGTGCCATATTATTTTCATTATACGTAAATGATGTGTTACCAGTCTTGCCATAATGAAAATACCACATGTAATCTAACGACCTCCAATTGTACCTAAGTTCAAAACCTATAAACATGAGGACACCTATCGAGAATCTCAATACTGAACTGTGTGCACTATCAAAATGGGCGCAGGACACAGGGTAAAGGCTCAATCCATCCAAAATTCAAGCGGTACTGGTTGGTCAATCTAGGCTCATTAGCCCGAAATTTCGGGAAGCCCTACCATCTTTAACCCCAAATGAGACAAATAACAACGAAATCTAATGTTCAAGAAGGCATCAGAATCTCTCCATGGCGTACATAATAAAGAAAAAGCTCTTCCATGTTGACCTGAAAAACACATTGTACAAACAATTGTACTTCCAGTTACTGATTACAGCGACGTTATCCTGCAAGGCCTTTCTCAGGAAACCTCAGGACGCCTGAAACTGGTTATGAATGCCTGTTCTCGATGTATCTGTGACTGTCGACTCTTTGAACACATTTCAACAACATACGTACAGCTCTCCTAGTTGCGTGCAGACAAACGCAGAGATTTCCATACCCTCTGTCTTCTGTACTGTCTTCTCAATGAACACTGTCTCTCTTTACGTTAACACTCTTGTCTGAAGAACACGGCAGAAACACCTGTTGCCATCAGAACAGAATCCTATCTGTCCTACTACATCGTTCACCCACCCTCTCGAAATCCTTCTCAATATCAGGGACCCGACTCTGTAACAACCTATCTCATTGTATTACAGAAACCTCCAGCTTCAGAATTCAGGTAATGAGATACCTACTAAAGTATCAATAAGATTACCATTGCCCCTGTGCGCACTCGTTGCTCTTGTACATTGCTCTTTCCAATCTGATCTTCTTCATTTCATAGTATTCTTAACCGATGCAGTGTCCTAAAAATTTCCTTTTTCCCAGAACTCGCTACATCAGAAAACATCTATTTGTAGACCTGTAAATTCTTCTTTTATCTACCACTTCATTATTGTTATTATTGTCACTATTACCATCATTATTATTATTATTAGTAATATTATCACTATTAGTGGTTGCGGCTACAGTAGTACAAATGATGCCAGTATTAACTTTGTCATTTCAAAGTCAGCATAACTTACTCACACTGCCACGTCAGACACTTTATTCATTTTAATATTAGCTGTCACATTAAAATTGTAACTTTTTTAGGTAACTATGATGGAACAGATACTGTATGTGTGAAACTCGGATACGATGTAAAAGAGGTTAAATAAATAAATAAATAAAAGAAAGTATATGACTTTATATCTCACATTAATTATTTAAGTCAATTATAAAATCTTGAAGATCCATGTTGGAATTCACAATGAAATAATGTACAAAGTATACAATAAACTAGGTGTGGCCTCTGTGTCTTCATGGGGGAATTCCACGACCATTTTGGGGAGCTTTTCTGAGAAAGAGCTTGCAAGATAACATCGCTGTAACATGAATTATAAGTGCTTGTAAGAGTTTCTTTTTCAGCTCAAGAGAAAAGAGCTTTATATATTTTTGTATGTCATGGAGAGATAGTGATGCCTCCTTGTACATCAGAGTTACATATTCAGTCCAGTTTAGATTTCGTTTGTTATTTATCTCATCTAGTGTTAAAGATGGTACAAACTCCCGATATTTCCTGCTAAATAATCTAGACTGACCAATTTGGACACATCACTTGTCTTAGATAATTTGGTCTGCCACGGTTCTACGTATGAGAGTTAGCTTTTTTGAACAAAATTCCAATACAGGGCACCTACATCTTGAGCTTGATAGAATATCCTGGGCTATGAGAAGTCAAATTCGGCCAGCAAGCAACGAGCCTTTGTTACTGTCTGTCAACGTACCAGGGCGTACTGCGACTTTCTTCAACAGCCGCTTGCCGATAAAATACACTACTGGCCATTAAAGTTGCTACACCACGAAGATGACGTGCTACAGACGCGAAATTTAACCGACAGGAAGAAGATGCCGTGATATGCAAATGATTAGCTTTTCAGAGCATACACACAAGGTTGGCGCCGGTGGCGACATCTACAACGTGCTGACGTGAGGAAAGTTTCCAACCGATTTCTCATACACAACCAGCACTTGACCGGCGTTGCCTGGTGAAACGTTGTTGTGGGGCCTCGTGTAAGAAGGAGAAATGCGTACCTTCACGTTTCCGACTTCGATAAAGGTCCCATTGTAGCCTATCGCGATTGCGGTTTATCGTATCGCGACATTGCTGCTCGCGTTGGTCGAGATCCAATGACTGTTAGCAGAATGTGGAATCTGTGGGTTCAGGAGGGTAATACGGAACACCGTGGTGGATCCCAACGGCCTCGTATCACTAGCAGACGAGATGACAGGCATCTTATCCGCATGGATGTAAAGGATCATGCAGCAACGTCTCGATCCCCGACTCAACAGATGTGGACGTTTGCAAGACAACAACCATCTGCACGAACAGTTCGACGACGTTTGCAGCAGCATGGACTATCAGCTCGGACACCATGGCTGCAGTTACTCTTGACGCTGCATCACAGACAGGAGTGCCTGGGATGGTGTACTCAACGACGAACCTGGGTGCACGAATGGCAAAACCTCATTTTTTCGGATGAATCCAGGTTCTGTTTACAGCATCATGATGGTCGCATTCGTGTTTGACGACATCGCGGTGAACGCACATTGGAAGTGTGTATTCGTCATCGCCATATTGGCGTATCACCTGGCGTGATGGTATGGGGTGCCATTGGTTACACGTTCGCACTGACGGCACTCTGAACAGTGGACGTTGCATTTCAGATGTATTACGACCCGTGGCTCTACCCTTCATTCGATCCCTGCGAAACCCTACATTTCAGCTGGATAATGCACGACCGCATGTTGCAGGTCCTGTACGGGCCTTTCTGGATACAGAAAATGTTCGACTGCTGCCCTGACCATCACATTCTCCAGATCTCTCACCAATTGAAAACGTCTGGTCAATGGTGGCCGAGCAACTTGCGCCTCACATTACGCCAGTCACTACTCTTGATGAACTGTGATATCGTGTTGAAGCTGCATGGGCAGCTGTACCTGTACACGCCATCCAAGCTCTGTTTGACTCAATGCCCAGGCGTATCAAGGCCGTTATTACGGCCAGAGGTGGTTGTTCTCGGTACTGATTTCTCAGGATCTATGCACCCAAATTGCGTGAAAATGTAATCACATGTCAGTTCTGGTATAATATATTTGTCCAATGAATACCCGTTTATCATGTGCATTTCTTCTTGGTGAAGCAATTTTAATGACCAGTAGTGTACGTACTTTCGAGGAAAGCAGCCAATTGTCGGCAGACTCTGGCCGTGTGTAGAAAGCAAAGCAACAGCGAGAAGTCGCCCTACAGAAAGCGCTCAGTCAGCAACAGTTACGAGCTGGAGGCGGCACGCGCAGCGGCAGCTGGACCTGTGTTTGGGTGGGCGCGGCCTTGAGCGGCGTGGCGCGGCGCCTCGGCAGAGAAACAGCGCAGCCCCGCCCACTGCAGCCGCCCTTTGTGTGCGTTGTGGCGCGGGGGTAGGGGCCAGCGCCGGTGGTGCTATATTTCAGAAAAGACCATTTATTTCCCCCGATATCCCAGACAGGCCACCCATTCCTTAGCCTGGATCCATTTTTCAGAACCCGCAATCACTTAGGAGCCTGCCAAACAGTGGAAAGATTCAAAAACGTGCATACTTTGCTTGGGTATGGCCGACCTACTATCGAGCTCACGTCTGGCGAACTGTGGAATACACGTGTGGCACCTAAGCGGCAGCATCCCCAAAAGTTACCAGACCTACTCATTACTATTTAGGAAAGCGAAACCACTGTTGTCAAAGGGAATTGATAAAATGAAAATAAACGAAGACGAAACAATCTTCAACTCTGAAAGTTGTCTATCAACTTTGCAACTTTCGCCACTAGTTTATGTCGCGTTGTGTTAACTAGCAGGTTCACTGCAAAGATGCATTCTCTAAGCTATGGATTTCTACAAACATAGTTGTCTTCGACACATCCGTAAGATGGGCGGGCAGCAGTTGCCAAAGTTCCACTCCCACAAGACAATCAGGTTCGAGCCCGCACCTCGTGGCGAAGGTGGAGGATTTCACGGATTGCTTCGTAGCTTCAGAGCGTGGCTTCAGAGCGTGTCTTCCACATGGTGATGTTTCTTTGTGCCTTTGTGAAGAAAGTAGCCTTAGATGCACAGTACAGAATCGGTTTGCTATCAGTCCATCCGAATAGTAGAGCATTTAAACTCGTCATACTCCCTGACAATACACTTATTCAACATTGTTCCATAAATGTAGCCTTTCTTTTGCTTCAAGTTTTCATGTGTTGTAACCTCTTGTAACACGTGCACTGAGCACTAATATCGTGCGTGTGATCGTGGCTTAACTGCATTTTGGTAGCAATTATATGCGGCTGTACTCAGATATTTTCCAAATTAATTAAATTCCCTTGATGTCACTTTACGATTTAGTTACATGCAGTAGCACTCTGCAGTTAGTAATAATAATAAAAATGTCGTGTGACGAGGGCCTCCCGTCGGGTAGACAGTTCACCTGGTGCAAGGACAACACAACACCGAGTACCTGAGCGGAGAAAATCTCCGACGCAGCCGGGAATCGAACCCGGGTCATTAGGACTGACAGTCTGTCGCGCTGACCACATTTTCTTTCTTTTTTTTTTTTTTTTTAATCTCATTTTGTTCGCTTTTGTTCGTCGCAACTGCTCGGGGCGGACGTCGTAAGATACCCTTTTCAGTTCGTTGTTGATCGATTAACTCAGTTTTTTTATTACAGAGGGCAGCTACCCCTCTGACCGAACACGCTGAGCTACCGTGCCGGCGCCACTCAGCTACCGGGGGCAGTTGGTATAATGACACTCGACAAAGGGTGGACTTTTGCTATCGGCAGAAATGATTTCTTCTATTCTACGTTGTCTCTGCAAACGATTTCAAACTGTTTACCAACCACGATGAACAATACGTATCGTTTTTCTTCGCGCTGCTTTTCAAAACGGAAGGTAAATGTCAAGCCACATGGAGGTGGCAGGTTTGCAGTTAATCATTTCATATAAAGTGTGATTATTTTATGTCTGATGGTTGCGGTCTACCATAATAGTCTATTAACGTGCACATCAGACTGTGCGGGGCTATCAGCACCGTTGTATATACGGTTTTATGCAAAGTGAGATGTTTACACTTATTTAGTTCCACATAAATTCAATTTTATTTTAGTATGCTAATCGAAAATCGTTACCTAATGTAAATCTTCCCTGTCTACATAATATTCTACACATTTTGCAGTCAGATCGCGTTACTAGTTTGATTCATGGGTCGAAACATTGTATACAAGAGAGTATTACACTACTGGCAATTAAAATTGCTACACAAAGAAGAAATGCAGATGATAAACGGGTATTCATTGGACAAATATACGAGGGTCGGTCAAAAAGTAATGCCTCCCATTTTTTTTCTACTTAAAGAAATTAAGTTAAGTGAAAAATTTGAATTTGGCGCCATTCCTCAAACTTTCTTCTGCAATCCACTGCAGTAGTAACTTTCTGTGTCAACAGGTGGCAGCACAGCAGAAGTTTGTAAGATGGCCGACATCGATGTTCGTTTGAGACAGCGTTGTGTGATTGAATTCTTGAATGCAGAAGGTGAAACGCCCATACGCATTCATGAAAGACTGAAGAAGGTGTATGGTGTTGTGACAGTGGATGTCAGCACTGTTAGACGATGGGTTCGTCGTTGTAAGGAAGCTGAAGGGCAAACACCGTTGACTGACGAAAAGCGGAGCGGCAGGCCGGTGAGTGCAGTGACTCCACACAACATTCAGCAAGTTGATGACATCATTCGTGGTGACCGTCGGGTGACTGCAGATGAAGTGTGTCGCATTATTTCTCTTAGTAAAGGCAGTGTGATCACGATTATTAAACAATTGGGGTACTCAAAAGTTTGTGCACGGTGGGTTCCAAGAATGTTAACCGATCAGAATAAAGAGGCAAGGAAAACAATAGCCTCCCAACACTTGCAGCGCTTCCGTTTGGAGGGAGATGAGTTTCTGAAAAAAATTGTGACCGGGGACGAAACATGGGTGCATTTTTTTGAACCCGAATCAAAGAGGCAGTCAATGGAGTGGCGTCACACAAGCTCGCCGAGGAAGAAAAAATTCAAAACTGTGCGATCGGCAGGGAAAGTTATGGCAACAGTTTTCTGGGATACAGAGGGTGTGATTCTGGTTGATTTTTTGGAGCAGGGATGCACAATAAATTCTGTTCAATACGTCACAACCCTCAACAAACTTAAAGCACGTCTTCAGCGAGTTCGCCCAACAAAATCAATGGCAGATGTTCTTCTTTTGCATGACAATGCAAGACCACACACCAGTCGTCACACCTCTGACGAGATTGTCAAAATTGGATGGGAAGTTTTGCCTCATCCCCCATACAGCCCTGACCTGGCACCATCAGACTTCCATCTGTTCGGGCCACTAAAAGAAGCTCATCGTGGGATTCATTTTGAAGATGAGGAGGCCGTCAAAACATCCGTGCGTCAATGGCTTAGGAAGCAGAGCTGTGATTTTTACCGTGCTGGGATACATGCCCTTGTTCAAAGATGGACCAAAACTGTAGAGATGGGCAGAGATTACATTGAAAAATGACAAAATGATCCTCAATGTTGTGGTTTTCAACCTATGTAATTGCATTTAAATTTCCTGACAATTAAACGTAGAAAAAAAATAGGAGGCATTACTTTTTGACTGACCCTCGTATTATACTAGAACTGACATGTGATTACATTTTCACGCAATTTGGGTGCATAGATCCTGAGAAATCAGTACCGAGAACAACCACCTCTGGCCGTAAAAACGGCCTTGATACGCCTGGGCATTTAGTCAAACAGAGCTTGGATGGCGTGTACAGGTACAGCTGCCCATGCAGCTTCAATACGATACCACAGTTCATCAAGAGTAGTGACTGGCGTATTGTGACGAGCCAGTTACTCGGCCACCATTGATCAGACGTTTTCAATTGGTGAGGGATCTGGAGAATGTGATGGCCAGGGCAGCAGTCGAACATTTTCTGTCTCCAGTAAGGCCCGTACAGCAACTGCAACATGCGGTCGTGCATTATCCTGCTGAAATGTAGAGTTTCGCAGGGATCGAATGAAGGGTAGAGCCACGGGTCGTAAAACATCTGAAATGTAACGTCCACTGTTCAACGTGCGCCAGCCAGTGTGGCCGCGCGGTTCTAGGCGCTTCAGTCTGGAACCGCATGACCGTTACGGTCGCAGGTTCGAATCCTGGCTCGGTCATGGATGTGTGTAATGTCCTCAGGTTAGTTAGTTTTAAGTAGTTCTCAGTTCTAGGGGACTGATGACCCCAGATGTTAAGTCCCATAGTGCACAGAGCCAATTTAGTTCAACGTGCCGTCAATGCGAACAGGAGGTGACAGAGACGTGTAACCCATGGCACCCCATACCATCACGCCGGGTGATACGCCAGTATGGCGATGACGAATACACACTTCCAATGTGAGTTCACCGCGATGTCACCAAACAGGACTGCGACCGTCATGATGCTGTAAACAGAACTTGGATTTATCCGAAAAAATGATGTTTTGCCATTCGTGCACCCAGGTTCGTCGTTGAGTACACCATCGCAGGCACTCCTCTCTGTGATGCTGAATCAAGGATAACCGCAGCCATGGTCTCCGAGCTGATAGTCCGTGCTACTGCAAACGTCGTCGAACTGTTCGTGCATGTGGTTGTTGTCTTGCAAATGTCCCCATCTGTTGACTCAGGGATCGAGACGCGGCTGCACGATCCGTTACAGCCATGCGGATAAGATGCTTGTCATCTCGACTGCTAGTGATACGAGGCCGTTGAGATCCAGCGCGGCTTTCCGTACTACCCTCCTGAACCCACCGATTCCATATTCTGCTAACAGTCATTGGATCTCGACGAACGCGAGCAGCAATGTCGCGATACGATGAACCGCAATCGCGATAGGCTACAATGGGACCTTTATCAAAGTCGGAAACGTGATGGTACGCATTTCTCCTCCTTACACGAGGCATCACAACAATGTTTCACAGGTAACGCCAGTCAACTGCTGTTTGTGTATGAGAAATCGGTTGGAAACTTTCCTCATGTCAGCACGTTGTAGGCGTCGTCACCGTCGCCAACGTTGTGTGAATGCTCTGAAAAGCTAATCATTTGCGTATCACAGCATCTTCCTCCTGTCGGTTAAATTTCGAGTCTGTAGCACGTCATTTTCGTGGTGTAGCAATTTTAATGGCGAGTAGAGTATTTTTAATTCGGGGAACATTACATATTTGTTTAGTAATCTGCTTTCAGAAGATAGCAGGAACCTTACATCTCAGTCGAAAGACTTGCTGAAGCAACACTAATAATCTGCATTTTCGTTGCATTTAAATTTCCTGTTCGTTCTCCATGGATGTTGGTTATATGGGATTTATAACTTTTATTCCTGTAGCCAGATTCCGTGGCTGCCGCTAGAATGCTATAAGATATTGTAAACCGAAATTGGGGACGACGGTTTCATCACTATTTATCTTTGAATACTTGAACAACCTGTGAACTAATATCAGGGTTGGAGATGTGGAAGATATTTGTCATAATAGTAAATGACACTCGAAAGTAATCTACCAATCGTAACCTGACCACAGATCCACCATAGCATCTTCTAGTCGGATAACACATAACTCTAGTGGATGCTTTTTAATGCTCTGAAACTCGTCTCTTCGACAATTTTACCGAACAATAAAAAAAGGAAACGAATTAATGAGCAGTATTTGGCTGAAGATGACAGCTAGTGCTGTACTGTTCGTGACTGACAGACTTTGTGGTAATGCCCTGAGTTAAACACAAAATATGTAATATTGGCTTTCTCACTGAAGGCATATGGCACTATTGGTGTCGTCGAAGTGTCACATCAAGGAGAACTACAAGCGCGAAACACCACTTGCTTTATTCATAGACAACAACCTACAAATACTACAAGTGGATCAACGGGTAGAAGGCCAGCCGCCTTCCACAAGAAATAAAAGGAACAATCAAAATTGAACAAAAGAATATCGCATGAACTAGCCACCTCTCAGTCGGTCAATCGGATGAATCATGCACACGGGATGACACGAATTCTGCAGCAAGCAATAAAAAGAAGCAGCGGGAATGGAGATATAACCCGAGATACCAGAATAACCATTGTAACCAATGGCCAAACAACCACAGGAAATCAGTGGTCGGTAAATGCGAGTAATACCTGGCAGAACCAAAAGAGGGCTCAGAATAGGCCTACCAATCAGATCTGCCGCATTCAGAGTTAGGTAGCTAGTGTAGTTGAAGTTGCCGACACGTCGTCCAGCCACACCAAAGCCGGAAAACTGAATGCGAGCATATTTTCAGCGGATATGCTGTTCGCGGAAAGGAGTGGGAGCCTTGACAAACACATACCATGTTATGATGATGTGGTAGACATGAGGGACGAATTACGTTCAGTATCTTACCAATGTAGTGAGCAGCGTAATATAGTGTCAAAAGCAGTGCTAACTGCTTTACTTGCTAATATAGGCCACTAATTATGCCACTGGACACATGAACTGCTGTAAATGTGGGTTCCAATAATCTGTATAAAAAGGTCTGTGAAAGTATTAAGATACCAACATTGGCAGTCCAAAATTGTAAGGTTCTGGAAACAGTTCGTACCACGTCATGTAATGTGGTTATACAAGTCCGCCTTCCCATTATACAAAAACATGTTATTTGACATTGTCAAATCGCAAGACAGGAGATCTGTTATGTTAAAATCTGTGGATAAAAAAATCATATCAAGATCGCTAAAACTCTTTTATCGACTGCTAGTCTCAGCTCGTTGCCGGGTCATCTTCAGCAACAAAAGTTATTACCTAATTCAGCGCTTGTCTGTCAACAGGCACTACAAATCGTCATAAGCGGTTGCGCTGAATCGCCCTTGTTGTCATGTGCACACTAAAGTAGGCCGTCAAGTTTACATAATTTACAACTTAGATGTAAGTCTCCAGTGGTCATATTGCCGGACTTGTGTTTAAATCGAAGGAGATTGATTGTGGTAACTATCATACATGCGTGGATGTAAATATGGCGTATCCATCACAATTCTAGCTACAGGAACAAGGAAGTGCCTGTATTACGGCTGTCAGACATTCCGCATTCGGGAGCAATATAGCATTTACGTAGAAAATTGACTACGTTTTGTTATGTCTCTTCAGAGATACCAGCGACGATCTGCGCGCTACACTTTTTCCTATGTAATGATTCAATTATTTTTGTAGTAACTGATAAAACTGTACTCACTCTGAATAGCGTTCTCGTTTGTCCTTGACATCTAGCATAGAGTAGATGTAAGTGATATGAGTACAAATTGGCGACATTGGACTAATTTATTGTCTTAAATAATGAGTACACTAGACACTTTAACGAAGATATATAAATATTGTACCGTTGATTGTTTACTTCTAACATTCCTGCTAACACTAAGTCTTGAAAATTTTTATACTCACGAAGTAGCCATTTCGAATTTCTTTTACAGTCTTAAATGTTTCGTTGTTTGTGGTGAATGACCGAGCATCTTGTCGCTCTGTAATTAATTATTCTATTGTTAAAGTCGACCCTGCTTCTTTTGATGACGTTGTGTTTTTTACAGCTTAATTATGATTTGTCTAACTATTTAGGTATTTTGTTTCATCATTCACATCATTAGGTAATTCACGTAAGCAAGATGGTAATTGAGATTCAGCAATATTACACCAATACTGGAATGCTGTACGTAAGTATAAAAGAATATGCAAACTGAAACTGAGCAGGCTTTCAAATTTTCAATTTCTTTAGTAAGAATTAAAGTTAGTCAGTGTTTAAAGACTGTATTACTTTAACGACTATCTCCTGTAGTAGTTTATGTTATTCCATTTATTCAGTCAGTTACTTTACATAACTTGAGCATTTTCAATTAATTTTTCGGGATATAGTTCACTGCTGATGACTACTTTACCAAGATGTACAACAGGCAGTTCACCAGAGAAAAATCTGTTCTAAATGCTTTAAGTAGAAGAGAGAAGCCAATGAACAGACGTAGTATCTGATCAAAAGTATTCGGACACCGATCAGCAGACACATTTCGCCTGTTTGACAAGTATGCTGGCGACATTTTCACTGAGATGTCTGTATTTCTGTGGAGGAACGGCAGCCCATTTTTCTCAAAGAGAGACCACAGAAGGTACGTGATGATGGTCGTTAGGGTCTCGAGCGAAGTCGACCTTCTGGCTCATCCCAAAGGTATTCCATTGGCTCCTCTTGGCAGGCCAGTCCATTTTAGAAATGTTACTGCCCACAAACTGCTGCCTCACAGATATCACTTTGTGACAGATTGCATTGTCAAGCTGATACAGCCATTGTCACAGTGCTGTTTCTCTAATGCATGCAGTTCACAATGCTGTGAAGTGTGTTCACATTCTTTCGCAATTAGCGATTTCTTAAGCACAATAAGAGGACCGTACCATAACCACGAGAAAAGCCACACACTGGAACACTACCCCCTCTGCACCTCACCGTTGGCACTCCACATGATGGAAGGTAGCGTTCTGCAGGCCTTCGCGAAACCCAAATCCTTCCACCGCATTGCCGCAGGGTGCAGTGCGATTCGTCACTCCAGATCACTTTTTTCCAGTGAGCCTCCGGCCTCGCCCTCTACTCCACCTGTGGCGTCGCCCAGTCTGACTACCGAAATGTGTGGCTTATCAGGAGCTGGTCGACCGTCATACCCCAGTCTTTATAACTCCATATGCCTGCCATTGTGCTACCTGGATCGGTGGTAGCACTTTCTAACTCACGGGTGATTCCGTACTCATGCAATTTTGTACAGCCCTCTTCCGCAATGCACAACGATACCTGTCCGTCAGTACTTGATATTTGCCTGGTCTTGGTTTAGCTTTCGTTGTTCCTTCACGTTTTCACTTTGCAGTCACATTGAGCCGTGCTGCGGCTTGCGTTGGTGCTGCTTGTAGGTTTCCGCCCTCTGCTGGAGGCCAGACGGTATCGTTTAGTTGGCATGGTTGCGGTTGTTTGTCTCATTCTCGTGTTGACTGGCGCCACTCGGTTTCGCAAGCGCTGCCTGTCCACTAGTGGCAGCAGCGGCGGTTATCGGTATGTAGTAACTGTTGCCCCACCTTTGGGGCGACGTCGTTGTTTTTACGGGTCGTGTGAGTGGGCCAGTTCGGTTGGGGACTCAGGAGGAGCCAGGTCCACGCAGCGCGCGAACACGCCGGGACCACTGGCGGCACTCGTAGACTGGTGGATGGAAGGGCTGTGTGCACGACCTCGTCGTAAACCGGATCCAGCAAGCCTTGACATGACTGCATTTCAATCTAAGTAGAGAAACCTCCACCATTGTGATATCTAGCGATTCTCCAGTGACTTGGATTCGTGTTGCTGCTCATAGTGTAGCCGAGGCAAAGAGCAGCGAGTGGAGTGCTTTCTACTCTGGTGGTAGTGGTTCCTTTCTCGTTCTGGGCGCTCTAAACACAGTATTCTGGGGACGTAATGCAGACTACCGGTTCCGGCTTTGGCATATTGTTCCATCGTTGCATTTGGTTTATCGGACGTCAGGTAGCTTCAGCAAGATTATCACTAGTCATCCGTAGACTGCCACTAGTCTGAGTTACCATCATGTGAAGTGAATGCAACTCTTGGCTGCCTATCTCATCGCTCGCGAAAATATTTATTGCTGGACCTTCTCAGAGATCGATTCCTGGAGCAACGTCTGTGGCCCCTTGTTTACAAAGTTTGTCATCATCTTATTTCACCCGTTTGGTGATCAGCTGCTTGTTTTTTTATTTAACCTTTGCTATTGTATTTGCTGTTTTACAGCAGGTTTCTAATTTTTTTTATATTGTTCCCGTTCCTGGCGTATAACGCCTTCAGCTGTGATTGTGGTCATTTGCCTTCAAATTCTAATTTGGTATTTGTATTTTAGCAGTAAGCCTTAAAACCTTATTTACTGTCATTCCTGGCGTCTGATGCCTTATGCTGTGTTTGTGGCGACTTTTCTTAATATTTCAATACCTGTAAGTTGTAAATTGCAGCGAGCTTTTAAACAATTCTTAATTTATTGCCATTCTTGGCGTGTAAGGACTTCAGCCATGATTGTGGGCACTTGCGTTAAAATTCTAATTTGGTATTTGTATTTACGCAGTAAGCCTTTAATACCTTATTTACTGCCATTCCTGGCGTCTGATGCCTTCTGGTGTGTTTATGGCGACTTGCCTTTAATATTTCAATAGCTATAATTTGTAAGTTGCAGCAAGTTTTAACCAATTCTTAATTCATTGCCATTCCTGGCGTGTAAGGACTTCTGCCCAGATCAGAGTGGCTTGCTTTTAAAACATTATCTGCTGTATCTGTATTTAATGGTGATTTGCTAAATTGTACCTCACTGAAAACACTTTTATTTACACAGTTATTTATTCCTTCATTAATAACGTGTGGTATTTTTTATTTATTGTTGAGTCTGCAATCACTGGTTTAAAATAAATTGTGTGTAACTGTAAAAGGCAACCAATAGTAACTGATTACGGTCCCGTCCACAATCGTAACCGAATCCTGCCTTCCCTCGACTACCAGGTCACACACATAATCAACAGTCGACTTAGACAACTGTAGAAGGCTTGAAATGTCCCTGATGGACAGGTTACTAAGGTGACATCTAATGTGTAGTCCACTTTTGAAGTCACTGAGATCTGTTGACGGACCCATTCTACAGTTACTGCTTCTCTACTGACAACACAATACTCTCCACCTTATTTCTTATTGGCGGGTCCACCACTTGCGTCTGTCTAGTGGTCAATTCCGCGTTAATGATGTGCTGATATTTTTGATCATAGAGTCTAATTCCTCAGTAATAAAGAGATGCTTTCGTCTTTACAATTCAATGAAACACTTGTTCATGTTGAAAAACCGAATAAGTTTTAATTTCATTCAAATATGTTTTACTAATTTTGTAGTTTATAAGGAAGTCACAATTTGAGGAAGCTGTACGTGATAGAATAAAATATTTGTCATATATAGATTCAGTGCTCAAAAAAAGGTTATTGGAGTATGGAATTTTTATACAGGGTGATTCCACGATGACAACTTTCAGGGACGATAGAGATAGGTACATGCATGAGTAAGAGGAAAGGGACCATATTCAGGAAATGACCGAGTCAAAAAGTATAAGCGAAAATCTACTTTAGTTCCGCTTTAGCCTCGCGCACGGCTCCGAACCCTGATCATGACGAACAGAATTTCCGCGGAATACTGCCCTCAGATAACTTCCGCTGTTGATGGACTTGTAACGGCCCACGTAACTTGATGTCAGAGAGACCGAAAATCCTGTCTATGTTACGGTAATAATCAATTCCATTTACCTGTACAAATTTCGCAAGCTGCTACATTTGCAACAGTTGTTCAAAATGGCGTCTCCCAACGTCAATGCAGGCATGGCATTGTTGCACAAAGTTGTGTCGTACCCGTTCTAATATCCTTGGTGCAGTTTGAAGTGTCACAGGAAACGAGAGTTCTCCCCAGGAGGTCCCCTTCATTGTCGAGAAATGAACTGGGGTGAGATCAGCTGAACGTGCTGGCTAAGAAACAGGATGTCCTCTGCCTGTCCACTTTTGAGATAATGTCTGATCCAGGTGTTCACGAACATTCAGTCCAAATAGAGGTGGACCTCCGTCATGTAGAAAGCACATCCTTTGACGAATAACAAGTTTGACATATTCCAGGAACCTAAGTGCTCGGGATTGCCTACCCTACAATCTTAGCAATAACTGTACCGGTACATGTATTCCGCAGTTAGAGGTATCAGGGCGATTTTCGCTTATAACTTCCCACTCAGACGTTTCCGGACCAGGGTTCCTTATCTCAAACTGATACATTTGCTATTCTCCATCATCCCTCGAAACTTGTAACATCACGTAATCACCCTGTATACTAACACAATTACAAACCTGAAAAGTTTGTATCGTAGTGTTAAAATAACTGCAGTCCTTACTCAGGTATTGAAACGCGTTCGAACCGGGGTTTCACGTTGTTACAATACACTGAAGGTTTGCACGCCGCCGACAGCTTGTTTCGTCAGACGTTCCTCCGCCTGAATTGCTTATGCTAGTCCGATTGTGTTCCTAGCATCTGGATGAGAATTTCTAAACGAGGAGATTGTTGCTTCCACTGCAGATACGTGCATTCAGTTCGTAAGAACTCCTGGGTTCTTGATAGGTGTGCACAGTTCGTGACTAGGGTGACGCTGCCAGTGCGTTCGAGACGCGTGGCTGGAAACGAGTAACCGCATAACTCAGCGGCCGTACATTTTAATAACAGGGCGTTGAGCGGAGCAGCTGCGTTTGCCAATGGCTGGGATTAAAAGAGCAGCAGACCTCAACGGGCTGGCGCTAATCCACTGGCGCTGTCACCGGCGCCTTATTGCACATGAAGCGCCGCTGAGCCGCCCGTGTTTCGTGTATTGTCCTTTCAGCTCCGCGTGAGAGCTGAGAAACAGAAACGCGCAGCTAACTACCTTGCTTGCTGGGTAATCCTCAGTCACGCTAATAAGTTGATCTCCGATTTATATTGGACGCAAAATTCGTGGACCTACCCCAAGTAAGTTTTTATGAATGGTTCCACGTCACCGGCAGCTGTTCATTTTCTATTCATTTTCGTATTATTCCACAATTTCAGCCTTAAAACATTTTCAAATATTTTATTAACACACTTTCATGAAGGTCTTTGCATTTGCGTATTTAGGTACGATCACTTATAAAAAAGCGCAGTATTTCAAGAATATCGTTGCCTAACGGTATAGTCAGTCCGTAAGAATGACCTAACAGATGTGTATTTTGTTCTTTTGTCCATGATTTTAACATCATATTATTTGGTTTCTTTTCTCACCATTTTCTGGACCACAATGTTCCGATTTCTTCTCGTTGACACAGCTTTTTCACCGAGCGAGGTGGCGCAGTGGTTCGACACTGGACTCGCATTCGGGAGGACGACGGTTCAATCCCGCGTACGGCCATCCTGATTTAGGTTTTCCGTGATTTCCCTAAATCGCTCCAGGCAAATGCCGGGATGGTTCCTTTCAAAGGGCACGGCCGACTTCCTTCCCCGTCCTTCCCTAGTCCGATGAGACCGATGACCTCGCTGTCTGGTCTCCTTCCCCGAAACAACCAACTAACCAACACCCTTTTTCAGTCCTCTCTTTTGGCCTTTTCCTTGCGAGAATTTTCCTTCACGGCCTTCTCTCTACCTACCCTCGCCCCAAACACCTTCCACCACCCTTTTCCTGGTGTGGTTCCTATCCTTGTCTCTCTCCGGAATGGCTGCTGCCTTTTGGCTTGAATCCATTTTATGTATCTTATGTTTTTATGTACCCGTCATCCCTACTACAACTATGAGTTAAATAGTTACTTTATGTTGTCGTATACTGTCAAGGGCTCTAGCATTTGCTGCAGTGTAAGACATAACCTAAGGTTTTACTTCTGTTTATACCACTGAAGTATCTATTCAAGAAAAAGATTTTGTAGTTATACGCTCTGTTAGGTTCGGTCATGATTAAATATTTTACGAGTATGATGTAATTCGGAAGGTGGTGACGAGTTTCAACACCATACCAAGTTGACTTCTTTCCATGCTATTTTATGGTGCACAGTGGTTGATGTTATCTGTCGCTAATGCGTATGACTTCTGTTTGTATACGCCGTATGTGGCGCTGATTTTGTGGACTGTTGATTAGTTTCAAATGGTTCAAATGGCTCTGAGCACTATGGGACTTAACATCTGAGGTCATCAGTGCCCTAGAAGTTAGAACTACTTAAACCTAACTAACCTAAGGTCGTCACACACATCCATGCCCGAGGCAGGATTCGAACCTGCGACCGTAGCAGTCGCGCGGCTCCGGACTGCAGCGCCTAGAACCGCTCGGTCACCGCGGCCAGCGTTGATTAGTTTCATAGGTCCTGCTGTTTTCGGGAAAATTTATAAGACTGAACATGTGGTACTTCACTTGTACTGTATTCTATAAATTGTTTTATGTGGGACAATTATAAACTTCCGGCCGCGGTGGCCGTGCAGTTCTAGGCGCTGCAGTCTGGAACCGCGGGACTGCTACGGTCGCAGGTTCGAATCCTGCCTCAGGCATGGATGTGTGTGCTGTCCGTAGGTTAGTTAGGTTTAAGTAGTTCTAAGTTCTCGGGGACTGACGACATAAGATGTTAAGTCCCATAGTGCTCAGAGCCATTTGAACCATTTGAACCAATTATAAACTGTAACAAAGACATTTCCCGCATACTACACCGCCCCCCCTCCCCCCACCCGCAAAGAAATTCTTCCTCCTCACTTTCCCTAGAACCCCCCACCCCCCACCCTCCTTTGAAGTGAGAGTGGTTCCATCTCTTACCTCTCACTGAGATGGTCGTTGCTCCATGGCTTCAACCTTTTCCATATGTTGCGTATCTGATATTCCTACTTTACTGTTGTTAAAAATAGATACATCATGTTGTCATGTTCCACTACGGTCCTCAACATTTGGTACTGTAGGAGAGATAAACTTGTGCGTTAATTTCTGATTTAATTATGACGTGTCATTAAGGAAAGGTTTTTATAGGTTTATATTCAGTTAAATTTGCTTCTGGTCAAGTGTTGTATGAGCATCAAGTAATTCTAAAGGTGATGTTTTTCAGTGTTACACTATGTTTCTGTCCACAAGGTTATGTGTCATCTTAGCATTATCTGTATGCGACGTACGTGGTGCTGCTCATGTTTACTGCTTATTTTAGAAACAAAAACTTTTAAAGAGCTTTTAAATGGCCTGCAGTTTCTGAAAACTATTTAAAATGTTAGAATGCGGTAGTCGACTTCTACTGTTATTGTATAAAAAGTTTTTGGAAACTGTAATAAAGAAATAAGCGTTTGACAATGTTGACTGGAATACTCTCTTTCATATTCTGAAAGTGGCCCGTGTGAAATACTGGGAGCGAAAGGCTGTGTACAATTTGTACAGAAACCAGATGGCAGTTATAAGAATAGAGGAGCATGAAAGGGAAGCAGTGGTTGAGAAGGGAGAGAGACTGGGTTGTTGCCTATCCCCGATGTTATTCAATCTGTGTATTGAGCAAGCAGTAAAGGAAACAAAAGAAAAATTCGGAGTAGGTATTAAAACCCATGGAGAAGAAATAAAAACTGTGAGGTTTGCCGATGACATTGTAATTCTGTCAGAGACACCTAAGGACCTGGAAGAGCAGCTGAACGGAATGGACAGTGTCTTGAAAGGAGGGTATAAGATGAACATCAACAAGAGCAAAACGACGATAATGGAATTTAGACGAATTAAGTCGGGTGATGCTGAGGGAATTAGATTAGGAAATGAGACGCTTAAAGTATTATATGAGTTTTGCTATTTTGGGAGCAGGATAACTGATGTTGGTCGAAGTAGAGAGGATATAAAATGCAGACTGGCAATGGCAAGGAAAGCGTTTCTGAAGAAGAGAAATTTGTTACCATCGAGTATAGATTTAAGTATGGGGAAGTCTTTTCTGAAAGTATTTGTATGGAGTGTATCCATGTATGGAAGTGAAGCATGGACGATAAATAGTTTAGAAAATAAGAGAATAGAAGCTTTCGAAATGTGGTACTAAGGAATAATGCTGAAGTTTGCATGGATAGATCACGTAACTAATGAGGAGGTACTGAGTAGAATTGGCGAGAAGAAGAATTTGAGGCACAACTTGATTAGAAGAAGGGATCGGTTGGTAGGACACGTTCTGCGGCATCAAGGGATCAAGGATGTAGATTGCAGTAGTTATTCTGAGATGAAGAGGCTTGCACAGAATAGAGTAGCGTGGAGAGCTGTATCAAACCGGTCTCTGGACTGAAGACCACAACAACAAAAATAAATTCCCTGCATCCTGATAGGGCGCCTACCTGAGGCTTCCTTGAGCCAGCGTATGAAGTAGACGGTCACTTGTATATTTTCTCTGCCATGCTCACTGAAAAACTTGATTGGCCCAAGAAAGTACAATATCAACATGATCTGTGTACTATCACGGAATATAACATTTTCTCTCTTTGGTAGGTATATCCTGGTACGATATGTTCTGTATCACGTTATATGCACTTACTTTTGTAAAGTTTTATTGGTTAAATTGTAATTTTAACTTTTCGTCGCACAGGATGATCAGTGAATGGTTCGCGAAACCGGTCATCAATTTAGTATAAAACTGAATTTCGGAACTTTGGCTGTTTCCTACATAAAAAAGTTAGGACACGTTTCAGGACCAATAACACAATCAGTCATTGTGCTGTATGCCCTGTAATGCTGAACTATATACAAAATGATTTATTCACAAAATTTGTTGCGGAAATGGGAAGAACGTTTTGGATCCGTTTTAAAGAACGTAAGGCGATATGTGATAGTAATCTCAAACCTTTGCAACACATCTAATGGAGCTAAAGCGTGAAGTATAACATATATAATGGCAAATTAATGGATGTCTTGGAAGTAGTCCAACTTTACAACAATTTTAAAGACCTGTCCGATAGGTTTTTAATGTGGAGAGAACGAGTTACAAATAAAAAAAGTACCAAGAGAATTTGATACGAGTTCTGTGACGAAGCTCAGTAGTGCCTCACACATCGCCGACGTTGTCAAAGTGACAGAAGGCAGACGCAGATGCAGGACCGATGATTAAGAATTTACCTTAATCGTAAGAAATTGCGATTTTAATATATAAATCTAAAATATTGTCATATATTTTATTTTGTTTTAATTACTACAGCTGCGATGTCATTAAAGTTAAACCGTTACTTCTAGCCCTGTAAGCACATTTCTAGATAAGTATGGAATACCTATGACACGTGTCATAGGTATAACCGTAAGGTACACCTTGAAGTGAATTAGTTCAATTTTCCATTGCTGATTTTTGATTATAAACTAGCTATCAAAATTATCTAGTGAATTATTGCATCTACCGAAATTCATGTTTTGTTTGATCATTATTTTTAAGTTTAACTAAAAATGTATGTATGAAGACCTCACGTTATTTTAACAGGTTACTTGAAAATTGTTTTAAGGCCGAAATAGTGCAACAGTGCAATAACTTAAAAACAACTAAAAGAAGTAATTGCAGGTGTCTTGGAATCATTCATGAAATACTTACAAACTGTTCAAAGAAAATCGTATCTGTGTTACAGACAGCCGGTGGAATACGGTTCAGATTAGTATGTGAACCATGACCCGATTGATTAAGCCATTAACGTATTCTGGAAAAGGAATTTACTTTGTGTATTTCTTAGCGTGGGACTGCGGTGATCTATATTTCACTTACATGTTGTAAGTCAAATTTGGAGTTGTCATTCCATAAGGTTAAATGGGGAATTTTCTAAACTACTGACGAAATTTTTGATGCAGCCGATTGAAACGATGCAGGAATAGTGTCAGGGGTAACGGGATGGATGTCATATTTATTCAGCAAAAACAACGATATCTAAGCTGGGAGCGGCAGTTAATGGCTGCCTCCACTCCCGGCACAGGCGTGACGACACAGGGGACGGCGTGTGGCAACCTGAGGTCGCGTTCTCCGGATGCCTCCTAGTTCAGGCTCGGCATGTCTATAGCGAGGGTCGCCAGCGTCATTAGCGATGCCCAGGCAGCTACATTAAGTCGAGTTTCACCATCTGATCACAGCGCCACTACGTTGCCTGAAAGGTCGCGTGGCTATCAGAGATGTCGTTTTATGAAAGTGTGATTTTACTTACACAGAAGATGAACAACGAAAGCAGTTTCTTCTCGAAAGCACCCTCAATTATAGGCGTAGAGATGTCAGAAATTTAAGGCAACACTTAAAATGCTCACGTTTAATATCACATAAAAAATAAATGTGAGGTGAATGGCAGAGTTCGTCTTCATTTCTAAAACCCTTTCCTGCAATCACAGTCCGACTCAGGATTCAAAAATTTAAACTTTGCAGCAGAGTAGAGATCTCGAAGCTTTTGTTTCCTTCCATAAACTCGTTTACCACTGCCCATATTTTGCCTAAATGTTGAAATATGGACCATCGATAGAGAATAATACAACCTGATTAAACTTGCTCCGTCTTGTTTTCTACAACAAGAGGAAGACTCTGAATATTTTTACATTCCGATTCATGATTCAATTCATTCCGATGAATAATGTGCGAATATTACTCTTGCGAGCGTACATTCCATAGTATGGATTTTTTTGCGTAAAATACGATGGCCTCTTTCAGAATAATAATGAACTTATGGAACAACGTGGGCACCTCTTTTGAAGCTGCAACATTATCGACGATTTCGACCTTTTTGGTGACTGTTATGTAGATTTCACATGAGATAACTGCGAGGGCAAGAAAGTGCTACAGTGCGTGACGAATGACACAAACTCTGTCAGGCAGAACTAACACAGTGTTTGAACCCACGTCGTGATTGATCACCGCTGTTTGGCTAGGTGAGTTCCAATGTTGCATTTCTTATGATCATTCTGGGGCTCCAATTACTCTGATAGCTATTTGTAAACTTATATGCAATACTAACTCTTATTCTTAGATAACCAGAGAGAAACTGTACGATCATATACTAAATACGATGTTGTTGTGAACCAATCGATAGTCTCCATGTCGGAACAAGGAATGATCACGTGAGCGATTAAAACCGTAACGAGCTACCCAAGTGAATTACGCTATGAGATTTTGAAGCTCGTGAAGCCCTGTTTATTTTGCAACAACGTGGCGAAATTTACACTGGAGAGTCAAAGAAACTGGTATGCCTGCCTAATATCGAATAGGGTCTCCACGAGCACGCAGAAGTGCCGCAACACGACGTGGCATGGACGCGACTAATATCTGAAGCAGTGCTGGAGGGAACTGACACCATGAATTCTGCAGGGCTGCCCATAAATCAATGAGTACGATGGAGTAGAGATCCCTTCTGAACGGCATGTTGCAAGGCAGACCAGATATGCTCAATAATGTTCATCTATGGGGAGTTTGGTGGGAAGCGGAAGTGTTTAAACGCAGAAAAGTGTTCCTGGAGCCACTCTTTAGCAATTCTGGATGTGTGGAGTGTCGCATCGTCCTGCTGGAATTGCCCAAGTCCGTCGGAATGCACAATGAACATGAATGGATGCAAGTGATTAGACAGGATGCTTACGTACGTGTTACCTGTCAGAGTCGTATCTAGACGTACCAGGGGTCCCATACCATTCCACCTGCACACGCCCCACACCATTACAGAGCCTCCACCAGCTTGAACAGTCCCCCCTGACATTTAGGGTCCATGGATTTATGAGATTGTCTCCATACTCGTACACGTCCATCCACTTGCTACAATTTGGAAAGAGACTCGTCCAACCAGGCAACACGTTTCCAGTCATCAACAATCCAATGTCGCTGTTAACGGGCCCAGGCGAGGCGTAAAACACTGTCGTGCAGTCAGCAAGAGTACAGGGGTGGGCCTTCGGCTCCGAAAGACCATATCCACGATGTTTCGTTGAATGGTTCCACGCTGACACTTGTTGATGGCCCAGCTTTGAAACCTGCAGTAATTTGCGGAGGGGTTGCACTTCTGTCACATTAAACGATTCTCTTCAGTCGTCGTTGATACCGTTCTTGCAGGATCTTTTTCTGGGCGCATCGATGTCAGAGATTTGATGTTTTACCCGATTCCTGATATTCACGGTACACTCGTGAAATGGTCGTACGTGAAAATCCCCACGTCATCGCTACCTCGGAAATGCTGTATCCCATCGCACGTGCGCCAACACCACGTTCAAACTCACTTAAATCTTGATAACCTGCCATTGTAGCAGCAGTAACCGATCTAACAACTGCGCCAGACACTATCCCTTTATTTGAATACGCATGCCTATACCAGTTCCTTTGCAACTTCAGTGAATATTTGTCATCGCTCTATCAGGACACTGTGTTCTCTCTATGGAAATATTTTGGATGAATTTAGCCTTACGCCATCAGTTATGCAACTGTAATGAGTCTGTTCGTGTCTGTCTACACTGAGGAGCCAAAACCATTGCTACCGCTAGAAGGAATGACGCCTCGAGAGGTTGTGGCATGTGACGTAACATGAGTAAGCGGAGAGAGACGAATGGGGAATGATTCTAACGACGACGCGAATGGTAAGACCCCCGGACATAAACGACTCTGACAAAGGAAAGGTTTTTATGGCCAGATACCTGGAAACGAGCATCGCGGCAACGGCGAACGTGATCGGTCAGTGTTAGGCTATCACAGATATTTGGCACCAGACGTCTACGCACAGGTAACGCAATTCCCTTAAATTACTGGCGCGAACCTGGTGCCCAATCCGGTTCCGACTGTTGAATTTGGTGACATGGACTACATTGTGAGATCACCTTCATTTTCCCCGAACCACTGTACTACGTTATCCAGATGGAAGATTCCATCGCCGTTGGGGAAAACATCAATCGTGAAGGGATGTAGATGGGCTGTATCAATGTGGAAATAGTCCACAACTGTCATGATGTAATCTGCCCATTGTCAAAATCGGTCACATGTGTGGCTTTCCTCATTTGCAGGTGGAGTAGTGGCTAGAATGGATCCCCATTCGTCTCTCCTCCACTTATATAGGGTGATTCAGCTGCCCCTACCTATAGGTTTAATGAGACCCGCAACGCTTTCAAATACTACATGCACGATTTTCATATTCTCTCCCGCGCTACAAGCAAGCTATTAGTCTTAAGAAAAAATTCAACAATACATTTTTGTACGAAATGTAATGTAGTTAAATTTTGTACTAGGATGTCTTTGCTAGAGGTTGTAGCTTTAGAATTATTGGAGAAAAACGTACAAAAGGGATCATCAAATGAGTGTTTTCTTTTTAAATAAATTAAATTCCCTACAAAAAGGTCCTATTCATTATTTCTATAGGGGCAATAGTTTGCACCTTCGAGTGAGAGAATATGAAAATCTCATTTGTGGTTTTTGAAGGAGGGGCAGCTGAACACCCTATATACTTCACTCAGCACGTCACGTACCCGTTACGCCTCCAAGCAGCATTCAGTCTCGTGATGCGCAGCGGTCGTAACGTTGTGGCTCATCAGCATATATGAAAGCACTCTGTTGAGAAAATTCCCCCTCTCTCACGCTAGGAAAATATGCACCACATTTAGTCCAGACAACAGTGACCATGACTTCACACAGGGCAGCCATTGGCTAAATTATTCTTGGACGAGGGTTCATGTTGTCTGCTACTCTCTAATGAGGCTTTCTAAGGTTTTTATAACAATCTTTCATCGCCACAAAGACTACTGAATTGTAAATAATAAAATGACCTGGTTCTGCTCTCTCACTTTATAATCGAGCCAGTAACATGTGTTGCCCTTCACCCACCACCTGCTCCTCAACTACCCCCGTTGTAAACAAAATTTACATCATTTTAGTATTTTACATCCCTGTCCGTATTCACATAAAGAGCACGGAAATATTTGAAATGTGAGTATGGTTCAAATGGCTCCGAGCACTATGGGACTTAACATCTGAGGTCATCAGTCCCCTAGACTTAGAACTACTTAAACCTAACGACATCACACACATCCATGCCCGAGGCAGGATTCGAACCTGCGACCGCCGCGGTCGCGCGGTTACAGACTGAAGCGCCTAGAACCGCTCGGCCACACCGGCCGGCAAATGTGTGTATGACTTTTAGACTGAAAGTACTGTTTTGGGGAGTCGGCTGTGTGTATCAAGTCTTATTCGTTGGCGCCACTTCGGCGATATCTCTATAGTGTGAAAAGTGGCAGTTGACCCTATATAATAAAACTTGACAGGTCACTTACATGAGCACTGAAAGGAATCTGTTGAATTTCGATTACGCGATAAATCATACAAATATAAAGGCGTCAATTCAACTAACTACCTATGAATTACAATTACGGACATCTGAAACTGAAATGTTCACGGAGATAATGTTGTGGAGAAGGCGAACCAAACAATGGTTCTTTTTATTTCTTTTTTTTTTTTTTTTTGCACTTAGAAAATGCAACAGCTCTACTGAACAGGCTGCCTATGCTACCCTTGTCCGTCATCTTCTGGAGTATCGCTGCGCGGTGTGGGATCCACATCAATGGGACTGATGGAGGACATCAAAAATGTGAAAGAAGGGCAGCTCGTTCTGCATTATCAATAAATACTTGAGGGTCTCACGGATATGAACGCGAGTTGTGGTGGCAATCATTACAACAAAGGTGTTTTTCGTTGCGGCGAGATCTTTTCACGAAATTGTAATCTCCATTGTCATCCCCCGAATGCGAAAATACGTTGTTGGCACCTACCTATATAAGGAGAAATGACCATTGTAATAAACTAAGAGATATTTGAGGTCGCACGGAAAGATTTAAGTATTGGTTTTTTTTCCGCACGCTGTTCGAGAGTGGGAAAGTAGAGAAATAGAGTGAAGGTGGCTCGATAAATTCCCTACCTATATGAACTGCAGAGTAGTCGTATAGATTCAGATGTAGATGATGAAATGGTGATGAGGACAGCACACACACCCAATTCCGAACGCAGAAAAATCGCCGATCCTGTTGACAATTGAAACCAAGGCGTCGTGATCAACAGTTAGCAACTCTAACCACATGAACACGAGCTGGTACAAACAGCATGGAAAATTCTCATAACTATCGGCAGATTTGACATATTCTTTGTTGAATTTAAGTCAGCTGACTAACAATTAATGAATTATAGATGTTTTTAATCCACACAGTACCATTTTGAATCAGAACTCCAATGTAATTTCGTTCAGTGCCACAAGAACTAGACAAATAACGCCGTGTTCATGGAACATTCGTCTTAACACACTGTAGCAGTTAAATGGTTCCACATTTGATAAACGGTTCTAAACGATTTTCCAGCCGGTCTTTGTATCATCTCACGACACTCAAACTTGTTTCATCCTGGAGCAATAACTACCATTCTAAGCATTAGTCAGCCTCTCGAAGAAGGTTTCGTACCCTATCATCGGCTTGTGCTAATACAGAGTGATATTTATTGCTGGAATAATATTTTTATGAGCTTCCAATGTCCATATGCGATTTTTCTTCGCCCTGGCTCGTGTCATAACGAGAGATACAGCAGTTACTCTTGTCAGACGAAGGTTTCTACGCTCTACAGCGAGAATATGGTTACCTGTGGTACGTCTGTTCATGTGGTGTTGTTCTCCAGATGTACACTGTGAATGATTTCCTACACTGCTCTCTTCTATCAACTGTTACAATGAGATATGACCTACAAAAGAAAATGCGCTCTACACACGTATTGTTTTTTTAAATGCTTGAAAATGTAACAGTACATAGAGAATGATCTGCTAAACAAATTGGGGTAGGGAAACGGGGGTCAGAGAAGCCAGCTTTGGAAGGGGAGGGGCGTGCGGGGTCACCTGACGTGAATCCCCTTGATTATTTCCTATGGGGATTTCTTAAGTCACTTGTGTATGAGACCCCAGTGGATACGGAGATGGAATTAGTTGCCAGAATTTTAGCTGCCTGCAATGTAATTCTACACACACCAAGGATATTTTTCAGGATGCGTCAGATTCTTGTTCGCCGGTGTCATGCCTGCGTTAGGTTGATGGCCGTCAGTTTCAGCACATTTTGTAAGATGCACTACAAATCGTACGCTCATTGTGTCAATGATGGTATTTACAGTTACTGTAACTAATGTAAATAAAAAAGTAGACAGTAATGTGATTTTATTCATGTTACCTCCTTAAGCTTCGACCCAGGTTCCCTACCCCAAACTGTTCAGTGAAGAATCCTCAATGGCCTGTTAAATTTTTGCACGCTCTTACGGAAACACAGAAACTTGAAACACAGCGTTAGACTCTGACAACGATGGCAGTTTCACCAAAGCCGAGGTATTAACGGCAATCCGTTAAAGAAGAGACGTAAGAAAAGCGCAGTGTCTGCACGACTCTGTATCTTGAGAGTCCCACACGCAGCACTACTGGTGCTGCTCCTCGCGGTTTGATGTGCTGAAGGGAACTGCGTTTCCCATCGTGTGAGCAGTCGTCACCCAGACTGCCTGTGGGTAGTCTACAATCACCAGCCTCATACTTCTCGCACATTAATTCCATTAGCAGAAGGGACGTGCAATAACAACTTTCACTTTCTCTCCAACATGGCTATTATAGGTAAATTGTGTATGGTCTCTAGAACAACTGCTTGTATTGGAATCGTCATCTGTCTCATTATACGTCTCAAAAATGTAACTTAAGGAATACGTTACGCGTAAAGTAACGAGACTCGGAAATGTCAATATAGTTGAGTAACAGTGCAGTGTTACTGAGGGTAAGGGATTGTAAATGAAACATTATTATGACATGTGTTAGACTTTCAGAATTACTGGAACTGGTTTTATCTAAAGAGCCTAAAAATGTTCGTATCGACCCCACAATTTGAAAATATCTGGAGCTGGTTTTCAGCGACGAATTTAGGACTTTGCTGTAGTCACCATAGAGATTAAGTGTGTGGAACTTTAGAAAAGTGAAAAAATAGATTTTGATGTATCTTTGACGTCAAATCTATTACAGTAGGGGCATTTGGAGAAGGCTAGGTGAAGAAAAGCAGCTGAGGTTCTCTTAAGTAAACATGTGACGGTCGGTGAAGAGATTTGGGGAAATCGCGGCAGACCTAAATTAACAGGGTAGATGGGTATTTAAACACCACCTCTTCTAAAATGAGTTTAATCCCTTAGCACTATGCCAGTTCACTCGATGTAATATTTAATTAATAATTCATGTGGTCACGCAGAAGCAGTAATTATGACAGACTGGAATACTATAATATCTACAATGTGTAGTACCGCAAGAATTATTTATGTAAGCCAGAAGAAAAAAAACTGCCACGCAGCTTCCCTTTCTTGCGAGACTGATGTCCACACTACTGCCAAATACTATGATTTAGGGTGGTTTATTTGATCCTATCCTACCATTCAGAACGACCATGTAGCAAGTATAACAGACAACACGCTGACAACACTTGTAAGATTATTAGTTTCTGTCATTTCGTAGGGATATTATACCAAGCGACTGCATAAAGCACTAATCTATTTTTCTGACATTGTCCTGGTTATAATACAGGAACTGCAAATACATGCGACATAGAAAAATAACCTAGCTTTTTTATTCTCCCTTATACTAGTGACATGCGATATTCTCAATGGGAAAATTGAAACTGTAAACACAAGGAAAATTTTTAGTGCCAGGGCAAGTGGGATTTTCGAAGTTCAGAGCTTCCGTGAAAGCCTTTCCTTGAAGATGGAATCAGTTACGATATCGGTGTAGTCGCGCAAAGTAGGGAGAAATAACGGCATTTACAATTTGTAATTTAGGATGGATTACTCGGCGAGTTTCTCATTCAGAAATAAGTTTCTGTGGTTAAACATCATATAAGGGTGGCAGAAGCGAATAATATTTTACGGAAGACCAGCCTGGCCATTGGCACAGATAGAATACGACATATGGGATACGAATTGGATACTAATGCATGCAGTTTATATAACTGCCATCTCTTTATGTCTTCAATCCTCTCATCTCTCGACTGGGGGTGGGTCAATATGTCGACGGCAGCCCATCAAAGAGCTCTCCGTAGCAATACGACGATGAAACAGATGAAGAAATTCGAGCGACTTGCAACCACACGAAGATCGATTTCGTCTCATGGAACACCAACCACTATCATCAACCTGTCGGACAAGAACCCGGTCGGGGAGTGGAACAGGCGCTGCGACATCTCACAAGACGATGCCGAAGATGTAAGACTTACCACCAGTCACAGTTTATCCTCAGCCAGCCGCCCGAATCTAACACCAGCAGGGTGGTGTGTGTGTGTGTGTGTGTGTGTGTGTGTGTGTGTGTGTGTGTAAGAGAGAGAGAGAGAGAGAGAGAGAGAGAGAGAGAGAGAGAGAGAGAGAGACTCTGTGCATTGCGGAAAGTTGAAGATCTTATGGTACTTCCGGCTGACAGGGGAAAGGCCCCAGTTGTTCTTAATACCACTGAATATCACAGCAAAATGGCATCGTTGGTAGAAGATGGCACGTACAAATGCCTAAAACGGGACCAAACTCTGTCGTATAGTAGAAAAAAGGTGGAGCTCCTGAAGAATTCTTGTCTGCCAGAGGCTGTCATCAAAAATCTTACAGCATGAGCTCCTAGGCCTCATAGGCTATACGCATTATCTAAAGTCTGCAAGGAAGGTATTCCACTGAGGCCACTCGTTAGCGCTATTGGTTCTTCTACCTACAGGCTGGCCAATTATTTAAGTAGGGTGATGGCTCCGATAACTGGCCGCCGTGAACATCACATCAAAACCTCTCATATTGAAATTACAACTAAATGAAAACCCTTAGCTGCTTACAGGCGTTGACATACGTCAACGGGGCAGATGAAAATGTGTGCCCCGACCGAGACTCGAATCCGGGATCTCCTGCTTACGCTCTATCCATCTGATCCACCGAGGACACAGAGGATAGTGCGACTGCAGGGATTCATCTCTGGCACGCCTCCCACGAAACCCACATTCTCAACGTATTGTCCCGCACTACATTCGTAGTGCCACCGCCCATTATACTCATTACTCGCGGCGCGTTGCGATTCTCGTAAGAGTTCGCGCATTGTTTGTGCATTCGCGCAGAAGAAGAAGATGGTCAAGTGGCCGGTGAGCCTTAACTATATATATATTCTAAGATGGTATCTGTTCTTTCTTCATCTTATTATATATATAGTTAAGGCTCACCGGCCACTTGATCATCTTCTTCCGTGCGAATGCACAAACAGTGCGCGAACTCTTACGGGAATTGCAACGCGCCGCGAGTAATGAGTATAATGGGCGGGGGCACTACGAATGTAGTGCGGGACAATACGTTGAGAATGAGGGTTCGCGGGAGGCGTGCCAGAGAAAAATCCCTGCAGTCGCACTATCCTCTGTGTCCTCGGTGTCTCAGATGGATAGAGCCTCTGCCATGTAAGCAGGAGATCCCGGGTTCGAGTCTCGGTCGGGGAATATATTTTCATCTGTCCCCGTTGACATATGTCATCGCCTGTAAGCAGCTAAGGGTTTTCATTTCATGTAAATGTGGTGTCACCGCCAGACACCACACTTGCTAGGTGGTAGCTTTAAATCGGCCGCGGTCCATTAGTACATGTCGGACCCGCGTGTCGCCACTGTGTGATCGCAGACCGAGCGCCACCACAAGGCCGGTCTCGAGATACGGACTAGCACTCGCCCCAGTTGTACGGACGACTTTGGTAGCGACTACACTGACGAAGCCTCGCTCCTTTGCCGAGCAGATAGTTAGAATAGCCTTCAGATAAGTCAATGGCTACGACCTAGCAAGGCGCCATTAGCTGTATATTGTCTGAAACTACAGAATCTCACTTGTATCGTCAATAGCGATGTACCAAGGATGGATTAAAGTTAAGTATTCCAGAAGCTACGTACTTTTCTTTATAGCATTCATTACGTATCCTGTTTCAGACCTCACGCCATCCTTCGTGTGTTTATAGCGTGTATTTCGGTCACCTCAAACCACACTGTGTCGGCACTTCTGTCGACACATCAGTAAATTCATTCTAACGAGCTGCTTGGTCATCGATGGTATCCGTTCTTTCGGAACAGATACCATCTATACCGTCTTAGTATATATACCTCTCATATGTTCATTGAGAAAAATAGAAGCTTGGAGCTGGTCCGAACTATATTTTAGTCGGCACGGATGTAGTCTCACTATTTACAAAAGATTCTGTGGAGGACACATTGAAACTATTGGCAAACAATATTTCTCCTGAAATGACAAAGTTGTTCCATTGTGTTATGACGACCACCTACTTTTGTTCATTGGTAAATTTTGTGAAATGACGGACAAAGTGCCTGTGGGTTCTCTATTGTCTTCACCAATGGACAGTCTTTTGATGGAATATTTTAAAGAACGTGCCTTAAATCCGGTTCCCCTTCGTCTATCTTCATTTTTTCGTAATGTCGACGACATGTTTATCGTCTGGTCACACAGCTTAGAAATTCCTGAGCACTTCCAAGAACGTATGAACGGCATGCACCCAAATATCAGTTCAGCATCGAGAAAGAGAAAGAGGAAAGGCTGCCATATTTAGATGTTTAGGTACGAGGAAAGTGTGATGGACGTCTCGGCCACTCGTTGTACCGTAAGCCGACGTACACTTATTTATATTTAGCACCAGTGTTTCCACCATACAGTCCAGAAGAGAGCAGCTTTAAATACAATGGCACACAGAGCAAAAACAGTTTATAGCGAGGACCACTTGGGTTCCGGAATTAATCACCTGAAATATCTATTTCGAACGAACGGCTGTGGGTCATGAGATACAAAGCCAGCGTTCTCCATGAAAAGGAAACGTGAAAATATTGAACTCACGTGAGGAACCATTGACATCAACATCTACATCTACTCTGCAAATCACATTCATGTGCCTGGCAGACGGGCCATCGAACCACCTTCACAGTTTTCTATTATTCCAACCTCGTACAGCGCGCGGAAAGAATGAACACCTATATCTTTCCGTACGAGCTCTGATTTCCCTTATTTTATTATGGTGATCGTTTCTTCATATGTACATCGGCGCCAACAAAATATTTTTGCATTTGGAGGACACAGTTGGTGATTGAAATTTGGTGAGAAGAGTCCGCTGCAACGAGAAACGCCTTTGTTTTAATGATGTCCACCCCAAATCCTGCATCATTTCAGTGACACTCTCTCCCCAAAATTCCCGATAATACAAAACGTGCTGCCCTTCTTTGAACGTTTTCGATGTACTCCGTCAGTTCAATCTGGTAAGGGCCCCACACCGCGCAGCAGTATTCTAAAAGAGGACGGACAAGCGTATTGTGGGCAGTCTCCTCAGTAGGTCTGTTACATTTTCTAAGTATCCTACCAATAAAACGCAGTCTTTGGTTAGCTTTCCCCACAATATTTCCTATGTGTTCCTTCCAATTTAAGTTGTTCGTAATTGTAATACCTAGGTATTTAGTTGAATTTACGGCTTTTAGATTAGACTGATTTATCGTGTAACTGAAGTTTAACGAGTTCCTTTTAGCACTCATGTGGATGACTTCACACTTTTCGTTATTTAGGGTCAACTGCCACTTTTAGCACCATTCCGATATTTATTCTAAATCGTTTTTCAGTTTGTTTTGATCTTCTGAAGACTTTTTTAATCAATAAATGACAGCGTCATCTACAAACAACCGAAGACGGCTGCTCAGATTGTCTCCCAAATCGTTTATATAGATAAGGAACAGCAAAGGGCCTATAACACTACCTTGGGGAACGCCAGAAATCACTTCGGTTTTACGCGATGACTTTCCGTCAATTACTACGAACTGTGACCTCTCTGACAGGAAATCACAAATCCAGTCACATAACTGAGACGATATTCCATAAACACCCAATTTCACTACGAGCCACTTGTGTGGCATAGTATCAAAAGCCTTCCAGAAATTCAGAAATACGGAATCGATCTGAAATCCCTTGTCAATAGCACTCAACACTTCATGTGAATAAAGAGCTAGTTGTGTTTCACAGGAACAATGTTTTCTAAACCCATGTTGACTGTGTGTCAATTCATAATGTTGTAGTATGTTACTATGTGGCTTCCCAGCGTCACTTCGTAGGTCTGCGTGTTGCTAGTCCATAGAAAACGGAAAGCTGTGCTGATATAAAGTATCGCCCGACCTCCGGATTGTTCCTATTTCGCGTTCTTTTTGGCCCAAAGTTTCGTAGCACACTGCAACATCTCGTGAATAAGGGTTCAAATGGCTCTGAGCCCTATGGGACTTAACATCTGAGGTCATCAGTCCCCTAGACTTAGAACTACTTAAGCCTAACTAACCTAAGGACATCACGCACATCCACGCCCGAAGCAGGATTCGAACCTGCGACCGTAGCAGCAGTGCGGTTCCGGACTGAAGCGCCTAGAACCGCTCGACCATACCAGCCGGCCGTGAATAATGTCTAGACACGCCTATAAACTATTTAGTGTCTAAGAACCTGTTTTACTGATGTCGACGCCTATAAACTATTTAGTGTCTAAGAACCTGTTTTACTGATGTCGAACTGCGTTAAAACGCGTACGATCAAAAATGACCCACATGGTATTACTGATACAACAGGTAAATTTTTTTATACTTCTAGGTCGATTACGGGGATGAAATTTTGGTGAGTTGTATATCCCCATAAATGATGAAAAGTCATGGGAGTGTTTGGTTCTGCGATGATTATAAAAGGGGCTAGGGCCCCCGAAAAACTCTCACACGTCAAAAATTACTCAAGTGGTACTTGCAACACGGCATCAGAGCAAGTGATGTGCCCCCCCCCCCCCCACCCCCCGCCCCCATGAACCCCACACTTCGCCAGTACAGATGTGGTCGCTGTGCATGCAGCGACGCATTGGCAGGAGTGTGCATCTCTGCATCAAGCTACTGATGTATGTGGACATTATACAACAAATTTATTAATTTTTTTCTTAGGTTATGTTCGCTGGTGTAAAAATATGTTCCAACCTCTACTTCACAGTTTCAGGCATCGATTTTTTTATTTCCTAAACTAACCTATGTTCTTCCTCAAGATTAAAGCTATCTCCAGGCCAAATTTAATCGAAATCGTTGCAGCAATTTAGTTCTGAAAACATAAAAAATACAGTTACTTTCGCATTCAATAGTATTAGAGTGAAGGTATAGATTAAACACGTTGAGGATTGTATAAGTATTATACGTATTCAATGCGTTGAATCGTATTGCGTAGAACATATCAGTCAATAAAAGCATTTTCACAGATATGATACAGTTCACACACCATAGAATAACAGCTTTTTCAATGAGTTAATATTTTCCTCTGCGTTGCGTTACATTACGATATTTGCACGTGATTCGATTTTGATGAAATAAAGCTTCTACGTTGCCCCACGTAACGCTCAAATTCCCTGCAAAAAAGCCATGAAAATTCGTCTAGCAGTATCGGAGATTAGCGGGTTCAAACAGACACGACGGTTTCACAGTGTTATTGTTTGTATGGAAATGACATTTTGTGTGTATTATTCAAAATGTTCAAATGTGTGTGAAATTTTATGGGACTTAACTGCTAAGGTCATCAGTCCCTAAACGTACACACTACTTAGCCTAAATTATCCTAAGGACAAACACACACACCCATCCCCGAGGGAGGACTCGAACCTCCGCTGGGACCAGCCGCACAGTCCCTGACTGCAGCGCCTTAGAGTGTTCGGATAATCCCGCGCGGCTGTGTATTATTAAACCTCTAAACCTATATTAACGGAATAATGTAGAAATAAAAGAATGTGAAAAATGAATTAGAACGAAAGGAGAAAAGCGCTGTAGTATCTTCAGTCCCTTTTCTGTTCCCGTGGTGGTCAGCGCTCTTGGAAATGCTCAAGATGGCTGGACAGGCAGTTCTCTACCTCTATGCTTATAGCTACAAGAAACTGCTGTCAAATTATCCCGCTTGGCTCACGTCGCTTGAGAATTCGCGTTAGTATTTGGGTTCCTGTCTCAAATTTTGTTGATGTGCTACTCATTTAGCGGATGAGTTCAGACTATCACTTCATTCTCGAATTGAAATACGGTATTTTCAAAACGGACATTGTAATATTGACCTTAAGTGTGAATCACTGCAATCATCAAATCAAACAGTTTAATGAAAGTGGGTTAAGTATGCACTCGATTTGCACATGTTATAGCAGTAATCAGCCTTCTCGTCATTTGTACACCATTCTGACCCATCGTCATTATCATCTCTGTCCGAACTTTGAATCTCTCTCTCTCTATCTCTCTCTCTCTCTCTCTCTCTCTCTCTCTCTCTCATTCTCTGCCTGGACGCCTGGCCGGGCGCTGTGGACGAGCGCTTCTAGGCGCTTCAGTCCTGAACTATGCTGCTGCTACGGTCCCAGGTTCGAACCTTGCTTCGGACATGGATGTATGTGATGTCCTTAGTTAGGTTGAAGTAGTTCTAAGTCTAGGGGACTGATGACCTCAGATGTTAAGTCGCATAGTGCTTGGAGCCATTTGATCTATCTGCCTGTCTCTGTCGTATGGCAGCTTCGCCGCCGGGTGCAGATCTTTATAGGTGACGGCATGTATGTGACTTGCTTGTCTGTGATGATGAAATGAGGATGAAGACAACAACACTCAATCCCCGGGCGGAAAAAGTCCCCTACACGGCCGGAAACCGAAGCTGGGCCCCTTCGGTTGGCATACAGCCACGCCGACTGCGCAACTACCAAGGCGGAATGTTCCCTGTCACAAAACCGAAGCTCCAGTGCTCCAGATAGTCCACTGGCAGAGAACGAAGCTACCGCCGTCCTTCGATATCTTGACCAATTCCGTCCAAGTACATCTAACCCAGCCAGTTCTCCCTGCCCTGTGTCCTCGCAGGCCCGTTGTCCAGATCTGTCACGCATTGAAAACATCTGGTAATGAGTAATCGAGAATCTGATGCGTCAACACTCGAAAGCCACTACGGTAGATATGTTCTGGCACAGAACTGAAGCAGCGTGGAATGACGTGCCCGTGTCTGTCATCCAAGCTCAGTTGGACTCGACGCTGAGCCGAGTCATAGCCACTGCTGCCGCCCTGTGTACTAAATTTCGCGTCCTATACAGGGTGTTACAAAAAGGTACGGCCAAACTTTCAGGAAACATTCCTCACACACAAAGAAAGACGCTTACTTTCCATGTTAGAGCTCATTTTATTACTTCTCTTCAAATCACATTAATCATGGAATGGGAACACACAGCAACAGAACGTACCAGCGTGACTTCAAACACTTTGTTACAGGAAATTTTCAAAATGTCCTCCGTTAGCGAGGATATATGCATTCACCCTCCGTCGCATGGAATCCCTGATGCGCTGATGCAGCCCTGGAGAATGGCGTATTGTATCACAGCCGTCCACAATACGAGCACGAAGAGTCTCTACATTTAGTACCGGTGTTTGCGTAGACAAGAGCTTTCAAATGCCCCCATAAATTAAAGTCAAGAGGGTTGAGGTCAGGAGAGCGTGGAGGCCATGGAATTAGTCCGCCTCTACCAATCCATCGGTCACCAAATCTGTTGTTGAGAAGCGTACGAACACTTCGACTGAAATGTGCAGGAGCTCCATCGTGCATGAACCACATATTGTGTCATACTTGTAAAGGCACATGTTCTAGAAGCACAGGAAGAGTATTTCGTACGAAATCATGATAACGTGCTCCTTTGAGCGTAGGTGGAAGAAACTATAATGATCTCTAACATGGAAATTAAGCGTTTCCGGACACATGTCCACATAACATCTTTTCTTTATTTGTGTGAAATGAATGTTTACGTGAAAGTTTGGCCGTACCTTTTAGTAACACCCTGTATAACCCCAAGTCACCAACAGATTTACTCATGTAGTCTTCGAACAGTAGTGTGTACGCACAATAAGTAAAATTTCGTAATTTCCTGGTTTTCCTAGCACTGAAATTTTTATTGGCAGCACTGTAGTTGTATCCCAGGAAGGACTCACTACATTAAAATACAGGGTGTCCGAAAAGTCTTTCCCTGATTACATAAATTAATAACTCAGGCTAGAAGTAAGATACAAATATGAATCTGGTGTCTAATTGTTTACAAACTATCAAAGTTTTTTTCGCACAGCAGTAAGCTTCCACATGAGCAGCCTTGGTAGTACGTAGCACATAAAAAGAACTCTAGTGGGGTTATGTCAGGAGAGTGTGGAAGCCAAACCGTTGACCCACCACGTGCAATAGCGCGCACCAAACATTCACCTTTGCACTGCCTCTGGTGCACTCCAAGACCTCTCCAGGGTGTTGTGAACCCCAAATGCGCACATTATGGCGATTCACTACTCCACTGACAAAAAAGGTCGCTTCGTCGGAAAAGGCAATTCGTCTGAGATAGTCATAATCGTCCTCAATACGTGATAGCATTTGCCCGCAAAGTCATATCGACGTGTACTGTCATTGGGCAACAAGGCCTGAACGATTTGCACTTTGTATGCAAGACACAATAAACGTTTGTGTAAATGTCACGTGTTGTGATGTTGGCTAATGTGTGGACGGAAATTGAATATCGCCTAGATGTGCTACGTGCTGGCCGGCCGCGGTGGTCTAGCGGTTCTAGGCGCTCAGTCTGGAACCGCGCGACTGCTACGGTCGCAGGTTCGAATCCTGCCTCGGGCATGGATGTGTGTGATGTCCTTAGGTTAGTTAGGTGTAAGTAGTTCTACGTTCTAGGGGACTGATGATCACAGATGTTAAGTCCCATAGTGCTCAGAGCCATTTGAACCATTTTGCTACGTGCTACCAAGAGTGCTCATGTGCAAGTTTACTGATGTGTGAAAAAAACTTTGATAGTTTGTAAACAATTAGACACCAGTTTCATACTTGTACACTCCTGGAAATTGAAATAAGAACACCGTGAATTCATTGTCCCAGGAAGGGGAAACTTTATTGACACATTCCTGGGGTCAGATACATCACATGATCACACTGACAGAACCACAAGCACACAGACACAGGCAACAGAGCATGCACAATGTCGGCACTAGTACAGTGTATATCCACCTTTCGCAGCAATTCAGGCTGCTATTCTCCCATGGAGACGGTCGTAGAGATGCTGGATGTAGTCCTATGGAACGGCTTGCCATGCCTTTTCCACCTGGCGCCTCAGTTGGACCAGCGTTCGTGCTGGACGTGCAGACCGCGTGAGACGACGCTTCATCCAGTCCCAAACATGCTCAATGGGGGACAGATCCGGAGATCTTGCTGGCCAGTGTAGTTGACTTACACCTTCTAGAGCACGTTGGGTGGCACGGGATACATGCGGACGTGCATTGTCCTGTTGGAACAGCAAGTTCCCTTGCCGGTCTAGGAATGGTAGAACGATGGGTTCGATGACGGTTTGGATGTACCGTGCACTATTCAGTGTCCCCTCGACGATCACCAGTGGTGTACGGCCAGTGTAGGAGATCGCTACCCACACCATGATGCCGGGTGTTGGCCCTGTGTGCCTCGGTCGTACGCAGTCCTGATTGTGGCGCTCACCTGCACGGCGCCAAACACGCATACGACTACCATTGGCACCAAGGCAGAAGCGACTCTCATCGCTGAAGACCACACGTCTCCATTCGTCCCTCCATTCACACCTGTCGCGACACCACTGGAGGCGGGCTGCACGATGTTGGGGCGTGAGCGGAAGACGGCCTAACGGTGTGCGGGACCGTAGCCCAGCTTCATGGAGACGGTTGCGAATGGTCCTCGCCGATACCCCAGGAGCAACAGTGTCTCTAATTTGCTGGGAAGTGGCGGTGCGGTCCCCTACGGCACTGCGTAGGATCCTACGGTCTTGGCGTGCATCCGTGCGGGTCCCAGGTCGACGGGCACGTGCACCTTCCGCCGACCACTGGCGACAACATCGATGTACTGTGGAGACCTCACGCCCCACGTGTTGAGCAATTCGGTGGTACGTCCACCCGGCCTCCCGCATGCCCACTATACGCCCTCGCTCAAAGTCCGTCAACTGCACATACGGTTCACGTCCACGCTGTCGCGGCATGCTACTAGTGTTAAAGACTGCGATGGAGCTCCGTATGCCACGGCAAACTGGCTGACACTGACGGCGGCGTGCACAAATGCTGCGCAGCTAGCGCCATTCGACGGCCAACACCGCGCTTCCTGGTGTGTCCGCTGTGCTGTGCGTGTGATCATTGCTTGTACAGCCCTCTCGCAGTGTCCGGAGCAAGTATGGTGGGTCTGACACACCGGTGTCAATGTGTTCTTTTTTCCATTTCCACGAGTGTATCTTACTTCTAGCTTGAGTTATCAATTTATGTAATCAGGGAAAGACTTTTCGGACAGCCTGTATAACTTAACGATGATCTTTGCAGAAATGAGTATTTTGTGCACCACATGTGAGTCTCAGCAAACAAGCAGCAGGTGTCTCTGATAACTGGTTCACAGCTGTAGACGGGACTGTGCTTTGGTGATGTTGAACATCGGCCTCAGTGGATTGCCTCCCCCTCAACTACCTCTTACATCTCTTACTCAGCGGCGCCGCTAGTGAATCCCGCGAGAGCTAGGGACTTGACGTGCTCGATTAAAACTCGCGTCGCTTCCCGGCCTTGTTAATGCAGCGACCGCGCGCAGGCAGCAGCCGGCACACGGAATAAGCAAGGGCTGGCTGACAGCGCGGGGGCGGAGCCGCCGTCAGCGCCGAACGTAACGCGGCAAACTACGGCGCCCTCGCGTTCCCCTGGCGTTCCCACACATCACCAACATCTTTTTCTTTCTTTATCTTCGCCACTCTCACCGTGGTCTAACTAATGAAGTCACACAGTAGTAAAATCTCTGCTCTTTGGGAAATTATGCCATTCTTAGCAGTTCATTTTGCTTGCCGAAAATACGTTTGTACTTGAATTTTACGGACCTTAGAGTGTGGCCGCAAGAGTTGCAATAAGAGTCAAACGAACGGGGAAAGCTAAGTCTCCATTCCTCACGACCTGTGAAATACCGCATTCTGATTCGCCGGTGAAGTTCACAGCCGCTCATACACGCTCTGTAAAATAAACTGACCAAGAGTGAAACGTTAAATGGGTCAGTGCTGCTAAGGTGATTTAACAACAACCTGTCACGTTAGTACTAACATTTATTTCAAATAAAACGCTGATGACTGGCTGGGCTGTAGTACGACGGTGTGTGATTTATCCTTAGACCGGGCCATAAACTTTCTTCGGTGACAACACATTGTTCCACAAATCACACACTGTCGGGGAGCGGCACGTCGTAAAATTACACAGTTATAGTTGCAAACAAAATTTCTACGTGTCAGTTATACCTGGCATCTTGTAGGATGTTAGTGTCATAATATTTTTGGTACGTTTCTTTCCAACTGTACCTGCTATACGTTAGTACTTGAATTAGTTATTAGCGATATCCAGGAACATACACTCATGTTACAGAAGTTGTGTACGGTTCTCAACAAGTACATTAATTGAATAATTTAAGTATTACAAAAATGCAGGACGCATATTTAGTATGCATAATAGCTTCCTACACAAAGTTTAATGGTACTGTAATTGTCTCGCTTGCGCGTAATAAAGCATTAAAGAAGGTACTCAGTCTAGTGCAAAACAGAACGTAACTACTTTATTAACTTTTCCCTCATCTGAACTGAAATTTTACAATTTATTTTAAAAATTCTAAAAATATTTTACTATTTACTAAAAATACTCGAGGGTCTGGCGAGAATTTTAAATTATCGCGCCGCAGTTACAGTTTCCAAAGCTTCGATTGCAGGGTATCCTTATACTTAATGTTGAATATGAAGGATAAACCATTATGAGGAGTATCATTACAATCAATTATGAATGGTAAACTATTGTAGGAATGTAATAGTCGCGCAGAAGGAGTGCTTTAGGATGCATCCTAGTTCAGACTTGGATGAAGCACGAAATGGAATTTTAGCATTGAGAGCGTAAACACAAATTTATTTGATTTGGTAAATTTAATTCCACACACGAGCGTGTATAATAAGGAATATGATTGTTCAAAAATGGTTCAAATGGCTCTAAGCACTATGGATCTTAACATCTGAGGTCATCAGTCCCCTATAATTGTTGCTGTTCCATGCTCTCTACTATGTTGCATTTAAATAAGACCTAGAACTGTAGAAGAGTAGTGATCAGAGTGTGGTTTAATCGTGAACAGTTACACCTGAGAGACAAACGGGAAGGAAAAGAACTAGAAACCTTCATCACAGCACACGTATTTAGCAAGAGGGGCATTTCCGTTGATTTTAACACGCGGTATAAAATAACAAAATTACAATTAAAATGAAATACCGAGAAAGTGAAGCATAAATAAGAAACACAATTAATTCAGATACTCTATGGGGGAAGATCAATGACGCTAAGGCGCTATAAACAGTAGCCTACACAGCCCCTGGATTCTAACACATTTAACACTTGCGAACTAGAAAGTAAAATTTCTCTCAGACGGTAACAAAGTAAGAACGATGAAAGGAATCGTTAACTTTGACTAGATTTGAAAATTTGGAATAAGACAATAACTTACTATTGAAGACGAACTCCACACGCAGCCGACCTTACTCATCTAGCACTCAAAGGAAGAGTGGCGGAGGTTTGTCCTCCAGCGGAAGTGACCAGAGAACCAGCCTTTTGTAATGTGTCAACTTACACAGAAGGTTTGACCAAGACAAACAGGAATCTCTTTGCTACCCACTCCGTATCTCCTGAAGTTAGAAACACTGTCTCAGCAGCAGACTACCTTACCCCCGCGAATACACACATTGAAATCTTACTTACACACTCTCATTCACACATTAAATTATTCAGATAAGAAGAGGAAAGGACAGTTATTGTGGGTTATAGTACAGAAATACCTTAAACATTTGTGTGGGCCTCCGAGAGTCAGCAATAACTCAATGAACTCCATACTAGTTCATGTGGATCGGACGATTAGCAGACAAATATAATATGAAATATGGAAAGTGTGTTAATGGTGGCCGATATGAACGCATTGCCCTGCTCAGTCCTCTTAATATCGCAGTTGACTAATTGCATTGAGAATTAAGGTGCGAGGGCCGGCCGGAGTGGCCCAGCGGTTCTAGGCGCTACAGTCTGGAACCGCGCGACCGCTACGGTCGCAGGTTCGAATCCTGCCTCGGGCATGGATGTATGTGATGTCCTTAGGTCACTTAGGTTTAAGTCGTTCTAAGTTCTAGGGGACTGATGACCTCAGAAGTCCCACAGTGCTCAGAGCCATTTGAACCATTAAGGTGCGAGGGGTAAAGAATTAATGCATTATTACACGTTGTTATTACAGTCAGTTATATGTTCTGACGAAACTGGTGCTAAATTTAACAATACAGAAACAGATCTGAAAATGATGCACTATTGATCTATAGTCTTCGGTGCAAAGTAACATATGAAGAGTAACTGAAATTCAAGTCAGAAAATATTTTGAAGATTCTGAATTCATGGATGCGCAAATGCTTCCTACAGCGCCAATGAATTTGTTTGTCTTAAAATTCCATTATTTGGGAGTTCTCTGCAAAGCGTACGTATATAAATAACTGTAAGACGTTCTTAGCGTTGCAAAAATGTTCCATTTCTCATCTAACTGGTACAGAGGGTATACCACGTGCCACAGCGATGTACAGTATGTCGAGACGAACAGTTTACATCTACATCCACATTTATACTCCGCAAGCCACCCAACGGTGTGTGGCGGAGGGCACTTCACGTGCCACTGTCATTATCTCCCTTTCCTGTTCCAGTCGCGTATGGTTCGCGGGAGGAACGACTGCCGGAAAGCCTCCGTGCGCGCTCTAATCTCTCTAATTTTACATTCGTGATCTCCTCGGGAGGTATAAGTAGGGGGAAGCAATATATTCGATACCTCATCCAGCAACGCACCCTCTCGAAACCTGGCGAGCAATCTACACCGCGATGCAGAGCGCCTCTCTTGCAGAGTCTGCCACTTGAGTTTATTAAACATCTCCGTAACGCTATCACGGTTACCAAATAACCCTGTGACGAAACGCGCCGCTCTTCTTTGGATCTTCTCTATCTACTCTGTCAACCCGGCCTTGTACGGATCCCACACTGATGAGCAATACTCAAGTACAGGTCGAACGAGTGTTTTGTAAGCCACCTCCTTTGTTGATGGACTACATTTTCTAAGGACTCTCCCAATGAATCTCAACATGGCACCCGCCTTACCAACAATTAATTTTATATGATCATTCCACTTCAAATGGTTCCGCACGCATACTCCCAGATATTTTACAGAAGTAACTGCTACCAGTGTTTGTTGCGCTGTCATATAATCATACAATAAAGGATCCTTCTTTCTATGTATTCGCAATACATTACATTTGTCTATGTTAAGGGTCAGTTGCCACTTCCTGCACCAAGTGCCTATCCGCTGCAGATCTTTCTGCATTTCGCTGCAATTTTCTAATGCTGCAATTTTCTAATGCTGCAATTTTCTAATACTGCAACGTCTCTGTATACTACAGCATCATCCGCGAAAAGCCGCATGTAGCTTCCGACACTACGTCATTTATATATATTGTGAAAAGCAATGGTCCCATAACACTCCCCCGTGGCACGCCAGAGGTTACTTTAACGTCTGTAGACGTCTCTCTATTGAGAACAACATGCTGTGTTATGTTTGCTAAAAACTCTTCAATCCAGCCACACAGCTGGTCTGATATTCCGAAGTCTCTTACTTTGTTTATCAGGCGACAGTGCGGAACTGTATAGAACGCCTTCCGGAAGTCAAGGAAAACGGCATGTACCTGGGAGCCTGTATCTAATATTTTCTAGATCTCATGAACAAATAAAGCGAGTTGGGTCTCACACGATCGCTGTTTCCCGAATCCATGTTGATTCCTGCAGATTAGATTCTGGGTTTCCAGAAATGACATGATACGCGAGCAAAAAACATGTTCTAAAATTCTACAACAGATCGATGTCAGATATAGGCCTATAGTTTTGCGCATCTGCTCGAGGACCCTTCTTGAAAACTGGGACTACCTGTGCTCTTTTCCAATCATTTGGGACCTTCCTCTAGAGGCTTGCGGTACATGGCTGTTAGAAGGGGGCAAGTTCTTTCGCGTACTCTGTGTAGAATCGAATTGGTATCCCGTCAGGTCCAGTGGACTTTCCCCTGTTGTGTGATTTCAATTGCTTTCCTATTCCTTGGACTCTTATTCGATGTCAGCCATGTTTTCGTTCGTGCGGAGATTTAGAGAAGGAACTGCAGTGCGGTCTTCCTCTGTGAAACAGCTTTGGAAAAAAGGTGTTTAGTATTTCAGCTTTACGCATGTCATCCTATGTTTCAATGCCATCATCATCCCACAGTGTCTGGATATTCTGTTTCGATCCACTTACTGATTTAACGTAAGACCAGAACTTCCTAGGATTTTCCGTCAAGTCGGTGCATAGAATTTTACTTTCGATTCACTGAATGCTTCACGCATAGCCCTGTTTACGCTAACTTTGACATCGTTTAGCTTCTGTTTGTCTGAGAGGTTTTAGCTGCGTTTAAACTTGCTGTGAAGCTCTCTTTGCTTTCGCAGTAGTTTCTTAACTTTGTCGTTGAACCACGGTGGGCTTTTCCTGTCCCTCACAGTTTTACTCGGCACGTACCTGTGTAAAACGCATTTTACGATATTCTTGAACTTTTTCCATAAACACTCAACATTGTCAGTGCCGGAACTGAAATTTTCTTTTTGATTTGTTAGGTGGTCTGAAATCTGCTTCCTATTACTCTTGCTAAACAGATAAATCTTCCTCCCTTTTTTATATTCCTATTTACTTCTATATTCAGGGATGCTGCAACAGCCTTAAGATCACAGATTCCCTGTTCTGCGCTTCCAGAGTCGAAAAGTTCGAGTCTGTTTTTTATCAGTAGGTCCAAGATGTTATCTCCACAAATCGGTTCTCTGTTTAATTGCTCGAGGTAATTTTCGGATAGTGCACTCAGTATAATGTCACTCGATGCTCTGTCCCTACCACCCGTCATAAATATGAGTGTCCCAGTCTATATCTGGTAAATTGAAATCTCCACCTAAGACTAAAACATGCTGAGGAAATTATGTGAAATATATTCCAGATTTTCTCTCAGTTGTTCTGCCAATAATGCTGCTGAGTTGGGACGTCGTTAAAAGGAGCCAATTATTAACCTAGCTCGGTTGTTGAGGATAACATCCACCCACAGTAATACACAGGAACTATCCACTTCTATTTCACTACAGGATAAACTAGTACTAACAGCGACAAACACGCCACCACCGGTTGCATGCAGTCTATCCTTTCTAAATACCGTCTGTGCCTTTGTAAAAATTTCGTCAGAATTTATCTCTGGCACAGCCAGCTTTCCGTACTTATAACGATTTCAGCTTCAGTGCTTTCTATCACCGCTTGAAGTTCGGGTACTTTACGAACGCAACTTCGACAGTTTACAATTACAATACCGATTGCTGGATGGTCCCCGCATGTCCTGACTTTGCCCCGCACCCTTTGAGGTTGTTGCCCTTTCTGTACTTGCCCGAGGCCATCTAACCTAAAAAACCGCCCAGTCCACGCCACACAACCCCTGCTACCCGTATAGTCGCCTGATGGGTGTAGTGGACTCCTGACCTATCCAGCAGAACCCGAAACCCCACCACCCAATGGCGCAAGTCGAGGAATCTGCAGGACACGCGATCTACCAAGCCGGGAAACACACCTCGGATCGGCCTACAAAAGCCACCTGAGCTGCAGCGCTTGAGGGCCGCACGAGACACTGAAAATCCTCTCGTCCTCTTATGGCACAGGCTTAGGTGGTCAGAATTTTGAAATACTTTGTTCCTATTCAGGTAATGAAAGAAAAAAAAGATTTGTTACTAAAAAACTATTACGTTTACAAATCGGTCTAAACTTAACCATTACAGGCACAGCAGTCTTATAGTAAGAACGACGGAGAAAAGGAACGATTTAATTGTTAATTTTATTCTGTTAAAAATCGTTCAATTTTTAGATAAAATTTCTCAGGCGTCGGTTTTATGGTTTGTAAGTACAACAAAAATATATTATTAATGTTGAAGTATGATTTTAGAGGGAAAAAGGAATGAAGACTCAGATGGCTAAGAGTTGGCCGATGGCGCGCGATGCGCATGCGCTTTGGTTTAGGTGCTATTTGTATTATTTTGAGATTGTTTCCCAACGTCATAGACCATAAGTGCCTTATATCAAAGTCGTCGTCTCCGCGACCCGCCCACCATTGTGATATATTGTAAACAGTTGCAGTTTAAGGGAACAGCAGCTTATTTGGCAAAAAGTTGTGTGACAACAGTTTGTAGGAGGTACACTATGTGATCAAAAGTATACGGACACCCCCAAAAACATAAATTTTTCGTATTAGGTGCATTGTGCTGCCACCTACTGCAAGGTACTACATATCAACGACCTCAGTAGTCAGAATGAGATTTTCACTCGAACTCGAGTCTCGGTCGGGCACACAGTTTTAATCTGCCAGGAAGTTTCGACCTCAGTAGTAATTAGACATCGTGAGAGAGAAGAATGGGGCGCTCCACGGTATTCACGGACTTCGAACGTTGTCAGGTGATTGGGTCTCACTTGTGTCATATGTCTGTATGCGAGATTTCCACACTCCTAAACATCCCTAGGTCCACTGTTTCCGATGTGATAGTGAAGTGTAAACGTGAAGGGACACGTACAGCACAAAAGTGTACAGGCCGAGTCCGCAGCTCGTGGTCGTGCGGTAGCGTTCTCGCTTCCCGCGCCCGGGTTCCCGGGTTCAATTCCCGGGGGGGTCAGGGTTTTTCTCTGCCTCGTGATGACTGGGTGTTGTGTGCTGTCCTTAGGTTAGTTAGGTTTAAGTAGTTCTAAGTTCTAGGGGACTGATGGCAATAGATGTTAAGTCCCATGGTGCTCAGAGCCATTTGAACCATTTTGTACAGGCCGACCTCGTGTGTTGACTGACAGAGACCGCCGACAGTTGAAGAGGGTCGTAATGTGTAATAGACAGACATCTATCCAGACCATCACACAGGAAGTCCAAACTGCATCAGGATCCACTGCAAGTACTACGACAGTTGAGCCCGCCCGGCTAGCCGCGCGGTCTGTCGCGCTGCTTCCCGAGCGGGAAGGCGTGCCGGTCCCCGGCACGAATCCGCCTGGCGGATTAGTGTCGAGGTCCCGTGTGCAGGCCAGCATGTGGGTGGTTTTTAAGGCGGGGTGGGTGGACTGCTGTGGCCTGCTGTGGTGTTGTGAACCACTGAGGGCTACGGCGGAACGAAGACGTGTGCTGATGTCAGTAGGATCATTCTGCAGTCTAACGTAAATGCCGGTTCTCTATACGGTGTTTCGAGAGAAGAAGCCTCTCCGTCGTATCTAGATACCCGATTTAATACATACATACAATATACATACATACTATGACAGTTAGGCGTGAGGTGAGAAAACTTGGATTTCATGATTGAGCGGCTGCTCATAAGCCACACATTACGCCGGTAAAGGCCAAACGACGTCTCGCTTGGTGTAAGGAGCATAAGAATTGGACGATTGAACAGTGGAAAAACGTTGTGTGGAGTGACAAATCACGGTACACAATGTGGCAATCCGATAGCAGGGTGTTGGTAAGGCTAAAGCCCAGTGAACGTCATCTGCCAGCGTGTGTATTGCCAACGGTAAAATGTTATGGTGTGTTCGTGTTTTTCATGGAGGGGCCATGCACCCCTTGTTGGTTTGCGTGGCACTATCACCGCACAGGCCTACATTGATGTTTTCAGCACCTTCTTGCTTCCCACTGTTGAAGAGCAATTCCGGGATGACGATTGCATCTTTCAACACGATCGAGGACCTGTTCGTAATGCACGGCCTGTGGCGGAGTGCTCACAGGACAATAACATCCCTATTGTCGACTGGCCTGCACAAAGTTATGACCTGAATTCTATGGAACATCTTTGGTCTGTTTTGGAGCGCCGACTTCGTGCCAGACCTCACAGACCGACATCGATACCTCTCTTCAGTGCAACAATCCATGAAGAATGGGCTGCCATTCCCAACAAACTTTCCAGAACCTGATTGAACGTATGCCTGCTAGAGTGGAAGCTGTCATCAAGGATAAGGGTGGGCCTACACAATATTGAATTCCAGCATTACCGATGGAGGGCGCCACGAACTTGTAAGTCATTTTCAACCAAGTGTCCCGATATCTTTTATCACATAATGTACATTTGACATGATAGTTATTCGGATGAAAAGTCGTGTAGCTCGATAGCAAAATCATTAAAAATAGCCACCAAAACCCAATGCCCGACAGGAGACTGGAATACGGAAAGACAGTAGACAAACTTTTTGTTCGTAGTCTATAGCTGTCGACGAACAGCCGTATGTGCATGGTCGTCTATTGTTGTGGGTACGTAGTCGACTAAACAGCCGATTCATAATCGTTCTGAATTTAAGGTTACATTCTCTGTTGAAGTTCACAAATGCCGGGAAGAGTCATCAACGACACGGAGGCAGTGTTTCAATAAAATTCTGTTCACTCATTCTATAAAGCTTCAAATACGTATCTGCATATTTCTTCAGATTGAAATTTATTGTAAAGAGTTTTTGACTAAATAATCGGTTGCTGGTATGTACACAGTATTTTGTCCTCCTTGTCTATGCTTTCTGTTGCGTGTAAAGAAAACCATAAGCGAGTACTTGTCTTTTCATTATTTTATAGGTCATAGCGTGAGTAGGAAGCACATACTCGAACATCTATTAGGTGACTGTATTGGTACTCTTCCAATCTAACAATTTAGTCGTGCAGAAATTACGAGACTTGTCTTTTTGAATACAGTCATTTATTCACCGTAACAACGGAATATATTCCCCACGCGTTAGACTGTCTAACCTCGAACGGATTCTGACCAAAGAATGAAAATAACTATGAAACTTAGTAACGATTTATATTTTTCAGAAGTGGATAGAGGTACAAGTGGATATACAAGGAAGAAAATGGGAAAACAAGATACGGAGGATCAGAACTTTGCGTTTGAATCTCTGTCTGTCGGTTTTGTGAGGCAAAACTACAGAGCGAAATATGAACAATACATTTTTAAGTAATTTTATGAAGAACATCTTCATGTCGAGAGAGGACATTGCATAAAAAGACAGACTGTCAACTGAGAGTTTGACCAGTGCCATCTTGTTTCGTAACAAATATTGACAGTCCGCACAATCCTTTCGGACTCTGAGTACTTGTCATCACCTTTCCCCTTACCATAAAAAGCGCACTCGTCTAGAATGAGTATATTTTGCGGTTTTCCAGTCAACTGTAATGACTGAAACAAATCTTGGAACAGTAAGAAACGACAGTGGATAAGGAGGCTTGGAGAAGTATAGGAGTCCTGATTCAAGGAATGGATGTGTGTGTATGTGTGTGGGTGGGGGGGGGGGGAGGTCGGGATATAGCCGGTAGCTTAGATATATATGTCAGGGCGGATTTATGGATCAGCAGGGAGCCTGTTCAAGTTTCTTGGGGTGGGATATGGAGGCTGTGGAGGGTGAGGTAGGGTGGGGAGTGTTGGACAGGCTCGGCGGGAACCTGCACATGGAGTGGATTGGAGAAATAATGTGGTTTGGATCTACGAGTTCACTGGATGTATAGAATTTGCAAGATATTCGTGGAATTTGAAGAGAGGTGATCGGTGACTGTTTTATTTGCGACTATTACACTGTTCTTGGCATCGACTGACTGACGAAAACAGAGGCTTGTCTTTGCAAAATTCAGAACTGTTTTCCTTGCGTTGCAGCAGCCAATTAGCTAGTAATTGTTTTCAGTTACCTTGCGTTCAATGAACGACATCTGGCACGTCTGCAGTAGACTGACCTCACCTTTCACTTTTTAGTTCCTCCCTTCACTTAGATACTTAGATTCACTTGGAACACTACTTTCAGCCTGTATTGTTGCATTAGAGAAACAAGAGGAAAAGTTACTGACAAGAGTGCCAAACACGATGTGTTTCTGCATGCTGATGGATTTGCAAGGCTTTGCACCGAGAAGAGGTCGTCGAACGGCAAATAAATGAAAGCAGTCCAACGTGGCTCTGAAGAAGTACAAATAATTAAACTGATGTCACAAAACTGTTACAGCCATATCTGAGATCTATCGATGTAGACAAAAAATAGTGTTACTAGTATAGAAACCACCGTACGTTAGCTTCGTGTGCTATGGATAATTTTAACGATAAACCATAATGATGTGGAACAAAGCGTTTTATATTCACATCAGAAATTAATTTGTAAATATGACTACATGCTAAACATTTATGATATTTTTAAGTAAACAAATGTGAATTAGTGATCCCTACCCACCATCATTTACATATTAAAATAAACGTAATTCTTGTAGGATAGCCGGTCGCTGTGGCCCAGCGGTTCTAGGCGCTTTAGTCTGTGTTGTGACTTGGCAAGACAGCCAAGCCACTAGGAGGTGAAGCCGAAAGGCACACGTTTAAGCTCACGCAGGCTGGCGTGAGGTCTGGAACAGTTAAAAGATTTGAGTCTAGTAAATAAAGTACGTAGCTGTTGGAATACTTAACTTTAATCCATAATTGGTGAACATCGGTCTGACGGTACATGCATCACAAGATAAATAGCAAATGATAATGGCGCCTTACTAGGTCGTAGCAAATGACGTAGCTGAAGGCTATGCTAACTATCGTCTCGGCAATTGAGAGCGTAATTTGTCAGTGAACCATCGCTAGCAAAGTCGGCTGTACAACTGGAGCGAGTGCTAGGAAGTCTCTGTAGACCTGCCGTGTGGCGGCGCTCGGTCTGCAATCACTGACAGTGGCGACACGCGGGTCCGACGTATACGACCGGACCGCGGCCGATTTAAAGGCTACCACCTAGCAAGTGTGGTGTCTGGCGGTGACACGACAGTCTGAAACCGCGCGACTGCTACGGTCGCAGGTTCGAATCCTGCCTTGGGCATGGATGTGTGTGATGTCCTTAGGTTATTTTGGTTTAAGTAGTTCTCAATTCTAGGGGACTGATGACCTCAGATGTTAAGTCCCATAGTGCCCAGAGCCACTTGAACCATTTTTTCTTGTACGATATATAAGTTGTCAAGGAGAAACTTTTTCACTTTGTTGTCAAATTTTACGTTGCTGCAGGAGTGTGGAACGTTTCACTATTTTGCGTGTATCCTTGCGCTGGGGCCATGCTAATTTTCTCTGTATCGTTCCAATTTTAGTACACTGGAGTCGCATTCGGGAGGACGACGGTTCAATCCCGCGTCCGATCATCCTGATTTAGGTTTTCCGTGATTTCCCTAAATCGCTCTATGCAAATGCCGGGATGGTTCCTTTCAAAGGGCACGGCCGACTTCCTTCCCCGTCCTTCCCTAAACCGATGAGACCGATGACCTCCCAGTTTGGTCTTTTCCTCCAAAACAACCCAACCCCCAATTTTAGTATATATACCGCTTGAGCGTGTTTATAAAATGACAACTACTGCTGAGATTCGTCAGTGATTATTAAAAATTTAAAAATGGCCACTGCAAAGAGAGAGAGAGAGAGAGAGAGAGAGGGGGGGTGGGGGTGGGGGTGGAGGTAGAGAGCAAAAGGTACAGCAAGATACTTCTGTAACAAAGAAGTTTCTGCAGTAAAGCTTGCTGTGGAGTGCTATTTGTCTCGCTGTAATGTAACAGTTCCGTGAAGAGAAATGTAAGAGTCAGTCCAACAACATGACAAGAAGGACCAAAGGAGAAACTAGGACCACTGTCGGACGTAGCCTCGTACTGTGCATCGTCAACGCCCTCAAAACACGACTGCAGAGAAATACAGCGGCCTCGGTGGCGTTGTCCTCTTTTCGTAAAGAGGGCGCCCTGACCTTAATCTGCGACAGTGAAAGGCAGCGGCTCGTTTGGTTTGTGTTAGAAGAAAGGATTCGTCTAAAAACACCGAGAAAAGTTCTAGATGTAGTTTTTCAAATGGAAATAACGAAATTCCATGGTACTGTAGTGGACTTGTGAGAGAGGTGATACGCTCTTGTAAACCACATTCTCGAACATCAATTTCTGTATCGCATGTTACACCCAATGTTGAGCAGAAGTTATGGGATGAAATATTTTGTCATTACACGAACCCAATGAATTCATCTAGTGACAGTACGGGCCATTATATTCATGTTACTTGCGTTAAAATGTAGTTGTAAGCTTCCAAAATAATTATTTCTATTCTTTATACCTGCGTTGTGAATCTATTCCTGGCGTCGCCTTTATAGATCAGCACGGAATTGGTTATTTCTCTTATAAAAATTACGCAAGTTGTTCTGCGAAGTATTACAAATAATTCACACAGGAGCGCCTCATCATCTTCATATTGAGAACTAATCACTTATAAATCCCTCCAATTTTTTTAAACAGAAAACTGCATTAGTTTAATGTTAAAGGTGACACATGCATTGTTCTTAAACGGTGAAAAGTCGTGTCAACGACGAAAGCTGATTTTTTTGCGAAATTTATTAATTTATTTTGCATGGATTCTCGTACTTTCAACGTTTGCGAAATAAATATTCCAGTTTTGTGGTATAAAGACAACAGATACCTGGCGTACTAACAAGAAATAGTAACAGTGTAGAAACCTCTCCGCTCTTGGTAAGCATCAAAATTTCTGCTTAGAAAGATCGTAAAGCACATATGGTAAAGTCACGATTCAGATACTTTCCCCGTAAGACCAGTTACTAGCCTCGAGGACATAGGAGTCAACGACTGATTTTGCAGATTTACCTTTATTTGCTGAGTTATGAGCTGACCCTTCACGTACTCAAGAAAGTGCTCGCCACATAAAGGAAAGACGAAAATTATGCTTACGTGTCTCACTGACTATCACCTTTACTTGACAGTACATTAATTCTCTTATGCAATTTGTCGCCAACAATTTATACAACATTACAAAGAAAAATTTATCTGTACGCTAACCCGTAAAGATTAAGTTATAGCTTTGTTTGTGAGATGTATGAAGTAAAAGTTAAGTCCTCTGATAATTTGTTCATCGAAATAAAATGTCTATAGAATGAATTCTCTTTCTAGTTGAGTGTATAGAGTCGATGTCTAAATCTTAACGGGTATAATGAGAACGAAAACTCAAGTTGTGGAAGAAACAGTAACGTAAAACAGGCAGTCACAACCTGTACATTTTCAGTAGCCACAAACATAATTTAACTACAAGCAAAACATTTGCTTGAACCAATGTTTAATGACACCTGCTGCATTTACATACTCATGTTTCTCATTATAGAAGTTGCTCTGTGGTCATACGCTATCCCCTTAGTCGTCAGCGAAGTTCGGACATGGAGTTTGAATGAAATGATTAAATCACTGTGGAATGGATCAGACTGTGGCAAATTTTGGAAAATATGATCACTTCGGCGCGGATACACCAAAAATAATCTAGAATGTATACATGTTGCCCTTGACCTGTGTGTACGTACTTCACTTCCGCTGTGTACTCAGATAAGTGAAGTTATCATTGCGCCAAAGTCAGTAGCACATTTTGGTGTATAGGCATGTGTGCAGCATACGGTTTTAATAACGTCGTTAATCATTATATAATGTTTTAATAAAAGAGTAATAAACTATTTAGTTACTATAAGTTGTATCAAATATTTTATTATAATAATAATGATTTGGTTACATAGGCGCTTTGCTTTAGTATAGCGTCCAAGAAACTGCAGTTCAGGAAAATATAGCCTTTGGAAGGCAAGCGTCCCAAAATTTCAGACTTACTCTCACAAGTTCGATAACGTCAAAAATATAAAATATATCATCAAAGTGAGCACTCATAATCATCTGTACTTCGGTAAGCAGTGTGATTTTGACCACTGGTGTGCATACCATGGTTGTACGAGCGTGCAAATGAGGGAACACTGTATCTTTCTGTAGTTTCCACCTACTTTTGGGAAGACAGACTTTCTGTGAAGAGCCTTCCCCGTTCTGCTTTGCCTTACTCTACATTTTATGTTTGCGAGCAGTCAGGCTGCTATATCAAGTTTTCTCCCACCTTGCCGCCTATTATTGACGATTCAATTAATACCGATTACATTTTTACCCTTTTCCTGTTCAGGATATCTCCGCTAGAAGCCACTCTTTTCTTTATAGACGCCTTCGCCATTAATCGGGATTGTGGGAGCAAGGTGCGGGTGGGTTTTCTCTCGCCACGGCTGGGCCCTAAAAGACCACTCGTCTGAACATGTAATGTTAAAAATACCACTCGTCTGCTCTAACCTACGTACCAATCCAGTCCGTATACCGGGTTGTTATAATTAAAGTGCAGTTACTGACAGAGGTCCAGTGTGGGCAATAATTATCATATGGCAGTGGAACTTGGTAGATATTCTAATGTGTTAATCTGGAACCGGGGAGGAGGGGGAGTTGTTTGGGGGGAGAGCCAAACTGCGATGTCATCGGTCTCATCGGATTAGGGAAGGACAGGGAAGGAAGTCGGCCGTGCCCTTTCAAAGGAACCATCCCGACTTTTGCCTGGAACGATTTAGGGAAGTCACGGAAAACCTAAATCAGGAAGGCCGGACGCGAGATTGAACCGTCGTCCTCTCGAATACGAGTCCAGTGATGTGGAACCTGTTTACTCTGGAAACAAATTATTTCCAATATTGACCACCAGGTGCAAATCTGGCGCTGTGAATGGAAGAAAGAGGTTTAGAGATGTTTCCACATGTAATGGATTAGGAACGGGACGTGGTCAGGTAAGACCAAACAAGTGGGAAAGGTATAATTTTGATTTTATTATTAACTACCGCTTACACAATTTGTGCAGTGAGCACTGGAGATGTCGTCGGGATTTTGCATTCGTAAATCGACGTGATCAACAGTTACAGTGGAATCGGAGCAATGCGTTACTGTATACGTGTCCCTCGTAAAGGCAGTTGCTTTAGATATCTCCAGAGCCAAATGACACACGGATTCAGATCAGGAGATCTTGTAGGCTGTGCACCTGAAAAACCTCTGGAAGTAACACTTTCGTGGAAGACTGCATTAAGCAGATCTTTCATTGGGCGAGTAACGTGTTGTGTTGCGCTATCGTGCATGAAACAGTAGCTTCCACACAGTTGCGCTCTTCGAAAGCAGGAATCACATGTTGCAAAAGGAGGCCTCGATAACGTGCAGATGTCACAATACGCCTGACAGGCCCTCTGGGTATATTCTGTGCAAAGAAGAACGGACCGAGAATAAAGTTGATTGTGAACCCACACTACACAGTCACAGCCAGCGAGCGCAATGGCCTTTCGTGCACAATACGCAGATTGACAGAACCCCGAATTCGGCACTTTTTGTATTCACTGCAGCCTGTAGTGTAAAATGTGACTCGTCACTCCATCGACTATTGCCCGGCCTCACGATAACCAATCAGTGCCCTAAAGCGAAGAGGTAATTTGGTCCGTTGCTGCTTATCATGTGATTTCAGTTGCTGCACCATCTGGGTCTTGTACGGGCACCAGTGTCAAATAGATGGCAAAACTTTCTGTACTCTTGGCCATGTGACGAACAACCCTCGTGGCAGTGCACGGGCACTAACACTCCCCGGGGCACGTGCTGCGTGGTCAGTTACAGCAGCTGAAACTTTATCAGTAATTTCGACCGGGAAAGAAAGCATTCCTCTTCCAGGTGCTACAGCAAGAGCACCTGTGTTTTCGAACTTCGTTACCTTCTGCTTTAAACCACATCGGGCTTCTCCAGTCGGCGATACTTCATCAGCGCAGCACTGTAACTGCTGCAATTCACATAAAACAGATTCACTGACAGCGCACAATCTCTCTTCTCGATACCCATAGTGTTCAGTCACGTTATGGCTTGACAAATGACAGCGTGAATGTCATACCGTCATACAAACCGTGTACTGCGCCAAATTTGGACTTGGTGGACATAATTGGAACTAATTTGTCTTCCAGCCTAAATCGACTCTGCATTAGCATAACTATCAAGTTCTGCTGCCTTACGATAATAACAGCCCATATTGGACCTCCGTCAGTAGCTGCACTTTAATTATAACCACCTGGTACTTCTACTTTTCCGTAAATCGTTTTTAAGCTCTGGCATCAGTACTGCCTTTAGGGCCTCGCTTTATATCTTCCTACGTACTTTCCTCACCCGGTCAAGGTCCTGTGCTACACGTAACTCGTTGATTCTAGAATTTCTTCCCATTTTCGAGATTCTTCGTTCCCATGCTAATTTATTCATCGAAAGGTATCTGCCAAATTCGGAAACTGATTTACTGGAAAATATAAATGCTTCTAGAAACGGGTTTTTGGTTGTGGATGGGGGTGGGGTTGAGGACGCACAATAGGGGCCGTCGGATGTTCCTGTTGCAAAAGCTTCGCTGTATCCACAAATCAATGAAAACACATAAAAATAATTTTAACCACAGGCGTCCGCAAGGGGCAGCAAGGAGGGGTCACTTGGACCGAACCCGACCTCCCACACATGCTGGATACTTCATTCACAGCAGAATTCTCATGAACTTTTAGAACTAGTTGTCTACTATTCCGCTAAACCGCAGATATAGCATAACGTGATAGAGCAAAACGTGGACAACCACAGTGAGAAATTCTATGTCTTTAGCAATCGGTGCATAAATTACACGCTTTTGGTCGCCATGCTGTTCTCGGGAAATTGCACCTTTTCCTTGGACGCAGCTGCATTTTGTCGCTGACCTGAAACGATGGCGGATGCGAACCTTTGCAGAACAGTGCTGAAACAGAGCCCCCAACCATTTTTCTGTCGATCTCCCGTACTCGCTGTTGTTGAGTTCACATCCGACGCGCGGCGACTTTTCGGGTTTGCCACACAAATCGTTAGACCGGTTCCCGAAGAATGCGGTAGTATTATGTTACAGAACGTATGCGTGTTTCAGTCGCAGCATAGCGTTTAAGCATTGAGTAACATAGCCAGTCGTCTGAAAGGTAAGACATGTTTTCTGAAACATAATGCAAAACATTTTATCTAGATCGTGCTCAAAAACATAAGCATCGTTGATGATATCGTAGAAGAGTTTGAATTATTCTAGGATTCTCGAATATTCTGACGTGCAAATAACCACTCTTTTATACAGCCATTTATACAGACCGCAGAGAGCCAGAACTGGCCCTGGGATAGGTCTCATTGTGCCCTCTGACTTGCCTATGGAAATTAATACAGACCTTCGTTAATATTTTCGGAGGCCTGTAAGTAGGAGAGAAACGATAATTTCGAGAAAGGAAACTCTGTTACTTAGTATCTCATTAGAGTACGAAAACAATACAGGTGCAGCGCCAGCCGGTGTGGCCGTGCGGCTCTAGGCGCTTCAGTCTGGAACCGCGTGACCGTTACGCTCGCAGGTTCGAATCCTGCCTCGGGCATGGATGTGTGTGATGTCCTTAGGTTAGTTAGGTTTAAGTAGTTCTAAGTTCTAGGGGACTGATGACCATAGATGTTAAGTCCCATAGTGCTCAGAGCCATTTGAACCAATACAGGTGCCCTGTAAGAAAGATTGGCAACACGACTAATGGGAGTAATATGGCTGCGTGAAATCCAATGTAAAAGACTCCTTTCAACCGTTCCTAACTTAAGACAACAGACAGCACTATGTTTAATGGGTCTAACATCGCAGTAAACAAGATGATTCAAAAATCAATTACAATTAATATTTCAGAGATCTTGGGGTATCATTCCCGATCTCTTAGATGTAGACGTATCGAATAGCGTCGTCTGCTAGTTTACTTTGGCAGCGGTGAGAAATCAATTAACGCTGTTCGAGGTTACTTGATATCTGTTGATTCAAGAAGCTTCATCAGCCTTCTCACCCACGCTCTCCAAAGAGTGTTCCAAGCCACAGGCAGCACGGAACGCAATCGAGCATCAAATCAGCTCTTGCAATTTCTTGTATTTGCTGAAACTAAAGAGTTCATCGACGCTCTGTGATGCTGATCACTGTCATTTTATGTCGACGTGGACTGCATCGCACTGAAGCTCTGCGATCAGTATACCACCGAGATACAGCAACGGTTGCAAGAAATTGGTAACAATAATAAAAATAGTTCATTAAATGCGCAAATGCTTGACACTGTTTCTGTGATTGTGCGTCGGTATATTGACTTCAACGCGTCGTGTTCTTACCATCTGAGCAGTCCAAGCACGTGGTAGTGTTCACAGCATCGGTATGCGAGTACTTTTTTCGTATTACAAGTTTTATTCCGTCCGGGCGTATCAAAAGCTGCAACACAAAGTTAAAAATGCTATTCCAACTATCTTTCAGGCTGAACTGCTGCGCATGTCTCACAGTTTAGTAAATGGAACACAGCGCAGCATCTACGTCAACGATGGCTACATCCGGCATCTTCTGTGATGTTCATTAACAACGGTTTGTCCCGTATCAGCCTCTGTGTTAACATTTTCCAGGCCAGTTTCATTTTGCCCACTTTGTAGTTCGAGGTTGGGTATGGACGATATCCTTAACTGAACAACAGCAAGCAGTATCGAAAGCAATATGATTTATACTGTTCCAAACCAGTAGGAAGGAAAAGTATTTTCTGGATACAATTTGACGTTGAAGGCGGTCATTGACCTTGACACACTGTGTAATCAATGAACTTGAACCATCCCTCACGAGTTACCCACACATAGAGGCAGGTCAAAGAACATGATTGTCTTACCTTGAGCACATGACACATTCATTCCTGTCCCCTCTCCATTACCGCCCCGTATCTCTCCCAGCCCTCCGCTCTCCCCCAATGACAGCCCACTGTTTTATATGCCATTAAAATGAAACAGCCAATCAATACGTACCCCATTATCGCCAGCTTGCCCTATTGTAGTGGCACTACCCAGTGTTTTACGTAAAAGTATTAAATCTGTGTTCGACTTTTATGATTTAAAGAAACTTTATTGTTTAAAGAAAACACAGAAAATCCAAACATAAATAGACAGACAGGGCAATTGGACCACTATCCAGCAGAATGGGAATCCGATGTCTTAAGAATCTTTCGAGAATACAAAATTAACACAACGAACAGATTATAGTTCCCACTGACATGTTTTGGGCCATGAAAAGATTAGAATACGTGGATTCTCACCGCTTAATTTCAAGTCAGAAGGTATTAGACTTCGGTGACCAGCCCATGTTGAGCGAGAAAACCTTTAAGGCGTGCAGTAAATTTCTCATTTGCTGTCACACCTTCTCAGACAGTTAGACTGACTTTCCAGTGATCATCTGAGGTTCTTTTCTCAGGGCCAGGTCATTTTTCTCACAATGTCCGTTTCATTTCCTCCCGAACGTTTTCGGTACGATGTGGTCCGGTGCAGAGGTAGAGTATTCGAGAAGTTTTGTTTCGCCCTGCAGATGCCCTCAGCACCGTTGATGACCCATACAATATGATCTTGTCCTGCTACATACAGTTTACGGTCTCAGGATGTCGCACTGATGGGTTGGTAATGTTACTCATAATATGAGTATACTGCGCAGCGTGAGGCCCACCTTCTATCCAGAGAAGCATTCCAAGTCTGCAGATAGAGACCTAGTTTCACGCTGCTACATACGCCTGGCCACTGGAAGGTGTCTCGTGGATTATTTGGGATCGACCTAAAGCACGAACCCTCTTCTTCATGGATGCAAATTTGATCTGTAGCCTGATTTACCAAAAGCAAACAGTGTCCATTGACACTCAAATGCAGTAAGTCTAGAGTACTTCAATAGTACCACATGTAAACCGGAACTCTGGCGTCACATTTCACCATTTCGCTATTCTGAACCGATGCTGAATTGCTCCAATATCAAGCTGTCATACTCCGACTAATTTCCCAGTTTATCGATACCGTAGTACCCACTGTCCTGCAGTGTGCTCAGGTTTCCCATACTGTGCCGAAGCCTCTAATACCAACAGCATTCCCCCACAAGATCAACGCTGCAGTATCGAATAGACATGACTCTTGAATAAATCTGCTGGACCCAAACTAAGGCTATTAAGGTATCTTACCTTATTTACTGGTTGCTACTGGTTGCCACAGAATATGGATAACACGCGAGATGCAGTCTAACGTGTCTCACTATTCCGCAATAAAAACATTCCAGAATGACCACCCACTTATGATAAGGTGACCTGATACAGAATTCAAGCATTTCTGCCTCTAATTTGTGACAATTTAGGCTTTTCTGCAGAAACAAAAATTTTGAAGGTAGTTCACTGATACACTCTGCATTCGTGGCCTTAGAATGTAACGGGATTACAGCTGAGGGTAGCAAGTAGTGTTCTGAAAAGTGTCAAAGCGTCTTTCTCCAGCCGGATGCAATACTGCGTTTTTCGTATTATATTTTACATTACGTTGTAGTTTTCTGACATACCAATAAAAGATGTTATTTGAGAACAAATATATTAACAGTCCTTCTGCGTCATGTTTCCGTCGGGATCGCTGTCAAGTAGATTAATTTTATCGGCTACGCTCTCTAGTATATCGTGTTTGTTTTATCTAAATAAATATTTTGTCGTGTGATTAATTTTATTACAACTAGAAATCTTTGTTACAAGCCATAACAGGAAACAAATGTGCTAGAAACAATCGTCTGATAGAAATAATTGACAATTAGTTCAGCCACAACAAATTCCTGTGATATTTTATTGCTTATGTACTACTGTTATCAATAATGTGTTATTATCAGTAGTAGCATTGCTGTCAGTAGTGTCACGGAACTACAGAGTTTTTGATAAAAAATCTGAGTTCTATGTCTGTAACAACAGTGACTGCTCAGATTCAATAACTAAGTCGAGAAGCAAATGTCAGAATTCTAATTCAAGAAATGTGCACAGCCTGTCAGGTATTACATAACAAGACTGAAACAAAATGTATGACTCATTTACGGAATGTAGCGGATCGTTAATGCTTTACTAATGGCAAGTTATCTATATACTTTTCTTAGCATTTGGTACGTAAATGGCACGTGTATTAGTGACACAGGAGTGTCGCTGTGTACCTTCTGTTTATCATACTGCGACGTTATCCGGCCTTACGTGAAATTCTGTGTATACGAATTTTTAAATGTGTCTCATTATGTAGACGTTATTTAAGTCCCCAACGTTATTGTGGTGTCTGAGGCCCAAAGGGTTAAAACTTTCTGTAGTCGTAAATTCAGTGTGACTCAGACACAATCTTGCATGAAAAATTCTTTAAAGCATTTGAGATGAATGCCGCAAAGTGTCTCAAACATCTGCAGCCACCTCACTATCCAGTCTTTGTATCCATACGAGTTTATTCTCCTTGTATAAATATCTAGTAGCCGTAGAGCCATCAAACTATTTTTAGTTTTAATAAAAATTGGCTATAAACTCACAAACCTTGACATAAACTGCTGGAAAATAGTGACTTGCAATATGAAGTAAGCTTTTCGTTTGATGAAATCACTCATAACACGTCTCAAGAATTTACATTTGCAAAGACGAACGTAAAACACTGTAAGGTATGAAATACTGCCGTAATAAACGGCTACGCTGACATCGGCGAAGACTGGCGTCGGAGAAGTAAGGAGCCCCCAGTAGGGGTCTTTGTGTTCGGCAGACAGTTCCAGAATTAACGCGCCGTCACTGCACTATATCACACGACAAAGAGGAGTAGTATGTACTTTTTGTGGGCAACAAACTAAATCTCTAATATTTGTGATATGTCTTCTCTCTTGAACAACGATCGCGTCTTTTTTACTGTTTTTTTTGTGACTGGGAATCTAAATGATGCTTTACATAGTCTAATAACACGCAAAATCCGGATGACAATTTTTATGAGCATTTGTGCGTTTCTCATATAGTCTGTCACCAACAATTCAGCGATAATAGAAACCGTATAGAAGAAATTATTTCATTCTTGATTGATTTCCAGAGACTTTGTATTGTATTTGTATTTCTTTTACGCCCCTGTAAATTGTGATTTAATAGATAACGATACAGAACAAGCCGCGCTCAATATAATCCATACATACTATGAGTTTGAAATCATAATACGAGTTGAATATTAATAACACAATTGAAAAAAAACAAACAAAAAAAACGATAAGGTTACCGAAAGGAATAAGTATGGTTAAGAATGTTGTTCAGTTATACTAATCATAAAAATCCACAGGTACACAACAGAAGCAGCGGTCGTACAAGTACTCTTTCAGCTCCACTTTAAACTTACATACGAGGGTAAGTCAAATGAAAACCTTAAATTTGTAATAACAAATCGAAATTTCGCGCCGTTATCCTGTAAGTTGGTTAGCGTGCAGAATAGCCTGCAGGTGGCGGCATAGTGCAGATGCATACATACCGTCGCAGTATCAGTATAAAGATGGCCGCCCCACTTGCGGCTTGCACCAGGGAAGAAGAGTGTTCTGTTATTCAGTTTTTGCGCAGTGAAAGTGTGAAACCTTTTGAAATTCATCGACGAATGAAGGTTCAGTACAGTGATGCACGTTTGTCACAGCAGCAAGTCTACGAATGGAGTAGGAAGTTGGCAAATGGTGTGACTTCAGTGGAAGATGCTCCTCTTCCACTTCAGGCACAACGAGTTGTGACTTCACAGACCATTGCAGCAGTTGAAGCCATAGTGCAGGAGAACCGCCGAGTGACACTGAATGACATTGCAGCATGTTTGCAGATAGTCATGGGTCAGCACACCACATTGTGCGTGATGTGCTACAGTTTCACAAAGTGTCTGCAAGATGGGTGCCACGGCAGCTGACTCCTGAAATGAGAGAACGACGTGTTAATGCTTTGGAAGAACTTCTTCGGTGCTTTGGACGAGAAGGTGATGGCTTCCTTGCAAGAATCGTTACTGGGGACGAAATCTGGATTCACCTCCACCATTCCTCATAACCAAAACCAAAGAAGATTCGAACAGAACCATCAGCTGGGAAGGTTATGCTGATTCTCTTTTGGGACGAAAAAAGGCCTCATTTTGGAGCATTACATGCCTAGAAGGACCACTGTCACCAGTGCATCATACACAGATCTCCTAAAAAATCACCTGCGGCCTGCAATCAAATCAAAGCGACGTGGATTGCTGTCAGCAGGTGTCCTTTTGCAACATGACAATGCAAGGCCCCACACTGCACGTACAACAGTTGTACCAATCACAGACCTGCATTTTGAGTGTCTTCCTCATCCACCATACTCACCAGACCTTGCCCCAAGTGATTTACATATGTTTGGACCACTCAAAGACCCAATGGGAGGATAGAAGTCCCGTTCTGATGAAGAGGTACGTCACGCGGTGCATGAGTGGTTGCGCGGATTACCAAAACAATTTTTCTCTAAAGGACTTTATGCTATTTGTAAGCGCTGGAGAACTTCCATTGAGCGCGGGGGAGATTATGCTGAAAAGTGATACAGCTTTTTACCACTTCTGCACAATAAATAATATTTTAAAAAAAATTAAGGTTTTCATTTGACTCACCTTCGTAAATTCGGTGTCTCTTTCCAACAGAATGTCTGGTAGTTATACAGCATAAAGGCAGTAAGGTAGTCTCCTCCATTTCAAATGTTTGTACTTATGGTATCGGCATGGAAGATTATGTTTCTGTCTAGTACCATAAGAGTGAAAATCAAAATTGTGCTTGAAAACATTTTCTTCTTTTACTTTTCTTTCTTTTGTAAAAATGATTGCTTCGTACATGTATAAACAAGACAAGGACAGTACAAAAAGCCTTTTAAATACTGGTCTCTGTATTTGATCTGTATTTGATCTGTCTGTCTTGTTGTTACAGCCTTTTTGGTATTCGTACTGCAGAAAAGTCCAGTGCCAATGTCTTTTACCCTAATGTGAACTTTCAGAGTGATACATGAAACGTATTCGAGTTGTGAATATGGACAACCATCGGCTGTATAGTGGAACGACGACAATGAAATTTTGTAAAGGACCAGGACTCGAACGCGGATTTCTCGCTTATCGCGAGCAATCGCCTTAACATTTGGCTAACCGAGCACAACTCACGACCAGACCCAAACATCCGTATGTCAACAAAACCATCTGTCTACAGCCTGCACTCGTACAGCCATTATTATATTCCTGTACAGGGGGATATTTTATTTGAAAGCCGTGTACCTGATGTCGGCAGATAAATACAATGTTGCTTGCGTGTCCGAAGGAGCATTGCATCCTAATTCAGAATAACAGAGGCACTGCAAATCATATTTCAGAGTGATGTTTTTCAGTGGAAACTCGTCAAAGAATCCGCGAAATGAAGTGTGAGAGGCGGTCAGTTAACATCTTTTTGCAGTTATATATTTACTTGTATCATATCAGAGTAAAATGGTATCTACGAACTCTAAATGGTTCAAATGGCTCTGAGCACCATGCGACTTAACATCTGAGGTCATCAGTCCCCTAGATCATAGAACTACTTAAACCTAACTAACCTAAGGACATCACACACATCCATGCCCGAGGCAGGATTCGAACCTGCGACCGTAGCGGTTGCGCGGTTCCACACTGAAGCGCCTAGAACCGCTCGGCCACATCGGCCGGCTATCTACCAACTCTAACAAGGGTTGTAAGAATATCAGTAGTCTCATAATTTGTTGCGTAGTCGTAGGTTTCCTGGAAGCGCAAATGCATTAGAATAGCAAAAGTACTTTTACACCAACTAGACTAATTACTTGGGATATATTAAAAAATGACATAATTCCTCCAACTGTATTACGGTGTTGGTTTTATTGGCAACTAGTTTCGATGTTACAACATCTTCAGGCCCATACTTGTTGGCAGTAACCGTATGTGTCTAATACTAGTAGTCAGTGGTGAGATAGGTGTGTTCCATGCGGAAGGCAGGTAGTAACTCAAGACTTAAACGCCATGGGGCGTTACGCGAATCATTCTCCATCTCAAAAACCATTACTAATTCTACAGTGGTTTTGCGTCAGAAAAAAGAAAGTAGGAGATGAGTTACTGGCGGAAGCTGAGATGTGACGCAGGCCGAGGATCGTGCTTGAATTGTTCAGTCAGTCGAGGACTTTCCCGTGAAAGGCAATGGACCCAAGTTCGGGTCACAGTCCAAAAATGGTTCAAATGGCTCTGAGCACTATGGGACTTAACATCTGCGGTCATCAGTCCCCTAGAACTTAGAACTACTTAAACCTAACTAACCTAAGGACATCACACACATCCTTGCCCAAGGCAGGATTCGAACCTGCGACCGTAGCAGTCGCGCGGTTCCCGACTGAGCGCCTAGATCACGGTCCAACACAGAGTTTTAATCTGCTACCCAGATCGCTCGATGCCCGGCTCGTTAGAGAACTAAATAAGATGGTATTGCTGTGTTTGTAAGGTTATAGTGAAAATGGTCTGCTTTTCCCTTCTATAAGCAATGAGGTGACAAAAGTTATGGGATGGCGATATTCACATATACAGATGGCGGAAATCTTTACGGGATTCAATATTTCACGATTCACAGTGTCAAGAGTGAGCTCAGAATACAATAATTCAGGCATTATCTCTCACAATGGATAATGCAGTGGAAAAAGGCTTTCGTTTGATGACAGGGAGCAGCGGCATAAAGTTATCAGTGCTAACAGACATACAATACTGCGTGAAATAACGGCAGACGTCGGCGTCGGACGTAAGACAAAACGTATCCGTTTAAACAGTGTGGAAAAATATGCCGTTACTGGGCTGTTTTAGGAGGTGACCGATGCGAGTGCCTTTGCTAAAAGCACGACAGCACGACATCGCCTGCAGCGCTTTATATAGGCTTGTGACCGTATCGGTTGGTTGGTCTCTAGACAGCTGGTGAATGTGCCGCGGGGGGGGGGGGGGGGCAGTGGGGGGGGGGGGGCAGTGGCCTGCTCATACGAGTCCCGATTTCAGTTCGTAAGAGTTACTTGGAGACCGTTTACAGCCATTCACGGACGTTACGTTGTAACGATTCATGTTGAATGCTACGTAACATAAGTTTCATCTGCCTGGTCCATTGATGAATGAATGCGAAATTTTCATGCTTCACAAAATTTATTGACATTAATTTTGTACAATTTTGATGTTACAATTAAAATTTACAAAACGTAAAGAAACTGATGTTACAGCCGAATAAGGTATAAAATACAATATTGAATGACAATCTTTTATAGTAATATCTTTAGTTTTCTATAAGAAAATCATTCTGAACTTTAATTACAATAATGTGTCTCTCGTATTATTTTAGTTAGGTGAATAATTACAGTTTGGATTTGGTTACTAATATTCAGTGGTGGTACAGAGCTCGTGCTTTATCCGATTCCATACATAAAATGCACATATGGCCTCAAATTCTGGAAATTGGAAAACTGTGAGATGTAAACAATTGGAGAGCTAATTAGAAATGTAATTACAAAGAATATTAATTACAGAGGAAGACATAAAAATAAATAACAAATGAAAACACACCGCTTGGTAATAACTTTTAAGCTGTTTCTGAAGATAGTGAGGTCTTATGTTACTGGATTTTTAGTTTAGCTTTTTGCTAAGTAGAAGCATTGATTTTTCATGCTAACATCTCTGCAGTCTTTAGTTATTTATTTCTAAGGACTTATTACTTCAATTTCCTGATTAGTTACTTAATTTAGTATATGTACATAGTTTTATCAATGACAACAATTCACCGATAATTATGACAACGCACGTCCTTCCAGAACATTCGACACGCCTTCGCAATGAATATCAAGATTTTTATCAAATAGGACGGAATGATATATGTAAAGACACACATACAAGGCTTTAGGAAGCACTGAATTGTCCGATAACTATCCGGATGCATATAAAAAAGGTGGTATCAGACATTTCATACTAATTTTGGGAAAGGCTGTATCGTTATGCGCATGTTACCAAGAAACAATTGTTCGCGACTGGTTTGAATAACATTCTGAACCATTCGAGCGAATGATTTGACTACCCATATCGCCCGATATGAATCTTATCGAACATTTTGGGGTATCATCGAGAGATCAGGTAGTGCACGAAATCCTTCATCGGCAACACTTTCGCAATTATGGACGGCAAAAGAAGCAACATGTCTCAGTACTTTTGTAGGTGACGTCCAACGGCGTTTTGAGTCCGTGCCACATCTAGTTGCTCCACTGCGCCCTACGCCTGGCAATAGGAGATCCGACACGATATTAGGAGGCATTCTATGACCTTTGTCTCCTCAGTGTATAAATGTTGTGTGAAAGGTGTAACTGTGTCGTGTGAATGATGTGCCAAATTTTTAAAGAGTTAGTATATTTATGTTACGACAGAGATCGGAATGGAAGCGAACAAGAAAATGGAACCCAACGTAGGCACACAGATTATTCCTGTAGTCGATCACGAGAGACTGCATTAAGATTCTAAATTTCATCCAGGATGTTGGACAACGATTTGGTGCCTGGGAGTTAAACACTCTCATTACTGTTTTGCAAATGGTTCAATTGGCTCTGAGCACTAAGGACTTAACATCTGAGATCATCAGTGCCCTAGAACTTAGAACTACTTAAACCTAGCTAACCTAAGGACATCACACACATCCATGCCCGAGACAGGATTCGAACCTGCGACCATAGCGGTCGCGCGGTTCCAGAGTGAAGCGCCCAGAACTGTTTTGTAAATGGTGAGTTTAACCGACTTCAGCTTTTTGTCGGCTTTTGTGAATCAGATCACACGAGGCAATGCGATTTCAGCGACCTTTCGAGGTCGCAGATGGGTTACGGAGATGAAACAGTTGATTTGGAAGAAAAAGGACGAGAAAGAATTATACCAGATTGGTGACACAAATCGAAAGGAAGCAGAAAGTGTATTAATGAAAGGGAAAGCCAATCGTCGAAAACTGAGCAGCTAAGCCACGAATGAAATATCGGCGGCGAAGAGAAATTGAAGGCGAAGCGTCGAGGATGGAGATGAGCGAGGCGAGAGCGCCTGCGGCGACAGCGCGGCCGACCTGATTGGCGGCGGAAGGCCGAGAGTCAGAGGGCGTCGTCTCAAGGCGATCTGATCGCCGCGCCGAGGAGAAGGGGCGGCGCCGGGGTGCGCCAGGAAGCAGGGGACGTAATTACGGCCGCCGGCTCCTAATTGCAAGCCGTGAGGGGCGGGGCAGGGCGCAGCCGGGGGCGGCGCCGTGTCCCGGGGGCAGTGGCCAGTACCCGGGGCACCAAAACACTCTGCCGCCCGCCCTCTGCCCTACACGGCGTGCCCTGCCGAAGTGGTGATTCCAGGTCAGGTGATCCACGTGGACGTTGTATCTAAAGGAAGTACTTTCTCATTTTTCCCTAACATTCGCTACTAAATTAATGAAAAAGAACCGGTCAAGTGCGAGTGTAATTCGCGCCCTGAGCGTTCCGTACGAATTTAGTCTCTCTATATAAAAGACAACGTCGCGACTGACTGATTGACTGGCTGACTGACTGACTCACTCAGTGACTCATCATCGCCCAGGCCAAAATGCTAAAGATAGAAACTTGAAATTTGGTGAAATTATTGATTTAATACTGTAGGTGTCGTTTAAAAGGGATTTTTCAAAATTTCACCACTATTAGGGTGAAATAAGGGATGAAAGATATTTTTTAAAAATTTATCGCTATTAAGGCAATTTTGAAGCTAGGCCTACGAAAATTGGTATTTGGTTTTGCACTCGGAAATAAAGTAATACGAGTTTAAGCATTTTCGGAAATTTAATCTTTTTGGGTATGAAATAGTGTGTGCATTTTTATAATATTAGGCATTATTAAAGAAGTACTGAAGCTTTTTTAAAGCTACAACTATGAAAATTGGTGTTTGAATTCTCGGTTACAAATTAAAAAATTGCGTTTTTCACCCCTACGGGGTGAAGGCATTTTTGAAGCTAAGTTTATGAAAATAAGTGTTTGGCTTCTCAGCTAGAAATAAAAACGGTCTGTTTCCGTTTCTTGAAATTCACCCCATAAAGGGGTGAAATTGGGGATGAACATTTTAAGGAAATATTGCATTATGAAAGCACTTTTGAAGCTAATCTATGAAAATTTGTGTCTGACTTCACTGTTAGAAATAAAAAAATACGCATTTTATTGCTTTTGTAAATTGAATCTTTAAGGGGTCGAAATAGTAGGGGGGTGAACGTTTTATGAAAATATTTCATTGTGAAAATATTTTTACAACTAAATCTTTGAAAATTGGTGTTTGGCTTCCTGGTTAAAATAATATATATATATATAGCTCCCTGGTTTTGGGAATTGAACGCCTACAACCGGTAAAATAGTGCCAGATTGATTCACAGAATTGCGCAGCTCAGGCAGCTACGGATAGAAACTTGAAATTTGCAAAGGGTATGGATTTTCAACTTAGGCATCGTCCAAGACGGGATTGTTCGAAATTCCACTCCTGAGAGGATGAAATAGGACATGAAAGGCTTATTGAAAATATGTCGCCATGAAGGCAATTTTGAAGCTGGAACTACTAAAACTGGTATTTTTTGAAAATAAGGAATTATTAAAGAAACTATTAAAGCATTTATTAGGTGCATTGTGCTGCCACCCACTGCCAGGTACTCTATACCAGCGACATCAGTAGACAATAGACATCGTGAGGGAGCAGAATGGGACGCTCCGCGGATCTAACGGACTTCGAATGTGGCCAGGTGATTGGGTGTCACTTGTGTCATACATCTGTGCCCGAGATTTCCACACGTCTAAACGTCCCTAGGTCCACTGTTTCCAGTGTGATAATGAAGTGGAAACGTGAAGGTACACGTACAGCACAAAAACGTATAGCCCAACCTCGTTTGTTGACTGATAGAAACCGCGGACAGTTAAAGAGGGTCGTAATGAGTAATAGGCAGATATCTATCCAGACCATCACACAGGAATTCAGGAATTCCAAACTGCTTCAAGATCCACTGGAGGACTATGACAGTTAGGTGGGAGGTGAGAAAACAAGGATTTCATGGTCGAGCGGCTGCTCATAAGCCACACATCACGCCGGTAAATATCAAACGACACCTCACTTGGTGTAAGGAACGTAAACATTGCACGATTGAGCAGTCGAAAAAAATCCGTGGAATGACGAATAACGGTACACAATGTGGCAATCCGATGGCAGGGTGTGGGTATGGCTAATGCCCGGCGAAAGTCATCTGCCAGCGTGTGTGGTGCCATGCCGTGTGTGGTGTTATGGTGTGGTCGTGTTTTTCATGGAATATGCTTGCACCTCTTGTTGTTTTGCCTGGTAATATCACAGCACAGGCCTACATTGATGTTTTAAGAACCTTCTTGCTTCTCACTGTTGAAGAGCAATTTGGGGATGGTGATTGCATCTTTCAACATGATCGAGCACCTGATCATAACGCACAGCCTGTGGCGGAGCGGTTACACGGCAATAACATCGCTGTAATGGATTGGCCTGCACCGGGTCTTGACCAGAATTCTATAGAACATCTATGAGATGTTTTGGAACTCCGACTTCGTGCCAGGCCTCACCGACCTCCATCGATACCTCTTCTCAGTGCAGCACTACATGAAGAATGGGCTGCCATTCCCCAAGAAACCTTCCAGAACCTGAGTGAAAATGTGTCCGCGAGAGTGGAAGCTGTCATAAAGACTAAGGGTGGGTCTACACTTTATTGAATTCCAGCATTACCGGTGGAGGGCGCCACGAATTTGTAAGTCATTTTCAGCCAGGTGTCTGGATACTTTAGATCACATAGTGTTGGGGAATGAAAGTTTCTATGGAAATATCTCAAAAATAACGTAAAATGCATGATGAACAAAAACTTTGACTCCAGGTAGTAGAACCGCTTTTTGTTCAGAAGAAAATTTGGAGACGTCCATGCTTCTAGAAGTTTAATTAGCGTGCAAAGTTTTGGCTTGCAATTTATGGAAAACATAAATGTTTGATTCAAGAAAAACAAAAACGTGAACAGGCCACACAGTCTAGTGAGTGAAGCAGCGGGCGATAAGCTAGCTATGTATACAAATAGTTCGTCTATAAGAGGAGTGTCCCAGCTTATATCTTACGTGGGCCGGATTGGAGGAATACGGGTATTTTTGGGCCTCACATAATGTAAGTCACACTAACAATAACCGGTGAGAGAAAAAGAAGGGATGATCGGACTTATGTCGCAACACGACGTGGCACGGACTCGACTAATGTCTGAAGTAGTGCTGGAGGGGACTGACACCGTGAATCCGGCAGGGCCGTCTATAAATCCGTGGGTGGAGCTCTCTTCTAAACAGCACGTTGCAAGGCATCCCAGACATGCTCAATAATGTTCATGTCTGAGGAGTTTGGTGGCCGGGGGAAGTGTTTAATCTCAGAAGAGATTTCCTGGAGCCACTCTTTAGCAATTCTGAAATTGTGGGGTGTCCCATTGCCCTGCTATAATTGCCGAAGTCCGTCGCAGTGGGCCGGCCGAAGTGGCCGTGCGGTTAAAGGCGCTGCAGTCTGGAACCGCAGGACCGCTACGGTCGCAGGTTCGAATCCTGCCTCGGGCATGGATGTTTGTGATGTCCTTAGGTTAGTTAGGTTTAACTAGTTCTAAGTTCTAGGGGACTAATGACCTCAGCAGTTGAGTCCCATAGTGCTCAGAGCCATTTTTTTTGAACCGTCGCAGTGCACAATGGACATGAATGGATGCAGGTGATCAGACTGGATTTTTACGTACATTTCACCTGCCAGAGTCGTATCTAGATGTATCAGGGCTCCCATATCATTCCAACTGCACAATCCCACACATCATTATAGGGCCTCCACCAGATTGAACAGTCCCTTGCTGACATGCAGATTCCATGGATTCACAAGGTTGTCTCCGTACCCGTACATGTCCATCCGCTTGATACAATTCGAAACGAGACTCGTCCTACCCAGGCAACATGTTTCCAGTCTTCAACAGTCCAATGTCGGTGTTGAAGGGCCCAGGAAAGGCGTAAAGCTTTCTGTCGTGCAGTCATCAAGGATACACGAGAGGGCCTTCAACTCCGAAAGCCCACATCGATGAAGCTTCGTTGAATGGTTCGCACTCTGACACTTGTTGGTGGCACAGCATTGCAATCTGCAGCAATTTGCCGAAGCGTTGCCCTTCTGTCACGCTGAACGATTCTCTTCAGTCGTCGTTTGTCCTGTTCTGGCGGATCTTTTTCAGGCCGTAGCAATGTCAGAGTTTTGATGTTTTACCGGATTCGTGATATTTACGTTACACTCGTGAAATGGTCATATGGGAAAATACCCACTTCATTGCTACCTCGGAGATGTTGTGTCCCATCGTTCGTGTGCCGACTACTACACCACCTTCAGACTCACTTAAATCTTGATAACCTGCTATTGTAGCAGCAGTAACCGATCTAACAACTGCGCCAGACACTTGTTGTCTTATATAGGCCTTTCCGACCGAAGCTCCGCATTCTGCCTGTTTACATATCTCTTTATTTAAAAACGGATGCCTAAACCAGTTTCTTTGGCGCTTCAGTGTATGTGATTTCGTTAGTAATTTTATGTATAAGTAATTAAAAACCGTAGAATTAGAGTGACAATTGACTTTGAATTTGGGAAACCAATGAGTCAGTATCGGGTTCGATCGAAGTGTCTGAAATTCTCAAGGTGTTCATCTGAGATTTTGATTCTAATTTTACTCTTTATGTTCTTTATTCTTGAGAATAACTGTTTACAAACGCACATGCTTCCGAACAAAGATAGCATATATAACACATGACTGTGCAACAAGGGATATTTATCTCCGGACAGGTATGATTTGTAAAAGTCCAGCATAGATATATGATTACATTTTTCTTTTATTTCTATGTCACACTGCAACTCTGTGCATTCAATCTGAATACCTGCTATCAACGTATGTATATTGTTTGTAAAAGGTGTCGCACAAATACAAAAATTCTGTTTATTTTTTCGAAAATTCTGACAGCGATTTCCAAAATATTGCATCAAGTCGAAAAGTATGGCTGCGTATTTCATCCTAACTTTAGAAAAACATAGTTTTATAGAATTTTTTTATCTATCGTGCGAAAGATGTTAACTTTTAGGGTCGCATTGGTACTTGATTTAACCCTGCGGTACGGGGGCCGCTGGTTGGGCACCCCTGATCTATAGATTTTCATGAGCGAGTTTGCGAGTATCAAATTATGTGACATAAATGGCATGCCTTTCGATTGACTTGACTTAGAAGCTTAAATTTTTTACACCGCCAAAGACCATATACTTTGTTATTTGACATCAATTTCAACTTGATACCTCTACCCGTTCCTAAGGAAAAGGTGTCTTAGCAGACGAACAGAGAGGCAGATGGACAACAAGTGGCAAAAAATATTTTTTTGTCGTCATACAATAGGACATTAACAATTTTCGGATCTTTCCTGTACTCGTAATGTGAAACCTTGTTTCTTGACAAATTTCATGATTCTAGGTCAAAGGAAGTGCCCTACAGTTTTTGTTGAGTGAGTTTGCGAAAATCAAAATATGTTATTTAAACGGCGGTGTCTTTTGACTGCCTTGACTTAGAAGCGTAAACTTTTTACACCGGCAAGGGACCGTACACCTTAGTATTTACCACAAATTTGCACTTAATGTCTCTACCCGTTCCTGGCAAAAAGCGGCCCTAGTAGACAGACGGACGATTAGACACAAAGTGATCCTGTATTAGTTCCGTTTTTACAGGTTGAGATACGTGACACTAAAAGTATTGATTTATGGAAAACTCTCTTTTCAATACAGTTTTTCACTTCGTCTATGTTCGTTTTGAATCATAGCTTCATCTTCAGGATGTCAGTTCTTTAACACAGGACCTCCATTACGATGTCGACATCCCAGAAACGCGTATCTGTGCTAGATTATAGTGTGTCACTAACCGAATTTTTCGGAGCTGTGCTGTATAGTATTACAAAATAATAAACATAAATGTTAGTTAAAACTTGTAACATGCTTGTGAATTTTCCAGACTTGTACATAACGTCACAGTGAATTAAAGTTCATATGCTGTTTATTCGATTACATGAACATACAGTTTTCAGATAAGATGCTACAATTAAGGAGACAATTTGAGCAGTGCTCTTAGGGTGTTTGCAAATGATACTTTCCTTTACTGTCCAGTAGAGCCAATTGCAAAATGGTGTATGTATATAAAATATCTGCATGAGGCGAAAAGTGGAAGTTAATTCTAAACAATAAAATGTAAACGGTCCTCTAGATGAGGAGTACATGGAGGCCATTAAATTTCGGTTACACCTTAAATCACACTGTAAATTGGACACATTACGCAGAAAATTTTGTGGTGGAGATGAACCAAAGACTAGTTTTATTGACAAAACCCTTAGAAGATGTCAAAAATCTAATAAAGAGAATGACTGTACTGCCTGTTCATACCAGACAGGATTGAGGGCGGACATCGCAAAAAAACAAAGTAGGGCAGCTCCTTTCACATCATCGTGAAGTAGGAGAGGGAGTGTCATTGATATAATAAGCGATCTGGGATGGCAATTATCAAAAGAATGGCGATTCTCGATGCAGCAACAGCTTTCACGAAATTGAAACCACCGACATTCTCCTTCGAATGTCAAAATATTATTTTATTTCCCAACTACTTCGGGAGAAATGATCATCTTGATAAAACAGGGGAAACTGGAGGTCGCAATGAAATATTTACGTGAGTACCTTTCCTAATACGATGAACTACGGATAAGGTACTCATTTCAAAAATGTGAAGGTAAAAGACGTTCAAGATGTGTGACAAGATGGTTCCGTTAAAAATGACATACACTCTACTTTCTCCGTATTTGTCCCATTCGTAATTGTGTTCCATCTCACTAGATCTACATGTACATGGCTACTGTGCAATCCACACTTAGTGCATGGCAGAGGGTTCATCGAACCTTTTTCACACTATTTCTCTACCGTTCCACTCTCCAGCGGCGCATCAGCTATGATTTTATTACAATGATCATTTTTCTATGTGTGGACGAGCGTCAAGAAAATATTTCGCATTCGTAGGATACGTTGGAGATTAAAATTTTGTGAAAAGACCTCGCGGGAAAGAAAAACGCCTTTGTCTTGATAATTGCATCCCAACTCGCGTATTATATCCGTGACACCGTCTTCCCCATTTCGCGATGTCCTCCGCCAATCTTTGTCTGTTAAGGATCCCACACCTCACAGCGGTACTCTAGCAGAGGACAGAAAAGGGATAGTGTAGGCTGTCTGTATAGCTGAACTGTTGCATCTTCTAAGTGTTCTGCCAATAAAATGCAGTCTTTGTTTTGTCTTCCCCACAACACTATCTATATGATTCTTACAATTTAAGTTATTGATAGCTGTAATTCCTAGGTACTTAGCTGAAATAAGAGACCTCAGATTCGTGTGATTTATCGAGTATCAATTTTAACGGATTCATTTTAGTATTCATGTGGATGACCTCTCACTTTTCATAGTTTAGGCTCAATTCTCACTTTTCACACAGATATCTTGTCTAAATCATTTTATAACTGATGTTGATCTTCCGATGACTTTACTACACGGTAAGTGGCAGCATCATCTACAAACAATCTAAGAGGGCTGCTCATGTTGTTTCCTAGATCCTTTGTATAGACTAACAACAGTAGAGGGCCCATAACGGTTCGTTGAGGGACGCCAGATGTCACTTCTGTTTACTCGATGATATTCCGTCAATTAGTACGAACTTAGACCTTTTTTAACATAAAATCTCAAACCCAGTCGCACAACTGTGACGACACTCCATAAGCACGCAATTTGATTAGATGCATCTTGTGAGGAGCGGTATCATAAACATTCTCGAAATTTAGAAATATGGAATCAATTTGAGATCATCTGTTGATATCACTCATGACATCGTGAGACTGAAGAGCTAGTTGCGTTGCACAAGAACGGTACTTTAGGAATCCTTCCTGACTGTGTGTCAACAGATCGTCCATCACGATCGATTACGCTATAGGTTGCACATGTTGCCCCACAGCCTTGAAGTCAGGTGATTTCAATATCTTATCTGGCCAAGGGGTATGTCTGTAAGAAAATTCGAAATAATGGGTGAGATGGTTGTGACACAGGCTGTCTCGGTAAAAAAATTTATGGTAACATTGATAACCTTGATAAAGTTATTCGTTCTACATACCTTGTCAGGCTGCAGTGGCAGCCTGAATAGATCATTTGGAGCTTTTGGGCTCCTTAGAAATATAGTATTCAAATTATTACCAGAGAAGTAGCATTGTTTAATATTTAAATGCATTCATATCACCCGACAGAAACGAGCAGAGTGTAGTTTGTTTCTTGCAGCGAAACAATACATTCGAAGAACCATGGAGCATATTGTTTCTTTGACCCATCTCTTTCGAGCATAGTTCTTACAATTATTCTGATGACACTCAGCTGAATAGTAAATTTCTAATTAATCCCTACACAGCTATAACAACAGTGTGACTGCAGTTCGGTTCATTTCCTGGATTTGTAGTTCATTAGGTAAACAAATGTTACGTCGCCTCTTTGCTCTAATTCAACGAGTTACAGTTTAGTATGAACTACATGTCAGCCAAATAATATTATTAAGGATCCTCGTAAACACATTTATATTTCCGTGTCGTTGGTTAACGATATTGTGCCATGGACAATAAGACAATAGAAGGTATCAATTTTCAAAAAAATTGTTCAAATGTGTGTGAAACCATTATGGGACTTAACTGCTAAGGTCATCAGTCCCTAAGCTTACACGCTACTTAACCTAAATTATCCTAAGGACAAACACACATACCCATGCCCGAGGGAGGACTCGAACCTCCGCCGGGACCAGCCGCACAGTCCATGACTGCAGCGCCTCAGACCGCTCGGCTAATCACGCGTGGCTATCAATTTTCACCTGTAAAATGTTTTCCTGCCCAACCGTACATCTCAGCAGATGCATTTTGCAAGCTCTTATTTCTCATCTTATTGTATAGTCCCGAAAAAGGAACAGACACAGACTGTCGATTACAGCTACGCACGGACCCAGCAGCGGGCAGTGCGCCGCTCTTTATGATTGTAGTGATTCTCGTCGATGACAGTGCATCTTCTAGTGCATTCTGGGAGACAAGGCAGATGGACAGAATGCCAATAAACAGCCTTCAGGTTTCTGTGATTTATCGAATATCTAAAATTTAACGGATTGCCTTTAGTACTCATATGGATGACCACCCACTTTTCATAATTTAGGTTAGCCAAACAGTTTGTAGACTCGTAGTGGACGACATATGGAAGTTTGTGTCTGGTACTGAGTCGTGGTCGGGTAGCCAAATGGTCAGGCGACGGCGTTCATTATACGACACTGCAGTGCCTGTGTTATTCGAAATTACAATGCAAGATTCCTTCGGAAACGCATGCATGTGCGAAGGAATAGGGACTGCGGTGACTACAGCCACTATGTAATACATGAAACGTATTGGCAGTTGACTATATGGACAACCATATTAATGGAATGACAACAACGAAAATTTGTACCGGATCTCGGGACTCGAACCCGGATTTCCCGCTTATCGCGAGTGGCCGACTTACCATTTGGCTACTCAAGCACGGCTCACGGCCAGACCCCAACTTCCATAAGTCGTCAGTCATATGTCTAGGACCTGCGTCGCACATCCATTATGTACATTGCTTCTGCATACGTTTCCGAAGGAATCTTGCATCGTAATTCAGAATAACACAGACATTGCGATATCGTATTTATCAGCTGACGCTGGTCAGGCGACTTTCCAATAAAGTGTCTCCCCCGTACGGAAAAGTACATGATGGATGTAAGAGTACAGGCTGTAGACGCGTGGCGGACGAAATATGGAAGTTTGGGTCTGGCCATGAGTCGTGCTCGGGTAGCCAAATGGTAAGGCGACCGCTCGCGGTGAGAGGGAATACCGGGGTACGAGTCCCGCGATCCGGTGCAAATTCTCACTGTCGTCATTCCACTGTACAACTGTTGCTTGTCCATACTCGCAACTGCGAATACATTTCATGCAATTTATTGTGGCCCCCTGGGCATTATAAAAGGCGAGACATCGGTCTTATAACGGGAACGGTTGTAACGCTGTTTCCTTTGGACGCATAGATGAAAATATAAAAACTAGTACCCAAAACCCAATACAAGCCCGAAACCCAAGATCCAGATTTCATAAAAATAAGAAAACAAAGCCCCACTGTGATAGCATCACTTGAATCGTAGCAAGTATACTGAAGAGAAACAATGTAACAAGAAATAGAAAATAAATCCAGTATAAAGGAACGTAGTATTTTTGCAAAACAAAGTAAAATCAAATCCCTCTTGTATCAAATTAAAGTAAAAGTAGATTGCAAAGTAATGTTCTTACAGGTCACGGAGTAGAACAAGTGACCTCAAAGAATACTCCTTGTGAGTACTCTTTGAGGACACCGCGGAATAAAAGATAAAGTTATACATTGTTAATGTGCCTCTAGCGCGTGCTTGATCGTGTCGTAACTCAATGTGTGCTCTTGTACGTAGGCGGTACGAAATTGTTTTTACATTTTTCGAGATTTGTGATCTGCTAGGAATCATTAAGCATCATAGGTAGATCAGCAACTTTGACTTTATCATTATGTAAAGTGAAGATAGGAAAATAACCGAAACTTGTCTTAAATTGATTATTATCAAAGGAAGACTGAACTTTGTCCCAGAGTGATAGACTATTAGTAATTTAAGGAAAAAGGAAGTGAATATTAGTATCGAATTGTGAGAAAATACTTTTGATTTCGTTAAAGCAAATGGTGAAATCTGGATCTTATTGCAGGCTCTTTGACTGAAATTTACGTAACTAATTCCACCTATCTTAGGGAAAGGTTACTTCTTAAAGACAATGATAGAATGTTGTTAGACTATTATAAAGCAACATAACGTGAATTTACTACGTTTGACATTTATTTCAAACCAAGTAGTATTACGTACTCAAAAATATTTTATCAGTGCAACGATACAGATTATTAACAGAGCGCTATATGGTGTTACAAAAAGGTACGGCCAAACTTTCAGGAAACGTTCCTCACACACAAATAAAGAAAAGATGTTATGTGGACATGTGTCCGGAACGCTTAATTCCCATGTTAGAGATCATTTTAGTTTCGTCAGTATGTACTGTACTTCCTCGATTCTGATGATCAAATTGCAAATTTTCACAATCAACATGTGTGGGCTGACGAGAATCCGCACGCAATTGTGCAATCACGTCATCAACACAGATTTTCTGTGAACGTTTGGGCAGGCATTGTTGGTGGTGTCTTGATTGGGCCCCATGTTCTTCCACCTACGCTCAATGGAGCACGTTATCATGGTTTCATACAGGATACTCTACCTGTGCTGCTAGATCATGTGCCTTTACAAGTACGACACAACATGTGGTTCATGCACGATGGAGCTCCTGCAGATTTCAGTCGAAGTGTTCGTACGCTTCTCAACAACAGATTCGGTGGCCGATGGATTGGTAGAGGCGGACCAATTCCATGGCCTCCACGGTCTCCTGACCTCAACCCTCATGACTTTCATTTATGGGGGCATTTGAAAGCTTTCGTCTACGCAACCCCGGTACCAAATGTAGAGACTCTTCGTGCTCGTATTGTGGACGGCTGTGATACAATACGCCATTCTCCAGGGCTGCATCAGCGCATCAGGGATTCCATGCGACGGAGGGGGGATGCAGGTATCCTCGCTAACGGAGGACATTTTGAACATTTCCTGTAACAAAGTGTTTGAAGTCACGCTGGTACGTTCTGTTACTGTGTGTTTCCATTCCATGATTAATGTTATTTGAAGAGAAGTTATAAAATGAGCTGTAACATGGAAAGTAAGCGTTTCCGGACACATGTCCACATAACATCTTTTCTTTCTTTGTGTGTGAGGAATACAGTAACTATGGTTAGTGTGACAATAGCCGCTAGATGGTCGCTTGGTCGCTGGTGCTTGTGGATGTGCTGTAATACGGTTCGCCAATGATTTAGTCGGGGGAACGGGCAGGCGAGTCCGTTCACCTAATGTTCTCTCCTTCCGAGAGCTCCTCCACCCGTACTGTTCGGTGTGGTCGTGCCATGCCATCCACAGAAATGAAGTCGGTGTCGAACTCATCACTGATAAGACGCTCATGAGGATGGAGTGCAGTGTCACAACGACGTCGACCGGTGAGTGTAAAATTTTCAAAGCTTTGGAAGTCAGTCAGTTCATGCAACATTATGCCTCCCCACACTGTAACACTTTGACCACCCATTCGATAATTTTTCTCGCCATACGAGGGTACGTAATGCAACCAGGAAAACAGTTAGATACTCGTTGAAATGAATCAAACGGGTTTCAGTTTGTGTAACTTAATAGATTACCCGGCGACTTTATTTCTTAAATGCTTTTTTTCATGTGATATGTGTAGTTTGGTTTAGCGTTGAAGCCATTTTCTGTAAGTCTGTAATCATTCCTGAATTTCGTCCCGCTTGAGTTGCCTAATTACTAATTTAAAGACATATTTGTTCTCGAAGCTTTCGGAGTTATTTCTTTACGAATTCACCTGTTTTTTAACATTTGAAGCACTATTTTTAATCTTGGTCTTCAGTCCGTTCTCACAGCGCGTGACACTGCAGTCACACTAAGTTCATACTAAATTGATTAAATCAAAAGTCTACCGCCTTCAGCGAGCTAATTATTTCATTCCGCTCTTCTCTTGAGTTTTTTATGACAGTTAACGGTGGTTCCTTTCGATATTGAATGTAATCATGGTGAGCAGACCATGCCATGTGTCCGTTATCTTCTATCCAGCGAGCAACATCGTGCAACATCGTAGAATTATGGATAGAATGAGTACCAACACTCGCAAAGAATTCTTCCTCATTTTACACTGATAGACTTTAAGGTACTTTTCGCACTACGGTATGTAGCCGGTAAGATGCCTGTGTTACCAGTGTTCATACCCCAATGGATCTGATTTCAGTTTCTTAGCACCGGTAGCATCCTAGCATGTCTATTTCTGAGCATTTGTGTGAATTATTCCTGTTGTCCCTGTTCGGTACAGTCCTTCACGTCTGCTGCTTGTCTGAAGCTAAACACATGTGTAATTCACCCCCCATGTTCATAATCTCGTTTAATCAGCTGCGTTAAGGGAACATTTAATTAAGATTGTATTATCACTCTGGTTAACATTGTATTCATATGTTGAAAATACTCAAGTCTCTTCTTTGTGAGTGTTCGTGTCAGGCTCGTGTTTTAAGAGTAAATCACAATGCTTCTCTTTGCTATCACGGAACCCCGTCTTTTATTGATACCCCGTAAAAACCTAAACACATCCTTTCTCATATGCTTAACCAGTTTCAAAGACGTGATGGACGTTTTAGAAAGTGAATGAATGCGTAATATGTCATTCCATGCATTACCATGTACCACTGAGCTTGTGTGCTAACATCAAATTTACCAGTTGCGAGTATTATCAATATTAATGGATTTATTTGGTCGATTTAGTTGTATAGATTCAGGTATTTCATACGAGCCCAGTAGGACGTGAGTGCAATGTAAATAACGTGATTCGGTGCCATTCGTGTTCAAGGTGTCCTTGTCAAGTGAATAAAACTAAATATGAGTAACAATTTTCATTAAAATACCCCCGTTGGCATCCCGACCTTGGACTTTCTTTTTATAATTACGAAAAATCATAATTATAGTAAACCCCTCCCTCTCTTTTAACCTGCCACTGTCCCTTGGCGGAGAACGACACATGACGACACATGAACCTAATTACCAATCATGACCTCGGACATTTTACTGCCGCATCGTGCCAAAACTGTATCATAAATATTTGAGGGTCACTCCAAGGGCATAAGCCTTCCGCCCCTTTTAGCAGTCATACTGTGCGTACTTGGAACGCTATAGGAGGTACTTCGGATCCTGACACCAATCGTCACGAGTTGAGAACGATGGTTCATAGCTCACGGATCGGAGACTCCGGACACTTCCGTGTGGAGTCTACGCCATGTCTGGAAATCGCCATCATTAGGGCGAAAATGGGTGCTTGACACTACTATGCAAGTGGTATAATTCACTTACCCACTGACGCTTTGTTTAAAGTCAAGCCCCCATTCACATTAAGTTTCCGTACCCTTTTCCTGTAGACTCCTTAATGATGAACTTCCAGGAAGTCGTCTCATTTACGACGCTGTTGCACCTACCGCAATTCATTTCGCGACTGCTTGACACCCAGCGGTCGTTGACAAGCAATTTCGTTGTTATTGTTTGAACAGGGTGTGACTCTGGTGTTCCCTGAAGCTCTCCCTGACCTTCCCCACAACCCGTGCTCTGTATCGTGTACCACTTTATCGTAATATGAATTAAAACACATGCTTTCTGTCGGCTTTGCGAGTTTCGGAGGAATAATTTAATTTTGGTAGACGGCGTTTAAACGCACAATGCATGTCTCGGTTGTGATTGTCAGAAACTGATCTTATCTCTGGGGAAAGATACACATCTCTCGGTTTCTCTTCCTTAGTACAAACTTCCTGTTCTTGCAAATTTAGACTTCAGTGTATAGCACACGCGATGTATTGGTTTGGATGTTCATTTCCGTGAAAAAACGTGCGAAAATGCTGCTAATGTTCAATATGACTTCTTACTTTGAACAGCGCTTGATCCCATGCATCTCATCATCATAAGAATTGCGTTTCTCTGTGGGGGATGATAATAGTTTTAGGTGTGAAAGCTGAGCCATTTCCTATAATCAAAGTAGTTCAGAAAGTGTTCTGCTCTATATTTACAAAAATATCAATGGAAAGCAACTAATTTTCGGCGTGAATTTGACCATAGGATATTTCCAACTTTATTGTTCCTAGAAGTTGCTCCTCCTGATATAGGAAATAAAAATCATTTTGTTAATGATTCGATGGATACACAATAGTTTGCATTTTGCCGTTGCGAAAACCCAGATGTCTAGCATAATGAGTAATAGTAAGACAAGGAGTCAACGCGAGTAGTTTCATTGAGCTTTATAGAAATGCTTCTAACGTATTACCATTCTGTGATTCTCGACACTGACAACAGGGAAGATATGAAACGCAAGTAGAAAATGTGAAAAAATTTGTTACATGAGTGTTATCAATACCTAAATTAATATAACGAATTTTTCTTTTCCATTTTGTTGATTAATTATATGATGCTACTAGCGTTTAGAAAATATAAGACACGTAAGTAGAGAAGATGAAAGATTTGTTCAAGAAAATGGTTGAAATGGCTCTGAGCACTATGGGACTTAACATTTGAGGTAATCAGTCCCCTAGAAACTAGAACGACATAAACCTAACTAACCTAAGGACATCACACACACCCATGCCCGAGGCATGATTCGAACCTGCGACCGTAGTGGTCGCGCGATTCCAGACTGAAGCGGCTAGAACTACTCGGCCACACCGACCGGCGAAAGATTTGTTACATGAACGTAACTAACGTGTAGACTAATACAATGAATTTTTATTTTTCATTTTATTCATTACTCACATGCTGCAGCTAGCGTTTGATGTAAAGTTACTGAATTTGTAATCAGTATCCTTTGTCACATTAAGACGCAAGTATGTAACAAAAATCTGTACATTTCGTTGATTTGACACAAATTGTAGCATCTTGTCACCCCATTCTCTGAGCCTGTTACAGAAAGATCACTGAGGGTTTGCCAAGAGCAGTTTAACGTAATGTCATTAATCAACACCAACTCGTTGCAAAAATGTAACACACCTCAGTGCAGATTATTATGAAAAGTATGGATCTCAGCGACTTAATCTAACTCTAATGTAAGAGCTCCCAGTTAATAGGAACTACCGAAGCGCTCTTATCATATAAGTTTTTTGCAGCCAAGACTATGAGATGCTCGTAATATTTTTCCTAGCAGACTATTATCCAACGATCCTCAGACCTTGTAGATTAGCGATTAACCAAAGTTTGTCGTAGAGTAAAGACATCATGTATGTTAAAAAGCCATCCTTGTCCCATTTTACAAGTGTTACCTACCAAGCAACCATGATATCGTCATGCCTACTGTTCTCTTACTCTCATAATTTGATAACAAATTACTTGTTTACCGCGTATAATTGCAGAGCTATTACAGTTTTGTAGCTGATAAAGCCGTAGAGTCATCTTGTCCCGAGAATGATAAATTCATAGTGAAATACTTTACGACCAGCGTTTTTCCCCACAACAGCATTGTGCTCTCTCATAAAAATTACTTACGGAGTTCTAAGCTTATCGCCGATAGAAAATTTTCATAATTGTGGACTGCATAAAAAAAGATTTTTTCCTAAATACGCGGTACCCTACCTCAACCCGGAAGAGGAATAATAAAATGTCTCTTAGCCACATAATAAGAAACATGGCAGAGATTCATTCACACACCGAAGTATATGCTACGAATAATCAACGATTAGATTATAGTTATATAAACTGAGGTACTGAAATTATTTTCCATATTTTCATCGTACAAGACGTGTGGTTCAAAAATGGCTCTGAGCACTATGGGACTTAACAGCGGAGGTCATCAATCCCCTAGAACTTAGAACTACTTAAACCTAACTAACCTAAAGACATCACACACAGCCATGCCCGAGGCAGGATTCGAACCTGCGACCGTAGCGGTCGCGCGGTTCCAGACTGAAGCGCCTAGAATCGCTCGGCCACTCCGGCTGGCTACAAGGCGTGTGGTCTTGTATCTTTCCGAGGAAAACTCAGATCCCTGTACCATATCAGGCTCGCAGTAAATTACAAGAGATGGAGAGAAAGAAATTTATCTTCCTCCGTGGAGGAAAACTGCCGCCTGATAAGAGAAGACGTCGGCGTTTTCATTAAGATAGTGACATCTTGATTTAAGTTCTCCAAACAGAGGGAAGCGTCAGCTTGTGTTTGTGGTGGCGCCAAGTTAAGAGTAGACCGTGAATGAGACAGGCCTAAAACTCATATGTAAGTCTTGTTTGGCTCATATCCTCGTGGTTATTGCAAAGTAAAACCACGAAAAAGTCTCTAAGTAAAGAATTCATGTTAGAATATCTTATTTCATAGTTTAGTGAAGTGGTGACTTACTCTTGCCTTGAAAAATACAGAGACGGTCACCATCCGTTTCGGATGAGTGCAAAGTGCAATGTCAAAGCAGATCTTTCTTGTAACTGAAGTATCGAATGTGGCCACCAAATGACTAATTTTTGGCAACAGTAAGTGGCGCCTTGTTGACAGGTTTTACAGTTTACCTTGGATTTCACTTCCAGTACAAGTCCCGAATTCTTTGAGTGCACCATTGTTACTGAGAAATTGTATACCGACTAGCACGCTTCAGTTCGATAGTGCTCATACCAAAATAATTGCTATCATTCCGCAACGAATTTTGTAATTGTATGGGTCAACAGCTACGCCTTCTCTGATTGAAAGTAGGGTAAGGAAATGTCCTCAGTTGTTAGTTCAGCAAATAATATGCCGAATATGTTTCATAGCATCATATATATTCTACATAATTTCAAACCTACGTCTTGTGGATGGACAACAGATAACTACAACTAGAGTTGAAAAGACACTGGCTGTCCAAGTTTTACCCTACTTCTTTGGTATGGGAAGTATTCAAATCACAAGATCGTGCATTTAATTTCATGCAGATATGCTATGTATGAATATCGTAAATAAATTTTTTAATTGAAAAGAGTGATTCAAAATGTATGTGGTAAGTTAGTAGCGCTTATTGTAAAAAAGCGAGAAGGAAGACTGTAGTTTAAGGTCGTGCAGACAATGATCTCTTTACAGAAGAAGAACCAATTTCAATTAAGAAAATATATAGAAGGAAATGGACTGGTACTTGCTTTCAGCGATTTAAGGATACAATGGTAACTTCAATCATGATGGTTAAACGTAGATTTGAACCGCTGTCCTGTGAAAGACAGTAAAGTGTATCTCACCACTGTGCCAACTCTGTTGGCGTGTAAATACTGAGTAAATTATGCTGCCTGACACAAGAAAGCGAAACTCCCAGAAGACGTGGTCGGATGTCGCTGTACCTTCGTGCGTGCACTTCCCGGTATGACCATTTCGGGTAGTATGTCGGCAGCCTGGGGAGAAGTTCCTTTCATCCAGTGTTTTGGAGAGGCACAGCAGCGTCAAGACGTGGGGACCCATGTGGTATGGCTTTAGGTGACAGCAGGTAGCACTTGACGGAACTCTGACGACAAAACGGTACGTCACGGACATTCTGCGTCCTCATATGTCACCTCCCAAGCGACGGTATAGTGGTGCCATTGTCAACAGGCCAATGCTCGTCCACACTTTAGTCTTTATGGGCTGTCTGCGTGATGTCGAGGTACTCTAGTGGTCAGCAATATGCCCATACGTGTTCCTGATAGAACGTGGGTGGGGCTAATTCGGAAGTCAATTCCGTCCAGTTGCTAGTATCAAGGATATCAAGGACCAGTTACAACAACTGTGGGCCAGGTTGCCTCAGGAGAAGATACAACGGCCTTAAGATACAGTCCAAACCGTTGTTTGCAGCCTAGAGAGGCACACGTCATACTGATAAATGGGCTGATACAGCTTAGTTCTTTGTAAATTTGACTCGATTTTGAAATCACTGAAATGACATCACATTCTCCTCAATCCGTGAAGCTTCATTTCGTTTCCTCCTTCGTTTCTGGGAGCTTCACCTTTTTGTTAGACAATGTGTATTCAGATTAAAAACCCTTAAGCAAACATTTTGGTTGTCAGCTACAAATGGCAGTACATCTACATCTACATACATATTCCGCAATCCACCATACGGTGCGTGGCGGAGGGTACCTCGTACCACAACTAGCATCTTCTCTCCCTGTTCCACTCCCAAACAGAACGAGGGAAAAATGACTGCCTATATGCCTCTGTACGAGCCGTAATATCTCTTGACTTATCTTTGTGGTCTTTCCGCGAAATGTAAGTTGGCGGCAGTAAAATTGTACTGCAGTCAGCCTCAAATGCTAGTTCTGTAAATTTCCTCAGTAGCGATTCACGAAAAGAACGCCTCCTTTCCTCTAGAGACTCCCACCCGACTTCCTGAAGCATTTCCGTAACACTCGCGTGATGATCAAACCTACCAGTAACAAATCTAGCAGCCCCCTCTGAAATGCTTCTATGTCCTCCCTCAATCCGACCTAATAGGGATCCCAAACGCACGAGCAGTACTCAAGGATAGGTCGTATTAGTGTTTTATAAGCGGTCTCCTTTACAGATGAACCACATCTTCCCAAAATTCTACCAATGAACGGAAGACGACTATCCGCCTTCCCCACAACTGCCATTACATGCTTGTCCCACTTCTTATCGTTCTGCAATGTTACGCCCAAATATTTAATCGACGTGACTGTGTCAAGCGCTACACTACTAATGGAGTATTCAGACATTACAGGATTCTTTTTCCTATTCATCTGCATTAATTTACACTTATCTATATTTAGAGTTAGCTTCCATTCTTTACACCAATCACAAATCCTGTCCAAGTCATCTTGTATCCTCCTACAGTCACTCAACGATGACACCTTCCCGTACACCACAGCATCATCAGCAGACAGCCGCACATTGCTATCCACCCTATCCAAAAGATCATTTATATAGATAGAAAACAACAGCGGACCTACCACACTTCCCTGGGGCACTCCAGATGATACCATCACCTCCGATGAACACTCACCATCGAGGACAACGTACTGGGTTCTATTACTTAAGAAGTCTTCGAGCCACTCACATACTGGGGAACCAATCCCATATGGTCGTACCTTAGGAGTCTGCAGTGGGGCACCGAGTCAAACGCTTTCCGGAAGTCGAGGAATATGGCATCTGTCTGATAACCTTCACCCATGGTTCGCAAGATATCATGTGAAAAAAGGGCGAGTTGCGTTTCGCAGGAGCGATGCTTTCTCAAGCCGTGCTGATGCATGGACAGAATCGCTTGTTTATCTCCCTCATCAGCCATGTTCTAATATAAATATTATTTTTGCTGCGAAATGTTTCCTCATCACCATAGAACCACATACATTCTTAGCGTACTTTATGCATATTAAGTCTGTTTTGCAGCTTCCAGAATTCTTGGAAGTGCAATTTGTAGATTCTTCAAGGATGAAAACAATTGTGCGGATTAAAATCTGACGAGTGTGAAGGTTAGAAAATTGCGTCACTTCGAACTACCCTCTCCTACAAAGCCTTACAAGTCGGTTAATTTTTACAGCTGTGCACGGTGTTGATAACCATAGCAGGACACGGTTAAAGCAAACGAGCTTCATGCTATACTTGAGTGTAGGCTTTCGCGACCACAGACAAATTCAACAAATTTTTCTATGTGTGAGACTGCGTCATGGCGTGACAACATTACAGGTCTTTCGGCTACTATTACGGGCAGTCTTCATCAATGTGACTACCAGCAGTTTGTGTATGATGCTTTATATATATACACTGATGGTCCCAAAATATTATAGCCATTGCCCACCGCAAGATTAAGTGCCGATCGGTGGCGATGCGGGCACGTGAAGAGGCGAGGAGTGTATAAAGGGTGTTACAAAAAGGTACGGCCAAACTTTCAGGAAACATTCCTCACACACAAAGAAAGAAAAGATGTTATGTGGACATGTGTCCGGAAACGCTTACTTTCCATGTTAGAGCTCATTTTATTACTTCTCTTCAAATCACATTAATCATGGAACGGAAACACACAGTAACAGAACGTACCAGCGTGACTTCAAACACTTTGTTACAGGAAATGTTCAAAATGTCCTCCGTTAGCGAGGATACCTTCAACCACCCTCCGTCGCATAGAATACCTGATGCGCTGATGCAGCCCTGTAGAATAGCGTATTGTATCACAGCCGCCCACAATACGAGCACGAAGAGTCTCTACATTTGGTACCGGTGTTGCGTAGACGAAAGCTTTCAAATGCCCGGTGGTAAGACACTGGACTCGCATTCGGGAGGACGACGGTTCAATCCCGCGTCCGGCCATCCTGATTTAGGTTTTCCGTGATTTCCCTAAATCACTCCAGGCAAATGCCGGGATGGTTCCTCTGAAAGGGCACGGCCGACTTCCTTCCCCATCCTTCCCTAATCCGATGAGACCGATGACCACGCTGTCTGGTCTCCTTCCCCAAAACCAACCAATCAAATGCCCCCATAAATGAAAGTCATGAGGGTTGAGGTCAGGAGACCGTGGAGGCCATGGAATTGGTCCGCCTCTACCAATCCATCGGTCACCGAATCTGTTGTTGAGAAGCGAACGAACACTTCGACTGAAATGTGCAGGAGCTCCATCGTGCATGAACCACATATTGTGTCGTACTTGTAAAGGCACATGTTCTAGCAGTACAGATAGAGTATCCCGTATGAAATCATGATAACGTGCTCCACTGAGCGTAAGTGGACGAAACTAAAATGAGCTCTAACATGGAAATTAGGCGTTTCCTGACACATGTCTACATAACATCTTTTCTTTATTTGTGTGTGACGAATGTTTCCTGAAAGTTTGGCCGTACCTTTTTGTAACACCCTGTATAAGTGGGGAAGCGGCGAATGGGGAATCATTATAGTGACGAAATGGGCCGCCAATGGGGAAATCTACAGATATAAAATAATTTTACAAAGGAAACTGTTTGGGTAAGAATTTTTTGGAAACGCAGAGCTGGTCAACTCCTCACATTCTACTGTCGTGAGCATGTATGGAAAGTGGTTGAAGTACTGTGAAACCATTAGAACGCAACAAGATGTTGGACGCCACCGTCTCGTCACAGAAAGTGGAGGTCGGAGACTCTCCCGCTCTATAAAGCAGGATGGATGCGATATGTGGCAGACCTGTCGACAGAGTATAATGGTGTGCAGGAACAAGTGCTTCTGAGTGCACATTGTGGAGGGCAGGACTCTGTAGCATAGGACATCACGTATTCGGAAGTTGACTCAAAGATATTTACGATTGCAGTCAGCCCAGGACCATCGAGACTGTACCGTGGATCAATGGAAACGTGTCAACATGTGGGATACATTCCTTTCTATAACAAGTCGTTGATGTGTTCGGATACGCCATCATAGAATCGAACACTTTCTCGGAACGTGCACCGCGCCAGCCACGAACGGAAGCCGGTTAGCACTATGGGACTTAACATCTATGGTCATCAGTCCCCTAGAACTTAGAACTACTTAAACCTAACTAACCTAAGGACAACACACAACACCCAGTCATCACGAGGCAGAGAAAATACCGCCGGGAATCGAACCCGGGAACCCGGGCGTGGGAAGCGAGAACGCTGCCGCACGACCACGAGCTGCGGACGCCGGTGAGGGCTGTGGGGGGATATTCAACTGGACTTCTATGGGAGCTTAAGTGGTAATTGAAGGCATCACGATAGTTATGGCCTACGTGAACAATATTGTTGTCTACATGCGTCTTAATAAGCTGGCCCTGTTCTCGTAAAATGAGTTTCCCAGTATTCAGTAATTAAGTAACCGATACGCCAGTTAATGGACCATATAAACGATAGCGAAAGTAAAAGCAGTATAATGGAATGCAGTCGAATTAAAGCAGACGAAGCTGAGGGAATTAGATTGGCAGATGAGACACTGATAGTAGTAGGTGAGTTTGTTTCCATTTTGGCAGCGAAATTACTGGCGTTGGGTGTAGTAGAAAGCATATAAAATCCAGGAGGACAATGGCAAAAAATGTTTTTGTTAAGAAGTCTTTGAGATGTGGAGCTAGGGGAGAATGATGATTAAATGGGTGCATCGTATAACTGATGAGGAGGAAATGAATCGAATGAGCGAGAAAAGAAAGTGCCACAACTTGAGTAAAAGAAGTGACAGGTGTATAGGACGCGTACTGAGGCAGCGAGAAATCGTCAATATCGTAGTGGAGGAAAGGGTAGTGGTAAAAGTTGTAGAGGGAGACCAGGTTTAACTACTCCCATGATTTACGCACCGCGCCTGAATACAGTAAGCATGTGGTGATACATTTCTGTGACTGAATGGTTCCCTGTCGTTTCAGGGCTGTTTTTGAGGTGAGCTGATTTAGCAGCCTTGTGGTATATGTGCTTTCAGCATCGTATAGGTGTGTTCAGTGAGTTATTATTTGTTTCTATTGTTTCATATTGCGCAAGAACAATTTCTGTATTTCTAAACCAATTCGTAAATAATTTAGAGAGGAACTGTCTCGTGTTTTATATACTGTTTCACCAGCCCCCATCACAATTAGTAAGTTAATTTCGGACATTATCAGTACGACTGCCATTAAAATTGAATAATAGGGTTACGTGGAGGTGAAATTAATTTCAAAGTAAGTCTCTGCCATGCAGAATTTATTTTATAGACAAACAGTAGCGTCGACGGCTCTTTGTAGGCCAGTGTTGTGCGCTGCTGTTAAAGATTACGTATCACTTATCTGAGTCCACATTTGAAGATGCATTTCGTAGTTTGTACACTAATTACACGTAAAAACTCAGGGCCCTTTGGTTGCACACTTCTGAGAACCACTGACCTCTATCAGTTGAAGACGAAGACTCTCCATTATTCCACAGATGTTACTCGTAAGTGCAGTGGAAGCTTGAACTTAGATTATTTGACAGGGCCCTCTAATTTCAGATCGTTTCCATTTACAGTAACACGTCTGTTAGTCGTTCAAATAACCACTCGTATCAAAGACGACGTGGTTTATTCATGAGTGGCATCTTGGAAACAGCAGATCCAAATGAACAGGTGTGCTGGAAAGTAATGCCTCAAATTGTTTGATGAGAAAACTCTTAGAGCTTGTTAAATAAAACAAACTTTGTTAACATTCTACATCTTTATTCTTCATGTTTACATATTTATTTATCAGCATAATCAGCCTCACAACGAAGACATTTGTTCCAATAAGAGACCAGTTTGTTGGTACCGTTACTATAAAACGTTTGACTTCATTTACTTGCACCGCTTCATTATTATAAAAGTGAGGTCCTTGAAGGTGTTCTTTAAGTTGTAACATGTGAAAATCGGATGAGGCCAAATCGGGTCGGTATGGAGGGTGGCCGATGACAGTAAACTCAAGACGTCGGATTGTTGCACATGTCGTAGAGCTCGTGTGTGGTCTGGCATTATCAAGCTGAAGGAAAAGGTGCCCCAAGTGTGGACGAACTATTAGAATTCCTGTATTTACTTTTCTGAGGGTCTCGCAGTACGTTACAAATTTTATAGTGGTGCCTTTAGGCAGAAATTCCAAACGCACCACATCTTGAATATAGCAGAACACAGTGAGCATGACTTTGCCTGCTGATGTCTTGGTATTGACCATTTCGGCGTCGGTGATCCTGAAGCTCTCTTGTTTTTGAGTCAAAATCGTGAACGCAGATATCATAACGTGTCACACTGCTTATGGTGGTACAATCATCCCTGTACACAGCTTCCGTTCTTGTATGAATTTAATTTTGAAAGTCGATTGTAACACGCTATTTCTCACGCACGGGCGTGATTACATCACGCACCGCCATGTCACAGCTACAGTTCAGAGCCTTTTACCGGCAGAGGGTTGCGACTTGAGTCAAGTCAGGGACGCGCGAAAGTCGACCGAGTAATATGCATCCATGCAATACCTCAGCCGATATTGAGAACGGAATAAAAACCTGGAGGCATTAATTTTCACCAACACCCTTTGACCTGTGAAAGATGTTAGACACTGTACCACATTGTCGACCAGTAACCATGATGGGAACGTTCGGAGTACCTTGAGAAATACATTGGCTCATTTTACTTAACCCAGTATATTATAATGGACGGCAAGTGTTCTACAGCTACAAAGTAACGGCGCGCAGAAAAGAAAGGTTGTGGAGGTGAGCGGATTGTTGTAGCTGTGGATGGGAGGGGTGGGATGCAGTAATAATCTTCTGGGAGACGTTACTGTGTCTGCGTAAAATTCACACGCAACGAAAGTCATTATGTATTTATCACTGACACTAGCTATTCGGACTTATTTTTGAACTTTCAGGAGGGGTTCGCGTCCTGAGATTTTGGTGACAGTGGGTTTCCTATTTACTGAGACGTGCTAGGTACAAGGTATACAGTTCCAGCAACTGTGCGAGACGAAACGTTATCTTTATATTGGAAAAACAAGTAAAAGAAGTTTGTTGATGCCCTCAGCAGTGATGACATAGTTTAAATTGGCCTACTAGAACAGTGTTCGATATACTGATGTCAGCATCTAGCAGTAGGCAAAGGGTGCTCCGAAATAAAGTGGAACAACACAACGAAGCGCGCGCGCGCACAAACACACATACATACGCACACACACACACACACACACACACACACACACACACACACGCAAGTTACAGGAAACGTAGCAAGAACACATAGTTGTTATACAGCTATATATCCCATCGAGTAATTTGACAAGAGCGTAGCCGGAACTGAGAGGATGTAGTTGGCTGCAGAGAATGCAATGACAAGACGGGTACTCTTCTCACATGTCGGCGCGGCGACGCCGAACGAATCGGCTTGAGAACGAGGGCCTAAGTGCCCTTTTAATAGCGAGACAGTGGCTGCTTAGTAGCTTTGACGTTCAAATTTGTCCGCTGAGCGTCTCCCCCACCTCGTGGCTCAGGACACGAACTGAAGCTGAACTGACTTGAAAGAAGCTTTCCTTCTCCCCCTCACCCCACCCCGCCACCCCTCGCTGCCGTCTGCACCGCACTTGCGCAGGCCAAGCGGTTGCACCTCCCCACGAAGGCGACATACTGCTGAAAGTAGCGAATGCGCCTTGTGTGCTGCACCGTTGGCGCCGGGTTGTCAGGAAATCTGCTATCCCTACGCCTAAGGGCATACATTGGCGTCAGTTTTACCGCACCAAGACTGTCCAAACAGCTTTCCTGCACACATTTTCAACATAACCCTTGAATTAAATAAGTATGCCATCGATAGAGCACTTAAAGTGGCGATAGTAAGGGTGACGAAAGTATGGTGGGATGACTAGCAGGATTTCAGTTCTTACGTTTAAATGGCGAATTAAAGTTCGGTAGGCCGACGATAGACAAATTTTAATTAATTATTTGAAATGAATGGATTCGTTATACACCGTAGATTCATTTCTCCAGTTTGCAACATCCTGCTAATGTGTATATTTACGCAATGTCTTTTTAAAGGTGGCAGAGCAGCTTCACTGTCCGCACCCGTAGATTGTACCACAAGAAAGCGTAACAGGAACCCTAATGTTCTCCATATGCGTAAACGACTTATCACATAGGATCAGCAGCACTGTGAAATTCGTCATTGACGAAGCTGTTATAGTAATGAAATGTAGGAAGACATGTACAAAATTTCCACTTCGTGTTGTGAATCACAGCTCTCTTTAAATGTCGGTAAACGCAAGATAGTGCCTGCAGTAATGATACAGTACTCGACAGAATCCTATTTGAAGATTGGTGATGAACATTTTGAGCATATCACATCGTACAAGTATAAGGGGTATACTGAGAATCAGTATGAAATTGGGCACATGGCGTAAAATCAATCTCAGGGAAAGGGAAAGCGGAGACATAAATTTGTTGGAAGTGTTCTGTGAAAATGCAGTGCTTCTGTAAAGGATACTTCGTACAACATGTTTATGCAACTATCTATGGAATATTATTCCTGTGTTTGGTGTATCTATTATAAGAAGGTGTGATACGCTGCTATCATCGTATAGCTCGGAACACCCGATACGAATAAGTAACAGAAATGCTAGGGGACCTTCAATGGAAATCCTAGCGAGAAAAATGATGCAGTTCTCGAAAAAAATTTGTTGGCGCGTACAGAGAACATGTGTACAAAGACGACTATGCAAATATTCTGCTGCCACTGTCGTATATTTCGCATGGAGATTTTGGGAAGAAATAAATACAGAAACACTCCACATAGAGGCTCAAAAATGGCTCTGAGCACTATGGGACTCAACTTCTTAGGTCATCAGTCCCATAGAACTTAGAACTGCTTAACTAACTAACCTAAGGACATCACACACACCCATGCCCGAGGCAGGATTCGAACCTGCGACCGTAGCGGTCTCGCGGTTCCAGACTGTAGCGCCTAGAACCGCTCGGCCACTCCGGCCGGCTTCCACATAGAGGCTATAGACAGTCATTTTCCCTGACTCAGACTGCAAATGCAACAGGACAAGAGACGCCTAGTATTAGTATTAACTGTCTTCTACCATGCAGTGTACAGCGACTTGCAGAGTGGAGGTAAGACAGGCGCTTAATACGTAATGCAACACTTTTTTTTCTAGAAGCAGGTTGGTTTTCTTCAGGATTCCAGTTCACCATATTATTCGCCGCTCTTTTGGCTACAAAACTCTGTTTTCCAACATAATCTCCTTTCACTACGACGGTCTTACGCCATCCTGCTGGGTGGGCTTGTATGTCCGAAAGGTACCACAGCGCTGGCCGATGTCGCAGCCAATGTCTTGCTCCATCAGTAACGCCTCCACCATCCACGTACGAGGGTCGTTCAATAAGTAATTCCCCACATTTTGTTTAAAAAGCCATTAATACACATAAACATCCGTGTTGGTGCTTCACATTTGATGTCTGTACTGTGCGCCAGTGAAGTTTCGAACCGTTCTTGCAGATGGCAGGGCCGTAGTACAGCGTCAAAATGGCGCCTACATACAACTCACGCTACAAGCAGCTTGCTGTTCTTGTGTGCAGAAAAAGAAACCGTGGTGAACATCCATAAACTTTTGTGTGCAGAGTATCGCGATGCTGCAGTTGATAGGAGTACAGTTGGGCGATGGGTAAAACAAGTTACAGCCTCAGAAAATGCAGAAACAGAGTTCCATGATCAGCCACGTTCGGGACGTCTTGTCACAGCCACTGCTTCAGACATACTGAATCGTTCGGATGCCATTATTCGTGCCGACCGGCGCATCACAACTCGACAGCTGGCTCTACTGTTGTCGGTCAGCATTGGAATTGGTCTGCAATAATCGAGACTCTCGGATATTCGAAAAGTTACTCACGATGTGTTCCACGAATGCTCACAGTGGACCACAAGATTCAAAGAAAGGCCATTTCATCTGAATTGTTGAAGCGTTTTGAGAACTCGGGGAACACATTTTGAAGATGACGGGAGTGTCAGTCACTCAGTGAAAACATCGCTACGCCTGTGTGACAAGAGTTTTTGCCAACAGGGAATGCATTCTCTTCCACAACGTTGGCGTACGGCCGTAGAATGTAATCGAGACTACATAGAAAAATAGGACATGGACAAGACTTGTTGATGTATATTGTTACCACATTATGACTCTTAACAATAAATATGTTCTGAGAAAAAAAAGAGCTATTACTTATTGAGCGATCCTCGTACTTCGTCCCGCAGAGTGCATCCTTCATTGAGCCAAATACAGAAAATTGCAAGATTCGATATCCGGGATGTAGGATGGGTGAGGAAGAAAAGTCGAACGAAGTTCTGTGAGCTGCTTTGGGGTGCGTAGGTTTGGGTAAGGCCTTGCGTTGTTATGGAGAAGGAGAATCCGTTTATGTATTTGTGGCGACGAACAAGCTGAAGACTTTTTTTCAGTTTCCTAAGGGTAGAACTGTCCCCTTCAGAGTTGATCGTTGCACCATGAGGGAGGACATCAATCGGGAGAAACCCCTTACAGTCCTGGAGGACCGACTCCATGACATTATCGACTGAGTGTGCGAATTTTTTAACTTTTTCTTCGCAGGAAAGGTGATGTGGCACCACACCACATGTGCTGTCGTTTTGTTTCCGGTCCGAAATGATGAATCTATGTTTCACAGCCTGTGACGACGTTCGAGGAAAAATTTTCACGATCAGCCTCGTAACGCACAAGCAGTCCCGCACTTGCTCTTTATGGCCTTCTGTTAGGTGGCGACGTACTCGACGAGCAGACACTTCTGCGTACCCCAACTGGTGGATCAGTGTGTCACCATTACGAACAGGGGCGCCCAGGTATGCAACTGCTTTTGATCCATCGATCACCTCGAATGATAGTGTCCGCACTTTCCAACATTGCATGACTCAAAGGTTTGTGCGGCTGGCAGGCAAGCGGGAGATCGGACAGGCTAGAGCGACCTTGTTGCGGTGATGACAGACGCCTCGACCGACGAGTCAGCGTGATTTTGTTCACTACCAGGTCTCCCCAGACATTCTGCAAGTGGCTATGAATATTTGCAACGTACTGGTTTCCCACCAAAAGAAATTCAGTGGGAGCTCTCTGCTTGGAACTCGTCTCCGTTACAGACGTCATTTTGAAGGCTACGTATAGCGCGAACTCCATGAAACTACAGGGTATAAAGAGGGAATGTTTTACAATGTCCCATAACAAATTCCGTATTTTGTCAACCAAAACTGGCCGAGAAAGAAATTTTCTGCGTTACATACTTAAGGCTCCTCATAGATGTACAATGACGGAAAAAATTGCAACATAAAAAAATAATTAATATACGAAACGAAATTTCGGGAATATATTTGTCTGTGTAACATTTACGAGGTGCATTCAAGTTCTAAGGCCTCCGATTTTTTTCTAATTAACTACTCACCCGAAAACGATGAAACTGGCGTTACTTCTCGACGTAATCGCCCTGCAGACGTACACATTTTTCACAACGCTGACGCCATGATTCCATGTCAGCGGCGAAGGCTTCTTTGGGAGTCTGTTTTGACCACTGGAAAATCGCTGAGGCAATAGCAGCATGGCTGGTGAATGTGCGGCCACGGAGAGTGTCTTTCATTGTTGGAAAAAGCCAAAAGTCACTAGGAGCCAGGTCAGGTGAGTAGGGAGCATGAGGAATCACTTCAAAGTTGTTATCACGAAGAAACTGTTGCGTGACGTTAGCTCGATGTGCGGGTGCGTTGTCTTGGTGAAACAGCACGCGCGCAGCCCTTCCCAGACGTTTTTGTTGCAGTTCAGGAAGGAATTTGTTCTTCAAAACATTTTAGTAGGATGCACCTGTTACCGTAGTGCCCATTGGAACGCAATGGGTAAGGATTATGCACTCGCTGTCCCAGAACATGGACACCATCATTTTTTCAGCACTGGCGGTTACCCGAAATTATTTTGCTGTCGGTGAATCTGTGTGCTTCCATTGAGCTGACTGGCGCTTTGTTTCTGGATTGAAAAATGGTATCCACGTCTCATCCAATGTCACAACCGACGAAAAGAAAGTCCCATTCATGCTGTTGTTGCGCGTCAACATTGCTTGGCAACATGCCACACGGGCAGCCATGTGGTCGTCCGTCAGCATTCGTGGCACCCACCTGGATGACACTTTTCGCATTTTCAGGTCGTCATGCAGGATTGTGTGCACAGAACCCACAGAAATGCCAACTCTGGAGGCGATCTGTTCAACAGTCATTCGGCGATCCCCCAAAACAATTCTCTCCACTTTCTCGATCATGCCGTCAGACCTTCTTGTGCGAGCCCGAGGTTGTTTCGGTTTGTTGTCACACGATGTTCTGCCTTCATTAAACTGTCACACCCACGAACGCACTTTCGACACATCCATAACTCCATCACCACATGTCTCCTTCAACTGTCTATGAATTTCAATTGGTTTCACACCACGCAAATTCAGAAAACGAATGACTGCACGCTGTTCAAGTAAGGAAAACGTCGCCATTTTAAGTATTTAAAACAGTTCTCATTCTCGCCGCTGGCGGTAAAATTCCATCTGCCGTACGGTGCTGCCATCTCTGGGACGTATTGACAATGGACGCGGCCTCATTTTAAAACAATGCGCATGTTTCTATCTCTTTCCAGTCCGGAGAAAAAAAATTGGAGGCCTTAGAACTTGAATGCACCTCTTATAAGCGATTAACATTCCAAGATCACAGGTTAATGTAAGCTCGAGATAAGGCATTGCAAATTTGAAATGCTGGTACATTAATAACTGGCTTAACAGCCAGAAAATAAAATGCAAGCATACACACGTACATGTACTGTGGTGTACACATGCCGGATATCGGTTTGTGGGATGGAATTCCATGCCTTTTGCACTTGCTCGGTCAATACAGCGACGGTCTGTGAATGAGGCTGGAGCTGTCGTCCGAAGATGTTCCGTGTATGCTTGACTGGAGACAGATCTGGTGATCGAGCAAGCCAAGGCAACGTGTCGACACCCTGTAGAGCATGTTGGGTTATAAAAGCGGTGTGGGAGAGAGATATTTTAGAAAATAACCGCTGGAACGCTGTTGGTGAATGGCAGCCTTGCAGGTCTAATCACCAGACTCATATACAAATTTTCAGACAGGTTGCGTTGGGTAATGACGAGAGTGCCCCTTGTCACGCGAAATCGCATCTCATACCATAACTCCAGGAGTAGTTCCAAGTATCTAGCACGGAGACAGGTTGGTTGCAGGTCCTCAATAGGCCTCCTTCATCGTCATCATCATCACGGCCATCTCTGGAGTCGATGTAGAGCCACCTGTCATCAGAAAACACACTTTGGTGCCTACTGCAGCTCAGATTGCTGCTGCAGATGCAGTACTATGCGCTAGATCCACACGCCGAAAACGGTGGCCTTTCCGTTCGATAGTGCCAAGAGGCCGTCCGTAGTCCGGTTTTCGTGCGACCGTATATTCTCGTGATAACCACAGGTAGCAATCATGGACAGCAACTACATTCCTGCCAAGTCTTTTCACAGTATTGCAGAAGGGACCTCCAGCTTCTTATAGCCGTAATACACGACACAGTTGAAACTCTGTAGGGTGTTGATAATGGCGTCTTTGTCATCTTAAAGGCGTTCTTGACTAAGATAGACTCATCAAGTACAGTTTCGAAAGTAATTAATGCTAAGGACCAATACAGCGTGTACAGTATAAGCCTGATTTGCATCCTCATAGTGCCACTACTAGCGCCACTCTTACGCAACTTGCGCGAAATTTGAACCGTCATCATCTTTGAGATGTAAAACACGCCTACCAATTTTCGTTTACGTCGGACAACTCCTTCTTGGTGTTGCAATTTTTTTCTGTCAGTGTAAGTATAGCTGCAGATGCTCAAAATAAAACAATACGCCACGATCACGATTGTAAACTGAATTAAAGGAATAATTCTCAGTTCGAAGTGAGTTTTCTTACTTCGCGGTCAGATGACGCCATTGGCAGGTACGACAGAATGTGGGGCGTTGTGGAGTGCGGGCGAGCGGAAGCGAGGCGTGTAGGGTCCCGGCGTGGTGCCGACACGTGGCAAACGAGGCAGACAGTAGAGAGGTGATGGCTGGAAGGTGGGGAGGGAGGTAGGAGCAGTACTTTTATTCAGCGGCGAAGCACAGCCGGCGAGGCGCAGGGAGGGCCACGGCGTAAAATTTACTGCGCTCCGCGCTCCACTCCGCTCACTTGTAAATATTCCCTCCGAAAGCAAGTCCGCCTCCTTGTAAAAAGTTCAGCCTGCAGAGAAATTCTGCTGCCGTAAAGCAGTCATAAACAGCATGAGATTAGCGCGTGGAATTTGTCAGAGGGAAATAAATGACAGCCAGCTGGACGCTAACCTGCAGGGATGCCGAAACAGATGTTTCCGAAGGCCATAGGGTGGTACTGAAAGAAACTGAATGGCTCATTTGCTCTGCTCTTGAGTTTTTTCCTCTGCTTAGTCTCAAAAATGTTTCTGTTTTGTCGACGTCTCGTAGTACAAGGCTCGCTACTCGTCCACATCCGAACGGGCTTTCAATCAGTGTTTCGTTCCGGAAGCTATTGTCCGGAATCTCATCTGTCTGGTTCGCTTTATACAGGGTGTTTCAAACCTTTTGGGTCAAACAGAAGCAGGTCATAATCGATCCACGACCGATTATATTGACATAGGGAATCAATGGTCGGGAATGCATATTTATTGTTTTATGGACATAAACAGCATACACCACATAACAGCAATGTAGCTCATAGTAACTGTTCAAAGTGACGGCCGCTGGTCTCAATGCATGTATTGCAACGGCGCTTGCAGTCCTGCTGCACTTTCGCAAAGATCACGGGTGCATGTTGCACACTGGGACAGTCAGCAGGTGATAACCAGCGTATACCCCTGACCATGAAACACACATGCTGTACACATCTTAACTCACAGCATGTGTCATGCAACGACTGCGTGCATCGCACTGGTGCATGAACCAGTGCCACAACTGTACCATTCATGTGCCCATGGTGTGATGTGTTACTGTGAACAGTGCATGACACATAGTGTAAGTAGGCTGTTTAGGTTTTTTTATTGGTAACGCCACCTCTGTATGAAAATCACTGGCTGTGCTGTGTGCAGTCTGTGGCTGTTTTGCATTGTTGTAATACTCGCCATTGTAGTGTTAGGCAGCTGGCTGTGAACAGCGCGTAGCGTTGCGCAGTTGGAGGTGAGCCGCCAGCAGTGGTGGATGTGGAGAGAGAGATGGCGGAGTTTTGAAATTTGTCATGAACTGCTATATTTATATATGATGATATCAAGGTAAATACATTGTTTGTTCTCTATTAATATCTTTCATTTGCTAACTATCCCTATCAGTAGTTAGTGCCTTCCATAATTTGAGTCTTTTATTTAGCTGGCAGTAGTGGCGCTCGCTGTATTGCAGTAGCTTGAGCAGCGAAGATTTTTGTGAGGTAAGTGATTTGTGAAAGGTATAGTTTAATGTTAGTCAGGGCCATTCTTTTGTAGGGAATTTTGAAAGTCAGATTGCGTTGCGCTAACAAAATATTGTGTGTCAGTTTAAGCACAGTCATGTATAATTGTTCAAAGGGGACGTTTCAATAGTCAAAGATGAAATGTTACGCATCATGAGAGTTGGCAGCAGCGCGAATGTACAGAGAATGCTTACTCAGCAGGCATCATACTAACTGGTAGAAGTTGATCTCCATTGGTACCAATATATAAGAAGTCGTTCATGCCACAGAGAGAGAGAGCCAAGATTCCCACCAAAGACATGTAAGAAAACAGACTTTGAGGAGATGGTGTTGGATAGTGTGGCCAACCATCCAGCAATTAGTATCCATCAGCTTGCCCCTCAAATGCACACTTCCAAGGATACAGTGTGAAGAAATGGTTCAAATGGCTCTGAGCACTATGGGACTCAACTGCTGAGGTCATTAGTCCCCTAGAACTTAGAACTAGTTAAACCTAACTAACCTAAGGACATCACAAACATCCATGCCCGAGGCAGGATTCGAACCTGCGACCGTAGCGGTCTTGCGGTTTCAGACTGCAGCGCCTTTAACCGCACGGCCACTTCGGCCGGCACAATGTGAAGAGTGTTGGTGGAACTGGTATTACACCTTTATCACAAGGAACGTGTGCAAGCACTGAGACCAACCGATTTTGAGCCCCACATCCGCTTTTGTCAACGGATTATCCCCTGCAGTGCTGTATTTCCGAACTCTGTACATTTTGTATTGTTGACAGATGAGACTTCATTCACCCAAGATAGCGATTCAGACAGCTGCCACAGCCATGTCTGGAATGACGATTCCCATGCCACCCAGATCGGTGTTCCCCAGCAACGATTCTCTGTCAACCTTTAGGCAGGAGTTATCCAGGGTCACCTAATAGGACCTTATTTGCTGCCTCCCCGTTTGACTGGTCCACAGTACCAGGTGTGCCTACAAGATGTGCTGTAACAGTTCTTGGAGACTGATTTAAAGGGGAACTCCTGTCCCATCGCCAGTGCGATCGCCAGATCTATCATGTCTCATGTCTCTGCGATTACACCAAAAGTTGGAATGTGAAATCCCCAATGGGTGAAGACCTGCCTGCTAGAGTCCAATCTATCTGTGTCCTGGTACAATAGAAACCAGGTATCTGTGAGAGATTGCTGCAGAACTTCATGCGTCGTTGCCATGCATGAGACTGACGGTCATCACTTCTAACAATCACTATGAGCTATATTGTTGTTATGCAGTGCATCCTGTGTATGTAGCATAGTAAATACGAGTGTCTCACCATTGGTTTCCTGCCTCAATATAATCGGTTATGGACCCTCTATCATCTGCTTCAGTTTGACTTGAAAGGTTTGGGACATCCTGTATATAACAATGTCATTACTGGAAAGATAATACACATAAATATAGACACAAAATATACGGTGAAAATCCTGTGATGGAAAACATCATACTCTGAAGCATATTTAAATTTACAACAATGTAACTGACAGGTTGAGAGAAAACGGCATAGCTGGTGTAACTCCACTCATGCAGTTCACTGCACAACCATATAACTGCTGCAGACTACAGTAAGCAGCTATTTCAACACTGCACCAACCTGCCAGACCCCAGCACATCCGCACCATTTGGCAACCAGCAGTGTTACTTAAAACTTGATACCACTCCAGAATTGAAGAAGGGTGACTGCATGACACTTGGAGCATCTAACTGTACAACTACTGCATGCTCAAATGCTAAAGGGCATAAAGTCGGTGACTGCTGTGGGGTGGGCTACCATCATATGACTCAGAGACGCAGGGTCATTCAATCGCTTTCTACTGCTGCAGCCCTCAATGTTAGTCAACATCATTCAACAAGAATACTTGTCACGCATCCTGCATCTAGCACAGAGGTGCCCAATGGTCGAAATGGGACCCAATAGCCACCGACTTCCTTAGCGACCGCCATCGCCAGAGACCACCAGCCAGACACTAGAGGATTGGAGTTCGCTCCTCAAATGACATATCCTTCATCACAAGCGGTTGCTGGGTAGGCTGTCAGCAACACTAACTCGCCATGTGGTCATTATATGTGGCTGCATTGCCACCACTGACTCAGCACCATCTGCCACTGAGCGGCCGACCCAACAAGAACACTAGGCTCCCAAGCCACACTGAACTGTCTACAGCTGCAGCTCGGATCTCAACAGTGTACTGCCACCAGTGTCCATGGTTCAAATCGCCACTATACCTATTAGGCACATAGCTGTACTCTGTCCAAGGTTACTAAATTAATGTGGTTGCAACATGAAAAAAAAGGAACGCTCCATGTTCTGGCCCTTAATGGTCAATGGGGACCAACCGACCACCGTATCATCCTATGCCGTTGGCGTAATTTGGATTTAGTATGGAGGGACTTGGGGTCAAAACAACGCTCCCCCAGCCATTGTAGGCTTTCCAGACTCTGTGGCCGATGCCTCGCAATGAAGCAGCTCTTCAGTTGGCACTACAAGGCTGAGTGCACACCGCTACAGTCCTCTCACCGAGGAAAAATAACTGGCAGCTCCGTAAATCATGCCCATGTCCTCGAGATAGCAGCCAGACAAGCTAACCACTCAGCTACGGAGAAGGGCAGTGGCAACATGATCATTGCAGAATTTCCTCTGTCTCCTCAATAGGAAACTACATGCTTGGTGAGAGGATGTCCGAATGGCCAACCTGCCCCCGCCTTCCCCTCCCCACCTTCCAGCTAGATCGACACTGGCTAACGCTGCCATTATCTTTACACCAGAAAAGGCCAGAAGAGGCCTCTGAAGGGGAAAAATCTCATCCACACTAGACTAGTATCCCGCTCAGACTTATGAGTTCACTATATTTGAAGAAGGCAATTACACATAATGAATAGTGACTAATGGCAAGTCTGCCCACAACTATTTGTTGTAAAATCTCAAAACTCGTTCGTCATTCACCGCAAAACTAACATAAGCCGTTTCCCTATCCATCCCCCATCCCCCATCACTCGATCCCTTATTCTCACTCCACTCCAACTGACTCGAACTGAAGTGCTGCATTGACTTTTATTGCGAGGTGGTGTAAAAGTCACAGAGTCCACACAACTTGAAAGCATCAAAATAACTAGTGATGTGTAAAGAATGAGATGGTTCCCGACGTTCCATGGATTCTGGAGAGTTGCCCTTACCCTTCTAATGACGGTGCCTGGCGATACAGACTGCACACACCAGCACATTATTAATCACGCCTCATGCGTGTATGGGGTTTTCTTTTTTTTTTTTTTTTTTTTTTTTTTTTTACTGCTTTACTTGTGTCCCATTGCTTATGTTCCAGTCCTTTACGAGCTATGTTTTGAGTGAATATAAAAAAAATTGCTCCGAAATGGGATCCAGTAGTCACCCACCTCCTTAGCGACGTCTATCGCCAGAGGCCACCAGCCAGACACTAGGGGCTCTGAGTTCGCTCCCCGAACGACATATCCCTCACCTCAAGCAGTTGCCGGGTAGGCTGCCTTATACTGCAGACTGTACGCCTGAGCTTAAATTTACACGATATTAAATGCTGATCGCACTTTTAGGTGGTTTCTATTCACGAGCTCATTAATATTTAGGATTCGTATGTAAATCAACGGTGTTCATGAAACGAGTTTCTTCAACAAATTACAGTCAATGGCACTTTTAGTAACAAACTAAACAACGGGACACACAGTAAAGAAAGCCGCAACTACCAAGGTCAGCACTGCGACTACTGCGTCGTTGCTTCATCGTCTGAAATTCCGCTGAAGTCACCGAAAGCCACAGCGGTCCTACTTCCACCTTTGACTGCTTATCTGTACCCTGCTTCTGACAAAGTTGACTATTATAAATGTCACATCCAAAATGAGCTCCAAAGCAAGACCGATTATCAATGAACAGGTGTACAATATTCCAGAAACTTTCAAAATTGCTACTGTCGTAGCTCAACAGCTGAGAAACTATCGCTCATAACCTAATTTAAATACGACTGATTCTCTCTGCGACCAACGGCCTTGCCGCAGTCGTAACACCGGTTCCCGTCAGATCCCGGAAGTCAAGCACTGTCGGGCTTGGCTAGTACTTGGATCGATCACTGTTCGGGTATACCGAGTAATAATGGCAAGCGGGATGCACTCAGTCTTTGTAAGGCCAACAGAGGAGATACTTGGCTGAGAAGTAGCGACACCAGTCACGAAAACTGACAACGGCGCAGGGGAGTGGTGTGCTGACCACATGCCCTTCCGTATCTGCATCCGGTGATGCCTAAGGGCTGAGGATGGCAAGGAGGCCAGTCGGTACCGCTAGGCCTTCAAGGAATGTTTGGACTGTGTTTGTTTTTGCTTTGTTTTTGATTATATCTACTAATGGCGAGCTTTTACAAGAGCCGTCGCTTGTTCAGACTTGATTACACAACACGGACGACACGAACCAAGCAATAACATCCAACTTTTCGCACTCGCTAATGAAAGAATCAACAGTGACTCGCAGGCAGATAATCACCCAGAATAAGATCTGAATCTTCGTTATTGTCGTAAGCCGTCCACAACTAATTCTTCTCCTCGCTTAGTCTGGCACGTGGACCAACATCAACAAAAACCCGATCAAAGACCTGAAAACTCAGTCCGAGCGTGCTAGTTTATCCATTAGATCTGACTTAAATGCCTTATATATTACCTCAGACGATTATCATCTGACAAAAAACAATTTGTCTATTAAACGCAAAGCAACAGACTCAGAGACTGCTAAAAGCACATCAGCTTGAAAGATTTAAGTTGTCAATGGACTACTTGTGACCTTTCTTCGATATTACGATAATATGGATGGATTGTTCCCTGTTACACAATATTTAAACAAAGGCTGAAAATACGTTCGAACAAATTGTTAATAAATTCAGATGTGTAACAACTTTTTCAGCTGTAGTACTGAAAACATTCTCTGGAAACTGAGATACAAACTAAAATTTATTTCCACAGTACATTATATACAAATTTACTTTCTGCCTCTCCTCACGTGGTAACTAATTCTTACATACTGTACTTGGCGTAAACATCCAGATCTCAGCTTCTCAAATATACTGTATTTATTACTTATGGTTACACAAAGTCATCTTTTCGCAGTCCTTTCATTACTAAATATTGATATTTTGGGCTACACACGCAGCTGGTCCAGTACGAGGCGTATTCGGAACGTAAGGTCCGATTAGGCCCGAAATGGAAACTACTGTGAAAATCCGACAGAACTTCGTACAGATGTTTAGGGCAGTGTCTTTAGTCTGCCTGTCGATCACTTCAAGTCACTGTTTTCAGTTCAGAGCCCAAAGTAATCACTTAGAAATGCCTAAAACAACAGTGTCTTCCGCCAAGTATGTTTTTCTGGTGAGAGATTTCGCCTGAAGCTATGCAGCCCACAGAACACAAATTTCATGACTTTCTTTGTTCAAGACAATTTTCAGCTGTATTCTGCAAGGGCAATGAAGACTCTCTTGCAGCGTTTACGATGGGAAGTGTTTGATCACCCACAATACAGCCCTTAATTGGCTCCCTCCGTTGTTCATCTCTGCTCACATGAACCGCTACGAAGACAAAATTTTGGCACAAACAACGAAAGGCAGACCAGCGTAGAGAATTGGCGGAAAGCACAGGCGGCTGCTTTCTGTGACGAGGGTACTGGAAAGTTTGTACAATCTACGACAAATGTCTAAGTCGGAGCGGTAAATATTTAGAGAGGTTGCTGGAAGATGTGGCTAACTGTTGTGAATAAAAAATTTTTGATTTTCACTGTGGTTTTCATTTTTCTACTGATCGGACTTTACTTTCCGAACAGCCCTCGTAAATCTTGGAAACAAATGCTAGGTGTATCTTCTTCTGTCATTTTTGGTTTGTGAGAGGATACCATTTATCCAGTGGTTACATGTTACCTAAAAGAGTTCATCATTTTTACATTACTTACAATTTTTTAAACAGTATAACATTTTCGCAAAATGTTGTACATCGAAGGAGAAGAAGAAAAAATAATTACGTCACTTCTGAAAAAAAGCAAATAATCAGAGTAAATAAAAACAACACGTGCTGCTTACATGCTGTTCTTCAATTTGTGTGTTGTAACTTGTGTAGCGTGTTGAGTTGCCGTAATGGCGGATAACTTCCGGTACGGAAAGTGAAAAGTGAGCGGGGGGATGTCACATGCATCATGAGAATAGGAAGCGCCTAGTGACACCATTCGGTTCTTGTTTTAAAAAAGAGTGACCATACATTTGGTATTGCTTGAGCGTCAAGTTTTAATAACATAGTAGTGCAGAGACACACGTAATCCTATAATATGATACAGCTGAACACTGAAATTTACGGCTATCCACCAATAACGTATTAGAGTAATTAAAGTGTCGTCGGCTACTCCATTTGTTGTTGTCGCACCTTCTAACTCCAGAATTTAATTACCTCTTAATTTTGGAATGGTCAACGAAATTTGAAATACGTTGTTTGTATAGATTTAATTAATTCGTAAGCGAGACCAAAATTATTCAACAGATATGATGCTGTTTCATAAAAGCATCTGAAGCCACATTGCAAGTAAAACAACAAATGTACAGGCTGGAATGTGAGACGAAGCATTCTCTCTCTCGCTCGTATCATCGCAAATATCCCAACCTTGCGTGCAGTATACATTATAAAGAGTTTTTTTTATTGAAATTCAATAACAAAGTAAATTTCAGCAAAAATTATTTGGCACACCACTCACGAATCAGCGTTCAGCACGGAAAAGATCAGTTCAGTAGCAGCAGAGGCTTAAGACAGCTGCAAGAATCATCTTTACTATTATGTCACTGTGGATTGAGTTCGAACAAAAATTTATAATTCCATGAACTTCTAGGTAATTGTTAATTGGACTTAATACATCAATGTGATTCTGTCACAGAGGGAACGTGACCTTGATTGAGGGTAAATAACACACGGAAGACATGAAGTATAAGTACACAGAACCGAATGTTCTGAAAATGCACGTGAATATTTCAAAAATTAAAATGTGAAAAATCTGTAATAGATAGTTTTATTACAGTCTGTATTTTTTCTCCCCCTAGCTCCCTTACACGGTATGAATCGATCTTGACGTGAGTAATATAGGAAAACTTCTGTTATAGTAGCTACTCCAGGGAAAATAACAGGAATAACTGCAAGCAAATCGTGTTTAGGAGTGCAGTGAGAAAGTATACACATACACCCAACAGTATCTTCTCTGGTGTGACAGGAAACTGTTACTAAAGAGCTGTCACACAAAGTGTGAGAAATCGTAAACGGTGAGTACCAGTCCACGGCAGATGGTGCAAAACCACTTTGAGACAGTACGGCAAGTTGAAAAAAAAAGAGAGTAAGAGGGAGAGAGGGTGATACATATAGTACATGTGCGTGTATGATAAACTCTTTCCCTCAAAAATATTTCTCTCCTTCATATCTCCTCTGTATTACCAAAGATGACGTGTGTCTGATCTCGTTTGTGCTAAGATTGCAGTACACGAGAGGTGCCTATTTGCTTCCACCGCCCTGAGTGGAAAGCATAAGTTCCGATATATATTCACTAACCTGTAGTCTTCTATAGTTGTTGTCCCCTATCTTGAGGCTGTAAAAAAGTCTTAGCGAGGTACTGTTATTTTAGAAATAATTAAATTTCCAATTAGTTTGTTTATAGGGACACCACTCGCTTTTTATTAGCAGAACAGGAGTAACTGCACAATTACATTCCAATTTAGAATCACAAATAATTTCTGTCCTTCAACAAATTCATGAACTGCATATATCCGTAATTACAATTCTAGACATTGCAAATTAAGTCTCAGCTAATGCCGCGGAGGACATGTCCGTTCTCCGAGACGGCCGAACCAGCTCTGAGCTTACAGCCGAACCACTTCGCCCGCCATCCATAAAGGCGCGATCCGAAGATCAAATGGTTCAAATGGCTCTGAGCACTATGGGACTCAACATCTGTCCCCTAGAACTTAGAACTAATTAAACCTAACTAACCTAAGGACAGCACACACATCCATGCCCGAGGCAGGAGTTGAACCTGCGACAGGAGCGGTCGCTCGGCTCCAGACTGTAGAGCCTAGAACCACACGGGCACTCCGGCCGGCGATCCAAAGATCACCGAAGTGCTCCGTCTGCCTTTTCATTTACCGTTTGTTTATTGTTCTGCTGGTTATTAATACTTGTGAAATAATGGAATGATAGCATGCTATTGAGAAATGATTTGATTTCAAATGCAAGTAAATGCGCTGTTGTGTTTGTATAATATTAATAGCAGAAGATTACCATTTCTGCGCGCAACTTCCGGATGCAGCAGAAAATCGCAGAGAAGGACCGCAATTTAGACCGTCTACCTCACGATAACCGTACCGAACAAATCACCTGTCACCGGTACCTCACATGACATTACGTCATCTTGCCGCCGCTGCCTTCTCAACTGCTCTAAGAAGAGCTTCTTGTACCCTAATATGGTGGCTGCAAAGTCAGAAATATTGCAAGTGATTTGGAGTAGATCAGGGTAATCAGCCTGCAGAAGATGGATTCATCATACTGAGACACTATGACTCGTACACTAATGTGTGTGAGGAGAGTAGGAATTGTGCCCTACAGAGTGGTCACAGAATGAGATGGCAGTCATATTGTCCACGTGGCCGTGGTGGCTTCACACCCTTCACACTGTAACGAGCAACTGTTGTGAATATTTTCGCGTCTACAGTTCGTCTCTAAGTGCTAGTGTATGCGAAGACTTCCATTGTATACCTGCCTGAAACTACCATAAACACGTGAAGGCTGTCTTCGATGGTGTCGATGACAATATGTTTTCATTCGTCCCACTTCAGTGGTCATACGTGTCAGATGAAAACTGCAAACTGACAGCCTGCATAGTGTAGCGTCACAGCGAATAATAACAGGGCGCGATGACTTAGGGCAACAACGGATGCAGCATTTGAGCCAGGCAGCTATGTACTGATCGTCTAAACAGCACGATGGAGTTGTTTGTCCACGAGGTAATATCCCGGTTCCAGGAAACAATATATCCCATATTTCAACAGGACAATGCTCGGCCACATAACACGAGCCTAGAACGTTGCCAGGGGACAGGAACTTCATAAACAGTCTCTCAACAACACAAGCTTCATGTGAAGCACTGGGTAACGATACTCCACTTTACCTTGAAAAAATTATCTAGCGCTACTTCCAACTGTTATGGCACTTCGTCAAGGCATTTTTCCGGTACTGAAGATAGGATCAAAATGGTTCAAATGGCTTGAGCACTATGGGACTCAACATCTGAGGTCATCAGTCCCCTAGAACTTAGAACTACTTAAACCTAAGGACGTCACACACATCCATGCCCGAGGCAGGATTCGAACCTGCGACCGTAGTGGTCACGCGGTTCCAAACTGAAGCGCCTAGAACCGCACGGCCACACCGGCCGGCGAAGATAGGATCAAACGTCTTTCTGTTATAAACCCACTGGAAAATGGACCTGCTAAGCAAGCGAGTCACAAGATCTGACTATCATACTGGAGAATGTGGGTAAAAGGTGTCATTGTCTTGCTGGAGGAACACATCTCACTAACGTTGTAGAGCAGCTAAAGAACGGCTATGGATCTTCACAGCAGGACGCTCTGAGTGTGTAGGTCGCTGCCTGGTACTGCCAGCTGTGGCGGCTGCAGCTCTCCTGATCCACACTCACAACTGACCAGCAGTGACGGGACGGAGAATCTGCTCTCACCACTTGCCAAACCGTTGTGTCGTGCCATTCATGCCTACAGTTATGTGCCTGAGACACGTGGGGAGCCGATTGCACGGTGACACCAGAGCAAGCCTTGCGTCCGGCACCCGCGATCCTTGACATTACAGACATCATTAAATGTTCATTGTGTGCTCAGAACTAGAAAGAGCGACAGGATAAACAGCCGGTTATATGTTTACCATCGATGGATGAACATGTTTCAGTGCCAAAGGCCATGGACATCGTGGGCTTAGTTGATCGTAGATCGACAGCCATCGAAGTAGGCCGTCCGGGATCCACGAAGGTGACAAATTTAACCGGCTGCTGAACAGCAGTTCTTTCCGGGCAGCCATCTCAAACATGTCAACCAAGCCACGCTACGCCACCGTCTTCTCACCGCCAGTGATGGAGGACTACGCTTCGTTGGACTCTGCCGAATTCGTGGCCACGCCGTGCGATGCTTCTGCCAGGCTTTGGCTCTGTCAGCAGTCTTTGATTTCAGGTATTAAAACCTTTGATATGGATATCTGTAGCATGATGGCATGCGTCGTATGGACCACCAACACAACTTGCTCACTTTATTATCAAGTGTCGCTGATTGCATGCTGTGACAGACACTGAACTTCTGGAACTTCGACTTTCAGTTTCTTCTACTCATTTCCTTCTTGTAAACATTAATTTTTATCAGACATAGTCATCCGGTGATTTAAGTTGTAATACTGTTTGATGACCAGTCAAATCAGTAACTGTGAAATTGTTTGTTTATTGCTGCAGGTTGCAGCACAGCTGACGTCTCATCGGCAATGTATTAAAGAAAGGCTATTCGGCTCTCATAGGTCAACAGTAGAGCATCGCTAGAAATTCATAAAATGCAGGAATTTGTGACTCGACGGTGTCATGGTCTATGTATAACATAGACCAACAATAGACCACATTTAGTTTGGGCTCTGCACATGAATCACATTACGAGGGGAGTTCAATAAATAACGCAACAATTTTTTTGTGGAAGCAGGTTAGTTTTATTCAGGATTCCAGTACGCCGTATTATACCCCACTCTGTTTGGGTACAAGGCTCTATTTTTCAACATAGTCTCCGTTCAATGCGATGGGCTTACGCCACCTCACTGGCGGCGTGGAACCCAGCGGCCACATACCTTTGAGTACCATAACTGGTGGACGAGTGTGTCAGCACTACCAACAGAGACGTCCAGCTGTGCAGCGAGGTGTTTGTGCTCAATCAGTCACCTCGAATGAGAGTGACAGCAGGTTCAGGCATTGCAGGAATCAGAGCTGTGTGCGACCTGCCGGCTCGTGGAAGAACGGGCATGTTTGCACGACCCTGCTACTATGATGATAGACGGCTCGACCAGCGACCCATGGTGTTTTTGTTCACTGCCATGTCTCCGTAGACATTCTACAAACGCCTATGAATGTCTGAGATGCTCTAGGTTTCCTCCAAAACAAGCTCAGTGACAACTCTCTACTTGGCACGCATCTTAATATTACGGAAGCTATTTTGAAAGCTGTGTATAGCGCCGTCACCTGTCGGAACTTCACGAAACTATAGGGGCTAAAGTGGGAATACAGCACGATGTGATGTGCCACAATAAGTTCGCCTTTTTTGCAACCGAAATTTTCCGAGAAAAAATGTGTTGCACTACTTATCGAACGCCTCTCTTATTCCAACAGAGTGGTACTTTCAAAGCATTTCCCTGCAAACTCTTATTCCATACTAATAATGTACTTCTTCGTCGTAGCTTGTTTCTTTTTCAGTTTTTACTTGTGTTTTGCAAAACAAGTTTTTTTTTCTCACTGGTATACGTTTTTTTAGGGAATTGTTGTGTGACGACTTCAACCTCTAGTCACTGGCTTTTATTCTTTGTGGTCGCTATGTATCACTCTGATTGGCACATTTTAAGCACCTTGCGATGCAACATTACACATTACGTGTCACAATGTACATAATGATACCAGTTGCGTCTTCAAGAAGTGAAACTGATTATGTAACTGCTTCTTTATTTGCAATGAAGACTAATTTATAATGAAAGTTTCTTCTTTGATGAACCAATCCTGAGATACTGGTTGTAGTAGGTTCAGTACAAGAAGATACGCCGAGTATTATGGAAACATACGGAAACCTAAAACTACTGAGATGTTTCCAAGCAACTGTCATTGTTGTATGCGCTGTTGTTCAATACAACGTGGAAGATGAAAAGTGCTAGAAGAGACGCAGTAGCTTTCTATGGCGAGTAGTCAGCCGCGTACAAAGTTACCTGTTAGTTGGAACGTCAAAGCACATCAAAACAATGGGACAAAGATAGCCGCTACATCTAATAGCTCTGTCCGACATGGCAGGCAGCACGCATTCACTCCGCATGACAGCCACATCAATATTACATATCGATAAGCGCGCTTTGGTCTCTTTCATCTACGCCAGCATAACTATCTCCGTGATGCCGCGCCGCTAAAGCAAGGCGAAGCGCTAAACCAGTGGATTGCAAACAACTGACAGATTACCAAATTTACGTTGACAACTTCTATTTTATCTATAAATTTTTTTTGGTTCAGAGGAAATACTCACGGTAAATGCAACATTTCCAACGAATCTGTAATGGTTCGTACAAGAACTACAAAAACGTAGAACAATGATACAGTTATCCACCAACAGCATACAATGGAAAGCATCTGATAGTAACTGAAGAACTAGGGTGACGTTTTTGCCGCTATAGAGTTAACAATGTCAAAAACCAACTACACAGGATAATATCATTGATACTAATCGTTTTTTTCAGCCTTTAAGAAACGTCGCCGTTATTTTCAATCGACTTTTGCATGGTTCAAAGCTTTTTTTCCAAATATGCATTTCACATTTGATCAAACAGAAATTTCATTTGAAACCAATTACCATTCTTTTAGAGAGTCCAATCGTTCCATACGTATGTCTCCGGTATTTGTATCTCCATCTGAAAATTCAGCCTTCGTTTCGCATCATACGTTATCATCAAGTGAGTTTTTAGCAACTATAAAAACATTTAAATGACTTTTGTCATCCGTGATGCAAGATTAAATAACGTGTGTCAAATTTTTTAAGCTCAAACTATAGTCAGCAGTTGATATGTGGAACATTTACCAAAACCAAAAGGAGAAATATCGCAAAAAACCTGTGTCCGTTTCCGTTTTCAAACCATCTTCGAAACTATCTTATTTTCACTGAGCACTATCATAGTAAATCATTTTAATTTAATCTATCCTAAACAATGACTTCTAAAGTCTTTCTTTCTTTCGCTACTGCCTTTATCCCGCATTGTGCGCAGGGTCGGCAGGGTTAAGTACGGATTTGCAATGGTTAAGGATGCCCTTCCTGCCGCCCCCCCCCCCCCCCCCCCCGGGACGGAATTAGTGTACCCCATCTGTCTGCGTCTAGTGTAAATCGTGTAATAGTGTGAATGTGTTTCGCGAGTCGTGTAACTGAGGCGGGACGTGGGGATCAGCACGGTATTCACCTAGTAGGATGTGGGAAACCGCCTAAAAACCACATCCAGGCTGACTGGCACACCGGCCGCTGTCGTTAATCCGCCAGGCCGATTCGATCCGGGGACGGCGCGCCTACCCGAGTCCAGGAAGCAGCTCTTAGTTATCCTGGCGGGTTTGACTTCGAACGTCTGTAGCTGTGTCAAAAATATTAAGATTGTAAAATACTGCACCAGTCACGTCACAAAAAGGAAATAGTGCAGCATTTCATTAAATAAATCATGATAGTGATATTGCTGCACTTTCTCGCTAATGTACGCCATACATGCTTTTTTCACGGCTCGTTTAGATATGTTTTCGGTCTGTTGCATTGTGAGAGTGTGTACAGGTGAACATGGAGCAATATAGCTGCAGTCACTCGAACGCCTAGAGTCGTAGACGAACATGTCTGCGAGATGTCATACTAAGAAATGTCATCTATTGAACAGTAGTGTGAGCTTTCTGATTTTCCGTCAGCACTCTTTAGCCTGTAGACTTCAGCCGATGAAATCAAGGCAGTGTGAAAGAGAAGAGTTGAAACGGCACAACGCTTAGCGTGAGTTTTGGTCAACGACTGGAGAGGATCAGCCTGCTACCTAACAGATTGAGAGCGTCTTGCATATCGAGCACTTTTGTCAGAGCAGATGGTAGCCTTTAAAATACTGTAGCGTTCAAGGGTTCTCGTGTAAACATTGAATTAACGTACGGTTCTACGCTAGGATTTTCTTGTTCGTAAGTTCCCTTGGAGTACGTTAGTTTCATTGTGAACCTAATAGGGAAGACAGACAGAAGTTGTAAAACCCGTTTCCAAGAACACATGAATGCCTTCAGACTTAACCTCTTCTAAAAATCTGTCATGCTCAAAATTATACTCATTATCAACAAAACAGAAAACAAATTGGTAGTATTACACAATGAACAAAATGTAAGATCCTTTACCTGTTAAAGAAAATGGAAATACAAGTATACCTCCATAAAATCAGAAAGCTTGAATCCATGTTAAATGGACAAGCAGATGTCACTGGCCGTCGTTATTTTAGTTATTTGAATGGCTTATTTTAAAATTAGTACCTTACATATATCAAATTATTTAACTACGTAATAAGCTTAACCTTTGGTCGTCTCATACTTTGGCTGTGTCTGAGAAGCATTTAGAAGAATATAAACAAGTGTGTGCCTTGAGTGACATGTCGTGCAGTTATGGAATGGACAACTCAATGCTTGATGACACTGCAGCAGTAAAAACGTTCTCCTTCGAATTTCTGGCAAGTTTTTCCCATCTTACACTATGTGATCAAAAGTATCCAGACATCCCCAAAAACATATGTTTTTCATATTAGGTACATTGTACTGCCACCTACTGCCAGATATTCCATATCAGCGACCTCATAGTCATTAGACATCGTGAGAGAGCAGAATGGGGCATTCCGCGGAAATCACGGACTCCGAACGCGGTCAGGTGATTGGACGTCACTTGTGTCATAGGTCTGTACGCGAGATTCCCACGCTCCTAAAAATTCCTAGCTCCACTGCTTCCGATGTGATAGTGAAGTGGAAACGTGAAGGGACACGTCAGCACGAAAGCATACAGATCGACCTCGTCTGTTGACTGACAGAGACCGCCGACAGTTCAAATGGTTCAAATGGCTTCTGAGGTCATCAATCCCCTAGAACTTAGAACTACTTAAACCTAACTAACCTAAGGACATCACACACATCTATACCCGGAGCAGGAGTCAAACCTGCGACCTTAGCGGTCGCGCGGTTCCAGACTGCAGCGCCTAGAACCGCTCGGCCACCCCGGCCGGCCCGCCGACAGTTGAAGAGGATCGTAATGTGTAGACATCTATCCAGACCATCACTCAGGAATTCCAAACTGCATCAGGACCCACTGCAAGTACTATGAAAGTTCGGTGGGAGGTGAGAAAACGTGGATTTCATGGTCGAGCGGCTGCTCGTAAGCCACACAACACGCTGGTAAATGCCAAACGACGCCTCGCTTGGTGTAAGGAGCGTAAACATTGGACGATTGAACAGTGGAAAAATGTTGTGTGGAGTGACAAGTCACGGTACACAATGTGGCGATCCGATGGCAGGGTGTGGGTATGGCGAATGCCCGGTGGACGCCATCTGCCAGCGTGTGTAGCGCCAACAGTAAAATTCGGAGGCGGTGCTGTTATGGTGTGGTCGTGTTTTCCATGGAGGGGGCTTGCGTGGCACTATCACAGCACAGGCCTACATTGATGTTTTAAGTACCTTCTTGCCTCCCACTGTTGAATAACAATTCGGGGATGGCGATTGCCTCTTTGAACACGATCCAGCACCTGTTCATAATGCACGGCGGAGTATTTACAAGACAATAACATCCTTGTAATGGACTGGCCTGCACAGAGTCCTGACCTGAACCCTATAGAACACATTTGGGATGTTTTGGAACGCCGGCATCGTGCCAGGCCTCACCGGCAGACATCGATACGACTCCTCAGTGCAGCACTCCGTAAATAATGAGCTGCCATTCCCCAAGAAACCTTCCGGCATCTGACTGAACGTATGCCTGCGAGAATAGAAGCTGTCATCAGGGCTAAGGATGGGCTAACACCGTATTGAATTTCAGCGTTAACGATGGAGGGCGCCACGAATGTGTAAGTTATTTTCAACCAGGTGTCCGGATACTTTTGATCACATAATGTATGTTCCGTGTTTGGTACGCGAATTTAGAAATTCAACATCCAACCTTCTCATAGCAACAACGTACGTTTCGCATTACCTCGCTCAAGGAAAGATGTAAATAATCTATTAAAGGGTTTGCACCTGATGATGGACCCACAGAGAAATCCATCGTGTGATTCAAAGAAACACGAAATGTTTTTGTGACTGAAGGCGTTATTAATCATACTTTGTGTGTACTGTATGTTTTGTTTTAGTCTGAGAAAGATAATACATAAAAACGAAAAGAATATTGAGATTTAACTTCTCTTCGACATCGAAGTACGCAGAGACGGAACACTATGACATGTAGTCAACAACGAGCGAAGAAATAGGATATGGTCTCATTAAGAGCCCATTCTGATAATTTTCTGCTGTGGTTTAAGGAAAACACGAAGAGTCTGCCAGTACAGTTATATCGAATACGCTTCTCTCGACTAGGAGTCCACTGCTTTTATACGAGGCCTGTTCAGAAAGTAAGCTCCGATTGATTACCAAAATGAAACCACAGTGAACATCAGAAATGTTTTACTTGTAACAATTAGCTACACCTTTCAGCTACTTCTCTACGTAGTCGCCGTTCTGACTTAGACTTTTGTCATAGCGTTGTACCAACTTTTCAATAGCCTCATCATAGAAGGCAGCCGCCAGTGCTTTCCGCCAATTCTCCACGCTGGCCTACACCTCGTTGTCTGTATCAAAATGTTGTCTTCAAAGACAGCGGTTCATGTGACCAGAGATGAAACTCAGGGGGAGACAATTGCGGACTGTATTGTGGGTAATCTAACATTTCCATTTGAAAACGATGCAGGAGCATCTTCATTGCCCCTGCAGAATGCGGCTGAGAATTGTCGTGAAGACGAAACAGCACGACAGTTATGTAATGTAAGCTGCATAGCTTCAGGCGAAATTTCTCACCAGGCCCTCGTACTTGGCGGCAGACACTATTTTCTAGACATCTTTACGCACTCACTGCAAGCTCAGAAATGAGAAGAGCGACGTGATGCTAACTGGGGTTATACTAGAGACACTACCCAACACATCTGTGCAAAGCTTTATCGGATTTTCATAGTCGTTTCCATTTCGCGACCGATCGGAGCTTACTTTCTGAACGCCCCTCGTAACTGTCGAACCGGGCCGCTATACCATATAATTTATTTCGACGTATAATTGGGTTTCTCTATGAAAATGTTTTGGCATATTTACTGGCAGTTTAAATTGGCAGATTACAGCAAAACTAAAAAAATAAAAGTAGAGGAAATATAAAATAAAAGATTCCAGCGTGAGAGTAGCCGAAAACGTTTCAATGTAAAAATCTCCCTGGTTCCCCAAGGAAGTGTTATAGTGTCGTTATGATTTTCAGTATGCATAAATGAACTAGTGGATAATATCGGAATCTCCATGAGGCTGTTCACAGACGGTTCAGTTGACGATAAAAAGCTATCAGTTCCAGAAGATTGTAGCAAAATGCATGAAGACTTATGTACCTACGTAGTGCTCGGAGTGATATTTGGCCCTGGGCGTAAATAAATGAAACGTACTGGACCAAAATCGACTAAGGCATCTTAATGGCTGATTATCCTGTTGATGGAAAATCACTGGAAACTGCAAAAACTGTAAAATGTAGTGATCACATTAAACCTCTTGTAGCAAAAACACTCTGCCAGGTTGAGATAAACTGGAAGCCGGACGAAGTGGCCGTGCGGTTAAAGGCGCTGCAGTCTGGAACCGCAGGACCGCTACGGTCGCAGGTTCGAATCCTGCCTCTGGCATGGATGTTTGTGATGTCCTTAGGTTAGTTAGGTTTAACTAGTTCTAAGTTCTAGGGGACTGATGACCACAGCAGTTAAGTCCCATAGTGCTCAGAGCCATTTGAACCATTTAAACTGGAAGAATCTGAAGGAAATATAATTCATTCATGAAAAAAGCGACTTAGCAAACACTTCTAACATTGATTCTTTAGTATTACTAGTGAGTCTGGCACCCATATGAGATTGGATCAGTAGAGAACACCCAACGAAGACAATCACATTTCGTGACGGGATCAGTTAGCGAGCGTCCAGTGGCAGATGCTACGAAACAGGCTTTGAGCATCGCGAAGAAGTTTAGTGCTGAATGTTCCAAATAGTGTTGGGCGGCATTTGAGTTCCTCCCATATACGTCTCCTGAAATGACCACGATGTGAAACTCAGATAAATTACGGCTCATACGAAGGTTTATCGGCAGTCGTTCTTCCCAAGAGCTATTCTTCGCTAATGTATCACGGAAGATTTATGGGAAGGGAGCGGGAGGAATAGTACCAGAAGGACCCTCCGTCACATTCTGTAAGGTGGCGTCCAGAACATGTATGTAAATGTACTGCAGTAAAAATCCAAATCATTAATACATGGCTGTGGTTGTCGTTTATATTATAGTCGCCTTCACGGAAGTAGAATGCTCAAGATCGCCACTTACGTCTCACCCCGTTGTGCCAGTGGCCTTGCACTGTTGCCGTGTCAGGTACGGGATTGTCTGGCGTCATGAACTGCCTAACTATAACACAAAATTGAGTATGACGACTCAGAAACGTACGTTCTTCTCATTCTAAATGACATCGGTTTTAAGTGCAGAAAATGTAGGTGGACGCAAATGTCTCGTGGAAAGCAAGGGTATTGGCATTCGAGAGTTACGTTTTTTCAGATATGCATTTATTGCACATGAACGACAATACACTTGTGGTTTACCTGGACCAAACTTCGGTATCACCAAACCATGCCGCGCGGGATTAGCCGAGCAGTCTAAGGCGCTGCAGTCATGGACTGTACGGATGGTCCCGGCGGAGGTTCGAGTCCTCCCTCGGGCATGGGTGTGTGTGTTCGTCCTTAGGATAATTTAAGTTAAGTATCGTGTAAGCTTAGGGACTGATGACCTTGGCAGTTAAGTCCCAAGGGATTTCACACTTTTTTTTTTTGAACCAAAGCATGTCAACAAGTATATTTAGTACGACTCAAAGGGAAATGGTGGCAAAAAAATATATTTAAGCACTTTTGTATAGCGAATATCGGTGTTTTGAGAGATGGTTGTAGTGATGAAGAATATATGAGCTGCAAAAATAGTTCCTTTCGGCTGTAGGGAATATTCTCGGTCGTATTACATCGAGCCATCGGGACAAGATTCCTGGCGGCGGCATGCAAGTTGTCACCCATTGCTGTGCACAGAGTGTCTCTCAAGTAAGTCTCAGTCATAGGCAACACGATACAGTAATGATGTCTTAGGTTTTAACAAATTTAATTTTAAAATTTTCTTAACAGCTTTCTCGCTGGACGCTTTTAAGAGGTCCAACAGAACGAAAATTCATCAGCTATGACAATTTTTGTTGTTTACGTGAAGTAATTTCACGCCTCTTACGGCATCTCATTTTTATTTCGCGAAACCTATACGTTCTCACGATAAAATATATACATCACATGAATATGCTGGCTGTTCTCACAAGTAACGTAAAAAAAAATTTCTTGTAACATTAGTCTTTATTTTTTCATAACAACCAACATTAATTTACCTTCTGAAAGTACCGCATAACGTTTTAGACTAAAAATATAGATGTATGATGTTTTCTCGGATTTTTTAGAATATCTGACATTATCACTAACTGCCAATACTGTAAGGTAGTGACAGGGCCTTATGCTTATTTTCGTTAAGGCAGCTACAGTAAGCTTCGTGTCGTGTATACATATCTGAAAGCCGCCGAGAGGTGTTATGGTGTGCGAGAGGCGCGGAGGAGGCGCTGACGCGTCATCTCTTCCTTCCCCCGCCATGCCTTCAGCGCCGAGCGCTGCCTGCAGCTGGCAGCCGATACTCGCCCGCGCTACACAGTGGGTCAGCGACACCAGGAGCGAGCGAAACGTGTGATCGCCGGATGCTCTCAGCTCTGCCCTCGCCGACATATCCAAAGAACAGCAGCTACACCTCACATGTTTTGGTTGACAGGTGTGTCGTAATTCTCAGATGTTCCGAAATAGGCATTTTCTTCTGTTGTCGTGTCTCTGGCATTCTGAGCATTCTCAGAAATATCATTTTAATTGTGTGAAGTCTGTTCGTCATACGACTGTTGAAATTTTAATGCACTCTGTCTTCAGGCCACAAGTGGCCCATCGGGACCATCCGACCGCCGTGTCATCCTCAGTGAGGATGCGGATAGGAGGAGCGTGTGGTCAGCACACCGCTCTCCCGGTCGTTATGATGGTTTTCTTTGACCGGAGCCGCTACTATTCGGTCGAGTAGCTTCTCAATTGGCATCACGAGGCTGAATACACCCCGAAAAATGGCAACAGCACATGGCGGCTGGATGGTCACCCATCCAAGTGCCGGCCACTCCCGACAACGCTTAACTTCGGTGATCTCACGGGAACCGGTGTATCCACTGCGGCAAGGCCGTTGCCGGAAACTTTAATAGAGGTAACTATTTATTTGCCACTTAAAGGAAATACATTCATGTTTCTAAGATTTACTGTCCTTCAAAGTAGTCACCAACATTGTGTGTAATACGTTCCCTGCGATATGTAAGTCGCAGTATACCCTTGGCAGCGCTAGTTCTGTAGGTCGTTCCAGTGTAGCGGTCTACTAACAGACGAATCTCTGTGACAGCTCTGAAGCGAATACCGTGAAGGGCTACCTTCAATGTAGGAATCAAACTGAAGTCACAATAACGGAGTCCCAAGGAATGCGGTGGATGGTGCAGCACTTACCAACCTCAGCAATTCAACAGATCAGACACAACTTGCGCCCTATGCGCCCGAGCATTGTCTTAGAGAATGGGAGTCCTGCAGAAGTGTCTCCGCTTCTTGCTCCAGGCTGGTCGCAAACTGTGTTCCATAAATGACTAATTCATGGAAAGAAGCGATGAAACTTTCTGCAGGACTAGCCTGTTCTTTTGCAGGTCAACGCTCTGGCGCATACGTCGCAAGTTGTGAAAGATTTGTTCGATCGATGGGTCTGCGAAGTGCTATGCCACCCATCACACTCCTAGGACTTCAGCTTGCTTCCTAAATTGATGGGAGAACTTGACAGTATTTGCTACAGGATTTTTACAGATATCCTTCGGCCAATAGACCACTCCATTCGTAATATCAGCACAACTGTTGCTGCTAACAACATCCTACGACTTCCACATCACTGACATCGGCTTATGGACAATGCTGGTGGCTACTCTGAAGGACAATAAAACTACAAAACTCGTATGTATTTCGAATAAGTTGTAAAAAAATCGTTGTCACTATTAAAGTTCCAACCCTCGTAATTTCATATTACGCATATTTTCAAATTATCGTTAATCTCACAGTTTCTTTACACACTAGCAGTAAGTTCCTTCTGATGCATAAAACTGCCTGTTACTAGTCAACACAGGTAGAAGGAAATATGTATTTCTTGAAGTTTTCCAGGCGATAAGAATTTTCCTTCTATTCTCTGTCAGCGTCTCACCTTGAACACGATTGTAAGTTTGTCAGTCGAAATATCGGAGCACGAAGTAATACTATCCCATATGCACGCTCGAAAGAAGATGGAATAAAAGAACCATTTTTATTATGAGGAACTGTCACTTCTTTGATTTTCAAAGTCGCTGAAAAATGTTTAATTTTTTTTTCTAGCAACCAGCTTTATTATTTGCCTTCAGAATCTAACGTTGTCACTACAGAATCTAGATATCACTTACACACCTACAATTGAAAATGTTCCTGTTTGTTATCGGAGGAAGACTACTCTATCTGCGTTATCCAGCTTCATGTGGACAATATACATATGCGTTTAATTCCCAGCACACCTTCAAAAAATGAGGCAAATTACCTAAAAAGGAATCAGTGAGGAACATGAACTACAGACAAATCTTTAAAATCAGCCGCATCTCAAGATCCCAATCAACGGGACACTTAAAAAGAAAGTACTTAAATAGGCTACCCCATCAGATTCATACGTTCTTACAAAATAAGTTTACTAGCTCCAACTGGAAAAACCATATAGAAAATACATGGCGGAATTAGGATTGCCAAATTTACAGGACTGAGATGCAGTCAGGAAAGTCGCACAAACAACTGGTTACGAGGAAGAATACAGAAGGAGCAAACACCAGATACGGACGGAGCAACGGAACTACAGTCAGTTGTAGCAAGACTTCCTCGTGCGAAATGTGTTAGTGGGACAAACCCTATGTCACGTGTCATACACTTGCGCATGCAAAGCATGTACCTTCAGAGGAACATTACACTGCTCGAAATCACTCTGTTTGTGTGAATTTATTTCTTTTGATACTACTTACGCAAAAATTCCTGCAATACGTGTAATAGTGACCGCACAATTCTAATCATTTAGTATGTAATTGTAATAGGACTCACACTGAAACATGCTCGTTTCAGAGCAAAACTGAAATGAATGCCATGTTATAACAGGACAGTATAACCTTGCAGATGTACGGTGAATATTAAGTAAAACAATTGATCGTATGACTTTCTACCATTGGGCCATAGTCCACGTCTTATGGCTTTGACATCACATTTTCCTGTTACGGGCTTTTGCATCACTGATGAGTAGTTTAAAATCCAGTTCGTCTTGCAGTTCCCAACGTATGGGATTTCTTTCGAATTGTTTTGGTGCTGCGAGGGTTCGCGACTGGGATATCCAGCTCTGCAGTGACTTTTGCAGCTGTTGTCCTCTATCTCATCACAATATCGTCAATGGCCATCTGTCACGAGTACTTAACATCCACTTCCGTCCGCACTGTGACTTAGCGGATGATGTTTATCCACTTTACCTGTATGCGGTATAAATACTCGATACGGTGAGTCTTGAAACACCAAACGCTTATGTTGCGTTATGGAAACGCTCACCATATGAGCACCAGCACCTTTACCACGCTCGAATAACTGAACTCGGACATAATGCATTCACAGTTACACAGAACACTGCTCTCACCAACACTGAGAATGGCATCGTATTGAGGACATTTCAGAGGTGTACACAGCAGAACCTGTAAGGTTGGCTAAAATCTACATTTCTGTACAACCATACATTTCTCATCATGTTTCCATATAATTGTCCAACCATGTAGACTCCGTTCATAATTTGTTGGCTGCTGTTGTTGTGGTCTTCAGTCCCGAGACTGGTTTGATGCTGCTCCCCATGCTACTCTATCCTGTGCAAGCTTCTTCATCTCCCAGTACGTACTGCAGCCTACATCCTTCTGAATCTGCTTGTGTATTCATCTCTTGATCTCCCTCTACGATTTTTACACTCCACTCTGCCCACCAATACTAAATTGGTGATCCCTTGATGCCTCAGAACATGTTCTACCAACCGATCCCTTCTTCTAGACAAGTTGTGCCACAAATTTCTCTTCTCCCCAATTCTATTCAATACCTCCTCATTAGTTACGTGATCTACCCATCTAATCTTCAGCATTCTTCTGTAGCACCACATTTCGAAAGCTTCTATTCTCTTCTTGTCCAAACTATTTATTGTCCATGTTTCACTTCCATACATGGCTACATTCCATACAAATACACTCCTGGAAATGGAAAAAAGAACACATTGACACCGGTGTGTTAGACCCACCATACTTGCTCCGGACACTGCGAGAGGGCTGTACAAGCAATGATCACACGCACGGCACAGCGGACACACCAGGAACCACGGTGTTGGCCGTCGAATAGCGCTAGCTGCGCAGCATTTGTGCACCGCCGCCGTCAGTGTCAGCCAGTTTGCCGTGGCATACGGAGCTCCATCGCAGTCTTTAACACTGGTAGCATGCCGCGACAACGTGGACGTGAACCGTATGTGCAGTTGACGGACTTTGAGCGAGGGCGTATAGTGGGCATGCGGGAGGCCGGGTGGACGTACCGCCGAATTGCTCAACACGTGGGGCGTGAGGTCTCCACAGTACATCGATGTTGTCGCCAGTGGTCGGCGGAAGGTGCACGTGCCCGTCGACCTGGGACCGGACCGCAGCGACGCACGGATGCACGCCAAGACCGTAGGATCCTACGCAGTGCCGTAGGGGACCGCACCGCCACTTCCCAGCAAATTAGGGACACTGTTGCTCCTGGGGTATCGGCGAGGACCATTCGCAACCGTCTCCATGAAGCTGGGCTACGGTCCCGCACACCGTTAGGCCGTCTTCCGCTCACGCCCCAGCGTCGTGCAGCCCGCCTCCAGTGGTGTCGCGACAGGCGTGAATGGACGGACGAATGGAGACGTGTCGTCTTCAGCGATGAGAGTCGCTTCTGCCTTGGTGCCACTGATGGTCGTATGCGTGTTTGGCGCCGTGCAGGTGAGCGCCACAATCAGGACTGCATACGACCGAGGCACACAGGGCCAACACCCGGCATCATGGTGTGGGGAGCGATCTCCTACACTGGCCGTACACCACTGGTGATCGTCGAGGGGACACTGAATGGTGCACGGTACATCCAAACCGTCATCGAACCCATCGTTCTACCATTCCTAGACCGGCAAGGGAACTTGCTGTTCCAACAGGACAATGCACGTCCGCATGTATCCCGTGCCACCCAACGTGCTCTAGAAGGTGTAAGTCAACTACCCTGGCCAGCAAGATCTCCGGATCTGTCCCCCATTGAGCATGTTTGGGACTGGAAGAAGCGTCGTCTCACGCGGTCTGCACGTCCAGCACGAACGCTGGTCCAACTGAGGCGCCAGGTGGAAATGGCATGGCAAGCCGTTCCACAGGACTACATCCAGCATCTCTACGATCGTCTCCATGGGAGAATAGCAGCCTGCATTGCTGCGAAAGGTGGATATACACTGTACTAGTGCCGACATTGTGCATGCTCTGTTGCCTGTGTCTATGTGCCTGTGGTTCTGTCAGTGTGATCATGTGATGTATCTGACCCCAGGAATGTGTCAATAAAGTTTCCCCTTCCTGGGACAATGAATTCACGGTGTTCTTATTTCAATTTCCAGGAGTGTACTTTCACAAACTACTTCCTGACGCTTAAAACTATACTTGAGGTTAACAAATTTCTCTTCTTCAGAAACGCTTTCCTTGCCATTGCCCGTCTACATTTTATAACCTCTACTTCGACCTTCATCAGTTATTTTTCTCCCCAAATAGCAAAACTCATTTACTACTCTAAGAGTCTCATTTCCAAATCTAATTTCCTCAGCATCACCCGACTTAATTCGACTACATTCCATTATCCTCGTTTTGCTTTTGTTGACGTTCATCTTATACCCTCCTTTCAAGACACTGTCCATTCCGTTCAACTGCTCTTCCAAGTCCTTTGCTGTCTCTGACAGAATTACAATGTCATCGGCGAACCTTAAAGTTTTTATTTCTTCTCCATGGATTTTAATACCTACTCCGAACTTTTCTTTTGTTTCTTTTATTGCTTGCTCAAAAAACAGCTTGAACAACATCGGGGAGAGGCAACAACCCTGTCTCATTCCCTTCCCAACCACTGCTTCCCTTTCATGTCCCTCGACTCTTATAACTGCCATCTGCTTTCTGTACAAATTGTAAATAACCTTTCGCTCCCTGTATTTTACACCTGCCACCTTTACAATTTGGAAGAGAGTATTCCAGTCAACGTTGTCAAAAGCTTTCTCTAAGTCTACAAATGCTAGAAACGTAGGTTTGCCTTTTCTTAATCTAGCTTCTAAAATAAGTCGTAGGGTCAGTATTGCCTCACGTGTTCCCATATTTCTTCGGAATCCAAACTGATCTTCCCCGAGGCCGGCTTCTACCAGTTTTTCCATTCGTCTGTAAAGAATTCGCGTTAGTATTTTGCAGCCGTGACTTATTAAACGGATAGTTCGGTAATTTCCACATCTGTCAACGCCTGCTTTTTTTAGGATTGGAATTATTATATTCTTGTTGAAGTCTGAGGGTATTTCGCCTGTCTCATACATTTTACTCACCAGATGGTAGAGTTTTGTCAGGACTGGCTCTCCCAAGGCTGTCAGTAGTTCTAATGGAATGTTGTCTACTCCCGGGGCCTTGTTTCGACTTAGGTCTTTCAGTGCTCTGTCAAACTCTTCACGCAGTATCATATCTCCCATTTCGTCTTCATCTACATCCTCTTCCATTTCTATAACATTGCCCTCAAGTACATCGCCCTTGTATAGACCCTCTACATACTCCTTCCACCTTTCTGCTTTCCCTCCGTTGCTTAGAACTGGGTTTCCATTTGAGCTCTTGATATTCATACAAGTGGTTCTCTTTTCTCCCAAGGTCTTTTTAATTTTCCTGTAGGCAGTATCGGTCTTACCCCTAGTGAGATAAGCCTCTACATCCTTACATTTGTCCTCTAGCCATGCCTGCTTAGCCATTTTGCACTTCCTGTCGATCTCATTTTTGAGACGTTTGTATTCCTTTTTGCCTGCTTCATTTACTGCATTTTTATATTTTCTCCTTTCGTCAATTAAATTCAATATTTCTTCTGTCACCCAAGGATTTCTACTAGCCCTCGTATTTTTACCTACTTGATCCTCTGCTGCCTTCACTACTTCATCCCTCAAAGCTACCCATTCTTCTTCTACTGTATTTCTTTCCCCCATTGTTGTCAATTGTTCCCTTATACTCTCCCTGAAACTCTGTACAACCTGTGGTTTAGTCAGTTTATCCAGGTCCCATCTCCTTAGATTCCCACATTTTTGCAGTTTCTTCAGTTTTAATCTACAGTTCATAACCAATAGATTATGATCAGAGTCCACATCTGCCCCTGGAAATGTCTTACAATTTAAAAACCTGTTTCCTAAGTCTCTGTATTACCATTATATAATCTATCTGAAACCTGTCAGTCTCTCCAGGCTTCTTCCATGTATGCAATCTTCTTTTATGATTCTTGAACCAAGTGTTAGTTATGATTAAGTTGTGCTCTGTGCAAAATTCCACCAGGCGGCTTCCTCTTTCATTTCTTAACCCCAATCCATATTCACCTACTACGTTTCCTTCTCTTCCTTTTCCTACTATCGAATTCCAGTCACCTATGACTATTAAATTTACGTCTCCCTTCACTATCTGAATAATTTCTTTTATCTCATCATACATTTCTTCAATTTCTTCGTCATATGCAGAGCTAGTAGGCATATAGACTTGTACTACTGTCGTAGGCGTGGGCTTCGTATCTATCTTGGCCACAACAATGCGTTCGCTGTGCTGTGCTACTCCTGCATTACCCCTATTTGATTTTGTATTTATAGCCCTGTATTCACCTGACCAAAAGTCTTGTTCCTCCTGCCACCGAACTTCAGTAATTCCCACTATATCCAACTTTAACCCATCCATTTCCCTTTTTAAATTTCCTAACCTACCTGCCCGATTAAGGGATCTGACATTCCACACTCCGATCCGTAGAACGCCAGTTTTCTTTCTCCTGATAACGACATCCTCCTGAGTAGTCCCCGCCCGGAGATCCGAATGGGGGACTATTTTACCTCCGGAGTAATTTACCCAAGAGGCCGCCATCATCATTAACCATACAGTAAAGCTGCATGCCCTCGGGGAAAAATTACGGCCGTAGTTTCCCCTTGCTTTCAGCCGTTTGCAGTACCAACCCAGCAAGGCCGTTTTGGTTAGTGTTACAAGGCCAGATCAGTCAATCATCCAGACTGTTGCCCCTGCAACTACTGAAAAGGCTGCTGCCCCTCTTCAGGAACCATACATTTGTCTGGCCTCTCAACATATACCCCTCCGTTGTGGTTGCACCTACGGTACGGCTATCTTTATCGCTGAGGCACGCAAGCCTCCTCACCAACGGCAAGGTCTATGGTTCATTGGGGGATTTATTGGTTATAATCTGTATATTAATTGAAAAGAAGTAGGAAGTCTAGGAGATTGGCCTGGATAGGTTGACAGAACCAGATGCTGAGAATTTCAAAGGCAGTAACAGATAACGGATGACTGAAACAGGAAAACTGATTGTAGTAGAAGAAGACTAGTTAGCTTTGAGGTATGAAATAGTGAAGGCAGCAGAGTATCAGAAAGATAAAATGGCAAGTCCTAGTACAAGTCATTGCATATCATAGGATACATTGAATTTAATTGTTGAAAGGAGAAAATACAAATATACAGCAAATGAAGAAAGCGATTACAAATGTCTGAATATTAGCCTGACAGAAAGTGGAAAATGGATAAACAGAAATGACTAGAGCACAAACGTAAGAAGAAGCATTTACAACGAGAGGAATCAGAGAGAGCGCCCAGGAACGTTAAAGAGGAGTTTGAAGAAAAGAGAGGAAGCTGTATGAATATCAAGAACGTAGACGGCAAGCCAATACTAAGCAAAGAAGAGAAAACTGAAAGGTGGAAGAAATATAGACTGGCGCCATAAAGGGAATTGAAGAAGGTATTACAGAAAGGAAAGAGGAAGTAGATAAAGATGAGATGGAAGATATGATACTGCAAGAAAAATTTGACAGAGCACTCAAAGATCTAAGCCGAAATAAGGCCCTTGGAGTAGAAGACATTCTCTCAGAACTGCTGACGGTCTTGGGAGAGACAGTTGTGACAAAACTATTCCACCTGGTTTTTAAGATATATGAGACAGGAGGAAATACCCTCATACTTAAAGAAGAATTCCAATTATAAAGAAAGCAGGTGCTGACAAGTGTGAATATTACCAAACTATCTGTTTAACAAGGCATGGTTGCAAAGTACTACACAAGAATTATTTATTGAAGAATGGATAAAACAGGTAGGAGCCGACCTCACTGTGGATCAGTCTGGGTTCCGGAGAAATGTTGGAACACACGAGGCAATACTGATCTCAAAACTTACCTTAGGAGATAGGTTAAAGAATGACTAAGCTACGTTCATAGCTTTTAAAGATACAGGGAAAGCTCTGGACAATGTTGACTGGAATACACTCTTTGAAATACAAAAGGTAGCAGGCGTCGAATACGTTGAGCGAAAGATTATATACAACTTGCGCAGAAAGAAAAAATTTGGAAAAGAGATTAAAGTTCAAGGAGAAGAAATAAAAACATTGAAGTTCGCTGATGACACTTTAATTCTGTCAGACAGCAAAGGACTTGGAAGTTCAGTTGAACGGAATTAACGGAATTGACACTGCCTTGAAAGGAGATTAAAAGAAGAACATTAAGAAAAGCAAAATAAGGTTAATGGATTGTAATCTAATTAAACAGGGTGTTGTTGAGGGAATTAGATTAGAAAATGTGACACTGAAAGTAGTAGATGAGATCTGTCATTTGTGCAGCAAAATAAAATGTAGACTGGCAAAGACAAGAAAAGAATTTCTAAACAAGAGAAATTTGTTAACGTCTAATACAATTTAAGTATTAGGAATTCGTTTCTGAAAGTATTTGTCTGAGTGTATCCTTTTACTGAAGAGAACTGGAGGAACGTGTAACATACCGTCGACAACGATGTCATTAGAGACAGAGAACAAGCCTGGATTAGGAAAGGATGGGGAACGAAATCGGCCGAGCCCTTTCAAACGAACCATCCCGGAATTTGCTTGAAGCGATTTAGGGAAATCGCGTAAAACCTAAATCAGGATGGCCGGACGCGGGTTTCAACCGTCGTCCTCCTAAATGCCACCTCGCTCAGTTTATATGGAAGTAAACGTTGACGCTACGCAGCTCAGACAAGAAGAGAGTAGAAGCTTTTGAAATGTGGTGCTACAGAAGAATGCTAAAGATTGGACGTGTAGATCGAGTAACTTATAAGGGGATACTGTATAGAATCGCGGGGAAAAGAAATTTGTGGCGTAACTTGAAGAACAAGAGACTGGGTGATGGGATATATTCTGAGACATCAAGGAGTCGTCAGTTTAGTATTGGAGGGTGGTGTGTGGTGTAAAAATTGCAGAGTAATACCAAGAGACGAATCCAGTAACCAAATTCAAAAGGATGTGGGTTGCAGTAATTTTTCGGAGATGAAGAAGCTTTCTCAGGATAGAGTAGCGTAGAAAGCTGCATCAAACCTGTCTTTGGGCTGAAGAACACAACAACGACGTGTGAGAGTTATAAGAACACTCTGTTTCGTTTGCTGGAGAATGTCACTTTAGAAATACGACAGGTGATGACGATGCACTACGGAGCAACAGGCCTTTTCCACATCATTATTCAATAGCACGTCGAAAACATCTTTTCCAGGTAATAGATACGACGACGAGGCTCTTGTACCTTCTGGGGGTGTTTGGAAAGTGTTGTATATGCCGGACAGGTTGCTGATCTGAAGTCGCTTGGACAGCGTGTCAGATTAGCCGGTGACGCTATCCGGTTACAGCCAGGAACATTTGAAAGAAAAAGGCAATCGATGATGCGACTTGTAAACGCCTGCATTGCACTCAATGGGGGACACATTGAACGTCTCTTCTGACACGGAAGAAATTAATACCGTGTACTATGTAATCTAATGTACCAGTATTCAGTGCTTTCTTGCAGACCCATCGACCATTTCCAGAGATACACTGCTATAAACACTTTTGTTGATTTTCCTGTAAGTAATCATCTCTTGGTGCATGCCCTTATACTTAATACATACCCTGCATACATGATTATGATTACGTTTATGACCACAGGAACACACAATCACTTATGCGCGGTCGTTATCAACAATTTGATAAGGTAAAAGGGTAAGATTAAGCCGTCATCAACTTGATGATTGGTTTCAACCCATAGATCTTTACTACGTTTGGTTCTATTGAAGGTGGTAAACTCCCGCATTCGTCTGACATTTAGAACTGATTTACTCAGTCCGTTATAGGGGAATCTACAGTTTAATGTGGACTCCGAATCACGCGCTGCGTGATCGTATTCACATTAACAGATCACTAGCATACAAAAAAGTCTTAAATTTATGGAATGATTTGAGGATTGCGCCGGTAATGTAAATTTATGAAATATTTTAAACTGGTTCAGTCACTTTTTTACTACTATTTAGTTAACGCGACGCATGCTGCCATCATTACATGTAAATGAAACTGCAATGCATGTGATGTTGGCAGCATGCTGCTGAGACGAGTCGTGCTAATTAAATATTAGTAAAACGTGACTGAAGCAAGATAAATTATTTCATAAACATAAAAGAAACGGTTAGTGACAGAAAGTTTATCACAGCCGATAATGAGCTGAGCTTCGGACATTTGGATTTGTGGTATGACACTCATCCACCGAGCAACATAAACGGTTTTATAGATAATAAAAACTTAATTTGTAACTAATACATCCCCATACCCATAAACTTTGAGTGCTGGATAAAGTTACGCTGAATGTTGTTCGGTGTCATGTACTATATATAGTGGGTTTCGTGCCTTAACGTTTACAGGCTTTTGTGGCATAATGGATCTACCACATGCTATGTCACCAAAGATGTGTTGCTGTGCTCCATAATCTGCCCACCAAGCGCGTTTTCTTTGACGGGAGTAATGAAAAATAATTTTAAAATTAACTAAAAGAAGAATAACCAACAAAATTACGACTCTGGTCATTTTCCTGATTGTTGCTCATGAGAATCTCTGTATCTCTCTCTCTTACTGTTTTTCTCCCACCTACATCTCTGCTCCACAAGCCACTTTACGGTGTTTGGCGGGTTGCCATTATCATTCCCCCCACCCCCCTCCTCCCCCTGCTCCACTTTCGCTGTTCTGTTTCCGAATGGTACTTGGGAAGGACGAGTGTCGATAAACCTACACGTGAGCTCTAATGGCAGTGATTTTCTCGTTGTGATTAATTGGTGAAACATATGTGGGAGGACATAACACGCTGCCCGACACCCCTTAGAATATATGCTCCAGAAATCTCAACAGTAAGCCTCTTCCTTATGCACAGCACCTCTCGCTCTCTCATTCTATCTTTCTTTTTCTCTTTTTCTTTCTCTCTCTCACAGTTTTTAGGGCTCCATGCCTCGGTCGGTAAAAACGGAACCCTTACAGAATAGCTTTGTTGTCCATCTGTGTCCGACCGTTAGAAACGTATTTCTCAGAAATAGATAGAGGTATCAAGATGAAATTCGTGTCACATACTGTAGTCTATGATATCTTTTGGGTGTAAAAAAGAGAGAATTTAAGCGTTCTCGCTTCCCGCGCCCGGGTTCCCGGGTTCGATTCCCGGCGGGGTCAGGGATTTTCTCTGCCTCGTGATGACTGGGTGTTGTGTGATGTCCTTAGGTTAGTTAGGTTTAAGTAGTTCTAAGTTCTAGGGGACTGATGACCATAGATGTTAACTCCCATAGTGCTCAGAGCCATTTGAACCATTTTTTTTAAGTCAACGCAGTCAAAAGATACGGCCGTTTATGTCACATCTTATATACTCGCAAACTCACTCATCGAAACATACAGCGTACCTCCCGTTGGCCTATAATAATGAAATTTGACAGAAAGGATGGTTTTCACACTACAACCAAGGAGAAAATCTGAAAGCAGTAAATCTGTAACTATATCATAAGAAAACAATTTCTTTTCTTCTCTGACGGTCCGTCTGTGAAGACCACTTTTTCTCAGGAACGGGTAGACGTATCAAGTTGAAATTTATGTCTCAGTCTAAGGTCTGTGTTCCCTTGGCGGTATAATAAATGTTAATTTCTAAGTCAATGCAATAAAAAGGTAGGGCCATTTATGTCACACATTTTGAAACTAGCAAACTCGCTCAACAAATCCTACAGGGTACTCCCCGTTGATCTACAACAATGAAATGTGGCAAAAATGATTGTTTCATATCATAACCGAAGGAAAAACATCCGAAAACTATAAATTCGTAATTACGTTGCACGAACACAATATTTCTTTTGTCAACTGTTATCCAACGTGAAACTTGAAACTAAAGGAGTCAGTAGTGCTGCATTCAGGCTGACTGGATCGCGAGGGTAAAAGCCAAACGTCAGGCAACGACGGCTTTTTCATTATATGACGCGTTTTGGAATTTAGCCATCATCAAATATCCAGGAGAGATTTTTGCAGCTAGATATGGCGTTTCAAAATGAAAGTCAAACAAACATTAGCAGACTACTTGTTTCACATACAACTTCAAACGCCATATCCACGTGCAGTAATCGCTCCTGGACATCTGATGATGGATAAATCCTGAAATGCGTCTTGTGAACAATAAAGCCGTTCCTCGCCTTATGTTTGACTTTTACCATTGCGACCCAGTCAGCACAAATATAGAACTGCTGATTCCTATAGTAATGATCGCCTGCCTCCTGCATGATTTTATGTCACATTTATATAATTGAAATAAAACGTTCTCGAACATCTTGGAATCGCTGGAAATGATATCTTGTCATTATCAGTGATAATAAAAGGCAAAAAATGGTCGAGATTCTCGATTCCAAGGATGGATGAACTATACTACTGGCCATTAAAATTACTAAACCACGAAGATGACGTGCTACAGACGCGAAATTTAACCGACAGGAAGAAGATTCTGTGATATACAAATAATTAGCTTTTCAGAGCATTCACACAAGGGTGGCGCCGGTGGCGACACCTACAACGTGCTGACATGAGGAAAGTTTCAACCGATTTCTCATACACAAACAGCAGTTGACCGGCGTTGCATGATGAAACGTTGTTGTGATACCTCGACTTTGATAAAGGTCGGATTGTAGCCTATCGCGATTGCTGTTATCGTATCGCGACATTGCTGCTCGCGTTGGTCCAGATCCAATGACTTTTAGCAGAATATGGAATCGATGGGTTCAAGAGGGTAATACGGAACGCCGTGCTGGATCCCAACGGTCTCGTATCTCTAGCAGTCGAGACGACAGGCATCTTATACGCATGGCTGTAACGGATCGTGCAGCCACGTCTCGATCCCTGAGTCAACAGATGGGGACGTTTGCGAGACAACAACCATCTGCACGAACAGTCAGACGACGTTTGCAGCAGCACGGACTATCAGCTCGAAGGCCGTGGCTGCGGTTACCATTGACGCTGCATCACAGACAGGAGCGCCTGCGATGGTGTACTATAGCAAAACGTCATTTTTTGGGATTAATCCAGGTTCTGTTTACAGCGTCATGACGGTTGCATCCGTGTTTGGCGACATCGCGGTGAACGCACATTGGAAGCGTGTATTCGTCATCGCCATACTGGCTTATCACCTGGCTTGATGGTATGGGGTGCCATTGGTTACACGTCTCGGTCACCTCTTGTTCGCATTGACGGCACTTTGAACAGCGGACGTTACATTTCAGATGTGTTACGACCCGTGGCTCTACCCTTCATTCGATCCTTGCGAAACCCTACATTTCAGCAGGATAATGCTCGACCGCATGTTGCAGGTTTTGTACGGGCCTCTCTGGATACAGAAAATATTCGACTGCTGCCCTGGCCAGCACATTCTCCAGATCACTCACCAACTGAAAACGTCTGGTCAATGGTGGCCGAGCAACTGGCTCGTCACAATACGCCAGTCACTACTCTTGATGAACTGTGGTATCGTGTTGAAGCTGCATGGGCAGCTGTACCTGTATACGCCATCCACGCTCTGTTTGACTCAATGCCCAGGCGTATCAAGGCCGTTATTACGATCACAGGTGGTTGTTCTGGGTACTGATTTCTCAGGATCTATGCACCCAAATTGCGTGAAAATGTAATCACCCGTCAGTTCTAGTATAATATAATTGTCCAGTGGATACCCGTTTATCATCTGCATTTCTTCTTGGTGTAGCAATTTTAATGGTCAGTAGTGTAGATGAACATAATTAAGTCGTACGGGACCCTCAGTGCGCGAGTGCTCACCACTCCTGGCCAGCTTTTCTTCAGAAACTGGCGCTAATTAATGGCTAGAAAGATGGGAAAGAGACGTGCAGCGACGACTTAGTTTCACAGCGCCATACGGAGGAGTTTCACTCCTGCTCCGGGGAAAGGGGCGACAGCGGTGTGGAGCGCCCGACACCTCCCCGCAGTCTGCGGTCGGCTCATCGGCGCTGACAGCCGCTAAAAGCCGCATATTTGCCTGTGGTGCGGGGCGGGGCGGGGAGGCGGTTCCAGGAGCAGCATTTCTGACAGTCCACCAGGGGGCTTTCGCCTGCTTCGGAAAGGTAACCGCCGTATCGCTCCATTAGAGGGTTTCCTCAGAAGCTGCTTCCTTACCACGCACGTTTTTATACACTTTACGAGTAGGACCGCCATAAGACAACGAGATTGCGTGAGGGAGTATATGAGTAGGTGGACACTATTCACTAACAGGGTAACGCCCGGACTTTCATTCGTTTCATTCGAAAAATCTAACAGTTAATATAACGTGGAAAGAAGATATTTTTGTCTTTCTTTCTTTCTTTCTTTCTACATTTTGACCACTCGAGAAGCGAGTTTCAACAACAGGGTTTTCTACATTTGTACATGGTTTACATTCTTTATAGTTTTTTGTTCTCTCAGAATAATTCATTTTTTCCGATCTTCTGATCATATTCTGCCAGTATCGCCTTTAAACTTGTCCGTGAACCTGAGTTTTGTGACTATTGTTTCAAAGACTATATAGTTTGTTGCCGGCCATGCTGGCCGAGCGGTTCTAGGCGCTACAGTCTGGAACCGCGTACCGCTACGGTCGCAGGTTCGAATCCTTCCTCGGGCATGGATATTTGTGATGTCCTTAGGTTAGTTAAGTTTAACTAGTTCTAAGTTCTAGGGGACTGATGACCGCAGAAGTTAAGTCCCATAGTGCTCAGAACCATTTGAACCATTTTAGATGGTTTGTTATGAATTCTTCCTTGAAATTCATTTATTGCAAATCTTTCCTAGTTACTTCTGACAAGCTGATTCCTCCTTCTTTGAATTAATAACGTTGAGTATTCTTTTGCAGAATCTATTATTATCCATCCTACTTATGTCTGCTTAAAAATGGTTCAAATGGCTCTAAGCACTATGGGACTTAACATCTGAGGTGAACAGTCCCCTAGAACTTAGAATACTTAAACCTAACTAACGTAAGGACATCACATACATCCATGACCGAGGCAGGATTCGAGCCTGCGACCGTAGCAGCCGCGCGGCTCCTGACTGAAGCGCCTGGAACTGCTCGGTCACCGCGGCAGGCGCTTATGTCTGCATAGAATTTCTCGTGTGTCTTTCGTACGCGCTTTCTGATCCGACCGACTTGCATGTAAAGGTCTGATGTTCTCCCCTTCATCCAAATTTCATTTTCCTGACTGGGGCCACTTTTTTCGCTGAGACTTTCCGCTCCTCTTTTCCAATTTCTGAAACTTCCGAATGCTATTCAACTGAAGGAAGGAAGATTAGGCTTTCATTTTCCGTCGATAACGAGGTCATTAGAGATGGTAGAAGGTTTGATTGTTTCAAAGATGAGGAAGGAAATCGGTTGTGCGCTTTCGATGGAACCATCCAGGCATATACCTGGAACGATTTGGGGAAAACGCAAATCAGGATAGGCTGGACGCGGATTTTAACCATCTCCTTTAATATGCTAGTCCATTATGATTGTCACTGCGATACCTCGCTCGGTGCTCTCTACAGCTATCGTTGCTGATGCATATAGTGCTTCCGACGAAACAATTTCGCATTGCGTGGTATTAATCTTTTGTAAGATATTTGAAGGATGATATCTGTAAAATGATTTTGAGTCTAGAATTTCCGATGTGCAGGATTTTAATCCATTTCTCCCATTCTCTTATAACTTTGACGAGAATTACGATGTACAGCAGAGGAGGAGACGTATGTCCTTGCCCACACACGTACGTGTCTCAAAACGCTCAGAAATTCCACCGAGAAGTTTCACTCTGATGTTATATTTGTAAAAGTCTGCTAGTTTAGTTCTTTGCTAATCTTGTTCGCTCTGAACTCTTCCAGAGTGTCAAAGACTGTACGTCCATCAACAGGTTTCTAGGCTGTTTGAAGTCCATGAAGGTGGCAAATGTGCTGATACATCGGCGATCCTCAGAATCCTCCTCAGGTTCCATATGTATTCTAATGATGATCCGAGCCTCGTGAATCCAAAAATCAGATGGTCAGTCAGCTGTTACAGTTCACATACTTTTTCCAATAATATTTCTTTTAAAATCGTGTGTAAATTGTTGAACGTCTGTAGCTATATTTGCACAAGTGAGAGGAAACATTATGACCTCCAGCTTAATAGCGTACAGGTCCATTTTTTTGAGCGCACTACAACACCGATTCTGCTTCACATGTATTCGACAAGTCACTTATAGGTTTCCGGAGGTATGTGGCACCAGATGTCTAAGCCATGTTTCACTTCTGAGACTTAAAACTCGGCTACAAGTTTTCTTCACTACACTTCTAATCAAATCAGTGAAAATGGAACGTAGGGCACTTGTATGCTATGCAACATCTACACTATTGAACGTATCATAAGCCACTACAACTGTAGCTTAAGAGAAACCACTCAGAAGCGACAATAAAACGTCAAAATCATTAACACTATTTCCCAACACACAAGAAACCAATTCCACGGTTATTGCTACGTCTGAGCTACAAACGGCAAAGAATCTTATCATATTCGCTTTTCAAACAAAATTAATCACAGTCACAGAAATATCCGTGTGCTAGACAGTAAAGTGAAATGTAAGAATGTGCGTATCATTAGACTCCATACAAAACTGTTACATCTCAAGAAAGTGCCTGTCATGATAATAACAGACGACAACAGAAATATATGCTTCTCATGCACGAAATATCTGTTTATTCTCTCGCTTTCAGCAGAATAAACTGCAATTATACACGTATTCGAAAGTATTTCTTCATGAGTAAGTTGTAGGTTATTTCACTGTATCAGTGAGACACGGCTGTTTGTACATTTCTTTCTCGGTCACTCACGTCTCTTAATAATTTTAGTAATACTAGAAACACAAAATATAATAACTATTTCGGTAATTAAATACAACAATAATTAAAAACAAACGTTAATTTTTAGCTGGCGTTCTCGTTGCTAGGGGCGCTAGTGTCGATCCAAGTGCAAGACGGTTAGCAATTTTCATGGCAGTGAGTGTCGCAACTTAGTATGTTAGACTGATTTAACAGTCAGTTAGAAGGTTAGTTCTGTCGAATGCAGATGAGTTTAAATGTTGTTTGTCTTTTGCAATTTGTTTTTCTCTGTCATTATGGACGATTTTTTAAACTTAAATACAAGACGTGATATTTGAAATATATTGTGCTGTTCTAAACACATGGATAGATGAAACTGCAGAAAGTGTGACGATACTTCCTTGAATTTCGATTTTGAGTGTACTGCTGTGGTAAATCAAGAACGGTCACAGTGTGTTCTTTGTTTCAAAAGACCAGCTACTGAAAGCATGGTTGCTAATGGAATGAAACACTTGGAATGAAATCACGATAGTTTGGTAAACAAACTACGAGAATACTTTTCCCGCAAGTTAAAAGCAATGACAAAAAAAAAAGAACTACGCTAAATATGCAACGATTTCCACAAAGGCTCTTCTTTCATTTTACAAAGCTGCATATTATGTGGCAAATAGCAAGACGTCTCGCACCACAGCGAAACACCTCAATCTTACCAGCTGCTCTGGATATGATTCGTATTATGGTAAGTTAGTCAGACGCAAAGCCACTGGCAAGTTTGCCTTTTGTCATACAACATTAGTCGTCGAATACTCGAAAAGGCTAACGATATTCATGATCAGTTGGGTGCAAAAGTGAACGGTAATGGTGAATTTCACTGTTCAGTTTGCTGAAGCTATAGACAGCCACAATGGTGCGCATTTAATTTTTACGATAGATTTAGTCATGACAAGAAATTTCATGACAATCTTCTTAGCAGCTCTTTTATGGAAGAAAGCAACATTAATTGGGAATATTGTGTGGGCTTGCGTACAGATGTAGGTCGTAATAGCACTGGCTGTTACGTTGGTGTGCTATCTATGACCCGTAAAGAGGCAACATATGCTATTTGCACACGCTGTAGCCGGCCGGAGTGGCCGTGCGGTTCTAGGCGCTACAGTCTGGAACCGCGCGACCGCTTCGGTCGCAGGATCGAATCCTGCCTCGGGCATGGATGTGTGTGATGTTCTTAGGTTAGTTAGGTTTAAGTAGTTCTAAGTTCTAGGCGACTGATGACCTCAGAAGTTAAGTCGCATAGTGCTCAGAGCAATTTGTACCATTTTGCACACAGTTTTCTTTATCGAGAAGCACAAGCATGAAAAAACAGGACATCTGTCGTTCATGAGATTTATCAATCAGTAACTGAAGTAGAAAACTTCATTAAAAGTCATCCACTTAAGTATTCAGCAAATATCCATGGTTATGGACGCTGGGAACATTTTCCATGTTAATTACTGAAACTTTCGCTGACTTTCACATAACAATCTTTTGAAAAGGGCGTATAAATTCAGGGATGAATTTTCATCTGTGCCAGGATAAATAATCGAGTTCCAAGGAGTTCATACTAAGTTACTTTGTTTTGAAGCTCCGTATCTACACTCCTGGAAATTGAAATAAGAACACCGTGAATTCATTGTCCCAGGAAGGGGAAACTTTATTGACAGATTCCTGGGGTCAGATACATCACATGATCACACTGACAGAACCACAGGCACATAGACACAGGCAACAGAGAAATGCACAATGTCGGCACTAGTACACTGTATATCCACCTTTCGCAGCAATGCAGGCTGCTATTCTCCCATGGAGACGATCGTAGAGATGCTGGATGTAGTCCTGTGGAACGGCTTGCCATGCCATTTCCACCTGGCGCCTCAGTTGGACCAGCGTTCGTGCTGGACGTGCAGACCGCGTGAGACGACGCTTCATCCAGTCCCAAACATGCTCAGTGGGGGACAGATCCGGAGATCTTGCTGGCCAGGGTAGTTGACTTACACCTTCTAGAGCACGTTGGGTGGCACGAGATACATGCGGACGTGCATTGTCCTGTTGGAACAGCAAGTTCCCTTGCCGGTCTAGGAATGGTAGAACGATGGGTTCGATGACGGTTTGGATGTACCGTGCACTATTCAGTATCCCCTCGACGATCACCAGTGGTGTACGGCCAGTGTAGGAGATCGCTCCCCACACCATGATGCCGGGTGTTGGCCGTGTGTGCCTCAGTCGTATGCAGTCCTGATTGTGGCGCTCACCTGCACGGCGCCAAACACGCATACGACCATCATTGGCACCAAGGCAGAAGCGACTGTCATCGCTGAAGACGACACGTCTCCATTCGTCCCTCCATTCACGCCTGTCGCGACACCACTGGAGGCGGGCTGCACGATGTTGGGGCGTGAGCGGAAGACGGCCTAACGGTGTGCGGGACCGTAGCCCAGCTTCATGGAGACGGTTGCGAATGGTCCTCGCCGATACCCCAGGAGCAACAGTGTCCCTAATTTGCTGGGAAGTGGCGGTGCGGTCCCCTACGGCACTGCGTAGGATCCTACGGTCTTGGCGTGCATCCGTGCGTCGCTGCGGTCCGGTCCCAGGTCGACGGGCACGTGCACCTTCCGCCGACCACTGGCGACAACATCGATGTACTGTGGAGACCTCACGCCCCACGTGTTGAGCAATTCGGCGGTTCGTCCACCCGGCCTCCCGCATGCCCACTATACGCCCTCGCTCAAAGTCCGTCAGCTGCACATACGGTTCACGTCCACGCTGTCGCGGCATGCTACCAGTGTTAAAGACTGCGATGGAGCTCCGTATGCCACGGCAAACTGGCTGACACTGACGGCAGCGGTGCACAAATGCTGCGCAGCTAGCGCCATTCGACGGCCAACACCGCGGTTCCTGGTGTGTCCGCTGTGCCGTGCGTGTGATCATTGCTTGTACAGCCCTCTCGCAGTGTCCGGAGCAAGTATGGTGGGTCTGACACACCGGTGTCAATGTGTTCTGTTTTCCATTTCCAGGAGTGTATGTGGCATCTTTGAAAAACCCGTACATTGACTGTAAGCTTTCAAGGTAAAGAGGCCAACATTCTGCAATTGGGGGACAGAATTTCAACCTTCAGAAAGAAACTACTATTGTGGAAGAAAAAATTGGAAGGTAAAATATATATACAGGTTTATTACAAATGATTGAAGCGATTTCACAGCTCTACAATAACTTTATTATTTGTGATATTTTCACAATGCTTTGCACACACATACAAAAACTCAAAAAGTTTTTTTAGGCATTCACAAATGTTCGATATGTGCCCGTTTAGTGATTCGGCAGACATCAAGCCGATAATCAAGTTCCTCCCACACTCGGCGCAGCATGTTCCCATCAATGAGTTCGAAAGCATCGTTGATGCGAGCTCGCAGTTCTGGCACGTTTCTTGGTAGAGGAGGTTTAAACACTGAATCTTTCACATAACCCCACAGAAAGAAATCGCATGGGGTTAAGTCGGGAGAGCGTGGAGGCCATGACATGAATTGCTGATCATGATCTCCACCACGACCGATCCATCGGTTTTCCAATCTCCTGTTTAAGAAATGCCGAACATCGTGATGGAAGTGCGGTGGAGCACCATCCAGTTGAAAGATGAAGTCGGCGTTGTCGGTCTCCAGTTGTGGCATGAGCCAATTTTCCAGCATGTCCAGATGCACGTGTCCTGTAACGTTTTTTCGCAGAAGAAAAAGGGGCCGTAAACTTTAAACCGTGAGATTGCACAAAACACGTTAACTTTTGGTGAATTGCAAATTTGCTGCACGAACGCGTGAGGATTCTCTACCGCCCATATTCGCACATTGTGTCTGTTCACTTCACCATTAAGAAAAAATGTTGCTTCATCACTGAAAACAAGTTTCGCACTGAACGCATCCTCTTCCATGAGGTGTTGCAACCGCGCCGAAAATTCAAAGCGTTTGACTTTGTCATCGGGTGCCAGGGCTTGTAGCAATTGTAAACGATAAGGCTTCTGCTTTAGCCTTTTCCGTAAGATTTTACAAACCGTCGGCTGTGGTACGTTTAGCTCCCTGCTTGCTTTATTCGTCGACTTCCGCGGGCTACGCGTAAAACTTGCTCGCACGCGTTCAACCGTTTCTTCGCTCACTGCAGGCCGACCCGTTGATTTCCCCTTACAGAGGCATCCAGAAGCTTTAAACTGCGCATACCATCGCGGAATGGAGCTAGCAGTTGGTGGATCTTTGTTGAACTTCGTCCTGAAGTGTCGTTGCACTGTTATGACTGACTGATGTAAGTGCATTTCAAGCACGACATACGCTTTCTCGGCTCCTGTCGCCATTTTGTCTCACTGCGCTCTCGAGCGCTCTGGCGGCAGAAACCTGAAGTGCGGCTTCAGCCGAACAAAACTTTATGAGTTTTTCTACGTATCTGTAGTGTGTCGTGACCATATGTCAATGAATGGAGCTACAGTGAATTTATGAAATCGCTTCAATCATTTGTAATAGCCCTGTATATACATTATTCTTTTCCCTGCTCTCACTTGCTTTTAGAAGGCAATGACTTTCGGTTGAGTGACGAAATGAAATTTGTATTTGTGGGCCATTTAACTGATCTCAGTGATTAATTTCTGAAGTACCTGTGGAATGGATGGTTGTCGGTATGGCTGCAGTGTTTTATTTCATGTGTGCAAACTGTAACGCTAGTTTACTTAACATCAGCAGCTTTGATTTCTCTCGGTCGCCTTTTCCTGAAGTTTCCTGAGGTGGACCTGCTGGTCAGTTCCATTCAACCGTGCTCCAGAAATCTACACGGGACTTCGTCTCCTTGTGCGTGGACAGGCGCTGAAGAACGCGTTACTTGTCCTCCTAGCTACTTGACTGACGTAAACAAGTTCTGTATTCATACTTTCTTTTGCAACAACACAATCTCGCATACTAAGCTGGTTGACAGATCGTTTGAAACATACTTAGCTTGTGCAAAAGCAAGACAAGAAGCGTATCTTAAGATAAGCCAGTTCGAATGCCATTTTTGATGGCGTCCATTGTAACCGTGACCTCTTCGCTCTTTTTACTTGTCTACTAAACACCTTCAAAGCATGACCGGACGGAAAAAGCGACACCATACAACCGTCCCGCCTTGTAGAAGTGATGGGTTCAAGCCGTTTTCCAATCTGCACACAACGTAATAACATCTCCCACAGCGGGATGTTCCGACTCTTACTACCGTATGTCACGAGCATCTTTCGTTATCAAGGAAGCTTGGAAGTGGGGCATGCCATCATAAAAATATGTCACCCTTTACCTGCCAGTAGAAGTTCATCAACGCAATTGGGTCAAAGGTCTTTTCAGTACAAAATTTCTGTCACCACTTACCACTGAAGAACAAGAGCAATTGATGAATATTTTATGGGCCACCACACTGGAAGCTAAGTTTATCTCATCTCAGTTTGGAGCATGGTGATGCAAGTGTATCGACAAGAAGTAACAACGCTATATGTGTTTTGATACCTTTGGCAACATCCTACTTATGTGAGCTGATTTTTCAGCATTGGCAATCATCAACACGAAATGTACACTGAGGTGACAAAAGCCATGGGACATCTAATACCGTGTCTGATTCCATTTTTCCCGGCGCAGAGCAGCAAGTCGACGTGTCATGGACTCAATAAGTCGTTGGAAGTCGTCTGCAGAAATGTTGAGGCATGTTGCCTGTATGGCCCCACGTCGTTGGAAGTGCTCCGAAGGAATACTGAGGCATGCTGCCTCAACAGCCATCCATAATTGCGAAAGTGTTGCCAGTGCAGCATTTTGTGCGCGAACTGACCTCTTGATTATATCCCATAAATATTCTATGGGATCCATCTCAGGCGATCTGGGTTTCCAAACCATTCGCTCGAACTGTCCTGAATGTCCTTTAAACCAGTAGCGAACAACTGTGTTCCGATCACATGGCGCGTTATCAGCGATAAAAATTGCATCGTTGTTTGATAACATGACGTCCTTGAATGGTTGCAAATGGTCTGCAAGTAGATGAATATCCAGGGAACCCCGTCCATTGCATGTAAACACAGCTCACACCTTTGTGGAGCCATCACCTGCTTGCACAGTACCTTGTTGACAGCTTGGGTCCATGGTTTCTGAGGTCTATGACCCTACCATCAACTTTTAACCAACTGACCAGACCACGGTTCTCCAGTGGTCTAGCAACCAATCGACGAGCCCAGGATAGCCGCTGTAGGCGATATCGTGCTGTTTGCAAAGGCACTCGCGTCGCTTATTTGCTGCCATACCCCACTGACGCCAAATTTCGCGGCACTCTCCTAACGGATACGTTGGTCGTACGTTCCACATTAGTTTTGCGGCTATTTCACGCACTATTGATTGTCTGTTAACAGTGACAACTCTACGCAAAAAACGCCGTTGTCTTCGATTGTTAAGTGAAGGTCATCGGCTACTGTGTTGCCCGTGGTGAGAGGTAGTACCTGAAAGTTGGTATTCTCGGTACGCTCTTGACACTGTGGATCTCAGGATACTGAATTTCCTAACGAGTTTCGAAATGGAATGCCCGTGCGTCTAGCTCCAATAAGAATCCCGCGTTCAGAGTCTGTTAGTTCTGGTCGTGTGGCCATAAGCATGTCGCAAACCTTTTCACATGAATCACCTGAGTACAAGCGACAGCTCCGCCAACACGTTGCCCTTTATGTACACGGTAATAACGAAATATGTATATGTGGATATCGCTGTTCCATGACTTTGTCAGCTCAGTGCAGGCCGCAAATGAATGTTGAGAAACAAAAGTGAGTCGCAGTTTCGTATCTTGTGCCGAGATTGGAAGAACTGATGATAGTAATAAGGCGCAGTAACATTACGTGTTATCTAGAATGAAATTTTCACCCTACAGCGGAGTGTGCGCTGATATGAAACTTCCTGGCAGATTAAAACTGTGTGCCGGACCGAGACTCGAACTCGGGACCTTTGCCTTTCGCGGGCAAGTGCTCTACCGACCTTTTTTTGTGTTTGGTCATCGCGGACGTCACATGACATCCGTTCAAGTTCGTTTGTTGATCCTTCCACTCAGTTTTTTTATTACAGAGGCCAACGGGCGCTCTGACCGAACACGCTGAGGTACCGCACCGGCACCGACTGAGCTACCCAAGCACGACTCACGCCCCGTCCTCACAGCTTTAATTCCGCCGGTAGACCACTTGCCCGCGAAAGGCAAAAGGTCCCGAGTTCGAGTCTCGGTTCGGCACACAGTTTTAATCTGCTAGGAAGTTTCATATCAGCGCACACTCGGCTGTAGAGTGAAAATTTCACTCTAGAAACATCCCCCAGGCTGTAGCTAAGTCATGTCTCCGCAATATCCTTTCTTCCAGGAGTGCTAGTTCTGCAAGTTTCGCAGGAGAGCTTCTGTGAAGTTTGGAAGGTAGGAGACGAGGTACTGGCGGAATTAAAGCTGTGAGTCGGGGCGTGAGTCGTGCTTGGGTAGCTCAGTCGGTGCCGGCACGGTAGCTCAGCGTGTTCGGTCAGAGGGCTAGCTGCACTCTGTAATAAAAAAAAAAAAAAAAACTGAGTTAATAGGCCAATAACGAACTGAAACGGGTGTATTCCGACGTCCGCCCAGAGCAGATACAACGAACCAAAACGAACAAAATGAGATTTTTAAAAAAATAAAAAAATTAAAAAAAGGTCGGTAGAGCACTTGCCCGCGAAAGACAAAAGTCCCGAGTTCGAGTCTCGGTCCGGCACACGGTTTTAATCTGCCAGGAAGTTTCATTACGTGTCATGTCAACTGTTAATAAGAAAATAACTATTCGTATTTTTTTTTCGGTGCTTGAATTTATGTACCCTACACTTCGAGTCAGGTGTCATGTGCGAAAGGAGCGGTGTGTGTTTATGTTCACGCAAAGAGAGCCGTTGATCCAAAAAGCTAGAAAACCACTGTCCTACGGAATATATGGAAATCGCAGAGGTTAATCGTGCGTCTGAAAATTCGTGTCACGATTCAGCTGTCGCTTGATTCCGGTCAATAAATGGCGTTAGCTAGGTGTTAAAGTCGTTAAATTGGTTTGTGGGCTGTATGCAATGAAGACCGTTAATCGCACGGTTCGATTGGCGCCATTATCTGGCAATTTGCGCGCCGCTGCCGTGTCCAGCCGCGCCTGTGGACAATACGGGCGGGTCGGACAACGCGCCACGCTTTATTGCTGCTGCCACGCCGGCCGCTTACCAGCCGCAGCAGGCGCTCTGTAGTCATAAAAGGAAGTGCAACCGTAGCAACCTAGTGACACGGTACTCGCTGTTAAGATTCCTAACATCTTCCACTCTTTGCGTTCCTAAAGAGAAAATGACGGAGAAATAGGTATTCTGTTCAGTTGTGTTTCTGCTACTAGTACTTCAGATTTAGGTGAATTCCTTCAATTTGCACAGTAACACATTATACACGCATTCGGGAGGTCGGGAGGAGTCTGGGACACTACCCCCCCACCCCCACCCCCCTAACCATTGCAGTTTAGATTCCCTCGGATTTCTTAGATTGACTGACGTGAATGCCAGGATGGTTCCCTTGAAAAGGTTACAACCTGTTATCTTCCCCATTATTGCTGTATGCGAACTAGTGCTCCGCTTTCAATGATTTCATCTTCACTGGGGCGTTGAACTATAAATATCTATTTGCTTAGTGTGCATTTAATTGCCTGCCGGCGTGGCCGAGCTGTTCTAGGTGCTTCAGTCTGGAACCGCGAGACCGCTACGGTCGCAGGTTCGAATCCTGCCTCCGGCATGGATGTGTGTGATGTCCTTAGGTTAGTTAAGTTCTAGGGGACTGATGACCTCAGATGTTAAGTCCCATAGTGCTCAGAGCCATTTGCATTTGATCCTAGTTAATGCTTCCATTAAAGCGTTACCCAGGTGCACACATTATAATATCCGTGTAAAAGCCAGTTGCGTCTGTAACATACACCGAAGCGCTAAAGAAACTGGTATAGGCAAAGGTATTCAAATACAGAGATATGTAAACAGGCAGAATACGGCGCTGCGGTCGGAACACCTATAAAAGACAAGTGTCTGCCGCAGTTGTTAGATCGATTACTGCTGCTACAATGGCAAGTTATCAAGTGAGTTTCAACGTGGTGTTGCAGTCCGCGCACGGACATTGGGACACAGCATTTCCGAGGTAGCGATGAAGTGGAGTTTTCACGTAGGACCATTTCACGAGTGTACTGTGAATATCAGGAACTCGGTACAACATCAAATCTCCGACATCGCTGCGTCCGAAAAAATATCCTGCAAGAACGGGACCAACGACGACTGAAGAGAATCCTCCAGCGTGACAGAAGTGCAACCCTTCTTCAGATTGCTGCAGATTTCAATGCTGGCCCATCAACAAATGTCAGCGTGCGAACCATTCAACGAAACATCATCGATATGGGCTTTGGAGCCAAAGGCCTACTCGTGTACCCTTGATTACTACACGTCACAAAGCTACACGCCTCGTCTGGGCCCGTCAACACCGGCATTAGACTATTGATGACATGTTGCCTGGTCGGACAAGTCTCGTCTCAAATTGTATCGAGTGGATAGAGCGTGTGCGGGTATGGAGACTACCTCATGAATCCACGGACGCTGCATGTCAGTAGGGCGCTGTTCAAGCTGGTGGAGGCTTTGTAATGGAGTGGAGCGTGTGCAGTTGGAGTGATACGGGACCCCTGATACTTCTAGATACGACTCTGACAGGTGATACGTACGTAAGCATCCTGCCTGAACACCTGCATCCATTCATGTCTATTGTGCATTCCGACGCACTTGGCCAATTACAGCAGGACAATGCGACACCCCCACATATCCAGAGTTGCTACAGAGTGGCTCTACGAACACTCCTTTGAGTTTAACACTTCCGCTGCCCGCCAAACTCCCCAGGCATGAACATGTTTATCATATCTGGGATGCATTGCAACGTCCTGTTCAGAAGAGATCTCCACCCCCTCGTACTCTTATGGATTTATGGACAGCCCTGTAGGACTCATGGTATCAATTGTGGTGTCACCGCCAGACACCACACTTGCTAGGTGGTAGCTTAAATCGGCCGCGGTCCATGTAGTACATGTCGGACCCGCGTGTCGCCACTGTGATCGCAGACCTAGCGCCACCACCAAGGCAGGTCTCGTGATACGAGAGAGCACTCGCCCCAGTTGTACGAGAACCTAGCTACCGCCCAGTTGTACGAGAACCTAGCTACCGCCCAGTTGTACGAGAACCTAGCTACCGCCCAGATGTACGAAGCTTTTCTCTCTCATTAGCCGAGAGACAAAATAGCCATCAGCTAAGTTAATGGCTACAACTAGCACGGCGCCATTTGTATCAGTGCCTATAGCTTACGAGTATTCAAGAGAGATGTATTCCAAGGACTAAATAAAAGATAAGTAATAAGCATCTACATACTTTTCTTCTTATTCATTTATAAGTTCTCATGTTCCAGACTTCACGCCCGTCTGCTTTAGCCGTGCGTGCCCTATCGGCTACAGCGTTAGTGTAGATTGCATTTTCAGCCATCTAAACTTCACGGTGTCGGCCCAGCTACCGACACAACATCAATTCCCTCCAGCACTACTTCAGACATAAGTCGAGTCCATGCCACGTCGTACTGCAGCAATTCTGTATACTCACGGGTGCCCTACACGATATTAGGCTGGTGTACCAGTGTCTTCGGCTCTTCAGTGTATATACGTGTGTAAACCCCGTGGTGTCTGTAACATATTGCATGTGCATGTGTGCTTGCTTAATGTTGTCTCCAGATTGGAATTCTCACACGTATAAATGTTTAAGATGACCCTGCCATTCAGCTAGGGATTTCCATTTAACGAAGTAATGTACGTGTTGTGGTTTTACTTCACTTCAGTGTAGCACACGAAAAAAACGATTCCTATCGATACGGAAAAAGAAATGAAAACGTGGATAATGTAGAATATTTATTTTCAAAAAAACATCTAAAGCTCATAAAAGTGTAAAAGTACGTAGTACACATTGTCAGATTCTATTCTACACGTAATTTCGAGATTTTCAGAACATATAATTGACTCTTGATTTCTTGAGACCGCCTCCCCCGGCCGTTATTGCCTGATAGTGATTAGCGGTGAGAAACGGAAGTCCTACACTCTGACTGGTATTTTCAGAAAGGCTCAGTGGACAAGCAAATGGAACTCAAACACATTTACTGCGAGTATTTCCCTATCCGCCCAACTGCAGTGTGCGTGTCAGCTGCTGAAACAGGGACAGCAGTTGTACTGCGCCAGTGATGTGGTCGGTGGGGCGTTGGACGCTGCGCAGGCGGCGTACGTGGCGTACCTGCAATTTTCCGTCTACACAGTGGACTCAATACGCCGTCTGCAAAACTCATAAGGCTTCCTTTACCTCGGTACAAGATAGAACACGAGACAAGATTTCTTTCTGCTCACTAGCGAACACAGAAAATCGACTCACTATTCTCCCATAACGAAGCACTTTACTGTGTGGGAGACTCCACAGCGGGCTAAAGAATTGTTACTAGAGAGAACGGAATAACAACTCTGCCACAGGGAAAAAACTTCACATGCTGCCTGTGTCGAAAAATTTAACCGCCATATTCTCGACTGTGGCTCTCGCCAGCGGAGTCTCTAGGTCGATCCCCGGAGGAAACTGTCTTCGATCGATCCCGGCAGGGAAGTGCCCTCGATCGATCCCCGGACGAAGTGTGCTCCCTCCTGGACACGCGCCATCTACGTTTGCGCTCAGGTGACGAATCCCAGCGGCCGTTACAAAATCATTCCCTCGCACTACAGGTCTCATGAAATTGACAGCCTATCATCTGATGTTGATACTCTTTCCGAAAAATTTTCGAGAAGTTTCCCTTTCCCCTCCTTCATTCTTACTGCTCCGCCGGGATCACAAGAGAGCCCCCTGCTTTGCGACGAGAGGCGTGCCCCGTCGCTTTCCGTGAGAAGATTCCTCATAGGTCAGTTCGCGTCCGACGTTTGTGAGACCACGCACTCCTCCACACTAAAAGGATGTCTTTCTGCTTTCTTCTGCCTCCCTCTCCCCCACCCTCTTTCTCCAGGTACGCTATTCTGAAATTCTTTTCCGTGCCACCAGAGAACACTCTGCAAGTTGCCCTGCCCGTGCTGTGGCGGTTCTGCGGTCTCCATCACTGTAAACCGCCATCTCTAAGCTCCCTTCTCTCTCAGGGCAGTAAATGTCCACTCCTGCAGAAAACGATAAGTCTCTTGCTAGCCCCTGCTTAATCGACAGCGGCTGCTGAGCAATGCATGACCCACTTCGCCCTTTCTGTTAGTGCTCAGCTCTAATTAACTCCCACACATTCAGTACTAAAAAAATGGTTCGCGGTGCTAGCCAGTATCAGATAGCGAAATTATTAATAATCCAAATGTACATCGTCGACAATGACCTAATATAAATATACAGCTAAAGCTAAAGTAATGTTAAATGTATGGTGACAAAATCATGCCGCTTACACGAGATGCATTCAAAAATAAGTTGAACTTTTGAAACAGCGCCAACAGGTGCACGGAGCACTCTGGGGCCACTGAGAGCACGAAACGGCAGGTTTAACCAGCAAACTGCCGATTGCTGCTTTTCGCTCTGACCGTCAGTAAGCGAGCTAGAGCCGCTGAAGTCATGACGTGCACCAGCTGCTGCTCACAGCATACGGGATGGACTGTGTGAGCCGCACACTGTGTTATGAGTGGTTTAAGCATTTTCAACAAGGCACAATGTCCCTCGGTGACGATACTAAGCCTTGACGACATTCCACATCAACAAATGATGAAGACCTCAAAAGAGTTCGTGCTGTGATTCGTGTAAATCTTCGTTACACTGTTGAGAGATTGCTGACGAATCCTAGAATGCTGTGCGCAGGAAGAGGCCTGAATTGTGGGAAAACCACACTTCGAGGTTGCATCACGACAATGCGCTGGCTCTCTCGTTTCTCCTTGTCCGTAGCTATCTAGCAAAAGTCACATTCCAGTTGTGGCCCATCCACCGTATTCTGCAGACCTAACCCTAGTAGACGTTTCCCTGATTCCTAAACTTAAAAACACATTGAAACGACGTCGTTTACAAACTAAAGAGGAAATTTAGGGCAATGCGACAAGGAACCTGCGCGCCATCCTGGTAAATGGGTTCCAGGAGACTTTTCAGAAGTGGAAGTAATGTGTGTGTGTGTGTGTGTGTGTGTGTTGGGGCATACGGGCGCTCAACGTTGAGGTCATCAGCGCCCTGACACACATCAAAAGAAACGAATGTGGACAGACTTAGCAAAATCTAAGCATACACACATAGAAAGAAGGAAAATGCTGTAGAAGAAAGTAAAACGTAAAGAAAGGGAAACGGAGCGTCAAGAATGCCACAGGAAATTGTCATTGGCTGGCCACTTATATAAAATATGGGCGAGCGTGTCACCCTGTGAACAAATCTTGGTAAAAACATGAGGCAAGTCACAGAACTTTAAAACTTTAACCACATTAGTGTGAGTATTTTATAAAGAGATGGCAGATCCGCCGGCAAGTCAGCCACGGCTGGAAGTAATGATGGGAACGGTGTATTTCCAGCAGAGGGAACTGTTTTGAGAGGCTTGAGATTTTGTAGAATACCCAATAAAGGTGTTACAGCAAAAGCTCAGTTTCTTTTTGAAAACACCTCGTATATGGTGTATACTAAGGATAGTAATGTGACGATGATGAATATACGTCTGAAAAAACTGTGCTTTATCAAGTAAAACACAACGTAAGTAAGACAGAAAAACCTCTTATGTACTTAACAATGTTAACGGACTGCAAAGTGTTTTAGCTTTCTACAAACAGCATGAAATTAAATTTCCTCTAGCATTTTTAAATGGTTCACTCAGTCAATGTGTTCAGTTACTATTTCTATTCGTAGTAACATTCATGACACGGATCACATAAAACAGAACATGGCTACTGAAAAAGATGAATAATCTGCAATTATGCAGGTGTTAGTGCGCCAAGATGGTGTACAAAGATTACAATGTGGTACAATAAGACTGATAACATGATCGTGAAATGTAGACCGTACCAACCCGCTGTTTGTGAAGAAATAAATCGTAAAGCAATATAAAATTTTGTTTGTATGTTTCAGCGTCTTCATTACATGGTGTGATAAACAGGAGAGGATTACTAAACGCTATTTGTAGTGCCGTTTGTAAAGACTCTACAATGTATTTCTTATACAACAAATGCTTCGCGCTGCTTTTAGGCCCGAAAAATGATCTCATTTGTGTTTCAGAAGAACGCATAGCAGTAACACATTTCTAAAAGAGTGTGTGCTCACGTGGTGAAGGAATGGGAGAGGGCTACAAAAAGAGTGAAGATCAGAGTCCGGTCATGGCACATGTCCAGTGTGTAAGAGTGATGCCCGTCAAAGGCAAAAGCACCGCTCCGACATCCAGTTTTAATGTGCTAGAAAATGTCATCAGACAAAGCAACTACATTGCATCTCCACTTTCTTGTAAACGGCTGGGAGAATTATAAAGCATATATGCCGCGAGTCGGAAACTGGCGCGCTGAGAGAACGCCAGAAATCAGAGAAACAAGTCTGAATGCCGTGATATGAACGGAATGAATGAGAAAAACAATTGTAAATAATCCAGAATGACTTGAAAATGCGTCGGAACGTACTATATGAAGAAAAACGACTTACAAATGCGTATTCAAAAGTATTCGATGCCATCAAGGTATCGTTCGCTTGCAATATGATGTACGGTTGAGTCTTCCGTCGCAACAGTCCGGAGCAACGGACGAAAATTGAAACATCTGTGGCGCACCGGTCTGACAGCACGATTTGGCGGTTGGTTGGCACCAGTAAGACAAACCGGAATGTAAGGTCTTTTCCGTGGGAAATGTATCCAAAACTCCGAAACTGACCGAGCTGACAATGTAAGGTTCCTGAAACCGTCAAGCCAGCCGCTGTGAATGAGCGGTTCTAGGCGCTTCAGTCCGGAACCGCGCTGCTGCGACGGTTGCAGGTTCGAATCCTGCCTCGGGCAAGTGTGTGTGATGTCCTTAGGTTAGTTAGGTTTAAGTAGTTCTAAGTCTAGGGGACTGATGATCTCAGATGTTAAGTCCCATAGTGCTCAGAGCCATCTGAACCATTTGAAACCGTCACACGTAGTAAACGTGATTCTGAGGTGTCAGCGGTCTTCGGTCGCCATTCTTCTCAACGAACTACACGCTGTATATGATGTAAGAAAACTACCCATAAATTTTAGTGTACTTAGGAGAGATAAAAAGAAATCTTTTTTATGTGACTAGAATGTTATAGTTGCTCTAGTGACGCCAGTAATGTTCAGAGACGGTGTTCAAACAGCCGTATGACGAATATTGTTTTAGGGACATTGCTGATCTCCTATGGATTTCCTTTTGTGGGGATTCGGTGTAGGAGACACAGAAAGACACCACAGAAGAGTTAATTGCCTGTTTGGCTGAAGTCGCAGCCAGTATTTGTGACGCACCTGGAGTGTTAGACAATCATTAGTACGCAAATGCCAGATGTGCATTAGTGTAAATGGAGAGCATTTTCAGAAACATTTTTAAAACAACATTCAACACACGGCAGTTTGAACACGTCTTTAATCACCACTTCCGTCAAAATCTTCATTGACCTCTAGCTGGCAGACTATACAGCTGTGACATTTTTGTTATACAAAAAGAATGTTCCTTTTTACTTCTTCTAGGCAGTGTAAAACTTTATGTATGTAGTTTTCTTTGTTAAATGTTTTGTAGTATGCTGTCCACTCCCAGTCTTATGAGTGAAGAGTGTAACTTTTTCATGGTCGAACTTGGTGGCTGAATAGTTATTAATTAATTATGTCACCAGTCACTGTCGGTTATAATAAGATTGAGTAACGATCATCGTAAAACCAAAGCATTTGGAGAGCCTAGTACTTGCCACATGATGTTTGATAAAGAAAAGTGATACGTTATATTAAACAGTACATTAAGTTATTCGTACTGCAACATTACAGCGAATTTCTTTAGTATGGGACTGCTTGGCACGCCGCGTTGTTGATAAATGGTTCGATATATTCTCTTAAGAAAACCCCGTGTCTACATTTACAACGTGAGATGCATTATTCATAATCGAGTTATACCAGACATAACACCAGAGGGAATGGTAAAGAAAAAGAGACCTCTAAATTCTGTATGATTCAACGATGTCATTGTGGCAACAATAATTGATCAAGTGTAAAACTATAGTAATGTTCTCGGTGACTGTGTCGCACTAATTCTCGATGAGAATTTGCGCTTTCGATAATATCCACCTTTGTCATCGTTAGGAACGCAATTGACTGCCGAAGAAGTAACTGAATCATGTAGAGGTCACAGATGCAGTAGCGCTCTCTGCGGTCAGATATTACATTGGTTCCATCGATGAAACGTAGCTCTCATCGTCTTTGTTTCAATCACGAAGTGTAACACACAGTTTATTATAGGAAAAAAAGATCAATAGCGACATAGTTAGACTGCATACGTCGGACAAGTCATCGAATTAACATTGCATACTCGTAAAAAATGCTCTTTCATAAACCCCAAGCATTTATTATTTGTCTGGAAGATGTTATTCCAGAATTAAAAACAATTCCGAACCTTCGGTTCTGATCAAGGCTTCACTTGGTTATGAGGAAAATACCTGAACTGTATATCCCCTTACCAAATATTCTCAATTGTCGAAACTCCCTCTGCCCCGCTAGATAAGTACAACACGAACCACACCACACATACACATACACAAACATACAGGGGATGCACAATAACATGGAAACAGCAAACACCCTTTACATGCCCAATACGGTGAAGAAAAATCGTTGCCATTCAAAACAGCTTCCAGTCGTCTAAGAGTGAATAAATACAGGTTCAGTATGGTTTTCAAAGGAATCCTGTACCATTCCTCCAGCAAAAATGTGGCAAGTTCACGTAACGACGATGAGTGTGGGTAGCGACCTCGCACCCTTCTCTCCAAAGTTGACCACAAAGTAATGCTCCCGTGCAGGGTAACCATGGGGCCTACGGGATCCCACGATACGGCCCAAATCATCTCCGAACGCTCACCATATCTCACTCTTGCGACGTAACTTCTGCCAGAAGTTCTCATCCGACCAAATAGCTTTCTTAAATTGCTCCACAGTCCATGTTTCGTGGTTGCAGCAGCAAGTTTTCCTGTTATGGACATTTGCTTCAGCCTATGGATGTTCCTTCGTGTAGTTTCGGAGCAGAGAGGGCTCACGAGTGCGATATTGTTTTGCAGTGACTTTTGCAGCTGTCGTCCTGTCATGTTTCATCACAATCCACTTCAATGATCCTTCTTCACGATCGCTCAAAACACATTTTCATTCGCATTGTGACTTAGCGTATGCTGTTTTCCTATTTCCCTGTATGCGGCGTAACTCTTTGATACGATGCCTCTTGAAGCACTGAATACGTCGGCTACCTTACTTATAGAAGCAGCCAGAAAGGGGCACCAACAATTTGCCCACGTTCGAATTTACTTAGGTCCTAAGTAGTGCTTTCACAACAACTGTTATAAGCACGACTGACACTTGCAACGTCGTGAGGAAAATGCACAGCTGTCGTTCGTGGTCAAATGGAAAAGCTCAATCTGAGGACTTGGCCGAATGTGAATTTATGCACAACACACTCTCATGTACGTAAATCTTTAATTTTTGTCTGGGCCGACTGATAAAGGTGTTCCCCTGTTCCGAGAAATATTTCTGGGATGTTTCCATTGGTAGTCAGGCGAATGGCGGATCTCCATGCCCCTTCACAAAATATTCCACATTCTGTCCCATTCTCAGCCTATCTGGAATAATGGATGAAAATAACCACGTGCTACAAACAAGTATGATCTCCAACAACCCGTTCTACTCCATTGAATAAAGAATAATGTTTAAAAAATCAGCTCGAGTAAACGTGAAATTACAAATCGTCCTCTCCTAACAAAGTCATTTCTACATAGGAACATCAAATACATTGAACAATGGCTGTCGTTTACGCTAATCTGTTATATATCGCACTCCTAACGATGAGTGTAGATCGTTCAAAATGTTTTAATGTTGGCTTATATGACGTTATTGTAAACAGTAGTGACAGGTTACTCATTTGGTAAGTGACAACTGTTGCATTGGGAAAACTTGGGTTTATTGGCAGGGGAACGGTGTTTGCTACCTCATGGACGTTGCGAGACCGTGGATAGACGTTTCTGCAGTGACTGACAATGCCACATCGGGTTGCACAGGTTGCGGAATGTGTGATGAAAAATTTCCATCGGCCAAACTGTTGCCTTTTGTGAAATCAGAAGTTCAGAAGATATAGTAAAGCCCTATAGCTTGATCTGGTTACTACATGTCTGCTATGATTTTCTGCCCGCTTACATAGCAGAACAATTCATAAGTTGGCATTCTATGTATCAACACACATTCTAACTGCATATCCTGTACCGGAATCATTTCACTTCGAAAAGCAAATGCCATCGTGGATGGATATTATGGGATGGATATAATTCTGTTTCAGGGGTAGAATTGGTATCTTCACCCCGAAAGTTGCTTATGATCCATTTTCTCTCTAGGAAAGAACTGACACCCTTTAGAGAAACATAAAGCACCTGGCTGTTAGCGACAGCCGGCCGCGGTGGTCTCGCGGTTCTAGGCGCGCAGTCCGGAACCGTGCGAGTGCTGCGGTCGCAGGTTCGAATCCTGCCTGGGGCATGGATGTGTGTGATGTCCTTAGGTTAGTTAGGTTTAAGTAGTTCTAAGTTCTAGGAGACTGATGACCACAGCTGTTCAGTCCCATAGTGCTCAGAGCCATTTGAACCATTTTTTTGTTAGCGACATATGAGCTCTCATATACGTAAAGCACGTCTTAGTGTTATGTCACACGGGTCAGCGCACTTGATTTGCGGCTTCATGTGGTACCTTGATTACTTCATGCCACTTACTACACCACGAAATATTGAACACAGGAAAATCAGGGCACGACGGTACGGTAACGCCTGTCACATCAAGCAGTCGTCTCAATAGGGCCACAACTGTAGTTGCCGCGAAACACATATATTGAAATTACGTATGGACTTCAAAAAGTAAGTTCTACGTGTCGTTCTTCATCAAAAGCGTTGCGCAGTAACAGTGGTGCGTCGTCAGAAGAGAGTAGAGGCGCAGTTTCCTGCAGAAACATTTTTTCTGCAGTATGTATAACACATCGTAACCATGTGCTATTGTAATAGCTTGAAGTACATTATTTTGAGCAAAACTTCTAAACTGCGCACAGCTTTAGCGTGATCTAAATGCAATGTTGTGTCCAGCCATAGTGAAAGGGGGCCAACAATTTGACCAAGTCTTTTTTCTGTTTTTCCGTCGTTCCTTAGTTGCTTCAAAATTCGTGGAGATATGTTCCATCTACACAACTAATTGAAGGCACATTTCACCCGCATTTGATTCAACACATCGCATACATTACCTGCACTTTATAATACAAATAAGAAGTGCAAGTAATGTATGCCATGTGTTGAATGAAACGCGGGTAAAACAACGCCGGAAATCGGCCAACAGGAACACAGAGAGTAATGAACACATCTCCACGACCACATGTAAGGGCGAACAGCGCTGGAAATCGCCACTGAAGATGGTTCACAGATAAAAGAAGCGAAACGCATATGGAAACAAACAAAGTGCCTTCAGTTAGCTGCATCGACAGAACATATCTCCACGAAATTTGACCAAGGCTACACTGATGTGGATGGTGATGAAGATATTGCACCATGCGGTTTCTTCCTTCTCAGTAAGCTGAAAGAACGTCTGAGGGGGAGTTGATTTTACAACGATTAGGACGTACACACTGCAATTCTCGAATGGCTCGATGACCTCTCTACCGTAGAAGAACTGAACAATTGGTAGAACGATCCGACTGTTGTTTACTGAGACTTGGTGACTATGTTGAATAAATACCACCACGTATCTGTGTCACTTTGAAGTGTAGTGCACCATTCGGTAAAAGATACTTGGCCTGACATTTTATAAGCCTTTTTGAATTGCGAACTTATTTGTTAGAGGAAAGGCATACTTTTCCTTTGGTGTCTATCGCTTTGGCAAAATTCGCTTACTTTTGAAATATTATAGTCGTTATTATAGGCATCACAAAGCCCGAAACATTCCACAGCACGGTTTCGCGAGAGTAGGTTGCTCCAAACCAGTTGTAAATCTTTTCGATAGGTCAGAAAACTAGAGCGTAAAGTCAATTACACTATCTCATCGAAAGGACCCGGACACCCCTCTGTAATGATGAACTGACCATTACACGTCCCGAGGGGCGAACCTGTCAGTATAAAAGAAGGCGGGAATGTAGTGCTGTCAGTCACAGCGAAATAGGCCTGCCGCGAGAGCTCAATGACTTCGAAAATGGACGAGTCAACAGAGTAACAAATATATCAGCAATGCGGGACATTTCAAACCTTCTAAAGCTGCCCAAACTGACTATTGCTGATATGTTTGTGAAGTGTAAATGAGAAGGAACAGATACTGCTAAATAAAGAGGGGACGACGTCATGTACTGAAAGACGGGGATCGTCGGGCTAGGAAAATGGTTGTCAAAAATCTTGTGAAATCAGCGGAAGGAACCACTCGTCAGTTCTAAAGTTCTACCACAGTTCTGCTAGCACAATTACTGTGAGTAGTGAGGTGAAAAGAACGGGCTATAATTGTCAAGCAGCTCCTCATAAGCCAGACATTTCGGTAGCCAATGCTAAACGACGGTGAGGTGAGGTAAAGAATGATGATTGGAAAACAATAATTCTGAGTGACAAATAACGCTACAACCTGAGGCAATCCGATGGAAGTGTTTGGGTTTGGTGAATGCTTGGAGAACGTTACTTGCCATCATGTGTAGTCCCACCAGTCAAGTACGAGTAGGGAGGAGCTGTTGTTAGGGTATGGGTGTGTTTCTCGTGCGTAGGGAGTGGTTCCCTTGTAGCGCCTAAGACAACGCTAACACATTTTGCAGCATTGCTTTCTGTGTACAGTAGAGGAACAGTTCCGGAACGATGATTGCTTGTTTCAGCATCACAATGCACCCCAGCGTGAAGCAAAATCTGTGAGGTAATGGGTTTGTGAACAATAACATTCCTCAAAGGGACTGATCCGCGTCTAGTCTAGACCTGACCCCAATGAAACGCCTTGGGATGAATTACAACGTCAACTTTGGTTCAAATGGTTCAAATGGCTCTGAGCACTATGGGACTTAACATCTATGGTCATTAGTCCCATAGAACTTAGAACTACTTAAACCTAACTAACCTAAGGACATCACACAACACCCAGTCATCACGAGGCAGGGAAAATCCCTGACCCTGCCGGGAATCGAACCCGGGAACCCGGTCGTGGGAAGCGAGAACGCTACCGCACGACCACGAGCTGCGGACCGTCAACATTGCTCAATACCCCAGCGTCGAACTTCCCTACGTTTTCTGGTTTCGGTTCTTCAGGAAGAATGGGCTGCTATTCCTCCACAGACATTAAAAAACCTTAATGAAACTGTCCCCAGCAGAGTCCAAGCTGTTAAAAGATGAAGGGCAGGCATACACTATATTAATTCCCACTATTGCGTGTCCGGATAATTTTGATCAGATAGTGTTGATGCAACATAAGAGCCACGTTAACTCGTCTTTCGTAAGTTTTATGAACTATTCATTGCCAGATGTAGAAAGTGCTGCGAGGAACTTTCACGGCCGGTATTTACATACGCGGTTGCGTCCACTAATTCTGGAGACATCCTCGGAGACTAAAACGATTTAGCTTTCTGAGCTTGTTTGAGTTCAGAAATCTATTATGAAAATCTTTATAGCCTCTGCGGATGTCTGCAGCATTAGGGAGCGAAACATTTGGCACTGAAGCACGCCGTAGACCACTATCTAATGTCCATACAGCTAAAAGTACCAAGGATGTTGTAAAGAAAGCTTTCCTGGCAGCCCATAACTCCTGATGTGATTCATCCATTACTGAGTTTTCATTAGAAAGTAAGTAAACGCAGAGAGAAACTTAACCACAGGCAGACAAAGGAAGAGTGTTAGAAACAGCCCTCCACACTACCTTAGGAATTGGTCCGCGGGAATCGAATACGTTTGGGCCATAAGAGTAATTTCTACAGGGAAGTATGAGCCTATGTTCGACCGGATTTCTTTCATGTGATAAACGAAATGGGGGAGTTTTACGACAGCCCCCGGGACAAGACAGACATTTCCTGACATCGCAGCCGCTACAAGCCGGAAAGTGAAGCACTGCGAACGGCTCTGCCGCGGCGACTTGCAGGGATTTGAGAAAACTTGTTCGGCAGGTCCGCCCAACTTTTGTGTCAGACGGCAACAGAGGCGGGGGTAGCTTGTTTCCGGTGTGGAGTGAACTCTGCGGGACTCTCACTGCGGTCGATGACAGTCGCTGTCCAGAGGCGCGTGTGTTTCCTGGCTGCAGTCCTTCTGGTACAAATACGAGTTCCATTGTCATCACAATTCGCAGTTCTTTTCTGTGTAGCGCGTTTTCCGCATATTACAATAGCGTTGAGGCTCAGCTGTTTGTATCTGAATTGACTCAGTAATTTATAGCAGGATGCGCCACTAACAGAAATCCTTAAGTTTCCTCCAGGTATTGACGTATAGAGGCTATTTGTACGACCGGGCTTTAGTGTGTCAGCCAATAAAAAAATAAGCTTGAGCATTCCTTAATTCCTCCTTAAACTTGTAAATTGTTTCGTTATGGTTTATAAATACACAAATACTTCACATGAAAGTCACAAGACGACGTCAACATGTGTCATGTAAACAACGACACATTTAATATCTTATATAGAGGAAACATGTCTAAGATAGATAACAAAATACAAATCAAAAGTAGTAACTAAATATTACTTTGTAACGTAAGTTTTTAGTCTGGGATATCGTTAGAGTTAAAATTACACTCGGTGTCTTTAGTAAATTTGCTCTGAAGCGGCTGAAATCTTTTGACCAGATTAACTGGATAACCTTGACTTTTTTTCTGTTATTTGTAGGCACCTACAGAATATTTTAAGCTTTTCGTATAAGTTTGTTCTGTGGTCTATATTCAGTTTATGAAATGTCGCAAGATCTTTGTTTACGTATCTAAATTAGTGGCCAAACCTGTAGATATGGGTGTCTATGGCATAATTGGAGTGACAACTGAGACCAAACCAGTTACTTGTCCCTCGCAACTTGTTTGGTCTGGCCTCGGTAAAAGGATTTATTGGTGGTACAAGCTATTTTATAAATGTCACCGTTGCTGTATGTGTCTGTTTTGGTTGTACGCTTCGTCTTTAGGTGGAAATGAAATTTTGATTTTGTAAGGTCTGAAGAAACTCAGTATTTTCCTGTAAATGGAATAGTAGCAGCTAGAATTTTATTCCTGATATGTCTGTCTTGATTTTCTCGCAGATACTGTTATTCTATTATCTTACCGCTACTGCTTTGTTTCTGTGATCATTCAGTAAGCGATGCCGTTTGTTTTTATTTTTTAATGTACACCCACTTGCTTTGAAGATCATGGTTCAAATGGCTCTGAGCACTATGGAACTTAACAGCTGAGGTCATCAGTCCCCTAGAACATATATCTACTTAAACCTAACTAACCTAAGGACATCACACACATCCATGCCCGAGGCAGGATTCGAACCTGCGACCGTAGCGATCGCGCGGTTCCAGGCTGAAGCGCCTAGAACCGCTCGGCCACACCGGCCGCCGAAGATCATGGCTCCATAGTTTGTATGATAGTGAGCTGGTGGATGGCAGCAGGAACTGTGGATTGGTGACAGTTGTTTTTCCATAAATTACTATTTCAATAAATTGCTGCATTTATCTACGTGGAGTTCAAGGAATTATTTTTACTTGTTGTTTTAAAATTTCATACTGAATTTTATGGTTCTGAATAACGCAGATAATTGCATCTATTATATTATTTTCCTTCGCTCTTCATATGCAGAGAGCAAGGTGTCATCTACATTAAGCTATTAATACGTTCTTTTCTTTTCTTGAGCATATACCAGGCTTTTACATTTACTTCGATACTGGCCTATAGCGTATCTTTGTGATGTCTTGTTAAGAATATTAAAATTTATATCGTTGTTTATATGCAACAGGTTTCCATGTTCTTGGGCCTTTAATTTGAATTTTTCTTATACAATTATAACACTGGAGATCCATTTCCACCTTCAAAAACAACGTAGGATGTGCGCAATCTCACTTCCTTTTCTCGGGAAACATAACAGTAGCAACTCTTACTTAACTTCTTTCTCCGGAAAGTTTCATCTTGACAAAATGTTTAAACAGCCAAAAGTAGACCACGGATACAGATGCAGCTATCAAGTAAAAAAGTTTATTATATGAATACAAACGTGGTTTGCACGTGCGTGCCGTTATAACTTCACAACCATTCCCGGAGCCCCATGGAGCTATATGGTACGGTGTGTTAGCCCTGCATTCTCCAGCCATGAAGAAGGTTTCGGTATGGAACTACAAGAGTTGGGTACGAGGATATGGATGACAAAAGAGGGGATTTCGTATGGGGCTTCGTATGGGAAGTCGGAGAAGCAGCAGGGAATAGAGTGACATGCCTAGACTGGCCAGAATATTCCCTCTACAATGCTCGAGAAAGTTCTAGGATCTTCCAGAAGGTTCGATAATGTCCTAGAATGTTCCAGAATGATCAAGCGTTTATTCAGAATATTCGAGAAATTTCTAGAATGTTATAAGATGTTCGAGAATATTTTCGAATGTTCCAATATTCTATTGTAGTTTGTATACGTTACAGCCCAGAAGGATAGACATAGGTGATGGTGAGACGCACGTGCCAGTACGTTTTTAGAAATCGATTAGAGCGGATCAAGGAAAAGCGAAAGCGATACAGAGTGAAATAAATTTAAATGAAAGTGAATTGCGTAAGGTATTGAACACTGTATAAAATACAATTTTAATGTGTTAAGTAATAGTAACGTTTAACAGGACCTCAAAACGTAAAATAAATCATAGCATGGGTGAATTAAAAAGATGAATACAGACAGAACAGCGAAGAAAGGGCAGAGATGAGGAGCAAGTAGCTCGTTTAACTTCACAGCAGGAGAGAAAACTTTACAGACGAACAATATGATGAAATTAGAGAAGAGGATCGAGTGAGACGGTCAACGAGCAGACATAGAGGAACTGATGAAGAAAGAAGTTACGAAATTAAATACGTACAGTTACAATAAGTGAAGTTTGTGGAAGCAAACGATCACAACCACATGCACAAAATGTTAGTATACTAGCAGCGCAGAACATAAGCAGCAGAGATTACAGTTCCGCAGGTGAAACATTCCACTACGATACCGCTAATGAGTATAACTAACACAAGCTCGTTGTGAAAAATGTCATATTACCTCCCTGAGATGGTGGTAAAATACTTTATTTATACAACCAGCTACAGTCGTCTGACCATCATTGCGTTCCTATATACCAGATAAAACAATAGATAAGTAACATTACAGGCTTAAAATGTCACGAATCTGTTAATTGATGTAAGTGATAACAACAACGCACACTTAATGGAATGTCACGTACTCGCACAAAAGTATTCACAGCATCACGTTAGGAGAAATACAGTATTAAATCGTTACCGTCGCGTGATAGTACCATGAATAATACATGGTGTGACTCATTACGAAAACCATATATCAAAAAGACGTAAATGGGTCACATATGTACAGAGTTACCTGTTATCACAAATTACCTCGCCAATCTATCAAAACTGTGCTAGGGAGTGTACTCATACATGTTCAAATTGTAATCGGTGTTACCGCTGTCAAAAGATACGTACCACGCAGAGGTGACTGAACTGTTTACTAGTAGAGCCAAAGATGGTCACAAAGATCTATATACTTCGACAGTGTCTAGAATGCTAAGATTACTAAGCTGTATGTCGCCTGTTGCTACAAGTACTTGTGAGAGTCATAACAGGTCATCTACAGGTTGCATCTAATAACAGTATGCTCTTATTACAGTCACAGTTGCGATGACTGAAAACAAAAAGCACTAGTGTGAAACTAGTTGTAGTCAAATTCAAATGTATACTGCTTCTGTCGCAAGGAAACATTAATGGGCGAAAACATTTATGGAACAAGCCGTACAGATGCATACAATGTACACTCAAACGAATTGGCTATGTATGCACAGTGTATCAGGTGCAACACGCCCCGTTTAATGGAAAAAAATTCTGCCAGCATCTCTATACACTAAAGCAATCGTTGCGTGTAATGCATGACCAGTTAAGAATTTTTACCGACACAGAGACGTATGTTGACTGAAATAATGTCGTATGAAATGTTCAGCTAATGTAAGTTCGCTAACACACAAAAAACTTCTAATCCTAACTATGTATAACTTGTATGCAGTGAAGAATCGTAGCGTTACAGGGTAAGATTTCAATGTGAAAAGATGTGCAAACTACAGTAAAAGTAGTGCACTGACAAACTAATAAAACAAGAACTTTATTCTGAAAAGACGTATACATTTTAGCAGTTCTGTTTCTTTAACATTTCAATAACCGTTCACTTTATTGACATGCACAAGATGCGATAGCATTCCTTGCTTCTTTCCTTATTGCACACAGCTATGGGCTGGCAAAGAAAACGTACGGTTTTTTTAAACATGACCATTAAAAATGTTGTATATACAAGCTGAAATGTAATAAACAAGGAGCAATACTGATAACAGTAAGCAAGCAAGCATTGGTTTAGGAGTTCCAGCTTCATTTTGTATCCACACAAATACAGTAAAAGTGGAATTGAATGTAGTATGAGAGCACGCTTTTTACATCACTTCCTTCTCTTTTTGGTTATTCGAAATATAGCAACAAAAAACAAGTTACATTAACGAGGCCAAATGTGTCGTATTACTAGAGCAAATAATCATTCAAGAACAGAAAAACTTTCAAAAGTGACTTCCTGACATTATGTTATTCATGTAAGCACTGTATTTTTTATTTAAAGCAATTGTTCGTTGCACACGACAGAAATAATTAACAAGAAGCAATTATTAACAGTAGTCTGCTAATGTTTTGGGTTATTTGAGATGGCTGCATAGCCCCGCTCACTCTCGCTTGAAAACAACGTCCAGCGTAAGTCTACAGCGCCTTCTTTCTTCTTTTTTTACCTCCATGCCTTGACATGTCAAAGGAGACGGATGTATTATAGATACGTTGAAAAGGAAATCCTATATTGTTAACGGCAAGCATGTTTTACTTTTAATTTAGTGTTTTCTCTGCCTCGTGATGACTGGGTGTAGTGTGATGTCCTTAGGTTAGTTAGGTTTAAGTAGTTCTAAGTTCTAGGGGACTGATGACCATAGATGCTAAGTCCCATAGTGCTCAGAGCCATTTGAACCATTTTTTTACTTTTCATTTAGTGAGCTATTGATGTTAAAATATATATAGAAACGAGAGTAACTTACGATTGTAAAAGGAAGAAACACCTAAGGTAATATAATTAACTTTATTTAAAGGAATAAAAGGTATATTGGAGCTTCAATTTAGTGATCATTAAATACGTAGTTCATGTACCGGTATGACTCGCGTAGACTAAGCGGACAAATGTATATTGGGAATCGCGGAGAACCTACAGCTTACACTATCAAATTCATCTCTGAAAGTAAATTTCTAAGAATACTAATAATTGTTCTATTCGTAAATCCCTGACCTCCGAAATCCAGTGGACACCTGAGCTCTGCTACTTCACATGAACAGACGCCATGACGTTTACGTAAAGACTTATCGCCTTTTTTTAGTTCTAGCTAAATCACCAGAAAAGTTAACTAGTCAACGACGAATGAGATCAACCTTGACCGACCTGAACATTATAGTAAAATGTTGACCTAGTGCAGGACCACGAGAAGAAAGAAGTGTAGGCTGAAGTAAAAAAAGATAGCAACAAAGAGAGAAATAAATAAAAGAACTGATACAAAAATAAAATAGAAAATAATGATTTTCAATGTGTTCTATTCATACAATTTACATGTGATAACACAGGTGAACTGTTTTTCATGTAACAATCTGGTGGATACAAAGAGCAGTTCATTGAGCAGCCAGGTCCATTACAAACGAATTTCAGTCTCAGCGATCGTCAGAAAGGGAGGCCCACGGTCGGTAATTTTTCTTATGTACCATCTGAATCGCTTGGACACTTAAGTTTTCAGCGCTGAGTAGGAATAGTATACTTAGACTCTGTAGTTTCCACAGAATTGTGTTATAAATTTCATGTTTCTTTCTGTGGATTAGTTTAAGTATTAATGTTAGATATTCATTTCTTATGTGTGAAATTTTACGGGATTATGTGTTACTAATTATAACAGTGATGGATATCAGCAAGTGTATTACTGGTTACGTAAACATATTTCTCTTGTTTACAGGGCATTGCTTTGCATCCGTCCACAGGTAAGCAGGTTCTCAATTATTATGTAGTGGTAACACTCGAAAGTCTTCCTAAATTTCCCGACAAACATCCAGTTACTTCTTTCAGGACAATTTGATCAACCGCCAACTCTCTGAAACCGTTGTTGATCCTGTCTGGAAAATCTTGTATGTGGAGATTACCTGTCTTCTTACCTTTTCTTGGAGTACACCTTCGCTTCTGTCTATTTACCGTTCAATGTACCTTAATATGTTACACCATCCAAAAATTCTGTGACTCAGTCACATCTTCGAAAAGAAACTTTGTATATTCGCAAGTTCGTCAGTAGCCGACTACGGAGTAAATGCTAAATATCTTTTAAAATCCGAGAGGACTGAATTTACCTTTGATCTTGCGTACTCTATTTGTAAGATACGGTTTGCGGAAAAAGACGTGTTGTATATCATTCAAATGGTGTTCCCTGATCTCGCTTTTAGTATTAGAAAGAGACTGATTTCCTCCAGGTGTTTTAATCTGTCTGATTTTAGTATAACGATGTACTTCAGGATCCTGCAACAAACGGGCGTTAGGTACGTTCATCAGTACACCTTTGCCTCCGCTCTTTTAGCCTTAGTAATGGTACCTACTTGAAGATCCGACATTTACGCCACTTATTCTCCTCACCGTTTTACCTCCATGGATATAACAATGTTTTATTTAGGTATAAGACTGTGTTTCTTGTAATTTATTTAGTTAAATGTTTTCTGGTAATTTGTAAATCCATACAGTTCATTCTTTCCCCTTCAGCTGAGCTTTTATGCTCTAAAGGCAAGTTGTTTGGATGGGCGTCTGCCCATTTCTACACCACTGGTCTACTATTCAACCGGTAGACTTGGAGCTAATCTTTCTTCCGGCAGCAGTCAATAAAGAGATATTCTGCGATGTCACAGGCAATGCACAAACAGTGAGATGGAAAACAGTTTCCGGTTTCCTTTCGGTCTGTTGCTGGGGAGCCAATTTTAGGCTGTTGGATTTCGTTTGAAAGTCCTCACTTGTTAAACCTTGACCGGTACACTGTATTCATAGTATTTCGTTCAGCAGCCCAAAGTTCAAGGTCTGCTAGCCCTTGTCCGTTGACCTACGCGTAGTGTCGAGTCAGTGGCAAATGCTCTGCTAACATGCAAAGCTAGGCGCTGTCGTAGTTAGGACACCGGGCGCGCCTCGGTGGACGTGGCTTTGTGCATCGTCAGGTTTTTCCTTTGTGTTGCAGGTGTTCATCTGCGCCGTTGTGCCGATGGGTATCTTCCTAGATTTACTTATTCGCTTCGCTTTTATGTAGATCATTACGTTATGATCCAGCTGTGACCTACTCAGAAGGCAAACTATTACTAACGGACGGGTTTGAATTTTCTAATCAAATGTACACACTAATATTTGCAACGGATGTAGTTAGCCCATAAAATATTAGGAGTGTAATTCTCTGTAACAGTGGTGAAGTATGAACTATGAATGATACTTAGTTACCTCATTTCAGAAAAAACTGGGGACCATTACACTAAAAACGCCATAGATTTCGCCATTAAAAGAGAAAATTGAAGTGTACAACTAAGAATCTAGAAAAAGAGCCATCATGCCATTAGACGCAAGTGTTTTCCTACGAGTGTGCTGCCAGCACATCTACTGAAGACACAGGTTGAAATCTGCCTGCGACAGTTAAAGATCTTTGTATTCCCCGTAATTCTCTAAATAAACGGATAGAAAGATGGAGAGACTTAAGGGGCTCCGGAAAGGCTCAAAATCATGAAAAGTTCAATTTTTACTTTTTTGCGTTTTCTGAATCTGCAGACTATTACCTTTTAATATATATATAATTTATTCAATTCCGAAGACTACAACTATTTTTAAATTTTTTTTGAAATGTGTTCTACATGGGCGTGACCCACTGTGGCGCTGTTAAACTGCTCTCAAATGGTGTTATTATTAACGTCCGTGTTCATCAGGTACATTTTAGTGATGTGAGATAAAGTATGTGTTGTGGCTAACCTGTGATGGTTCAATATACACTCCTGGAAATTGAAATAAGAACACCGTGAATTCATTGTCCCAGGAAGGGGAAACTTTATTGACACATTCTTGGGGTCAGATACATCACATGATCACACTGACAGAACCACAGGCACATAGACACAGGCAACAGAGCATGCACAATGTCGGCACTAGTACAGTGTATATCCACCTTTCGCAGCAATGCAGGCTGCTATTCTCCGATGGAGACGATCGTAGAGATGCTGGATGTAGTCCTGTGGAACGGCTTGCCATGCCATTTCCACCTGGCGCCTCAGTTGGACCAGCGTTCGTGCTGGACGTGCAGACCGCGTGAGACGACGCTTCATCCAGTCCCGAACATGCTCAATGGGGGACAGATCCGGAGATCTTGCTGGCCAGGGTAGTTGACTTACACCTTCTAGAGCACGTTGGGTGGCACGGGATACATGCGGACGTGCATTGTCCTGTTGGAACAGCAAGTTCCCTTGCCGGTCTAGGAATGGTAGAACGATGGGTTCGATGACGGTTTGGATGTACCGTGCACTATTCAGTGTCCCCTCGACGATCACCAGTGGTGTACGGCCAGTGTAGGAGATCGCTCCCCACACCATGATGCCGGGTGTTGGCCCTGTGTGCCTCGGTCGTATGCAGTCCTGATTGTGGCGCTCACCTGCACGGCGCCAAACACGCATACGACCATCATTGGCACCAAGGCAGAAGCGACTCTCATCGCTGAAGACGACACGTCTCCATTCGTCCCTCCATTCACGCCTGTCGCGACACCACTGGAGGCGGGCTGCACGATGTTGGGGCGTGCGGGACCGTAGCCCAGCTTCATGGAGACGGTTGCGAATGGTCCTCGCCGATACCCCAGGAGCAACAGTGTCCCTAATTTGCTGGGAAGTGGCGGTGCGGTCCCCTACGGCACTGCGTAGGATCCTACGGTCTTGGCGTGCATCCGTGCGTCGCTGCGGTCCGGTCCCAGGTCGACGGGCACGTGCACCTTCCGCCGACCACTGGCGACAACATCGATGTACTGTGGAGACCTCACGCCCCACGTGTTGAGCAATTCGGCGGTACATCCACCCGGCCTCCCGCATGCCCACTATACGCCCTTGCTCAAAGTCCGTCAACTGCACATACGGTTCACGTCCACGCTGTCGCAGCATGCTACCAGTGTTAAAGACTGCGATGGAGCTCCGTATGCCACGGCAAACTGGCTGACACTGACGGCGGCGGTGCACAAATGCTGCGCAGCTAGCGCCATTCGACGGCCAACACCGCGGTTCCTGGTGTGTCCGCTGTGCCGTGCGTGTGATCATTGCTTGTACAGCCCTCTCGCAGTGTCCGGAGCAAGTATGGTGGGTCAGACACACCGGTGTCAATGTGTTCTTTTTTCCATATTCAGGAGTGTATATCGCTGGTGTGATTGTCGATTGTTTCATGTTTATTTACTCTGTCGTTATCTCGAAAATATTCGTAATTAATTCTGTTTCTTGAGTCTCTGTTTTGTTGAAGTATAATAATGAGTAAAAGTAAAGTTATTAGAATTCCTCTGAAGGCTTTTAAGAAAAGGAGAAATGTTGGAAAGCCAAAGGTATGTGTTATTATTGTAAACAATAAAGACGATAACCAAGTGAGTGAACCTAACCTCTCAAGTACACCTGCCCATAGCAGTCAAAGTGGGAAAGAAAATACTTCACAGAAGAAGCTTGGTTCAATGAGTGAAAACTATGAATGTTTTATGGGCGTATCGGATGTGAATGAAATATTTGATATGTCGGTTCTCAAAGGAATTTTTTCAAACTGTGTAAGATGTATTCATTGTAGTGAAGTTGGTCTGGAACTCTCCATAATAAAGCACGTATGACTTGCTAGTGAAATACAACTGAAATGTGATAAGTGTTCATACATGACCACGTTTTGGAACAGTGTTGCAGTAACTGCAACTGAAGAAAATGGAAGCAAAATCTACGAACACAACAACGAGCGATGCTTGCTTTAGACAAGGAACGCCTTCGGGCTGCAGACAGGGCTGTAAAGAGTCTAGAAATACAAGCAAGAGTAAACAGGGGGAGGAACAAGAGGAAGCTGGAGGAGGAGTTTGCAGAGGATGAAGATAATCCATCCTATGGACCTGGAATGCACTAAAAAGTTAATCCAATCTTTGTTGCTTGATTCCCAAAACTTTTATTTTCTCATACTAATTACATGTTTTCTAAGGATCTTCCCAACATATTTGTTTTAAACTTTCAGTAAATCAGTAAATGTTACACAGTACCTTCTGCATAATTTAACACAGCAACACTTGTAGTATTTACAAAGCTTTTTCTGGGCCGACAGTATTTCGAAAGTGTCATATTTTTTCTCAGTTCTTTCTTCCTTTACCAAGCGCAATGTCAGAATGACTCTCCAGAACCTTTACTGTTATCTTTTCTAAAGCCGAACTGATCGTCATCTAACAGATTCTGAATTTTCTTTTCTGTTCTTATGTATATAATCCTTGTCAGCAACTTGATTAAGTGACAGCTTTCGAATCAATCTGCCATTGATATCTTCGAGATTGTGTGGGCGATATTCTCCCAAAAGTCCGATAGTGTGTCTCCTATCTCATTGCTTCTACACTTGAATAATTTATTTATTGTCACATTCCCTAATGACGTAAGAAATTTCCAGGAAATGTTACTTATCCCTTCTGCCTTGTTTAATGATAAGCCTTCGAAACCTGTGTCGAACTGTAACACGATTCCCATGTCTTGCAAATCAACGCCCGTCTCTTGTTCGGTCCCTTCACCACAACGTTGTCCGCCCCAGTAGCTGAGTGGTCAGCGTGACGGATTGCCGTCCTCTGGGCCCGGGTTCGATTCCCGGCTGGGACGGGGATTTTCTCCGCTCAGGGACTGGGTGTTGTGTTGTGTTCATCATCATTTCATCCTCATCCGGCGTGCAGGTCGCCCAATGTGGCGCCGAATGTAATAAGACCTGCGATGTGGCGGCCGGACCTGCCCCGCGAGGGGCCTCCCGGCCAATGACGCCAAACGCTCATTTCCATTTCCACCACAACGTTCCTCCCCGTCGGCAGGATGCTCAGTGTCCTCTTTCTTCCTACACACTTCACCACGTACATTCAATAGTGATATCCCTTTTGCGCTATTAGTGTACACGCATTTGCTTTTAATTTCACGAAAAGTTTCAGTGGTTCTTCTATATGCTAAATCTTACCTATGGCCACCCATTTTCCTTTCGATTTTTTCATATTTTCCAGCTTCCTACTTTAGCTTTCCTGTGCCTCCTATTTAAAAATTCCTAACTGTCTTCTATTGCTATACTGCTTTCTTGTCCTGAACATTTCTATATTCCCTTGTCTTGGGACTAAAGAATTTCTTTCGTTGTCTAAGATTTCTTCGCCGTTATCTTCCCAGCAAACCCAAAATTTATGGATTTGACAGTACTGTCAAACTACATATTACTGTATTTATGCCACTGCAAACAGTCCCAGGATGAAGTGTCATAGGGGCTGTCAAAATTCAGCCTAATAGCGACGAAATGTATGCATTCGATAGTTTTATTGTCGGTCGGTTTTTATTATTTCTGTATATCAGTTCTCCCCCCAGTGCTACTTATGTCTTTTCCCTAGATAATAAATCACTTTTGTACCAAGCTTGATCGATATTTCTGCAGGCGTTTCAGAAATTTGCTTACGTGTCCCTCCCATTCCATAGCCACGTCACAGTAAGTTTCATGTTACGAAGTTTGGTTGAAATTGCTCCAAGCGTTCCAGAGCTATGTTTTAGATTTCACCACTTTCCCACCTCCTCAAATAAGGTTTCAGCGGGTACCTTCCCCCACAGTAATTGTGTCCGGGCACTATACCATAGGAGTGCAAAGTTTGGTCGAAATCGGTGGAGGCATATCACAGGGGATACGCAACTAATTAATTCGTGTAGATGGTAAGAAAAAAAAACAATAGCAATGGACATGTGGAATAGTCCCCGGAGTAAATTTTTATTAAGCTTGGTATTTTGCTGAAGGGTTGTATGATGTATTTGTGTAAAATATGACAATCGGAATTCATGCTATTGGTAAAAGCACAGTTCACGTTCTTGAACTTCGCTGTCGAAACTAGTCCGAAAGGCATGTGGCAATATGACATGTGAAATGAAATACTGTCTTGCGCATAGCATTTGATCATAATTACATGTTGTAATACTAAAGGTGACTGCAATAATTCCAGCCAATTCTATTTCTTTTTTGTGCACTTAACACCCTTGTCAAGTCGGTTAAGGCCTAATAAATATGCACTGAGATGCCAACAACTGTTCTACGAGTATTTACGAACTTCGCTACTGCCTCGAAGTACAAGATACGCACAGTCTGTATTTTAGGACACATCGAACGCGTGTGTTTTTCCTGCACACCTGCCACAAAGGAAGGCAGGGGGATGACCGCTGTCGTAACAGTGCTGTGCACTGGAATTTTCCAGTCCAATACAGCGTCCCATGGCTTATGACGTAGGTTACCGTCATGTGTGTTATCGCAGACACTGTCGTACGGATGGGCGGTGATGTTGCGTTGTAACTTCACTCGTGATCCGCCATTAATAGCTCCAAAAGTACGGCTTATTCTAGTTGCGTTTCACGACAAGCTTTTATCCCCGTGTGCCGAAAGACATGAAGAATATAGACGTAAGAAACACTCTCTTCTCGCCAATTGCAATATACGGGATCCGTGCGCCATTAGTTGTGACTGCAGCTATGGCTCGCCGTAGGCAACTTTTGCCGCCATCTGGGTGGAGGCAGAATTTTCGCTGACAATGCCTGGCCTGCAGATGGAGCGAGGTTGCCTCCGGCGTCCGGCTGCACTGAGCCTAACGCCGTCTGACACATCCCATTTGGCGGTGCTCCTGGATCTGATACGCCGTCACCTCACCAGCCAGCTAGCCGCCCCGGGCCGTCCATGCACCGTACGTGGCTCCTGCCAAGATTAGTTACTAGGAACCGCTTTCATGTTTTCCTCTGACGTCAGCTGAATACAGCAGGACGCCCGCAGGCAGAAGAGCATTTCGTCTTTCGCTCACCAAAAACATTCCAATCGCAGCAGTCCATAATGTGAAGCAATATTTTCACCATTTCGTGTGCCAAGTTCTCCAGAAGGAAGGAAAAACATTAGACATCATTCGAGCGTCATCTTGGTTTGGACGAGATCGTTCAGAGAAATCAGCTACTTCTTTTTCAATCACCCCAGAATTTCCCTCGCATTAATTTATTTAGGGAAACTACGAAAAACCACGCCATGCCATGCTGGTAATTGAAGTCCACATTTCTGGTTGGGTCAAATGGCTCTGAGCACTATGGGACTTAACATCTGAGGTCATCAGTCCCTTAGAACTTAGAACTACTTAAACCTAACTAACCTAAGGACATCACACACATCCATGCCCGAGGCAGGATTCGAACTTGCTAGCGTATCGGTCGCGCGGTTCCAGTCTGTAGTGCCTAGAACCACTCGGCCACTCCGGCCGGCCCACATGTCTGGAATATAAGTGCCTTAATGAAGGCTTGGAAATAAATTCTGTTTAACTGTCAATTTTCTACTGTCAATGCTTGACCCATTTCGGGAACGGAATATAAAAGTCGGTGGTTTTCCAGGTACTTAAAACAAAAAAAAAGGACTGAAAGTGAATCTTCATTTAGCAAATAAGAGGACGATAATACTTCACGTAAATATAGAACCTTTTATTGGTGTGCACAACAAGATACGTAACTATTATCACATAAGATACTGTGACGTTATTGTCACATATCGCTAAGCGATACTTCACTTTCTGCCACTAATTCATGATTATTTTATTGATAGTGCTGGACATGTAGGCTGGGGAGGAAGACTTTGTGTTTTTGTACCGCTGCTGATGTGGTCTCAGGATGCTGTTATCGGCAGAAAACAGTCAGCCTTCGGGAGTAGAGGCGAAACTCCCCAAGGTAGTGGGCAGTTTCCGCAGAAGTACGGCTGCGGCCTGCTTCGTGCTTTTATGGACAGAGCCAGTGCGTGGCTTATATGACGGGACACCATACTGCCACTACTGTCCCCAGAGAATAACTGAGTGTGACATTTTTGCCTTTTTTGCTGTGACATCACAGATGGAGACGCCACAGCGCATTCCTGCCAGCATGGGAATGATGGTTGCTTTCGATCCAAAATTTTGGTCATCCAGTCGAATTTAGTTTTCCTGCCATTGTGCTTGGTTCGAAGAGGCCGACCAATAGAGGACACACTGCTTAAGGTCAGTACCAAACTCGTGTTTGTTAATGTGCATTTTCTATGCCGAAAGTGGGAACTTTCTGCTGTGTTCCCGTTTCCGTCATGAAATAAACGTTATTCTCATCCATCACATTGGTAACAGCACTGAATTGTCCCCTCTATGTAGAGCTTTCTGAAAGTAGAAAGTTGTTGATACAGCGGCAACTTTCATGGCGTTCGTGTTCAGTCATTACGTAGTTGGTCTCCTGACCGCCATGTGGTGCTGATGGGAGCATGCTTTGCTGATTTTGGGGAAATGAAAGTTTTGCAATTTGTGGTACTGCATTCCATACCCTGAGCAACTCGTTACTTACTTCTTCTGGCACGCAATTTGAGTTGCCCATTTCATCATGATTTGTGATGTAGTCTCATTAATGTCGAACTTGCGAGGTGCCCATATAAGGATAATTTGCTGTGTTTTCTTAGTGCAATCTTGCATATAATTTGGTACCTTCTCTCAGTGTTGCAGTCATTTTGCGTGAGTCCAATACAGATTTTTTTAAAACTTTGCTCTGTGTTAACTGCTTGTGTGTTGCGTCCAGTAATTAGGCCAAATCTCTTAGACTTGATTTAAATTACAAGATCCTTTAAACTGTCCTTCAACTTTTTCACAATTAGGCGACCCACTAATCTATCTACATAAATAAAAATGTAAATATTAGTTTGTTCAAAATCGTATGTCTCCGATAGTTCTTGGCGAACTGCTTTGAAATTTTGATACAACGTTGCATTCGAATACTCACGTGTTTTTATATACCTAATGGAACAGCATCTGATATATACGTAATTTATGAGTAACAAACGGCAAAACGTTATAAAAATGTAAATGTTGCTTTGTTCGAAACCGTTAATCATCGATGGTTCTTGACCGAATGCTTTTAAATTTAAACAAAACGTTGAATTCTAATACGGGCGTGTTTTTAAGCACCTAATTCTTTAAAATATGATGTATAATACATGAATATGAAAATTTTTGAGATTTCTGTAACAATGTTTCCCTGTTATTAAATTTATACAAATTTATGTATTACATATAATTAAAATATAAGTAAATAAAAGCACGCGCTTGTGCCAGTTGCATTCGAATACTAAAGTGTTTTTGTGTACCTGATGTAACGTCTTATGGTTTATATGTAAGATATAAGTAATAAAATGGGAAACATTATAAAAATGTAAATGTTGGTTTGTTAAAAATCGGAGAGGATTAGTATTTAACGTCCCGTCGATACCGAGGTAGTTAGAGACGGATCACAACGTCAAATTAGGGAAGAACGGAGGAGGAAAGCGGTCATGCCCCTTCGAAGGAATCATCCCGGCATTTGCCTGAAGCGATTTACGGAAATAACGGAAAACCTATGTCAGGACAGCCGAATGTGAGTCCAGTGTGCTAACAGCTGCGTTTACCCCACTCCGTTGTTCAGGATCTTTATTCTCCGAAAATTCCTGACTGATTGCTTTAAAATTTTGACACAACATTGAATTATAGTACTTGCGTGTTGTTAGGTACCTAATTCTTTAATATATTTATATTTTTAATCTATATGTAATATATTAATGTCTATATGTAATGTATTAAGGGCAACACTGTTACCAAAAATCTCAAAATGTACCTTTCCAATTCATTTCGGATTTTTTACACGTTACTGAATAAATGTTTAGACATACATATATCTTTTAAGACTGAGTCACGTAAGACGTAACACCCCTTTTATGTCGTGAGCGGTTACACTTATGCAAACGTGGTTTTCGACAAATGTTAGAGCGTCGAGGGGTACTTCATATTTTTGTTTGATTAATGATTTTAGCGGTGGCATAAATGGAGATATTGAAGCAAGTATGTTCTTTTAAGCGGAACCGTATACTTTTTAACAACGCCATTCGATAGCTCTTGAGAAGACAATTACATTGATAAAACGCTGTAAATTCTGACGTCTAAGCCTGTCGTAAAAAATAGAGAACTTTTCTAGAATGGGATATCATGGAGGCTGGAATCGGCATTAGCGGTGCAAACACTGCCAACTACAGCTCTCTTGCTTCATTGCACGAGAATGTCAACACATTTGTCTGTATGCTTGTCTGCATTGCAGCCAGCTTATTTCTGTTTCAACATTCGTTATGTGCAGACAGGTACACCAATGAGGAGAAGTTGGAACAACTACTTTTTCATGGTGAATGTAAAAGAAATGCCGTAAAAACAATACAGAGCTATCTATCCAGATCGCCAATGGTTCAAATGGCTCTACGACTATGAGACTTAACATCTGAGGTCATCAGTCCCCTAGACTTAGAAACGACACTACTGGCCATTAAAATTGCTACACCACGAAGATGACGTGCTACATACGCGAAATTTAACCGGCAGGAAGAAGATGCTGTGATATACAAATGATTAGCTTTTCAGCGCATTCACACAAGGTTGGCGCCGGTGGCGACACCTACAACGTGTTGACATGAGGAAAGTTTCCAACCCATTTCTCATACACAAACAGCAGTTGACCGGCGTTGCCTGGTGAAACGTTGTTGTGATGCCTCGTGTAACGAGGAGAAATGCGTATCATCACGTTTCCGACTTTGATAAAGGTCGGATTGTAGCCTATCGCGATTGCGGTTTATCGTATCGCGCCATTGCTGCTCGCGTTGGTCGAGATCCAATGACTGTTAGCAGAATATTGAATCGTTGGGTTCAGGAGGGTAATACGGAACGCCGTACTGGATCCCAACGGCCTCGTATCACTAGCAGTCGAGATGACAGGCATCTTATCCACATGGCTGTAACGGATTGTGCAGCCACGTCTGGATCCCTGAGTCAACAGATAGGGACGTTAGCAAGACAACAACCATCTGCACCAACAGTTCGACAACGTTTGCAGCAGCATGGACTATCAATTCGGAGACCATGGCTGCGGTTACCCTTGACGCTGCATCACAGACAGGAACGCCTGCGATGGCGTAGTCAACGACGAACCTGGGTGCACAAATGGCAAAAAGTCCTTTTTTCGAATGAATCCAGGTTCTTTTTACAGCATCATGATGGTCGCATCCGTGTTTGGTGACATCGCGGTGAACGGACATTGGAAGCGTGTATTCGTCATCGCCATACTGGCGTATCACCCGGCGTGATGGTATGGGGTGCCATTGGTTACACGTCTCGGTCACCTCTTGTTCGCATTGACGGCACTTTGCACAGTGGACGTTACATTTCAGATGTGTTACGACCCGTGGCTCTACCCTTCATTAGATCCCTGCGAAACCCCACATTTCAGCAGGATAATGCATGACCGTTTGTTGCAGGTCCTGTACGGGCCTTTCTGGTTGCAGAAAATGTCCGACTGCTGCCCTGGCCAGCGCATTCTCCAGATCTCTCACCAATCGAAAACATCTAGTCAATGGTGGCCGAGCGACTGGCTCGTCACAATACGCCAGTCACTACTCTTGATGAACTGTGGTATCGTGTTGAAGCTGCATGGGCAGCTGTACCTGCACACGCCATCCAAGCTCTGTTTGACTCAATGCCCAGGCGTATCAAGGCCGTTATTACGGCCAGAGGTGGTTGTTCTCGGTACTGATTTCTCGGGATCCATGCACCAAATTGCGTGAAAATGTAATCAAATGTCAGTTCTCGTATAATATGTTTGTCCAATGGATACCCGTTTATCTTGGTGTAGCAATTTAAATGGCCAGTAGTGTCCTTAAATCTAACTTACCTAAGGACATCACACACATCCATCCCCGAGGCAGGATTCGAGCCTGCGACCGTAGCAGGCGCGCGGTTCCGGACTGAAGCACCTAGAACCGTTCGGTCACAACGGTCGGCGATCGCTAGTGTCCGGCGCACCAGGCAACTGCATGAATTATTAAGACACTAGTGCGGACAGGCTGGTTGAACATCAAAAAGAGGACAAACTGACAGAGAACACGAAGAAGCTGTTCTGGCTAGGACGCTAATCAATTCGCGCAGTGGTACGGGACATATTGCACAGGAATATGGAGTCAGCCAGACGAGTCTCATTCGCACCCTGCATCGACAGATTTTCAATTCCTGTCATCTGTCAGTATATCAAACACTCGACTACCGTGATTTCGAACGTCGTACATAATTTTGTCGCTTTGCCCTTCAGAAACTGAAAGACGATCCTACGTTTTTCCAATGTGGTCTCTTTGCCGATAAAGCAACGCTTACTAGCTACGCTAATGTAAATTTGCGTAACATGCGCTGCCGGGCACCCGAAAATCCACACTGGCTTTCTCAGGTGCAACATCAATGGCCGTGCAGCGTAAAAGTATGGTGCGGCATCATGGGAAATTACATTGTGTGACTTTACTTCATTTCAGGCGTTCTTAATGGACATTCGCACGCTCACATTCTGGCGAACATTCTGCCGGTTCTTCTAGAATAGGTTCCACTGGTTATTCGACAGCGTGTGTGACTGAAATACGACGGTTGCCCAGCTCTCCTGTCCCGTGTCGCAACGTAAATACTGCATGAGAACTATGCTGGATGTTGGATATGACGAAATTCTGTTGTGAACTAGTCTGCGAGGTTCCCCGATTTGAGTCCTCTCTACTTATTTCTTTGTGGAGGACTCAAAGATGCAATCTATGATGATATGTGTTGTCGAATCGCCACTGTAATTACATCAATTCATCTTCTTCTGAACGGTGATTGCAAATGTGTATTTCAGTCTGTGGTCAACAGTTTGGACACATGCGTAAATAAAGGATAAAGTTATTTTTTTGGGAGACAAATTTTATGTCATATCATTTGGGAGGTTACTAAATCATTGTTAGTAAATTGTTTATTTTATTTACGTGTATACGAAATTGCATTGCCGTGTCAAATATGTCGTCAGAATATTGTACATAGCTGATAAGACTGTAATCAAGCGCTTACGTTCAGCCTAAAACAAAGTTTCATGAAGAAGACTATTTTATGGTGTACAGGCGTTCACCAAGTATTTTTGATAAAATGTTAGTTCAGTGAATATGATATTATTCAGAGCATGGTAGGTAGAGACAGTTGTCTAACAGCATGTGTAAGTAGGCTGTTTAGGTTCTTATATTGGTAACGCCACCGCCACGTAGCGCTCTGTATGAAAATCACTGGCTGTGCTGGGTGCAGTCTGTGGCTGGGTGGCATTGTTGGAGTTTGCTATTGTAGGGTTGGGCTGTTGGCTATTAACAGCGCGTAGTGTTGCGCAGTTGGAGGTGAGCCACCAGCAGTGGTGGATGTGGGGAGAGAGATGGCGGAATTTTGAGAGCGTACGATCTGGACGTGCGTCCATCAGAAAGAGTAAATTTGTAATATTGGATATCATGAACTGATGTATATATTATGACTTTTGAACACTATTAAGGTAAGTACATTGTTTGTTCTCTATCAAAATCATTCTTTTGCTAACTATGCCTATCAGTAGTTAGTGCCTTCAGTAGTTTGAATCTTTTATTTAGGGGGCAGTAGTGGCGCTCGCTGTATTGCAGTAGTTCGAGTAACGAAGATTCTTGTGAGGTAAGTGATTTGTGAAACGTATAGGTTAATTTAGTCAGGGTCATTCTCTTGTAGGGATTATTGAAAGTCAGATTGCGTTGCGCTAAAAAATATTGTGTGTCAGTTTAAGCACAGTCATGTATAATTTTTCTAAGGGGACGTTACATATGTCGACCCTTAGCCGAGGATACCTCACTGGAATCTTCTGATTTTTTCTTGTTGTTTGTGTAATTAGTGTAGCTATTGTTTATTGCTAGCGCGTAATTGTAGGGAGAATCTTCTTTGCAGTTGTAGTTTTTCATTGTTGTACAGTAAAACAGTTGTGGCATACAAGCAGATTTGCACCCAGTATTTCGCAGCTGCGCTTGCAATTAACTAGATATTATTTTCAGTGCTATGCTAATGTTTTTTCTTATTATTCTCTTCAAATTGTGCTTTTCTGTGTTATCGTGTGAAATATTGTGACAATAATGGCGTGTGAAAAACGTAATACTAGGCTCCAAAGTAAACTAAGAAATGACAGTGAAGACGAAAGCAGTGTGTTAGCGCCACCGTGTAATGAATTAACTAGTGTTCAAAGTAGTAATTTGGTAATTGTGCATAGGCAAATGGAGTGGGCTGCAAATAATGGTGTAGACAGTGAAACAATTAGTGAACAGGGAAGCATTATCGATCGATCGGTTGGCAACAGCTCACCTCAGGAATCCGAAATGACAGGACACGATCTTGCAAAAGCTGTAGATTCAGATTTTGCGTCCTCACCGTTTTCTCAAATAAGTCAAGACACATTTTCTGCTTTTCAAAATGCGAATATTGCCCGTTCAAATGCACTACCGAATAGCACTGAGGAACATGTTTCAGACACCAGTGCATTGTTATTACAGTTAATGCAACAAATGGGACAAAGGCTACAAAAGTTAGACACAACGCTTGGACAAAATCAGAAACAAATGGGACAAAATCTTCAAACGTTAGACACGATGGAACAAAATCAGAGACAAACACAGCAACAGCTTCAAAAGTTAGACTCATTGGAACAAACGCTTGAACAAACACGTGAAGGTTTAACTGCTGAGTTATTTAAAATGGAATCGAAATGTCAAAAAGTCTGTAATGACGTAAAAACACAAATTTGTGAGCATTTTCAACCTATTTTTTCACGTCATGAAAATGCATTACAGAATCACGAAGCAGCCATAAAAGAACTGCAAACTATTGTTCATGAAAATCACGACACCTTGCAAGCTAAAATTGACTCAGTTGCATCTACCGATTCGGTTACACAACTTGCAAAAACTCAGGAAAACTTAAAGGACACAGTAGATACGATTTCAACACAAATGGACACTCTGAAACTTGGTTCAGAAAAACACACTGAGGAAATCTGTTCACTATCAGAGAAAGTAGCCGAACTTTCGGATCAGTTCACTAACTTATCTACAAAGGTAGATTATGATCTGAATGACACAAGACCCATAACCTTCACTGACACAGAAGAGTATGAACAAATTAGAAAATTCAAACAAAATCAAAATCAAATCAATACACAGTACAAAAGAGTAATCCGGGAAGTACAAGATCAGTTGTCACAGGTAATACAAGAATTACATATTTCAGAGGACACTCACACTCCAATACGGGAAGAGGGACATAGAAATATGGAACAGCCACAAAATAATAACACGAGGCACTTCGGAAATTATGAAATAAACTGGCAAGGTACACCGAATTTTGAGATGGAATCGCCAAAACGACGTAACAATGACCGACATGCGACTCGCCGACATGATTATTTTGACTATAAGCTGTTTATTACTGCACGTAAATTCGAAACATTTAAGAATTCCGGCAACGACATTCAGCCACAAGCGTGGCTTCATCAGTTCTCTTACTGTTTTCCTCCCAACTGGTCATTAGGGCACAGATTAGAATTCATGTGTGGCTATTTAGAGAATGAACCAGTTGTGAGAATGCGATCGGTCATTCACGATTATCACAGTGAAGGAGAATTTTATCATGCCTTCCTCTCAGCATATTGGTCTCAAGCTACACAAAACCGAGTAAAACATAGCATCATAATGATGAAACATTTCGAACAATCTGAATTTTCCAGTCTTGCCGAATATTTCGAAGACATATTACATAAGAATCAGTATCTTTGAAACCCATACAGCCCCTCAGAACTCATCCGCATTTGCTTAATCAAATTGCCTGAACATTTACGACATATTATTTTGTCAGGACGTTGCAAAGAAAACATTGAAGCTTTTCAGGGACCCTTACAAGAATTAGAAATTGACACAGACAGTCGCAGTACGCGAAAACAGGAGCACAACAATTACAGGTCACATCTGTCACAATTCCGCCATGACAGAAATAACTGGACATGATAAGGCTATTCTTACTTCGTAAATCGTGACCAAATCAGACACCACCTGTGTGACAACCGTTGGCAGAGTAGTAATAATATTACAGAGAAAGATCACACTTCCGTAGTAATGAATATGACAGAGATAACCATAGAAACAGACAATATGGGAACCAAAACAATTATTATCAAGGGAGACAGAATAACTTCAGACGCAACAGTTGAGTGTGGAGTTACGATTCAGGGAGAAATTCTCCACCACATAACCGACATGAAAGAAATTACAGAATCTACCGACATGACGACAGACGATATAATCGTAACGACAGACCTGAATTGCATCAGAACTGGCGGGATTCAAACAGAGCAGGGCCCTCTCGACAAGGTGAATTTGTGGAAGTTAGATCTCCAAATACCAATAACGACGCGCGCCAACAAAGAGACAGACAATGGCTCACACCGCAGGCAGCCACGTGCGCCGGCTGGCTCAGCGAAAAATAACAGACGCTAACCTTGAGGAAAATTTTAGCATTCCTTACCGAAGTATACAATGTGATAATTGCTTTGAAGATGAAACTCTGCACACTAGAAAGGGTAAAATATTGCACCACATTTCACATGTAAAACCGTTTATTGAGAGATAATCTGCTTTTTAACTTCGTCTTTGCCATAAAATTTTTCACTTCACGCTACTAGTACAGTTTGTCACACTGAGAAACTGTTAACATGCAACAATGGTTTGAAGTCAACTATCCAGTCTAGAAACTAGGGAACATATTTAGACAGTATTTATGAGTGCATTGTTATAGTGAACAGACAACACAGTGTTATTGTGTGTGTACATTCTTGATTGTTAGTTACATGATTACGTAATGACTATAAGGCTCACATACTTAGAACATGTACCGGTACTACTAATGAGATTTTAATGCAACATTTTGGTTTACATGAAAATGCATTCTGGATTTAAAGTACTTTCTGAGAGATACCAGATGACACAGTGGTTAGTTTATTTGACAGCTACACGATTATGTCACGATGCTACTAATGAGTGACACAATTTATATTATTGCTTTTGCGCTGTATCTGTTTGATCTCTGCACAGTTTTTCTGAATTCTTCTGGAAAGGAGAACGTGTTTTAGTAGTAACTTTGTGGTATAGCTACAATGAGACAGCCTTTTCCGTAGCACAACAACACGTTACAGTACAGTACTTACTTCATCATGGCAATAAGCGTAATAACTACGATATCTATATGCATAGCATTTCACTTTTGTTTATTACGAGGTAAGTAAATTGACTTCTACAGAACTTTGCTTATGGACGACGATAATTACTACACTTCCACAGAGATTATCTTACAACAAGATGCACAGTTTAGCGCTGCGGTACACGTATTTGAGTGATTAATTTTGTACTTAAAACAGTTATGTTTAAAGATTTTTGAATTACAATGATACAAAGGTTTTACGTGATACATTTCATTCCATTGCTGTAATCTGTAACACCTGAGGATATGATTACATTAATCTTCAAGGGGTACACGCTTACTTTGTGTACCATGTGTTTGGCTAGCACAAGGAGCCCTAGCTAATATGGTACATGCTTATACAACTTTACGCATTGGTACCATATTTCTCTAACACTGAATTAAACAGCTATCTGATTATTTAACAGAGAAACAAAAAATTTTTTACAATGTCAGTGGCACATGTTTAGGTAATTACACAGTTGAATAACTTCACACTTATGAAATTGTATTTTGTCTGCACTGTGTGAACTGTTTATATTTTTTCAGAACCATTGTGATACTATGAGAGCTTTGAATGTCGTATTTGGTAAGGGAGCATGATTTTTAAAGTACATTTGACGTAGATGGCACTATTGAAATGAGCAGAGAATTTTTTTAGGTTTTGAAATTATTGCAGAAAGTTACGACGTTTTTGAGATTTGACTGAGGTGTTATGATGTAATTATTACGACGTTGATGTGTATTATGCTGTTGAGGTATGTTTATGATCAATAAGCTGATACTATATGAGGAATCTGATTATGCTACATATTTATTATGATGAAATACTGAAGTGTCGATGCAAGATTGACATGTCGATGAATATGTATATGTGTAATAAGGTAAGGAATAATGAGTAGTGGTTAGGGACTCTGATTTGTGAAAAAGGATGTTGGAAATCAAGAATCGTACTTTACGACTTATGAAATTTGTGTAAATGCGTGAATGTATCACAATGCCGGCGAAAATTTTTGGACACTGTTATATTTATAGGATTTTGTTTCTACACATTTGTAACGCAAATTCTCGACCTGTGAAATTTTTTATATGAGACTGTCGCTGTAGTGCAAATTGCTGTCATAAATATTTCGGTAAGAAAGCCAAGTGACCTTGACGTAATGTGTTGTGAGCGGCCAGCTGTGCCAGCCGCCTGGAGAAAAAGCCATTAGGTGGAGAAAAAAGAGGTCATTAACCTTGCTATTGACATTCCTTTGTAGAAAGCATCACAAATATGACACGCTATATGATTATACTGTGGAGCACGTGCTTTGTGCTACTTGCTGATATGCTTATGAGTTGATGGAAAATATTCTTACATCTGCACACCTGGTTATGACAAGTGTCTTTCTATGAGACTTGAGAGAATTTCTACTGACTTATAAAATGCCACATGGCTATTGAATGATATTTTTGTGCTTTACTTTGTACATAGTTGCTTATTTCATTTGATATCTTGTTTCCAGCTGTGTTGCAGCATTGGTTTTATAAAATAAAATTAAATGCATTTGCTAATGTGAACACTTTCTGTCAACAGATCTATTAAATAATAATTTTATGATCCACATTCTTCGAAAAAGGAGCACTTCGAAAGGAAAGAAAAACAAGAAGAGACTAATAACAGTAACTGCATATATAACATTCTTTTCAAGTACTTGGTAATTTTTTGTAGAATAAGTTTTTGTGGTGCACCACTTTCATTACATAGACATTAAGATGTGAATATACATTTCCCTTATCTGCATTGTTGTCTTTAGTGTACTATTTTTTCTGCTTGTGGGTTTGTCATGTTTAGATATAAGTTATTACATTTACTGCTGCTTGCTTTGCCAATTTCCATCTTTTTGTCACTGCTTTTTGTATTATTTGTTTTGTGCTGCTGCATTGCCTTGTCCCTTAGTTTAGTATCTGAGCTCAGTAGATTTAAGTTAGCTTAAGATGGTGGTAGGTTATATAAGAGAACGAGTTGCGATGATTTGGAAGAAATGCATTGAAAAGCTATAAGAAAATGATATGGCAAAAAAGTATTTTGAAAGAGGATATGAACAAAAAAGTAGGGTTTAGGGACAACAGGTTTAGGTAGGATTTTCTTGGAAATAAATTATGAGGTACGATAATGGAAAATAAATAATGAGGTAAGAAATATGTGAACATATAAATACAGAAAGCATGCTTGGATAGGGTTTTTTTGGTGGAAACAAATGTTGAAATAAGACGAAAGATCTATGGAATGAAGTTTTGGGTTGGACTGCAGTACCAAATGTTACACTGAAAACAAACCCTGTCTTTTCCTCCTGTGTTATTCCGCTATGTGTTTGTGTACTCTTGTGTATTTGTGTTTTTCTTGTCTTTATGTGTTTAGCTACTAAGATTTATGTTGTAGAATTTTTCTAGTACTAAGCTACATTCACTATGATGAGGAATACTGTTATCCTCAAATATAATTTGCATTAATAATATGTTATTTACTTTGTAAAGATGTTTATAGACATTATTAATTCTGTTCTGTTTCAATGCTCATGTTTGAAATTAATGTTTCGAAAACTATTTTCATTATTTTATATATTTACTTATGTCATAATTCCTGTAACACTGATGTATATGTTTATTTCTATTGTTTTGTAAAGCCTGTATTACTACAAATGTTATCTGTATTATTATCTTTTTAATTATGTTTTCTGTATCTTTGTAGTTGTATTCTCATGTTATAAAATTGTAATGGACACCAGTTCAGCAAATTAAGTAACTTGTAAGCACTTATTTCAGTGCACACATTTCTGTTGATCATAATATATGCACAGTATGTGAGAAGTTGGGACTGTTAGTGCTTGCACGTGTGTTGATAATTCAGCAAGGGACTGGTTAACAGTATTGCTGGTTCTAAGGACAATTCCAAAAACTTTGTGAGTGCACAAGTGGTGGTTTATGGACTTGCTATATTGTCCGCAAGACTCTTCGATGGTGATTGTGCACCTGCACAGTCGCAACAGATGGCTGCTGGCCGTCTCTAAAAGAACTACAGTGGGTCTGCATCTTTAATGGCCCACCAATACCATTATTTCTACAAGGACTACAGTGGGTCTGCATCTTTGATGGCCCACCAATACCACTATTTCTACAAGGACTGCAGTGGGTCTGCACCTCTGGTGGCCCACCAATACCGTAATCTCTAACAAGACTACAGTGGTCTGCTCTGTGATGACCTACCTACCAATATTCTTCAACTTCGACTGACTCTGCTATGGGTTTGCTCTGTTGTGGCCCATTACCTGTCTGCATGTCAAGAGTCAGCACTGTATTTCTGTTGGAAGGGCAACACTACTTCTTCAAGATTGCATGGAAATCCACTACTTCTGTGCGCAGTTTCTTTTACGAATGAGACTTTGTGAAAAAAAAACTGTAATTACTACTGTGATAAATGATCAGGACTGTCTTTATGAGAACAATTTTTGCTTTTGACCAACAGTGTATCAATAAGTGTGTGCATTTGATATCTTTGTTATTGTAGCTATGAAAAATTTTAACATATGTACTGGCCAGTGCCCAAAACCATTTGTAAAATTTTTTTGTTGGGAGCATGGGGGCCATGTATGTAGGCTGTTTAGGTTCTTATATTGGTAACGCCACCGCCAGGTAGCGCTCTGTATGAAAATCACTGGCTGTGCTGTGTGCAGTCTGTAGCTGGGTGGCATTGTTGGAGTTTGCTATTGTAGGGTTGGGCTATTGGCTGTTAAAAGCGCGTAGCGTTGCGCAGTTGGAGGTGAGCCGCCAGCAGTGGTGGATATGGGGAGAGAGATGGCGGAATTTTGAGAGCGGACGATCTGGACGTGCGTCCATCAGAAAGAGTAAATTTGTAATATTGGATATCATGGACTGATATACATATTATGACTTATGAACACTATTAAGGTAAATACATTGTTTGTTCTCTATCAAAATCATTCTTTTGCTAACTATGCCTATCAGTAGTTAGTGCCTTCAGTAGTTTGAATCTTTTATTTAGGTGGCAGTAGTGGCGCTCGCTGTGTTGCAGTAGTTCGAGTAACGAAATTTTTGTGAGGTAAGTGATTTGTGAAACGTATAGGTTAATTTAGTCAGGGCCATTCTCTTGTAGGGATTATTGAAAGTCAGATTGCGTTGCGCTAAAAAATATTGTGTGTCAGAAAAATTATAGATGACTGTGCTTAAACTAAGGGGACGTTACACATGTGTTTTACCTCTAAGAAGCACACAGCCATATACAGGAATAGCCAGGTCAAATCTTCATTCTGACATTTAGATATTTGATACAGTAGTTGCTTTTTGCAGCGTATAAGACCTTCTTATTTTTGAGGAATGAACTGTCGATTTCTCTGTTTCATCTGACGTAAATCTTGGAGGATATACAAACGTGAAATAGTTTTCCTAAGCTCTTGTGATACTTTGGATATTAGCCTATATCGTATTTCTATACACAACATTCGTATTGAACCTGAAAGTAGGTCGTAAGTTGGTTCAAGGAGAAAAGAGCTTTATTCTCATGAGCAGACCTACCTTACAGTAAACAACTATGCAACCTGGTGCGGAGCTGCTGCTTGGCAGTTTTTTCACTGCAAATGCCGTTTCGGGCCACCGTCCTCTCACATTCTAGGACAATCCTCGATTTTTTTTACTACACGTTTAAACGTCAACATTAACAAACGTTATAGCATTGTAACTGTGTTATTAAGAGCTATCGAATGCAGTTATAAATGTAAATGGTTCAGAAAAAACGTACTAACAAAAATATACGTGGCCTCGATGCTCTAACATTTGCTGAAAACCATGCAGGAAAGTTGTGTTTGTGGCTTATTGGTTTATGATTAGAATACTACTACAGAATCTGAATTTGCAATAACAAAAAACAAGGCTCAAGGTCAGAGAGGTGTGAAGGGGAGATGGACAGAGGAGTAGGAGGAAACACAGATAGAAAACAGGAAAGAGGAGCTGGACAGAGAAAGGGGACAGGAGAAGATGAAAAGAGAGGGGGGAGAAGAAGATGGGCAGAAAAAGGGGGAGGAGGTGATGGACCTAGAGAAGAGAGAGAGAGAGAGAGAGAGAGAGAGAGAGATAGAGATAGAGAGGTGGGGTCAGGGGGAGAGGGAGAGAGAGAGGAGGAGGAGTAGATGGACAGAGACAAGGAGGAGAAGGAAATTAGGACGTATATTCAATTCCCATACATATCAGAAACGTGTGTTTTCTCTTTTCTTTCTCTTCAATTCAAGCGAACTAGATTGCAGCAAAGAGTGGCCTGATACAGCTAGTAATTTTATACAACCTGATGCACACCCAAGCTTGTTGTTTTCACAGTGATGGTGTTATCGTTGCATACAATTGTATGCATTCGTGACTACTTGGCTAACGAGTTTCCAGTATTCAGACGTAGTAACCGACAACATTTTGCAGCAAATTCACAACATAACGCAGGTCCAGGATCACTGGTAACACAAACAGCTTACGTTTTCAGTACTGTATTCGTTCCGCTGGTTGCTTCCCGAAACGCGACAGTCGCACACATTCCGCTCCTGGCGCCGCACATTGGGCCAACTCGCTTCAGAACCTGGTCATGATAGAAAAGTGGATATAAAATTTTACAAGACTTTGTTCTTTTTAATTTGTTTCGGTCACTGATTACGAATCCGATGTCAGAGTTACAAAATTCAAATTGGTGGATCCAGTTTGGCGGATCAAAAATTTTAAATTTAGCGGATTCGAGTAAAGCTTTGGGTATAAAGTATTGTCAGATCGCTGATAACGAATCAGAAGTTGAAATTGCCTTACTGAAATGTTTTACATTTTTCAATCGAAATCATGGTCACATTCGTCGCTTGTGTCATATCGCTATTAGACGAGTTGCTGTCGGGTTATCCACTGGGAGATGGCTGGAAAAGTTTCAGGTGGCATTTGTTTATCTTCTTTAATTGTCATTTTCTGGAATCTCAAGATGAGTGGATCCGAAAATGCCAGAGGCCGATGGTACACGTCATGCATCGTTTTCTCTCAGGAATATTTGCTCGGAAAATATAGGTGACGCCGGATTCCATATTCCACCTACCCCCTCCCTCCACCCAGTGCATCTTCAGATAGCCAAACGGAGCAATTTCGATTAGGGCTTATGGCATATCTGTGCATCAGAACTATGTGACATCGGGACTTATTGCAGAATACTGCGGGACCGGTTATGTTGCCACCCGACTTTCTAGAGATATATATTCTTTTCAGAGTCCTTGACAGAAATGTTCTAGTTCTAAAGTTCTCTTCGAAAAATTTGAATAATACTGCAGCATTTCGCTAAAAAACGATATAACTCGGGAAATTTATCATCTTGCACAAAAAATTATTTATCAACTTGCGAAAAAAAAATTATGATCACAGTTCCGAATAGCCCCCGAAGAATTATGCGGAACACCCTAATGACCTTTTTTGGAGAAATGAGGAACCAACTTTTACAGTGTGTCTCTGCTGCAAAGTATAAAATTGGCCGTCCGCTAAAAACGTGCAAATATGAGCACGCAATTAGATTTGAACTAGTTAACTATACTATAAAGGTAGTAGAGGAGCCATTTACGAAAGTGAAGCCGCGTAGAGGGAATTTTGTACCCAACGATTTCGGCTAATATCGGTAGTAGTTTAGTATTAAGTGGATATAATTCAATACACCGATAAAAAGTCGTAAATGTACTTTGAGTGCTACCCATCTTATTTCATCCTGAAAACTAAGCAGGATCGCTGTCACATATTAGACAGGCCACACAAACCGTATCTGAAAAATGTTTGGTTGTCCGATTCGCTGATTGTCACGGCATGTATCATGTCGACTTGAGACTGGAATGATACAGTAGCATTGGACTAATATGCACCTGGGCATACCCACACAAGATTTCGCGGAGAGAACATCTATTTTTCCTATTCTATCGCGGTTTTGAAGCGACTTGGCCCACCGTGCGCCTTCGTAGGTAGCAATGTACTGTCTGCTGGCGGAGCGCGGTTTCTCAGGTGCTGGTCGTTCGCGACGTTGCTAATGGATAAGTGAGGAGTAAATCTGTGAACTGAGGTCCCTACATACGTGACACACAGCAAAGGGTAACAGTGAATACAGTAAGCCGTTCCGCAATTAATCTTGTTTATTGTGATAAGTGGATGTTAGTGACACAGGCTAAAGATGGCTTTAAACTGCTGATATTGTTTGCTGAAAGATGTCATGAACGATGCTTGGCTCAGTGATGTCATTACCAAGAAAATTCCAATCGTGTTTATGGGAAGCATCTTTCGGAAGACGTATTTTGCCATTCAGACTCGAAGAACAAATGAGAATGACATGGCAACTTATCTACACTCCTGGAAATTGAAATAAGAACACCGTGAATTCATTGTCCCAGGAAGGGGAAACCTTATTGACACATTCCTAGGGTCAGATACATCACATGATCACACTGACAGAACCACAGGCACATAGACACAGGCAACAGAGCATGCACAATGTCGGCACTAGTACAGTGTATATCCACCTTTCGCAGCAATGCAGGCTGCTATTCTCCCATGGAGACGATCGTAGAGATGCTGGATGTACTCCTGTGGAACGGCTTGCCATGCCATTTCCACCTGGCGCCTCAGTTGGACCAGCGTTCGTGCTGGACATGCAGACCGCGTGAGACGACGCTTCATCCAGTCCCAAACATGCTCAATGGGGGACAGATCCGGAGATCTTGCTGGCCAGGGTAGCTGACTTACACCTTCTAGAGCACGTTGGGTGGCACGGGATACATGCGGACGTGCATTGTCCTGTTGGAACAGCAAGTTCCCTTGCCGGTCTAGGAATGGTAGAACGATGGGTTCGATGAGGGTTTGGATGTACCGTGCACTATTCAGTGTCCCCTCGACGATCACCAGTGGTGTACGGCCAGTGTAGGAGATCGCTCCCCACACCATGATGCCGGGTGTTGGCCCTGTGTGCCTCGGTCGTATGCAGTCCTGATTGTGGCGCTCACCTGCACGGCGCCAAACACGCATACGACCATCATTGGCACCAAGGCAGAAGCGACTCTCATCGCTGAAGACGACACGTCTCCATTCGTCCCTCCATTCACGCCTGTCGCGACACCACTGGAGGCGGGCTGCACGATGTTGGGGCGTGAGCGGAAGACGGCCTAACGGTGTGCGGGACCGTAGCCCAGCTTCATGGAGACGGTTGCGAATGGCCCTCGCCGATACCCCAGGAGCAACAGTGTCCCTAATTTGCTGGGAAGTGGCGGTGCGGTCCCCTACGGCACTGCGTAGGATCCTACGGTCTTGGCGTGCATCCGTGCGTCGCTGCGGTCCGGTCCCAGGTCGACGGGCACGTGCACCTTCCGCCGACCACTGGCGACAACATCGGTGTACTGTGGAGACCTCACGCCCCACGTGTTGAGCAATTCGGCGGTACGTCCACCCGGCCTCCCGCATGTCCACTATACGCCCTCGCTCAAAGTCCGTCAACTGCACATACGGTTCACGTCCACGCTGTCGCGGCATGCTACCAGTGTTAAAGACTGCGATGGAGCTCCGTATGCCACGGCAAACTGGCTGACACTGACGGCGGCGGTGCACAAATGCTGCGCAGCTAGCGCCATTCGACGGCCAACACCGCGGTTCCTGGTGTGTCCGCTGTGCCGTGCGTGTGATCATTGCTTGTACAGCCCTCTCGCAGTGTCCGGAGCAAGTATGGTGGGTCTGACACACCGGTGTCAATGTGTTCTTTTTTCCATTTCCAGGAGTGTATAAAAGTTTTTCGTCCGTCTAGTTTGCCAAAATTTTTGTTCTGCAAGACTTACGACGCTGTAAATGCCGTACTCACAGCCGAGGGACTCTTCTACAGTATGAAGGTGAAAAAATGGCTATCACGTGAGTTTTCAGCTGCAGGGAAGTGATACAACTATGAGAAGTGTGCTGGGAGGAAAAATTCATGTTTGGAAGCAGTAAGTGTAGCAACAAAGAACGGCAATGGGAATTATACAATCAAGGCTTTCACGACTAATATGTGCTTCAGTCTGAAGTCTTAACAAACGATGCTGACAATGTCAAATGTTGTTTTATGCAGCCAATCTGAAGAGCGGTTGAAAACTGTTGCAGCACGATACCCGCTTCGGTAATATTAATTTATTTACGTTGACAGTAAAACACAGCACAGGTGTTTCGCTTGATAATTGGGTTAGGCGGTGTGTGTCGGTACGCTGGAGGACTGACGGCGGTCTGCGGGCACTGCGACACAAACCGTATTCCGTCGCGCGGGAAACACTGAACGACCTTCGCGTGTTACAGGTAATGTAAGTGATTGAAATGAATATCATAGCGGGGGTTGGACAAGAATATGGAAACACCAGAAAACAACACATTACCAAGCGTAATACTGTGTGGGAAACCCTCTGGCATTCAAAACACCTGCCAGTCGCCTCGGAATGGATAAATAGAGGTCCTTTACGGTTTTCAAGGGAATCTCGTGCCAGTCTTCCCGCAAAATAGTGGCTACTTCAGGTACCAAAGATGGAGCTGGATAGTGATCACGCACTCTTCTTTCCTTGCTAGACCACGAAGACTTACTAATATTGAAATCTGGTGAGTGTTGTGGCCAGGAGAGATGCGACAGTGCTCACTAAACCAGTCCTGGACGACGCGAGCTGTGTGAATAGCGATCCTGCTGCCTTGGAACACAGCATCGCCATTGAGGAACAGACATTGTACCAATGGGGTGAACCTGATCATCCAAAAGTGGTCACACAGTCCTCGGCAGAGTAGCCATGAGGCTTGTGGAATGCCACAATATGGTTTCCCAAATCATCACCGAACTCCCTTCGTGTTTAGGTCTTGGGATCTAAACTCGGCCAGAACTTGGAAACAGTGTGAGTCACATCCGACCAAATGACTTCCTTCCATTACTCCATATTCCAGGTTTTACGGCTTCCGCACCGCGTTTTCCATTTACTGGCATTTGTATTTGTGATGAGTGGTTTTGGAATCACAGCTCGCCCTATGATTCTCCGCTTCTGGAACTGCCTTCGCGTTGTTTTGATTCTAACAGCGCCCGCGAGTACGACATTCAGTTCTGCACTGACTTTTACAGCTATCGTCCTTTTATTTTTCTTCACAAGCCTCTCCAATGACCACCTGTCACGATCACTCAAAATACACTTCCGTCCGCGTTGTGACTTAGCGCATGAAGTTTTTCGGCTTTCCCCGCATGCGGCATAAATCTTCGATACCGTACATCTTTAAACACCAAACACTCCGTCTCCCGTAGTTACAGGAGCACCCCCACACGAGCATCTACAACTTAGCCAAGTGCAAATTAACTTAACTTCAACATAATACGCTCATAACTAATCTGAACACTATCTGACCACTTGCAACGCATTTCACAGGTGCTGTCCGTGGTCAAATAAAACGGCACAACCACCAGGCTTGGCTTGTGTCCGAATTTATGTTCATGCATGCATTTCTCATGATGTTTTCATGTTTTTGTCCGACCCTTCTACGTAAAAGTAAATATTCTGTTTAGAACATCAAAGAAATTAACGTTTACCGTGCACACTGCCGATTGCCTGATAAATCCCATGAGCAGTCTCGATAGAGTGTATCTAGGCATTACATAAGCGATACTGTAAATATCTTCCAAAATCCCGGAGCTTATCTGATGACTCATGGGAGCGCCACCTAATTTGATAAAATTCTTCAGTGATGCAAGGAAATCCCATCTAGAAAGAGGAGTAAAAAGTAGATGAAATCGATAGTTGATGACAAGGTGTAGAACCTCAACACGTCATCCGAGAAATGGTCATCGCATCATTTAAGCGACAACAAACACAAAGAACACTGGAACACTCCTGGGAAGGGTAAACAACCTCGAAACACGACACTTATTGCATACTAGTTCAAAAGACAGACTCTCGAAATATCGATTAACTGCATCACCAGTGACGAGGGAGGCTGCAGAATAACTAAAAAATTACTTTCTCAGATGGATCACACTTTATATGACGTCATGTCGCAGTAAGTCTCGGTATTCAGTTTATTTTCTTAAAAAACCGTCTAACACGAGCAGACACACACACACACACACACACACACACACGTACGCGCACATTAGGTTTTACGGGACCCATTATCGACATTCCTGAAACACAGCCACATCCCCTCTGCAGTGTGTGTTCATTAGCAGTCGTCTATCGCTTCATCAGTGATGAAGTATTTTTCGTGACTACATACAGAAGGAGCTCTGCGACAACAGAACATATCGACATCGAGATCAATAGAGACGAAGCTCAGGTGAGCCAGGAAGGAGAAAAAATCTAGCGTGATCCTGTTGACGATAAAATCTTGATGTTTGGCTAGAATGGTTTAGAGGTACGACGGAAAATCTCAATCAGAGATGCCAGGTGGGGACCTGATTTTAAGTGCACGCTACCGCGGTGACAGTAGTCCAGTGATATATGTGCCACCTCTCGGAAAATAAAATGGGAGTTCCTGATTTACATTCGAGCGATGGTCCGGAAGTGTTAAAAAAGAACTGTTTTACTTTTGGAAATTTACCCAATGTTAGTCGTTAAGAGCTGCGTTATCCACCACCGATTTGCTTACACAGTTCTAGAGCGTCACAGGAATGGAGAATAGGCTCTAATAAGCTCTAATGGAAGACGCTACAAGAAGGCATTCTCGACTGAACAGAGCCTTAGTCTCAGAATTCCAGCACGATTCCAGGAATGTATTCTGCCCTACACCCCCCCCCCCCCCCCCCGTGTAACAATGAAGATGGCATTGGAGCAGCCTACAGGTATAGAAAAGGGTACCGAGAATCCCTTCTGAGCACCATACGCGAATGGAAAAGCCAGGAAAGAAAAATAGGTTTTCCAAAGCTCTGTATTCATCGATACCTTTAGGCACGCTGTATGAATTTGGAAGGGATAAGAATGGAATGGCGAATTAACTTGGTTGTGTAATCTTTCGAAGGACCCCTCTTATTATTTGCTTTAATCAACTTATGAAAATTGCGTAAAACATGAAACCTGATTGGCAGAGATAGATTTGAAGCCAGCTGCTCCAAAATGCGAACCCATTTCCAGGAAGGGGAGAGGAGAAAGAGAGACAGAGCATTCGAGTACCACAGGGACCCTCTCCTATACGTTGTAAGATAGCTTGCGAAATAACGACACAGATGCAAGTGTTTGATGATGATGATGTTTGGTTTGTGGGGCGCTCAACTGCGATGTCATCAGCGCCCGTACAAAGTCCCAATGTTTACACAGTCCAGTTCTGTACACAGTCCAGTCTAGCTACTGCACGAATGATGATGATGATGATGAAATGATGAGGATAACACAAACACCCAGTCCCCGGGCAGAGAAAATCCCCAACCCGGCCAGGCTTCTAACCCGGGACCCCGTGAACCAGAGACAGCGAAGCTAGCCACTTTTTTTTTTTCTTTTTTTTGCGTTTTGGTCGGTATTGTTCGTTGCGTTTGGTCTGGGTGGACGTCACAAGACATTCGTGCATGTTGATCGTTGATTCCTTTACTCAGTTTTTATTTTTATTACAGAGAGCGAACAGCCCTCTGACCGAACACGCTGAGCTACCGTGCCGGCTCCACTAGGCCACGAGCTGCGGGCAGATGTAGCTGCGTATAATATGCTGTGCGGTGCTGCACGTTCCAAGTCCATGTTTGATGTTACGATTTGAGAATAATATAAAAAATAACAATAAAGTGGTAATAACAAGGAGGAGTGTTTGTTTGTTCAACTAAATTAAAAAATAAATATTAGGATTTTCGTGTTGTATTTCGAGGGTTCTTTCATTATTAACGTTTTATACGTTTTGTACTCCACTGCTCCACCCCCATTCGTGACGAGTCGGATTTTATTGCTTCGTCCTTTATTAAAGCAAATTCCATTTTGACTAACGTTTTTAATGGTTTTCTTTCGTCAGCACAAAATGTCTTGCTCACGAGAAAATTCAGTGGGCTTTGAAACACTTGCTTGTAGGGAAAAAAGTTAAATTCATTCTGGATAAATGGCTTCCCCTGCAGTTGGGCGACTGAATGTAAAATATAAATGACAAATTATGTCAGCGGTAAGAGACTGGGTGAGTCTTATAGGAGATGAAATTAGTATCTTTAAATGTAGAACAATAGTTCTTTGAGACAGACGCCAGAACGCTTTCCGCTCTGGAATAGGCTCCAGGAATTTCTGAGGCACAGTTTCCAAACATCCGTCACCAGCGGGCGGTGGAACAATGGTTTCTGAGACATAGGTACAACTGTGAAGTTCAATTATTCGGTTACCTTACAAATGGAAACTAACTTTGAGTATTGCGGTTTTAATTTATGCTGTATTTCTGGTCTCTTACGTATTTCACCTTGAGTATGGTCAAAATCAGACGGTGAAATTTGCATGCACAACTCACGGCCTACCTATGTATCTATCAAATCAGAGTTATGTTATTCATTCTAATTTTATATAATCACTGCTGCGCGTTTCTTGATTGCACGTTTTCGAGGAGTCTTTTTGGATGAATGATAGAAGAAAAATATTAGTGGCATTCATAAACTCTCAATAATGATTATGTGCAGAAGCAGATAAACCTAAATGCCGTTTATATCAAGATCATTGATAGAAATATACGTTTCAGTTAGCATACTAATTAAAGCTTAAATGAAATTTTAATCCATCAGCGTTCTCGGTAATGCAATATGTGGTTAATATTTCGATTCTTCAGTATAGGAGTGTAACATAATTACAAACACTTAGTACAATGAACGGTTTGAACGGTCTGAGGCTTCAAAAATTTGAGGATGAAAGACAATCAAAAGTAAAAGAAAAAGGAAACTGATCTAGGGAAAGGAATATGGAATGCAGACTAATTGAGACTTCGGTATATCCTAAGCGTATGGCATTTGACAGCATCTTGAATAGGGTGTACAAATACATTTAAATGTAATTTTCGTGAATGATTTTCCTTAGTTTTACGTTTGTCTACTCCATAAATCTACATGGGACTCCAGTAGTGGGTGTTTCGCATTTGAAGCAATTTCACGCATGATCTCCCACGTAATGCTAAGTATAATACAAAAACAAAAGCAAAATTAGGAATAGGAATTAGAGTCCAGGAAGAAGAGGTTTGCCGATTACATTGCAATTGTCTCAGAGACACAACGGAATGGACAGTGACTTGATAGGAGGATATAAGAGGAACATCAATAAAAGCAATACGAAGGTAATAGAAGGTAGTCGAAAAAAATCAGGTGATGCTGAGGGTATTAGATTAGGAAAAGAGACACTTAAAGTAGTAGACGAGTTTTGTTATCTAGGGAGCAAAATAACTGATGATGGTCGAAGTAGAGCGGATATAAAATGTATCTTGGCAATGGCAAGAAAAGCGTGTCTGAAGAAGAGAAATATGTTAACATCGAGTATAGCTTTAAGAATCAGGAAGTCCTTTCTGAAAGTACTTGTATGGAGTGAAGCCATATATGGGAGTGAAACATTGACGATAAGCAGTTTAGACAAGAAGAGAATAGAAGCTTTTGATATGTGGTGCTACAGAAGAATGCTGAAGATTAGATGGGTAGATCATGTAAGTAATGAAGAGGTTCTGAAAGGAATCGGTGACAAAAGAAATTTGTGGCACAATCTGACTAGAAGAAGGATCGGCTGGTAGGAGACATTCTGAGACATCAAAGGATCACCATTTAATACTACAGGGAAGTGTGGGGGGTAAAAATTGTCGAGACAGACCGAGAGATGAATACAGTGATTCAGAAGGCCGTAGGTTGCAGCAGTTACTCGCAGATTAAGAGGCTTGCAAAAGGTAGAGTAACATGGAGAGTTGCTTCAGACCAGTCTTCGGACCGAAGACCACAATAACAACAACAACAATACAGTTCTTATAAAATGGCTGTTTTCCTAGCACGCCGTGGTTGTAACAGAAAAGTATTATATTGAGATAATAGTTATAGATTTACAGAATGTATCAAAAGGTACCCTACAACTTCAGTGTTTTATAGCATCCAAACTAATTAAGATATTCACAATATTTTTGGCTTGTGTGACAGACAAACTCACAAATATTTGCTTGTGTGTGTTCGAAGCTGTCTTGAGTGAAGCATGACGACGATGATTCAAGAAAAGGTTCAGTGTACAGAATGGTTTATTTAGGTCAAATCGGACACGCAGGTTCAAAGGAACTTCCAAACACGGTATAGCAAGCACCCACCCTCGCGGACGTCGGTACGCCGATGGTACATGAATTTAAACCAGACAGGAAACGTCGATGTGAAGCATCACACTGCGTGACCAGGTACAAGTTAAGGATACACAGAACGGATACGGTTGGCTTTCCAACGTCCACCGCAGAAGTCTGTTCGAAGGGTGTCGTAGGAGATGCAAATCCCTAGAGTGGCCGGGCACTTCGTCCTTCGGAAACATTTACAGATGTATCCATACCGTCTTCGATAGATGCACGCATTGCAACCAGACAACAAGCCACAACGTATGCAGTTCGGTGTGGACGCTCTTCACTGCCTGGAGGAGGATGGAAATTTTGTAAACAACCTAGCACTTCGTGAGAAAGCAACATTCCACGTGTGTGGTAGGGTAAACAAACACAATATTCGTATGTGGGGCACAACCAAACCACTTACTGTAACGAAAGAGGCACGTGACAACCGAAAAGTGAATGTGAGCTGTTGTTTGATGGTTGATCGCATTGTCGGACCATTTTTTCTCAGAAAAACAATTGATTCTAACATTTACCTGGATACACTGCAGCTGTTTGGTTTACCACAACTGGCTGACCACCAAGACACAGTCGTTTTCCAACGGGATGGTACACCGTCACATTGGGCTCAGACTATGTGAGATGCTCTTGACCAGGTCTTCCCGGTTGCTGGAATGTAAGGGGTGGTCCAGTTCCCTGGCCTCCTACGTCGTCCGCTAATATACGGACAGATTTCTTTCTGTGGGGATATGTCAAAGACATATCGCAACATTTACCTGGCGCATTAGCATCGCTTGACTTCAGTCAGGCATTCGACCGTGTCGACCATACCTTTCTGAAATCGGTCCTCCAACACATGGGTTTTCCGGCTAATATAGTAACAGTGACAATGCGCCTCTTGAGCGGCGCGGCTTCAAGAATATTCTTAATCGTCTCCTCACCGCGCCTCTAGCGATCGAGCCCTCAGTCCGACAGGGTTGCCCACTTTCCACAATACTGCATGCTTTGGCATTAGGGCCCCTACCCCAGGGGCTCCGCCAACGTCTGGTGGGCCTGACATTGCATGGGCACGTCTCGTTGTACAGTCTACGCTGACGATCTAGTCCTCTACCTCCGCAATGAAGACGACGTTCGCGCGTCTCTGACTTGGGTGGCGACATATGGAGAGGCATCGGGCAGCTCTGTTAACATTTCCAAATCGAAGGTTTTGCTCATTGGTGAGGGCCTACCTGAGAGATATGTCGCTCTTCTAAGTTTGGTCAGCAGCGTCGCTGTTTGGGCATTGATTTTATGAATGACCTCCATAGTTCAGCGGCAACAAACAGTACACGTCTCCTTCAAACGATGAGAACTGGCCTTGTGGACCACCGGCTTAAATCTCTCGACATTGTACAGCGTGCGCAACACGTGAAAGTTTACCACGCCTCTCGCATCCCCCATGTGGGACAAGTGTTCCCGGTTCCGATTACCCTCGCCCATAGTACGTTGATGGCGATGGGATCCTTTGTCTGTACTGGGATGTCATTTAAAGTTCAATATTCCCCCCTTACTCTACCACGGGAGAGCGGTGGGGTTGGCTTGTTCCAAGTGCCAGACAGAGTTACGGCACGTTTTGTTTGCTCCCAACTGAATGTCTAGCGCTGCTGCCCGTTGAGCCTGACGGGACTGCTTTTGCATAAATATACGCCAGTCTCCACGTCAGCCCCAGTCATGATATCAGACATTCCACCCTTCTTTTATCACTTTCGGCACTTATTTCTTGAATTAAGTTACAGAATTAAGTCTCCTTACCCCTTGCACCCATACTCCAGACAAAGATCATAGGGCGTCGGGTGTGGAAAGAGGTGCATGCAGGTTACCTCGATACCAGTGTCCAGTCCACTGTCAAAGTCCGCCCCGATAGCTGACTGGTCAGCGTGATGGACTGCCATCCTAAGAGGCCCGCGTTCGATTCCCGGCTGGGTCAGGGACTTTCTCCGCTCAGGGACTGGTTGTTGTTTTGTCTTCATCATCATTTCATCTCCATCCGGTGCGCAGGTCGCCCATTGTGGCGTCGAATGTAATAAGACCTGCACCAAGGCGGCCGGACCTGCCCCGTAACGGACCTCCCGGTCAGTGACGCCAAACGCTCATTCCCATTTCCATTACTGTCAGTGGCAAACAGGTCAACCAGTTTCGTTTGCACAGCATCCGCCTCGCTGACACACACCTCTGTGTTCACTGTGGTGTAGATGACGCAGGCGCTCATCGATTCTCATGTGGTCCGTCGTCTGACGTCTGGAGACAAGCGCAGCGAATCTTGGTTTTCCTTACCCGACAGACACCTGCTCAGATCACTTTCCTGATGCTTTTATTGCCAAATGTGATTCATTACCCCGCAACAAAAACTAACGCTGTGAACTGGATATGCGGTCATACGGTCCGCTACCTTTTAGACCATGACGAGAAATCAGATCTGGATTATTGGACGCCCCTCAACGATCGACACTGTGCACTTATTCGCAATCTCAGATACAAGCTGTTCTTTTTTAATTTTCTATGGAGCACCTTTCATGACCCCTCTTCCAGCTGGAACATCCAAGCAATGAGATATGATGTTCTGAACGCACTACAAAAGGAATCTCCATTAAAATTTCGAGAAGACACGTTTGAATGTTCCGCCAATTGTAAGGCACTAGCGACTCCTAGAATTCTGCTACATAAAATAATTTAATAAATAAATAAATAAAATAAAATAATAATACACATACAAAAAACCAAAAAAATAAATAAATAAAATAAAAAAAACAAAAGCCCGTACAGAACTACTTCCATTTTTATCGCAACTCTGTATGTTCTTTCCCCCTACTTTCTTCCTTTCCTGCACTCTTATAGTAAAGGTTAGTTGTTTTGGGATAGGCGAAGATAAGCGCCAAAGCCTGAAGAGGTGCTTTTTTTCTATTAGAACACAAGTGGAGGTGAGTAGTAGACTTTTTTTGTATTTTCCCTTTCCTGTCCAGGAGAAAAAAAAATGTTGTCATGGTGTTGGATTGTTAAAGGAGAGATACGAGTTGAAATCTCGCATGTGCCTCAAATTTTCTTGTTTTTCACAAAAACCTGGATTTCATGGTCTAGCGGCTGCTCATAAGCCACACATCAAACTTGGTGTAAGGAGCGTAAACAATGGACGATTGAACAATAGAAAAACGTTGTGTGGAATGGCGGATCACGGTACAGTATGTGGCGATAGGATGGCAGGGTGTGGGTATGGCGAATGCCTGGTGAACGTCATCTGCCAGCACGTGTAGTGTCAACAGTAAAACTCGGAGGCGGTGGTATTTGGAGTGATCGTGTTTTCACGGAGGGGGCTTGCACCCCTTGTTGTTTTGCGTGGCACTATTACAGCACAGGCCTACATTGACGTTTTAAGCGTCTTCTTGCTTCCCACTGGTGAAGAGCAATTCGGGGATGTTGGTTGCATCTATCGCCACGGGGGGGGGGGGGGGGGGGGGGGGGGGGGTCGGAGGGGGGCACCTGTTTATAATGCACGTCCTGTGGCGGAGTGGTTACACGACAATAACATCCCTGTAATGGACTGGCATGCACAGTGTCGTTAAAATGGTTCAGATGGCTCTGAGCACTACGGGACTTTAACTTCTGAGGTCATCAATCCCCTAGAACTTAGAACTACTTAAACCTAACTAACCTAAGGACAGCACACACTTCCATGCCCGAGGCAGGACCTAGCGGTCGCGCGGTTCCAGACTGTAGCGCCTAGAACCGTTCGGCCACTACGGCCGGCCACAGAATTTTGACTTGAATCCTATAGAACACCTTTGGGATGTTTTGGAACGCCGACTTCGTGCCAGGCCTCACCGACCGACATTGATACCGCTCCTCAGTACGTGGATGGTCCCAAGAAACCTTCCAGCACGAACGTATGCCTGCGAGAGTGGAAGCTTTCATCAAGGCTAAGGGTGGGCCAACACCCTGCTGAATTCCAGCATTACCGATGGAGGGCGCCACGAACTTGTAAGTCATTTTCAGCCAGGTGTCCGGATATTTTTGATCACATAGTGTAAAAAGAATAGGAAATGCTTCAAAGCGTACGTAATATCACTGAAAATTTAATTGACTTTATTAGGTCAGTGAAAGACAGAATAATGGATTTCGTGTACAAGAACTGCTTGTACTAAGGTATGTTTCTCTATAAAGTACAATACAATAAATTAATAAAATAATATGTAAGAATATTGTTGTGGAAGATCTTACAGCGAGGTATTTTTTATCTAATGTGTGAAGATATGTTGCGTCGTAAATCTCGAGAAGCAGCCTACTTCAGTTTGTTGTAGTACTCTCACAGTCCAGTGGCCGTAAATATTGTAAAGTTCGACTTTTCACCTTTTGTTCTTCTGGTGATTCCTTGTAAGGTCTGTTATGTCGACTTTCCTTTTGATAGCTATTTCCCAAAAGGAGGTGGATCGGACATTACTGTTGCTGAACCTTCTTGGCTTAAAACTGACACTGACTGCAGCAATTGATAATGAATTAATTCATAAACACGTGTATATCTCACACTATATATTTCGCTTATAGATAACACAAAATAGTCTCATTTTCCCATACAAATCAATAGGCTTGCACTACTTTCATTTTTTACGTTAAGACAAGACGAGAGACCATTTCAAAATGGTAACAAAAAGGATCGCAAAACTTCATTTTTTTTCTGTCATGGTTTTATGACAATTTCATGATAATAAAGTGTTTGTTAGACAGCATCGCAATTATGTTTCCCTTACGAATACATATTTCTGCTTACAAGCTTTTAGAATTACCCTTTTTGCTTTTATAATTTATTTTTCGCCCACTAAGTAACATGACAATAGATGATACTGATAAAATTTTGGGTCAGTGTATTGCATTTGTAGCTACATTTTATATTAAAATTGCATATGTCTCATAGGAACTTTGCAATGACTTTCGCGCACACCGACAATCTGTAACGTTTCTGTGAACCAATCATGTAAGTCATGAGCAGCTACAGAATGCAATATAACTGGAATTCAGATTGTCAACTCTCTGCATCTATTTGCGCCGACAGTACATCATTTTCATCTCGGCGTTGGTGCACGTCCATTCCATCACGCCAGCGTCTTACTGATGTCCATTCAATGCGTGATAATTATCTAGTTGCACAATATTCTCCAAGAGCAGCATCAGTTATGAATCTGTTTGTGAACTGAGTGGTGACTCGAGAGAGAAGACTACATGGCGTAAGTAACGATACTCTCCATGCTGCCATAAGATGACTCGCCGCCATGGCGGGTAAAACAGCGCACACACTCACGCACGCACGCACGCACGCACGCACGCACATACACACACACACACACACACACACACACACACACACACACACACTGATGCACGCACACTCGCAGACACGCACTACACACTGTATCTTTTGGCGTGCAGACCATCTGGATGCCGTCGCTGAAAGATGTTTGCCTTGAATGCCTGATATATGAACTGCAGCCGTCTGCGGTTCCAGATGTCGTGCATACGATTAAATATTTCCATTAGTGACATAATGACACTTTAAGGTGTTTGATCCTGGGTCTTTTCAGTATGACATCATACTTCTCAAAGCCTATGAAACAGCCTAGATTTCTACTCATAGCGCCAAGGCGAGCCCTATGTATGTCCATTCATATTGTGACCTTATACAGGGTGTTCATAAATTTAATCTTAAATTGTGAACAAGGTAACTAAATCGCAGAAACATTTTATACAGCACTGAATGCAGTATATCTTCAAGTTTTATTAACAAATTTTCGCTGTGGATACCTTTTGTAACACGACAAATGTCTCGTCTGTAATCAATTTCCTGCAAAATCCTATGAAACATATCTTTATGTATGGTCTCAATTGGTTGGTTTATGTTGTCGCAGCTCGTCCACGTTACCCAGAAGCAAATGAGCAAACACTCTGTCTTTAAGATAACCCTGTATGCAGAAGTCCATTGGGTAAAGCAGGTGATCGGCGTACCCAGGGTATTATTCCATTAAGTCCAAACCAAGTTCTCACATTCCTACTGAGATGCACGACAGCTTCACGGAGGCAATGTGGTGGAACGCCATATTGCTAGTAAGTAAATTCTGTGCCTTTGTCTTATTGTAAGTGAGGCATAATGTTCAAGCATGTCCAGGTGCGATGTGCGAGTTACAGTTGAGAAAAAAAATGTTCAAATGTGTGAGAAATCTTATGGGACTTAACTTCTGATGTCATCAGTCCCTAAGCTTACACACTACTTAATCTAAATTACCCTAAGGACAAACACACACACACACCCGTGCCCGAGGGAGGACTCGAACCTCCGCCGGGACCAGCCGTACAGTCCATGACTGCAGCGCCTGAGACCGCACGGCTAATCCCCCGCAGTTACAGTTGACTCGGCATAAAAGAAAGGACCGTAAATCTTATTACAGTTTGAACCACAAATCCTCGTTTTGTCGAAGCCAGTTTCGTTGAAACGATTGGCTTGGGATACTTAGTCCTAAATTGTCTTGGAACTGTAGTAGCGGGTTTGGATTCATGAAACCATCAACAACGCTTTGCACGCCCTGCACAGTTATAGGACTCCATGACGACTGTTGGAACAATTCATTCGGTCATCCCACATAGCAGGAACTTCTGGAACTAACGTGTTAGGTGGGAATAAGACTTGAAGATGTACTGCGTTCAGTGCTGTATCCAACATTTCTGTAAGTTATTTACCTTTTTCACAATTAAGAGTTACTTTTGTATAACTGATTTATAAACACTGTGACTGCTCGCATTGAGGTTGATCGTAACCCGTGGTTGAGTGGGAGGTTGCCTCAGGTCGTGAAGCCGCGCTAGACTTCCCATGGGGCCGAATGTAAGGCTTCCCCGGTTAGTCTGAGAAACAGGTTCCAGGTGCTGTCTGTGGCTGACACTGACGCTCATCCAGATGCAGTGGCTTGTCTGGTAATTGGGATCTCCAATGTCAGACGCATTGTAGAGCTCCTTAAGGACATTGCTACCAACGAGGGGAAGAATGCCTATGTGCACTCCGTGTACATGCGGGGTGGAGCCATTCCAGATGTGGGACGGACCCTTCCAGATGCCATGAAGGGCTCAGGGTGAAACCAACTGCATGTGGTGGCTCACGTCGGTACCATGACGTGTGTCGCTGTGGATCGGAAGAGAATCTCTCTGGTTTCGAGTGTCTACGTAAGGTGGTAAAGGCTTTCGAGATGAAAGCGGAGCTCACCATCTGCAACATAGTCGACAGGGCCAATTGTGGACTTCTGGTACAGAGCCGAGTGGAGGGTCTGAAACAGGGACTCACACGCTTCTGTAACAGTGTAGGCTGCAGATCCCTTGACTTGCACCATAGGGTCGTGTGGTTTCGGGTCCGCTAAATACATCAAGAGTCCATTAAACACAGGAGGCGCCTACATGGGTTGTAAGATGGTGCAGATTGAACACAGGAAGAACATAGATAGAAGTTTGTAAATTATCGTAGCTGTTGTAAAAGTACCAGAGCTCCAAGTGCTAACAGAAAGCCCAAATGCTCAAATAGTTATAGGCACTGAAAGCCGAAATTTAGCGAGGGTCCTAACGGTGTTCAGAAAGGACAGACTAAATCCAATTGGCGGTGGCGTGTTTGGAACCACAATACGATAATAATTGGATCCTTTTACCGACCTGCGGACTCAGGTGATAGAACTACTGAAAGGTTGAAAAAGAAAAAAAAAATCATGAAACTGATGTCAAACATGTACTCAACTCATAATTATAGTTGGCGGTGACTTCAATTTACCCTCGATATGTTGGGGGAAAATATATGTTTCAATCCGGAGGTACGGATAAAACATCATCCGAAATCGTACTAAACGCATTTTCAGAAAATAAATTTGAGCAATTAGTTCATAAGACCACTCCAACAGTAAATGGTTGTGAAAACACACTTGACCTCTTAGCAACAAATAATCCTGAACTAATAACGAGCATCAAAACGGATACAGACATAAGTGAACACAGGGTTGTCGTAGTAGGACTGAGTATCGTAACTCCCAAATATTCCAAAAATAACAGAAAAACATACCTATTCAAAAAAGTAGATAAAAATTCGTTTGACGCATTCCTAAGGGACAAGCCACTCGTTCCGCATTACAGTGTACTGGTAAGTGTAGACGAGATGTGGCTTGAATTCAAAGAAATAACATCGACAGCAGTTGAGAGATTTATACCAAATAAATTAATAAACGACGGAGCCGTTCCCCTATGGTACATAACAGGTCAGAACACTGTTACTGAAACAGTGAAAAAGGCATGTCAAATTTAAACGAACGTAAATCCCCCGAGATGGCCTATCTTTCACAGAAGCTCTAAATGTAGGGTGAACTTCAATGCGAGATGCTCATAGTAGTTCCACACCAAAACTTGGTCTGGAAACATGGCAGAAAATCCAAAGAGATTATCGTCGTATGTGAAGTATGCTAGCGGCAAGACACCGTCAATGCATTTTCTGTGCGATAGCAATGAAAATACTATCGATGACATTGCTGCTAAAACAGAGTTACTGAATACGGCCTTCCGAAATTCTTTCACGAAGGAAGACGAAGCAAATATTCCAGAAGTTGCATTGAGAATTGCTGCCAACACGAGTAACTTAGAAGTAGATATCCTCGGAATAGTGAAGCAACTTAAATCACTTAACAAAAGCTAGTCTTCCGGTCCAGACTGTATAACATGTATAACAATTAGGTTTCTTTCACAGTATGCTGATGCAATAGCTCCATACTTAACAAGCATTTATAAACGCTCGCTCGGCGAAAGATTGTCTCCATGCTACTCTATCCTGTGCAAGCTTCTTCATCTCCCAGTACCTACTGCAACCTACGTCCTTCTGAATCTGCTTAGTGTATGCATCTCTTGGTCTCCCTCTATGATTTTTACCCTCCACACTGCCCTCCAATGCTAAATTTGTGATCCCTTCATCCCTCAGAACATGTCCTACCAACCGGTCCCTTCTTCTTGTCAAGTTGTGCCGCAAACTCCTCTTCTCCCCAATTCTATTCAATACCTCCTCATTAGTTATGTGATCTACCCATCTAATCTTCATCATTCTTCTGTAGCACCACATTTCGAAAGTTTCTATTCTCTTCTTGTCCAAACTATTTATCGTCCATGTTTCACTTCCATACACTCCATACAAATACTTTCAGAAACGACTTCCTGACACTTAAATCTATACTCGATGTTAACAAATTTCTCTTCTTCAGGAACGCTTTTCTTGCCATTACCAGTCTACATTTTATATCCTCTCTACTTCGGCCATCATCAGTTATTTTGCTCCCCAAATAGCAAAACTCCTTTACTACTTAAAGTGTCTCGACGAAAGATGCTTACCCAAAAACTGAAAAGTTGCACAGTTCACACAAATATTCAAGAAAGACAGTAGGAATGATCGACTAAATTACAGGCCCATATCATTAACGTCGGTATGAGCAGGATTTTAGAACATATATTGCGTTCGAACATGATTAACTATCTCGAAGAGAACGGTTCGTCCACACATAGTCACCGCCGATTTAGAAAACATCGTTCTTGTCAAACGTAACTAGCTCTTTACTCACTCGAAATGTTGAATGCTGTCGAAAAGGGGTTTCAAATTGATTCTGCATTTCTAGATTTCCCAATGCTTTTTGGCACCGTATGTCGTAAGCGGCTTGTAGTCAGATTAGGTGTTTATGGAATATCGTCTCAGTTATGCGACTAGATTCTTTATTTCCTGTCAGACAGGACACAGTTAGTAGTAACTGATGGAAAGTCATCGAGTAAAACGGAAGTGCTTTCTGGCGTTCCCAAAGGTAGTGTTATAGACCCTGTGCTCTTAATTATCTGCTCTTAATTATCTATATAAACGATTAGGTGACAATCTGAGCAGCCGCATAGGGTATTTGCAGATGATGGTGCCGTTTATCGTAAAATAAAGTCATCAGAAGATCAAAATCAATTGCAAACGATTTAGATAAGATATCTGTATGGTGCAAAAATTGGCAATTAATCATAAATAATGAAAAGTGTGAGTCATCCACATGAATGCTAAGAGGAATCCGTCAAACCTCGGTTACGCAAAACATCAATCAAATCTAAAGGCAGTAAATTCAATTAAATATTTTGGAATTACAATTACGAACAACGTAAATAAGAAAAAAACACTTAGAAAACGTGAAAGACTGCGTTTTATTGGCAGAACACTTAGAAGATGCAACAGATCTACGAAAGAGACTGTCTCCACTAGCTTGTCTTTTGAAGTACTGCTGCGTGGTGTGGGATCCTCACCAGACAGGATTAACGCAGTAAATCGAGAAAGTTCAAAGAAGGGCAGAGAAGTAGGGGAGAGAGTGCCACCGACATAGTACAGGATTTGGGATGGAAATCATTAAAACAAATGCGTTTTTCGTTGCGGCGGTATCTTCTCACGAAATTTCGATCACCAACTTTTTCCTCGTAATGCGAAAATATTTTTTTTGCGCCGGCCTACGCAGGGAGAAACGATCATCACAAGAAAAAACGTAAATCAGAACTAACACGGAAAAATATATGTGTTCGTCATTTTTCCGCGCTATTCGAGAGTGGAATATTAGAGAATTAGTGTGATGGTGGTTCAATGAACGCTCTGCCAGGCACTTAAGTGTGATTTGCAGCCGTGTAGATCTAGATGTAGACCAGGCTACCACTTTTTCGAACGTTATCGTACAAGAGAGTGTTACCGGCCAGGTATATGGAAAATAGCATTTCTTACCTAAAGCAAGCACCATGTCGAATGACGTTTTGAACACTAATATTAATTCTGTAGTTTCCCTTTGACCTAGCGATTTCCTGAATGTACGGTCAGTCGTGATTATGAATCACATTGGCACGTTAATAGAACATCTTTCCTTTTCGAGTGTTTTAAATTTTTCTGTATTCTAGTTCTGGACATCATTTCGTAAGTTCCGTTAAGGCAGAGACGCCTGAGCAGCTATTAGATGATGGTCGCGCAGTAATAAATGCAGTAGTCCGGAGAAGACGGTTTTATTGTGATATTTCAGTACTCTGCAAAAACTTAAATTTAGGGGAGGTGTCGTAAATACGGAATATCTTATTTAATGAAGCGAGGTAACTTCTAACTGTAGAAGGGAAATTGGTATTTTACGAGGGAAATTAAACCTTCGTGTCAGATATAATTTGATAAACAGCAAGCTCAATTACATTAGGTCGCCTAAATTTGCTGTTCCGCTCCGGAATACGACTGCCAGTTATTGCACCAAAGGACAATACTCTGCTCAGGTCTGTCATCTCTCCGTCGTGCAATGCAAAGTAGAGACCGAAAAAGACAGGGATAATCCGACAGCAGTAGGCAGCCGGATTTTATTATTTACTTTTCAAGAATTTGTCATAGAGTCGTCCACATGTAAGTTGCAAAATGGTACTGAGAAGAATGCGTTCGTCTTAGGTTTCTGCAGTGTTGCCGCCAGGCGAAAATCTGCATACTGTTTTCGTTTTTTAAGGACACTACCATACTTCATTTTCTGAATCGAAAGCAAACTAAAAGGGCTTGGCACAGCTTTGAGTTTATATAAGTCGCAACTTAAGTCCAAAGTATCAACATGAGATGGCGACAAGCTTTCTCGTGTGGCTCTTTCAAAAATATTTGTGTTTTATGTGTTTCGATCAAATGGGAAAAACCAGAACAGTTTGTTAGTGAATAGCATATTGTTACGAGAGATCCCCAACCGTTTAATTTTACTATAACAATATCAGATGCAAATAGTCACACTCGATAACTAGTTTCATCTTCAGAAATGATTTATCACAACTTGTGGGAAGTGAAAATAAGTCATAAGCTGTAACATAAAATGAACAGCACCAAAGTACATTTGTGACCAGATTCTGTGGCAACAAGTATTTTAGATTAGGTATCCATTTCGGGTACGACATCCAGCTATTGAGCTAAGTAAGATAATAGATACCACGGAATTTGGTCGCAGATGTACCGTTATGCTGTTCATTTTAGGTTTCAGTTTATAAGTATATTCTTTTTTTTAAAAAATTTAACTTTTCACTAGATTGATAAGGCAGATCTGAAGATGATCAGTCTGGAACCGCGCGACCGCTACGGTCGCAGGTTCGAATCCTGAGTTATAGGGGACTGATGACCTTAGATGTTAAGTCCCATAGTGCTCAGAGCCATTTCAAACATTTTTTTCTATTAAAGGGTTGGCTAGAGGCGAAATTTTGAAAAGTTTTCCACGGTACAGCACTCTCCCCTACCTTTAACATCAATGACCCTCCTGAATTTACTAACCTGCAAAGTAGGAGGAACGGTTTAAAATTCTTTATGTCTAGTACACTGCTCCTTCAATCAGTGATGCGTCTTTCAGGCCGAAAATTTGCTTTCGATTTTTATTAAACGAAAAGCTCCACCCTATTGCCACATGTTGTGGAAGATCGTCTAAATATCAGATTCGCCTGGTTTGGTCGTGTCTGGGATAATAAATCAGCTTGTAATATGCACAATGATATGAAATCTCTCCTTAAGTCTTCTTCGATGTAAACTGCAGTTGTACTTTTCTGTACCAAGGAATAAATGATATTTGCTGTAACTGCTTTGAACAGGAACGTTTTAATCATTTTTGGCCTATCTTAGCATATCAGACACGTAGTGTAATCGTATCATAGTGACGCGAAAATGTAGCAAACAGCAAATAAACAAGATAGATGAATGAACATGTCACGTGATGTCTCATTTTACGTACTTACATTACCGTTTTAAAGAGCTTCGGTTAGTGTACGAAAAACCCGCAGGCATTGCTGTGGCGCCTCAAGAAACAACGTAAAGAAGACACAGTACCACACAATCTCAGTAACTGCTCTGCGGCAACACGATGTCCGTCTCGTCAGAACAAATGATTTCTGGCTACGCTATCTTTCCATTACAGGAAAACGGCACCTCTTTCAAAGATTGGGAAGTAGAAGAAGTGGTTCAAATGGCTCTGAGCAATATGGGACTTAACACATGAGGCCATCAATCCCCTAGAACTTGGAACTACTTAAACCTAACTAACCTAAGGACGTCACACACATCCATGCCCGAGGCAGGATTCGAACTTGCCACCGTAGCGTTCGCACGGTTCCAGACTGAAGCGCCTAGAACCGCTCGGCCAGGAGATAGAAGAGCTACTAAGTTTGCTGTAAGTGCATGTTAAAGCTTTATTATATTATCACGTTAATTTAAAGACGAAAAGGAATAACAGCATCAAAGAAACGGCAGATTCTTCCTCTAAAGACCATAAATGCAGTCTCCGTTAGTCGAACAGAAGACCACATACGTACAGAGTACTGGTGCCTGTGAGTTTTCAGCTACCGTAGTTTCGTTCTCATTGCAAAGAAACGCTGTCACATAAACTATCCGCGAGCAGCTTAATGGAATTTCTGATCTGGTGGATAATGCTGTTCTATTTTGAGAAACCTTAACACTAGAAAATTGGAGCGAAATGCAGAGATACCTGCAGAGAGTTGTCGCCTAGCGCTGGTATTGTAAGCTGACACTAAACACAAATGAATGTAACGTACTGTACGTGAATAGGCGGAAGGACCCGTTATTTGATTATACGATTCCTGAAAAAACACGGAAACAGTCATGTACATTAAATATTTCAGAGTAGATGTTCGGAGGGATTTAAAGTGGAATGAGAAAAGAAAGATAATTGTTGAAAAATCAGATGCCAGCCTAAGAGTGACTGGAGGCAGTGTAGCCAACCCATGAAGGTGGGTGATAACAAAAACAAATGTGCGACTGATACGTGAGTACTGCTCTTCAGTGTGGGACCGTAACCAGGCAGGTTTGATAGACGAAACAGAGAAAAACGAAAATATGGCGTCACATTTCATCATCGTTTTGTTAAGTAAGCCAGTATGTTTTATGGAGACGTCATCCAACTCTGATAGTAGATGGTGCAAGAGAGTTAATGCGCATCACAGAGTGGTTAACTATTAAAAATTAGAGATTATACTTTTCTGACCGAGTCAAAATATTCCGTCCTCCTATATACAAGGTGTTTCAAAATTCATGTTACACACATATACACTCCTGGAAATGGAAAAAAGAACACATTGACACCGGTGTGTCAGACCCACCATACTTGCTCCGGACACTGCGAGAGGGCTGTACAAGCAATGATCACACGCACGGCACAGCGGACACACCAGGAACCGCAGTGTTGGCCGTCGAATGGCGCTAGCTGCGCAGCATTTGTGCACCGCCGCCGTCAGTGTCAGCCAGTTTGCCGTGACATACGGAGCTCCATCGCAGTCTTTAACACTGGTAGCATGCCGCGACAGCGTGGCCGTGAACCGTATGTGCAGTTGACGGACTTTGAGCGAGGGCGTATAGTGGGCATGCGGGAGGCCGGGTGGACGTACCGCCGAATTGTTCAACACGTGGGGCGTGAGGTCTCCACAGTACATCGATGTTGTCGCCAGTGGTCGGCGGAAGGTGCACGTGCCCGTCGACCTGGGACCGGACAGCAGCGACGCACGGATGCACGCCAAGACCGTAGGATCCTACGCAGTGCCGTAGGGGACCGCACCGCCACTTCCCAGCAAATTAGGGACACTGTTGCTCCTGGGGTATCGGCGAGGACCATTCGCAACCATCTCCATGAAGCTGGGCTACGGTCCCGCACACCGTTAGGCCGTCTTCCGCTCACGTCCCAACATCGTGCAGCCCGCCTCCAGTGGTGTCGCGACAGGCGTGAATGGAGGGACGAATGGAGACGTGGCGTCTTCAGCGATGAGAGTCGCTTCTGCCTTGGTGCCAATGATGGTCGTATGCGTGTTTGGCGCCGTGCAGGTGAGCGCCACAATCAGGACTGCATACGACCGAGGCACACAGGGCCAACACCCGGCATCATGGTGTGGGGAGCGATCTCCTACACTGGCCGTACACCACTGGTGATCGTCGAGGGGACACTGAATAGTGCACGGTACATCCAAACCGTCATCGAACCCATCGTTCTACCATTCCTAGACCGGCAAGGGAACTTGCTGTTCCAACAGGACAATGCACGTCCGCATGTATCCCGTGCCACCCAACGTGTTCTAGAAGGTGTAAGTCAACTACCCTGGCCAGCAAGATCTCCGGATCTGTCCCCCATTGAGCATGTTTGGGACTGGATGAAGCGTCGTCTCACGCGGTCTGCACGTCCAGCACGAACGCTGGTCCAACTGAGGCGCCAGGTGGAAATGGCATGGCAAGCCGTTCCACAGGACTACATCCAGCATCTCTACGATCGTCTCCATGGGAGAATAGCAGCCTGCATTGCTGCGAAAGGTGGATATACACTGTACTAGTGCCGACATTGTGCATGCTCTGTTGCCTGTGTCTATGTGCCTTTGGTTCTGTCAATGTGATCATGTGATGTATCTGACCCCAGGAATGTGTCAATAAAGTTTCCCCTTCCTGGGACAATGAATTCACGGTGTTCTTATTTCAATTTCCAGGAGTGTAGATGTTGTAGAGGGGACTTAGTTGATCAGGTTTTACATAGGAACTCATGTCCGGAAACGTCATCTAACAACGCTACAGAGCGTCAAATTTATAGGCACCAGCGCCTTTAAATGTATGTGTAACATACAGGGTGATTTCGTGATGATGTTACAAACTTTACGGAGTGACGGAGACCGTTAAATGTATCAATCTGAGGTAAGGGTCCATGCACCAGAAACGAACGAACTAAAGCTAGAAGCGAAAATCTTTCTGATACTTCCGGCAGTGGATTGCGTGTACTGGTACTGTTGTTGCTCAGAATGTGGGGTATACAACTTGTTCATCTTCACCAGTGTGAAACACATCTCCTCTAGTGAACAAGTACTCATAGGTCCTTAGGTCTGCATTTTAGAGCCCATGTTTTCTCGACATTTTCTCTTGGTTTGTCCCATACTACCTTCTCTGAAAGGTGCCTGCTCTACAATCTTACCAACAACAGTACCAGCGCAGAACGGTTTTCGCTTGTAACTTCTGACTCGTTCGTTTTTGGTACAGAGACCCTTATCCAAATTAATATATTTATCCCTCTCCATCGTACTTGAAAGTATGAACTTTATCACCGAATCACCCGGAATACACTTAAATTAATAGGCGCCGGTATCTATAACTTTGACGCTCTGTAAAGTCGTTGGATGGCGTTCCGGAACATGGGTTCCTATGTAAAACTTGGTCTATAAGACCTCTCTACAGCCTCTAGAAGTGTGTAATATGAAATTTGGAACACCATGTATGTCTCCCGGAAAGACCATGGACCTAAAATTAGAGATTCGAGCTCACCCGAAGTACTATCAGCCATATAACATAATAGGACTTGCGTATAGCACGCGAACTCTAATAAGTCCTTTGGCTGAGAGGCTGACAGGAGTTGCATAATCTAAAGAAATCGAATGTCAGCCATCAGTGTTGACTGATTTCTTACGGTTGTGAGCTTCAGCTATCACACAAAACTGTGTTCAACAAAGTTTACCAGTCAAACAACTGAGGAGTAACTTTTCAGTATGTGGTAACTCCACAAATAAAACGTTTGTAGCAGAGACGGAAGACTAATATCCTGTAAAGATTTATAATGACTGACAGTTTGAACATAGGAAATTATTAATGATCCTGAGTATAAAAAATGGGATAAGTAGGAAACCCTAACTCTTTATTTAAAGGCGCAACTGCTACTCAGATTTTTAGAATCTGTGGACTTAATTTATTTTGCACCAACCACAGGGAAATTTCGTGTTTTGAATCAAATTTACGTAAGAAAAATTAAAGAATCTTTTCTTTAACTTTTATTTTGAGCAATAATAAATTATACAGATAAAAAGGAGATGTGTCCAACTGCAGTGTAATTTAATAGCCTTACTTATTTCAAACGTTGGTTGTTCTGTAGCGTGTCAGTAGGTTTTCAGATCAACCATACTAGGGGTGCTTATGGTGAAAACACGAACATGAATCTTGTAGATAAAATGTAGTGAGCAGTGGTAGTGATTAACTGATTAGTGCAGTATGTTTCGGTATACCCCGTCACGTGTGAGGTGTCATAGTCAATCTGTCTTGACACATTGTTGTCGAAAGGAAAATTGTAAGTTGTCTAATATTTAAATCATTATGTTGTAAAGCATGTTATTGCTGACCACCTCAAACTTCCGTGGACGCGTTTATTTCATCACAAAACCTACTGAGATTTTAAGTTGAAAACCCTGCATTCTTCTCTTGTCTTTCCTTGAAGTATCAACTCCTGGTGCAAGAACGAAATTAAAAAATCTTATGGGAAATTTGTAAGACGTTTCCAAACACAATGGTTAAGTGACAGCACTGTAAGGAACAAACATTGTTGTTTTTATTGTGAGCTATTTGGAACGGGTAATGACGATTTTGAATGGCGTAAGTGGGGAGTACGCGAAGAGAGTCTTCAAAATTTCCTTTCGAGAGCTAAAAACCATGAATTTTTCATTTCACATATCACAGCAGCTGTTAAATACAATGATCTAGACCCAGTAGGAATTGACATGCTCTTTGAGAAGCAACACGCTTGGAATCTTTGAAACACAACGAGAAGATTGATCGAAACAGAAGTATAGTGAAGAGACTTATTTCGACCATCTGCTTTTTAGCACGACAGAGTTAGCTCTTCGAAGTCATGACGAATATGAGGTGTCAGTAAATAAAGGAAAGAACTTTTGGATTTGTTGGCGGAAAAAGAACCATACATGAAAGATCGTTCATCATCCGATAGAGTATTTAAAGGCACTTCCTCTGACACGCACAATGATTCAATAGCTAGTATTACGGATGTTGTTAAAGAACAAATTTCAATTGAAGTTAAAAATAGTCCTTTTATATCAATACAAGCCAACGAATCAACACATGTCTCAACTAAAAGTCATATGAGTGTCATTGTCGTTTTGCAAATAACGAACTGGGAGAAATGCAAGAGAGTTTTTAACGTATTTAATGATCGCAGCGCACAAGGCGTAGCGACTGTTCTGTTGAAAATGTTAAGTAGTTGGAATATTGATAAAAACTAATTAGTAACGCAAACTTACGATGGCTGCAATGGCGCAGAAAAATTATATCTGTGAAACAAGCGTATCCTCACGCTCTCTCTCCCTACACACTGCTATGCACACCAGTTGAACCCAGTCCTCCTCTACGGCTGTAAAACAAATATGCAATGAAAAATGTTTGTTGCAAATCTATCAGCATTTTACAAATTTCCAGCCCTTCCAGTAAAAGTAGTGAACCTCTGAGGGAAAGGCGATTTAAACTACAGGTCGTTGTGAAACGATCTGCAATTTTCATTCGTGCGCTGTACAAATCATTATTCCTCACTATACAGAACTGACAGCAGCATTTAATGATATGATAATCAATGAAGGGTGGCATGATAGTACTTAACATCAAGAAACTGGGCTAAACAGTACACCAGATGACCAGCCTTTTCTTTTTCTACTGCAGCTGTACAATTCGATTTTCCAGCATACAAGTGTCTTGTTTCACAACTTTCACAGTATAACTATGACACATGGTGCTGTAAGCCTGAAATTGAAAACGGTGTTTAGGCTGGTGAAAGACTAAGATGTGAGGAAATCATTCTGAAATGCATAATGGAACCTAAGAGCCTTATAAATTCAACAGGAATATTAAATTTAACGAAACAGAAGTAAGTATTCAGAATTTCAGATAGCTGTTATTCGAAATAATTGAGACATTAGTAGTAAACATCGAAACTAGATTCCAGGAATTCCAGGTAACAGATTTTACAGAACTTGTAACTGGGAAAAAGTTCTGAGGTTATAGTAGGTCAAACAATTTCTGAAAAAATGCTTAAAATATATCCTTTATTGATAATGAAAAACTGAAAAGAACTCTTTGTTTACAGCAGTGAGGATAAACATATAGAGCCACAGGACCTCCTTAAATTCATTATAAACAATTGATTAAAAACATGTTCTATGAATGTGTGAATTTACTTGGTTCTTGCAATTCCAAAAACCTATACGTCTTGCAAAAGAAGCATGACTACATTAAAACACAAGGACAAATGACAGACTGTCAAACGTGGCGACTTTGACTATCATGAAGGGAACTGTGAAAGGAGCTGTAAAATCTGCAACCAATGGCAGGATTTCATATCAAGTGTCATCGACGTTTACGCCCAGAAAAAGGAGAGAAGGATAGAACAAATTTATAAAAAGATGTAACGGTGCATTGCTATGTATTATATTTTGATGAATGTGTAGCCGTTTCATATTTCTATGCATTTTTACAACAATTTATGTATTAGTTTCAGTCTTAGTAGAAATAGTTAATTAAGTTACTTTTGCAGTGTTTCTGTTTTACAAGATTTGTTTTAAGATTTTTTTTCTTTTTTCGAAATTCGTAATTATCAGGCCGACCTTAAAAAACGTCACGCTTCACCATTTCTCCTACATGACAAAATAATTCGAATAAAAACACTGTAGGTGTAATCTACGCTCTTGGGGTGGGAGTGGGGATGTGAAAGGCTGACGTGCAATAATGTTCGGAGATGCGCTGATGGTGTTTCTTTCCTGTACTTAGTTGACTTGAAATACTTCAAAAGTGTGAAGCGCAACCTCTGGCTTATTTGTGTTGTTCAGTGCATAAACTAGGTCAAACGAATGACCACTACAGTGAGCCAATAATTTGCTAGCGTGTTTCGCTGTCATGCCACGCACCTGATTCTCACAGATACGTTTAACGTCCTCTCTGGAGACGGATGTTATCACAGTGGAGAATTAGTTTTTTTAGGATTCAGATAAAACAGCAGCGCGAAATTCGCTTCAGGTATAGATGAAATATGTATACAAATTGTGTGAAGTATATGTCCTATATGAAATATACTGTCTGGAGTATGCGTACGCAGGCAAATCCGCAGGCAAAAAGCTAGTAATTTATAAATACAAGTACATGGTACAAATTAGCTGAATTATGAACTATGATGGAACAAAGTCCCTCATCGCGCTTTTTTCTCTTCATGCGAATGCTAACGTCAAGAATACAACAGGACTTTCGACATGGTTTTCACAAATATGTATAGACTGATTCACGGGAAAGGTTTGTGTATATAATTTACACGTCGGCTGGCCGTAGATGCACTACAGCTCGCTCGCATACACACACACACACACACACACACACACACAGGAAGACGTACTAAGAAGGAATTATCCGATTAGGATGGAAATTAGGAGATATGATGTACGCGTACAGACAAACAAATGTTTACAATTTCAGAAAAAATGGATAATTTATTCAAGAAAAAGGCCTTCACAAAGAGAGCTAGTCAATAACGCGTTTTTCCACCTCTGGCCATTATGCAAGCAGTTATTCGGGTTGGTGATGATTTATACCATGAGGGATATCTTGGCAAATTCTGTCCAACTGGCGTGTTAGAGTGTCAAGCTCCCGAGATGGTTGTAGGGCCCTGCCAATATTGCTCCAAAAGTTATGAAATGGGGAGAGATCCCGGGACCTCGCTCGCCAAGGTCGGGTTTGGCTAGCAGGAAGACAAGCAGCAGAAACTCTCGCATTATCTGCTGAAATGTGAGCCCAGGGTGGCTTGCCATGAAGGGCAAGAAAACGAGGCATAGAATATCGACGTACCGCTGTGCTGTAAGGGTGCTGCGGATGACAACCGAAGCGGTCCTGCTATGAAAAGAAATGGCAACCCAGACGATTAATCCTGGTTTTCGGACCGTATGGCGGGTGAGAGTCAGGTTGGTGTTCTAACGCTGTCCGGAGCGTCAGCCGTCACATCTTCGTTGGTCACCCGGCCTCATCACTGAAGAAAATTCCACTCCAGCCAATGAGATTTCAAGCTAAAGGCTCACAGCTGCATATTAAGCTATACGCCTTCAGTGGGCTAAACAAAACAGACACTGAACAGTAACTGACTATATGCGCTTAGTGTGGACAAACGAAACACACTTTTGCCTCTTTGCAAATGATGCAAGGCATCCAGTGCACTGGCAGCCCGATGGGGCGTAAAACTCTGCGTGTGTGGAGGGTGTGAGTCAGGCCGGAGATGGTGCTTTGATTTTTTCGGGTATTTTGCTTAGCAGAACTTCAGTGCACTCATTCAAGTTCTGAGAACTTAAATCAGGATGTTTATTTCATCGTTACCGGTGATCAACTGTTGCAATTTTTCTGCATCTTTATAATGAGTATGTTGTGAACGTTAGTAGATGATTTCCCCGACGGCCTTGGTGTCTTCCAACAGTACAATTGTCCGTGTCACAAAGCTAGAATGTGTGACACTGGCTTGGGGTGCACAAAAGTGAACTCATGTTGATGTCTGAGTCACGAAGTTCGTCTGATCTGAGACCGATGGAACATCTTCGATGCTATCGGGTGCCAAATTCCCGCCCTTAAGTCACTGTTCAATAATTTCAGGGAATTATGTAACCTGTACATGGACATCTGATGCTATATACAGTCGTTGAAAAGGTAACAAACAGTTGTCGAACCCATGTCATGTAGAATCGCTGCTCTATAGGACTCCCAAGGCAGCCCACATACGTTTCTGGTTTAACAAAACCGCAGGCATCCTGTCACTCTTGGACTGGCCCAATGAATTACCGGATCTTAATTCGTAATAAAACATCCAGCGGCAGAATTATTGCAATCAGTATCGCCTAAATCAGGTAACTGTACGGATCTTTTCATTAATGGGTCACTTCAGCCGTTAATGACCTACCGAAAGAAACACATGGACTGTCTTCCTTGCAGGGCTGTGGCTATTATGAAGCCTCTACGCAGAGTTACAAGGAATTATCAACATGTCTTCTGGAGTAACTAATTTTATGCTTGGCATGCTTATATATACGTCTTTGAAGCGACAAGTGGAACTTTCAACAGCTGTACTGTTGTTTGTAACTGAGTGATATCATCTTATTAATATATAAACTGGATGCTTTAAGCAAAGTCTTGTCCAATAGCTGTTAGAGAGAGGAATTTGGTGTTTATCGGTCAACGTCACTGGATATCTGTCGGTTCAGCTATTAGCATCAGTTTTCTCACCAAGACTTCTTATACGGAGCGTAAATACGGTCCAGTCACATTAATGCGACCACCTGTCAGAAGCCTGAATAACCATCTTTTGCACCGCGGACGTCCAAGGAGAAAGTCAAAGAGGATCTGGAAGCCGTGCCTCCTCCAGTACCGTGGCCAGCTGCACGATGTTACTTGGTTGAGCATCTATGGCACGAACACACGACGAGATGGTCCCACAGATTCTCGACAGGGTTTAAATCCGGGGAGTTTGGTGGCCCGGGGAATACGCTAAACGCACATGGATTGAGAACTGTGCGACACTTTCCATTGTCCTCTTGGTAGATGTCATCGTGCCGAGGACAAAATAATCTGCGTGTAATGGTGGACATGGTCCGTAAGGATAGATGCATACTTGTGTTGACTGAGTGCAGCTTCCAGAATGACGAGATCACCCAGCGAATGGCACGAAAATATTCCCCAGTCCATAACGACCCCCTCCTCCGACCTCGACTCTTCCGACGATTGTTGCAGGGCCCTACACGGCAACGGCCTTCTGCCCGAAGGTGCATGAAACGTGATTAATTTGAAAACACCACCTGTCGCCACTCAGTGGACATCCAGTTGCCCTGCTGGCGTGCAAATTCCAGCCAAATTACATATCCTCCACTGCTAGTGCCGCCACCCCACATGTGTGAGTGGTTATTGAACGCTGGCGTCGAACATAGGCGGTGGCCACATTAATGTCACTAGAACCTGTAATACAGCATAACATAGGTTATCCCGTCGCATGATTAGCACGCGGGCTTCCTCACCAACTCAGCATCTGTCGTGATAGGGATGAGAGACTATAAATTAATCGTAGAGGTCTGTCTACATCGAGGAACGTATACACTGGTGAGCCAAAACGCTACGGTCGCCTGCTTAATCATGTGTTGGTCCACAATTTGAGAGCTATAGAGCAGCGAGTCTGTATAATATGGGTTCGGCGAGTGCTTGTTACCTTTTCAGAGATACCGTACACGGCATCAGATGTCCATGTACAGGTTACATTGTTCCCTAAAATTATGGAACAGTGACTTATGGGTGGAAATTTGGTACCTGATAGCATTCAAGATGTTTCCATCGGTCTTAGATCAGACGAACGTACTTGCTCAGACGTCAACAAGAGCTGACTTTCATGCTCACGAAAATAGAGTCACACAATTCTAGCGTTGTGACATGGACAGTTATCCCGCTGGAAGATGTCAAGACCATCAGGGAAATCATCGGGTATGAAGCGATACAGGTGGTTCGCAATAGTATTTACGTAGTCCATAGCTACCGTAATGCCTATTACTCCAACTCCAAGTGAATCTCACCAATAGCATAATACTGCCTTGTGGGTCGTATCGCAGCGACTGGTTGACGGCATATCAGACCATCGACCTGGTGCAACAAGAAAAGTTATTCATCCGACCAGGCAACCCGTTTCCAATGATACAATCTCGTTGATCCCCTGTTCAACTCAGTATTGATTGATAGTGTCTTTGTGTTAATGTGGGAAGACTTGGGGGTCGTCTGCAGCGGAGCCCGACGTTGAACAGTGGTGTGCTCAGATGTGTGTCCCGAAACATTCGTGACTGCACCAGCATTGTACTCAATCGTTAGATCTGCCACAGATCGCTGTCTATCCTCCATTTGTGAGCGGGTAAGTCTTCCACTTTCACGTCGTGTGATGAGCCTTGGACGTCCAGCACCTTATCGCCCACTTGTGGTTTTACCGTCCTTCAGCCGCATACCATAAATGCAAGCGATAGCAGTTCACGAACAGCCGACCAGATCCTCCGTTTCCGAAATACTCGTTCCCTGTCGCGAGGATCAAAACAATCAGTGTTTGCTCAAAGTTGCTCATGTCATTAGACACCCCCCATCTGCAATCCGTATCGTCACTGGCATGGTTCCCCAATAATCGCTGCTCCACTTATGCAGGATTCTCTAACACTTGTAGTGGGGCCTGAGTAGACAATATTTTGAATTGGAACCCGCGTCCGGAAACTTACCGTTTCCGCACTACAGCGGTTTGAAAACATGTTTACTAAGTAGGTATCCAATAGGGTTAGTCATGGTGGGACGCCTTTCCGTTGGATCGGCTGATGTCATTTGACGTCTGTCCCACCTCTCTGACCTGGTTCGAGCCTCATTCACGTGCCTCTGTGTATCAGAGCAATATGGCTGAGTACACGTTTGCAGAATACACCGACATCATCCTTCTGTGTGCTGAAGCTCATTGTAATGGAAGAGTTGCTCGTCACCTTTATTAAGATCGTTATCCACAACGTCCGACTCTACCGTATACCCTTTTCGCCACAATTACGCAATGGCTTCGAAAAAGTGGTACCTTCATCGTCAGCAGATGTGACTGTGATGCTCCAAAGATACGCCGTATTCCCGAATTGCATTACTTAGAAGAGAACAACATGATTCGTAGGTAAAATGTGTGTACCGAACTTGGTCGTCACCACATCGAACTTTACTTGTAGTGGGTTAGAATGCTAACCCTCTTTTGAAAAGGACAGAAACGATTTAAGTTTAACCGTAAGCAACAGTGTTTGTGAAAACTAAGTTTTCTTTTTGTTGCTGTGGCTAAATGAGTGGAACTGTGAAACAAGTCATGTACTAGGTCGTTCATAGTAAATTATTTGCAAAAATGGTCTCTTTACAACATATTTTCAAATGGTTCCGTTTCCAAGTATTATGTATTCAGTCCCCTCTGCAGGTTCTAGAAGGCTGTAAGGAGAATTTTGGAACACCCTGTATGCAAGGTGACTCGGAAGTCCATTAACTAATGTAGGTTAATTCTTACAAAGAAGAAGACAGCAATTAATACTGCTATTTATTTAGCTAAATAGCGCCGTAACCGGTTTCGAACTGGCAAGTTCATCATCAGACGGCTGTTCACATATTTGCAAGATACTCTTTACATAATCGTCAGTTTTCGATTTTTATTCTTATGTAAAGTGTATCTGGCAAATCATGTGAACAGCCGTCTGATGATGAACTTGCCAGTTCGAAACCGGTTACGGCGCTATTTACCTAAATAAATAGCAGTATTAATAGTGGCTGGTTGCTGTATTCCTCTTTTTAAGAATTAACCAACATTAATTGTACACAGCCACGGTCTCACTATGTCAGTTTTAGACAAAATAGCATTAGTCCACTAACTCTAAAAAATTCAGAACCTCATGGAATAATGTAGGTCGAGAGGTACAATGTGACACACATGTTTGGAGTAATACGGGGTTTTATTGAAAGAAACAAAAATGTCAACATGATCAATAGATGGCGCTTCATACGATACAAAAACAATAAGTAGCATAACAATTGATTTTCTGCCATGACGACGTTATTTATAACAAATGCCAACATGTCGACTTTCATTCATCAACTGAACCTATATTCGAGGAGCAATGTTGTGAATAACACTATGCAGCCTATACAGACCGTAGGGTGTCGTCTTTTAGCGCCTCTAATGAGGTCAGACGATCGCGGTAGACTTGCAACTTCGGGTAACCCCACAACCAATAACCACACGGACTGAGATCTGGAGACCTGGAAGGCCAAGCATGGCGGAAGTGGTGGCTCAGCACGCGCTGCTCGCCAAACGATGTACACAAAAGATCTTTCACACGTTTAGCAATACGGGTGCAGCGCTATCGATCATAAAAGTCGTACCTTCCTGCAGGTATTTATCAGCCAGATGTGGTCCTGTAACATATCGGCGTACCTCGCACCCGTCATGCTAACAGTTTGGAAAGCAGCACCCCGCTGTGCAACGTCATGTGTTGGCCGACCTTTGTCCTCGTTTTCCGTTTCAAGAAAACCCCATCTCATTTCAGACACGTGTGTCAAGATTTACCACTCTGCGTACATTATTCCGTTAGTTAGACCGTTTTCAAATGTTAACAGACTTTTGGGCCACCCTCATCTTCCTTCACCGCGTCATGTGACGGCGATATCGCCATTCAGCATCAGCAAAAAAAAAAAAAAAAAAAAAAAAATGGTTCAAACGGCTCTGAGCTCTATGGGACTTAACATCTGTGGTCATCAGTCCCCTATAACTTAGAACCACGTAAACCTAACTAACCCAAGGACATCATACACATCCATACCCGAGGCAGGATTCGAACCTGCGACCGTAGCGGTCACGCGGTTCCAGACTGAAGCGCCTAGAACGTCAGCATCAGCATCCAGTCTCGGGGCGAGCAGTAGTCGTAACGTTTATGCTCACCAGCATGCTTGCTACGTATCACTTTTAACTCGGCAGGCACTATTGAAGCTGCTGTCAACGGCATATTTCTCTTGTGCTGTGGCTTTTGGCCGCTATCGGGTACCGGCCGCTGGGCGCCCCCTCTGCACCCCCACTCCCTGTGCCCTCTGTGAGGGCAGAGAGGAGCAGAGCACTTTTAAAGCGGCCTCGGTGCCCGCATTGCCATTAGCCAGTACACTCCCCGCCCGGAGATTAGGGCCGCACGTTGCAGCCTACGGACAGCAAGCACTCCAAACTGTAATGCGCAGTTCCTCGTCATTCCCGCTTAATCACTCGCCACGTGTAATAAGATAAACGCCACACAGAATGCAGTAATTCCATCCCGCCCCACAGTCAACCAGGTAACAACCAGATTAAACAGACTTCGCTTAGATAGCTGTCACTGTTTCATAATGATGTTCTATGGGTTAGCTGAACATGTTAACCATTCAGAGGCTAGCAATTCTATCCTCGCCAGTTTTGATTTCATTTTTTTATATTCCTACAGTCACTAAGCGAGATATGTTGTATGCATGTAAAACACTACGACGTATCAAGATCAGACTTTTACAGTTATAAGGCATATCCACTCTTCTCTCTCTCGCCACGTAAACGTTTCATGCAAGTGAGTTTGAGGTCGAAGAAAGACGAGATCATACGGTTTCCAACGAATCTATGTCCTGTAATACAATGTTGTGTTTAAAGTCAGCAGTGACGTTTTACATACTTGACCGCCGGAAACTCAACAACGTCGAACGAACCTGCTGTTGACTAGAAATCATTCCTGGTATAACTTATTCACATAATGTAAAAGGAAAAATTCCCTTATCATTTGTTTATTCACAATCTGCCTTTTCGGTTGTTAATTGCAAATCGAGCCCCTAAGAAACGAAAAGTAAGTTTATTAATAAATAAATAATAGTTGCGTAAGATCAATACTTCTTTTTTGTTTTTATTATTCTGACAAGTACCAGCGGGGAATTCACTTAGTAAAATAAATCGTATTCGTTTTGTGACAACATGATCGGTAAAAATTACAACGATAATCTGATGTCCCGAACAGATTGTCAGAGCTGTAATTGAACAGTGTGTTGAAGCAGTCTCCTACCGCATGTCTCTCTACAAACAATTTCCGTTGTCCCCGCACATGCTGAAGATGTAATCTTCAATTTGTGACTTTTTATGGGCGGCACCAAGTCGGTCTCCTTTCAAAATACAGCCCGGACTAACTCTAATACCCGTCTGACAGGCCCCTTAGCTAGCGGAGCAATCGGCTATTCTGTGAATGGTGATGGGGGACTAACTCCCTGACTGCCGCGCTTTCATCATTCTCCACAGAGTCCAACTTGCTTTCATAGTGACCTCTCATGTAGCTGTATGCGCTGTTTTGTGAAGCAAATTGTAATTTAAGTAGTTAAGCACTGGAAATCTCTGGTACCGATTCACGTTTGATTAGATGGGACTCTTTCTTATGGGTTTTACAAAAGGTACAGTAAAAGTTGGAAAAAAACGCTCACACAACTAAACCTATCTCGTGTTACTCTGTGCATTTCACTTTTCATTCAACGTACTCGGAAAAATCTGATGGGCTTAAACTCGCGTATCACTTTATATCCGTGAGTGCGAAGGTGGTTAGGCTTCATTGACGTTGTCACCGCAGCCAGCTTTGTGGAATTCCGTCTGATGTCTCTCCCAACATGTACGATTAGTTATTTAAACGATCTCGTATGCATCAGGCTAACAAGACATAACGATACTAAGGTATAATAAATGCTTCTTGATCGTACCACACATTAATAGAGAAGCAATATCAGAATTACTGTGAAATCGATATTTCATACAAGGTAACTGTCTTTATTTTTTTTTAACTAGTACATGTTCCAGTATCCACTGTCTTCAGTGGATAATGTTGGCGGAGAAAATGTTGAAAGATACAGGGAAATGGTAAATATCTCAGGAGGTGGTAGCATAGAGTAATTTGAATAAAATATTCCATATAACACCTGTCCAACTTTTATTCGTTACAGAGAAAGAAGCTGTTACACACCGTTGGGTAGCAGAGCGCATTGAAGTGCCATCTCCCGGGCCACAGCCACACGGGGAGGTGCGCCCCACAACGAACCCGCCCTGTGGTTTAGCGATAAGGGCCTTTGCGCCAGTCAACCAGGATGTGGGTTTTAGCGGTTTTCTGGATTTCACTTTCTCACTCTTGCACAAATTCCGCTCCAGTAAGGAGGAAGGGGCGGGGGGGAGGGGGGGGGGAGAGAAGGAAAGAGGAGGCGTGTGCCGTCAGGAAGGGTTTTCGGCCTCCCAGTACCACTAACATTGCGAAATTCGAAAAGAACATGCCGACGTTGTGGATCACGGTATAAGGCCAAGAAGGAGGAGGAGGAGAAGAAGAAGAAGAAGAAATAGAAACAGCCGTCAGAATGTAACACAAACATGTGTAGTTTTTTTGAGGTCCCACTGGTGTCCTTTAATGTGAGCAGCACTATATACAATGCTAACGATCAATTCCTAGTTTCTGTTTGTTTTGTTTTTGACTCTCAACCATCACTACAGGCAAAAGAGGTGCTAAAGAAAGTGACCATTTCTGCCGATCCATCTTCCGGGTAATGTTTAGATAATGTGTCACCCGATAACTACGCGGAGTACCCGTCACGCTCCAAGAACATACCTTTGTAGCCAAAGGAACTTCTTCCAAAGACGCTGGAAGGTCGTTTTCAAGGAAGTCTATATACTGGAGCCCTACAAGACGATGCGCTGACACAACAGGCCCAATCGATTCAGTGTTTATCTTACCACACAACACATTTACAGAGAAACGCTCGTGAAATGTTTATCCACAAAAGCACCAAGAGTGAAAGTGGCGTCACCTGTAAGGAACATTAATGGGGTTACTCGACTATTTGCAATTAGCTAAGTACCAAAATGAAATTTTCACTCTGCAGTGTAGTGTAAACTGATAAGAAACTTCCCGGCAGATTAAAACTGTGTGTCAGACCGGGACTCGAACTCGGGACATTTACCTTTCACGAGTAATTGCTCCACCAATTTTTTTTCCCTTCATTTTCAATTTTTTTATTTATTTATTACAGAGAGCAGCCCACCCTCTGAGCGAACACGCGGATCGTGCCGGCAACTGAGCTACATAAACACGTCCTCACAGCTGAGGAGATGAGATATCGCGGAAGTAAAGCTGTGAGGGAATGTCGTAAGTCTTGCTTCCGTAGCTTAGTTGGTACATCATCTGCCCGCAAAAGGCAAAGCCCCGAGTTCGAGCGTCGGTTGACACGCAGTTTTTATCTGCCAGAAAGTTTCAGCTAACGACCTAATTCCAATCTTTCTCGAAGGTGTTGAATCCGCTTTAAATGATAGGGGAAGAAGCTATGCATACGTAATGTACGCCATATTTCATGTAAGTGGAACATCGAATTCATCGACACGTGTAAAAATTCTGCGTTTCCTTGTTGGAGGACTACGTTCTGCCCGATGAATAATGTCTTCATCTGCACCACGTTGATTCGCATATTCAGATCAAATAGGACTGTTGGTACTGCACCAGTCTCACGCACTTTAATAGAAACACGAGTTAATTCTCCTGACCCTGGCACTTTGCGGTTAGAAAACTGTCTTCCGATTTCTCTACGAGCGGTAGTAGCGTTCCCTTTACAAATGTCTTATACAAATACCATATCGGTACTCTCAGCGTTTGTAAATTCGTGCGGCACGATAAAACGATACAGTAAAATTGGCTTTCAAATAAAAGTTACAGTTGAAAATTCAATTACGTAAGGTAAAGTATAACTTCACATTGTGAACTTAAAAATGAAAACGAAAATCGATAAGTTAAACCACAGCAGCTGGTGTATCACCACAAGAATTTAATCACTCACATCTTTGTAACCAATAGAGAATGGACACATGTTATATGTATTTTATTTGAGTTAGTCGAGGTTACCACTGCCTGAAGTGCTTAATGTTCCTGCTGAAACAACCTGTATTTTAAAATCTTACAAGAGGAGCACGACGTTCGGATAATGGGTTTAGTTCAAACTTTGTACGCTTTTATTACTCAACTAGGACAACATAAAGTGCGAGTAGTAAGGCTTAGTGCTTAAAAGATGTCGAGAAAATCACAAGAGAAGCTGTACGCATCAGTGATGTACCGTTGCAGTGCAATGGTCATGACGCGGTCGTGAGGTTAGCGTTCAAGTTCCGCAGTTGGTGGAGCGCTGGCTCGAGACCCGCTTATGTTTTTCTTTTTTTTATTCATATATTTTTTTTCAACACTAGGCATATAATTTCGTACATATTACATTTGAAAGGTTGGCGCTTCAGACCTGATCGGCGCGACTGCTACGGTCGCAGGTTCGAATCCTGCCTCGGCCATGGATGTGTGTCATGTCCTTAGGTTAGTTAGGTTTAAGTAGTTCTAAGTTCTAGGGGACTGATGACCTCAGATGTTAAGTCCCATAGTGCTCAGAGCCATTTGAAACATTTGATAATATGATGAAATGGCATGTGTATTTGCTTGAACTTCTATTGAATTTCCGATGTTATTTGGCTGTTAACTATTTCTCATTATTGCAATAAATAGTACGGACTTTTATCTCTATAGCCAAGTTGTAAACCTTATCAAGCGCCTCCAAGGTTGTTCACATTTGGTTGACAACGAACGAGATATTGCTTCTCGTGAAGACGTTATTAAAATGCATTCAATCGTACATCGTCAATTATCAGCGTCGTTATTTACGGAAGTGATACACTACGCTTGGTTTGCATCCAAATTGTCGGAAGAAACAGAAATTTTTCAAAATGTCGACGAGCTTTGTTAATTCCTTAGAAACTCTGAAGATTTTTTCTGCATGCCTGAAAACTGCATTCATTCAATGTGTAGATGACGTTTTAATATATGTTTTCCAGTGTATGTGTAAACTACCATCGTGCAACTTTTAATGTCGAAAGGACATCCGACAATCAATCGTACGTTACCCTCATATTCTGGCGTACTGTACCTCACTGTGTGGTTGAATAAAGTCATTTATACCTTTATTTACCGATATCTGACTTGGGCCTTTACGTCGTCCTTCAAACCTGCGTCTACAGATCGAAGTGTCCACGTGCAAAACAAAACAGTTCTCGGTACGTTACCCCATTTGCAGGTACAAGGGATTTCGGAAATCATGACCGGCATAGATTTTCAGGAAAATTTTATGCGTTTGGTCTTTTCCCTGTCGATAGTTATAAATATAATATTTGTTGTAACGATAAGAATTAGAAAAAATATAACATTGGAAATTCAATAAGTTCATGCAAATGCATATTTCTTTTCATCATATCACCTTTAAAATGTAATATGTAATATGTATGAAATAATGACTAATGTGGAAAATAATATAAATTTTAAAAAAATGAGCAGGACTCGATTCAGCGGTTGAACGATCCCCTGATTAGGGCGATTGCAAGCTAGCCACATAACCGTCGCCGTCTCCGTTTCGTAGTCAGAACGCACCCCTACATCAATGACGCATAAAACATACCTTGTCCAAGCATTACGCCTAACCACCGGCACTTTATGTTGTCCTAATAGACTACTAAAGGTGTACAGAGTTTGAAGTAAATCCGTGATCTGAAAATCGAGGCCTACCCGTGTCAGTAAAATTAGACCTACATTAATTGGTTACTTGCAAATAATGCATTCAATTACTTTATCACACGCAGCGAAAGTCTGTGGTAACTGCATGATGCATGTTTCCGTAGAGAATGGGGAACACAGATGCACAGAACAATAGCAGAATAAAAGCTTGTACTCACGTTGGAAGGTCAACAGCACTACGCAGATGTTGCAGAATGTTCTACCCGTTACCTGAGTCAGCCGAATTCAGGAAGTGCCTTGCAACTCTTGAAGGACTCGTGGAAGGGAGAAGGACGCGAGGGAGGCACACATCGATCCACAGCGTTCCACACATGCCCAACAGGATTAACGTGCCACACCTTATTGCTCACTTCATTCCGTTGCATCTGCACTTCTCTACGTTTCTGTCAGCGTGGACTACATGCCTGCTAGGGCATCACCGTTTAGAGGCAGTAGCTCTTCTGTTTATATTTATGTAATTCAAATAACATGAATATCATGGAGGGCTGTCCATGACCTGTGAGCAGTCGTCGTTAAGAAACGAAATACACAGGACTCGAAGTGTACAACGTGGGATCACTCCAAGCAAATACACTTTGTAATGAAGTATGTTTCGCCAAACGTCTGCATGACATTGTATTGCGAGATTTTTCGATATGTGAATAAGCACTGAAGCGCCAAAGAAACTTTTATAGGCATGCGTAATCAAATACAGAGATGTGTCAACAGGCATAACACGGCGCTGCGGTCGGCAATGTCCATGTAGTACAAAAAGTCCCTCGCGCAGTTGTTGGATCGGTTACTGCTGCTCCAATGGCAGGCTATCAAGATTTAAGTGAGTTTGAACGTAGTGCTTCAATCGGCACACGAGATATGGGACACAGCATCTCCGAGGTAGCGATAAAGTGGAGATTTTCCCGTACGGCCATTTCACGAGTGTACCGTGACTATCAGGAATCCGGTAAAACATCAAATCTCCGACATCGCTGCGTCTAGAAAAAGATCCTGCAGGAACGGGACCAACGACGACTAAAGAGAATCGTTCAAGTGACAGAAGTGCAGCTCATCGGCAAATTGCTGCAGATTTCAATGCTGGGCCATCAACAAGATTCAGCTCGCGAACCATTCAACGAAACATCATATGAGGGTTGGAACTTTAATAGTAGCAACTATTTATTTACAGCTCGTACAAAATAGATACGTCATTAAAAGTTTTACTGACCTTCAAAGTAGTCTCCAGCGTAGTGTATAACCCGTTGCCAGCGATGTGGAAGTCGTAGAATACTCTTGGTAGTGCCAGTTGTGTTGACAGTTCGAGCGGCGCGGTCTATTGCCCGACGAATTTGTAACAGTCCTGAAGCGAATGCCGCGAAGCGTTTCCTTCAGTTTAGAAATCGAGTTAAACTTACTAGGGCTTAAGTCAGGGGAGTGTAATATGTGGTATAGCACTTAGCAGCCCCATCAGTCAAACAAATCAGTAACAGCTTGCACTGTACGTGCTTGAGCATTGTCCTCCAAAATGACGGTCAGGTCCTGCAGAAAGTGTCATCGCTTCTGTCTCTAAGCTGGTCGTAGGTTGTGTTCCAAAAATGAACAGCTTAGAGGCAGAAGTGATGACACTTTCTGCAGGACCTGACCATCATTTTGCAGGACAATGCTCAAGCACGTACAGTGCAAACTGTTACTGATTTGTATTACTGATGGGGCTGCTGAGTGCTATACCACCTACTGCACTCCCCGGACTTAAGACCTCGCGAGTTCAACTCGATTTCTAAACTGAAACACTCCACGGCATTCGCTTCAGAACGGCTACAAATTCGTCGGGCAATAGACCGCGCCACTCGAAATGGCAACACAACTGGCACGACTGCCATATCGCTGGCAACGGGTTATACACAATGCTGGTAACTGCTTTGAAGGTCAGTAAAACTTTGAAACACTATCTACTATGTACGAGCTGTAAATAAATAGTTGCCACTATTACAGTTACAACCCTCGTAATATGTGCTTCCGGAGCCGAAGGCCCACTCTGTACCCTTGATGGCTGCATGATACGATGCTTTACACCTGTCATGGGCCTGTCAACACCGACATCGACTGTAGATGTCTGGAAGCATGTTGCCTGGTCGGATGAATTTTTTCTGCAAATTGTATCGAGCGGATGGACGCTTACGGGTATGGAAGACATCCTCATGAATCTATGGACACTGCATGTCAGCATGGGACTGTTCAAGCTGGTGGAGGCTCTATAACGGTGTGGGGTGCGTGCAGTTGGAATAACATGGAAACCCTGATATGTCTACATACAACTCTGATAGGTGACACATACGTAAGCATCCTGTCGATCACATGCATCCATTCATGTCCATTGTGCATACCGACGGACTTGGGCAATTCCAGCAGGACAATGCAACACCCCACACGTCCAGAATTGCTACAGAGTGGCTCCAGTAACACTCTTCTGAGTTTAAACACTTCCGCTGGCCACAGAACTCCCCAAAAATGAACATTATTGAGCATATCTGGGATGCTTTGCTATGTGCTGGTCAGAAGAGATCTCCACTCCTCGTACTCTTACGGATTTATGGACAGCCCTGCAGGATTCATGGGTCGATTCACTCCAGCGCTACTTCAGACAGTAATCGAGTCCATGCCACGTCGTGTTGTGGCACTTCTGCATGCTCACGTGGACCTACACGATATTAGGCATGTTTCTTTGGCTCTTCAGTGTATACGTCTAACACTAATTTTTATTAATTCAGAAGTTCAAACTGTAAAGGTTCTCGGCACACTTTCGATACTGTAATGTGATATTATCTACATCTACATCTACGTGGTTACTCTGCTATTCACAATAGAGTGCCTGTCTGAAGTTCAATGAACCACTTTCAAGCTGTCTCTCTACCGTTCCACTCTCGAACGGCACGCGGGAAAAACGAGGACTTAAATTTTGCTGTGTGAGCCCTGATTTCTCTTATTTTATCGTGATGATAGTTTCCCCCTTTGTAGGTGGGTGCCAACAGAATGTTTTCGCAATCGGAGGAGAAAACTGGTGATTGAAATTTCATGAGAACATCCCGTCGCAACGAAAAACGTCTTTGTTTTAATGATTGCCTCTCCAATTCACGAATCATGTCTGTGACACTATCTCCCCTATTTCGCGATAATACTATGTGAGCTGCCCTTCTTTGTACTTTTTCGATGCCATACGTCAGTTCCACATGATGCAGATCCCACACCGCTCAGCAATACTCCAGAATAGGGCGGACAAGCGTGGTATAAGCAGTCTCTTTAGTAGACCTGTTGCACCTTCTAAGTGTTCTGCCAATGAATCGCAGTCTTCGGTTTGCTCTACCTACAATATTATCTATGTGATCGTTCCAATTTAGGTTATTTGCAATTGTAATCCCTAAGTATTTAGCTGAATTTACAGCCTTCAGATTTGTGTGACTTATAGCGTAATCGAAATTTAGCTGATTCCTTTTAGTACTCATGTGAATAACTTCACACTTTTCTTTATTCAGGGTCAATTGCAACTTTTCGCACCATACAGATATCTTATCTAAACCAATTTACAATTCGTTTTGGTAATCTGATGACTCTTCAATACGGTAAATGACAGCATCATCTACAAACAATCTAAGACTGATACTCAGATTGTCTCCTATGTCGTTAATATACACTCCTGGAAATTGAAATAAGAACACCGTGAATTCATTTTCCCAGGAAGGGGAAACTTTGTTGACACATTCCTGGGGTCAGATACATCACATGATCACACTGACAGAACCACAGGCACATAGACACAGGCAACAGAGCATGCACAATGTCGGCACTAGTACAGTGTATATCCACCTTTCGCAGCAATGCAGGCTGCTATTCTCCCATGGAGACGATCGTAGAGATGCTGGATGTAGTCCTGTGGAACGGCTTGCCATGCCATTTCCACCTGGCGCCTCAGTTGGACCAGCGTTCGTGCTGGACGTGCAGACCGCGTGAGACGACGCTTCATCCAGTCCCAAACATGCTCAATGGGGGACAGATCCGGAGATCTTGCTGGCCAGGGTAGTTGACTTACACCTTCTAGAGCACGTTGGGTGGCACGGGATACATGCGGACGTGCATTGTCCTGTTGGAACAGCAAGTTCCCTTGCCGGTCTAGGAATGGTAGAACGATGGGTTCGATGACAGTTTGGATGTACCGTGCACTATTCAGTGTCCCCTCGACGATCACCAGTGGTGTACGACCAGTGTAGGAGATCGCTCCCCACACCATGATGCCGGGTGTTGGCCCTGTGTGCCTCGGTCGTATGCAGTCCTGATTGTGGCGCTCACCTGCACGGCGCCAAACACGCATACGACCATCATTGGCACCAAGGCAGAAGCGACTCTCATCGCTGAAGACGACACGTCTCCATTCGTCCCTCCATTCACGCCTGTCGCGACACCACTGGAGGCGGGCTGCACGATGTTGGGGCGTGAGCGGAAGACGGCCTAACGGTGTGCGGGACCGTAGCCCAGCTTCATGGAGACGGTTGCGAATGGTCCTCGCCGATACCCCAGAAGCAACAGTGTCCCTAATTTGCTGGGAAGTGGCGGTGCGGTCCCCTACGGCACTGCGTAGGATCCTACGGTCTTGGCGTGCATTGTGCGTCGCTGCGGTCCGGTGCCAGGTCGACGGGCACGTGCACCTTCCGCCGACCACTGGCGACAACATCCATGTACTGTGGAGACCTCACGCCCCACGTGTTGAGCAATTCGGCGGTACGTCCACCCGGCCTCCCGCATGCCCACTATACGCCCTCGCTCAAAGTCCGTCAACTGCACATACGGTTCACGTCCACGCTGTCGCGGCATGCTACCAGTGTTAAAGACTGCGATGGAGCTCCGTATGCCACGGCAAACTGGCTGACACTGACGGCGGCGGTGCACAAATGCTGCGCAGCTAGCGCCATTCGACGGCCAACACCGCGGTTCCTGGTGTGTCCGCTGTGCCGTGCGTGTGATCATTGCTTGTACAGCCCTCTCGCAGTGTCCGGAGCAAGTATGGTGGGTCTGACACACCGGTGTCAATGTGTTCTTTTTTCCATTTCCAGGAGTGTAGATCAGGAACAATAGAGCGCCTATGACACTTCCTTGGGGAACGCCGGATATTACTTCTGTTTTACTCGATGACTTTCCGTCTATTACTACGAACTGTGACCTTTCTGACAGTAAATCACAAATCCAGTCGCACAACTGAGGCGATACTCCGTAGGCACGCAGTTTGGTTAGAAGACGCTTGTGGGGAACGGTGTCGACAGCCTTCTGGAAATCTATATGATATATAATAAAATCTGAGAGATTACATTTCTTACTTCTTGTTGCAATACAAAAATTTACTTTGCTTTAAGACTGAAAAATTATTGCCGCTGCACTAGAACGGTTCTGAAATGCCTGCTAACTTGTTACTTATTTTTGAAGCACAAGACACAGTGCAGTTGACGAGCGGGAACCCATTCCATGTTTAGAAGCATAACAGTTGTAGAGTGGTAAGCTCTGGCGATATATTCGTGTTAATGTGTAGTGAATTTTAATTCGACTGAAAGTTGGGAAACATCAAAGTCTCACTGAATAGAAACAGGAGCTATGAGTGTATTTAAACCCATAATCTCAAAGAGCTTGTGAGGCTGGCAGTAAAGCAATTAAGAAACGTACCTGTTTTTATTGTTGATCTAAAGGGGTTAGACACACTGCGACAAATGCTTGCTGGAACATGTCTGCAGATGCTAGGCAAGCCTGCATGATGCACTACACATGTAAAACAAGTTGCAAGTGTCACTCTTGGTCAGAAAAGTGTTCGGAGTAGTTGTTAGTGTAGTATGTCGGACGGTGCTAAGTGAATACGAACGTTGGTAAATTGATGGTACTCGTACGGTCGATGCTTCCGTAGCCAAGTTAGACGAAGTGCTTGGTATTTCAAAGGACAAAGTATCGAAGATTTATACCACATACAGGGAATGCGGGGAAATATCATTCGCTAAGGCGCAAAGCGGACGAAAGTGTGTGTTGAGTGATCGTCATAGACTAACATTGAAGAGGTGTATGGCGAAAAATAGGAGGAGGACAGCTGCAAAAGTCACTGCAGAGCTGAATGTCACACTCACGAACCCTGTCAGCACCAAACGACACCAACGCGAGCTCCAGAAGCAGTGGATTGGAGGGCGAGCTGGAATTCCAAAACCACTCAACACTGATACAAACGTCCGCAACAGAAAAACATGATGCCGAACTAACTAACGGCTTCCAGAGGCAACACCGATTTCATTTTTAACATTTATTTAATTATTGACACCGGAATTAAAAATTAAAATGCTGTAATAATCTAGCCGCGCGGGATTAGCCGAGCGGTCTAGGGCGCTGTAGTCATGGACTGTGCGGCTGGTCCCGGCGCAGGTTCGAGTCCTCCCTCGGGCATGGGTGTGTGTGTGTGTGTTTGCCCTTAGGATAATTTAGGTTAAGTAGTGTGTAAGCTTAGGGACTGATGACCTTAGCAGTTAAGTCCCATAAAATTTCACACACATTTGAACATTTTTTTGTAATAATCTAGTCGTTTGGAGATGTATTCTTATGTCTAAGGTTTAAGACAATTAGCTGCCAGGTATTAAAGTTAGATATTGTCTTTATGCCTTGAGGCATCGTTGTGGAAATGACCCAGGTTGTATTCATCTAGTATTTGAGAATGAAAGCACCGAGTGATTTCCAGTAAACTTTGTACATAATTTATAACTTTTTCCAAACTTTTTCTCACTTACACCCTAAGCTCTCATAAAATAATGGATGGAAATAGTTTATTGCTTATTTCAGTTTCATTGCCTACTACGTGTTCGTTCAGTACAATCTCAGCATTTGCATCATGCTGTAATTGGTTACTTCTTTAGTTGTTGTTGTTGTGCTCTTCAGTCCTGAGACTGGTTTGATGCCGCTCTCCATGCTACTCTATCCTGTGCAAGCTTCTTCATCTCCCAGTACTTACTGCAACCTACATCATTCTGAATCTGCTTAGTGTATTCATCTCTTGGTCTCCCTCTACGATTTTTACCCTCCACGCTGCCCTCCAATCCTCAATTTGTGATCCCTTGATGCCTCAGAACATGTTCTACCAACCGGTCCTTTCTTCTTGTCAAGTTGTCCCATAAACTCTTCTTCTCCCCAATTATATTCAATACCTCCTCATTAGTTGTGTGATCTACCCATCTAATCTTCAGCATTCTTCTGTAGCACCACATTTCTAAAGCTTCTATTATCTTCTTGTCCAAACTATTTATCGTCCACGTTTCACTTCCATACATGGCTACACTCCATACAAATACTTTCAGAAACGACTTCCTGACATTTAAATCTATACTTGATGTTAACAAATTTTTCTTCTTCAGAAACGATTTCCTTGCCATTGACAGTCTACATTTTATATCCTCTCTACTTCGACCATCATCAGTTATTTTGCTCCCCAAAAAGCAAACCTCCTTTACTATTTTAAGTGTCTCATATCCTAATCTAATTCCCTCAGCATCACCCGACTTAATTCGACTACATTCCATTATCCTCGTTTTGCTTTTGTTGATGTTCATCTTATATCCTCCTTTCAAGACACTGTCCATTCCGTTCAACTGCTCTTCCAAGTCCTTTGCTGTCTCTGACAGAATTACAATGTCATCGGTGAACCTCAAAGTTTTTATTTCTTCTCCATGGATTTTAATACCTACTCCGAATTTTTCTTTTGTTTCCTTTACTGTTTTCTCAATGTACAGATTGAATAACATCGGGGAGAGGCTACAATCCTGTCTCACTCCCTTCCCAACCACTGCTTTCCCTTTCATGCCCTTCGACCCTTATAACTGCCATCTGGCTTCTGTACAAATTGTAAATAGCCTTTCGCTCCCTGTATTTTACCCCTGCCACCTTGAGAATTTGAAATTCTTTAATAGTATTTCATTTTGCAACAGATTTTGCAGACAGTATTCTAATACATCACTGAATGTACTTACAAAGTGATATCATTGTACGACACGTAGAACAGGAGATATGGCTGAACAATCGAAAATTTGTCCATGCTTAACTTCTAATATTTAACTCACTTCTAAAGGAAACAGACGTTTGAAGCAATTTTGCCTCTGTAAAAAATCGAGGATGGTGGTTAATGGTAATACCTAAACCGATAGTAAATTGGTGTGCTTTCATTCAAATATTTATATGAAATAGGAAATGAAGAAAAGAAAAGAAAAGGAGGGGTGGAAAACTCGTGACTTCTTGAAAATGTGGTGCCCTGAGGGTTTTTTGAATCACTTGGAATACTCTTTTGTTCCTCCTATCTACGATAAACTGCTGCTAGAAGGGGATTAAGTGTACGGGGTAGTCAAATGAAAACGAGACAGACGGAAAAAAGCAAGTGAACTGTTTATTAATACTAAAATAATGGCCATAATGGTTAGTACATTTATCCCACTGTCAGACAAGATGGTCAATGTGTTTATGAAAAATTATTTGCGGTTGCCTACGGAACCATGATGCTACCCAGGCATGCACCTCTTCGTCAAAATAAAATCGACGGCCATGTACGTCTTTCTTTAGGGCTTAAGGACAAACTTAATTTAGTTTGTTTCAATTAACCGAGTCGGTGCGGCTGCACCAAGACGTTGCCATAGAAACGTAAACAAGATCACATTATTATTCGTGAGAGACACACGATGCCTACTTTTTATTGTCAGATATGTGGTGTGGGCGAACGGAATATGTGTCAGCTTATTTATAATTTTTGGTGCACTTAGTATTAAAGTGAGAGATACGAAACAGCGTCCTGATCATTGTGTAAATTTCCAGCCACTACTTACATCTCACTTGCAAAGCTGCTCTGCAGATGTGCTGTCAGCCACAACGGAAAAGGCATCGCCCAGGTGACGTCTGTGTGTGAAGCTGTGCGCCGAACAATGTGAGTGAGTGTCTGTTGTACTTAGGTACGACAAGAGTGTGAAATACTGAGTGAGGCCTTTCTCCACAGAGTACTAGGTGCGGTGGCTTCTAATTAAAGCTCAGAACTCATGCGCCACAATCTTCAATTTCGTGCAATGCCCCGTGTAAGTTCTTTCTTCTCCTTTAAATTAAGGTGCATATCACATTTACCTGATTATCGTCGATTCTGTCTCGAATAATCAGATGCTGAATCCACATTTATAAAGTAAACTGTAATGTTAATGTTTAGCACAGCATCAATGACACCAATCACCGTAGGGCGAGAGATTTGCACTGATAACAGCCAAATATAATTTCCATAAGGCCGAGTTTCCAAGGTTGCGTGAAACTAGCGTACAGCTCTTCGAAAATTGAACTTAAGTAGTGTTCTCCCATTATCCACTTACATTATTTTTACGGCAACCTGAGAGGAGGAATTAATTTCGTAAAACTATTAACGAGCAGCCTAATGAACAAACTTGTGAGCGCCTAACGTGCCCCTTATTGCCGCGCAGTGACGCGTGTTTTCATTTAAGCGAGCAGTCGGCCTTGTTATTGTACCGCAGAGCAAAACGCGGCACAGCAGCGGGAAACACGAGCTGGCGCTGGAGCGCTGTTCGCTCGAATAACATTCTGTGCGAGCGGAAAGAATAGCCGACCTCAAGCGAGCCGCAATTTTATTTTACAGGTGTTTCTTTTATCAGTCTGAATGTTTTGAATATATCTGGAAAGTGAACGTACAGCAGGAAATGCCGAGAGTCACACTTGTATTCTTACCCGTGGAATACTTCGTTCCCGTGAAGCTACTTTTCCAGTTCCACTGCACCGCAATGGAGGATTTTAACGGAGATTCAAACCACTTACGGACCTTGACTTGTTTCTGCTTCTCGTGTAGCACACTGCAGGCAGACATCCAAAACGTTAAGCTTTTAGCCGGCCGGTGTGGCCAAGCGGTTAAAGGCGCTACACTCTGGAACCGCGTGACCGCTACGGTCGCAGGTTCGAATCCTGCCTCGGGCATGGATGTGTGTGATGTCCGTAGGTTAGTTAGGTTTAAGTAGTTCTAAGTTCTAGGGGACTGATGACCTTAGAATTTAAGTCCCATAGTGCTCAGAGCCATTTGAACCGTTAAGCTTTTCTGTGAACAGTGTAATTTTTGAACGTATACAGTGGAGTGGTAATTTCCGATAGCGCATAATTTTATGTTTTAGTAAACCTTATGAAATCCGCCATTTAGTGAGAGAACATCGTCTCAGTCACCAGTCTTACCGAAAATGGCGCTTTGCAGTTTGTTACAGGACCACGCGAGCCTGCAGCTGGATCTGCTTTATGTGCCACATGGCGCCATCTGATTCGATATTACCAGGGAATATACGATGATTTATGGCTTGTGAACAGTTTCTGACTCGCTACTATCCGTCACCTACCAAATAAAGTAAGTCCAGTTGCGGTACAAACAGTTTTAGCCAAGGGTTTTTTTTCTGACGCTTGCCAAACAGATCTGTATAAAACTCCTCATGTTTAATTCTTTTCTCACAACAGGCTCACTTGTAACATAACGTGCTCCCCAGGATTTTCAGAGGTCGCAGGTAATTTGTTTGTGATTTCGCAGATGCAGGTCTATCACTTTCTGCAGAGCAAGCGTTTGCTCTATTAAGCCTGATGATGTTAAATTTTTGGTTGTACTGTACTTAAAATGAAACTAGTACAAAATACCACTTACAATGACGTTTACAGCTTCGATATTGCTTCGTACTTCTCAACAACACAAGCACTGCAATACCTTATTTATGCGCCAATATACGAGGCAGCGACTTTCAATTAAAATGTTCTCCTCCTGTACGGGAATTACATTATGTGCACGAGTGCAAGATGTGACGCGTGAACGACGACATATGGAAGTTTTGTTCTAGTTGTGAGTCGTGCACGGGTAGCCAGTTCGGTTACCACGACCGCTCGCGTAAAGCGAGAAATCTGGGTTCAAGTCCTGGTGCAGCACAAATTTTCATTGTCTTTATTCCATTACACAACAGTTGATTGTCAGTATTTGCAACTTCGAATGCATTTCATGTGTTAGAACTCCATTTAGTCAAGAAACACTTCCCAGTTACGTCATATACAGCCTTGCTCTCCAATTCCCGGATTCGTAGCAGCTACTTCTCTCAGCGAAAGTTCTTGAGAAGAAATCTCACGAATGAAACCTAACTTATCTTTACGAATTACAAGCCGCGCGGAGTGAACGCGCGGTTTGTGGCGTCATGTCACGGACTGCGCGGCAGCTCCCGACGGAGGTTCGAGTCCTCCCTCGGGCATGGATGTGTGTGTTGTTCTTAGCATAAGTTAATTTAAGTTACTTTAAGTAGTGTGTATGTCTAGGGACCTATGACCTAAGCAGTTTGGTCCCTTAGGAAGTCACACACACAAACACACAAACGAATTACGAACTGTTAAAGCTGCTTGAGGCTATCATTTTCATGTGCTAATCTACAAAGCTCGGAGTCTTCCAGCCCACGAATAACTTAAGAAACATTTCGGGCTCCAGCGCGATCACGGTCCACCAAATATGCATATGATAACACCAATGTGATCAGAGGGAAATTTGCCTTTTGAGATCATAACTCGTATTTTGATTGTAGTAGAATATTCTCTTTCATGGTCGCTCTTTACGCAAAACAAAACTCGCGTTGATCAGTCAGAGTTTGATATGAAGTGGTGACAGGTCGATGTATACCAGCCATGGCTCAAACGTATAATCATATAAACAAGTATTTTGTCTTTTTCCAGTGTATTTGGTATGGTCGTCATTCAGCGGAAAATACTGACATTCTATAATTCTGGCCATTTAAGGTGGGGCAACGGCCTTGCTGCAGTGAATACACCGGTTCCTGTGAGATCACCGAAGGTAAGCGCTGTCGAGCGTGGTCGGCACTTGGATGGGTGACTATCCAGGCCGTCATGTGCTGTTGCCATTTTTATGGATGCACTCAGCCTCGTGATGCCAATTGAGGAGCTACTCGAGCGAATAGTAGCGGCTTCAGTCAAGAATACTATCTTACGCTGAGGATCTCACGGCGGTCGGATGGTCCCGATAGGCCAATCGTGGCCTGAAGACGGAGTGCTGGTCATTTACGGTAACATATATATTCATGTTACAAGATTGGTGTGCCTATCTGGAGCACTTCACGTCGCTTAGGTATTTAGCTGTAACAGTAAGTAGCGTTGTGAAATGGGTCGAACACGTTGCTAGTCGTTATCTACCCATGGGCACCCGACGTAACACATTTGTTAGTCTTAATCCCTGTTACTCTGGATCCTGTGATGCAGGAGCCACCGCTTTTTTCCGTTTATTGTAATTTCATTCCCCACCAGGGGCGGGCTGGCAGCAGCATAAGTGCTTTTCTTTAGCCGAGAGACATAACCAGACAGGAAGACAGAGAAAACAATATAAATAAGAAAACATGGCAGATTATAGACACAAAAAAGGCAGAACAGAAGAAAAGAAAGCATACAAAGTAGTGACTGTAAATCGGAGATAAAAATCTAAAAAAAGTATGTTACACGAAAAACACACACTAGATTAAAAGGTACCAGGCAAATTATGGTCGGAGCATAAAAGTCATAGAACGATGAAACCAGCCACATGATGGACGGTGTAGCAGCGAATGGTCATGGACAAAAAACAGGTCGGGCACACAATTAAAACCACGTCACTAGAGGGCACTATATAATGGCACCGAAACACAACACCAACGTATCACACTGATAACGTATAAAAACCTGGGAGGATCTGCCAGGGGGGCAGGAGGGGGACAAGGAAAAAGGGAATAGGGGAAAAGGGGAAAAGGAGGCGAGGAGGAGGGGAGAGAAAGTGGGATGAGGTGGGTGGGGGGGGCACGCTGAAGGAGGGCTGGGAGGGAAGGAATGGATGAGGAAAAAAGCTGAGGATGGGGTGCAGGGACTCAGGGATGGAAAGAGAAAAATCTGCTCTGGTTGAAGGAGGGGAGAGGAAAAAGGGGGCCTTGGGGAGGAGGGGGGAACAAGGCCAGGTTACAGTTGGAAGGAAGGGTAAATGTCACGGGGAAGTTCAACATCCCAGAGGGGGAGGTGCTGGAAATTGCCCTGGTGAAGGAGATGGAAGGTGTGGAGCTGGAGAGAGGGAGGAATACAGCAATAGAGATGTGGTAAAAGACGGGGGGGGGGGCTGCAGAGGAAGGAGGAAACCAGAGGTGGGGGGGATCAAGGATGCGGAGATCTTGGAGGAAGAGGAGGAGATGGGGGAAGGTAATGAAGTCGTACAGGAGCCATGTGGGGGAAGGAAGGAGGATACGGAAGGCAAGGCAGAGCACATGGCATTCGAGGAGTTGGAGGGCCTTGTAAAAGCGGGTGGGTGCGGAGATCCTGGCAACACTGGCATAACATAGGATAGGACAGATGAGGGATTTCTAGGTGTGGAGGATGGTGGAAGGATGAAATCCTCATGTCTCGCCAGATAGGAGTTTCAGGAGGCTGAGGGGGGGGGGGGGGCTTTCTTCTGGATGGTCGGGAGGTGAGGAGTCCAGGTGAAGTGACAGTCAAGGGTGAGGCCAAGGTATCTCAAGATGGGGGTGAGCTGGATGGGATGATCATAAGGAGTGAGGAAGAAGCCATGGAGACAGAAGGAGTGGGTGGTGCGGCCTATGATGATTGGCTGGGATTTGGAGGGGTTGAGATGAAGGAACCACTGGTTACACCAAGTGGTGAACTGGTCAAGGTGGGTTTGGAGGGTGTGTTGTGACCATTGAAGGGTAAGATAGAGAGCCAGGAAGGCAGTACCATCAGCATATTGGAGAAGGTAGACTGGTGGGGGTGGCCTGGGCATATCAATAGTGTACAGGAAATAGAGCAGAGGGGAGAGGTCGGAGACCTGGCAGACGCCAGCAGTGGGATAAAAGATATGTGAGTCGTTGTTGTGGAGGGTGGCATAGGAAGGACGGTGTGAGAGGAAGGAAGCGACCAGATGGACAAAATTGATAGGCAGGGCGTAGGTCTAGAGTTTAAAGAGGAGTCCAGCATGCCATACACGGTCATAGGCATTTTGGAGGTCGAGAGAAACAAAAAGGGCAGAGAAACTGGAGTTAAATTCAAGGGAGAGAAGGTGGACGAGGTTAAGGAGTTGGTCTTCGGTGGAGAAGGAGGGTCAGAAGCCACACTGGGTAAGGGGGAGAAGGTGGCGTTGAGTAAGGTGCTGATGGATACGATGGGAGAGGATGGATTCGAAGACCTTACTGAAGATGGACGTGAGGCAGATAGAACGATAGGAAGAGGCGATGGAAGGGGGTTTTCAGGAATCAGAGGACGTGGGAAGTCTTCCACAGGTCGGGGTAGAAGACGGAGATCGGATGAGATTATAGAGATGGGCAAGGACAATCGTGAAGGAGAAGGGGCTTTCTCTAAGGTGGCGGTAGGTGACACAGTCGTGACCAGGGGAGCCACTGCGAACTTGATGGTAATAAAACTACTACTCCTGAGGAAATGCCATAAAGTTGGTGATAGGCAAATTAATGATTAGTTCATAATGGCAGCAGCAACTGCGTTATGGCAGACTGTAACGGAGCTGCAACAATGTAGGTGGTATCAAGACTATTAGATGAAGAAAACTGTGATCCAGACACTTAGCTTATTTATTAAATGATAGAAGTCCATGTAATTTTGACCAACGTATAATTCGGACCATTCCTTAATTCGGTACAAGCGCAATAGATGGCACCACCTTTCAGACACCTGTGTGATCGGCCACCGCCACCTGCCGTCACTCGAGGACGAACAGCTGGTTAGAGAGGGTGTTGGGTTCTTGCGTCACGTGTTACTTATAAATCGTGACCAGTAGTAATGTACTGTACTGTCCACTTCATTAGCTCAAACCACAAAACAACTTTCCCCAGTTTTCAATATAACTGCAAGGTAAGTAATTTTACTATTATGAACAAAGTCAACCCAAAAATAAAATTTACCATAGAAACAGAAAATAACGAAGTGTTAAATTTCCTTGACCTCACAATATATAGACACAACAATCAACACAAATTCTTCATATTCAGAAAAGTAACCATCACCAGCAAAGCCATTCACAAATATTCTAATCATCCAATTGCACACAAACTAGCCGGTTTCCAATATATGCTACACAGGCTGAACAAAACTCCACTCACTGAAAGCGTCTATAACAATGAATTACAGACAGACAAATAGCCATAGAGAATGGATATGATACAAATACTATAGATAAACCGAACCACAAAATTTAAACCAAATTTTAAAAAAAGGCATGCTACACACAAAAACAATAGCCTTCTCACCAAATTACAAACACACAGAACACACAAGAAACACCCACAACACCTATTACAGCAGAGCAGCTCGCATAATAGGCAACATACTTAAGAAACAAGCGCTAAAAATAGCCTAATGGACAGACAACTCAACACAGAAGAAACTAACGACAACCAACACAAGCACAGACAAACAAAATACATCAGGTATTTACCGACTACCATGACAGGACGGAATAATAAGTTTATATAGGACAGACAAGCAGAAACTTTAACACCAGGTACACAGAACGCAGAAGAGCCTTGAAAAGAAACAGCTGTCATTCCACGTTTGCTGAACACCACGTGCACAATAAACATAGCCCAAAAGACATCAAGACTGATTTGAAAATTGTCAAATGCAGCAACAGCCCTCCCCCCCCACAAAAACTAATAATTGAAGAAAACTACGAAATACAACAAGCCATAGTTGAAGGAAAGCAAGTAATAAATGAATACACAGCTCTGTGCAATGGAAATCTGATATCTGTCCTCAAAGAATTAGTAGATAACACCAACCTTTAGAACCCCTCTCCCCCCCCCCCCCCCCCTCACACACACACAAACACTTACATGCATAAACACACACACACATATACAATTATTATAATGATGATAAATCCTCGAACCTACTCTCTCTCTCTCTCTCTCTCTCTCTCTCTCTCTCTTTCTCTTTCTATCTCTCTGTTTCTCTCTCTCTCTCTCCCTCCCTCTTCCTCTCTCTCTCTCTCTCTTTCTCCCTCTCTTGTTTTTTTTTCTCTCTCTCTCTCTCTCTCTCTCTCTCACACACACACACACACACACACACCTCTGAGAGATTCAAAACAACTGCCAATGACAGCTTCAACTGTTCCACTGTTCACCATCTTGTTTTCACTCATTCAACTGTTCCACTGTCCGCCATCTTGTTTTTACTGCTGGTAAATAATGACAGTGACAGTGAAACTCAACACACGGAACTTGACAATGAAGAAGATGATGAAAAAAGAAAACGTAAGTGAAACCTAATGTAAATAGATACACACACACACACACACACACACACACACACACACACACGCCATTTCATGTAAATTATTAATTTCATGAATAGCCATAACAGTTTAGAAATCGTAATTTTTGCGTAAATATTTTGCCTACATTAAGTTGTATGTAGTTGCAGATGACAAACTGTAAAGAAAAACAGACACTGTAATAACAGTATGCAGCAGAAAAACCACACCATGTGGTAAGAAGGTATGAATACATAATTTTATGCGCTCTTCAAAAATCTGTAATTACGATTTAGAAACTAATATTTACTTGTATTGAAACAGTAAAGAATATTCCTTATGTTTAACAGCCATAATGATAAAAAACCCACTGATGATGCTGCAACTGCAGTGAAACATGTCTGGGACAACAAACAAAATTTTGTTTTGCTAAAGGCGGACCCGACCCAGAAACATATCTTATAATTTCACGGTTATTTTTAAAATATGTTGTAGTGGTGTAATGCTATTTCTACATTCTTTGCACTGTTTTTTCTCGTGTGAGCCGTGTGATCAGAGGTTCGAGTCCTCCCTCGGGCATGGGTGTGTGTGCTGCCCTTAGCATAAATTAGTTTAAGTTAGACTAAGTTGTGTGTAAACCTAGGACCCGACGATCTCAGCAGTTTGGTCCATAGGAACGTACCACAAAATTTCGATTTCGATTTCTCTCGTGTGATTCGGACCACACTGAAGTGTTTGATTTGGTCCACTGATCTAGTCTATCAACTAGTATAGTTTTCCAGATGACCACCAGGGAAACCACAAAAGCAAAAAGAAAGTATAATAAGTGGAAACATGACTAACTGGCGTTGGCCTTAACACAGTGAACAACGGGGCAGGTGTTAACGAATTGGCGCTGAGGTAAAATATTCCCGAAACAACACTCAGTAGACACATTTCCCGCAAAAAGACCACAGTATCTGACTTTCGTATAGGCTATCCAATGGATTTGCCTTCTGCAGTCGAAAATGACCTTGTTCAGCGTCTGCTACACCTGGAAAACGTGTTTTATGGGTGCGTAATTTCAATCACTTTACTAAACATTTTCAAAATATATAGATAATAGAATTAAATTAATACAAAGCTTAATTAAACTTGCCAAAATCAATATTCTTCATTGAAATTTCTGTATTGTTTACCTTTTCAAGTGTAGCTTTTCGTTCATTTTAGTGTGACCACGAGGGATGTGATAAGACTAAGATTATAAATAGCAGTGCCAAACAAAATCAACACACGCTTTAATAGGGACCAAAGATCTGCTGTTAAGTTATGGTAAGACGGTTTTATGAGGCGGTACCCCGAACTGAGCTTACGACAACCGGTATTAAGGTCCCAAGCTGGGGCATCCAGCTTCAACAAGTTAGTAGCCCATAAGTTTTTTGATTTGTTGGAAAGATTGTGGATGAACATAAAACCACAGCCACAAGAATATTCAACATGGAAGAAATTTTGCACACGGTTGTCCTACGTCCTGAAAAAGTGCTTTCTAAGAAAAGGAAACATCAAGTAGGAGCTATCACGAGATGTAAACGAGGGCTTAATGTGACAGGGGTCTACGTGCCACGGAAGCTCATCTATACTAGGGATAGAATGAAGGAATCTCTTTCATTTGGAGCACCTCCTAGGGTAATATTTTGTTGGCAAGAAAAGGGATGGATGAATGTTAAGCTTTCTGCCGATGGATGGAGCACTTTGTGTCTGCTGTCAAGCCTTCTCTAGAAACAAAAGTCTTCTTGAGACTTGATGGACACAGTAGCTACACCCAAAGTCTAGCCGCCATAGAAATTTCTCGAAAAAATGGGATCATCATGTTATCAATGCCACCCCATTGCACACACCATAAACATCCTTTGGACGTGGCTTTCTTCAAACCGCTTAATACACGCTTTGGGTCAGCAATCGCAACAAAACTAAGGGAGAATCTTGGGATACGACTGACAGTAGAGCACATAGCGTTCTTAGCGGGAGTTGCGTTCCCTAGGGCGGCGACTATGGAAACAGCGATCAGTGGCTGCCGAGTATGTGGATTACGGCCAGTGGATAGACATGTTTTTATCGAAGGTCACTTTTCTCCCTCATCCGTGACCGACCTGCCTGAACTTCAAAGGAACGAGAATGAAGCGTCCAGACCTTCTCATTCAACCACGCACCCACTGCATGCATCCTCAGATTCCCCAGACACTTCGAAAGCATTTCGTGACTATGTTCCAGCAAACAAAATTAGTCCTCTTGCATTAACCAGTACAGATGGTTCAAGAAGGAAACGTGGTACAACATCTGGAATAATTCTGACTGGAACACCTGATAAGACAAAGCTGCTAATGACGCAATCGACAAAACGTAGCGCAGATAAGGGACACATTCTGCAGAAACGAAAACGATGATTGAAGTTACGGGATCTTCAGATGGCTGTGAGACTTTCTGTTTTGTACGTGTAGAATCACCTCAGGAGAACTGGATTTAGAGTGATAAATGCAAAGGATGCTCGCACGAAAACTGTTGTGAAGTAACAAATGACAGTTTCTGTTTTTGTGATCGGTGTTCGCAGTAATCATCTGATATTGGCATATTATGTTTAGTAGTTGACATCTCTGTATTTATCGCGTATGGACAGGTTAGTATCATGTAGTCCAATTTACACTACTGTGTGATCCAGATTACATGGATGAGGTTCAAATTACACGATACTGAATTTCAACTATTTGTTATTATCACAACAGTAGCTTCATAAACTAATAAAATTTATATTCATCAATTGATGTATCTTGCTGTTTGTTATCCAAGAAAATATATTTCTAGGCTAGGGTTCATTCTGTCAGGATATATCAATAATGAACTTTATGTGGTCCAAATTACACGGACTTCCTCAACAATATTTGGGTCGCCACAAGCATCACTTATACATGGAAGAAATTATATCTCAAATGCTTTTGTATAAGGGAACATATGCACTTAATGATCAAAGGAAATAAAAATTTAATTGGCATTGGCTTATAAGTAGTGGAGGAAAGTCAGAGGCTGTATTAAGGAAGTGAACTAGCGCAGTTTCTTGTCATCTAACACCACGAAACATGTTCTCGCAAATCTAATTCATCAAATGAGTGACAACTTAGCTCTAATAGAATAAAAAAAACGATAGGGGATTAACATAATGCTACGGTCGCAGGTTCGAATCCTGCCTCGGGCATGGGTGTGTGTGATGTCCTTAGGTTAGTTAGGTTTAAGTAGTTCTAGGTTCTAGGGGACTGATGACCACAGATGTTGAGTCCCATAGTGCTCAGAGCCATTTGAACTATTAACATAATATGTCTAAGTTCTCTTCCCCACTTTACCCATAATGCTGTTAATTTAGCTGCACCACGAAGGAATTATCCGAATGGAACGGAAATCGGTGGATGTGATGAACATGTACAGACAAATAAATTATTACAATTTCGGAAAACAAGAGAAAGAGCCTCACAAACTAAGCAAGTCAATAAAGCGTCAGTCCCTCTGTGACCGTAATGGGAGTAGTTATTCGGCTTGGCGTTGACTGATAGAGTTGTTGGACGCTATCCTGAGGGATATCGTGCAAAATTCTGTCCTGAGGCATATCGTGCAAAATTCTGTCCAACTGGTGCGTTAGATCGTCAAAATCCCGTGGTGGTTGGAGGGTCCTGCCCATAATGCTCCAAACGCTCTCGGTTGGTGAGACATCCGGCGATATTTCTGGGCAAGGTAGGGTCTTGCAAGCACAAAGACAAGCAGTAGAAACTCTCGCTCTGTGGTGGCGGGCATTACCTTGCTGAAATGTAAGCCCAGGATGGCTTTGCCATGAAGGGCAACAAAACGGAGCATAGGATATCGTCGACGTACCGCTGTGATGTAAGGGTGCAGCAGATGACAACCGGAGGCTAAGAAAAGAAACGGCACCCCAAGTCATCATTCCTGGTTGTTGGGCCGTATGGTGGACGACAGTCACGCTGGAATCCCACTGCAATACGGGGTCTCCAGAGACGTCTTCGCTGGTCAACGGCAATTATTTGAAGCGAAACTCCCGTCAATCAGGTTACAGGTCCTGGCGACGCCTCGGGCAATTATGGGATGTCGACCTGAACGTCGCCGCCATACTTTCCGACAACCAGGACTGATGTTCCGGGTGCCATCCTTTTTTGTAGCAGGACACCTTTGGTTGTCATACGTGGCATCCTTACTGGACAGCAGTACGTCAGAGATATTCAACACTCCGGTTTGTTGCCCCTGATGGGGAGCCATGCTGGGTTCTCAATTCAGCAAGATAATGCAAGCCTGCACACGGTGAGAGTTTCTACTGGTTGTCTTCGTATGGAGCATTATAGGCATGGCCTCCCAATCAACACGGATTTTGACGATCTGATTCTCCAATTGGACAGAATTTGCCACGACATCCCTCAGGAGGACATAAAAAAACTCTGTCAATCAATTCCAAGCCAGATAACTTATTGCATAAGGGCAAGAGGTGGACAAACGCATTACTGACTTGCTCAATTTGTGAAGCTCTTTCTCTGAAATGAATCATCCAATTCCTCTGAAATTTTAATAATTTTTTTTGTCCGTATGTGCAAATCGCGTCTACGGATTTCCTTCTCATTCGGATAATTGCTTCGTGGTGCGGACATTTTTTTTTGTCTTTGAGTGTATAATGTTACTACAATCTACCTCCATCGATGGCGCCTGCTGTGAGGTGTGCGATATCACTCAATGCAAATACCAAATATTTGGCTCTAATCGTGGCAAGCTACAGCTTACCGGGAACTTTCTAAGTTCCACGAAATGAGCACTTACTCTTCAGAAGCAAGTTTGACAGTAAGTCTGTTTAACCTTCAACTAGCGTGTTCGGCAGAAAGGAGTTACACGGGTTGACTGAGGGAGAAAGCACGCCCAAAATCTGTCCTTCTACCTCCACACACTTGCGCCACGTTTCCTCTCCCACAGGAATTTATTAGCCAAATAACAAACATGTAATCATCAGTGCTTGTCTGATCTGATGAGTCTGGAGAAGATGCTGCCAGTCCTGAAAGCTGTGCCAGCTCCTTTCCTCCTTCTCGGGCTTGACTCAAACACAGTATTATCTGGCGCTCAGTTACCTGACCTCCTCAGCTGAACCCTACAGTATGTCTTAGCGCCGCCCCTCTGCAGTGTCCACGCATTGCGTCTAGCCACCCACTCACAGGCCGACCAGTCGTTGGTAGACCCCCTCTGCCAAGCTTGTCTGCCCCAACACGTTTCCCTTTGTTGTGTACCATTTTATAGCTGTCAGATCCAGGGTCTGGGTGTGTCAGCTCCAATGGTGCATGGATACCTGCTAATCCACACGCCGTCCTTCTCCCTTCTGTTTCGGCATGGTGGAAACTGCCACATGGCTGGGTGCAGGTAGGATTTGCCACTCAGTCGCACTATGAACATACACAGTCACAGGTTGGCGACCTCCTCAGTGGCCTGTGAATGGACGGCTTACGGGGAAGGCGGCACTGCCAGTTCAGACAACGTCTCTTGGTGTCTCCGGGCCACACTCGGCAGCCCACGCAGTTTCTGAAGCTGCCTGCATTCCCATCCGGGGACATCCTGATGACCAGTTGCCAGGCAGGAACTCACTTAGTAGTTTGTACCACTCAACACAGGGCGAATGAATCAAGCTTTGCCCAGAAAGCTACACGCCAGAACATCACATACACTATTGCATTGTTAACTGCAACGTAAAATCATGAAATGGAATTAACTTCAGAACCATTACAGCTGAATCTCGTATCCACTCATATACCAATTAAGAGAAAAAATGAAACTAAAAAGGAAACAAAGTCACGTAAACTCGAATTTATTGTATGACAGTCTGAAATTAAAATACGAAGGGAAGGCCCCAACCAGGTCAACGCCTCACAATATAAAGTATGGAGCAGAGATGACTATGAATGATGTATATTTATTGGAGGGATTCAGGGACAGCATAGTACATTTGTAAAGGAAATCGCATGCAGAACGCTAGTGCAATACATTCTAGAGTAGTACTTCAGTGGAGCAGGTAAGTATGACAGCAGATAATGAACGAATTGAGAGATGAGATGCTAGGGTAGCAAGATATGGAAACTACCCGTGTTAAAATAGTTATGAGTTACAAGGAAGTAAGGAAAGGTAATATACAATATGTACAAGAACAAAGAGGGAAGACCAAGAATCAAGTGTTTTGGTTAGAAACGGTATAAGGCACGGATTTAGTCTTTCTCCCCTAGTGCGCAATGAGGCAATGACGGAAATAAAGATTCAGAAGGGAATTAAAATTAAAGCGAAGGAATGTCTACGATAAGATTCGCTGCTAACATTGCTATCTTCAGTGAAAATGAGGATGAATTGCATTACGTGTAGAATGAATGAGCAGTGTAATGAGCACAAATCGTGAATTGAGAGTAAACCAGAGTAAGACGAAAGTAATCAGAAATATAAGAAATAAGGTTAGCGAGAAACTTAACGTAAAAATTGGAGACCACGAAGCAGACAAAGTTAAAGAATTCTGCTAGTTTTGTAGTAAAATAGTACATGATGGCCGGCCGGAGTGGCCGTGCGGTTAAAGGCGCTGCAGTCAGGAACCGCAAGACCGCTACGGTCGCAGGTTCGAAGCCTGCCTCGGGCATGGATGTGTGTGATGTCCTTAGGTTAGTTAGGTTTAATTAGTTCTAAGTTCTAGGCGACTGCTGACCCCAGAAGTTAAGTCGCATAGTGCTCAGAGCCATTTGAACCATTTAGTACATGATGGACGAAACAAGGAGGGCATAAAAAAGAGACTAGCACAGAATAACACATCATTCTTTGCCGAAAGAAGTGACTAATACCAAGATCGGTCTTAATTTGAGAAATAGATTTCTGAGTACATGCATATGGGCCACAGAATTGTATGTGCTCATACAATAAATCCTATTAATCCAATTTATAGCAGGGCGTAGATTATACCTAGCATTCCAAATGTAAATGAATTATGGGCTGTGAGAAAACCGGAAAAGAAGCGAATCCAAGCATTTGAGATGTGGTGATATAGAAAGATGTCGAAAATTAAGTGAACTGATAAGATAAGAAATGAGGTAGTTCTCAGCATTATCGGCCGGGCTGTTTGCGGGGAACACTCGGCCACCCATGCAGTTTCTGAAGCTGCTTGCACAATGCCTTGGTACATTCCCATCCACACCGAACCTGCTGGACAGCTACCACACAAGGACAGACTTAGAAATTCGGAAAAACTTGAAGAAATGGCGGGCTGATAGGAGATGTATTAAGACATAAAGAAATAACTTGAGTAATACTTCAGGGAGCTGCTGAGGGTAAAAATCTGTAGGGGAAGACAGAGTTTGGATTGTATCCAACAAATAATTAAGGATGTTGGGTCCAAGTGCTATTATGAGATGAAGAGTTTGCCTCAGAAGAGGAATTCGTGACGTGGGGCATCAAACTGGACAGAAGACTGATGACCCGGCCAAAATATGTGCGTAGATATTATCTGTGTATTTAGATGTAGAAAACCGACATTGTTATCGTGCAATACTGTTAAGTAAATGGAAAACCAATATACGGTGAATAATTCTTCTTACGCCGTGGTATTGCCCAGTAGGGATCACCAAAATAAGATAAGAGTGTTTTCGGGGATACAGAGGCATAACATTATGCACCTCGAGAAGTGGAATGTTGACGACAGTCTGAGAATAAGCAATGAGAAAAGGAATTTTCAATCTCTGCCAAGGAAGTAACTTATTTATTCCGCTACAAGTTTTAGAAGACCGCCAGAAGTGATGAACAGAATAATTTATAAGAATAGTTTAATTGTATAGCTTACCGGACCTCAAGATGGAAGCTGGATTTGTGAAACAAGGAGTTTGACACATACATTGATTGAGTGGCACAGGTGGACCACTCCTTTTATCACTGATTACATAGACAGTAATTTCTCCCTCGCACATACACGAATAGAATAGCACATGAAACGCTTAATTCTTTTCAGAAATGCCGTCCTCCACTCAATGCTCAAGGCCAATAAGTATTTACGTAGATGTACATGTGAGTGATACACCCTTGGGACTTCATTCCGCTTTAATTATGACGTAACTGGTATAGACGAAGTAACATTCCTAGGGGACCACACGGGTCGTCACCACAACTGTCATAAATAACAGTAGAAGGTTCTTGTACTCGTGATCCTGAAACATGCAACTCTGCACGATGCCATTACATGTGAAATTAAAGCGTTCTCTGCCGTTAACTGACGAGCCGCAGGTTTGTTTGGTTAATTTCTGTACACCTGGCACCGCTGTGTGCAGACACGGTACCTTAGGTTGTTTTTCGTGGCGTGGCCGGCCGAAGACAAACCGATAGGGAACCGGTGACGTCCTTACTCGCGACCTTTTGCTGACAACGATATCGCAGTGTCGGAACGTTAAAGGAGCTGCCTCCGGCACAGAGCCCAGTTCTGAGAACAGCCTTTGCAGAGATTTTTCTATATTTCAGAAGAAAGTCTGAACTGACAAGTTTCCTCAAAATTGTCTTGATATCAACATCGTTAACTTTGGATCCCAAGTGCTCCTGAAACGAAGAACATCTTTCAAAGACGAAAAATCCATCTATACTATATACTAGCTTCCTAAAAATACCTTTACATTATGTGCTTGCCTTCTTGCTCGACACAAATCCTTTTAATTGAAATAATTTCTTTCAACTTACGAAGAGCAGTGGAATTCATTAGCTGCTTTATATCAGCTCAACCAACACTTAATAACAGACGCAGATTGCAGTGTTGTAGGCAGTAACCCTGTTCCGTTACACATTTTGTCTTCTCAAGCAGTATGCCATTTACTGTTTGGTCTTGAATGATGGTAGTAAGTATTGCTGTTCAGATTCCGAATGCACGTGACAGCTTATTGCCAAATTTAATTGTAGTTTTTACCTTGAATACATGCAGACGGAGAAGTATTACTTCAAAAATTACATGAAACTGATCTTGTCCGGATTCCAGATCTGTTCTGAAGGCACAAAATCTTTTTTGCAAGTAGAAATTGGTGGTATTACCTATAGATATGAGTTCCTAAACACTGAATAAACAGCGGGCAGGCTTTATATGTACACTGTTTCGTGCTTATATCCACTGAATTTCTTTCTCTCCCCATAAGAAACACATTGTTCTGAGTCAACAATTGGTTGCTTATGAGACCTTCCACTGTATTACACAGGATGTCACCTAAAACTTGCACCGCAAGTACGGCGGAAATTGAAAGTTCTATTGATGTGCGGTTTTCGTAGAATGGATTGGTTGTCAGGGGCTTGTATTGTTCGTCAGTCAACAGTTTGTAATAATACATAGAAAGCATATTTTTTTTACAAACATACCCTTGTACTCATTGATATTAGCGAACTAAAAGTAGAGTAAATTAGTATGTCGCTGCTGTTTGTTGTGGGACTCTAATGCGATACCTTTACGAGATATCGTATTTTGAAATCTGGCATCGACACTTTTACAATACCTGCGCTAGCAAACACTACAGGGCAACACAAGAGCACACCCTAGTTAGGTGGGTTCTGACCAATAAGGAGATGATTGACCATCACACGTTGTGTCCAAAATGACCACCGACAGTGGCATTACACGCTTCCAGTCTAGCATGGAAGGACTGCTGCACACGTGCTAGCATTTCAGTGGAGAAATCTGAGCAGGCTACATTAATACATTGTTGCATCTCATCGAATGTATTTGGTTTGTCCTTGTAGACAGCGTCTTTCAGTTTTCCTCACAGAAAAAGTGTAAGTGTATTGTCATATCGCTAGTTTAGTTGCGGAGTATGCGGGCAGCGCGTTTGCAGAGTCGAGCACGGGACACGGAACTGTTATGTTGTATTGTGGGTAGCTCTGCTTGTGAGAGGCATTGTTATTATGGAAGTTCAAGTGTTGCTACAAGTGCTATCACAGTAAAGTGATGAAATGTGGAAGTGATTCAGAGGAAAGTGCGTAATGATGTCATTAAAAATAAGCAGTGCCGCCGATAACGTATTTGTATATCCTCTCGTTGCGTGTCGCACCGTACATCAATAATCCGCGCCATGTTCAGCCTCTCAAAATGAACCAATGTCGATCAGCAATAGAGTTTACCGCGAAAGAGAGCATTCAAGTGCCAGTGTCTTGTAGTGGGCGCGAGAACGTGCGTTCGGTCATCGCGTTCCGCATCATCAACAATCAGCCGCGCCGCGACGGTTACGCGCACGCTCGTACAAGTGATATTGTGGACAGATAATCATCAAAAATGTTAATTGGGATAATGAATTATGACTTAGAATGTTAACAGTGCAACTTGTGATTTCTTATCGTCTCAAAATATAGATGTTCATACCAGACGTAGGACGGTGTTGTCACTCCTCGTTTCGTGACTGCACGCCCTGTCCACACCACGCACCTGGAACTCCCGCGGCGGCCGTACTGTTCTGCTCCACACTGCTGCTGTCCTGTCTGAAATTATGTATCTAAATATGCAAGTGGGTTTAGGGGAGCCACTCAACGTTAAGCACAATCACATTCCTCCAACACTACATCTCTACACTCTCCACGCCTCTCCTTTACACGACCCACGAAATCCGCCTTAGTATGGACATGCTCTTTCCAGTAACATCCTACGGCTTGGCTGTAATCTTATCCCCCTTCTCCCTCCCAAATTATTCCTCCTAATATACGCCACACAAATGCCCTGCTACTCACTACCCCAAATGCTATAATTCTCCGATAGCCCCATTCCTTGCAGTCTGCAGCCACTCATCATTTTCAATTCTCTGTGTATCGATTTTAATCAAGTAACATATCGGCTTTATACTTCTTAACTTCTGCACCTGGCCACTTGTTTTGTATATTGTGTGAAACATTCGTTTTCCCTTCGTCTGTGTATGTATTTTAATTAATCAAGTACTCAGCCTTTTATCTTTCAACTTATGCATCTGTTCTACTGTCTTTCTGTTTTGTTAACCATTAACATTTCCTATCATCATGTACAATTTTGTAATTTGTTTGAAATTTTTAAAATCATTTGGCTGAAGAGGAGTTCACTGTATCCGATGACAGACCGTCCCGCGACTGTATAGGATGAGAGAAATGAAATTATAATAACAAAAAAAAAAAAAAAAACAAGTTCATTCTTCTAAATTCACGTACTTAAGATGACGATGATATTCAACACAGCGATCGGCCGTAATCCGTATGGACTGCACCACGTAGCTTCTGCTACATTAGCAACGAATATTATGAACTCCTGGTAGTCTCAGGACCAGATTATCTTTAATAGGAGGCAACATATCCTTAATTTTCCTGGGTGGCCGAAGGACCGGTCTAATTCCTTGCCTCTTTAAGACCCCACCTGCTTTACTAGCTGTTGCACCACAGAATGGAAGCCGAGCTGTGTGTTTCTCCTCCTGACTTCGTTGAACGCCATTGCTCCTTGGTTCCCTTGACAGCACTGACCTAATATCACGGAATGAATATCCACTCATTCTGAGCACCGTCGTTGGATGATTAATCTTGGAGCCGCAGTGCCAGATGCCAGCCAACCAGATGCCCTCCTTTGGGCATAAAAGGTAGACGAATATTTGATAATTCCTTTTTTTATTTCGCTCGTCTCACTTACATACTTGTACAATTTATTTCTGTTGTGGTTACCGGATTCGGCTTGAGTCGCCCATTCTCAAACCACACACCTAAAAATTACAAAATACATATTGTACAGAAATGTTCACATGTAGTAAGCTTGTCCATGTTGCAAGTTCTCATATGATTATAGACATATCTTGTTATCACCTGTAACTAGTTACACAACAGGGTGCCAAAAGGCACTAAATGCTTCATACAAGAGAGTAAAACTGTGAGCAACAAATACGCTCGTTGATGCGGCAGCCTATGTGTACAGTGCTACACGCGAACGACACAACCAAACTGCCAAATCTAATTTCTAGTGTTCAACAGTATACCTCGTACTGCTATTAGCAGTTTGCCTTCGTAGAGGTGTAGCGCCTGCTCAGTTCACAACCACCATCTACATGATGTGGGTCTGAAGATGGTCTAAAACAGACCGAAATCCGTAACCCTAGTAACGCCATATAAAAAATTTAAAAAAGGTTTATTGCCGTTATGACTGAAGCGAGGATCTTCTAAGGACCATGTAATGCTCGATAAACATTGAAATGACAGAAATTATTCTTGGAAATAAACTTTTGAAGAAGTGAAAGAGAACTTCATGTCTTCCAGCAAGCACTTTGCACCCTCCTATAAGCACCGTTTCCAAGAAATAACTAATCTGTATGCAGTTCCCGTGAAATAATAATTTCCGGGAAGAGTGTTCCGATTCTTGCAATATCTCAAAGACTCGTAAATAGTCGCTAGAAAAATTTTCGAAAACAGTAAGATCCTATTCTCCAATTGAGAAAAAATACCGAAGTTCACGAATAGTATATTTTAGTCAATGGAAGTATAGCGACTTTAGGTGGAAGCTCTATAATGTCAGAATTACTTGTTTCCTTATTTTGAAATATCTAGTATCCATGCTTTCGTAGACACACATGTTCACTGGGGAGGGGGGGGGGGTCTAATGCACTCCTCATCCTGCAAATGTTTTCACTAGTTTTTTTCCGCTCACTTGTAGCCGAACCACGATTTTATTCTCAGTTTATGTCAAATGACTATGAACAAAAAGCTGAACTACAAAAAGATATACAACAAGTCATAATATTGTCTCTCTCATTTCATTCCTTCCGTGAATGTCTTCGCTCATCAATATACACTATACAATGGAATTCAAGAAGACGTTGCCATAAAAACTGCATGAAAATATAAGAGCTTGTGCAAAGTGTTTCTTCAGGTATCACAAGGTCCTGAATTTGAAGAAATTGTGTGTTAAGTAAATAATTAAGAAAGGAAAAGACATAATGTATCTTATAAGTCATTTATTTTTCTATTTACCTGCTTTCAACTTACATACTCATCATCATGTTCGTGTAAACGTGGAAAGTAGATATTGAAGTTAAAGGAAGTGTTGGCAAACTCGCAGAGTAACAGCTACCTTTGATGATGCAACAATTAGAATTACAGAAAATGCACCGGTTATCTGCTATGTGGCATTGGTATACAATTATTTACGGAACACCGACAGTCTAAATCAGCGTGGACGGGCGGGAACTTGAACCTAGTTCCTCCCCACCTTGGTCAGTAAGTGAGGTGGAATTATCATAAGAGATCTGAGGAGAATAAAACATAGCTGCCGAGTAGCTATACACACGTTTCAACATCTTGTTACACGTATATTGTTGTGACCTCTCAGGCTATTTGTGTGAAAATGACTATTTCCAGGTGACTGGGTTACACTGGCCGCAAACGCATATTCTTGGAAATCTCACGTATACAGGGCGATTCAGCTGCCCCTACCGGTGTCGTATGATGCAACCCACAATGTTACACGAGGCCTTCAAAAATCAGGTTTGATATTCTCGTATTCTCCCGCTTGCTACGTGCAAACTATTAGTCCTACAGAAAAAAATGAACAGAATCCTTTTGTAGGAGGTTTAATGTAGTTAAATTATATGCTGGGATAAGTTTTCGCTGGATGCCACGGTTTGCGCGTTTATCAAGGAAAACGTACAGTGACCTTCAAACGCACTTCCACCCCCATATTCATTCGTCACCAGCCAGTATTTCTAGAATGTTGTTCATAGCACTCCCTTCTACCACTGTCCAAAAATCTCTGACTACAAGAACTATTTCTGATATTCGACCTTCTCTGGTCTTTATTGACTGGGCTATTACGCCACCAGCATAGTCAGCTACTTCATTAATATTATTAATCTTAACATGCTCTTGAGTGTATTGAAAGAAAAGCGACGCTACGCTAAAACTAATTACGTTAATAATCTGGTCCATACTTAACTCTTACAACCACAGTAGTTTCGTAGGCAGAAGACCTGATGATGAAAGGTAACACTGTCTGGGGGCTATATAAAAATGTTTGAGAATGTATCCAAAATCTAGTTTACTGACAATATTTATTTTCCCAAAAACATAGACTGACATAATTTATGCAAAACACGTTATGATAGAATATCGTAAACAACATACAGGTGGTTTAAGGCCACAACGAACAAGGACCCTGGTGGCAAAAGTGGGTCAAGTAATCTGGCCCTAAAATGTGGATAACGCAATCTGAATTGATGTGACGCTGAGCAGACTTTGATCGATAATCTACAGAAGTCTACATAGGTGCAGCTGAGAACAAGTGGCGATTGCGATTTGTACGCCCTGACAAGGCCGGAGCAGCAGTACGTTACCCTGTTCGCTTCGTTCAGCGACGTAACTTGCAGCTGGCGAGATGTGTGCGGCGGTGGCGAGGCGTAAGGCAGCACCTGTGAATCGATCGTGGCCACGAAAGAAATGCAAAATCTCACAGTCTAGCGATCAGGCAGACGGATTGCAATTTACTCTCTACCAGAGCCCTGAAATCACGAAAGATTTCAATATGTGACACACCCGTTCGCTTGTCATGCCAAGGACCAATTTGGCTCACCTATACGACAGAGCGCACAAGGATACCAAACGTCAAGACTGGTAAACCAGAAACGAGTAGTCTGAGACGTTTGAAGTCACACTATCGGTGCAGTAAGAACTTCAGCACAGCTTTCCCAGTCTAGCTACTCGTAACTGAAGTCAGTCTTATAACAGGTCTCAGGCACCAACCACACAGAAGTTCCATCCAGAGCGAAGTCCACCTCTCCCAGAGAAAACGATTCCGTTTTTCCGCAAAGTGCACGAACGACACCGCCTTCACCGCATCTTGGGCCAATCACAGGGCTTTAGACGCTCTAAATTCCCCCCTCCCGCCCTCCCCCTACAGGACAGCACAAACTCATGTCAAACCAGCGCAAGAGTTAAGAAACGTGCGTCTCTGAAAAAAAAAAAAAAAAAAACGCCAATTACTGGCCTTTTTAAGTTTTCACGGAAGGAGAAGATGTTTTTCCCTGCATTCACGTCGCTTCCTGTGGCAACAAGAGAACAGATACAATCTTAAGGATCGTTATCTAAATCACCTGTGCCTTGCAGCATGTTAGTACCAGCTATGGAGTGTCATAAAGATTCTATCTCTAAACGTCCCTCAGACGCCAGAGTTTCTTATACGACCGAGGGGCCGATGGAAGTGGATCACAGGCCACTTTGCAGTATCGGCGAACACAAAAACTTGTGAATTTTTATTAGGCATGGCCCTGCACACAATGCCCGGTTTATGACTCCACTGTGTAGACGGGTCCCTTCAGTCCATCGCCCCCAACCAGCCTTTAGCTGGCGCCAATGTAGGTATAGTGGCACTGTCCTGCTGGAGACCTGTCTCGACTAGGGGGTGCTCTGTCTGCCCTAAGCAGCTGTGGGCCTGTCCGGTAAGCTTTACTGAGTCATGGGCTCTCCACCACTTGCTTTCCACTTCTAACATGCCATTTCTACGAACTAAGAACCATAAAAATGCCTCATGCTTTTAGTGCCCTACCAGGCTCCATCAACCCCTGCTCAGGGCGTTAACTTTCTAGAGTCTCGCTCAAGTTGCGTATCGTAACAAATGTTTTATAAAAAATAGTTGAGAGAGTAACTTGTCCTCTCTCAATCACTACAAATATTATTTCAAAGAAAGTTCCGCACTGGCTGTATGAATGATTTTTATTAAATCTGCGACTGGTTTCACACCACTTATCGGTGCATCCTCAGGCAATCTGCACAAAAAATAAAATAATAAGAGCTCATAAAAACTATTCGATCCCCCAATTCTGAGGTGTAAACTAAACTTTTAAATAGCCAGTTTTTTTAATTAAACAAGAAAGTACTCACATACGCTATTTATAACATAGTAACGTTGGACATTGCCCTGTAGCCACTCCCCACCATTCACGTCCAGTATACCGTCATCTGGTGAATGCGATAGTTAAAATTTGGAAATCGATTTCAATTTTTTTTAAATAATGGGAGCGGCAGTGAACCAGAAAATAAAAATAAAATACCGCTCCCATCACTTAAAAATTTTTTTAAAAAAAGATTTTTATATTTAACTACCGCTTTCACCAGATGACAGTATATTGGACGTGAATGGTGGGGAGTGGCTACAGGGCAATGTTCAACGTTACTATGTTATTAGTAGTGTATGTGAGTACTTTCTAACTTAATTAAAAAAAACGACTATTTAAAAGTTTAATTTACACCCCGGAATTGGGGGATCGAACAGTTTATATTAGCTCTTATTATATTATATTTTGTACAGATAGCCACACCGAGAAGTGTAAAAGTAGGCTGTTTAGGTTTTTATGTTGATAACGCCACGTAGCGCTCTGTATGAAAATCACTGACTGTGCTGTGTGCAGTCTGTGGCTGGTTGCACTCATTGTTAGTATATTCACTTGTGTATTGTTGGGCTGTTGGATGTGAACAGCGCGTATCGTTGCGCTGTTGGAGGTGAGCCGCCAGCAGTGGTGGATGCCGGAGTTTTGAGAGGTTGCTATAAGCGGACGATCTGCACGTGTGTCCGTCAGAAAAAGGAAATTTGTAAAGATGGTTGTCATGAATTGATGGATGTATATGATGACTTTTGAACATTATTAAGGTAAATACATTATTTGTTCTCTATCAAAATCTTTCATTTGCTAACTATGTCGATCAGTAGTTAGTGCCTTCAGTAGTTAGAATCTTTTATTTAGCTGGCAGTATTGGCGCTCGCTCTAGTGCAGTAGTTCGAGTAACGAAGATTTTTATGAGGTAAGTGATTCATGAAAGGTATAGTTTATTGTTATTCAGGCCCATTATTTTGTGGAGATTATTGAAAGTCAGAACGCGTTGCACTAAAAATGGTGTGTGTCAGTTTAGTGACGATCAGAATAAGTAAAGAGAGAAATATCTGAGTACGTTCAGTTTTGCTCAGCTGTTTGAAAATCAAATAACGTAAGACGTTTACCAGCACAGTAATTCGTATTTTTTCTAAGGGGACGTTTCAATTGGTGCGAACCCCGTCGCTTTTGCCGAATTTTCTTTGAAATTATGTCGAAGCTTGGGTGTGGTTGCGCGCCGTACAAAACAACAGACTACAAATATGTAATTGTTAATTTTATGCTGTTAAAATTCACAAAACTGTTAGGTAAAACGTAGGCCTACACAAACGTTAATTTTACTTTTTGTAAGTGCTTGACTAAACCGGTGATGTAATAAGGACAGTCGATAAAGACCAAAAGAAGGATCAAATGTCGGAAATAATTCGTGTAGTGGCAATTTTTCTGGCATGCAGGAGGGAGTGCCATGAACAACATACGAGACACCCTGAACGGTGGGCTTGACTGTGGGCGTAGGGGTGTGTATGAAGGTCAGTTTTGTACGATTGTCTTGAATAACTAGAAAACTACCTCCTCTTGCGAAATCACACCCCAACACACAGTGTAACTACTTTAGATTTCCTACAAAAAAGGTACAGTTCATTTTCTCTGTAGGACAAATAGTTAGTGCGTAGTGAGCGAGAGAATTTGAAAATATCGCGGGTGCTTGAAGGCCAGATATAATATCATAGGTTGCAAAAAACAACGTGGGTAGTGGTAGCAGTATTTCCTATATAGTCTTTGGGGAGTCAAGTATTATTCTTGTAACCTACACCAGCAGCTAATATATTGGAAATGAATTTAAATTCACTTGCAACATACCGTTCAGCCTTCAAATTGACTTATGAGACCCCAGAATCAATGAAAGTTTTATTCTCTGATTGTTTCAGATGCTTCTGGTAATCAAAGATAACTTTTAGCTGAGGATTACTGTAGCACACTTTTCACTGTAACCGCCATTTTCCAAAGTGGGTCACCAACAAGCTATCGTATTTGTGAAAATATATTCAGTTGTCGCTTGGGCGCTCATACAAGCTGGAAACTTTAATAGCAAGAAGATTCTATGCATTAGAGCACGTACTGCCTTTTTCATTACTACAACTACATATATACTCCGCAAGCCGGTGTGTAGTGCGTAGTGGAGGGTATATCATTCCGTCATAACCGATTTTCTATCAAATGGCGTTCCCATAATGACCATCGCCTTTCAACGAAAGCGGCGGTGACTTTGTCACCAAGGCACAGCTGAGGACATGTGATCGATTCGAACATAATCTATGGCTTTTTAAAATTGTAGTTTTGACCATACATTAGAATTGGTGGGAATACAAAGACTAATAACATAAATAAATCAATGAAGAATAATCACAAGGTTGCAACGGAGATAAGCTTGGCAACACTCTACTTTGTCGACTGCACTTCAGTACACTGCTACTCACCAAGAATCGGGAAGCGAAATCAAATTAAGCCGAAATATTATCAGAAACCGGTTACAAGTTAAATACATTTTGAAACTAAAGCTATTGGAAATTAACACAAATTTCCGTTTTCAAGATAGGTAAAGCTGCTAAGACAATGACGAAACCCGATTAAATTGCAAATACCACATTTTCTTGGTAAAAGAGGTTCTTCTGTTTCAGGGTACAAGATGGTGCACGACCGCTGAAATGTGTCTTAACCGTCCACACGTTAGCCGGTACAAGTGGCCAAGCGGTTCTAGGCGCTACAGTCTGGAGCCGCCCGACCGCTACTGTCGCAGGTTCGGATCCTGTCTCGGGCATAAATGGGTGTGATGTCCTTGGGTTAGTTAAGTTTGAGTAGTTCTAAGTTCTAGGGGGCTGATGACATCAAAAGTGCGGTCCCATAGTGCTCAGAGCCATTTGAACCATTTCGTCCACACGTTACACAACTAGTTTAAAAACACGTAGAATTTTACTTGCCGCAAAATTCTGTAACGAAAGAATTAAAAATGCATTCCAAATAGTTTTAATATATTATACAGCACTTAGATATGGGTAACTCGAAATATTTATAAATATGCGGAAAACACATCATAACTAGCAACATCAAAAACTGTAAAATAGCAGAAACGGCCCATGGCAGTCTTCTTCTGATTAAAAGATCGAACACTAGACTGAAATACCTACTAAAAATCATCATGTGTTCCTAGGTACACCATCCTCTATGTATAACACTCTACCCTACTGTTACAGTGTTTCAATGCAAGTAAATATTACCGGTAAAGTATAACAGCTGCCTTATATCCGAGGAGTAAATAAGCCGACGGCCCCAGCTAGCTGCCCATGCAAGCTCTGCCCCTCTCACCTCCTCCGCCACCCCCGCTCGACGCCCCACCAACTCCATCCTCACATACACACAGTACTCTGTGGCAGCGCTGCGACTCCAGAGCGCCGCTCCAGCTCCAGCGGCGTCCCTCTCCTTAATCCGCTGGCTAAATACGCCGCACAAAGCCGCCTGCAGCTCGGCATGTTTAATTTTTAACGAGGTGCATCTACTGTTCTTCATTTACCTGCCTCGACGTCGACGGCTGCTAAATGAACCTACAGCGTTAACAAACATTTTGTAGTGCTGCGTGGCTTCCTAGTGCTGTGCCCTTTAGCTTTTCGTAAAATGTAATTTACCCTCAACCTTTTCCCTTTCAAAATAAGTAAGCAGAGACTGTACGTAATGAAGTACGAAAGAACGATACTTAACTCTCTTGTTACTAATTTAGTGTCCTCTTTTCATCAGAAGAAAGTAATAAACATAAAGGTAAACTGTGACTGTGATTTGATACAGGTAAGTAATCCTTACCTCGACGTTGTTTGGAAATTTGTGTAAAGTTCTGCCGGCCGGAATGGCAGAGCGGTTCTAGGAGCTAGATTCTGGAACCGCGCGACCGCGACGGTCGCAGGTTCGGATCCTGCCTCGGGCATGGATGTGTGTGATGTCCTTAGGTTAGTTAGGTTTAAGTAGTTCTAAGTTCTAGGGGACTGATGACCTCAGACGTTCAGTCCCATAGTGCTCATAGCCATTTAAAGCATTTTTTTTTTTTTTTGTTAAGTTCTACGGGACCAAACTTCTGAGGTCATGAGTCTCTAGGCTTACACACTCATTAACCTAACCTAAACTCCGCCCGTCTCCATCTTCAGGCCACAAGTGCCCCATCGGGACCATCCGACCGCCGAGTCATCCTCATTTGAGGATGCGGATAGGAGGGGCATGTGGTCAGCACACCGCTCTCCCGGTCGTTACGATGGTTTTCTTTGACCGGAGGCGCTACTATTCGCTCAAGTAGCTCCTCAGTTGGCATCACGAGGCTGAGTGCACCCCAAAAAATTGCAACAGCGCATGGCGGCCCGGATGGTCACCCATTTAAGTGCCGGCCACGCCCGATAGCGCTTAAATTCGGTGATCTGACGGGAGCCAGTGTATCCACTGCGGCAAGGCCGTTGCAACTAACTGAAACTAACTTATCCTACACCCACAATTCACAGTTTGGTTCTACACAAGACGCTGATCGATCTGTGAGGCCAGCCTCATCTACTACTGACAGTAACTGGGAGACACTCGAGCAACCGCCCTATAGTCCTTATCTCTCCCCGTGCAATTATCACGCCTTTGGTCCCTTAAAAAAGGTCTTGAAGCGTCGATTATTCATGTCGAATGAGGCAGTTACGGACTTCTTCTCTCAGCGGGAAACGGCGTTTTGCCAAACGGGTATCCTCATCCTGGTGCGCCTTGATGTAGAGGGCGATTTCGTCTGATTGGCATACCGATTATGGATTGTGAGACCTTCGAACGGAAACTTTTTGATTGTCTCTTAATGTTTCGACCCAAAGTGGCGAGACAAGACCTCTACTATGAAAAACCTTTCAAAACTGAGGGTTCTCCGGCAAGCAGTGGCAAGGAACTTGTTGAGAATTACTGAGTGGGAGAGAAACTATGAATATACAGTAAAGGAAATGGAAAGTGTTACTCAATGAAGTACATATCCAATATTTATGAAATTTTGTGGGAATGTCCATCACATAATAGGTATTAAATGATAAACCTTTCATTTCGCTCGGAACTATCGTCGCTAATAAAAACAACTATGAGGTGTTAGCCCCATGATCTCGAATACACCCTTGTGTTCGTTGCGAAACGTAAGGAAACAGCCGCCAAGTATCGATCTTGAGAATTTTCTTTCCACACCTGAAGCCTGACTGTGTTCAGTCAGCAAGACTGCTGGCTCGAATCTTTTATGAAAGTAAACGTCTTCCAATCGCAGCCCAGACGTACACTTTGAATGGTAAATGATGTTACCGGCCAGAGCAGTCAAGGATCCACACATTGCTCAATGTTTTTTGTGGTGTGAGCTGCAGTGTGAGGTCTTGCATTCTCCTGTTGGACTATGCCATTTCGTACCTTGGCCATGACGTGTACGATAAGAAGGTTTACCATTCTTGCCACAAACTGATGCCAATTCAGCCTCCCTTCAACAGTTACCGACCTGTTGTCAAGACCTATAGATTCCAGGAGGAGGAGAGGTGTGAGTCTCAAGCATCACAGCTCCGTATGAGCTTCGCCACGTCGTCTACGGACAAGCTGGTCTCCATTTGGCCACCACAGACAAAAGTGATACCCATTGCTATACACAACATAATGCAACTCAATTTCCCGGCCATGCAAGGCTCTGTCGTAGCATAACCTGTAGTTCCATACTTGGTCCTTAAATGAACTGTGGATAAATCACGTTGATGTTTACGATCAACGATATCTATTTCAAACAATTTGGTAACAGTAATAACTGTCATCCAGTCATCTAGTAAACGAAATTTTGATACTCTGACAAACTGATACTTTTAGATGCTGCTGTTTAGTATCGACATTATTAGTACTGAATAGTATAGCTGTAACTCAGTGTGGTACGTGAGAAAGTGTATGCACACTATCTGCAAACTGTATAGTGAATGAATTGTCATTGAACTGATTAGGACGTTCATTTTTATAACAATGTTGCAATTATAAGTTTACGTACTTATTCCAACTTGATGAAAGAATTTTTTTGTGTAAAAATTTCTCTTTTTTGTGTCAGTAATGCAATACAACTGTTGGTTAATTTTAATTTACGTACACTAGAGTTAGCTTTATGATAATCTTTGATTTCAGTAAAGTAGAATAATACCAATTACAGAATAGTTATAAAAATTGATTGACCCTTATTTGACCGGTGTCCTGACATTTTACAGGAAACAGTAGTTCGCGACTGGTTTGAAGAACATTCTGGACAATTTGAGTGAATGATTTGTGCACTCAGATCGCCCGACATGAGTTCCATTGAACACTTACGGCACATAACCTAGAGGACAGTTCGTGCAGAAAATCCTGCGCCGACAACACGTGACATACAAACAAAATATCTGCATTTGTCTCTGATACATACCAACAAACTCAGTGAAACATCGCTCCTTCTTGTAGACGGAATAGATATTATGTGATGAGTATGTAAACGCTAGTACTCACTAAAAGAGCAGCCTGTTTCTCCTCCTATAGGGTTGGTAGACATCATTGCCGAGAGTAAGGCCGTTGCAACAAGGCCGATACGTGATTTATTTTATTATTTTAGCTCAAAAAGTATAGCTTAGCAATTCGGCCAGAGGGATTTTTATGAGACTGACACCGGACTTGGAAGCTTACGTATTCCGATCTCCCGCTTCGCTTACTGTAAATGAATTTAACCTATTGGGTATATTCCGTAATTCCATGGGCTCCAACGTACACAGAAGTATAGCGTGGTCAAAACAACAGAATGCTATCGTCAGATCAATCATATACACATGAAAGTATCTCATACAGGATAGAATAATTTTAGGTTTGTTTCGATACTCATTTACGACGTTAAACTGCAAAGACGGCAGAAAATTATATGTAACGAGGGGGGGTTACTGCGCGCTTACACAGTTCCATCTCAAAAATACACTTACACAGTATCTGATTAAAACTATACAGATACCTATTACTGGACATTAATATGGGGTGTGTCCACCCCTCGCCTCTATGAAGGCGTGCACTCTGTTGGGCCACTTTAAATAAGGGTGAGAACGTCTGTGGAGGAATGGCAGCCCATTCTTCCTCAAGAGCCGAAACCAGAAAAGGTAGTGATGCTGGATGCTGGGGGCTGGAGCGAAGCTGACTTCTAATTCATCCCAAAGGTATTCCAAGGGATTCAGGTCGGGGCTCTGGGCCATTCTGCTTAAGGAATACTGTTGTCCACAAACCATTGCATCACAGACGCTGCTTTGTGACAAGGTCCTTTGTCATGCTGGTAAAAAGAATCATTATCTTTTAAATATTCCCGTACTGTACAAAGTGCATTATATTGTAAAACGTGTCCATATCGTTCCGCATTTAGTGTTTTCTTAATACCCCATCCTTCCTTTTTTTTTTTTTTTTTTTTTTTTTAGAACTATATTCCGCAGTGCTCGACGGTCCCTGTAGATGAGGTCTGCATGAACTTGGTTCGACTGTGGTTGTTCCTTCGAGTTTCTACTTCACAATCACATCACCAACAGTAGAGTTAGACAGCTTCAGAAGAGCTGAAATGCCCCTGACTGATTTATTACTGAAAAACAGCACGGTTATAGAGACAGAGCGCAAGCTTTGACGAAAGATGGGGAATAATAGGCCGTACCCTTTCCAATGGGACCATCCACACATTTGTCTGGAGCGATTTAGGGAAATGCGTAACCTAGATCTGAATCGGCGGACGGGGATTTGAACTGTCGCTCTCCTGTATGCGAGACCAGTGTACTCAACTTTGCGTCACTCGCTCGGTGATTAGTTACTCAGGTGACACCCAATGGCTAGACCATGTTCGAATTCAATGAGCTCTCCTGACCGACCCACTCAGCCGTCATTGCTCGTCAGCTGACAACAAAATATGCTCCGCTTCCTTTTAAACTGTCGGTTTCGCCCTTGTGACATCTAGTGGTAAATGTAGCATTACGTAGGTGTGTCCACGTACGTTTGATCCTATACTGTACGCCACTCCACTGGAACGATACGGCCCGCAGATCTATCCCCAGTTGACGTCAGTCTAACGTGAAGCACCTTTTTTAAGTCCAGAGCCATAGATCATATATGTCGTGTTCCTTCTTTCGGAAATGTCCGAAAGAACAGAAGCCATTTTGATATTGCAGCCATTATGAATGAAGACACAAGGGAATTAATGGCATATAGCTGCTAGTGGGCACACCAGCATCTTTATGTCAGTAGTTTCTTTGTGTCTTGATCCGTAGATAAGTTCAGATAGATAGCAGAAGTAGCACGGAACCCTTTCAAGATGAACTCGAGTTCCACTCTTTTCGTCGCTAAGTATTATTACAATACTTTATATGATTTACTGGCCGTAAGAACGTATTCACAAGTTACGACCCGACGACGTTATCTTACGGCGTTCACACTGTGATACTTGTAAAAGTAACCCTATTGAAAATTCTACGTGCCTTACAGTAATAGCTTTCTTTTGTTTTCCACCGGTGTATTTCTGCAATTCATACGAAGCGATGTTCTTCTGAGAGCTCGCAGGTTTGCTTTACTTGTTGTTTACACTTAAACTGTCGTTAATAAACATAAAGACCGATTCTGGTGCAACAACATGCTATTACGGTCACTTCCGATTTAGTCCGTTTGCAAAGAATCTGAGTTGTGTGTCAGTTATCGGTATCCCCTTTTCCAAGTACAGTAATAAATGATAATGGTCTCCCGAGAGTCCCATCAGTTTCCTGGACTACAAAATGCATCTACTAAACAAACCTCCTGCATAGAGAGTAATTTTGTCTCTGTGTCTTCGTTTGAAAACACATAATAACACCAAAAGTCTTCTAGATTATGCTTCATCAATTTCTCCAAATACGATTTTTAACTCTGTTTCGCCGAGTCTTCCTGGAGTGAACTCAAAAAACTCATTTCCCAACTCACTGGGACAACCTCGGGGTGTGACGTAAATACCTTGCGACCATCAGACTTGGCACCTGTACAGAGCGTGGACGAGTACTTCGCGCCTTTGCTGGCCATTAAGTTCACATGTATAAAAAACCGATACTCGTCTAAGTGAAGCAACGATAATAATATCTGGAACGCTTAGACCCACACCTATTGATTGGCTGCCCATACTAACTAATACAGTACCACCTGAAATCAACAACTATTCACAAACTATAGTACATTACTGTTGAACCAAACTCTTCCTATACACCAAAACCTGACACCATAAATTCGCTTGAAATCGAGGTTACCTCTATGAAAAGAAGGTGAAGAGGCATTTACCTACGGAAAGGAATGGAAAAGATTGTGGAATAGAAGCAAAGTCAAGAATAGAAGCCTGGCTGACGATACAGACATACCAGTAGAGGGCTTTAACCTTTGGAGAAGAGTATGGACTGCCTTCAATCGTGCGAGGACAGGCGTCGGAAGATACAGGAGATGATGACAACATAGGTCTTCTTGAACGACCCTCAGTGTTAGTGTGGACTCAACCAATTGATGGACCACCTGATCGAGTGCACTGTACATGGCTTTAGCGGTGATCTTGAGGACATGCATAAACTCTCAGACAATGCCACAGACTGGCGCATAAATAAAAACCTTATTGTGTAAAATTTTGTATTGTGTAAGGCTGAATGTGTGTTATTTTACGGTACGATCTCTTTTTTTTAATATTCACCTTACAAATGCCGAACGAATAAAGCACTCTCTTCGCCCGACGAGCTTCTTCACATGCATAACTTCGTTAAGTATATTTTTTATCTGTTCGTCTGAAGTGTTCAGTCCCAAAAGACTCACGATTCGTAACTACTTTAATGTTACGATACCACTAATTTTGTAAACCAGTTCTAAAGATGAAATATCAATCCAGTGTGTGGAAACTGTCAAATCTGCTGCGTTTGTGTAGGGAACTCGAAATTCATTAACGCAGCAATAAACAGGCCTAGTGTGGCGGTGGTGTAATCTGCACGACTTTACATTAAGTCATGGTGCAGGTGAGTTGCAATAAACGTTTTTAAAAAGAAAATATAATAGTGCTCCGCATTAACCGACACTGGCCCTTACCCAGTGTGTCATCGGTCACTTAAGACAGCTGCCGACAAGCAATTGTGCTTGATGTTTGTTTGAAAGTTCGAACAAAACAGCTAATGCTTGATGTTTGTTCGAAAATTTGAACAAAACAGTTACAAGGATCACAATTACCAGTACTGACACCTCCTTACAAAGCAGTCCCAACACTTGGAAACGCCTGCGTCACAATTGCCATATTTTCGTGGATGATCATTATTGTCCACACATTACTGCCAACCCTGCTGAGACAATGGACAGTTCGGGCACCGGCGGATGGAATGGCCACCTGTCCGACAGGCCGGGGCCCCACTGATCACTTGAGCGCCGCTCACGTGAGACGTATTTGCGCTTCGGATCCTCCGGAAACTGCAGCTCGCATCGAGGAAGGAGTGGAGCAATGCACCGACACAACAATTGAATAAGCTTTGGGAGTGTGTCACATGTAAAGCAAATGATGTATGTGGATCCATGTTCTACAAGGTCCATTCCCATTAATGTGACCCAGCGAGGTGGCGCAGTGGTTAGACACTGGACTCGCATTCGGGAGGACGACGGTTTAATCCCGCGTCCGGCCATCCTGATTTAGGTTTTCCGTGATTTCCCTAAATCACTCCAGGCAAATGCCGGGATGGTTCCTCTGAAAGGGCACGGCCGACTTCCTTCCCCATCCTTCCCTAATTCGATGAGACCGATGACCACGCTGTCTGGTATCCTTCCCCAAAACAACCAACCAACCCATTAATGTGACCACTGCCTACTGAGCCATGTTGCGGCTCGCGTTGGTGCTGTTTGTAGGTTTCCGCCCTATGTTGGAGGCCAGACCGTATCCTTAAGTTGGCATGGCTGCGATTGTTTGTCTTCTTCTTGTCTTGACTGGCGACACTCGTTTCGTAAGCGTTGCCTGTCCGCTAGTGGCAGCAGCGGCGGTTATCGATATGTAGTAACTGTTGCCCTATCTTTGGGGCAACGTCGTTGTTTTTCCATTTCGGGTGAATGTGGTGGTTCGGCTGGGGACGCAGGAGGAGCCAGGTCCGTGCAGTGCAAGACCTTGCTGGGACTGCTGGCGGCGCTCATGGACTGCTGGATGGAAGGGCTGTGGTCACGAGGGTGCACGACCTCATCGTAAACCAGATCCTGCAGGCTTTAAGATGAGCGCATTTCAATTCAAGTAGAGAAACCTCCACCATTGTGATATATCACGATTCTCCAGTGTCTAGGGTTCGTGTTGCTGCTCGTAGTGGCGCCGAGGTGAAGAGCAGCGAGTGGAGTGCTTGGGGAAAGCGGATCTGATCAGCTTTCCTCGACTTCTTATTACTATTTACTGCGTTCGGCTTGTTACAATTTGTTAAGTTCAAGCAGCAGCATTTTTTCCTGCCTGGTGGCCACTAAAGCCCCAGTTACCTGCCCTGGGGGTTAGTGTATGTAACAGCAGTGTACGTTTCCTCGCCTTGCCACTGCTGTCCGGTAAGGCGTGTAGTTTTGACAGCTTTCTTGATTGTAGGCCGTTTTTGATTCTTCTACTCTGATGGTAGGGATTCCTTTCTCGTTCTGGGCGCTATAAACACAGTATTCTGGCGGCATAGTGCAGTCCGCCGGTTCCGGCTTTGGCGTGTTGTTCCATTCTTGCATTTGGTTTATTGGACGTCAGGTAGCTTCAGCAAGATTGTCGTTAGTCATTCGTTAGACTGCCACTAGTCTGAGTTACCATCTTGTGAAGTGAATGCAACTCTTGGCTGCCTATCTCATTGCTCGCGAAAGTGTTTGTTGCCGGACTGTCTCAGAGGTCGATTCCTGGAGCACCGTCTGTGACTGGTCCTTGTGTTTTATTATTGTATTATTTATTACCATACCTTGTAATGCTTACATTAAAGTTTATGTATGCCTGGTTAATAGTTCCGGTCGCCTTCTGGAATAAATGTAGCAGTGTAAGGGTAGAGTTACAAGGTTACCATCATCTTATTTCACCCGTTTGGTGGGCAGTTGCTTGTTTCTTTTAATTAACCTTTGCTTGTATTTGCTGTTTTACAGCAGGTATCTAATATTTTTTTATATAATTGGCGTTCATGGCGTGTAAGGCCTTCAGCCGTGATTGTGGTCATTTGCTTTGAAAAAATAATTCGATGTTTGTATTTTAGCAGTAAGCCTTAAAACCTTATTTCCTGCCATTCCTGACGTCTGATACCTCCTGCTGTGTTTGTGCACACTTAGTTTTTAATATTTTATACCTTTAAGTTATAATTGCAGCGAATTCTTAAACATTCTTAATTAATTGCCATTCTTGGCGGTTAAGGTCTTCAGCCGTGATCACAGTGGCTTGTTCTTTTCTTTAACATTACCTGTATCTGTATATTATGGTGATTTGCGAAACTGTAACGCACTGAAAACACTATTATTTACACAGTTGTTTATTCCTTCACTAATAGCGTGTGGTATTTTTTAAATTTATTGTTGAGTCTGGAATTACTGTTTTAAAAATAAATGTGTGTAACTGTAAAAGGCAAAAGGCAAAAAATAAATGTGTGTAACTGTAAAAGGCAACCAACAGTAACTAATTACGGCCGCGTCCACAATCGTAACCGAATCCTGCCTTCCCTTGAGTATCAGGTCACACATTTGACATCAACGTGCGATAACCGCTCACAGACGGCAGGTGGCAGCACTAGCAGTGGAGGATGCATAAAGCGTGTTGCAGGAAGGCGGGAAACAGTGCACACCTGGTCGTGATGCGGGAACAGAACGATTTATCTGACGTCGAAAAGGGCATCATCATTGGCTTTCAGATCAAACGTGGAAGTATTTGCGAAGAAGCAAGGTTTGTGGGCTGTTGGCGTTCTGTCGTGGGTGAGGTATGACAAAACGGTGCTATTCAAAAACGGCGTCGAGACAACTGTGAAGCACCACGGGCTGTAGAAGAAAGGGGTGAACAACGGCTGCGGAGATGTGTACGGGCTAACAAAGAAACTGTTGAGCAGTTGACCACCCAGATGAACCAAGGGGGCTACCAACAGTTTCTCTTCAACGACCGTTCAGCTAACGTTGCTGCGTAAGGGACTTCGCAGCAGGCGCCTGGTTCATGCACCCGTGCTAACTAGCGTTCGTCGGCGACGAAGGCTGGAATTTGTACACCAGAACAGCAGCTGCACGTCCAGTGAGTGGTGACAGATGGCCTTTTCAGATGAAACATATTTTACGAGTATGCTCCATCTGACAGATGGCCGTTGGCATGTACGGAGTAAACCTTCTGAAAACAAACACCCTGCATCAACTGTCCGAAGCTTCGAGGCCAGCTGGCATTGCCTATATGATATTAAGTCTGGAAGGCATAATGGATCAGCATAAGTATGCATCTACACTTGGGGACTATGTGTCTCAACCCCCTACCTCAGCTCCCCCCCCCCCCCCCCCGCCCCCACGTGCAGGTTGTTTTTCCTCGGCACGATGGTGTCTACGAGCAGGACAATGAAACGTTCTCAACAGCTTGCAGTGTACGTTTTTCGAAGAGCACCAGGATGTGTTTGCCATATTCTCCCGGCAATCAAACCCCCCCCCCCCCCCCCCCAGGTTAAACTCAGTCGAGGAACTTGGGGAGCATATCGATCGGCCTGTTCGCCCACTGGAGCCTCAACTGAGATACCTGGCGCAGGTGGCCGCGGTACTGCAATCTGCATCTCTCCACATCCCTGCTGGTACATTCCAGAAACTCACTGACACCCTTCCCGGACGACTCGCAGCAGTCCGCACTGCAAGATGTTTCATTTGGGCTTTTGCGAGGTGGCCACAATTGTTACTGCACAGTGTGGTTGATGCGTTGGAATGTGCAGTTCCCCGACGATCCTTGTCTGTGAATGACACTATTCTTAGTGGAGTTTCCATTCTCGTCGCCTTCTGTCGGTCTGCACTGACGTATATTTGCTTTATCGCGCACTTGAAATTAGTGTAATCTCATGAAATTCGTATAGTGTTCTGTGTTAACAAAAATCAATGCTATTTACCAGCCAGAAACGAATTTCACAAGTAAAATTACTTACTGTAAAGTAATAAAATGACGGGGTTTTGGTTGTGATAATATTGTGAAATAACCAGCGAAAATTTTATTTCGAATTTAAGTTGTATTAAAAATTATAATCAATATTATGTAATACTCAAATGTGACCCTTGTATAACGACCATTATTTACGTGGCGACTTCACATCCACTCCCAAATAATTTTTCTCTGTACAGTTGTATGAGATTAAAGTAATTAGAATCCACCAATTGGCGTTGCCGAGCGGTTCTAGGTGTTTCAGTCTGGAACCGCGCGACCGCTCCGGTCGCAGGTTCGAATCCTGCCTCGGGCATGGATGTGTGTGATGTCCTTAGGTTAGTTAGGTTTAAGTAGTTCTAAGTTCTAGGGGACAGATGATCTCAGAAGTTAAGTCCCATAGTGCTCAGAGCCATTTGAACCACCAATTGGCTGTAGAATATTTAGCACTAACACTTGCTATGATCACCAGATATCACTTTTCCACCCTAATTTCATGACCAAAGATTCTGTGCGGTTGTTATTATTTAGTTCTCAAAGCTTGGTTTCTTAGATATTTGTGTCTTAGTGGATGCTAATCTGCAGCTAACTTTAAGACGGTCTTCTGACCGGTTTGATGCCCCACGTCACGAATTTGCCTCCCGCGCCAACCTCTCAGAGTAGCACTTGCACGTAGCATCCTCAATTATATGTTTGATATATTCAAATTTTTATGTTTACCTGCAGTTTTTTCTCTCTGCAGCTCCCTCTAGTACCATAGAAGTGAACCGCGCGACTGCTACGGTCGCAGGTTCGAATCCTGCCTCGGGCATGGATGTGTGTGATGTCCTTAGGTTAGTTAGGTTTAAGTAGTTCTAAGTTCTAGGGGACTGATGACCACAGTAGTTAAGTCCCATAGTGCTCAGAGCCATTTGAACCATTTTTGAACCATAGAAGTTATTAATAAACATCATAACACATGTTCTGTCCCCTTGTCCCTTCTTTTTGCCAACGTTTTCCATGTGTTTCACTCCTCGCCGATTCTTAAAGAACCTCTACATTCATTATCAGTCAATTTAATTTTCAATATCCTTCTATAATATAACATCTTGAATGCTTTACTTCTCTTTTCTTCGGTTTCCCACAGTCCACGCTTCACTTCCACACATTGCTGTGCTTCTCAGAAATGTATTCATCAAATTAAGGCCGATATTTGACACTAATACAGTTTCTTTGACCATAAATCCACTCCTTGCCTCTGCTAGTCTGCTTTTCATATCCTTCCTCCTTCGTGTGTTATTTTGTCTTCCATGTAGCAGAATTCTTCACTTCGTCGACTTCGTGATCCTCAATTTTGATGGTATGTTTCTCAGTAATTTCATTTCTGCTACTCCTCATTACTATCGCTTTTCTTCGGTTTTTTCTTAGTCCATATTCTGTGGTCGTTAGTCTTAATTCCATTCAGTATGTTCTGTAATTCTTCCTCTATTTGATTGACGATAGCAATCTCATCAGTGAATGTTGTCATTGATATCCTTTCATCCTGAATTTTAATCCGAAACCTGAATATATTTCATTCCCGTCATTATTCTCCGATGTAGAGATTGTACAGTAGGAGAACAAAGACCGCATACCTATCTTACACCATTTCTAATGAAAGCACTTCGCTCTTGGCGTGCCATTTTTACTGTTCGTTCGTGGCTCTTATACATACTTTATATTCCCCGTCTTTCCCTATAGCTTACACCAACATTTCTGTGAATTTCATGTGTTTTACACTATTTCACTTTGCCAAATGCTTTTTCTCGAACGACAGTCTTATGAAGGTGCCTCGATTTGAGACTATCAGTCTCAACGTCAGAACTGCCTCTCTGGTACCTTTAGCTTTCCTAAAGCCAAATTGATCATCACCTAAAAGATCCTCAGTTTTGTTTCCATTCCTCGGCAGCTTGGGTACAAGACCATTCAAGCTGATTGTGCTGTAGTTGCCGTACATATCTGCCCATTTCTGTCTTCCGGATGTTGTGGATGTTTTCCTGAAAGTGTGGTGGTACGTCTCCAGACTCAGAGAGTCTACAGACAATCTTGAATAATCGTTTAGTTGCCACTTTCCCCAACGATGTCAGAAATTTCGATGAATGTTACCTATGCCTTCCGCCTAATCTGATCGCATGTAATCGAAAGCTCTGTTAAACTCTGACTTTAATATTTTATCTCCTGTGCCTTCCACATTGATTCCCATTTCATGACATTAGACATTTCTCTCCCTCGTAGAGGCTTTCAATGCACTCTTTCCACCTACCCGTCTCCTCTCCGTTCAAGAATGGAATTTCTCTTACACTCCTCATGTTTACTGAAAGTTGTTTTGAATTCCTTTTATTCTGAATAAGTCATTTCGACAACCATTACTTTCTCCATTTCTTCGCATTTTTCCTGGACTCATTTCGCCTACGTTTCCCCGAACATCTGATTTATTTGATCCCAACTGACATACTGTTGTGTTCCTACATTTTTGCACTTCCTGCTTTCATCGAGTAGTTGAAGTATTTCTTCTGTTAACCACGCTTTCTACGCAGCTATCCTTTTGGTACCTATGTTTGTCTGTCCAGTCCTGTGACTACTTGTCTGTCGCTCTTCAGCGAAATTGCCTACTGTTGTATTTCATTATCGCAGCACCTACTGTCCTATAGTACTTCAAACGCAGTTCATTGTTCAGTACATTCGTATCTCCCTCTTTCCACACTGATTCTTCCGGATGTCTCTCTTAACCTTCAGTCTGTACTTCATTACTAAATTGTAATCTGGGTATACACCTACTCCTAGGTACGCCTTACAATCTAGCACCTGATTTCGCAACCTCTGTCTCACATTGATGTTATCCAGCTGCAATCTTCCCGTATCTCCAGGCCTTTTCCAAATATACTTTCCCCTCTTGCTATTTTTGATCTGCGTATTGGTTATTTTGTCGACCTGATAGATCAAATAATGGTTAGTAATAAAAAATATAAACTGAAATAACGCAATTTGTTTGATTTTGACCCTTTACTGTCAAACTGTTCTAGCAAAAAGAGGCGAAAAATTCAAAAACAAGATTATCCATTTATGTTTAACAGAGAGCCTGACGAATTACTAATCTTCTCATTTCCCAGAAAAATTATACCGTTTCAGCGACTGCAGGAATGCATTATGAGCGAGGCGATTCCTTTATCTCCAACTCAGATCAGAGAAGATACTAAGAATTCAGTAATTTCGTAGAAATTAGCACTGGACTCATTCTGTGGATTTAAAAGTTTCTCCAGTATCTTCTGTTTCAAAGACATCGAATGAGTTGATGATTCTGGAGACACTTAAGCTGAACTGAAGTGATGCCTGTGTTCTCTGAGGTTTCACTGCTGTTTTAAATTCGTTTATTTCGCAGGAAGAGGCGCAGGGGCGTCTTTCCAGGGAATAGTATTACTGATGCTCACAAATTATAGGTAACGCAGTTTCCCGCTGTTAAAGTACCAAATGATGAAATCATTGGTTTAAGACGGAAGGGGCAGGTTAGTGAGACTTGGGCATAAGCAAGTCATGTATATTTATCGACGCTGACCTCATCAGCAGTATGGAACACGTAAGACAAATAATCTAAAACTTTGGTTTTCTCATAGTATTGGAGGCATTTATTTTTAAATGCCTTCGCAGTTACCATGAGGACATATCAAGTTAATCTCTCCGCTTAAGCTTGCGATTAACCTTGTGACCTCTCTTTTTTTATAGATTAGTGACTTTTCTGTTGCTGGTATTATGCCTGTTCAAAATTTTGACAATATAAATTATTTTGCTATCTCAGCAACATAAAACAGTAAAGGTCCCATTCTGTTGAATAGGACGATGTGCCATTGTTTCTGACTGTTCACCTCTTGGAATTCAGTATAACGCAAATCTATGTTCATGAATCATTGAATAATAACTCAAGAAAAAACAAAGGAGCAAAATATGATTCAATGCACCTCTTTAAAGGACGACTCTTAGTTAGCTATTTAGTCAGTTACTTGGTTGTTTATCCCACCACATATCATTTTACAATGATGGGTGCATCATGATAATAATCCTGTTTCTCCATTACAATATTTATGACTTCCAGTCTGTTTGGAAAGTTCAATCAACATCTCTCCATAGAGGAGATGATGAGCTCAGGTGGATGAAAGGAGGTTAACATATGCATTGCCCACTGAGGGTGCATTTCTCTCCTTGACATATATGAGAGAAACTTCCAGATTGTTTGTGAATATCTACACCATTCACAGAATTATAAAAAATAATATGTATTTTTTGTTTAAACTTATAATATACTCGTGAGTTTTGTTGGTTTATGTTATAACAAAAATCTACAGGTATTCTTCTTGCAATTCCGTATGTGTTCCACCAGAGTTTCACATGCTGGAATTAAGAATACACTGTACTCCAACAGATATTCGTTTATGGCGCAAAAAAGATCTTTACTAACAATAAAAGCAATGATGATAAAACTGTGAGTTCTAAATGCACATTGACATAGTGAAAGTACTATAAAGGCAATAGATGGATTTTTCTAATTTTTCTAATTATAATATACTCGTGAGTTTTGTTGGTTTATGTTATAACAAAAATCTACAGGTATTCTTCTTGCAATTCCGTATGTGTTCCACCAGAGTTTCACATGCTGGAATTAAGAATACACTGTACTCCAACAGATATTCGTTTATGGCGCAAAAAAGATCTTTACTAACAATAAAAGCAATGATGATAAAACTGTGAGTTCTAAATGCACATTGACATAGTGAAAGTACTATAAAGGCAATAGATGGATTTTTCTAATTAATTTATCCAATAAGTTCATTGTTGCTTTTTGCGCTGAATACGTTCTATGTCTACCGTGACTTCTTACATTTATCGATGGATCAAGAGTCAAAAACTAACTTGTAGGCTCATATTGGTATACACTGTGTTAATAATTCTTCTTCAATATCTTTTCTTTCGTTACTGATAATAGACTACTTTCTGGGTGGTTACAGCTGTACTCAGCTAGAGCTCATGAGATTTCATACGACACAGTGGGGCGTGTTCTCTGCTGACTTATATTTCCATTGCTCCACAGGCGAATTGAACAGGAAAGAAAATTACTAAATACACGTATGACGTGCCCTTCGCGATGCATTGTACAATGACTTGAGGAATATTCCAGTACATGAAGACATGTTTTATGTGCATTGAAGTAGTCTTTAGCAGAAGTTGACGCATAATTACTCAATGGGCGTAATGCCACAGCAGATTTTCTACTGTTCCTGAAATCCTCCGGGGCTACCTTGCAGCTTTGGCAGCTGATTTTCCTGGTGGTGAGCAGATAGTCTCCACCGTTAAGGACTGACCTAATGCTGCCGTGAACGTTGACATTTAAACATTCACGATTGAGGTACGTTAGACCCTGCGGCATCGTGTAGGGGTAGAGAACCGTGAAGGAAAAAACGCTTTTCTCTGTAGTACAATTTCGCTCGCCACAGACTTATAAGTAAAAGCATTGAGATGTTACAGGAGTTGCTTTGAGTGTAATTCTATATGTGGATTACTGTACCATCTGCTATAAGATAAACATTTATGACCGGTGTAAACATAGAAAGAAAAAAAGAAAACAAAATACACAGTCTGGTAAAAAGCGCAAGGATAAGTACCTACTAGCAAACGTTAATATGAGGTGTGTCCAGCCTTCGCCTTTATGACGACTTAAATTCTGCTGGAGGCACTTTCATTGAGGTGTCTGAATGTCTATGAATGAATTCCAGCCAGTTCTTCCTCAAGAAGAGAACCCGGGGACGCTGGGGTCTGGAGCGAATCTACATTCTAACTCATTGCAAAGGCGTTGCACTGGGTTCATGTCGGGAGTCTGGGCAGGGCGCGCCATCTCAGGTATGGTATTGTCCACAAACCATTGCCTCACATACAATCCTATATGACACGGTCTATTATAATGCCGATAAAATTATCGTCTCCGACCTGTTCCTATAGTGCATGGAGTATACTTTCGCATTTAGCGTTTTCCCATACACAATAAGTGCATCACTTCCTGATCACCTATATCATCCCCCAGACGGTAACACCACCTGCCCCTTACTTCACTGTCAGTACTACAAATGATTGGAAGTAAATTTCTCCATGCAATCATTAAAGCTCTGAGCTCTATGGGACTTAACATCTGAGGTCATCAGTCCCCTATACTTAGAACTACTTAAACTTAACTAACCTACGGACAGCACACACATCCATGCCCGAGGCAGGATTCGAACCCTCGACCGTAGCAGCAGCGCGGTTCCGGACTGAAGCGCCTAGAACCGCTCGCCCACAACGGCCGGCCAATCATTACAGCTAAACCTGAATGAGATTTTCACTCTGCAGTGGAGTGTGCGCTGATATGAAACTTCTTGGCAGCTTAAAACTGTGTGCGGACTGAGACTCGAACTCGGGACCTTTGCCTTTCGCTGGCAAGTGCTCTACCATCTGAGCTACCCAAGCACGACTAACGACCCGTCCTCACACAGGAGACGAGGTACTGGTGGAAATAAAGCTGTGAGGACGGGGCGTGAGTCGTGCTTGGGTAGCTCAGATGGTAGAGCACTTGCCCGCGAAAGGCAAAGGTCCCGAGTTCGAGTCTCGGTCCAGCACACAGTTTTAATCTTCCGGGAAGTTTCAAAGCCAAAACTCTCCAACGGACTGCCTCATCCCTCCAAATCACTCGTTTACAGTCATCTACTGTCCAGTGGTGTCGCTCTTTATACCACCTCAAATGTCACTTAGTACTGACGACAGAAATTTGTACATCATGAGTCGTTGTACGACCATTTAGCCCATTCATTTTAATTCCCTGCGCATAGTGATTGTGCTGGATGGAACGTTGGTAGTACTTTGGAACTTACGAGTGAATACTTCCGAGGCTCCTCTTTCTTTTCTTTTTACATCCACCCTTCGCAATGGTCGATGGTCCCCGCCCGTCAGTACATGATGTCTACCTGTTCTTGGTTTAGCTGTGGTTGTTCTTTCGCTTTTTCACTTCACGGTTTCATCACAACAGTCGACTCGTGAAGGTTTAGATGCGTTGTAATGCCCCTGGTCCTCAGCGGGCGTTCAAGGATTAGTCCACTTTGGAAGTCACTGTGCTCACCTGGCCGACCTACTCTGCTGCTACTGTTGGTTTATTGGCTACACAGTACTCCGCGCCTATTTTTGCACTCGTTGGTCCGCCTCTCATGACATATAGCAGTGAATACCGCATTACAGATGGTACATTCTGAGGTAAGGGCCATGCAGATTTAGGTTTTCAATATTTTCCTAAATTGATTACGGCGAACGTCGTAATACGTATTTTCTTTAAAAAGAAAAGCTCGATTTTCTTTCTCATCCTTACCTCGTTCCAGGCTCGGTGCTTCGACTATAATAGTTTCATTCTTCGTCCACGTGACTTCAAAACTAATCTTCCTTCCTCTTCTTCAATACATGTTTCACTAGAAAATGAAAATTTTTTTGCGCATGAAAGATAATGGCTTCTCCTTTACTTATTCCACGTAACTCTCGTTCATTGAACATCTTTAGGGTATCGTTGATTGACAGCTCACTCCTCATGCCCATCCGGTAGTCGATACAGCTGAATTTTGGATTCGTGTAATAATTGTATGTGAAGCGCTTTGTCGGTGACATACTGAGATGGTATCAAGATGTATAGGATGCCTGAACGTACCGCATTCCAAGCACAATAAATTCTGCTCCCAGATGCTTAACGTTGTTGTATTTCTGGGTAAAATTAATCATATCTCTGTATTTGAGAACGTCTTTGATTGAATAATTTTAATATTTTATTATTAAAGCTTGAAGAAATTGCTGGTTTTACAAATGTCAATAATTAGTTTTTGTACGAAGAAAGAGGATGCAGCAAACACATACAAAGGAGTACTGAAAAAAAATGCCTCCAAATTTTTTATGTGAAAACTCTTAAAGCTTTTTAAGCAAAACAAGTGCTGTTAAAATTCTACATTTTTATTCTATGTCCAAATATTTATGCCTCAACGTAGTCACTGTAGCGACTAACACATTTCTCCCATCGAGAGACCAGTTTGTTGAAACAGTCACTGTAGAATATTTGACTTTGTAGACGGAGACACAACCTAACTTCTGCTTGCACCACTCATTCACTACCAAAGTGACGTCCTGGAAGCTGTTCTTAATGTTTTGGAAACAGAGGAAAATGGATGGTGTCAAATCGGGACTATACGGAGGATGATCGATGACAGTGAACCCAAGGCGTTGGAGTGTTGTAGATGTCGTAGCGCTCGTGTGTGGTCTGGAATTGTCATGCTGAAGGGCAGGGTGGGGTGCTCCACGTGGTGGGGTGCTCCACGTGTGGACGAACTCCTCGAAATCAAAACTCGATTACAGCACGATTACAGCACACCGCCATGTTACACGCAACAATTCGGAGCCCTTTAGCGGCAGAGAGCTGCAAATTTGCAGACACGAAGAATAAAGATGTAGAATGTCAATAACATTTGCTTTATTTAAAAAGCTTTAAGAATTTTCACATACAAATTCCGAAGCATTAATTTTCACAACGTCTTCGTACTTACACATGAAATGAAAGGCTCGAGTGTACTATCGCAAGTGACATGTCTCGCTTTTTGTTGTGGCGGGACTTGAACAGCAACTGAAGACATATTTCTGTTTAAGATATTTGACTCCAAACAGCAACTTGGCGTGACGTTGGTACGCAATTTCGTTGTAATGATGGAAAGGAGTAGTTTGAATGACTGACGAAATTGAATGAAGCGCGCTCGGTTGAACCATTATGTCAGTTTTTTTATCAGGTGTATAGGAAGGAAGAGAATCAGTCTCATGATCTACGACCTATTTTTCTAATCCCCAGGAGCATACGGCATGGATGAAAGCAGTATGATTCACATGTTTCCCGGAGTCATGAAATACGCTGACGCTGCGCTCCTACACGTGATGCAAACGACAAAATAACCGAACTGGACGAATTAATGGGCCGTTATGTGTGGATACCTTCATAAGTAGATTCGGAAGGCAGCAGTTGATACCCAGACTCGTTATTTTGTACGATATGTAACTCTAAATATCCCAGGAGCGGATAAACCGATGAGTTCAAAGAGCAGTCGAAGAATTTTGTCATCCGTTGCTGCTTACAGTTAAACAAACAGGACTTTCCTTGATTTAAACTGTTTTACACGCTATAGGAGGGATGAAGAAGTTTCCTGTTTCATAGCTATAACTGGATCACTTTTCTCATAGCAGAACTTGGCTAAGCAGTATCACACTACCGAATTTCGAATTGTTTTTATCATCTCTGATCTGTCACAGCTCCTTTGCGTTATGGAAAAATATCAGTATGATTCTGTATAAGCAATCAATAAAGAAACTCTTAATAGCGCGAACCATAAAAAGATCAATTCAAATAGTTTAAGCGAGAAGGACTGATGAATGGTGCAGGCTCTGGCAGTTGAACCTCAACGTAAATAAATGTAACATATTGTGCATGCATAGGAAAAGAAAGCCATTCTGTACAATTACACTACCGTAAAATATCCAGGATTAACTATCCAGAGCGACACTAAGAGGAATGACCACATAAACAAAATAGAAGGAAAAGCATATGCCAGCCTGAGATTCATAAAAAGAATCGTTAGGGAATGTAACACATCCAAGAAGGAAATGGCTTACAAGGCGCTTGTTCGACCGATTCTTGAATGCTGTTCACCAGTCTGGGATACTTGCAAAGGAGGACTGATAGGAGAGATAGAGAAGGTCCAACGAAGAGCAGCGCGGAGGCGGCGCGAGAACGTTACTGAGATGCTCGACGAACCCCATTGGTAGAGGTTACAAGAGGCGCTGTGCATTACGGAGAAGTTTACTATTGAAATTTCGAGAGAACACTTTCCAGGAAATGTCGGACAACATATCACTTCCTTCCACATGTATCTCGCGTAATGACCATGACGAGAAAATTCCAGTAGGTAGAGCCAGTACAGAGCCTTACCGACAATTATTTTTCCCAAGCGACATTCGCGGTTGAAACTGAGTGGGGAGGATCATTTGGCGGTACCGAAAGGAGCCTCCACTACACACCAAGAGATGGAGGGTTACGACGAAGATGTATAATTAAGTCTGGTCAAGATGAGAAATTAATACTCAGAAATAATAATAATGAGCGTATGGTATTGGTGGCCCAGAAACCCCTCGCGGGGCGGTTCGGCCGCCGCTCCACAAGTGCTTTAACGCCACTACGGCGACTTGCGAGTGAATGAGGATGATATGATGATGAAAGACACACAACACCCAGTCATCTCGACGCAGAGAAAAATCTCTAACCTCGCCGGGAATTGAACCCGGGACCCCATACGTGGGAAGCGAGAACGCTACCGCAAGACCACTAGCCGCGGACATGCTCAGAAATGATTGTGAATTACCATTGCCTCGGAAGAGAATGCCAGTGTTTAGTACAACGAGGTGTGGAACGTGTGTCTCAGACTGGGTAGGAAGTGTGAACCACGATAACGGACAATTTCGCGGCGTGCTGTCTCTCTGGTAGCAGCACGCCCCCTTCGCTCGTGGAGCAACATCTACCGCGCGGTTCCCCAGGGCTGCACCACCTGAACCGGGGAGGAGGCGCCTAAGCCGCGGCGTCCATAACCGAATCGAGCTGCGGCGGCAGAGCGTTTTCTGAGGAAACATCCACCCCCACCCTCGTCGCCCTCCCCCACCCCACCTGGGAGGCTCGGGGCTTCCCCTTATGCGGGCGCAACTTCTTCCGATAACTCGCCGGCTCGGCTCAGCAGCAGCTGCAGCAGTGCTGCCAGCCTCTCAAACCGGCGAGCCTGCAGCTGGCTGCCCGTGCCCATCCAACTTCCCTGCTACCTTTAATGGGCAATTACCGACATCGGCCCTCACAGAGATTATAATCTTTGATGGACCAAAACGTAGTGATGTAGCACAAGGCAAACAGGCGGGATGAGAGGCTGATAATTTAGCCGTAACCGTTCTGTCTTACCGTGGCACTCTAATCACTCAACATTATAAAATATCTGCTTCCTTTAAGAAATCTTATAAATTCCTCATTGTACTCACTCACAGAGTCTGCCTATCTCATCCTTATCCACCTGATCTCATACGCAAATGGTAAAGGACAGTCTTATCTGTGATAAGGTGTTCCCTGATATTTGTAGGATCGTGGTATTACTTTACATCTTGAGTTATTGCGATACAGAGCAGTGTTTTCTAGTGGTGACTTGTTGGAACCATTTTTAATAGTCAAACGACTGTACCAAGGAGCGATTAGAGGACCTGCTAGACAGCTGCGTTATGCCGGTTGCATGCGAATCAGGTGAAATGCAATTCAGGTCGTTCGGATACTTTTGAGCGCGACTGTACATACACTACTGGCCATTAAAACTGCTACACCACGAAGATGACGTGCTACAGGCGCGAAATTTAACCGACAGGAAAAAGATACTGTGATATCCAAATGAGTAGCTTTTCCGAGCATTTACGCAAGGTTGGCGCCGGTGGCGACACCTACAAGGTGCTGACATGAGGAAAGTTTCCAACCGATTTCTCATACACAAACAGCAGTTGACCGGCGTTGCCTGGTGAAACGTTGTTGTGATGCCTCGTGTAAGGAGGAGAAATGCGTACCATCACGTTTCCGACTTTGATAAAGGTCGGATTGTAGCCTATCACGACTGCGGTTTATCGTATCGCAACATTGCTGCTCGCGTTGGTCGAGATCCAATGACTGTTAGCAGAATATGGAATCGGTGTGTTCAGGAGGGTAATACGGAACGCCGTGCTGGATCCCAACGGCCTCGTATCACTAGCAGTCGAGATGACAGGCATCTTACCCACATGGCTGTAACGGATCGTGTAGCCACGTCTCGACCCCTGATCAACAGATGGGGACGTTTGCAAGACAACAACCATCTACACGAACAATGCGACGACGTTTGCAGCAGCATGGACTATCAGCTCGGACGCTGCATCACAGACAGGAGCGCCTGCGATGGTGTATTCAACGACGAACCTGGGTGCACGAATGGCAAAACGTCATTTTTTCGGATGAATCCAGTTTCTGTTTTGGCGACATCGCGGTGAACGCACATTGGAAGCGTGTGTTCGTCATCGCCATACTGGCGTATCACCCGGCGTAATGGAATGGGGTGCCATTGGTTACACGTCTCGGTCACCTCTTGTTCGCACTGATGGCACTTTGAACAGTGGACGCTAAATTTCAGGTGTGTTACGACCCGTGGCAGGTCCTGTACGGACCTTTCTGGATACAGAAAATGTTCGATTGCTGCCTTGATCAGCACATTCTTCAGATCTCTCACCAATTGAAAACGTTTGGTCAATGGTGGCCGAGCAACTGGCTCGCCGCAATTCGCCAGTCACTACTCTTGACGAACTGTGGTATCGTGTTGAAGCTGCATGGACAGCTGTACCTGTACACGCCATGCAAGCTCTGTTTGACTCAATGCGCAGGCGTATCAATGCCGTTATTATGGCCAGAGGTGGTTGTTCTGGGTACTGTTTTCTCAGGATCTATGCACCCAAATTGCGTGAAAATGTAATCACATGTCAGTTCTAGTATAATATATTTGTCCAATGAATACCCGTTCATCATCTGCATTTCTTCTTGGTGTAGCTATTTTAATGGCCAGAAGTGTACATTCCCTTAGTAGTTCCGCGCTATTTATTAATAACAATGCGAGCACCACTATCCGTACTAACTGTCGTCTTGTGACTAATCTTGCCACACTAGACTGTTATTTTATCGTTGTGTGTGTTTCCAAACAGTGTAAGGGATGAACAGAAAGTTTCGGTTTGTGGTCAGTGCTACAGCGTATGTGCAACGCAGCACGACTCTCATGCGAGTATACAGGATGCTCTAAAATTCCCCTTACAAACCTCTAGCACTTGTAGAGGGGAATGAGTAGATAACATTTTGAACTGTGACCCGTGTACTACAATACCTGAAGACACGTTGGTAACGCGAACTCTTTTAGAAGTAATCTATTAGACGTGATGCAGCACATCACTTGTAGTACAATTCCACTCATTAATAACGAAATATATAAAAAGGAAAGTCAATCAGTTTTCACAATCACTGTTGTGTAGAGCACGGCGTCTTGTAATTTGCGTGTGCCACATTTCCTTCGAACACCACAGTCATGCCTGCTGACGGTGAAGGTACCCCTTTGCCGAAGCCATTGCGCAATTGTGGCAAGAAGGGTCTGTGATGGATTCGCACCTTGTGGATAACTATCTTGATAAAGGTGGTGAGCCTCTCTTCCATTACCGTGAGCTTCGCCATACGGTAGGATCATGTCAGTGCATTCTCCAAACGTGTGCTCAACCATATTGCTCTAACACTCACAGATACGTGAATGAAGTTCTAACCATGTCAAAGCGATAGGACGGACGTCAAATGAAATCAGCCGATTTGACGTAAGGACCCCCCCCCCCCCCCCGGCCACCACCACCACCAAAACTACGATTACTTTATTACATACCTACCCAGCAAACATGTTACGTTTTCAAACGACTGTAACACGGAAACAGTACGTTTTCTAACATGGGGTCCAATTCAAAATACTGTATGTATACTCAGTCCCTTCTCCAAGTACTAGAAGTTTGTAAGGGGATTTTTATAGTAACCTGTATATGCACCGACATGTAGGCAAACGACTAGCGCGGCAATCGTGTCTTTCCGACTTGCATGCGATAAATGTGGAAGCGTGAGCTATACTGTTATCAAATTCGTCCATACAGGACCAAGGTGCTCTTATCCTTTTCTTGATTCAAGAAGCAGAAACACCCGTAGACCTCCTACAGAGAATGTGGAATGGCGCGCCAAGGTCCACGCTAGTCGCGATTTCACAGAAGAACCTTCAGAATAATGCAAGGGCGCTGAGTGTAGCGACAGCTCGAGGCGTGTATCCAACAGTGTGAGGAGAGTGAAGTTCAGGCTAAAGGTGGATCTGTGACGTTTCTGTAGTGTTTCTCCCTCCATGACATGGGTCCTTCCAATTGGATTGTAGCAAACATGAAGTAAGCTGTTTATTTCAACTTTCACAGGCTTTAAGTGTTGCCATTTCTTCTACATCTTCATGATGAGGACTCTGTGGACACTCCCGTCTTCCAAGATGATGACAGCACTTTCCACAGGCCTCACGCACCCCACCGCAACACGATTGGCCCACTGGATCATGCGACCTTAATTGCAAAGAAAATGAATGTGTGGGGCCTATTTCAACGGCGGGTGAAATGTAACATTCAACATCCCCAAAGCCTGGTACTCTACGGTATCTAACTACAATGATTGACTACGCTTGATATGGCTTGACATGGACTCCCTTCCTGCCAAATTGTGACCATTATCAGTGCCCGAGGCGGTATTGCACGACACTGACGTGATGTGTCCTGGGGCTGACTAAGTTTTTGTCCGGTGTGCTCGCTGAAACATTTATTTTGAAATGATATCCCCGAGATATATTGTTTATTTACAGCAATTGGCCACTTCGTACATGGTAATTATTTTACAGATATACCACCTGCAACAAGGCACCGATTGGCCATGAACAAAAAAACAGTGCCGTTGGTGAAGTGTTTGAATCGAGCAGAGCTCGGACCACACATGAACGTACGACGGCGCGTGCCCTGGCTGAAAGCCGTCTAGGTTTTCCTACGACGCGACATGCGATGGCGTGGTGAGCAAATCCCTTGACTCTAGACGTCAGATTCTTCCATTTCATTTCAAGAACCTCTGAAGCCTATCCAGCTTCACCACGTTTTCCAGTTTTCCTATAACGTTGAAAGTTCTTTCATGACAAGTGACGACTCGTAGATATCCTAGTTATCTTATAATCCCACATAGTCTTTACATGGAGATCTGGTAGATTAACTTGGTTATGGAGAGATTCATTTACTTATCAATGCATTATTATTATTATTATTATTATTATTATTATTATTCTTTCCTTTCTCAGACGTTATGTCTGGTTAGAAATGGAAAGTGACGCGGACCTTGATCAAGCGTGACATCCTTTTAACTATACGGTATATGTCACATAGCATTTAGGAACTTTCGGGTAATTGAACATGTATCAATAATTACAGATTTCTGTAGTTGTATATATAAGTTTGGATGTAGCTGTATTGCGTTGATGTACTGGTGGATATTGTGTGGTATGACTCCTGTAGTTGATAGTATAATTGGTATAATGTCAACTTTCTCCTGATGCCACATGTCCTTGACTTCCTCATCCAGTTGGATGTATTTTTCAATTTTTTCTCCTGTTTTCTTCTGTATATTTGTTGTATAGGGTATGGATATTTCGATTAGTTGTGTTAATTTCTTCTTTTTGTTGATGAGTATGATGTCAGGTTTGTTATGTGGTGTTGTTTTATCTGTTATAATGGTTCTGTTCCAGTATAATTTGTATTCATCATTCTCCAGTACATTTTGTGGTGCATACTTCTATGTGAGAACGTGTTGTTTTATTAGTTTATGTTGTATGGCAAGTTGTTGATGTATTATTTTTGCTACATTGTCATGTCTTCTGGGGTATTCTGTATTTGCTAATGTTGTACATCCGCTTATGATGTGATCTACTGTTTCTATTTGTTGTTTGCAAAGTCTACATTTATCTGTTGTGGTATTGGGATCTTTAATAATATGCTTGCTGTAATATCTGGTGTTTATTGTTTGATCCTGTATTGCAATCATGAATCCTTCCGTCTCACTGTATATATTGCCTTTTCTTAGCCATGTGTTGGATGCGTCTTGATCGATGTGTGGCTGTGTTAGGTGATACAGGTGCTTGCCATGTAGTGTTTTCTTTTTCCAATTTACTTTCTTCGTATCTGTTGATGTTACGTGATCTAAAGGATTGTAGAAGTGGTTATGAAATTGCAGTGTGTAGCCGATGTATTTATATGAGCGATTGATTTGTGTATTTTGCTAGTTTCTGCTCGTTCTATAAAGAATTTTCTTAAATTGTCTACCTGTCCATAATGAAGGTTTTTTATGTCGATAAATCCCCTTCCTCCTTGCTTTCTGCTTAATGTGAATCTTTCTGTTGCTGAATGTATGCGATGTATTCTATATTTGTGGCACTGTGATCGTGTAAGTGTATTGAGTGCTTCTAGGTCTGTGTTACTCCATTTCACTACTCCAAATGAGTAGGTCAATATTGGTACAGCATAAGTATTTATAGCTTTTGTCTTGTTTCTTGCTGTCAATTCTGTTTTAAGTATTTTTGTTAGTCTTTCTTTATATTTTTCTTTTAGTTCTTCTTTAATATTTGTATTATCTATTCCTACTTTTTGTTTCTATCCCAGATATTTATAGGCATCTGTTTTTTTCCATCGCTTCTATGCAGTCGCTGTGGTTATACAATATGCAATCTTCTTGTTTAGTGTGTTTTCCCTTGACTATGCTATTTTTCTTACATTTGTCTGTTCCAAAAGCCATATTTATATCATTGCTGAATACTTCTGTAATCTTTAGTAATTGGTTGAGTTGTTGATTTGTTGCTGCTAGTAGTTTTAGATCATCCATGTATAGCAAATGTGTGATTTTGTGTTGGTATGTTCCAGTAATATTGTATTCATAATTTGTATTATTTAGCATGTTGGATAGTGGGTTCAGAGGACGGCAGAACCAGAAAGGACTTAGTGAGTCTCCTTGGTATATTCCACGCTTAATCTGTATTGGCTGTGATGTGATATTATTTTGTTTATTATTATTATTATTACTCATTTAAAGGGATTAGTTTGAACCTAAAAACGTTCTGGAACCTTGTGTTTAAGGTATGTGGCGCAAATATACGGTATCTATTGCCACTTGAAGTCTTCGATTCTATAGCATATGATTCCTACTCGAAATTTTAGTGGTATCTGCTGTAGAACGAGAGACCAATAATTTATTAGTCAGACGCATATCACTAATCCGCATTGCGAATCATAGTAGAGTGCTTGAAGTTCCATCATTTTTAATGCTCAAGAATGGATTTTAATTCATATTTATTATCGTGTTGCTACAATGTTTTCCTGATTTGTTAAGTACCGCTGCCTTCCTCATTTTGCAAAGATGTTATCTAAGCTACTCAAAAACTGTTTTCCACCACCTATATGATCTGAATAATTTACTTTATTATTATTACTATAATTAAATCAGAAACTGTATTTTCAATTATCTGTTCCGTTAAAATTCGATGCCTGTCCCAGTTTTAGGTTCTGGGCTGGTTCGCAGTTTGTTTCTGTCTGTGCCACTCCCATCCCTCGCCACTCCTCTCCCCCCTCCCCCCCCCCCTCTTCCACCGTCTATAACGTGCCCAGAAGTGTGAAATTGCTACAAACAATAAAATGTATAAAATATTTCAAAGAGCAGTAAACTGCATATTACGACAAAATACATTAGTGTCATAATAATAAAATAATAATAATAATAACAATAAGTTGTTCACACCAGTGAATAGTACGTTTCATTACCATAACTTCTGAAGAATTGCAATTTACAGTCTTAATTTAAGAACTGTAATAGCATCAAACTTCCGCAACTTTGTCAACGTTATAATTTAGACAGTGTAATATCGAAGTGTGCACTCAAAGTTATTAGTATTTCACTAAGCACTACGACTGCGAACACAGGCCTCCAGTCTATGGTTATAGGAGACGATTCGCGTATGGTGAATACTGCTTGTTTCAGTCGATCTGGAAGTCTGTTACTTTTCACCTACACTGAAGGACCTTTCCCTTTCTTTCCTCCATCACTCAGCTTCCTGGGGTTTGCCGCTTCTGCCTATAGACTTGTGAATTGTGTCGAGCTTGTTCTTTGTTGCAGGTACGCTCAGCCACTGAATGCGGCCTTTACTTGTCTGGAAGCCGCAGCCTCTAGTTCGCGGGGTCCCGGATTCGATCACCGCCAAGGTCGGAGACTTTCTTCGTTTGGGGACTAGATGGTTGTGTTGCCCTGATCATTTCATCGCATGTTCAAAGACGGACAGGTCACCGAAGTGGCGTCAAATACAAGGACTGGCACCAGGCGACCGAACCATTCCAGACGACGTCTCTCCGCAAGTTATGGCCCACTTGTCTGGAGTGTTATTGGCCTGGCTGCAGGTATGTCCACGTGAGTAGGCCCTCAGTAAGCACCTGTAAAGTATCCTGTAAAGTCCGGTTCCTAAGTCCTAGATTTTCTTGCCATCTTTGAAACTATTAGTTTTCATTATACGTTAGTCTCAGAAAGTTAGCTGTCATATTTAGAAACTAATGTATGTACAAAAAGAAACGCTTCTACACTCCTGGAAATGGAAAAAAGAACACATTGACACCGGTGTGTCAGACCCACCATACTTGTTCCGGACACTGCGAGAGGGCTGTACAAGCAATGATCACACGCACGGCACAGCGGACACACCAGGAACCGCGGTGTTGGCCGTCGAATGGCGCTAGCTGCGCAGCATTTGTGCACCGCCGCCGTCAGTGTCAACCAGTTTGCCGTGGCATACGGAGCTCCATCGCAGTCTTTAACACTGGTAGCATGCCGCGACAGCGTGGACGTGAACCGTATGTGCAGTTGACGGACTTTGAGCGAGGGCGTATAGTGGGCATGCGGGAGGCCGGGTGGACGTACCACCGAATTGCTCAACACGTGGGGCGTGAGGTCTCCACAGTACATCGATGTTGTCGCCAGTGGTCGGCGGAAGGTGCACGTGCCCGTCGACCTGGGACCGGACCGCAGCGACGCACGGATGCACGCCAAGACCGTAGGATCCTACGCAGTGCCGTACGGGACCGCACCGCCACTTCCCAGCAAATTAGGGACACTGTTGCTCCTGGGGTATCGGCGAGGACCATTCGCAACCGTCTCCATGAAGCTGGGCTACGGCCCCGCACACCGTTAGGCCGTCTTCCGCTCACGCCCCAACATCGTTCAGCCCGCCTCCAGTGGTGTCGCGACAGGCGTGAATGGAGGGACGAATGGAGACGTGTCGTCTTCAGCGATGAGAGTCGCTTCTGCCTTGGTGCCAATGATGGTCGTATGCGTGTTTGGCGCCGTGCAGGTGAGCGCCACAATCAGGACTGCATACGACCGAGGCACACAGGGCCAACACCCGGCATCATGGTGTGGGGAGCGATCTCCTACACTGGCCGTACACCACTGGTGATCGTCGAGGGGACACTGAATAGTGCACGGTACATCCAAACCGTCATCGAACCCATCGTTCGACCATTCCTAGACCGGCAAGGGAACTTGCTGTTCCAACAGGACAATGCACGTCCGCATGTATCCCGTGCCACCCAACGTGCTCTAGAAGGTGTAAGTCAACTACCCTGGCCAGCAAGATCTCCGGATCTGTTCCCCATTGAGCATGTTTGGGACTGGATGAAGCGTCGTCTCACGCGGTCTGCACGTCCAGCACGAACGCTGGTCCAACTGAGGCGCCAGGTGGAAATGGCATGGCAAGCCGTTCCACAGGACTACATCCAGCATCTCTACGATCGTCTCCATGGGAGAATAGCAGCCTGCATTGCTGCGAAAGGTGGATATACACTGTACTAGTGCCGACATTGTGCATGCTCTGTTGCCTGTGTCTATGTGCCTGTGGTTCTGTCAGTGTGATCATGTGATGTATCTGACCCCAGGAATGTGTCAATAAAGTTTCCCCTTCCTGGGACAATGAATTCACGGTGTTCTTATTTCAATTTCCAGGAGTGTATCAATTTTTTTGGATCCGCTCCTGATAGAGGTACATACAACGAACGCCTCTCATCTCTATCGAGGATAGTTTGAAGGCTCTTCAGTATTGGGTCAGGATCCTACAGCCAATTCCGCAGCCCTATGGTCATCATTTGGATGAAAGGTTCCATTTTCAAAGCGAAAATATACGAGCACACTGCTAGCAGCTCGCGAACCACTTCCTCCAGGAGAAAAGATATCAACCGGACGTTTGCCTGTGGTGTCAGCTGATGTGAAACTGAGTGAGTAATATTCAGACCAGTTGGAACTTGCTATGCCTTGTCGCAGGAACTCTCCTCACGCGCTCCTACGTGACCAGCGTGGAGCAACGTGGTAGCGAATGTTTCCCAGCAGAGTTTTTTGATTCTATACAGGGTGTTCCAAAAAGATACGGCCAAACTTTCAGGAAACATTCCTCACACACAAATGAAGAAAAGATGTTATGTGGACATGTGTCCGGAATCGCTTAATTTCCATGTTAGAGCTCATTTTAGTTTCGTCAGTATGTACTGTACTTCCTCGATTCACCACCAGTAGGCCCAGTTGAAGGAAGGTAATGTTGACTTCGGTGCTTGTGTTGACATGCGACTCATTGCCCTACAGTACTAGCATCAAGCACATCAGTACGTAGCATCAACAGGTTAGTGTTCATCACGAACGTGGTTTTGCAGTCAGTGCAATGTTTGCAAATGCGGAACTGGCAGATGCCCATTTCAAATGGCTCTGAGCACTATGGGACTCAACTGCTGAGGTCATTAGTCCCCTAGAACTTAGAACTAGTTAAAGCTAACTAACCTAAGGACATCACAAACATCCATGCCCGAGGCAGGATTCGAACCTGCGACCGTAGCGGTCTTGCGGATCCAGACTGCAGCGCCTTTAACCGCACGGCCACTTCGGCCGGCTAGATGCCCATTTGATGTATGGATTATCACGGGGCAATAGCCATGGCGCGGTACGTTTGTAGCGAGACAGATTTCCAGAACGAAGATGTCCCGACAGGAAGCAATTCATCGGCGTCCTAGGGAGCACGAAACATTCCAGCCTATGACTCGCGACTGGGGAAGACCTAGAACGACGAGGACACCTGCAATGGACGAGGCAATTCTTCGTGCAGTTGACGATAACCCTAATGTCAGCGTCAGACAAGTTGCTGCTGTACAAGGTAACGTTGACCACGTCACTGTATGGAGAGTGCTACGGGAGAACCAGTTGTTTCCGTACCATGTACAGCGTGTGCAGGCACTATCAGCAGCTGATTGGCCTCCACGGGTACACTTCTGCGAATGGTTCGTCCAACAATGTGTCAATCCTCATTTCAGTGCAAATGTTCTCTTTACGGATGAGGCTTCATTCCAACGTGATCAAATTGTAAATTTTCGCAATCAACATGTGTGGGCTGACGAGAATCCGCACGCAATTGTACAATCACGTCATCAACACAGATTTTCTGTGAACGTTTGGGCAGGCATTGTTGGTGATGTCTTGATTGGGCCCCATGTTCTTCCACCTACGCTCAATGGAGCACGTTATCATGATTTCATACGGGATATTCTACCCGTGCTGCTAGAACATGTGCCTTTACAAGTACGACATAACATGTGGTTCATGCACGATGGAGCTCCTGCACATTTCAGTCGAAGTGTTCGTACGCTTCTCAACAACAGATTCGGTGACTGATGGATTGGCAGAAGCGGACCAATTCCATGGCCTCCACGCTCTCCTGACCTCAACCCTCTTGACTTTCATTTATTGGGGGCATTTGAAAGCTCTTGTCTACGCAACCCCGGTACCAAATGTAGAGACTCTTCGTGCTCGTATTGTGGACGGCTGTGATACAATACGGCATTCTCCAGGGCTGCATCAGCGCATCAGGGATTCCATGCGACGGAGGGTGGATGCATGTATTCTCGCTAACGGAGGACATTTTGAATATTTCCTGTAACAAAGTGTTTGAAATCACGCTGGTACGTTCTGTTGCTGTGTGTTTCCATTCCATGAGTAATGTGATTCGAAGAGAAGCAATAAAATGAGCTCTAACATGGAAAGTAAGCGTTTCCGGACACATGTCCACATAACATATTTTCTTTATTTGTGAGTGAGGAATGTTTCCTGAAAATTTGGCCGTACCTTTTTGTAACACCCTGTATATGTTCAAAAGATGGGTACTTCCGAATACACTATAATTGTTTTGGTTATTGTTTTGATTCAATTTTACAGTAAACTTTTTTCTTTAGTTACAGTCTTTCATTCTCAGCCCACACCCTTACACACTTATGCAGTTACGTCAGAGAGTTAAAAACATTATCTGCAGAGGAACATATGGTATGTGAACAGGAACGGTCCTAACAGATTTTCTTATGAATGCTTCTTACAGTCGCCTTCTGTGAAAATCACTTGTTATTTTGTGTTTGTTTTCGCTCAAATGCATATCTGTGCTGATATTGCGCTAGTAATCACTTAGTTTAGTAAAAGATAGTGCGGAACAGTGTGTAAGCTTTCCTGGAACTCAAGAAGCACGCTATCAACTCAGAATTATGGGTCTCGCGAGCTTATTAAGAAAATTGCATTCCACCGCTTCATCTTTCCTTTTTCTTTCGTTTCCCTATCTTCTATCCCGTCTAGTAGGTGGTCCGCTTTGCCAGAATATGACACGGTTGGATGGTCTTCCTCACGCCACAGACGTGGGGTAACCCGAGGGAGCGAGGCCGTGTGAGCCACGTGTTTGAAGTTATACCGACCCTCCCACAGTTCTGCTTATGAATCACTGGCGTCGCTGTACGCAGACAAGTACAGGGATGCTAATTTTCTGCAAAGTATCACATGAAATACAGATCTAAATTACCAATAATATTAACACAAGAAACACATATGGACGGAATGTACGCAAATCTCTGCAAATTGCTCTACAAAGCTACAGGGAAATTGATTTTGTCATCCTGTATGGCACCTGTAGCGTACTTCCGGAAAGGCTCGTAAGTGGGTAGTTATTTCCAGTAGCTTTTGTGTACGTTCCTATAAACAGTGGCTAATGTTGTCAGTGACCTGTGTAGTGTTGATGGGAAAGAAGTGCGCTCATTTTTCAGCTTACAGACAGACCATACCTACCCAGCATTTCCAGTCCAGTTCTCTCATGTGAGGAGAAAAAAATGACTTCCCTGAGCTCGTGTTTATAAACTGGAGCTATTTTCAGTTTATAAGTACTTATTTGCAGAAGTTAAGAGACTTCTACCACACTGAAGATGCTCCCCCAAGTGTAACATGCTGCCAGTATGTATTCAACACTATATGTTTCATTGTCTGCACTACCAAAGGCTGCAACACTCTTGACAGTATAAGGTGCATCAAATGTATCACCTCATCCTCAGCCCCCCCAATTTCTGAAGAGTCCCGTACACTTAATCTGGCTCAGTCTGCAACAGAAGTAAGTCATCCAGGTGCTACGGAACTTCATATATTTCAGCATAAGCGAAGGAATAACAGATCACTGTTCTAGACTTGAGTACGATCATTCCCATTCGATCAGACATATTGGCACCCCCCCTTGCAAAACATGCAGTGGATGTGTGATATGTCACTCCACTCAGTGCAGCCCTTTCTACAAGTGCCAGAAATTCCTGAGTGGCAGTCCACCAGTAACACACATAATGGGAAGGGAAGTGCAGTAGCTTTCTTGTCATTCATTAACTCTCCAGCAAATGACTAGAATATTGTTACACAGCTTCACAATAGGCTGTCAACTATAGCTAGCAGCAAGGAGTCACGTTTACCAATCCAGCCCCTCTCCCATCAACACTACACAGGTCAATGACAACGTTAGCCGTTGTCTATAGGATAGTATTTTACACAAAAGCAACTGCAAACAACTACTTACTTAGTAAACTGAAAATAACTCCAGTGCGTAAACACGAGCTCAGTGAAGTTGTTTTGTCTGTAAACCGAAAAGGGAGCAGGGCTCGTAGTGGGGGAAATCGCTTTTCCGGAAGTATGCAACAACTGCCGTACTGGACGACTGAGAAACAATTTCTCCTCTAACAGTATACATAACGGTGTGTAGAGAATTACGTAGCATCTGTCCTTACGCGTTCATTGCATTGGATTATTAGTAACTCATATCTATATTCTATATAGAATTAATGCAAATTGTGGAAAATAAACGCCCCTCGGGCAGTCTGCACTCTCCGTTATCAGTGATTCACAAGGCGAGCTATGGAAGGGTCGATATAGCTTTTTGAAACCCCCTCCTGTTAGTTCTCGTGACGTAGTGAGGTAGAGAGAGAGAGAGAGAGAGAGACTCGCCTGCTCGCTCGTCAGTTCGCAGACCTACGAAAGTGGGAAGTACATGACCACAACCCGGCGTCCTGTCTTCCCTTACACATCCACCCTCCACCCCTAGTTTCCAGTCCGTCACACCCTCAAAGCAGAATTTATCCTTTAATACGTTTTAGTTTACTTAGGTGTGGTACACACATTTAGTATTTACTTTTAATCCACTTCATTTACAGTAAACATTAATTTTATAACATTAAAACATTTTGTTTTAACCAAAGATAGGGAAATTGTACAGGTCACACCAATATTCAAGAACGGTAGTAGGAGTAATCCACTAAATTACAGGCCCATATCGTTAACGTCGATATGCAGCAGGATTTTAGAACATATATTGTGTTAGAACACTATGAATCACCTCGAAGAAAACGGTCTATTGACACACAGTCAACATGGGTTTAGAAAACATCGTTCCTGTGAAACACAACTAGCTCTTTATTCACATGAAGTGTTGAGTGCTATTGACAAGGGCTTTCAGATCGATTCCGTATTTCCGAAAGGCTTTTGACACTGTACCACACAAGCGGCTCGTAGTGAAATTGCGTGCTTATGGAATATCGTCTCAGTTATTTGACTGGATTTGTGATTTCCTGTCAGAGAGGTCGCAGCCCGTAGTAATTGACGGAAAGTCATCGAGTAAAACAGAAGTGATTTCTGGCGTACCCCAAGGTAGTGTTATAGGTCCTTTGCTGTTTCTTATCTACATTAACGATTTTGGAGACAATGTGAACAGCCGTCTTCGGTTGTTTGCAGATGACGCTGTCATCTATCGACTAATAAAGTCATCAGAAGACCAAAACAAACTGCAAAACGATTTAGAAAAGATATCTGAATGGTGCGAAAAGTGGCAGTTGACCCTAAATAACGAAAAGTGTGAGGTCATCCACATGGGTGCTAAAAGGAACTCGTTAAACTTCGGTTACACGATAAATCAGTCTAATCTAAAAGCCTTAAATTCAACTAAATACCTACGTATTACAATTACGAACAACTTGAATTGGAAGGAACACACAGAAAATGTTCTGGGGAAGGCTAACCAAAGACTGCGTTTTATTGGCAGGACACATAGAAAATGTAACAGACCTATAAGGAGACTGCCTACACTACGCTTGTCCGTCCTCTTTTAGAATACTGCTGCGCGCTGTGGGATCGTTACCAGATAGGACTGACGGAGTAAATCGAAAAAGTTCAAAGAAAGGCAGCACGTTTTGTATTACCGCGAAATATAGAAGTGCCACAGAAATGACACAGGATTTGGGCTGGACATCATTAAAACAAATGCGTTTTTCGTTGGGACGGAATCTTCTCACGAAATTCCAATCACCAACTTTCTTCTCCGAATGCTAAAATATTTTGTTGACACCGACCTACACAGGGATGAACGATCACCAAGGGAAATCAGAGCTCGTCCGGAAAGATATAGGTGTTCATTCTTTCCGCGCGCTATACGAGATTGGAATAATAGAGAATTGTGAAGGTGGTTCCGATGAATCCTCAGCCAGGCACTTAAATTTGATTTGCAGAGTATCCTTGTAGATGTAGATGTAGATGGTGAGATTCTTCCATCTCCTGCAGAGCGTAAGCTATTATTAGTCGTAAAGAAAAAAACTGAATACGACTTTTTGTAGGAAACTTAATGTAGTTAAATTTTTTATTGGTAAACACATTTGCTAGAATCCACGGTTTTGAGATACTGAAGATAAACACGTAACAGTGACCTTCAGACGCTTCCCTACCCCTATCCTACCGCGCCCCCCCTCGCTCACACCCAACAGGTCAGGCTTTTTAGAACGTTGCTCACACCACTCCCTCCCAACACTGTACAAAAATTTGTGACTGCTCGAATTTCTGCCCTTATTCGACCATTTTTGGTCTAGTTGACTGGGAAGGAAGGAACGGATACGAACAAAACCTGCCACACGCTGCACTGCGTCGCTATGTTGGAAACTGATTCTTGGTCATGTTGTACGGCAGCTCTTCTTCCGGGAAAAGCCGCCTCCTCCATACCAAACGCTGCTCGCTGTTCATTTTACAGATAGATTGTAATATAACCATTGCAAACAAGGGAAATTCCATCATTGGTCGTATGCATTTGAAAGCGTTTGTTTTTATTGCTTATACATTTCAATTACACTACTGGTCATTAAAATTGCTACACACGAAGATGACGTGCTACAGACGCGAAATTTAACCGGCAGGAAGAAGATGCTGTGATATGCAAATGATTAGCTATTCAGAGAATTCACACGAGGTTGCCGCCGGTGGTGACACCTACAACGTGCTGACATGAGGAAACTTTCCAACCGATGTCTCATACTCAAACAGCAGTTGACCGGCGTTGCCTGGTGAAACGTTGTTGTGATGCCTCGTGTAAGGAGGAGAAATGCGTACCACCAGATTTCCGGATTGTAGCCTATCGCGATTGCGTTGGTCGAGATCCAATGACTGTTAGCAGAATATGGAATCGGTGGGTTCAGGAGGGTAATACGGAACGCCGTGCTGGATCCCAACGGCCTCGTATCACTAGCAGTCGAGATGGCAGGCATCTTATCCGCATGGTGTAACGGATCGTGCAGCCACATCTCGATCCATGAGTCAACAGATGGGGACGCTTGCAAGACAACAACCATCTGCACGAACAGTTCGACGACGTTTGCAGCAGCATGGACTATCAGCTCGAAGACCATGGCTGCGGTTACCCTTGACGCTGCATCACAGACAGGAGCGCCTGCGATGGTGTACTCAACGACGAACCTGGGAGCACTAATGGCAAAACGTGATTTTTTCAGATGAATCCAGGTTCTGTTTACAGCATCATGATGGTCGCATCCGTGTTTGGCGACATCGCGGTGAACGCACATTGGAAAGGTGTATTCGTCATCGCCATACTGGCGTATCACCCGGCATGATGGTATGGGGTGCCATTGGTTACACGTCTCGGTCACCTCTTGTTCGCATTGACGGCCCTTTGAACAGTGGACGTTACATTTCAGATGTGTTACGACCCGTGGCTCTACCCTTCATTCGATCCCTGCGAAACCCTCCATTTCAGCAGGATGATGCAGGACAGTATGTTGCAGGTCCTGTACAGGCCTTTCTACATCTACATCTACATCCATACTCCGCAAGCCACCTGACGGTGTGTGGCGGAGGGTACCCTGAGCGCCTCTATCGGTTCTCCCTTCTATTCCAGTCTCGTATTGTTCGTGGAAAGAAGGATTGTCGGTATGCTTCTGTGTGGGCTCTAATCTCTCTGATTTTATCCTCATGGTCTCTTCGCGAGATATACGTAGGATGCAGACGTCTGGATGCAGAAAATGTTTGACTGCTGCCCTGGCCAGCACATTCTCCGGATCTCTCACCAATTGAAAACGGCTGCTCAATGGTGGCCGAGCAACTGGCTCGTCACAATAGACCAGTCCCTACTCTTGATGAACTGTGATATCGCGTTGAAGCTGCATGGGCAGCTGTACCAGTACACGCCGTCCAATCTCTGTTTGACTCATTGCCCAAGCGCATCAAGGCCGTTATTACGTCCAGAGGTGGTTGTTCTGGGTAATGATTTCTCAGGATCTATGCACCCAAACTGCGTGAAAATGTAATCACATGTCAGTTCCAGTACAGTATATTTGTCCAATGAATACCCATTTATAATCTGCATTTCTTCCTGGTGTAGCAATTTTAATGGCCAATAGTGTAGAAAATGACCTCCTTCATTGCAAGAGTACGTCATGTGGGCTCATATAATCATGCACAAAATATAACTTCAAACACTCGTCTTTATCGTGGAGAACACGCCAAGTAACAGGTATGATTCAAACTGTGAGGTCAGTTGAAATCTTACCTGCTGGTTGGCATGTTCTTTTCGATTAACACCTATGTTTAATTATGTTTCGCACATTAATATATGAGTCCACAGTAGTTACTCTTGCACTGAAGATGGTCACTCTGTGACTGAAATCGGTATGCAATAATAATAAAAAAAAGGTTTCAGATTTATTCGACTAGTGCCGGAGTTTCCCTTGTTTGCAATACTTGTTATGTGGTCGTGGTGCACAAATTTCCTCAAGGAATCCAATTTCTATAATATGACTAGTTTCCTTAATTTTTCGCTACTCTTGTATGTTTTTCAGAACAGGTGTCGCCTTGCTCTTTCTGAGCAATAACTGCACACTGCGGCCGGCTGTGTATGCGACAGAATGCTCTCATATGCACGCTGGCGCCTTTTGCAGTCATTAGTCACCGGAAGGGCAGCGCCGGTCCGTGGCTAACTGTACCGCGCCGAGCTGCTGGGGATTGTGGTTAGGGGCAGGGCTGGGGTTAGGGGTAGCTACCCTGCCGGAGCTGCCCTCCACCCCCGCTGCCGCCACCGCTCCGGCTGCCGGGCAGATAACGAGGTGCCTCTCTGCAAACTACTCCACTCGGCTGCGCTGCGGAGACGGTTTATACAGCCGCTGCCGGCCGTCTCCGTGCCACCATTTGCAAGCCGAGCGAAACCTGTACACTCACAACATCTCAACCTTTGTCACGTAGATGATGCCAAGAATAAAGCGCACCAATGTCTTCGATGAAACGCTCTGAGCTACATGTCGTCCTTCACGAAAGATCGCCAGTAGATCCAGTAGAAATTTCACTTATGGATCAGGAAAATGCAAAACGGGCTACTTTCTTTCTTGCACGTCTAATGACGCTGGTATCAACGAAAACGGCTCAGAGAAAGGTCCCGTAAAAAATCTTCAATATGACTTTAAGGCGTAGCTCCCTATATCGCTCCTGTCTAGGGCTTGTGTCCGGGAGAATGAGTCATGCGTGCAGTGACACATGGTCTGAAGCGGGTTCAGTCGACTGCGTGGTTCTCATTTTCATCTGCTAGAGGACAGTAGCGGACAGGACTAAACAAAAAGAACTGTAATGTAGTTAAGAATTTTGACCACCAGAGTCCAGTAGTGCACAGAAACATTCAAGAAACAGGCCAAGAGACTGTTTTTTTGAATTATTCTGTTTATTTCTTGAAGACTTCTTGTTTATTTATGTTTGTACAGTTTTGTATATGCTTTTAGTAGTGTGAATGATGCGTGAATGTGGTCTAAAGTAAATATGTAGATCACTGTTGCACTGATGAACGCCGTACGGACTAGTGTGAGAAAGTTTTAAGACAGCGTAAATGCAGACATGGGGAATTTTGTATCATAATTTATTAAGTGACTTTGTGGTAAAGGGAAAGCAAATTCGAGTGCAATAACGTAAAGTATAAACAAAATATCAGAATGTTAAATATTTATTTCGCGAAAAAGTACAGTTCGCAAGTGTGTTATTTGTTGATTGGTTAAACGTGAAAAGCGTGGACTAACCTGGAAGAATAACGTTTTTCTATTGGCCTTAAAGGTAACTGACCAATCATAATGGAGTATTCTTCGCGCGTCTTTCCTCTTGCAGACATAGAATGCTTACAGCAGTCTAACGGGATTGGAGCCCAGCCTTTCAATGGTACAGTCGTGTGTAGTATGAGCTCCGAAGGAAGTTATAATTTGCCAGTTCTAGTTGTGCTACATCTTTCAAAACGGTTTTAAAGTGAAGGCATATCTATTCCGGTGTGTTTTTTTTTTAGAAAATACCGATTTTTAAGTAATTTTGTGTATGAGAAAAGACAGTAAATCCGCGTGGCATGTTGAGCAGATCGGTGACTAAAAACTTGAGTGCATTAGACGCCGATAAACTTAATAGTATGGCGAGCATTTTCATTTAAGAACATTCCGTGCTTACTGGCTGTTCAGGTTTCGGGAAATACGTTACCATAAACTTGCTAACGTGAATGAAAGTGTGTGTGCTTGACTGTGTTAAGATTAGCTCGGGCTTGGCAGTAAGTGTGTATATTATCAAGGTTCAGAATATACCGAAGTTTCGCCAGTATTTCCACCTTTCATTCAAAATTAAGACCTTTTCCTGATTTTTGGAATAGTAAGCAGCTGGTGCGAGTTGCGGCACGGTAGGTTTCTGCTCGGCTTTCCTACCGGCGATCTGCTGTAACGAGTTCACAGGGAGGTGGAGGCAAAGGACGGAAGAAACCGCCGCGCCGCAACATACGCTGCTGGACATTAAGACAGGAAAGCATGGAGGCGGTCTGGATAAAAGATCAAATTAGCATAAAGTGTGCTAATGGTTGTATATACAAATGACTAGCAATCAACATGAGCGCATAAAGTAGCTAGGAGTAACGCTATCCACATTCCGTATATTAGGAAGGACTAAGCAGCGGATTTATCATTCCATAATCACACTTGAATGTTACTTGGCTATCAGAAGATCGTGTTACGCCTCCGTCGTCTACAAAGAAACGTCTATCAGACTCGTGCAGCACGTGTCGGTGTTTGGTAGCGGCAGGACTGTGGGCTGTCGAGACGGCGGCGGTTTATCGTTCCCCAAAATTTCTGGTCGCCCCGGACTGGATACCGTAATTGCCTTGCAGATATGGGATTGACGGTTTCAAGAGGTTCAAAATCGAAGTCTTGCAGGATCTTAACGGTTCCATGTCGCTAGGACAGATATATTGTTCGCTCCGCCTTGCAAGTCTGTACAGCCACGTCACGTAATTGAGCCAGGAATAGAACTCGTTCTCTTTAAGACAGTTATCCATATGAACGGAGCGAGGAAGTCGAAAGCGCCACAGACTGACTGCAAGGCAGCCCTTTCGACAACCACAACATTGGACACTAGAGTGGCATCACGTTTTCTTTCCAGGCGTGTCCCGGTTCGGCGGATTAGGATCACGACGGACATACCCGTGTCTTTGGACCAAGAAAAACCAAATTTGTCACGTACCATTCATCACCCTCATATAGGCACAGCACGTATCCTGATGGTATGCGGTGCCATTGGGTTCACAGCTTGACTCCCAGTAATTTGCGGAGCTAGTAATTTAGACAGAAGGTGCTTCATTTCTGACGTGCTAAGGTCGATGGTTGAGACCTACGTTGGAGATCTAAGTGACTTTTTTTCCCACGGAATACCCAAGTACGCATGTAGAAAGTGCTGTCCTGAGCTTTCTTGATAAGGAGGTGGCTTGGCTGAGTCCCTGGCCATCATATTTCTCTCTCTCTCTCTCTCTCTCTCTCTCTCTCTCTGTTTGCTTTTTGAGTCATCACGCTTCTGACTTGAAACTTCCTGGCAGATTAAAAGTGTGAACCGATACTCGAACTCGGAGCCGCGCGGTGTAGCCGCGTGGTCTTGGGGCGCCTTGTCACGGTCCCTGCGGCTGCCCCCGTCGGAGGTTGGAGTCCTCCCTCGGCCATGGGTGTGTATTGTCCATAGCGTAAGTTAGTTTAAGTTAGATTAAGTAGTGTGTAAGTTTAGGGACCGATGACCTCAGCAGTTTGGTCCCGTAAGACCTTTCCACCAATTTCCAATTTTTTCGAACTCGGGACATTTGCCTTTCTCGAGCAATTGCTCTACCATCTGAGCTACCCAAGCACGACTCACGACCGGTCCTCACAGCTTTAAATCCGCCATTACCTCGTCTCCTACCTCCCAAACTTCACAGAAGCTAGCCGGCCGCGGTGGCAGTGCGGTTCTGGCGCTGCAGTCCGGAACCGCGGGGCTGCTACGGTCGCAGGTTCGAATCCTGCCTCGGCCATGGGTGTGTGTGTGATGTCCTTAGGTTAGTTAGGTTTAATTAGTTCTAAGTTCTAGGGGACTTATGACCTAAGATGTTGAGTCCCACAGTGCTCAGAGCCATTTGAACCATTTTTTTCACAGAAGCAGTTCTGCAGGTATGCAGAAGAGCTTCTGTGAAGTTTGGGAGGTAGGAGACGAGGTACTGGTGGATTTAAAGCTGTGAGGACCAGTCGTGAGTCGTGCTTGGGTAGCTCAGATGGTAGAGCAGTTGCTCGCGAAAGGCAAAAGTCCCGAGTTCGGGTCGCGGTCCGGCACACAATTTTAATCTTCCAAGAAGTTTCATATTAACGCTCACTCCGCTACAGAGTGAAAATTTCATTCTGAGAGCTTTCTGGCTTGTTTGATGCGGCTCGCCGCGAATTCCTGTTCTGTGCCAACCTTTTAGAGTAACACTTGGAACCTACGTCCTCAATTATTTGCTGGATGTATCCCGAACTCTGTCTTCCTCTACAATTTTTACCTTCTACAGCTCTCTCTGGTACCATGGAAGTTAATCGCTGATGTCTTAACATATGTCCTGTCATCTTGTCCTTTCTTCTTGTCAGTAATTGCATGTATTACTTCCCGTGTCGATTCTGTGGAGAACCTCCTCATTCCTTACCTTATCAGTCCACTTAATTTTCAGCATTCTTCTGTAGAATCATCTCTCAAATGCTACTATTCTTCTCTGTTCCAGTTTTCCCACAGTCCACGACTTACTAACATACTATTCTGTGCTCCAAATGTACATTCTCAAGAAATTACTTCCTCAAATTACCCACTGAAAACATTTGGTCATGTGTTGCCAAGACACTGGCGCGCCAGTAATCACCAACCTCTACAGTACATGAACTCTGCCATACTGCTGAAGCCAGCCGAAGTGGCCGTGTGGTTAAAGGCGCTCCAGTCTGGAACCGCAAGACCGCTACTGTCTGAGGTTCGAATCCTGCCTCGGGCATGGATGTTTGTGATGTCCTTAGGTTAGTTAGGTTTAACTAGTTCAAAGTTCTAGGGGACTAATGATCTCAGCAGTTGAGTCCCATAGTGCTCAGAGCCATTTGAACCATACTGCTGAAGCAGTACAGAATGACGTACACGCATCTGTCATCCACGTTCATTTCGACTTTACGCCCAGACGGGTTACAGCAAGAGTTCCTGTAAGAGATGGCTAATTTTCGCACCCAGTATATACACCAGTCATCTAAAAATTTGCATACGTAGTATTCTTGCTGTGCTGTACATTCACAACAACTAAAAACTCGCTATTGTGTATCCGTCCTGGTGTTGCATTTGTAATGGTCAGCTGTGTAGATAATGTACTGTGAAGGAACTGCCACATGTTTTTTATTGAGAAATATGAAAATTGATTCTGTCAACGTGGCATTATGGTAGCTCCTATTCTGCAGTTATGGAATTACCACTGCACTTCGTCACAAATAATTCAGAAAAATATGGTTTCCGGAACCAACATAAACTTGCCCCTCTAGCACAGTCGCAAATAAACTGGAGGAAGAGGAGGAGATTATCTTCAAAGTCCCATCGACAACGAGATAATTGGAGACGGAGCACAAGGTCAGATTAGGGAAGGATAGGGAACGAAATCAACAGTGGCCTTTCAAAGGAACCATCCCGGTATTTGCCTGCAGCGATTTAGGGAAATCACGGAAAACCTAAATCAGGGTGACAGGAAGCGGGTTTGGACCGTCGCCCTCCCGAATGTAAATCCAATTTCTAACCACTGCGCCACCGCGCTCGGTGAGAAGAAACTACCTGGCTAATTGGTAGAAGGCCAGGAAAGTGTGGCAGCGCTCCATTTTTTACAGTTTGCTTTTAAAATGCAGTCCTCATGTCTGGAATTTGAATAAAATTAAAATAAAAACAAAAAATAGAAAGAAAATAAACATTTTTCACGGTTGGATATCACGCCACCAGATTCTGATATTTGACAACGCACCATGGACAGTTATGTTCATTGCAGGACCGCCTCATTATTGTGTGGTGATAATTACAACCTGGACACGCCAAAAAATATGCAAATGCAATTGTATGCATTCCTCTCCGTGTTCACGCAACACTGATTTCAGAACCTTTTCAGGTAAGAGGAAATTTCTGTACAAGACAGCGTGTACTTAGTTCTCTGCCAAATGGGCGCCTCCGTTGTCGAGGCAGGTAGTGTACGCCCAAACGGTGACGCTCTGCTCTGAGATAAGCCTGTTCGAATCCTGGTTGTGGATGAAACCTGTACTTTTAGTATTTGGCCAGCAATGGAAGAAGTGGTACTGGGGTGAAGTACCTTATCTGCTGTCAGTCCGCTGACATCCTGCATTACTTACCAAACCTCTCCGCTGTGTCTCACGAAGTGAGAGGACGTGCCACTGTAGATGGAGATCCGTCCGCAGGTTCGCAACGTTAAGCTCGGCGGCCACTTTGGTGTTATTCGAGAGAAGTAGACTGTGCTCCAGTACCTACGCTCTACAGATACGCATCAAGTAGGGATGGCAGCAGACATCGAATGATTTGAGAGAAGCCGTTCTAGTATCCTAACAGGTCGTTACAGCCCATACGAAACTGTAACAGAGATGGTATGGGAAGTTAAATGGAAATACGCGGTAGAAAGACAACTTTATCCTCACAAAATTTGGAGAGTTTGTATTCCTGGTGGGCTATCCAATACTCTGTTGTCACTACCGTATATCTTGCGTTATATTAACCTGCTCGGATAGCTGCTCGCGTTAGTCGGATAGCTGCTAGCGTTAGAATGCCGCTTCCGGTATTCGGAGAGATGCGCCGGCCCCGAATCGAAGTAACGAGGCCCAGAGTGCCGGCCATCCCGGATGTGGTTTTCAGGCTGTTTACCACATTCGAGATTTTGAATACCGGGCGAGGCTAGTACCTAAGTCCCTCCTCAGCCACATGATTCGAAAAACGTTTAGTAAAAGTAGTTCGCACCCTTTCAACAGGTTAACATAAGAATTCCCGACCAATCTCTACCATCAACATCGCTGGGGGAGAATTTCTTTACGCCAGACGTTCTTTCAGACTGCCGAAAAGAAGCACACTGCATAACTGCGCAGTGCCAGATCAGTACTTGACAATCAGCATCCCTCACGTCTGTGCGGCCTTAGTCAAACTATTGGCACCATTTCACTACGGATGGATGTGTCACTGCATTTGGTCCATACACAGCCAGAATTTCACGGTAAACCTCTGTGCGATGTAGACGTTTCGCTCTCAAGAACTGTACTGTCCCCCATACTACAATTTTGGAGTACGTTTCCGGTTTCCGTAGCACTTCAACTGTAAGCTGTGATGCACCTGTTATTCGTAACGCAAGAAAACTGTGGCTGCAGGACACTTGGAACATGTACTCTCTTCTGACAGTGCACCACTTTTTTTGCGCAGTGATCTTAGTGTGGGACGACATGCGTAACATATTATTTTTTTAAATTTTTAGGCTTTCGAAGACGTGTCATCTCAACAACGTAAAGACGATACGATCTGTGATTCGACGGTGCAAAACATTCATTAGTGTCACGCCGTACCGTGGTACGAAGTTACATAGGCTTAGAATTGTCATAGGATGAAATGCAAGTGATTTTCGTATCAGTTATGACGATAGGAAGATAAGGACAACGAAACACCCAGTTCCAGAACGGAGAAAGTCTCCGACCCGGCGGGATGTCGAATTCGGTCCCTTTCGATTACAAAGTGTAACCTACTTACTCTGTGAAGTCCCTATATAAATTTGAGGGGTACCATTGTTTTTCTATTTTATTCCAAAGTTTGCTTCTGTTAACTCTAGCAAAACATTTTCATAATTTGTGATCGCGACGTTTGTTTTCAGGTTGCTTAAATCAGCTTAACTTAAATTTATCTGTACAGCTTGTTGAAAGCAGTGGTTTAGAAGCCATGACCTTGAGGTACTGTGGGAAGACAATCATCTACGTAACTTGTTTCACTATCACGTCCCAGAAGGGAATAACAGATCTACTTCATTCATTTAGTTCATTGCAGAGGTATATTCCCTCTTGATAGCCACGATTTTGATATGCGTACCTAAATTTCATTTAAATGCTGCAGAAAGCGGCGCAGAAGCTATATGTTACCCACTTCTCTGTTATCAACAGTATACCTTACATAGGCTCGTAGTTCGCTGCTTAGAGTGATAACAATTCAAGAACGGAATTTTTTCCAGAGTTTTCCCTCACGGTGCAATAGCGAGAATATCATACTTCTGTGTGTCTTCCTCTCCTCACATGCCACAATGTCCTTTCTGGAACGCTATTATACGACACATAATTAATTATTCAAAATGTAAGGGAAGCGCTCTAGATTTTCACAATAACTATAAAAAAATCATGTATAATATTACTGTCTTAACGTAATTCTAAATACGTACTTCCGTAGGTAGAATAAAACTGATGATTGTTATTGTCGTCGGTCGGGTTTCAAGGTACATAATCGAAGTACAGTCTCTGAGATATTCTGAATGATTCCTATACGTAAGCAACTACGTTAAAACAAAGTGATTCAAAGAGTATCGTTACGTTTCTTGAATCCGCGATCCCCCCCTAAAAAACTGTATACACTGAAAAGTAGAGTGGAAAAGGATATGCAGCTCATTCATAAGAGCGTCTTACGTAAAGGCTGTGGGCTCATGTAAAAAAATCAGACGAATAACTCTCCATACGCCTCGAAAACAAGGAACGGGGAACATTTAAATAGGGATTTTGAAAGACTCCACCGAGGTAGGCTCTGTCCGGTTTTTAAGTGACGGTAGGGGGTAAGATATAAAAAGTGACTACTCATTTCCGTCTGTTAACATAAGAGAAAAATGTGTAATTCCATGAAGTATCCCCTTTGACAGAACACTTCGTGTGTCGATGATGGTTAAAATGGCTCTGAGCAATATGGAACTTAACATCTGAGGTCATCAGTCGCCTAGAACTTAGAACTACTTAAACCTAACTAACCTAAGGACATCGCACACATCCATGCCCGAGGAAGGATTCGAACCTGCGACCGTAGCAGTCGCGCGGTTCCGGACTGCAGCGCCTAGAACCGCGTGGCCACCACGGTCGGCCTGTGTCGATGACTCGGGGGTGTTCCTCGATGTGGCTAGGGCTATGGCCTCAGTTTGGGAACAGTAAAAGGAAATTCCCTCCACATCGAGGGAGAAGAAGCGGCAATGGTTAGAAAATCCGTCGTTAACGTCGACGAGAGTGGTTTGCAGATATCGCGCCACTCGGTGCCCCCGTCGAATGACGGCGTGGGTAGAGAACTAAGCAACAGGCGGGTGACGTCTTTGTTTGTTCTGGAAAGATAACACCACGGAGTTCATACTCTCATTTGAGCTAAATGCTAATCATTGCTGTATAACATTTTAAACGGCATCTAGAAAATCAGCTTTTAACGTCAGGTTAGTGCGTAAGCTAGTAGTGTTTATCCATTAGTTTAATAAACACAGGAGACGCACATAACAGAGACTTTAGTCATCAGCAATATATTGTCCTTCACTGTTTACAACAGTCTGTCACCTCAGGGGTAGCTTTCAGATTCCGCGACTGTAGAAATCAAGTGGTTTTGAGGCGAAGAACTTGTCCAGCTTTTTGTCAATCTAGCAGAATTCGGGCGGGTGTTGTCGTGAAGTAACGTCACTTCACGGAGTCTTCCTGGTCGTCTGCGTCTGCAGAACATCTCAGTAGCTGACAATAAATGTCGGCAGTGATGGTTACACCTCGGGGAAGCAATTCTTGTACACCACACTTTTGCTGTTCCACCAGGTGAATAACATTGTCTTTCGCTGAGGCGCGCAGGTCTTTGTACAGGCAGTTGCAGCTCTGTTTGAACTCAACCATTTATTTATTTCCATTAGGTTAGCACAAATACACCATTTCTCGTTACCACTAATGATACAAGATAGGAATGGTCGGTTTTGATCACAATCCAATTGATGACGAGGAAGCAGAGATGCTGCACCCCCTGATTTTTGTGATTTGGTCTTGGAACGTGGGGTATCCACACACTCGATTTTAGAACCTTTCTCATTGCATGCAAATGTTCCACGACGGCATCACATTTGTCAGTTCTCGAGCACATATGCCTGGGTCATTGTGGATTAATGCGTTTAAGCTATCTTCATTAAAACCCAAAGGTCTCCATGCTAGCTGCCTCCACTGCTGTCACCCCTCTATTGAACTCAGGCAGAAGAATGTGTCGGAAATATTCCGATTTCTCCACTTGGTACTGCATTTTCTAGCGTCGACCACTCCACTTGTTATCTCCAAATGATAAAATGACAATATGTAAGGTCAAATAGCAACAGTGAACTACAAATAAGAAATGACAATCGATAAATGAACCCATAGCAAGCGGAAAATCAGCATGCAAGTCAAAGACGTTACGAACTTACACACCAACCTAATAGTTGATACGGGATAACACTACTCAAAATAGCAGAACCTTCGCCACTACATTGTCTATACTGTAATACCTTCAGTAACTTCTGATTTAGCGCTATTTAATATGCTCTGTAAGCCTTTGCGCAGTGCATGGCCGAAGTACTTCGTACCAATATTAGAAACACCATATTCAGTTAGCGCACAGAGCGAATGAGTGAGGGAGAACTGACTATCAGTGCACCCGGCGAAATGTTTCTCACTTAGTCTTGAGATTCCAGTGCGACAAAAGGGACGCAGGGTCACCCTCGAATATGGGCTCCCAGCCCTCTAAATCTCCCTAACACCGTTTCGTGAGAACAAAGTCGTGTTGCTTCCAAAGAATCCCAATTACACTGACCAACCAAAACATTGCGACCATCTGCTTAGTATCGTTTGGTCCACCTCGGGAGCATAATAAGGAAACAATTCTGTGTGGCATGTATTTGATAAGTGCTTCCTAAGTTTTCAGAGGTATGAGGCAGCAAATGTCTAAGAACAGATCACTCATTTCCCGGCCGGCCGGAGTGGCCGAGCGGTTCTAGGCGCTACAGTCTGGAACCGCGCGACCGCTATGGTCGCGGGTTCGGATCCTGCATTGGGCACGGATGTGTGTGATGTCCTTACGTTAGTTCGGTTTAAGTGGTGCTAAGTTCTAGGGGACTGATGACCTCAGAAGTTAAGTCCCATAGTGCTCAGAGCCATTTTTTGACGCATTTCCCACAAATGGCGCCCGATAGCGTCCCAGGTGTGTTCCGTAGGGCTAAGGTCGGGCAAATTTGGTGGCCATGACATTAACCTTGAACGTATAACAGGGATCTTTTATCAAGATCTTCCATTTTATTAATAAATTGCCTTAAAATAGTTTGTTTTAGTTTAAGTTCTGCGTAATCCTACGAAATACAATTTACTTTCTCCAGGAAAAGCTTTATTTGGTGCAAGTAGAATTAATTTTTGCTGTATGTTACTTTTATAATCATAGACGTCTAATGCATAGTGCGGTTCCTTCAGATCCTTTAACAAACAAGCCATATTTCTGACAGTTTATTTAATTTTGACATGAACAATTATTGATTATTTATCTTCAGTCTCATTCGCCTCCGTAACTGAATGGAACACTTCCCGTTTTTTTACTTGAAATTAAATTATTATCTCGTTCACGAACTAAAATAAAAAACAACAAAAAAATAATGCGATGCTTTCGGAGATTGGTATGTCAGAGTTTAGAGAAGTATACGACAATTGCAAAAGTTGAATAAACTGCATCAGCAGCGAAGTTCAGAGAAGACGAAATTTGCAGAAGTCAGCGAGTTGGAACATATCTAGCCATTTCCACAAATTTTCTAGACTGTAACCACAATTGAACGGAATGGACAGTGTGTTGAAAGGAGGATATAAGATGAAAATCATCAAAAGCAAAACGGAGATAATAGAACGTAGTCGAATTAAATCAGTTGATGCTGAGGAAATTAGATTAGGAAATGAGACATTTAAAGTAGTAGATGAGTTCTGCTATTTGGGGAGCAAAATAACTGATCATGGTCGAAGTAGAGAGGATATAAAATGTAGACTGGCAATGGCAAGGAAAGCGTTTCTGAAGAAGAGAAATTTGTTAACACTGAGTATAGATTTAAGTGTGAGGAAGTCTTTTCTGAAAGTATTTCTATGGAGTGTAGCCATGTATGGAGGTGAAACGTGGACGCTAAGTAGTTTAGACAAGAAGAGAATAGAAGCTTTCGAAGTGTGGTGCTACAGAAGAATGATGGAGATTCGATGGGTAGATCACGTAACTAATGAGGAGGTACTGAATAGAACTGGGGACAAGAGGAATTTGTGGCACAATTTGACTAGAAGAAGAGATCGGTTGGTGGGGCATGTTCTGAGGCATCATGGGAGGGAAGTGCAGAGGGTAAAAATCGTAGAGGGAGACCAAGGTGTGAATACACTAAACGGGTTCAGAAGGATGTAGGTCGTAGTAGTTACTCGGAGATGAAGAAGCTTGCACAGGATAGAGTAGTATGGAGAGCTGCATCAAACAAGTCTCTGGACTGAAGACCACAAGAACAACATCACAACCACAACACAAAGAAAGCAAGTGGATCCACACTGATGAGCTACAACACTATGATCACAGCCCACCGCTACACTGAATGCCGCCTCTTGGCGTTGCGGGCACGTGACGCGGCAACAAAAGTTTCTAAGTGGAGCAGACGCGGACGAGGGATAACACTAGCCAACATATGGGCTGCAAATGGGGAAATCCTTTGAGATGAGCGTCTTTGACAAAGGGCAGATTATTATTGTTCAGAGCACTTGAATGACTGTCTTGAAAACGGCGTAGATGTTTGGGCGGCCACTACTCTTCACAGAACGTGGGGCTCGGAGGCTTGTCTGCTCTGTAAAGTGAGGCAGATGGTGATCTGTAGCATCTCTGTCGAAAGTGCACAATGCTGGTGCAAGCTCAAGTGTTTTGGAGCACACAGTTAATCGTACGTTGTTGAATATGGAATCAACAGTAGACCACTTGTACGTGTTCACGTGTTGACCCAACGGCATCGTTAGTTACGATTTCAATGGCCACATGACCATCGGGATTCTACCGTCCATCAAGGAAAATGTGTCGGCTCTTAGATGAATCACTTTTTTGTTATATTAGGTCGATGGTCGCCTGCACACAAGCCATCATAGAGGCTCGAAATGTACAGCGCACCACGGAATCAGGCTGTTGGGAGCAGTATTACGCTATGGGAGACATTCTCCTGCGCTAGCATGGGACATGTGGTAGTAATATAAGACACTCTGACAGCTGCGGACCACCTGCATCCCTTCATGCTTGATGTGTTTCTGAAGGGGAAGTGTAATTGTCCGTGTTACTGGAGCATTATAGTGAACGGTCTCCTTAGACTGTCACCACATCCGTAAAACAACAGAACGACTCACGTAAGCCATCGGGCCACATCAGTTTGCAACTGTCCTGCTTCCATTCTTCCAAAGTCCCTCCACTGCAGAGAGTCTGGTACGCGTCTTCTCTGTGCCATACGGCACCGCCTATGACTGTGTACACAGCACAGCGACTGTGGATTTGGAATACTTGGCAAATACCACCTCTGTTGACAGGGGCCATGTCGTCATCGTTGGCGTGGTTTTTCGTTGACGGGAATGCTATATTCTGCGTTTAACACGATCCTGCTATAGTTTGTATGGTTATATGGTGAATTAGACACAGGACGAGGAACTAGTGTTTTTTTTCCACCAGAGTATGTAATGTCATTCTCAAAACTATCCAAATGACCTGAATTGTGTTCCGCTTGATATGCATACAACCTACTTAACATAACTTTCCTGCAGGTTTTCTAATCCCTTTTCGGCACAGTCGTTTCACTATATGGAATTGTTGCTACAACAAACCAATAGAGAACATTGGTCTGTAAGGCAGTCAGCCCAGATACAAATTAATACCACATCAGGAAACACATTATTAAAGATAGTACAGACTTTAACAATTTTAAACTCGAATTTTTTGTAATAAATGACATTTCGAAAAACTAGTTCAGCTTGAAATTACGTGATGAAAACCTATGTACTGGCTCGGACCATGGCTCACATCCAGCTGTTAAGACCCTGCTAAGAAACCATGAAAGGTATTAATTACGGTTTCATTCTAAAATAGTATACTCAGTGCAAGATTATAATTGAAATGACATGTGTAAGGTTTATGTTGGACGGTATTTCGAATCCGGTACCAAACCGAATGTTAGATTTCGAAATTTTTCACCAGTAGCGGGACGGCTGTAGCTGAAATGAAGATACGAAAGAGATTCGCCCTATCAGAATTAGAACCCAGCACCTGTCGCCATTATTTTCTGGCTACGAAGAGACATAGCGGAATGTGCGTATGTCTCAAATGGAAATAAAGTGACGAAAAGTTCTACAGAGACAGGTATTCGAATACACTGGTCATCGTTACTGATTACGTATGAAGATACCTTAACTGTCGAAGACTTTATCACATATTGCTAGGAGTAGCATGTTTGAACCTGAAATGATATTACGACACGGTCTTTGTTTGACTTGGAGTCGAAACTGGCATCAAACATTATTTTGACAACGATCGAAGAGACGTTAAAACTCGTAATTATTCTTCACCTTCAGTTTGGTGTACATGTGACATGATGAAAATTTTTCTGCCACATCGGCATTCAAACACTCACACGCGTCTTTCGTGGGTATCCCGAAAAATCTAGAATCATGGGTAAACAATGAAATGTTGGAATTCTTTCGTCCCTGTGGGGCCAAGTCCTGTGAAAGGGGACATCTAAATTCGAATCCTAGTTCAGCACAAGTAATTTCAACATATCAAGTGCAAATTCAATAAGAAATAAGTAGCCTGTACAAACGATTCTTTCGTTAATAAAATAAAATTTCTGGTTAAAGAAAGCTTACTGCTGGCACAGTTCCTACTTGCTGCGACTTGCAACTCCGTCGTAACCTAGCCTACATCGCTTGTTCTCCAGTCGATAACGAAGGGACGTCATGTCTGAAATGGATTTGGAGCAACGGTGCAGCTCTACGTTGAACAATTGACGTTACAAGACGTGAAGAACGTCTGTTCATGCTTGTTAATCATTTTTGGTTGAAGTGTGAATCGAACACAGACTTTAAGCATGCAATGCTACAATCGTTCCAACACGCTATGGAACTGCGCATATGGAGGGCTCACCATTATGTACATACATCAAAAAAAGTTTTGCATCACCCCGGTTCCCAGAACTGCTGAAGAAGGAGGTTGACCGAGGAAATTATATCACAGACATAGTCCCTTTGACTGTTCAGACGTCTCACTAAACCCGCCCAAAGATGTAAACAACCATGCATGAGTTGCGCCTGTTAGAGGGAAGGAGTCCGACAGCCGAGCAGTTCCAGTCATTCCACCAGGAAGGAGGTACACGAGTCGTGTTGTCTGTAGTCCAACCATGCCTAGACGGTCAATACCTTGGTTCAATCGCGTCCGCATTGTTACTTTGTGGCAGGAAGGGCTCTCGACAAGGGAAGTGTCCAGGCGTCTTGGAGTGAACCAAAGCGATGTTGTTCGGACATGGAGGAAATACAGAAAAACGAACTGTCGATGACATGCCTCGCTCAGGCCGCCCAAGGGCTACTATTGCACCGTATGACCGCTACCAAAGGATTTCGGCTCGGAGAAATCCTGACAGCAACGCCACCATGTTGAATAATGAATGACATTTTCACTCTACAGCGGAGTGTGCGCTGATATGAAACTTCCTGGCAGATTAAAATTGTGTGCCAGACCGAGAATCGAACTCGGGACCTTTGCCTTCCGCGGGCAAGTGCTCTACCAACTGAGCTACCCAAGTACGACTCACGCCCCGTCCTCACAGCCTTTGGAAGGTAGGAGACGAGGTATTGGCGGAATTAAAAAGGTGTTAGGACGGGGCTTGAGTCGTGCTTGGGTAGCTCACTTGGTTGAGCACTTGCTCGCGGAAGACAAAGGTCCCGAGTTCGAGTCTCGGTACGGCACACAGTTTTAATCTGCCAGGAAGTTTCATGTTGAATAATGCTTTTCTTGCAGCCACAGGGCGTCGTGCAATAACTCTAACTTTGCGCAGTAGGCTGCACGATGCGCAACTTCACTGCCGAAGTCCATGGCGAGGTCCATCTTTGCAACTACGACACCATGCAGCGTGGTACAGATGGGCCCAACAACATGCCGAATGGTCCGCTCAAGATTGGCATCATGTTCTCTTCACCGCACATGCCTTCAACCAGACAATCGTCCGAGACGTGTTTGGAGGCAACCCGGCCAGGCTGAACGCCTTACCCACACTGTCCAGCGAGTAGAGCAAGGTGGACGTTAAAAATTCAAATGGCTCTGAGCACTATGGGACTTAACATCTATGGTCATCACTCCCCTAGAACTTAGAACTACTTAAACCTAACTAACCTAAGAACATCACACAACACCCAGTCAGAAACAGAGAAAATCCATGACCCCGCCGGGAATCGAACCCGGGAACCCGGGCGCGGGAAGCGAGAACGCTACCGCACGACCACGAGCTGCGGACGGTAGAGGTTCCCCGCTGTTTTGGGGTGGCATTATGTGGGGCCGACGTACGCCGCTGGTGGTCATGGAATGCGCCGTAACGGCTGTACGATACGTGAATGCCATCCTCCGACCGATAGTGCAACTATGTCGGCAGCATATTGGCGAGGCATTCGTTTTCATGGACGACAATTCGCGCCCACATCGTGCACATCTTGTGAATGAGTTCTTCGGGGTAACGACATCGCTCGACTAGAGTGGCCAGCATTTTTTCCAGACATGAATCCTATCGAACATGCCTGGGAGAGACTGAAAAGGGCTATTTACGGACGACGTAACCAACCAACCACTCTGAGGAGGGGGACAACCTGGACCAACAGTGCCTTGATGAATTTGTGGATAGCATGCCACGACGAATACAGGCGTGCTTCAATGAAAGAGAACATGCTAATGGGTATTAGAGGTACCACCACCTCTTTGCTGTATGTTGGTACACCATGCAGTGGTGTGGTTTACATGAGCGATAAAAAGGGCTGAAATGATGTTTACGTTGATCTCTATTCCAATGTTCTGTACAGGTTGCGGAACTCTCGGAACCGAGGTGATGCAAAACTTTTTTTGATGTGTGTAGTAACGAAAGAGTAATCTGACTACCTGAAGGTGGATTAAAGCCTGTTCAAAACATTCATTTCCTTGTTCCGGCACATCGATATACATCAGATCCTTAGCATACCCATATCCAGTTTCGACCTGAATTTGGAATCAATGAAATAAATCGCATAACGGTCGGCTGCGCGAATTGGCAACACGGTTGGATAGTGCATTCGTACTACGGTAGGCAGCAGCAGTGCAACATTGCTCAGGCAGCAAATGAAGTGAAGAATACTGCAGTAAGTAATGCATTTTTTTTTATTCTTGCGTTGACTTAGCGAATGCGGCATAGTTCAAGGTTATGAGGAACGTTGCTTAAGTCCTATAAAATGGGGGAAAAAAGGAAAACAAATCTAACGTTTGTGATATTTTGGTAGTATTTGAATTTAATAGAGAGTTGCAGGCAGTGAAGGCAGATGAAAACATTTGCACCATGTGTGAGGATATGTGGTAAATGCAGCACAAAAATCACGTCGGAAAATGGTTGTCTGGTTTCACGCAGGATCGCTTCGAGATAAATTATTTGCCACATTCAAGAGGAAAACAGGCTTTGATTAGTGATGCTTTTACCACTATGATTCGACCGATTATTGGCGTAGATGATGAACTGCGACCACTTAACCTTCATGACTTGTATTCAGTGGGAAATGTTGGGAAAAGAAGAAAGAAAGGATGATTAGGGTTAAACGCCCCGTCGAACTACGATATCATTGGAGACGAAGTAGAGCCTATGATTGGGAAGGCCGGCTAAGAAAATCGGCTATGCCATTTCAAAGGTATCACGCAGCATTTACCTTAATCCGTTTAAGCAAGTAACAGAAAGATTAAATCTGGATGGTCAGACAGGGGTATGAACCACTTTGTGTTAACTTCATAAAAAGAGAATAATCGTTGGCTCTAACAAAAAATATCTGAAATAAAGCCCAGTGTGAGTCCACAGTTTGTAAAGTTAGGCAGCTGGTGGCAATATGATGGTGTTTTGTGTTCTGAAATGCATTCAGGGCTGTGTCCACTGCAGTTGTCATCTGTCGTCAAAAATAGACATGCCTTACGGTCATCACACAAGAAAAATGACCAAGGAAACTGCATCAAGTGTTGCTACTGTATGGGACTGCCCGCCTGCACTCTACTGATTTCGCTAATGTACCTATCCCGGAGCTTGGCCAGAAATCAATGTCTATTGCACTTATTCTGATAGTCTTGGGCCATCATACATTTAACTTTCTCGCACCTTATCGTAAAAACATCAAGAAAATGTCTTTGTGGACGAAAATGCATTTTAGACTTGCATTGGTGCCATCTTTATCTCAGCTGCAGTAGTTTTCTACAGGTGCAGAATCCAAAAGCTGCCCTAGCATCATCAGTTTTTTTCATTTAATGTGAGAGATTATATTGCTGATGGTTAATTTCTCTCTTATTTCTTCCTGTTATATTCAATAAACTATCGAGAAGCGCTATAAAAATATGCACTGTTCCGATAGAAGTGAATCTTAACTTACCATGATAACCTTGCAATGAAAGTCTAATTTAATAAAACAATTAGTATCTGTAATATAGCCCTGCCCAAAATTTTGCGTGTTGTGTATTACGTACTTTTGTTTTGAATGTGGTCTGTGTCTACCTATAGCCCTGTGTCCTGCTCAAGAAGCATTTTGGTACTACCACAAAAAATACATAAACCTGGCAATGAGAGTAAACCCAAAAAAAAAAAAGAAAAATCCAGGTAACAAGTTATTCAGTGCTACACAGAAATCAGTCAATCCGTTTATTAAAAAATTGATTTGAGTATAAACAGAATAATTTATGATTTATCTAGGGTGCAATATCGCAAATTATTACATTTTTTACCATTAAATTTACGGTGTGTTAATCAAGGTTCTCATAAGACTGAGATGAAGAAACTAAGAATATCTAATTTTCGATCTGGGGGCCTTCAGCTTGGTAATAGTAGGGGTAAGAAGCTAAAAAATTACCTAGGTCTCGAGGAACCAAGAGCTAATGCGTCTTCCTCTTTGCAAAGCAATTGCACTACCATTTAGATAGTATGCCTGCAGGATGTTCTCATTGCCATAGTGGCTGATAACCCATATAACTGCAACGTTAAATATGAAATTAGTTGGAGGTAGAACCATGTCCAAATTACGGATTCGTAGTTCTCTTGAACAGCTTCAGCCATTTGGACAAAGTCGCAAAATGGGAACCTGGTGAATGTAACGTCGGATTGTTGCATATTTTTGGCACAATGTAGTGGGGGTGTGTCACTGCTTTCCACAGTGGTGTGTCGAACATTCCCACATCTGTAGGCAACGGAATACCATGGAGGGACGAAATCCGAGCACATGTTGCACCAACGTGAGGAACCGTTGACAGCCTTCTGCTTGCAGTACAATTAAGATCACATGTGCCTCTGGCCGGGCTACCACAAGCACGGCTACCTTCGTGTCATGAAAGAATTGACTGGGTAGTTGAAAGGTGCTCTTTTGTCATCAGTGATGAGAGTATGTTGTGTCTGCATGCGAGTAATGGATGTTCAAGTGTATAGCGTAGACCTGTTGAGCCGCCTCGTCCCGAGTGCATTGGTCTCATCCAACGTTTCATTGTGTGACTGGCCATCAGTTACAGTTCGCGATCACATTAAGATTTCTGCAGGGTAAAGTAATCAGTGCGCGCTACATTGCACAGGCTGTTATCTTCGCGCTGCTTCAGTTCTTCGACAGGAAAATTATGTGCTTTTTCAGCAGGAGAATTCTCGTCCACGTACAGCCGATACGACGCAACGTGCTCTTCGAAGTGTTCAAAAACTTTCCTGGCTAGTAGCCAGCAGGGTCACAAGATACCTCTCCAAACGAACACGCACATGGTGAAGTGGGAAGTAACTCGTTCTCCAGGAGTTTCAAGAACCATTGACGAGTGGCAACAAAAGAAGCAAGATGCTTGGGACCAAGCCCCTACCACGCCGTAGCGGAGAAGCGAGGCAACTGTTCCCCAATTGTAGCAGCTGATCGCCGCCATTTGCAGGGATGAATCCTAGTACTGGGGTTGTGATTTGAAGTATATGAGACGCAACAAGAGCAAGTTGAAGCATAAATTAAACACATGTTTGTTTAAAAAAATACTGAGTGTTTTGGTTGGTAGGAGAGCCAACACCGGGTTGCTAGGAGGAGGCCGAAAGGCACGCGTTTTAGCTCACGCAGGCTGGCGTGAGGTCTGAAACAGGACAAGGAAATTAGAATTTATGAAAACGGACGTAGCTGGTGGAATACTTAACTTTAATCCGTTAATGAAGAACGTCGGTCTTGACGGTACATGATTCACAATATCAATAGTAACTGATAATGGCGCCTTGCTAGGTCGAAGCAAATGACGTAGCTGAAGGCTATGCTAAACTATCGTCTCGGCAAATGAGAGCGTATTTTGTCAGTGAACCATCGCTAGCAAAGTCGGTTGTACAACTGGGGCGAGTGCTAGGAAGTCTCTCTAGACCTGCCGTGTGGCGGCGCTCGGTCTGCAATCACTGATTGTGGCGACACGCGGGTCCGACGTATACTAACGGACCGCGGCCGATTTAAAAGCTACCACCTAGCAAGTGTGGTGTCTGGCGGTGACACCACACTGAGTATTCGAGTCTACTTTAAAAGTATACTGAAATGAATGAAGTTTCCTAATTTCCGAAATACGTCTGCATAGATACGCGAAATTTAAGAATGTAAGGCTCTTTCCTGACAAGGTGGAACGAGTTTACATAGAGTTATTTGCATTAGATAGTTACATGAAACTTTTAAAGTAGCAGACAGTACGATTATATTTGCCCTTAACTCCTTTGCCATTGCAATATTAGTGGAAAGTCTATCACAAGTAATAGCTAACACACTGACATTTACATCACACAACATTGTAATGGCCATCTCCAATAACATGTCACTGTGAGTAGTGTTAATAAGTGAGATTACTTTATCGTTTACTAAGTTTTAGCTTTTAGTTCTTCTAAATATTTGCTAATCTGCAAATCTTCTGCTTCTGTCTTTTGCACTTTTTGTTCACTGCATTTAACTCAGTCTTTTGTTGCACAATTTTTGCTTCCTTCCTTTCTTCAATTTTTTCGAACTTTTCCTTCAGCTTACTTGGACTTGATGGAAATGAATAATTGTGGTCTTCAGTGCAACCAGAAACGTGCACATCCACACACATATTTTCTGCTGTCTCAACATTTCTTGGCTTTGGCTTTGGAGGTTTCCTTGCCTTGGTAAGCTGGTAACGGAACGTTCAAAATTATACCCACTGACAGTATCCCCACACTATTTAGCCTAGGCCTACATTGCACGATTTACAGGACACTATACCTTTTTCAAATGAGTTGGAAGTCCAAACACTGTCGGTAAAGCATCGTCCTTCAGTTGACGTCTATTTACATAATTTTCCATGTAACAATTCTCTTCAAAATGAAGAGAGCACAGCAAATGATTTGCTGTCGGTTGGAAGTTCTCTCTCCGAGTAGCAACTATACATTTCCGATTTAGAAAATCATTTGTAAGGGGAAACCTAAACAAAAACAAACACTCACGATGTATTATTTCTCCATGAAAATACTACATACAAGTAATAGAAAGTAACAAACAACCAGAAATGACTGACCTGTGAAATGTAATATTGTTTCCGTCTTCATCTTTGCTTCCATTCTCACTGTTACAATTAAAAGCAGCACACGAACGAACCATGTTTACACACAGTTTCCCTGCAAATGGCGGCTTCTATCACGTTCAATGTGGGGACGCGACACTAGCGCCAATGCGCGGTCTAGTTTTTATTTAGTAAGTCTATGCTTGGGACAGTCTATCTCAGAATGGCATTAGGCACGTTAATGATGGTTTTCATGCGTGAGTACACGCCTGCGTCGGCCGTCAGAGGCGCATACACTGTGTATTGATGCGACTGTTTGGGCACCGTTTCCTTTGGCGTGTATTTCATTAGGTCTGAATTTATCATATGCTCCCGTAATACTGAACCACCTGTCAGCTCACGTGTGGCTAAAATCATGTTTCGCTTGAGGGTGTAGCATTTTTTTCGCGGCAGAGTAAATAAAGACTTGCCAGTCAATGTTTTACTGAAACGAGTACAGCCTTCTTCTGTGAACCGAACTTGTCATTTGTTGAGGTGGACTTTTCTCGCAGTATCCACAAATTTAGCAGTGCTTTGATCAGGCTGGAGCCCAGAGCTGGATTACAGGGCGGCGCCGGATGCGTCGGGCAGAGCCGGCTTTTGGAAACGCGTGGGTGTGTAGCGCGGCGCTTAAAGAGGCGCCAGGCGCCCGCCGGCACACACACTGCCAGCGCAGCACTGCCGCTGCCACTGCGGCTGCCGGTAGCCCTCCACGTGGCCGTAAACGCGCTCCACTGCCCACAGGGCACTATTAGCAAATTTTTGTTCGCTCTCCGTCTAGGGTCTATGACTCCCACCGCTGCGATGCTAGTACTATGATGTGTCATGCAGCGTAACTTGCTGTGAGAGTGCGAGAGAGAGAGAGAGAGAGAGAGAGAGAGAGAGACAAAGATATTGTTTATTAATCTGTGGCGGTCAGCGCTCACATAATTATTCTTAGGATATAGAGCTTTTGTCCTTGTTAAGAGTAATTTTACAAGAGGAGAGCCATTCTTGTGACGTAACAATCGACGCCATTGCGAGATTTTGATTCACATTGTAATATATATGTGTATATGTAAGGAAATCAGTTAATAGAACAATAAAATATTGTTCATTTCAAGAAGGTACGTGTTATTCTACAACCAGCGTATACATATATTGTGATTTAATAGTAAATGCCAGCTTGAGAACAGTTTCGACGGGAGCGTTCAGTTCTGGTGAAATAGTTCGATGCTTTCTTCGGAAAAGAAGTCACTTCATGGATCATTCAAATCCACAATTATACCTGGACATTTCTCAGAACTGAAATCAATCTGTTTGCTATGCAACAGAGCCCCGAAGAATATTTCTCCGTACTTTGGTTACCACTTTCAGCTCAACACGGTATCTGCAGCACTGGAGCAGATTTCTACAACAGCGGAAGCGTGAAATCGCTATCAGGTTCACACATCGTCCTGTGTACGCTGTATGTATTTACCCACAACAGTGAACATACAATTACTCACACACATAGAAAAACAATACAAGGTGGTGTGGGAAACACTTCACTATAAAGGTCCTGTAGAACTAAACAGTAATTAGCGTAGTAGTAGTAGTAGTAGTAGTAGTAGTAGTAAACAAATATAATTTTTTTTCAAAGGAGCCTTTATAGTACATATATGATGTCATTTGATTTACGTACGCGTTCAGACGGAAGGAAATACGCAGTTCATTTTCCGAAAGAGACCTAAAAATAATTCCTACGTCTACGACACAGCAGGTTTGATTCTGAATAGCGCTCCAACAGAAGACAAAATTTTCAAATCTAGGTTGAAAGGTCATTTCAGTAAACATGTCTGTGCGACGCGACACAGTGCTATAGCATGGAACTGCTTCTGGAGGATAGTGTGACGGACTGATTCTAACCTGTAGACCAGTAAATTGCAATTTGGGAAGGGTTGCAAATAACGAAATTTTACTTTTTGTGTTATTCGCTGTTTGCTGTTTGCCTAATGCGCAAAGAAACGGGATGTCGTAGGATCCAGAAACTAATTTTAGGCGCCAACTGTGTGATATTCCCAGAAAAAAACTGCATTCCTTCGGTGAAGCACGGATTAGAGGAAAACCACTTGCTTCATTCTTACATGACATCTTGCAAATAACAAATTCAGGTAAACATGTAGCTTCCGTCTTCCTAGATTTCAGAAAGGAATTCGACGCTGAACCACAATGTCTACTAATTACTAACACATAATCATGCCGAATATATTCACCGATAAGCGATTTCAAGGAATGTTTGACTAATACGATAGCCAGGTATGTTACGGTGGTTGGTGAATATTTAAAGGAAACGAAAGAAGCCGAAAGTCTGTCCCAGGGTAAGCATTGTGATACTTCTGATGTTCTACGTATGTACGTAAGTGACTTAAAAGGTTCGTAAGCATCGCCATAAGCTCGTTCAGTGAAGATAATATCGAGTTTTAGAAATATCTTCGTTGGACCAACACAGGGAAGCGCAGAACGAACTGGACAAAGTTTACATTTGATGTGAAGAATGAGAGAAATCTGTAAGCTAATGCCAGTAATGAAGAGAAAGAGTCCGATATTTTCAGTTAAAGAGATTATTGGTGAACATCTGGAGCACATCGCATAGTTAAATGCTAAGGGATAATACTGGAAAGGGATATGAAATGAGAGGAAGATGTGAAAACTATAGCAGGGAGGGCGAATGGAAAACTTGTATAAGTTGAAAGGATTTTAGGCAAAGACAACACCCCTGCAAGATAGATCGTGACCTTTCTAGAATACTCATGAATTCTAGAGTAAGCACCACTATTCCAGTGTTTGGAGTCGCTTATCAAGTGTGCACGGTAGCAGATTTCAATCGTACAGCTTGAGTTGTAGCAGTTTGGTGTAGCCCATACGAAAGTATCAGAGAAGCTCAGAGAACATACCCACATAAACCAGAATGTCACTACCACTGCTCATGGCTAGACTGAATGGTGCCTGGTGCAGTCACCGCCATGTGACGAGGTAGGCAAAGTACAAAAACATTGTAGAGCCAAATGGTGAATCATTCTAGCGACGATATGAACCGCAGATAGGGACGTCCAATGACGTAAACGGATTTGACATAGGCTTGGAAGGAACGTCTCGGAAACGACGAAGCTGCTCTGCTGTTTTCGTGCTGCTGTCGTCGTTATCTATACAAAGTGGTTGAAGAATTTTCGAACAGGCGACGAAGTGCTAGACGTCCACGCCTCAGCACAGAACGTGGAAGCCGAAGGCTTTCCCGCTCTACAGGGTATCATAGGCGGCAATCTGTGGCAGATCTATTGGCAGAACGTGACGCAGCCACAAATGTGTCGGAGCTCACATTGGTCAACATGGGACTGCGCAGCAGACGGTCCCCATTGGCTCTCGTGGTGACCCAAGGACGTCGTCAGTTACTATTGCAGTGCGCGCGGGATATTCGAGATTGGACCGCAAATCGATGGACGTCGCCTGGTCGTAAGGCCTACGTTTCTTGTTGCGCTAAGTCGATAGTCGTGCCCAATAATGCTACTGCAGACATTCGCTTGAGCTTCCACGGACCTGTGGCGGTAACAGAAGGCATCATGATAACTGTGGACTGCGTTAACATCAGTGTCCCTTCATGCTTGATTTCCCCGACGGCACTTGTCGGCCACATGGCGTGTGCTACTGTGTATCAGTGACGCAGCAAAATAACTGACGGTGGCCGAGATACAGAGGATGTAAATTGCAGACTGACAATATAAAAGAAAAAGGAAAAGGAGGTGAATAGTCACAATTTTCAATTTTGGAAGATAAAATGGGATTATGGGTCCTGTGCCTAATTTATAATTAGTTTTGAGGCCTAGGACATGATTTTGTAACGCAACAAAATAAAAACGTATTGTTTCTGTTCGCCTCTCAGACAGCGTTGAGCAGAAACTGCAGTGTTCACCTTCTTATTTTTTTATATTTAGTGGTCCTTTGGACGAATATGGACACTTCAGACTCTGTTTTTGTTCCAGAAGAATAACAAACATAATTTGTCTGGTTTAAAAAAGTGTTCTTCGGTACTAAACTAAAACTATCGCATGAACTGTGATTTTTAGTTCCCTTTTCTAAACAAACAGTATTATAGCTCCATTGCGTTATTGTAACATTAAACTCATAAACTTAGTTTGCTTGTAAATAAAAAAAGTAACCTTTTCCTTCTAAGTGACAAATTTTACGTGCATAGTTTTTCCATGCACTTTAATAACAACTTAGCCTCCTGGGTTGAGAATACTGCCAGTGGCTCTTCATTTCCGTAAAAATACTTGGTCTTCTTCTGACGAAACACTGACCATTCTGTTTCCACTCACTCCATCAATGCCGAAAACATAACCCTACGTTTTCAATTAAGAGAAACACAAGTCAGGTTAAAGTGTTCCTTAAAACTGAACCTTTGATAAATGAAACGGAACTGGAGAAATGGTTTTCATGTACTTAAATTAAAGCAACACAATTAACGTTGGTACTTCAGATAAAGCTCGAAGCAATCAAATTCAGCACCACATATGATGTTCGTCACAAATAAAACATTAACTTATAATGTCGTCAACTTCTGAAATTTTCCTGTTAGAGTTGCTCGCTATCAACCATGAAAAACAATTCGCTGAAGGATATTGTCATTTATCCACGGTGCTGTAGCATAGAACGTTTTCGGAAGTTTAGTTCTGTTCACTCGACTGTTTCTATTCAGACCATTTTACTGAAATGTTATCAAGTTCTAAAGTGGTTCATCTGGAGCGGAACGTGGACGGTAAAAAGTTCAGACAAGAGGAGTGTGTGATGCTGCAAAACAATGCTGAAAACTAAAATTAGATCTGATCATGAATGACGAGATACCGAATGGAACTGGACAGAAAATTGTGTCACAACTTGCCTGAAAGTTTAATTACTTGGAAAAGGCGATCATTCTATACAACGACAAAAGACCGGCTTGCAAGTCGCTTAGGCGTTCCGTCTTGGAATGTTGCTCAACTGTGTAGGACTCATACCAAATAAGACTAACAGGTAAGGGTAAGCTGAACATTTACAAAGAAGGGCACCACGATGGTCACAAGTTTGTTTGACTCACGGGAGTCACGGAAATGCTGAGAAACCTGAGTTGTCAGATCCTTGAAGATAGGCGCAAACTATCCCGCGAAAGCCTAGTCGCAAAATTTCAGGAAGCAGCATGACTTGAAGACTCTCGAAATATCCTCCAGCCCTCTGCTTACCACTCGTGTAGGACCACGAGAACTAGCTTAGACTATCCTTTGCGGGAACTTGGGCATTTAAGCAGTCATTCTTCCTGCTCTGCACAAGCGACTGGAACGGAAAGAGGCCCTAACGTATGGTGCAGTGCTGCTATGTACCCCCTGCCATGCACTTCACCGTCGTATGCAGAGTATGTAAGTAGATGCGGACGCAGAAAGAAGGGGTCGGTTGGTAGGACATGTCCTAAGGCATCAAGGAATCAGTTTATTCATGGAGGGAATAGCGCGGGGGAGAAATCGGAGAAAGCTACCAAAGCTCGAATACAGTAAGCAGGTGCAAACGGATGCAGCAGCTGTGCAGAGATTAAAAGTTTTGTTCAGGAGAGAGGAGCGTTAAGAACTGCTAAAGGCTTGAACAACAAAACCAACTAGAACCATAACAACAAAAATATTATCACTGGATTATAAGTTCGCTAATGAATGAGATCTGCTGCAAAATGAGATCTGCTACCAATCTGTTTCGCATCAAGTTTCACAGTAGCACTTACAGCTGCAGCGGTAGAAACGTGGAGACCATACTTAGTCTCTGTCCAGCGCCAGCTTGTGGAAACCGCTCTCAGGAACGCTTTAACAGCTTGCTGCCTTCTGTGATACCAATCCGCCTGTTATGTACAGAACCGCAGCGGCATAATGATAAGATGTAGATACACCGAACAGCCAACACCCGAAACATTGTGTCCACTGCCCACCGAGATGTTGGATGCCACCTGATGGCGTTGCGGGCTCGTGACGCGGTAACAAAAGTGTGACAGCGGAGCAGACACGGACAGGGAACACCCTAACGAAAGTATGGGCTGCAAAGGGGGAAATCCATCGAAATAAGCGACTTTGACAAAGGTTAATTATTATAACGCAGAGCCTGTGAAGGAGTATCTCGAAAATGGCAAAGCTGGTCGAATTTTTACGTGCTACTGTCGTGAGCGTCTACAGAACGAGGCAGGAGGACAGTGAAACTACCACTAGGGGCTAAATGGTTGGACGTCCACGACTCTTCACACAACGTGAAGTTCGGAGGCTTGTCTGCTCTGTAAAATAGAATAGATGATGATCTGTGGCATCGCTGTAGAAAGAGTACGATGCAGGTGTACGCACAAGTCTTTCGGGGCACACCAGTCATCGGACGTTGTTGAACATGAAGCTCGCAGTAGAGCACCTCTGAGTGTTGACATGTTGACCCAACGACATCGTCAGTTACGATTGCAGTGGGCAAGGTACCATCGGGATTCGACCGTCGATCAATGGAAACGTGTCAGCTCTTTGAGTGAATCATATTTTTGCTACCTTAGGTCGCTGATCGTCTCCGCAAACGCTGTCGTTGAGGTGAACGTCGGCTCGAAACGTGCAGCGCGCCACGGACGCAAGCTGGTGGGAGCAGTATTATGCTATGAGATACATCCTCCGACGCTTGCATGGGACCTATGGTGTAATCGAAGACACGTTAGTAGCTGCGAATCACATGCATCTTTCGGCAGTATAGTTGTCGGTGTCTCGGAGCCGCAACCGTGCTACACTACTGGACATTAAAACAGCTACACCAAGAAGAAATGCAGATGATAAACGGGTATTCATTCGACAAATATATTATACTGCAACAGACATGTGATTACTTTTTCACGCAATCTGGGTGCATAGATCCTGAGAAATCAGTACCCAGAACAACCACCTCTGGCCGTAATAACGGCCTTGATACGCCTGGGCATTGACTTAAACAGAGCTGCCCATGCAACTTCAACACGATACTACAGTTCATCAAGAGTAGTGACTGGCGTATTGTGACGAGCCAGTTGCTCGGCCACCATTGACCAGCCGTTTTCAGTTGGTGAGAGATCTGGAGAATATGCTGGCCAGGCCAGCACTCGCACATTTTCTGTATCCAGAAAGTCCCGTACAGGACCTGCAAACGCGGTCGTGCATTATCCTGCTGAAATGTAGGGTTTCGCAGGGATCGAATGAAGGGTAGAGCCACGGGTCGTAACACATCTGAAATGTAACGTCCACTGTTCAAAGTGCCGTCAATGCGAACAAGAGGTGACAAAGACGTGTAACAAATGGCACCCCATATCATCACGCCGAGTGATATCCAGTATGGCAATGACGAATACACGCTTCCAATGCGCGTTCACCGCGATGTCGCCAAACACGGATGCGACCATCGTGATGCTGTAAACAGAACCTGGATTCATCCGAAAAAATGACGTTTTGCCATTCGTGCAGCCAGGTTCGTCGTTGAGTACACCATCGCAGGCGCTCCTGTCTGTGATGCAGCGTCAAGGGTAACCGCAGCCATGATCTCCGAGCTGATAGTTCATGCTGCTGCAAATATCGTCGTGCAGATGGTTGTTTTGCAAACGTCCCCATTTGTTGACTCAGGGATCGAGACGTGGCTGCACGATCCGTTACAGCCAATCGGATAAGATGCCTGTCATCTCGACTTCTAGTGATACGAGGCCATTGGGATCCAGCACGGCGTTCCGTATTATCCTCCTGAACCCCATGATTCTATATTCTGCTAACAGGCATTGGATCTCGACGAACGCGAGCAGCAATGTCGCGATACGATAAACCGCAATCGCGATAGGCTACAACCCGACCTTTATCAAAGTCGGAAACGTGATAGTACGCATTTCCCCTCCTTACACGAGGCATCACAACAACGTTTCACCAGGCAACGCCGGTCAACTGCTGTTTGTGTATGAGAAATCGGTTGGAAACTTTCCTCATGTCAGCACGTTGTAGGTGTCGCCACCGGCGGCAACCTCGTGTGAATGCTCTGAAAAGCTAATCATTTGCATATCACAGCATCTCCTTCCTGTCGGTTAAATTTTGTGTCTGTAGCACGTCATCTTCGTGGTGCAGCAATTTTAATGGCCAGTAGTGTACAATGGTTTGAGGAGCTTTGTAGCAAACTCATATAGCTGTCTCGCTGTCCAAATTCGCCTGCTGTAAATCCTATGGAAACTATCTGGATTGCTATTAGACGCCATTACCGCGCAGGCAAATCAGCGGGCCGTTATTTACGCGAATTACATCACCTGTGCCTAGACGTCTAATGCCACATACCTCCACAAACCAACCGACGTAGTGTCGCATCGCTGATAAGCAGAATCAGTGATGCGTTTCGTTTCAAAGGGGCACAAACAAGCTATTAAACAGGTGGTCATAATTATTTGGCTCATCAGTGTACGTTTGTTCTGTAGAAGCAGCTGCGCGGAGAATGCTCACAAGAGGTCACCATTTCCGTAGAAATATCAACCCCGTTACAATTCGCTTGCTATAGGATTCACTACCGAGCGAGGTGGCGCAGTGGTTAGCACACTGGACTCGCATTCGGGAGGACGACGGTTTAATCCCGTCTCCGGCCATCCTGATTTAGGTTTTCCGTGATTTCCCTAAATCGCTTCAGGCAAATGCCGGGATGGTTGCTTTGAAAGGGCACGGCCGATTTCCTTCCCCATCCTTCCCTCACCCGAGCTTGCGCTCCGTCTCTAATGACCTCGTTGTCGACGGGACGTTAAACACTAACCACCACCACCACCACCACCACCACCACCACCACCAGGATTCACTTGTTTTCCAGTCACGTTCAAGATGGTGCTCAATTCAATTCCGATTTCGTCGTGCCACGTCTCCTTCCAATCGCAGTCAGCACACTCACTTCCGAAAAATTAAAATATTGGCGTACTGTCAGCTCAGTCTCAAGTTGTTGGTCCATTTCCTTATGAACAATGACATATTCGTAAATAAAACTTCCATCGGAAAATGACGGTGGGAGGTCGAAGGCAAATGCCACCAAAGACAAATGCGTCAGACTCCTTCCAGAATCTGCCTTCATATTCGGCTGAGCGCTGTCTAGCTTGATCATTTCCAGCATTCGAGAATTCCATCGCACTCAGCTGTTCCAGAGCGATTCGCGAAGAGTTTTCAGGCCCGTCGCTCGCTCAAATGAGTCATTTCCCAGTATCAATCACAAAATTGGATGTAATGCAGCCAGAATTACCCACTCGCGACCATTACGTCCTAGCTATAAACTATTTGTCGTTTCTAATTATGTGGACAGCCAAAAGCATAAAACTGCAGAGTACTCAGCAGGGATTACGTAGCCGGCCGAAGTGGCCGTGCGGTTAAAGGCGCTGCAGTCTGGAACCGCAAGACCGCTACGGTCGCAGGTTCGAATCCTGCCTCGGGCATGGATGTTTGTGATGTCCTTAGGTTAGTTAGGTTTAACTAGTTCTAAGTTCTAGGGGACTAATGACGTCAGCAGTTGAGTCCCATAGTGCTCAGAGCCATTTGAACCACTTGAAGGGATTACGTTACACATAAAGCCAGAACTCCTATCCTCGACTCAATTGTCACATACACTATTTGATCAAAAGTGATCTGACACCCCTACGTAATGTGGAATTCACCACTACACAGGTAGACGGGGAGTTCTGTGTTGTCAGGTATTGTCAGTAGGGAAGCAGTAACAGCAGACAGCGGGATGGGTGGGTCAGGAGAATTCAGTCACGTGGAAAACTCACTGGAAGTTACCTGAGTAAAGAAAACATCAAAGAGATTTAAACCCTTCTAAAGCTGCCCAATTGGACTGTTGGCCATGTGATGGTGAAGTGTAAACGCGAAGGAACGATAACAGGTGATCCAAGACTAGGCTGACCTGGCGGATGACGAACAGGAACCGTCCAGCGCTGCAAGGGTTGGTTATAAGAAATGTCATGAAATTTTCGGGCGGAATCACTTCAGATTTCCGAAGTACTATCGATAGTCCACCTAGCACAATGATCGTGTGCAGGCTGTTAAAAAATGGGGTGCAGTCGACACAAGCCACACATTTGTATACTCAGTGCCAAGTGGCGATCCAGGTGCTGTAAAGAGCGACTCCATAGGACATTGCACAACTGTAAACGAGCGATTCTGAGTGATGAATCACGCTGTTCCATCTGGCAATCAGATGGAAGGCTTTGGATTTGGTGAATGACTAGAGAACGGTACCTGTCAACGCGTGGAGTGCCAACAGTGAAGAATGGAGAAGGTGGTGTTACGGCAATGGGGAGTTTTGAGTGTAGGAAAATGATAAATGAGGAAGGCTATGAACGCATTTACAGTGTTGTGTACTGCTTTCGATACAGGAACAGTTCGGAGACGATAATTGTTTGCATTAGGGTGACAGTGCATCCTTCATAAAGCAGTATCTGTGAGAAAATGCTTTTTGGACAATAATATTCCTGAAATGGACTGTCCTACCCGAATCCTGACCTGAAACCAATGGACCACCTTTGGGGTGAATTAGAACGTCGACTTCGCTGCAGACCCAGATGTGACACTATCTTCTCTGGTTTTGGCTGTTGAAGAAGAATGGGCTGTCATTCCTCCATATACTCAGACATCCCGTCGAAAGTGTCACCAGCCGAGTTCAAGCTGCCGTGTAGGCAAAGTATAGGGATACCACATAGTAATGTATATTATTTTTTATTGGATCGCCGGCCGTTGTGGCCGAGCGGGTCTAGGCGCTTTAGTCTGGAATCACGCGACCGCTACGGTCGTAGGTTCGAATCCTGCCTTGGGCATGGATGCGTGTTATGTCCTTAGGTTAGTTAGGTTTAAGTAGTTCTAAGATCTAGGGGACTGATGACTTCAGAAGTTAAGTCCCATAGTGCTTGAACCAGCCATTTTATTAGATCCTGTACATGTCTAAATTGTTTGTTCTTTATTCTTTGAACTCTTTCTTAGATAACTGGCTGTGGTCCTCTTCACTTTCTTCAATATGTATGTCAATCAAGACGTGAATTATTAATATTTTCAGATCATTCAGTTACCCTTGCGATCACTCAGTTTTTTTTTTTTTTCCTCCTCTGCCTTTCATGTAAGTATCAACTTTCGTTCATAGATAACGACAAAACTGGAAGTACAATGAGATCTGAATTTTTTCATAAGAATTCAATTTTTTTCTAAATTGTTTCAAATACTAGTAGCTGATTAATCTCTGCATGTAAAAACAAAGTGCACTGCAATATAGGGCGTTCTCGGGTGACTATAACACAGGAATTTTGTCCAACGTACAATCTGAATCAAAACGCTTGCACTTCTCTTCGAGTCACGATCCACCTCTTAGGTTTCATTACGACTTAAACTCAAAGTTTTTTTTCTCCACCGATTCCACATCGACAAGGGCAATTTTATTTGGGATCTGTGGAGGGTACATTAGCGTATTTGTTGTTATCTTGTGTTATCTTGTAAGTATTTGCTGTGAATTCTTGTTTTTTGACGTGTTACACATCCCAGGATAATTTGGAGCACGCATTGTACATGTTTAGTACTCAGGACGCCAGTCATGAATTGAGGAAGAAGTTAAAGTATACCATACATGTAATACGCTAAAAATTAGTGCGCTGATTAGCAAAATCCGCTGTTAAATATTCTCTGATTGATTCTGGAAAGTACAGACGAGATGAAGCGAAACAGGAGATATATGGAGGCAAAGAAGATGAAGCGAAACAAAACGACTCATATGCACTCCACAACAGAGAAAGGATGTAAGATATCAAATTTAGGTGTATAGTGCACTGTAGTAGCTGTTAATCACATGAGAATCCTGCAACTTAGTATTAATTTTTAAAACAGTCCCTGTTTAGCTGAATTTCATGAATATGGTCGAACTGAAGTATTCTTCGTCATTAGAGCAAATACATTGCTGAATAAAGATTTTCACTCACAAATAAAAGCAAACAACACAAGCGATTCAAGAAAGCTTCGTAGGATCTCCCGTTTAATACAAATCGTTGCTCCGATGGAGGAGCAGCAATCTTAAATTCCGACATGAAATTCAAATGTGTAGGTCCTTACATTCCTTTGTTTTGTGGGAACTGGATTTGTATCTTCTCCTTCGTGGACTCTCTTGTAACTGATGACAGTTTGTTCTACAAAAACAGATGATCATTTGCTTTTTGTAGGCAGTACCCCTCACAAAATATCTGCTGTGCTTAATCAAAACACTTGTGCTTTGCCATAGTCAGACATGTGGCGTACTTCGATCAGTGCGCATCACGGGGAGGACTCTCGTGCTCCCTCCATGCGGCTGGTTTATTCAACGGAGTGTGCATTGATTATCTAAGATTCTCGGGCCTTTCTATTTTCTCGTTAAAGATGCTTGATATCTCCGAAGCATTACTCAAATACATCATCTCACTTGATCAGTTTCTTGATCGTCTCTTCCCGAAAGTCTTTTCTACATTAAACCACATTTTATGTTTTCCCACATTCTTTCGTTCTGTTTTTATGACTACATCATCATCAGAATATGCTGAATGTTACGGTCTGGTTCAAACTCCAGGATTTTCCCATTTCTGCGATTTTTGAAGTGATTCCCTCACCTCTTTTGAACAAAACAACCTGGAGAAAACCTCTCCAGATAGCTCTTTCTGATTTTTTTCCATACACTATAGTCGAAAAGAAGACCTGAAAAAATCGAAAATAGCACAACACGACATATCATATACGAAAAACATTTGAGATAGAAAACGCGCAACTGGACTCCTGGCCCGGCATAAAACCTAAGCCCGCATCTCGTGGTCGTGCGGTAGCGTTCTCGCTTCCCACGCCCGGGTTCCCGGGTTCGATTCCCGGCGGGGTCAGGGATTTTCTCTGCCTCGTGATGGCTGGGTGTTGTGTGCTGTCCTTAGGTTAGTTAGGTTTAAGTAGTTCTAAGTTCTAGGGGACTGATGACCATAGATGTTAAGTCCCATAGTGCTCAGAGCCATTTGAACCATTTGAACCATAAAACCTAAGAAGATCGGAAGAATTTGGTCTGACGATAGGGAACGATAGATAGAGAATGATGATAGGGAATGTAATGTGTGTACAACGGAGAACTAAGAGAAAATGTTAATAATGATGGTAATGGTAAAGTCTGTATCGCAAATCCCTCATCAGGCTATTGGGCTGGCTGCTGGTAGAGTGCAGCCTTTCTTCGCCGCTGCTCAAAGAAGGGGACGCACCTGGCGCCTTTCACAGCGGGGAAATATCCCCTGTGCACATTTGATGGATTGCTGAGTGGATCTAGAGTCATTCTGGAGGGTCTGGAACGAGGAAAAATTTCTGCTGCTATCTGGGACTGAACCTGGGACCTCCAGCGCCGAAGTCTTATATCTGCTGGGTCATCAAGGCCACAGTAATAATAATAATAATAATAATAATAATAATATAATAACAGTGGTAGTAGTACTAGTAATAGTAGTAGCACTAGTAAAAGTAGTAGTGCACATCTAATGATTACTCTTCAATTCCGACACATGTTTGGCAGAGGGTTCAAAGAATAGCACCTGGGAGAAATGAACACCTATTCTTTCGGTGAAACCTCTGATTTCTCTTATTTTGTCACGATGACCAAATCTCTCAAGCAAGTGGGAGTTATCAAAATATTTTGTAATTCGGCGGAGAAAGTGGACGATTGTAATTTTTTGAAAAGATTTTCCACCAATGAAAAACGCCTTTGTTTTAGTGATATTCACACTTACTCAGACTTCCTACACAAAGTGTTCCAACAAAAACCACCTACAAAGCTTAGTATGTTGTGAGGGAAGGCACACTGATCGGTTTTCAAGGCACCCACATCCCCATAAGCACGGCTTGGGCGTTGGGGTGCGTCGAAGTTTGAGATGGGTGTGCGTTGCACCTTACGTCAATATACTCAAGATGAGTAACACATCGGCTGTCTACATCACAAACGAGTTTCGAGCTACGTACCTCCTATATCCATGCAGAGCCTGCATCGGCAGTGCTGAGCTTCAAACACATGAGTCAATACATACAGCTGTCTTTGAAGAATTTCAGTCTCTCTGTGGACTCGAACAATAACATCCTCCGCTGACGTTAGAGGTGTGCCATGCACCATACTCTTCATACTACGCCACAGAAAAAAGTCGAGAGGTATCAGATCTGGTGACGGTGCTGGTAATGGAACTCGACCACCATCCATCGATTGAGATGATTTCGTACGTCGACATCACAGTGTGTTGGAGCTCCGTCGTGTTGCAGCCACATACGTGTAGTGGCTCTACACCCAACAGGGTCGAAAAACAACTCTAATAAATGTGAGATAAATCGGTCCTGTTACTATGTTTGGCTGCAGATGTGGCCCAATATACGGTCACCAATTACCCTGGCCCAGAAGTTAATACCGACCCTGTATTGGTGATACTGAATCACTTGGACACCCTTATTTTCGTCCTCCCAAACATGCATATTGTACAAGTTTAATAGGCCGTCTCTACTAAACGAGCTGTCATCCGTGAATACCGACTAGCTCGGGGATTGTGGCTGGAGCATTCATTGTTGTAAGTACCACTGTCCGCCTGGACTTTCTGCTGATGGTATTGGTGAAGTCGGTGTTCATGGACAAATCGCCATACGGCACTTTTACCTGCGCGCAGCGCTTGTGCCATCTGGCAAGTGCTGGTAGCTGGGTCCTCTTCGAACATTGCGAGCACGTTCTCCTTCAATTGTAATGTTCGAGTCGCACGTCGATGATCCACATCACGTCCCGGCACCTATAAGAGGATAAGTCCGCCCCCGGTAGCTGAGTGGTCAGCGCGACAGAATGTCAATCCTAAGGGCCCGGGTTCGATTCCCGGCTGGGTCGGAGATTTTCTCCCCTCAAGGACTGGGTGTTGTTCTAATCATCATCATATCATCCCCATCGACGCGCAAGTCGCCGAAGTGGCGTCAAATCGAAAGATTTTCACCCAGCGAACGGTCTACCTGACGGGAGGCCCTAGTCCCACGACATTTACATCAGAGGATAAGCAGTAAACTGGGGAAGGTATTAGCGAGCACCGAGCACTAAGTGTACCACTTTACTGTAAAAAAGGACCACTTAAGACAAAAATACTTATGTGCAACATTGCTGCTTCTCTGAGGCGTCTCTCGATGGCTACGAACGTAGAATGATGTGGGGTACATCTGTTTGGTAAACGTTCCGCATATAATCTTCCAGAACCTTTCCAATTGCAATCCCCGTTGCTGTATGCAAGCACCATGTCGGTCATTTCCGCAGCTGTGTTCTGGTACAAGGTGCACTGCTGTCAACGTTACTGCACTGGCAGACCACACAAGATCCGCAGTAGGATGCGCTCAAGGGCTGTGTGGAGGAATGTAGCGCATGAGCAGGAGAATTATTAGGCTTAGGTCGTCCGTCCGCAGTACACAAATGGCTGAGGGGCTGCATACCTTCCGTGTTCAGATACCAAAACGATACGGAACAAATCAGCATAGCCGTTGGTTCTCAGACTTTGACGCTGTCCAGCGACTAGGCCGTGGGTTTCTGTATATGGTTTCCTTCTTGAAAACCGATCGGTTTGCCTTTCCGCACAACGTACAAAACGTTGTCAGTGTTTTTATTTTATTTTATTGTATTGGGATACCTTGTATAATGAACAGCTTACGGACAATTAACTAGACAACCAATTAAAGAGAAAATGCAATTTACGCCAGAAGATTACGGTTAGCAGTGTGTGTACATAGTCGATCAATAGTCAGACTTAATACTAATGCGCGTTAAGGAAAACTGGGAAATGACCTATGACTGAACTACTTGTTCTGTAACATCTGATATAACGAGATCCACGTGGTGAAACGCAGAAAACGTGCAATAACACAACCGTCAAATAACAGAAATATGACAAGTACGTGAATTTTATAAAATGTATCCTGTGGGTACTGAAAAGTTGATATCCACCAGGAAAAAGTTTAGCAGGCTATACAACCCTTCTGATGCGAAAATAAGACGTAAAAACTGATAAAATTTATGAACAATAAACTTAGAATTTGGATTCAAAGTCTAAAAATCAATGACGAAAGTGACGAGATAATAAAAAATAGCATGCCAATAATCAGAATTTTGGAAGCCACAATATAAGGAAATAATTACTGCTACTGCTACTGCTACTACTACTACTACTACTACTACTACCGCAAATGACTACGAGTTTTCAGGAAGTAAGACGTCAGAAAGAGACTGGCAGTTAAGGAGAAAGGCTACAGAGTTCTACTGTCGATAAATATTGATACATAAATATATAACCAAGGCTAAAATTCCTGCAGCTGAGTTTTTGGAGCACAGAGTGCGCTAAAGGAAACAGGCATGTAAACATATTGAAAGAGATTACGCAGGAAATACGTCAATTGTGGTGCTAAAAATCTGTTAAAAAATTGAAATATAACACACAACGTACGAAACAAAGAGGTACTAAAAAGCTTAGTTGTCAGTGGAAAACCAATACCAGAGGAAAGGAAAGGGAAATGGGACATGAGCTATGCTAGTTCAAATTAATAACTGTACACCAGACAACCAAACAGTTCAGTCAAAAACACATCACAATGAGAAGAGAAAAAGAAAACATGGATCACACACATGAGAATTTTGAGTGAAACAGAATGCAATGCGGCAGTGTGTTGTACACGAACATACGTAATCCGTGTTGTATGGAAAGAAACAGGCCATTTGATAATGGTGTAAGACAGATACTCACTCCGTAGCAGCATAACAAGCAGAGGAAATCTCCTCCTATCGTGGCCCAGTATGTGATTTAGGCTGAGAATTTCCCTGCACATACCTCCAGGTGGGTTCCTACTGCAGGCAGCGCTGCACCCATCAAAGAGCTGTCACTTGACGTAAGTTTTCTTGCGATCTTTCTCTTCGTAGCTGCGCAAATGTCTAACCGTTTTCTGAAAATGCCTCCATATTGTTGACTTACACGTACAAAGCGTACTTTGTAAACATCAAATGAATTGTACTTCATGTATTTTGTTAACGTGCAGTCACGTTATTTTATGAGTATGATATGTGGGTTTCGTTGAATAAGAGACAAATTACTCAACATGCGCCTCGTAACAAGTGTGTAATGGAACAATGTTTCAAGGGTGTAACTACGTTTTCCATTTTGTCGTCAACTGAGGAAAGAATCAGGAAACATTTGAGGACAACAAATCCTAAACGTTATCACTATACGTTTAGACAAGCGCGTAAGGCTCTGGAAATTATGTCTGACTTTTGCTGGAGTAACCCTCCTAACAGGGTTACGGACTGTTCTTTGCTGCAGCCTTCTGTACATGAAATACCACCCAGTCTCTAATTATCGTAACCATTAAATGTTTTACATTCTAAAGGGCTTGCTTGATGACATTGGGTGGAATATAGGTTTCCCTTACCTACTGATCACGGTGTGACTTGTTATTTGATAATTAATTGTTGCTTTTATGACGGTGGTTGCCTGTTTTCTATTGCCAAAGTCCCGCACGCGAAAGACTCGGAAAATGAATGATTACGAATAGGGTGCTTCAGCTTCTCCTTAGCGTTGGAACAGTTGGAACCGGATATTAATCAAGATGAAAAAGGAAGGAAGGAAGGGAAAGAATGCGGCCATAATATCTGTTAAAAGTAAAAAGATTTAGGGAAGGTGCGAGAAATGTAATTCAGTATGGTCGAGGAGTCAGATGCTTACATTCATCATTAAAAGGCATATAAGGCTTTTGGGCACTTTGCTGCATACATTTACATCTATAATCGGCAAGCTGCCTTATGCTGTGTGACAGAGGGTACTTTAAGCATCATTATATTTTCTCCTCTTCCGTGTTCCATTCGAAAATAACACAGGGGAAAATAATTGTTGCTAAATCTCTGTATGAGTTCTAATTTCTATAATTTTCTTGTAGTAGCGATTTCGAAAGACGTATATGGGAAGAAATATCATTCGCGACTCTGCGTGGAGCGTATATTCGCGGTATTTCAACAATAAAGTTATCCGTGTGTAACGCCGGAAATGCATATCCTCCTATTTTCATCTATTGTACTATTATTTTTTTTCCTTGTTTTGTTAACTCAAGATATGACATTTCTGTCTCTTTATATATTGTAATTGTTTTACTGTTTGTATATATATATATTTATGCACTTATGTCGATGTATAATTGGTTTGTTTCGTAAATATTATTTGTATTTTTACGCTGGGTCTTGCCTAGGGAAAACTGCTATCGAACGATTACATCGATGGGTCGTGTGAAGAATCAAAGTGTGTAGGATCTTTGGGAGTGTTAACTCTGCCGCGTGGGGCGCGGGCAGTGAGAGTCTGGCGGGAGTAGCGAGTGGAGCAGGTTGTTGGGTGACGCTCCCGCGAGTTGCCGCGCTTTCGGGGTTTGGCAGCATGTAATTGCGCTCGACTCGCGATGATAGTTTCTGACATGGTGTCGCGGACGGGAAGCATTAGCTGGCGCACATCAAGAGCCCATTTCGCCTGGTGACCGTGTCGAGAAGAAGGCGCGCCAACATCCAGCTTCTGCAACAGCGACGGCCGACAATGAGTGACTGTCGCCACCTCCTCGATCGACGGCTTCAAACCTTCAATCAACCAACAAGGAAGACTGAAAGCACGTAAAGTTTCAGAACTGTATGGCAGACCTCAGCTTTTCAAATTGTTCCATTTGCCTCGCAAAATTACAGCAACTTAGCATGAACCTTTGTTGCTCATTGACCCAATTGCATTGCCAAGCAGGGTCACTTCCTTTTCCGAAATCAACCCGAGTGTCGTTGAAATTCAAACGCCAGCATTAAAATAATATAATTAGATTTCACTGCTTTAATTTCAAAGTTCAGTAGCTGTCTACAATATTTAGGTTACACGAGCACAAATTTAGAGTGCGAGTTTTGTTAGCATATTTTAGCTTACCTGTGACTGCAGCTCAGCTTGGTACGTACTAAATTTTACTATTGTTAATAGTTCAGAATCATTTAATTCAAGTTCAAAGTAAAATCTCTTGTTTCTAAATTGCGTAGAATCAAGTTGCTTTTGAAATGATTGTTGAGGTAGTCCAAGACTAACCGTACTTTACTGGATTTCGATGTGCTTCAGAAAGAAAGCTCACTATTAACCTCAGTCACTAAATTAACTTTCGATTTTCCGGTTTTATTAATTCTTTTGCTAAATTAAGTCAGAGTGTAGCGAAATTTATTACTTCTGACAAACTCTCAGTTTTCACACTACACATGTCAACCTTCAGTTGCCACGCTTCTAGTGTTAATTATATGTGTAATAACCTTTCTTTTTCAGTTACTATAGTAATTGTCCTTAGGACTGGCGACCGTGATTTCCCCCAAATCTCAAATATCTAATTACCGCTAGTTAATTGTTAACGTAACGGCCGCACATTTACTTTCTTTATTAACTTTACCCCTTTTCAAAATTAATTTCCACCAGTTTCATTTGCATTTTTCCTTTCATTTAGATGTAACCCTTTCCTCCCTCTTTACCGATAGATTAACTTCGGTGACGATTGCTTTTCCCAAATTTCCATTAGGTACACGCGGTTTAATTTTTCACTGTCATTAAGGTCGATAAGTGAGGGGGGAGGTTACACGTGGTGCACAACGCCTGTCTTACAATGTCTGTCACTGGAGTTTATTGAGCATCTTCGTAACGGTTTCGCGCCGACTAGATGATCCTGGGACGAAACGGGCTGTTCCTCGTAAGATCTTCTCTATTTCTTCTAGTAACCCAACCCAGTAAGGGTCTCAGACAAATGAACAATTCTGAGGATCAGATCTTACAAGTGTTTTGCAAGCCACTTCTTTCGTGGGCGGATTATGTTTCCTTATGATTCTTCCAATTCTTCCAATGAATGTCGTCCTGATATCTCATTTTCCTATAATTTGTTTTGTGTGTGCTTTCGGTCGCTCCAGATGGGTACTCCTAATTATTTTGTAATATTTACTCTTCCCACTATTATCTGCTTGCACATTGCAGTTGCTTAATACACCACTAACACATATTATCATCATATATATCGTTTCTCAACAGTGTTTTTTTCTCGGTGCGCCATGTCTCCAGCACTAGTTAATCAAAATTAATGATTCAGCACGGAAAAATACAAATAGTTTAAAGTTTTCGTTTATTTTAAGAACATTTTTATAAAAACAATGTAGATGCTGCCATATTTTGGCAGTCCGTTTAACTTAATTACACGACCGATAGTGCAGTTGTTTGGATTCTTTATGCAAGCGTAGTCTACCACACGATTTAGGTCATACAAGTCTACATCTACATCTAAATCTACATGGATACTCTGCTAATCACATTTAAGTGCATGGGAGAGGGTTCATCGAACTACCTTTACAATCATTCTCTGTTATGCTAACTCCATGCAGTGCTCGGAAAGAACAAACACCTGTATCTTCCCATGTGAGCTCTGATTGCCCTTATTTTATTTTAATGATCGTTTCTCCTATGTAGGTCGGCATAAACAAAATATTTTCGCAATCGGAGGAGGAAGTTGGTGATTGAAATTTCGTGAGAAGATTCCGCCGCAATGAAAAATGCCTTTTTTTTCAATTCGTTTCAGCCTACGTCTTAATTCTCAGCTAGGGTATTCTGGTTTTTCTTTGCCCAGTATGGCTTCATCTTCTGGCTGTGGACCTGCTTCCTCTCATCTGCCCACTTAGATTTAGTGGCGTCTGTACACTTCCTGCCTGTGAGAGACAGTGGGAAGACTCCCTGCAGGATGGCCTGTCGGTGTTCGGTTCTCGGCTGTCTTTAATGGGATCGATAGTTCCTCTAAGTCTGATTTAACAGATGTGATCCACTTGGCTTTGGATGCCTTTACCCTACTTGTCACTGTGAGGATCCTGTTGGTGAGCCTGAAGTGATTCAGGCGGGTCATGTGTCCATAGAAGGTCAGTCCCCTTTTCCTCATACATGTGACTGTGTCTTCCTGATGTTCGTAGTGCTCGTTATTGTCTCTGATTCTATAGGTACCGTCTTCCTCTCCTATGGGTCCTAGTATTCTCCTCAGAATCTTTCTCTCCTTAAGTTCTAGTTTCCTGAGTGGACCCTTTCGATTCATCAAGAGGCACTCAGAGGCACGGAGTGAAGATGGTTTTACTACCGAGTTGTAGTGCTTCAGCTTTGTGTTCTTGGATAGGTACTTGGAAGTATAGTTGTTCTTACAGAAATGATAGGCCCTCTCTAACTTGGTGCACCTGGTCAAGGTTTCGCTCTCGCTTGCTGAGATCCATTCTTCCAAGTACGTGACTGCAGGAAGTTTACAGATAGTATTGTTTCCTGGTGGGATTGTGGGTGAAGCCTGCTTGATATAGGTGATGAACTCAGACCTCTGTATGTTGACCCTCAAGCCGGCTTTTGCTGCAATACTGTAGAGGCTCTGTACTTGGTGAGTAGCCTCCTCCATGCTGTTGACCATAGGGTGAGATCATCAGCAAAGGGTAGACAGCGTACATTGAGGTTGCCTCTCATCTACCCAAGCTTTAGTTCTGCTTCTGATGCCAATGTGGAAGTCCATTCTCTGACGATTTTCTCCAGAACACAGTTGAAGAGGATGCAAGAGAAGCCATCCCCTGCATGACTCCTCTCTGGATGGGAAAGCTCGGGGAGAGTTCACCCCTGAACTTGATATCGGAGGTGGTGTTCTTAAGGGTAGTTTTGACTAGTTTGGTAGTCTTCCCATCTAAGCCTAGTTCCCACACGGTAGGGAAGATGATCTGTCGATCTATTGAGTCATATAACTTCTGGAAGTCTACCATAATGGCTATCCAAGGGTGTCCCCCTCGGCTCCTATATGAGAGGATGATCTTGAGGTTTTGAATCTGTTCTGTGCAGGATCTACTTGCACGGAAACCAGCCTGGTATTCTCCTAGTTGGGAGTCTAGGTGCTCAGTGACTATTTTGCAGGGCTTTAGAGAATATCTTGTAAGTTTAAGCAACAAGGAGATGGCTCTGTAGTTTTTGAGGTCGGTCTTAGTTCCTTTCATGTGTAGTGGGTGGATCACAGCCGATGTCCATCCCTCTGGAAAGACCTGAATGTCCTGAATGATCTGGGTTATACTCTGCAGGGACTGGTCATCTACACTACTGGCCATTAAAATTGCTACACCAAGAAGATGACGTGCTACAGACGCGGAATTTAACCGACAGAAAGAAGATGCTGTGATATGCAAATGATTAGCTTTTCAGAGCATTCTCACAAGGTTGGCGCCGGTGGCGACACCTACAACGTGCTGACATGAGGAAAGTTTCCAACTGATTTCTCATCCACAAACAGCAGTTGACCGGCGTTGCCTGGTGAAACGTTGTTGTGATGCCTCTTGTAAGGAGGAGAAATGTGTACCTTTACGTTTCCGTTTTTGATAAAGGTCGGATTGTAGCCTGTCGCGATTGCGATTTATCGTATCGCGACATTGTTCCTCGCGTTGGTGGAGATCCGATGACTGTTAGCAGAATATGGAATTGGTGGGCTCAGGAGGGTAATACGGAACGCCGTGCTGGATCCGAACGGCCTCGTATCACGAGCAGTCGAGATGACAGGCACCTTATGGTATAGGGTGCCATTGGTTACATTGGTCTCGGTCACCTCTTGTTCGCATTGACGGCACTTTGAACAGTGGACGTTACATTTCAGATGTGTTACGACCCGTGGCTCTACCCTTCATTCGATCCCTGCGAAACCCTACGTTTTAGCAGGATAATGCACGACCGCATGTTGCAGGTCCTGTACAGGCCTTTCTGGATACAGAAAATGTTCGACTGCTGCCCTGGCCAGCACACACCCGAGATCTCTCACCAATTGAGAACGTCTGGTCAAAGGTGGCCGAGCAACTGGTTCGTCACAATACGCCAGTCACTACTCTTGATGAACTATGGTATCGTGTTGAAGCTGCATGGGCAGCTGTACATGTACATGCTATCCAAGCTCTGTTTGACTCAATGCCTAGGCGTATCAAGGCCGTTATTTTGGCCAGAGGTGGTTGTTCTGGGTACTGATTTCTCAAGATCTGTGTACCCCAAAAAAATTGCGTGAAAATGTAATCTCATTTCAGTTCTGGGACAACATATTTGTCCAATGAATACCCGTTTATCATCTGCATTTCTTCTTGGTGTAGCAATTTTAATGGCCAGTAGTGTACGTGCTTCAACATTTCTGCAACTATACCATCTTCACCTGGGGCCTTGTTGTACTTACGCTCTTTGATGATCCTTTCTATTTTTTCCCTTTTGGGAAGTTCCAGACAGCAAGCTCAGCGAAAGCAAGTCTCTCTTTCAGTTGTTCTGCATTGAGGAGTTTCTGGGTGTATTCTGCCAAGGTTTTTGTGCAGCACTGTTATTCGTTTGGAGTTTCCCATCTGGCCCTCTGAGATGTAGGTTTTGGGCTGTGTATGAAGTAATCTGTTTCTTGAGTCACTTGTAGAGATATCTTGAATTGTTTTTCTTGAAGTTTTCTTCGCCTGTAGTATTTGAGATCTGTTGTAGTTCCTCTTGGTTTTGCAGATGATCCTCGCTGTTGTTTTCCTTTGTGCCATGAGAGCCTGATGGTTGGGCTCATCTTTGTGCTGATTTCAATGATCCAGGCTCTACACCTTTCCTCTATAGCTTGATCACATTCTGTGGTCCACCAGGGGTGCTTGCCTTTGGTCGATGAAGCAGGTATAGTTTCATGAGCAGCATCCAGTACAGCCTTTTGAAGAGTAGGCTACCCTTGTTTCTGTGTGTTCGTCTCAAGCGTGGTCTGGAATTCGCAATCCTCATCGCTCAGCCGGTGAGTGTTAAATCTTGGTATTCTCGAAACCTTTGATATATAGTGAGCTCTTCTCAAAGGTTGTAGGTTGGTCTTAACTAAGGAGAGATAGAGGTCACAGTTGAGGTTTGCTCCCCTCAGTACCTTGACATATTGTATTTCCTTGTGGGATCTCCTGTCAATAGCCACATGGTCTATCTGAAATTCTCCCAGCATGTGATTTGGATTCCTCCAGGCATTCCTTGGTAGTCGCTTGAACACAGTTGATTTAAGGACCAGGTTGTAATTGTCACAAAGGTCTATGAGGCGCTCGCCATTGCTGTTGCTCCTCTTGTGGGCTGGCTAACCGCCTACTACCCTTCAGTACTTCTTTTCCTTGCCAACTTATGCGTTGAAATCACCCTTCAGTACGATGGTGTGGTGGGTAGGGATCTTGTCTAGGGTCTCTTCAAGGGTGTTCCAGTAGTATTCTACTGCATCCAGATCTTTCCTACTGCTGTGTAGGTGCATGGAAGTTAACTATTGTGTATGCTCTATTGCGGGACCTCAAGGATAACCACGAGGTTCTGCCATTGGGAATGTGAATTCTTAAACATGGTTGACCATTCTATGACGTACAGCAAAGCCAGTACCCAAGTATGGAACTGTCTTCATCACTCTTTCACCTGGTTTTCCTTTATAGATCCGGTACCCTTGGGATTCCATTGCATCCTCATCTGGGAATCGATTCTGTAGTACTACATCTATCTTGATGTAATACTTCTCCAACACATCAAGGGTGTGTCTGAGTTTACCAACCTTTGAGAGGGAGTTCATGTCCACTGTAGCTAGGTAAGTAATGTTCCTTTTCTTTTTCTGTTCTTGTTTATGTGAGGTCCGTGGTGGAGTACATGAAAGTGCAGGCTCCCCAGAGTTTGATTACCTGCTTGCCCCACCGTTACTGGGGGTGGATCGGTTGCCACCTGGGGTATTATTTCTGTTGATATTTCTCTTCATCTTGAGTCCAACTAGTGTGCGTATGAGGTCACCCTAGTGGGTAACGAAGCTGATTCTCAAGGTTGTTAGCCCTGAGGTATATTTTATCAGCCGCCACTAACATGTGGGACAGACGCTGTTGGGGTACCGCCGCTGACATGTGGAACCGCCGTGCCCTTGGTACTAGTTTTGGTCCACCCTGGGTTTTTATTTCTCAGGTACCAAACCATATCTGGTGAACATCCCCCTATCCGCCACCTGTGGAAGCGCTCGGTAGGAGACTAGCAACTCCTTTGTTTTAGTGATCTCCACCCCAAATCCTGTATCATTTCAGTGTCACTCTATCCCCTATTTCGCGATAATAAGGAACGTGTTGCTCTTCTTTGAACTTTTTCGATGTACTCCGTCAATCCTATCTGGTAAGGATCTCAAACCATACAGCAGTATTCTAAAACAATACGGACAAATGTAGTGTAGGCAGTCTCTTTAGTAGCTCTGCTACATTTTCCAGGTGTCTTGCCAATAAAACGCAGTCTTCCCCCACAACATTTTCTGTGTTTCTTCCAATTTACGTTGTTCGTAACTGTAATTCCTAGGTAGTTAGTTGAATTTATGGCCTCTAGATTTGACTGAATTATCCTATAACCGAAGTTTAACAGATTCCTTTTAGCACTCATGTGGATGACCTCACACGTTTCGTTATCTAGCGTCAGTTGCCAATTTTTGCACCATAGAGATATCTTTTCTACATCTTTTTGCAATTTGTTTTGATCTTCTGATGACTTTACTAGCCGATAAACGACAGTGTCATCTACAAACAACCTAAGATGGATGCTCAGATTATCTCCTAAATCGTTTATATAGATAAGGAACAGCAAAAGACCTTAACACTTAACACTACCTTGGGGAACTCCAGAAATTCCTTCTACTTTGTTCAATGACTTTCCGTCCGATGTAAAGAATTTAAAATGCGTCATCTATGGGCAATCTAATTTTACTGTTATACACAACAGCGGTTGAAACTATTTACTTTCTTTATGTAAGAGTTGTATATTGCACGAATAAACTGAATTATATCAACGTTCATCATCACAGGTAAGCACTGTTTACTTCGATAAATTAATTTGTTTAACGTTTAATTCGTTTTATCTTTACAGAGTTTGCAACGTTACGTTACACTTCTTCTAACCTCCATAACATTAATCTGTGTCACCAGCAAAGATAAAACAAAACATTTAGTTATCATTTTTCTTAACAAATGAATAATTACAAAAAAAACGAAAAACTGTGAAATGTCTATTAATTTCTTTCTCCCGTATTTGTGGTTTCCACGATGCCATGCGATACACCATGACTGCACGGCTTTACGACTGCATTCCGCTTCTAAAGGTCAACAACAGTTCATCGTTGACAAACTGGACATTGACTTCAGCTGTCGTTACGTGAGTCCATCACAGTCTATACGGCTATTATATGAACGCTGACTTTTCCACTGATACAATACGATCAAACGACTAACTGCTCACTTACCTGAAGAACACATGATGTACTTTCAGGGGGAATATGAAGCATCTCCTAACTTTCGTAGGGACTCCAAACATATGGAATTTTTTAAAGTGTACTATGATGATATTACCCCGCGCGAGTGCCTTTACCACAAAATTCCAGACCATTTTGTTTGGTAAAAAGGGCAATGGATTATTCGGAAGAAATACACCAAGTTCTTGGGACGTATATATAAAGTCAGTCCCGCCTACATCGAAAGGTATTACTTCTGCGCGTCGAAGAGCCACAATCGTATGACGATCTACGCTCAGTTGATGGAATGCTGTGGAACTCATTTCTCGAAGCAGCAGAAAAATTCCGTTTAGATGCTGGATGGAAAGAATGTTTACAGGAGGCTGTCCGACACCAAGTGCCAACTCAACTGTGATGGCTTTTCGCCATCATCTACATATTTAGTTGTCCTGTCAATATAGCCATGTTGTAGACAACATTTCGAAAGGCACTTTCAGAAGATTTTCAGAGGTAGCTTATACCACCTGAAGCCTACTACCTCAAGATGCTATAATTGCAGAATGTCTTCAAATGTGATGGCAAATCCTGCCAACAATTCAACCTGCCCACCCCGCTTGTGATCGTAGTGCAACACACTACAGAAATGTACAACGTACAAGTAGGCCGTAGAAACGGTGAGACAGCTTCGAAAACCTAAAAGAAAAACAGAAGGCAACAACTGAAGAAGTCTTACGTTCAGTAAGATACAAGATTCCCAATTATTACTTCACTAAGTAACCGGGAGACTCCTTAAAACCTTTATCTACAAAACTTTGTCACATTTTACGTGGTGAAAACAAAGGTATTTTAACATTTGAATGGACACGCATAACTACCAGTTTCCTATCAGTGGGACACACATTACATTTGTTTTGTAAACTTCCTGCACCTATCATGAACAAATGGATCTCATCCGTTAACACTCACACCAAGGATGCGCTACTTCTTCGCGACTCTGATCTCTTCGTTTGGGGCGAGATTTCAGTGGTTCTCAAAGACACACTAAGCGTTGTTGATCAAATTTTATGGGACATCATAAAGAATAATCTCCCTTATTGAAGCAAAATAACTTTGTAATAATTACCCGTCGATAAAAACGCTGTTAGAACAGACATTCTCAAAACTGTGGTTAAAAGATCATCCTTATGGTCTCATGTTAAAATTCATAAGTTGACTCAGAATATGAGGGCAAATCCTGATCTCGTTTTCACGGAATGGTTTCTTAAATTGGGTAACTGTGATTTATAAAATCAAACAGATCACTTCAAAGAAGAGATCAAAATTCTTAAACATTGTTATTGTAATTACGATAGTTTCATTTCCACCATACGCAGTCCCACAAAAATCAATGAACAAAACGTTTCGTAATTCCTTTCAACGGCGTTTATGTTAAAAAAATGATGATTGTATCACGGTTAATAAATATGACATTTCCAATTTGTTTCCTGGAGAGGTAAAGGTTTATCTCAGTTATGATTCTATCCAACGTGAAGAAACAAACAACGTTCAGTTGTGTCCCCTAGATATCTTGAACTCATTAAATCCGTACGGTTTACCACCTCATCAATATATTTTAAAGAAAAATGCTAATCGTGGATTAAATAATGATGCAAGATTAGTGGTAATTCACCTAGGAGAGGACAACTTCATCGCCAGAATCATGGACTCCTATGAAACTGTGCTCTTACCCTACGTTAACCTCACAACTTCCTATTCAACTGTGTCTTCCAAATGATCAGAAAATAATTCCCAATACAAATAATCTACACCATGGCTATTAATAAAGCACAAAATCAGACACTTTAAAGGACATGTCTGTTTTTTTCGCATGGACAGTTTTACGTGGCTTATGCATGAGTTCGCTCATTCAGTGGTATTGTTTTATTTATGCTAAAAACGCATTCAGCCAAAAAAATAAACAATGCTCATTATAACTGCTAACACTTGAAGATAATTGTTGACAATCGGGAACTGGACAACCTGAATCAGTTCAAGTACCTGGGAAGTTTTATCACAAAGAATGCCCACTGTACCAACGAAATCCGAGCAAGAATCGCCATGCTTTCAACAAGAATAGGACTCTGCTGACCAGCAAGTTGAGTTTGGCGTTGAGGAAACAACTGATATAATGCTACATTTGGAGCATTGCACTGTATGGAGCAGAGACATGGACCATAAGAAAGAAGGAGAAAAAATACTTAGAGAGCTTTGAAATGTGGTGCTGGAGGAAAATGGAAAAGATCAAGTGGACAGATCGCATAAAAAATGACGTTGTACTGCGAAGAGTAGGAGAGATGAGAAGTGTTCTGCGTACAATTCTTCAGAGAAAGGCCAACTGGATTGGACACATATTTAGACACGAGGAGGGACTCATACATGATGTCATCGAAGGGAAACTCAGAGGAAACGCAGGACGAGGAAGAAGAAGAATTCAAGATCTGGACGACATGAAAGATGGAAGGAGATACAACAGACTGAAGCAAGAAGCTGAAGACAGGGAACAGTAGAATCAGAAATTCACCGTACGAAGACATAGACCTGCCGCTAGGCAGAATACTACATAATAATGATAATATAATAACACTAATTTCAGTGAAGTTATGTGAAATATGTAAGTTTTAAAATATGAAATTAATCTGATAAAGACAGTTTCTGCTTTTTACATGTCTTATAGTTAACCACATTATATATATTGACATCGATTTTTTGAGTTCCGTATCTCATTCGGTAGATAACCCTTGTAGGATCATTTTGTCTGTCTGTCTGTCTGTCTGTCTGTCCGCCCCATGTAGGACCACTTTCTGTCTGTCTGTCCGACTGCTAAAACCCTTTTTCTCAGGAACGGCTACGTGTCAGGCCGAAATTTATATCACACAATTGGGTGTAAAAGTTTAAACTTCTGAGTCAATGTAATCAAAACATACGGTCATTTAAGTCCCATATTTTGAGACGCGCAAACTCACTCACTCACTTGGCAAGAAGCAAGGTTTAACAGTACAAATAAAGGAAAAAAATCCTGATAGTGTTAATTTTTAATAATATAAGACGTTAGAAATATTTTTGGTCATTTGTTGTCTGACTTCATACTTACAATTAAAACATTCTCGAAAGACTTCTGTTACCCGGGCCGATATCTTGCAAGTATCAGTATCGATAACAGACAACTATCGTCGAGACTCTCGATACCTCGGATGGACGAACCGTCTAAGTACATGATTAAGTTTCTACGGAACCCTTAAAGCGTGACACATCTAGTTCTTTACACACACGAAGTGTTGAGTGATACTGACAAGCAAGGGATTTTAAATCGATTCCGTATTTCTAGATTTGCAGAAGACTTTTGACACTGTACCATACAAGAGGCTTGTAGTGAAATCACGTGCGCCAAAGAGGTCACAGTTCGTAGTAATTGACGGAAAGTCATGGAGCAAAACAGAAGTGATTTCTGGCGTTCCCCAAGATAGTCTTACAGACACTCTGCTTTTCCTTATCTATATAAACGATTTAGGAGACAATATGTGCAGCCGTCATAGGTTGTTTGCAGATGATTCTGTCGTTTATCGGCTAGTAAAGTCATCATAAAATCAAAAGAAATTTCAAAAGGACTTGTAAAAGGTGTCTGTATGGTGCAGAAATTGACAATTGATATAAATAATGAAAAGTGTGAGATCATCCACGTGAATGGTAAAAGAAGTCAGTTAACTTCGATTACACGATAAATTAGTCAAATCTAAAGGCTGTAAATTCAACTAAATACCTAGTAATTACGATTACATACAATTTATATTGGAAAGAACACATAGAAAATTTTGTGGGGAAGGCTAACCAAAGACTGCGTTTTATTTTTTATTTTCAGAACACTTACAAAATGTAGCAGATCTGCTAAAGAGACTGTCTACAATGCGCTTGTCCGTCCTCTTTTGGAGTACTGCTGCGCGGTCTGGAATCCTTACCAGATAGGATTAACGGAGTACAACGAGAAAGTTCAAAGAATGGCAGGACGTTTCGTATTATCGCGAAATAGGGGAGAGAGTGTCACTGACATGATACAGGATTTGTGGTGGACATAATTAAATCAAAGGTGTTTTTCGTTGCGGCGGCATATTCTTACAAAATTTCAATCACCAACTTTCTCCTCTGAATGCAAAATATCTTGTTGACGTCGACCTCCATAGGGATAAACAATCATCATAATAAAATAAGGGAAGTCAGAACTCCCACGTTTTTTTCCGCTCGCTATTCGAGATTGGGATAACAGAAAATTATTGTAAAGGCAGTTCGATGAACCCTCTTCCAGGTAAAGTGTTATTTACGGAGTATCCATGTAGCTGTAGATATAGATGTGAGTCCTATTAGCACCTGGTCATTTTTTAAACTTGGATTAGTATTTGTTACTACTGTTAAAAATTTGATACTCTTTATTAACAGGTAATTTCATTTACTTATTCGTCCATTACTGTATTACCTGTTGGTGTCTGAACAGGATAGAGTACAAATTATTTATACTGGCAAGTAGTATTACACGAATTTATAGTTTATGTAAGAGTACTCTGATCCAACTCAATGTTTTCTCAATAAATTTTAGCACAGCCAACCTGTGAAAAGCTAGTGACAATTTTAATTTCTTGCCATCCTAAAAACTTACCATAATAGATCAAATCAATGAGATATAACTAATCAAATTAACTTTTATTAAAGAGACATACGCGGTGTTCAAAAAGTCTCTCCGCAGTGCAGTATATTGTTAGCCGCGCGTGCTGTATGCCGCAGTGAATATACCGAAATTAAACTCAGTGAAATACAAGTTATTAATTTATTGAATATTCATTTTTACTTACAAATTTTCACATTAAACGAAACAGTGGAATGTTAGGAGAGTCCACTTGAAGGGAAGTAACCCGGGCAGGCCAACAATCATACGGCACGCGCGGCTAACAACGAAAGGGCTCTAAGCACTATGGGACTTAACATCTGAGGTCATCAGTCCCCTAGGCTTAGAACTACTTAAACCTAACTAACCTAAGGACATTACACACAGCCATGCCCGAGGCAGGATTCGAACCTGCGACCGTAGCAGCAGCGCGGCTCCGGACTGAAGCGCCTAGAACCGCTCAGCCACAGCAGCCGGCGCGCGGCTAACAATCATACACCACTGCGGAGAGAATTTTTGAACACTCCGTATGATCATTTGAGCAGTATCAATTAGAGAGATTTCTGCAGCACGCCGTTCTTGATGAAGAACGGTCGTTTCGGCCGTGCTGCTGTAGGCTTCCTCAGGGCATAAACGAATCAAGTAGTCTCTGGACTGAGAAAGGTCGCTACAACATGGCTGAAACGTTCGTTATTTCAGTATGTTAGCATTTGCAGTATTTTATAAGATGACACGGAAATACACCTGGAACGATTTTAATGAGGTTGTGAGAAAAGTTTTTTTTTTTTTTTTTTTTTTTTTTTTTACCAATACCTAGTTTTTAACAGCTGCAGTGTCCATAAAATGAAATATTACATTTCCAAGCTTGCTGTGCCGTTGAGGAGCAGCACGCAGTTGACCTGAATTAGAATAGCAAAGTGTTTGACTGCTGGTCTTAAGGTAGTTGTATACAAGGTAAATACCATAGGAACAACAGATGAGAGAATGAGCATAGTGTCGCCTTATATTATGTTCACCGTTGTCACATCGCTCTGCCACACCAGGAGCCAGTTGCCACAGTAGGTTGCAGATAACGCTCGCGACCGGTAACGTAACATTCGTATAGCTTGTTTGCATTGTTTCTCTATGCGGAGTACTTATTATCAGAGTCGAGACTGTGATGAAACTATTACTGTCCTGCTATACAAACCGATTATTGCAGAAGTGTTGCTGCCGCAATCTTACTGTGTGTGCTGATAATTGTGGCAACATTGCCCACTCCCATGTTCTACTACCAGTCACTCTGTTACTTTTATCGAGGTGTAGTTTCGGGCAGCGCCCGTTCAGCGCGCAGCCTTCGGTGTGCGGTCAGTGGCGGCGATACTGGTACGCCTGCTGCTGCTCTGGCAGTGGCGCCACTACCCTGTGGCGCCTTCCAGTATAGGCACGGCCTCTGCACTCGACAACTCGGCTCTGCGGCGGCAGTCCGGTAGGTGCTCCCGGGGGCCCGCTTGTGCCGGTCCCGACAAACGAAGTTTCCACCGCCTCCACCTCCGCCAGAAATGCGATTTATTGCGAGGACGATAGCCGAGCCGATACAGGGACACGCGATGATACGGGCGACCGACCGCCGTTACAGATTGCTAAAGGTTTACTAGGACTTAGTTCATTATTTTCAACTGTTAAGTAAGTCTCAGATGAATTAAAACTTCGGTGCTATTATTATGGAAAGAAAGTACCTGAAGGCCATCTTAAAGTTGCAACCATAGACGAAAACATCGACAACGGCATCATATGGAGTTGGACGATCGGTGATTGTAAATGTACGAAGTAGCTGAAACCAACAGCAAATAGATAGAAAGACTAAGACACATTTTAGACGTGGAATTTGCTGTGAGATATGAGACTGGAATACTGGTGTGTCTATTGTTTAATGATGACGAAAATCAAATACGAAAATATATTTCTTACCAGTACTGTAACCGTTTAAGAAAAAGTAAATGTTTTATGCGACGATTTACTAGTGAGGGTGAGACTTCATGTCAGATACGAAATAGTGGTGAAAACAATGGCTGGAATTCGGTGTCCCTGCATGGAAGAAAGCGAAGATTGTTTCATCCTATGGAAACGTTATGGTGCTATTTCTTGTGATAGCGAAAGGTTTGTCCCTGTTGCTTTGCAAAGAACAAAACAGTAACTCGCCAATAATACAGAAATCTTTTGTACTAGCTGAGTGAAGAGAAGTAAAGCTGTGGTTTGTCAAAAGGAATAATATCTCAGTGATCGGTAAGTGTGTTAACCTAAGTGTGATTCTCACCGACAGAAGTTACGCGTTCTAATGTAACATTTTGACGGGGTTTTGATGGACGACAAAGGGGCCCAGCTTCACGCCTAATCAAACCGTAGCTTATGTCATTTTTCTATAAAGAGAAAGCTTCTCCACTGATCTGCAGTTCGCGCAAACTCTACCTCCTATGACAAGCATTGACTCATGTTCGTGAAATCTTCTGCGCAGAATACCTGATAAAGGGCAATGATAGACAGAAGTTGGTAAGGACAGCAGTCCTATTGTTTTAGTGCATCATCTTCATCATCATCATCATCATCATCTAAATCAGTGTTTTGACATCCACTGCTAGATACAGACTTCATCTAAACTTTCCCGCTCATTGCGGTTTCAGCAGTATGCATTTGCATCATTCCTCCAGGTTTCCTGATTTCACTTATCCACCTTCTGGTAGGTCATTATCTAAGTCTCTTTAAACGCAGTGAAGAGCTTTTTTAGTCTGTCTAATGTAGATTCAACTGGCTTCATGTCCCACCCACTCCCGTTTCATTTTCTCTGCCCTGGCAAAGGCTAATGGAAGTTATACGATTAAGGTGTATTTTCTAACATAGTTTCCCTCAGTGCCTTCTTTCTCAAGGGCCGTCTTTCTAGACTGCGTTGAAATTGCGTCAAAAAATTCCTAAAAATGAGAGAATTCCAGACAAAGTGGTGATTAATTCTCACTAATCTAATCCGCGAATTCGTTGGCGATTTGTAAGAGATCCAGTGTTGTTTATACATGCATGCAGTTACTTTGTTCCCTTGCCTGATTAAAAACCAGGGTACTTTTTTGTGTGTCAGTGATAATTTTAGTGAATATTTTTACATTGTTCAGAGAATACTTATAGCTTATTTCTTGTCTGCTTCCTTTCTAAGAAATATAATAGCCACAGCGTTCTTCCAGTTTTCTCTTTCTCCGTAAAGATTCAGTAAATAATTTTGAACTGCTCTATTGTATTACTTTGTCTCTAGCTTCAAGCATTTCAGTTGAAACACTGTCAGTGGCGACGTCTTTCCTTACTTCATACACCTCATCTGTAGCCACTAGTGTCATTATTTTCGTGATTAACTATCTGAAATCCTCATTCCACCTCTTCAAAAATACAAACACATAAACAAGTCTTGGAATGCTTCTACAATTTTCTCTCTCTTGTTGATTATTTTGCCGTCTGTCATCTTAATTGTTGAAATGTACTGTCTGCCCAGCATACATTCATATTTTGTCCTTTTCATGCTCTTACTATTTTCATTGGTTGGCATGTTATATTTTTATTCTATCTTTCCCACCGGAGTGGCCGAGCGGTTCTAGGCGCTACAGTCTGGAACCGCGCGACCGCTGCGGTCACAGGTTCCAATCCTGCCTTGGACATGGAAGTGTGTAATGTCCTTAGGCTAGTTAGGTTTAAGTAGTTATAAGTTCTAGGGGACTGATGACCTCAGAAGTTAAGTCCCATAATGCTCAGAGCAATTTGAACCATTTTTTATTCTCTCTTTTCAAAATCTCTAGAAGCCATTTATGATTTTTGTTATCATTTTCTTATTATCGTTTTCTCTTTAATAACTGCTACATTCATAGTAGTTATTTCTTTTCTTTTGCTCACATCTGCACATAATTCTCTGACTGAGTAGGTGCCTTTTTTAAACAATTGTGCCTTTTGTGGATGTCTGTATGCCTTCCATTTTCTAAGAAGAATTATTATTAAATTAATCTGGTACATCTTGTTGTTCAGAACTAAATTCTCATAATGTACATTTCTGACTTCCTACGTTTCTTTCTAGATTCGTATCGTCTTTTACTCTGCATCTTATAGGTATATAATAACTTGAAATCCTAAAGGGGTTTGAGACAGCCACACTTTGTACAATTCCTGCAGTGTTTCATTTGTATTTTATTGCAATTGAATAATGTGTTAAGGACAAACAATTTGGTCTTCTCGCCAAATTTTGCTTACGGCATAAATATCGAATATTATATGTTGGCATTTTTTGCAGCCTACCGTCCTGATAATATAGTTCTCCTGGATGCCAGACGTTTTTTACAAATTTTTTGAACAATTTACGATCAAACGATCAATATGAGGATGGAGATATAAACGTAACCACCTGTGCTTGAACTTGATCTGCCTGTAATTTACCAGGAGTTCTCCACCGCTGTTCGTCTTGCAACCAGCGCTTCGACGTCATACGACCTTGTGGTCTCTCTCAGCTGACAGCGTCAATGTCAGTCCTACTATGAAACACATAATTGTCTGCCATGTACGGCTGGCTCAACGGATACGACCTTTGCAGCAGTTGTGTGTCACAGCAGTGCTATAATAGCTTATTCAGCTCTCGTTTCTGTTAGTTTTCTTTACCTAATAACTCAGCGAGTAGAAAAACGGTATAACATGAAATGCAGCCAATATAAATCATTTAATAAACAAAAAAATTATGAGCCGACTTAGACAGAAAAAATATTTCGGTAACTGCACGAGGGAACACACAATCAAATATCAAGTAACGGCTTTATGCCACTGAAGAAGCTTTTATTACGTAATTGTAGCTGATCACTAAGAATGAGGCCATCATTTCGAGGAAGAGGTTTAAAAATTTCTAGTTCCTCGAGAAAATCGAAGAATTTCGTGTTCCCTCATGCAGTTACCGAAATATTTGAAAAACAGGCGATAAAACGGTGACATTATAAAAAAACTGTAAAATGGCGGAAAGTTGTGGAATTTAAAATATAAAAACAATGCTTTGATGATGTGGATGAAGACACACAATAAGTAGACAGTCACAACTAAAATGACAAGATGACAGTCTGGTTCCTGCTCGCACGAGATAAAAAACACAAGTAGTGACAGTATGGTGGCTGTTCGCAACACTGACAGGGGACGCACAACACTGAACACTCACTTAAAACAGCACTATACAGGTGACACGGTGGCGGATTTGGGGGGAGGGGGGGGGGGGAGGGCCCGGACCTATAGGGGAAAAAAGGGGTAGCCGTTGGAGGGAGGGGGCATAGAAAAGGGGGGCTGAGCGGACGCGAGAAGGAGTAGGAAAGGCAATGGAAGGGAGAGCATAATTTTTTGTTTATTAAATGGCTTATATTAACTACATTTTATGTTATACCATTTTTCTACTCGCTGAGTTATTCAGCTCCCTTTGTATTTCTAAAATGGCATTTTCAGCCTTTAAACTGTACTTATAATCTCTTATGAAGACAATTTGTTATCGTGTCTGCTGCTGTCATATAAAAAAAAAGTATTACCTTTTACTTCATGTACCGAATAATGTTCACCATAACATTCGCTTGTCCACATTTTGAATGTTAAGTAGCCTGTTTGTACTTGCGACTACTAGATGACACTTTTGGTACAATGTTTACCTGCCCGCAATTGTTTACGCGATCGCCTCAGGCTGGCCCTACCGTAGCTCGACATGTGTGAGCAGCCCATAGTGGCTTCCCATGTATCCTATTTAAAAAATTTTGTGACTAAAGCTTTATCGCTTGATATTTATTTTGCGTGACATGTAAGTACTGTTTCCTTTTTGTGCTCCTAGTCGGTACTTACACTTTAAAAAAAATTTCTAGAATTTTGTAATTATGTTATAGGCCAGTTTCAGTGTTTTACTTCTGACGAAGATAGGTCGATAGACTTCTTTTTTGCGACCGAGAGCTACTATTGCTTTAATTTCACTTTGTAAACGGTAACTGACCGCGCAGCCATGTTCAAAACTTTAACATTTGGTGGTAGTCATTTTCAAGTATTCACATTTTATTTCGTATAAAAAAAAACCAAATGACAAGTTAAGCAGACACGAATAAGCACGTACTTTCAAACTGTTCACCATAAACGAATCATGTCTCGAAGAGAAATTTGAGAATATTGTTTTAGTTTATACTAATGCCCTTCGTGATACTATTCGAAACGAACACGACCCCTATTCCATCAGTAACTATTTTAGTATTACGTCGATTGCATTCGAGCGCTCGGATGCTCCAGACAACTGGACAACAACAATAAGGAGGTTGTATGGCCTATTCTTCCAGTGCAGATAATGCTGTTCGTGTTGGTACGGGAATATGTATTTCATTCTTTACGTTCCACTTTCCCTCATGATGGTGCTGACTCGTTCACTCCGGCGGTTTTTATGAACGCGCGATGCCTCCCCCTTCACTTCCTCGCCCCTCCCCCCCTCCCCCCTCCCATTCCTGGGCCCACCTTGAGGCACAGGCGCGCGCTGGAAAGCGACGTTCCAGAAGCGATATGCACAACCCCACAATGTAGCAGCACAGCGGCTACAGAGCGCTTCTATCTGCCTGCGCAACCGAGGGAAATATAAAGGTGCAAAATGCTGTGCTTATTCCGTCATGGCAGACATGGAAATGTCTTCCAACTTTATCAGCATATATCACCCAGAAGCTGTCATCCACTCTGTGTTCCTTGAAAGGAGTAAAGGATTCTCAAGACTAGTTTCACTCCTACAGTCAGTCTGACTGCAATAAACCGTGCCGAATCTGTTCTCTCGAAGAGAATTTAATATCCACCAGAGGATACATTTCCAACGTCTCTAGCTAGCGTAAAAGGTATGTCAACAGACGGGAAGTTCCAGACTACCAGGGGCTGCGCCTGCGCGTACTCGTGTGATTGTTTCAGATGTCTCTTGCCTTCTCAATTACTCCGTTGCTATCTCCAATTATTCCGTCAGCATCATAACACACAGACACGCAAAGTTTTCCTTAAGAGCAAAACAACATATTATATTGAGGCAACAGACGAAGCATTCGCATCCATTACAGACATCAATGTAATTGTCCGTCTCGATATCTATTTTTTATATATGTCACTGTAAAAGTAAGATACTTGGTAAATCCTAGAATTAACCGGTGAAACCTAAGATCTACCATTGCGGTGTGGTAAAAGTCCGAAATTTCTCGTTATATGAATAGATTTCGAACTTTTACCAAGAGACATGGTAAATCTTAGTATTTACCAATGCAAACCGGCAAAAGCTAGAACGAAGAATCCCGCCTCCGTCGTGCAGTTTCAGACAAGTTTCATTGTTTCCAATTTTGTGTTCAGATAAGTTTCTCTGTTGGCAATCATGATTTCTCAGTCCGCTCACTGCTGCGTAGTTTCAACCAGTGTCGAGCATCGTGCGCGTACGGTCATCTTTGCGACTCCTTTTAGTGGTGTTCTGCAGCTTTGCACCAGAGTGAGTGATGTTAAGCATACCAGATTTTACGAACTTTTAAGTGAATCAGTGAATAAGAACAACAATTTTAACGTAACTGCTGAGCAATATAATATTCTATTAAGTGAAATGAAAAATGCAAAAATCGTTTCCAATAAAAAATCTGATCACTGCAGACGTTTGAAGCGATATGATGTTCTCAACATCGGAGGTGAAGAGAAACTCATAGCACCGGTATCTCCTGGAAAAGAGGAAATTCGTTATTTCGTTCGTATTGATGAACTGTTTTTAACGTAATACATGAGACCCACATTGCTGTAGGACATGGCGGCCGAACACGGATCATTGTGAAACTGAATCTTAAGCACAAGAATGTGACTGTTGAATCAATCGTTACTTATTGGGATTATGTGAACCATGTCAGAAAATGCAAAAAACATTGAAAAGGGGTGTTGTAGTGAAATCTATCATACACAGTGAAATGAATTCACGATGCCAAATTGACTAAATCGAAAAGCAGGCAAATCCAGACAATAAGTTCATACTTGTACACCAGGATCATTTGACAAAATTTGTCATCCTCCGCGCACTAACTTCGAAAAGGGCTGATGAAGAAGCATATCATCTTTTGGACATTTTTACCACCTTTTGTGCCCCCAGAATGTTTCAGTCTGATAATGGTAAAGAATTTTGTAACCAAATCATTCAAAGTTAATGTGGGTCGTGGATTGATATAAAGATAGTCCACGGGAAGCCGAGGCACAGTGAGTCTCAAGGATCAGTCGAAAGAGCAAATCAAGATATCGAAAATATGTCACCATCTTGGATGGAAACAAAATATGAAACTTCAAAATGCTCTGAAGGGCTGAGGTTTGTGCAAGCAATGAAAAATAGGGCTTATGATGGGATCAGATGTTCACCATATGAAGCCATGTTTCGAGTTCCAATAAAAATGGGCGTTGCGACCTCAGGTGTTCCACGTGATTTAATAAACAAATATAAACACTGAAGAAGACTTGGAAACAATGTTAAACAATAATTCCACTGACTCCCAGGACATAGAAAATAACGGAAAAGGAATTGATGCCAGTGAATCAAGTACTGGAACAGAAGGGACGAAGGCAGAATGTGCGGCTGCAGCAGGTGAGAAAGCTCCAGAGACACAGGGGTTTGGCGACAGTTAATAGCGAGACACTGGCACCAGCTTTTGGTTGTGGTAAGACGCTGACAACTTCCAACAGTGTTAATAAACTGAAACGGATCCGAGAAGTGGCCAAAGAACGTTTTCAATTGCAAGCAAACAAAATGAAAGAAGTTTCATGTAACAAAATTCCAAAACCTTCGATTGGGCAGAATGTGAGAATTAAAGTACCGGATGTAGATAGGGCAAAAATTTATACTAAATCTATAGTAGCAGTAATGATAAATATTCAGGATGACGAATTTTATCAACTTGGTACCATAACTGGTAAACTGAAATCATTGTACACTAGGAACTAAGTTATACTGTGCAAGGAAAATTTTATCAACGTCAAAGAAGTAGCAAGAGAAGAAATTAGTCTACAGGAAGTGGTTGCCAAACAACCTTTTGTTGAAGGACAGGGGTTCAAGAAGTGCAATTGCTTAAAGTGTTCAACTAAAAAATGCTTGTGTAAATTGTCTTCCATATCATGTAATTCGAAATGCCACAATAGTCAGCCTTGTTGTAGCAAAGATTAACGTTCACAAGGTAATATATTTTACAATATTTTTCACTAATGGGGAATATTGCTCCTTATAATCACACTGGAATGCAAGAAGGCTTACTATACATAAGTTTACAATAAATACGAAGTATTTCAATAAGTTGCTAAGAAGACTTTTTTTAATGAATACAGTTTTACCAGTTGGTACGGGTACATCCTAAGATTTACCAACGTCTCTTGGTAAAAGTTCGAAATCTATGAATAAAATAAGAAATTTCGGACTTTTACCAAGCCATGATGGTGAGTCTTAGCTTCCACCAGTTAATTCTAGCATTTACCAATCATCTTACTTTTAGCGTAACGTACGTTAATAAATGCGTTACGGCCACAGGAGTCATAAAAATCACATTTAAAAAATTCGATGCACTGTATCTTGTCAGTTCACACGTACGGTTGTACCATGACTAGTGTGAACTGACGAGATACAGTACATGGAGATTTTTAAATGTGATTCTGATGATGGCTGTAGCCGAAACGAAGTAAGGGGTGTTTAAAATAAATAAATTAAAATATAATAGGGATCAAGACGGACAATTACATTGACTAGTAGTAATCATCGTGGACTCGTACAATGATTTCATGTCATGTACAGATTGCTCGTCCTAAATTACCGAAACGTGTTCGCACTGTATCACATCATCTACTACTAACAGATATGCGTCGTACACAACATATTCGCAAACATATTGTTGGATCGATGAATATTTGACTAATAGAACCCAGTAGACTATATCTGACGGCGGATACTCTGTAGAAACTAAAGTAACATTGAGAGTCCACCGAGTAAGGGTTAACAGAACTTCGGTTTTCAGTATTCACAAATGATCCATCAACTAGGATCAATAGACCCCGAAGTCGTCTGTTTGTTGATGATACTGTCCTCTACAGCAAAGTACCGTTGTTGGACAATCGTAACTAAATACATAATGATTTACACAATTTTTTCATGAATGGTAGTTCTCCTTAAATGTGGATAAATGTAATATAATGCGTACAACAGGGAGAAGGACCCGATAGTACCTGATTGCAAGATCTTTAGTGAGCGTCTTGAGTACGTCAAGTCGTGTAAGTATTTAGAAGCAATGCTAAGAAGCGATATGGAATGGCACGATCAAGTAAAATCGTCATAAGGGAACGCGACTGCACGAAAAAATTGGTTCAAATGGCTCTGAGCACTATGGGACTTAACTGCTGAGGCCATCAGACCCCTAGAACCTAGAACTGCTTAAACCTAACTAACCTAAGGACATCACACACATCCATGCCCAAGGCAGGATTCGGACTTGCGACCGAAGCGGTCGCGCGGTTCCAGACTGTAGGGCCTAGAACCGCTCGGCCACTCCGGGCGGCCGACTGGAGGACTTGTATTTGTTGGAAGAGTGCATCTGTAAAGTAAATCACATACAACACGCCACTGCGACCAAATCTAGAGTACTGCTCAGTGTTTTGGGTCCTTAGGAACAAGGAAACAGAATGGACCTCTAACGAAATCAGACATGTACTCCTGAGTTTTTAATAGGTCGATATGCGTTATATGTTAGTGTAACGGAATTTCTTGAGGAACTGAAATGGAAATCCTTGGAAGGAAGAAGATGTTCCCAGATAACGCTACTGGTTCAATTTAGAGAATCCGTTTTTGAAAAAGATTCTGCGACCATTATGCTTCCACCATCGCTTATTGCACACAACAGAGATTAGGGCGAGTAAAGATGCATGCAGACATATTTCCCTCGCTCGATATGCTCGTAAAATAGATAAAAAAATCGATAATTCTTGTGGGTGTACCGTCTGCTATGTATCGGACAGAGACTTGCTGACTAAGTATGTACATCTACATCTACATCTATACTCCGCGAGCCACCTTACGGTGTGTGGCGGAGGGTACTTATTGTACCACTATCTGATCCCCCCTTCCCTGTTCCATTCACGAATTGTGCGTGGGAAGAACGACTGCTTGTAAGTCTCCGTATTTGCTCTAATTTCTCGGATCTTTTCGTTGTGATCATTACGCGAGATATATGTGGGCGGTAGTAATATGTTGCCCATCTCTTCCCGGAATGTGCTCTCTCGTAATTTCGATAATAAACCTCTCCGTATTGCGTAACGCCTTTCTTGAAGTGTCCGCCACTGGAGCTTGTTCAGCATCTCCGTAACGCTCTCGCGCTGACTAAATGTCCCCATGACGAATCGCGCTGCTTTTCGCTGGATCATGTCTATCTCTTCTATTAATCCAACCTGGTAAGGGTCCCATACTGATGAGCAATACTCAAGAATCGGACGAACAAGCGTTTTGTAAGCTACTTCTTTCGTCGATGAGTCACATTTTCTTAGAATTCTTCCTATGAATCTCAACCTGGCGCCTGCTTTTCCCACTATTTGTTTTATGTGATCATTCCACTTCAGATCGCTCCGGATAGTAACTCCTAAGTATTTTACGGTCGTTACCGCTTCCAATGATTTACCACCTATGGCATAATCGTACTGGAATGGATTTCTGCCCCTATGTATGCGCATTATATTACATTTATCTACGTTTAGGGAAAGCTGCCAGCTGTCGCACCATGCATTTGGGTAGGAGAAAGCTATGCATACCTGTACACACCACGTTTCTTCACCTTCTTCAGTCCTCTTACTTCCATAATAGCACACATTCAATACTACTTAGCACAAGCGCTTCCCTTAACCACATGGAGTATGTCGCTGACGAAAAACACAGATGCCGTACCTCAGTACCTTAGAATATACAACGAATGACCGAAAAATCATACAGCAACGTGAAAATTTCAAACTAATGGCTAGGAAGGTACAGTATACATTGTATTAAGTTAATATTATGATATACTATTCTATGATTCTGCCACCAAAGGATACTCTCACATGGAAACCACAGTCTGGATTCAGGGTCGTTAAAGAAATACAACACTTAGAAATGAAAGCACTTTTGTTACTGTCTGCACCATAAAGCCAGAACAGAAGTGACGTCCTTGACTGTGGCGTACGGCTAGTGCCTTACGATCCAGGCTCACGCCGCAAAACAGATAGCTGCGTGTTGCCACCACGTTGAAGCGCCTGCAGCACAACCGCAGTGCATCGTGCCTGCGGCAGCCGCTACAGTATTTAGGGGTGCGCATCCACTGGACACATCCGGCACTAAATTGCAGCTGCGAGCCACGTGTCGCTGCACAACTTCCCGGTATTCCTCCGCCGGGTGACTCGACAGCAGGTGCAGCCAGTCTGCTCCTCAGAACACGGCGTTCGCAAGCGAAACCAAAGACATCGCCAGTGCCACGTGTACAGACTCTGCCTGCGGTAGTGTTTCTCGTTGGTGACTGACAGTGTACTCCATACGTACATTCAACGACGGCTCCCGTGTTTGTTATAAACCTTCATCAGATAAGGACGATATTTACACTGCATTTACTCGGAAGGAGTTTCACTTGCTAACGCAAATCTTTAAACAAACCCAAATGACTATTCGCTACACGCACTTTTTGAGATTCTTCATCGAGAGGAATTTGAGGATACGCGTCGCGCAAATCAGTTTTTGAGAAGTAGCACTGTCTCATATTTATTCGCATTTAAGGAAAAGGACCACTGATGAAAAAATTGTGCAAATCATTCTGTATTTACGCCACTGGCCATTAAAATTGCTACACCACGAAGATGACGTGCTACAGAAGCGAAATTTAACCGACAGGAAGAAGATACTGTGATATGCAAACGATTAGCTTTTCACAGCATTCACACAAGGTTGGCGCCGGTGGCGACACCTACAACGTGCTGACATGAGAAAAGTTTCCAACCGATTTCTCATACACAAACAGCAGTTGACGGGCGTTGCCTGGTGAAACGTTGTTGTGATGCCTCGTGTAATTATATTGCAAGGTGACCCTTTCTCTTACGGAATGGGTGCAGTGCTTTCGCTCAGAGAACGAGCGAGGTGGCGCAGTAGCTGGCACACTGGACTCACATTCGGAAGGAGTACGGTTCAATCCCGCGTCCGGCCGTCCAGATTTAGGTTTTCCGTGATTTCCCTAAATCACTCCAGGCAAATGCCAGGATGGTTCCTTTGAAAGGTCACGGCCGACTTCCTTCCCCGTCCTTCCCTAATCCGATTGGACCGATGATCTCTCTGTCTGGTCTCCTCCCCCACAACAACCCAACCTTTTCGCACAGAGTTGGTGATAAAGACAGACCTCTTGCTTTCGTATCAAAAGTGTTGTCCAACGCACAGTGTAACTATACACAAATTGATAAGGAAGCTTTGGCTACTGCGTACGGTATCACCAAATTTCACCAGTATTTGTATGGCAGAAAATTCTACTTAGTAACGGATCACAAGCCTTTGCAGTCCTTGTTTCATCCGACGAAACCGGCTCCTGTACGAAGTGCCCAAAAAATTGCAAATATGGGCTCCGTTGTTGTCTCAATACCAGTACAAGATTGTGTGTCGTCCGATGGCTCAACATGTTAATGCGGACACACTTTCACGTCTTCCGATTGCCCCTGATACAGACTTTGACGCTTCTGCTGCATCCTGTTGTGACATCGATGCTCAAGATCCTCAATTGCACTGAACTATAGGAAAATTGCGCAGGCCACGGAAGATGATTCAGATATGAACACTTTGCTAACATATATTCGCACATCTGGGTCTCGTTCCTTGCATAGCATAAAGAATTTTGTAGTGCGCCGATGCTTTGCCTGTCGGCATAGCTTCGCTGTGCATAAAGGTGTGATTCTTGTTCAAAATGACAGTGGACAGTCACATGTGTTCATCCTTAAAGCTTTGCAAAAAGAAGAATTGCAGTTACTTCACTAAGGGCACTGGGGGTCTGTTCGTACAGTTAGCGCGTCGACACCGTACTTGGTAGGGTATGGACACCCAAATAGAAAAGAGGACGTCACAGTGTCATGCATGTGCAGAAAATCAGTCCGCTCCGCCACAAATATTCTGGTTCAAATGGCTCTGAGCACTATGGGACTTAACATCTGAGGTCATCAGTCCCCTAGAACTTAGAACTACTTAAACCTAACTAACATAAGGACATCACACACATCCATGCCCGAGGCAGGATTCGAACCTGCGACCGTAGCGGTCGCGCGGTTCCAGACTGAAGCGCCTAGAACCGCTCGGCCGCTCCGGCCGGGAGAAATATTCTCTGCTTGCCCTAGGTCGCAATCGCCATGACAATTTGTGGACATAGAACTTGTGGGATCTTTTTGGAACACTCGTTGCTTGATTGTGGTTGCCTCGTACAGCAAGTTTCCTTTTACTGTGCCAATGAACTCGACGTCACGTGGCACAATTCAGATGCTGTCCTCTATTTTTTGCCTCGAAAGTTTATCTGATGTCATAGTGTCAGATAACGGCCCTCAGTTCACGTCAAATGAATTTGAAACATTCTGTGAATGCAGTAGCATACAGCATCTAACTAGTGCACCTTTCCATTCTCAGTCAAACGGCGAAGCGGAACTTTTGCCCGAACCTTCAAGCAGCAAATGGCCAAAGTTTGCTCGGCTCACACCAGGGATCAAGCTTTGTAACTGTTTCTCGCCTCTTATCGTTCGCACCCACGAGATGGACCATCGCCGGCGGAATTGCTTCACGGTTGCCGCCATCAGACACAGGTCCACCTATTCCATCCTTCTCAGCATCCGGCGCCGAAGGATGGCCGCAAGTATCGGTTCGCGCCGCTTGATATTGTCTTTTACAGGGTTTTTAGCGGCAGCAGACGGTAGGTGCGAGGCGAGATCGTCCGTCGACTTGGCGCTTGCATGTATCTTCTTTCAGGTCCAGATGGCTTGCAGCGCCGCCATCAAAATCAAGTTCCCTTTGTCAGGTACATGATGATCTTTCAGTGCCTCTTCCCCCATATTCACGGATACAGAGGACAGCGCGGCCACATTGGCCGCCAGGGGGTGTCATCACGACACCGCGGGACATCCCGTAGAGCCGGAGCCCTTGCCTCCTCCGCCTCTTCTCGTCTTACCGATAGAGCAGGACCCGCCCACACAGCAGCAGTTGCCACAGCAGTTCCATATATCAATAGCTTACATATACATTGTTTATAGCAGAGGACATTGATAATTTGAATGTCGCCCACCGCTTGCGACACCATTGTAAACCAAAGTAAAGTATTGTCAATCTACTTTGTTATAATAAAACTATTAATGTGATTTGCTTGAATTCTTGTATAGCTATCCGACAAAGAAGCATCCTACAGGCATCCTATAAGAGACGAGTGGGCAGGACCCACACCTCCTGTGACTGGCGACCAGGCATCTGATGACCTCGACGCCATCTCCTCTCCTGTTGTTATTGTCTGACATTCAGCTGGCACACTCTGGTCCCTGTGGCCATCATTTATTCGAGTGAAAATCTCCCATCGGCTGCCGGCAAACTACCACTGTCCTCTTGGACAGCCTGTCCAGTACTACATGACATGCCTCTGACCCCTGCAATGAGAAGCAGCGGCACCCTGTTCCAGTGCCACTAGTGGTCTCGATGCTAGCTCCACACCTCCTTGGCTCCAGCATCATTGGCGCCCTCCACCCCACAGACTCTTTAAACTGGAAGCCCACACATCTCCAGCCCTCTGCATCACAGGCCTCACATACCTCTGACCTTCATGCCTCTGGCCACACACCACCAACCTGCTACTTCGCTGGCCCACTCGCCACCAACCTGCTACTTCGCTGGCCCACTCGCCTTAGACCCACATACTCATGGTCTGAAAATTGCAGGTCAACCGTCGATGACCCTCTCGATACCCTATAACATTGGTAGCTCCGTAGTGTTTCCAGTGCCATTGGCTCCAGCCTTCTGCATGATACCACCTTCTTGTATCCATCGTGGCATGTCTCCATACTCTGTCACCTCTGGTGTCTACTCCGTGTCTTCTCTAGACGCAGGGCCCCTCATCCTGTTGTTCTTCCTGCCTATTGCTGGCATTCTGCCCATGTCCTTGAGCCCTACTTCCTTTCCCAGATTTCTTCTCTTGCAAGGGTGACTGTTGCCTGCCTCATGCACTGGATTTCTTCTCCAACAGGCACCATCGGTGTGTGCTATGTGCCTTCTTCTGGAGCATCATCTGCAATGTTCTACCCTGATCGTGGGTCCCAGATCTCCCTGATTATGGTCATCTCCTGAACTCTGTAGAGTCTTCTCCTCTCCACAGACTGCCAGCTGTCCCCTCTCTCTGTTGTGTATCTCCTCCTCCCCTCTGGCTGCGTCCATCCACTCCTTCCCCTTCTGTGACTCCACTTCTCCTCCTACCATGCACGAAATTCTCTTTTCATCACCCCCATTCAAATAGGAGGTTGCTGACTATTATTCCACAGTATTTCTTTCCAGTAGTAAGTAACTTGTGCACCAAGTTCGGCTGAAATCGCGAGCCGGTATGGCCGAGCGGTTCTAGGCGCTTCAGTATAGAACCGCGCGACCGCTACGGTCGCAAGTTCGAATCCTGCCTGGGCATGGATGTGTGTGATGTCCTTAGGTTGGTTAGGTTTAAGTAGTTCTAAGTTCTAGGGAACTGATGACCTCAGACGTTGAGTCCCATAGTTCAAAATGGTTTAAATGGCTCTGAGCACTATGGGACTCAACATCTATGGTCATCAGTCCCCTAGAACTTAGAACTACTTAAACCTAACTAACCTAAGGACATCACACAACACCCAGTCATCACGAGGCAGAGAAAATCCCAGACTCCGCCGGGAATCGAACCCGGGAACCCGGGCGCAGGAAGCGAGAACGCTACCGCACGACCACGAGCTGCGGACTGAGTCCCATAGTGCTCAGAGCCATTTGAACCATTTTTCGGCTGAAATCGATCAATGGTTTTACCAATAGCTTCACCCATGTACACACATGTCACATATATTTAAATTAATTCACACATATTTGCACACATTTTTCAACTGTGTTTCTAGCTAACTTCACTTTGGAATTTCGTTTTGACGCATCTCAATGTTTATGACGTCTAATCCCCTACACTATGTGTGTCTCTCCAAGCTTTTCTATCCTGTGCAAGCTTCTTCATCTTCGAGTAACTATTGCAACCTACATCCTTATGAACCTACTTACTGTATTCATCTCTTGGTCTACCTCTACGATTTTTATCCTCCACGATTCTCTCCAGTACTAAGTGTGTTACCCCTTGGTGCCTCAGAACGTGTCCTACTAACCGGTCACTTCTTGTAGTCAGGTTGAGCCATTATTTCCTCTTCTCCCCAATTCTATTCAGTACCTCCTTATTAGTTAATTGATCTACCCATCTTATCTTCAGCATTCTTCTGTAGCATCACATTTAGAAAGCTTCTACACTCTTCTTTTCTAAACTATTTATCGTTCATGTTTCACTTCCATGAATGGCTGCACTCCATACAAATACTTTCAGAAAAGACTTCCTGAAAATTAAATCTATACTCGATGTTAACAAATTTCTCTTCTTTAGAAACGCTTTCCTTGCCATAGTCAGTCTACGTGTTGTATCCTCTCTGCTTCGACCATCATCAGTTATATTGCTCCCCAAATAGCAAAACTTATCTACTACTTTAAGTGTCTCATTTTCTAATCTAATTCTCTCATCATCACCTGATTTCCTTCGACTACATTCCATTATCCTCGTTTTGCTTTTGTTGATGTTCATTTTATATCCTCCTTTCAAGGCACTGTCCATTTCTTTCAACTGCTCTTCCAGGGCCTTTGATGTGTCTGATAAAACTACAATGTCATCGGCAGACCTCAACGTTTTTATTTCTTCTCCATGGACTTTAATTCGTACTCCAAATTTTTCTCTTGTTTCCTTTACAATATACAGATTCAGTAGAATCAGATCTACGCCACAATCTTGTCTCATTCCCTTCTCAACCACTGCTTCCCTTTCATGCCCCACTACTCTTATAACTGCCATCTGGTTTCTGTACAAATTGCAAATAGCCTTTCGCTCCTTGTATTTTAAAGAGAGTATTCCAGTCAACATTGTCAAAAGCTTTCTCCAAGTCTACAAATGCTAGAAACGTAGGTTTGCCTTTCCTTACTCTGTCTTCTAAGATAAGTCGTAGGGTTAGTACTGCCTCACTTGTTACAACATTTCTACGGAATTCAAACTGATTTTCTCCTAGTTCGGCTTCTACTACTTTCTCCATTCGCCTGTAGAGAATTCATGTCAGTATTTTGCAGCTATGACTTATTAAACTGATAGTTCGGTAACTTTCACACCTGTGGACACTTGCTTTATTTAGGATTGGAATTATTATATTCTTCTTGAAGTATGAGGATATTTCGCCTGTCTCATACATCTTGCTCACCAGATGGTAGAGTTTTGTCAGGGCTGGCTCTACCAAGGCTATCAGTAGTTCTAATGGAATGTTGTCTACTCCCGGGGCCTTGTTTCGACTTTGGTCTTTCAGTGCTCTTTCAAACTCTTCACGCAGTATCATATATTCCATTTCAACTTCATCTTCATCCTCTTCCATTTCTATAATATTGTCCTCAAGTACATCGCCCTTGTATAGACCCTCTATATACTCCTTCCACCTTTCTGCTTTGCCTTCTTTGCTTAGAATTAGGTTTTCATCTGAGCTATTGATATTCATACAAGTGGTTCTCTTTTCTCCAAAAGTCTCTTTAATTTTCTGTAGGCAGTATCTATCTTACCCCTAGTGAGATATGCCTCTACATCCATACATTTGCCCTCTAGCCATCCCTGCTTAGCCATTTTGCACTTCCTGTCGATCTTATTTTTGAGGCGTTTGTATTCATTTTTGCCTGCTTCATTTACTGCGTTTTTATATTTTCTCCTTTCATCAATTAAATTAAATATTTCTTTTGTTATCCAAGGATGTCTATTAGCCCTCATCTTTTTACCTACTTGATCCTCTGGTGCCTTCACTATTTCATCTCTCAAAGCTACCCATTTTTCTTCTACTGTATTTCTTTCCCTCGTTCTTGTCAGCCGTTCCCTAATGCTCTCTGAAACTCTCTACAACCTCTGGTTCTTTCAGTTTATCCTAGGTCCCATCTCCTTAAATTTCCACCTTTTTGCAGTTTCTTTAGTATTAATGTACAGTTCATAACCAATAGATTGTGGTCAGAGTTCACATCTGCCCCTGGAAATGTCTTACAGTTTGAAACAATCCCTTCATCATCTGCGGAGCTACTTGGCATATAAACTTGTACTACTGTGGTAGGCTTGGGCTACGTGTCTATCTTGGCTACAATAATGCATTCACTATGCTGTTTGTAGCAGCTCATCCACTCTCGTATTTTTTATTCATTATTAAACCTACTCCTGCATTACCGTTGTTTGACTTTGTACCTGTAACCCTGTATTCGCCTGATCAGAAGTCTTGTTGCTCCTACCACCGTACTTCACTAATTCCCACTGTATCTAGCTTTAATCTATCAATTTCCCTTTTTAAGTTTTCTAACCTCCCTGTCCGATTAAGGGAGCTGACATTCCACGTTCCGATCCGTAGAACGCCAGAAATTATAAATACTAAGTAACAAACAACTGCTGGAAGTTGGGTTTGAACTGGTGTCCTGCAGCGACGCTACCACTACTGTACACTGCATGCGCCACAGCTAGTAGCAATATCAGTAGTTTGCTGTCACCCGAACCTGCATATTTAATCCTGTGGAGTATGATTAATATTTTGTCTAATTGTGACTATTATTTTACGCTGGCTATTGTTATTTCCGTCGACCCTCCTATATGTTCAACCAGTCTCTTGACCTGTGTTGACCTCCGTATGCCCTTCTGACACACACTAAGTGTGCGTGACTCGACCGATATATTCTTCTTCAATAACTATCTCACGTCCCATTGTAAAATTATATTTTTGAGGACTCAGTTTTACCCTGATGATAAGGTTTGATTAGAACTGGAGCGATGAAATTAGAGGCACTTACATATCGCCCTGATGACGCAGTCTGATTAGAGCTCAAGTGTTGGGCGCGCATATAGTGTCCCAGTGTCCCAGTAGTCGTCAGCAGGATACAGCTCAAATCAGAATCAACACATGTACCATTAGTACCATTATATCTGTGGAGCGTTCTTCAAAAGACCCTTACACAATTTTGCAACGGCTAACTGATGAATTGTACTACTGAAGTTACAGATCGTCAAACTGATGCACTGGATTGGACAGTAGGTTATCACATCGTTCGTCAGTGAGAGATAACGTTAGAGGTAACAGGTGTCCCATCTCATCCCATGTGAACATCCCACATACGAGAATAATTTCACTGTCTGCCAGAGCCGTGCCTTGGTAGCAATCAGCATGCAACAAGCCATATTGCTTTCTGTTCATCAGTACAGGCTGTTGCTGTTAGCGTCCAGTACCGGTGCCTCTGATCGATAATAATCCCGTGCGGGATTAAGCACTGTGAACAGAGGTACACGGGGGAGGTGGTTGGTGCTTTTGGATGGCAACTTTACACGGATTATTATCGAACATTGAGATGACGAATGATCTGCTACTTTGTCGCCCATGACGACGATTCGTCCCATTTGGCGCGGCTGCAGGCACTCTGTCACTACAACAAAACATCTATCTCGAATTCAATAGTTCTTGAGTGTAATTTCCGTGAGTGAAGCTTAGTTTCTCGTACATGTGGCACTAAAAATATTCGACACCTGCAGACAACTTGTTTAACAGACAGATATACAAATCCTCTTTGGTGTTTCATCCATCTGCGCCCGCCGCTTTCTATAAAACGTGAAATGTCGTTGTAATCTACTCTAAGCTTGGATTTCTCCATTTGTGTTACTAAAAATTATTCACTGAACTTGGTGAATTTTTCTGTGTGCAGTGGTGTTGCTAAAATGAAGAGTGTAATTAGACCGTAGTACTTGTTCTCTTCGCTGTTATTTAATGGACATGTTTTTCTGTTTGGTTTCATTCTTCATTTCTGTATGTCGATACTTCATGCAGTGGTAATGTTTCCACACTTCATTCATATTCCATTTTAGCACGTCAGTGATTTCTGAGCTTACAACAACTAACATCTCGATGTTCACAACATAGCGGAACGTATTTTGTGGGAGACCTTCGATATTTGTGTTTTCGTCCTGTTACGTTTAAGCTAATAGCGATATGGTGTTTTACGTCCAAAATAAAGCGTGTGGGTGTATCTAAAGTGTTTAAAATGCTAAAGAAGCAGTGAATAACATAAACATTACCTTTAAACGAGAACTTTGCTTCTGATTTGGTTGTAACGTCTACTTTGTGGTGTTTCTTAGGGTAGCGAGCCTCGTTCTGTAAAACTGTAAAAACGGAACTCTTTTGAAATCGCTTTCTTGTCTGTCTGCCTGCCGCACAATTGAGAATCCTTTTTCTCAAGAACAGGTAGACTTATCAAATACTAAGGCAAAAATGTTACGGTTCTAATTAATTTGAGTCAAATGACATGACCATTTATCTCACATGTTTTGATATTCGAAAACTCACTCATTAAAACCTATAGGGTACTTCCCATTGACCAAGAATCATGAAATTTGGCACGAAGCAAGATTTCACAGTACAATTAAAGGGAAAAATCAGAAATCGTTAATTTGTAATTATACTACACGAAACAAATATCTTTTGTCATTTCCTACACAACGTCAAACTTGAAACTGAAATATTCTCGAAAATATTAGATTCTAAGTGGCCGGTAACTTCTCAGTATCATTGTCGACAACAGGAAAAATCGCAATATCCCCGACTCACGAAATGGATGAATTGTGTATGCGTATATAATTAAGTTTGTACGCAGACCTCCGTGCGCGAGTTCCACTCGCACCTGGCTAGTTTTTTGATTTTCGTTTCCTTTGCTGAACAGTGCCTCTCTCTGACTGCGACAGAGAGACCAGGCTTCGATCTGTAGCTTTCCCTTTTCATTTTCGCTTTTTTTTTTTGAGGATTGGAACAGGGCCACTTAGCCTCGTAAGGACAAATTAAGATCCGACTGCAGGAGATGTAGTAGCTCTCGTGTCGAAGTCGGTTTTAGTAGTCCGCCGGAGATGTATACTACCACATGCTCCTCCAGTATTGCAGCTTCAGGCAGAGGACGAAGCAGCAGTCGGTTGATATTATATTCTGTCCTGGGTTTGATTACCAAGTTAATTTTTAAATAGAAATCTCTTCTATATTGCATAGTAGTAATGCACACGCAAGAGACTTCGGAGAGAATGGTTAATTAGTATGAGAACTAACGTTAAGCATGAAGGGGGGTGAAAATCAGATAATCTCGGGTGAGTGGAAAGAAGGGCAGAAAGTGGGAGGGGTAGGTACTGTAGAATATGGACCACAGGGAGCCAATCAGAAGACAGAGGGCTTTATAGCGCTATGATCTGGGTTAAAATTGATCAAATGTTCACGAGAGGAGAAAATTCCAGGAGATAAGGAAATGTTTGAAATAAATTACGTCAGCATAAAACAGAGTGTTATAGCCTTTCTCGTGTAAAATTTAAGTACTGAGCCACTAGAAATGGGCGCCTCGTCCGAAAGAATAAATAGGACCAGCACTTAAGTGTTACCATTAATATTTTAGATCTCTTTTCTGAGGCACACTACGGAATTGCTATGACCCAACGCAGTTGAAGAAACCTATACGGGAATTCATTTTACCACATATCGACGGAGGAGTCAGCTGACGATAGTTTACTTTCGCATACTTCGGCTGACGCTTTGTTAGTAAATAGTTCAAATGGCTCTAAGCACTGTGGGACTTAACATCTGAGGTCATCAATCCTCTAGACTTAGAACTACTTAAACCTAACTAACCTAAGGACATCACACACATCCATGCCCGAGGCAGGATTCGAACCTGCGATCGTAGCAGCAGCGCAGTTCCGGACTGAAGCGCCTAGGAGTCCGCAGCTCGTGGTCGTGCGGTAGCGTTCTGGCTTCCCGCGCCCGGGTTCCCGGGTTCGATTCCCGGCGGGGTCAGGGATTTTCTCTGCCTCGTGATGACTGGGTGTTGTGTGGTGTCCTTAGGTTAGTTAGGTTTAAGTAGTTCTAAGTTCTAGGGGACTGTTGACCATGGATGTTAAGTCACATAGTGCTCAGAGCCATTTGAACCGTTTTTTGAAGCGCCTAGGACCTTTCTTCCACAGCGGCCGACTCTTAGTAAATAGTAATCGCAATAACTAAACTGCGGAGCAATAGTCAGGTTATATGCGGATTGCAGCAGTAATGGTAATACTACTACTGCTACTACTACTAAAAGTAATAAAAATAAAGCTCACGGAAATATCATATACTGGGGCACAAAATCAACCTATCGGTTTCCTTTCCCACCTTTCTTCCTTCTCCTGCTTTGATCACGAACTCTTATTGGCAAATAATACCCTTGAAGATCCTAATGATTGGTATGTATACAGGATACTTCAACTACCCCTACATATTTCGTTTTATGCAACTTACTGTGTTATTTCTAACCTCGTCTCGCTCGATACATTCTAAGTATTATTCGACTGGAATAAAGGAATCGGACCTTTTTGTAGGAAATTTAATATAGTTAAATTTTGTTCTGGGATACGTTTCCCCTGGAGACCACGGTTTTCTAGTTATTCAACAGAAACGTACAAAAGTGACCTTCAGACGCACCTCTGTTTCCACACTTATCCCTCACCAGTCAGGATTTCTAGATCTCGTTCGTGACATTCCTTCCTACCAGCGAACAAAAATTTCCGACTAAACGAATTATTTCCGATATTTGATCTTCTTTGGTCTCTATTTACAGGGCTATTACACAACCAGTATATTCTTAATTTAAGCGTGCACATGAGGACCATGAAAGAAAAATAACTGTTGTAAACGTTACTATAGAAGTAATTACGTTCACAGTTCGATCCAAACTGAACCGTTACAAGAACAGTGGTTTCGAGGCAGAAGGCCTGACATATACAACAATGTAATTGTTTATTTTGTGCCGTTAAAATTCTCAAATCGTCAATTTTACAATATTCTAGTGCTAGACTAAGCCGATAGCGTAATAAAGCCAGTCAGTAAGACCAAAAAGGGTCGAATGTGGGAAATAATTCGTGCAGTCGCAAATTTTTGTGTAGTAGTAGGAGGGAGCGCTGTGAACAGCATACAAGAAATACTGACTGGTGGGTGCTGATTGTGAGAGATGGAGTGTGTTTGAAGGTTAATTTTGTACGGTTTTCTTGAATAACTTGAAAATTTAACTACATTAATTTTCCTTCAGAAAAGTCCTCTTCATTTTTTCTGTAGGACTAATAATTTGTGCGTAGCGAGCGAATGAATATAAAATGTCACCTGTGAATTTTGAAGATGAGATAAAACATTGCGAGTTGCATAAAACGACGTCGGTAGGGGCAGCCGAATCACTCCGTGTATCATTTTGAGACTACTGTGCAGCAGCCAGGTCGTCGGACGCCATAAGGGCGACTAAGGAAAAGGCCACTAGCGCTGAAGTGTACATACTAAACGGCTAATACCGTCCCTCGAGCACTTAGTCCCAGTCGCAGGCATCCAGAAGCAACAAAATTTTGGTTTCCGATATTTCATATAATTGATGACCGAATTTAAAAATTTAAAATATTCTCATAGTCTACTCATTAAGAGGTACAGCCTTACATTTAAAGTTTAACACGGTAAGTCAAGTATTAAAGTTACAAACTATGTATATGTCTTCAGACAATGAAACTAACCAGAATACATTTATCCAGCGTTTCAGAATGAGAGCCCTTAGCGACCTCCAACAGGCCTTACACACAACTTCAAACCTTTTTGAAACTTTTTCTCGGCGACATACTCTGGAAAATAATGGAAGGAAAAAAGTTTATCACTTACTACATTTTCGCTGTTCATGCAGCAAAACTTCGGCGATAGACATGACATTTCCCATTTTACTACTTCTTTATTACTAACAATATTTGCAACATATTTTGCAGACAGTATCCACGTTTTCCAGTGAATTTAGCTACAAAATTATATCATCATATGACACATAGATGAGGAGATATGACTTCATAAAACCTGAAATGCTTGAAAAACTAACTTTTGTTTAAACGGACAGGTAAGTACCCTGACTATACTCACCTAGTGGATAATCCGAAATAATGCAACCAATATAATTAAGATTTTGTGTCTTCAGCCATAAATATTTTGCATTGTTTACACAAAATACGCTGCAAAACTTAAGGACGAGCAAAGTAAGGTAACATAATATATTAACAACTCGGCGGAAACGAAAGAAAGGGGGAGAGAATGTCAGCACACATCTCTGACAAGGGAAGCTCCCCATCGCACCGCCCTCAGATTTAGTTATAAGTTGGCACAGTGGATAGGCCTTGAAAACCTGAACACAGATCAGTTGAGAAAACAGGAAGAAGTTGTGTGGAACTGTGAAAAAATAAGCGAAATATACTAACTGAGTAGTTCATGGGAAGATAGGCAACATCAAGGACACTAGGAAGACAAGAGCGATGTGGTCTCGTGGTAACGTGAGCAGCTGCGGAACGAGAGGTTCAAATCTTCCATCGAATGAAAAGTTTAATTTGTTTATTTTCAGTTTATGTGAATAACTCTTATGTTTTCATCACTTTTTTGGGAGTGATTATCACATCCACAAGAAAACCTAAATCGGGCAAGGTAGAAGAATCTTTTTACCCATTCGCCAAGTGTACAAGTTAGGTGGGTCGACAACATATTCCTGTCAGGTGACGCACATGCCGTTACCAGTGTCGTATAGAATATATCAGATGTGTTTTCCTGTGGAGGAATCGGTTGACCTATGACCTTGCTATCAAATGTTTTCGGTTCCCATTGGAGAGGAACGTCCTTTCGTCTACTAATCGCATGGTTTTGCGATGCTGTCGCAAAAGACAGACACTAAACTTATTACAGTAAACAGAGACGTCAATGAACCAACGGACAGATAATAACTATGCGAAAATAAAGAAAGTAAAATTCTTACCAGAGGGACCTCTCGTTCTGCAGCTGCTCACGCTACCACAAGACCACGGCGCTCCTGAGCTCACATTGTCCATGATGTTGCCTATGAGGCCCATGGACTACTCAGTTTGTATATTTTGCTTATTTTTTCACAGTTCCACACAACTTCTTCCTGTTTTCTCAATTGATCTGTGTTCAGTTTATCAAGGCCTATCCACTGTGCCAACTTATAACTAAATCTGAGGGGGGTGCGATGGGGAGGTTCCGTTGTGAGTGGTACACAGGAAGTCGGACGTCACTTGGCGTGAGGTGAGTGTAACTACAGCACGAAATGTGGCCGGCGCCGCAACATGTGGCGGTGAAAGAACGGGGAAACACAGCGTGTGTCAATCAGGAAGCAATTACCACGCACTGTGGTGGTGTTCTTCATTACAGCATGGCCCGGAGTCAACATCTAGATGACTCACATGGGGAAGGATGATTGAGAAACTGGAGGAAGGACGAAGTGTGACGAGTGTAGCCCAGGAGTTCCGTATTGTTCACAGTATTTCTTGAAGTGCATGGGGAGCGTTTCGAACCACAGACACTGCTGCCCGAAGGAGAGAAGTTGGCCGACCACCGTCAACTACAACGGAAGATAAGCGCTGCACTGTACAAAAGGTAAGAAGGAACTCACGTAAAAGAACGGTTGCGGTTGCAACCACATTTTTGACAGCCCTGAAAGCCAAGCAATTTCGTGGTCTATAGTGTCATGACGAATTCATGAGGTTGGTGTCATTGCCCGAAGTCCAGTAGGTTGAGTTCCGTTGACTCCCGCACGTCGGCGGCACAGTTTGCGGCCGTGCCAGGAGCACAGACGAGGACCAACGAAGAGTGGTGCAGCCACTGGTCAACGTTATTCTGACACTGTACTCCTTCCGCAAGTGTTTCTTTTCAGGAGTGTACTCATCCTGACTTCATTTTTATGGATGAGAATACGTGCTCACATCGACAAGAGAAGGTAGAGGAGCTCTGGGAACGAGAGGATATTCGGCGAGTGAACTGGCCTGCCCTTACCCCCTCCGCTCCCCCCTCCCGAAGTAAATCCCATCGAGCAGATGTGTGATGCGTTGAGGAGACATATAGCAGCCGTCCACGTCCACATGCACCAACGACCATCCTACAGTTGTCATCCCCACGACAAGACCGGCTTAGTAACCTTGTGGCCAGCGTGGAAGCACGTTGCAGAGAATGAATTGTCATCCATGGTGATCATACACCCTATTAAGAACGACGTCCCGCTTTTTGTAATATCCAGGGGACGATCATAAATTGCCTTGACTTCAGTGTAATTATAGTCTTGGAATAAAATGTCATTTCTGTTCGTCTCACTGAGTATTTCTTTCTGTTACCTTCTGTGCCGTAGTGAGGCAGTTCCTTCTATGTATGGTCCAAGTTTCATCGAGCTGTTTTACTTGGCAGGCCGGCTGGAGTGGCCGAGCGGTTCTAGGCGCTACAGTCTGGAACCGCGCGACCACTGCGGTCGCAGGTTCGAATCCTGCCTTGTGCATGGGTTTGTGTGATGTCCTTAGGTCAGTTAGGATTAAGTAGTTCTAAGTTCTAGCGGGCTGATGACCTCAGAAGTTAAGTCCCATAGTGCTCAGAGCCATTTGAACCATTTTTACTTGGCAGTGACACATCATGCGAAAGTTATTCATCTCCTCAACTTTTTACACAGCAGTGTATTTATCACATTTAACTTATCTGTAAAGTAAATTGACGTTTGAAACTCTTTTATATGTGGGAATTAGAGTCTTTAAAGAACAGAGGGTGGAGGGTTACTGATACTTAGAAGTTGTAAACAACCTACACGTGACGACAGGAGGAGGAAGAGGACGAATAGAAGAAGATCATGAAGATGGCATAATGTCTCTACTACAAAGTGTGTCTTATTACTTCTGGTCTGTATGTGAGGGACGTAGCAGCATCTATCTGCAATACGAAACTGCCATGAATGATTTTATACAGACTTAAGATGATCTGTTCATGATTACATTAACAATGACGTCAATGTCAGAAAGATCGATTGAAGTCGAAGTCGTAAAACTATATCAGTCGGTGCAGTAGGAATTGTCACGTGGGAGGGGTATTCTGTATGAACGAAGGTCAGTGTATCAAACCACCAGTCATCACTCCCAGGACGGTGTGTGCATGACCGATATTCCACAACCGTAGAATAAGGGACAGCCCTCGATCCTCCCTGCCGTGTGATTTCTCCACCCGCAGGTGTTCAGCTCGGACGCAAACAAACGCCCGCCTAGAACAGCGCGGCTCCGCGCCGCCTCCCCCGCCGTTCCCCGGGGCCCTGTCACCGCGGCGCCTGGCCTGGAGACTGGTTTGCATGCGACTCGCCACCCATTCGGCTCATTCTCCTGCGCCTCACACAGCCAGCCACCGCGCGTCCAGGGAATGCGGCGCCCGCTTCCGCAGCGACTCGCTGCTGGGCGTATTTGTGACCGCTGCGACACACAGTTCACCCGGCAATAGCTTCCTCATTACGCAAACGAGCTTGTGCTTTTTGCGTACCATGCTATTTTATTGTCTTAGTCCATATGTGTGACACAGTGGCTGAGATACCTGATCGAGGTCTTGAATCCAGACTGCGAGCCTGACACTTTTCCAGATCCGGAGCAGTTAGAAGGACCTGATGCGAAGTTAAGCTCTTCCCTTCCATGTTTGTTGAATGGTGTTGAAAGAGGGTGGAAGAGTTATCACAGAAAAAAATCTGTAGAAAAATATCAAAATCAAAATCAAAGAGATTATCGTGATGTACATCAAACTAATCCGTTTGGTTAACATATTGCGAAAATTGAACTGAACTTTTGTTTAGGGAAGGTATTACGAAAGTTATCGGCGTCTTAATTAATTAACACTTATGAGAATTGAGGTATTTTGACCTCCTACTTCGATCGAAATAGATCAACTGATTGAAAAAGGTTTTCTACATAAGTGTCAAAATTAAGATGAACAGTGCTCTCGAGTGAGTTTTACCCTCTACGAAACCTGTTATCTCACTGCGATTAAGATGTCTTTCTGTTCTGGAATACATATTAGTAAAGCTATTGTAAGTAGGCTGTTTAGGTATTTATGTTGGTAACGCCACATAGTGCTCTGTATGAAAATTGATGACTGCGCTGTGTGCAGTCGGTGGCCGGTTGGACTCATTGTTGGAATATTCGCTTGTCTAGTGTTGGGCAGTTGGATGTTAATAGCGCGTAGCGTTGCGCCAGTGTTGCCAATTAAGCGACTTTGTCGCTAGAAATGGCGACTTTTGCCTTCGTCTTAGCGACAAAAACAAAAATTTTAGCAACAAAAATTACTTAGCGACTTATCTGGCGACTTTGGAGTACTGACGACTTTTGGAATACAAATTAAAACTATTTTGGGCCAGTATTTTCATTAACAAAACTAAGATTTTAACTATAGAATGGGTACTACACTGACTTTGTTCTAAATTTACTACGGTAAATAAAGTTCTTAGCAGATCATGTAGCATTGTTCAGCTTTTAGTAAACCTGAATGTGGGAATTGCCTACAAAGTAAGAAAATCTTGACTATAGAACAATTCATTATTCATTACCCACTAGCCTGTCATCGTCGATAGCGTATCGATCTGTAATTCTTCAACTTTTGAACTCCCTTTATTTTTCGAATTGACAAAAAACATACGTAATATTAAGTATAATAAAATACATTTTTGTTCAGCAGCCTCTAATTTTTCTAAATGTTAACTCGCAGTCAAATTATTACCACATGCACAGTGGTAACGCAAGAACAATTCGGCGGGGGTATCTCAGATACTATTACGTTTTAAACAATGAACAATAGGACTGATATCGAGTTACCGAGTGAGTAGATTGTTTCATGACCTCTAGTTGGCCTGAGTTTTAATGTATTTTCAGTGATTATAAACTGGTGAAACTTACGTTGTGGTGGCTTACATAATGGATCTACCGCAGAAGAAAAAGCAGTACGCTCAAAAATATCGGGATGCGTGGGAAGCAGAACCTGAATTCAATGGGTGGCTGAAACCAGTCGTTGGAGACTTATCCAAGGCAAGATTTCAAGTATGTGCAACAGAGTTTTATGCTAAATTGTGTGATATTAGAAAGCATTCGAGAACTATTAAGCATAAACAAAAAATTTATTTAAAAAAAACACAAACCACCTTACCTGTGAAAATTGTTCCGAAAACTACAGTTAGAATAGCAAGCAGAGCGGCAGGCGCCCTTTCTTTATTTATTGCTGAACATTGTTCTATTTTAGCTGTACATCATTTAGGAATACTGTGCAAGAAGGTGTTTTCCGGTGATGAGGGTGCTAAAAAGATGCAATTACATCGTACAAAGTGCACTAACATTATAACTGAAGTTTTGGCTCCATATTTTACACAATTATTGGTTGACGATATAGGTAAACAAAAATACATTGTACTAATAGATGAATCCACAGATATATCAATATCTAAAATGCTAGGTATCGTTATACGGTACTATAGTGTAAACAACCAAACCATTAGATCAGCATTTCTCAAACTCGCTTAGTAGAAACTGCAGATGCAAGAAATCTGGCTGCTGTTCTTGTGAATTCTTTGAAGGATCTCAAACTTCCAATCGCTAATATGGTAGCCATTGGCACAGATAATGCTTCTGCAATGGTTGGAATAAACAATGGGCTTTTCGAACAACTCAAGAGAGAATATGGTTTGAAGCATTTGGTACTGATCCGTTGCATTTGTCACTCTCTTTAGCTTGCAGTTTCGCACGCCTCAGTGAATACCATACCGAGAAACAGAGTGTTTCTTTTACGGGAAACCTAAAATTGGTTCTCCATTTCACCCAAAAGACAAGAGGAAATAAAAAGGTTTATGAGACAATAAATTGTGGAAAACAGCCACTGAAAATTTTGAAGGTCTGTTCAACACGTTCGCTTTCAATTGAACCAGCAATACGAAGAAATCTGGAGCAGTGGGAAGAACTTGCCATGGTTCAAGACAATTGTTACACTGTCGATCTTTTGTACAAGATGTATTGTGACGACTCAAATCATCTTTACATGTTTTACCTTAAACATGCTTTAAAAGACATTCAAATAGCAATAAAAGCTTTTGAAGGACAAGACAATGACCCCACTAAATTACTAGATACACTTGTACTTCTCATGCAGTCACTCGGACAAAACATAGTTTTTCCAGCTGTTGATTTGCTGTTGATTCGTTGACAACACCAGTTCCAAGCGAATGTATTTACGTAAATCCGAACCTTGGCTTTATGTTTGAACAGAAATTGTCTGAGTCAAGTTTGTCTGAAGAAAATAAAGTTTATTTGAAGAAGAGATGCATTCAGTTTGGTCTGAAACCCTTAAAAGAAATTCAACAAAGACTGCCAAGTAACGTCACGATCCAGAAAAAAAATGTCAATGCTGAATGTTAAAGTAACACTAAAAGTGAATAAAAATAATGCTGTAGCGGATATAGACAAAGAATTCGGTTTTAGTGGCGATTTCATAGGCGGTATGCTGCAAGAATGGCATAATATCAACTTCATTACGTGGAATAACACAACTAACACTGTTCGATTGTGGAGTGAGGTTTTGCAGTATAAAAATGCCGCAGGGGAGAATCCTTTTTCTTTGATTTCACAGCTAGCAATGACTGTTCTATGCCTACCGCATTCAAATGCAGAAGTGGAAAGAATATTCAGTTCTATGAACATCGTAAAAACTAAACAGCGTAACAGATTATCGTTAAAGACAACTAATGCTTTGATCATATTTAGAGACCAGCTGAAGGAACGAAATAAAGGTTGTGCATCTTTTGACATACCGTCAGACGTATTGGAGCTTATTGGAACGAACAAAAGTTACTCTTTTGCGACAAAACCAGTCGAACTGCAACATCATCTTTTGAGCGACGTTCAACCCTCTACATCAGTTACGTTTCTGTCAGAGCATGAAACAGGAGAGTTATTCGATCTTCTGAGTGACGACGATGAATAGCTCACATACCGGTATGTATATATTTTGTAACCTAATTTGAGTTCTTGCTTGCTTTTGTTACAAATATAGTAGTATATTTCTACGATATTTAACTACTGTGATTGAAACAACAGTTAATGTGTTGCGTCGATTATGATAACATGTTTAATTAAACGTTAGGGTATTTTATATGTATGTTGTTGCAAGCGATGCGTCATTTAATTAAGACAATATAGCAATTACATATGAGACAATTTTTATTAATATTTTATTACCTCCCCCCTTCCCCTCCCCCCCCCCCCCCCCCCACCCTCGACTGGCTTATTGCACCATTCACAGCACGAAGTTTTCAGTACATACCTAGTAAAATCAGTTTTACCGACTTTTGGTATTGAATCTAGCGACTCGGTTTTTTTTAGAGTTGGCAACACTGCGTTGGGCAGTTGGAGGTGAACCGCCAGCAATGGTGGATGTGGGGAGAGAGATGCCAGAGTTTTGAGATATTACTATGAGTGGACGGCCTGGACGTGTGTCTGTCAGAAAAAGGAAATTTGTAAGACTGGATGTCATGAACTGATATGTATATTATGACTTTTGAACACTATTGACGTAAATACATTGTTTGTTCTCTATCAAAATCTATCATTTGCTAAGTATGCCTATCAGTAGCTAGTGCCTCCAGTAGTTAAAATCTTTTGTTTAGCTGGCAGTATTGGCGCTCGCTGTAGTCAGGGCCATTCTTTTGTATGGATTATTAAAAGTCAGATTGCGTTCCACTAAAAAATATTGTATGTCAGTTTAGTGAAGATCAGAACAAGTAAAGAGAGAACTGTCTGAGTACGTTTGGTTTTGCTCAGCTGTTTGAAAATCAAATAACATAAGAGTTTTTCCAGCACTGCCATTCTTTACGTACATAGGGGAAGTTTCACTATGAACAACTTCAAAAAGACAGAATACGATAACTTGAACCACACGAAGTAATCTGATAAAATAAATAAGAATATGGATATGAGAAAGGACGGATGATTTCAAGCACATTTACGAAGTTCTTCGAAAGTGTCTGAGACGTTACACACCAGAACCAACGTTTATTTTGGTTACGACGAACAAAACAGTTTTCATTTGAAGCAACCAATTCGGAATACATCGAGTGTTCGCAGTCGTTCTTGAATTTACGAAAAGACCGTTGAGTCAATAGAATTATTTTGCAAGGTCCGAGGCAGCCGCCAATGATGAAACATTCTCATGCCTTCTGACCGAACACAGAATCGGACTGCCAGCGAGCGCACTCCAGACTAAGTGTCGCGCGGACAGCGCGTCACGTGCAGCCACGCCGACGACGATGTATCACGTCGGCAGACGCCTTGTTCAACTACGAGGCATAAAATCACCGACGCAGTTCCAAGCGGCTTGCTTGCACCTTGGAGTTGTGTGTTTCAGCGAATAAATCTTCCACAGATGCCGTTTACTTTATTTATAGGGTGCCAATTATTGAACTACATAAAATAAAATCATCATAACTTCTGAACGGTTTGCATTAGGGATTTCAAACTGCATGGTTGACCGCGGGGCATGGTGGGAATTAGTATGCGCATGCATACATGGTATAGCGACGAAGTCCATTTTCATTTGGATGAGTTCATCAATAAGCAAAATTTGGCGCGGTGACTGAGAATCCGCATTTCGCGATCGAGAAGTCTCAGTGCCCTCAACGTGTGGCTGTGTGGTGTGCAATGTCCAGTCACAGAATGATCGGTGCGATATTCCTTGACGGCACGGTGACTACCAAACGGTACGAGAAGATTTTGGAAGATGATTTCGTCCCCATTATCCAAAGTTACTCTGATTTCGACAAGATATGGTTCATTCAAGTCAGAGCTCGCCTCCATCGAAGCATGAGAGTGTTTGATGTATCGGAGGAATACTTTGGGGACCGCTTTGTGGCTCTGTGGTACCCAGACGTCACTGGCAAGGGCTTCGATTGACCACCATATTCTCCGGATCTGAACACATGCGATTCCTTTTTGTGGGGCTATATTAAAGGCAAGGTGTACAGCAGTTACACCAAAACCACTGCAGAGCTGAAAACAGCCATTCAGGATGTCATCGACAACATCAATGTTCCGACACTTCAGGGGGCCATGCAGAATTTCGCTATTCGTCTGCGCCACATCATCACTAATGGTGGCTGATATCTCGAACATGTCGTAACCTGAATCCGAATATATGTAGTGGCGTTTAAATGTTGAGTAAAGTTTGTGCACGCCGTAATTCGTAACTAATTTACGCTATTTTTCATATAGTTAAATAATTGTCACCCTGCATATAGACATAACCAGTTTAGAGATGAAAAATCCATTATCAGATTCTCGTCTTCATACATTCTTAATGACTGTAGATAGGCCACAAAATATGGAGGTGAAGGTCAAAATTACATATGAACTTCGAAAAAAAAACCGTAGGTTTGTCATCGTATCGAACGTAATGTGGAGGAGTGAAATTACACGTGAAAAGAGAAGCTTCCATCATTGGTCAACGGCCAAAAAAACAGCCAAACAAGCGTACAAACATTGCTTCCATTCCCTGTGTAGACTCATCGTGGTTCTCTTCGAATCATACGTGCACTCTGCGGGCTTTGTGACGCATTGCATTGTCCTGCTGGTACATGACCACGTGGCGACGAAAATCAAGCTGCATACTGGGTTGGACATGGTCCCCATTTAATCTACTGTGCCTTCCAGAATGACGACATCACCTAGGGAATGCCACTAAAACATTCCACAGAGCATACGGTATGCAGGGTTTTTGCTTTCACACGTTTCACGCCGTACACGCCAACGGCCATCAGTCCTATGGGGCATAAAAGTGAGCCATCTGGAAAGGTCGAATGTCGCGACTCAATGGACATCCAGTTGCGGTACTGACGTGTAAGTTCCATCCTTCGTCGCCCATGAATAGCAGTCAGCATGGGTGCATGAAACAAGCCCCTTCTGTGGAGGCCCATACGCAACAATGTTGATAACTCCCTGGTTCATCTAGATGGTCAGTTGCTCAACAGTTGCACTGCTTCCATAATGAAATTTTCACTCTGCAGCGGAGTGTGTGCTGTTTTTTAAACTTCCTGGCAGATTAAAACTCTGTGCCGGACCGAGACTCGAACACGGGACCTTTACCTGTCGCGGGCAAATGTTCTGTGGTGTCACCGCCAGACACCACACTTGCTAGGTGGTAGCTTTAAATCGGCCGCGGTCCATTAGTACATGTCGGACCCGCGTGTCGCCACTGTCAGTGATCGCAGACCGAGCGCCACCACACGGCAGGTCTCGAGAGACTTACTAGCACTCGCCCCAGTTGTACGGACGACTTAGCTAGCGATGCAACACTGACGAAGCCTCGTTTATTTGCATAGAAGATAGAATAGCCTTCAGCTAAGTCAATGGCTACGACCTAGCAAGGCGCTATACCAATTGATAGTTATCGTATGAAGCATGTCTCATCAAGAACGATGTATACAAATGATGGATTAAAGTTAAGTATTCCAGAAGCTACGTACTTTTCTTTATAGCATTCATTACGTATCCTGTTTCAGACCTCACGCCATCCTGCGTGAGCTTATAGCGTGCATTTCGGCCTTCCCTAGCTATATAACATGTTCTACCAATACAGCTACCCAAACACGACTCACGACCCGTTCTCAGAAGCACTAGCCCGCGAGAGGGAAAGGTCCCAAGTTCGAGTCTCGCTCCGGCACACACTTTTTGTGGTGTCACCGTCAGACACCACACTTGCTAGGTGGTAGTTTTAAATCGGCCGCGGTCCATTAGTACATGTCGGACCCGCGTGTCGCCACTGTGTGATCGCAGACCGAGCGCCACCACAAGGCAGGTCTCGAGATACGGGATAGCACTCGCCCCAGTTGTACGGACGACGTAGCTAGCGACTATACTGACGAAGCCTCGCTCCTTTGACGAGCCGATAGTTAGAATAGCCTTCAGCTAAGTCAATGGCTACGACCTCGCAAGGCGCCATTAGTAACATTGCATGTATCTAAAGAGTCTCACTTGTATCGCCACAATCTCCAGATGTACCAAAAGGATGGATTAAAGTTAAGTATTCCAGAAGCTACGTACTTTTCTTCATAGCATTCATTACGTATCCTGTTTCAGACCTCACGCCCATCTGCGTGAGCGTAGCGCGTGCCTTTCGGCTTCCTCTCATTGTGTCTAGGCTGTCTTGTCTAGACACAACACTTTTAATCTGCCAGGAAGTTTCAGTTGCACTGCTATTCGTCCGCACACATCTCCGCAGCCGTCATTCACCCCTCTCGTCTATGAACCGTGGTGCATCAGAGTTGTCTCGGCGCCAGGTTTGGACAGCGCCACTTTGCCATGCACTGCATATTTTAACCACAGAGACAAGCGAACGTTTTGCAAACTTACCCGTGTCGGAAATGGTTCTACCCTTAGTCCTAAGTGCAATGATCATGGCCTCTCGGGCGTCAGATAAATCTCTCCGCTTTCGCATTACAACGACCGCACTGTCTTCCGTTCCCCAGCGACACGCTTTATACACCCTCTACTGCTAGTGTTGCCACCCTCTATCTGTGAGTGGTAATTGCACGCTGACGTCGATCAAACGCAGTGGTCACGTTACTGTATCCTGGAGAGTGTAACATTCCTGTAGTTTCCTCTTCTAGCTTTATCCAAACATTTCAGTCCCTAACGTCGATGAGTAACTGCTCCTAGTGCAGTGGGCCCGTGGACACCGCCGCTAGCGAGCTGAATGACAGCGTGCAGTACACGTACTTTCAGCCTAATTTCGCTTCAACGCTCAAAACTAACAAAAACTCGGCCTGACAACTCACACTTGTTAACTGCCGACTAATATAGTATTCAGACGGACGGAAGGAGAATTTTGAGAATTACTGGACAATGATCAGATAAGACAGAGAATGGGAAAGAGGTTAAAGAGCTCGACAGTGTGAAATGGAATAAGACACTGTAATTGGTGAATAGAGTAAGTCTAAATTGCAAACATTTGTTACAGAAGTATTTAATCATACCAATTTAGTTTTCATATTTTGCTGTCCTAAAAAAAGTTGTTGAGATATCATTAAAGAACTTCCGATGCTCATGGAGTAATATGGAGTAATGCTTTCGACTGCCACATTACTTTTTTTTGCTTCTGCCAAGAACGTGTCATTTTCATCTAAGATATTTATTTCTTGCTACATACACATGGTGCTTCTTTTATCTTCCTGTGTACATTATATATATATATATATCTGTTTCAATGTTGACCTCTTAAACTTTTCGTCATTATTTAGTATTCCTTATTTCCGTTGCCTCTCAACAATCTTATCAATGGGATAACAATTACTCATATTTCCTCATTTTTTGCGTTTTATGAGTTGCAAAACGTCATCTGTTATCATTTCTTTGTCTTGTGGACCTTGGTTTGCCTTCACAGTTTCCTAAGTGCATGCTGCATATTCTTAGATGCTGTACAAACTGAATGTTTGATTTTATCTCAAGTGGAAGTGTTTCCCAACAACTGCCTGTTCATGCTTATTCAGTTTGTATATTCAAAGAATCATTTATCTCCTGACTTCATATCGTATGCTGTTTATTAACCTCTAATTTACCTGGATGTAAATCTTTTTGTTCCTGAGAATTTGCTTAAGATAATTTATATATGAGGGCCGCTCAGTAAGTAACACAACACATTTTTTTTTTCTGAAAGGAGATTCGTTTTATTCAGGATTCCGATACACAATGTTATGTCCCACTCTTTTACCTACATAATCCTGTTTTTGAACATACTCTCCTTTCAATGCAACTGCCTTACACCACCTTTCTCAGGAGGCTACTGTACCCTTGTCATTAAAACACTCTTTCCTGTAAATTCCAAAGCCATATTACAAAAGACAGGCATTTTGAGCAGTCATCTGTTTCACCTTTTCTCCAATACGCAGTTGGACAGAACCTTGTACGAAATTAGTTTTATCTAATTATCTTTATTCTTTTGTAATTGTGTTCTACTGTGAAATTCTTCTTAAGGCTACCATAAGGCATTTAAAAGTTTTAGTTTCAGCTTAATGGAAATTCATTTTCCATTCCGCCCACTCAAACCTGAAAGATACACACGTCTACAAAAGTCTTGCTTCGCCCCTTTATTTCGAAATTCATGGCACAGAAAACAAAAACTGTCTCTGAGGCATGCATGTATATTCATTTTCAACGTGGCCAGATAATTAAATTAAAAAAAAGTTTTGTGTGACGATAAAATCGCCTGTGTCCCATGTAGTTTGTACAGCATTCCTGATCAATAAAAATGTCTTGTACCTTTGGTGCCCTACAGCTTGTATGAATTGCAAATATGTCATCTTATTAATTAACTGTTCGACAAAAGCTGCTTTGTGGCAGTATTTCATTTAATTGCACTAGTTTCGGCTACTGCACATCATCAGCAGTATCTACATTATACAAAAGACAGACATTTATTATAATACATTACTTACACTGTATGTCATATTATTTTATGTGCACATGATCTTTCAGTTCAATATAAATCGACTTGCCTTGTAAGTGATGTTGTCTAGCTTATCCCAATGACAGTATTTCGTAATGTTCATGTAATAACACAGTTATGTGATTTATAAACTGACGGGAAAAAACACTTCACCGAGAAGGAATTGTGCGACATAAACAGAAAGTTGGCGGGCACGTTTCTGCATCAGAAGGATGATGACTGCCCGCATCTCGTGGTCGTGCGGTAGCGTTCTCGCTTCCCACGCCTGGGTTCCCGGGTTCGATTCCCGGCGGGGTCAGAGATTTTCTCTGCCTCGTGATGGCTGGGTGTTGTGTGCTGTCCTTAGGTTAGTTAGGTTTAAGTAGTTCTAAGTTCTAGGGGACTGATGACCATAGATGTTAAGTCCCATAGTGCTCAGAGCCATTTTGGATGATGACTATTCAAATTTCGCGCCAGTCGCATCAGAGAGGCACTAGTAGCGTCACTATGAGGATGATTTCAAATGGCTCTGAGCACTATGGGACTCAACTGCTGAGGTCATTAGTCCCCTAGAACTTAGAACTACTTAAACCTAACTAACCTAAGGACATCACACACATCCATGCCCGAGGCAGGATTCGAACCTGCGACCGTAGCAGTCTCGCGGTTCCGGACTGCAGCGCCTAGAACCGCACGGCCACCGCGGCCGGCTAAAGATGATTTAAATATACGCTCTAACAGTCATGAGCCGTAGTTACCTTTGAGATTGGACTTGGTGAGTTAATGTCAGTCAAGAACGCCTTTAAGACGACAAAGACGCTGTTATGAACACCTCACTGAGTGTCAACGAGGTTGTGTAATAGCGCTACGAGTAGCCAGATTTCCTTCTGTCATATCTCAGCAAGATTTGGCAGGAATCCAGCCACTGTACATGACTGCTGGCAGAGATGGTCACGAGAACGTGCAGTCGCAAGAGCATCTGTTCCAGGAGGCCACATGGCTCCACCGAGAGGAAAGGCCGTCATGTTCGACGTATGGCTTTGTCGCATCTGCAGCAGCGATTTGAGCAGCAGTTGACACAACAGTGACACAACGAACTGTTACAAGTCTGTTATTTCAAGGACAGTTCAGAGCCAGACGCCTTGTAGCGTGCAATACACTGACCCCAAACCTTTACCATTTCAGTGTTGTCAAGCGAGAGCTCATTGGAGGGCACTGTGGAGGTCTCTCATATTGTCTGATGAAAGTTGCCTCGGCGCCAGTGATGGACGACTGTTGGTTACGAGGAGACCAATTGAGGACCTGTAACCAATCTGTCTGCGTGCTAGATACTAGTTTCACACCTGGAGTTATCGCATGACAGCAGGAGCACTCTGTACTTCATTCCGATGATTCGAGCTGTTTGTTGCCATTCATAAACAGCATTCCAGAGGACGGGAGGGGTGTTTTCTAACAGGATAACGCTCGCCAACATGCCGCCGTTGTAAGGTAACGTGCTCTACAGAGTGACGACATATTGCCTTGTCCTGTTCGAGCACCATATCTGTCTGCAGTCGAGCTCATATGGGACTTCATCGGATGAAAACTCCAGCATCATCCACCAACAGCATTAACCAGCCCTCTATTAACCGACCGAGTATAGCAGGCATGGAACTCAACACCACAAACTGACATCCAGTACCTGTAAAACACAATGCATGGACGTTTGCGTACTTGCATTCAAGATTCTGACGGTTCCACCGGTTATTAGTATATCAGCATTTCACGTTTGCAGTGGCTTATCTCGAGATTATATTAACCTGCGATGTTTCAATGTTAATCACTTACATATGTTACCTACAGAAATGTATTCTCGAAACTTCATTACTCCACATTTATTCCTTTGTTTTGTGATTTTTCCGTCAGTGTATATACAATGAGTTGACAAAATTCATGGGATATCTCCTAATGTCATGTTGATCCTCCTCTTGCATGCCGAAGTGGAGCACCTAGGCGTGACATGGACTCAACAAGTCGTTGAAAGCACCTGCAGGAGTATTGAACCCATGTCATAATTACGGAAGTATTGCTGGTGCAGGATTTTGTGCACTAACTGACCAGGGGAGCCAGTCAGTTCCATGCAAACACAGCCCACACCATTATGGAATCACCACCAGCCAATCTAACAACTACATTTCAAACATCATTACATGTTACTCGTTTCGAGATTGTGGCTGCTTATGGCCGTGTCAAGTTAAACTTGTTTCACATCTGATTTTTTAAAAATCATAGGATACCTCCAAATATCGTGTCGGACCTCCTTTTGACGGCGTAGAGCAGCAAATTGGTGTAGCATGGACTCAGCAAGTCATTGGGAGTCCCCCGCAGAAATATCGAACCATGATTTTTCTACTGCCGTCCATAATTGCGAAAGTATTGCCAATGCAGGATTTTGTGCACGAACTGACGTCTCGATTATGTCCCATGTCGGGCGCACTGGGAGGCCAAATCGCTGTCTCGGATCGTCCAGAATGTTCTTCAACAAACAACTGTAGTCCAGTGATATGGCCCATTGTCAGCCATAAAAGTGGCCTCCAAGTAGTTGAACATAACCATTTCCAGTCAGTGGTTAGGTCAGTTGTACCAGAGGCTCCAATCTATTCCATGTAAACACGGCCCACACCACTTTGAAGCCACCACGAACTTGCACGGTGCCTTATTGACAACTAGCGTCCATTGCTTCGTAGGGTCTGCGCCACATTCAGACTCTACCATCAGTTCTTAACAACTGAAATCGAGACTCATCTGACGTGTCCACAGTTTTCCAGTCGTCTAGGGTTCCACCGATACGGTCAAGAGTCCAGGAGAGGCGCTGCAGGAATGTCGTGCTATTAGCAAAGCCACTCGCGTCGGTCGTGTGCTGCTTCCTAGCCCGTTAACGCCAAATTTCGCCGGCCTGTCCTAGTGGATACACTCGTCGTACGTCCCACATTGTTGTCTGCGGTTATTTGACGCAGTGTTGCTTGAATAGTAGCTCTGACAGCTCCACGCAAACGCCGCTGCTCTCGGTCGTTAACTGAAGGATATCGGCCATTGCGTTGTCAGTGGTGAGAGGTAATGTTTGAAATTTGGTATTCTCGGCACGCTCTTGACAATGTGACGCTCGGAATGTTGAATTCCCTAACGATTGCCGAAATAGAATGTTCCCTGCACCTAGCTCCAACTACCATTCCACTTTCAAAGTTTGATTATTGCCATCGTGGAAACGTTTTCACGAGGTTCATCTGAGTACAAATGACAACTCCGCCAATGTAATGCACTTTTATACCTTGTATACGTGATATTACCGCCATCTGTATGTGTGCTAATAGCATCATATATGTATATGGCCGGTTCAAATGGCTCTTAGCACTATGGGACTTAACATCTGAGGTCATCAGTCCCCTAGATTGAGAACTACTTAACCGTACTAACGTAAGGACATCACACACATCCATGGCTGAGGCAGGATTCGAACCTGCGACCGTAGCAGCAGCGCGGTTCCGGGCTGAAGGGCTGAAGCGCCTAGAACTGCTCGGCCACAGCGGCAGGCTATATATATGTATCTTATGTATATATACATATTGCTACTTCTTATGTGTATTATCTTTATTAGCAGAACAAGGAAATGTGTTTTCATTGAAACTTTCGATAATTTTTTTTAATTTTTAGATCGGTTTGTTCGTTTAAATTAATGTTAGGATGTACATGAAAATTTCTGTTTCTTCCAAAATATTTTGTATACTGCCTTTTTTGCAATATGTAGGACTTAATTATTAATTAAAAAGATTATATATTTACAACTACTGAGCATCGTTAATTTGTGGCCATAGCCCCTTTCTCGGATGCAAGCTTGAATCAGTCTTGGGAGACCGTCATCAAGCCAGCCCATCTCCAAATTGTCCCACACTTCAATGGCGATTCAGCGTAAGTGGCAGAGTACGTGGTCATCGTCGACATCCAAAATCAACTCGTTTTAATCACTCCGAAACATTTACGATTGGGTGAATGCCCAAAGAACAGGTAGGCCACGCTATTATGGTGATCCTAGCATGCTTAAAAACGTGTTTATGAGGAAAGCACAATGTACACTGGAGTTATCAACCATCAAGATGAAACTGTCAACAAAATGTTGAAAATACGGTCTCACAACTGCTTTTAGAACCTAGTCCTTGTACCACAGAGCAGTGAGACAGTCGTCGAGAACCACGGGTGGGGTATGATGTCTCCATGTAATTCCACCGTAGAACTTCACACCACCACCACCTCCTTGCACTTGCGGAACATTATGTTGGAGGCACTCGATATTAGCTGGCAACGGCCTTGCCGCAGTGGGTACACCGGTTCCTGTGAGATCACCGAAGTTAAGCACTGTCGGGCATGGCCGGCACTTGGATGGGTGACCATCCAGCCGCCATGCGCTGTTGCCATTTTTCGGGGTGCACTCAGCCTCGTGATGCCAATTGAGGAGCTACTCGACCGAATAGTAGCGGATCCGGTCAAAGAAAACCATCATAACGACGGGGAGAGCGGTGTGCTGACCACACGCCCCTCCTATCCGCAGCCTCATCTGAGGATGACACGGCGCTCGGATGGTCCCGATGGGCCACTTGTGGCATGAAGACGGAGTGCATTCGATTTTAGCTGGTTGCCTCCAAACATGTTGTCATCAGGTACATACAGACCCGTCGCCTATCCTGCGCCGTCCAGTCTGCAGGATTTCTTGTTCATAGAAATGTGGTGTACGACGTGAGGCTCGACATGGTCCTCGGGATGGAGATTCGCATCACGCAATCGTCTCCCAACAATCTGATGTGATACATGACGTTTTGTAGCCTCTTCGAACGTCGAAATCAGTTCACTGTTCATTACACGCAAAAGTCGCAAAAATCGACAAACCTATGAACCTGTCATACAGGGACGGTTTGTGAGGTGTAAGTGCTCAGTTCTGCCTGTGAACTGGAACCCATTCCATGCCCACACCACGTCACTTTGACTCCTGCGCGCACGTCGAGCAACTTCTCTGGTTGACAAGCCGTTTTCGCGTGGCATGACAATGCGGACCCTATCATTGATCGGCATTGTCATTCTTGGCGTGATATATGTTCACTCTGTTGTTCCACAGACGTCTGTAATGCGTCCCTCCCGGTGCTTTACTTTTAGCTGAGATACTACTGTCCATTCGAGTACGGCACTCTATCCGTTAACTGTGTGTATGTTTACAAACAACCTCAGGGCTGAGCTTCCGATTGCTACAGAAGTGGTCACAATAGCAAAACACCTGCTCGACATCTAGAGATGATGCAAATTTTTTTTTAGGTCTGTACTCGATTGAGAACTATCGTTTTTGTTATTTCATTTATTTGAATGTGTGGCGTTTGTTCTTACGGACACGTCCGAAGCAACCGACACCACGCATTCATACAAGTCATTGGCCTCGATAGGCAATTAATCTACCACCTTCAGTGCGAATACACATTTACGTTTGCCCGGCAGTGGGAATCTGAAATTAGAGAGCATGGAGGACAAGGGTGGGGACTGAGGATTGGTGGCGCTGAGTGAGAGTGTGAATAGGCCGGTGAGCATGCCGAGGTAGTCAGCGCATTTGCGATAAGCACTGCGTCCAGGTTGCCTAGTTATTAATGTAATTGCCTAGTTAGCGGGAGATCCCGAGTTCGACTCCCGTTTCGGCACTCATTTTCACACTACTCCGCTGATTCCGCATAAAGTCCCGATGCGGCTGATATCATTAGTTCCTTCCTTTCCCTTTCTCTCCCCCTCTTTTACCACCAATTTACTACACCAAGAAGAAATGCAGATGATAAACGGGTATTCATTGGACAAATATATTATACCAGAACTGACATGTGATTACATTTTCACTCAATTTGGGTGCCTAGATTCTGAGAAATCAGTACCTAGAACAACAACCTCTGGCCGTAATAACGGCCTTGATACGCCTGGGCATTGAGTCAAACAGAGCTTGGATGGCGTGTACAGCTACAGCTGCCCATTCAGCTTCAACACGATAGCACACTTCATCAAGAGTAGTGACTGGCGTATTGTAACGAGCCAGTTGCTCGGCCACCATTGACCAGGCGTTTTCAATTGGTGAGAGATCTGGAGAATGTGCTGTCCAGGGGAGCAGTCGAACATTATCTGTATCCAGAAAGGCCCGTACAGGACCTGCAACATGCGGTCGTCCATTATCCTGCTGAAACGTAGGGTTTCGCAGGGATCGAATGAAGGGTAGAGCCACGGGTTGTAGCACATCTGAAATGTAACGTTCACTGTTCAAAGTGCCGTCTATGCGAACAAGACGTGACCGAGACGTGTAACCAATGGCACTCCATACCATTACGCCGGGTGATATGCCAGTATGGCGATGACGAATACACGCTTCTAATGTGCCTTCACCTCGAGGGCGCCAAACACAGATGTGACCATCATGATGCTGTAAACATAACCTTGATTCAACCGAAAAAACGACGTTTTGCCATTCGTGCACCCAGGTTCGTCGTTGAGTACACCATCGCAGGCGCTCCTGTCTGTGATGCAGCGTCAAGGGTAACTGCAGCCATGGTCTCTGAGCTGATAGTCCATGCTGCTGCAAACGTCGTCGAACTGTTGGTGCAGATGGTTCTTTTCTTGCAAACTTCCCAATCTGTTGACTCAGGGATCGAGACGTGGCTGCACGATCCGTTACAGCCATGCGGATAAGATGCCTGTCATCTCAAATTCTAGTGATAGGAGGCCGTTGGGATCCAGCACGGCGTTCCGTATTACCCTCCTGAACCCACCGCTTCCATATTCTGATAACAGTCATTGGATTTCGACCAACGCAAACAGCAATGTCTCGATACGATAAACCGGAATCGTTATAGGCTACAATCCGACCTCTATCAAAGCCGGAAACGTGATGGTACGCATTTCTCCTCCTTACACGAGGCATCACAACAACATTTCACCAGGCAACGCCGGTCAACTGCTGTTTGTGTATGAAAAATCGGTTGTAAACTTTCCTCATGTGAGCACGTTGTAGGTGTCGCCACCGGCGCCAACGTTGTGTGAATGCTCTGAAAAGCTAATCCTTTGGATATCACAGCATCTTCTTCCTGTCGGTTAAATTTCGCGTCTTTAGCACGTCATCTCGTGGTGTAGCAATTTTAATGGCCAGAAGTGAAATTTGTGATTTCAATCCTTGGAATAGTTCTGGCAGTCGTATGCAGCAATGATTTGTCTCTCCTCCCCACATTACAGAGAGGAGGGTGTGAAGTTTGGGATAGGTTGGCATTTTTGTTTCCAAAGAAGGGTATTTACACAGTAGATGGACGTTCTGTGAACTCTTTTTGTGTGCTGTCAGTAGACGAAGTCTTCTTTCACAGATATCTTATTCTTTTCAACCATATGAGAAACTGACAAAGTTATAGTTGGACCGGAATAATTGATGATTGAACCTTTGAGAAGGTAAGCCATTAGTGCTGGAGATACGTCGGGGCAACTATCAAACAGCCGTCCTTCGTAGAAGGTGACACAAACGCAAAAATAAAACATTTGGGTCTCTTGGGATAAACATCTGAAAACGAAAACTTTCAAAGCACCCAACAGGATTCGAGCCCAGAACCTTCTCTATATCAAGAACTTTCCCTAAGCAGTACGCTGTGCCGTTAGTCTACTTAATGCTCCTGTTTTTAACGTTCTAGACCGTCACGCGAAATTCGTCTATTACTAGCAAAAGCCAGGGTGAATGGCTCCAGGGCGTGATGCCTGGGACCCTAACCTACAACAACGTATATATAGTTTCCAAAAGACGACCCTACGCCTGCGGATCTCTCCTTGTACTCCTGTCGATGCTGTTACACCTGTCTCTTCTACCGACAAGTGATAAATGTAGAATGTGTGTGAGCTGAAAAAAATATCCGAATGAAATTTATCCATAGTGGATGCTGCTGAACACCGTGACTGTTCCTTTATAGGGTGTAGAAAAATGTTCACTACCAGTCACAATAAAAAATAATTTATAAAAAATAATTTATCCATTTTCGATACTACATTTGGCTACGAAATTTTGGACAAAATTACATTGCGCAACTTCTATAATCCGCTCAAACACCTAACCTAAAATGCCAAACGGGTTCGGATTTCGAATGTTTTTGGAGTGTAGAAAAATTTTTGCTACCAGTTACAGTAAAAATAACCATTTATTGTGACTAGTGGCGGAAATTTTTCTACACTCCAAAAAAATTCGAAATCCGAACCCGTTTGGCATTTTAGGTTAAGTGTTTGAGCGGATTATAGAAGTTGCGCAATGTAATTTTGTCCAAATTTTCGTAGCGAAATGTAGTGTCGGAAATGGATAAATAGGGTATCAAATCTTTTTGTAAGAAAAGATGTAATTGCTTGAAAGTGATTTGAGTACTTAAGAAAAACTTCATTAGTGATTTTTAGAGAAGACCGAGATATTTCGTGAACAACTGCAGCTATTTACGTAACTGAATTGTCCAAAATTTCATCTCTTCAACACGCAGTTATTTTTCGTATCAAAAGCTACTCGTGTAGAATTTGTCAAATTCTTTCTTGACGTAACTGAATTGTCCAAAATTTCATCTCTTCAACACGCAGTTATTTTTCGTATCAAAAGCTACTCGTGTAGAATTTGTCAAATTCTTTCTTTCACTCTCAAAAAATAAAGTAAACATCAACTAACAACATAAATTAATAATTCTCACCTCTCTCTTGATCGACATACTCTGAACATTAATAGGATGCCGATCGATATTTAAATATATTTCAAGATTTCTGAACAAAAATAGAAAATAAAGAAAAAAATTGAAAACACGGACAAATATTTTGGGAAATTAGTTGTCTTCAATTAAGAAATGCAATAGCTTAAAGAAATATTTGACGTGCCTCATTAACTGTACATGATATCGAGCATCATTCAAAGACACGTCATATGCTTTTCTTGGTTATTTTATTTCTTGATTTCAGAAAAATCACTTCACAAATATTTGACCTTTTTTTCCAAAAAAAATTTATAATCCGTTACACGATATTCCGATACAGGAAAAACTCGTCTTTATTGCTCTAAAACGTTCAAGTACCAAACGCAAATCAGTGCTGTGAACTTGGATAGTTACTATTCGGACGCTCAACCAACGGGTTTCATTAGTCGCATTTGTTTGTTAACCGTTTATGGTTTTTTGTCAGTAAAATATTAATATAATGATATTGGTCAGTGCGACCGCTACGAGAACCTATAGCCGCGCTATAGAGTCGATAGCGCAGTGTAGTCGGAGAATTCGATGATAAAACCACCTCGAACGGGGCCAGAGACAGTGCGAGCCTTGTTTAGAGCTACCTAAGCAGCTCGTGCTATCTCCCGCAGACCTCAATTACGGTGAATGGGAATTGCTGCGACAGCGACATCGTCAGACAATGGAGCTAGACACGGTTTAATTGACTGACGTCACAGCTATTGTCAATAGCTCTTCCAGGCGGCGGGAGACGCCGTCAAGGCTATCGTCGCCCGCCCTCTGTGGGGTGATAAGGCTTTGGTAGCGAAAACATCAGCTCGCTAGTGATCAGACACAAGTTCACTTCTGTTAGCAGTATGACGTCGGGACTGTGTTCGCAATAATAAATTACGTACTTTTCCCAAAACAGAATAAAAATGAAGCTAAAAGCCTTCAAAGCCTCAACTGAGCGCACATCCACAGGCTCTAAACTATTCTTACGGAGAAATCGTAAGGACCTATGAAATTTACATAAATTTGTATAAATTTTTCTTTGTATAAATATCGCTAAATCTAATTTTTCAAAACAAATCGAAAAGCAGAAATATTTTAACCAGTACTGTAGTCACGTATTCAATACTCTACAGGTATAAAATTTACATAGTGAAGTCTGTCATTTTGAAAATAGCTGTGTGATTCAAAAATGAATTTAATTCAAGGAAAACAGAGATTACTGGAACTTCCGTTGCAAGTATATGTGTGTTCTGTAAAAACACAAAATTTCTGTTGCAAGTGTTAATTGCGCATGAAATAAGTCTTGCCATGTCCTTTCTTTTGCCAGCATGCATCACTCATTACGAACAAGACAAATGTAGACTATTTAAAGAGGCATCAGCAAAATAATATACGCTACCTTCCTTACTTTATCGCATAGCTTTAACTAACTTCTATCTGTTTCAAAGTCTTCACCTTTTTTCGTCTGTGAATATCTACGCATTAGCTACAAGCAAACATGCCCATTAATTTTGTGGACTATAGTGAATCCGATAACGAGAAAAAGAGTTTTTAACGACAGGCAGAGACACATTACGCACGGGACATATGGTGTACGCGTTCCCGTTCTTTTCATGCCCTTTTTTATGCCAAACACACATATACTAATTACGGAAGTTCCAGTAATGTCTTATTTCCTTCAATTAAGGCTGCAGGCCGAATCATCTTCATGATGTGTAGATTGATATTTGGCTACGTGGGTTTCCCGTCTCATCATCGCAAAATAAACATCAGTGAGACTCCATTTTGTGACTGCGATGCCGAGTCATTGGTAGGTACAGACTATTCGTTGTTCTCTTCCAACGGGTATAGAGCTATGAGATGCGAATTCCTGTAGATGTTGGGAGAAGTACAATTCCAGTTTCTTCAGGAGAACGGATCAGTCGTCAGCCTGAGCAATCCGAAAATTCTTTAAGTAATGAAGTCGTTCATACTGACGAGTGATACCTGTACCGGATGTCTTTCCCAAGGCGTACTTTCTCTCGTGTTTCGGCAGATATTAGCAATTTAGTTTTTGCATTGCGTAGTTGGAGTCGGCCCAAACAATTACTGCTCGTCACGTCTGTCATAAGCCGATTAGTGATAACAGAAAGGGTCCGTTTGTTTCCCATTACAAACAAACATTTTTAAATCGGAAATTTACGATGACTATTCGATAGAGCGCTCGCAGATTAGTCTAGACCGATACTCGTTTTACCAATTTGTTTTCACAGGGACAGTAAAACACGAAGAATAAACAGCAGTCCAGATGTTTGGCGGTGTCAGTCAGAGCAGTGCTGTCACTGCTAAGCACTGGTTACTCTTCGTATTTCACTGTCCCTCTTAATACACAACGGCAAAAAGAACATCGGATTAAAATAGTGTGGCATGTGGCATGTAAATTTTTCGCTCTAAAAATCATTTTGGTTGTAGCGAGAAACAAACTGACGCGTTCCGTCCACGCCGGGCGTCACGCATGAAAGACGTGATGAGGAGCAGTTGTCTGGGCAGCTGCTAATTGCAAAAACAAGATTGCGATAATCTGCTGAAATACCAGAAAAATGTGCTTGATGGTCCTTAGGAGACACCCTGTATATCGAAGAGTGCGAGTAACAACTGCGAACCTAGCATTATCGAACTGTAAGTATGTTAAAATGATACATCGAAGAAAATTTGTGTCCTAATTTGCCATCATTAAATACTTTATTAGACACTTAATTATTATGCTTATGTACACAAGATCAATTTTAGAAATCGCATTGCACTAAATGACAGTACATAAAATAAGAAGAGGCTTCAGAAATGAACGTTGCTTTAGCAACGTAGAACAGCTCATTGTGTGCAAAAGTTGTGGCGTGTATTGCACAAACCGAAGTTGAAAGCGAAATTGATCTTAGGTTGTTCGCAGTTAAGTGAAAAGATTACAGTGATATAACAAACAGGTGTGTCGTCTGTGCGTAAAGAGTGATGGTGAAAATAGTGATGCGCACATGTCGACTTACGGAATATACTGAAAGCTTAATGTATTGCTCCTACTGGTTTCAGCGAGTCAGCTAATCAAGCTGAAGTACAGTTCTCAGCATTTCCACGAACGTACGGCTTAATTGTCGTACACTTCTCAAGCTAAGAGCAGCGTAATTTTCGTTCCAGGTACCAAAACTGAAGCTTAAATTTAAATTAGGGCCCTCAGATGATCCGTCAATATGGAGCAGGATCCGAGGACACGGCCATTCAACTAAGATGATCAGATGAAGAAACAAACAGTCTTACTTTCAGAGAAGTAATTATTATTTGTTTACCACAGAAGAGTTTCGCCTGATTCACGCATCTTCAGACTGCCTGATATTAGACGGTGTCAGGCACTTAAGATACTGAGCATAAAAAACTTCCGAGCAAATAATTGCCGTCGTCAAATATTTGGAAATATAGCGTGGCGTCCTTGTTGGGACATGCAACAACGTAGTCCACCGAATAGAAAATTATTTGCTGGAAAATGTTTATGTTTGGCATACTGTATGCCTAAAACCATCTAATATCGGCCAACCTGAAGACGCCAGAATCATTGGCAAATAAATAATAATTACAAACCCGTAAGCAAGACTGCTTCTTCATCGTATATTACTGCTTGCTGTCCCATCCCCGAAGCGAGTTAGAAAAAGTTCTAAGAGGATCAGAGTATTTTGAAGAATTTTCCATGAGATAGTTTCACATTAACCAGTTTAATACTTGTTTGCGCATGTGAAGGTGACGCTATAAATATACGGCAAAAGCAAGGGCAAAAGCATAATAGTGCGCGACGTAGCTACAAGCAGAAGCGTTGAGAGACAGCAGATGGAAGTGAAGTTAGTTGACGCACCCGGTACCGACACGGGAACTCTTCTCTGGACGAGGAGGAGCTCAGCGCGATATCGCCGACGAGTCTACCCCTGTTGCGGGCGGCGTGGCTGTAGAAGTAGCGGTTGAACGGGTAAAGGCCCGGCACCCACACCATGCTGCTGCCGCCGCCGCCGCCGCCGCCGCCGCAGAGGAACCCTACAAAACCAAGAGCGCGCCTGCGTTAGCCGCCTCCCAGCGTCTCGTGCAACCTGCAAATGGAGCCACAGGGAAATACTCGGAACATAGGATTGATTGCATTCGCTCGGCGGGTGTTTGTTTACAAGCATGGAGCACCGCAACAGCGACTCACTGAGTAGACTAGCCGTAACTGCAAGTTACACCCGTAGCACTGAAACTAATGAACTCCACGACTTGTTTACTTGGAGCACAGCACTATTTCCGTTTATTAGAGATGATCAAAACGCACAATACGCGTGCAACACTGTTGTTTCGGAAACCAGTCTAGGACGGAGATTTACACTAAGTAACACTGAAAGTAGCGCACCCAGAGGGAAGAAAGGCACAAATGCGATGCTTTGGAAATAAGTAAGTGATGCAAGCTTGGTACCAATGTCCATGCCCGCAGACCCTGCAGTGGCACTGTAACCGGGCATGGACCCTACTTAAACGACGCTTATTAGTCGTACAAGTGATGGTCACATCCTGACTCGAGGCGCAGAGTGCCGGTTGGACGTTTTAGTCATTTATCACAGTTAAGGCAGTTTGAAAACCGCAAGCTGGTCGACACGTCGTCTGGCTCGCAAGTCGATCTCTCGAAATGTACTGCGAGACAATGTTTGGAGCAGTGGGCACAACATGGCACCTATATACGACGACCGGGTTTGGATCGACCAGGAAGACTACCAGGCGAGAGGATCGGAGGATTGTCCGGTAAGCGATCGGGGACCAACGATACAAGCAGATTTGCGGATACCTGTTGTTTCGCAAACCCTTCCCAGAATTGTTGTAGATGCAGATTTGCGGTCCAGACACCCTTCTCGTGTACTGCCATTAACGTTGAGACATCGGCTACTCTGTCTACAGTGGACCCAGCTAGTACGATTTGAACTGCCACACACTGGCAAAACATGGTGCCTAATGTTGAATTCGGATTCGTTTTTGGGCTGTACAATAACCACACAGGGGTGTGGAGGCAACTTGGTCAAAGATACAGTTCCACTCATGCTGTCGCGTGCCACGTCCTGCACAGCTAGTGTAATGGTTTAGGGGGTCATAGTCTTCAATAGCCGGTCCCCTCTAATTGTGGTACGAGGTACCGTAACGGGCAAGCGTTATGTTGATGACATTCTTCAGCCCCATGTGTGACTTTTCTTATATGGTCGACCACGGCCATTTGTCCAGGAAGACAATGCTCGTCCGCATACAACTCCAGTTTCACAAGGCTTCCTACGTCATGTACCGACTCTTCAACGCCGGTTTTCTCCCCCACACTCGTACCCTATAGAGCATGCATGCGACCGTCTGAAACGTGAGATGCCGCCATGTCATTCTCTACATGATTTGGAGGTGGCTGTTGAGGGTTCGTGGGCCAATCTGCCTTGGTGTAAAATCAGACGTCTGATCAGCTCGATGCCAGACCGTGTTGTGGTACATATTGGAGTAAAAGTTGCGAGGTGCCGGGGCTAGCAGTGTATTTAACACTAAATTCTTCTAGAATCTACATATGTAAATGATGCTCTAAGCCCCCCTATTCTAACTCCGACTTTTGCTGTTGCACAAGGATAAAAAAAAAAATGCGAACTGACTCTAATCAACCCTGCCAGTGGAGTAGAAGAGAGTTTGGCACCTGCAATAATTTAATTTGATAAATATGTTAAATAAACGAAGGTTTCATTAACATAGTGAGGAATGATAGGGTTGCTCTACCGATTAACAGAATGAAATTTCTGTCCAAAATAACAATATGATTTATTAAGACTAAACACAAAATAATAAACAAAAACACATGAAACATTTACAATACATCAAATTGGCTCAAATTGGATACTCAAACAAACGCTGTGAATGTGAAGTTGTCCCTAAACCAGATTGTGAGGATTATGATGAAGAGGTATGTGGATCCAATTCCTTGCAACTCAAATCTTAAGAGAAAACACATAGCCAACCCAACATTAATTGCTGCTACCCAAGACAGAACAAAGTTATAAAAAGACGAACAGGCGCACTCTGCTGAGCTCTGATTATCACCTAGGAAAATCACTGTCTGCTGGTGCTGCGGACATACATTACCAATCTGTCTTCTTAACTGCAAGAACACGATTTGGCGTACCGGAGGCGATGGCTGGTTGTTTCGACGTCCTCGACCGAAAGGCGAGAGCCAACCCCACACAAGAGCTTCCATACAGGCCGAACACACAACAATCCCGCCCCCACGACAGTGGCCGTGGTTAAACGTTCCAATCAGCAACTCGAAAACCGGTGGAAAATTCCACTCCATTGCCAGAACACTACCATTCCACCAATGGAGATTCTTGGCGCCAATTTCTGCGCTGATTTTGCTACGTCACGGACCTATGCCCTGAGCAAGCCAATCACAGTTACTATTTTGCAGAAAGCGCGCGAATTTTCCCACCACAACTGCCTGGGTACACAAGTCATTCCCACGCCTCGCTGGTAGCCCGTCAGAAAGTGTTTTCGCTAAGTTTCTGCGAAGTAACGGAACCTCTAGCCCAGCCGCTACTTCAGACCCCTCCGGGCGTGTCTTTTGACAATGTCGGCGTCTGCAAAGCATTCACTCGACTTCCTCACACCCGTCGGCTTAACCCTTTCCAGATCAGCATAGCCCGCCTGTCACCGGACCACGCGGGTGACGAGAGACGCTTCGTGGGAAGTCCGCGTGTGAAGGAATATCGACTTTTCACTGCATGCAATTAGAGAAAAAAATCGTAAGATAGAAATATGAGAGGGGACTCATGCCACCTCTCAAAGTTGGTACAACGCATTATTGCGGTGCACTATATTTGGCCGGCCGGAGTGGCCGAGCGGTTCTAGCAGCTACAGTCTGGAACCGCGCGACCGCTAAGGCAGCAGGTTCGAATCCTGCCTCGGCCATGGATGTGTGTGATGTTCTTAGGTTAGTTTGGTTTAAGTAGTTCTGAGTTCTAGGGGACTGATGACCTCAGAAGTTAAGTCCCATAGTGCTCAGAGCCATTTTTTGTACTATATTTGTCTACTTCTACTCACTGTATTTATTTACATGTCTAGATTTTGGAATCAAATGAGTCTCTCATCTGTATCATTACGTCTAATAAATTTCATTTCAATCCGATGCTCCCCTGTTGGGGCGCTGTTTTCAATGTGCCTGAGTGTATAATAAATGTAACAATATATTAGGAAAATTAACATTTTATTGTTGCTGTAATACATAAGAAAGTTGTTTTATTATCATTTTCTTGTTATATCACTGCGTATGAATTTATTATTTGACGTAAATTCAATTGAAGTAGACGTTATTACTAAGTTTTTTTTTTTGTGTTGAGCAGAGAAAAACTCTCTGGAAACGAAAGAATTCTTTTCTATGGACCAGAAAGAATCTGTTGTTAGGCGACTCCCTGTTCTAGGCAACAAATAAAAGGGAAATACTCTTGGTGTTACAATATAAGCAGATATGTCGATATAGACGAAGCTTGATTATGTGATACTGTCAAATGTTCACTTGGTAACTTCGGCTCACCGTATTTCAGTAGCTTCTTTACTGATCAAGAACCATGAAATAGAAGACCGGAACGTAATACGGAATACCTCGTTAGTAGAAAAAGCTTACAGGCTGGACTAATAAAAAACAGAGAAAAGTATTGATGCTGGTTTTAATGCTTCAGGTGTTCTACACTGTCTCGCCCTCTTGACTAATACGCGCAGAACGTTCGTACAAACCTCTGAAACTGTCAGAAAAATCGATCTGTGGGGAGTTGTTCAAGTCACGCATCACACTGGCTTGTATGTCGGTTATGGCTTCCAAGCGTTCACCATTCATACGAATTACTGCACTTTGTCGTTTTGTGGTATGTTTGTACTGAAAACACCACATCTCGTCAACCGTGATGATTTTTTTCGGGAAAGAAATGTCTCCTTTTTATTTAAATCAAGACGCGGCAGTCGTCCTCGCATTGCTGTTTCACTTCTGTAGTCAAAAAGTGCGGCTCAAACTTTGCACACTCTTTCGTCCTTTTTAAAAAAATTCTGCAGAATATCTTGAACACTTGATTTAGTGATGTCGCTCCATTGCGATTTGTGACGCAACAATTCTGCCACACTATGTCGCACGACCACTGCTTAACACTGCCTGCTCACGACTGTTGTTTACACGTGTCATTACAAGTCACCACCGTAGTTACTGCGCTGACGTCACTTACACGCCAGGAATAAATTCAGTCTCGGAATATTTTGGACGGACGGTTATGTCAGTGGTATTTAGATGCTTGAGAAAACAGTTTACAGCGACAAGTTATTAATGTCGCAGACCCTCTAGGACTCGATGGTTAAAGAAGCGACAGAGGTCAGCTTGTTGAAACATGTATATCTAACGATTCTGAGCGAAAGATGAAGTGGAATACAGTAACTTCATGTTTATGACCTCACAGCAGCTGCAATTTCAACGGGATCCCACCACCCATCGGGATCTTATTGCTCTATGCTATGTCGATGGTATTACTATGCTCAGCGTAAGTTACTTGGACATTGTAATTTGTACCCGATTTCTCCGGAAACGATTCCGCAGCGTCTGTGATATCGGAACTCTGCGCACTTTTAGCATTATTCGTCGGGAAGATGGTGCAAAACCTTTATTATTATTACGCAAGGGATCTTTACAACTTCTATTGTGAAAATCATTTACTGTCACAACAACAACCTTAAGCATTCTCGGGCAATAAATACATACATTCATCTTCGAGCTGTTGCAGATTGTAGCGACACTATGTTTATTTACTTGGTGTCACTGTACGTTGTAATTTTATGTTTAGCGAATGAAACGTTTTACATTAGATTATTCGTCAATTTACACAAACAACGGCAGTCCTAACACGAGATCTTGGGACACCGATATGAACTCTGTGCTCCGAATGAGATCCGATTGGCTGAACCACTACCGCATTTCGCTGGCCCTTCAGCTAGAAGTCAAAAAGTTTGAACATGGTCGCAGACACGTAATAGCATATGAAAGCATTTCTGTCATGTTTAGGGTGCTCAAATGTATTCACATTATTTTCCATCTTTCCCTTCTTTCAACTTGATGAAATACTGTGCCACATCTCTCTTCATTATATGGCACGCCTGAGCTCAAACATTTCAATTTTTTTTCGGTTAGTTATTTCTCATGATTGATAAAGAAGATGGAAACGGGAGCAAGTTTTCATCTACTTCTACATCTGCATGGATACTCTGAAAATCATACTTAAGTGCCTGGCTGTGGCTTCATCGAGCCATCTTCACAATAATTTTCTATTATTCCAGTCGCGAACAGCAAACGGAAAAAACGAACAGCTAAATCATTCTGTGCGGGTGCTTATTTCCCTCATCTTATTATTATGATCGTTTCTCTCTATGTCGATCGAAGCCAAAAAAATATTTTCTCGCTGGAAGGAGAAAGCTGGTGATTGAAATTTCGTGAGAAGATTCGGCCGCAACGAAAAACGCCTTTGTTGTAAATATCTCCACTCCAAATCCCGTATCATGTCAATGACACTCTCTCCCCTATTTCTCGATAATACAAAACGTGCTGCTTTTCTTTGATCTTTATCTATGTACTCAGTTAATCCTATCTGATAAGGATCAAACGCCGCGCAGCAGTAGTCCAAAACAGGACGGAAAAGCATAGTGTAGGCAAAGTCTTAGTAAACCTGTTACTTCTTCGAAGTGTTCTGCCAATAAATCGCAATCTTGGTCCGTCTTCGCCTCAACAATTTCTATGTGCTCTTTCCAATTTGAGTTGTTCGAAATCGGAACTCCTACGTAATTAGCTAAATTTACGGCTTTTAGATTTGATTGATTTATCGTGTAACAGAAGATTAACAGATTTCTTTTAGCCGTCATGTGGATGACGTCTTACTTTTCATTATTTAGGATCAACTGCCAATTTTTGCACCATACAGATATATTTTCTAAATCGTTTTGCAATTTGTTTTGGTCTTTTGATGACTTTACTACCCGATAAACGACAGCATCATCTGCAAACAACCTAAGATGGCTGGTTAGATTGTCGCCTGAGTCGTTTATATAGATAAGTAACAACAGAAGGTCTATAACTCTACCTTGGGAAACGGCAGGAAGCACTTCTGTTTTACTCGATGTCTTTCCATCAGTTATTACGAACTCTGACCTCTCTGACAGGAAATCACGAATCCTGTCACACGACAGGGACGATATTCATTCTCGCTACGACAACCCTCCGTTCACTAAGCCCTGTATCCGTTTTGATGCTAGTTACTAGCTCAGGAATGTTTTTTGCCAAGAGATCAAGCATGTTTTCACAACTGTTTAGTATTTGAGTGGGCTCATGAACTAACTGCTTGAAACAAGAGAATGTATTCAGGACAATTTAGGATGATGTTTTATGCGTACCCACAGATTTAAACATGCATTTTCGTCAACATATCGAGGGTAAATTGACGTCACCACCAACCATAATTATATGAGTCGGATATGTGTTTGAAATTGGACTGATGTTTTCCTTGAACTTTTCAGAAATTGTATCATCTGAGTTGGGAGGTCGGTAAAAGGATACAGTTATTATTTTATTCTGATTGCCAAGAATGATCTCTACCCATACTAACTCAAAGGAACTAACTACTCCAGTATCACAAACAAGATAAACTACTTCTAACAGCAGTAAAGACGCCAACTGTGTTTGGCCTATCCATTCTGAGTGCCATTAGGTCCTTGGCAAAAATTTCGGCTTTAGCCACCTTTCAGTGCCTATAAAGATTTGAACATCAGTGCTTTCTATTAGCGCTTGGAGCTCCGGTATTTTTCCAAGACAGTTACGACAATTTACAACGGTGGTACCGATGGTCCCTGTATTTTCTTCCTTCCTATGTTCGACCTGCACCCTGAATCTGTTTTGTGTATCCCCGAAATCCTCTAACCTAAAACATGCCACACAGCCGCTGTTACCCGGATAGGCGCCTCCTGCGTGTAGTGGACTCGTGACCAATTTAGCGGAACCCGAAAGTAAACCACTGTATGGCGCAAGTCGAGGAATCTGCAGACTACATGGTCGCAGAACCGTCTGAGCCTCTGATTCAGACCTCCACTCAGCTCCGTACCAGTTTTAAAGAAAAAATAATTGGGAAGAAAATGGTAGAATTAATTGTAACATTCGTGAGGAAACCACCAGCTCCTCAGAAATCCTTGCTACATCCACTTTTGGAGATCTGTTTTAAAAGGAGGAAACATAATCGCATTTAGAGTGCCATGGTGTAGAAGACGCTCTTATGTTAAACCAATCAGAGTATACGTATGACACACGTCTGTCGTGTGAGTACGTTCAGAAGCAATACCGAGTCTGGAGATTTCACTTTAACCATGGTTATGTACTGAGGATGAATCGTAGGTGGCTGGTGAGTGGACGGTATATGGAAAAAGTACGGTCTTTTCTGAATTATAAGAAAACGAGACCACGACCTGACACCACATAACGCCGAAGACTGAAAATATCTTCTGTATCTTGCAAGAAGTCATCTCGTCAAAACCAGATCGTTCTGATCGTACGCGAAACCATGGGGGCACCAGGTAACGGTATCCATACTGATGCCACTTCCATTGACCTCCGCAAGATGTCAGATAGAGTTCGTCATTGTTATCAGATGAATAAGAGATGATCGAAAGGAGGAAATGATCAACTTCGAGAGTGGATTGAAGATTTCGTAACAAATGTAACACAGCAAGAATTCTTAAAAAAACGGGGTGACGGAAAACCAAATCTATCCTGAGTAGATTGATACAGAGTTTATTGCGTTTAGAACGAAAAATGACTGCTATATACTAAATTTTAGAGTTACAGTCATGTCCGCCCCACGCCATCTCTCATTTAATTATAGAAAGCTGTTGTGGATTGGCAAGACAGCCAACCCACTATGAGAGGAAGCCGAAAGGCACGCGTTTTAGCTCACGCAGGCTGGCGTGAGGTCTGGAACAGGTCAAGGAAAGGAGACTAACAAAAAACGTACGTAGCTGCTGGAATACTTAACTTTAATCCATAATTGGTGAACATCGCTCTTGACGGTACATGTTTTACAGCATCAATAGTAACTGGTAATGGCGCCTTGCTAGGTCGTAGCAAATGACGTAGCTGAAGGCTATGCTTACCATCGTCTCGGCAAATGAGAGCGTAATTTGTCAGTGAACCATCGCTAGCAAAGTCGGCTGTACAACTGGGGCGAGTGATAGGAAGTCTCTCTAGACCTGCCGTGTGGCGGCGCTCGGTCTGCAATCACTGATAGTGGCGACACGCGGGTCCGACGTATACTAACGGACCGCGGCCGATTTAAAGGCTACCACCTAGCAAGTGTGGTGTCTGGCGGTGACACCACAAAAGCCATTACTATTTCGCGAAACAACTGGAAAGTTTTTGCTTCCTGCTAGTCTGCGTGTCAAGTATTGTTTGCATTGATAACACTGCTAACTCTTAACGTCAATATTAGTCAACCACATTATATTGCTGATACGAGCGAGGGCGCTTTGCTCGTTAAATAGCGACTCAGCGCGTAATAGCGATTGATATTAATAGAGACATGCGTTTTCCTTGGTGCGCGCTGTGGTTGTTTACTCTTACGTCACCGAGTGTTTCCGTTATCGGCCAAGTGGAATAATATCATGGTTGAGTAGCAAATGATCATCTTTACTCCTGTTCACATAAATTACGGGACTGCAGTTGGGTGACGTCGTCGACAGGAAAACACCCTGCCACTTTCAAGGCAAACTGCAGCAAATAAGTGAATTGGGAACTCCTGAAAGATAACACACACACACACACACACACATTCATAAACACACCCAGTAAACACCTGCTCCATCACAAACCAAAGGTGACAAACGTAAGAATTTATCAATAGTGAAATTAATAATCAGCGTGTGAGGTAGCATAAAGTCTGGTCTTCGGTTTTTTTGACAAGGGAGAGAGCAGGATTCGAAGCAGAATTTAAATAAAAACCGCGGTCTCTATTTATAAGGTTACTTGCTAATTTAATATCAACAGCTTCCTTAGTAACACTATCCCAATAGCTTTGTGTGCATGTCAGAATCTCCACAGGTTGCCGGTGCCTAGAGAATGTTCTTAAATGGTGGATTTGCTCGGCTGTTGTAAGCTTCTTTTCAGTACACCGGTCCTCCGGAGTCCTGACAGTCCGACCAATATAAGGTGTGCCTCAGATGCAAGGAATGCGGTAGGCACCCGACTTACGCAATCCAAGATCATGCTTTGCGGAACCTAAAAGGACCCTCATCGTAGATGGTTGTCGAAAAATATCCTTCTCATGTTATTTCCGCAAAATATGACAAATCCTGTTTGAAACGTTCCCTGCGTAATCCAAGAAGGCCGTAGGCTTTGGTGCCACCTCGGTGTTATCATCACTCACCTGATGCACAGTTGGTCGATGGGGCAACGCATATGTGATCTATATTTTACTATAACCATGCCGACGAAAGTTTTTGCATGTCCATCTTTTCGACAAGAGGTCTTCGGGACAACGGCTATTTACTATTGTAAGAAAATGAAACGCCTACATTCATCTTATTTATTATGTGGCTACTAGTTTCGGCGCTTCATTGCCTGATGTGTTCAAAAGTGATTTTTTTGTCTAAAGTAAAAGTAGTAGTAAAAGTCAAAGCTAAAACCAAGAAAGTGAAGTTGGGCAGGCTTTTGCTAAATTATTATTAGTTTATTATGAAATATAGTTTTGTCGGATTACAGTGCAAGATTGTCTAAATATTATTGCAAAGAATACCTGCGTCACAGATAATTACTGTTCAAGTACATATAAATCTTTAATGAACAGATTTACAATAGTATTATTAGAAGAAAAATTGTGCACAATTTTAAAGAAGGTGTATTTTTGGTACCCATCATGAAAGGTTCCTTTTTTGAAGTTAGTTAAGCCCAGTGTTATATTGTCTTGCAAAGTAATTTATGAAGTACTCCAGGTGAAGTGAATCATTAACTTTTAGTCTTTACTATTGTAATAATCAAAGAGCTTTGACTATTGAAACTATACTAGTTTATTGGTGCCCATCATATTCTCCAGCTATTAGACTCTGACCACAATCTATTCGTTATGAACTGTAGATTAAAACTGAAGAAACTGCAAAAAGATGGGAATTTAAGGAGATGGGACCTGGATAAACTGAAAGAACCAGAGGTTGTAGAGAGTTTCAGGGAGAGCATAAGGCAACAATTGACAGGAATGGGGGAAAGAAATACAGTAGAAGAAGAATGGGCAGCTTTGAGGGATGAAATAGTGAAGGCAGCAGAGGTTCAAATAGGTAAAAAGACGAGGGCTAGTAGCAACCATTGGGTAACAGAAGAAATATTGAATTTAATTGATGAAAGGAGAAAATATAAAACTGCAGTAAATGAAGCAGGCAAAAAGGAATACAAACGTCTCAAAAATGATATCGACAGGAAGTGCAAAATGGCTAAGCAGGTATGGCTAGAGGACAAATGTAAGGTTCAAATGGTGCAAATGGCTCTGAGCACTATGGGACTTAACTTCTGAGGTCATTAGTCCCCTAGAACTTAGAACTACTTAAACCTAACTAAGCTAAGGACATCACACACATCCATGCCCGAGTCAGGATTCGAAACTGCGGTCGCGCGGTTCCAGACTGTAGCGCCTAGAACCGCTCGGCCACACCGGCCTGCACTGTAAGGATGAAGAGGCTTATCACACTAGGGGTAAGATAGATACTGCCTACAGGAAAATTAAAGAGACCTTTGGAGAAAAGAGAACCACTTGTATGAATATCAAGAGCTCAGATGGAAACCCAGTTCTAAGCAAAGAAGGGAAAGCAGAAAGGTGGAAGGAGTATATAGAGGGTCTATACAAGGGCGATGTACTTGAGGACAATATTATGGAAATGGAAGAGGATGTAGATGAAGATGAAATAGGAGATATGATACTGCGTGAAGAGTTTGACAGAGCACTGAAAGAACCTGAGTCGAAACAAGGCCCCGGGAGTAGACAACATTCCATTAGAACTACTGACAGCCTTGGGAGAGCCAGTCCTGACAAAACGCAACCATCTGGTGAGCAAGATGTATGAGACAGGCGAAATACCCTCAGACTTCAAGAAGAATATAATAATTCCAATCCCAAAGAAAGCAGGTGCTGACAGATGTGAAAATTACCGAATTAACAGTTTAATAAGTCACAGCTGCAAATTACTAACGCGAATTGTTTACAGACGAATGGAAAAACTGATAGAAACCGACCTCGTGGAAGATCAGTTTTGATTCCGTAGAAATGTTGGAACACGTGAGGCAATACTGACCCTACGACTCATCTTAGAAGCTAGATTAAGGAATGGCAAACCTACGTTTCTAGCATTTGTAGACTTAGAGAAAGCTTTTGACAATGTTGATTGGAATATTCTCTTTCAAATTCTGAAGGTGGCAGGGGTAAAGTACAGGGAGCGAAGGCTATTTACAATTTGTACAGAAACCAGATGGCAGTTATAAGAGTCGAGGGGTATGAAAGGGAAGCAGTGGTTGGGAAGGGAGTGAGGCAGGGTTGTAGCCTATCCCCGATGTTATTCAATCTGTATATTGAGCAAGCAATAAAGGAAACAAAAGAAAAGTTCGGAGTAAGTATTTAAATCCATGGAGAAGAAATAAAAACTTTGAGGTTCGCCGATGACATTGTAATTCTGTCAGAGACAGCAAAGGACTTGGAAGAGCAGTTGAACGGAATGGACAGTGTCTTGAAAGGAGGGTATAAGATGAACATCAACAAAAGCAAAACGAGGATAATGGAATGTAGTCGAATTAAGTCGGGTGATGCTGTGGGAATTTGATTAGGAAATGAGATACTTAAAGTAGTAAAGGAGTTTTGCTATTTGGGGAGCAAAATAACTGATGATGGTCGAAGTAGAGAGGATATAAAATGGCAAGGAAAGCGTTTCTGAAGAAGAAAAATTTGTTAACATCGAGTATAGATTTAAATGTCAGGAAGTAGTTTCTGAAAGTATTTGTATTGAGTGTGGCCATGTATGGAAGTGAAACGTGGACGATAAATAGTTTGGACAAGAAGAGAATAGAAGCTTTCGAAATGTGGTGCTACAGAAGAATGCTGAAAATTAGATCGGTAGATCACATAACTAATGAGGAAGTATTGAATAGAATTGGGGATAAGGGGAGCTTGTGGCACAACTTGATTAGAAGAAGGGATCGGTTGGTAGGACATGTCCTGAGACATCGAGGGATCACCAATTTAGTATTGGAGGGCAGCGTGGAGGGTAAAAATCGTACAGGGAGACCAAGAGATGAATACACTAAGCAGATTCAGATGGATGTAGGTTGCAGTAAGTACTGGGAGATGAAGAAGCTTGCACAGGATAGAGTAGCATGGAGAGCTGCATCAAACCAGTCTCAGGACTGATGACAACAACAACATTAGAAAAAAATTGAACTATTACTCTTAATAAGGAAACCTGCTATATTGCGTGAAGCTTAAACAGTGTATTTATGATGTTGTTCATCTTTATTTGTGTTTTTCGTGTCAGTCAAGATAGAAGCCCCTCATGTCCAAATTTAGTTCTGCAGTGCATACAGTGACATTTCAGTATTTGATTAAGTAATGCTCTTGAGTGATGCTGTCATTAGTATGAGCTTGGTGCAAAGTTACTCCCCATAATTTACTGGTGTGTGCTTTATTGGTAACTGTACCGTGTGTGCAGCAGAGTGCACAGTGTCAGTTTGTATCCTGTTTGCTATTCAAAGGGAAATCTCAACAAAATTAACTTCAATAGCTAATATTAAATGTTGTCAAATATGTATTTCCAAATTAATGTGACTAATTGGGCTGGTGTCCGTTCATTTTTTTATTCATTTATGATTTTATCACTTTCGTTAACTCCCAAGATTAAAGCCCGTTTGGTTTTTCTGCTATTTCACCAAATTCGAAATTATAGTCCGATACCCTTGTTCATTAGACACATGCGTGGTCGAACTTCGAAATCCCCTCAGAGGGTAACATTAGCGTGTTTGACGGCACGTTAGAGTATTATACGTGCCTTTCCCGTGACAGGACTGAAGGTTCAGTTATTACGGAATATCGTTAGACTGACACACGTTATTATTATAGCATCTCCAAGCCTTTCACAGTAATCATTGAATATCTGACGCTGTTCACGTTGCTTATATACCTTAACAGGCTTGGTAACAACACTCAGCACGAGCAACTGTAATTCACCCTGTTGGCCATTCGTAGAGAAGTCTAACTCTAATCATTTTCACATCCGCCAATGTTGTGTATGTATACGAAGTTACGTCGACATTCGGATTTTATGTGATTCATTTTCTATGTCAGGTAGTGTCTTTTTTCTGAAAATTGTGTCTGCTTCTGGCACTTTCTGTACTTGAAGTCAAATATAAGACTTGTATTGTAGACAAATCATAAGAGGTTGCTCTGTTTATCGCGTACCTTTTTGAAAAAGTGAATGAAATAAAATATCCTGGTAAATTTGGAATGAAATATTTTATTAAAAAAATCTCTTTTAAGTTCGTTAGAACCACAGCTAAATTTTCTCACGGCGCTATCGCCAGAAACATGATACGTATTCCAACGTAAATACATCCGTCTTACTTACGATGGATAAAAAATATCTTTCTTTAATGTTGCACGTTAAGCAAATTAAATATAATACTCAATTAATTATTTATTTTTCTCTGTAAGGCTTGATTCCCCAGTATAGCTGCCAATGTGCAATGGCAGCGTATACACTTGAAATAATTGTTTTTAATAAAACCGTACCTCTGGCCGACAAAAAGAAATTAAAAATATTACAAGACGCCCTTCTGCATTTATTTAGATTATTGCCTTTAATACTTTTTGGAATTAAGTGATTATTAAAATAGTTTTATCATTTTTAACATTAATGACGTCGCTGCAGCAATAGACTTACAAAAAGTGGCCAGGCAACATTTAATTATTACGTAAATGATAATTATGGGTCAGAGGAGGTACTTTTTGCTACTAACAAAAAACACATACTATCGTGCTATAAGTAACAAAAATTATCATGACACTATATGCAATTGAAATAATTAATTACAGAGCGTGATCTATATGCGACCGTCAGATAGGACATCAGAACTAACCAGACACAGAAGACAAAAGAGAATACAAGAGTGTGAAACACGGAAATATTTTTCTTGTATACTACGATACAGAGATAATAGTGATTACAATTCTATGAGCACGTATTGCGGCTCTAATCTAGTTACATATCGGTAAGTTGATTTACATCACTTTTTTCAAGAAGCGTTGCTATATGTTGAATATTGAAGTTCTAAACTACGAGAGGCGTTCAATAAATAATGAGCCATGGTTTTTCTTCTGAAAGCTGGTGGCTTGTATTCAGTATTTCAATACACCATACTATTCCAATTTCTTTTGGCTACAAAAGCTCATTTTTCAACATAGTCTCCGTTCAGTGCGACGACCAGACACCACCGTACTGGGAGGGCCTCTATGTCCGCATTGTACCACCTACTGGTCGACTTCCGAACCAACGTCTTGATGCATCAGTAGCCTCAGTAAATTTGTCACCATCATTCCCGTAACGCGCAAGCAAATACGCACAGATGGTCATTCGTCGCTGTTTGATGTATTCTGTTAGGCGACGAGGAAACCAGCCGACGCACACCTCTCAGTACCACAAATAGTGGACGAGTGTGTCAGCACTACATCCTACATACAGAGTTGTGAAGCGAGGTATTTGATTGTGATCCTTCAATAACATCGAAGGCGAGTACATGAAATGTATTCGCAGTTGCGAATGTGGACAAACAGCAGCTGTATAATGGATTCACGACAGTAAAAATTTGTGTTGGACTGGGAGTCGAACCCGGATTTCCCTATTAGCGCAAGTGGTCGCCCTACCCTTTGGCTCTCCACTCACAACTCACAGCCAGACTTAAACTTCCATACGTCGTCAGCCATGGGTATACAACCTGTACTCGTACGTCCATTACGTATATTCCTGTAGAGGGGAGACATTTGGCTTGAAAGTCGCTCGCCCGCTGTCGGCGAATAAATACGATATTTCAGTGCCTGTGTTATTCTGAATGACGATGCAGTGGTCCTTCGGACGTGCATGAATTTCCAAATGGAAACGGCATCGTCATTCGGAACAGCACGGACGCTGCAGTATCGTATCTAATGAGAGTGTCCGCACGTTCCAACACTGTTGGAGTCACAACCGTCTGCGGCCGGCTGGTGCGCTGGAGATCGGACAGGTTTGCGCGTTCTTGTTGCGATGATGGCAGCCGCCTAGCCCAACGAGTTATCGTTCTGTTGTTCACTGCCGTGTGTCCATAGACATTCTGCAAGTCCCTTTGACTGTCTGCGATGCTCTGGTTTCCCGTGAGAAGAAACTCATCAACAGCTCTCTGCTTGGAACGCACATCTGTTACCAGAGCTATTTTGAAGGGTACGTATAGCGCCGCGACCTGTAGGTGCTTCATGTAACTATATAGGAACCGAGGAGTGAATGTTCCAAGATGTCCCACAACAAGTTCCGATAAAAAAAATGTGTTGCATTACTTATTGGACGCCCTCGTACATTTCATTACTTACATCAGAAATCAATATCAATGAGTCGCAGATCTGTTGCCGTGGATCCGGTACGAGTGTAGCAATTCTTCAGGTGGTCACCTCGGCTAGGACAAAGCGAAGCGACCAGGAGACGGGTTTGCTCGTGGCCGGCTGTTGGGCCGCTGGTTAGCACCGGTTACGACTGCCCCGACATCATAACGCACGCCCGGGCTGGTCGCGTCGCCGTAAAGATGTAACGCGGGCCGAATTTACGGTCTTTGCATAACAGTCCCGGCGCGACCGGCCGGAAGTCTCGTAAAGGCGGGCGCGGCCGCGGCCGCGGATCAACAGTGAGCCCACCGCCCTCACACTGACACGCTACGGCTGTTTGCCGCCGTCGGCCATCACTCTCCTTGGTACACTGCAAAGCCGGTTAACCGGCGCTGCTGCAGGAGCGCTTACCAACGCGCAACGCACTCTCGCTATGGTGGCAAACGGGGTAGCGAGGAACACGGTAGTTAAACGGTCATTCTTGTTGTACAGTTTACACGAGAACAATTATGAAGTGTCCGGATTTGGGCTCAGTAACCAAGAACTCACTCCCAGGTATATAGAATGATTAAAAGGTAACTGTACACGCATCGTGGGTGCAATGTACGCATCAAAGTAAGAGCAAAATGTTAAGTAAAATTTTGTCTGGAATTGCTTTATTCCAGAGTTATACAATACAACAGGGATCACAAGCGAAACACTAACAACTTAAAACTAATTCCGCTTAGAAGACAACGACACGAAAAGATTCGAAATTCAGCACAACTACGCAGTGTACATTTACACCAGAACATGTAAAATGATGTCCATGTAGACGAAGACTGTACCGTGCTCGACGTCTTATCGCCTCCGTTCGTCTCATTATGCACAGTAGCACATCGATTATCATTTCGCTGCTGTAGTTGTGCTACATCCTCAATTGAAACACCATACACGAGCTTCCTGAGGTGGCCCCAGACGTAGAAATCCGGGGGATTGTGACCCGGAGATATGGCACGCCAAGCAACACGTCCTGTTCGACCTATTCACTTATCGGAATTACACTACTGGCCATAAAAATTGCTACACCAAGAAGAGATGCAGATGATAAACGGGTATTCATTGGACAAATATATTATACTAGAACTGACATGTGATTACATTTTCACGCAATTTCGGTGCATAGATCCTGAGAAATCAGTACCCAGAACAACCACCTCTGGCAATAATAACGGCCTTGATACGCCTGGGAATTGACTCAGAGCCTTGATGGCGTGTACAGGTACTGCTGCCCATGCAGCTTCAACACATTACCACAGTTCATCAAGAGTAGTGACTGGCGTATTGTGACGAGCCAGTTGCTCGGCCACCATTGACCAGACGTTTTCAGTTGATGAGAGACCTGGAGAATGTGCTGGCCAGGGCAGCAGTCGAACATTTTCTGTATCCAGAAAGGCCCGTAAAGGACCTGGAACATGCGGTCGTGCATTATCCAGCTGAAATGTTACATCCACTCTTCAAAGTGCCGTCAATGCGAACAAGAGGTGACCGAGACGTGTAACCAGTGGCATCCCATACCATCACGCCGGGTGATACGCCAGTATTTCGATGACGAATACACGCTTCTAATGTGCGTTCACCGCGATGTCGCCAAACACGGATGCGACGATCATGACGCTGTAAACAGAACTTGGATTCATCCGAAAAAATGACTTTTCGCCATTCGTGCAGCCAAGTTCGTCGTTGAGCACACCATCGCATTCGCTGCTGTCTGTGATTCAGCGTCAAGGGTAACCGCAGCCATGGTCTCCTAGCTGATAGTACATGCTGCTCCAAACGTCGTCGAACTGTCCGTGCAGATGGTTGTTGTCTTGCAAACGTCCCCATCTGTTGACTCAAGAATCGAGACGTGGCTGCACGATCTGTTACAGCAATGCGGATAAGATGCCTGTCATCTCGATTGCTAGTGATACGAGGCCGTTGGGATCCAGCACGGAGTTCCGTATTACCCTCCTGAACCCACCGATTCCATATTCTGCTAACAGTAATTGGATCTCGACCAACGCGAGCAGCAATGTCGCGATACGATAAACCGCAATCGCAATAGGCTACAATCTGACGTTTATTAAAGTCGGAAACGTGATGGTACGCATTACTCCTCCTTAGACGACGCGTCACAACAACATTTCGCCATGCAACGCCGGTCAGCTGCTAGTTGTGCATGAGAAATCGGTTGGAAACTTTCCTCATGTCAGCACGTTGTAGGTGTCGCCACCGGTGCCAACCTTGTGTGAATGCTCTGAAAAGTTAATGATTTGCATATCACAGCATCTTCTTCCTGTCGGTTAAATTTCGCGTCTGTAGCACGTCATCTTCGTGGTGCAGCAATTTTAATGGCCAGTAGTGTAGTAACACTGAGACGCTCTCCTGCTTGCCGACTGAAATGTGCAGGGGCTCCGTTGTGCATAAATAAGTTGGTTTGTGTAACGAGTAGGACATCATGAAGCAGACCATCCAATTCTTGTAGAAAAAACTGTCGACACATACGGCCAGTCAGACGCTGAGGAATAAAAAGCGGTCCGAGTGCATGATTGTCCACTGCACCACACTAAATGTTCACTGCAAAACGATGTTAATGTTCTCGTATTGAAGTTACGCGAGGATTATCTCACGCCCACAAGTTGCATTTCCTGAGTCTTTACAATATCAGCAAGGGTAAAGAGGCTCACATCGGTAAACAGTACCTGACGACCGAACAGTGGAGCAGCAGCTTGCGTTCGAATAACCACTGACGAAGATTCTGACGTCCAGGGTATTTTACAGGTGTCAGACTTTGTACCTTCTGGAGATGGAAGGGTGGAATTTCTGGCTCCGAAGCAGGCGACGTACATTTCATTGAGGAAAACCCTACAGTGGCACTTACATGGCCTTTAGTAGCATTTTCATCTACCGTTTCCCCAATGTTCTCACCACTCACTCGACCCAGTTGAGTTCGACCTAACCACGGCGCACCATGAGCTTCATATTCCTTTAAACGCCAGGCCACCACTGTGGAAGTCTGATGATTTCGTAAACCTTTTGTTTAGAAACATTTCCATGTACCTTCGCCTTGCTGCTCGTGCATTGCCTTCTGCTGCACCGTAAAGGAGGTGCATATCCGCGTGTTCACTTTTTGAGTACGCCACTGTACCGAACAGTCAAGTAGACAAAGGCATTTCGTGCCAGAATCAACCGAGCAGTGCAGCGGGGTGTACCAAGCAACATCAGTCGATATTCAGGCAAACACGACATGCCAAAAGCCTGTACAGGCCCGTAATATAATGCGTACCACGAGTGAGGTATGCATCATAATTCTGAAATACAGCAACTTCAGACAACATTTTACTCTTACTTTGACGCATACATTGCACCCGAGATGTGTGTACAATTACTATTGAATCACCCTGTATAAAGCCCAAACGAAACACGAAATCCCGAGATCAGGCCTTTAACACCGCCGTGTCACCCTCAAACACTCATGACCGTATGCGTTCTGGGGTCAGCACACCACACTCCCGAACGTTGTCGATATTGCAACCTTAAAGCCGCCATCGCTCACTCACGTAACTCCTCAGTTGGCATCACCAGGCTGAGTGCACCTCGGTCCAGTGCTGAGACTAAGGAAGAATCCCTAGCCGTACCAGGATTCGAATCCAGCCCCCCCCCCCCCCCACCCCACACACACACACACACACACACACACACACACACACATGAGGGATAAGGGTCTGTCGCATTGACCACTCGGCTGCGGAGGCGGACATGTAAGGACTAAGGAAATATTTTTTGTAAATAACATAAAATAAAGCTTCAAAATCTGCTGTAAGTTGGAAATAATGCAGTCACCTGGAAAAACTACAAAGCTTATTGGCACAATAAACCGTATCGTTACAGTGCAGAAGCGCACTAACAAATACTGTATGTATGAAAAAGCCGTGCGCAGAACCACAGTTGCAAGAGGGGGGGGGGGGGGGGGGGGGAGATTGTCTTGGTGCTTGGTTCCTATTTGTGCCAGGAAAGCGGAGTAAAATGTTTTTGGTTCAGCCAGAACAAGCGGCCATTTGTACAGCCATTCTAACATCTGTATTACTGAAGCTGTGTCACAGATTATTAAGTAACGTTTGAATGACGAACCGGAACTGGGGCCCAGGCAAATTGCGCGAATCGATTTAATCCTTTTGCAAAAGATTTTAATTGAGCTGAAATTAGTGCTCACCCAGCGGCACCTTTTGCATGTCCACCGTTCAGATTTACATGCGAAAACAATCATCCCCTAAACGACTCCCGACTGGAGCGAGACTGATAGTTCAAATTTGATCCACCAGCGTATCGGACCTTGCTCTAAGATAAAGTTTAACGGTTAGAAATAATCTTAGTTCACGCTCTTATGGGAGATTTGTGAAGCACGCCACTTGTATACTGTAAATTAGTACGAATCGGTTGGAAGTTTGCACGAAGGTAGATAAATGGGTAAAGTAAAAACGATTTTTTTTGTCGAAAAATCTTCATTCATTCTCCAGATATGATAGTTAAAAAAGAAGAGCTAAATGTAGCATGTAAAATCCGTTCTTACGTGAAGTGAAGGCGTGGATACGGTTTAAAGTAAAACAAATAAATAAATAATGCTTTCTTACGATAAAACTGAAACCTCGTTTTCAAAAATCCATCATCTTTCGGATTTTACGTACGAATAACACGTTTTTTGTGAGTTTTTTACGTGCACCACCTCTGCGATTCAAACTTGTACGATTCGGATCCAAATTTTGTAATAACGTAGTCAAATACGTGTAATTCACGGTTGTCCCGTTGTTTTGTGAAAGTTTTGTCCCTTGCCACGATATGAGCAACATGGTTCGAAAGACAATAAAAAAAACCTATACTGGATCAGTCGTCGCCAGAGTCAACAAAACTCTACATTGGATGCCAAACTATGGCGGTCCAGTTTCATAATTATGTTAGAGTAAATGTTGGGAACCAGAATGAAAAATGCTCCTATCATAGTACAAAAAGGCGAATGTGTCCTGGGCAGTTGGGACTTATCTGGCAGCTTGAAAACCATTGAGATCAACACATCTTGACGTACTCGTGCTTTTTTATGAGTTAACCTTACCTACCCCGCCTGCGCAGTGAATTCTCTTAGACCTACCGCCTGTTATGGTGAGGGGTGTAAGAACAAATAAACACAAATTTATGTGCTTCTAGAGCGTGGGATGTATCTAAAATAGGAAATATCCGAGTGTGGCGCGGATGTGTGTGGCTTGTCTATAATCGGAAGTACCCGAAGTGAGGATGCGTGCACCATAAGCTTCGATGACACGTCGCCTTATACTGTATGACATTACAAGTGCCAATGTAGAAGACATGATGGCATGTGTCATGTTTGTTTACGTGTAGCGTCCCCATTGTACGGCGCAGCTACCTCGCATCGGACGGACGGACGGACAGGTCTGAAAATAAAAAACTAAAATTTTCACTCGAGGGAAGAGTTGAACCAAAAACCTCTCGTTCCGCAGCTGCTCACGCTAACCACGGGACCACAGCACTCCATAGATCACGTTATCCTTGATGTTGCGCATGGACTACTCAGTTTGTATATTTTGCTTATTTTTTCATAGTTCCACACAACTTCTTCCTGTTTTCTCGATTGATCTGTGTTCAGTTTTTCAAGGCCTATCCACTGTGCCAACTTATAACCAAATCCGAGGGGGGTGCGATGGGGAGGTTCCCTTGTAAGTAGTCTGTGAAACTTTTAGACTAGCTGTAATTGAAGAAGTTCACTGAATATCACACGGACAGATATCTACGTCCGGAAAAGGACCATTCTTTATGAATGGATGTCCAATGGCACTAACACAATAACAGATTGGTGGATACCAAAGCATAGGTGCCATAGCTCCGTGACGCCAAAGTGGCAGCACTGCTTCACGAATGACGACTGGCAGCTCAAGGTCAGCTCCGTGAGGTGGCGGTGTCCAGGTTGGCTTCGACGGCTGGGCGCTGACGGTGCGGTGTTTTAAATTCGGCCGCGCGGGGTAGCCGCGCGATCTAGGGGCGTCTTGTCACGGTCCGCACGGCTTCCTCCGTCGGAGGTTCGAGGTCTCACTCGGGCATGGATGTGTGTGTGTGTTGTCCTTAGCGTAAGTTAGTTTAAGTTAGATGAAGTAGTTCGTAAGCTTAGGGACCGATGACCTCAGCAGTTTGATCCCATAAGACCTTACCACAAATTTCCATTTTTTAAATGCGGTAGCGGTGGAAGTCTATGTAGTATCTGTTTGCAAATAGGTGATAAGGCGGAAACAATTAGGCTGCGCGTCCTATGGGCATTGTGGCTGCCACGTGCCGGCGAAGCAAGAGCCTCTGTTCACAGCGGCGACGTCACCAGTCGCGCTTGACAACATGCCCTTGTTGCTGCAGTCTTCCGGAACTATTTGTGTTTTGGTTGCCGTGCTGTGCCCCTACGACATAGCTTCTCTTCCCCCTCCCCGAAGAGAGATGGTTGATCATCTCGATGTCAATATCAAGAAGGACAGAGCGTCAGCCTGGAGTTAAAATGGTTCAAATGGCTCTAAGCCCTATGGGACTCAACATTTGAGGTCATCAGTCCCCTCGACTTAGAACTACTTAAACCTAACTAAACTAAGGACATCACACACATCCACATCCGAGGCAGGATTCGAATCTGCGACCGTAGCAGCAGCGCGGTTCCGGACTGAAGCGCCTAGAACCGCTTGACCACAGTGGCCGGCCAACCTGGAGTCCTTGCCGTCAACAACCATGGAAATGGGGGTATTGGCGGTGGAAAACGTTCTGTCCCGGAGGTAGGTGTCGGGGCTGACCGGCAGCTGTTTGAGATAGCGCGCAAATACCGGTTGTAGAGGAAATGGAACAAAGAAATGGAGAAGTCTTCAGTCAAGGGACGCAGAACACTGCGAAGGTGCAGCTGATTTAGATGTTTGCGGGATTGTGACTGGTCCATCATCTAGAACTCGACCGTAGGTCTGCTGAGGAGGCAGATGATGCGTGCTAGAACCTATCATTGCTTACCCCAGCGGCATATCATTGCCCACATGTAATTATGGATTCTGTAGTAAAGACACTGAGGTCTCCAGGGAAAGAGTCTCTGGGGTGAAGTTTTCGAATCGATAGTTGCAATAACCATGACTAGCCATGCAGCACCTCTGCTAGGCTCACTCAATTCTGTGGACTAGAACGATACGAGGTGCATCACCAATAATGTGATTCTGTTTCCGTTTGGACATTTGGGTTTTGAAAGTCCTGACAAATCTTTCTCCTCGCCCATTTGATGCTGTATGGTTCAAATGGCTCTGAGCACTATGGGACTCAACAGCTTAGGTCATAAGTCCCCTAGAACTTAGAACTACTTAAACCTAACTAACCTAAGGACATCACACACACCCATGCCCGAGGCAGGATTCGAACCTACGACCGTAGCAGTCCCGCGGTTCCGGACTGCAGCGCCAGAACCGCACGGCCACCGCGGCCGGCGATGCTGTATGAAAGAGGGCTGTATGGATACTGTTTTCTTCGAAAAAGTGACGGCATTTCGCAGATGTAAATTTAGGTCCATTGTCAGTCATGATGGTGAAAATTAGAGATAATGTTTGGATAGTATTTTCAGTCGTTGTGGAGAGCATTAACAAAATGTAAAGAAATTCGCTCACAGCGTCCACCGGTATGAACCAATATGAACTGAAAATGTACCAGCAAAGTCAAGATGAAGTCTGAACCAAAGTGTTGTCGCTGGAGGCCAAGGGAAATAGTTGTGTGTGAGGCTGCTTGATTGTGCTGGCACAACTGGCAGGTCGTGAGAATGCGCTTGTTATGTTTATGAATGCCTTTCCAAAAAATGTGCTCGAGAGCCATCTGTTTTGTGATTGCTGTCAGTCAATGACCTTGTTGTTTAAGGGGCAGACAAGTGAAAATCTAACAACCGCCGCAATTGGCCCACTGAATGGTTCCCTTCAAAAGTAATCACCGCCTGATTTAAGATATTTATCCAACTGGGAGACGAGAAGATCAATTCCTGTTTCGTAGAACGAGGTTAGCACCTGATGGATCCACAATCGTACCCACTCCTGCGCTTCCTCGTTCGACTGAAACCTACGTCCACGCATGTCTTTCTTCAAGTCGCCAAAGATGTGAAAATCACGGAGAAAGATCCGGGCTGTACAGAGTAGGTTTCCATGTTTCCCAACCAAATCACGTAGACTTCGCGCGATTGGCTGTGTGAGGACGAGCGTTAACGTGCAAGAAGATGCTACGCCCGGCAGCAGTCCCTGGCGTTTTGACTTTACGACACGTCGAAGTTTTTTGAAAGTGTATTCACAGCCCTGGTTGAGGAACTCGACGGGCAAAGAGCCTCTGCAGTCGAAGAGGAAAGTCATCATGATCTTACTGGAACTTGTCTGAACAGCTCTGGATTTCTTTGTCTGGAGAGACGTGGTCTGTTCCCGCTGCTGGCTTTGCCGTTTGCCATCGGGCCATCGGAATTATGTCAGACGGATTCATCCAGTTACACGATAACGCCCGACGCCACACTGTCAATCGGACGAAGGTATCGCTCCAGCGATTCGGTTGGGAAATACTGCAGCGTCCTCCACACAGCCCGGGTCTTTCACCATCTGACTTTCATATCTTTGGTGATCGGAAGAAAGACATGCGCGGAAGTCGGTTTCAGACGGACAAGGAGGTGCAAGAATGAGTGCGGTTGTGGATGTAGCAGCGGCCAATCGCGTTCTACGATACAGGAATTGATCATCGCTTCTCCCGATGGGATATATGTCTTAATTCGTGTGATGATTAATTTTCATTAGGACCATTCCATGGTCTCATTGTGGCGGGGGTTCCGTTATTATTTGTATGACTATTAGTAAGTTTAACATGTGTGTTGCAAGACTTTTGGGTTAATTATCTCGGAATTTTAGTTTCGCCGTGGTGGAGGAGCACACCATTTAACGTTGATGGTTTGTGGTGATGGTGCCATTAAGCTTGCATTTCTTGATCTAGCAGGAGCTTTTTGTCTGTCAGCCAACCACATTGTAGAAACTGCATGACATCTGGGAGTACGGGATCCTTAGACAATATTTTACCAATTCTCTTGCCATCGGCTGCAAAACACGCGATGACAGTGTCCGATTCAGTGTCTGCGTGGAAATATGTTTCCAGCGCAGCGTCAAACTCTGGGTCTTGTTTCCACTACGAGGCGAGAAAGTGAATCGGCATTCGCATGCCGCGTCGTTGAACGACACTAAATGTCGGAAGTGTATTCAGATAAAAACAAAACACAACGTTGAAGTTATTTCGCCGTTTTAGTCGGGAGGCCAGGTGTGATGCTGAACAGGAACAGTAGATGTTGGGAAGAAACCGTCTGCCATACACATAACCATGAAACTCTTTTAGAGTAAAGATAATGTCAAAGACCACTTTTTCGAATTGCCTATAGTTTCTCTGAGCTGATATGTGGGCTTTTGATGTGTGTGTGAAATGTGTGTGAAATTTGATGGAACTTAACTGCTAAGGTCATCAGTCCAGATGGTTCAAATGACTCTGAGCACTACGGGACTTAACTTCTTTGGTCATCTGTCCCCTAGAACTTAGAACTACTTAAACCTAACTAACCTAAGGACATCACACACATACATGCCCGAGGCAGGATTCGAACCTGCGACCGAGCGGTCGCGCGGTTCCAGACTGTAGCACCTAGAACCGCTCGACCACTCCGGCCGGCATCATCAGTCCCTCAGCTTACACACTACTTAACCTAAATTATCCTAAGGACAAACACACACACCCATGCCCGAGGGAGGACTCGAACCTCCGCCGGGACCAGCCGCACAGCGCACAACTGCAGCGCCTTAGCCGGCCCGTGTGGCCGTGCGGTTCTAGGCGCTTCAGTCTGGAACCGCGTGACCGCTACGGTCGCAGGTTCGAATCCTGTCTCGGGCATGGATGTGTGTGATGTCCATGGGTTAGATAGGTTTAAGTAGTTCTAAGTTCAAGGGGACTGATGACCAAAGAAGTTAAGTCCCATAGTGCTCAGAGCCATTTGAACCATTTGGACTGATGACCTTAGCAGTTAAGTTCCATCAAATTTCACACGCATTTCACACACACATCAAAAGCCCACATATCAGCTCAGAAAAACTATAGGCAATTCGAAAAAGTGGTCTTAGACATTATCTTTACTCCCCGCACGGCGCTTTTGATGTGAAAGCAATCGGGCGCTCAACGCAGTTCACCTTATGTATGAGCACCGCGCTGAGGCCATAGTCCGACAATATTTGCTGTCATAATGAGTAATTTGTTAGGAACAAATATACTATAAAAACGCTCTGTGGCAGCTGGGAGACCAGTTCCATTGGACGTAGCAGATGGTGTACCTGTGCGGACTGAGCAATGTTCTGCTGAGTGTGGTGTCCAATTGAAGCCATGTAACACAAACTAAAAATAGTGACCATAAAAAAAAAATTAACTGACATGGACCAGAGACGTGTGTCACACCTTGTCAGTCATAGTCGCTTTCGGCTGGAGTCTCACTGACGGGCGTAGAATTGTCTTCACTGATGAGTTCCACTTCGGACTGAGACACAATGACCAGCGAAGACGCACCTGGGGGCGCCCCGGAGAGAAGTGGGGTGCCAACATGACAGTCGCCCTGCATTCGGCTCCACAGCCAGGAGTGACGGCCTGTTGTGCCATTTTCATAACAGGACCCCTTTGGTTGTCAACCGCGGCATCCTCACAGAGCAGCTGTATGTCGATTATATTCTACTCCCTGTTTTGTTTCCCTTAATGGCAACCTATCCTGCACTTAAGTTGCAGCAAGATAATGCCGTCCGCATACGTCGAGAACTTCTACTGCTTGTCTTCGTGCTTGCCAATCCCTGCCCTGCCATACACCATTGAGGAATAATTGAGGACTGGGTATGTTACAAAATTATACCTTTATCTTTCGAAAATTAACGGCACAACAATACGTTACCTCCTCGATCCCTTACGTAAAAGAACTGAAATGTCCGACGGACATTTAAAGCAAATTGTAAACAGTTATTCATCCCGTTATCCTGGTTGCTTTTCATCGGATTTTGACAACCTAAAGACAAATAAGAGGGGCATAGAACAAAAGCCCCCTCAGGAGACCGAAGAACTATCCAAGCCATTTACCTCGGCTGAACTGGAGAAGGCGATCAGTAAGTGCAAAATGCGGAGAGCACCCGGCCTTGATGATATATGCGTCGAGCAAATAAAGCATTTTGGACCTGTAACAAGGAAATGGCTAGTCGATATGATGAACAACTTCATGACATCTTGCAAAATTCCAAAAATCTGGAGAAAATCGCGAGTCATTGCCATCCTAAAACCAGGCAAAGAACGTGACAGTCCCAAAAACTACAAGCCGATATCTCTGCAGTGCCATATGTACAAGGTTTTGGAAAGGATGATACTCTACAGAATCACGGACGCCATCGAGCTCCCCCTGATCCCACAACAAGCAGGCTTCAGACAGGGCAAATGCTCACGTTACAGGTGCTAAAATTAACGCAACACATAGAGGATGGGTTCGAGAACAGAAAGATCACCGGGGCTGTCTTCCTAGACCTATCAGCAGCCTACGACACAGTCAACCACCGACTGCTCCTGGGGAAAATATACGCAATGAGTAGGGACTACAGACTAACCCTACTGATTGGAAACCTACTCCAGAATCGAAGATTCTTCGTCGATTTTCAGGGACAGAGAAGCCGGTGGAGGATACAGAAAAATGGCCTCCCCCAAGGAAGCGTACTGGCCCCAACACTTTTTAATATATATACTAATGACCAGCCCCTCCCCCAAGGCACCGAAAGCTTCATATATGCAGATGATTGCGCCATTACCGCTCAAGCAGATAGCTTTGAAACTGTTGAACAGAATCTGTCAGAAGCTCTCTAACAGCTTGCCACCTACTATAAGGGGAACCATATCAAACCCAGGGAAAACCCAAACCTGTGGCTTCCACCTAAAGAACAGACAATCTGCAAGAAGACTACAACTTAACGGGGAAGGATTGCCCCTGGAACATTGCGAAATACCAAAATACTTAGGCGTCACCTCGGATAGAACACTCACCTATAAAAAGCACTGCATGAACACTAAACACAAAGTAGCCGCGAGAAACAACATTGTGAGCAAACTAACGGGCAGGCGTGGCCCCACCAGATATTAGAAGGAAAGTAGCGGCCAGGAAGGAAAAGACAAAGGCGTTGACCTCACCTGCCCGCCCTCTGTACAAATACCAGCCAGCCCGCCGTCGACTAAAATATAGAAAAAGCTTCCTGCACACAGCAGAAAACATCGTCGGGACACCGCAGCAAGTAAGGCTGGCAATGTGGCGAGAAGGAAACGCGCACCTTGGGGAATGGTTAGTCCCAAACGAAGAACTCCCTCCCGGCCATATGTAAGGATGGACGACATGGAAATCTCTTAATAGGCTGCACTCTGGTGTCACACGATCCAAAGGGAATATGAGCAAATGGGGCCTCTCAAATGAACCGGCGCTGTGTAACTGTGGACACACTCAAACCACCACCCACCTCACGCAGTGTGTGCTGTGCCCAAGCTCCTGCAGCATGAAGGATTTGATGAATGCCACACCGGAAGCGCTGGACGTGGCCAGGTTCTGGTCCAAGATTTCATAAAATAAAAAAACTACTTGACCCTGCTTATATATCTGTATACTTTTATACTCTTTTTGTATTTGTTATATACTTGATATGTATGTGTTAATCATTCTGATTTTGTGTACGATACTTCTGACACGATTAAATAAATAAATCGGATTTTGAGGGCTCCAGTAACGTGTATGACTTCCGTGAGCGTTCATCACTGCCTGACACCTAAGTGGTATGCTGTGTGTAAGTCTACGGAGTTCCTCCTGTTTTATCCTTTCGCATTTTTCTATGAGATTGGATTGGATTGTTTGGGGGAAGAGACCAAACATCGAGGTTCAAAAATAGCTCTGAGAACTATGGGACTTAACATCTGAGGTCATCAGTCCCCTAGAACTTAGAACTACTTGAACCTAACTAACCTAAGGACATCACACACATCCATGCCCGAGGCAGGATTCGAACCTGAACCGGTCGGTCACAGTGGCCGGCAAACAGCGACGTCATCGGTCTCATCGGATTAGGGAAGGAAGTCGGCCGTGCCCTTTCAAAGGAACCATCCTGGCATTTGCCTGGAGTGATTTAGGGAAATCACTCAAAACCTAAATCAGGATGGCCGGATGCGGGATTGAACCGTCATCATCCCGAATGCGAGTCCAGTGTGCTAACCACTGCGCCCCGTCACTCGAATTTTTTTTTTTTTTTTTTCAGTGAAAACCGATCAGAGATTTGGAGAGTCTGTGATGGAACGATACAACCAGGAACACGTCTGTCAGGCATGCCCCATATATGAACGATAGTGTTTAGATGGAGACTCACCATCGGCCATTCCATTACTTCAAAGTCGAGGCTTCGTAGGACATCCCTGCTGATGCCCCCATCACGCATTTAGCAGCCACCACAAGGCTTAGTGGGATCCGTTCGCTGTACTGCGTGGTGGTAAGGCGGCTATGCACAACGACTACATCAGTATGGGCATCAAGACTGAAGCCTCACCACATCACAGACCCATGGAAATTTGTTGATTTTGTGGACAACATTTGGCAGGTACCGCTCATCACGCGTCTCTGCACAGGAACACGGTCATCACCTTGTGTCAGAGGATATCTGAAATCGTCTGTGACGAAGTTGCCAGTTGGCACGGAAATAGCAGAACTGAAGGCGTGCTGCAAGATGTTGCCGTGTCAAACGGGGTGCTCGAACAGGACGTCTGGGTCCTCAGGTCCTTTTTCTTAACCTGTTAATTACATTTGATGGAACGCAGCGGTTCCAGTAGCCATCCTCGGATCGTCTTGCAGTTCTCTGGCGATTGGCGATATCTGTATGACGCCGCAGCGCGGAGATGGCCAGGTATCGGTCTTCACATGCGGTTGTAATGCTGACCCGTCTCCTCGTAGCGTGTCCACAAACTGTGAATGACACATGGAGATGCTTTGCCAGTTACAGTACCACGACAGAAAGTCCGTCGTTTTTGGATAAGAGAGACAGCCCTTGCAACTTGCACTCCATTAAGATGTCGCACTGCAAGTGGCTGGTTGAATATAACGTCCACAAATGACAATAGCCATCTGTGTACCTCACTAAAATCACTGAGACACTGGGACTCACTTCAACAAAAGGGGTCACCTCACAGTGTGATGCATAAGCCATCCAATAGATAATGAATTATTTTAATTGTTGCCTACACTGAAAGTGAAGATGCAAGCAATACAATAAGGCTACAGGTACCGCGAGTAACAAAATATGTTTAACATACTGGGCGTTGACAACCGCATTCCACCAGATACTTTTGAACAGCGTATATGTGCTAACTTTATGTTACTGTTACATACTGCCAGATTAATGCTGCTGTGGTTCTTCGTATGCTGGAACACAATGCTCAGAGACGAAACTTACAGCTTTTAAACCCGAAATATATCTGATGCAGACATCCACCTGGGTCGTTACACGACCTCGTATGTCGTTAGAGGTGTAAAAGGTTAACAGCCCATTTCAAATCACTTTCGCAGCTGATGTAAGGTACTTAAACGGCGCTTTTATTCGAGTGAAACGTAGTTCCCTAAAGTTGGTACAGGAGCACTCGGCAATGCTACCTGCTCTCGCGAATGCGAGTTCACAATGGCCGCGCTGTCCCAGCTGCGACGGCGGCGGCGGCGGCGGCGGCGGCGCGCGTTTCCAGACGAACGGCGTCACATAACGGGCCAGCGCGCGCCTGCACTGCGCCTGGGCCGCCGCCAAGCGGCAAACGGCGTCGCTTTATGCGGCGGTCTCCTTGTTTATCGTCGCAGTTTCGCGTTTGAGCCGCAGAATGTCCGTAATACCGCCTGCAACATCATAGAAAGTTTTTTGTCCCAGTATTAACGATGTACCTAGTTACGGCAAGAAATGCACTGCGTGCTAATGGTTCATGAGCAACCGTACAGTGTGCTGTATTTTCTAAGATCCGCATTCAGACATTAGGAGAACATATGAAAATCTAAATATCTGTATTCGCAAAGAGCTCTATGAAATTCTCACATTAGATGGATGCTGCTTGATGAGATATATAGCACCATCTGCATCGGAAAACACATCAACAGGCTGCGATAAAGAGGGTGTTAGCAGCGTGAGCACTGCCACTCCTTTTCGTCTTAGGTATGTACACTCTAAGACAGAAAAAATGAAAAAGAAAAACGACGCAGTATGAAAGAAATACCCAAACGGGACGGAAATTGTTAGATGTACTATACTTGTACTAATAAGCAAATTACTACCGTTACAGGAAAGTAGGATGATTTATTCAAGAAATCTCCACAAATTGAGCAAGTCAGTGACATATTGGTTCACCTCTGGCTCTAATGCTAGGATTATTCTCTTGACATTGATTCATCGAGTTATTGGATGTCCTCCTAAGGGGCTGGCCGGTGTGGCCGTGCGGTTCTAGGCGCTTCAGTCTGGAACCGCGCGACTGCTACGGTCGCAGGTTCGAATCCTGCCTCGGGCATGGATGTGTGTAATGTCCTTAGGTTAGTTAGGTTTAAGTAGTTCTAAGTTCTAGGGGACTGATGACCACAGATGTTAAGTCCCATAGTGCTCAGAGCCATTTGTCCTCCTAAGGGATGTCGTGCTAAAATCTGTCCTTCTGAAAGATATCGTCGAGCGTTAGACAGTCAAAATCGCGAGGTGATTGACGGGCAGTGCGGTTAACGCTCCAGACTTTCTCCATTAGGGGAGAGATCCACCCTTGCTGGCCAAGATAGGGTTTGTAAAACACTAAGACAAGCGGTGGAAACGTCACGGTGTGCTGGCGGGCATTATCTTGCTGAAATGTAAACTCAGGATGGTCTGCCATGAAGGGCAACAAAATGGGAAGCAAAATATCGTCAAATGGCACATCACACCGTCACTCCCGGTGGTCGGATCGTATGGCGAGCAATAGTCTGGTTGGTATGCAACAGTTGTCTGGGATGTCTCCAGACACGTGTTCGTTAATCATGGGGACCCAGTTCAATGCAGAACTGGTCATAGATGACAACTGTACTCCACTGAATGAGATTCCAGGCCGGATACCTGTCTGGAGACGCCCCGTACAGCGGTGGGGTAGCAAACTGACTGCCCTCCGCCACACAGCCACACAACTAGTAGAGATGGTCCGGGTTGGCATTCATTTTCATAGCAGGACGCCTTCGGTTGTCATAAGAGACACCCATACAGCAAAACGGTATGTCGACGATGTTCTATGCCTCGTTTTGTTGCTCACCGTGGCAAGCCACGCTGCACTTATATTTTAGCAAGATAATGCCCGCCCACACACGTTAGAGTTTCTACTGCTTGTTTTCGTGCTTGCAGTACCCTACCTTGGCCAGCAAACAATCGCTGTATCTGTTCCCAACTAAGAGTGTTTGGAACATTCTCGGGGTTTTGATGATCTAACGCATCAGTTGCCAGGTTTTGTTTCGGTATCTCTCAGGACGACAACCAACAACTCTGACAATGAGTGTCAAGAACGAATAATTCATTGCATTATGGTCAGAGGTGCACCAATAAGTTCACGCACTCATCGTACCGCTAACTGTCGTCTCCGACCTCGAAATGGCTGGGAATTAACTACGTAAGGAAAGAGGCGGTTTTATTGACGACCTTTATGCTGCCCCCTCAGGCCTTTTCGTTTCGATTCTGAGCGGCGGTGTGTGTGAAATGTTTTCATCGACCATTCATAAGAAAATCGAGCGATTTTAATGCTGGGCGTCACGATTCTGACCTTCATCGCAGAGGCGTCAAAAGGAGGAGTGAAATGTAGGTAAGAGGGACTCTCCTATAGTGTGACACTTCCACCGGGGCGTTGGGGAGAATTTTGGCGAAATTTGGTGCCAGGGTTATATCGTTAACCCCCTTTAGACTTCATACGAACTTACGAGATCTGACTTTTTTCCCCGCATGTGTCGAAACTTGCTGTTTGAAGCTCGTCGAGACCGAGGGTGCCGTCGCAGGGGTCACGCTTTTGCACCATAACAAAGAAAGGTTGCAAGCACTTTTGATCCACATTTCAAACTTATGGGAGACAGTTACGGGGTTTCTTTAATTCTGTTACGCATTGTGACAACCAACTAATGAGGTTACAAACTGTCTGAAACCACAGGCCGGTTATAATTAAAGTGCAACCACTCAAACACATAGTTAAAATATGACAGTGACAGTTGGTAGATATGCTAATGCGTTAATGCGGGACCATATTACGCTGGAGAAAATACTGTTTCAGCTTTGGCTACCAGGTGAAGCACTCGCTGTGAAGGCAGGTCAGGCGTATAGAAATGCTTCCATATTCACTGAAGGGCCAAAGAAACTGGTATAGGCATATGTATTCAACTACCGAGATATGTAAATAGCCAAATACGGCGCTGCGTTCGGCAACGCCTATATAAGACAAGAGTCTGGCGCAGTTGTTAGATCGGTTACTGCTCCTACAATGGCGGCTATTAAGATTTAAGTGAATCTGAACGTGGTGTTATAGTCGGCGCACGGGCGATGGGACACAGTACGTCTGAGATAGCGATGAAGTGGGGATTTTCCCGTACGACCATTTCACGAGTGTACCGTGAATATCAGAAATCCGGTAAAACATCAAACCTCCGACATCGCTACTGCTGGAAAAAGATACTGCAAGGACGAGGCCAACGACGACTAAAGAGAATCGATCAACGTGACACAATTGCAACCCTTCCCCAATTTCCAATAGGATAATGCACCACCCTACACATTCAGAATTGCCACAGAATGGCTCCAGAAACACTCATCTGATACTGGGCCACCAACAAGTGTCAGCGTGCGAACCATTCAACGAAACATCATCGATATGGGCTTTCAGAGCCAAATGCCTACTCGTGTACCCTCGATGACTGCACGACACAAAGCTTTACGCCTAGCCTGGATCCGTGAACACCGACATTGGACTGTTGATGACTGGAAACATGTTGCCTGTTTGAACGAGTCTCGTGTCAAATTTTATCGAGCGGATGGGCATGTACGGTTATGGAGAGAACCTCATGAATCCATGGACCCAGCATGTCAGCAGGGGACTGTTCAAGGTGTTGAAGGCTCTGTAATGGTGTGGGCGTATGCAGTTAAAGTGATACGGGACGCCTGACACGTGTAGATACGGCTCTGACAGATGACACGTAAGTAAGCATCCTGTCTGATCACCTGCATCCATGCCTGTCCATTGTGCATTCCGACGACCTTGGCCAATTCCAGCAGGACAATGCGACACCCCACACTCCCCAGACATGAACATTATTCAGCATATCTGGGATGCCTTGCAACGTACTGTACTGAAGAGATCTCCACTCCGTCGCACTTTTTTCGGAATTATGGGCAGCCCTGCAGGATTCATGGTGTCAGTTCCCTCCAGCACTACTTCAGACATTAGTCGAGTCCATGCCACGTCGTGTTGCGGCACTTGTGCGTGCTTTCGGGGGCCCTACACGATATTAGGCAGGTGTACTAGTTTCTTTGGCTCTTCATCGTATAATAGATTACGAACGGGACGTAAACAGAAAAAGGTCGAACGAGTGATTTTACTATTAACCACCGCTTACAGAGTTTGTTCAGTATGAGCGCTGGAGACGTTGACGAGATGCTGCATCCGTAAAACGACGTGAACAACAGTTGTCGCAGAAGATCCAGTGGGATCTAAGCAACGTGTTCCTGTGTAACGGCCTTCAGATCGGACAGAGAGCTAATGAACGTATTCTTTTAGGTATCCCCAGAGCCAAAAGTCAGATAGATTCAGACTAGGTGATTTTTCTGGCCATGCATCTGGTAAACGTCTGGAGATAACACGTTCGTGGAACGTTGCATGAAGCAGATCTTTCATTGGGCGAGCGAATGTAGGTGTTTCCCCATCTTGCATGAAAACAGTATTTTTCACACTGTTGCATTCTATCAAAGTAGGTCTCGATAGCGTGCAGACGTCAAAGTACATATGACAAGCCCTCTGCGTGTATTCTCTTCAAAGAGGAACCGATTGAGAATAAACGTGGTTGTGAATCCACAATATACAGCCACGTACGGTGAGAGCAGTATCTCTTCGTGTACAGCAAGCGGTTTAATAGTACCCAAGATTCGGCAGTCCTGCGTATTCAGTGCGCACTGTAGTGTAAAATCTGCCTCGTCATTCCATCAAATACTGCGCGGCCATACTTTACTAACTTCAAACCGTGCCAGAAACAGAAAGGCAAATTCGGGCCGTTGCTGCGGATCGTGAGGTTTCAGTTGCTGCACCGCGTGGATCTTGTACGCGTACGGGTGTAAAAGAGACCCCAAAACTTTCCGTACTGTTGACCTTGGAATGGACAACCCTCGTGACACTGCACGAGCACTAGCATCTCCCGGGGCACGCACTGCATGTTCAGGTACAGCAGCAGCAACCCCGTCAATTACTCTCACCGAGATAGGACGCCTACCTCTTCCAGGTGCCTCACCAAGTTCACCCGTGCTTTCTAATTTCATTACCATCTTCTTTAAACCATTTAATGACATCCGGTCTCTCCTCATAGCCTTCAGCCGACGCTACTCTCTCACAGCAGTACTGTAATTGCTGCTGTTCACATAAAACAGTTTCACTAACAACGTACGTCCTCTCTTTTCGATAGCCACGCTGTTCACTCATATTGTAGCTTGCCAAACTGCAACCTGTTGGAAACAACTCGAATGAATTTGTCCTCCAGCGTAAATCAGTTTCGCATTAACACATCAGCATATCTACCGAGTATTACAGCATCAGCTTATCTACCAAGTAATTATAGCTCACACTGGACGTCTGTGAATAGCTGTACTTTAATTATAACCACCTGATAAATTCCACGTCGCTCACCACACGAAATAAATAGTATGGAACTGTCGTATTCCTGCGCTCTAATATGTAAGTCGCGACCCTCACCTCAAGCGGCAGACTTTCTCCGAGTATGTCTTCGAGATATTTTCCGGGTGTGTTCCCTCAAAGCGTCGTCGAGAGTTTGTCTGATAGAGTGTACCAGTTCCACTGCATTGACAGCTACAGCTCCAGTCATCGCAGCTCAGTCGTCCGAGGAGGATTCGTCGTTCTCGGACAGTACCTGCGCAGGACAGAGAATTGTGTTGCACACTGATTTTACCTATCCCCGGAGCTCGACTGTCACAGGCTAGGAATATTATTCAACGATCTCTCAAATTGAGTATTTGTGTATTACTGCGATTTAGGAACAGAACAATAGTGATTTCTGTACATGTTATGTGTGGCTGATGTGAAGTTGGGAGTATTGTCCTTGTTTACACTGAAAGCAGCAGCAGCAGCAGCACGGCGTTTGTTGTCAGCGTATGCGATGGCGACAAAATCTAACTACATAATTGCTGACTCTGATTCTTCAAACCAAGACATACATTACGATTCTTGGGACCAGACTAGGCAGCACGAACGTACTGCGTGAATCAAAACCTGATCTATTTTACCACAAAATTGCACTTAGGCAACGACTGTATATTGTCTGCAAAAGTTCGTATGAATTTTCAAAGTTTAAGCTACTTTTAGAAACACTCTGTATGAGGTGCACTGAACAACGAAGTACAGAATTAGATCCAAACGAAAGCGAAAACATCGGTTTCATCCAGGGGTACTTATTTTACAATGTGAGGCGGCATCCTGCCCAGGAAACTGTGTTAACCGACATGTAACTGTACAAATATGTCATTCACTTCAAGTTGAAACTCGATTTACGTTATTATACAGCACGTCCTAGCGAAATAAAAATTTCATTGATACCAGTGTCATATGTCTGCCTGATCTAGAACTTTTGTCGTTCGCTTTTATGGTTTTTTTCTGTTTTTTATTTGTTTTATTTTTGACCTTTGCCTTTTGCGGGCAAGTGCTCTACTATCCTTTTTTTCCAAAAAAAACCTCTTTTGTATGAAAATAAAAGACAACGTTCTGCATAAAATAACACAATATCCTTCGAAAACGTAAAACTTCCGCAAAGGCCTTCTTTTTTTATTTTTTTATTTTTTGCTTTTTTTTTGTTTTTGTTAAACATATATGAGTATACAGTCTCACCATCAGCAGCAACCCAAAGTTATTCATTTTTTTTTTTTTTCCTTGGGAGAACACCGGAGAAAGAAAACAAATAGGCTGCAGTTAGAGAGCTATGCGTGAAAAGGATAAACATGTGTAAGGAAAAAAAACTTAGAAGAGGAGGAGAAAAGAGAAGTGAAATAAAATAGGAATACTTTCCGCGCCATGCTCCACTTCGGCGCGCCAGCAGAACAAAATGCATTCTATCATTGACCATTAAAGGGGAACGTGGGATCGTCCAGTCTTGGCTGGCACGGGTCGTTGAGATTCCAGCTTTGAGGCGGGTTGGTGAAAATACTCCGTAAATAGTTCGCGAAAGTGGCCCGATAGCGTCGATGTTGGCGAAGGATGTGGTGATGTACTTGGAGGAGTGTCCAAAAGTCCGCCGGATCGACGATGTCGTCCCGGAAGAGGTAGTTGATAGCCATGCCACTGATCCATGTGATGGCGTGCCACTTAGCCGATGGAAAATAGGTCGTATCTGGATATATCATCATGCTAGGAGAAACGTGATGTGGTGGTACTCGGAGGTAGAACACCACAATCTTCTGTACGAGGGTCCAGACAGCTGCTGCTGGTCCACACTCAAGACGATGTAAATCTGTATCTTCGGCATTGAACTTGAGGCAGAGGGGTGAGTCCACAGTGCGATGCGATGCAATTTCTGTCTTGTAGAATACTTGCCGTTGACGAGAAGGTCATGGTTGGTGGATCGTTTTCCAAACTGTAGGCCATGAAACCTGGGGGTGATGTGTTTCGACGGGGTTGCGGGGTGGAGACTTTCGGAGAAGGCAATAGATGTCGCGGGTGGTCGTCTTCCTGGTCCTGGGGAGCTCGGTGCATATGTAGCTGTACTCCAAAAAGAAACGGCCGATATGTGATATCGGAGGTGGGATGTGTGCCAGAGACGTCGGTGGGCGTCTCAAAACAGGTGCGAGCTCGGTGATCAACATTCCAGTAAAACTAGCATTTTGACTTTTCCATAACCGGAGCATAGTATTGGTGTAAAGTGCCGTAGTCTTGCCTCTCACATTAACCAGATCGAGGCCACCGTCCCGCTGCTGTAAGGTGAGAGCTTCATACTGGACTTTGAAAATGTGTCCAGAACAAATAAAATAGCCGAAAGCCACCTGTAATCTGGCCGCCATTGTCGCAGTGATGGGCAGAATCTGCGCTATATGGGGTATCCGGGCTGCCAGATGGGTATTGACGAAGGTGGTTCAAATGGCTCTGAGCACTATGGGACTCAACTGCTGAGGTCATTAGTCCCCTAGAACTTAGAACTAGTTAAACCTAACTAACCTAAGGACAGCACAAACATCCATGCCCGAGGCAGGATTCGAACCTGCGACCGTAGCGGTCTTGCGGTTCCAGACTGCAGCGCCTTTAACCGATTGACAAAGGTGACTCTCTGGCACATATTCAGCGGGCGTAGTATGTGATTTTGTATGTTGGCCCGGATGCGTTGCAGTAGCGTCCGAAAATTGATCGCCGAGGTGCGGCGAATGTCTCGCGTGTACACTAATCCGAGACAACGAAGGGTGTCCACCAGTTGAAACGGGACTAGGCTGTCTGCGGGAAGGCCGCAGCCGATCTTCATGGCGCATGATTTTGCGACGTTCATAGCGCTCCCTGCCCCTGCACTGTAACGGGTAATCCACTGCATCGCAGCTTGTACGTCGGCCGCTGAAAGTACGACGAGGGCCAAGTCGTCCGCGTAAGCTCGGCAGCGGAACATATGATCCCGGAGTGGAATACCTGTCAAACGGCGCCGTAATCCGCAAATGAGTGGTTCCATCGCAATGTGCATAAAGCACCGTCGACAAAGGGCAAGCGTTCAATCCGTATAGGTTCTGTAAGTCTGCCGTTGAGGAGAAGTCTGGACGTTGCTCCACGAAGGAGCCGCATAATCACTTGAGTGAACGTCGGGAGAATTGCCATTCGGCCCATCACGGCGTTGAGGAATGCATGATTGACGCGTCAAACGCTTGTTTGAAGTCGATGGAGATTAAAGCGCCTGGCAGTCGCGAGTGTGTTGCCACAGCGATCACATCTCGATATTCCCTGAGGGCTGTCTGTATATTACGATCGCCACCTAAGGATGTTTGTTCGTGGGAAACAATGTCTCGTAAGACATGTTTGAGTCGCACTGCTAGAAGGCGTGTAAAAATCTTGAAGTCGGAATTGAGTAACGTGATCGGCCGATAACTGTCGAGTCGTGTTCCTCCTGCGGGTTTCGGGACTGGTACAAGTAAGCCTTCCATGAACATTGGTGGCGGGTTCGCCGCGCCGGACAAAAGTTCCCAGTACATGTCCCTCCATCGTGGCAACATCAAATCTTGGAAGGTTCTGTAAAATTCGAGAGGTAAGCCATCCGGGCCGGGAGATCGATTCAGAGACCCCTTGGCCACAGCGCCTTGGACGTCGTCGGTGGTCACTTCAGCAGTCAGGAGGGTTGCAGCTGCTGCGTTTAGAGTACCAAGTGTCTCCTGGGAAACCTCAGCAATGGCCTCTGCACCGGCAGGTAATTCTTGATAGAAAAGTCTATAGTGCGTTGTGAATGCATCCGCAATGGTAGCTTGCGAAGTCAGCCGTGGTCCATCAGGTAGGTCTAAAGTTGTCGTTAAAGCCTGTCGGCGTCGAAGAACATTTTGAACAATGTGATGCATAGAAGGTTCTTCACCGTTAATCCTATCTTGGGTGCGTGCTCGTACAATGGCTCCCTCTAGACGGCATCTGGTCAAGGTTAAAGTCTTCGCCATGATGCGTTGAGCTTCTTTTAGACGATCTGGGGATGGAGGATGATCCATGAGTTCACGTAGAGCGCTATAGTAAAAATCAGTTGTGTGGTGATTCCACCTGGCTTTGGCTCTGCCATAGTGTGTCAATGTGCGTCGGATGGCCGGTTTGACGCACAGCAACCACCACTGCAGTGTGGTCTCGTAACGCATAATGCGTTGAACCCAGGTGTGCCACGTGTCGGTGACCTGTTGTCGACATTCAGGGATCCGCAGTAGCGTGACATTGAGTTTCCAAGGTCCTGCACTGCGCCATATAGGTTGTCGCCGTAGATTCATGGTACAGATGTAGATGTCATGATCCGAAAAGGCAGACGGCCAACGTTCCGCGTCGAGGAGAACTGATTTTAGAGCGTCAGAGATGTATATTCTATCAAGTCGGCTGGCGGAGTGGCTCTTGATGTGTGTATACCCCGGGCGGTCGCCGTGTACCACTCGCCAAGTGTCGAGGAGACGAAGGCGGTGGACGAGGAAGCGAAGTTCCTGATATGTGGTGAAATGGGAGTATTGGTCTGTGCACTCGAGAACACAGTTGAAATCTCCACCTACGATGAGATGATCGTATCGACCGAGGAATAAATGCGTGATATCTTCTGCGTAGAACTGGGAGCGATCCCTCCGTTTATCAGTGCCCGATGGGGCGTAGATATTTATGATTTTGACTCCTTCAACTGTTATGGCCACCCCTCGCGCCGTTGGGAGGTATGCGACATCGGAAACTGCAATCCGTTCTCGTAGGAGGATGGCTGCGCCTGTGTGTTCCATAGCCGTAGGGGCGGCGTACGTCTCATATCCATAACACCCAGTCCAAGTTGCTGTCCTCAGTTATTGTAACAGGGCGATGTCGATGTCCGCTGCTCTTAGCGTGTCACGGAGCAGTTGAAGTTTAACGTGGGAGCCGATGTTATTAGTATTGATAGTAGCTATTCGGTACGCCTGATGGGAGATCCGCGCTGCCGATAGGTTCGTAGCTGGTGAAGATTGTCGTGGTGGATGCTGGAAGTCCATAGAAGTCGCAGGAGTCGCCGTAGAAACTTCCCCCATTTTAGTGTTGGTCTAACGGAGGAACAGATCTCATTTCCGCATCAGATGGAGGTGGGAAATCCGTGTCATCCGCCCATGAAAGGTGTCCGACAGGTTTGACATCGGCGAGAGGTGGCAGCGCTGGCCGAGTCGGCTCAACTGCATTGGTGACAACAGGCGTGCTATGTTCCATGGCTTCTGGGCGCAGGGCGTGCGCACGATTTTGTTGGACGGTTCACCGTCTTGTGGATGGCGCGTCTCCGTGGCGGAGGAGAAAGGGTTATCGTGTTCTCCGTGAGAGTGATGTGCCATCTCTTCGTCCTGCGGAGGGGGCTCAATGGTCGATTCTGATGTCTTGCGGCGTTTTTTTCGTCGTTTGGGTGACTTCTGCTTACGGCAATGAGTTTCGGTTTCTGAGGAAGGAAGAGATTCACGTCGTTCTGGTACAAAAGCCGCGGGTGCTATGATGCGGTCGTCATTCTCCAGAACACTCTCATCGGTATCCTTGTGATCTTCTAGCGTGGGTGTGTCCGGCTGTTGGACATGTTCACGGGCGGCATCGCCGGTGTCAAAGTGCTGGGAGGCCTCCGGGTGTATCGGACCAGAGAGACGCTCATGAACGGCGTCTTGTGAGGGCTGGACGTGCAGCGTCGCCGCATAGGTGACTGGAAGGGTGGTTGTGGTTCTGTCGGTGTTCGTATCGTCGTGCCTTAGTTGTGTGATGCGGCGTTGCAGGCATTCATTACGGACGTGGCCTTCTTTGCCACAACCGGAACATGTTCGAGGTTGTCCGTCGTAAATGACCACCGCACGGCAGCCGCCGATAGAAATGTACGATGGAACGTGCCGTTTGAGATCGATTCGGACTTGTCTCACACCATTAAGCACCGGATACGTCGTAAACTGTGCCCAAGTCTCGGCTACGTGGCTCTGGACTTTTCCGAACGGGCTTAGCGCAGCGATGACTTCATCTTCATTCACCTCGAAAGGCAGTTTGAACACACGGATCGTCCGAAGGCCAAGTCCTGCATGGTCGACATCCACAGGCCCGACGTTTCCGTCGGAGTGCCGAAATTTTAGTCCATGTCGCGTCCTTTCAATAATCTCGTTGTAGGCAGCGTCGGAAGTCATCTTCACATAAACGACACTGCTAATGATCGACAGGTGTATGCCGATGAGTTCGTCACGGGGGATCTTCACGTCTTCGCGTAGGAAACGTTCGACGGCCAGTGCTTTGGGTCGTGCGTATTCATTTGAGAAGGTGAACTTAAGAGTGTTCTTCCTGTAAGAGTTGGCCATTACAGCTTGTTCCACGCAGAAGCGCTGTGACGAGGAAGTAAACAAAACACTCGGCGCGCGCAGCGGCGTGGACGGCCGAGCGCGGTGCGCACTGCTGCCCTGCCGAACGCAGACTGTTGGTTCAAATGGCTCTGAACACTATGGGACTTAACATCTATGGTCATCAGTCCCCTAGAACTTAGAACTACTTAAACCTAACTAACCTAAGGACATCACACAACACCCAGTCATCACGAGGCAGAGAAAATCCCTGACCCCGCCGGGAATCGAACCCGGGAACCCGGGCGTGGGAAGCGAGAACGCTACCGCACGACCACGAGCTGCGGACTGTTCGCTTTTCCTAGCTTCCTGAGATAAAATCCCACAAAGAGTGGAAAAAACTGCAATGGCTCACGCTGTTACACTAGCGGTGTTAGCGACCTAGCTTATTGCACCAAGACAGTACATCTGACAACCTGTAGTGCATATCAGGGAAACCTTTTAACTAAATACCAGTACTTCACTAATAGTTCTATAAATAATCATAGAACAAGAGCAAGTTTCGATTTATATTTACCCATAGAAAACACACAGAAAACTCAAAATAACATTCTACATCTTGGGGTAAAATTGTATAATAATTGGCAAAGGAGCTGAAAAAAGGTTATTAAAATACATCTGCTTAAAATGGCAGCTAAAAGGGTTTTCATAAATAATGCACACTACACAATTAAAGATAACTTAAAACGAACTTCTCATCCTGGCCTTGGAGGCCCATGGGATGTCTATCGGCTGCCGTATCGCCGATCGCCTTATAGAGCCACGTGGGTGCGGTATGGAGGGACATGGGGCCAGCACAGCGCTCTCCTGGCCGTTTTGCAGACATTCCACGCCGGGTAGCAATCACTACTCGGTCGAGTAGTTCCTCAGTTCGCATCACGAGACTGAGTGCATCCCGTACCAGTCCCATGAAGGAAAAATCCTTGGCTGTACTGGGCATCGAACCCGGTTCTTCCGCGCGGCAGGCATCTATGCTGAGAAGAATTTTTTTGTTGATCTCATTTTCTTCGTATTGTTATTTGCATTTCTTCTGGGTGGACGTGCAATGATACCCGTTCAAGATCATCACTGATTCCTTCACTCAGTTGTTTATAACAGAGGGCGGCTAACCCTCCGACCGAACGCTCTGAGCTGCAATGCTAGTACCACTCAGCTACGAAGGCGGACGGTTAAATATTACTTAGAGGACTCAAAGTAGTGGGTAGTGATGTAAGAGAATAATTACTACACTTTCTCACATTTCAATACATGATCATGGTTTACTGTTTCCACACGGAAACCATGAATCGAGATGCCAAATGCATAATGGTAAATCCTGCTGACGCAGTTTTTCAGGTGGACTGGGGAGCATGGTTGAATATGGCAGGAACGGAATTTGGAGGTTAATGTAAGGAGCACAGCACCGTATTCACCGTCCAGGAGCCATCAGTAGCTGTCCTCATTGTGTGCGGGAATTAAGACCAGATCTTTGTCTTATATTTCACGTTACCTAAAACAAATTATGTGTAAATCAAGGAACATTACATAACAGGGCCTTAACGAATGATGTGGTGGAGCTGCTAAAACAGTTATCTGTTAGTCTGTCCGGCCGCCCTGAGTGTGCTCCCTGCCGCCGTTGGATAAGCAGCTGCAGCAGCAAGTCGTATACTCCTAGCTCACTCATTTGTTACATAGTTTAATTCTTAATTTCTTTGCGTGTTTTTGGTACTTGCATTGTGTAATTCATAAATTTCGGGCGTATTATAGTATTTGAGAGTTGTAGCATCGCGTTTTAGTACCTGAATAGTGTAAATTCGCGTAGTCGTTTGTCTACTGTTTTGTTTTGAACGGCCAGTGTCGGTTGGTCGCAGTTAGTGTGCTCCCTGCCGCCGTTGGATAAGCAGCTGCAGCAGCAAGTCGTATACTCCTAGCTCACTCATTTGTTACATAGTTTAATTCTTAATTTCTTTGCGTGTTTTTGATACTTGCATTGTTTAATTCATAAATTTCGAGCGTATTATAGTATTTGAGAGTTGTAGCATCGCGTTTTAGTACCTGAATAGTGTAAATTCGCGTAGTCGTTTGTCTACTGTTTTGTTTTGAACGGCCAGTGTCGGTTGGTCGCAGTCAGTGTGCTCCCTGCCGCCGTTGGATAAGCAGCTGAGCAGCAAGTCGTATACTCCTAGCTCACTCATTTGTTACATAGTTTAACTCTTAATTTCTTTGCGTGTTTTTGGTTCTTGCATTGTTTAATTCATAAATTTCGGGCGTATTATAGTATTTGAGAGTGTAGCATCGTGTTTTAGTACCTGAATAGTGTAATTTCGCTTAGTCTCCTTCCGCCGCCGAGCAGTGTCAGCAGTGCGCAAGTAGCAGCATTACTGCATTTACTAGGCAATCTTGTATTTTAATAACCGTTTAAATTTTGTCGATTTGTTTGCGCTCTCTGTAGATTAGTTCAGACGTTCTTAGCAAAACAGTTTTTAGCATGGATAGGGACTGCAACTGCTGTGTTCGGATGCAGGCTGAGTTGGCATCCCTTCGCTCCCAGCTTCAGGCAGTGTTGGCTTCGGTCACACAGCTTGAGGCTGTTGCCAATGGGCATCACTGTGGGGGTCGGGATGGGGGTTTGTCGGGGACGGCCAGCTCGTCCCACGCATCCCCTGATCGGACTACGACTGTGGTTGCCCGGGATACTGCCCGCATTGAGGCTGATCCCTCACCTGTGGTAGAGAGGGAGGTCGTTTCAAGGTGTGGCAGGGGGCGAAAGACATTCCGGAGGGCTGAACGGAAAGCCTCTCCAGTTTGTCTGACGAACCGGTTTCAGGCTCTGTCTCAGGCTGATACTGATCTTCGGCCTGACATGGCTGCTTGTCCTGTTCCAGAGGTTGCCCCTCAGTCTGCAAGATCCGGGCAGTCGCAGAGGGTGGGCTTACTGGTAGTTGGGAGCTCCAACGTCAGGCGCGTAATGGGGCCCCTTAGGGAAATGGCAGCAAGAGAGGGGAAGAAAACCAATGTGCACTCCGTGTGCATACCGGGGGGAGTCATTCCAGATGTGGAAAGGGTCCTTCCGGATGCCATGAAGGGTACAGGGTGCACCCATCTGCAGGTGGTCGCTCATGTCGGCACCAATGATGTGTGTCGCTATGGATCGGAGGAAATCCTCTCTGGCTTCCGGCGGCTATCTGATTTGGTGAAGACTGCCAGTCTCGCTAGCGGGATGAAAGCAGAGCTCACCATCTGCAGCATCGTCGACAGGACTGACTGCGGACCTTTGGTACAGAGCCGAGTGGAGGGTCTGAATCAGAGGCTGAGACGGTTCTGCGACCGTGTGGGCTGCAGATTCCTCGACTTGCGCCATAGGGTGGTGGGGTTTCGGGTTCCGCTGGATAGGTCAGGAGTCCACTACACGCAACAAGCGGCTACACGGGTAGCAGGGGTTGTGTGGCGTGGGCTGGGCGGTTTTTTAGGTTAGATGGCCTTGGGCAAGTACAGAAAGGGCAACAGCCTCAACGGGTGCGGGGCAAAGTCAGGACATGCGGGGACCAAGCAGCAATCGGTATTGTAATTGTCAACTGTCGAAGCTGCGTTGGTAAAGTACCGGAACTTCAAGCGCTGATAGAAAGCACCGAAGCTGAAATCGTTATAGGTACAGAAAGCTGGCTTAAGCCAGAGATAAATTCTGCCGAAATTTTTACAAAGGTACAGACGGTGTTTAGAAAGGATAGATTGCATGCAACCGGTGGTGGAGTGTTCATCGCTGTTAGTAGTAGTTTATCCTGTAGTGAAGTAGAAGTGGATAGTTCCTGTGAATTATTATGGGTGGAGGTTACACTAAACAACCGAACTAGGTTAATAATTGGCTCCTTTTACCGACCTCCCGACTCAGCAGCATTAGTGGCAGAACAACTGAGAGAAAATTTGGAATACATTTCACATAAATTTTCTCAGCATGTTATAGTCTTAGGTGGAGATTTCAATTTACCAGATATAGACTGGGACACTCAGATGTTTAGGACGGGTGGTAGGGACAGAGCATCGAGTGACATTATACTGAGTGCACTATCCGAAAATTTCCTCGAGCAATTAAACAGAGAACCGACTCGTGGAGATAACATCTTGGACCTACTGATAACAAACAGACCCGAACTTTTCGAATCTGTATGTACAGAACAGGGAATCAGTGATCATAAGGCCGTTGCAGCATCCCTGAATATGGAAGTTAATAGGAATATAAAAAAAGGGAGGAAGGTTTATCTGTTTAGCAAGAGTAATAGAAGGCACATTTCAGACTACCTAACAGATCAAAACGAAAATTTCTGTTCCGACACTGACAATGTTGAGTGTTTATGGAAAAAGTTCAAGGCAATCGTAAAATGCGTTTTAGACAGGTACGTGCCGAGTAAAACTGTGAGGGACGGGAAAAACCCACCGTGGTACAACAACAAAGTTAGGAAACTACTGCGAAAGCAAAGAGAGCTCCACTCCAAGTTTAAACGCAGCCAAAACCTCTCAGACAAACTGAAGCTAAACGATGTCAAAGTTAGCGTAAGGAGGGCTATGCGTGAAGCGTTCATTGAATTCGAAAGTAAAATTCTATGTACCGACTTGACAGAAAATCCTAGGAAGTTCTGGTCTTACGTTAAATCAGTAAGTGGCTCGAAACAGCATATCCAGACACTACGGGATGATGATGGCATTGAAACAGAGGATGACACGCGTAAAGCTGAAATACTAAACACCTTTTTCCAAAGCTGTTTCACAGAGGAAGACCGCACTGCAGTTCCTTCTCTAAATCCTCGCACAAACGAAAAAATGTCTGACATCGAAATAAGTGTCCAAGGAATAGAAAAGCAACTGGAATCACTCAATAGAGGAAAGTCCACTGGACCTGACGGGATACCAATTCGATTCTACACAGAGTACGCGAAAGAACTTGCCCCCCTTCTAACAGCCGTGTACCGCAAGTCTCTAGAGGAACGGAGGGTTCCAAATGATTGGAAAAGAGCACAGATAGTCCCAGTCTTCAAGAAGGGTCGTCGAGCAGATGCGCAAAACTATAGACCTATATCTCTTACGTCGATCTCTTGTAGAATTTTAGAACATGTTTTTTGCTCGCGTATCATGTCATTTCTGGAAACCCAGAATCTACTATGTAGGAATCAACATGGATTCCGGAAACAGCGATCGTGTGAGACCCAACTCGCCTTATTTGTTCATCAGACCCAGAAAATATTAGATACAGGCTCTTAGGTAGATGCTATTTTTCTTGACTTCCGGAAGGCGTTCGATACAGTTCCGCACTGTCGCCTGATAAACAAAGTAAGAGCCTACGGAATATCAGACCAGCTGTGTGGCTGGATTGAAGAGTTTTTAGCAAACAGAACACAGCATGTTGTTATCAATGGAGAGACGTCTACAGACGTTAAAGTAACCTCTGGCGTGCCACAGGGGAGTGTTATGGGACCATTGCTTTTCACAATATATATAAATGACTTAGTAGATAGTGTCGGAAGTTCCATGCGGCTTTTCGCGGATGATGCTGTAGTATATAGAGAAGTTGCTGCATTAGAAAATTGTAGCGAAATACAGGAAGATCTGCAGCGGATAGGCACTTGGTGCAGGGAGTGGCAACTGACCCTTAACATAGACAAATGTAATGTATTGCGAATACATAGAAAGAAGGATCCTTTATTGTATGATTATATGATAGCGGAACAAACACTGGTAGCAGTTACTTCTGTAAAATATCTGGGAGTATGCGTACGGAACGATTTGAAGTGGAATGATCATATAAAACTAATTGTTGGTAAGGCGGGTACCAGGTTGAGATTCATTGGGAGAGTGCTTAGAAAATGTAGTCCATCAACAAAGGAGGTGGCTTACAAAACACTCGTTCGACCTATACTTGAGTATTGCTCATCAGTGTGGGATCCGTACCAGGTCGGATTGACGGAGGAGATAGAGAAGATCCAAAGAAGAGCGGCGCGTTTCGTCACTGGGTTATTTGGTAACCGTGATAGCGTTACGGAGATGTTTAATAAACTCAAGTGGCAGACTCTGCAAGAGAGGCGCTCTGCATCGCGGTGTAGCTTGCTCGCCAGGTTTCGAGAGGGTGCGTTTCTGGATGAGGTATCGAATATATTGCTTCCCCCTACTTATACTTCCCGAGGAGATCACGAATGTAAAATTAGAGAGATTAGAGCGCGCACGGAGGCTTTCAGACAGTCGTTCTTCCCGCGAACCATACGCGACTGGAACAGGAAAGGGAGGTAATGACAGTGGCACGTAAAGTGCCCTCCGCCACACACCGTTGGGTGGCTTGCGGAGTATCAATGTAGATGTAGATGTAGATGTAAGTTTTCCGTTGTTTCCCTAGATCACTAAAGCAAATACCGGGATGGTTCCTTGATCTAGGCCACGGCCGACCATATGATCTATCCTCGTACACGTCGATCCTCATAAATCATGTTGTGGATATTGTGTTTCTTGTATTTTGACTTACTGATCTGCATTGTTTTACCTTGACAACTCCTATCTCATTATAAGATCACCGTTGTAAGAATAAAGATAAATAAATAATTAAATAAATAAATTGCCTCAATATTCGTACTTACACTCTGTCCTGTCCAAACCCTTAACATTCCAATCCCTCAGCATAGAAAAATCGTATCCCAAAACACACTCAGTTCTAAATGTACCCCAAAAGTAAAACTGGCCCATGAATCCACACTTAAAAAATACGGCATAGAGGGTACGGACGGATCTGCAATTACACCCCTATCAAAAACAAACCTTTTGGTAGCATGATTTTAAACCCAGAGTTCAGTAACGTAAGTGGAGTATCTAGCGCAATACAGCAATGGCAAACCACCATCATTTTGCGCTGTTAATGAAGGATGTCATTTTGAACTGTGATGGGGTTTTCAGTTGCCGCAGTAGCCATTCTTGTAATGATGAATTACCACAGACAAAGTATGGCTCGCCAGCAAAAGATTCTCTGCGAACCTTACTTGCTGCCACCACAGGCGATTTCGGCACGTTATCTGGTATTCACGTGAGATGCGCTGCCACAATTATTGCAGAATATATACATGCTGTTATACGTGAGAGGAAATTATTTCAGCTGGTGATCTATTCCAATTAGATATTAATTTCCGTGAGCAGATTTTCTCATCGTTGGATATGTTCTAACGTGATTGTATGAAGACTTTGGTGCATTAAACCATAATAGACCAGAAAAAAATTTGATTCACAGCTCTCTTTCTCATTGAGCACCAGATAACACGGGTAACCGTTGCAAAACAGGCCGTTCCGTTGTAATTCTTTATCAGTTCTTTTGGCCAGTTTCTATTTTAGGCAGTCGCCAAGCGCATAGATAGATATACACACGGAGGCGAAAAAGTGACAAGACACACATATACAGATAGGATGCACGTATACAAATGGCAGCAGTATCGCCTACGCAAGGTATAATAGGGCTGTGCATCTGCGGAGCTGTCATTCGTACTCAGATGATACATGTGAAAAGGTGTCCTCCGTGATTATGGCTGCACGACGCGAAGCAGCAGACATTGGAGGGAGAATGGTAGTTGGAGCTTGATGCGTTAGACGTTTCACTTCGCAAATAGTTAGGAAATTCAATATTCCGACATCTACAGAGTCAATAGTGTCCGAGAATACCAAATTTCAGGCATTACCACAATGCAGAGGCCGATGGCCTTCACTTAACGACCGAGAGCACTAACTTTTGCATACAGTTGTCAGTGCTAACAGACAATCAACACTGCGTGAAAGAATCTCTGAAATGAATGAGATACGTACAACGAACGTATCCGTTAGGAAAGTGCGGTGGAATTTGGCGTCAATGGCCTGTGGCAGCAGACGGCCGACACGAGTGCCTTTGCTAACAGCAGGAAATCGCCTACAGCGCAACTCCTGGACTCGTGATCAAATCGATTGGACGCTAGACGACTGTAAAACCGTGGTCTGGTTAGATGCGTCCCAATTTCAGTTGGTAAGAGCTGATGGCACGGTTCGATTGTGGCGCAGACCCCACGAAGCCATGGACCCAAGTCAATAAGGACATGGAATCGACGGGGGTCTCTGGAACAGCTGAACTGACGATTGATTGGAAATGTTTATGTTTGTCTGCTTGGAGACCATTTTCAGCCATTCATGGAATTCATGTTCCCAAACAATGATGGAATTTTTATGGCTGACAATGCTCCATGTCACTGGACACAGTTGCTCGTTGAAGAACATTCTGGACAATTCGAGCGAATGTTTTGGTCATCCATATCACACGACATGGGACATAATCGAGAGGTCAGTTCGTGCACAAAATTCTGCTTCGGTAACACTTTCGCAATTATGGGCAGCAGTAGAAAAAGCATGTTTGAATATTTATGCAGGGGACTTCCAACGGCTTGCTGAGTCCATATCACGTCGAACTGCAGCATTACACCGGCAAAAGGAGGTCAGACAAGATATTTCGAGGTACCCCATGACGTTTGCCACGCCTATGTGGGCACTTTTTAAAAACTCATTTGCGAAACAAGTCTAACTTGGCACGGCCATAAGTGGCCAAAATGTCGAACCAAGTAACATTTAATGATTTTTGATGCGTACCTTTCACATTGATGTATCCACATCCATGTGTGCGCTTAGCGGTAATGAAAGTACAAACTGGTCAGAAGAGATGAAAAAGCGTTCAACCGAACAGGTGTATGGAAATGGTTATATCTGACCCGACAAGCACTCATCAGGTGAAAGTGTGTACCAATTCTTTCTTTTTTTGTCTCTTTTACTGCCTGTTATGATGTTTGCGGTGAGGTAGGCAGCCGTCACAAAATGGCTCTGAGCACTATGGGACTTAACTTCTGAGGTCAGCAGTCCGCTAGAACTTAGAACTACTTAACCCTAACTAACCTAAGGACATCACACACATCCATGCCCGAGGCAGGATTCGAACCTGCGACCGTAGCGGTCGCGCGGTTCCAGACTGTAGCGCCTAGAACGGCTCGGCCACCACGGCCGGCAGGCAGCCGTCAATTTCATAGCTTAGAGGTTACGAGGTTAGGTAGTTGTCGTAAGGGGCATCGAAATATTAATTTCTGCCCATTAGATCCACATCTAAAAGCACTGTTTAGGATTTTGTACCACCTTCGCAATTTTGACGCAGAAATTTCGGAACGCTATGTCTAACTAACTATAACTCTGATAGCTTCACACCGCATAAAAACAGGCACACAGTGGCAGTGCATCCCATAAGAATAAGCTGGTCGTGCTGACCGTGTCTAGCCAGCGGTCGCCGCTATGTCCCCCATCCGCCTCCACCGCTGCCGCCGCCGCCTCCAGCGACCGACCACTGAGTGCTGTGGCGGGGCGGTCGTCCTCTTATAGGAGAGCCGCTGCCTCCTGGGCCACTAGCGGTAATGGCCGGCGCTGGTTTAATCAAGAGAGCGTCGCTTCTGGCACTGTTTCTTAGCATTTTATGCTGGGGTGCTCATGCAGCATGGCAAGAACGGTATCCCCACCGTGTTACACTTCTGCTGGATGGATTAATCAACGGTTTCTGTCTACAAATGGATCCAAGTATTCTAATCAAAATTTTATTGTAGTCAGCCAATTATATGTCTCCCCCGCTTCCCAACCCCTTCTTCATTCGACAGCTAATACGTCGCCTAGAAACATTCTCATTATGTTTACCAAAATAAATTAAGATATTTCCATCCATATCCACCTTAATAAGAGGAGACAACGAATATCAAATGGTTTATTAAAATGAACATCTAATTTCTTCTAATACGTTGGCAGCTAAAATTTTAATTGCGTCCTTGTTCTGGCAAGACTAAATGGCTACACTAATTATACTTTTCTATTTTTTGTCCGACGTCGAGACTGTTTGTGTGAAATTTTGTTACCGAATTAAGGCATGCAAAAGGTAATTGGATAACGCTTGCTACATGTTCGAATATGCTGCCTTACAGTTCGTAATTTTGTAAATTTAATTACTGACACGGTGAAAGTCACGGTACAGTAACTTAATAAGCAATTAAAACCAAATAGTTTAGATAACTATTGTGCGGCATTGTCAAGACGGCATGCAAAAAAAAAAAAAATCGTGCGACCAGAGCCTCCCGTCGGGTAGACCGTTCGCCGGGTGGAAGTCTTTCTTTATGACGCCTCTTCGGCGACTTGCGCGTCTATGGGGGTGAAATGATGATGATTAGGACAACACAACACCCAGTCCCTGAGCGGAGAAAATCTCCGACCCAGCCGGGAATCGAATCCGGGCCCTTAGGATTGACATTCAGTCGCGCTGACCACGCAGCTACCAGGGGCGGACACTGCATGTAATAATGCTTCTAAATTCCTAGAAAATAACACCACACTATGGGAACATATATTTTGGACAGTAAGTTAAATACGTCGTTCTTATCACAGTTACGTTTAGATGGGGCTTCTTATAAAATTAAGTACCAAATACACAGGCAGAAAAGGAATAGTGTTAGGTCATGAAGCACCACTCCCGTATTTATCAAACTTTCTGGAGATGTTCAACATATAACGGGGACTGAATGACTAAACTTTCATTTCAATTGATGTCTATAATGAACGTCAGTATGAAGTGGGTCCCCACTCTTAAGTGCACTGCAGCACGGAAGCAAACAGAATCCCAATTTCTTACCACGCCTGCAGCATATGTTGTGTTTTTTCATGACGTCTGCTGGTTGGAATCTGGTATGAAAGTAAATGTCTTTCCATCACATCCCATGACTACTCTTTTTCGCACACTGTTGCCCTAAACCCATCTCGTCAAGCAGTCATTTCATTTCTGCCAACCGTCCCTCCGACCCGTTGGTCGACCTTTCTCAAGTCCGAAAGATAAACTGGTCATTCACGTCTGCCCGGCTTGCTATGTTTTCCTTGTTGTAATAGTCGCTATCATATACTCACAACATTTTTCATGGCCTTTATCTTTTCTGAAGATAAGCCGACGAAAAATGAAATTTAATCATCATGCGCCACAGGCATGTTTATACCCGAGAACCAGTTGGTCTTCTTTCGATCACGGTACTCTTAGTGAAACATCTTCCGTACCCATCAGTATATGTATAGTCTGAAGTCCAAATTGCTTGAAATACCGCTAAGAATTTAAAATTTTCTGTTAGTTTGGTTCCGAATTACAAGAAAACGCACATCACAGATAGCAGCAAAAATTTTCCTTTGTTTTCTCAGATATGTCACTGATCGAGTTAACAGTATTGTTTCAAATATTCATCTCTAGTTGATGAGAATGGTTAATGTTAAGTCGTCAAACCCAGACGCAGGCTATATAATGCACAATTTTCATGATCGCCAGAACGTACAGTAACGCATAACTTGAGCCTTGAGGCAGTAAGATATTACTTATTGGATATAATTCAAAGTATAAGCAATTCATTTCTTGTTATTGATAAAAATATTGATATTATGATAAGCACACAGCCAAATTTTGCTGCAAGTTATCTGACGTTAACCGTATTTCTTTAAGCTCTTACAACAAGTATTTTCTAAAGATTCTGTCTATTTTTATCAAATTTAATTTGTGATAAAGGTGTGAAATATTCCTTAATTGTAGACCTAATCTGAATTTTAGTTAAAACTGGTGACGCCATAATTAATGAACATGCTAACTTCCTTTTAATATGTAAATGAATAGGGTGATATACAAGGGCTATTCGTAAAGTAAGGTCCAAATGCTCGCGAAATGGAAAACACAGTGAAAATCAAAAATGTTTTATTTGCAACAATTGGCTACACATTCCAGCTACCTGTCTAGATAATCGCTGCTCTGAGTGAACATTTGTCGTAGTATTGTACCTACTTTTCAACATCGCCGTCATTGAAGGCAGCTATCTGCGCTTTCTCTCAACTCTCTACGCCGATCTGCAGCTTGTTGTCTGTGCAAAAATGTTGTCTTCATAGCCAGCGCTTAATGTAAGCAGAGATGAAAATCAGACGGAGCGGAATCCGGACTGTATGGGGGGTGATCAAACAATTCCCATCGAAAACGCTGCAGGAGTGCCCTTATTGCCGCTGCACGGTGCGGCCGAGAATTGGCATGAAGAAGGAAATGCATAACAGTTACGTTGTGTGGACTGCATGAAGTCAGGCGAAATCTCTCATAGGCACTCGTACTTAACGCGAACACTATTTTCTAGGCATCCTTAAGTGCGCACTGTGCGCTCAGAACTGAAAAGAGCGGCGTGATGTTATCAACGGGCACACTTAGAGACACTGTCGAACACATCTATGCAAAGTTTCATCGGATTTTCACTGTGGTTTCCATTTCGCGATCAATCGGATCTTACTTTCCCAATAGTCGTCGTATTGGCCAGTTAATAAATTAAATGAATGAGGAAAACTTCAGAAGACTTAGAGGAGGCGATATACGAATGTAAAGAAAAAGTAGATGAAAACTCTCTCTTTTAATTACAAGGTAGACGAAGTGAAAGAAGTAAGAGTACACGAGATGCCGAAGTGAGGATTACTACATGGACACATTAATAGTGATGAAGAAAGTGATTTAATGAGGTTCCCGAAAATGTATTGGTTGAACAGAGTATTGCATGGAAGTAAAATCTATCAGTGAGAAAATCATTTAGAAGAAAATGGAAGCATCTGTAATTTGTCACTGTAGAACAACGTTAAAACGTAAGATAGTAAATGAAACAGTAACTGAGGATTTATTAGAAAGACTGAGCAAGAAAACAACATACCCGGAAAATTCCTACCAGAACAGAAGACACGTTTATTATAGCATTCGCCGAGGCCTCGAGAAATAGTTAATTTGTTACTACAACATTCAGTAGAAAGGAAGAAATGTAGGGCCAGAGAAAATATGTAGCACTAATTTCTCGATAACTTCGTCAGTATTAAGTAGATAGAACTGAAATGACTCATCAAAACAAAAGGACATTGAGAACAGCATAAAACCAATTGAAGAACTGATGACAAATTCAAGGGTTTTCTTTGGATAAGACACTGCAAGGTATAACTGACCATAATAGCGAAGTCATTAAAAAATCTATACGAATCTAATAACATGAATGACTGATATATCACAGGACCAAATGAAAAAGATCATGAACAAATACAACAACAGACGTATGAGCCAAAAGGACTCAGTTCGTCAGGAGAACAAAGGGGAGATGCATTGTATGAAGGCGTGGGAAGATGGTGCCCCATCGATCGTAAATATTTCGAGAAAGCCGTATTTCGAAACCGCCGAGTTGCTGATAAAATAATACTTTATTTACTGCCGGTTTCGATCATATGACCATTTTCAGGAGTCGTAAAATTATTTACAATAGCCTGCAAGGCAACTTTCTAACTGCGAAGTCAAACAAAATAAAGCCACCTCGCGTTACTGCAGCCAGTAGTAAAATACAGTATAGAGTCAATAATAAAATGAACCGGCACATTTAGTCAATCTGCGTACACCGTCATAATCACATTGCACATTTTAGTGCGTGGTAAACATTCATCACTATTTAGAGTGCAGTCCACAAGGAATGGTGGAACCTGATTATGACAGCATACGGAGATGGGTCAGCTGTGGCAGTAAATGTTGTTATTGGCTGTACACAGTATATTACTATTTAGAGTAACGACGCAGGGTAATCTTTTTTTTATTGAACCCCACATTGAGAACGTGCCACGTATGCTGTTATAAATAATTTTACAGCTCCTAAAAATCGTAAGGTGATCAAAACAGAGAGTAAATAATGAATTTTCTTTTTGTCAGAGGCTCTTGGCTGCTTTTTGAAATACGACCTTATTTCAGGGAAGGTGGACGTCCATGCTCAAACCAGGAAAACGAGGAGCAGTGGCAGAAGAAGAAGAGAAAAATGTGAGTATGACTTTTTGACGATGGTCACCTTCTGGGAAGTTCGGTCGCATCGTGCAGATCTTTTTATTTGACGACTTGGCAATACAAAAATTTAGAAAAATATTTCCAACCCATGTTACACAAAAATTAGTCCAAACACTAGTCTTGGCTAATCTTTACTACTGTGATGTAGTTCAATACGGCACAAATAGTGAAAATTCGAGATGCCTCGAGCTAGTGATGAATGCTTGGGTTAGTTACGTGTGCAATATACGGTTGTATGATCATATCAGTCCTTCATACTCCCAGCTAGGTTGGATACGCCCACATAAGGTACGCGATCTCCACACGATGTGCTTACTTCATCGATTTCTTAGTCACTGGTGCTCCCAATACTTATCTTCTCGCATTAAATACCTATCATCATTCCACAACCGCAATAACAGATCGGATACGTCTAGCATCTTGGCTGTACCTTTACATAACACAAAATCTTTCTCCGTGTCATTCTCCATCTCAGCCATACGACTATGGAACGCGTTCCCCAGTGATCTGCGTCTTATCCAGAACCACTCAACATTCAAGAGGGAACTCAAAACTTACATATTAGGGACGGTATAGCCACCATTGTTGTGCCCCTCTCATCTCTTTCTTTCTCCTCTCCATCATAGCTTCGAATTTTACCATTCTATTTCTCTTCCTGTAACCTAGCTACCTCTTCTATATCTCTCTCACCCCATTCTGTCGTCTTATGTCTCTGCTCGACGTGAATGACTAACAATCTGCAAGAACATAACGAGAAAATTCCCAACTAGCAATAGGACTGATATTCATAAAAGAAAAATATGTTTACTTTCATATACATTGTCATTATTAATATTATTATTATTATTATTCTTGATTGTTATAATTATTTTTATTGTTATAATTATCCTTGTGAGGTTAGCAGACACACCCAGTCCCGAACAGGGGAAAATCCTCTAGCCGCTGGGAATCATGCTCGGAGAACCTGTTTGAAAATCGACAGCGCTGCCGAGGGAAAGGCAGAAAGACGATCATAATGAATTCGCCCTATTGAGGCGTCATACAGGACTACCTAAGTTAGTTTAGAATAACCTATACTTACTAGATAAGTGCTACAGTATGATAGAATTTTGCTTGGTGGAATGTACCGTGCGTCGACAGATTCGTTAACTGTCCACAGTGCGTAATGGGAATGTGTGTGTTTTAACTGACATTCTCGTCTTTGTGCCAGACTAAATTACTCTCACGTCGGGATAGGGTTGTTGACTAGAAATTAAATCCTGGCCGAGCACCAACTACGCCAGGGTAGTCTGCATATTAATGAGAGACGGTGTTGGGCGCTAACCAGGAGTGTGTGCAAATGCTGTGCGGAAATTGCCGGCTGTCGGAGGTCACGGGGCACGCACTCGAGACTCGGAATGAAAACGCGGCCACGGCAGCTGCGCCCGGCAACGCACCAAAGCCGTCACCGTCCTCACAGGCACAGTAGGCCACGTGTCGCCAGGCGGGGCAGGTGCGGTCTGCGCTCGCTTCCACTACAGCCACGATGGCTGCAACACGCCGCTTTCCACGAAGAAGAAGTCCTTTATCCTTTTTTTATGTCACCGCTACGACGGCAATCAATCACGACCATCGGTTTAGCACTATACACGAAAACTGAATGTGCTACAGTATCTAGAGACGTAGCGCCACTCACCAACGAAAATATGACGTAAATTTTGTGTTCGTTGGAGACAAGTTAGTTCACGGTTTGAACTTCAATTCAGAGTATAGGACACAGCCCTCATATTGGAATAAGACAAGGAAGGGTTTATCAATACCAATAGATCTGAAATATTGTCATAGTCTCTGCAGCCTTGGGGTTGGTGAGTGTTTTACTTCACATTAGGATTATGTCTGTAAATGAGAAAGTAGAGAAAAAGTAGGTGATTTCAACTTGTCAGCTATTGACAGGGCAGTTCAGAGCACATTTTTCCATACAAGCGACGTGTCATTTGGTGTACTCCTGTCTTCAACATCCCTTGGGCTCTTGATAAGATCTTTAAAAACAAATCTAAATGTAATTATCATAGAAATGGGTTCTTTTTGCCTTTTAAAATAGGTGCTTCATAAACACTTCTATATAACAGAAATAAACTTCTGAATCGTATTCCAGCACTAAATGTTAAAAGAAGTAACAACTCATTTCCATTTAAGGTAATTCATGAGATCTTTAAAAATTTTTGGCATTCTTTTAGTTTAATATGGAATTTTTAATCATATAATTTACGAATTATTTGACTTTCTATCGGAAAAAGCAGGATAGAACTGCAAAGTATTATTGTTTAATTTTATATTGAGGTGGTAAACACAAGACATTGTTTAACTGCCTGAATTGTATGTGACATGTGAAGTAAACTCACCAATAAGCAATCAAATTTTAGAAAATTTACCACCAAGGTAGATGAAAATTGATAAAAATTGTTAAAATTTTTGAGTATGCAACTGAAAAGGAATAACTCCCTTTACCAGTAGTTACACATACAGCGTAAGTCAAACGGCTTCGTAAAATTACAAGGTTATTGGGATAAATATTATTAACATTTTTTTGTACTGTAAGATAACGAGTTTTGTGGAGAAATTCAGCTATAAGAATGAGCACTAATATTAAAATTTCATCGTTTCCCACGGATGAGACGTTATCATCACCTAACCAAGTCACAAGAGTGATGCATGAGCCATTTAATTTTCCACAGTCCCACATTTGCCGACCATGAACGTCGTATAGAAAACCTCAAGCTCTAATTATGGTCATTCATAAACTCAGATCTATCTTTTAGTCAGAATATAGCTGTGTGGGCAACAAGATAGAAAAATTTATCTTAAAAAGAGCAGCCTGCTTCACATTAATCTTCAGTTTCATCGTTACATTAATAGGTAAATTGCTTCTTCAGTCTTCTGGGGCAGATTTACTTCGCTTTATCAATCTCCGAGTGAGATCCAAGATCGTCATCAAGCATATCCACACTATAAAGTCGTCTTCTGATCTTATCTTCTTCAGAAACGTACCATCACTTTCAACAAGATCCACAGCACTTTCTAGGCGTGTAGTAATTCTAACTAGAGCTTTGCTACCTTGGTTGACTGTAAACATAAGCCCATAACAGACCGCTGTACAACAGAGGAAACTTAATTCTGGCGGCCCTCTCGATTTAACGCCCCAAGTGGCCATTTGTGCCGCTCGGCCTTTAAACCGGCCCTGGCTGAGGACAATGTTAACGAAGAAGTCTATGCTGCGACGAAACAGTAATTGTTCGTCTGACAGTACTGTAAGAGTTTTGCCGCCCGTAGTGGCCGTGCGGTCCTAGGCGCTACAGTCTGGAACCGAGTGACCGCTACGGTCGCAGGCTCGAATCTTGCCTCGGGCATGGATGTGTGTGATGTCCTTAGGTTAGTTAGGTTTAATTAGTTCTAAGTTCTAGGCGACTGATGACCTCAGAAGTTAAGTCGCATAGTGCTCAGAGCCATTTGAACCATTTTTTGCAAGAGTTTTATCCAAAATGATGTTGAACTAATAGAGATGGCAAACTCGAGAAAGTTTAGACAAATAATCGACAAAAACATATTCGACGCAGTTAATGTAGCTGAAGGGTATAGCGGTCGAACTCGGATGTACCTCGCAATAATCTGCCGAGGAAACGTTTTGCACCACACGAGTATCTGCGAATGCGATTCGGCTTTGATTCACCGAATGAATGAAAAAATCTTATGAAAATAATAAAATCTATATTATGAAACAAAAGAAAGGCAATCACCAAAATAAAGACAGTCTCTTCGAAGTAACAGGCCTATGAAATCAAAATCTGCTGCAAGGTAGCATTTTTTTACTGCGTTACTCTACTCCACCCTTTATAGTACGGTTGAATCCTCCATGGAATGCTGCCCTCAAGGTGTCGAGACGTTGTTGCTCGGGCCCACTACATGTGGATGTGGATTGTTTGGAGATGATAGCATTATAGGACGTGCTATTATCGACGATGCAGCAGGCCAGGTTTCTGAACGAGAAGGAACACAGCTTGATGTTTGAATTCGAGTTTTCGCGATGCATAGGACAGGCAAAGATATTACAGATGCGTAAGGAGCTGAGTAAACTTTATAAACTGCTACAGGATACTGGAGCAACTGGGAGTCGGCTAGAGAAAGTAAGGTGTAGTGCATTTCTTTCAAGAATTCTGCTGAACCAGTCTACAGCCGTTGTTATAGTGCACCATAACAGTATGACCAGCATACGCGAAGCGTGATGTGCTCATCAACTCTGTGGTTGATAGTAAGTAGAGGCGCAGAACTGCAAACACGTAGAGCGACGTGACGCAGAGGTTAAGCGGGTAGAGCGGAGCTGTTTAGATTGAGGCTTTCAGTGGTCAACCATATGTCAATACGTTTCGATTGTTGCTTTGAGAACGACGCGGTAAACTGCCTCTCTTACCCTTGTGCTAATCGAACTTGTGGGTCGACCTCCAAAGACTTCGCCATCGACAGGGTATCAGATCATAATTATCCTTCCTTCCTCCTAGTAAATACGGCTGACGTATTACGCACTACATTCTTCTTCGCAGCACCAAGAGCTTTTATGAATAACCTAAATCTAGATCCAATATATTACAGAAAGTAGCGTGTTGATAATTTATAAAGGGAGTTGTCTTCTTTTGGCAATAAAAGTCAATGCTTGGTCGCAGATTCCAGGCATATGCGCTGAATATCAGAATGAGAAATTTCTTATCAACGGCACTATTATTGCTGAAAGTGTGTAAGACGAAAACTTATTTCTCTCATAAGAGTTTATATCTACTACGAAAATTCTGGTTTGAGTCAACTTCTAGTTCAGATGACACTTTTAGCGACGGCAATCATAGAATGCTTATTCGTTGCACATGTAGCAGCCACGTATTATCTCCTATCGCTAATGTTATGTTCACTGTATCATTTGTGGATCTCAGATGAAAACTATGAGTCGAAGGAGGTTTGCTCTCAGCAAACATACTATCAACGCACGCTTCACGACCTATTAGTCACTGCAGTCCTTCTCTTCGTAATGGAGTTTTAACTCACTGTCGTGAAGCCATGGCTACTGCGAATAGCATTTTTTCAATTTTTTAAGGATTTAATCAGGATTTGTTTTAGGTAGAATTTCGATCAGAAGAGCGAATGGTAATTTTGTAAAGAAAGCTTAGAGTTTTGTAACGGAATATCTTATAGATAAGAGAGATCAAGAACAAATAATACGCTTCAGTTGTAACCGTGATGTTAATAATCCAAACATTGGTGCAAACTACGCCAGTCGGTTTGAGCACTTTTAATAACGATAGAGTTGTCATTCCGGCACAAAGGGTTTTTCGTTTGGAGAAGCTTAAATGTGATAAATGTACCGAATATTATGTGCGATATAAATTTTTTTTAAATGTTAATTTCTACAACACCACTGCGTAGAGGGAAACCTAAATTTTACTACATATTTTAAGTTCATATTTTGTTTGAATCTCTGAGCAAGTTCGGGTTCCATTTCAGAAAGACAGTTTCCACAAATGAAGGCAATGTCCAGTGATTCAGCATCGGAAACTAAAAATCGACACCTGTCCATTTATGAGACAATATCGGTGGAAATTCGTTTTGCTCCCCTTTGCACCTGTTCGAAATTCGTCCTTGGTGAACCGTACATGGATAATTATTTTAGTATTGTAGCTGTGATACTGTGAAGTGAAATCAGCGTAGAACATAAGCGGTCGGATATGGATAGAAACTTAAAGTAAAGTATTCATTTGCCTAACAGCTGTCGGTAATCTGGCACACGCATTGGCGCCTGGGTCGAACCACTGTTCAGAAAGACGCAGATCTTGATGGAAGTAATACAGACATGTATTTTATTAATAGTCCAAGGTAACTTCTAGTAACAATTTTCAATGTACAGTGGAAAACTGGATGTTTTATAAACTGAAGAAAACGAATAAAATCATAATTGTGATTTTTTTGGCCGCAAAATTGTCCAGCAAAGACGACATCGAGCTTAGAAAAGGCAGTTTGTAAGACTTAGGTCAACTATCGATACTGTAACATTTGTAATATTTAACTACTTTGACTTGAGACGCATGTAAATAATTTCTCTCAATCTGTAAATTATGGCCGGCCACTGAAGTCGAGCGGTTCTATGCTCTTCAGTCCGGGACCGCGTAACTGCCACGGTCGCAGGTTCGAATCCTGCCTCGGGCATGGATGTGTGTGACGTCCTTAGGTTAGTTAGGTTTAAGTGGTTGTAAGTCTAGGGGACTGATGACCTCAGATGTTAAGTCCCATAGTACTTGGAGCCATTTTTGTAAATTATGTAATCTGGAAATATTCTGTAAACGTCTTCTGAAGAAGACGTATATGATTTTGTGTTACGTTTGTACTAAAATTTCGTAGTGTAGTTTGCGATAATTATGAAATGATCGGACTGACTTCTTCAGTAAGCAATACACCAAACAACAAACATTAATAACGAATTAACCCTTTCAGGGGCAAAATAAAAAAAAGTTAATTTATAATTTTTCCTTGTTTTTATTGTATTAATTTTCATACAGTGAGACAGAAAAATGTAAAAATTCAATTAAATATGCGTAAACTGAACATATACAGGGTGGTTTCAAATGGAGCCGTTTCCCGCTAAATGTCATCACTTTTGATGATACAGTAAAAAGCAATTCCTTTCTGCAGATAAGCGTAAGGCTACCTGGCAGTGACTACATGTCCATCTGCTTCTTTGGGGTTCTTTCTTTGTGCTGCAGTGCACACAGCGCCTTGAGGTTCCATGTTTTGGCATATGTTTTGCTTCCGATATACGTTTCTCATGGGGAACAAGAATTTTGAATTTTTTTGCAGATGGTTCTGACGGTGTACTGGGATGGCCAGGACTATCTTTGAAGACATTACTGCCTACCAGGCCTGTGGCAACACGTCTTCGAATATCCTTTAGCACTTGCTTCACTGTTGGATTACGTAATAAAAACAGAATAAATTCATTTCCAATAGAAATATCAACTATATGCCAAAATAATCTTAGCCACCACCTCGTGATTTCCTGTCTATTGCATGAAAACTGTTCATCATATCTGCCTTATCGACACATCCCATATTTGCATCATATGATTTCACTATTTTTGGGCAAGGTACCTTTGTAATTTTTCCATCCTTTTCTTTACGGCTGACATCTTCAACACATACAGGTGAATCAATTGTAGACAGCAACATGACTACACATTTGTCTTTCCAATTGATGCAGGCAGTGCCATCAGAACAAACTGACCAGTCAAACTCTCCTCTTTGCAACTCTTTGTCTGGTTCATGCTTAAGGAACGTAGTTCAGTATGCAAATAGAAAATGGGTCCGGAAGTCCCTCCATCACCAAGAGGTATAGACGCAAGTGTGAAAGGTAGATAGGCGTGAGATGGAGCCCCAAGTCTTTGAGTGGAAAGAAGACCGTTGCTAGCCTTCGAAGAGTAAACATCCCGAGTGGTTCAAATGGCTCTGAGCACTATGGGACTTAACATCTGAAGTCATCAGTCCCCTAGACTTAGAACTACTTAAACCTAACTAACCTAAGGACATCACACACATCCATGCCCGAGGCAGGATTCGAACCTGCGACCGTAGCAGCAGCGTGGTTCCGGACTGAGGCGCCTAGAAACGCTCGGCCACAACGGTCGGCTTAGCCATCCCGAGTGTTCAGTGAGTCAAGGATTTCTGGAATATTGCATTAAATATGCCACGGATGTGAATAGTTATCAGCCACTGTATCGTGGCATTTACTGAATTGCTCTGGAATTTACATTTCCGACGAAAACAAGAAATATTCAGAGACCATTACTTCAAGAGCCATGATAAGGCATTGTTCTTTCGGCACAGAAGATCGCCTTTACATCTGCCTCCAGTCAAAGTAATGTTTAGTTTTGCGTATACTTGCCTGCATCAGTATTAGATTGTAGTTTTCACATGCAAGTGTTTAATCTGAACTTTGGGTCTTGAGCCTTGATAGCATACTATCCGTGTAACAGTAATACCTTGAGTTTTAAAACAAAGTAAAAGTGTCGAATTGAATAACTGCAATAAGAGGAAGAAATGTTAAGATTAATGGAGCCATAGTTTTTGGAGTTACCTGTAGTCTTTTGTGTGAAGTGCTCTTCGTGGTAATTAAAGTGGGTCAACTCAAAGTAGAGTATATTAATGTAATGTTTAACTGAAATATCTGTATGAAATGATAACTTTCGCCGGCCGGAGTGGCCGTGCGGTTCTAGGAGCTACAGTCTGGAACCGCGTGACCGCTACGGTCGCAGGTTCGAATCCTGCCTCGGGCATGGATGTATGTGATGTCCATAGGTTAGTTAGGTTTAAGTAGTTCTAAGTTCTAGGGGACTGATGACCACTGCAGTTAAGTCCCATAGTGCTCAGAGCGATTTGATAACTTTCAAGAGTTATTAAAATCAGTTCACGGTGTATAAAATTTTCTATAAAAACAGTGATTACAGAAACAAAGTCTACTTCGTAACAGATTGAAGGTCTACGATATTTATAATTGTATAACAATGCACTTGTATATCTATATTTATGTGTATGTATTGCTACTATTTAATGCTGAGTGTGTTTGTCAGGAATAAAATTATTAGGCAGAATAATTTCAGGGTCCGTACATGACACATTCAGAATATCATTAAATACTTCGTAACTATTTAAAAAATACCGTTTAACATAAGTACTGTTTCAGGCCTAGCCCATGCCAAACTGGTTAGTACCATTCCCCAGTAAAGTGGCGTAATGCAGTTAAGCATTTTCATTATACTGTAATGCAGGCAGTGTACGTTAGTGTGATTTAGATTGCTGCTATAATTATTTAACCAGGAGACAGATTAATTCATGTATGTTTACGTCGCTAGACCATGCTACTGTCTTTGTGTGTGTGTGTGTGTGTGTGTGTGTGTGTCCGATTACAAAATGCAGTCTTATCAAAGTAAAGCTTAATTCAGCAACTGTTTTACCTTTTGCCATATATTTGCCTTAAATTACTTTTGCTTAATTTAGGCTTGCGACCGTCTTTACTTTACATGACCACAACTGGTTACTTTTTACAGCATACCGTTGATTCGATGCCCGATCGATTAACTCTCCTCTACTCCAAAACTAAGCCCACATAGGAAACGAAATAACACACGATCGCTGTCATTTAAAAATCCTGGAAAACGGGTGGCATTTTAGGTTGGAACTGCTAGTATTAGTACCCACTATAGTGTCATAAGTCCTCCGCGAAATTTTGCAACCGGTAAACACCAAATCATTTCGCCAACGCTGGCAAGAATTTACTGTGGTTGTATGCGTAAATTTCTGAAAAATCCCAAAGTTCAGATTATTACATCTAAAACGTCTGTAGGCGGAATACCTATCAGTACTCCAGTAGGTAACAATTTCCTAAATAAAATACACTTTTTTGTAAGTTTCATGATAATTTTACCAAACATCTTGTACATTACTGCGAGGAGGTTAATAGATCTATAGTTTTTATGTCACAGTTTATTAGTAATAGTAATAAACATTTATCTCGGGCAGAAATTCGAAATATGTCTTATGTTTATAGGAACATCTTTGGGTCAATGACCTTATTCATCATATTCCGGAATACCGAATCCCCTCGTGGAACAAATTTATGTGCTTCCCTACGTGCCTCAAGTTATAGTACTTTTTACTTCTTGTTCTCTCGCGTAATATGCGATTAGAGAAAATAGAGACACATTCTTCATTTTGCACGTCGTATTTGCAGATACGTAGTCTGTCCCTTTTCGAACAAGGCACACAAAATTTTTCTGGGCAGTACATCTCAAAATGTTACCACATTCACTAGTTGACGTTGTACGTTAGTACGTCAGTATATTGATGCAAGAGTTATCGACAGCATCTTTCCATACCTTCCTACATTTCGTCAAAAATGAGAAAAAACTTATTAACGTCGTTGAAGGTCCATCATTCTTCCGCCGTCACCACGCTACGAATTTCCAGTAAGTTTTAAAACGTCCTGCAGTCAAGTCTAAAGTCGATGTATCAAGGACGATTTTTTTTATTAGAAAGCTTCAGTTTGTAAACTTCAGATGATTTCAGTCCGCCGTTGTTATGAAGTACTTAACTGATAACAGAAAACCCAGCAATTGACGTTGTCGCCAACGTTGTTAAAGTATCAATCATTTTCTAATCTCAGCTATATTCTCCTAGATTTACCAAAAGGTTGTCTTTTACGTATACGGCTCGAACGTTTTACTACTTTTTACAAAATATTCCAAGTTTTGAAATCACTGTAAGCAACAAGCATTGCTCGTCATTAATATTAAAATAAGGAAGTCGTGAATTATTTTTGTAGTTATTCATGGGACACACTGAGGAAGGTACTCCCATCTCCACAGTATAGTATAATAAGAATTTCGTATGGCTCAACGGCCTGATGCAAGCCTTTCAGTAGGACGACACCTCGGTGACTTGTGTGTGTCTAGCTCGCACAGTAATTCTACCGGGTGAAGGAGATCTACAGTTTGTTGTGGAATCCGAACCAGGTGCCGTTGTTGGCGAATCTTCACGTCACTCACACGTGAATCTAGGTTAAAGGCATACCGAAATACTATCACTAGACTATCACGCCCGACTCGTAGTATGTCAGATATGCGTCGGTATTGTGTGGATGAATGAAAAGCAGTGTAGTGCTGTACCTGAGTTGTTAGGTGTGATTATAGACTTGAAAGAAGGGTTAGGGTAAAACTTAGTACCACGAAATTAGCTACTCCTCGCTAGTGCCACCATGAGGCCACATAACTTACCACCTCCATCCGACAGATGGATCAGCATCAACAATGCAATAGAGTACGTTTTCTCTACACAATACATTGCGCTACGATTTCGCTTTGTGCTTTTCTCATGGAGTACAAAGTAGTTACGTATTGCTGGAGACTATCACTAGCTCCCATATATTAAGTGATCGTCTACTATCGACGAAAATTCATTCCACCATCAGGATTCGAAACCCAATTCCTCTCTGACTGTCGCCACGAGGGGATGGGAACTAGGTTAATAGCTTCCGTCTTAGCAGTGAAAGATTATGATTTATAAATTACAAGCACTCTTATTTTTCCATGTAGTCCTCTTTTAAGTCATTTCAGTTTGTCGAACGTTTATCGCAGTGATTACATTGCATACATGAAGTATGATTATGAAAGATCCACAAAATGCGAAACTACACGCTCCAAAACCTCTTTATTGGACTCAAAACGATTTCAAGCGGAAAATTTCTTTACTTGTTGAAATAGGTGTCTGTCACAGTCGGTACAACACAGAGACGCAGGATTCCATCCACTACGTCTATGGTTTTGTCGACCCTTGTGTGAAGTGGTAGACCCCCGGCAAGCACAGTATCAGAGTGGAGCAAAAACCAATTGAATTCAATGTGCAGCGATGCAAAACAGCTGAGAAATTCGTATCCGCATTTAGTTTTGCTTAACTTCTAACGTCTAGGGAATTTTTAATCCTATTCTGTAGACTTTCTTCTGTCAGCTGTTTCAAACTCCATTGACTGGCTTTTAATAGTATCATGTTTGCTTTCTTGACATTTTCCTCTGTAGTTGCAGTTACGAGGTACCGATCTTGGAGACGTACGGGCCGTGTTTCGATTCAGCTACCCAATTATTATCATTGTCATGATCAAACACGTCATGTTTAGATAGTGTAAATCTCACAAGTCACCTAATGTCCTTTACCAGGCAGTGAGCCAAACAGTAAGCTAAATCTTTGAGTTAACAGTGTCAGTCTACTTCGTAGCGGCAATTACAAACTCGAACAAAGAGAGGAGCTACTGGTATGAGTGCATGTGTTTAGCGTTGATTCCGTCTTCACAGCTCATCTTCAAGACAAGTAAATTTGGAAATTTGAGGTAAGGTCTTATGGGACCAAACTGCTGAGGCCATCGGTTCCTAAACCTACACACTACTTACTCTAACTTAAACTAACTTACGCTATGGACAACACACACACCCATGCCCGAGGGAGGACTCGAAAGTCCGACGGGGGAAGCCTCACGGGCCGTGACAGCCCCCCCCCCCCAGACCGAGTGGCTACCCCGCGTGGCAAGACAAGTTCATGCTATGTTATCAAACCACTGATTTCGGATGTATGCAGTATTCCTTCTTCACACAGTTCCACTCAAACAGCCATCTCCCAAGCCAGTTAGCAACGATTCCGACGTTTATTCGACGCAGGAATGCACATTGCTTTTGCTATGCAACTATCACTGTCGTTATGAGATGCGTCCTGAAGCTCGCTTGTAGGATCTCAAGACAAACGAAAGCCCCGCGGCTGAAAAATATAATCACAAATCAAATGAGAGATGTGTTATTACAGAATAACCTATTAAATATGTTGAAATCCATTGACGAAAACCGGAATGTAGTGTGAAATAATTCGTCGAGTTTGATACTTTGAGGCGAACAGCAGTTTATAGTTTCTTCTTCTCTCAGCTATACAAATTACTTCGCTGCTCTATAGCTATTTATAGTTTCTTTTCTTACCTATACAAATTACAAAGCGCTGTATCACTATCTAATTTTATCTTTGTTGAAATAAGATGTAAATTATGTCGAAAAAAGTAAATACAAGATTGGAAGTAATTATTTTCAGTGCAATTGCTCAAACATGTACGTTAGCTTCACATTCAGTTTTTGTATGCCTTTTAGACTCGATCGACACAGATGTGTCTTTGCTAGTTATTGTAATCAGCAACTAATGATGCTGTTGAGTTAACATATTCCGTATGGCGAACGTAAAAGGATTATTAGTTGCATATGGCAAGTTATAGGCATGGTTAGCCTGTGACATTCGGAATATACGGGCACATAAAAAATACCACGTACCTCTAAGGCACAGGGACTTGTGAAATATTTGGTGAAAATTCTTCTGCCTTATGCAGGCGTCAAGCTCGTTCGTCCAGAAGTGCTCTCCGAGAGGAGATAGTTAAGCACTGGCACCGCGTTTCATAATCTGCCTTCTCTCCACCAATAACAACAACTACAACGTGAAAGTCACATTACACTATTATTACTGTTAAACAATGGGAACTCCAGGTTGGAATGTCAACAACATAAGGTCAAGATAGATGGCTACTTAGCGTGAAGACGAGACGACACGTTAAATTGCAGACAGCCCCCTGTCTGTGCCCGTCTTTTAGTTGTGCCTGTTTGTAGCTTAACGTGTCGTCTTTACGTTAAGTAGCAGTTTATCTTTTCCTGATATTGTTATTCTTATACTGTTACTTTTAGATAAAACGTCAACTGTTTAGGTTGCTGAAGTCCTTGGACACATTCCAGCCCACAATATTTACGGCTTTTACATTCTCCTTCCCGCATACATAGTATAGAGACAAAAAATATAAAAAGAAGAAAGAAAATCCATAAAACAATTAAACATTATTTTACTGCTACTTCTAGCACATCTTATGGTCTCCCAAATACAGAGTGGTAATGATACACAATTCCCAAGTATGAGCGCTTCAAATGACACTGAAGTCAACCAAAGGTATTAAGTTCTACCTCACAAGTAACATGTCCTAGTGACAGTCACTCATTCAAACATAATCGTACAGCTGTTTAACTGTTTGTAGGTAAAATTAATATCTGATGGCCCAGTGTTTGTAAAATCACTGTCTCAACGCCCTTCCGCTTTTTCCAATGCTGGGAGTAGTTGCCTCCAACAATTACTCTGGTCGAGGAACAGAGAGTAAAGTACAGGAAATAGTGCTACGAGTCTCGAGAGTTCTTAATGCATGGCATCACGAGAAACTGCAATTATCCTAGAGTGGAATCTTAAAGTTCAGAAATTACAAGCCAGGTGCAACAACTGAGGATTATCTCCTTTTGTAATTGTGCTCTCAGAGTACAAAATACAGTCACCGCCCGAAAGGTTGTTAGGGATGCAACTAAGGAGAGGCATACATGCAACAAGGCACTTTGCACTAATTAGAAATTTAAAATAATCGAGATTCAGGAAGAAAATCATCCTGCCCAGGGGATCGTATACTCAAAGCTCGTTTCTTAAACAAAGCAAATTGTGGAAATTGTGGGAGTCCTTCATCTGGCTACCAAAGATTTCAGTCTAATGTACGGAATATGGAAGTTTTTTTTAGGAACAGCATAAAAGTTGCCCAAATTTTTATCTAAAATAATAGTGAGAATATTGATTCAGAGCCATTATCGGCAGAAATATTGCTCTTATTGACAAGTGATCTTTTAGTAAAATTAATAAAAGTCGCAAATATTAAAACATGATCCACTCCCACATGTCACAAACCAGCAAATTAAGTGAAATCATATCTGTTGCTCCATAATCTAAAACTAGGTGTACAGATGGAGTAGTAAAGACGTAAACACATCGGTGCAAAGTATTATGATTTGAGATCTTTGTATGTGGCAGTTGTCTTCGTGATTTATCACTGTGGGCGATTTGTTACGACTCTTTATTTTCCAAAGGCGTATCTTCTTTTTTAATGTTATCCCAGTTCTCTGTGGAAACAGGACACTAGAGCCGCCGAGACAAGTAATCTTTAGTTATTCCCTTTAAATTAATAGGTGATGAATCTTCTATTTCGTATGTCAACGGAAAATTAATGAAGAGAATATCTGTTTTGCATTTAATGTATGAGTTTAAACAAATTAGCGCAGCCTGGTAGAATGAACCACTAAAATCGCTACTGTAGACCGCCTTGTATTGGAATATCAATAAAAGTAATAATAATTTCAGTGACTTCGAGGAACAGAGAATTCTCAACTGCAGCATCTTGTTTACCACTTGATGTTACAATTGACGGCATTGAACAACTCTTTTCCCTAGTGAAGATATCTCCATTAAGAGCTCGTGAGCGATATCCCCGATTCGAGCTCTGTAGGACACGTCCTGAATACACTTTGGAGACGAAATGCACCCTATCAACTGCAAGGATCTTCTAGATATATCCACAAATTTTTGTTGGGAAAGATATCGACGGCCAATATAGTTCTTTAATCACTTCACAAAACACCATGCCACAGATTTACCAAGAATTTGAGACAACCAGAGGAAAACACATCCACCATTAACTGGTTACTGTAGTTGTAAGAAAATTCTGGTTTTATCACTTCTTTGTAAGGCATAATTTAATTTTCTGACGCTTCATAATTTCAATAGTGCATTTTATACTTGGGTTCAAAGTCTCTATAAATTTCATGAAAGAAATCATTTTCCTACCTTAGACTGTTATTTCGTTTTTTTACGTTCAAATTCAGTCATCAGTTGCACAGAAATAAAAATTTATTTGCAGCTGAAGACTGAATTTTATCCTGGAAAAATAATACTACAGTTGCTGAAAATTAAAGCCACGAATAAAATATTGTTACTTAACATTTAAAAAACATCTTCACACAAGAAAATCCGTATACAGTTTTTTGTTTAGTATATTAATATATGCCATATGTCTTACCATAAACCTTAACCTTGCTCTGTAAGGCTTCCGATGACCAGAGTAGAAAGTATGCTGTCATTTGTTTATTATTCTTAAATCTACACTCTACCGTATAACTACGTAGAAGTACCGTTTACTACCAAAAGCAAACTATTAAAAAATAGTTCCTTTCCACAGTCAGGTCTGTTACTGGGCTATGCTATTAAACTTCAGTGACCGATGCACCGCTACCTTTTGGTGTTATTGTAGTTCTAGACTTCCCACGAGCTCTTCGCAGGTCAACAGAGCTTAGTGGTACTGTATTGTCACACAGTTGCGTCACCTGAGGTATCATGGTTAATAGATGCTCCACACAAAGGATTGCCTACTACCACAAAAAATCCGACCTCAGCACTATGAAGAGTCTGGTGGTAATATCTGCTGTTGCTTCGAATGATTTCACAATAATGTTAAGTTAGACAAAATGAAGAGGAATTCCTAAAATGGCGTACCATTACTCAGAAGAATCTATGTACACCTTGAAATGAATGCACAATGAAGATCTTAGGACTTGATCAGATTGTAGAGAAAACTTCGAACGTCAGGCGCCTGTAGCAGTCACCATAGCTCAGAACTTTTGGGGGCCGTACAACGGTTACCAAATCAGCAACAAAACGATTTTAGTGACTTTTTTATCCTTCAAGTTCACATCTGATAATCTGAAGAGTTTGTAGTAGAATAGTCAGCAGATCGTGCAAAACTTACTAAAAGTATTACACTCCTCTTACCACACAAATAAAATTATACGAGGATGGATAACGGTCAGCGTTGCAGCCGGTCGGTCGCGCTTTCCACGCGCACTTTTCTATGCCATATACAGAGGACAGCCGATCACGCAATAAAAGCACTGATGTGCTTCAGTCGGTGTGGATGATGCCACACTATGTCGTAATGTAGTCACTAGAAGGGTGGGGGTCCCGAGCATTCAGTGTTCTAGGCGGACATTGGAAATATCTCATAAATTAGCAGCTTTCCCCATTCGTATCACAATGATAAATTAAATAATTTCCATGCATCCCCAACACTTCGTAGCGCTTCACCTGTCTTAGGTATGTGGCATAAGCCGCTGCACTCTGAAAAAGTTAGGCGCGCGAATTGCGAACGTTTAAAGTTTTATTCTTACAGTCGCCAGACAGTAGAGGGCAGCCAGCCCGATATGCTAATAATAAGGTACTGGACGGTATTGTTGACATTACGACAAAACAATCTCGGCAGCCGGGGGTTTGCGACACCGCTCTGCGGTTGAGTGCATACCGTAGCTAACAAGGTGTGACCAAGAGTTTACTAATATTTAGTAACTCTATCACTTGCCTACTACCGAAAAACTTACACATTGCAAAATTAACCAGGCCTAGAAACCAACGTCGACGCAAAGCATGCTGGGAAAAGCTGACGGGCAAGTACAGTGAAGCAAACTTACTCGTCCCCCTCCGGTAGGTCTGTGTCCTAAGGGTAGCTATAAGGGTCAAGCTATGGGCTCAAAGTGTTCAGTTGTGCCGCCTTTCTCTCTGCAACTTGAATCAGAATGAATGATGGGCTCTTGAGTTTCAGAGAAACCTCGACCCAACCTTGGAGACGAAGATCGGCTGACGACCTGCCACTAATAGACTCACCGTCTTCAGGCGAGGCGCACCTACCGGTAGGGTAGCGGCCGCAGGATTTGGGGAGCTGGTATGTGGCCAGAATCTGCCTTCAGACGGACATCGTCCTGGTCGATCCATGAGATTAGTGGCTGGCGCATTACTGCTCAGTGACAGACATCTGGCGTCGGCTATAGCACCAAAGTGTACGACATAGGGAGCACGATTGAGCGTGTGTTTGTGAGTGGGGAGGGGGAGGGGGGGGGGGGGGTGTTGCAAAGCTGGCAAGAGCCGGATGACCTTGGCAAGTCACGCAGGTTCTTTACCTTACGGCGTCGCACGCTGGTGGGCTGCTCGGCATTCTGGTAACTGTCACTCGCGACCCAGGACAATAGACGTCACCCGGGGATCGGGACGTCAGCGCATTCTGCCGTCGGTTGCGTTTGCAAGAACACAGTGCGGCTGTGTGGACGGCTACAGCCCTGTATAAGGCTGCTTGAAAAAATCTATTAATACTACCACTGACTGTATGCTTCAGCGTAAATCTGTCTCTCCCTCACCATTTCCCTCAACAATCCTGACGCGTGGCGGCCTGAAATTAGCCAGGTCGATACAATGATTCACTCCCACGATTAAGAGGCGCACAAATTGGAGAATGTTCTACCTTGGTACCCTACATTTCAGACTTTCGCCTCTAGCCACCCTTATTGAAGTTCAACATGTTTTTAAATAATGGGCTTAAGTGTTTATGTGCTGCTGCTTTGTAAATTACAAAATTAATTTTTTCTCGAATGTGAAAGCATGTTGCAAGGTACAACATGGTCATAAACCTAGGAGCAAATACTCGTGTAAAATTTAGAACCACTAAAATCGAGAAAACCTTGGCAATCGTGTATTTAAGAGTGTATCTGCTACATTATTACAATACTACACTTCAAGAAGCAGTAAGTGAAATAAAATTAAGCACGTGTATTGTCACAAACCACTTACAAGTTAAATACATTTTTAGGTAGAAGCTATTACAAAAAGACACAAATTTATATTTTGAAGAGAGGTAAAATCGTTAAGATATTAAGTAACTCATTTCACTTCCTCTGTTTCAAGGCAGAAGGTGAAGCACGATCGACGAAGTATGGCTTAATTGCCCACGTGTTATGTAAATAGTCTAAAATATATAGCTAGAATAACACTCCCAAGCCAGAGAGATAAGCCACACACTCCAGGGGGAACGTGCGGGAAGTGGTACCAACATAGAGGGCTAAGTGGAAATAGAGCCACGTTTGGCCTAATAACCAGTTTTAAAAATGAATCGAATTCAACTCATCATAGAATTTTGTACCTCTAGAATAGCCGTATATTCCAAATAGCTTTAATACATTATATGTACTTAAGATATTTACAAACGCTGCGCGAAACACACTTTCATGTCTAACAATAATAAAAACTTTTGAATACGACGGAAATTAATTATTATGGTCTCTAATACGCATTCCTTTCTGTGCGTCTAAACTCAGTCATAAGACCAAATTACCCCGACCATAAAACATCGTGTGTTTATGGGTAAGCTATCCCCTTAACTATCCCATACTCTTTAAACTCTCATCTCCCGTCACATGCATGCTTTACGCAACACTTCCATCTATGAACGGCAGTCGACAGTGAGAATCTCTCTGTCTTCTCTCTCTCTCTCTCTCTCTCTCTCTCTCTTTCTGTCCATCTATCTAATTACTACAAACCTCCAGTTTAACATAAGATTTACGTGTTCCAGTAGAACCTCACCGAATGTCCGGTTTACAGAGACTTCTTATGTGTTTACGTCCCTCTCCAATTTACATTTCGTGACATCCACTTTTTTAAATGGAAATGTTATACTCATTTGACTCGTGTGTCGCGAAGGGTGTGATTCATATCGTGATGAACCCAGCCACACGTTTCCTCGGTCTCCCTTAGATCACTTCGTGTGAATGGTGGAATGCTTGCTTCGAGGGGTATTCAATAAGTAAAGCAACACATTTTGTTTTCTTGGCCAGTTTCGGCTGAAAATATGCAGAATTTGTTGAGAGACGTCGTGGAATATTCCCATTTCAGCCCCTATAGTTTCATGAAGTTCCTATGGGTGGTGGTACTAGGTACAGCCTTCAGAACGGCGTCTGTAACGGAGGTACGTTCCGAACATGTTTTGGTGGAAAACTAAAGCATCGTAGTTATTCATAGGCGCTTGCAGAGTGTCTACGGAGACCTGGCAGCGGACGAAAGTACGTTGTGCAGTAGGGAGACGCGGCTGTCATCGTAGCATCAAGGATGAACAATTTTAAATTGTAAGACATTTCCAGGGGCAGATGTGGACTCTGACCACAATCTATTGGTTATGAACTGTAGATTAAAACTGAAGAAACTGCAAAAAGGTGGGAATTTCGGGAGATTGGACCTGGATAAACTGAAAGAACCAGAGGCTGTACAGAGTTTCAGGTAGAGCATAAGGGGACAATTGACAGGAATGGGGTAAAGAAATACAGTAGAAGAAGAATGGGTAGCTTTGAGGGCCGAAGGCAGCAGAGGATCAAGTAGGTAAAAAGACGAGGGCTAGTAGAAATCATTTGGTAACATAAGAAAAATTGATTTTAATTTATGAAAGGATAATATATAAAAATGCTGTAAATGAAGCAGGCAAAAAGGAATACAAACGTCTGAAAAATAAGATCGACCGGAAGTGCAAAATGACTAAGCAGGGATGGATAGAGGACAAATGCAAGAATGTAGAGGCTTATCTCACTAGGGGTAAGATAGATACTGCCTACAGGAAAATTAAAGAGACCTTTGGAGATAAGAGAACCACTTGCATGAACATTAAGAGATCAGAGAGAAACCCAGTTTTAAGCAAAGAATGGAATGCAGAAAGGTAAGGAGTATATATAGGGTCTATACAATGGTGATGTACTTGAGGACAATATTATGGAAATGTAAGAGGATGTAGATGAAGATGAAATGGGAGATATGATACTGCGTGAAGAGTTTGACAGAGCACTGAAAGACCTGAGTCGAAACAAGGCCCCGGGTGTAGACAACATTCCATTGGAACTACTGACGGCCTTGGGAGAGCCAGTCCTGACAAAACTCTACCACCTGGTGAGCAAGACGTATGAAACAGGCGAAATACCCTCAGACTTCAAGAAGAATATAATAATTCCAATCCCAAAGAAAGCAGGTGTTGACAGATGCGAAAATTACCGAACTATCAGTTTAATAAGTCACGGCTGCAAAATACTAACGCGAATTCCGTATAGACGAATGGAAAACCTAGTGGAAGCCGACCTCGGGGAAGATCAGTTTGGATTCCGTAGAAATATTGGAACACGTGAGGCAATACTGACCCTACAACGTATCTTAGAAGCTAGATTAAGGAAAAGCAAACTTAACGTTTCTAGCAGTTGTAGACTTCGAGAAAGCTTTTGACAATATTGACTGGAATACTCTCTTTCAAATTCTAAAGGTGGCAGGGGTAAAATACAGGGAGCGAAAGGCTATTTACAATTTGTACAGAAACCAGATGACAGTTATAAGAGACGAGGGACACGAAAGGGAAGCAGTGGTTGGGAACGGAATGAGACAGGGTTGTAGCCTCTCGCCGATATTATTCAATCTGTATATTGAGCAAGCAGTAAAGGAAACAAAAGAAAAGTTCGGAGTAGGTACTAAAATCCATGGAGAAGAAATAAAAACTTTAAGGTTCGCCGATGACATTGTAATTCCCTCAGTGACAGCAGAGGACTTGGAAGAGCTGTTGAACGGAATGGATAGTGTCTTGAAAGAAGGATATAAGATGAACATCAAGAAAAGCAAAACGACGATAATGGGATGTAGTCGAATGAAGTCGGGTGATGCTGGGGGAATTAGATTAGGAAATGAGACACTTAAAGTAGCAAAGGAGTTTTGCTATTTGGGGAGCAAAATAACTCATGATGGTCGAAGTACAGAGAATATAAAATGTAGACTGGCAATGGCAAGGAAATCGTTTCTGAAGAAGAGAAATTTGTTAACATCTAGTATAGATTTAAGTGTCAGGAAGTCGTTTCTGAAAGTATTTGTATGGAGTGTAGCCATGTATGGAAGTGACACATGGACGATAAATAGTTTGGACAAGAAGAGCATAGAAGCTTTCAAAATGTGGTGGTACAGAAGAATGCTGAAGATTAGATGGGTAGACCACATAACTAATGAGGAGGTATTGAATAGGATTTGGGAGAAGAGAAGTTTGTGGCACAACTTGACTAGAAGAAGGGATAGGATGGTAGGTCACGTCCTGACTCGTCAAGGGATCACCAGTTTAGTACTGGAGGGCAGTGTGGAAGGTAGAAATCGTAGAGGGAGACCAATAGATGAATACACTAAGCAGATTAAGAAGGATGTAGGTTGCAGTAGGTGCTGGGAGATGAAGAAGCTTGCACAGGATAGAGTAGCATGGAGAGCTGCATCAAACCAGTCTCAAGACTGAAGACCACAACAACAACAACAATAACATAGAGTACAGTATGACGAAAGTGATGAAGGAACCATTTATGCTAGAGGAAGAAAAGGAGAAAAGAATGCTGTAAGCCACATAGCTCGGTGACAGGCGATTCAGAAGTTACGGGGTGAGGTAGCGTGCCCGCCCCTGAGACCTGTTAGGCAGGCGGCGGAGCTGCCCGCCTCGCCTGCTCCGGACGGCCGCCTCGCTCGGACGCCCCGGCGCGCTGCGCCGCGCCCCCTGAGGCCTCACCCTCTCCTGACAAATGGCCAGCGCAGGGACAAAAGAACGGCGGACCGTTCTGTGAGGAGCAGCTTATCTCTCAGCTTCTGGTGCGTACGTGACGGGTCGCAAATGGAAGTGACCTCGCAGAATTTCTCAGCACCGAGAGGAGCTCTGACAAGCGACATGAGGAGTGCAGTTGCTGAAAACCTGGCTGCCCTGACAGATGACTACTGCTACTGTCTGTTAGTTCTACCTTTCGTCTACTATTAACTCTTGCAGTACGAAGGGGCAGGGGAGGGGGTACTTCAGGCCTGCCTTGTGAAAATATTGTAATTTGGTCAGTTGCTTTTATTTAAAAATTTTGAAAAAATTTAATGTTTTTAGTTAAATATATCGGATTTCTTAAATATTTTAAATTTTTCAGTTAAACTTAACCCAAAAATTTAAGTTTCAGTAGTAATATTATTTTCGACAGTGAATGTCATATTCAACATTTTCAGGTCCAGGGTCTTACTCACTCATCAGTATCTCTTTAAAAAATTGTTGAATGTAAAAGTCAAGAGTAATTAACGAAATCTGCGTTTTTAAAACTTTTTTGTGATGGTATTAAACTACCTCCAGTTTGGCAGTACACGTTATTGAGAATGCATGGATATTCCTAAGAGTGTTCTGAAAGATATTTTCAGGTTCTGAACCCTATTTACGCATCAGTACCTCAAAAGTACGTTGTTAATGGAAGTTAAGAGCAATTAACGAATTTAGATTTCTTAACTTTGTTTATGGAGTGTATAAAGTGTGTGTCCCCCCCCCCCCCCCCTCTAACCCCACGGTAAGGTAATATGCATCGAAATGCATTGGTGTGACTAGGGCTACTAAAAATATTCAATAAATCTTCGGGAGAAGAAAATCAATACCACAAATAAGTTATGAGAGTATAGAGGTAAGGTTAATCTGCCAGCCAAGTAAATTCTAATCATTTTCACCCCATCAGTATTCTTTCAAGTTTGACTTCCCCGTCTGGCGATACTGAATAAAATATGTGTTCAGTGTGATACTTGGATGTTGTCTGATAAATTACTTCCGAATGAAGGAGACTGAAAGGTGACGGACTAGTGAAACATCTGCTAGAACATGCGAGAGCAGTTACAGAGAGACTTCGGTGAATAGGGGGTGAAAAACTGTACAGGCAGACGAGGATTTGAATACTTAGAACAGATTTCGAGAACGTTGATTGTAGTACACTAGAAGAGACAGGCACAGGCTAGAAACATAGGGTATAGAATCAAACCGGTCTAAACCGATAATCCGATAAGCGGTGGGTACTCCACTGGATTGTCATATTTTCTCATTGTCAGTTGTAGCTCTTTTGGATACTGTATCGAGCAAAATAATAGCCTTTTTCAAGCCACTCAATAGGTCCTATTCTCACACGACAATACTCAGTTATAATAATGCCCCAAATTATTTCATTGCACAGTAGGTACCATACCTCCTTTTTTTAAAAAAATATTACCTCCTGACTAGTTCCGTCTATGTGGGCGTGCTGAAAAGTAGTGTTTCCATTTTTGTTCTGTTCTCAATATCGGTTACTGTATTACATGGCAAGCATATTACTCGGTCGGCTTTCCCGATTCGCTGACGAAAGTTGCAATCCACAGCCGCTAGAAGGCTCCGAATTGTAGTGTGTAACATGGCGGTGTATAATGTAAGTATGGTGGTGCGTGAGAAACAGTTTACTCTAAAGGGTTTCTGACGAGAATAGTTGGGCCACACATGTCCTTCAGCAGGACAGTGCCCGACCACACATGAACGCTCCACGGGCCTAGTTGGGACTGTATGGAGAATGACCGACGACAGCTAACCCAAGGCGTCGTATTGCTGCAGAAGTCGCAGCGCTAATGTGTGGTCTGATATTGTCACGCTGCAGGAGAGGGTACCCCATGTGTGGCCGAACTCTTCAAGTAAGTTTCCTAAACTTACAGGACATCTTCGAGGACTTCAGTTTGATAGTGATGAAGCGGCGCAAGCGGGGGTGGGGTTGTGGATCCGTCAACAGTGTCAAACATTCTATAGTGACAGCATCAACAAACAAGTCTCTCGTAGGGACAAACTTGTTCATCGCCAGGATGACTGTTGAGAAATAATACGTAGACACGAGAATGTAGACGTAAAATGTTAATAAAATTTATTTTATTTAAAAAGTTTTAAGAGTTTTCATATAAAAAAATTGTGAGGCATTACTTTTCAGCAAGTTCTCGTGATTCTTTGATTCACTTTTCCTTTTCTCCTCGCATTTGCCGTCTGTGGTTTCCTGTAATTTCCTTCTATTCATCACTTTATGGATTGATGATGTAAACTCATCAAATAGCTGGATTTATAGTAATCTTTCATTTACGGGGTGCAAGGACCTGTTCTACATTTGGAGCATGGTAAGGCATCTTTTAGTGAGTACTTAAATAACTATATCTTTATATGTTTCAAGCAACTATCTGTAGTTTTAAACAGGGTCTTAGCAGTTTCCAGAAAACTATTATTTACTGCCAGTTTTCCAAAAACAAGGCTTTAAATTTCTCTTTAGTTGTTTTCATTTCTTTCTTATCCACGCTCATTATTCTAGTTGACTGCTACTCTGATGCATCTTTTTATGTCAACGCTACATTATTACAACTCCCGTTTTCTAATACGGTTGAATACTACAAATGTTCTGTGTACAAATTTAATCTGCATATACCGGGTGATCAAAAAGTCAGTATAAATTTGAAATGTGAATAAATCACGGAATAATGTAGATAGAGAGGTACAAATTGACACACATGCTTGGAATGACACAGGGTTTTACTAGAAGCAAAAAAATACAAAAGTTCAAAAAATGTCCGACAGATGGCGCTTCATCTGACCAGAATAGCAATAATTAGCATAATAAAGTAGGACAAAGAAAAGATGATGTTCTTTACAGGAAATGCTCAATATGTCCACCATCATTCCTCAACAATACCTGAAGTCGAGGAATAATGTTGTGAACAACACTGTAAAGCATGTCTGGAGTTATGGTGAGGCATTGGCGTCGGATGTTGTCTTTCAGCATCCATAGAGATGTCGGTCGATCACGATACACTTGCGACTTCAGGTAACTCCAAAGCCAATAATCAATCGCACGGGCTGAGGTCTGGGGACCTGGGAGGCCAAGCATGACGAAAGTGGCAGCTGTACACACGATCATCACCAAACGACGCGCGCAAGAGATATTTCACGCGTCTAGCAAAATGGGGTGGAGCGCCATCCTGCACAAACATCGTACGTTCCAGCAGGTGTTTATCAGCCAGGCTGGGGATGATGCGATTCTGTAGCATATCGGCGTACCTCTCACTCGTAACGGTAGCACTTACAAAATCAGAGTCACGCATTTCCTCGAAGAAAAAAGGCCCGATATCGGTAGATTCTTGTAAATCCAACCCATACCGTAACTTTCCCGTCGTGCGATGGAGTTTCCACGACAGTTCTAGGATTTTTGGTAGCCCAAATTCTGCAGTTGTGGGCGTTGACAGACCCTCGGAGCGTGAAATGAGCTTCGTCGGTCCACAACACGTTACTCAACCAATCGTCATCTTCCGCCATCTTTTGAAACGCCCACACCGCAAATGCCCTCCGCTTCACTAAATCGCCAGGTAACAGTTCATGATGCCGATGGATTTTGTACTGATATCATCGGAGGGTACGCCTAAATGCCAACCAAACAGTAGTGTATGGAATGCCGGTGCGACGTGCGACTGCACGAGCGCTGACTTCCCCGTGCATAGACGAACCCGCTACAGTCTCCAGTTGTTCCTGAACTGTCTCAGCAGCATTACGCCTTGTACTCGGTCAGCCACTACGGGGTCTATCGTCTAAACAACCCGTGGCTTCGAACTTCGAAATCATTCTCGCCACAGCTCCATTTGTCAACGGAACTTTACCCGTTCGAATCCCCTTCCTATGGCGATAGGATCGCAACGCTGAACTAGCACATTCCCCATTCTGATATTACATTTCACTAAAAGCGCCTTTTCAGGTAACGTCAACATGCTGCGACTGCTGGCGCATCTGATTCTCTCTCTCATTGCAGCTCCTTTTATACACAATTGTCATGCGCAGTCACTGACGTTTTGCTGTCCAGCGCCATCTGTCGGACATTTTGTGAACAAAGTTTTTTTTTTTGGGGGGGGGGGGGGGTTCTAATAAAGCCCCATGTCATTCCAAGCATGTGTGTCAATGTTTACCTCCCTATCTACATTATTCCGTGGTTTATTAAGTTTTCAAATTTATACTGACTTTTTGATCACCCAGTTTTTGTAATGAACTAGGGAGGAACCACTGGGGTATGATAGATTATAGTTCAATTCTTTTATCTTGGCGGCTCGCGCATGCCCGCCCAGACGCGGGAGATTGCTGCGTTGCCAGTTGCACACGACGCACGCGCCAATAGAAGCAGCGCCATAGTATAGCATAGTTCGCAAGCTTACGTTTAGGGGGGAGCGCGCAGTTCATGAAGAAAAGCCACCACGGCCGCATTAACCCTTTCGATGCTACAGAGACGTGCTCCCCGCATTCCGCGCTGTGCGCGATTTTGTCACTGCACTGCTCGCCTGTGCTGATACATGGTGTTCCGACTGCATTGACACTTTTATCATTCGATTTCACAAAAACTATTTGGCCCAAAAATTAGATTTTTACACATCTTCTTGACTGATACCTTCCCCCCATAAATGACTTAATTTTGTTTCGATGTTCAACGCAGTTATTATGCAGCATTAAATATAGTAAACCATTGCACGAAATTTTGAAGAGTTTGCAGAGGTAAAAGTCCATAGAGTATACTTTCCGTATGGTCGATTTTAGTTGCCTCAATGTTGAGAATGAAATGTGGACAAGATACCTAAATTTCATATAAAATTTACTGTATAACAATATCTCATTTAATTTAAGTACCACATAGGTATCGTATGTAATATTGAGAAATATTCCGTCTTTCGCGACTGTAACAAAACTACGGCCACTAGCGAAAACGTATCGCAGTACAAAGTTAGCTACATTGAATTTCCTACAAAAAGGTCCTGTTCATTTTTTCGGTATAACTAACAGTTTGCGTGTAATGAGCGACATAATATGAAAATTTGCATGTGCCACTCGAAGGCGTTGTGGGTTGCATTACACTGGGGCAGCAGACTAGCCGTGTATGATAGGTTGCTGTTTCAAGTTCCCCCTTAAGCATATCTGAGAAGTTAATACACTTCTGTCTCATCTACATAAGATTTATATTTGTCTCACTGTGATACAGATGTTTTGTTGATGACGTAACCACACCCACCCACCTCGTTACAAGTTAATTAGTACTGATGTACTTCATTCAACGTCAAATGGCTCAAATGGCTCTGAGCACTATGGGACTTAACATCTGAGGTCATCAGTCCCCTAGAACTTAGAACTACTTAAACCTAACTAACCTAAGGACATCACATACATCCATGCCCGACGCAGGATTCGAACCTGCGACCGTAGCGGTCGCGTGGTTCCAGACTGAAGGGCCTAGAACCGCTCTGCCACACCGGCCGGCCATTCAACGTCGTATCAGTAGCTGAGGATACCACAATATAAATGTGGTACACCGGAAGCATTTTGGTACATAGTTTCCTCAGTTACGCATTATTATTATAGGATACAAGTGACCACATGCTCTTTTTACACTTTTCCGTATCTTTTCGTTTCGATTTAGAGCAGCACTTTAATTTACCTCAGTCGGCTAATGGCTTCTTGAACGAAATTTCTGCCACGATATGAGAACAACCGCACTTTTCGCAACTACGCCAGGATAGAGGAAAAGACACGTGGTTCCTTTTGAAGTACAAGAGACGTTACGTTCACATTTTTCATAAAAATAAACCATTGGTAAATTTATTCACTTCGGATGCAGTTACATCACGCACATATTTCTCTGCAAGAATTCTTACTTATCACTCTAGATATCAGTATCAGTCGTTACTTGGTGAAACTGCAATCGAAATCGAAATTATGCACGTACACAAATGTATACGAGGACCTGGTGAATATTTCTTGTTCCAACTTCTAATTGACGTTGATGCTAGAAAGTGGTTTTTGCTATGTTGGTATATGTGTAGAATGCAGCAAGTGCCAAATTGAGATGAGGTAAAGTTTTCATTATATTTCTTTTCAAATCTAACCCGTAATTTCTGAAATGCCCTTTCTCAAATTTTCTAGCAAGTGTTTTTATTGTGGTTCGTGGTACAAAGGGGGCAAGAGCATCATATTATTTTAAAAAGCCTCTCTCTGGCTATTGGGTTACAAAGGAAGTCAACAATATTTTATCTTCATTTATTTCTGAAAGAATAGTTCAACACGGAACCGTCATCGTAAACTGCTAAAAAGACCAAATTGACAGTCCACATGGTGTATTTGGAGGAAATTTCAGATTTTAATACGTGGCTGCCAAACTTCTACGAGAAAATAGGATCGCCCGGTATCTTGAGGAAAAGGAGTGGGACGTCAGTCGAAGGTACCACTCAGTCCTGCTGCTAATTCAGAATTCAGATACAACTATAACAATGAACATATGGTAACCATTACGGATATAAATACTGCTATTGTAAAGTTTGCCAATAACAAAATGTGCGGCTCCCTCGGTCAACAATGTACAACGGAAGAGTTTCCAAGAAATATACGAATGCAGAAATCAAGAAGATTATAACATAAACTCCTGATATACTGAATTAAGAAACGGGTGGTCTCATTGAATCGTAGCCGTTCTTGTTTTGAAGACAATGCGCTTGAAATATGTCCCAAAACAACGTGGTACAATCATACATGGGAACCTCAACAGAATTTACAATTGCAGTTGTAGTGTAGGCTATAAAAATGTCTCAGGTAACTGTTAGCACAGGCATAGCAGGCAAAAAAGTACGATATACTTTACATGAAGTATTAATTGGTTGTCCAATGTTCGATGGAAATCTATGTAAAACAGAAGTGTTCAACAACGTTTTGATCGTGTTAAATGGAATTCAGATGATTTCGGTTTATTATTGTAGATGAGGATGAGGCCAACACTTGAAACTAGAAGCGAAACAACGATCAAATAATTGTTCGAATTTAATAGAACACAAGGAAAACGCCATCGTTGATTTCATTCCTGTGGTGTTGATCGTACGTCTGACAGCATATACCTTGTTACAAGTTGGGTGCGCTGTGGTTTTCAGATCCACTGTCAATGGATCGATGATCTCGTAAAGCCCTGCCTTTCACGCATGATGTCATTGTGGTATTGGGCCGCGTCATTGTAAACTACTGAAATAACTAAATGGCCGATGTTTCGAAAGACATATTACGGTCCTCTTCACGGCGGTCTTCTTTGGGGCGGTCCTGTTCAGGGTCGTTCACTCGTGAACCGATGAACTGCCCTGAAGAGAACCGCACGAAGTAGGTCGAAACGTCGACAATTTAGTTGTCTTAGCAGTTTACAATGACACTGCCCAATATCCAAAATTATTTTATCAAAAACCATCCGATTGTTGAAGCCTCTTTTATATCTGTTTAAAATAACCTTAAGTATCGAAACAAGACTGTTACAATTTGAGCTTTCAGTATGAAATTTAAGTAAATGCATTTAATCATTAGCAAGGAAGAGTATTTTACTTACATGAAGGCTATCATCAGCAATGAATTACCAGTTGACAACAGGTGACCGTAGCATAACTCAAAAATAAATTCATTTATTATAGACAGGAGTCCCCTTTAGAGTCTCGATGAAACAGTTAATTCTTGTAATTGTAGAGCAAAAGAAGGGGAAGCAATCAACTATTGAATGACTACTTACATGTCGATAGGGTGGAAAATACTGTTGATTGCGATTATCTTACTGTTCCTTGCTTCTTACTGACCAAGTAGTCAAGATGTATAGTTACTGTTTGCAGACTCTACTCTGTCGCCTTCAAGTCTTTTCACATGTGCACAACTATTAAACCTCTCATCCAGCAGAACTTCTCTTGAAGTCTTGTTCTCTGTACAATTTTCTCTCAGGCCCCCAAACCCCCTCACCGTATTATCAACATTACCAAATTAAATAATTCCTTTACGCTTTAGTATGTGTCTTAGAAAACACTCACTTCTTTTCATCATGTCAGATCTTAAAGTTCTGTTTCTCAAATTATTCTTCATTACACAGGAAATAAATTAGCAGCCGCGAAAACGTAAAACCATCATTTATATGTGGGAATTACGATAATGGAAATTTGTGTCGGACTGGGATTCAAATCCGGATTTTCCGGTTTACGCGAGCGGTCGGTTTATCCGTTCACTACTCACGGTCACACCCACACTTCCATATGTCGTCGATCCTCCTTCACAACCTGTTGTACTCGTAAACACGTTACTTAATTCTCGTACATAGGAGGACATTTTAACTGAAAGTCGCTGCCTGGTATCGGTAATATACCCTTTATATCTTCGTTGCTTTGGATGAACTGCATAAAGAGAGTGGCTCCGTCGACTAACGAAAACGAGAAACAACCATCTCTCCGTACTGGAACGTCGAATCTTCTTCATTAGTCTGTCAACCATCCATCTTACCTTCAGCATACCTCTGGAGTATCACGTTTCAAAGGCAGATCTAGATCCAGATCTAGGTTCTCCATAATTTTATTATATCGCTTAGGTTCTCCGTAATTTCGTTATATTTCTTAAGGAGAATTCCATAACGATTAGTTTGAAAAGGACGCAGCTGATATCCTTCCGCAATCCGATCTTGTACTCTGTGCTACCAGCTCTATTTTTCCACTGTTCTAAGACCTAATAAAGCAGACACAACAGCAGACAATAAACTAATTAAGAGATACGCTGACAGGGTCGTAACATGTCGTTGTACGCATCACAGAAGATTAACAGAAATGTGGGAGGAAGGAGGGTTTAAGTGGCAATAATTTTAAAATAAGCAACGTAGCTGTCCTGAAATCATGATGGGCAAATTCAGGGACAACTGTATTCGAAGAAGGCTGTGCGGTCCTCTTGCTGTTCCCATCATATATCTCGCGTAAGGCTGATGAGTACATGAGAAACGTTCAGGCAGCCATTTTCTCCTCGCTTAGTGCGCAAATGGAGCTGGATAGTAAATCGCTAATTCTGGTGCGAGGTACCCTACGCCACGCGCACTATAGGGGCCCGCAGAGTATATATGTTCATTCACATTTCTTATCAAGTTTACATTCCATGTTAACATATTATTTTACAGCACGAAAAGCTTTGTTGCTGCCACTAGTCTAGTCCTTTTACCCCTACCGACGAGTTTTTAAAGTTTCCCAAATGGCAGAGTCGTCTACCACTTCCAGGAGAGTGTAAGTAGGGTATTGGAGTCGTCCCATGAGGATGCAGTTTTGTAACAGGAGAAAAAAATGACGAAAGTCAAAAGGAAATGAGAACAGGGAGTAGTAAGAGGAGACAGAAAAGAATTCGAGCAAGAAGTAGAACAAGAAAAGTTATAAGTAGAGAATGGATTGGAGATCATTGCTATGGAAAGGGTGCAGGAATATATGGAAGGATAACATCAGCAGTTTCGGATAGGACTGAGTTGTGTAACTGCCCCGGAAGACATTCCAATTCCTCGTATGGAGAAACGCTGGTTTCTCGTTTTCCGTTAGTCAACTGAGCCACTCTCGTTAATGTCAGTTTATCCATAACAACGAAACTACAGAGAATGTATTTTACATTTCTTATGCTGCTGTTATGGATTTGTATTGATTGTCAATGAAATGATGAAGAACTAATGGCAATGAAGTCGAAGTCACTGTGAGCTATTCCGCACATCTTGTTCAAATGGTTCAAATGGCTCTAAGCATTGTGGGACTTAAAATCTCAGGTCATCAGTCCCCTAGGCTTAGAACGACTTAAACCTAACTAACCTAAGGACATAGCACACATCTATGCCCGAGGCAGGATTCGAACCTGCGACCGCAGCAGCAGTGCGGTTCCGGACTGAAGCGCCTAGAACCGCTCGGCCACGGCAGCTGGACATCCTCTTCTTTCGCATAAAAAATTGTTATTGAAATGTATGTCTTTTACTTCATTGTAAAGCAGTTTTGATACCAATAAATGAATGAAGCCACTAAACACTGATGGCGAGAGAGATCTTACGAAACCCAGCTCTTTCTGCATGCCCATGAGATCCAGAGCGCCCGTAGTCATCGGCGCCCAGGTTGATGCTGTGTTCGTTGACTTGAGGAAAGCATTTGAAACAACTCCTCAGTTTATTTTCGAAAAAAAGAAAAAAATACGAGCTTACAGAGTATGGGAACAGGTTTATGACTGAATTCAGGAGTTCCTTGCACACTGAACTCAACACGCCTCCCCTAAGGGAACACAATCTACTTACGTAAAGGTAACTTCACAAATGCCCCAAGTAAATATGATGTAACCGTTGCCGTTTACAATATAAATAAATGATCCAGAGGATATCGTCGGAACCTACATGAGGCTGTTCGTTCATGATGCAATGGTCTATAAGAAGACAGAAACGTCAAATAACGGGCTCATGGTTGATCATTGGTGCAGGAACTGTCATTCGACCGTGAACGTCAATAAATGTAACGTATTATGCATAAACAGGCGAAGAAATCTACTAACGTAAGACTACATTATGAATGAACAATCGCTGAGAACAATAACTACCATAAAGTACCTAGTAGTAACCGTCCAGAGCGACTTAAAGTGGAATGGCGGCATAAAACAAATATTTGGCTGATTTTGAACAGGAAGAATCTTAAGGAAATGTAATTCATCAACGAAACAAAGTGATTTGCAGAACACGTGTGCGACCGATTCTTGAGCAGTGCCCATAAGACTGGGACCCTTACCAGATTCTATTAATCTGAGAAATAGACAACATCCAACCATGAGCAGTGCGTCTGGGGGCGGATAGTTTAGTCGCCACTAGAAAGTTGTAGATATGTTGAGCAAACTCCAGTGGCACATGCTACTAGTGAATAGTTGCGCGTTACAGAGACGATTACTTTAGATACTGCGAGAGAGAGAGTTCCGGGAAGAGTCAGACAACACTTTACTTCCTCCCACACGCGTCTCAGGAAATGAACACAAGGAGAAAATCAGAAAAAATGGAGCTAATACGGAGGTGAAGGGACAATCATTCTTCTCACAAGCTACTTGCTACTGGAGCAGGGAATGGAAGAAAGAATCCTCCACCACACACCGTAAGGTGGCTTCCCGGCTATAGATGTAGATGTAGATGTAAGGCATGAAACAGTGCAATGGACAATGCTAGTAAGGCGGGGAGGGATCTGAGGAAAGAACATTTGCCCTGAATTCTAGTCTGCAGTACACTGTCGCAAAAGTGCACTTACGGTGTCCCAAGCTCTTCTGTTGCGCGACGTAGCTCATGAGTGTTGGCGCGATGATTGATGGATATGAATGTGATGAATGGTGGATCGGTTGTTGGTACCCAGTGACAATAGTCGCTCTTAATTTTCTGAATTCATAAATATAATTATCTGGTATTTTATGCCATTATGTTAAAATTTTCTGCACATAATCGAAATTTTCGGGAAAATCGAAAATAAGGCATACAATCAATTTACTGGGCTACGCTACTCTACAGTCAATTACGGCATTCCATTTTCGTACTGAGATTCGTTGGCTTCGCCAATTCACAACCAAATTGTCACATTCCAATCTAACCTACGCCTCACGCTTCGTTACACATCACTCTGTTCATCAGTTAGTTACATGTTTCATAGATCATTTGAACAACTTTTTTTTATCGAATTGACGAGTCAGTTTTCAGGCTATGCATATATAATGAGTTTTAGCTGTAATGAACACATTATTATTTTATTTCTACTCATGCAATTACACTTTTTTTATTTTATTTTATTAATTTATTTATTTAGTTTTACTGGCTATCAGTTTTAACCAGAAATTCGACAATGCAATTGAAGGAGTCAGTTGTCCAGGAGAAGTGATTTTAAATTATATTTAAAACTTGTTTTGCTTCCTGTCAGAAAAGGGCAAATCATCAAACATTTTTATCGCTGCGTTTTGAACTCCTCTCTCGAGCCACTGACAGATTTAAAAATCGGTAATAAATGTCATTTTCCCTCTAGTGTTGTAGGTATGTACATTACTGTCCTCCTCTAATTGTGATGCATTGTTTATCACGAAGTTCACTAGTGAAAATATGTACTGTGACGCTGCAGCTAAAATACTGGGCTCCTTGAAGAGGTGTCTACATGACGTCCGTGGATGAACACCACGTACTATTATTACTCCTCGCTTTTGTGTGGTCAGTACTGTCTTTCTACGTAATGAGTTATCCCAGAAAATTATTTCCCTGATATACTGAATGGAAGCGTGCAAAATACACCGGGAGTTTGATACATTGGTTCCCGAACTTCTCCCTAAAATTTTGAGAAACGTGGTAAGCAAATCACAAAACCTTAAAATTCTCACCACATTCGTTCGCGCGTTATTTAAAACAGAGGGCAGATCTGTTGGAAAAACTGCCTCTACCCTCTATTCGGAAAATAATGTACAGGCTAATAAAATGTGGCGCACAGTGATCTGCACGCCACGAGCACCACATGTCGGAGGGTCCTCTCGCCAGAGGAAGAAGCCATCCGTCATAGGGCTGTGGCCTGTGTGAAGACGGGTAAGGATAACCTCGCCCTCCCGGTTAGCCGAGCGATCTAAAGTACGGCTTTCCGGAGCGGGAACGAGCTCCGGGTCTCCGACACGAATCCGCCCGACGGACGTGTGTCGATGTCCGGTGAGCCGGCCAGTCTGTGGATGGTTTTTAGGCAGTCTTCCATCTGCCTCGACAAATGCGGGCTGGTTCCCCTTATTCCGCCTCAGCTACACTATGTCGGCGATTGCTGCGCAAACACGTTCTCCACGTAGGCGTAGACCACCATTATTCTACCACGCAATCATAGGGGTTACACTCGTCTGGTGTGAGACGTTCCCTGGGGTTTCCAGCGGGGGCCGAACCGCACAATAACCCTGGCTTCGGTGTGGGGCGGCGGAGTGAAGTGGACTGCGGTAGTCGTCGTGAGGTTGTGGACCACTGCGGCTGCTGCGGGGACGAAGCCTCTCCGTCGTTTCTAGGTCCCCGGTTAACATACAACATACAAGGATAACCTCATACGGTCTGCGCGGCTGGTGGGTCACGGCCGCGTTGTGGGCTTTTTTAGACGGAGCGTATTGTCTGTCACTTCCAGCCACACGTCTTCCCATCTAGCCCGCATCTCGTGGTCGTGCGGTAGCGTTCTCGCTTCCCGCGCCCGGGTTCCCGGGTTCGATTCCCGCCGGGGTCAGGGATTTTCTCTGCCTCGTGATGGTTGGGTGTTGTGTGCTGTCCTCAGGTTAGTTAGGTTTAAGTAGTTCTAAGTTCTAGGGGACTGACATAGATGTTAAGTTCCATAGTGCTCAGAGCCATCTTCCCATCTATGCATGACTCTGTACCTCAATAGCGAGACGACAGCATGCAGGAGGATGGCACACTGAACTAACTGAGAAACGCAATACGCCTCCTAGGCTCCTACATCCGCCCATTTGTTCCTCGCAATACACATGTGCCCCGGCACTCAGCAGAAAGACATCTCCCTCTCCAGTCTTTGTAGCCGGAGGAGGGCGTCCTGGATATCCTGGACAACTTTAGCAGTTGGATGCAAGCGTTGCAGAGTATGAAGGGCACTCTGGGAGTCGGAACAGAACAGGAATTTAGCAGGCATGGCACATGTCATCTGCTCCGGCGCCCTCAAGATGGCAGATAGTCTGTCATCGAATACAATGAACTGTGGAGGCAACAAGAGAGCAACCAATGGAGTCCCCCTGTTTAGACCCGTCCGTGGCTATAGCTACAGAGGCGGGATGCTTATCTGAAATGTCGGAAAAGAGCGTATTAAAAACAGAAGATCGAGTGCTTCCTTTCTTGTGCTGCACTAAATCTAAAATTACTGTGGGCCTCTGTAGTAACAAGGGTGACAGTCGGTTAAAACCTCGGATTTGTGCCCATTTGTGCCCCACACCGAAGGACTCAAACACACATTTCACACGCATCCCAAACAGTCTCGTTGCCCGACTAGGCCTGTCCGTGCACGTGCCGCCGTCGCCACGGCCGCCGCCGCTGCCCACAGGGACTCAGCAGGCAGCGGGCAGCGGGCTCCGGCAGAGTGGGCGGCGCCTTAAGCAGATTGTGGCGCGGCGGCGGGGCTCCCGCGGGAGCAGCCGGCCGGCCCTCCTCGTGTCTGCCGGGCCACGCCACCCGCGCTCGCCTGACGGGCCGCCAGACCTTGGGCGCGGGCCCGAGGTCTGAGGACACCCACGCGAGCACAGTCACCGTTATGCAAAAACCCACGCTCTCCTTCGGCGAGCATAAGAAAGGTCACGAGACATCCGTGGATTTTCGTACGTGATGATTTACAGACTTGCGGATTTTATTTGGTCAAGTAATATCTACACCTTGTACAAAAACCTGACCACAGTTACACTATTTAGTCAGAAGCATCCATGTCTCGGTAGCTTTATACTGGAACTTATCTATCTTATCTATGTTACACTGCTGGCCATTAAAATTGCTACACCAAGAAGAAATGCAGATGATAAACGGCTATTCATTAGACAAATATATTATACTAGAACTGACAGGTGATTACATTTTCACGCAATTTGGGTGCATAGATCCTGAAAAATCTCTACTCAGAACAGCCACATCTGGCCGTAATAACGGCCTTGATACGCCTGGGCATCAAACAGCGCTTGGATGGCGTGTATAGGTACAGCTGCCCATGCAGCTTCAACACGATACCACAGTTCATCAATAGTAGTGACTGGCGTATTGTGACGAGCCAGTTATTCGGCCACCATTGACCAGACGTTTTCCGTTGGTGAGAGATCTATGGAATTTGCTGGCCAGGGCAGCAGTCGAACATTTTCCGTATCCAGAAAGACCCGTACAGGACCTGTAACATGCGGTCGTGCATTATCCTGCTGAAATGCAGGGTTTCGCAGGGATCGAATGAAGGATAGAGCCACGGTCGTAACACATCTGAAATGCAGCGTCCACTGTTTAAAGTGTCGTCAATGCGAACAAGAAGTGACCGAGACGTGTAACCAAGGGCACCCCATACCATCACGCCGGGTGATACGCCAGTGTGGCGATGACGAATACACGCTTCCAGTGTGCGTTCACCGCGACGTCGCCAAACTCGGATGCGACCATCACGATGCTGTAAAGAGAACCTAAAGTCATTCGAAAAAATGACGTTTTGCCATTCGTACACCCAGGTTCGTCGTTGAGTACACCATCGCAGGCGCTCCTGTCTGTGATGCAGCGTCAAGGGTAACCGCAGCCATGGTTTCCGAGCTGATAGTCCATGCTGCTGCAAACGTAATCGAACTGTTCGTGCAGATGGTTGTTGTCTTGCAAACGTCCCCATCTGTTGACTCAGGGATCGAGACGTGGCTGCACGATCCTTTAGAGCCATGCGGATAAGATGCCTGTCATCTCGACTGCTAGTGATACGAGGCCGTTGGGATCCAGCACGGCCTTCCGTATTACCCTCCTGAACCCACCCATTCCATATTCTGCTAACAGTCATTGGATCTCGACCAACGCGAGCAGCAATGTCGCGATACGATAAACCGCAATCGCGATAGGCTACAATTCGACCTTTATCAAAGTCGGAAACGTGATGGTACGCATTTCTCCTCCTTACACGAGGCATCACAACAACGTTTCACAGGCAACGCCGGTCAACTGCTGTTTGTGTATGAGAAATCGGTTGGAAACTTTCCTCATGTCAGCACGTTGTAGGTGTCGCCACTGGCGCCAACCTTGTGTGAATGCTCTGAAAAGCTAATCATTTGCATATCACAGCATCTTCTTCCTGTCGGTTAAATTTAGCGTTTGTAGCACGTCATCTTCGTGGTGTAGCATTTTTAATGGCCTGCAGTGTATTTTGCGTCGCTGAACCGTAAGATGTGCATCGGTACTCCACGTGAGGCCTTATTAGCGGTCGATATACTGGGTGTTCGGTAATTACCGTTACACACTTCTAGGAGGTGTAGAGGGGAGTGCGTAGATAATATTATGAAATGGAACCCATGCCCGGAAACGTACTGTTTCCATGCTACCGTTTGAAAAATGTTTGGCAGCGTGACCGAACTGATCAGGCGTTACCCAGTGCTTCACTTGTTTAAATTTCTATCATTAATAGCCAAAGAAAGTGCTCGTGTACTTGTTGATCGGTTCTCTTCAATGTGATGCAGTACGTTGTCTTACAATTAGGGTGCCCGGTATCTCCTCGGAACCTGTCACACCAGCTGATCGTGAAGTTGCTCTTTTCTCGAAGCCGTGGCGAAAAGGATATGCGGTTGAGTCGGAGGTTGTGGATAATGATCTTGGTACAAGCGAGAAGCTGTTCTTCCATTACCGTGCGCTTCGCCGAGCAGAAGGATCATGTTGGTGTATTCTGCAAACGTGTACTCAACCATGTTGCTCTAACACTCATAGACACGTGAATGAGGCTCGAACCAGGTCAGGGAGGTAGGATAGACGTCAAATGTCTCCAGGGATCCGACGTAACGACCCGCCCGCCCCCCACCCCAATCCCCGACCATGGCTATCCTACTTAGCAAACTTGTTTTCAAACGGATATAACACAGAAACCGTAAGTTTCCGGACATGGGTTCCTTCTCAAAATATCATTTACTTACTCCCCTCAACAAGCCCTAGGAGTCTGCGGTTGTAGGCGCTTCAGTCTGGAACCGCGCTGCTGCTACGGCCGCAGGTTCGAATCCTGCCTCTGGCATGGATGTGTGTGATGTCCTTAGGTTAGTTAGGTTTAAGTAGTTCTAAGTCTAGGGGACTGATGACCCATAGTGCTTAGAGCAATTTGAACCACTTTTCTGTAACGGAAATTTCCGAACACCCTGTATGTTAATGTACATTCTTGGGTTTGCTCCTCAGCAAACGCCTGTTACAGCGCGAAGGATATTTATGACATCTTCTCATTTTTGAATTACGTGACATTTGATGTGGCCATTCTAGCTTATAATCGATGTAAAGCCATAAGTACTTGACCTCTCTTTTGATCGTGAATATAAAGGGAGCTAATCTTACATTCCCTGTTTCATTAAGGCTATGTCTCGTATATACGCACACAGCTGATTTATAACATCATACGTCGAGGCAGTTCTTAATCATCAATTCACTGAACACTTTCATACCGTTACCCATCTGCTGCTGACACTCAATAAAACTACTGCTACGAGTATATATACATAAATCACCTGCATACTGCAGTACTTGTACGCTTGGGTGAAACAATGAATGCAGATCTGGTGTCTGTACTGGTGCATTCGGATGACTCCAACTAACACTTTGCTGGTGGAAGTAAATGAAATTCTATTAGAACTACGCACGAAATATATCACAGTCAAATTCCCCTTGAAACGCTTTCACTCTTAAATAACAATTTATTACCAAGGTTAGACACCTCACTATAAATTCCTAAGAAGGCAGGTATTCGATTAAGGAGAAACTACCACCCTTAGCAGAAGTTTACTTCGATGCTTCGACTTTCGTGAATACGTCGCCACTTGCCAAAATATAAGCTGCTTCAGCACGCCCTACCCTAACACCTCAGAGAACCTGGGTATCAAGACGCGCCTTCTATTCAGTGAAGGATGAAAAACTTTCAAATGACTACCTGGCAGCACGGCCATCGTCAAGACAGACCGGTATCAGGTCCAATCGACGAGACGACTTCAAGCTCCCTGAAGTTGCGTCCATACTCACTACAGAACTCATAGCGGTTTTAGAAGGACTCAAGTAAGCGAAATAAGTGCAAGAACAGACAATCATAATTTTATCAGACTCATGCACAGTTTTGGTGCTACGACGTCAACAATACCAAAAGTTATGAAGTATGTGGGATTACAGAGGCAGGACAGGAGCTTTCTTGCGTGTTATGGGCGAAGCGCACAGCGGAAAAAGAGGAAATGAGAAAGTAGATATCCTGAGCAAGGAAGCTGTACACACTGGTTAACTCAAATATGACAAACTGCCACCTGGTGATATTCTTCAAGCACAAGAACTGCAATCAGGGCCCGAGGGAATGAATATCTCCTACAGTCTCATGAAATTAAAGGGAGATAATAAGCCGCAATTATGCCTGATTTCCCATCACGCCCTTGGTACCAAAACTACAGGTGTCAGTGGGATAACTTCCCTTCAGCCATGGGAGAATCCGACGACATCTCTATCTCCTCAACATGGTCTTCAGCCTCATGCTAATGCGACACTGAGGAAGACATTAATCACATTTTCTTTGGATGTCACAGAAGATTTCAATAAACCACGAAACTATCACTGATGACCTCTGGAAATGCCTTGCCTACGAGCATTAAAACCCTTTTAGCAACAGAAGAGACAAAAGTGTATGATCCTCTATACGATTTAATAGCAGAGGGTGAAATGAGAATATAAAAAGAGAGATTTTTGACATCATAATACGTAAAATTTGTTAATTTACTCAGATCCTTTACATATGCTCAGTATAAATGGATGTCACAGATAACTTGATTATAATTATCTGAAGCTGGCTGTGTGGTGATGCACAAAAGCACTCCGTCTACAGGCCACAAGCGGCCAATCGGCAGCATCCGGCCGCCGTGTCATCCTCAGTTGAGGATACGGATAGGAGGGGCGTGTGGTCAGCACACCGTTCTCCCGGTCGTTATGATGGTTTTCTGTGAGCGGTTCAAATGGTTCAAATGGCTCTGAGCACTATGGGACTTAACATCTGAGTCATCAGTCCCCTAGAACTTAGAACTACTTAATCCTAACCAACTTAAGGACATCACACACATCCATGCCCGAGGGAGGATTCGAACCTGCGACCGTAGCGGTCGCGTGATTCCAGGTTGTAGCGGATAGAACCGCTCGGCCACTCCGGCCGGCTCTGTGACCGGAGCCGCTGCTATTCGGTCGAGTAGCTCCTCAATTGGCATCACGAGGCTGAGTGCACCCCGAAAATTGGCAACAGCGCATGGCGGCCTGGATGGTGACCCATCCAAGTACCGGCCACGCCCTAGAGCGCTTAACTTCGGAGATCTGACGGAAACCGGTGTATCCACTGCGGCAAGGCCGTTGCCTCTGATGCCAAAAGCCATTAATAAATTTAATAACAAGCATCCGAACAGTTGTTAGTGGACATTAATAAGGGGTGTGTCCACGCTTCGCCTTTATGACGGACTAAACTCTGCTGAGGACACTTTCAGTGAGGTATCTGAATGTCTGTTCAGGAATGGGAGCCTATTCTTCCTCAAGAGCCAAACCAGAGAAAGTAATAATGTTAGACGCTGGGATCTGGAGCGAAGTCGACGCTCTCATTCCTAACGTGATCCACTGGCTTCATGTCGGGACTCTGAGCAAACAAGTCCATTCCAGGAATGTCACTCTCCACAGAGTATTACCTCATAGACGGCGCGTCGTGACAGGGTGCAATCACATGCTGATACATACAGTCGTCGTTTACAACCTGTCCCTGCACTGTAGGCAGTACAGAAGGCTGTAAAAGTGCTCATATCCTTCCACATTTAACGTTTTCACATGCTCAATAAGGAGGCTACAGTGTAACTACAAAATACACTCCCTTATAGTAAGACCACCTCCTCCATACTTCACCTTTTGTGGTGGAAAGCATGCCAGACAACGTTCTACAACAATTCGTCAAGCCTAAACCCATCTAACGGATTGACACACCATATAGAGTAACTAGTGACGCTAAATCACTGGATTCCAGTCATCAGTTGTCCAGTGGCTTCACTCATTTGCACCAATTCAAGCGTCGGCTAGCAGTGACTGCAGAAATGTGCGGCTTATGACGAGCAGCTCAACCATTACACCCATTCCTTATAGCTCCAAACTCACAGTCATTACGCTAGCTGGACTGTCAGTACAACTTTGAATCTCACGGATGATTTCTCCCTCTGACTTAATGCAATTTTCTACAGTGACCCTCAGCAACTCTCGACTGTCCCTGTCCGTCAGTACGTGAGGTCTGCCTGATTTAGCTGTGATTGTTCCTTCGCACGTCCAATTCACATTCACATGAAAAACATCAGATAGCGGATGCTTCACAATGGTTGAAATGTACAGTTGTACTCAAAAGTATCCGAACGACCTGAATTGCATTTCGCCTGATTCGCATGCAACCGGCATAACACGGCTGTCTAGAAGGTCCTCTAATCGCTCCTTGGTACAGTCGTCTGACTATTGAAAATGGTTCCAACAAGTCACCACTAGAAAACACTGCTCTGTATCGATTAACTCATGATGTAAAGTAATACCACGATGCTACAAATATCAGGGAACACGTTATCACAGATAAGACTGTCCTTAAGGCTTGTAAGCTCACATTTATTACAGTAAATGACATACCTGAAATGTTACCACTCTCATTATTACGTCAGATAGGTAATGCACGTGATAAGTTCGCTGTATTCATAATTTCCTCTTCAAAGTATCATACAGTACTTATTATTTAACACAAAATGATATTAAAAACTTAAGTTATCCACGAGCAGCTAGTTGAGAATATGTATGAACTTCAAATGACACGACGAACCGTCTCATTCCGCTTATGGATTCAAACCCAGGTCAGTCAGACTAAGCAAAGATTTCGCTACTGACGCAAACTAACAGACATTCCTGATTAGGCATACAGAGAGTGATATATCTCGATTTTAGACAGTATCAGTTAGCAAATATCAACTTTAAATTACATAACATAAACATTTTTAAGGGAGGCGAATTCCTCCCCAGCATCTCTTGTTCCTGTTAACGAAATACGAGAGATGTTAAATATCTCTTTTTCACAAGTAACTTACTTGAAATGCCGTGAGGTAAAGCTTTGTGTTTGACAGGGATTCGAACCCAGAACCTAATCGGATTGATATCGAAACACAACCAACTGTGACGTATCGGATTTCCTTGCCAGTAGGTAGATGTTTTAACTGAAATGACGAGAAGAAACATTAATTTTTTCCTTCCCAGGAATCATACCCGGCACCTATGGCTGTTATATTCTAGAGAAAACGAACGTTAAATATGGGTTTGTTGCACCAGCAGCGACATGTAAGCATGTTTAAACTAGAAATAATATGACGAAGAGTTCAGTGCTCACTGGGAACAGAGCCCCACACATATCGTTGTTGACTACACACAAAGAATTTTTCTCCACGAGCAGCTCGGAATAATCTTGAACTTGCAGTGATCTCGCAATTAGTTCTGTGTCCCACTGGGAGTAAAAAACGTCACATATCGTTAGTGCTGACAAGGAATGGAAAAACATTAAAAATCAAAATTTTTATCCACCAGCAGATAGGTGTTCTCATGTTAGAGCTTGATAATACATAATGAAATCTTTAATGCCGGGACTGGATTCGAACCCATTCACACGTAATATGTGGAGATGTTGAGGAATCTGCAGTTTTGAACAAACAACAAATTGTAGCCGAGCTGTTTTGCCACGAAGGGATCAAATTCCGCGTTAAGAGCGGTCTGAGTCACATTCTCAGTTCAGAACCAATTTTATCGACATACAGAAGCTCAGATAAAAGATGGAATAAGTGTCCAGTGACTCTACATAGCTTTTGTTTCGTCACTAGAAATAAATAACTAGTATAAGAAAGGTTACTGGTGATAGAGTTTCTACATGTCGCCACTTCAGACTTTATTGTGGCTCAACCTAACGTCTACTTGGCAGAGAAGGAATATCATCTTTAATGTGAATTTCAGACCACACTGCCATTATATCTTCTTCACTTGGTGTAGTCAGAAGAGAATGGAATCTTTCTAAAATTTTCTGATGTGAGTGAGTTTACTGTCGACTGTATTTCTGTTTACTATGACTTCCGCTATGTCGTTTCCCAACGTAAACCGGCTCTGCCCAGTTGGTAATGAAGGAACGTGATGTTTAATGCGGATTATGGATTATAACGTCTTTCTCTTGAGGTTACCAGAGATAAAATAAATCTGTTTATACCTCTTAAAAGTAAATTTCTGAACCCACGCAGTGCACCTGTGATAATTCGTTCCACCAGACCATTGTGGCCACATTTCCCAGCCTCAAGAGTGTGCTGAAACGGATGATGTGCTTAGCTTACGAAATAAGACACGGCGGAAAAAATGAGAGTCTATTAAAGGGTTAACTAGAAGTTAGGTCTGACGCGGAGATTATGTTATGCTCATGTTAGCAGGATGTAAAGACTCTTATAGGCATCATATGCTCGAAGTAAAGCCATTTTGAATTTTCACAAATTGAGCAAATTTCTTAGTAACGTGGTAACGTGCTGACCTGTGCAAAAGCATCTGTTATGGTTCGCAGTTCCAGTCTCACTGACTTCAACGCTTTTACCCCTTCTGTGAAAGAGCTACAAGCAGTCAGATCAAACATCAATAAGGAAATCGCAAGAAAATACTTTCGGCTCACAGTGCAATGGGGAAAAACTTACAATGCTGCACAACAGGTAACGCCTCTTTCCGCTGCTGACAAGCAAATTTTGGGTTTCTAGAAATACATAACTGTATTTATGAAATGCCACATTTGCATACCTCTTGAGTATGACACAGCATACCAATTAAACACAGACACAATCAAAATCTAATTGAGTAGTATTTTACTAATTCGTGTCGATAGAGGCATGCTTGTGTACAGATATTCAGTTTTATTAAAACAGACTTTCGTCGTAAGGTTGTCGTGGGTAGTTTTATTTCATTTCTTATAATACAGTGCACAGTTTTCGTAAGGTTTCCTTCAGTGTTGTTGAAACAATAGTAAACATGAGAGCGAAATTAATCATCAACGATATATGCGAATTCTCTGATGTTATCTATAACAGTCTGACGATGCAAGTGCAGTTTATTGATTACATGCATGTAGAAAACTTGTTATGAGTTAAAGCTGTCAAACAATATTTGAAGGAGAATAAAACGCCACTACCACACGACAGCTAATGTAGAAAATACTTTTCTGACGTATTTGGACACGATGCGCTCTCCCCATACATAATACAAAAGCTTCGAGATGCATCTGCTGCATGGCTGTCTATTAAACCTGAAAATAACAAAATGTCACAGAAGTTAGCCCTTTTTCCAAATGCGACAATTTAGGGTTGAGAAGTGAAGGGAATTATGTTCAAAGTTCCATTAGATTGGTAACTTCAGCAGACAGCAGACATGCGTTTAAGAAAAAGTTAGTAGTAAATGTATTCGAACTCGCGACATCTTATCTATTGTGCACGACACTTACCATTACGATAGTAGCTGACACAAAGCTACAACAGCTCCAGAGCTGAACAACAATTCATCCAGAACTTCTGCATACCACAGCGCTGCGAGATAATGCAAATGGCCGGGTCTAGACTTTTGAGAGAAACAGTTACAGCTTTTCTTTGGCGGTGCACGACGTTTTTTACAAACAGATAGCGCAATAGAATAACTCAAGTGGAAAGGAACACTTCCTATTTAAATTTCTACATCCTACACTGTTGGCAGTTCTGTGTAGGTGGCAGTTACGTGATTTTATTTCGGTGATTACAAAATAGAGTCGAATGTATGTACTGGGTAGCCGAGGCAGCTAGTTCATGGTAATTCGGTCAACCAAGTAAATGAATTTACTGTACATGCTGCAATTTACTACAGGGAGACTGTGTGTCAGAATTCTCATCCAGTGTGGCGCAACGGAGTTACAATAGAATAATGAATTACGGAAAAGAGGGTTTGGTGGTCTGTTGGACTGATGGTATGTTCTTATACCTATGGTCTGGGTTCGATTCCCAGTTCTGTCAATGATTTTACATAGGGAGAGAAAGATTCCATTCTCCTCTGACTACACCAAGTCAAGAAGATATAATGGCAGTGTGGTCTGAAATTCACATTAAAGATGATATTCCTTCTCTGCCAAGTAGACGTTAGGTTGAACCACAATAAAGTCTGGAGTGGCGACATGTAGAGACTCTATCGCCAGTAACCTTTCTTGTACTAGTTATTTATTTCTAGTGACGAAACAAACGCTATGTAGGGTCACAGGACACTTATTCCATCTTTTATCTGAGCTTCTGTATGTCGATAACATTGGTTCTGAACTGAGAATGCGACTCAGACCGCCCTTAACGCGGAATTTGATCCCTTCGTGGCAAAACAGCTTAGCTACAATTTGTTGTTTGTTCAAAACTACAGATTCTTCAACATCTCCACATATTACGTGTGAATGGGTTCGAATCCAGTCCCGGCACTAAAGATTTCATTATGTATTATCAAGCTCTAACATGAGAACACCTATCTGCTGGTGGATAAAAATTTTGATTTTTAATGTTTTTCCATTCCTTGTCAGCACTAACGATATGTGACGTTTTTTACTCCCGGTGGGACAAGGACTATTTGCGAGATCACTGTATGTTCAAGATGTTATTCCGAGCTGCTCGTGGAGCAAAATTCGGTAGCTGACGTCTCTTTGTGTGTAGTCAACAACGATATGCGTGAGTCTCTATTCCCAGTGAGCACTGAACTCTTCGTCATATTATTTCTAGTTCAAACATGCTTACATGTCGCTGCTGGTGCAACAAACCCATATTTAACGTTCGTTTTCTCTAGAATATAACAGCGATAGGTGCCTTGTATGAGTCCTGGGAAGGAAAAACTTAATGTTTCTTCTTGTCATTTCAGTTAAAACATCTACCTACTGGCAAGGAAATCCGATATGTCACAGTTGGTTGTGTTTCGATATCAATCCGATTAGGTTCTGGGTTCGAATCCCTGTCAAACACAAAGCTTTACCTCACGGCATTTCAAGTAAGTTACTTGTGAAAAAGAGATATTTAACATCTCTCGTATTTCGTTAACAGGAACAAGAGATGCTGGGGAGGAATTCGCCTCCCCTAAAAATGTTTATGTTATGTAATTTAAAGTTGATATTTGCTAACTGATACTGTCTAAAATCGAGATATATCACTCTCTGTATGCCTAATCAGGAATGACTGTTAGTTTGCGTCAGTAGCGAAATCTTTGCTTAGTCTGACTGACCTGGGTTTGAATCCATATGCGGAATGCGACGGTTCGTCGTGTCATTTGAAGTTCATACATATTCTCAACTAGCTGCTCGTGGATAACTTAAGTTTTTAATATCATTTTGTGTTAAATAATAAGTACTGTATGATACTTTGAAGAGGAAATTATGAATACAGCGAACTTATCACGTGCATTACCTATCTGACGTATTAATGAGAGTGGTAACATTTCAGGTATGTCAGTTACTGTAATAAATGTGAGCTTACAAGCCTTAAGGACAGTCTTATCTGTGATAACGTGTTCCCTGATATTTGTAGCATCGTGGTATTACTTTACATCATGAGTTACTCGATACAGAGCAGTGTTTTCTAGTGGTTACTTGTTGGAACCATTTTCAATAGTCAGACGACTGTACCAAGGAGCGATTAGAGGACCTGCTAGACAGCCGCGTTATGCCGGTTGCATGCGAATCAGGCGAAATGCAGTTCAGGTTGTTCGGATACTTTTGAGCATGACTGTACTTGATGAATTTTTTACTCGGATGGCACCCAATGACTAGGCCATGTCTCAAGGCACTGGGCTCTGCTAACACGACTTACTCTCCTCCGTTTATTCTGGCGTTTCCGCCTCTCACGACCTCTGGTGGTCAATTCCGTATTACATAAGGGGTAACCGGTTACTTGTGATCAGTTAGTGTATAAGATTCGAACGATGTGAAAGAGAACAACTAGTTGAAACGGAATTGAGACAGGATCTTGACCCTTTCCGAAGTTATTCCATCTGTACGTTGAGCAAGCAGTGGAGGAAACCGAGGGGAACTTTGGAAAAGGAATTAAAGTACAGGAATAAGAAATTAAACCTCTGTGGTTTGCTGGTGACATTGCCAATCTGTCAGAGACGTAAAAGGACTTGGAACAGCAGTTGCATTGAATGGACAGTGTCTTGAAGAGAGGCTATAAAATAAATATTAACCAAAGAGAACAATAACGGAATTTAGTCAAATTAAATCACTTTATAATGTGGAATTTAGATTAGGAAATGAGACACTGGAAGTAGTCACTGAGTATTATTATTTGGGCAGGAAAATAAATGACGATAACCTAAGTGGAGTGGATATAAAATAAAGACTAGCGCTGACGAGAAAAGCGTTCGAGAAAGGAGAAATTTGTTAACATTGAACTTAAATGTGAGTTTTTGAATATCTTCTCCGAAGGTATTTGTATGGAGTGTAGCCCGATAGAGAAGTGAGAGATGAACGATAAGCAGTTCAGATAAGAAGGAACAGAAGCTTTTGAAATCTGATACTACAGTTGAACATTGGAAATTTCATAGGTAAATTGGGCAACTAATGAAGAGGTATTCAAGGGAATTTGAGAAGAAATATATTTTAATGCATAACTTACTATAAGAAGGAATCGGTTCGTAGGGCACATCCTAATGTATAAAGAAATTGTCAGTTTGATAAGCGAGGAGCATATATGTTGAAAGGTAACTTTTTTTTAATGAAAATTTCTCGTTGAGGACAGTGATCTAACAAAAATTAGTTTAAAAATGAACACGAATAGTCTCGACGGCAAAATCATTTATTTTGTGGTAACCGGATTCATTCTGTGTTTGACATCTTCAGACCCTCACAACATGGTGATAGGCGGTGGCGGTTACTCGAGCGATTGCTTAAAGCAGTTGAAGTTCATGGAATTATAACAATCTCCACAGTCACCGCCACCGCCTACCATCACGGTATGAGTGCATGAAGATGGTCAAAGATTGACTGAAATCGGCTACCATAAAATAAATATTTTTACCGTCAAGACTGTTTGTGTTCATTTTTAAAACATGGGTTGGACTGGAAAATCGTTGTCTGGTCAGTTGAGTCCCTATATGAGTTGATAAGAGCTGATGGAAGCGACAGAGTGTTTCACTGACCCCATGAAGCCTTGGAACCAAGTTGTCAGCAAGGCACCGTGCAAGCTAGTGGTGGCTCCATAATGGTGTGAGCTGTATTTACATGGAATGGACTGGGTCCTCTTTTCCTAGCGAACCGATAATTGACTGGAAATGGCTGTGCTCGGCTACTTGAATACCATTTGCGACCATTCATGGAGTTCATATTCCCAAACAACGATGGAGTTTATGAAATTTTTATGGTTCAAATGGCTCTGAGCACTATGGGACTTAACAGCTGTGGTCATCAGTCCCCTAGAACTTAGAACTACTTAAACCTAACTAACCTAAAGACATCACACACATCCATGCCCGAGGCAGGATTCGAACCTGCGACCGTAGCAGTCGCGCGGTTCCGGACTGCGCGCCTAGAACCGCGAGACCACCGCGGCCGGCGAAATTTTTATGGCGACAATGCGCTAGGTTACAGGGCTATTGTTGTTTGCAACTGGTTTGAAGAGCATTCTGGACAATTCGAGCGAATAATCTGGCTACTCATATAGGGCGACTCGAATCCCATCGTACATTTCTGGGATATAATGCAGTGGTCAGTTCTGGCAAAAAATCTCGCGCCGGCAACACTTTCGCAATTACGGACGGCTATGGAGGTGGCAAGGCTCAACATTTCTGCAAGGGACTTCCAACGATCTGCTGGAAGTCCGACACGATACTGGGAGGTGTCCCATGACTTTTGTCACCTCAGTGCACGTGCCAGGAACCCAACCCAGTTATCTAGCCGGGTAAAGGAGACCTACAGTTTAACGTGGGGTACGAATCACTCGTTGTTTCTGGCGACTCCCCAAATAATTGAAAGGTAAAAGCTAATTTAAAAAGCTGAAAAATCAGTGAGCCAACCGAGATTCGAACCCACGAAGTTTGGGTTTAGAGGCAGGTGCTTTATTGCTTTTTTTGATTTTGCACAAATAGTGGAGAATCAATCCTATAACTTCTCGGTTGGTAGGCATGCGCTTTACTATCGCAAAGACCTTCGCGATTTTGTTTAACTCGTTTGGCACATTGGGTTGAATAGTGGTCAATACTGGTTATACCATCAAAGAGTTGAGCTTCGTGTCAGTTTTTGCACCTCGTCGTTGTGTGTACGTTCGTATCGCTGACACCGGGTCTCGCCGCCCCTTATATTTTCTAGGAAAAAAGGAGTCCGCTTTTTTAAAAAAAAAGTAGTCCATTGCGATTTGTGACACATATTAAAGCTGCGCATCCACTACTTAACACTGCCTGCTCACAGATGACTGGTTGAATGCACGTCTGTTGTTTATAGCTGTTAATCCAAGGTGCCGGAATAAAATCTCGGAACTTCTTGAACGGATAGTGTATTACGCAAATTGAAATTGGAATCATGCTTTAAAAGCACAGTTCGCTGTTGTTCGACTCACCAATCGTTATTTTGTTGACTCAACAACAGTATCTTAAGGCGAACACACTTTGGAGGGCGTGTTGCGTACAGATTAACTGTTCATATGGCCGCCCACACAGTTTGCCGGGCAGTTACAAACTCCAGAGACAGCCGTTATGTTGCAGGCGTTTCAGTTGCAGACAGTTTCGGATTTCGCCGTACAGTTAAAGCCACGCACCCGTACTGTTGTGGAAGTTTACTCTCGGTCGACCTGGCACTTCCCTGCGGCTAGCGTCTGTACTTCAGAACTGTCACCAAAGTTTTGTAGCAGAGCCAGTGCTGCAGATTGCTGTTTGTGTATGGTCTGCTTCAAAGCGTCCGAGCATTCTGCGCCTGAAAAAAGGGGCCCATTGTCGTATTTGTGGCTTTATCTGGTATACCTTACCAAAAGACTATATTCTGCTCTGAGCACTATGGGACTTAACTGCTGAGATAAAAAAAAAATGGTTCAAATGGCTCTGAGCACTATGGGACTTAACTTCTGTGGTCATCAGTCCCCTAGAACTTAGAACTACTTAAACCTAACTAACCTAAGGACATCACACACATCCATGCCCGAGGCAGGATTCGAACCTGCGACCGTAGCGGTCACGCGGTTCCAGACTGAAGCGCCTTTAACCGCACGGCCACACCGGCCGGCTTGCTGAGATCATCAGTCCCCTAGAACTTAGAACTACTTAAACCTAACTAACCTAAGGACGTCACACACATCCATGCCCGACGCAGGATTCGAACCTGCGACCGTAGGCACGTAGGATACTTGTCGACTATATCATAAGTGCTGAAATGGTTACATCAAACAGGGAGTCAGAAGAAAATGTGAAGCCTCATGATGGACAATCGCTCATCAGTAGCTGTAATACCGTTTGACAAACAGGTAAAACTTCAGGAGAAATTTCTCTCGTGATCATTCAATCGGAATAATAAGAAAGATACGTACTCATTCTTTCCTAGGTTTAACTGTGAGAATCCATGTCAGATATCTCAATAATTATGTTCACAGTTTTAATGTACAGAGTATTCCGGAGGCGCTTTCATTTAATCTTGCAACATAATATTTATGTGACGATTTACAAAAGAGCATAATTTTTAGCTCCTTAGTAACATAGATGTCAGTCTGAAATGTGGCTTTCGGAATAATCTTAAATACATATGTAAAAATCGTGTGAAATGGCACCAGACCTTTGAAACTTGTAGTTGGTCTCCAGAGTTCACCTGTTTGTTTATTTTTTGGTCAGGTGTTTGAGCGGAGTGGAAACGAGACTCTCTAGAAATACACAATGGCATGTCGTACGAACTTTCGTAGCTAAGCACAGAAAACTGAACAATTGAGGTATCAAATCGACCAGGGTGAGATGTAGTTTTTCATAAAAGTATTTAATTCCTAGAATATAAAGGGCATAATTGAAAACGTGATCTAAAGGAAAATAAATCAATGGAGTTTTTCGAAATTTTCATAGGCAGACTGATAGCGGAAAATGGACAAATGGTGTAACAAACCGACCACCATAATGTCTAGTTTCGCAAAAAATGGTTTTATAGCTTGAAAGTAATCACGATAATTTAGAATAAGTTAGTTAGTGATTATAAGGATTGTTGAAAACATTTCACAAACATCTGCTAATAGCTATGTAAATGGAGTGTAAAATTAAGTAAATAAAGCAAATCAAAGAATAAATTCAAACTTTTCTGCTATCTCTGGATCTATGTATTCTTAATAACACATTGCTAGTCGATATTTAAACGTATTATACTACCTGTACATGACCACACTTCGCTGTCGCTCATTCTGCTTCAATAGAAAAGAAAGAAGAGACAGCACACGTTTCTAATATGTAAAGAAATCTGATATATGTCCTAATCTCCTTCTCTCCCCTGTCTATGTCCGTTTCTCACTCCCCTTTCTTTGTCCATCTCCTCCTCCTTCCTCCTCTCTCTTTGTCCATCTTATTCTCTCCTCCCTTTCTCTCCATTTCCTCTTGGCTCTCTCTCCTCCTATATCAGTCCATTACCTCCTCCCTTCTCTCCCTGTCCATCCTCTTCTTCCCTCCCTCTCTCCCTACCTCCTGCTACCTCCTCTCTCCCCCTCCCCTCTCTCTCCATCTCTTCTTCACTGTTTCGATCTCCTCCTTCCCGTTTTCTATGTCCATTTCCTCCATACCTCTGTCTACCTCCACTTCCCTCTCTCTCTGGCCTTGAGCTTCGTTTATTGTAGTAATAATAGTAGTAGTAGCAGTAGTAGTATTCTAATCATAAACCAAAAAGGTATAAATACAACTTCCCTACTTGCTAACAATATTACAATATTGAAATATTACATATATACCATATGGCGTTCCAGTAGATACAAAAACACTTGAGTATTCGAATGCACTGTTGTATCAAAATTTCAATGAAATCCATGAAGAACTTGCAGAGATGAGATATTTTGAGGACATGAACACCTATGTTTGCATTTGTATAGAAAACATAGGCGTTCCTAATCATAAATCTCCGAAAGTTTTCGACCGATTGCTTAAAAAATTTTGACACAGCCTTGCATTGGTATACGTACACGTTCTTGTTCACCTACTTTTTAAATATATGTAATACACAAATTTATGTAGAATTAATAATAGGAACATGTTGCTACGATTTCAAAAAGTTACACACACACACACACACACACACACACCTAAAATCAGGCCTGTATTAAAATACAAAGTTATGTCAAAATTTCAAAGCAGTTGGTCAAGAACTTTCGGAGATACATGATTTTGAACAAACGAACTTTTATATTTTTATTTAAATAGATTGCATGCTTTCTGAAAAAAACTTGAAAACAGGAAATAAATGAAGAAAACCGGTAAAATGTTTTGTGAAATGGTTTGTATAATGAAAGAACTGAAGTAGATTAGAGAAACATTTGACATGCTTTCAAATTATGCTCGAAATCATATACAGCAAATGTTCTGCCGATTGAGAATTCGTCGTTCAGCTCAGGATCACAGAGTTTTAAAATTTTCTGGACGATATTTGCCTGTCGTAATTTCGCTCGGTGGTCTCCTTACATCATCAACGCATGAAGTATTTCTCTGATCTATTTTATCTCCTGCTTTTAGGCGAATCATTTCACAAAATATTTTTACTTTCTTTTCACAATTTTCTTTTCTCCTAGTCTGCTACTAGTTCTTTGACTCTATGTTATTAGTCTGCAGTGACTCTGCTGCTGTGCCGCCGCCTCCCTCAGATCGCTAGTTACGAAACTTGGCCCTCCTTGCTTTGCTGTGGTTATCGAACACTAGTTGGGAGGGAGGGGAGGGGGGGAGAGGGTGACTGCGAGCTGCGCGGTGCTCCCCACACGGCTTATTGTCTCCGCCTCCAAATCTCTTGGACATACCGCCCAACTTCATAAGTGACAGCTGCCTTACGGCTTCCTACGTGTACCTCACTAATGGCTGTTCCCTGTGCAACTATGTGATTATTCGTGGCAGTTCTGACATATAGTCAGTTCCCTTACACAACGCACAGTCAACTATGGAACCGAAATTGATATAATTCTAGATAGCATACCAGCCGTTCAAGATACATTAAATTTACGAATATCACAGCTTATGCACATTTTACTAGTGACACAGCGATAAGTGAACAACTTTTGGTGACAGCAGACTGGAGCTCAACTGTAGACAGTACTTCGTCCTCCTCTAGTACATCAATAAACGCGAACTGTGTTTGCTAGTTAATTCCGACATTACAGCGAGAGATTTCCTCAAGTGTTAAGTGTGAGTTGAGCCAACAGCCATACAGGTGCAACAAAGAAATTCTTCACACATAGAAACGAAAAAAAACCTGCTCTAAAGCATTTTGAGCCACTCTAATGTTTTTTGTCGGACACTGTTCCAAACACTCATTTGATGATAGAAAATCAGTACGTACAGCTGTGGGGATAAAAGTGATATTGCGTTTTCAGTACAGCTGAGTAGATTACTAAGTGTCTCGTGAACGGGAAAACGTGGCTGTTACACTGCTCAGAATATCAGTCAGCCTTGAAAGGTCATTTAGAACTTAGCGCGTGCGTGCCTGTCACATTACAGCAAGAAAGGTTATCAGCAGTGCACATTTCCGGTCCTATTGTTGTGCAGCACAGCGACGCAAAACGAACCGCTATCGTTAGAGAGAAAACGTTGAAGTTCTGTCACGTAGTGTTATTAGTGGTAGGTGACATCAGCTAATGATGCTTCTAGCAAATTATAAGTGATGGGTACTGCGAGATGAGTGCAATAGAACCACGCGCTGCCCTTTGCTGGACAACTGGGAGAGCTGTGTTGGCTCTGAATGCACTCCTCCAGAGTCGTCAGTTCTCCCTCTATGCATCTAATTACGAGCAGCACTACTAACTTCCCAGAAGCACAGTGCGCGAAGAAGTGGGATAAGACATCACCTGGAATAGAACTTGGAACAGTGGTGGCCGATTCTTTGCAACACTTAATGCAGGATTTGTTTGATGCCTGGTGATCATCGTTAGAAGAGTGAGGGAACGGTCAGATTCGGATCCATGTCTCACGCACGTAATCCCTCCGTTCAGTGGGGAGGTGGATACCCCTTGAATCTATGCCCACACGAGTTCGCAGATATGTGGGCGGTGAAAACTTTTTTTTTTTTTTTGCCATTTATGTTATATGTTCATCGATCTCTGATCAATTTATATCTATTTTAGAAGTACTTTTCCACAAATATTCATAGTAAACTGGTATGGTAATCGTAGAGGAACAAAATGTACCAGCATACCACATGAAGGTAAATCGTAAACGAAATTTTGAAAATGCACGCCTGTTGAACGGAACTGCTTAGGCTCGCCTCCAGCTTCTAAATAACAAATCCCATAACCAGTGAGTAGAAAAACAGGGACCAATTCTCTGACTTCTATATTCGCTAGATTTAAACAATTGTATCCAGGTTCGAGTTGTAGCAGCACACCCTCGTTTTAGAAGAATATATACTGTCAAACATTCTATGTTTTCAACCCACAGGAAACAGATCCTATCCTGCACTTTATGCGTCATAAAAGCAGTGTGCGCAGACTTGACTGAACATTCACTTAGAAGCATAGATGATGGAATAGCTGGCAAAGCCTTCAGAGTGAAACTCAGTCGAGCATGTTTGAGATTAATGGTTCGAGATGAGGACTGTGTTAGGAACATACTTGGCAGACTATTATGAAATCTGTCGGTTCATACTCTTCCGCGAATAAAATCGTTTTGTGTATTAAGTCACCTCACTGTAAGACACTAATATACCAACGTTTCGACTTTCTTTGCAGCGGTCCTCTTCATGGCAGCTAACTGCTGAACTGTGGTGATAGTCTTTTTTTACATACTGCGGTATTTCGGCTGTCAGGTGGCGACCGACATCGCACTCAGAGGTGCGATGGTACAATCTTAAGTGGAAGTTGGTGTGCAGAGGTGGCTGTAAGGTGTGCTATTGTCTGTGCTGCTCTGGCGGGCCACTAGTAGCGAGTCGTCGGCTTTCATCCAGGGGCAGTGTTCTCCTGCGGAAAGACGTTATCGCTGTACGGCGGTTCCCTTGTGGCTGCTTGCTTACACTTGTACAGGCGCAGGGAGAGAAGGAAGTTGTTGCATGTCGCTAGTGACGATATTGTACAGCACGTCGAGTGATCAGGACTTGTCAGCTGAGCGTCCAGGACTGATGTTAAATGATACAACAGTAAATTAGGTCAAAGAAAGAGAATATATTTCAGTGAACGGGATACACGGGGCGCGCCTAGGGACGACGTTACCAGGTGTAGGTCAGTTTACTAGGACGAACAAATTAATAAAGTGGGCAACGGAAGGAGAGTAACTTCATTTTAAGTCCTGTTGGTGGCTGGTCATGGAGCCCGGAGCAGAGGGTCTGCCTCCCAAGAGAGACACCTGTTCTAGTCGAGATCAGTATCACAAGACAGAGGAGCAACTGCATTTTGATCTGTAGAACGCTCTAGAGTCCATACATATGACGTGCATTGGCTAAACCGAGGCCGTAAATCTGCTAGCAAACTTCAGCAGAGGGATTGAGGACGTCTCTTGTCTGCAACCGGACAGAACTGCCTCAGTTCTGAAAGGCGGGAAACTTGTGTGACGTAGACACGGCCAAAGTTACTTTAGGGGACAAGTTGGACGGATTTGAGTGGGACCTTTGAAATAATTTTTTTAAACCGATTCTCTGAAATATTCTTTGACTGGCTGCCATCTCTTACATATTGCCGAGACCGTGTCATGTGGAACTGCTGGATGGCGAACACACTTAGCCAGTAGGACAGGGATCGTTGGCAGCCAGGTCGTCGGTAACTTGTGGCACTGTTCAGGCTGCTACGGCGCTTACTTATTTCGATAACTTCTCTTATTTGTCGCTGCTGCTTCCACGGTTGCGGAGCAAGTACACGAGGGTGTTTTAAATAAACAGAGCGCCCACAGTGCTAGTGCTGTTCAGCCATAGATGATTCGTTGCGTTTCCCCAGTCGCAAGTAACGTCCGTGCTCCTAGGCGTGAGTACTAATCTGTTTCCCGCTTTCACCAACGTACACTTCGCCGTATTAACATTAAAGTTCGTAGATTTATTCAGTGCGGAAAGAATGTTTGTTTGATGTCTATAGAGTCCACTGTCTTTTTTACCTCTGTGGTAAACAGGTTGTCGCTGATACATGTTATAATTGTCGAATGCTAAACAGTCACACTTCTTGGTGATAGAGGACACTACTGTCACAGCAAGAAATCATGGAACTGGGGGTAAGAGCAAACAGTCTTACAGGCTCCTTTTCATTTCAGAGAGTGTATATACATACATCTATGAAATAAGCTCGCTATATACATCGAATAACGTCCTTGGACAAGCAGTATACAAAGATGGACTATTTAAAGTACATAAGCGTAGAACATATAAATAGATAAAATTGTTATTAACCGTCACAAACAACGCACTGAGCAAGATGAACGCAATGCGACGTATAAAGAGGTTGTCAGCGATAATAAATCATTTGCCATAGTGCGGTATTCAGTACACAGGGTGTTTCAAAGTCGTTACGTCAAACGTGATAGGTCATGCCAAGGGGAACAACTTTTTTAGGGACAAAATACTCGTTGATGCTTCACGGCGAAGCTAGACGTCCCTTAGTAATTTCTGGCCATGCGACTGTTATTAACCAGGTGTGCTGTGTACTATCTACTGCAGTAAACTGAGAAAGATCTTCGGCAAGATAATCTTAAGAATAAGTGTCTCTAAGTGGATAATGACAATTAACAAGCGAATCAGGAATTTTAATTTTGCTTGGCCTGCCCCCTTTTATAAAGAGCATAAAACTTCGATATAGACAACACACAAGGCATACCCAATATGCAGAGTGCCTACACCCTCCCGCATCTCCGGGGCATAACCTATGTAACAGGATGCCTAGCATCCCCACGAAGCATCAGCGAAAGTTTTGCCTCTAACACAGGTTATTCCCTATGGCGTCATCTAACATTCCCAGTCGTTTGATACATACGGTTTGAAACGCTCTGCATATACACACATCAAAAAGGTTTTCCATCACCTCGGTTCCGAGAGTTCCAGAACCTGTGCAGAAAACTGAAATAGAGATCAACATCAACATCATTTCCGCCCATTTAATTGCTCATGAAAATCACACATTGCATGTTGGATCGCCATACAGCGAGACCTTCAGAGGTGGTGGTCCAGATTGCTGTACACACCGGTGCCTCTAATACCCAGTAGCACGTCCTCTTGCACTGATGCATGCCTGTATTCGCCGTGGCATACTGTCCACAATTTCATCAAGGCACTGTTGGCGCAGATTGTCCCACTCCTCGACGGCGATTCGGCGTAGATCCCCCAGCGTGGTTGGTGGGTCACGTCGTTCATAAACAGCCCTTTTCAATCTATCAAAGGCATGTTGGATTCGTGCCTGGAGAACATGCTTGCCACTCTAGTCGAGCGATGTCGTTATCCCGAAAGAAGTCATTCACAATATGTGCACGATGGGGGGCGCGAATTGTCTTCCACGAAGACGAATGCCTCGCCAATATGCTGCCGATACGGTTGCACTATCGGTCGGAGGATGGCATTCACGTATCCTACAGCCGTTACGGCACCTTCCATGACCACCAGCGGCCTACGTCGGCCACATAATGCCACTCCAAAACAGCAGGGAACCTCCACCTTGCTGCACTCACTGGACAGTGTGTCTAAGGCGTTCAGCCTGACCGGAGTGCCTCCAAACACGTCTCCGACGATTGTCTGGTTGACACTCATCAGTGAAGAGAACGTGATGCCAATCTTGAGCGGTCCATTCAGCATGTTGTTGGGCCCATCTGTACCACGCTACATGGAGTCGTGGTTGCAAAGATGGACCTCGCCATGGACGTCAGGAGTGAAGTTGCGCATCATGCAACCTATTACGCACAGTTTGATTTGTGAAACGACGTCCTGTGGCTGCACGAAAAGCATTTTTCAACATGGTGTCGTGGCTGTCAGTGTTCCTTCGATACATAATCCGTAGGTAGCGGTCATCCACTGCAGAGAAGCCCTTGGGCGGCCTGAGCGAGGCATGTCATCGGCATTTTCTGTCTCTCTGTATCTCCTCCATGTCCGCCACAACATCGCATTGGTTCGCTCCGAGACGCCTGGACACTTCCCTTGTCGAGAGTCCTTTCAGGCACAAAGTAACAATGCGGACGTGACTGAACAGCGGCATTGACCGTCTAAGCATAGGTGAACTACAGACAACACGAGCTGTGTACCTCTTTCCTTGTGAAATGATTTGAACTGATCGGCTGTCGGACGCCCTTCGTCTAATAGGCCCAGCTCATGCTTGGTTGTTTACATCTTTGGGCGGGTTTAGTGACGTCTCTGAACAGTCAATGGGACTGTGTCGTGATACAATATCCACAGTCAACGTCTATCTTCAGGATTTCTTGGGACCGGGGTGACGCAAAACTTTTTTAATTTGTTTAGTAAGTCCAAGTCACAGAGGTACAGGGGTTGCGCAAAATATGGAAACACTGCGAGAAATGCATGCTTGATTGTAAGTGCAGATGGCAGCAAAGTCTGCAGGTTGTGTTGTTGTAACTGACCACGAGGGCACCTGTTCAATGTACTCAGTAAGTTTCAAGTGTCAGTCGTTATCATAACAGTACTCTGTGTAGTTGTGAGTGTATTATTACGGAGCTAAGTGACCTCGAACGTAGGTAAATTCTTGCTGCTTTCATGATGGGTGCTTCTGTATACGAGGTAGCAAAAGAATGTTATGTTATGTTATGTTTCAAGAGGCACCATTTATATCGCATACGGGGAATGCGAAAAAACATCATCCGCTAAATCACAACGCGGACGAAAGTGTGTGTTGAGTGATCGTGAGGAAGATCATTGAAGGGACAACAGCTGCAAAAGTCACTGCAGAATTGAATGTCACACTCGAGAACCCTGTCAGTACCAAAACAAGACGCAGGGGTTCCATAAGCAGGGAATTATAGAACGAGATGGAATAGCGAAACCACTCATCGTTGATGCAAATATATGTAACAGGATAACGTGGTGCGTGAAAGCATAAGACGTGGACTGTGGGGTAATGGAAAAAAGTCATGTGGTTGGATGCGTCTTGTTTCTCACTGTTTCCAATCACGTTCCAAGAGTAAAAAATGGCGGGGTTCGCTGATAATTTGGGTAACCATATCATGGTACTGCATGGGCTTCGTGGTTACTCAGCATGATCCCATTACTGTCAAGGTTTATGTGACAATTCTGGCTGATCAGGTCTCATCCCATGGTACAGTGCATGGCTCCGAATAGTGATGCTGTGGTTGAAGACGACAGGGACGTTGGTCACACAGCTCATATCGTCCAAGACTGGATTTGTAAGCAAGAGGATGAATTGTGACACTGCCCTTGACCACCGCAGTCGCCGGCCGAAGTGGCCGTGCGGTTAAAGGCGCTGCCGTCTGGAACCGCAAGACCGCTACGGTCGCAGGTTCGAATCCTGCCTCGGGCATGGATGTTTGTGATGTCCTTAGGTTAGTTAGGTTTAACTAGTTCTAAGTTCTAGGGGACTAATGACCTCAGCAGTTGAGTCCCATAGTGCTCAGAGCCATTTGAACCACCGCAGTCACCGGATCTCAGTGTCATTGAGCCTTTGTGGTCTATCTTTGAGAGAAGGGTGCGTGATTGTTGTCCATCTCCACCATCATTACCTGAATTTGTCGTTTTTTGCAAAAATAATCGTATAAGGTTCCCATTGGAACCACACAGGACCTGCATTTATACATTCCCAGCCGACTGGAAGCAGTTTTCCTATACCATAAAGGCGTGGTAACGTGTTGTGTTTTTGGTGCTTTCATATTTTTGTCCATCCCCTGTATGTAGATATAATCTCAAGGATAAAAAGAGATACGCTTTACCCTGACCACCAGCTCCATATTTTCATGCCAGTGTACCCGATAGCTGTAACATGTACACACAATCTGTTTATCCCAGAGATAAAACAGATAAAGGACCCTATAGTGATCACATAGACATCAATACAATTAGATTTGAAATATCCACGGCGTTCTCTGTTTTCTAGATCTACATAAATTTTATCATAACAAAAGATTCCATACTTGGCACAGTCGCCATTTGATATGAACGTGTTTAATATGTAAGTGACCTTATGTTTATACTGAAATGTATACAAAATGGCTTTGTTTTACATAAATCCAACTGTATACATTCATTTTCTTTTTCTCTGTATCAGGTGCCCCTGATGATAAATTATATGCCCGAATACCCGTCTGGTAATTAAATATTTTTGCTTGTAGCTCATGGCGCACAGCATTATGTCTTTTAAAAATGTAGCCTACAAGATTTTCACAAAACTTTTTTATTAGATAATGTAGCTACTCTTACGTGTCAGTCTTGCATTATGCACGTCTAATGAAGGTAGAAATATAGTACATTCGTGAACGCAGTTAGTGGGTACGAGAAAATTTTTTGCCGTTATTTCCAAGCAGGTAAATTAAAGAAGAATTTTCTCTAATACGATTAATAGGTGACATGGTTTTCGGATTAGCAGTTCGTGGAATGCGAGAGTAGCATTTTAGAGCGATCGTAGCCCTTCCAGTGATGCTGAAGTGTGTGGTCGTCTTTCGAACGAGCTCTTAGCCCTTACACGGTTATAATTAATTTTGCATACATTTGAAAATAGGTCAGACATTCTTGGAATGGAGATGATGATGATGATTTCTCCAGATTTTCGAGAAAAAAATGCACTGTGCCTCCTATAAACACACACCACCTTATTTGATTGCTCATAGTGTTCTATATATCCATACCAGGGTCCGTAGTGTTTTTCTCTAATCTTCGAAGGCATCTCGCTACATGCTAGCAATGGACATATGAGATATAGACGTCTCAACACTCAAAACTGCATGGAACTTTAGTGAGACATATGTATCCCATCAACCACTAAAGGATTAATTAAACAAGCAGATCCTGCTTACAGTGTCAGTAGACAACAATTTACAGCACTTAATAGTGAGGATGCTTCGCTCTTCTTATCCTGAGTCATTGCGTGATCGGTGCTGATGGTGTATGCATAACTGAACTAAAAGCATTGACAGTTCGATAATTTTTCCGTAGTCGTCAAAGTACTTATACACTGTAACGTCGCCGCGTGTTTTCGATAACGGCCAAGCGCAATAATATCGTGGCTGATTCGTAATTCTGAGGACAGTGTTTTTCTAACTTCCACGCAGTTCTGGTGTGCCCTGAATTGCGTCTAGACCATGCAAAGTGATTGTAATGCGTATACTTAGTAAAGCAAGGCCCATTCTACGCGTTAATAGTGTAACTTTGAAGAAATAGGAGAACTGAGATGGCTAACAGTGGAGATCAAATTAATCCTTAGACTGTCAAGGACTACGTATCTGTAGCGTTAAATACGATGGACGTTCAGTAAGTAATGCAACAAATTTTCTTTCTGAAAGCAGATTGGTTTCATTCAGGATTCCAATACACCATGTTATTCTCCACAAACCTCTATTATTCAACATAATCTCCGTTCAATGAGGTGGCCTTACGCCAACTTATTGGTCGTGTCAGTATGACCACAGGGCAACACTCCACTGGTCCACGCCGGAGAGCAGTTCTTGTTGCATTAATAACCTTCCCATTACCCTTGTGCTGCTTCCTACGGACTGCATCCTTCATTGGGCTGATGGAAGTCAGAAGGTGCGAGATCCGGGCTGTGGCGTGAATGAGGAAGAACAGTCGAATGAAGTTTTGTGACCTCCTCTCGGGTGTGCAGATTTGTGAGAGGCCTTGCGTTATCATGGAGAAGGAGAAGTTCGTTTGCATTTTTGTGGCGAGGCGACGAACACGCTGAAGCCGTTTCCTCAGTTACCCAAGGGTAGCACAATACACTTCAGAGTTGATCGTTGCACAGTGAGGCGGCACATCAAACACAATAACCTCTTTAGAGTCCCAAAAGATCGTCGCTATGAATTCATCAGCTGAGGGTGCGGCACTGAATTTTTTCTTCAGGGGAGAGGTGATGTGACGCCACTCCATCGACTGCCATTTTGTTTCCGGTTAGAAGTGATAAACCCACGTTTCATCGCCTGTGACGATGTACGACTAAAAATTGTCACGATCAGCCCCGTAACGCGCAAGCAATTCGGGACAGAAGATCCATGGTTGCTCCTTATGGTCATCTGCTAAGCGGCGTGGAAGCCAGCGGGCACACACCTTTGAGTACCCCAACTGGTGGACGAGTGTGTCAGCACTACCAACAGAGACGTCCAGTTCCGCAGGGAGGTGTTTGATTGTGATCTGTCGATCACCTCCAATGAGAGTGTCCGCACGATCCAACATTGCAGCAGTCACAGCTGTGGGAGACTGGCTGACACGCGGGGAAGACGACAGGTTTGCGTGATCTTGTTGCGCTGATGACAAACGCCTCTCCCAACGGTTCACCGTGCTTTTGTTCAGTGCCAGGTCTCCTTAGACACTCTGCAAGCGCCTATTAACATCTGTGATGATGTGGTTTTCCGTCAAACTATAGGGGCCCAATCGGGAATATTCCACGATGTCCCACAATAATTCCGCATTTTTTCACCGAAATTAGCAAAGAAAAAATTGTATTGCATTGCTTATCGAACGCTCCTCGTACGTTTCCACTGAACTAGAAAGTTTTTTTATATGCTCGGTATTATGTTCGGTATCCCTGATGACGAGTGCAGTAAATTGCAAAAGAGGAACAGGACCTGACGCTACAGTCCACAGAAGCGATTAATAATAGAAGTCAAGGAAGCATCCATTCTGAGGCATATGAGTTCCTGTTGCCAGCGCCAGTCCATGTACGCTAATAATGGTCGTAGACTCCCCATACAAAGTAAATACAGAGCGATGGGAGCACATTTCCTGCTTCACGGAATGTGACGATATTTGCACTTTGTACTCCTTGAGGACAAATTAGCTGTGTCTGCCGCTCACATCTTTTAACTGAAAGTAAACACATTATGTTCACACTGACCGAGAGAGGGGGTGGCTCAGCGCGTCAAAGAGGTTCAGAGTCGAGAAAGTAACTGCCTAAACTAAATTTCAGAGGAAAGATTCAGCTAATTTCTCAACGTCTTTGATAGGCGCTAGCAAGGTTGCTATGTGACTCCAGTAAAAGCACTAGCATCACTTCGCTGGGAACGAGATTTTGCGTCTTCGTGGAGAACGACGATAATCACACTTCGTACAACCTGACTTTCACCCTTTAAGTATTTGAATGGGTATTAGGTAAAACCAAGTAACAAAACTTGCATAAAACCCGAAATTGATAACAGACAGGTAGCTGATTAAATTATAATCACTAAGGTAGTAATTGAGTCCTACATAGAAGTTTGAACGAGACTGTTAGACTTAAAATTTAACAATTCATCTGCCACTTTCATTCACAGAAGCAATTGGAAACCTCAGAATGAGACGCACATTACTGCTACGCGAGTTTTACACCGTTATAACTGCTGGAGGTTACAGCTGTCGGACAGAAGAATGTAAACCACAATTTAAAAAGCACGTGAAAGCGCTTTAACGCCTTCTCTGAAAAGAATCTAAAAATGTTCGTTCAGACGTCCATTTATTGAGCGTTTTGAAATTACTAGCTAGCTTACTACAAAACAATATAGGCGAAAGAAAAATTGATAAACGACTAATGATGTGTCAGTTGACTATGCCGATCAAGCTCCACTGAATGGTTCAGGGAAATTGGCAGTCAAGTAACTTAATTAGTTTTTAGATGCAGTGTGCTACCATAATTACAGCCTCCAGATACTTTAATTAAAGGCAATTGGTATTACACAGCACAAAATACATTGTCACCAACTTGAAATATTGCAAGTTGCGCGAATTTGGGTCTCAACAAAGCCGCACATATCAGCTGGACTTAGACTGACTGTGGAGTGTGAAGACTTAAATGTTCTTCGGGAAATGTCTATTTTATAATTAATAAATTTCTGTATGAAGGTCAAAAACTGAGAGAATTTGGTGCAAGCTACAGGTCATGAATTTTGCAACAGTGTGTACAGTCGTGTATAGACAATGGATTGTTTTTAGATACTTACTCTGAGACTAATTATGTTCTTGAAGTTCTGGACTTGCAGTTAAGGACTCACCACAAGCAGTTTACGGTCTTGTTTGTAGAAATAAATTTGCTTCTGGAAGATTAATTTGTCGTACGCCATCTAAAATCATTTAAGCCAGTTTGTCACACTTCTACTGTTTTAAATTACAGTTTAGGTTGCTGGTGACAAAATTTGAAGGGCATTGTACGGGGATATAATTATGATACATAAACTTTTTAGTAAATAAGCACACTGATTACACAGGGACGACGTAGGTGCTTGAACAAATTTTAATCAAATATAGTAACATACCGCGTGGTAATCAGTAGGGATTCGTAAAAGAGCAAAGGTGCTATGAACTATACCGCAAAGGTTGAGACACTGTATTCGTAATGTGAGTAAGTGACACTGGGAGACTGTGTAATACAATAGAGAGCATCCTGAATTGGCGACAGACAAGTATGAGCGAATATGGCAGTGGCTGAGTAGCCTAATGGGGTGACAACTGGCGTAGATGTCACTGGTCAGGGACCCTGAGCGTGCAGGGCAGCATTGTCAAAATGTGCACCGAACCAGCGTGTCCAGTGGAACTCCAAGTATTTCCTACTAATGCAACGAGAGAATCGTGGTAGACTAGCTCGTAGAGCACTGAACTCCAGGCCTGGACAGCCTGGGTTCATACCCAGATAGGGGTAAGGATTTTTCCTCATTGCTTTCCCTCAAAGATGGCCCCGGGTGCACTCAGCCTGCTGTCAAAATGACTATCGGAGAACTTTCCGTGGGGTAAAGGGCAACTGAGGCGAGGGTCCCGCACCTGTCCCCCCTCCTTGTACCACTCCGGAGAGAAAGGCTGCAGTCTATTTCTGGTCAGGCCGATAGTCCGGTCACCGGTTTGTGACACAGACTACTATGAGAATGATTATGGTTTGCTATGCACCTGGAGAGATCTAGTGGCATCAAAATTAGGACTGTCACACATGTGATATTCTTTGAAGCACAAGTGGGTAACTACAATACTGGCCATTAAAATTGCTACACCACGAAGATGACGTGCTACAGAAGTGAAATTTAACCGACAGGAAGAAGATGTTGTGATATGCAAATGATTAGCTTTTCAGAGCATTCACACAAGGTTGGCGCCGGTGGCGACACCTACATACGATTTCTCAAAACACAAACAGCAGTTGAGCGGCGTTGCCTGGTGAAACGTTGTTGTGATGCCTCGTGTAAGGAGGAGAAATGCGTACCATCACGTTTCCGTCTTTGATAAAGGTCGGATTGTAGCCTATCGCGGTTTGCAGTTAATCGTATAGCGACATTGCTGCTCGCGTTGGTCGAGATCCAATGAGTGTTAGCAGAATATGGGATCGGTGGGTTCAGGAGGGTAATACGGAACGCCGTGCTGGATCCCAACGGCCTCGTATCACTAGCAGTCGAGATGACAGGCATCTTATCCGTGTGGCTTTAACGGATCGTGCAGCCACGTCTCGATCCCTGAGTCAACAGAGGGGGACGTTTGCAAGACAACAACCATCTGTACGAACAGTTCGACGACGTTTCCAGCAGCATGGACTATCAGCTCGGAGACCATGGCTGCGGTTACCCATGACGCTGCATCACAGGGCAAAACGCCTTTTTTCCGATGAATCCAGGTTCTGTTTACAGCATCATGATGGTCGCATCCGTGTTTGGCGACATCGCGGTGAACGCATATTGGAAGCGTGTATTCGTCATCGCCATACTGGTGTATCACCCGGCGTGACGGATGGGGTGCCACTGGATACACGTCTCGGTCACCTCTTGTTCGCATTGACGGCATTTTGAACAGTGGACGTTTCATTTCAGATGTGTTACGACCCGTGGCTCTACACTTCATTCGATCCATGCGAAACCCTACATTTCAGCAGGTTAATGCGCGACCGCATGTTGCAGGTCCTGTACGGGCCTTTCTGGATACAGAAAATGTTCGGCTGCTGCCCTGGCCAGCAGATTCTCCAGATCTCTCACCAATTGCAAACGTCTGGTCAATGGTGGACGAGCAATTGGCTCGTCACAATACGCCAGTCACTATTCTTTATGAGCTGTGGTATCGTGTTGAAGCTACATGGGCAGCTGTACCTGTCCATGCCATCCAAGCTCTGTTTGACTCAATGCCCACGCGTCATCAACGCCGTTATTACGGCCAGAGGTGGTTGTTCTGGGTACTGATTTTTCAGGATCTATGCACCCAAATTGCGTGAAAATATAATCACATGTCAGTTCTAGTATCATATATTTGTGCAATGAATACCCGTTTATCATCTGCATTTCTTCATGGTGTAGCAATTTTAATGGCCAGTAGTGCACCTTTGTACTAGTGTCTAGAGGACCTTTTCCTTAATAAATTACATTCTTATACCAGTACTAATTTTATTCTTCCAGAGTACAACAAATGATGACGACTCTGAAATACTACATGTCAGCAGTCGTGTTCAGTACGACCTCCAGTACGACCATTAGATATAAGCAGACGTGTTTCCTTTATGAATTTAGAACCATGTACCCTTGAGCGGACATCGTCATTGCAAAGTTTATGGGTAGCTCCACTCGTGGAAGAAAGCATAGTGTTTCTAAAGAAAACTCGCGGTGCAGTAATATGCTGCGAGCACCAGCTTCCCGACCTTGGGCAGGTCACTGCGTCACTGGTAGGGGCAGCGGCGATTGATTTCTTTAAGTGGGGGCCGGAACCGGCGAGGCGGCAAGGTGCCGTTGTGGAGCGGCGCCTAATGCGGGGTGCTCGCCCTGGACGCCTCATTGCGGTCACGTGCGCAATTGGGGCGGCGCGGACGAGGGCACCCGCCTCCATTACGGACCGTGTCGGGGCCGGGTTCAGCTGCCTCGGGCCGCGTAATCAGCGGCGCCAGGGGACGCCAGACTCAAGGCGTCGGGGGTGGGCTGTGGCGGGCGGGGGGCGGTGGGCGGCAGGCAGCAGGCGGCAGGCGCTGCAAGGGGCCCAGTTTGCCTCTTCACTTCACGAATCCAAGCCGAGACTGATACAAGTGATTGAAATGGACAATAACGTCCTACTTCAGGTACAAGACAGTACAGGGTGACTCAGATGCTCCTACCTATACGTTTTATGCAACCAGCAATACCTCCAAAAATCACATGCGAGATTTTCATATTCTCTCGCTCCATTCGTGCATACTATTCCGTCCAGCTGGCGCGCTAGATCGTGAAAATCCCGAGCTGGTTGGAATTCCCTGTCCATGATGCTCCAAACATTCTCAATTGGGGAGAGATCCGGCTACTGGCTGACCATTCATGGTTTCACAAGCACGAACACCAGTAGTGGGAGCTCTTGCCGTGTGCGGGTGGGCGTTATTTTACTGTAATGTAAGGGAAGAAGAGAAATTTGCTAACATCGAGTATAGATTTAAGTGTCAGGAAGTCGTTTATGAAAGTATTTGTATGGAGTGTAGCCATGTATGGAAGTGAAACATGGACGATAAATAGTTTGGACAAGAAGAGAATAGAAACTTTCGTAATGTGGTGCTACCGAAGAATGCTGAAGATTAGATGGGTAGATCACATAACTAATGAGAGGTATTGAATAGAATTGGGGAGAAGATGAGTTTCAAATGGTTCAAATGGCTCTGAGCACTATGGGACTCAACTGCTGTGGTCATAAGTCCCCTAGAACTTAGAACTACTTAAACCTAACTAACCTAAGGACAGCACACAACACCCAGCCATCACGAGGCAGAGAAAATCCCTGACCCCGCCGGGAATCGAACCCGGGAACCCGGGCGTGGGAAGCGAGAACGCTACCGCACGACCACGAGATGCGGGCTAGAAGATGAGTTTGTGGCACGACTTGACAAGAAGAAGGGATCGGTTGGTAGGACATGTTCTGAGGCATTGGAGGGCAGCGTGGAGGGTAAAAATCGTAGAGGGAGACCAAGAGATGAATACACTAAGCAGATTCAGAAGGATGTAGGTTGCAGTAAGTACTGGGAGATGAAGAAGCTTGCACAGGATAGAGTAGCATGGAGAGCTGCATCACACCAGTCTCAGGACTGAATACCACAACAACACAACAACAAGCCCAGGCTGGCATTCCAGGATGAGAGACAAAACAAGGCGTAGAACATCGTCTCCAAGGTGTCTCCAGACACATCTTCAGTGGTCACCGGGGCTCAGATCGAAGCTGGACTGATCACTGAAGACAATTCTACTGCAGTTAATGAGATTTCAGCCCGAGTTTACCAGCCACAAAGTTCATTTTATTATTTTAGACGTAGTTCTTTTGTTTTGTTTATCTCTCATATATAAATATTATTGAAAGATAATATTAACTTTCTTGTGTAGTGTCCATGTGTGAATGAATGAAACTGTAAGTGATTCATGTTTTAACAAAGATTTTAAATAATAGTTCGTAGTTTACAAAAAAAAAAGATTAAATCACATTACTTCCCGCACAATGTGGTGAAGCTGCTAGCAGCTACGCTGGAGAGTGCCCCAAGCTGAGAATTCTCGATGTTAGATAGCGGGGCACTATATGGAGTTCATTCACAAGTTCTCCGCTGTATCTGTTCATAGAGTGGAGATGTTTATCTGTTGTCATACAGAATACGATTGGTATGGCACTTAGTCAGCCTCTTGAAACGGCGCATCGTTCGCTTCGGAGCGCTCTAGCGCAGGTACCAGGCGGTCACGTAACCCTCTACCGCTGACGTGTGCTATTATAGTGAAGCGGATGTGCCAGTCCGTTGTATGGAATCGGCTTACTAACATGGGTCTAAGTGGATATGTAACAAAACGACGGAAAAGAGCTATCGGGATTGGATCCATACTCACACCGTAACTGACGTTGCATGGTATATTGCTGTATCAACGCGGATTGTTCACGGTGTCTTGAAGGATCTTAAAGGCGTAGTGTACCACTTTTAGCCATTTAAGTACCATGGTGTAGAAACAATGACTTAAAAAATGATCTTAATCCACAAGGACCAGAGACGTTGGTCACGCCTTCTCAAAGTCAGCCGCATTTCAACTAGCCAGGAATTGATGCTGTAGGTGAATGCCGGACCCTATCGCTGCAATTTGTACTCAGAGAATCGACATTGGAGTGGGACGTCGTGGACCATTGCACAGAGTGGCACACAATCCTACACAGGTCCTAAATGTACCAATAATTACAGAAATTTAACTTTAGCTGATTGGAGGCGTGTAGTGTGGTTCGATGACTGGCGAAATTGGATCTTATTAAATAAGTAAAGCGTGAAGTGCTACGACGGCCCAGAGATGCATTAAACCTACAGTGTAGAGGGTGCAGTAACTAGCGGAGGCGGTTCTTTGATACGAGTGGTGTTCAATAAACAATGCAACGCACAATTTTATGAGTACAAGTTGGTTTTATTCAAAGTTACATCCCTTTTGGCTATAAAACCCTATTTTTCAATATAATCTCAGTTCAGTGCGATAGCCCTACGCTACTTTCCTTACCGGAAGGGCTTTTACGCCTGCATGGTACCACTCTACATATCAACGTCGGAGCCAACGTCTTGCTCCTTTAACAACCCCCTCGTCATCCACGTACTGATTCACTTGGAGGCTTCCCTTCACTGGGTGAAATAAAAAAAAAAGTCGGGCTGTAGGGTAGATGAGAAAGAACAGTGGTTTGTGAACCCCTCTCGGATGCGCCGACTTGTGTGCCAGTACTACCGACAGAGACGTCCAGTTGCGCACCGAGGTATCTGACTTTGATCCGTCGACCACCTTTAGTGAGAGTGTCCGCACGTACCAACACTGCAGAAGTGACAGCTGTGTGGGGCCGGCCGGCACGCGAGAGATCGGACAGATTTGTTCGACCTTGTAGCGATGATAAGAGACGCCTCTCCCTACGACTCACCGTGCTTTTGTTCTCTGCCAGGTCTCCGCAGACATTCTGCAAGTGCCTACGAATATATATGATGCTCTGGTTTTCCGCCAAAATAAAAAGTCAATGACAGGTGTCCGCTTGGAACGAACCTCCGTTAGAGACGCCATTCTGATGGCTACGTATAACACCGTGACACACCGTAACTTCATGAAACTATAGGGAGTAAAGTGAAGAGGGTCCACGATGTTCCTCAACAAATTCCGCTCTTTTTCAATTGAAACTGGTCGAGAAAGAAATGTACACCCTTCGTATTTTGTGGGTCTTTTCCATTCCACGAGTTGGAGCCACCCATTTAGGATACAGAGAATGTGAACTACAATGTTTATATCAGCATTCTCGATGGCCAAGTGTTATACTTTTCCCTACATATTCGCCATGACTATGACGTGAACATTCCTGTCTTTCAAGATGAGAATAGTCGTACTCACAGGGCCACACGGATAGGTTCCATGTCTGACAAACACTCATACACCTGTCACACTTCGACTGCCCCATCAAAGTACCTGATCTAATCTCACATAAAATGCCTGGGACTTTTCGGAACAGAGAGCGACAAGTATGAATCGACATTCCCGTAATTCGATACTCTGAGAGATATAATTGTCAATATGTGATTTCACCCAGATATGCGACACACAAAGATACTTCTGTATTCTATTCCTGGTCACATTGAGCCCATTCCAAAGGCTAGAGGTGGTGAGTGTTGACGATGTTAGAGTGTGTGTGAAATCTTATGGGACTTAACTGCTAAGGTCATCAGTCCCTAAGCTTACACACTGCTTAACCTAAATTATCCTAAGGACAAACACACACATCCATGCCTGAGGGAGGGCTCGAACCTCCGCCGGGACCAGCCGCACAGTCCATGACTGCAGCGCCCTAGACCGCACGGCGACGATGTTAGAGTGACTTTTCCTAGGTACGACTAATAGCTCTTCCGCTGTGGTTTAAGTTTCTGCTACCGCCTCTGTGACCACAACACAAACGGAATACCGTACTTGGTTGGTACTCAACACAGTTACCAACTCCAAATCAAGCACTGGTCCTTACGATACGCCTCTCTCATCTGATGAAGGTGAGTCGCTAAGGGTGCTAGTAATTATGTGACTGAAGTGTCTGAAGTTCCGCACGCTTTTTGTCTGTTCAGGTGCTAAGGTTGTATTTTTCCTCAGCAGTCAGTCAGAGTTAGGTGCAGAAGACGTAACGCTAATGCGGCGCCTGCTGCTCGCCGGGCCGCCCCGCCTGTCGGAGCGTGTGACACGTGACGACGCGTCGCCCTGGCTCCCCCCCGCCCCTCCCCCTCCTCCCTGACACCCCTCCACCCTCCCTGCCCCCCGCCGCCCACATCGATTGGAGGCCGGCGGCTGCCGCCCACGCCGCGGGGCGCCGTCTCTTCATCTGGACGCGCCGCGCAAAATTGCTATGCCTGCGCTTCTTCACCAAAAGAACCAGCAGCACAAACACTCCTCAGTGTATCCCTTGATAGCCGGCGACCCCTGGTGCGAAACAGCTGCCTGTATTCGGAGGGCTCTTTTAGAGGGATGCGACTCCTTTGTCTTCGACATTCCACCGGGATGTTGCGGTTACGGTTAAGTACAAGCGGTAGCCACAAATATTTAATTATGACTTGGGAAAAGATCGTACTGCATTCATGAAACTTGTTAACGGTTTTATCCCGTCTCTACTTGTTCACCATTCAATGCGACACATATTTTTCTAGCAATAGATAATTCAGTAGGATACGTTCCACCACAAAATTCACCACGTCCTCGATCTGTAACTATACGCCACGCAATGGTTTTTCACCTGAGGAAAGAGGAAGATGTAGCTAGGTGCCATATCGGGAGAATGTAGGGCTGAGGCAAAATTTATCAGCCCAAACAAGCGCCAAGTATATGTGTCCAGTACAAAATGAGCTAGTGCGCTGTTTGTAACTATCATCCTGTTCCACAGTTTCCCGTGATAGCTTTCATAAGCTCGTCATAAGATTTCGATAGTATGTTCCTGTGATGGTTTGCTCCTTGCGAGCGTTATCCGTTAATACCACATCAAGAAGGACTCAAAAACAATAATCAGCTACCTTGAACTATTGTAGTTTAGCCTTCACCATTTTCACCGGTGGCCATGTTAAATGTTTCCACAGACTCGTTATTTCTTTAAATATCCGTTACAGTAATACACCCAGCTGCGGATGGCGGTTGTACCTGAAATAACTAGCTCTCGATTATACCGGTTGTTTTCCGTCTCCAGTTTGATCCGACTATGAAAACCGCTCGAAATAATCGGTTTCTGAAATAACTGCTCTTCAGATTTTCATTACTATTATTTTCAGGAATAAACTTCGAACAAATATCAAGAAATTCTGATGATGATGAAGGAGTAGGAGATATCGATCGATATGGGATTCAGGCTGTGGAAGAAGTCGGTCTCATTGTCTCCAGGAAAGAGGGTGAAGGTGAAGGAGACAGGCGCGCCGACGGTGAGAGCGAAAGGTCACAAGCAGATGACTTTCCTGCAACGACACCTTCGGTTGGTATCAGCTTTTTACCCTGAATCAACCAAAAAATTAAAGGTTCAGTCGTCATCTAATTTTATAGAACATCATAAATTTACACGTGTATCAGTCGAATTTACCTTTTTTACCACGGAATTTCTTGCACGTTTTCCCCTTATCTAATGTCGCAAGTTTGTTTTGTCTCCTGCCGTTTGCAGTCATTTAAAGCAAATGGAACGTTGTTCTTAATTGCTACCGCACTTCGTATAATATTTCCAAATTTCGGACGCATGCTGCAACCTGTGCCCAAGGATGACAGCGAAAACGCGTATAGACCATATGGGGGGCAAGTCACGCTCTCTGCACCTATATACATACCGTCTAATAAGCTACACAACGTGGCGAGAGGCATAGTTCTGTCTCAGTAATGCTGGAGCGATTCTTACGTCATGTCTTTGTCGCTACTTTGTGTCAGCGTTGTTATTAAAATAGCACTGACTGCTTTTTACTCTTTCTACAATAGTCTAATATTCCAAAGCAATGGATAGTGGCGAATAAACATTACTCGTTTTTTAAAAAAACTTTTATGTACAAACCAAAAATTTTACGTGGGTGCTATGTAAAATTAATATGTCGATTTTATACACAGTTATTAGCAGAAAATTAAAAAAAAGAAAACGTGTTACAAGCGACGGCGAACAATTTCCGAAAACCACCGGCTATTCATAACGAAAATACTGGTAGCTATTTTAACCGGTTGGTTTTTCCTATCCCTGTACCGCGTACTCCTCACTGATAAACAAGCAGCTGGAGAAGTTATCTAGATAGGCCTTGCAAAGATGGAACACTCCCGATGCTGCCTCGGTTCGGCTGAAAGTTTTATAATGTTAAAAATATCGTGCCAGATGATTAAAACTGGTATAGGACTCGTTTGCACTTTTTTCACTATCACTGTGATTCCGATACGCCGGTCTTCGAGCGTGAGGATCTCAGACTCTCTTGCGACTCCCAGTTGCTCACAGAGAGATAGTACGCCATTTCGTTGTTCGCCGTTTTGACCCGTTTGACTATTCTGAAAGCCTCTGCGCCACCAAACCATGCTGTCATATGATGGTACATTGTTGCCGTATACTTGCATCATTGCAGCACGTATTGTTGCGACGTTGTTGACCCTCGGAATGCAGAAAAAGATGCTTCACTTTATCAAACGATTGCTCGATTTTGACTCCAATAGCGCCGTTCTACGGCGTGGATTTCAACGTGTAGCAAACAAACACATAATTTAGTACGTGATTTTATTTCAGTCAAATTGATTATTAAAAACGTAACTACTCCAAGTGGGATAAATCCGAGAGAGATGGACCACTATTATCGTGAACATAAAATATGTGTCTTTTCAACTTTTTTCCACATGTGGCAGCGTGTTCGTGTAGAGTGCCATGTAAACTTAAATACAGTATGCGCTGACGCTTCAAAAATAAGAGGTATGGTGAAACGAAAATATACATAAGTTGTCAATCTCACTCTTCATGAAGAAAAGAATCAATGAAAATTATGTATTTTTATTTGGAATATGTTGCATTGGATACAGAATTATGCTATTAAATATTTTAGTCCAAAAAATATTATCTGTTTGTTATAAATCTTGACCGGCTTTCCTAATGAGTTTTCTTTAGCCTGTCCTCCTCTTGCCAGAGCAGTTACACACATTATCGTATGTTAAAAAACATCCTTGTGAGCCTCCTGAACGGGAAAATCACTGCATCCAATGGCCATTTTACAGATTTCAAAACACCCAAGACGTTCATCTTTATCCCATTCATCAAGTTATTTTTCTAATCTTTTATTAAGTCTGCATCTGTTGAACACTATGAGCTAGTATCTTTTTAGCTTCTTCAGTCTTTTTTTCTTCTCAGTAGTATTTACATTTGTTAATCATTTTGTGCCCTTTTTCTGTTTCATTTCTTTTCGTACTACTCCTTTTCTTTACTGTTTCATTATTTTCAGCAGAATTTAGCCGTTTGGAATGCAGTTGCTACCTTCCTCTTAAAAGGCACGGTTTTATCAGTAGAAGGCACTGGTGATATTTCTTGTAAAAACTTTGGCTTAGGATCAGTCAGTTTCGAAGCGGTAATCTTAGAAGTTTTAACTTTAGTAGAAGTTGGGTCCAAAGTTGTGCCAGTGATGGAATTTTACATGTGCTAATAATTCTGCTCTTTTGATGTGCTTTGGGCCACTAGGTCTTTTGATGAGCTTCAACGTGGTTGGTTAGTCTGTGTGTGAGACTCTACTCTCCCAATTTTAGGCACAGACGTATCTTCCGACTAATAAGCATAGTGTGGGACCGCTGCCACCTTCAGTGGAATTATTCCACAAGCCTTGAAGATAAATTTAATTCCGAACCATCTCTTCGACATTAAAACAATACATCCATCTCTCTCCAATAACACTGGTCCATCTCTCCCGATTGCCCAGGAGAGATGGACCACCACGACTTCCATCTACAGGTGGCGAACTCGGTGCCCATTTTAGGTTAGTTTCATGCCAACAAATTTATCAAGCTGACAGTAAAACGTACTTCATCGATATTGTGCAAATTAAGCCTAAAAATTAAAATTATGTAACTACACGACAAAGCATTTCAGCTTGTCAGAACAGAGAATGTAATTTTTCCCCAGAATTAATCCGAAAGTAGTAGCAACATTTTTGCGCCAGGTTTTTTCACAAAAGAACTTCCTTAAAAGCAGTGGGAGCTATTCAGCAGCGGCTCATTTGTGAGATAAGCCACTGGTCCGTCTCACCCAGTGGTCAAACTCTCCCAGACTCACGCTACCTTATGGATCACTAATGACGTATGACAGAAAAATATGAGATGAGCGTTAACGACATAGTTTCTTCCGGTGGATTTCCTAGCTTAAGATTTGTCTATACAAAACTTGAGGAAGAGACGTATAAAGCGACACGACACATTAACAACTCGGTGGAAGTGAATGAAAGTGCGGAAGCGTGTTACCAGAGGCGCCCCACTCGTGCACAGAAAGCTCGAAATTACATAGCAGGAGGTCATCCTGGCTGTAGCGCCAAATAGCACTGGCCTCTCAACTAGAGGCAGTTGAAGGGGAGAAGTAGACAGTGTGCGTTAACTAGTGAATACTTACGGTGCGCTGCGGTGGTGTTCTTCATTGCAATATGGCCTGGAGACAACATTTGGATGATTCACACGCGGAAGGATCATCAGTAAACTGGAAGAAGAACGATGTTTTACGAATGTACACCAAGAGTTTCGTACTACTCACAGCATTGTTTCAAGTATACAGGCAGCGTTCCCAACCACAGTCACTGCTGGTCGAATGAGTGGGATGGTGGACCACGGTCAACTGCAACGTCAGATGACCACTACATTGTGCTGCCCACAACAGGGTTCCCAAGCTGAGCGGTCGGTGCAACTATAGCCATACTGAACAGGACTGAAGAGCACGCAATCTCACTCGCCACAGTGCCACGGCGACTGCATCGGTGTAGTCTCTTCACTCAACGATCAGTACGTTGTGTTCCGTTCACATACGCACGTAGGCAGCACCATTTGAAATGGTGCCAGGAACACAGAGATTGGACTAACGAGGAGTGAGATAGCGTGCGTTTCTCCGACGAGAGCAGATTCAGTCAGAATAGTGATTCTTGGCGAACCCTCATATGACGAGAGGTTGGAACACATAATGCGCCCAAGTGCGTTATTGAACGTAATCGCATCTGTCGTCCGGATGTTACAGTGTAGGGAGTATGGACGTGCTGATGTCCAAGTCTTTGAACAGGGTACATTCACCCGTCAACGTCATTGTGACACTGAACTGCTTGCCCAAGTGCGTCTTTTCAGGGGTGTATTCGGCCCTGACTTTATTTTTTGGATGACAACGCAAGACCGCAGCTAATAGCGCCCGTGGAGAAGCTCTTGGAACGAGAGACCATTCGGCGAATGGACTGGCCTGCTTGTTCCTCCGACTTAAATCCCATTGAGCACGTGTGGGATGCGTTGAGGAGACGTATTGAAGCATGACCAGAGGCCCCAACGACCAACAACCAGCCGTTAACCTCGCTAGCCGAGGAATGGAGCGTCGTACCACAAGAACTCCTTACCGACCTTGACGTCAGCATGGGAGCACATAGCAAAGCACGCAGTGCCGTCCACAGTGATCACACACAGTATTGAGAATCATGTCTTGCCTTTTGTAATGCCTAGAACAAATTTTCGTGACTACTCTGTAATTATTGCATTTCAATAAATGTGTCATTTCTGTTCGCCTCATTGCGTATTCCTTTCGGTTACCTTCAGTTCTACACTGTAGCAGTTCTCTCTGTGTATGATCCAAGTTTCAGGAACCCCTGTCACTTGGCAATGACCCATCCTCCGAAAGTTACTTTTGTCCTTACGTTTTACTCACCTGTGTATGCTGTAACCCTTCGATGGCATTCGTTAATACCGCTGTGGTACGCCACATATTGATACTGCTTAGGGAGAACGAAAATTTAGTCACTGAATAGAAGAAATTATTTCTTAGTAAAAAATTCAGAACGTCGCAACAAGCAGCACTTTAAAATAATTGCAGATAATTAAAGAAAATTATTCGTATAGCTTAAGAGGGTTTTCTGGCCTATAAATTTCAAAAAACAATCTCTTTTTGATTGCATATTTCGATACGTTACATTACGGACAACATGTGGGGGAAACCGTTTTGCCCGTAAACTACTGCATACAGTCGAAATACACGATCAGCGGACCGGTAGTCCCGCGTCGTTGAGTGCCTACGGACTCCTGTTGAATAACGATTTAATGGAAAGCTGTGTTAGCACGAATACTCAAGACTCTAACGAGTCGATAAATTTGCTGATTTGGAAGCGTTTTCCAAAATACATATATTCCGGTAAAGGGGTAGTCGAAATTTGGCTACAGGTATCTTCAGTGAAGGCTTCATGGGACTCGCACAGATAATGAATGTCGTGGCCATTCAACATGGCAACACGGCGTTCGAATTTTGCAGAATGCGCAGTCAGTAGCGCCTTGTACGCTCAGAGCACCGCGCGTCTACGGCCAGGAAAGATGTCAGATTTGGGGCCAGGGAGGAAGAGGTGCACGCGAACGAGATTTTAGAGATCGAAGAATGCATACGGTATGCTGCAGCCATCGCAGACTGGTCGACAGTCCCGAAATGCTAATGAAAACTTGTTTCAAAACTTTAAACGCGATTTCGGGAAACTTACATTTATTGCTGGGTGTTTGGATTACTGGGAAACTATTGGGCCGATTTTGACGCCGTTCAGCTATTTTTGTAGAGAACTGAACTGGCTATAGTCGAAGTCTCTAAAACTTCAAAAATGTTCAAAATATCTATTTTTATGTACGTTTGAATGCGGAAAAATACGGTTTTTCTTACTTTTTCTTCAAATATCCACCATTCTGTGAAAAAATTACAGTTTCCCACTTTTCAGAGGTTCTGACCATAGCTACAGTCATATATTTTAATAATTTTTTGGGCTGGTGTGTTTCAGATTACACATTTACCTCAACGAAGTCCACCCGCCTACAGGTGCACGGCGTACACTACGACCTTCGGTGCCATTTTGTGTAATAACATCTTAATATTTTTGAGCAAAAAAAATTTTTTAACGCAGGTATAAGATAGATGAATAAAAGGATATAAGCACTGTTTGACTTATCTTTCGATTTTACCTCATAAGAATGTTGAAAACCGGCCCTCTGGACGAGGAAACCCCTTAACTCACAGCGCGCTACTTGCAAATCACGGAGGTGAGCGATAGCGGGTACGACTTGCACTGTGGTGCACCGGCCAGCCTAATGTGAACTTTAGACGGCTTTCCACTCTCGTTCACGTTTATTTTGCGATATTCCTCACTCTCCCACTCACAATCTATGAGGTGCTAACAGTTAAAATACGGTAACACATTACACAGTTTACAAACAGAAGGCATACACGGTGATGTAATTTTCTAGAGATGCTCAGATAACTCAACATTTAAACTATTAGACATATTCCAGAATGAGCATTTGCCCGCAAAAGGCAATGGTCCCGAGTTCGAGTCTCGGTCCGGCACACAGTTTTAATCTGCCAGGTGGTTTCATATTAGACATATTAAAATTTAGGAATGAAGTTCCTATTATTTTTGCTATTATAAATGACCTTAATTCTTTCATTACAGTTAATGAAATTCGTTAAATAATGTTCCATTCAGATTCATTTCCACAATTACATTCTTTTCATCATTTCATCATAACGACCCATATTATTATATTATACAATATTTCGTGAAATCCATTAAATACTGGACCAACTGGATACAGAAGTGAGGACTGCGATTAGCATCCATTACGTTATGTAAACTGAAAACATGCACTGAAATACAAAATTCAAGACATGCAGTTCTTCCGTGGGTGAGCACTGCTGAATTACATTTGAAGAGTGGGAACAGGAAACATTCTGAGCGCCATTTTCTCACAAAACGCCTTTTCAATGTTGCTATTTGTCGATACTCTGTTGTATATCTTTGGACTTGATTCAGGTACCAGCCAGGGAGACAGTCTTTCAAACACGCGTTAGTTCCGTCTTTGTGACAAGCTGTGCTTTTCTCTGGAATTCATCTCATTTAAAATATCTGAGAACTGGTTTTTGTTGACTGAAATTCTAGTAGATAAATAGCTGATGCTGTATTTCTTTACGTTTAGCATCACAAATAGCACCTACTTCCTCAGTATTAATGACACTAGCAACAAAAGCCTTCTGTCTGTAAATACTACATTTCTGACATCTAGGATGCGTGCAAAATGCATGTTGGTACTTGGACAAGAAAACAGCAACCATGTACTGTTAATAGTGTTAATTATTTCCACAAATAGCACCGTTACCGGTTTCTGACCTATAGGTTCAACTCGTGTTTATGTTACGTTTGATCTTGTTTACGTTAGTTCTTGGAAAAAGGAGCCAACAACTTATGTAAACATCAATAGATAAACATAAACAAGATCATACGTCTCAAGATTAACCAATCGATACGAAACCAGCAACGGCGCTATTTGTGTGAACGGACAGCATTATTAACAGTGGATGTTTCCTGTTTTCTTCTTTGCAAGAATTAGCGTGTAAAAACTTTCTTATTGGCACTTAGAACCAGTCAGTTTTCTGGTATGGCGCTTAGAACATTTTTTTATTTATTCTCTAATTTGTCTCATTATTTTTTTGTGGTATGCGGTGAGCAGCATAATTCTGTGTGATCACTAAAACTTCTCAATTTTTTGGCTACAAATCAGGCGTGTTCAAACAGAAATACTCTGTTTTTTTATTCTCCTTACAAATGCTGCATTGGACACATACAAAGTTTTCCATTAACACCTTTCTTTTATGTAGAAGCAATTTCTATGAGGCACATTTTGGTTCATATCCTCGATGTAGTCTCTCAAATTAGGCTTATACTAACTTAAGAATAACAGCATTTCCATGTTTCACTGCTTTATTACATTTCATGAACATCATGAAACACTGTTCATTTCCGACACAGATCAAACTGAAGTAAAATGATTACTACCAACTGTGTGATGCAGAACAACGACATATGTTAGCTTATTGCATAAGTTCGTAGCGTTTTCCAACAAGTTTAGTAAACTCAGCAGACAGACATAACTGAGGTATTAGTCATCAATAATATGTTCTCCTTCACTGTTTACAACAGTCTGCCAACGCCGGAGAGCTTCCCTATTCCGCGACTGTAGGAATCCATCGAGCCAAGTTCGGAGCGCATTTTGCCGGCCGGAGTGGCCGAGCGGTTCTAGGCGCTACAGTCTGGAACCGCGCGACTGCTACGGTCGCAGGTTCGAATCTTGCCTCGGGCTTGGATGTGTGTGATGACCATAGGTTAGTTAGGTTTAAGTAGTTTTGAGTTCTAGGGGACTGATGACCTCAGAAGTTAAGTCTCATAGTGCTCGGAGCCATTTGAACCATTTTTTCTGTTTTCGGAGCGTATTTTCATCCGCAAAGGAAGTTCTTCGAAGGTTGTTCGATAGCGAGCAGGAAAGATGCACTTCGGTTGTTTCTGGAAGACGTCTCAGTTGTTGAGAATAAATGTCAGCAGCGATTCGTAGTACACCACACCGCCGCTGTTCCACCAGATGCGTAACATTTTCTTTTGCAGATGCATGCAGGTGTTTGTACGCGGAGTTGCTGTTTGGTTTGGGTTCATCCATACCTTTATTTTCTCATCACCAGTAACGACATAGGATACGGATGGTCGGTGTGTTCACGTTGATGGCGAGTAAGCGGAGATGCACATATGACTACCCGCTCGTTTTTGTGATTTTGGCTTGGGGCATGCGGTACCCAGACATCCGATTTTTTACCTTCCCCACTGCATGCAAACGCCGCACGATGGCTCATCACATCTGCCAGTTCTCAAGTACACTGACGAGGACCATTGTGGATTATTGCATTTAAGTGATCTTCATCAAACACGGGAGATCTTCTAGAACTTGGAGAGTCATTAATGTCAAAACGATCGTCATTAAAATGAGAAAACCATTTTCTTGCCGTGTTCTGCCCTATGGCATTATCCCCATTCACGGCGCAAATGTTCTGGCTGCCTCCACTGCTGTCCCCTGAAACTGAAGAACATGTCGGAAATGTTTTTATTTCTCGACTTGCCACTCCATTTTACAGCGTCCACAGCTACACTCACGATCTTCAATGACAAAACGACAATATGTAAACTCAAATAGCAGCAGCGAACTAAAAATAAAAGTGACAATCTATAAATAAACCCACAGCAACCTGAATACTAGCAAGCAAAACAAAACCGCTTCCACTTACGCACCAACCTAACACTGATATGTTGCTACACAATTTCCATGGCTACGAATGACCATTGTGTAATTATGATTGTGTAGAGAGACGTGTGAGGTAGACTTCGATACATATGATCCTTACAGTCGACGTTAAACCTGATTGCCATACCAGTATTACGAAATGAAGTTTATACTGATTTGTGGAATCAGACCATATCCATTGAAACGACCTTCATTTTCCATCACACTTGATAAAAATCAATCACTACTGGTCCAGGTTGACATAGATTATAAGGCACAACGATGATAGGGTGCCCGGCCATATACATATTGTCATCAGACTACTTACAATTATGTTATCTTACACTGGGGAATCAAAAGTAAAGCGAAAATGTGTTACACGATGTGTTTGTTGCGGGGACAGAATGTTTATTGTCCCAACAGAACTAAAAATCGCTCCATATTGCAGAGTTGAGCAATATTTCTTCGTTAGTTACACCTTCTTTCGAACTTACACGCGTTTCAATAGTTGGGCCAAATTTTTTGGGCAAATTACTTTGTTTTTTACATCGCGAGTTCTTGGAGCAATAGAAAAAAATAATGATCGTATACATAAATGACTGATGACCTTTTGATGACAGACGCAGAAGACCGTGATAAGAGCACACAGGTATCATATTCCAAGATTAAAAATACAAAGCATCCCACTTGGTGGTGTGACCATCCTAGCGAGTGCAAGGCCTAATTTTTATACCCAGCGTCTAGACTATTTTTGACCAGATCTGCCGGGAATATAAGGAATCAGGTAAAAACATCAAATCTCTGACATCGCTCCGGCCGGAAAAAGACTCAAAACTTTACGCCTCGCCAAGGCAGTCAACACCGACATTGGACTGTTGATGACTAGAAACATGGTGCCTGGTTTGAAATTGTATCTCGCGGATGGACCTGTACAGGTATGGAGACAACCTCATGAATCCATGGACCCTGTATGTCACTAGGGGATTTTTCGAGCTAGTAGAGCCTCTGTAATGGTGTGGGGCGTGTGCAATTGGAGTGATATCGGACCCCTGATAGGTCTAGATACCACTCTGCCAGGTGAAACGTACGCAAGCATCCTGTCTGATCACCTGCATCCATTCATGCCCAATGTGCATTCCGACGGACTTGGGCAATTCCAGCAGGACAATGCGACACCCCACACGTCCAGAACTGCTACACAGTGGCTCCAGGAACACTCTTCTGGGCTTAAAATGTTCCACTGGCCATCAAACTCCCCAGACATGAACATTATTGAGCGTATCTGGGAAGCCTTGCAACGTGCTTTTCGGAAGAGATTTCCACCCCCTCGTTCTCTTACGGATATATGGACAGCCCTCGCAGGATTCGTGGTGTCAGTTCCCTTCAGCTCTACTACAGCCGTTAGTCGAGTCCATGCCACGTTGCGTTGCGGCACTTCTGCGTGATCGCGGGGCCTCTGCACGATATTGGGCAGGTGTACCAGTTTCTTCGGCTCTTCAGTGTATATATTCTCTGGACGTTTAACCATTTTATATGTAAAGCTTTACGTGATGATACGCAAAACACAATTTACATTTCTGTTAATAATGCAGACAGATCTCTGGTTGCAACTTGTGATGAATTAATGTAAAGTGGGGAGAACCAGAACCAAGCACTCCGTCTTCAGGCCACGAGTGGCCTACCACGACCATCCGACCGCCGTGTCATCCTCAGTGGTGGATGCGGATAGCAGGGGCGTGTGGTCAGCACACCGCTCTCCCCGCCGTATTCTTGACAGAAACCGCTACTATTCGGTCTAGTAGCTCCTCAATTGGCGTCACAAGGCTGAGTGCACCCCGAAAAATGGCAACAGTGCATGGCGGCGCGGATAGTCACCCATCCAAGTGCCGACCACGCCCGATAGCGTTTAACTTAGGCGATCTCACGAGAACCGGTGTATCCACTGCAGCAAGGCCGCTGCCCAACCAGAACCAAGCTACCCGGGAAAATGTTTACTCCAAACACTTTCCCCTCATTATTACCGAAACTAAGGGAAATAATCGTGTCGGATGGGCTACTGGAAATGGTTTTTAAAGCGATTTTGGTAAAACAACACTGCAGTTTACTGATGCGTTCCGCTGTTGTGTCTGCTTTGTGTAGACAACCTCAGACTGAGGGGCGCCGTGTTGGTTTTCAATTAGTAGTATCAACTCATACTTTCCGTGTCTGCTGTGCTGTGGTTTTACACGTTAGTTTCGAGTAAGCTATTGTTCTGACCTACAAGAGTTTATAGAGTGAGAGGCACGTCACCTAAAGATGACGTACTACAGAGTAACGGATGCTAAACGCTGCACTGTAGTCGCCAACTGCGCAGGCGCCGGAATGCCCGCACGCTTCTCGTTAAATCCGGTCAACGGAAGCCGGCCTCTCCACCACCTAATCTCTCACTTCTTTGCGTTGCGCTTCAGAAAACGGCAGCGAAATAATCCTGGTCAGCAGCAAAGTTATTTGCTCTACATTACGACTCCACGCTACTTCACACTCTATTCTGTTGCCACACCAGTCGATCTCACACCAGTCGCAACAACGCTCGAGCAGAAAGGTAGAACTTTTATAATTTGTCTCCTTACTGATTATACAATACAGCTAGCATGTTTCAGATACAGAAATCCACCGTTACTATTTAGCTCTCCAAATCGCTGCAACAGGCTGATGATACTGGCTTCTTTACTGCGAGTACAGGCAGAATAATCGCCGTACCAGGAGATTCGCTCGCGGTGATTCCTGTTTTACGGGAGGTTCACAGTCGAGATACACTGCCTGCCAAAAAAAGTGAAGCACCCAGCAGTGAAAAAAGGAACGAAATGTATCTTCACCATTTCAGAGGGTACGTTATGTTACACTGAAGCACCAAAAAAACTGGCAGCGTATTCAAATACAGAGATATGTAAACAGGCAGAGTACGGGGCAGCGGTCGGCAGTGCCTATGTAAGACAACAAATGTCTGGTGCAGATCGATTACTACTGCTATAGCGGCAGGCTGTCAAGATTATCAGATAACTTGCTCGTAAAGTGAGACATTCACGTGGTCTACGACATTCGAAAAAGTTAATGTAATTTATAGTGAATGTCGCCAAAACAATAGTGCAGCGGAGTGGTTGTATGCTGAATAGTATCCAGAGCGCGTCAAGTACTCAGTAACGGTTTTTATAAGCATTACTAAAAAGTTCTAGAAATTGGAAGTGTGGAGAATGAAATACGCCACGGACAGAGCAACTGATGAAAGAAGTGAAATTAACATTTTATCAGCAATAACTCACAGTGCAAATCACACTAAGAGGCATGGGTTCATGGTGATGACTTACAAGATTTGTTACAGTTCTCCGAACGTTGTCTACGGGAAGTGCAAAGAGATGATGGATGTCCCTTCGAAGTGCATATGTAACGACATAACCACTTAACAGTACATTCGGAGAGCACTGGAACGGTCGTTCAGGAAACTAAAAATGGTCTGCACACTCACCAAACTTATCCCTTCTGTATTTTTATCTGCGGCAAAAATTAACACTCGCCTATTCTGCCGTTATATTCAGATGAAATTCACCGTGCAGTGTTGTTTGTCCAGAATCACTTTACAGCTTGTAGCAATGCTCTAGGTCAACATTTTGATCACTTGGTATCACAGCCGTGGTAATAAACACGAGAACCATACCAGCCTTACGTGTTTGTTTACATTTGGTAAAACAGAGCCGGCGCTTGTGGAAACTCTTCTCCTGATGGCGAACAGTGGTTTGACGCCCTATTCTCTTGATACTATTTGATCAAGTACCATACATTTTATGTCTCTGAAGTTCTCTTAGAAGCTTCTTTCAAATACCACAGGAAACAGCTATAGAGATAGATGAGGAAAAAACGTCGGTTCGTAATTCGACGACTATAAACAATAAAAATTACTGGCGAACGTCACAAAATTCATATTGGCTCCTATAACTTGGCGAAAATCGCACCTCGACAGATTTATTGAATCTGGACATATCTGGGGTGGCCTGTCTTAACTCTTTCAACCTGTATATGTGTAGCAGTCTTGAGCTGACTAGGTTTCCAGAACCTTTCAATTAATGATGTTTCAGATGTAACCGGTGTTTCACATAAGAGGGGGATTGTGACCTAGTGTGATATGAAGTTACCTAAGCAGTCTCATAAGGTTAGTTTCAAAAGAAGAGTGCATGAAAAAAGTCACTGAGCTGTTAAGAGTGAAATTTTCAAAAGTGCTTTTTTAAGTGTGATTAATAGGTAATGTAGGAAAAATTCGAAGCTTAATTTCTGATATTTTGGATAGTGAAAAAACGAATGAAACGCATACTTATAGCGTCTTCGACAAACGAAGCAGGAATGAACCCTAGTTACCCAGTATTCCAGTTACTAGTAACCTCTAGCATTTCTCTATCTTTTGAATTATTTGCATGGAAGTACGAATATGATCGCTGTGGTCTATCCAGGCCAGAGAGAGTGGGACCTAATTAGAAATGCATTCATCGGTAAAAATATGGTGTGAAATGTTATCAAAAAATGGTTCAAATGGCTCTGAGCACTATGCGACTTAACTTCTGAGGTCATCAGTCGCCTAGAACTTAGAACTACTTAAACCTAACTAACCTAAGGACATCACTCACATCCATGCCCGAGGCAGGATTCGAACCTGCGACCTTAGCGTCGCTCGTTTCCAGACTGTAGCGCCTAGAACCGCACGGCCACACCAGCCGGCGAAGTGTTATCAGTTAATAATTAGTTACTTCCATTTTAGAACGAGCACTAAAAGACCTGAGTCGAAACAAGGCCCTGGGAGTAGACAACATTCCATTGGAACTACTGACGGCCTTGGGAGAGCCAGTCCTGACAAAACTCTACCATCTGGTGAGCAAGATGTATGAGACAGGCGAAATACCCTCAGACTTCAAGAAGAATATTATAATTCCAATCCCAAAGTAAGCAGGTGTTGACAGATGTGAAAAATACAGAACTATCAGTTTAATAAGTCACAGCTGCAAAATACTAACGCGAATTCTTTACAGACGAATGGAAAAACTGGTAGAAGCCGACCTCGGCGAAGATCAGTTTGGATTCCGCAGAAATGTTAGAACACGTGAGGCAATACTGACCCTACGACTTATCTTAGAAGAGAGATTAAGGAAAGGCAAACCTACATTTCTAGCATTCGTAGACTTAGAGAAAGCTTTTGACAATGTTGATTGGAATACTCTCTTTCAAATTCTAAAGGTGGCAGGGGTAAAATACAGGGAGCGAAAGGCTATTTACAATTCGTACAGAAAGCAGATGGCAGTTATAAGAGTCGAGGGGCATGAAAGGGAAGCAGCGGTTGGGAAGGGATTGAAACAGGGCTGTACCATGTCCCCGATGTTATTCAATCTGTATATTGAGCAAGTAGTAAAGGAAACAAAAGAAAAATTCGGAGTAGGTATTAAAGTCCATGGAGAAGAAATAAAAACGTTGAGGTTCGCCGATGACATTGTAATTCTGTCAGAGACAGCAAAGGACTTGGAAGAGCAGTTGAACGGGACGGATGGTGTCTTGAAGGGAGGATATAAGATGAACATCAACAATAGAAAACGAGGACAATGGAATGTAGTCGAATTAAGTCGGGTGATGCTGAGGGAATTAGATTAGGAAATGAAACACTTAAAGTAGTAAAGGAGTTTTGCTATTTGGGGAGCAAAATAACTGATGATGGTCGAAGTACAGAGGATATAAAATGTAGACTGGCAATGGCAAGGAAAGTGTATCTGAAGAAGAGAAATTTGTTAACATCGAGTATAGATTTAAGTGTCAGGAAGTCGTTTCTGAAAGTATTTGTGTGGAGTGTAGCCATGTATGGAAGTGAAACATGGACGATAAATAGTTTGGACAAGAAGAGAATAGAATCTTTCGAAATGTGGTGCTAGAGAAGAATGCTGAAGATTAGATGGTTCTAATGGCTCTGAGCACTATAGGACATATCATCTGACATCATCAGTCCCCTAGAACTTAGAACTACTTAAACCTAACTAACCTAAGAACATCACACACATCCATGCCCAAGGCAGGATTCGAACCTGCGACCGTAGCGGTCGTGCGGTTCCAGACTGTAGCGCCTTTAACCGCTCGACCACTCCGGCCGGCGAAGATTAGATGGGTAGATCACATAACTAATGAGGAGGTATTGAATATAATTGGGGAGAAGAGGAGTTTGTGGCACATCTTGACAAGAAGGTGGGACCGGTTGACAGGACATGTTCTGAGGCATCAAGGGATCACAAATTTATCATTGGAGGGCAGCGTGGAGGATAAAAATCGTAGAGGGAGACCAAGAGATGAATACACTAAGCAGATTCAGAAGGATGTAGGTTGTAGTAAGTACTGGGAGATGAAGAAGCTTGCACAGGATAGAGTAGAATGGAGAGCTGCGTCAAACCAGTCTCAGGACTGAAGAACGTCACATGGTCAGTGTATTCATCATTCAAGTACGACAGAACGAGACCGAAGGGGAAGTACAGTATGAGGTACTCACTTTGGCAAGAAGATGACAGAGCGATATTGACATTTACTGAAATAACCCGTTATTTCGTTAACTGTGAATACTCAGTAACCGGTTAATTATTCCAGTTACGTTGCTTTTGGCCATCTCTACAGCGCAACACAATACCGAGGCAGCGCGTTTAGTTAAGAGTCCGTGCAGGATACGGTGGACGATGTGCAGTGACCAGTTTTCGTCCTGTGCACTGGGTGCGTTCATTCATTTCTTCGGAAGGGGAGGCCGTCAGTGTTCGCCACCTTACGGCCGGTCAGCGATAACAAAATCGAGACGCACGCCATGCAGTTTTTCTCAAACGATGTTACAGGAACTATTCAATAAAAATATTTCATTTTTGAGTTACTGATAGGTTTATATGTCAGGCTAATGCTAATGCGCCCATCATTTCGTTAATGGTAACAGTTATTGTGATATTTAGATGGAAATAATACAACAAAATAGGGGGCGCTACAATTTTGCGTTTGGTGCATATTATATAACATGCTGCTGCGTATGATATTTGCTAACATATTGAATTTTCCTTTTGATTTGGGTGAGGTCTCTCTCTGTAACCAATCTCGAGAAAATTGATTTGATGCAGCACACTCATTTGCCATTGCAATGTGCTAGTGATAGTGAAGTATTTACAACATTCCTAAGACAACAGGTATACATGTTGTCAAGGATCCGGTCAACTGTGTTCTCCACAGAAGAGGATCGCCATATTGTACACCAAGCACTTCGTAATCCCTTCGTATCAGTGAATGCATCCAAGACCAAGCAATGGACTCCCTGCAACGTTCTGTGTCATCCAGCACTACTGGTCAGAGACCATCACCAACTGAATTAGAGAAATACCAGCCCACACATAGGCTGCCGTTAACACCACTATGCAAACGGCTGCAATTAGAGTGAAGCCATGACCGGAAAGCATGGACTGCTGACATGTGACGTCACACTGCCTTCAGCAATGAATCGCGGTTCCGCACCACCATAGATGACCATTGTCAGCAAGTCCGGCGGCGACCTGAGGCAATGTTCCATTCTTCCAATGTTTTTGAGCCACTCCAAGTGTCATGGTTTGGGGTGCAGTGAACATGTTTTTGAGGTCACGGCTCGTACTAATTGAGGGAAGACTCATAGCACGATTTTACGACATGGACATCCTGCGTCCTCATGTGTTATCTCTCATGTGACTGCACTGCGGTGCCAATTTTCAATTGGACAATGCTCGTCCACACACGGGAAGCGCCATATGAAATATCTGTGTGATTTTGAGGTACTCCCGTAGCCAGGAAGATCTGCGGATTTGTCCTTGATAGAATGTGTGTGGAACCACTCAAAATCGTACTCAGGGTGGCAGAGGATAAGCTGCAATACCCAGTTACGCAGTTAGTCAAGAAGTTTTAATTTGTTTATACTCGTATTTGCGACGTCACATGCCAAGTCCCCCCTGATGACATCATGTAAGGTCATCAACATTGAATACATGATGTCATAAATGACCTTGTTATGTGCACATATTACGTCACCAGCGGCAATGTATGCATGATGTCATTAAAGATGATGGATTGTGGGGAATTTAAAAATTAAAGTTGGTAAATGTAAACGCATACACACGCACACACACACACACACACACACACACACACACACACACACTTAATTTGGCGGTAAGTTCCTATGGGACCAAACTGCACAGGTCATCGGCCCCTAGGCTTACACACTACTTAATCTAATTTAAACAAACTTACGGTAAGGACAACACACATCCAAGGCCGAGGGTGGACTCGAACCTCCGACGGGTGTGAGTCGTGCGAACCGTGGCAAGGCGCCTGTGACCGCGCGGCTATCCCAAGCGGCCACACACACTCACACTGCATTATGTACCACCTTCCCCTAGTACAGTCAGAGCCAAATATTTTACCTACCATGAAATGAAAGACCCAATTACAATGTAGCCTCATCCGGGCTGTGCTCAAAAGTATGCAAGAGTATTGAATTTTTTATAAGAAATACGTCACACTCTTTAAAAAGGTATATGAATTGCGTAAAATGACGAAAATGCTGTCTACTACATTTTCTTACTTGCTTTAAAAATCGTTTACGAAATCGCTAATAATCGTAAATTTCATTCGAAGCTATATATAATTCACTGCGCAATATTAGAACACACACATAATATACTCTCCATTATTATATGAAAACCAACAGTTTAATGCAGTGAAATTAACGAATTACTAATGTGTAGTTGTAGAAGATGACTTTTACTTTAAATACTTCAAAAAACAACCACTGGTTTAACATCCTGTTTCTTTTGATCACTATGCACCTTTACCAAGTTTCGATGTTTGTAGTTTGATCCGAGTACCATGTTTGCTTTAAGTCACAACAGAGCCTCAAATTTTCTACATCTGTGTAGTCAAGTGTCAAAATGCTCTTTACAAATCTGATTTTTGTAAAAATACGCCTGGAACGCAGACAAGTGCAATGTTTATGTCAGATATCTGAACGTCATTTTCCACATACGTATTTGTCAAATTGCACCCTAGAACACGATTTTCAATTCTCAAGATGCATCATGTTATACACTGGAAAAATGCAGTATAATCGATGATACTGATAGACAAATAGTACTTTTATCACAAATGAGTGAGGCCTACTAGAGGTTATTTATAACAACTTTCAACAAAAATTACAATATTTATCAATCGAACTATGATCAAAAGGCTCTTCAGATTTTTATAGCCTATAATCAACTGTTAATAGCACCAACATGTAATAAAAATATGCGATGTGAAAACACACACACAACACATCCGAAGGACAAACAAACTGAGCAAATGCCATATTAGGAAAGAAGGATGGAAGGAAAGAAGGAAGAAACATGATATCTTGACGTTTTTATTGCGATGTAGCACTTAAATTGCATTTTTTTCGAAATACACAACGAGAACGTCTACGTTTGGATATATTACAAGTAAAGACGATGAGAGAAGTGAACCACCTCCAAAGCTGATGACGTAGCAAGTCAGAGTCAATATCTCGAAAGTAAACTGTTTTATAAAATTATATGCCATTCGTTGAGCACAAAAAACGTATTAAGCTTCCTTACTGTGCTCTGTCATGAATTTTGTCACCAGTAGCATATAACACAATTTGTGATATTTGTATTTCTCTGCCTTTTGGAGTAGATTGATACCTGGTGAATGGATGTGCATAGTGAGCAGTAAATAGTGAACATCCTCTGAGTCGTCCCCACACCTTTGTTGAACACTTTTTTTAGAGACGGCCAGTCAGCAAATACTATGCGCTCACATGACAGGCAACCATTTCGTTGACCTTGAGCTTAGTGGCATTATGTTGCTGAACTAGCGTCTGCTGAGCAAATACGAAATCTGAGGGGTGTCGAAAGCGGTGTCAAACACACCAGCGTCTAGTGAAAATGGCTCTGAGCACTATGGGACTCAGCATCTGAGGTCATCAGTCCCCTAGACTTAGCAGCGCCTAGTGACTGGCGGTTTCTGTACAGGTATATTTTTAAAGTTCTCAACAAAGGGGCATGGGTGGCACCGAGGGTGTTGGTGAGGTGGTAGGTCTTGGACGGACTTTTTGCCGTTTTACTCACTAACATGTAAATGTTGCACCCCTCCGTGATCACGCCCCACGAGGGGACGAAACAGGAGGGCTGAAAAAGCATAAACACCGTTAGCTGCTTCAGACGAAGCTAAGATTTTGTCGAATGGTTTTTAACGGTCCCTAGTGGTTCTACCCTGTACATCCGGGCAAAATTTTTGATCGTGCTGCACTCCAAAGTGGTCACATCAAGTTCAATGACGTCGCAACATCAAGATGTCCTTAGAGAGGGGCTAAGTCGTCCTGGCGGGAGTGAGGGAGGGGATAGGCTGTAAGGAGTGTCAAAGATTGTGAAGAACTTGTTTCCGTTGTACTTAACACTGCAAACTGTCGTTTCCGACCTCAAAATGTTTGTAAATGAACGCTCCAACGCTGTGTGTCCTAGTTCTGACCTCCATCGCAAAGCTGTCAAGGAAATGGATGAGGTGTGGGTAAGGGGAGGTATGACACGTCCACGTTTGCACTGGGCAGAACTGACGTGAAATATGGTGCCAATATGACATCAGTAACCCACGTTACACTTCACATGAACTTCTGAGCTCTGCCCTTTCTTTTCGCATTAATCGGAACTTTGCTGTCTGAAGCTTCATAGCCCACAAAGGTGACACTGCAGGGCCACACGCTTTTGCGCTGCTGTAAAGGAATATTATGAAATTTTATCTGCAAATTGCGAACCTGAATTGACTCCAACTGTACTATTTATCGCTGACACATGAAAATTTGTTCTGGACTAGGATCCGAACCCCGATTTCCCGCTTTGCAAGAGTGGTCACCTTAACTGGTTGGGTTATCCGAGCACCCCCCCCCCCCCCCCCCCCGCCAGGACCGACCTAAAGTTCCAGCACAGGCACTGTAGAATAACATAATGAGTATTACAGACCTCGATGGGTAAAAACGACGTTCACATGGCGTGTGCAGGAGCGTTAGGAGATGTGGACAAGTGTGACATACGAAAGTTAAGGTCGGTCCTGGGAGCATGGTCGGATAGCCACAGCGGTTGAGGCAACCGCTCACGTAAAGTGGGAAATCCGTGTTCGGCCCCCGATCCAGCACAGATCTGCATGTGTCACTGATAAAAAGTACCGCTGAGGTCAATTCACATTCGCAATTTGGAAATCAAATTTCAACATATTTAATGAGCAGCCGTGGATCATCATGCAGTGTCTGTTCCTTCAGACAAGCGTGTTTGTTTGAATGGACATTTTATTATGTGAATTGCCAAAACAGACGTTGTACAATAATATGATAATTAGAGAGGAGGACTGTAGGCACCTTTAAGTTAAATTTGAAACTAATACATTTCAGTGGGGGGAAATAACAGGGGTCCAAAAAAAGTGACCGTTTAATTCTTTTGCGCAGCGTATTTTGCAGAAGTGCTACTAGAACTGTTAAGAGTACGTGACAGGCTACTGGTGACGATTGTCGCAATAGCCTCTGGCACCACTAGTAAAATTCTGTATTTGTTATCGTATATTCAAGAGCCGAAATTCAGTCTTGCCACTGGTAGAATGTAAGAAGAAGAAGAAAGGAAGTGACGTGGTGGTGGAAAACAAAGCGCTGTCAGCGCGAATCGTGTGTAGGCACTGCCCGGGCCGGAAACAAGGCGAGGGCGCGCCTTTGTGGCGCTGCGCCGCGCCGCTCCATGGGCGGCGGAGGCAGTCGCCGGCCCATTTGGTGGCGCACGTGTCCCGGCTGCTGATTGCTGCCGCTTCTGCTTCTGCTGCTGCCGGCGCTACGCTGGGTGTGCTCCGGCCGCTGTGCTGACCGGTGGCACGCTGCCTCCCCACTTCCACACGTATTTTGCCTCATTAGACGGCTGTCCATAGCTGATAAGCTGGAATATCGAATCTCTCACGCCATATGTTCCAGCTACCAACCGCTCTGTAGCGAAATAGTTTATATTTCCAGAGTTATCGAGAGTCTAACTGTATTTCACATTTATGCTGAAGTCACAGAATGATTTAAGACAAGAACTTGTGTCTATGGCCCGCATCTCGTGGTCGTGTGGTAGCGTTCTCGCTTCCCACGCCCGGGTTCCCGGGTTCGATTCCCGGCGGGGTCAGGGATTTTCTCTGCCTCGTGATGGCTGGGTGTTGTGTGATGTCCTTAGGTTAGTTAGGTTTAAGTAGTTCTAAGTTCTAGGGGACTGATGACCATAGATGTTAAGTCCCATAGTGCTCAGAGCCATTTTGTGTCTATGCTATACGATCTCCGAATGCTTACAGTTGCGTAGGACCACCGGAACAGAGGTTATGAGGTATTGAGTGTACTATTAAAATGGAAGGATGAATGTTATGTAAATCATGAAACGGAACTTGTGGTCCCGTTCCACATTCTTTTTCAATAAATTCCGATACAATAGAACTATAACCAGAGTGTTTTGACTCTGCAGATGTGAATTCAGTATATAACAAACAGAAGAGAATGGACCAAGTGGTGTTTATTTATTTATTTATTTATTTATTCATTTTATTTCATGTGTGCCACGTTTCCTTGTATCCTTTCCCGTATGCGACCTTGGACTGTATGAATGAGATAGTATGTAATGTAGCAGAAAGCTCTGGTCACAGATCGTAGCATTGCATGTGTAGAGTCGTTGTGTGGTAGGATAGTACCAACCCCCTAAACGTGAACACGTTTAGCAAAGATGGTGGGCAAGTCAGGTCAGAGAGGTCTCGAAAGCTTGAATATTGGCTCTGTTAGGTTGGCAAACCATCCCCTCCACCACTTATTGAACGAAGAACGGTTAGGCGAGGTGTCCGGTGGAGCACTTGTTCCTGGGTCGCTGCACTGGACAGACATGGAGACGCAGCTCTCGTTTTGGTAATGTTAACAAAGGTATTAGATCGTTTGAAATCTGCTCGGTAATGAAGTCCAGATGTTGAAACCAGGTGCTAGATTAGCACTAAATCCCATAAGGGAATTTATTTTCAAAATTTACTCGAATTTCAGTAGCACTTTGCGTTTGTGCCTTGGCCAGGCTACACACCATGGGCCTTACGTTCACTGTCACATTATTGCTCTGTGCTTAACGGAAATTCACTCATTCAAGGTATTTTAATCCGCTCTTTCATTTACAGTAATATTTTGAGGGATTTTTTTATTTATTTTCCATATGTTTCCTTTGTGAACTTGCTTCCGCACCACGTAGGCGGTTGGAGCAACCGGCACCTTGATAAATTGTAGTATCGGTCTGAAAATGTATTGAAATCTACTCTTCCATTTAGAGTAATATATTGTGGGATTTTTATTTATTTTCCGCATATTTCCTTTGTGAACTTGCTTTCGCGCCACATGGTCGGTTGGAGCAACCGCCACATTGATAAATTGTAGTTTCGTTCTGAAAATGTCTTGTACACGACGAATAATCATATGATAGTCGGCGAGTGTGAAATACGGAAGGAATAATCTTGTGTGCACGTATTTTTCTGGTTTCTATTGGCTACCGAAACTTGGGCACGTGTGTTGAATAGCACTGAAGTGATGTTTCTAAAGCTCCCCCATAACTATTTGATTTTGTTGGCGTTGAGTACAATACGTGGTTTAAACTCGTGCCACTAGGAAAAGTATCGGATTTTAATTCCCGTTGATTTGATAAGACTTGCGAAATGCTCTTCCACCCTGACCTAGTTTTGCTTGTAATGTCTTTGCTGAACTTGGTCTGAGTCACCTACAGCAATTGAATGTAATAAGCATGGGTTTAGGTATAATTCTGTATGAAATTACATTGAAGCCAGGTCTGTGCTCCCTTGTCCCATTCCATACTTACGTTACGAAAATGAACCATGTTAACTAGAGAGACCGGTTGTGATTATGTATATTACAAGAGAAACAAGACTAGTTGTTGAAATACCAACGGTACTGAATAAATATCAATTAATCTCTGCCCTCGACTGATTATTTGCTCCCCCCATAATAAAGAATAGGTGAAAGTCCGTACCACAGTTGAATTCTGGGTCATGAAAGCAAGTAAAAGCTATATACTGCCTATTAAGCCCTATATAGGTGGCTTCTGTTGTGGTTGAAAAAAATATTGCGTTATCCGTTGCGTTCAAATTTTTACCGGTTGGTTAAAACCTTCCGCTAGAAATTATTAATACCCGGCAATAACTCGCAGGGGCTCCTAATTTCGTGGACCACACGAATTTGAGACCCTTTACTACAGACGGTAGCTTGCAGGAGCAGTAGGACATGACAAAGCGAGGGTTATCTTCCTACTTAGGTGGAGTTTTACAACCACCAGTACTGGAAGGTTACGTTGCAGTCTGAACCGGCAAGAAGCATTCACCTTAACAGGTCACCGAATTTGCTCAGCCTTCGCTCGACTGTAGTACATATTTAAAAATAACAAATGCTACTCTAGTATACGACACTACTCAAGCACTTTTAAGAAATCAGAGTTAAAAGTCTTAAGAGTTGTACATAACGGCCGCGCAGGATTAGCCGAGCGGTCTAAAGCGCTGCAGCCGTGGACTGCGAGGCTGGTCCTGGCGGAGGTTCGAGTCCTCCCTCGGGCATGGGTGTGTGTGTTTGTCCTTAGGATAATTTAGGTTAAGTAGTGTGTAAGCTTAGGGACTGATGACCTTAGCAGTTAAGTCCCATAAGATTTCACACACATTTGAACATTTTGTACATAATGCACAAGGGAACCAACCGTCGTGCAGGAGTTAAGGCCCCAGACGTAAAATCCGTCCGAACTATTATGATTATTATAGCAGACATCTGAAAACATTAACTGGCTTCGTCGTAAAGGAGAAGACATGAATGACAGCATCAACCGCCGAAGGTTGATTCTGAAAAATATATTATCCCATTCTCTCCAATTCTGCTCCCTCAATTCCAATACCAGCTAGACATAATGCACAATTATAAAAATAGTGAATCAGATACATTAATAAATACACCAATGAAAACAATTAATCCGAGATATTCTGAAGATAAGTGGTCTCCTATGTACAAACATTGTTCATTAATGCAAAAAGAAGGCAACATTGGCATAGAAGTACACAGCAAAATTTTCTCTTTCTATCAAACTTTAGGACCACACCACTCAAGGTTTGAAGCTGAAGTTGAAGCCACCAGAATTACAAGTTAGTTAACCAATTACTTGCACACAATTGCCGAAGCAGTTATATTTAGTTATACCAGAGCAGCAATATAGACAGTTATCAACTCAAGAGATCGAAAAATGGATCAAGTTAAAGAGATGAAGTAGTACATCAGGACAACAGGACAAGTGCAGTTCAGTGGATACCACCTCGCTGTGGCTTATGTGGTAATGAAAAAGCAGATTTTTCTGACCAAAAAGGGCAGGAAACAAAAATAAAAAGATTGGAAAAACTAAAATGTTGCAGTTTGCAGTGATACGTATTATGAACAACAAATTTCAAGACGAACTGAAACAATCCAATAAAATGTCATGCGAGAGAAAGATCTGGAAAAACCTCATGAGCGACTCGGTAGTGCCTGGTGTTCCTGACTACTGGCCATGACTGACCATTTGCGTATCATCTCCATCCTGCCACCTCCAGAATTTCTTCTGTGTTACAGTGTTTGGTGCTTTTTAGGAGAATAAAGGACATGCCGTGACTCGAACGCAGCATCTACAGACTTGTAGTCTGCCGCCTTAGCCAGGTTCTTTTGGAATCAGTCCAGTAATGTATGTCACGCGTCGTTTAATAGCAAATATTCCGTAAAAAATGTGCCCTTGAAGTCCTCCGCCACCTGCCCCCCACCTTCTTGACGAGAGGGAACAAAACGATGTGATCCAGAAGGACGGTGTATGTTCGCGAACAGTTATGCAGCATTTACACGAAATCTTGCGCACAGGGGGTGCAGCGTACCGGGAACCGTTGTTATCTGTATTACCGAAGCCACTTTACAGTGCTTTAGATTCCTAACGGTATACGGCTGACACATAATAGCAACACTCGGTGTTGGAAATTTGAACCTTAGTTGCGATTTCTCAGTTGGACATACCGACAGTGTCAACAGAGTGATCAATATCTCATTTCCTGAACTTTTGCACCGAACTGCTTTAGGAACACCATTACTTTCCATATAACCTGGTCTCACCTTTTATACCTGTGAGGGTGGATCAGGGCACATGAGTCAGTGTAATTTCCTATAGCTTTCAATTCGTGTTGTCTTCTGTTCATCAGTGAAAAAGTTCGACGCAACTCTTTGCAAGAACTTGTGTTTACTGTGACTTCTGGACTGACGATGTTAACACTATGTTCCATGGTACCCAGTTCTTGTGATGTCGCTCTCGGAGGGTTTTTTTGCTAGACGCTGTTGCCTTTATTGATGTTATCCGTCGCGAAACTTTTTAACGGCCGATCCAAATATATGCAGCAATAGTTTTCTTGGTGCTATGCAAGTAATTGAAGCATTAATAAAAATGTTTTCTGGTCGTGGTAGATCAACATCTACCAACTACAATTACCATAAATTTGTTGTTGGATGTTGAAACAGGCTGACTACGTACACTCGAAGACAAAAAAGAAACAGAAGCATCTGTAGTGTTAGCAGTTAGCCAACACTACGCACACTACTTGGTTGAGGATGCCGGTATGCACGCGTCAACTCACGCAGGCTGGCGAGAGGTCTGAAACAAGATACGTAATGAATGCTATAAAGAAAAGTACGTAGCTGCTTGAATACTTAACTTTAATCCATCCTTGTTGTACATCGCCCTTGACGATACAAGTGAGACTCTGTAGATACATGCAATGTAATGCTAATGGGGCCTTGCTAGTTCGTAGCCATTGACTTAGCTGAAGGCTATTCTAACTATCTGCTCTGCAAATGAGCGAGGCTTCGTCAGTGTGCATCGCTAGCTAAGTCGTCCGTACAACTGGGGTGAGTGCTAGTCCGTCTCCCGAAACCTGCCGTGTGGTGGCGCTAGGTCTGCGATCACTGACAGTGGCGACACGCGGGTCCGACATGTATTAATGGACCGCGGCCGATTTAAAGCTACCACCTAGCAAGTGTGGTGGCTGGCGGTGACACCACAGCATCACGAAAGAGTTATCCAAATTAGTCACAAATTGATTTTCATACAGTATCAAACGAAAATGCAAAACTGTAAACTTAGCAGTCGAAGAATGAATGTGTGACGCAGCAGTGCAATTTCACCTCGAGCTGGCAAGGATAATAAACAGGGGATATGTCCATACCAGGGCATGCAGTCTTTGCGAATTTCATTCCGTGTAAAATTTTGTATTTGTGGGGACCCACAGCCTCCAGGTGCTTAATAAACGTAAACATGGTCCGTAGCAGGCTGTAATGCGATGTTTATTCAATCGTGCGATTAGCTAATTTCGACTAAGTGTCATTAAAATGTACCTGAAGTACAAATGTTACTTAACAACGACGCTTAGTCTAAATTAGCTAATCGCACGACTGCATAAACATCGCATTACAGCCTACCGCGGACCATGTTTACGTTTACATACCGTGTATTCAGCTGGACTGGCTTGTAAACAACATATGCATGTGTCAGAATTTGAGACAGGGCAAGTAGTTGGGCTCAAAGAAGCCAGCTGGAGTAATCGGTGAATCACTGGGAATTTGAACAGGAGCGATTCCACTATTCGACAATGTTGGCAGGAATCGGTTAACCATGGCTGAAAAAAGCGTCAAGAAAAAAGCGGTCGACCTAAAGAGACGACAGAACGGGATGACCTAGAAATAGTCAGAGATGCACTCAGGCCCTGAAGACGTGTTTGGAGACGCCTCGGGGAGCAGTAGGATACCAACGTGACTGTCACCAGCCATACAGCCCGACAGCTGGGAGTAATGGTCTAGGGCGCCATTTTATTTCGTAGCAGAACCCCTTAGACCACAGCGAAACATGGACGATACTCTACGCCCGTTTCTGTTGCCCTTCGTGGCAAGGCATCCCGAGTTTATGTTCTAGCAAGATAATGCCCGCCAGCACACGTCGAGTTTCTTTCAGTTGTCTTCATGCCCACCAAACCCTATCTTCGCCAGCAATGCCGCCGTATCTCTCCCCAATTGAGATCGTTCCGAGCATTATGGGCAGTGCCCTCCATCCGTCTCGGGATTTTGACCATCTAACACGCCAGTTGAACATTATTGGGCACTTTATCTCTCAGGAGCACATACAAGAAATCTATCAATTAATGCCAAGCCGAATAACTGCTTGCATGAGGGCTAGAGCTGTACCAATGCTTTATTGATTTGCGCTGTTAAACTCTTTCTCTTGAATAAATCGTCTAATTTTTCTTTAACAGTAATCATTTGTTTGTCTGTACATGTATATCACATCTAGCGACTGCTGTCTCATTCGGACTTTTTAAATAGAGTATATTGGATCCAGCGTCTTCCATTCACTCGGAGGGTTTTATCACACTAAAGTGATGCACTTCTTTGAGCTAGCTGTTACCTTCCACGATAGCAGCATTTATATAGTAAACAGCAAGGGTTAAATGAGTAGCTGCTACAGTTCTGACGATTTATTCTCATTCTGAACATAGTGGATTCCGGTTTTTCGGAAACCTTTAGTCCAGTTACTCAGATTTTCCGATATTCCATAAGCACTATTTTTATCAATACATACGAGAGGAACTGTATCTTTCATCTCTTAACTACAGCCCCTGTAACCTGTTACATACTTCCCTTTCACTAATGTTATGGTGTTCCGGTCGCATTAGGTATTTCTCCAAATTTAACCACATAACTGTCGTAAGTACAGGGTGTGGTATTCCATTAAAGGACCGCGCGTACCGTGTAGCGTGTCACCAGATCTGCAGCCATCCGCACGGTATGAGAATTGGGAAACCGCCCCAAAGTGAGTCGTTGAGCTATCACCAGCGGATGGGGCAACTAGCTGGGCACTGTGCGAAAGCTTGCTCGCGAGCATACTACGAGAGGCGGCACATGAAATCTGTCTTAAAAACTGTAAGTTTGTTACAATATTTTCAAGTTGTTGATAAGAATTTTGAAAGGAGCCGAGGATTTCAACGTAAGTGTGTGTTTGAAATTGTTTACGGCTATAGACGTTTCACCAACATAAATAAAATTCTTTAACGCATCACACATTTCAGTGATACGTTCTGTCAAACACAATTAACATCCTGTATAAAGACACATCAATAAACAGTGTAATCATTGTACACTGACGTCTGGACTGACACACAGAGAAACTTTTAGCCAGGTAAGTGTCGTGACTAAACACAGTACTAAATCCGAGTGTTTCACCTACAGGGAATATGTATAGGCCACTGTAATCTCATTCGGCAAAAGTGAAGTCAAGGCGTAGGCACCACTCACAGACAGACATTGGGTTCTTTGTCTGCCGCTGTCCTTCGTTCTCTACTGGTGAATTTTAGTGAATTTGCGGTGGCAGCTGTTGTGGTTGTGGAGCCATGAGTGTCTGGTCGCCAGCACTTCACGGGGGTTAACTGAATCTCTTCTATCTCTTTCGCATCAATGTATTTTTCAAGGGACAAGTTCGAGATTGTTCTATATTAACGCTTCTACGAATATTCCCCAATGTTAATGAATGTTTCCTACTGTGCTCGACGAGTGGTCCTCAAACTGTGGCCCGTGGACCGCATGCAGTCCGAATCAAATGACCGGCAGGCCCATGATTCTCATCCCTATTTTGTAATAAATTTAATAATTTTACACAGCAACCAACAGCAGAATCCAAAAACGTCCACTAACATTAAGAGATTCTTGAGAGCTTATTTTTACTGCTCAACAACAAACAAAAATACTTCCAGAGACGTAATATTTTAAGATACGCTTAACTTTAACTGACGTTGGAGAATTCGCCCGTCAGGTAAGAAAAGTTTGCCGCTTACGTCAGGAGAGAGAGGTACTGCGCGCGGCCATTGCGGGGTTAATAGAAATGAGAGGGGGAGTATCTCATTGTTTCTCTTCCAGTGCTGACAACTCTCAACTGAGTGCAAACTAGCACCAATCAGCTGCTATCGTATAAATGTCAGACGGAAGTAACATGGATTCCTGAATGCGCATTATAGAGACAGTCATCAACAAATGTGGTAAATGTCTGTAGCAATTAATATGAAATTAAATTAAGGCGGTTGTCACGTAATGTAATGAGTAAAAGAAAAATGACAATCAAAAAATTTAGTCAACACTTGGGATCGTGTGACGTATTACAATTAATGTTATTAATTATTATAATATAATTCATGTGGGTTACAAATTAATGATGATATCGGTAGGATAAGATGTGGTGAAGTGGCCAGGATGGGAAAAGTGGCCATTTCACATTTGCTTCCCTGATCAGCGCTGTTGCCTGCCAGTAAGTGGTCAGACTAGTTCTAACATACATCGTCACTTTTGGCAGGGTGACTGATAGGGTGAAGCTTGTACCGTAATTTTCTGCAAAAACCTTTTTTGTTTCTGTGTCATTTGTATTATTCATGTTACCTCACTGGTATGGAGAGTAATAACTTTTTACAATATCTGCGTTTAAAAAATATCTTTAGGACTGCAAATGTAGTTCACTGTTATTTATTTCAGTTTGATAGATTCTTCTGTGGGTCGCTAATTCTGACATGTTGACCGACTGGGAAAAGTGACCACACTATTCCTCGGGAAAAGTGGCCAAGGTTTTTCATCGCAATAAGAGCTAATTACTTACTAGAAATGCGATAATACAACAGAAGAAGTGACTTCTAAACCCTTTCATATACAAAACTCTCTACCGCTGTTCTGTCCCTTTCAGACAACTTTGAATTATATGACTATTACTTCTGTTACATTTGCCCTAATACAAAAGTACGATTGGAAAGGCCTGCCGCAGCCGCTTCGTGTTCTTTCAGATACTAGCGCGTGAAGATGCCTGGATAATGTGCCCGGAAATCAGAGCAACGTGCGAGTTCGTTGCGACAATAAGCCGGCCGGAGTGGTCGAGTGGTTCTAGGCGCTACAGTCTAGAACGGCGCGACCGCTACGGTCGCAGGTTCGAATCCTGCCTCGGGCATGGATATGTGTGATGTCCTTAGGTTAGTTAGGTTTAAGTAGTTCTAAGTTCTAGGGGACTGATGACCTCAGAAGTTAAGTCCCATAGTGCTCAGAGCCATTCGAACCATTTCTGCGACAGTAAACACCGCTGTACCCGCTTGGTACGGCAATTGGTTCACCATGTACGCCTCCTGAAAAATGTTTGTAGTTTCAGTATGTCTATTCCCATTTCAATTGAAAATATTCCGTGTGTTACCGTATGATGTTCAAAATGTGCAAGTGATAAGCTTCTATCAGCAAACGTGGCTTGGTGAAAACTGAATTTCTCTTTAAGTTGCAAATTTCCCTGCCCCGGCCCCCCCTCCCTTCACCCTCCCTTCCTATATGACCCGAGATATCGTCCTACAGTGTCTATATTGGCTCTTTAGCAAAACTGTTTGACGATCACTGTTCTACAGTATTCTCGAATATTGTAGGATACAAGTTGGAAACAGCGCACATCGTATTGATCTGCACGCCGACAAAATCGTCTTAACCCTACAGTTGTGCTTGTAGTAAAGACAGGAGAACGACTCAGCGAAAAAGAGCGTCCACTTATGGAGAGAACTACGTAAACGAAAAATTGTTTTGTGAGTGAACAATTTTAGCGAAAAAATGACGTAGTTGAACAAACAAATCGGCGAATACATAGTATGTTATCACTGTTAAAAAAAATCCATTGATACAATGTTGAACTAAGACGAAAGCGTAAAATTACAGAAGAATTTGTAATTCGCTCAATGTTCCCTCAATGTTCCTAAAAATATATTAGAGAAACGTAAATATTTCACAAAAAGAAAAGGCAAATCGATACTCATACAACGAATTCCACTCATCTCAACTAATTTGCTAACTAACCAGTAAGATTAGCGCACGTGTGGCTATTAACGAAGCACAAGGGTAACTGTTTACTTGTATGGGCAACTACACACAGCTTGTTCTAGTTTCGGACAACCATAAGGCTTATTCGTTTTTGTGTCCGAAAGCAAAACAACATATGTAATTCGTAACCACCCCATACTACGAACGCTTTCAATCATACAGTGGTATAAGAAAAGAAATGAATGGAGCAGCCTTCAATGGAGATATTAATTTTCAACTACGTTTTAAACTTTCTAGCTTAGTATTTTTCTAGAACAAAAATTGACATTTAGATTGTGGCACGTATGTAGGCACTTATGTTCTAGCACTAGGTGACACATTATTATTGTGAAAAAGCACTTTTCGCTTTTCAAGTGAACAAGGTGGTTGTATAAAAGTTTTATTTATTAATCACAAGTGCGAGATATCACGACCTAAATTAAATTCTTTGGTTTTAAAGTTTTAGCACCAGCAAATATCAGGGCGTCATCGGGTGTTTTCTGCCAAGAAGAAAGCGACAACGAGGCGAGAGGCAGAACTTTAATTAATTTCCAAAGAAGTCCTTCATGCAAATTAGGAATCCAGAGCCCCCAGAAACGTGAAATATGATAAGTTTAATACAACATACATTGGATGAATTAGATATTATACTGATGAGATGAGTAACTGCACAAAGAGAAAGAAAAAGGCTGCGGAAATGGGTGGTATTCAGACAGCAGAGAATAATACGGCAATATCTTGCACTATGTTGTGTGATTATGGAGCAGTAATCAAACCTCGTAACAGTCTTGCGTACTTTTCTACTTCATATTTTAACAGCGACGCACGCCTGAATGTATCTGTAGATCAGCCAGCACAAAGCTGCTGCTACAGGTCAAATCATATGCGCTGCATCCATGCTTGTCTTTTCATTGTGAATATGGCTGCGACGTATCCAGTGTAAGAAAAGACCTGTATTTGGACAAATTCTCCCCACCTAGCTGTATTCTGCACCAGTGGCTTGCCACAGCGGTAACACCGGTTTCCGATCAGCGAAATTAAGCGCTCTCCCGCTTGGCTAGCACTTGGATGGGTGATTGTCCAGGTCTGCCGAGCGCTGTTGGCAAGCGGAGCGAACTCAGTCCTTTTGAGGCAAATTGCGAAGCTACTTAAGAAAAAACTAGTAGTTCCAGGAATTGACAACGAACAGATGAGTGGTGTGATAGCCACATGTCCCTCCATATTCGCATCCAGCGTCGCCTATGAGCTGAGTATGACTGGGCGGTCAGTCGGAACGGCCTTTAAGGCCTGTTCGGTCAGAGTTTAGTTTAGAGTTTAGTTGTATGTTGAGTACAGGGCTTGCCCTAGCGATTACAAACAGAATCCCACACTGGCTGGCTCTGTGTGTGTGTGTGTGTGTGTGTGTGTGTGTGTGTGTGTGTGTGTGTGTGTGCAGACCTAAAAACTAAACAGCGCAGCATTAGCTACTGGCTCTGCATGCGAGTAGGTGTTTGGTTGGGTTGGGTTGTTTTGGGGGAAGAGTCCAGACAGCGAGGTCATCGGTCTCATCGGATTAGGGAAGGATGGGGAAGGAAGTCGGCCGTTCCCTTTGAAAGGAACCATCCCAGCATTTGCCTGGAGCGATTTAGGGAAATCACCGAAAACCTAAATCAGGATGGCTGGACGCGGGATTGAACCGTCGTCCTCCCGAATGCGAATCCAGTGTGCTAACCACTGCGCCAGATGTTTGGTGTGTGTGGGGGGGGGGGGGGGGGGAGGGAAGCTGGATGGGCAGATGGGTAGGAGGGCCATCTGCCACCGTCCACCGTTCTGCAGTCACTGCAGGCCTCACCTAGCTGACTCACACCTCTCGTAGCCTATATTACCTCAATTTGGGGAAACTGTTCATGCTTCCAAACAAAGAAAATGTTTTATATGTGTGATCGACTTGCATCTGACTGAGTTATTGTGATTCATCATGGCAGACCTATTGGTGTACCCAAATTTACAGATACATGCCACTGTGCCATACATACAGAAGTCCTGCAAAAGTGTGTGCCTGTTGCTATGCATAAAGTGCTTGAGATCTCATGATTCTGTGAAATGCTGGGTGTTAGGCAGGGGATGCGCTGCTTGTTGTATCTCTGATCATGTTTCCTAGAAGCAGACAGTCCTACAACAGTTATATAGCATATGACAGCCCTATCACTGTTTCCTAGTAGCATGTCTGCTAGTCACACCGCAATAACCTGGCAGCACACTGTTACGACAGAGTTCCCTTGCAGCCGACAGCCACAATGCTGTTACCTAAGGGCAGAGTCACACCACAGCTACCTAGCAACAGAGTTACACCACAGTTTCCTAGCAGCAAATAGCCGAATCACAGTTCTTTGGAGGAGACAGTCATGGCAGAGTTCCCTAGCTGCTGACAGTCACAACACAATTTACTAGCAGCAGATGGCCTCACCACAGTGTACCATATTGAAAGACACAGTTGTTTTCCTGCCTCCACAGAGTGATTTTTGGTGAAGTGTCACTTTGGAGCCATAGGCGGGCAAGACGACAGTGACACGTGATTGCTTCAAGCGCCACTGTGCCCATGTAGAAGCAAGCTTGGTCAGCTTGTGGTCCGTTGCTACACAAGGACGGATGAGCAAGTTCTGGGCACAGCCAAGTGGAAAAGATCTGACAGTCTCGCACACTTTGGTATGGTCAGCCGGACGTCACAAACAGTAGGCGCAGGTCGTGTCTGCTGTATGGACACAACATGCTGGTGGAGCAATTGGTGTCTTCTCCCACACGAACGGACGGGAATCCCAGTGCAGGTGGGGGAATGGCCTGCTGCACGTCAAGAGGAGTACTTGAGCAACTGAGGGTATCACCTAGGCCATTTAGTACTTGAAACTATGCAATGTGTTGCGTACAAGTGGCACATTTGATGTATTTGCTGGTAAACAACAGTCTACATGGAAGTCCATGGTTGTTGTGTGACAAATTGCGGTTGTTATTTGCTGAGATGCACGGCGTGCAGGTGTGTGCACTTTGAGCAAGAGCAGATTAAATAGTTAAATTACATGCTGTCGGAGTAATTATATGTAGCAGCAATTTTGTTTGAACAAAGTCCCGAGTGTTACTCATTAGTTGACACAATTTGCACTAAGAATTCACCTTGACATTTGTTCTGTGTAAATTATCAATTGTAAGTGTTATTGTATATTGAGATACATGTAGAGGTCGTTTGGTAGAGTATTGAAGGTAACATGGGATAGTAATCTGGTGACCATAGTACTAGTAGACCAATGTGTCGTTGTGTGTTACGTGACAGCTAGCTAGGTCTAAGAGTTATTTTGGCATCATATGCTTAATTCCAAAAGCAGCATCCATTATAATTACTATTTAGACCCAAAATCTATGCACTGTAAACTGATATTGTTTTTATCTGTACCGTTACCTTCTAGCAAAAGGTTGGATTTTAATTCTGTTTATTTTATGGAAGATATTTGTTGTATCCATTGTTTTGAGCCCTGCATAAGGATCTTTAAAGGCTACAACCGGGAATACTGTTTTGCTGAAATTGTATTGCTGTAATGTTATCTAGAAGTATTTCTGTGTTTAATAAATTAATTGTTAAACTGAGCCCTACATTTGCACAACCACCAGCGAAATCCCACTCCACATAAATCACACCACAGTTTCCTAGTAGCTGGTAGCTACGCCATAATTCGCTAATAGTGCAAGCCATACCACAATTTAGCGGAGTAGCAGTCTAACGCAATGGGCGCAGCCGGCTGCAAATAGTGTCACATGTCGGCACTAATGACACCTGCCGCCTGAGTTCTGAGGCCATCCTCGTTTCCTTTCGGCAGATGGTTGGTTTGATGAAGGCATCTAGCATTGCACGTGGGGCGAAGGCAAAGTTGACTACTTGTAGCATCGTATCCATGGTCGATCATGGCCTTGGGCTTGGTACAGACTGAAAGCTATTAACTAGAGGCTCAGATAACTATGCAATGCTATCAGATGCGAATTTCTCTACCTGCACTAACGGGTGGACAATTTTACGTTTTCCCTTAATGAGTCAAGTGTGCACTATATGCAGGGAGAGGCTACTAGGGTAACTGATTACGTGTGGTGCACACATGAGGCATAAAAGTGGCAGTCGGATTCTTTTAATAACTACTTAGGCCAAGAGCTGTAGTGGTATAGCACTTCAGTGAGAACTTGCAAAATATCGTTAGTAACTTTCCTGATCATGCCATTGTAATGGGGGGTGAATTGAGCTTACCTACTATAAATTAGGAGGGTCGTGCAATCGAAACTGGTGTCAGAGACAAGCATCTGTGTACATTACTCTAAGTATCTTGTCCGAAAACTACTTCGAGCACATAATTAGAGACCTAACTCGTGAACACGTTTTAAGCCTCCTAGCAACAAACAGACCTGAACTAGGATCACTTAACGTAGAGGACGGTATCAGTGTTCATAAGGCTGTGAAGGAAACTATGACGACGACTTTAACAAGGAATGTTAAGAAAGGTAGGGAAATCTTTTGCTTATCAAGAGTGACAGGGTACAAACTGCAGAGTATCTGATTAGTCAGCAATAAACATTCAGTGTTGAGGACGAAGATGTGGAGCATAAAACGCGAAAAACTCAAAAGACAAGTATGTTCCGACAAAAGTCTTAAAAGATGAGAAAAACAGTATTAGAAAACTAAACGTAAACAAAGGTAGCTTTATTGTATATTCTAGAGAAGTCAAAACATATCTGACAAACGAAAGCTGAACGAAGCGAAAATAAGCTTCATGAGAGCGATGAGAGAAGGTTCGATGAATTTCAAAGTAAAATTTTGTCAACAGATCTAGTCTTACGTAAAATCACTAAGCGGTTCTAAATCCACTACTCATTCA